>NC_091789.1:114043355-116543355 GCF_029378745.1 Bos indicus
AGCTTCTGCCACATCTTGACCAGAAGATCTTGCAGTAAGGAGAAGGTCATGATCTGCTCTTCAGCACTTACCTTCCCCATTTGTCTCTCCCCTGGTATTTTGAGGACCAGGGTGGGGGTGGGGAGAAGAAGGGGACAGATGTCTCTAATGTCACTAGTATTGCCATCACTGTTCCCCTTCTTGGATGTCACCAATTCTCAGGTGGGCCTAATTATAAGTTGGCTGGCAGGTGCACAGTGTTCTGAAAAGGGTCCGAGAAGAAGCCTTCCCATGACGCAGTTCAGGGAATAGGAGTTAGGACTGTGTGGTGGCCTCTTTTGCCCCATCCCCCAGCTGACTCCTGTCCTACTGTGCACACGTCACTTCCTCATTGTTGATGCCCTCTGCCTGGCACACAGCACTGCGGGGCAGAGTAGAAGCAACATAGCTCGAGCTTTCCACAGCAGCCACCTAACTTACGGGAAGTTCTTACAGCCTCATTTTAACCCTTTGAAGGGGTCGGCTCTGTTGCTGAGCATATTCCCCACCTTGCTTTTCCTCATATTCCTGTGGACACAGTGGGCAGGAGTGAGGCACCCTGGCCATTCCACTGCTGAAGCGGACGTCCGCTCGGGGAATGACTGTTCATGAGCTCCTCATGCAGGTACCCTACATTGGGCTTCCTCAAAGCTCCTCTCAGTAGTTCGGGGTCTTGGGTTCTCAGCAGTACCTTTGAATCTATGAAAGTGTGACAGACCGACCTGGCCTGTGCAGTGCTGCTGCTCCAGAGTGCTGGATTGCTAGCTCGGCAGTGCTGTCACTGTTAGAAGTGGCTTACGTTATCCAGTAGTGAGTGGCATTCAGTCAGTGGAACTGATGAGAATGAAACCTTCACATTCAAAGTGGGATTTGAGTAGAACCCTAAATCAGCAACTTTCCTTGCTAAATATTTAATGCACCTATTATTTCATCTGAAAGATGGTGTCACATGTCTCCCATGGCATGCTAGGAGGAGGTTAGCTATGAATTCAGAGAACAGGGGTTACCTATTACCCAAGGAATTATTCCTTAACTGAATACATTAAACCTCTCTCTTCAAAGATGTAAAAGAAAGAAGAAAAAGGTTAGAAACCACCCATTCTAGGATGAGGCTGATGTGTTGAAAAATGATACAGTATCCAATAGAAAATGCTAGTATTTTTTTTTTTTTAAATAAGGTTTTCTATCCTTATATATAATACTAGAGACCATTATCAGAGAAGGCAATGGCACCCCACTCCACTACTTTTGCCTGGAAAATCCCATGGATGGAGGAGCCTGGTAGGCTGCAGTCCATGGGGTCGCTAGAGTCGGACAGGACTGAATGACTTCACTTTCACTTTTCACTTCCACGCATTGGAGAAGGAAATGGCAACCCACTCCAGTGTTCTTGCCTGGAGAATCCCAGGGATGGGGGAGCCTGGTGGGCTGCCGTCTATGGGGTCGCACAGAGTCGGACACGACTGAAGTGACTTAGCAGCAGAGACCATTAGGGTCACAAATCAATTTCCAAAAAGTAATAAGCAATTATGAATAGTTTAAAAAACTAGCTACTTTAATAAATATACTAAGGCAAGTGGATGACAAAATCCAATATATATTACGTCAATTCTCTACAAAACCCAATATATTTCATCAATTCTCTAATCATTTATTCACATTTTAAGTTCTGTGAAATTGAGGTGCAGCTTCCAATCGATGACATATGGTTGAAAACATGATATTTTTCCTTTTTTTAACCCACCCAGAAAAAAAGTGTGCTTTTCAATTCATAGTATATTTGATAAAATGCAGCAACCAGTCACCACTCCTCAGAGCCCATCTGGGTGAGGCCACTACTGTACATCAAGTAGGTGGCTGCTGTTTCTTTCTTTCTTTCTTTTTTTTTTTTTTTAATATTCTAGGATATCTTACAATCACTTCTCTCTCTCTCTCTTTTTTTTTTAGAGATAAATGTGCACTTTAGAACAACTCACACTTCTTTTTTTTTTTTTTCATAATTGTATTTGTTTGTGGCTGTGCTGGTCTCCATTGCTGTGCAGGCTTTTCTCCGGTTGTGGTGAGCGGCGAGCAGGGGCTGCTGTCTGGTTGCAGTGCACGGGCTCCTGTTGCAGCGGTTTCTCTTGCGGAGCACAGGCTTCAGCAGTTGCAGTGTGTTGGCTCAGTAGTTGTAGCTCCCTGGCTCTAGAACGCAGGCTTGGTAGTTGTGGCACATGGGCTCAGTTGCTCCACGGCATCTGGGACCTTCCCAGATAAGGGAATGAACCTGTGTCTCCTGCATTGGCAGATGGATTCTTATCCACTGAGCCATATTAATTAGAAGCCCAGCTGCTGATTTAATATATTGGGGGTTGTAACTGGTTCTTTCCCCCAGTGTTAGGGCACAGTTTCCCTAGTGTTAGGGCACAACTGCCCCAGGGCAAGACTTCTGACCATGGTTCTCATGGTTGGAATGTCAACAACTGTAGAAATAAGACTCAGTTTAGCTACTTCCAAGGTACAATAAAATCAGTAGCAAAAGAAATTAGAACTCTGCAATAGTCTAGTAATTTCAGACTTAGGACTTAGGTACCATCAAACTGAAACAGGGCATCTTTTCCCCTACTGCACACACAGCAACCAGCAGAGCAAAGAGGGCTCTGCTTTTTCTTGAATTGTAACCTTCAGAGAGTTGTACTAATGCCATAACTTAATGTGGCATTATTATTTGAATGTTAAAATATTACCCCATTTCCAAAGCTAATATTTGATACCAGTCACTGCTTATCATGAATAGACTAAAGCCTGATTTTTCTTTCCATATAGGCTCCAGTCATTTTTATAACTGATAGGGTTTGGGAAAACCAAATAGGTCAAGCTGTTCATTTCACAAATAAGGCAATAATAAGAGAAGTTGTTGATTTGCTCATTTCCCCCTAGCAAGATACTGATTGGGGAATCCGAGGGGAGAACCCAGGTCTCCCTGCCCTCCCTTCCCTCTGTATTGAACACGGTTCCCTCCTAATCTGGTGGGTGATGGTGAGGCTGGGGTTTCACAGTGGAACAGTTTACCTCTAGGCTTTTTATGCCAGTTCTTATTAGGCCATTAGTAAAGGCACATCACCATATCCTTATTCAAGCCCAGATACGGTTGTAATGGAAAAATTGGTGGCTGGTTCGTACTCTTGGCTGCATTTTTATTTTTACTGTTTTAAAATGCTTTAGAACAGGCAAAGCAGGTGACATCCTTTGCATTTTTAAACCAATATTGTGAGTGCCAAAAAGATCAGTGATGTACCTGATTTCTGACTGGAGTTGGAATTTGTGGCTTTTGATTCCTAATCAAGTACTCCTGAACATCATACCATGTAGCTGATAGACTTGGAGCACAAGACAGGAAGAAAAGAAAAAGAAAACTTAATAAGGCTTGTAATATAAAAGGGCCAGTTGGGAAGGAATATAGAGGTAGGCTGAAACTTCCTATTGTTACCTGAAAAGTGGCAACCTGAACTCTTAGACAGTTTTGAACTTGTTTGGTTTGATGGTAAGATCATTTTCAAGAGAGCTGTCTTTAACTAAATAAACTAGTGGGGTTTCATTATAATTCTAGAGTAACGTCTGAAGTGGTAGAAGAGATGATAAAGCTGTTTAGAGTTAATGAAACTTTACAGTAATACAGAGATTAACTTTTATTACTTTGAAAGACAGATTATATTATAAAGATCCAGGTACATATTAATAACTTAAATGAGATAAAGTAGTAAGAATAATTAATTCCCCAGAAACCTAGAATTTATGTTTTTTCATCAAAACTATTCCATTTTCCTGTTTTGTATTTTAAAGTATTAAAATCCAGAAACTAACACAACAGTAAATCAGCTATACCTGAAAAAAATAAAAACAGGGTAAACTTTAGACAGACTTATTTACTAGGAATTATATTCTTCAGTTTACCATAAAAAGATCCTTTGTTCCAGTGTATGCCATTCTATTTGCCTTAACTACTCTACCACCTTTTGTATTACGCATTTCCGTTACACTAGAAATCCTGTGCTCACTGCAGTTTAGTCATGAATTGCCCTACCACTAACCTTCTTGCTGAGAAAAGAAACTAATTGCCTGACTTAATGTATTCTGAGTTGCTGCTTGTGTGGCAGATGAAGTGAAGTGAAAGTCAAAGTGTTAGTTGCTCAGTTGTGTCCCCTTCGCAACCCCACCGACTATAGCCCACCAGGCTCCTCTCTCCATGGGATTCTCCAGGCAAGAATACTGGAGTGGGTTGCCATTTTCTTTTCCAGTGGGTATTCTCGACCCAGGAATTGAGCCCAGGTCTCCCGCATTGCAGGCAGATTCTTTACCATCTGAGCCACTGGTGAAATCACAAGTCATGTCCGACTCTTTGTGACCCCATGGACTGCAGCATACCAGGCCTCCCTGCCCTTCACTGAGTCGGTGATGCCATCCGACCATCTCATCCTCTGTCATCCCCTTCTCCTCCTGCCTTCAATCTTTCTGAGCATCAGGGTCTTTTCTAATGAGTCAGCTCTTCACATCAGGTGGCCAAAGTATTGGAGCTTCAGTATCAGTTCTTCCAATGAATATTCAGGATTGATTTCCTTTAGGATTGTTTGACTGGTTTGATCTCCTTGCAGTCCAAGAGACTCTGCAAGAAGTCCAAGAGTCTTCTCCAACACCATAGTTCACAATTATTAATAGTCTAAGCATGATCTAGTTCTAATCTAGTCATCACCATGACTGATCACAGCAATATTGTTCCTTTTCATAATCTTTAGTAATGTGTTCTCTCTCATTCTTAATGTTGGTAACTTGCCTTCTCTCTTTTTTTCCTGATCAGTCTGTTGAGAAATTTATCTTTTTTTTTAATCCTAAAGAATCTATATTTAGTTTTGTTTGTTCTATTTTTTTGTTTTCTCATTCACTGAATTTTCCTTTCTTTATCATTTTCTGACTTCAGCTTGACTTGTGTATTCATTGCTTTTCATTTTCTTATTCCTTAAAGGAGGGTAGATTTTTTTGATTTAGATGTTTTTTCTTTTCTAATGATGTGTGATTTGAGTCTTTTGAAATTTATTGAGACATGGTTATAGCCTAGAATATGATCTATCTTGGTAATGTGCTTCTAAAGAATATATTTTGGTTTATTCTCTTCAATCTCATGAATATTATTTCTTCCTCTTTTCCTTCTTTTTCCTCCTGATTTATAAGAAGTAATGCCATAATGCTTGCTTGGAGAGAGAAGACCAGTGTGGCTTTGAACCATATGACTATATTACCTATTAAGAAAATTATGTACATTTTTAGAGATTTTTTTTTCTTGGAGGATAATTGCTTTACAGTGTTGTGGTGGTCTCTGCCATACATCAATGTGAATCAGTCATTAATATATATATAGAAATTTTTAAAAATTATAATTGAATCATGGCAGTGGTTAAACACACACAGACATCTACACACACACATACCACACTAAAGGGTATTATTAGCACATCATAAATATGAGGAATTCTTGGAAGATAGGAAATGCAGATGCAGTCAAACAAGTTAATTAAGAGAATTTGAAACATCTGCAGTAGAAAACTGAGGATGTTCAGACACACTTCAAGAACAGTCACCAAAACTGAAGCACTGTACAAAGTCCTAGGTCAGCTGTGAGATGACACGGCTATTCTGAGAACAGCACACGTGTTGCCCTGCCCTGCCCTGAACCATTCCCACCTCTACTTATACTGGACATAAGGACCTGTGCCATTTGAGCACCTTTCATCTCCCCAAACTGCAGACCTGCACAGAAGGGAAACATCAGGACACAGCTACCTCCAAGGGAAAAACATTTGCCTGGCTATGTCAGAAATAACATCTTTATTTCAGCAACAGTGAGGATCTCTAGCCTACTTGCAAGCTCCACGCCATGCACCCACAAAAGTGGTCACTGAATAATAGACATAGTCCGCCCTTCCATACATGGATGTCAAAACTCTAGAGCAGATCCATGCCAATTACCAAGGCTAATCAAATGAGTCCTTTATGCCTATGTTTAAATGGACAAAAGCTTGCCAGATATTTGAGGAAAATAAAAAGAGATGTTCATGATGAACAAATATAAATATTTCTGGAGAAAAGATGAATATAATACAGGAAACAATAAAACCAAATTCATATTCTCAGAATTTTAATGAAGACAGTGATATTATAAAAGGAGAACACGGTGCTATAAAAGAGAGGAATTAAAGAACAAGAGAACGTCCTTAAAAAGTAAAGCAAGGAGATCCAACCAGTCCATTCTAAAGGAGATCAACCCTGGGTGTTCTTTGGAAGGAATGATGCTAAAACTGAAACTCCAGTACTTTGGCCACATCATGCGAAGAGTTGACTCATTGGAAAAGACTCTGATGCTGGGAGGGACTGGGGGCAGGAGGAAAAGGAGACAACAGGATGAGATGGCTGGATGGCATCACTGACTCGATGGACATGAGTCTGACTGAACACCAGGAGATGGTGATGGACAGGGAGGCCTGGCGAGCTGCAATTCATGGGGTCACAAAGGATGCTTTGTGCCCCGCCCCCTTGCGCGCCCCGCCCCCTTGCGCGCCCCGCCCCCTTGCGCGCCCCGCCCCCTTGCGCGCCCCGCCCCCTTGCGCGCCCCGCCCCCTTGCGCGCCCCGCCCCCTTGCGCGCCCCGCCCCCTTGCGCGCCCCGCCCCCTTGCGCGCCCCGCCCCCTTGCGCGCCCCGCCCCCTTGCGCGCCCCGCCCCCTTGCGCGCCCCGCCCCCTTGCGCGCCCCGCCCCCTTGCGCGCCCCGCCCCCTTGCGCGCCCCGCCCCCTTGCGCGCCCCGCCCCCTTGCGCGCCCCGCCCCCTTGCGCGCCCCGCCCCCTTGCGCGCCCCGCCCCCTTGCGCGCCCCGCCCCCTTGCGCGCCCCGCCCCCTCGCGCGCCCCCCCCGCCCCCCTCGCGCGCCCCCGCCCCCTCGCGCGCCCCTGCCACCCCGAATGAAATAGGAACCTTCTCTCGCCCCTCCCAAGCCGGTTAGGGACTTGACTTTTGGTCCCTTGCAGACCTGAGCAGCATTCCCCTGGCAACCCTAATTGTTCATTCTGGGAACTCTCCGAGGCTGGTGGTACCTGCCCCGTGGCTTCACCTTCACACCCACCACACCTGTGTCACCTGCTACGCTGCCTGCACCACCCTCGCAGGCACGCCAGAACTACTGCCCAGAGTGTTAGGCCACGGTCAACAGCCCTGGAGTTCCACACCTCCTACGAGTGCCTGGCCATGGCCTTTTTTCTCAACCATGAAGACGTGGCCTTGAAGCACTTCTGTGTTTGCTCTGCTCCCACGAGCACAGCAAGACAGCCGAGAGCCTGATGTTCCTGCAGAACCCGTGTGGGGGCCGTGTCTGCTTCCTTGACATCAGAAAGCCTGAGACCCAACAGTGGGAGAGTGGTCTCCAGGCCATGCAAGACACCCTGAACCTGGAGAAGAGCATCAACCAGAGCCTACTTGACCTGCACCAGCTGGCCACCGACAGTAGTGACGCCAGCCTGTGCCACTTCCTGGAGATGCACCACCTGGACCAGCAGGTTGAGTTCGTCAAGGAGCTGAGGGACCACGTCAGCATCCTGAGCAACATGGGATCCCCGGAAGGTGGCCTGGCAGAGTACGTCTTTGACAAGCTCACCCTGGGTGACGGCCACAAGGAGGACTGAGCCTGGACTGGACTTTCTCCTGAGTTCCGGGTGACTGCCCAAGGTCACCCTGCCTGCCATGCAGACCGCAGTATTGCCCTTGCAGAAAAAGTTCACTTAAATTTTTTTCTTCCAGTTTTACCAGTTCTTCACATAAAGTTATTGGTTCTTCAAATAAAGTTATTAGTTGATACATAAATAAAGGTCTCTGATTTGTGTGTGCAAATCTCTCACCTTTTAAACTTTAAAACTGGTATCCTGGAATCTCTCCAGCTACCCAGGCCCCATCCATGTGCAGCTCAGGATCTCCACCGATGGAGAGGGAGGGTGTTCCATGGAAAACACAAAATCATTCCTCCCCTAGTAAAACAATGTTGGGTGGGGGGTGGTCTGGGGCCCTGGTGAGTGTGGGTGCCTGTGCAGAGTTAAAGTATAAAATCATGGCCTGAAAATCGTGATTGGGGTTGATCTGGGGAAAGAGTGAAGGGGATGGGGTTATTGAAATGAAGGGGTTTTTCACTTTATCTGAAATGTTAGTGGTTAATTCTGGGTAGCAAGTTGGGGGCCCTGGAAGCCAGCATGGCAGAGTCCTTCTTTGACAAGCTCATCCTTTGCTGCAGTGATAAGGGAAACTGAGGTTTCACCTGTCTTCCGCATAAGATGTGAGGGTGACTTCCTCTGATCCCCTATGCAGAACATGCATGTTGTCCTTAGAAAATCTCCACTTTGCCCTTATAAACTGTGGTTATATGGGGTGGGTGAGATGAGTGGTTTGGGACACTGATGTCTGTGGGTACACGTATATGTAAAAAATATGGATAAAAATATGTTCTATGATTCATAATAGTGGTTGCATCCCAGAAAGAAGTGAAAAATGGGATTGGTGGTGGTGGTGGTTTAGTTGCTAAGTTGTGTCCAACTTGTGTGATCCTGTAGACTATAGCCTGCCAGGCTCTGCTGTCCATGGGATTCTCCAGGCAAGAATACTAGAGTGGGTTGCCATTTTGTTCTCCAGGGGATCTTCCTGACCCAGGAATTGAACCCGGGTCTCCTGCATTGCAGGCAGATGATTTACCAACTGAGCTATGAGGGAAGCCCCCAAAATGGGATTGGGCAGGCATTAACTAAATGGATGTGACACTTGGACCATAAAGAAGGCTGGGTGCTGAAGAACTGATGCTTTTGAACTGTGGTGTTGGAGAAGACTCTTGAGAGTCCCTTGGACAGCAAGATCAAACCAGTCAATCCTAAAGGAAATTAACCATGAATATTCATTGGAAGGACTGATGCTGAAGGACTGAAGCTCCAATACTTTGGCCACTTGATGCAAAGGGCCAACTCATTGGAAGAGACCCTGATGCTGGGAAAGACTGAGGGCAGAGGAGAAGGGGATGATAGAGGATGAGATGGTTGGATGGCATCACCAACTTGATGGACATGAGTTTGAGCAGGAGATGGTGAAGGACAGGGAAGCCTGGCATGCTGCAGTCCATGGGGTCACAATGAATCGGACACTATTGAGAGACTTAACAGCTACAAATAAATGAAGTCTTCCACTTTATCTGAAGTATTTTAGCTTATTATGTAAGTGTCCATGTTTATTGTTTCTCAGTAACAATTTGGGGCCCTGGAAACTGGCATTGTGGCATCCCTGTTTGGCAGGTTCACCTTGTCAGTGATTATGGGAACTGTGCCTTAGGCTGATGGCTCCATAGACACAGGTATGACTTTCTATAGTTAGCACTGCCAGGCATATATGCTGCTGCTGTTATAAAACTTCTGCCTTTATTTTTTTTCCTTTGTAGAACTTCTAATAATTTGGTAAAGAAAACCCTACTTATTACAAAGTTTGAAAATTTAACATAGTAGCTGAACATCAAATTTTTGATAATGAATGTATAGTAGATTGAATTTCCTTTAGAGAAATGAGTCATAAGGACCTTGTCCAATAACTGATAGCCACCAATAGAAATTTCAGAAGGTGAAAATAGAAGGTTGCATAAAAGGAGACAATAATCAAGAAGCATTTTTTAAATACTAACTACATCCAAATGCTATTATCATATAGTTTTCACCTTGAATATACTAGTACTCTAAATTAGATTAATAGATCTCCCTATGTGGAATTATTCCTGGAATGAAACTTACTTTGTCACTGTTTGTTTGTTTTGGTGTCAGTTTTTGAACTATAAGACTATATAATATTAAGATGTATAGTGTGTTGATTTATATACATGTATTGTGAGATGA
Source organism: Bos indicus (assembly GCF_029378745.1). Taxonomy (NCBI): domain Eukaryota; kingdom Metazoa; phylum Chordata; class Mammalia; order Artiodactyla; family Bovidae; genus Bos; species Bos indicus. Next base: position 114,053,303 of record NC_091789.1, read on the forward strand.
TTACCACCAAAGCCTTAGCTAAAAACTGTCACCTCACATATTTACCATTTCTTTTTGGTAGTCAGAATATTTAAGAATTACAATCTTAGTAACATTCAAGTATATAATATTATTAATTATAATGACCATGCTGCACATTAGATTCCCCAAAGTTTGTACCTTTTGGTTAACGTCTCCCCCCTTTCCCCCACCCCTAGCCTCTAGTAACCACCATTTTACTCTCTGAGTTTTGCTTTTTTAGATTCCACACGTAAGTGATAGAATACAATATTTGCCCAACTTACTTTACTTAGAATAACACCCTCAAGGTTCATTCTAGTTGTTAAAAACATAAGGATTTCCATCTTTCTCGTGACTGAATAATATTCTGTTGTGTGTGTTTGTGTGTGTGTATATATATGGAGATATATATATGCACAACTTACATAAAGACACATATATATATCACATCATCTTTATCCATTCATCTATTGATAGACACATTATTTCCATATGTAGGCTCTTGTGAATAATGTTGCATTGAATATGGAGATGCAGATATCTCGTTGATATCCTGTTTTCATTTATTTTAGATAAATGCCCAGAGAAGGAATTGCAGAATAATATGTTAGGATTATCCTTTTTGAGGAGAATTTATACTACACTGATTTCATACTGGCTGTATCAATTTGCATTCACAGAACAGTACACAAGGGATCCATTTTTTTCACATCCTCTCCAACACTTACCTCTTTTCTTTTTAATGATAGCCATTCTAATAAGTGTGAGGTGATATCTCATTGTGGTTTTGATTTGTATTTCCCAGATAATTGTGATGTTGAACACCTTTTTGTGTACCTATTAGCCATTTTTATGTCTTTGGAACAATGTCTACTCAGGTCCTCTGACCACTTTTTAATTAGGTTTTATTTTTTTAAAATATTGAGTTGTGTGAGTTCTTTATATATTTAGTATATTAACCCCTTATCAGATATAAGATTTATCTGTTTGCTTTACTGATGGTCTCTTTTGCCATACAGAACTTTTTTTAGTTTGATGTAGTCCTACTTACTTATTTTTGCTTTTTTTTTTTTTTTTTTTTTTGCTTGTACTTTTAGTGTCATGGGCTTCCCTGGTGGCTTAGCTAGTAAAGAATCCACCTGCAGTGCGGGAGACCTGGGTTCAATCCCTGGGTTGGGAAGATCCTCTGGAGAAGAGAATGGCTACCCACTCCAGTATTCTGGCCTGGAGAATTCCACGGACTGTATAGTCCATGGGGTTGCAAAGAATTGGACACAACTGAGTGACTTTCAGTTTCACTTTTTAGTGTCATATCCACAAAACTGTTGCCAGGACAAAAGTCTAAGAAGTTTTTCCTATGTTATCTTCTTCCAGGAGCTTAATGACTTCAGGTCTCATGTTTAAGTCTTTAATCCTTTTCAAGTTAATTTTTGAGGTGTACAAGGGTCCAGTTTCATTCTTCTGCATGTGGTTATCTATTTTCCCAACACCATTTAACAAAGAGACTATCCTTTCCTGACTGAATATTCTTGGCTCCCTTATCGAATATTAGTTGGCCCTACATGCATGGCTTTATGTCTGAGCTCTTATGTTCCACTGGACTGTGTGTGTGTGTTTTATGCCAGTCCCATACTGCTTTGAGTACTAAAGCTTCTGTATTATAGTTCAAATCACACCCTTTGGGGTGTCTTGTGCGTTTTTAGAAATTATAGGGTTGTTTTCCTATTTCTGTAAAAAATGTGATTGAAATTTTGACACTGCATGTACAGATGGCTTTGGCTAGTCTGGACCTTTTAACCGTATCAATTCTTTTACTTAGTGAACACAGTATTTTATTCATCTTATTGCGTCTTCCATTTTTTATCAAGATCTTAAAATTTTCAGCATACATATCTTTTACCTACTTGATTCAGTTTACTTTTAAGAATGTTATTGCTTTTTTATTTTAGTGTGAATAAGATTTTATTTTTTAGAGGTCCTGTGTATAGAAAAATGCAACTGTTGATGTTATTTTTGTATCCTGCAACTTTTCTGCATTCCTTGATTAGTTATAGCAGGGTTTGGGGGAATTCTTTTAGGACTTCCTGTATATAAAATCATACGATCTGCAAAGACATGTTCACTTCTTCCTTTCCAATATGGATGCCTTTTCTTTCTTTCTTTCTTTTTTTTTTTTTTTTGCCTGGCTGCTACAGCTGGTCCTTCCAGTACTATGTTGAATAGGAGTGATGAGAGTGGGTTTCTTGACTTGTTCTTGATCTTAGAAGAAAAGCTTTCAAATTTTTAGCATTGCAGATGATGTTAGCTGTGGACTTGTTCTATATGGCTTGTATTATGTTGAAGTGTCTTCTCTCTATACCAAATTTTTAAGAATTTTTATCATGAAAGGATGTTGTATTTTATTAATCCTATTTCTTCATCTGTTCAGGTGATCATATGATTTTTATCTTCCATTCTATTAATGTAGTGGGGTCAGTTTTTGATTTGCATATGTTAAACTGTCCTTCCATCCCAGTGATAAATCCCACTTGATCATAGAATATGACCTTTTTAATGTGCTGCTCAATTCAGTTTACAAAGGTTATGTTGAGAATATTTGCATCTACATTGAATAGGGACAATGACCTGTAATTTCTTTTCCTGTAGTGTCCTTACCTGGCTTTGGTATTAGGGGAATGCTAGCCTTGTGAGATGATTTTTGGAGTGTTCCCTCCTCTGCAGTTTTTTGGAAGTCTTTGAGAAAGATTGGTGTTACTTCTTTTTAAAATAGGGAAACCATCTGGTCCTGGCTTTTCTTTGGAAGACCTTTTTCATTCGTGATTCAATCTCTTTATTCAGCATTGTTCTCTTCAGATTTTCTGTTTCTTCCTGATTCAGTCTTGGTAGGTTGCATGTTTCTCAGAATTTACCCATTTCTTCTAGGTGCCAATTTGTTGGTGTATGGTTGTTTATAGGATCTCAGCATCCTTTGTATTTCTGTGGTATCAGTTGTCATGTCTTCTCTTTCATTTCTGATTTTGAGTCTTTTCTCTTTTTCTTAGTCTAGCCAAAGTTTGTCAGTTTCATTTATTTTTATTGATGTATGCATTTGTCACTATGCAGTTCCCTCTTAGAACTGTTTTTTATGCGTCCCATTTGTTTTCATATGCTGTTTCCATCTTTTTTGTTTCAAGATAATATTCTGTTTCCCTTTTGAATTCTTCTTTGACACACTGGTTGTTCAGCAGTGTGTGTTGTTTTTTTTTTTTTATTATTTTCACATATTTGTGATTTTTCCATCTTCCCTTCCATTAATAATTTCTAGTTTCATAACGTTGTGCTCCCTGGTGGCTCAGAGGTTAAAGCGTCTGTCTGCAATGCGGGAGACCTAGGTTCGATCCCTGGGTTGGGAAGATCCCCTAGAGAAGGAAATGGCAACCCACTCCAGTATTCTTGCCTGGAGAATCCCATGGACGGAGGAGCCTGGTGGGCTACAGTCCACGGGGTCGCAAAGAGTCAGACATGACTGAGCGAGTGACTTGACTTGAACGTTGTGCTCAGGAAAGCTACTTGGTATGGTTTCAGTCTTATTAAATTTACTATGTCTTGTTCTGTGACATCACGTGATCTATCCTGGAGACTGTTTCTTGTGTGCTTGAGAAGAATGTGTGTATTCTGCTGCTGGACTACCAGGGAAGTCCTAGAATCTTTTTGTTGGTGGTGTTTTGCTTTTGTATTTAACACAGGTTTTTCCTTTGTGTTTGGGATTGGTTACTGGTGATGATTGTGATCCTTTGGTCATGTCATGTTTACTTGATGTTTTTCATGCTCCTTGAAGTTTTACTTGGCTGTCTTTTCTTTTAAATTTGTTTTTTATTGAAGGATAATTGCTTTACAGAATTTTGCTGTTTTCTGTTTGGCTGGCTTTTCTTTTGAAGCAGTAGTCACTTCTTACAATCTTTACTAATTGCATTCAGGAGAAAAATACGTACTCTGAGCCCTGTTAGTGAGGCTTTCTCAGATCTTCTATAGACACAGCTGCTCCACACTTCTTCCTCCCTCTTGTGGCAGAATTCTTAAGCTTTGTCTTATGCCTTCTCTTGACCCTGCACTGCATCAGGCCAAGAGTTGACAGTCTCAGTTTTATTTTTCAAAAAGTGGCACTGAATCTCAAGTTTGTCGTCTTTCCCTAGCCTATAGAATTGGGTGATTTTCTGAAGATGCTCACTAGCCATTTTCCAAGGCTTTCCCTTGCCACCACCACTAGGAGCACACACAGGGAGCTGACCAAAGTGTGAGTGTGTGTGTGTAGAGCCAGCATGCTGAGTACTGAGGGTACCCAGGGGTCAATTGGGGGGTCAGTTGGGATCATCCATGGGGGGCAACCAGTGCTTGTGTGCAGGCCTCTTGATGGAGTCAGACACAGTAGGATCCAGGTCCCTTTAATACCCTCTTAGAGGCTTATCTGCTGCTCTCTCAGCTTCTTCCTGACCCCCAGTCCTTTAGTATTCCTCTCCAACGTGTCTGAAATTTGTAATACTTTTTCCAGTGGTATGTTGGAACTTTTCCTCTGGAAACCTGGACTTCCACAGAGGTTCTCACATCTGTGGGTGATTGTGTAAAACAGTATTTTCCAGGGGTTCCTGGACTGGGGCCAAGAGAAACTGGAACTGGTTCACGGGCCACCCCAGGAGTCATACCTGAGACCAAGTTTACTCAGTGTGTGGGTAGTTGCAACTGCTTCTGGGATACTTGGCATGTGGAGCTGGATCATCCCACGATGCATCCACAAAGCATTTTTGTCCACAATTGGATGTCAAATTGTTATTGAAGGGGGACAAAGATACTGGTTATTAAGCTGGGGATTTTTGCCAGGGATACTTTGGAGGTGAAGGTTAGGGAAGACCTGCCTTGTAAAATCTGGGATGTGTATTAGATATCCAAGTGGAATTGTCATGCAGGTGGGTGGAAAAATGAATCTGGAGCTATTGAAATATACATATGAGAGGCATCAGATATAGAAGATGTTGAGGTCAAGGGACTGGACAAGCTCACTGGAAAGAGGGTGGAGAGAGAGTATGGCACAGCCAGCCATAACCCCAGGGTGGCTAACTGTAGGTGGTGGGTTGAGGCGTTGGAGCACTGAGAGAGCTGCTGGCCCCACCTTGACCATTAGCTCGTTCCAGACTGTGGCCACCTGGGTCCACACCCACTGGCCCCAGATCAGCCTGTTCCTGACCTCAGTGTGGCTTCAGGTTTCTCCTTTCAGAATGTGGAAAAGGGTGAGCATTTTACTTTGTCTTCATGACTGTTAGTGCTAAGTCGCTTTAGTCATGTCCAACTCTTTTGTGACCCCATGGACTGTAGCCCACCAGGCTCCTCTGTCCATAGGATTTCCCAGGCAAGAATACTGGAGTGGGTTGCCATTTCCTTCTCCAGGGGATCTCCCCAACCCAAAGATTGAACCTGTGTCTCTTAAGTCTCCTGCATTGGCTGGTGGGTTCCTTATCATTAGCGCCACCTTCATGACTGTGGGTAGAAAGAAATATTTCTCAGTTAAAGGAAGATTCCCCAAGGACATGATCTGCTTTTTTATGTTTGTATTTTTTTTTTTCTGTTCCCTTTTGTTTTTTTAGTAGGGAGAACAATTTACTTGTTTATCTGCACTCGGTCGTAGTGGCATGCGGGATCTTCGACCTTCATTGGGATCTTACTTGCAGCTTCCAAACTGTTAGCTGTGGCATGTAGGATCTAGTTCCCTGACCAGGGATCAAACCCAGGCCCCCTGCACTGGGACCCCAGTCTTCACCACTGGACCCACAGGAAGTCCCTCTGTTCCCTTGTAAAACCCCCAGTCTCACTCAGTCCACTATGTTTAACCAAATGAAATCTGTACCCATGTAAACTCTAAGGTTGTCCATGTCTGGGAAAAAATTCACAAAATATTTTGTTTCTTCTGAGCTGCCTGTGTGTTACAAAGATAAAAGTCAAACAGTACAGATTTTGTTTGTGGTAATTAAGGTTACAGGGATAGTGCAAGTCTCTTTATAGCTAGCAGATAGCTTTAAACATTTAGTAAAATGTGCATGAGTTTAGCTGTGTAGTAATTAGCATCCACATTTCATCACTGCACTGTAACACTTCTTTAAAAAAATGAAAATTAGGCCCCTGTGAGTTTGGTTTTCAGAAATGCTATTGTCATTTACCTCTTCTTAGTGCTGGTCTTTGTACTGGTTTTCTTTCTCTGCCTGCTTGGAGGGCCTCTCCTCTCTCTAACATTCGGATCTAACTATTAACTGTTCTCCTCTAGATATGAGGAAGCACAGCGTGAGTACCTGTGTTCATAACTGTAAACTGACTGAGGAGCCTTATTTTCCTGTTTCGGAGAGGCAGTTTACTGATAGCTCTTTTTTAAGTATTTATTTATTTTGGCTGCACTGAGTCTCCGTTGCTGCATGCTGCCTTTCTGCAGTTGCAGTGTGCTGGCCTCTCACTGCGGTGGTTTCTCTCGTTGCAGAGCACAGGCCCTAGGTGTGGGCTTCGGTAGTTGTGGTGCACGGGGCTTAGTGCTTGTGGCACATGGGCTTGGTTGCTCTGCAGCATGTGGTATCTTCCCAGAACAGGGATCCAACCCATGTTCCCTGCATTGGCAGGCGAATTCTTAACCATTGGACTACCAGGGAAGTCCCCTGTACTGATTTCTTAACCTCAGAATGCCTGACTTCAAATCCCAGTTTATCCATGTATCTTTGGTGAGCTTAGCCAAGTTATTTAACTTCTCTGCACCTGTTTGCTCACACGTAAAATAGTGATAATAAAAGTGTTAACCCCATTGGGGTTTTGCAGTTAAATGAGTTATATGTAAATCATTTTGAACAGTGTCTGGTATATAGTAAGTACATTGTGTATTAGTCATCATTTATCATTACCATCCTCCTCATTCACTCACTTCTAAGTTGTTGTGTTTTTTTGGTGCTTTGGGGAGAAGATTTCATGTCTGTGCTTTGCCACTGGTGGGTCTCTCTTTCATTTTGACCAACCTTGTCACTCTGTATATTTAGAAGGAAAAGTTCTTCATAGCTGCCTAGTCATGAGGTTAGATGGTGAAGGACAGGGCAAGCTGGCGTGCTGCAGTCCATGAAGTCACAGAGTCGGACACAACTGAGCAACGGTAACAACAAAGTTGTCAGGTGCTGCCGGGATGCAGGAGGGTAGATTGCTGTTTTCACTGCCCTAAGCTCAGGCACAAAACTATGGGCGATTTTTGCTATGACAGCTTTCCCTGGCAATCCTCCCCATTGTCTCAATGAGCTTCCCTTTTAGATCATCCCATACAACATTGTTTGCTTATTCTTCCCCATTCCAGATTGCCCAAGTCTCTTTTTCCATCCTGAACTAACTTTCACTTCTCAGAGATGGAAAAGAGCAAAAGGATGAAGTGTTAATCTTGAATTCCCCCTGCTCCCCTGCCATCATCTGGATGTTGGAATCTGAAAAGGAGAGGAATGTGTGAGCACAAATCATGGGCGGTGGAGTAGGCAAACAGGACCGCATTAGAGCTGCTGCTGCTAAGTCACTTCAGTCGTATCTGACTCTGTGCGACCCCAGAGACGGCAGCCCACCAAGCTCCCCCGTCCCTGGGATTCTCCAGGCAAGAACACTGGAGTGGGTTGCCATTTCCTTCTCCAGTGCATGAAAGTGAAAAGTGAAAGTGAAGTCGCTCAGTCGTGTCCAACTCTAGTGACCCCATGGACTGCAGCCTTCCAGGCTCCTCCTTCCATGGGATTTTCCAGGCAAAAGTACTGGAGTGGGGTGCCATTGCCTTCTCCGACATTAGAGCTAGTAACAGAATAATAGCTAAAATTGATAAATCACCACATGCTTTGCTGCACGTTAGAGTCCCATGCAGGGTACATGCCAGACCATTTGTATCACTCTCTTGGGGCAGGACCAAGGCATCCCAGGCAGGTAAACCAGCAAGACTGCCTTGCTACTCATACGGTGGTCTGTAGGACAGCAGCAGGAACCTCACCTCGAGAGCTTGTTCATGCTCATGCTCAGTTGTGTCCAACTCTCTGCGACCCCATGGACTGCAGCCCACCAGACTCCTCTGTCCATGGGATTTTCCAAGCAAGAATACTGGAGTGGGAGAGTTTGTCGAAAGTGAAAGTTGCTCAGATGTGTTCAACTCTTTGTGACCCCATGGAGTGTAGCCCACCAGGCTCCTCTGTCCATGGGATTCTCCAGGCTAGAATACTGGGATGGGTTGCCATGCCCTCCTCCAGGGGATCTTCCAAACCCAGGGATCGACCCGAGGTCTCCTGTATTGCAGGCAGATTCTTTACCGTTTGAGCTACCTGGGAAGCCAGGAGAGCTTGTTAGAAACTCATTAATCTTAGATGCTACCCCCAGACTTACTGAACCAGAATCTACATTTTAATAAGACTCCTGGTAATGAGTATGCACACTGAAGTTTTTGAACTGCTGTTTTAGCATCCTGCTTCTCAACGATGGCTGTATCTTGGGATAATCTGGGACTGGGATGCTAGAAAAGGATACTTATGCTCAGATTTAAACAGATCATCCAGGCATATCCTTATGCACGTATGCACCAAACACACTAAAACTTTAACTTCAATTGTTGAATTGGCAAATATTGACAAAGACTTGAAAACCTCATTTCCACTTAGGTTGCATACTTGCATGTGCATACACACACTTTTAAGCATTCTGTTTTGTAAATATATGGCAACTGCTATGTTTTATCACAAACAGGGGTTGGAAACTGGGGCCTACAAGCCAAATCCAGTCCACCATCTACTTTTGTAATAAAGTTTTATTGGAACAAATGCATGACCATTTGATTACATATTGCTTGTTGACAGGGTTCATGCTACAGTGGTACACTTACCAATCTCAGGCCCAGCTGCTTGCCACTGGAAAGTTGGTAGGAGAGACAAATGGTGGTAGGAACAGAAAAGCTTCTTTTAAAAAGTTGCTGGAATCTGGAGAGAAGACTGACTAGTGTCCCAAAACCAACTCTATAAAGATTCTGCTTGGCTATGAAACTTCTTAAGGGAAAAAAGGGAAGTGATCTCAGTTAATCATTGAGGTAGGGGGTTGGACTCATTGCCATCTCCCACTGTGCACAGGCCTGTTGATTCCTTGTGATCCTTCTTTAGATGTAGCTCCTTCACCCAGTTTGTCTGCAATATTACTGAAGGGGAACCTGGGGAAGAGATCTGGTCATCTGTTAATTACTTATTCTTCATTTCTATCGCTTTGACCTAAGGGAGGAACCAGCAGGTTAGGCAAGGCTCTGTCTAATCAAAAGACTTGAAAAGTGTGCTTGAGCCGGATGTTAGTTAAAATATAGCTTTGTTTGCTGAAGTGACAAGACAAAAGCTGCCTCCTGTGAAGAGCTATTTTCTGCCAAGAGCTGCTTACACAAATTAGTACATAGTGACAAAGACCGTATGTCCCACAAAGTCTAAAATACTGTCTTATTTGTAACAAAATGTTTGCCAACCCCTGTATTATACTAACTTGTCACAAGCCCTGAATTTACCTAAAGCTGCTAAATATTTAAAAACCCATAGATGTCTTTATACTTCCAACATCCACACATTATAATTTAATCATCCATCTCCCTACCACGCCACTCTTTGGCAGAAAGGAAAGCAAGGTAATGTGTATTCTTGGAGGTTAATGATTTAATATAGTGTGAAATGAAAATATCTCCTGCCATATCAATAAGCAAGAAATGTCACAGCCATCAGCAACTTCTGGCCTCCAGATGTGAATGAGGGCTCCCATAACTGTGATCCAGCAGATGCCACCACCCCTCATGGTGATTGCTGAGGAGCTGGGGGGATGTAGGAAGCAAGGTGACCAAGGAAACAGGATAGCCCCAGATAGCTGAGGTGCATATGAAAGGAATGAATTCAGTGAGCCCAGAGGCTTGCATCTTCCCATACATAGACTGTTAAATTCCTTGATACCCGATCTTTGATGATCAGACTGCCTGCTCCCTTTGTTGCAAACTTTTATGTAGCCTGACTTCCCCTCCGGCCTCCTTGGAGCAGTTTTCTCAGAGCTGCTGAAATGCTGTCTCCCAGGCTCAGAGTCCTAAACATTCCCACCAAATAAAATAACTCTACTTTCAGGTTGTGACTATATTTTTTAGTCGACAGTAGCATCTCCAGCTAAGAGAAGTGTGGCAGACACTGTTGCTTACTTATCCAATGGCCATTCCACTCATCCTTCCTTACTAAGGTGGCACTAATTTGGGGGGAATGACGATGTCCCCAGTTACTGGTGATAAGTCATAACTAGTCTGCATCAGGCATGGCAATTATGTTCTCCTTACAAGAGGTTTGCTTTATTCATCTTTCCTGATGCTAGGGCCAGCCATGTGACTGATTGATTTCTGGTCTAAGAAGTAGATGTAAATAACCTGGCCGCCTGAGCAAAGTTTGCTTCTCTGATAAAAGATACAGTTTTGTGAAAAGTATTTTGCCACCATTCTAATCATTCTTACTGGGATGCTTGTATGAAGATGTGATACCACGAGCAGAGACAGCCACCTTGTACCCATGAGGAAAGGCTGAGAATTGCAGGAAGACATAGACCATACTTTGGCTAGAGTCATCAAAGCTAGCATTTTTTTTTTTATCACCCAGGCTTCTTGGTAAGAAAGCACAATTGATATTATTAAGTGCTTTGTGTGTATTCTGTTACTTGTGGATGATCTAACAGGTCTAAGATGACTTCAGGGGCAAGGTATTGATTGTTGCTGTTGTTTTGTCACTAAGTCCCACATAGTGTAGCCAGCCAGGCTCATGCATCCTTGGGATTCTCCAGGGAAGACAACTGGAAAGGGTTGCCATTTCCTTCTCCAGGAATCAAGCCTAGGTCTCCTGCATTGGCAGGTGGATTCTTTACCACTGATTGCTTAGCCTCACTCAACATTAAATCGTAACTTTTCCCTCCCTTGTTAAGTAAGCAGTGTTGTAAGTATGTGTTATATGTGAGGTTTCAGATACAGCACCTGTTTCAGGTGCTCTCCAGACATTTTCTGTGTTGTTGTTAACAATCCTGTGAGGTATGGATGTTCCTTATTGGATGAGAGGATGGGTTCAGGGTGGTGCAATTTTCTACAGCCACTAGCTGCCAAGTGATAGAGCCAGAGTCTTCTGGTTTCAGGGGAGGGTATCACTTCTACTTTGCTCTCATCTCAGTTCCTTCTGCTCTGTGATCCATAATACACAAGTGATTTTATTTAAGCAATAGCCCTGTGAGATGAGTCGCTATACCTCTGTTTTTAAAAAAGCAATGCAGTTTAGTTTGTGGGTAGTGTTTGCATACCCCTTTCAGGTGTTCAGACCTACAGCTCATTCTCTCCTTGTCACACCCAGCCCTGTATGATTGCTCCTTCCCGCTCTCTCTCTTTAGGTGTTTAATATTCCTTAAATACACGAATCCCTAAACCTTACCTGCATCTCAAACTAACAGCTGTTTCAACCTTTCATTCATAGCCAGGCTTCTGGAAAGGTTTGCCTTATCTGTTGACTTTCTTAAAAGAAGGAAATTTTTACTATTAAGTTTTAGAAGTAGTACTTCCAGAAGATTTAGAAATAAAACACATGAAATTATGTGAAAGACTCCCTCCAGTTCCTATCCCTAGGCTCTCAGTTGTCTCTCCTCTGCTCCCTCAAGGTAAACTTTTCCTGGGAGTTTTCTGTATATTCATATGTACATTTGTTTCATGTATATTTCAGCATACCCTCCCCACAACCTAAAGAGTAGCATAATTTAAAGGATCCTGCATATTGCTTTTTTTTTTATCCTTAGCAATATAAAAGAATGAGTGTTTTTATTGAGATATAATTTTATTGGTTATAAATTATTATAATTTTATTATATAATTTTATTAGGCATAACATTTTATTAGTTTCAGGTATATACATGATTTGATATTTGTATATGTTGCAAAATGATCACAACAAGTCAATTTAACATCCATCACCATACATAATTACAACTTTTTTTCTTGTGATGAGACTAAGATCAATTATTTTAGTAACTGTCAAATATACAATTCACTATAGTCATCCTGTTATACATTACATCCCCATGACTTTATAATTGGAAGTTTGTACCATTTAACCCCTTATAACCATTCTGCCCATTCCCACCCCTGAAAACCACCAATCTGTTCTCTGTATCTATGAGCTCAGTTATTTGTTGCTTTGATTGTTTAGGTTCCACATATGAGATCATGTATTTGTCTTTCTCTGTCTGACTTATCTCACTTAGCATAATTCCCTCAAGGTGCACCCATGTTGTTGCAAATGGCAAGATTTCCTTTTTTTATAGTGGATGATTGTATATTCCATTTTATGTATTATACCACATCATCTTTTTTCTTTTTTAATATAGATTTATTTTAATTGGAGGCTAATTACTTTATAATATTGTGTTGGTTTTGCCATACATCGACATGAATCCGCCATAGGTGTACATGTGTTCCCCAACCTGAACTCCCCTCCCACCTCCTTCCCCATCCCATCCCTCTGGGTCATCCCAGTACACCAGCCCCGAGCATCCTGTCTCATGCATTGAACCTGGACTGGCAACTCATTTCATATATGATATTATACATGTTTCAATGCCATTCTCCCAAATCATCCCACCCTCTCCCTCTCCCACAGAGTTCAAAAGACTGTTCTATACATCTTTGTCTCTTTTGCTGTCTCGCATACAGGGTTATCGTTACCATCTTTCTAAATCATCTTTATCCATTCATCTGTTGATTGGACACTTCAGACTGTTTCCATATATGTGTTATTATGCATAATGTTACAAATGAACATGGGGGTGTGGATACCGCTTTGAGATCCTGTATTCATTTCTTTTAGATAAATACCCAGTGGAGTGATTGCTGATTTTATGGTAGTTATGATTTTCATATTTTGAGGAGCCAGATTCCGTAGTGGTTACACTAATTTACATTTTCACCAACAGTGCACAAGGGTTCCCTTTTCTCCATGTCCTTGCCAACACTTGTTATTTCTTGTCTTTTTGGCAATAGCCATTCTGACAGGTGTGAGGTGGTATCTCCTAATGGTTTTGCTTTGTGTCTCCCTGATGAGTAGTGACAGTGAGCACCTTTTCATGTACCTATAGGTTATCTATATGTCTTTATTTTTAAAACTGTCTATTCAGATCCTCTGTCCATATTTTAACTGGATTGTTTCTGGGATTTATAGTTTTTTAGCTATTGAATTGTAAGAGCTCCTTATGTATTTTGGACAGTAACCCCCTAATCAGATATATGATTTGTGAATATTTTCTCCCATTCAGTAGGGTTGCCTTTTCATTTTGTTGACAGCTTGCTTTGCTGTACAGAAGCTATGTAGTTTGATGTAGTCCACTTGTTTATTTTTGCTTTAGTTGCTCATTTTTTTGGTGTCTAGTCCAAAAAAATCATCACCAAAACTGATGTCAAGGAACTTATGACCTGTGTTTTCTTCTAGAAATTTTATGGTTTCAGGTCATAGATTCAAGTCTTTAATCCATTTTGGTAGAATTTTTGCATCATGTAAGATAGTGGTCCAGTTTTCCCAGCACCATTTAAGAACATAATTGCCGTATTGGCATAGAGTAATTATGACTTCTCACCAGTAACCGGGCACACTGTCATTCCACCCCAAATAAGCTTATAGCCTTATAGGTTTGACCCTATATGACATTCAGAAAACTAAGATCATGGCATCCAGTCCCATCACTTCATGTCACATAGATGGGGAAACAGTGGAAACAATGGCTCACTTTATTTTTGGGGGCTCCAAAATCGCTGCAGATGGTGATTGCAGCCATGAAATTAAAAGACACTTACTCCTTGGAAAGAAAGTTATGACCAACCTAGACAGCATATTAAAAAGCAGAGACATTACTTTGCCAACAAAGGTCCATCTAGTCAAGGCTATGGTTTTTCCAGTAGTCATGTATGGATGTGAGAGTTGGACTATAAAGAAAGCTGAGTGCTGATGAATTGATGCTTTTGAACTGTGGTGTTGGAGAAGACTCTTGAGAGTCCCTTGGACTGCAAGGAGGTCCAACGAGTCCATCCTAAAGGAGACCAGTCCTGGGTGTTCATTGGAAGGACTGATGCTGAAGCTGAAACGCCAGTACTTTGGCCACCTCATGCGGAGAGCTGACTCATTGGAAAAGACCCTGATGCTGGGTAAGATTGACGGCAGGAGGAGAAGGGGACGACAGAGGACGAGATGGCTGGATGGCATCACCGACTCTATCGACATGAGTTTGAGTGAACTCCAGGAGTTGGTGATGGACAGGGAGGCCTGGTGTGCTGCAATTCATGGGGTCACAAAGAGTCGGACATGACTGAGCGACTGAACTGAACTGAACTGACCCTATTTTTCTCTTGCAGCCTTTGGAATTCTTTATCTTTGGCAGTTTTAATTATGATATGTCTTGGTTTGGGACTCTCTGTGCTTTCCTATACCTTGGTATCTGTTTCCATTCCCAGGTACAGGAAATGTTCAGCCATGAAATCATCAAATACATTATTGACCCCTTTCGTTCTCCCTTCTCTTTCTGTGACCCTTATAATGTGAATGTCAGTACATTTGATGTTGTCTAGCAGAAAATCCCTTAAACCGTTTCATTTTTTAAAATTTGTTTTTCTTTTTGCTGTTTGAATTGGATAATTTCCATTATTCTATCAGCCAGATCACTTCTGTGTTCTTCTGTATCTAGTCTGTTATTAGTTCCTTGAGTGTTTATTTCATTTCAGTTACTGTGTTCTTCATCTTGACTGGTTCTTTCTTACATTTTCTAGTGCCTTGGTAAAATTCTCACTGTATCCATCTGTTCCATGTTTCAGTTGTTAGTACTAATGCTTTGACCTCTTATCTCATTAATTAGTTCTTTCTAGATCACTAATTGTTTTTTCAGGTGTTTTTTTTTTTTTTTAACTAGTTGTGTTTCCAGGGTTTTTTCCTTCTTTTTTCATTTGAAACAGCTTTCTCTGTCTCTCTGAAATTAGGTAAAACAGTTACCTATCCCAGTCTTAAAGGTGTCCTAGTGTGGCAGTGTCCCTGTGCAGTCTGCACGGGCCCCGTGGCTTTGGTGAGAGAGCCGGATCTGAAGTGAGCACAGGTCAAATGTTCACCTATGAAGTGTTGGCAGTTACCACCTTGGTGGGAGGTGGGCTGGGGCTAGAGCCGGCGCCAGGGTTGAGCCAGTGCTTCTCCTACTCTCCACGGCCATCATTGTCCTGATGGCGGTGGGGGTAGGGCCCAAGGTGCTGGAGAAGCCTGACCTGTTCCCTCGAAATGTACATTCTCCTTGTTCCCAGCAATGGCATCTTTGGCGCAGAGGGGCGCAGCACTGCAGCAAGAGAGGCTGGAGTGGGTGCACCGTGAAGGCTGGGGTGCATTATGGGATGGTCCCCACATGCCAGTCCGAGCTCCAGACAGCTACTTGTCAACCCACTGCCTCCACCAACGGCCAGCAGCGGCTGCTCTCACCCCATTCAGATGTGGTGCAGGCTGCGAGCCGGCTCCATCCCCCACATCTCTTCCTTGTTTAAGGAGTAAGCAAGCTTGTGCGTGTGGTTTTCAGGGGTGGAGTCTCAATTTCTTACAGCCCACTGGTTTTCAAACCAGCAAACAGGACTCATCTTCCCAGTATTGGACCGCCGGGCTAGGGTGCCCAATATGTGGTTCAGACTGCTTACTCCCAAGGAGAATCTCCCACCCCATGATAGTCCCCTGCCCTTCTCTGTCCCCTCCTAGGTATGTGGGTCCCAAGCTGATCGCTTCTCCTCTGTTTCTAACCAACTCTGTGCAGATCTTTGTTTACAGCCTTGGTTGTAGAAGAGCCTTTCTGCCCGTCTCCAGTTTGTTTTCAGTGTGAATTGCTCACTCCACATGTAGATGTATTTTTGATGTGTTCACGAGGCCAAGTGAGCTCAGCCTCCTCCCACTCTGCCATCTTGAGTTCCTCCCTTCCCTATGTTTTTCTTTAACTGGAGGATAATTGCTTTACAGTGTTGTGTTGGTTTCTGCTGTAGGACAGAGTGAATCAGTCATAATTATATGTAGATCCCCTCCCTCCTGCGCCTCCCCCCTCTTCCATCCCACCCTTCTGGGTTGTCACAGAGTGCCTGGCTGGGCTCCCTGTGTTATATATATAACATCTTCTTCCCACTACTTTACACATGATAGAGTATTATATCAATGCTACTTTCTCAATTTGTCCTTCCCTCTCCTTTCCCTACTGTGTCCACAAGTTGGTTCTCTACATCTGCATCTCCATTTCTTACCTGCAAATAGGTTTATCAGTATTATTTTTGTAGATTCCATATACATGTGTTAATATATCTTTGCTTTTCTCTTTCTGACATTTACTCTGTTTAGCAGGCTCTGGGTTCAACCACATCACTATCACAGACTCAAATTTATTCCTTTTAATGGCTGAGTAATATTCCATTGTGTCTGGGTACCACATCTTCTTTGTCTATTCATCTGTCAGTGGATATCTAGGTGGCTTCTATGTCCTGACTATTGAAAATAGTTTTACAGTGAGCACTGGGGTACATGTGTCTTTTTCATTTGTGGTTTTCTCAAGGTATATGCCCAGTAATGGGATTGCTGGGTCATAGGGTAGTTTTATTCCTAGTTTTTTTTTAAGGAATCTCCATGCTGTTCTCATAGTGGCTGTACCAATTGACATTTCCACCAGCAGTGCAAGAGGGTTCCCTTTTCTCCACATCCTCTCTAGCATTTGTTGTTTGTAGATTTTTTTTTGCTGGTCGTTCTGATAGGTGTGAGGTGATACCTCATTGTAGTTTTGATTTGTATTTCTGTAATAAGCGATGTTGAGCATCTTTTCATGTGTTTATTGCCCATCTGCCTCCCATATTTTTTTGTTTAAAGACCTGAAAGTTATCAGGAACCTCTACTAGTTAGAGTGCTTTCCATGAGTGTTCTTGAAAATGAAACACTTTGTGTAGGAATAGTCTGGCAAAAGCAAGAAACAATTAACTCTAATGACAAAAAGACAAATGTCTGTCGTTAAAAATGTGATAAGAGTTCATAATAACGTAGTTGACATGGATATTTGGTTATTCCAATCACAGAGAACATTTTAAGATGATAACTAGATATATAATTAATGACAGTCTACTAGGACATATCAGAGTTTTAGGGATTTTATAAAATTTCTGGGACTACAATATTAGCAACATATATATGTCAAATAAAACCTTGAGAAGGTTTATAATTACTTCATATTTATTAATATTTACCATATAATTTAACATATCAAATAAACCTAAGTAAAGTCTCTTTTTTTGTAAGGAGAGACAACACATCTTTTGACATGTTCCAGGATACTTCTGGAAAATCCCCAAAGTAGTTCAAGGTCAAGAAGACTTCATTTGGTAATTTGATTTGGGGGAAGTTTGTCAAAACAATCTCAAAATATTAAAACAAATAGGATCATAGGTCCTTCTGAAACAGTACTGAGTTATCCATTTAATCAAAGTGACAAAGACTTATCAGGGAAAACAGAAAGTTACAAAATTGTAAAAACAACACCTTAGCTCTTTTAATAGAGAAGACTGGGTGTTTTTAAGTTTCCAGAGACTTGATAAAACACCAAACACAGGAAATTATTTTTGATAAAACATAGGATCTTTGTTTTCTAGGCAAATTTATTAAAAAGTAAAGAGAAACCTTTCAGTCTTATCAGGAGCGGACCAGTAGCCCATGAAAATTTTGTCCTTTTAGCAAATGAAAGAAAATTAAGTTTCAGATTCCTGTACATTCACTACTTACTTGGGGGGGAAAAAAAAAAAAAAACCTTACCATAAAATTATTCCATTTTTAGCTAGCTTGAGTACCCAAGATAAAGTTCTTTCTCTCTGCCCTCAGCTTCCTATATCCATTCAGTTAGCCCTTTATGTAACTCTTTTCATTATGAAACACCCGGTTTTATTTTTTACATTTATGTTTAATTGAAGGATAATTGCTTTACAGTATTGTGTTGGTTTCTGCCATCCAGTAACATGAATCAGCCACAGGTATACATATGTCCTCTCCCTCTTGAACCTCGCTCCCACCTCCCACCTCTCTTAAGTTGCTGCAGAGCACCAATTTCAGCTCCCTGCTTCATACAGCAAATTCCCATTGGCTGGCTGTTTTACATATGGTAATGTATGTTTCCATGTTACTCTCTCCATATATATCCCACCCCCTCCTTCCTACACAAGTCTGTTCTCTATGTCTGGAAACACCCAGTTTTACTTGAGGATAAAATAACTTTCATTTCCCTTTTAAAAAACGCATCTCCATACATCATATCTTTTCTTAGCCAAAACATCCAGCTTATTTGGCATAGTGATATTTCTTTCTCTTAGTATTTCTAGTAGTTTTAATTACATGTATTAGCATTCTGAACCTGTAGAGACCTTAACTTTTAGTGAAGACTAAGAAGTACTTGTGAACTGCTGTACAAGTGTTCTGTAGAGTGGAACACATCTGAATACAATTCATAATTTCTAGAAGCATATGACTTCTCATAGTATATCTTTTAATGTGGCACATGTCTGCTGACAGATCCCAGTATCTTTAGCTTCTCTGTAGTGAGACGTCAAAGGTGACAAAACCTATATTGGGTAATTAATCTATCAATATTTTCTCATTTGGAATGATGCAGATATGCATTGAATTGCCATCATTTATCTTAAGTTAGAAAAACTGTAAGGTTTCAAGTTACAGAAAGATTTGAGTAACTCTTTAAGTAGACATAGCATGAAACATAAATTCTGTAGGAAAGTTCACTTCTAAATATGTATCCCAATTATGTCTATTTAATAAAGAGTTTCTTCACCCTCGCTCTCTCTCCCTCTCTGCCCTGAAACCCCATGGACTGCAGCATGCCAGACTTCCCTGTCCTTCACTGTCTTCTGGAGTCTGCTCAAACTCATGTCCATTGATTCCATGATGCCATCCAGCCATCTCATCCTCTGTCGCCCCTTCTCCCCCTACCCTCAATCTTTCACAGCATCAGGGTCTTTTGCAATGAATTGAATCTTCCATTAGGTGACCAAAGTATTGGAGCTTAAGCTTCAGCATCAGTCTTTCCAATGAATATTCAGGGTTGATTTCCTTCAGACTGGACTGGTTTGATCTCTGCTGTCCAAGGGACTCTCAGGAGTCTTTTCCAACACCATAGTTTAAAAGCTTAATTCTTCAGCGCTTAGCCTTCTTTATGGTCAAACTCTACATCTGTACATGACTACTGGAAAAATGATAATTTTGACTCTAGACACCTTTGTTGGCAAAGTGATGTCTCTGCTTTGCAATACACTGTCTAGGTTGTCACAGATTTTCTTCCAAAGAGCAAGCATCTTTTAATTTCATGGCTGCAGTCACCATCTGCAGTGATTTTAGGGTCAAAGAAAAGAAAGTCTGTCTCTGTTTCCATTTTTTCCCCCATCTATTTGCCATGAAGTGATGGGATCAGATGCCATGATCTTAGTCTTTTGAATGTTGAATTTTACACAGGTTTCTCACTCTCTTCATTTATGTTCAACAAGAGGCTCTTTAGTTCTTTGCTTTCTTCCATTAAAGTGGTATCATCTTCATATCTGAGGTTGTTGATATGTCTCTCTGAAATCTTGATTGCAGCTTGTGAGTCATCCAGCCCAGCATTTCACACGATGTACTCTGTACAGAAGGTAAATAAGCAGGCTGAGAATATACAGCCTTGACGTACTCCTTTCCCAATTTTCAACCAGCCTTTTGTTCTGTGTCCACTTCTGTTACTTCTTGATCTGTATACAGATTTCTCAGGAGGCAGGTAAGGTGGACTGGTATTCCCAACTCTTGAAGAATTTTCCACAGTTTGTTCTGATCCACGCAGTCAAGGCTTTAGCCTAGTCAATGAAACAGAAATAGATGTTTTTCCGGAATCCTCTTGCTTTTTCGTTGATCCAACAGACATTGGCAATTTGTTCCCTGGTTCTTCTGCCTTTTCTAAATCGAGCTTGTCTATCTGAAAGTTCTCAGTTCATGTACTGTTGAAGCCTAGCTTGAAGGATTTTGAGCATTTCTTTGCTAGTATGTGAAATGAGCACAATTGTGTGGTAGTCTGAACATTCTTTGGCATTGCCCTTCTTTGGGATTGGAATGAAAACTTTTGGAATGAAATTGGAATGAAAACTTTTCATTGGAATGAAAACAGGACCTTTTCCAGTCTTGTGGCCACTGCTGCGTTTTCCAAATTTGCTGGCATATTGAGTGCAGCACTTTCACAGCATCATCTTTTAGGATTTGAAATAGCTCAACTGCAATTCCATCACCTCCACTAGCTTTGTTCGCAGTGATGCTTCCTAAGGCCCACTTGACTTCGCACTCCAGGATGTCTGGCTCTATGTGAGTGGTCACACCAAAGTGGTTATCTGGGTCATGAAGATCATTTTTGTATAGTTCTTCTGTGTATTCTTGCCACATCTTCTTAATATCTTCTGCTTCTGTTAGGTCCATACCATTTCTGTCCTTTATTGTGCCTGTCTTTGCATGAAATATTCCCTTGGTATTTCTGATTTTCTTGAAGAGAGCTCTAGTCTTTCCCATTCTGTTGTTTTCCTCTATTTCTTTGCATTGATCACTGAGGAAGGCTTTCTTATCTCTCCTTGCTATTCTCTGGAACTCTCCATTTACTTGGGTATATGTTTCCCTTTCTCCATTGCCTTTTGCTTCTCTTTTCTCAGCTATCTGTAAGACCTCCTCAGACAACTCCTTTGCCTTCTGCATTTGTTTTTCTTTGGAATGGTTTTGGTCACCACCTCCTATACAATGTTATGAACCTCCATGCATAGTTCTTTAGGTACACTGTCTATCAGATCTAATCCCTTGAATCTATTTGTCACTTCTACTGTATAATCATAAGGGATTTGATTTAGGTCATACCTGAATGGTCTAGTGGTTTCCCGTACTTTTCTTCAAAAGTGAAGTCGCTCAGTCGTGTCGTACTCTTTGTGACCCCGTGGACTGTAGCCCACCAGGCTCCTCCGTTCATAGGATTCTCCAGGCAAGAGTACTGGAGTGGGTTGCCATTTCCTTCTCCAGGGGATCTTCCCGACCCAGGGATCGAACCCAGGTCTCCCACATTGTGAGCAGATGCTTTAACTTCTGAGCCACCAATTTGGTCTTCTTTTTCCTGACTGTATAGAGGTTCTGCATCTTCGGCTGCCAAGAATATAATCAATCTGATTTTGGTATTGACCATCTGGTGATGTCCATGTGTAGAGTCATCTTTATATTGCTGGAAGATGGAGTTTGCTGTGACTAAGTGTTCTCTTAGCAAAACTCTTTTTAGCCCTTGCCCTGCTTCATTTTTTACCCCAAGGTCAAACTTGTCTGTTACTCCAGGTATCTCTTGACCTACTTTTTTATTCCAGTCCCCTACAATGAAAAGGACATCTGTTTTTCTTTTGGTGTTAGTTCTAGAAGGCCTTGTAGGTCTTCATCAAACCATTAAACTTCAGCATTCACCAGGGCTTCCCTGGTGGCTCAGCTGATAAAGAATCTGACTGCAATACAGGAGGCCTGGCTTTGATCCCTGGGTTGGGAAGATCCCCTGGAGAAGGGAACAGCTACTCACTCCAGTATTCTGGCCTAGAGAATTCCATGGACTGTATAGTCCATGGGGTTGCAAAGAGTTGGACATGACTGAGCGACTTTCACTCTTCAGCATTACTGAAAAATGAAAAATCCAAGGCATAGACTTGGATTACTGTGATATTGAATGGTTTGCCTTGGAAACAGAGATCATTCTGTCATTTTTGAGACTGCACCCAAGTACTGCATTTCGGACTCTGTTGTTGACTGTGAGGGCTACTCCATTTCTTCCAATGGATTCTTGCCCACAGTAGTAGATATAATGGTCATCTAAATATAATTCACCTATTCCAGTTCATTTTTGTTCAGTGATTCCTAAAATGTCGATGTTCACTCTTGCCATCTCCTGTTTGACCACTTCCAATTTGCCTTTCTTCATGGAACTAACATTGCAGGTTCCTGTACAATATTGTTCTTTACAGCATCAGACTTGACTTTCACCACCAGACACATCCACAACTGGGCAACGTCTCCACTTTGGCACAGCCTCTTTTTTTCTTTCTGGATCTATTTCTTCACTCTTCTCCAGTAGGAAATTGGACACCCACCGACCTTGGGGGCCTATCTTCCAGTGTCATATCTTTTTGCCTTCTTGTACTGTTCATCAGTCTGTTGTAGATAGCATATATACAGGTGGTGTTTTCGCAGCCTGCCAGCCAGTCTGTGCCTTCTGGTTGAAGTATTCAATCAATTGACATTTAAGATAATTATTAATATGTATGTTCCTATTGTCATTTTTTAATTGTTTTGGTTCATTTTTACAAGTCTTTTTCTCTTCCCTTTTTATCTTCTCTTGTGATTTGATGAATAACTTCAGTGTTGTGTGTGGCTTCCTTTTTCTTTTTTATGTCTGTGTATCTGTTGTAGATTTTTGGTGTGCAGTTCCTGTGAGGATTTTTCCCCGTGAGGTTTGATACTGCATTCTCTGTATGTGCAAGGTTGTTTTAGTTTCCGTTATCTCAATTTCCATTTCATTCCCAGTATCTTGCACTTGTACTCTCCTCACAATTGCTGGTTTTGATATCATATTTGTGTGCAGATTATTTCTTACATGTACCGTTTATTTGCTTTGACTGGTGAGCTTTCCCATTGGTAATTTTCTTGTTTCTGGCTGTGGCCTTTTTGTTTTTCCCTGCCCCAGAGAAGTTCCTTTATCTTTGATGTAAATATGGTCTTATGGTGCTGGATTCCATTACTTCTGCTTGTCTGTAAACCTTTTGATTTTTCGGACAAATCTGAATGAGAGCTTTGCTGGGCAGACTATTCTTGACTGTTATTTCTTGGCTTTCATCACCTTAAATACATCATGCTTCTCACTTCTGGCCTGCAGAACGTCTGCTGAAAAACCAGCTAATAACCTCATTGGGGGAGAAGGCAATGGCACCCCACTCCAGTACTCTTGCCTGGAAAATCCCATGGACGGAGGAGCCTGGTGGGCTGCAGTCCAGGGGGTCGCTAACACTCAGACACGACTGAGCAACTTCACTTTCACTTTCGCTTTCATGCATTGGAGAAGGAAATGGCAACCCACTCCAGTGTTCTTGCCTGGAGAATCCCAGGGACGGCGGGGCCTGGTGGGCTGCTGTCTATGGGGTCGCACAGAGTTGGACACGACTGAAGCGACTTAGCAGCAGCAGCAGCAACCTTATTGGAGTTCCCTGTTATGTTATTTTTGCTTTTCCCTTTATTATGTGTTAATATTTTTTCTTTGTCTTTATAATTTTTTTTCTGTTTGATTAGTATGTGTCTCAGCATGTTCCTCCATAAGTTTATCTTACCTGAGAGTCTGTATTTACTGGACTTTGTTTCCTTTCTCATGTTAGGGGAGTTTTTGGCTATTATCACTTCAAATATTTACTCAGGGCCTTTCTTTCTCTCTTCTCCTTCTGGGACCCCCTAGAGTGGGAATGTTGGTACATTTAATGTTGTCCCAGAGGTCTCTGGAGAAGGTAATGGCACCCCACTCCAGAACTCTTGCCTGGAAAGTTCCATGGACGGAGGAGCCTGGTAAGCTGCAGTCCATGGGGTTGCGAAGAGTCAGACATGACTAAGCGACTTCACTTTCACTTTTCACTTTCATGCATTGGAGAAGGAAATGGCAACCCACTCCAGTGTTCTTGCCTGGAGAATCCCAGGGACGGGGGAGCCTGGTGGGCTGCCGTCTTTGGGGTTGCACAGAGTCGGACATGATTGAAGCCACTTAGCAGCAGCAGCAGAGGTCTCTGAGACTGTCCTCATTTCTTTTCATTCTTTTGTCTGTATTTTGTTCTGCAACAGTGATTTCCACTATTCTTTCAGCCAACTAGTCATTGTTCTGCCTCAATTATTCTGCTAGTGGGTCCTTCTAGTGTCTTTTTCATTCCAGTGATTGTATCGCTAATTCATTTGTTTGTTCTTTAACTGTTAAACGTCTCTTGTATCTTTCTTGATCTGTGCCTCCATTCTTTTCCAAAATCCTGGAACATCTTCACTATCATTATCCTTGTTAGCTAAGTTGCCAATCTCCACTTCATTTGGGTTTTCTTGTGGCTTTTTATCTTGTTCCTTTGCCTGGAACATATTTGCCATCTCTCAGTTTTTCTAACTTTCTCTTTTGGGGGTTTCCTTTCTGCTGGCTGCAGGATTGCAGCTCATTTTCTTCCTGTTATGAGGCACTAGTACACCTCCTTAAAGTTGTTAGGAGGTGCTGGCACCTGATGTTCGTGACAGGATATTTCTATTTGTCCATTGTGTAGCAACATCATGGCAGGTACCGCACCCATGGGACCTCATCAGCTCAGGGGCAAAGAGCGCAACAGTTGTGAGTGAGGCAGTGACAGACTGTAGGCCTCTTGTATTTTCCCTTTCATTGTAGCCACCAGTTTCCCGTCACAAGGCTCTCTCTCTGTTCTGGGTTAAGTCTCTCAGTCCAGCCATGACCCACCAACGTGATTGTCACAAGAGGAGGTCTCTTATCTTCCTTACCTATAGGAATCGTTTCATTCTGCCTTTAACCCAGAGCCTCTCCTTGGGCAGTGACAACAGCCTGGTGATCCAGTCTCCCTTCATAAGCTCTCCTTGGCCTTGAGGTATGGAGTACCCTCACGCACATTCATAGTCAATTTAGTCAATTAAAGTCTCTATAATTAATGGTCTACTCACCTCGCCCTTGAGCATACTGCTCTAGGTATACTGCTGAGTTAATATAACAGCCGTGAAACTTTGGGATAAGATCCTGAACACAGTATACAACCAAGGCAGTATGTGAAAGCACACAGCAGCTCAACAGACCTCACGTAAGCAGTGTTCCTCCTCTTTTTGGGGGGAAGTATTTGAGAAGGATTGGTATTAATAATTCTTTGAATGTTTTGTACATTTTACCAGTTAAACAGTCTGGTCCTTGTCTTTTGTTAGGAGGTTTTTTTTTTTTTTTTAATAATCTCCTCACTAGTAACTGTTCATATTTTCTAGTCATGATTCGGTCTTGGTGTTTGTACATTCTAGTAATTTAAGTTGTCAAACTTGTTGGCATGTGATTGTTCATTGTAGCCTCTTACAGTTTCTGTGGTATCAACTGTAATATCTCCTATTTTCTGATGTTTATTTCAGTCCTCCTTGTTTCTCAGGAGTCTAAAGGCTTGTCAATTGTGTTTATCTTTGTAAAGAACCAGCTCTTAATTTCACTGATTTTTCTATTGTCTTTTTAGTTCCTATTTAATGTATTTCCACTCTGATCTGTTATTTCCTTTCTTTTAACTTTGGCCTTAGTTTTTCCTTCTTTTTCTAGTTCTTTGAGGTATAAAATTAGGTTGTTTCTAATTTTTGTTTTTCTATATAGGAATTTATTGTGATGAACTTCCCTTTAGAACTGCTTTTGCTTCATCCCATAAGTTTTGGTATGTTTCCATTTCATCTGTCTTTGGAATTTTTTTCTCTTTGATCTCTTCATTGACACATTGATTGTTCATATGTTGTTTAATCTCTGCATATTTCTGAATTTTCCAGAGAAAGGGGTCAATCGAACAGGAGTATATAACACTTGTAAATATTCATTCACCCAACATAGTGGGTACCTCAATATATAAAGCAAATATTAATGGCTCTAAAGGGAGAAATAGCAGTTTATAATGATAGTAGGGGACTTTAATACCTCACTTGCATCAATGGACAGATCAGACAGAACATCAGCCTTAAATGTGAATGATAATGACAATTGTAAGTTGTATCATGAACCCTTGATCAATTGATACATTTCCAGGCAATAACATTGGTGTAACAAACACATATCAATATGTTTTTAGAAAGTGATACAGTTAGCATTATTGTATAAAGTTGTTAAAGCTTAACACTGACCAGGGGTTTATTATCCAACTTATAGTTGTCATTATCATTCACATTTTGCTCTGTTGGGTTTTTGTTCCAACCTTGTATATGTTAGAAACACAGGTGTATTACCATAACATTTTCAAAACTGACACATGGAGAAATTTCTCATTTCCACAAGATCCACCTTGTCAACTCCAGGTAAAAGAACACACTCTAGGTGAAATAATACCCACAGGACTAAAGAAAAATGCCACCAGAAAGTACAGAATGTCCTTCCAGTGAAACAGTATATTTGAAATAGATGCTCTGTCCTCCTGCATAGAGTGCCAGCTATACTGCCTCTAATGAAATATTAGAATGCTTTATTTAGTAAGACATGCACAAGTACAAAAAAAAAGTGTTTTTACTCAAATGCAGATGTTCACTATTCATTTACATAACAAATCACTGGTCAGTTACTAGCTTCTGCAAAAATCCCCAGGTCAATTATGTCTTGCAACAATGAAGTATAGGTATATATTTATTGCTGTTTTGTTGGTTAAATGTTTTCTTACTGCTTTGCAGTTCCTCTAGTCATTCATCTGTTGTTCTTTTCCTTTGTGATTTGATGATTTTCTCGAATAGTACACTTTATCTTAAGTGTCTACTATAGGTTTTTGCTTTATGGCTACCATGAGGCTTACACATACAAGTTATCAACTTAAGTTGTTGTAAATCTGAACACATTCTGAAGTTCTACATTCTTACTCCTCCCCACTCCATTCTGCTTTTCATATCACATTTTACATCTTTGTATCTTGTATATCCCTTACCTACAGTTAACCCTTGAACAACATGGTTTTGAACTGTGCAGGCTCACTTATACATGGAATATTTTCACTAAACTTGTACTATAGGACTACACAGTGTACTCTTGGTTGAATCTACAGATGTGGAACTGTTCTATGGGAATTTTCAAGTAGGTAGCAGGTTGGTACACCTAACCCCTGTGTTGTTCAAGGGTCAACAGTAATGGGATTGTAGTTAGTTATTTTTATTACTACTTTTGTCTTTTAACATTCATACTGGCTTTATAAATGATTAATCTACCATTTTACTACATTATGTACCTTTTTATTACATTTTATTACATTATTTACCTTTACCAGTGAGATTTAATTAGTGCCTTTTTTCAGCTTGAAGAAAATTCTGTAACATTTCTTATAAGGCTGGTAATGAACTCCTTTACCTTTTGCTTGTCCAAAAAACCCTCTTCCCAACTTTGAATAACTATTTAGATGGGGAGTGTGTTCTTGGTTGGAAGTTTTTTTTTCCTTTCAGCACTTTGAATAGATCATGCCACTCCGTCCTGGCCTTCAACATTTCTGCTGAAAAATCTACTGCTGGTCTTATGTATGTTACATATTGTTTTTCTTTTGCTGCTTTTAAAAGTCTCTCCTTAATTTTAATTTTTTAAATTATAATCTGTCTTGGTATGTGTCTCTTTGGGAAACCTGGAGAGTTCCAAACAAGATGAACCCAATCTGGATGTCTGTTTCCTTCCCCATTCTTTCTTTAAAATATCTTTCCATGCTTTTCTCTCTCTCCTCCTCCTGGCACCTCCCTAAAATGCAAATCTTAAGTCAGTTCAATGTTGTCCCCAAAGTCTTTTAAGCTATCTATCTTTGGTTTTTTTTTTTTCCCTTTTCGCTGCTCTCACTGGCTGAGTTTCACTCACCTGTCTTCAAATGCCTGACCTTTTCTGCTTCATCTAGTCTGCTGCTGAACTCCTCTAGTGTATTCTTCAGCTCTGTAACTTCCATTTGAGGTTATCACTGTGTGTGCCCACTCCTTTCCTGTGTTCAGTAGCACCTTTATGATCATTGTTTTGAACTCTTCATCAGATAACTCACTTACCGCTGTTTCGGTAAAGGTTTTATTCTGATGTTTCATCATTCCTCTCTTCATTTTCCTTGACTCTCTGTTGGTTTCTATTTAGTAGATGAAACCACCATCTCTCCCAGTCTTGAAGTAGTCGTCTACAAAAGAACCTTGTCACTCAACCCTGTCCTAGCGCTTGGTTGCCTGTCAAACCTTTGTGATTGTTCAAGCAGCCCATTTTATTTCTATTGGCTCCCAGTCCTTGGGGGTGTGCCAAGACATTTCAGCGACCCAAAGAAGAGGATCACCATCAGCACCTACATTCAGGCTGATGAGAAGCCAGACCTCAAACAGCAGCTTTTAAAATGTGTGAACATACTCTATAGTCCTGTGGCACCACAAGGGTAAGTCATCTGACTACCAGGGCCCAGTGGTATAGACTTGTGTCCTAGCCAGCAGCCTACAAAGTCGGGGTGCCGGATGGAGGGTACAAGCACCTTTCTAGGAGATACAGCAGCCTGGAGCAGTGTGCTGGGAGAGTGCAAAGGCACCATCCTCTGGCCTTCAGCCACAGAGAGCCTTCAGAAATCTCTCTATATAAGCACCAAACCGGAATCTTGCTCCTCAGCCTGAAGCTCTAAGACAAGCAAAGAAGGATTTTGCACACAAAAATTGGGCTGTGTTTCAATCTGTGTCTGTGCTGTGCCCTGAGAGTGGTAGCCAGCCAGGAACTATTAACATCTGTTCCACTATCGAGAGGTCCACAAACACAGGACCTGCTAGCCATCACAGCCAGGTGATTAGGGGGCAGCAGACACATGTACAGGCTCCCCTCTGGGAGGTGCTGGTGCTCTGGAGAGGACTACAGGGGGCCGTAGCTGTATGTTTCCGAAGAAATCTGCCCCTCAGGCCACAGAGCTGTGACATAAAGCCTCTTTCCCAGAAGGAATTGGCACCTCAGTGCTGCTTCTTGCTCTGCCCTGGGTCACCTGTGTGCACAAGCCCTACCAGAGCCAGACACCCAGAGAGAACCCTCAGAAATTGCAGCTGCACACAAAGCTACAAGCCCCTTTCCAGGATGCCAAGGTGGCCCCTGCCGTCCTCCACCCCCAGAGCATTGCATTAGGCCTAAAAGATGTCTGCTATCTCAGAGGCCTGTGCCTCAGGCCGATTGATGCTTTAAGATCAGCAAGTGAGTCTCTTTCACAGGAAGTCTGGGGGCTTCTGAGTCTGCTCCCATCCTGCTAAATACAGTCAGGGTGCCCCCACGTGAGCTCAAATCCTTTACTCCTCAAGGAGAACAGCTCATGTTTCTGAGATCCCTCCCCATGATAGGTCCTCACACGCCGGGTGGGGTCCATGGGGAGGTTGTGTCCCAGCCTTTCCTATTCAGCTCAGTGTAGGGTTTTTTCCTGGTTCACCTGATGAATAGAAGTTGCTCTGCTAGTTTTATAGGTTTTTTCCAGAAAACAATTGTTCCCTGCATAGATCTGATGTGTCCACAGAAGGAAGTGCAGTCTGGGCCTTCCTGCTGCTTCTAAGTCACTTCAGTCGTGTCCGACTCTGTGCGACCCCATGGACTGCAGCCCACCAGGCTCCCCCGTCCCTGGGATTTTCCAGGCAAGAACACTGGAATGGGATGCCATTGCCTTCTCCGGGGTCTTCCTACATTGGTATATTCAACTGCAACCCTAAAATACCAGTCAGTTTTTAGTGCTGCTTACAAGGGATATTTTGGGACTTGAGAGTTCTCCTGTTGCCTCTTATACTGGGACAGCTATCAGTTCCCACCTCAAGTATCCTGAATCTGAACCTTTACAGTTTTACAACCATTAACCATTATACCTAAATTACAGAGTTTTTTACTTTATGTAAGCTCTATGCTGCCTAGCAAAATAATAATCCCCATAATTTTTTAAAAGATAGAACTGTAACTTCTGAACACATTTGAGTCAGTTCTAATGAGGTGGGTGAAGTTAAGTCAAAAAGAGAAGACAAATATCATATTGCATCCATATGGAATCTAGAAAGATGGTACCGATGATCCTATTTGCAGGGCAGCAAAGCAGACACAGACATAGAGAACAGACTTATAGACAGAGCGGGGGAAGGAGAGGGAGGGATGACTTAAAGGTAGTACTGAAACATATACATTACCATATGGAAAACAGCCAGTGGGAATTTGCTCTATGATGCACGGCACCCATAGCCAGTGCTCCGTGACAACCTAAGGGGGTTGCGAGGTTTGAGAGGGAGTGGGCATATGTATATCTGTGGCTGATTCATGTTGATGTATGGCAGAAACTATCACAATACTGTAATTATCCTCCAATTAAAAATAAAAGAAAAACTGTACCTTGTTCTTCATCCCCCAGCCATATCTTTTACAACTTATAGTAAAATAAGTTGAAACCATACTTATCATAAATATTGCTTTTCAGCAAATTATATACTCTAGTGGCAATTTTCAAGAGAATGCCTTACCTTTTATATCGTAGTTCATAATTTACAAGTAGTCTTTGTTTTCTCAGAAGTTAGATCTACATAGTCCTACTCTTTTGATGAACGAAAGAACACAAAGTAACTTTTACAGGGATTTTTTTTTTACCCTAGAACATCCGTCTAGATAAAGAATCTTAACAGTGTTCAACGACCTCTTGCTGGAATATTCTGACCTGTTCTCAACAAGGCAGCTTTTGGAGTTAGGATTGTGGCTTCTGTCCCTTCTCTCTGGTGGTCTTTCCTTCCCTGTCGTACTTGTTCAGTAAAAGGGAGAATGTGAGTGCTGAGTATAAATGCTGCCGGGCCCTCAGCAATACAAACTCACTGGGCCCATTCACCCACTTCCAAACTTTACCACATAGGTAGGTTCTGAGCTGATTACTCAAAGACTGGAAAAATATTCTTGGCTTTACTCTTTGAATTTAGGAATACGGTCCTTCAGGCCTTGAGTCACTCAAATTCCACTTAAAAATGGTATTGAGAAAATTCAAATCAGAAAAGCAGACATTTTATAATAAAATAGCAACAAATTTGGTTTGGTAGAATCTTTCACATACTTACCTACTGTGATGAAACATCTATCTTTTGGGGCTCTTGCCTCCGAAATAATTGTCAAAAACTAGAGAAAATATAAAAAGCAACAAGGGAAAAGCAACAAATAACAACCAATGGATCACTGAAGAAAAAAAAAAATTCATTTATCTCTAGGTAAACAAAAGCATGACAATCCAAAACGTATGGGATGCAGCAAAAGCAGGGAAGTTTACAGCAATACAATCTTACCTCAGGGAACAAGAAAAAAGCTCAAATAATCTAACCTTACACTTACAGTAGCTAGAGAAAGAACAAACAACCCCAAAGTTCGTAGAAGGAAAGAAATCATAAAGATTAAAGCACAGATAAATAGAAAACAATAGAAAAGATTAGTGAAACTAAAAACCGCTTCCTTGAAAAGATAATTCATAAACCTTTAGCCAGACTCATCAAGAAAAAAGAGAGGGCACAAACCTAAGATTAGGAATGAAAAGGAGAACTTAGAAACCACAGAAATACCGAGGACTATAAGGCAACTATATAAAATGGACAGATTCTTAGAAAGGTACAGTGTCCCAAGATTCAACTAAAAAGAAATACAAAATATGAACAGACCTGTCACAAGTACTGAAACTGTGATTTAAAAACTCCCAAAAATGCTAAGGCATAGATTTGTAATCCCTAGCTCTGCTTACCATAATGAGAGCCTATCTTTTAGGGTGCTGGTGGAATCCGGTCATGGGATCTGAAACCTAACATCAGTATTTCAAAACATGAAGAAAAAAATCTCTCATTATTAATAAGTATGTAAGTACATGTAAAAAACAAAAACAAAAAACCTCCCAACCAAAAAAGTGCAGGACCAGATGGCTTCACAGGTGAATTCTATCAAACATTTAGAGAAGAGTTAACACCTATCCTTCTGAAACCCTTCCACAAAATTGCAGAGGAAGGAACAGTCCCAAACTCATTCCGTGATACGACCATCACCCTGTCACCCAAACTAGATAAAGATACAACAAAAATAGAAAATTACAGGCCATTATCACTAATAAACATACACAGACACAAAAATCCTCAACAAAATACTGGTAAACCGAACCCAACAGAACATTAAAAGGATCACACACCACGATCGAATGGGATTTATCCCAGGGGTGCAAGGGTTCATCCATACCTGAATGATTTGCCAGACCCCTCTGATCCCTTGAGATTCATTATCTATGTAATTTTAGCATTACCTAAAATGACTGAATCCCTTTCTTTCATTAAAATTTTCTTTCTTAAATAAACATCCACTGCCTCTAAAGCACTGTTTTACTTAGTCTTGAAATCACTTATTTGCTTTCTGAATATCTTCTGGCTATTTCCAGTAAAATAAAGAACAATCTAAATAGCTTAGAGAGACATAAACCTGGTTTGTCTATTTGAATGACAGTTATTTTACTTGATTTTAAGTGAGTATTTCCCTGATTCTCTTGCCTCAAGGACAAAGTCAGTCTAGTTTCCAAAGAAATAAATCTTGGCAGTACCTTTTTATTCAGATCAATGAATGTTACTTGTTTTCAAACTACACATTTAGCATGATGAGAAAGATTGAATTTTCTAGGAAACTGTCCAAGTTTGACATACCTTATGCATCAGGACAGACTGCTTTTTGTTTTGCTCTGACACCAGGCCTGTTGCATTCAAATGCCAGCTCCAACATGTGTGTGTTAAGTGACCTTGGTTTTATTATAAGGTAACATCACTGAGCCTCCATTTCCTCATCTGCAAGTGGGGATGATTATTAGGTGCAGCTTGCGAATTGTGTTGCTATTAGTAAAGTAAAAAGCTGCTGTGATGATTCTATTCTATTGTCTAAGCTTTGTCTTTAAAATAGAATCACACTTTTATTTTCAAGGGTTAACGTTTTTTTCTCCCAAAGGAAAAAAAAATCACAACTTTGCTGCTTTTTCCCAAGTGTGCCAAGGAAACCACAGACATTGATTTATACCAGCCAAGCATGAAAACAAAACAAAACAGAACCATTTTCATGTGCATTATTGATTATCCAAAAGTGACTGGACAAGATTAAAAAGTCATTTGTCTATTCCATTTATTCTAAGATTAACATTATATAATTATTTGAAATCACATATTATTTGTGTTTTGTGGTTAAGATTAAATGGAGGGGAAGGAGATGGTGAGCTGAGAGATGGCAAAGAGAGGAGAAATCCTCATCTCTATCGATTAAGAAAGTTACCTACAAAGTAGATACTTGGTAGGTCTCTATAAGTAGATTAATAAAACTTTTATTGAGATTTAGTACAGTTTGATTCCAACTTTCTAAAAAATGTACATTTGTGTAAGGATTTGACTGAGAGTTGGCAGAGAGTAGTTGTAAACCAAAAATGTTAATAGTGATTTTATCTTTGCAATGTAATTACAGATGATTGGTTTTTCCTTTTCAGATATTTCTGCATTAGTAAATTTTTATATAATCTATATTTTCTGTAATAAAGTTGGCAATACTAAAAGTAACAGTTATACAAAAATAGTGTACACTTTTATTGTTTACAAAAAGCTTCATGAGTTTTCAACCTGGATTATTAACTGACTGTTTCACTAATAAAAATTTAATTTCCAGTTTGGGGTATTGTCCTAACATAAATGCTCTACACTTTGGGATTACAGTGTCTCTACTTCTGGCTTGTTTGAATGTTGCACCTTGCATATTTTCACCTGCACACAGCTGTTACTAAATCATACCATATTTCTTACAGCATATCAAACTTTTATCTTAGAATCACGGAATGTTGGAATAATAATGTACCTTATAAGACGACCAAGTTTAGGGGTGGAACACTGTGGGTCATTCTTAGACCCACATAGTACTTTAAAAGCCTTTACGACTAATAAAAGACAGTGCTATGAAACAAACAGTTTTAGCGCCCACAGTCTTACCTTCTGCTGGGTGTTTAAATACTATCAGTAGCCTGCAAACAAATATTGTGAGGGAAAAAAAACAAACATTATTGGCTAAGTTTAAGCATTGGGGGTGGTGTTTGTACCAAGGTTTGGGATATAGATTACTCCAATTTGAAGCAGACTTATGATACACAAGTGAACTGTTAATCACTCAGTTGTGTCTGACTCCATAGACTGTAGCCTGTCAGGCTCCTCTGTCCATGGGATTTCCCAGGCAAGAATACTAGAGTGGGTAGCCATCCTCTTTTCCAGGGGATCTTCCCAACCCAGGGATCGAGCCCACGTTTCCTGTGTCTCCAGCGTTGCAGGCGGATTCTTTACCATCTGAGCTACCTGGGAAGCCCATGATATACAAAAATTCATTATAATCACCACTACTTATTGAGTGTTTAGATGCATTAAATCTGTGTACTCTGGGGCTGGGGGGGGGAATACCTGGTAGGAGAGAGTCCCAAACAGAGCTATTGGGAAACAAGGCATTGCATCTGAGCACTAAGAGCCTCCAACAGCCTGAAATAGCACAATGATGATGGGGTCCCTCTCTCATAATTGGACATGGAAAATGGTATTTACCTTCTATATTAAAGGGGAGATTAGGTGGTATATTTGGAAAAGGGAAAATTCTTTATGCTTTTTGCCCTTCCAATATATCATAACTGAAAATACAAAAAACACCAAGTCTTGAAGACCTTGGGTTCTGACTCCCCATTTTAGGGGAGAGTCCAGAGGGAGCACCATGATCTACAGTTTCTTGTCAGGGAAAATACAGGCCGCAGGTCACTGGAACCAACAAATCTGGTTTGGGGTTTTCTTTTCATCATATTAATAAAACCCAGATATGCGTTCATTTGCTATTTCCGATCTTTGGATCATGTTGATTTACAGTTAATCTCCTCTTCTATTTTCAGAAGGAGTTTTGGAACACGTACACAAAAGCACAACAAGGAGAGAGTAACAGAGGAAGTGACTGGTTTCAGTTTTACCTTACCTTTCCATTAATCTTTGGCCTCTTCATTATCCTCCTTGTCATTTTCCTGATCTGGAGATGCTTCCTAAGAAACAAGACTCGCCGACAGACAGTGACGGAAAGTCATATTCCTTTCCCTCAACACCTCAATATCATCACTACACCTCCCCCACCAGATGAAGTCTTTGATAACAGCGGGTTGTCCCCAGGCTTCCTGGAATACGTGGTTGGGCGCTCAGATTCCGTCTCCACTCGCCTGTCCAACTGCGATCCCCCACCAACCTACGAGGAAGCCACTGGGCAGATGAACCTGCGGAGGAGTGAAACAGAACCTCATCTTGATCCGCCTCCGGAGTATGAGGACATCATCAACTCCAACTCAGCCAGTGCCATTGCTATGGTGCCTGTGGTCACCACTATCAAATGAAACTGCAAACTTCTTTCTACTATAATCGTTTTTAAAATACTAATGAGAGAACTTTCTAGCACTTTACCACTACATACACGTGCATCTGACTTATTGGACTCTGACAGCATACCACTTCATATTCTCCGATTTGATTTTCATTAGTTCTGTTTCCCACTCTAAACTCTTTATCCATGCTCATTTTTGCTAATGGAAATATGTGAAGAGGGAAAAATACTAGTGGAGGTCTTCCTAGGAGACGTACTTTGGTGTGTGCGCATGTATGTTTATGTATATATGTACATGAACATAGACGTGTGTGTACATCAGCCCAGTATATGGGCACCTGTTAAAAAGTCATTAACATCTATCTAAATCACCTGTAAAGAGAACATTACTCACCAAAATTGGAGGTTGGGGGAAGGCACCAACAATTTGTGTAACAGCAATGTGCTGTTGAATTTTGAAAATAAGATGAACTTAGCCTGCTTTTAAATTTTTACAGGCTTTTGTTAACCTTCTTAAACTTCCTTAAAAGGGAAAAAAATGCATATAGTCAGTTTTGACTTGAGGAACATCTCAGAGGGTGACAGAGAGAGAAGGAAGGCATAATAATTGATACCTTGTTCCTAGTGGACAGCAAGAAAATCACTGGTCCTTCATGGCTTTTGGCTGCTTTCACAGGAGGGATTTTGGTGCTGTAATTGACTGCCTCCCCCACAAAAATTAAACAGTGTTTGCTTAGTGTCCTTGAATGTCACATGCTATTTGTATTAACATCTTGGTGGAGTGGATTTCCTGGCAAAAGAATCATTTCTCAAGTAGATACTCAAATCGATGACAGAACGGATGCAGACTTCTCCTTGGCTCATTGGCAACACTTTCTTTCTCCATGTTACATTGCCTTTTACTCTAGTTGCTCTCCTACCACCCCAGAATCTTCTAGCAAGTAAGAATTTAGTTAAAACCCTGGGAATTATTTTCTTAATGTTTTTGTATAGAGTGAAGCCTTTGTCTCAAGATCATTACCAATTTTCCCTTAAATTAAGAACTGTGATTTCTGCATTATTCTCCAGTTGGCAGAGGAAGACTGCAAAGTCTGTGTTGTGCCAGGCGCACAATAAATCTAGTTATAGCTGCAAACATATCTCACAGTTGCTATTTCATTTTGTATTTTCAGATTTTTTTAACTGCAGAATTTTGGTTGAAAATCTTTGGAGCAGGGGGAACAGGCTGTGAATGAATTGCCAACATAAACTGGCTAGGAAAGAAGAAAAAATCCAACAGTTATACATGCACTGATAGAAAATGCATTATATCGGTCAGATTTCTGTGCCACTCCCACAGCTCCTTAGTGTTGGAGAAAATGGCTGATCAGGCAGAAGGCAAGCAGGTTTTGGAAGCGTCATGTCCTGCGGCTTCCATATCCATCCCCACGCAGACTCCCCTAAACCCTAAGGAGGAGGACTGCTTGGGAGGACCTTGAACTAGGAGTCAGATGACCTGAATTCAGATCCCACTCTGCCATACCCTTGCCAGGCCACTTTGGGAAAGACCCATATCTGACCCTCAAGCTCTTTACTTACCTCTGAAATGGCGATAGTATCATTCGCCCTGCCTTTTAAAGTCCCTCCTGGGGCTTTAAAAGGATGCAATGAGATGATATGTGTGAAAGTCATTTGTAAGACCCGAAGAGCACTCTAGGTGTAAGGTCGCAGCATTGTTCTCCTTGCTCTCATGGGGGAAGAAGCTTCTGTTTCCCTAAAATGTATCTGAGTTTTCACAGTGAGAAATAGAGCAGGCTGCTCCATTAGTGGCTCACAGGTTCCTAATTTGAGTGTGTGGGCTCTTAGTTCAACACCTGTCATTCTCTGGTCTGTACCAATGCTGGGCCTACTTAATGACAACTGTCCGCTCAGCACAAGCAGGAGTAAGCAAATGCTGGAAAGGGAACTACCGCTGACTGTGTTTAGATAACAGGTTTTACGGCTTTCATGGACTAAAAATTAATAAATCTCGAACCTGGTCTCAGCAGAAATGACAGCATTGTTTTGAATTTGGCCCTGAGTACATGGTAATCTCTGGCTTCTACTTAAAGCTGAGAATGGGAGTGTTTGAGCCAGTAATGTATTTTGGTTTAGAGAAAAATTAAGGCTCCTTTTGTGTGGACTTTTTCTTTTGTCATTAATATCAGGCCTCAGATTAAACCAGCAGTTCTCAACAAATGGCAATGAGCCCCGATGGGAGTCCTTGAGAACATTCAAATTTGAGGGGGGTCTGTGAGACCAACAGTATTTTCATAATAACACCAACACGTTGTCTTTTCACTTTCTCTCTCAAAAAGTTGTTAAAAACGTTAGTCATCTTCCCATGCTTTTGTTTGTTTTAAAAAATATAGCTATTTGCTTTAAAATGTTATTTGTGTTTAGCATGTAATGGACTTTTTAATTTGGGGACTTTTATATTTTTAAATCAATAAGTACTTATTTTTTTTTCACTTTTACTTTCTAATATGGCAAATACTGGTAGCTATAAATTTCATAAACAAAAGCTCTTTGGTGTCCAGATCCCCAACAAATGTTAAGAATATAAAGGGGTCTGGAGACCAAAAGATTGAAAATTACAGGATGAGACAAAGGAGCAGGATGTTCTATTACTAACTATACATACTTGTCATTTAATTTTACATTCTAAACTCCTGATAGTGAATTTAACGCTGCCTCTTAGAGATACCTGAATTTAAGTATAAGAATGAATGTTGATCCTTGAAGCAAACGCCAAATGCTTACACTGATCAATGGCTATAGCTTTTTAGACCGTTGTCAGAGAACACACTATTCCACACCGTTCACATCAGCCACAGGTCTCATGGCCGCATTCAGGTGATAATGACAGGCTAAGCAAATGTCTAAGATAAACACAATACTTTCTTTAAGAAACAGTCTGTTAGTTTGTTTGATCTTGGTTTGGGTTTGACCTTTTTAGAAACCCTTTTGCTACCCTATCTGGTTTTGTACACTGAGTTTCTTAACATTTGTTATAATTAAAGGGGCTTGTCTGGAATAGTGTCTATTTTTATGCTTTAGCCTTTCTTACCTGACTGATATTACATTCACCTTTGATCATTTTTAATAAATGTTTATTTTTACAGATCTATTTAGTACCTTTCTTAAGAAGTAACTACATTGAATCAACCAGTGTATATTTACATGAAAGAATGGGCTACCTGGTCTTTTAGTGGATCGGTTTCCAGACCTCCATCTGCAGTGATTGTGTCTGGAATCCTAGAACTGGCACTTTTCTGCCTCCCTGCTTTGAATGTCACAATGAATTGTATCTGTTTAATAATGATTTCTTTTTCCTATTGACCAGTACAAATACAGATGCTGTGTTTGATTCACTGTTAATGATGACTTCAAGATTGATGATCTGATAGAATAACTGTGGAGGGAGCTTTACCTTGGTTCTGTGTAAATAGCATGTATTTGATAATATTTCACATTTTTAAACAGCTGGTTTACATTAAATTATGGTATTTAACTATTTTATGTTCATTCCAGGTAAGGTTTTTCTTATGTTTCTGTTTTGGGTATGCTAAATAAAGCTATTTTTAAACCCAAAAGATTTCTTCTGCCATTTGTTAATAATTAGATTATGGTGAGGTGATAAACATGCTGTATAAGCTCTTATTGTGATCTTTTTAACATGGTAAAATTATTACACTTCTTTTTTTCTTAGGAATTTAGGGAACACTGCTCAGTAATCAAAAATTACCTGCTGAAAACTTCAGGGTGTTCGAAGCCTAAGAAAGAATGATCCACACTACTTGTGAATGATGCTGGAATGATACAAAATGGGAACACTTGTTCCAAAGGGGTAGACTCAGTTCCCTGCTATAGTGGAGTTTGTCGACTACTGGGAACAGTGTTGTCTACAGATACAAAAGACCTGTGTTTTCTCCTTAGCAGAATAGCTTGCATTTGACATGACACACTGAGAAAGGAAAGCAAAAGATGGAAACGTATATGACCACAGGACATCTCCCTAAGTATAGTTACCTCAAAGATGAGAAGCTGATGTGACGTGTCATTAACTAAGCAAATGTAAATATGACTTGATCTTTATGATATACAAAATTAAAACAATTTACTTATATCCAAGGAAAAATTTTAAGTATAAATTGTAAGCCTAAAATGTATATTTTATAAGTGTAAGTTTAGGTACTTTTAAAAACATCAGTTTCTAAAAATTTTATAACATACATCTTAACACATCCATGAAACCTAAAACCTAGATCAAGATATTTCTACCCGCAGAAGGCTCCCTCTTACCCTGCTGCTGGCTAAGTCGTTTCAGTCATGTCCGACTCTGTGCAACCCCATAGACAGCAGCCCACCAGGCTCCCCCGTCCCTGGGATTCTCCAGGCAAGAACACTGGAGTGGGTTGCCATTTCCTTCTCCAATGCGTGAAAGTGAAAAGTTAAAGTGAAGTTGCTCAGTCGTGTCTGACTCCTAGGGACCCCATGGACTGTAGCCAACCAGGCTCCTCCATCTATGGGATTTTCCAGGCAAGAGTACTGGAGTGGGGTGCCATTGCCTTCTCCCCTGTTACCCTACCCCCCTCCTTAAAGAGAACACTATTCTCACATCGATCATAACAGATCAGTTTTTAAAATTTCACACTTGGCTGTAGCCATATGGACTTGTCCCTCTTCCTTTTTCAAAGTATTTCCAAAAAGTTCAGGCTATAAATTCCAGAGCTGCTCTTCTATCTCCTGGCCCTCCTTGAAATCACCTACTCATTCTAAGCCTTTCTGACATACCTAAAGCTCTTTGAGGGCCAGAATTCTGTTTAATCCCTTTACCTCCCTTCCACAAGTATGTGGTTGTGGTTTAGTCGCTCAGTCGTCTCTGATTCTTGTAATCCCATGGACTGTAGCCCGCCAGACTCCTCTGTCCATAGGATTTCCTAGGCAAGAATACTGGAGTGGGTTGCCACCTAAAATGAGGCCTTTCATTGACCAAAACCTTAGTACCTTTCTGGCTGGTCTCTTGTTTGTCTTTGTCTTGTAATTCTTATCACATGCCATTTCCTTAAACTTTGTATGATGATATTTTGTTCTCAGTACTTTTATTTATTTTATCTACTGCTTTTTTTTTTTTAGAGCAAAACCTGCTATAATCTGGTCCCACAGGCTTATCTAACCTTATTGTCTTAGTAACTCAGATGATAGATACTTACAAAGTACCTACCTTGTGACAGACACTAATGGGATTAGAAAGCAGTGGTGCCTATAGCTTTGTCCCTGGGAATTAGACTGGCCTAACCTTCTAATCTTCTAATTTGGTATAACCCTAATTCCACCCCATCTCACAATCTTTTGGCTGAAAATTTTATATTATAAAATTAGTCATTGTCATCATGCAGTCCTATCAGGCTATATTGTGATTTTTATAAGTTTTTAACAATGGAAACAAAGTTTGAAATATTTTCTTCAGAGAACCCTAATATATTAAACAGATGAGACGATGATGACTGATGACAGAAGTGAGAAGCTTGGAACCTCACTGTCTATGACCTTCCTTATCAATTGCCCTTATTTCAGGTCAAAGTTTCCTCTGCAAATGTTAGAATTTGATGAACATCATCACTTAACATCTCCCACTGATGTCCAGTTTCTTAGTCCCTCATCTTTACACACACACTAAAACAATCTACAGAATCTCTTCCACTAATGGACTGCTTAGAGTTTTAACGTTTTTTCTGGTCCAGTTGTTCCTAACTCACAAGTGTACTGCCCCGACCACCAACATACACTATCAGAATTTTGTCAGCAGAAGCACCACAGAATGCTGACAGTTCTGATTCTTTGTTTACATCATTTCCATCATCACCATACTGTTTGCTACATTTTCAATAATCAGTCCTTTTGCATTTGTGGAAATGATAGTTTGAATATACTCATAAACTATGTTTTAAAATAAGCATAGAGTAATGTCAATGAACGGAGAAGGCAATGGCACCCCACTCCAGTACTCTTGCCTGGAAAATCCCATGGACGGAGGAGCCTGGTAGGCTGCAGTCCATGGGGTTGCTAAGAGTCAGACACGACTGAGCGACTTCACTTTCACTTTTCACTTTCCTGCATTGGAGAAGGAAATGGCAACCCACTCCAGTGTTCTTGCCTTCAGAATCCCAGGGACGGGGGAGCCTGGTGGGCTGCCATCTCTGGGGTCGCACAGAGTTGGACACGACTGAAGCGACTTAGCAGCAGCAGCAGTGTACATGAAAATAGGTAACTCCATGTTCTTCCACAAAATCAGAAAAAAAAAAAAAAAAAACCTGCCAAAATCTGGCAGAATCAACTTTATTAGCACTCTGGAAACTACTTAAAGCTTATAGCAACCAATCAAGAAAAAATGTTTCCTTTACCCTGTCCTTAGCCCTGGCTTCCCTTCTCACTGGCACTGTAGAATTCTCGACGAGGTTCCTAGTACCAGAGGGAGAAAAATGAATCTTATCCTCAAAGAATAGAGGTTGGTTGCTCAGCTCTGTATTTTGGCTTCCTGAAGTACCAGCTCAAAGGGTTTATGTTTATTTAACCTGACTTGGAAATCTCCCAAGTTGGAGGCAGCAACAGGGCAGGGTAGCAGGGAGAGAAGGCAGTCAAAATACTTAAAGGTAAAAGCATTAGGGCTAGCAACTAGACAAGGACTGACAGTAGGGATAAACAATAGACAAACGGAAAAGCTTGGGAGGATAAAGACTTTGAAAAGCTTTCAGGTAGTCTTAGTCATCTAAAAGGTCAAGCACATATCAAAAGCTGGGTACATGCTCTTAAAAAAAAAAAAACAAACCTGAGAGACTTTAAACTCTCACCTTTGTCTGACCTTCAGGTTCTCTGTAAGCAAGAAGTGAAGGTTATGACAGAATCGCGTATTGTCTGACTGTAAGTCGAAGGTTTTCTCCAACACAAAGAGCCCACCTGCGAAAACTAGGACAATTTTTGAAGGGGGAGTGTTCCACGTGTTTAAGGAATTCTGTCAAATCACTAGTTGACCACTACAGTAACAGAGACTTCAGCCACATCTGACTAAGAATACAGACTTTACAAAATGAGTTTAAAATGTTACTAAAATAACAACAACTAGAACAAGTAGAAAAAACAAACCCTGAGGAGGGGAAGAATCTGATTTCCAGAGCTGCTATTCTTTAATATTAATTCATAGCTCCACCTCTTATTTAGTAGAGTACCCAGTCCCCACCATCTAGGAAGCCTGACTGGAGAACTCAAGCAACCATGGAGCCCACCCTACAGCCTTCTGTGGGCAGGGAAATAGGCCAACAGTCCTATCCCACAGTGGACAGCCAGCAACACACACCTCCAACCTTGTAGCTCAGGCAGTGGCCTCACCCCAAAATAGACCCAGATGACAAGCCCCACTGGCCCAATGATATTATTAGCAGACATGTACAGGAACCCAAACTGAACTGACTGCTGAAGAGTTGTCTCTGACAAAGCAAGCCTGTAAGTCTGAAATAGAAAACCACTTTCTCAAATGTGTAGATACCCATGTAAGAAATCAAAGATTAAAACAAAACAAAACAAAAACAAACAGGGAAATAGAAAAGCACCAAAGGAAACTAATAAAGCTCCCAACAGCTGACCCTAAATAGAAATCTGTAAACTGTCAGGCAAAGAATTCACAATCATCTTTCTAAAGGAGTTTAGTGAACTACAAGTACACACAGACACCTCAATGAAATTAGGAAAACAATACATGAACAAAAGTAAAAGTTCAAAGAAATACAAATCATCAAAAATAAAAACAAATTCTGAAGCTTAAAAATATAATGAGTAAACTGAAGAATTCAACAGAGAACTTCAAAAGCAGATTCAACCATGCAGAAGAAGGCAGTGACTGAGTAGATAGGAGTATTGAAATTATCCAATCAGAGTGGGGGGAAAAAGAATAAAAGAGTAAAGAAAGCTGCTAGGACAGATGGAACTCAATAAAAAGAAACAATATCCACACTATGGGAATTCCAGAAGGAAAAAAAAAAAAAAGGACAAAAAGTATATTTAAAGCAATAATGGATGAAAACTTCCCAAACCAGGGGAGAGAAATGGACATTCAGAC
The DNA here is from genome assembly GCF_029378745.1 of Bos indicus. Taxonomy (NCBI): domain Eukaryota; kingdom Metazoa; phylum Chordata; class Mammalia; order Artiodactyla; family Bovidae; genus Bos; species Bos indicus. The sequence goes on from NC_091789.1 coordinate 114,096,687, forward strand.
CCAAGAGTCTTAAAGGATCCCAGATAGGTTCAACTTAAATAGGACTACACCAAGACACAGTATAATTAAATTGTCGAACACAAAGAATTTACAAAGCGGCAAGAGAAGTTATATACAAGGGAACCCCCTAACACTATTGATGGATTTCTCAAAAACATTTCAGCTTAGGAGAGAATGGATGATATAGCCTACACTGCCAAAGACTCCAGCCTTGGGTTACTTAGTAGGATTTCAAAGAACAAAAAGACAAGACAAGAAAGCTTACAGTTTTCTCTCCTCTGTCTTTGCAATGTAACTTTTCTGCCTGGGCTCTCAGGAACTAGCTAATCTATCTGTAGTCCCCCAGACTGGAAAAAATAAGAGCCATTTTAAATATAAGCAGGAAAACCATGACACTTCCGGTTCTATATAAATTACCTTATCTAGCTTAAGCTACTGGGTTTACTTAATAGAGACCTGGGTGTAGAGTCATCAGCATTAAGTGTACTACTTTCATTGTATCTAGGGGTACTAGAAGTCAGTAAGCGCATATTGTTACAAAAATCTGTCAATAGGGATAATAACCAGATATGATTAAATTTTTAAGTAAATGTAACTGAGATAAGAACATTTTGGTAAAATCTAAAGGAATATGTATGTTTTGGTAATGTCCATCTAAAATGGTCTCTCCAAATGCTGGTACATTTGAAACTAAATTAAGTTAAATGATGGGAATTTATTGAATACTCAGGCCATTTCAAGTAAAGATACAATATTGGAATATTAATTGCTAAACAGACCTAAATATACCTAGTTTTGTCTTGTGAAAGAAACTAAAGATGTCTGGTGAAGAGTAGACTGGTGCATCACAAGCTGGAATGAAGATACTTGGCAGAAATATCAACAACCTCACATATGCAGATGATACCACCTTAATGGCAGAAAGTGAAGAGGAACTAAAGAACTACTTGATGACAGTGAAAGAGGAGAGTGAAAAAGCTGGCTTAAAACTCAACATTCAAAAAACTAAGATCATGGCACCCAGTCCCATCACTTCATTACAAATAGAGGGGTAAAAGTGGAAGAAGTAATAGATTTTATTTTCTTGGGCTCCAAAATCACTGTGGACAGTGACTGTAGCCAAGAAATTAAAGGATGCCTCCTCCTTTGAAGGAAAGCTATGACAAACCTAGACAGCATATTAAAAAGCAGAGATATCACTTTGCCAACAAAGGTCTGTAGAGTAAAAAGCTGTGGTTTGGCCAGTAGTCATGTACAGTCGTGAGAGCTGGACCACAAAGAAGGCTGAGTTCCAAAGAACTGCTTTTGAATTGTGGTGCTGGAGAATGGAGAAGACTCTTGAGAATACCCTGGACTGCAAGGAGACCAAACCAGTTCATGCTAAAGGAAATCAGTCCTGAATCTTCACTGGAAGGACTGATGCTGAAGCTGAAGCTTCAATACTTTGGCCACCTGATGCGAAGAACTGAATCATTGGAAAAGACCCTGATGCTGGGAAAGACTGAAGGCAAAAGGAGGAGTGGCAGAGGATGAGACAGTTAGACAGCATCACTGACTCAATGGACATAAATTTGAGCAAACTCTGGGAGTTAATGGGGAACAGAGGAGTCTGGCTACAGTACATGGGTTGCAAAAAGTCAGATACGACTTAACAACTCAACAACAAAGACTGATACACGACTGGATTCGGTCTCTCTCGTAAGAGAACAAAGTTGTTCTGGAATGCTACTTTGATAATAGAGCGTGTGCCTTTAAGTGATCTACATTTACTCTAGATTTTTTTCCCACTTTACCTCAAGGAATAAAGCTACAGTAAGAAACCATGTGATAATTTCATGAAGGTAGACAAACAGATCAAGGAAATAAACAATCAAGAAAAAGACTGACACATATAAAGGCAACTATTATTTAATAAAGATTCAAAGGAATAACACTGGAGCTGGGATAGTCTTTTAAATAAATTATTCCAGAATAGTTATATGTATGCAAAAAAAAATCAACTTTTCGTGCATAACTTGGACTGTAAACAAAAATGAACTAAAAATAACTCTATGTAAAACACCTAGGAAAAAAGAGGATAAAATGTTTATTACTTTGGACTAAAGGAATATTTCATACACCACCAAAAACATGATGCATAAAAGAAAAAAAAATGATAAATTTAGTATCTTCAAAATTTTTAAAAGCTCCTTCTCTTAAAAATGCACAGTTATGAGAATGAAAAAAGTTACAAACTAGAATATAATATTGGCAAATCTTGTATCAAATAAAGAAGTTGTACCCCCAATATATAAGGAATTCTCAAATTTGACTGTAAGAAATCAAACAACCAATATAAAAAATAAGGGAAAAAATTGGACAGACACTTGACCAGAGGAGATATGTGGATGCACATGGACATTTGCTTAACTTATCATTAGGAAAATGAAAATTGAAAACACTTAGAGTGATTGTTGGTGAAGATTTGGAAAAATTAAAACTCTCACACATTAAAAAAAAAAAAAAAGAATTGTTTCACAGAAACCTACGATCCTGTTTGGGTGTTTTAAAATGTTTTCTAAGCTTCCGACAATATCAAAATATTAAATTCTAATGGAAAGTCTCTAGACTTCCAGTTAACTGTGGAGCGCTCCAAAGGGCTCTTGGAATGTCCCAAAGAGAAATCCTAAACTAACTAGGTTCATCTGCAAGGAGTCATTGGCCAGATTCTCATAGAACCCTAACAAATTTAGGGATGAATTTGTCAGGCTAGGGATGGCATTCTCTCTCACCTGGCAGAATATCATAATTATTCTGGCCCACTGTTGCACCCTGGATGAAAAGGAGTATATACTGAGAAAGGCCAGGGAATACACAGAAAAAGTCTACTGGCTACCCATCCACACTACCAAATTCATCAGGCGGTAGGGATGCAACCCCAGAACATGAGCCACATGGGCACTATGAAGATCGTGTAAGCCAGGCTAGGATGAGACATTACATTACTTGTCTTCCAGGAGGAATGAAAAGGTGTATGAGAAAGTCTGTAAATTATGATAAGGTCAGAGAGGTTGTCAAGGAAGAAGTTAAAAACCTGGCAGTCTTCCTGAGTCAAGTGACAGAGGCATTCAGGAGACACCCATATAGACCCAGAGTCCACAGAAGGGAAGACATACTGGCCTCCTGATATCCAGAGAAAATTACAAAAGCTTGAGGCTGGGCCTCAAAACCCATTATCAACCTTGGTAGAGGATGCCTCCAAGGTCTCTAACAACTGAGACTTAATGGAAGAGGCCAATGAGGATCAGTTCAGTTCAGTTGTTCAGTCGTGTCCGACTCTTTGTGACCCAATGCACTGCAGCACGCCAGGCTTCCCTGTCCATCACCAACTCCTGCAGTTTATTCAAACCCATGTCCATCAAGTCGGTGATGCCATCCAACCATCTCATCCTCTGTCATCCCCTTCTCCTCCTGCCCTCAATCTTTCCCAGCATCCGGGTCTTTTCAAATGAGTCAGCTCTTCACATCAGGTGGCCAAAGTATTGGAGTTTCAGCTTCAGCATCAGTCCTTCCCATGAATATTCAGGACTGATTTCCTTTAGGATGGACTTGCTCTTGTTGCCATTTTGAAAAAAGGAGAAATGTTAACTGCTAGAAATTCCCCCTTAAAACATAAAGATGTGATTTCAGCTCTTTTAGAAGCCATGCAGCTTCTGACCCTGGTAGCAGTGATCAGCTGTAGGGGCCATCAGAGGAGGGAGCTTTTGTGAGCCAAGGGAACAGCAAAGCTGACTGAACTGAAAAACAGGCAGCTCAACCGCAGGAACTTAAACAGGTTCCGGCTTTAGTGACTGGTCCCCCCGAACTTCCTAGCCTTCCCCAGAGTTTCCCCACAGGAACAGGAATATGCTAAGAAATGGGGCTATGAGTAGGGGAATCACAGGCTGATATTAAAAAGGAGGGTAAGATTCTAATCTCTGAGGCCTAACAATGGAAACTCACTGAGAGCTTACATGACGCCCTTCACTCTGAGAGGGATGTACTACAGGACTTGATGCAGAAGGCCTTTTCAGTGAAGAGGCTTAAAAGAACAGTAAAATAAGCAATACTGCCTGTGATTTATGTGCCCACAATAATGCACAGACCCATCCAATCCCCCCTTCATTACTCAGGTCAATTGAACCCTGAGGTCCATACCTGGAGGAAGAATGGTAGTTAGATTTCACCCAAATGTCCACACCGTCAGGATAGAAACATCTTCTAGCATTTGTTGATACCTTCACAGGAAGGTGTGAAGCCTTCCACACCCAATCTGAAAAGGTGAAACACACCTGTAAGTCCCCCATAAAAGAAATAATTCCTCTGTCTGGACTTCCAAAGTCCCTTGAGAGCAGTAACGGGCTCTCTTTTACAGCCAAAATCACACAGGGGCTCACAACAGCCCTAGGAGTAGACTACAAGTACATACCTCTTGGTTTTCCCAGTCTTCAGGGAAGGCAGAGAAAATGAACCATACTTTAAAGAAAACCACATTGAAACTCTGCCAGGAAACTCAGGAACCCTGGACCAATTTGCTTCCTATTGCACTCCTCAGGGTCCATATAACCCCCAGGTGTGGTCTGAGATTTAGCCCATTTGAAATGACCTATGGGAGGTCTTTGCTTATTATTAACTTTCTACTGGATGAGGAAGTGAGCCAGGCCATGAGATATACACATAAAAAAAATCTAGCACAAGTTCAGAAGGCAATCCAGGACAATGCCTACAAGGCACTGCCCACTCCCAGTAAAAACCTAGAGGAAGGAGCAGTTCCTTCACAAATAAACCCCAGGGACCAAGTTCTTCTTAAAACCTGGAAAGGGGGGGTCCCTCAAATACCAAAGATTGCTGTAATAGAAGGCCCCCTATAAAGTAATTTTAACCATCCCAATTACCGTCAAACTGCAAGGGATATCTAGTTGGGTACATTTGTCCAGACTAAAGTTTTTACCTTCAGAAACAGCAAAGGTCACAACAGAAGAACAATACACCTGTGAGCCTGTGGAAGATCTGAGATACTTTTTCAAAAGACAGGCATGGGACTTCCCTGGTAGTCCAGTGGTTAAGAATCCACCTGACAATGCAGGACACAGGTTTGATCCCTGATCCAGGAAGATTTCCACATGCTGCAGGGCAACTAAACCCATGACTTACTGAGCCCACACTTTGCAACGACAGAAGTCACTGTAATGAGAATCTCCCACTTGATGCAACTAGAGAAAGCCTGCGTGTAGCAATGAAGACCCAACATAGCCACAAACTCTCAGCACAACCAAAAATAAATTAATTAATTTTTAAAAAGACAGGGATGATCAACAGTTAAGTAAAATGATGTAGTGCATTGGCTCCTATTTGAAGTCTTAACTGGACCTGGGACCTCTTGTTTCCTTGGCTGATGTGGTTCTTGACAGTTGTACAGCCCTTGGTTACCTTCTGTCAGACCAAGGCAGAGTCTGTGCAATAACTGATACTCCCTGCTACATTTGGATCAATGCAACAGGACATATACAAGTTAATATTAAGGAAATACACACCTAGGCAGAATGGCTTCCTAATTTTGGCAGGGGAGATACTGCCTCCCTTGAATGGTCAACAGTTAAGGAAGTTACCCTGGTTCCTTCCCTTTCTAGGCCCTTCAATGGCTATTGCTGTTGTCTTTTTTATCCCTTGTTTATTTATTACCCTTTTGGTTAAGTTTGTGTCTTTTAAAGGTGTTAACAGTTTGAAGTGAGGCTCATGATGGATCAAGGAATTCAGCTCATTCCAGTGGCAAGCGGCCCAGGTCCCTACAGGTCCTTGAAACAGTCACCGAGGGACTTCTACACCTCCAGTATAGGCTAAGGTCTGTGGCCCCTGTCCAGCAGGAAGAAGTTTCAGAAAAAGAGACCTTCAGCCCCTTACTACTTAAGAATAAGGATGTAGAGTCTCTTGCGGGAATGAGACTGGCTGGGATCTGGGACCCTTGCTGCAGTGCTGCAAAGCTTGCACCTGGAGACACCTTTCCTCCAGCAACGAAATACAAAGGAACTATACGGGACTGAAAATAGCTGTGTGCGTGTGCAGTTGGGGCAAATGCTGGACAAAAGATACAGAGAGACCAAAAAACCCAACTGCCACTTCTGAAGAGCCTGGAGAAAAAGCAGGGTACTGCGCATGCCCTCTGCACAGAACACCACCTAAGGGGTGATGACTTCGGCTTGACCTCTGAACAGACCTCCACCCTCACCCCATATAAGGAACAAGCTAGCCCCACCTCAGGGAGCAAATAAATAAGATAACCTGTTGTTTGTTCTCACTCTCCCCTGCTGCAGGAGCGGCCCCAATAAAGCCTTGCCTGAAAAAAGTAAATGAAGGAAGGAAGGAATAAATAAACACATAAAAACAAAAAAGCAGAGTAAAACTCATTGGTGATGGTAAATATATATTCAAATTAGACTCTGTAGTATGATAATGGTGATGCATAAATCATTTACTACTCTAGCTTAAAAGTTAAACAAATGTAATACAAATTAGTATAACTACAATAGCCTGTTATCACTTAAGCAATATAAAAAATATGTACACTGTAATATCAACAATCAAAAAATGTGATGGGAAGGAGAAGTAAAAGTGGTAAGGTTAGAAATTCAGTTGAGGGACTTCCCTTGTCCAGTTAAGAATCCATCTTCCAATGGATGGAATGTGGGTTTGATCCCTGGTTGAAGAACTAAGATCCTACATGCCAACAAGGCAACTAAAGGCATGCACAGCAATGAAAGAAAGATCCCACATGATGCATGAATTATATATATATATATAATTTCTTTATATATATAAAGAAATTCAGTTGAAGTTGTTATCAGTGTAAAATAAGGTGTTATAATTTTAAACTATTTGATATGAACCTTGGAAACAATGATGGACATTATTATACAATTATCAGATCAGATCAGATCAGATCAGTCGCTCAGTTGTGTCCGACTCTTTGTGACAGCACGCCAGGCCTCCCTGTCCATCACCAACTCCCGGAGATCACTGAGACTCACGTCCATCAAGTCAGTGATACCATCCAGTCATCTCATCCTCTGTCGTCCCCTTCTCTTCTTGCCCCCAATCCCTCCCAGCATCAGAGTCTTTTCCAATGAGTCAACTCTTCGCATGAGGTGGCCAAAGTACTGGAGTTTCAGCTTTAGCATCATTCCCTCCAAAGAAATCCCAGGGCTGATCGCCTTCAGAATGGACTGGTTGGATCTCCTTGCACTCCAAGGGACTCTCAAGAGTCTTCTCCAACACCACAGTTCAAAAGCATCAATTCTTTGGCACTCAGCCTTCTTCACAGTCCAACTCTCACATCCATACATGACCACAGGAAAAACTATAGCCTTGACTAGATGAACCTTTGTTGGCAAAGTAATGTCTCTGCTTTTGAATATGCTATATAGGTTAGTCATAACTTTCTTTCCAAGGAGTAAGCATCTTTTAATTTCATGGCTGCCATCACCATCTGTAGTGATTTTGGAGCCCAGAAAAATAAAGTCTGACACTGTTTCCCCATCTATTTCCTATATCCCTCCAAATTCCACTTTTGGTCATTTCTGGCAATCCTCGAGCTTTTACACTCTAACATGATACCCTTTTTATTGGGTTAGCCATAAAGTTTAATCAGGTTTTTCTGTAAGATGTTATGGAAAAATTTAGACTTTTTTTTTTGCCAACCCAGTATCTTGAGCTCTGATTCTGTTTCACCACGCTTCTGTGATTTTTTTTACATCACCTGATCATCTGCTTCACTCTGGTAACTTGATGGAGGGCAGACAGTCCATTATGATGCCCTCATCACAGAATGTCCCACAGGCCACAACCCCACCAAGTCAGTGTGAGATCAATTCTAAGAGGAAGTTCACAGCAAAACACATTTACATTGAGGAGCTAGAAAAATTTCAAATGAAAAACCTAACTCTATATGTCTTAAGGAACTGGGGGGGGGGGTGGGTGGGAAAGAAAGTTACACCCAAATTGAGCAGCATAAGAAAGATATCAATAATATTAGAGTAGAAATAAATGAAATTGAGAACAGGAAAACAATACAAAAGATTAACCCAACTAACAGTAGTTTCTTTGAAAAGATAAACAAAATTGACATGCTGTTGGCTAGACTAGCTAGGGGAAAAGGGAGGATTCAAACCAATAAAGTTATAAACGAAAAGGGAGACATTACAACAAAAATACAAAGAATCATTATAAGCTACCATGAATAACTATATGCCAACAAACAGGAGAACCTAGAAGAAATGGGAACATTTTTGGAAAAATACAATCTACCATGACTGAACCAGGAAGAAAAGAAAATCTGAACAGACAAATTACTAGTCAGGAGACTGAGTCAGTAATCACACATCTCCTAAAAAAGACAAACCCAGGACCAGATGGCTTCACAGTTGAATCTTACTAGACTTTTAAAAAATTAATACCATTAGGGACTTTCCTGGTGGTCCAGTGGCTAAGCCTCTGTGCTCCCCCTGCAAGGAGCCTGGGTTTGATCCTAGTCAGGGACCTAGATCCCACATGCTGCAAGAAAGATCAAAGATCCCATGTGCCAAAACTAAGACCTGGCACAGCCAAATAAATAAAAAAATTTTTTTAATATTAAAAAAAAAATTAATGCCACTACTTGCCCAAAAAGCAAAGAGGAGCAAACACTCTCAAAGTCATTTTATGAGGCCATCCTACTACCTAAAAGCCAGAAAAGGACTCTATCAGAAAAGAATATTATAGGCCCATATACCTGATAAACATAGATGTAAAATTCTGAATAAAATACTAGCAGACTGAACTCAGCAGCACATTAAAAAGACCATTCACCATGATCGAGTGGGATTTATCCTTGGGAGTCAGGGAAGGTTTAACACATACAAATTAATCAATGTGATACATCATATTCGTAGAATGAAAAAAAAATCATATCATCAACTCGATAGATGCAGAGAAAGCACTACACAATATTCAACATCTGTTAATGATTTTAAAAAACTTCACAAATTAGATGTTGAAGGAATTTACCTCAGCATGATAACAACATATAACATTGTTGCAATGTTGACAAGCAGCAGCAAAAATTATACTAAATGGTGAAAGAATGAAAGCTTTCCTATAAGATTTGAAATAACACAAGGGTGTCCGTTCTCAACACTTCTATTCAACATAGCATGGAAGTTTTAGCTAGTGCAGTCTGGCAAGGAAAGGAAATAAAATGAATCAGAATTTGAAAAGAAAAAGTAAAATTGTCTCTATTTGCAGATGACATGATTTTATATCTAGAAAAGTCCTAAAGATTCTACCAAAAAACAGTTCAATCTAATCAACAAATTCAGTAAAGTTGCAGGATTCAAAATTAATATTCAAAATTCAGTAGTGTTTCTACACTCAAACAAAGAATTATCTGAAAATGAAGTAGAGAAAATGATCTCATTTACAATAGCATCAAAAACAAAAAAAAAAATACTTAATGGAAAAGTACAACCTAGTAGGCAAAAGATCTATACACTTTAAACTGTACAACATTGATGAACAAAATAAAAGAAAACATAAATAAATGAAAAGATATCCCATGTTCATAGATTTGAAAAAATATACTTAAATTTTTCATACTGCTTTCACTTTTCACCCAAACCCATCCATAGACTTAATGGAATCCATATGAAGAAGAGTCCAATTGTTTTTTTTTTTTTTTAGTAGAAGTAGAATCAACAGTCTTAAAATTTAGATGGGCCCAATGTGTGTGTATAATCATATGGGATTTGATTTAGGTCATATCTGAATGGTCTAGTGGTTTTCCCTACTTTCTTCAATATAAGTCTGAATTTGGCAATAAGGAGTTCATGATCTGAGCCAGAGTCAGCTCCCAGTCTTATTTTTGCTGATTGTATAGAGCTTCTCCATCTTTGGCTGCAAAGAATATAATCAATCTGATTTTGGTGTTGGCCATCTGATGATGTCCATGTGTAGAGTCTTCTCTTGTGTTGTTGGAAGAGGGTGTTTGCTATGACCGGTGCATTCTCTTGGCAAAACTCTATTAGCTTTTGCCCTGCTTCATTCTGTATTCCAAGGCCAAATTTGCCTGCTACTTCAGGTGTTTCTTGACTTCCTACTTTTGCATTTCAGTCCCCTATAATGAAAAGGACATTTTTTTGGGGTGTTCATTCTAAAAGGTCTTGCAGGTCTTCATAGAATGGTTCAACTTCAGCTTCTTCAGTGTTACTGGTTGGGGCATAGACTTGGATTACTGTGATACTGAATGGTTTGCCTTGGAAACGAACAGAGATCATTTTGTCATTTCGGAGACTGCATCCAAGTACTGCATTTCGGACTCTTTTGTTGCCTATGGTGGCTATTCCATTTCTTCTAAGGGATTCCTGCCCACAGTAGTAGATATAATGGTCATCTGAGTTAAATTCACCCATTCCAGTCCATTTTAGTTCCCTGATTCCTAGAATGTCAATGTTTACTCTTGCCATCTCTTGTTTGACCACTTCGAATTTGCCTTGATTCATGGACCTGACATTCCAGGTTCGTATGCAATACTGCTCTTTACAGCATCAGACCCTGCTTCTATCACCAGTCACATCCATAACTGGGTGCTGTTTTTGCTTTGGCTCCATCCCTTCATTCTTTCTGGAGTTATTTCTCCACTGATCTCCAGTAGCATACTGGGCACCTACCGACCTGGGGAGTTCATTTTTCAGTGTCCTATATTTTTACCATTTCATACTGTTCATGGGATTCTCAAGGTAAGAATACTGAAGTGGTCTGGCACTAGATCTGATAGACATAGTGCCTAAATGAACTACAGAGGGAGGTTTGTGACACTGTACAGGAGACAGGGATCAAGACCATCCTCAAGAAAAAGAAACGCAAAAAAAGCAAAATGGCTGTCTGAGGACACCTTACAAATAGCTGTGAAAAGATGGGAAGCAAAAAGCAAAGGAGAAAAGGAAAGATATACCCATTTGAATACACAGTCTCAAAGAATAGCAAGGAGAGATAAGAAAGCCTTCCTCAGTGATCAATGCCAAGAAATAGAGGAAAACAATGGAATGGGAAAGAATAGAGATCTCTTCAAGAAAATTAGAGATACCAAGGGAACATTGTGGCCCTGGTGAATGCAGGTGCTTGTGAATAGAATAAATATAAAAATATGGCCTGAAAATCATGATTGGGGTTGATCTCCAGAAATAGTGAAGGGGATGAGATTGGGAAGGGACTGAAATAAAGGGGTCTTCATTTTGTTTGAAGCAGAGTTCTGGGTAGCAAGATGGGGGCCCCGGATGCTGGCATAGCAGAGTCCCTCTCTGACAAGCTCACCCTGGGCTACAGTGACACTCAAGTGTAGGAGGGCTGGCTTTCCTACAGACACTTCCTGTGGTCACCACTGTTGAGCATGGATGCTGCTCTTAGAAAACATGCACCTGTGATTTTTTTACTTGACCTGTACCACGTTGCAGTAAAATAACTGTTCCACTCAAAATTTACCTCAATAGAAGGGCTGAAAAATATAAGCTCATGGATGAAGGTCAATTTGTGATATTTAATATAAAGTAAAATGAATCCCCGTGAATGTGAAGTCAGTGGTTCCAGGTGCACTGAGGAATGTAGAGAGGAAGGAGATGAAGCTTGGAGACCAGTCAGTACATATCATAGCTGGTCCCGGTGAAAGACAATGGTGGTTGAATTGGAGTGGAGGCTGAAAAAATGAAGAGATATAGACACACTGCAGATGGATTTGGATACATCAGCAAGATTTCCTTATGGAGCAGAAGAAGAATGAGATATGAAGAAGATAATCGAACTTTTAATTTAGCCTGGGTTGATGGTGGTGCTAATTATTAATTTGGAGTCTTTTGTCAGGGTCACAGCTGGGATGGAAGGGTGGAGAAGATATGTCATGTAAAATCTGAGATGCATATTAGACATCCAAGTAGAGCTGTCATGCAGGAAGTCAGAAAAATGAATCTAGAGTTCAGGGTACACAGCAGCTTTAGAAAAAGACCTATGGGAGATATCAACCTATACAGATTGTGTTGCAGTGATGGGAATGAAAAACCTCACTGGAGAGTGGACAAGGAGTACGGCAGAGCCGAAGCCCAGGGTAACTAACATGTAGAAGGAGGGCTGAGGTGATGAAATGCCCAGAGGGGTGCTGACCTCACCTTGACCATTAGCTCACTGCAGACTGTGCCCACCTGTGCCCACACCCCGTGGCCCCAAATCAGCCTGTTCCTGACCTTAGCGTGGCTCCTGGTTTCTCCTTTCAGAATGGGGAGAAGAATGAACTTTTCGTGACTATGTAGGAAGAAATTTTCCAGTTAAAAAAATCAAAACAAAAAACAGAAATTTTAAGAAAATGATAGGGACTTCCCTGGTGGTCCAGTGGTTAAGAAGCTGCCTTCCAACACAGGGGATACTGGTTCGATCTCTGGTCTGGGAGCTGTGATCCCATATGCCTCAGGAGAACTAAGGCCATGTGCAGCAACAAAGACCCAGCATAGCCAAGAAAATCATCTTTTTTGTTTTCTCCTGTTCCCCTTTAAAAATTCAGCCTCTTGATCGAGTCTATTTGATCAGATGAAATCTGTACACATATAAACCCTAGTATTGTCTTTGCCTAAGCAAAATCCTCAAAATATGTTTCTTCTGAGCCCAGGTCTGGTTAATAAGATAAAAGTTAAAATTTTATAGATTTTGTGTGCCTTATCAAAGACACATGGTCAGTCTGAGTCTAAAGTTTGCATACTGCTTTCAAAATTTACTAATATATGAACAAGCTTAGCTAGAAAGGAATTAACTTTCCCATTTCAACATGACTGCACTTGAATATTTTCTTCCAATGAGGATTAAGTCCCTTCAGTTAAGTTTCCAGAAAATGTGCTTGTTCCTTTGTTCTTAGAGACCTGCTGTCCTTTTACTCTGTTCCTTTCTCTGATCACTTTGAGGACCTTTCCTCTCTCTGACGGGCGTTCTCTGGTGGATCAGATGGTAAAGAATCTGCCTGCAATGCAGGAGACCCAGGTTTAATCCCTGGGTCAGGGAGATCCCCGGGAGAAGGGAATGCTTACCTACTCTAGTGTTCTTGCCTGGAGAATTCCATGAATAGAGGAGCCTGGCTGGCTACAGTCCATGAGGTCACGAAGAGTTGGACACACCTGAGTGACTAACACTTTCATTTTTCTCTCTCTGACAACATCTCAGCTCCTACATAAGTCAATAAACTGTTCTCCTCCAGACAGAAGGAAGCACCGGGTTGGTGTTTCTAACTAGAAATTGAGTGAAGAGCCTGCTTTATTTTAAAAAATATATATATATATTCTTTATTTTTGGCTGTGCTAGGTGTTCATCACTGCACAGGCTTTTCTCTAGTTGCGGTATGTGGGTTTCTCATTGTGGTGGCTTCTCCTGTTGCACACCATGGTCTCGAGGTGCTTGGACTTCAGTAGCTGCCTCCAACTCTAGAGCACAGATTCAGCAGTTGTGATGCACGGCCTGAGTTGCTCTGCGAAATGTGGGATCTGCTGGGATCAGGGAACAAACCCATGTTTCACGCTTAGGCAGGAGGATTCTTTACCACTGAGCTACCAGGTAAGCCTGAAGGTCCTTCTTACTCTCCTGTTTTGGAGAAACAGTTCGGTATTGTGGATTCTTCCCAATGGACGGCCTGGGTTCAAATCCCAGTCGAGCCACTTACTAAACTGAGGGAATTGGGACATGTTAATTACCTTTTCTGTGCCTCTGTTTTCTCACATGTAAAATATGGATCATAAAACTGTTGCTTAAAAGACTAGATGATTTACTATATTTTAAATGCTTAGAACAGTGGCTGGCACATAATAAGTACTTTGTGTAATCATCTTTTCTCGTCATTACCATCATCACCATCATACACTACTTGTAAGTTCCCTTGTGGTGTTTATACTTCGGAGAAAGCATTTTTTATTTATCTTTTCTTTGCCACGGGGTTCTCTTGCATTTTCACCAATCTTGTCATTGTACTAACCGAAGGGGAAAAATCCTTTGTAACTGCTTGATTGTCAAGTGCTACCTTAGGAATCAGGAGAACAGATTGCTCTTTTCACTGCTGCAGACTCAGGCCCAAGACTGAAAGCAAGTTTCCGGGTGAGAAGTTTTCCTGGCAATGCCTCTGCCACATTCTGTTTCAACTAGCTTTCTCTTTAAATTGGCCCCCAGAACCCTTTTTGCCTTGTTTTCTGCAACTCAGGTTGCCTGAGTCTCCTCTTTTTATCCTGAGTTACAGTTCACACCTCACAGGTGGGAAACACAGGAAGGATGTAGAGGTAATCCTGATCCCATCTATGACGGTGGGAGAGGAGTAAGTCAGGGTGTGTGGAATGGGAAGAGAAGACCACCTTAGGCCTACTGATAAAATAATAATTACACTTGATAAATCACCATGCACTTTGCCATCGAGGGTCACAAGCTTTGCTGTACATTGGAATTGCCTATAGAGCTTTTAAGATGCTGGCTGCTGCAGACACATCCCAGACTAATTACATGAGTCCCTGGGGCAGGACCTGGACATCCCAGGCAACTAAAGCCAGCACGAGAACCTTACTCCTCAAACTGTACTGTGGGAACCAGCAGTGGCCATCTCACCTGACAGCCTGTTAGATACTTAGTAGTCTTCAGTTTTAAGCACTACCCCAGGCTTCCTGAAGCAGAATTGACATTTTAACAAGGTCCCAGGTGATGAATATGCACACTGGATTTTGAGAAGCATTCTTTAGTATCCTAGTTGTCAAACATGGCTCCACCTTGGAATCACGTGCGGCACTGGCAAATAATGCAGATGCCTCGAGATGAACTCAGCATACCCTCGTGTTAGGACTGAAGCAAACACAATAAAAACTTAATGTGTCTTCAACAGCAGTTATACAAAGGGCCTTGGAAACCTCTTCTTGCATTTGATGTTTCACACATGGTGTCACAGACACACCAACAGACACCCGCACACTTTAACCACTGTGTTTTATCAGAGCTTCTGCACTTCACTTTTTCCCAGGTGATACAATCACCTCTTTCACCCTCCTCCTCATTGGATAAGTTCTTCAAGGTGGCAAGTGAGATGGAGCCTGGACTCTCACAGGCCCCTCGGTGATAGGCAAGCCTGCCGCTCAGCACCAGGGGAAAAGCTATTAGGAGCATCTGACCTAATGGGCTCCAGTATTGGAACTGCTGGGACGCTTCCTTGGCAGCTGGGTGCTTTCAAGCTACCATTTGTGCCAACTATCTCTAAGGGATGGCTTCTTTTTCTGTCTTCCTTAAGTGAACCCTCAAACCCAAGCTGGTCATCCTGGAGCTGGTCCATTCTCCTCCGTGGCTTCTCCAGGAAATTCTTACAGTCAAACTGTGGATAGTCACTGCCGCCTTTGCTCCAGAAATTAAACTACGCTCCGGCTCCCTCTCTTAAACTTCTTAGACTGTTTAGGGTGGGGGTGGGGAATGAAGGAGGCCAGTTTTTTTAAGACAGGACAATCCATAGACTGTTCTCAGCTCTTGGGTTTGAAACCTGGGATACCGACTAAGCCTTTGACTTAGGGGTTGTCTGTTCTCTCTCTCCTCAAAACATCCATTCTCAGAGGGGCTGGCTAACCCTTCAGAACCAGCACAAAAGTGGAGAGTGGTTGAGGGGCAAGTCTCTCGTGTGCCTCGATTTTTCCTACCAAGAGACAAAGTGTACTGTGAGCCCAGACTGGCAAACCCTGCTGCTTCCCTGCAGCACCCATGAAAGCAATGTTTGGTGCCACCAAATTTCCCACATCACCCAGACCGCACGTTTCTCAGAAGACTGCAGGTTGAGCCCCATCCGTGAAGGCTGGGAAGAGGTGGCAGGCATTTCCTACTGGCACTTGTGCTCGGCCCTTCGTGGTTTTGCTGGCGTAAAAGTCAACTAGCTTGAGCCATACAGTGGTGGAAAATGGTCCGCCAACCTCTGAGCTCTGGCTTCACGAAGGGTCTTTCTTCAGAGGACGTACTCCCAGACGGAGAACTCTTGGTGGTCCTCCCATTAGCTCTGCCTAGCACTGGCGTTATCAACTCCCCTCAGATCAAGAGTAGGCAGGTACAAGGAGTGCGTTCACAATGTCTGACCTCAACCGGTTTTTCTAAGTTATTCTGAAGAATATGAATTTGCAGAAGAGAAGGAAGGTATGGTTCAGGGAGAAGACTGAACCTCAGAAAAAGCCTGTCTCGCTTGGGTCAGAGCTTAATGACAATCCTGACTGAGTCCATCTGGCTCCTCCTTCAGTGACTTCCATGCTTTCCCCGCCATAAAAAGTGAGAATCCCTCCACAAAGTTTAGAGCTTCCATCAATACTCCTCCAAAGGCCACAGATCCACCCATAGCCCTGAACCCTGCCTCACCAGAGAGGCGAAAGGGATTGGTCTCCCCATCCTTGAACCTACCAGGGTACTAAATTTGGTGCAGGGGGTTCTCAGCCTCCGGCAGGGCAATACCCAATGAAACAAGTTCCAAAAGCTCTAGATCATCAAGGTTAACCCAGGGCATTCGTACATGTACACTCTCCATTTTCTACCTCAGATCTTATATAATTGCGGGGGGAAGCATACATAGGGCACAGCTTTCTGTTTGGCCTGAATGCCCTATTCCCTTATGGGGAGAGATCTAACAAAGTTAAATGCCCAAGTGACTTTCTCACCAGAAAAAGTAGACACTAAAGTACTCCTAGGTCAAGCCTGCATTATCCAAGATGTGCTATGACAATGGAGAGACAAACTTCAATCAGAAGTCCCTGAAGAAATTCTACAAAAGGTAAGAGTGGCTGCTTGAGTGGAGGGGAGGCCAGGAAGAGTCAAGACCGCTGACCCAGTAATGGGAAAGCTCCAGCTCAGTGCCAAGTGTCAGAACTGAAAAAGCAATTGCCTTTAAAGAGGCATGTGAAGAATAAAGCCTCTGACAACCACCTTTATTAAATGCCAAGTAATCCAAACTTAGTAGTGTACTGTTAGTCACTCAGTCCTGTCTGACTCTTTGCGACCTTGTGAACTGTAGCCCGCTAGGCTGCTCTGTCCATGGGATTCTCCAGACAAGAATACTGGATTGGGTAGCCATTCCCTTCTCCAGGGGATCCTCCCGACCCAGGGATCAAACCCATGTCTCCCACCTTGCAGGCAGGTTCTTTAGCCTCTGAATCACCAGGGAAGCCCTTTTAAAGGCAACAGGCTCTCTGGAAGCAACATCCAAATGATACTTGCCTTCCAGGATCAACACCAAATAGTGCTACAAACCAACTGGCCCTATAATCGCTCCTCCACAAAACCCATCTGGATATGGGGAATGTGCTCCCAGGATCTGTATAGGGACTGCCCTCATGGTTGTGCCTAAGTAGCATCCATAAGATTGCCTGTAGCCTAGGATATAAATGTCCCCAGAATATTCATGTGCTTTGGATGAGCTCTTCCAGGAAGGAAAGGACAGCATTCCACTGCTAAAGATGTCCTTGATGACCCCAGAGAGCTCTCAACAATTTGTTCCACAGGCAGCATGCCCTGCAGTCCTCAAGGAAGCCTCTACGTTATATCAGGCTAGCCTATGCCCAGCTGATGACCAACACTGCATATCCACATGGGTTCCCACCCCTGGGTGGCCTCCACTCCAGAAGACCTCACTCGTGAGTGACACAGACTCATCGCTGGAGATGATCCCATCCCAGGTGACATCGTCCCAGGCCGGGAGTTCACCATCGGAGACGCCTATGCCTTGTCCACTGGAGATGACACCCAAGGGCCAGGGCACTATGTTGGAGATGTAGCTGCTCACCCAGATGGCTTGCTCTCCAGTTCACATTGTGGAACACTGCAATGTGGACTGAGACGTTCCAGAAACAATGGACTAAGTGCACTGCCTGATGGCACCAGAGGACGAGCCGCTATGATGTTATATGGCGGAACTTGCTAGGTGCTGGCTAGCTGACCCAACCCTAGACCAAGAGGCCCGTCAGACTGCCAGTCATTTCTCAGGCCAAAAGGTGCACCCCAAAACAGACAGCGCTGCTGCCTACAAATACTGAAGGCCGTTCATGTCCTCACCTCCTAACTCTGCTGTCTCAGCATCACAGGCTGGACTGTACTCTAAGCACCTGGGTTGTTTTGTTTTGTTTGCCTGCACTGGGTCTTAGCTGCAGTATGTGGGATCTCGTTCCCCAACCAGGGACTGAACCCAGGCCCCCTGCACTGGGAGCTTGGAGTTGCAGCCACTGGACTACTAGGAAAATCCCCTGAGTTGTTTTTTTGTTTGTTTTTAATGTTTTTTTATTGTAACATAATTGTCTGATCTTAAGCTGTTGATTGCCAAGGCATCCACATCACAGACAGCTGTCTTAAATAAACACAGTGCCAGCTACCAGACTAGATGAGAACCAGGCTTCCCCATCACAGAAGTTTCCTTTGTTTTAGAGATCACTGGATGACTAGGATAACTGCCATCTGACCACTTGGTTTTCCCTTCTGACATTTTAATTCACGCTCTTGTTTTAAATTCACCAAGAAAGACTAAATCTGTGACACGCTAGACATCCCATCCTAGACCCCAACAAAAGCGACCCAGGCGGCACGTGTACTCACTTTCTACCCATGATCTGGCTGTGCAGCCCGATGCATGCCGTGCGGCCTCCAGCACCTGTGAGTAATAAGCCATATTTTCTTTACAAAGTTCCCTAAGGGTTGTTGCTGAGACACCTCTTGCAATCATAATAAGAACCACAAGGCGGGGTGGAGCGGGGGGTTGGGTGGGGGTGAGGTGGTGAAATCACAATGAAAAACGTGGAAGTGTTAGTCGTTCAGTCCTGTCAGACTCTGTGCGACCCCACTGACATTAGCCGGCCAGGCTCCTCTGTCCATTGGATTCTCCAGGCCAGAATACTGGAGTAGATAGCCATTCCCTTCTCCAGAGAATCTTCCAGATGCAGGGATCGAACCTGAGTCCTTTACTCCCAAATATGGATGGACAAATATTACCAGATATTTGACAGAAGTGAAAGAGATCATGATGAATAAATAGAACGATTTCTGGAGAAAAAGACAAATATACTACAGGAAACAAGAGAACATTACCAAACAATCCAAATTCATATTCTCAGAACTGTAAAAATGACAGTGGGTCTATAAAATGGGAACAGGGTGCTATAAAAGGGAGTAATTAGAGAATAAGAGAAAGTCCTTGGAAAAAAAGTATTACGGCAAAATTAAAAATTGTGGATGCGAAGTACTCAGCTCAAAGCAGCTCTGCCACACCCTGGCTTGGATAGACAGTGGTCTCGCCCTGGCCACACCCTGGCTTGGATAGACAGTGGTCTCGCCCTGGCCACACCCTGGCTTGGATAGACAGTGGTCTCGCCCTGGCCACACCCTGGCTTGGATAGACAGTGGTCTCGCCCTGGCCACACCCTGGCTTGGATAGACAGTGGTCTCGCCCTGGCCACACCCTGGCTTGGATAGACAGTGGTCTCGCCCTGGCCACACCCTGGCTTGGATAGACAGTGGTCTCGCCCTGGCCACACCCTGGCTTGGATAGACAGTGGTCTCGCCCTGGCCACACCCTGGCTTTGTTAGACAGTGGTCGTGCCCTGGCCACAGATCCCGCCCACCCACGTGACCTCTTCCTGAACGAATCGCCAGCTCAGGCACTGACCCTTGCCCAACAGACACCATTACCGGTCCATCCCAGAGGCCACACCCAGTCACCTGTTATCTGGCCCGGAGCCCGACTCCGGCCACCCACATTGTCCACCATGGGAAGGTTCCCAGGAGCCCTCTGGCGCCCCCGCCCCCGCCCCCGCCCCCGCCGATTCCTGCCCCGAAGGCGTCTCGTCCCAGCCGCCATTCCTTGGGCCGGGGAGTGGCCTGCCATGCTGCCCACATCGCCCTCACAGGAGCGTCAGAACTACCGCCCCGAGTGTGAGGCCGCGCTCAACAGCCACACCACCCTGGAGTTTCACGCCTCCTTCCAGTGCCTGGCCGTGGCCTTCTACCTCGACCATGATGACGTGGGCTTGAAGCATTTCTCCCACTTCTTCCTGCTCCGCTCCAACGAGCACAGCAAGACAGCAGAGAGCCTGATGTTCCTGCAGATCCAGCGTGGGGGCCGCATCTCCTTCCTCGACATCAGAAAGCCCGAGACCCAGCAGTGGAAGAGCGGACTCCAGGCCATGCTAGACACCCTTTACCTGGAGAAGTGTGTCAACCAGAGCCTGCTGGACCTGTACCAGCTGGCCACTAACAGCAGCGACGCCCATCTGTGCAACTTCCTGGAGACCGGCTACCTGGACCAGCAGGACAAGTTCATCAAGGAGCTGGGGGACCATGTCAGCAAGCTGAGCAACGTGGGGTCCCCGGAAGGCAGCCTGGCAGACTACATCCTTGACAAGCTCACCGTGGGCGACAGCAACAAGGAGGACTGAGCCTGGACTGGACTTTCCCCCGAGACCTGGGTGACTGCCCAAGGTCACCCTGCCTGCCATGCAGACTGCAGTATTGCTCTTGCAGAATAAGTTCACAGAATAAGTTCACTTAAGTTTTCCTTCTTTCATTGTTGCCAGTTCTTCCAATAAACTGCTTCCTAAAGAAATAAAGGTCCCTTGTTGATTCATGCGTGCAAACCCTTAACCTTTCAAGTTTTAAAACAGGTATCCAGGAGTTTCTTGAGCTACCAATGCCCTGTCCACAGGCAGCTCAAGATCTGCACAGAGGGAGGGAAGAAGGGGACCCATAGGACCCTGAACAATACAAAATGTACCTTCCCCTAATAAACAATGTGGTACATGGGGTGGGTGTGGGTGAGGTGAGGCTCTGGTGAATGTGGGTGACTGTGAATAGATGAGCTATAAAAATATGGCCTGAAAATCATGATTGGTGTAGATCTCCAGAAACAGTGAAGGGACTGGGATTGGGAAGGGAACAAAATAAAGGGGTCTTCAGTTGGTTTGAAGCAGACTTCTGGGTAGCAAGATGGTGGCCCTGGATGCTGGCATAGCAGAGTCCCTCTCTGACAAGCTCACCCTAGGCTACAGTGACAATCTAAGGGTGGCAGGGCTGGCTTTCCTAGAGACACACTTCCTGTGGTCAGTTGAGCATGGATGCTACCCTTATAAAACATCCCCGTGTGATTTTTACTTGAACTGTACCACCCTGTGATAAAGTAACGTGGTACCACTCAAAATTTACCTCATTTCCATTGAGGGTGAATCTATGTAGCCATTCTACAGTGAAAAATATAAGCTCTTAAATGAAGGTCAATTTGTGATACTGAATATAAAGTAAAATGAATCCCCCTGAATATGAAGTCACTGGTACTGGCTGTATTGAGGAATGTAGTGGTGGGAAGGGTTGAAGCTGGGAGGTATCACAGCTGGTCCAGGTGAAAGACAATGGTGGTTGAACTGGAGTGGAGGATGAAGAAATGAAGAGATGTAGACACATTGCAGATGGATTGGGATACATCAGCAAGGTTTCTTCGTGGACCAGAGATGAAGAGTGAGATATGAAGAAATTAATCTAATTTAGCCTGGGTTGATGGTGGTGCCATTTTATCAATTTGAGGTCTTTTGCCAGGGGCACAGCTGGGATGGAAGGTTGGAGAAGGCATGTCATGTAAAATCTGAGATGCATATTAGACATCCAAGTGGAACTGTCATGCAGGTAGCCAGAAAAATGAATCTGGAGTTCAGAGTGGATGTAGATGTCAGCTTTAGAAATAGACCTATGGGAAATATCATGATCCCTATATAGATTGTGTGTGGTCATGGGAGTGGAAAACCTCACTGGAGAGTGGACTAGGAGTGTGGCAGAGCCTAAGCCCTGGGTAACGAACATGTAGAAGCAGGGCTGAGGTGATGAAATGCCCAGAGGGGTGCTGACCTCACCTTGACCATTAGCTCACTGCAGACTGTGCCCACCTGTGCCCACACCCTGTGGCCCCAAATCAGCCTGTTTGTGACCTCACTGTGGCCTCCTGGGATCTGCTTTCAGAATGGGGAGAAGACTGAACTTTTTATCTTCTTGTAACTATGCAGAAATAAATTTTCCAGTTTAAAAAAAAAAAGATTTCTTAAGAAAATGATAAGGACTTGCCTGTTGGTCCAGTAGTTAAGAAACTGCCTTCCAACACAGGGGATATGGGTTCGATCTCTGGTCCGGGAATTATGATCCCACATGCCTCAGAAGAACTAAGGCCATGCGCAGCAACACAGACAAAGGACAGCAAAAAAAAAAAAAAAAAAAAAAACCTTTATTTTTTTCCTCTTCCCCTTTAAAAATTCAGCCTCTCAGTCAACTCTATTTGATCAGATGAAGTCTCTACACATGTAAACCGTAATATCCTAACAAAAACACTCAAAATATGTTTCTTCTGTGCCTAGGTGTGGTTAATAAGGCAAAAGGTAAAATTGTACAGATCTTGCCTGCCTTATGGTCCTTGATAAGACATGGTCCTCAGATTGACACATGGTCAGTCTGAGTCTCCCTAAAGTTTGCAAACTGCTTTGAATATTTCAAATATTTACAAATATTCCTCCCTGTAGCTTAGACATGACCCTGGTTTAGTCCCAGGGTCAGGGAGATCCCTGGGAGAAGGGAATGTCTACCCACTCCAGTGTTCTTGCCTGGAGAATTCCATGAACAGAGTAGCCTAGCAGGCTCCAATCCATGGGGTCGCAAACGGTCGGACTCGACTGAGTAACTAACACTTTCATTTTCCTCTCTCTGACAATGTCTCAGATCCTACATATGTCAATTAACTGTTCTCCTCTAGATAGAAGCAAGCACCAGGTGAGTAGCTGTTCATCTCTATAACTAGAAATTGACTTTTAGGTTGTGCTAGGGCTCCATTACTGCGCAGGCTCTTCTCTAGTTGCGGTATGTGGGTTCCTTAGTGTGGTGGCTTTGCCTGTTGCACACCACGGGCACGAGGCGCTTGGACTTCAGTAGTTGTGGCACATGGGCTCAGCAGTCGTGGTTCCCCGGCTCTAGAGCACAGGTTTAGTAGTTGTGATGCGCAGGCTGAGGTGCTCTGCGAAATGTGAGATCTTCCTGGATCAGGGATCAAACCCAGGTCTCCTGTTTGGCAGAAGGATTCTTTACCACTGAGCCACCAGGGAAGCCTAAAGATCCTTCTTGCTCTCCAGTTTTGGAGAAACAGTTTGGTGTCGTGGATTCTTCCCCACAGATGGCCTGGGTTCAAATGCCATTCTAGCCACTTACTAAATTGAAGGCATTGGGGAATGTGAATTAACTTCTCTGTGCCTCTGTTTTCTCATATGTAAAATAGGGATCAAAAAACTATGGCTTAAAAGAGTAGATTGTTTATTATATTGAAAATGTTTAATTTCAATTTAAACATATTGAAAATTTGTATCTTTTCAATTGCCCTCAGGCAGGGCAGTATCAAATGAAACAAGTTCCCAAAGGGCTAGATGACCAAGGTCAACCTAGGGCATTCGTACATGTACACTCTCCATTTTCTACCTCAGATCTGATATAATTGGCGGGGGGGTGGGGTGGTGGGCGGTGTGGAGCATATGTAGGGCACAGCTTTCTGTATCTGCCTGAATGCCCTATTCCCTTACTGGGGGAAGATCTAACAAAGTTAAATGCCTAAGTGACTTTCTCACCAGAAAAAGTAGACACTAAAGTACTCCTAGGTCGAGCCTGCCCTCTCCAAGCTGTGCTATGACAATGGAGAGACAAACTTCAACCAGAAGTCCCTGAAGAAATTCTTCAAAAGGTAAGAGCTGATGCTTGAGTTGTAGGGAGGCCAGGAAGAGCCAAGACCGCCGACCCAGTAAGAGGAAAACTCCAGCCCGGTGCGAAGTGTCAGAACTGAAAAAGCAATAAGCTTTAAAGAGGCATGTGAAGTATAAAGCCTCTGAGAACCACCTTTATTAAATGCCAAGTAATCCAACGTCAGTAGTGTAGCGTTAGTGGTTCAGTGATGTCCCATTCTTTACGACCTCATGGACTGTAGCCCACCAGGCTCCTCTGTCCATGGGATTCTCCATGCAGGGATACTGGAGTGGGTAGCCATTCCCTTTTCCAGAAGATCTTCCTTACCCAGGGATCCAACCTGGGTCTCCTGCATTGCAGGCAGATTCTCTACCTACCATCTGAGGTTCCAGGGAAGCCCCTTATCAAACTTATCAATATCAATAAAATACTCCAATACTGCCGGTACAAAAGCCAGGGGCCAGAGATTATTGTTTGCATGGGATCTGAGACTCATTGACTAAATTGTACACGATGTATGTTCCACAGTGCCAAATTCTTATACTTCTACTTACAATCTTATTTGGAGACTTTTGCTGGTTTACAATTCTGGACCTAAAAGATCCCTTTTACTGCATACCACTCAGTCCTGAGGCCTAGGAACTGTTGCCTTTGAATGAGATGATCCAGAGACTAATATGAAAGAACTCTATTGTTGGATGGTGCTCCCACAAGGATTGAAGAATGCCCGCACCATCTTCTCGGCAAGCCTTAGCCAAGGACTTAAGGGACCGGCAATTAAATCAAAGAGTTGTACTGCAATATATGAATAATATACCTAATGGCCAGTAAAACGAAGGAAGCTTCAGGCCAAAATACAATCCTTACTTTCAACTTTCTGGCAGACTGGGGATATAAAGTGTCCATGGGAAAAGTGAAAACTTCTCAACCAACTGTAAAATATTTATGACAAAGAAACATATTCCAAATGGAAGGGACGCATTAGAGTGACGGCATCAACCACCAAAAGGCAATCCTGAGGATTCTTAGGAATGGCTGGGCTTTGTTGCATTTGGATCCCTAAGTTTGGGATCATGGTAAACCCCTATGTGACGCTCTTAAAGGAAATAACAATGAGCCACTAAGATAGACTGCAGAATGCCATAAGGCCTTTCTGTACAATTCACTCAAGTCCATTCTAGCAGACCTGACCTGACAATACAGATACAGAAATGCTTACAAATGGGAGGAGCTTCATGGACGGGGGACTCTTTGGTATGCAGCAGTAACTCATCAGGAAGTCCTAGAAGCAGAACTCCTCCTCCAGGTATGTCTGCCCAGAAGGCAGAGCTAATAACCTGCATGAGAGCCCTGCACCTTGGAGCTAAGAAAAAGGCAACTCCTGCTACTCATTCTAAGTACACCTTCTCTGTGGTACAGGTATGTGGGGCCATATGAAAAGAGAGGTCTATGAACATCAGGAAGGAAAGAAATACACAGAGGAGATCCAGGACTTACTAGACTCTGTTAGAATGTTGGAAGAACCAGCCCTCACTCACTCCCCAGGCCACCAAAAGATGGATAGTAATATAACTAATGGAAATAATTTGGCCCATCATGCACGCATGCTAAGTCACTCAGTCATATCCAACTGTCTGCAACCCCATGGACTGTAGCCTCCCAGGCTCCTCTGTCCATGGGATGTCCCAGGCAAGAACACTGGAGTGGATTGCCATTTCGTCCTCCAGGGATCCTCCCGACCCAGGGATCAAATGCACCTCTCTCGTGTCTCCTGAGCTGGCAGGCGGGTTCTTTACCACTAGCATCACCTGGGAAATAATTTGGTCTGTCAGGCCACAGAAAATCAGCCAGAACCAAAACCCCAGGTCCTAAAACCCTAGCACTCATCCCACGTGTGGACCTATTGCTGTTTAAGCCTCAGTATTCAGTCATGGACCTAGAGAGCAGATGAATGGGGATGTTATGCTCAACATCACTAATTAGTAGAGCAATACAAATTGAAACTTACCATGAGGGCTTCCCTAGTGACCCAGTAGTTAAGAATATGCCTTGTAATGCAGGGGACACTGGTTCAATCCCTGGTTTGCGAAGATCTCACATGCTGCAGAGCAACTAGGCCCGCGAGCCACAACTACTGAAACCCACGTGCCGAGAGCCCATGCTCTGCAACAAGAGAAGCCACCGAAATGAGAAACCCACCACACCACAGCTGGAGAGTAGCTCCCATGCAACACAAATAGAGAAAGCCCTCACACAACAAGAAAGACCCAGCACAGCCAAAATAAACAAATAGACAGACATTTCTCCAGAGAAGACATACAGATGGGCAAAAAGCTCATGAAAACATGCTCAATGTCGGTAATAATTAGAGAAATGCAAATCAAAACTACAACGATGTATCACCTCACACTGGTCAGAATGGCTATCATCAAAAAATTCTATAAACAATAAATGGTGGAGAGCGTGTGGAGAAAAGAGAACCCTCTTGCACTGTTGGTGGGAATGTAAATTGGTGCAGCCACAATGGAGAACAGTATGGAGGTTCCTTAAAAAACTAAAAATAGAACCACCATAGACTCAGAAACCCCACTACTGGGCATATACCCTGAGAAAACCATAATTCAAAGACACATGTACCCCAATGTTCAATGCAGGTCTATTCACAATAGCCAAGACATGGAAGCAGCTTAAATGTCCAGTGACACAAAAACAGATAAACAAGATCTACATATATACAATGGAATATTACTCACCCACAAAAAGAAATACAATTAGGACATTTGAAGTGATGGGGATGGACCTAGAGTCTGTCATACAGAGTGAAGTAAGTCTGAAAGAGAAAAAAATCATGGTCTATTAATGCATATACATGGAATCTAGGAAAACGGTACTGCTGAACCCATTGCAGGGCAGAAATAGAAATGCAGTCATAAAGAATGGACATGTGGACAAGAGGGGGAAGAGGGAGGGTGCCAACTGAGAAAGTAGCACAGACTACCATGTGTAAAATAGACAGCTAGTGGCAAGCTGCTGTAGCACAGGGAGCTCAGCTTGGGGCTCTGGGATGGCTTAGAGGAGTGGGATGTGGTGTGGGAGGGAGGCTGAAGGGACGGGATATATGGATGCATATAGCCGATTCACTTTGTTCTATAGCAGAAACAAACACAACATTGTAAAGCAATACATTCCACCCTCCCAAGAGAAAAGGAAACCATGGCTTCCAGCAGCACAAGTAGTTCAAATGGGCTGATTTGAGACTGGCCAATCAGCTGATTCCTCGAACCCCTTAAATTTCTCCTTCAACCTTGGGGTGAAGAACCAGATTTGAGAGCCTTGCCTCCTGTCTCTTTGTCAGCTGACCTCACAAGAAAACTTCCTTTTCTCAAAAGCCAATGCTATAGTACGGGGTTCTATGCACATCAGGCAGTGAGCCTTTCTTGGTAATAGACGCACGGTTAACCAGACGCATCAAGTGACATAGACACACACACATTTACCTATTTGTTTCATCACAGACTGCTTTGTTTTATACCATGGGTTGTCAAACTATGGCCTGCAAGCCAAATCCAGCCCACCATCTATTGTGTTACTTTTTTAATTTGTTAAAGATGATGTTTTTTGAGAGTCCCTTCGACTGCAAGGAGATCAGACCAGTCTGATTCTAAAGGAAATCAACCCTGGATATTCATTTTAAGGACTATTTCTGAAACTCCAATATTCTGGCCACCTGATGCAAAGAACTGACTCACTGGAAAACACCCTGATGCTGGGAAAGACGGAAGGCAAAAGGAGAAGGGGGAGACAGAGGAAGAGATGGTTGGATGGCATCACTGACTCAATGGTCATGAATTTGAACAAACTCTGGGAGACAGTGGGAGGAAAGAGGAGCCTGACATACTACAATCCATGGGGTCGCAAAGAGTTGGACATGACTTACTGACTAAACAACAACACTTTTAAGAGAAGTTTTAGGCTGATAGCAAAATTGAGAGAAAGGAACCGAGATATTCCCAGGCCACATATTCCCTGGCCCCACATATGCATAATGTATGCCACACTCAACATCCAGAAACAGAGTGGTAAATTTGTTACAACTGATGAACCTACAATGATACATCATAATCACCCAAAGGCCACAGTTTATGTTAGGATTCCTTATTGGTGGTGTACATTCTATGGGCTTGGACAAATGTATAGGGACATGTACTCCTGATTATAGTCATGTACAGAGTTTTCAGTGCCCTAAAAAATATCCTCTTCACCTATTCTTTACTCCTCCCCTCTCAACCACTAATCTTTTTACTGTCTCCATATTTCTTACATTGAGATATAATTGACATACACCAATGATTTCAGGTATATAACATAATGGTTAGATATCTGTATATGTTGTGAAAAGATCCCAAGTAGTTGACATCCATTACCATACAATAGTTACAAATGTTTTAGTTGTGATAAGAACTTTTTAGGCTTACTGTACTAGGAACTTGCAAATATACAATAGTGTTATTAATGACAGGCACCATGCCATACATTATAACCCATGACTTATAACCTGAAGATTTTGTCTTCTGCTTCCTTAACCCATTTTGCTGACCTTGACCCCCTCACCTTTGCTCTGGCAATTACCAATCTCTCCTCTACGAGTTTTGGTTTTTGCTTGTTGTTCTTGTTTTAGATCTCGCATATAAAGGAGATACATATACAGATACATATACGGTATCTGTCTTTCTTAGTCTGACTTATTTCATTTCACCTAATGCCTTCCATTTGAGGTATTTCAAATCGTAAAAGATAATGCTGTGAAAATGCTGCACTCACTATACCAACAAATTTGGAAAACTCAGCAGTGGCCACAGGACTAGAAAAGGTCAGTATTGATTCCAATCTCAAAGAAAGGCAATGCCAAAGAATGCTCAAACTACCGCATGATTGCACTCATCTCACACGCTAGTAAAGTAATGCTCAAAATTCTCCAAGCGAGGCTTTAGCAGTACATGAACCGTGAACTTCCAGATGTTCAAGCTGGTTTTAGAAAAGGCAGAGGAACCAGAGATCAAATTGCCAACATCTGCTGGATCATCAAAAAGGCAAGAGAGTTCCAGAAAAACATCTATTTCTGCTTTATTGACTATGCCAAAACCTTTGGCTGTGTGGATCACAATGAGTTGTGGAAAATTCTTCAAGAGATGGAAATACCAAATCACCTGGCCTGCCTCTTGAGAAACTGATATGCAGGTCAGGAAGCAACGTCAGAATTGGACATGGAACAACAGACTGGTTCCAAATACGAAAAGGAGTACGTCAAGGGTGTATATTGTCACCCTGCTTACTGAACTTCTACATCATGAGAAACACTGGGCTGCAAGAAGCACAAGCTGGAATCAAGATTGCCGGGAGAAATATCAATAACTTCAGATATGCAGATGACACCACCCTTATGGCAGAAAGTGAAGAGGAAATAAAGAGCCTCTTGATGAAAGTGAAAGAGGAGAGTGAAAAAGTTGGCTTAAAGCTCAACATTCAGAAAACTAAGATCACGGCATCTGGTCCCATCACTTCATGGCAAATAGATGGGGAAACAGTGGAAACAGTGTCAGACTTTATTTTTCTGGGCTCCAAAATAACTTCAAATGGTGACTGCAGCTATGAAATTAAAAGATGCTTACTCCTTGGAAGGAAAGTTATGACTAACCTAGATAGCATATTCAAAAGGAGAGACATTACTTTGCCAACAAAGGTCCATCTAGTCAAGACTATGGTTTTTCCAGTGGTCACGTATTGATGTGAGAGTTGGACTGTGAAGAAAGCTGAGCACTGAAGAACTGATGCTTTTGAACTGTGGTGTTGGAGAAGACTCTTGAGAGTCCCGTGGAGTGCTGGGAGATCCAACCAGTCCATCCTAAAGGAGATCAGTCCTGGGTGTTCATTGGAAGGATTGATACTGAAGCTGAAACTCCAATCCTTTGGCCACCTCATGCAAAGAGCTGACTCATTGGAAAAGACTCTAATGCTGGGAGGAATTGGGGCCAGGAGGAAAAGGGGATGACAGAGGATAAAATGGCTGGATTGCATCACCGACTTGATGGACATGAGTTTGGATAAACTCCAGGAGTTGGTGATGGACAGGGAAGCCTGGCCTGCTGTGATTCATGGGGTCACAAAGAGTTGGACCCGACTGAGTGACTGAACTGAACTGATGATAAGTGATGCTGAATACTTTTTATGTACCTCTTAGCCATCTGTATGTCTACTTTGCAGAAACATCAATTCAGATCTTCTGTAAGTTTTAGTAATCAATTTTTTTTTTTTTTTGCTATTTTGGAGATTAACCCCTTATCACAGGAGTCCTCAACCTCCAGTCCAAGCAGCAGCAGCATTAGATTAGAAATAAAGTTCACAAAATATGTAATGTGCTTGAATCATCCTGAAACCATCCCCCCACACCCAGTCCATGAAAAAATTGTCTTCCACAAAACTGGTCCCTGGTGCCAAAAAGACTTGGGACCACTGCCTTATCACATTTATCATTTGCCAATATTTTCTCCCATTCAATAGGTTGCCTTTTTATTTTGTTGATAGTTTTACTTTGCCATGCAGGAGTCTTTTAGTTTCATGTAGTCCCACCTATTTATTTTTGCTTTTCTTGCCTTCACTTTAGTGTCAAATACAAAACCTCACCTCCAAGACTAATGTCAAGGAGTTTACTAATGCCTCTGTTTTCTCCTACAACTGTTATGGCTGCAGTCTTACGTTCAAGTCTTTAATCCATTTTGCATTGATTTTGGTGTATGGTATAAAATAGCGGTCCAGATTCATTGTTTTCCATGTGGACGTCCTGTTTCCCCAATACCATTTACTGCAGAGATTGTCTTTTCTCTATGTATATTTCTGGCTCCTTGCATAAACTAATTAAATTGGGTTTATTTCTGGGCTCTATTTTCCACCATTGATCTGTGTGTCCGTTTTTATGCCAATACCATACTGTTCTCGTTAATGTTCCATACTTTTGTCTCTTCTAGGTTGTGATACATTTGGAATCATACAGTATATATAGCCTTCCTAGATTGGCTTCTTTCACTTAGTAAGATGCATTTATGTCTTCTCCATATCTTTCCATATCTTGATACCTCATTTCTCTTTAGTGCTGATTAGTATTCCACTGTCTGATTGTATCAAAATTTGTTTTATCTCTACACGTATGGAAGGACACCTTGGTATTGTGAATAAAGCTGCTACAAACATCTGCATGCAGGTTTTTGTGTTACCGTCCCTGATGACATATGATATGGAGCATCTTTTCATATGCTTGTTTGCCATTTGTGTATCTTCTTTGATGAGCACTTAAGGTCTCGGTCCCATTTTAAAACTACACTGCTTGTTTTCTTATTGTTAGGTTTTAAGAGTTATTTGTCTATTTTGGATAACAGTCCTTGATCATGTGTCTTCTGCAAATATTTTCTCCCAGTCTGTGCCTTGTCTTCTCATTCTTTTAATATTGTCTTTCACAGGGCAGAAGTTTTTAATTTTAATCAAATACAGTTGGTCAATTACATACCCAAGGTCATCTGAGCTTTCTCCACTGTTCTTTTCTGGAAGCTTTATAACTTGACATTTTACATTTAGGTCTATGATCCATTTTAAATTAAATTTTATAAATGATGTACAGTGTGTGTCCTTTCTTTGCATGTGCATGTCCAGTTCTTTCAGCACCATTTCTTGAAAATACTATCTTTGCTCCATTGTATTGCCCTTTCTTCTTTGCTAAAGATCACTTCATCATATTTATATGGTTGTATTTCTGGACTCCCTGGTGGTGGTTTAGTATATCCATTTGGGGGTCCTAACACTGCTTGGAGATAAAGTGTGTGTGTTCAGTCGTGTCTGACTCTTTGCAACCCCATGGACTGCTCCTCTGTTCATGGAATTCTTTAGGCAAGAATACTGGAATGGGCTGCCATTCCTGTCTCCAAGGTATCTTCCCAACCCAGGGATCCAACCAATGTCTCCTGCATTGCAGGCAGATTCTTTACCTATTCCCTAGTTTATTCATTGAACTATCTGGCTATTCTTTCCCCAATATCATGCTGTCTCAACTACCATTGCTTTATAGTAAGTCTTGAGGTCGAGTAATGTCAGTTTTCCAATTTTATTGTTCTCCTTTAATAGTGTATTTGCTCTTCTGTTTCGTTTTTTCTGTTTGCCTCTGCTTACCAATTTTAGAATAATTTTAGTGATATCCACACAATAACTTGCTGTGATTTTTACCATCTGCTTTTTTAATAAAATTTTACTGGAACTGACCCATGACCATTTATTTACATATAGCCTGTTACTGGGTTTATTCTACAAAGTCAGTAAGTAGGCGAGACAATGTCCACCAAGACAGCTACCAATCCCTTCCTACTTTCATTCAAATGTCCTGAATACAAATTCTAACACTTTTCCAAAATGAAAGAAGTTTTACTTTATATCAATTGATATATTGATATATTTATTGATAAATTGTATCAATTTACTTTATATCAAATTATATCAATTTACTTTATATCAATTATGCCACCTTGCACAAATAGTATTTATGGTTATTTTAAGCAAGATGCAACCAACCTTTGACTTCTTCTTTCCCAAGTTATTCATCTTTAATAGTTAGTAAAATTAATTGGCAGTGGTATTACACAGCATAGACAATGCATTTTAGCGATGTGTCCTCCGCCTACCTCTGTGACAATTTCAGTAGAATACTTTTTGCATGGAACTTCCCAATTTGCATGTGTTCTACCTATTTATTTTCGCTAGAAGTTTGAGTTTCTAAATCTTATTTTATAGATGTAGAAATTAAAGATGCTAAGTGACTTGTGTGATGGTCCATCCATTTTCCCTAGAACATTCAAGTTGATGAGGTGGCTCTTAAGTTTTTGAACAACTTCTAGCCCACCTCTCTGTGAATGGCCCAACTTGCAGATATTTCTGTTTTATTTCTCAACACAAGGCAGTTTTTGGAGCTTGGATCGTGGTTTTTGTCCCTCATCTCTGATTATCTTTCCTGTCATGCTTGTTCAAAGAAAGGAAGAAGCCATATGAATGCTGTATATAAATGTTGCTGGGCCCTCCTCAGCAATACAAACTCACTGGGAACATAACCCACTTCCAAATGTTACTAGGCAGGTTCTGAACTGATTAATTAGATAGAACATGCTTGGCTCTACTATTTCCAATTATGCATAGGGTCCTTCAGCCTTGAGCCTGGACACATGTAAGAAGGTGATTAGCTGGATATCACAGGAAGTACACATACGGTTGCCCACAGCTGCTTCCTAGTCCCCACACCGAGCAGTAGCAAGAGTGGGGGTAAATGCTTTTAGATCAGAGCAGGATGTGTGGAAGCTTCTGTCACAGATTGGGACAGTACCCACAGGTGAGTAGAAAAACCTGGGAAGAACAAGGAGAATCCAAAACCAGCAGTTCACCAAAAAATATGAGTTGATTCTCTCCAGTTTCACTAATGACCGGCCAGAGTAGAAGTTGTCCCACCTCTTATCTCCCCAGCTTTCTAAATTCACACAGCTGAATGTTTAAAAAGGAATCTAAAAACCAATCATGAATTAAAAGTCATCAAATGTTTGAAGAAAAACTTGAAAAAATAAACTATCAAGAAGAAATATCAAACTGAATAAATGAAAAAAAGAGCCCTTATACTCAAACCATTACACAAGCCGAAATTCAGAAACATTCTACAAAATAACCGGCTTATGATTCTGAAAAGTGGCAAGGCATGCAAGACAAGGAGAGACTCAAGAATTACGCCAGACTGAAGGAAGCTAACAGTCATGATAACTAACTGTAGCATGAGATTCTAATTGGGTCCTTTTACTGCATAAGCATTTGGGGGATAACTGGGAAAACCTTGAATGGCATCTGACTATTCGATGGTAGTAATGCATCACTGTTCATTCCTCAATTTTGCCTGTTGTAGCTACAGGAGAATTTCCATGTTTTCACAAATTAGACACTAATGTATTTCAGCTGATGAAACATCAGGTCAACGACTTATTCTCCAATAGTTCAGAAACTACAAGTTCTTTGCACTGTCCTTGCAATTTTTCTGAAACTTTGAGAATATTTCAAAATAAAAATACATACAAAAACCTTACTAACACCCAAAGATAAAGCATTAGTAGAGTAAGAACAGAACTTCAGAATAAGTACTCTTAATATACTCAGGCAGTAATATATATATATATATATATATATATATATATATATATATATATACATATATATACACACACACACACACACATATTTATATTTCATCAATAGAAATAAACTAGAGATCAGGAAAATGAAAATACTAATTGTTGGAATAAAAAGTACAATAAATAGAATAGTAGAATAGGCACTGCTGAATAGCAAATTAGAGAGATGGTTAAGTAATCAAAACAATCCTGCCGCAATACTATAGGACCAAGGGAGGACAGAAATGACAACCAGCTAGTAAAGGAACAGCGAGGAAATTCTCAAAGAACTAATAGGTATAAAATATATGAGAAAATGAAATAATATTTAACAAGGCATATAACAGATAGGGAAATTCCCAGAATGACGAACACAGGAGTTTGAGCCTTGATTTTTAGAAAACAGAGACTGAGACTCAGCTTAAATGCTGTTAAGATGCTGATTTTGTTAGAATGTGTGAACTCACAGCAATAAGGATGAGAAAAAGGAAACATCAGGCACGGAAAGATGTGAAGAAATGTAATCCTATGTGTTTATCACGCTGGCCACTGCTTCCTAATGAGCCACAAAGACTCAGCAGATCATTCACTGAACAGGCTTGTCTAGAGGTTTAGAATCTGAAAGCACTCCTCAGGTCACTTGGCAGTGTGGAAGAGGGTGGCATTGGTATTTATCTTACAGGCTCTCTCCAACCCCCATTTCTCATTGGTCAAAGCCCACCCCGAAGGGGCTTCTTCCACACATAAATGACACGTTATCCAGCCTCTCATCAGCCCCTCAGGAGACTAGTTTCTACACACTGTAGTCTGACTATTTCACTTGAATCAGAAAGTAGAGAGGTGAGAAGGACCTGGAGAGAGACAAGGAGTGGAGCTTTTCTGGGTTATTTCCCAGGAGCTGATTGCTGAAATTGTCTTATAGTCCCTTCTCAACAGCCATTACGTCACCAGGCAGAAAGAAGGAGGGTCAAGACCATAGACCCCGCCTGCCCACGGATCCCGCCCACCCACGTGACCTCTTCCTTAACCAATCTCAAGCCCAGGCACTGACCCGGCCCAACAGACGCCATTACCCATCCATCCCAGAGCCCGCACCCAGCCACCTGTCGTCTGGCCCGGAGCCCGCCTCGGGCCATCACATCGTCCACCATGGGAAGGCTCCGAGGAGGCCGCTGGCGCTTGCGCCCCCGCCGATGCCAGGCCCGTGCCCCCGCTGACCGAGCCGCCATTCCCTGGGCCTTGGAGCCACCCACCATGATGCCCACACCGCCCTCACAGGTTCGTCAGAACTACCGCCTTGAGTGTGAGGCCGCGCTCAACAGCCACGCCGCCCTGGAATTCCACGCCTCCTTCCAGTGCCTGGCCCTGGCCTTCTACCTCGACCGTGATGATGTGGCCTTGAAGCACTTCCACCGCTTCTTCCTGCTCCGCTCTCACGAGCACAGCAAAACAGCCGAGAGCCTGATGTTCCTGCAGAACCGGCGTGGGGGCCGCGTCTCCTTCCTCGACATCAGAAAGCCCGAGACCCAGCAGTGGGAGAGTGCACTCCAGGCCATGCAAGACACCCTGCACCTGGAGAAGTGCGTCAACCAGAGCCTGCTCGACCTGCACAAGCTGGCCACCGACAGCAGCGACGCCCATCTGTGCGACTTCCTAGAGACCGGCTACCTGGACCAGCAGGTCAAGTTCATCAAGGAGCTGGGAGACCATGTCAGCAAGCTGAGCAACGTGGGGTCCCCGGAAGGCAGCCTGGCAGGGTACTTCTCTGACAAGCTCACCATGGGCGACGGCGACAAGGAGGACTGATCCTAGACTGGACTTTCCCCTGAGTCCCGGGTGACTGCCCAAGGTCACCCTGCCTGCCATGAAGTCTGCAGTATTGCCCTTGCAGAAAAACTTCACTGAAGTTTTTTTCTTGCAGTTTTGGCAGTTCTTCACATAAAGTTATTGGTTCTTCAAATAAAGTTAATAGTTGATGCATAAATAAACGTCTCTAATTTGTATGTGCAAATCTCTCACTTTTAAACTTTAAAACAGGTGTACAAGAGTCTCTCCAGCTACCCAGGCCCTGTCCACATGCAGCTTAGGATCTCCACTGATGGAGAGGGAAGGTGTTCCATGGGACCATGGAAAACACAAAATCTATCCTCCCCTAGTAAAACAATGTTGGGTGGGGCGTGGTCTGGGGCCCTGGTGAGTGTGGATGCCTGAGCAGAGTTAAAGTATCAAAACATGGCCTGAAAATCATGATTGGGGTTGATCTGGGGAAAAAGTGAAGGGGATGGGGTTGGGCAAGGTTTGAAATGAAGGGGGTTTTCACTTTGTGTGAAATGTTACTGATTAATTCTGGGTAGCACGATGGGGGGGTCCAGAAGTCAGCTTGGCCAAATCCCTCTTTGACAAGTTCAAAGTGAAGAGCAGCCCTGGTGAATGGAGGCTAGAATTATCTGGCTTCAGAAGGGATGAACTGCCTATTGTCTGCTGTGTTGCCATCACATTTCCTTGAGATATGTAATCAATACTACATACGTGATTTCATTTAGGCAATATTCCTGTAGGATGAATGGCATTATCCCTGTTTTGGTTTTTTTTAATCGATAGGTTTATACGTGGTGTTTGTATGTTTCTTTCAGGTGTTTAGACCCTGCGTCCATGTTCTCTGTTGTTTCCAGCCCTGAATGACTTATTTCATACTTGGTGCTCACTAACACATAGGTCTCTTAATCCTCACCTGGCACACTTTACTTTTAAGTCAAAATTAGGCTTCCTGATAGAGTTATCTGTACTTTTTTTCCTTCCCTGGAAGAGTGAATTTCTTTGTGTTAAGTTTTAGAAGTAGGAAAACATCCATAAGATTCAGAAATTGAAGTATATAAAAACATTTATTATGAATTATTCATTATGTCACTGTTCCCAGGCTCCCAATCATCTCTATCCAATGGGTGTTTCTATGGAGAGACATGTCCTTGGGGTTTCTTACTTTGATAGTGATGCTGAAATCACCCAATTCAACGACTTTAATATATTTACAGAGCTGTACAACCATCATCACAACTAATTTTAGAATATTTTCATTACACCCCAAATACCTCATGCCCATTTACAGTCTCTCTGAAATACTATCCCCAGATAGACCCTGGTAAATACTGGTTTAGTTTTGGTTTCTAGACATCTGCCTTTTCAAGAAATTTACTATAAATGGAAACATACAATACGCATACTTTTCTGTTGGATTTATTTCATTAGGCATAGTGTTTTTGCGGTTTACCTGTGTTATATGTTGCTACTTCATTCCTTTTTATTGCTGAATACTATTCTACTCCATAGATATACTACTTATGTTCATACACCAGTTGGAAGACATTTGAGTTGTTTTACTTATAGTCTTTAGGGAATATTGCTACTGTGAACATTCATATACAAATTTAAAAAGAATGTTTTAACTTCTCCTGGCAAGATACTTTAGGACTGATATTGCAATGGCATATGGTAAACATATATTTAACTTCATGAGAAACTGCCAATCTAAATAAACATAAACAAGTGGGACCTAGTTAAAATTAAAAGCTTTTACACAGCAAAGGAAACTATAAACAAGGTGAAAAGACAACCGATTTTCTCAGAATGGGAGAAAATAATAGCCAATGAAACAACTGACAAAGGATTAATTTCCAAAATATACAAGCAGCTCATACAACTCAATACCAGAAAAACAAACAATGCAACCAAAAAATGGGAAAAAGACCTAACCAGACATTTCTCCAAAGAAGACATACAGATGGGTAACAAACACGTGAAAAGATGGTCAACATTGCTCATTATCAGAGAAATGCAAATCAAAACTACAATCATGTATCACCTCACACAGGTCAGAATGGCCATCATCAAAAAGTCTTCAAACAATAAATGCTGGAGAGGGTGTGGAGAAAAGGGAACCCTCTTGCACTACTGGTGGGGATGCAAATTGATACAGCCACTATGGAAAATGGTATCAAGATTTCTTTAAAAACTAGGAATAAAACTACCATAAGACCCAGCAATCCCACGCTTAGGCATATACCCTGAGGAAAGAAAGTGAAGTGAAGTCGCTCAGTTGTGTCCGACTCTTTGTGACCCCATGGACGGAGGAGCTTGGCAGGCTACAGTCGATGGGATTTCCCAGGCAAGAATATTGGAGGGGTTGCCATATCCTTCTGCAGGGGATCTTCTCGACCCAGGGATCGAACTCGGGTCTCCCATATGGCAGGCATACTCTTTACCATCTGAGCCACTAGGGAATTCCGACCCTGAGGAAACCAAAATTGAAAAAGACACATGTATCCCATTGTTCACTGCAGCACTATTTACAATAGCTAGAACATGGAAGCCACCTAGATGTCCATTGACAGATGACTGTATAAAGAAGTTGTGGTACATATACACCATGTAATATTACTCAGCCATAAAAAGGAACACATTTGAGTCAGTTCTAATGAGGTGGATGAACCTAGAGCCTATACAGAGTGAAGTCAGAAAGAGAAAGATAAATATACTAACACATATATATGGAATCTAGAAAGATGGTACCGAACAATTTATGCAGGGCAACAATGGAGAAACTGACATAAAGAATAGACTGATGGACACAGGGAGAAAGGAGGAGAGGGTGAGATGTATGGAGAGAGTAACACGGAAACTTACAGTACCCTATGTAAAACAGATAACCAATGGCAATTTGCTGTATATCTCAGGGAATGCAAACAGGGGCTCTGTATCAATCAAGAGGGGTGGAATGGGGAGGGAGATGGGAGGGAGGTTCAAGAAGGAGGGGACACAGGTATCCGTATGGCTGATTCATGTTGAGGTTTGACAGAAAACAACAAAATTCTGTAAAGCGATTATCCTTCAATTAAAAAATAAATTAAAAAAAAAAGAAACTGCAATTCTGTTTTCCAAAGTGTCCGCATAATTTCTCATTTCCATTAGCAATGTGTGAAGGTCCAATTTCTGTAATGTTTTGGCAATACACAAACCTGCCTATTTACTTTAAATCATAGCCATTCTACTAGGTCCTAAGTAGTACTTTATTGTGATTTTTTAAAAATTTCTCTAATTACTAATGGAGCTGAGTATATCTTTATTTGTTTATTTATAGATAGTAACAAGAACTCATATGAAGAAATAAAGAATATTGTTAAAAGTAACTACATAAATAAATATAAAAGCCACTATTATTGTATATTTCACTGAGAACTCCTCTTTTATCATCTAGGATATTTAAAAAGTCATGAATATTTGTCATTAATGTATACTAATGTGAACATTACATATATATATTTAATATGTAATTTCTGACAACATAAAGGGGGAAGTATGGAGCTGTGTAGTGGCATACTTTGTACACTTGAAACTAATTTACTACTAATTCAAAACACATTGCTCTACACTGAAGATATTACATGCAATCTGCACGGTAATCATTTAAAAAGTAAATAAAAATATACACAGAAAATGAATGAGAGGGAATCAGAATGGTTCACTACAAAAAAATCAAACTTGAAAGAAGTTACCAATAGAGGGAATGAAGAACAAAAATAAGATACACAGAAAATAAACAGCAGAAGTAAGTCTTCCCTTGTTACTAATTACTTAATTGAAAGGGATGCATGTAAAGCCTTGCTTAGAGGAATATTTATTACTATAAGAGCCTAAACTTAT
Organism: Bos indicus; assembly: GCF_029378745.1. NCBI lineage: Eukaryota > Metazoa > Chordata > Mammalia > Artiodactyla > Bovidae > Bos > Bos indicus. The sequence continues at coordinate 114,136,424 of NC_091789.1, forward strand.
AAAGAAAGATTTCAAATATTACTTTACATCTTAAGAAACTAGATGAAGTAGCACAAAGAAGGAAATAAAAACGATTAGAATGGAGATATATGAAGTAGAGAATGGGAAAACAAAGTAGCAAATCAATGAAACTGATAGTTCTTTCCTTAAAAATATCAACAACAGTAACAAGCTTTGCTATGCTATGCTATGCTAAGTCACTTCAGTCGTGTCCGACTCTGTAGCAAATCAATGAAACTGATAGTTCTTTCCTTAAAAATATCAACAACAGTAACAAGCTTTGCTATGCTATGCTATGCTAAGTCACTTCAGTCGTGTCCGACTCTGTGTGACCCCATAGACAGCAGCCCACCAGGCTCCCCTGTCCCTGGGATTCTCCAGGCAAGAACACTGGAGTGGGTTGCCATTTCCTTCTCCAATGCATGAAAGTGAAAAGTGAAAGTGAAGTCGCTCAGTCGTGTCCGACTCTTAGTGACCCCGTGGACTGCAGCCCACCAGGCTCCTCCATCCATGGGATTTTCCAGGCAAGAGTACTGGAGTGGGGTGCCATCGCCTTCTCCAGTAACAAGCTTTAGGTTATACTAAAGAAGTAAAACAAGGAACTAAAACGTGGAATGAATATGGGGACATTACTACTGATTTTACAAAAAATAAAGTATATAAAAATGCAAAGAAAAATTGTGTCAAGAAATGTGATAACCTAGTTGAAACACAAATTGCTAGACACAAAAACTACCAAAACTTAAGAAATAATCTGCAAAGACCAATAACAAGTAAAGAGATTGAATCAGTAATAAATACCTTCTCAACAAAGAAAAGTCCAGGATGAATCCTATCTAACACTTAAAGAAGAAAGTGAAGGGCTGGAAAAAGATATTTCACACAAATGGAGACCAAAAAAAAGCAGGAGTAGCAATACTCATATCAGATGAAATAGACTTCAAAATAAAGGCTGTGAAAAGAGACAAAGAAGGACACTACATAACGATCAAGGGATCAATCCAAGAAGAATATGTAACAAGTATAAACAAATACTTGCCCAACCTAGGAGCACTGCAACATGTAAGACAAATGCTAACAAGTATGAAAGGGGAAATTAACAATAACACAATAATAGTGGGAGACTTTAATACCCCAGTCACACCTATGGATAGATCAACTAAACAGAAAATTAACAAGGAAACACAAACTTTAAATGACACAACGGACCAGTTAGACATAACTGATATCTATAGGACATTTCACTACAAAACAATGAATTTCACCTTTTTCTCAAGTGCACATGGAACCTTCTCCAGGATAGATCAGATCCTGAGTCATAAAATCTAGCCTTGGTAAATTCAAAAAAATTGAAATCATTCCAATCATCTTTTCTGACCACAATGCAGTAAGATTAGCTGTCAATTACAGGAAAAAAAAACTATTAAAAATTCCAACACTGGAGGCTAAACAACATGCTTCTGAATAACCAACAAATCACAGAAGAAATCAAAAAAGAAATAAAAGTATGCATAGAAATGAATGAAAATACAACAACCCAAAATCTATGGGAAACTGTAAAAGCAGTGCTAAAGGGAAGGTTCATAGCAATACAGGCTTACCTCAAGAAACAAGAAAAAAGTCAAATAAATAACCTAACTGTACACCAAAAGCAACTAGGAAAGGAAGAAATGAAGAACCCCAGGGTTAGTAGAAGGAAAGAAATCATGAAAATTAGGGCAGAGATAAATGCAAAAGAAACAAAAGAGACACAGATGTATAGAACAGTGTTTTGGACTCTGTGGGAGAAGGTGACGGTGAGATGATCTGAGAGAATAGCATTGAAACATGTATATTATCATATGTGGAACAGATCGCCAGTCCAGGTTCGATGCAGGCGAGCGGGTGCTCAGGGCTGGTGCACTAGGATGACCCAGAGGGATGGGATGGGGAGGGACATGGGAGGGGGGTTTAGGATGGGGAAGACATGTACACCCATGGCTGATTCATGTCAATGTATGGCTAAAACCACTGCAATATTGTAAAGTAATTAGCCTCCAATTAAAACAAATAAATCAAAATTTTAAAAAAGTAAAAAAAAATAAAGAATACTAATTCTTCCTAAATTCTTCCAAAAAATAAAAGGAACGCTTAACTTATTCAATAAGATCAGTATTAACTGATACCAAAGTCAGATACTGACATCAAAAGAAAAGTATAGAACAATATCCCCTATGAGTACAGATATAAAACACTCAAAGAGTATTAGCAAACTGAATGCAGCGGCATATTAAAAGTATTATATATCGTGGCCAAGTAGAATTTTCCCTAGGAATGCCAGGTTGGTTCTATACACAAAAATCAACTAATCTTATTAACAGAATGATTATGAGAAAAAGCACACAATCATTTCAACAGACACACAAAAATATTTTGCAAAATCAAATACCATTTCATCATTAAAACATTCCACAAGCTATAAAGAAAAGGGAACTTCCTCAATATGATAAAGGGCAGTTTTGAAAAACTCAAAGCTAACACCATACTCAAAGGTGAAAGAACAAAAGCTTCCCCTTTAAGGTCAGGAAAAAGAAAAGGATGCCTGCTTTTGCTGTTTCCATTGAACCAGACATTCTAGCCTTAGCATGTAGGCAAGGAGAAAAAGACATTCTAATTGAAATGGAAGGAGTAAAATTATTCACAGATGACACAACCTTATATAAAGAGAATCCCAAAGGCAAAAAACAAATTAGGAGTAATAAGTTCAGGAAAATTGCAGAGCACAGCTTCAACACACAAAAATAAATTCTATTGTATACCTGATCAATGAATAATCTGAAAATGAAATTAAGAAAACAACTCCACTAAGAGCATCAGGAAGAAGAAAATACTTAAAAATAAGTTTAACCAAGAAGATGCAAGTCTTTTACGGTGAAAACCACAAACATTGCTAAAATAATTTAAACTAGATCAACACGAGTGAGAAGACATCTGTTGTTCATTTATGGGAATATTTAATATTGTAAATATGTTAAAGTCCCCCAAAGAGTTCACATATTTAACATAATTTCTCTCAAAATCCCCCCAAAAAATGTATTATAATGAATTTTGGAATATTTTCTCTGTCCCCCACATCAACCTTATTCCACTTAGCTAGCATTTCCCAAGGCTATTGGGAAAAGGCTACTGCCTTATTTTTGCAGGAATGAACATGCTGATCTTAAATACACACAAGTGAAAAGAAAAAAGGTGATCAAATAGATAATTAAAATTAAAAACTAAAAGACACTGCAAATGGGAAAAACATTACAATATGTATCTGTGATAAAGGACTTACATAATGTTTAATTTTATTTGTCAACTTGACTGGACCAAGGGATGCCCAGATATTTGGGCAAATATTATTATGAGTGTGTTCCTGAGGGTGTTTCTGGATAAGATTAACCTTTGAATCAGTAGAATAAATAAAGAAAACAGACTGACTTCCCTAATGGTGGTGAGCCTCATCCAATCAATTGAAAGTCTGACTAGAACAAAACAGCTGACCCTTCTTTAAATGAGGGGGGATTTTTCTTTCTTTTGGACTTGAACTGAACCATTAGCTTCTACTGGGTATTGAGATTGCTGACCCTTACATTGGAACTGAGGCCTTTGGACTTGAACTGGAACTATACCGTCAGCACTCCTAGGTCTCTAGCTTGACATTGAAGATCGTGGGACTTGTCTTTCTCAATGTAATTTCATGCCTTTTTCTCAGCACACTGTAGAGCCTTCTTTGGAAACAATGAATTTACTGTGGTATGATTCATATACCATATAATTCACCCTCTGAATTTATATCCAAGAACTTTTAGTATATCCATAGTTATACATCCATCAGAAATTTTAGAATATCTTCACTGTCCCCCAAATAAACTCCACTCCACTTAGCTAGCATTTCCCAATATTCCTACCTGCCTGATCTTAGTCAATTACTAATTTGCTTTCTGTGTATTACAGATTTGTCTGTTCTGTACATTGCATAGGAATGGAACTGTACAATCTGTTCCTTTTTGGCTTCTTTCACTTAGCATATTTTCAAGGTCCATTCATTTTGCAGAACACATTATTACTTTATTCTTTTTATTAATAATATTTTGTTAGATGGTTATATCATATTTTTTATATCCATTCGTCATTTGACGGGCATTTAGATTGCTTCTACTTTAAATAATCTCCCAGGGCTGTGGTAACAAATTGCCTTGAATTGATGACCGCCCGCCCCACTCCCACCATAAAACAAAAACCACATACTTATTCTCTTAGAGGTCCGGAGGCCAGAAGCACCAAAATATGTTCATTCGGCCCAAATCAAAGTGTCAGATATGATACATATCCTCCGGAGGATCCAGGGGAGAATCTTCCTTTCTCCTTCCACTTTCTGTTTGCTGCTAGCTTTCCTTGGCTTCTGTCTGCATCCCTCCAGTCTTTAAGGCCATCATCTTCAAATCTTTTTTCTATCTGCCCATTACATTTTCCTCTCTGAGTGTGAAACCTCTATGTCCCTCTTAAGTGGTTGTGTCTGACTGCATTTAGAGCCCACCTAGATAATCCAGCATAATATTCCCATCTCAAGATATTAAAAGTAACCACATCTAAAGACAGTCTTAGTTTTGCCATATAAGATTACATTCATGGGTTTAAGAGATTCATATGTAAATATTTTTTGGTAGTGTATTTTTCAGCTTACCATAGTCTTTCTTCCCTCTGGCCCCCAAAATTCACATTTACCCCACATGCAAAATATGTTCATCCATCCCAACATCCCATTGAATCTTAATCCTTTACAGTGTAAACCAAGTCCAAAAATTCATATAAATATGAGTTTAGAAATTCAAAATCTAATTATCAGCATTATGTAAATCAGAGTGAGACTCTGCGTATGATCCATCTTAGAACAACATACTTGTCCATCTCTGTACCTGTAAAACTAGAAAACAAGTTGTTGTCGTTTAGCTGTTCTTGACTCTTTTGCGACCCCATGGACTGTAGCCTACCAGGCTCCTCTGTTCCATGGGATTTCCCCAGCAAGAATGCTGGAGTGGGTTGCAGTTTCCTTCTCCAGGGGATCTTCCCAGACCAGGGATCAAACCTGTGCCTCCTATATTGGCAGGTAGATTCTTTACCATTAAGCCACCAGGGAAGCCCAGAAAACAGGTTACGTCTTTTCAAAAAACAGTGCTGGAACAAATCAAGTCTAAGAGCTTTAGATGTTCCTATTCCAAAATGGAAAAAAAAAACAAAAAACAAACAAACAAACAAACAAACAGAAGAACAAAGAGGTCACTGATTCCAGGCGATTTCAAAGCCCAGTATGGATATTTCATTAGGCTGCCAGGCCTAGGAGGAATTTTTTGTGGGTCAAGATTTCCCCTTCTGTGCTGAAGGCTCCATGCTCCAAGCCCAAGATTCTTCTCTTAAAGCTATTCTTCCAGTTTTAAGGAATCTCCACACTGTTCTCCATAGTGGCTGTACTAGTTTGCATTCCCACCAACAGTGTAAGAGGGTTCCCTTTTCTCCACACCCTCTCCAGCATTTATTATTTGTAGACTTTTGGATCACAGCCATTCTGACTGGTGTGAAATGGTACCTCATAGTGGTTTTGATTTGCATTTCTCTGATAATGAGTGATGTTGAGCATCTTTTCATGTGTTTGTTAGCCATCTGTATGTCTTCTTTGGAGAAATGTCTATTTAGTTCTTTGGCCCATTTTTTGATTGGGTCGTTTATTTTTCTGGAGTTGAGCTGTAGGAGTTGCTGTATATTTATGATCCAGCAATCCCACTGCTGGGCATACACACCGAGGAAACCAGAAGGGAAAGGGACACACACGTGTACCCCAATGTTCATCACAGCACTGTTTATAATAGCCAGGACATGTAAGCAACCTAGATGTCCATCAGCAGATGAATGGATAAGAAAGCTGTGGTACATATACACAATGGAGTATTACTCAGCCATTAAAAAGAATACATTTGAATCAGTTCTAATGAGGTGGATGAAACTGGAGCCTATTATACAGAGTGAAGTAAGCCAGAAGGAAAAACATAAATACAGTATACTAACGCATATATATGGAATTTAGAAAGATGGTAACAATAACCCTGTGTACGAGACAGCAAAAGAGACACTGATGTATAGAACAGTCTTATGGACTCTGTGGGAGAGGGAGAGGGTGGGAAGATCTGGGAGAATGGCATTGAAACATGTAAAATATCATGTAAGAAACGAGTTGCCAGTCCAGGTTTGATGCAGGATACTGGATGCTTGGGGCTAGTGCACTGGGACGACCCAGAGGGATGGTATGGGGAGGGAGGAGGGAGGAGGGTTCAGGATGGGGAACACATGTATACCTGTGGTGGATTCATTTTGATATTTGGCAAAACTAATACAATTATGTAAAGTTTAAAAATAAAATAAAATTAGAAAAAAAAAAAAAGCTATTCTTCATTTTTCTTAAAGGGTAGCATATGTTTGTATCTGAGTAGTTGTAGCCTATTTCCTGCATATAGGATTTGGAACCCTTGTGACATTCCTTTGTTTCATCTCTCTGTTGCACAGGGACGCCTTGGCTTTCTCTCCACATGCTTTCATAACAGTGAATCTCCTAATTTTAGCACCTTTTCCAGTCTGGAGAGGTAAGAATACCTCCAATTTTGTACTTTACCACTAGGCCTGTTGATCCATTTTGAGTTATTTGGTTATCACTGTAGTACTTACTTCTCAAGTCATAATAAATACAAAAAAAAAGGCAAAGTCATTCTCTGTAAAATTCACAAATGAAACTATTGAACATCAAATCATATACAATTCAAAACTATAAACTCGATAAATTACAAATGTCAAGCAATTATCATGAAATGATTTAACACAATTACATATGTCTTACTTTCTTCCTGCAAACAAATTTATTACAGCAATCTCAATATTTATCTAGAACTGTGTCTCATTCTACAGAAAAGCCCACTGAGTTAGACTCTATTTTTTGTGACTTGGTAGGCCTTAAATCTTGTGGAATAATTTTTCAATTTGAGAACAAATTCTCCAGCGGCAACTGGTATTGACACAGCTGTATATAAACTGAGAGTCAGATAAGGATTTGGAACCGTGTGGAGTATATTAAGCTGCATGATGATGTCCCATCTGTGATTCTTTACTACATTCATCAGTTTCAATTGTAAATTTTTATTTGGTTGTAGTAATTCATTTCTACAGTTTTAAAAGTATACATGTTTTCTGAAACAGAGGTTAGCAAACAATGGCTTACAACCTGAATCTGACCCGCCGTCTATTTATGTACAGCCCACAAGCTGAAAATGAATTTTGTATTTCCAAATGATTGGAAAATGCTAAAAGAGCAGTAATTTTTTTTTAGAAAAAAAATTTTCTAAAATTCAAATTTCAACAGCCCTAAATACAATTGTATTGGAACACAGCCATGCTCATTTGATGACAGCCTGTCACTGGGGTGCTGTTACACCTGGCTGTTGTTACACTACAATGGCAGAGTTTTCCTAAGTACATTTGCTTATCAGTCTTACGGTTGAAACTGACCCACTAAAAAATCGACATGCCAGGTGGGAAAATCTTCAACTTTTAAGGGTCAGACATCTGATTTCGTAAGAGCTCACTAACAACTGAAAACTTCATTTAAACTCACACAGCTATGGTCAATTTATTTACCACAAAGGAGGCAAGAATATACAATGTAGAAAAGACAGCATCTTCAATATGCGGTTCCAAGGAAAACTGGACAGCTACATATAAAAGAATTACATTAAAACATTCTCTAACATCATACACAAAAATAAACTTGAAATGGATCAAAGACCTAAATGTAAGACTGGACACTATATAACTCTTCCAGGAAAACATAGGCAGAACACTCTATGACATAACTCACAGTAATATATTTTTTGATCCATTTTCTAGAATAATAAAAATCAAAATAAACAAAGAGGACCTAATTAAACTTATAAGCTTCTGCAGGGCAAAGGAAATCATCAAAAAATTTTAAAAAGGCAGCGCACAGAATAGGGTAAAATATTTTCAAATGAAATGAGCAACAAGAGACTAATCTCCAAAATATACAATCAGCTCATGCAGCTATATGTCAAAAAAGCAAACAATGAGCAGAAGATCTAAATTGACATTTCTTCAAAGAGGACATATAGATGGCCAAAAATCACAAAGCGCACGAAAAGATGCTCAACACCACTAAATAGCAGATAAATGCAAATCAAAACTACAAGGAGGTAGTTTTGACCATTTTGACCTCATACTGGCCATCAACAAAAATGGCCATCACCCAGAATGGCCATGAACAAAAAGTATACACACAATAAATGCTAGAGAGGATATAGAGACAAGAGAAACCCCCTACACTGTTGGTGGGAATGTAAATGGTATAGCCACTATGGAGAACAGTATGAAGGTTCCTTAAAAACTTAAGGTAGGAACTACCATATGATCCAGCAGTCCCACTCCTGAGCAGGCATTGGAGAAAGCCATAATCCAAAAGGACACATGCACCTCATTGTTCACTGAAGCAGGACATGGAAGTAACCTAACAGCCATGACATGGAAGCAACAATATATCCATCAACAGAAGAATGGATAGGGAAGATGTGGTACATATATAAAATGAAATATTGTTGTTGCCATTGTTGTTTAGTTGCTAACTCATGTAAAGACTCTTTACGACCCCATGGACTGTAGCCTGCCAAGCTCCTCTGTCCATTGGATTTCCCAGGCACGAATCCTGGAGTGGGTTGCCATTTCCTTGTTCAAGGGATCTTCTCCACCCAGGGATCAAATCCATGTCTCCTGCATTGGCTGGCTGATTCTTTAAGGCTGAGCCAACAGGGAAGCCCACAATGAAATATATTACTTGGTCAGAAAACAAAAGAACAAAATAATGCCATTTGCAGCAACAAAGATGAACCTAGATAAATGTCATATGTTATCATTCATATGTAGAATCTTATTTTTTTCTTAAAAAAGGTACAAATTAACTTATTCCCCAAACAGAAAGAGACTTACATATATAAAACAAACTTATGGTTACCAAAAGGGAAATGTGGGGGACAGGGATAAGTCAGGAGACTGGGATGTTAACATACACACACTATATACTACATAAGAGAGATAACCAACAAGGCTCTACTGTATAGTATAGGGAACTCTACTCAAAACTCTGTGATAACCTACATGAGAAAATAATCTAAAAAAGAGTGGATATGTGTATGTATGTAAATAAATCATTTTGCTCATCACCTGGAACTAACAAAACATTGTAAATCAACTATATTTCAATAAAATTAATTTTAAAAATTAAAAACTGTATTTAAAAACTCTAAAATTGTATCTCCAGTTGGAGACTGCTTCTCTTTCATGTTGCCTCCCTTTTTCCAGAGATCCCAATAGGCAAAAACCATCACTTATCAAGATGTATTGTTGTTTAGTCACTAAGTTATGTCCAACTCTTTGTGACCCCATGGACTGAGCCTGCTAGGCTCCTCTATCCATGGGATTTCCCAGGTAAGAATACTGGAGCAGGTGGCCATTTCCTCCTCCAGGGGATATTTCCAACCCAGGGATCAAACCTGCTCATTTCCTGTATCTCCTGCATTGGCAGGAAGGTGTTGTTTGTTTGTTTTTTTTTAACCACTAAGCCACTATGGAAGCCTATGAAGATTTACAGTTTTCAATATTCAAATAGTTTAACTTTCAATCAGCCCAGCAATGGCAAAGAGCAAGGAAAGCATGTTCCACAAATGCTTCCCCCACCCCCAGCTTTCCCTTGTGACATTTATATAATTAGAAGGATATAATATTTTATATCCATGTCATCATACACCCAGAAGCACTTAGCCACAAAGTACAAACTCATTTTTTATGATTCTTTTTCCTCAGCAGAAATTATTCACTCAAACCCTAACAAGAAATTCAAAAGGTATGGGTTTAACATTACAGATCCTAGGACTTCCCTGGTGGTTCACTAGTTAAGGCTCCAAGTTCCAAATACAGGCAGCCCGGGTTTGACTCTTCCTCAGGGAACTAGATCCCACATGCTGCAACCAGTAAGACTTTGCATGTCACTAGAGATCCTCTATGGCACAACAAAAATCTAAGATCCCACGTGCTGCAACTAAGACTTCGTACAGATAGATGCACAGATAGTTGGATGCATGGACAGACGAATAAATAGATCAATCGATCAACATTAACATTACAGATCCTGGACATATAGTCTGGAATATGACATAGAAGGGCAGTGCAGTTGCCATAAGAGCTAAGTCAAAGAAATGATTGGAGTGTCCCCTCCGGCCTTTATCCCTTCTGTGATTTTTCTAAAGTTTTGCTTCACTCCTGGGAACTGAATGTAACCATTTTCCTCGCATTTGGAAGAGAGAACAGTGTAAAACATTTAACATTCCGGGCCTACTAAGCTTACCTTTGGAAATATGGGGACCCTTTCTCCTGCATCCTGGAGGCAATACAAAAACCAAAAGCTTTTTGGACAGTTTTCCTCAGTTAGCCTCCCTGGCTAAAAGCAGTCAGGGGAAGGAGCAAGCCAACTCTCCTGGTGTTGGATCTATCAATATCAAATTCCACAGTTACCTTTCACCCCTCACTACAGACAGCAGCCCAGATGCTGTTTCATACCATGGATGACTCCATAGCCACTTAGGTAGGTATCAATGGGTGATAGTGAGGGTCCTTAGCCTACCTGAGTTCTTCATGCCATGCATTCCCCAAAGGAGAAGGTCACTGAATAACTGACACACTCTGCCCTCCAATACAATTGAGACTGTACATGAAATAGGCGTCCTAGCTCTAGAGCTGATCCATGCTAATTAGCCAGGCAAATCAAATGAGCCCTTTATTCCTAAGTTTACACGAAGAAAGGTATGCAAGTAAAAGAGAAGATCATGATGAATAAAACAAACGATTTCTGGAGCAAAACCCCCAGATATATAAAGCTGAAGAGAATACCATTAAACCTTCAAATAAGGAAACATACTATAGAAGAAAACAATCAGAGCAGGTCTCCCCAACACCCTGTTGGGAATGGCTCCACACAGCAACAAGTGAGTTGTGGGCACATAAACCTTCACTTGTATTGACACTCGCTCCCGATTGTTCATATTGTCACATGGGTGCTACCTCCTGTCACATCAGCAGTGGCATTAGATTCTTATAGGAGAACAGACCCTACTGTGAACTGTGCACCTGAGGGATCTAGGTTGTGCTCTCCTTAGAATAATCCTGAAAACATACTCTCCCTCCAAGAGAAAAATTGTCCTCCAGGAAACCAGTCCCAAGTTTCAAAAATGTTGGAGGATGCTGAATTAGACAATGAGAAAAAGTTCTTTCAAATTATTATTAATGCAAAATTTAAAACTTAAGAGGCATCAGGTGCTCAGGTCAAAGCATTCCTGCCTCACCCAGGCTTTGATGGAACGAACTCAGCGCTCTTGCCCCGCCCACAGGCCCCGCCCACCTGGTGACCTCTTCCTTAAGGGACCCAAAGCCCAGGCGCTCACCCTGCACTAACGGTCACCATTTCCTGTCCATCCCAGAGCCCACACCCAGCCACCTGCCCCGGGGCCCAGAGCCCGCCTCTGGCCGCCGTCATGGGTCACCGTGAGAAGGCTCCGAGGAGGCGGCCAGCACCTCCGCACCCGCTGCTGCCCATCCCGCTGCTGCCCTCGCCGCACCTCCCTCATCCGAGACGCCTTCCGGATGGTCTTGCCACTGCCCGCCATGTTGCCCGCAGCGGCCTGGCAGGGGCGCTACCACTACCGCCCCGAGTGCGAGGCCGCGGCCAACAGCCGCGCCACCCTGGAGCTCCACGCCTCCTTCCAGTGCCTGGCCAGGGTCTGCTCCCTGCACCACCACCACGACATGGCCCTGGAGCACTTCTCCCGCGTCTTCCTGCTCCGCTCCCAGGAGCACAGCGAGACGGCCGAGAGCCTGATGTTCCTGCAGAACCAGCGTGGGGGCCGCGTCTCCTTCCTGGACACCAGGATGCCCAAGACCCAAGAGCGGGAGAGCGGCCTCCAAGCCACGCAGGACGCCCTGCACCTGGAGAAGAGAGTCAGCCAGAGCCTGCTCGACCTGCACCACCTGGCCACCGAGAGCAGCGACGCCCACCTGTGCCACTTCCTGGAGACGCGCCACTTGGACCAGCAGCTCGAGTTCATCAAGGAGCTGGCGGACCATCTCACCAACGTGTGCAAGATGGGGGCGCCAGAAGGCGGTCTGGCAGAGTACGCTTTTGACAAGCTCACCCTGGACACCAGTGACAAGGAGGAACGAGCCTGGACTGGACTTTCCCCTGAGTCCCGGGTGACTGCCCAAGGTCACCTTGCCTGCCATGCAGACCACAGTGTTGCCCTTGCAGAAAAAGTTCACCTAAGTTTTTTTTTTTTTTTTTTTGCAGTTTTACAAGTTCTTCACATAAAGTTATTTGGTTCCTCAGTAAATAAAGGTCTCTCTGTTTGATTTTTGTGTGCAGCTCTCTCATCTTTTAAACTTTAAAACAGATATCCAGGAATCTTTCTCGGCTACCCAGGTCTGGTCCATATATAGCTCAGGATCTCTGCAGAGGGATGGAGAAGGGGTTCCTGAGATCCTGGAAAACACAGGACCCCCATGAACAAAGTAGGTGGACAGGGTGGGGTGGGCCGTCTGAGACCCTAGTCTATGTGGGTACATGGTAAAATGATATACATATACATATATATATATATATATATATATATAAACTAGTACAGCATTCAAAATACTGGTTGTCTTTTAGGGAGAAGTGAAGAATGAGATTGGACAGGGAGTAAAATAAAGGAGTCTTCAACCTTACCTGAAAACTTTTAGCTCAATAGATAATGCAAATGTTAAAGTTTGTTGCTTCTGAGTAGCACCTTGGGTCCTAAACAGCTATGGCAGGGTCTGTCATATCATTGGACAACACTGATACTGGTAACTAAGCCATAGGCTGACTTTCCTATAGACACAGGAGTGACATCCTAGCTCACCATGCTAGTCATGCATATTGCCCTTAAAAAACATCCATCATATATGTTGTTATTCTGTCTGTAAGTCATGTCCAGCTTTGTTAACTCCACAGACTGCAGCACGCCAGGCTTCCTTATCCTTCACCATCTCCCAGAGTTTGCTCAACTTCATGTCCATTGAGTTGGTGATGCTAACAATCTCATCCTCTGTCATCCCCTTCTCCTCCTGTCTTCAATCTTTCCCAGCATCAGAGTCGTTTCTAATGAGTTGGCTCTCTGAATCAGGTGGCTAAATTATTGGAGCTTCAGCTTCAGTCCTTCCATTGAATATTCAGTGTTGATTGCCTTTAGGATTGACTGGTTTGATCGTCTTGCAGTCCAAGGGACTGTCAAGAGTCTTCTCCAGCACCACAGTTCGAAAGCATAAATTCTTTGGCACTCAGCAATTTTTATGGTGCAACTCTCTCTCTCTTTCTCACACACACACACACACACACACACATACACACACACACATTTTTCCCCCTTCCATTGTACCCTTTCTTCCATTAAAGTAATCATATCAGAAAACTCAAACTACCTCAGGAGAAGGGCTGAAAAATATGTGGTCAAGGTTAAGGTCAAATTTTTGTTTCTGAATAAAAAATAAAATAAGACTCCCCAAATGTTAAGCCAGTGATTTCAGCTCCTTTAAAGAAAGTAGGTGAGTGAGGGTGAGTTGAGGCTGGGAGACAAGTTAGGAGACATGGTAGCAGGGCAGAGAGACAGTGGTGGCTGGAAATAGAGTGGTCACTGAGGAAGAGACCTTTGCACGTTCCGGATGGATTTTGGACAAGGAGACAAGATTTGCTTATGGGATAGAGGAGAAAAATGGGAAATGGTGGGAAATAATCTCCATTCCAGTTTTTTCACTTAATCACCTGGGTTGAAGTGTTGCTATTAATTAATCTGGGGACATTCGCGGGGAGATGAAAAGGATGTGGAAAGGCATGTCATGTAAGTCTCAGACGCCTATTAGATGTGCAAGTGGAAATACCAAGCAGGCAGCCAGAAAACTGAAATTGAAGCTCATGTGGAAGTCAAGCACTGCTCTGAGGGGCATTTCTGGGGCTAGATCTTGGTGTGCCCTCCCACCTCTTGATTTTAAGGAAGCTTACAGCAAATTTAATCAAAGAAATCAGAATATACAGAAACAAATGAAAACAGAAAAGAACAAATAATGGTTTAGCCATTAAAACACCTTCAGTTTCTTCTCAAGGGCTTTATATAATATTCTGAAATATGTCCTTGACTTGTCTTGCAGTTACTAAAACCCCACCATGTAGAAAAAGTTAACTACATGCTGGCCACAAGAATGTATAACCCAGACCTGCTGAAACCAGAAGGCTCATGACTGAGATTCCTGAAAACATCACCCTGTTACCTCGCCGTCAATGGATCAGAGAATTGAGCACAAGGTGATCATGCACCCTGAGACCCTTTGCCTCACACTGTTGTTAAAAACCTTCTGGTGAAAGCAGCTGGAGAGCTGGGGTCTTCTCAGCATGAGCTGCTGGTTCTCTTTGCCTGGCCTGCAACAAAGGTTTTACTCTCCCTTATGCAACCTGTGCCAGTAGATTGGTTTCACTGTGTTTTGGGGGAGTCAACCCCAGGGTGGTTGAGTAACAAGGTGAGATAACAGTACTGAAAATAAACATATGGGAGCCAACATCTTCTTGAGAGTGCTGGACTCACAGGACTGGATAAACTAACTACTGGACAAGAAGATAAGCAGAGTCCTGGAAGATTAAGTGACAGATCACAAAGGTCAGGCCACCTAGGCTTTCTAGTTAGATATCTTTGGTACTGAAGTAGTTTATATGGTATCTAATGTGTCATGAGCTCATTTAACCAACCTAGGCCTACTTAGCCAGTTCATCTAATTAACAAGTGCTGCCCACTGTCTGTGTACAGGAAGCAGCTTATGTGATGCAGGGCTACGTGGGTTGCTCTGTAGTACAGGTGTCTATAGTCAAAGCTATGGTCTTTGCAGTAGACATGTATGGATGTGAGAGTTGAACCATAAAGCAGGCTGAATGCTGAAGAATTCATGCTTTCAAACTGTGGTGCAGGAGAAGATTCTTGATAGTCCCTTGGACAGCAAAGAGATCAAACCAGTCAATCCTAAGGAAAATCAGTCCCGAATATTCACTGGAAGGACTGATGCTGAAGCTCCAACATTTTGGCTACCTGATGCGAAGAGGTGACTCACTGGAAAAGACCCTGATGCTAGGAAAGGCTGAGGGCAAGAAGAAAAGGGGGCGACAGAGGATGACGTGGTTGGATGGTGTCACTGACTCAATGGATATGAGTTTAAGCAAACTCCGGGAGATAGTGAAGGACAGGGAAGCCTGGCCTGCTGCAGGCCACGGGGTTGCAGAGTTGGACATGCCTTAGCAACTGAACAACAATCTCAACAACTTCCCAAGTCTAGAGGAAGGGATTCTACATGATAAGGAGGAAAGTCTTCCACATCTTGCTTGTCTCAACAAGATCCACACCTGTCCTCTCTTCTCACAGTCCCATCCGTTCCTCATCTCTCCATCTGCTCATCCAGTGGATTCCATGCCAAGGGCTCCAAATTCTTGCTACTCAAAGTAAGCTCCCTAACACCAAGAATACTGGCTTCATTTGGGAGTTTGCTAGAAAGGCAGATTCTTAGCCAGACCCCAGACCAAGTGAATCAGAATCTGTACTTGAATGGAATCCCTAGTGATTCATGTACAAGGTAAAGTTTGAGAAGCACTGATCTACAGAATCTTCTCAGCTCTCTCCAGGCTCAACTTCTACTAAAAGTAGCTGTACCAAAACAGTTTCTAAGAGAGTAAAAATTCACCACTGTGTACCTTACTCTTCAACACATCACCTGGTGACCAGGAAAACAGTGTTCCTGTCAACTCATCAGCAGGCTCTATTTGCCACTGAATTGGTCCAGTTGGCAATTATGAGTCAGCTTCGTTTGTTTTAGCTACCATCAGTGTATTCTAGACTTTTTGGCTCTCAACCACGTTATTTATTGTTATTATTATTATGCTCCTAATTCTCAGAACTCTTATTCTCCTTGGCGCTCATATATGTGGTGATGGGTTAACTGATGGATGAAGATAAATAACGATGTCTTTCCAAGGCACCTCAAATACCCACTCTTAAGGTTCTGAGGGAGGCTGGACTTTCAGAATGGTGATGTGAGGAGTGTGGGAAAATCTTACCCATGGACTTACATAGACTAAGCTGGGGAAGTTGGAACAGATGATCTGCAGTTCTGCCTGCATACAAGTTGTCTCAGTGAATGCTGAAGATGAGGGCAGATCCCACATCTGCAATCCATTTATGGAGCTATTCTGAATGGAATCCAGATAACTGAACAAGGCAGAGAGAATCTGGAAGATAGTAAAAGACAGGGAAGCCTGGAGTGCTGCAGTTCACGGGGTTGCAAAGAGTGGGACATGACTTACTGACTGAACAACAAGAGAGAATTAAAATAAAAGCAAAGCTTGCTTTATAAAACTTATACAATACACTTGAAACGAACACAACATTGTAAATTAACTACACTCCAATATTTTTCTAAAGTTATACTGGCTCGATTTATATGAACCATTGATAGGTCACATAAAAAATAAGAGAAAAATAAGCATCACTAATTATTAGGGATGATGGTTAAGACTGAAAGACAAGGGGATAATTCAATAGGAAGCAGTTGTTCACAGCTGGCATCGAATGAGGGTGATGGACACCAGAATCTTTCTGTGTTTGTTTATTTTTACCATTATCTTTGAGTTAAAAAGGCAGAAACTGGACTTTCTTATAATTCATTAACATTATTTGACAAAATGTCAGGAATTTTAATAGAGCAAAAGGATGAAGTAAATCATGAACACATTCAAATATGTATATTCCTTCAATATATCCTTCTTTTCACTATCTACTGAAATAATTTTTAAATGCTTTGAGTTTCTTCCCAATTCATTGTTATTTTTTCAGTCTTGGAAAACTCATTCGGTCATAGATTTAAGATTTTGTGTGTGCTTCTGAGGGAGCCAAATCGACTGCCATAAACCGACCTGATGTGTAGCACCAATGCTCATGGCTGTACTGGAATATCCTTTTAGTTTTGTTTTTTGTTAAGGATGGGCTCTATTTTAAGAGAGAGAAGCAAAATGCACATAGAGAAAAACCTAGTTGAGTTTTCACTGCTCAATTTTCGGAGTTCAGTATAAAATATTGTAAGACAAAACAGATAGATAAAAGGTTTCCTTTAAAATAATTTATAAAATAAGCTATTCCATGCTTCCCAATTCTGTAGTCATTTATATTTTAAGTTTATGGTCTTTTCTAATTTCATTTATTCAATGTTTATTTCTAAGCCCCTCTATAAAATAGAGAGGGAGAAAAGAGGAAGAGGAAAACAACAGAAAGAAAAAACAGGAATTTTGATATAAAGTAGACATGATTACTTTTACTTATTTAAAGATTGCTTTCATCTCACTTTTTGTTTGATTCTCTCATACATAGTCACCTACATAAGCCAATTACAAACTGTTTTCAGAGTAAGAAAGCAGTGACTCACATTTTCTAAAAACAGACACATACTTCCTTCAATCTTTTTCTTCCTCTGCCATTAGGAATTCCTGTCTCTCCACCTTGAAACTTAACCTTTAAGACGTCACAATCTTTACAAAAAAAAAACACACACCAGGCTCACATTTTGTATTATTATCTCAGTAATAATAATAAAAACATGTATAATATAAGACTACTATATTAACCAGGGTTGAGTAAAGACATCTGGCTTGTAGGATATTTTTAAACTGTATTTTGTTATAATTACTGGAAAAATATCATTTGTCTGGGCCATCTGTGGTGTGGTAAAAATAATCTTGCTTTACAGAAGGAGCTTTTTAATTTGCAAGGATTAAAATAAGGACCTTAGATGTGTGTGGTGTAGACAGATCTCTGTGTTATGTAATATATGCAGAGGTCTTGAAATGCACTATGAATGCGGTTTCCTCTCCCTTTTACTCAACTGATCTCAAGGAACCTGAAGGGATGCCCTTATTGAGGACAGCCCTTCCCTATGTCCAGTTACACTCACTATTGTACGAGATGATGAGGGAAGTCTTGGGAGATGGAGAGATCATAAGTATCAGGCCACCCATGCTTTCTAAGCAGATTTCTTTTGCAATGAAACAGCTCCTATGGTATCTAATGTGTCATGAGCTCATTTAACAAACCGAGGTCTACTCAACCAGTTCACCTAATTAACAGGTGCGCTCTACTGTCTCTGTACACGGAGTCAGGTGATCTGAACGCACACTCAAGACTCAGGGCTGGTGGGCTGCTCTGTTGTAGTTCCTTTCTCATTGGGAGATGAATGTGTACACCAAGAATAACCTGTGTTCTTTACGATATTCCTAACACTACTTGACAAGTTCAGATAGCTGAATAATTTAATTTCCAGTTAAAGCAATACAAACAGTATAAGAGAGAGTAGCTCATATGAAAACTGAGTTGTGTGCTTTGTTGTGATTCCATAAAGGTGAGAGGAAACATCATCAAACTAAAAGTGAGAAGAGCAATGTTAACGTTTATAAATAATTCAAAAGAAATCTAGGTGGAGGCTACACCCAGGGTGACTCCTTAGTATCTTGAGTTTATTTTCTAATTAAAATTAATCAAACAGATAATCTGAATAGGCCAATATCTACTAAGGAAAAAAGGACCAATAGTTAATCACCTTTCAAGACAGAATGCCCCAGGTCTAAATGAGTTCAGAATTCTACCAGAATTCTAAATGGGATGAATTCTACCAAGTTTTTAAGAACAGATTGTATCAATGTTTCTACAATCTATTCGAGAAGACAGAAGCTGAGGGAATACTTCCTAACTCATGCTATGAGGGCAGGAGTATCCTAATGCCAAAATCAAACAAGGACATTAAAAGAAAACAACAGACTAACATCCCTCATGAACATACAGGCAAAAATTCCCAACAAATATTAGCAGATCAAATACAACAACATATTAAAAAGAAACCTTATATGTCAAAACTTATTTTGTAGAGGTAGGCCCTTATACAGTGATAGGCCCAAATCAACTTCAGTATTGGAAACGATGTCCTCCACTCTAGAGAAGCAAGCCCATATCAGATAGAGTTCACATCCGAGCAAATTGCTAACCCTAAAATAGTTTCATGACCACATTTTTTAATGTGAAAAACAGCACACTTATGAAAGGCATATACCAGTATAAACAATGATAATTCAGTGAGCATTTGCATGTTTGGCACCTAATTTAGAACAGAGTATACTGACTGTGTGGATCACAATAAAATGTGGAAAATTCTGAAAGAGATGGGAATACCAGACCACCTGATCTGCCTCTTGAGAAACCTATATGCACGTCAGGAAGCAACAGTTAGAACTGGACATGGAACAACAGACTGGTTCCAAATAGGAAAAGGAGTACATCAAGGCTGTATATTGTCACCCTGTTTATTTAACTTATATGCAGAGTACATCATGAGAAATGCTGGACTGGAAGAAACACAAGCTGGAATCAAGATTGACAGGAGAAATATAAATAACCTCAGATATGCAGATGATACCACCCTTATGGCAGAAAGTGAAGAGGAACTAAAAAGCCTCTTGATGAAAGTGAAAGTGGAGAGTGAAAAAGTTGGCTTAAAGCTCAACATTCAGAAAACGAAGATCATGGCATCCGGTCCCATCACTTCATGGGAAATAGATGGGGAAACAGTGTCAGACTTTATTTTTCTGGGCTTCAAAATCACTGCAGATGGTGATTGCACCCATGAAATTGAAAGACGCTTACTCCTTGGAAGGAAAGTTATGACCAACCTAGATAGCATATTCAAAAGCAGAGACGTTACTTCGCCAATAAAGGTTCGTCTAGTCAAGGCTATGGTTTTTCCTGTGGTCATGTATGGATGTGAGAGTTGGACTGTGAAGAAGGCTGAGCGCCGAAGAATTGATGCTTTTGAACTGTGGTGTTGGAGAAGACTCTTGAGAGTCCCTTGGACTACAAGGAGATCCAACCAGTCCATTCTGAAGGAGATCAGCCCTGGGATTTCTTTGGAAGGACTGATGCTAAAGCTGAAACTCCAGTACTTTGGCCACCTCATGCGAAGAGTTGACTCATTGGAAAAGACTCTGATGCTGGGAGGGATTGGGGGCAAGAGGAGAAGGGGACGACAGAGGATGAGATGGCTGGATGGCATCACTGACTCGATGGATGTGAGTCTGAGTGAACTCCAGGAGTTGATGGACAGGGAGGCCTGGCGTGCTGCAATTCATGGGGTTGCAAAGAGTTGGACACAACTGAGTGACTGATCTGATTTGATACCCTCAAATATGCAGATGCCACCACCCTTATGTCAGAAAGCAAAGAGGAACTAAACAGACTCTTGATGACTGTGAAAGAAGAGAGTGAAAAAGCTGGCTAAAACCTCAACATTCAAAAAGCGAAGATCATGGTATCTGTCCCATCACTTCATGGCAAGTAGATGGGGAAACAATGGAAACAGTGACTTTATCTTTTAATTTTTGGGGCTCCAAAATCACTGCAGATGGTGACTGCAACCATGAAATTAAAAGACGCTTCCTCCTTGGAAGAAAAGCTATGACAAAGCTAGACAGTGTATTTAAAAGCAAAGACATTACTTTGCCAACAGAGGTCTGTATAGTAAAAAATGCTTTTTCCAGTAGTCATGTATAGATGTGGGAGCTGTACCATAAAGAAGGCTAAGCACTGAAGAATTGATGCTTTTGAACTATGTTGCTGGAGAAGACTCTTGACAGTCCCTTGGACTGCAAAGAGATCCAACAAGTCCATCCTAAAGGAGATCAGTCCTGGGTGTTCATTGGAAAGACTGATGTTGAAGCTGAAACTCCAATACTTTGGCCATCTGATGTGAAGAGCTGACTCATTTGAAAAGACCCTGATGCTGGGAAAGATTGAGGGCAGGAGGAGAAGGGGATGACAGAGGATAAGATGGCTGGATCGCATCACCAAGTCAATGGACATGAGTTTGAGCAAACTCTGAGAGATGACGCAGGACAGGGAAGCCTGGCATGCTGCAATCCATGGGGTTGCCAGAATGAGACACGATTGAACAATAACAAATTATCAGTACCTCAGAGTCACCTGAACACTCGTGCCTGACCTCCCCTTCCTCTAATCAATCTAGAATTACTCACAGTGCAAATGCATATTACTTATTCTCTTGCTCTCACTCTATATGTTTAACATCAATTACCTGTTTTTCATTTTAGTTTATTTAGTAGTGTATGAATATAATACTCCTCCAACATATTTTTCTGTGTGTGTTTTTTGAACTTCATACTGATGCATGCAGCTGCTGTACTGTTTTTCTGTTGTATAAGATCCCAGTGCATCTTCTTCCAATGAATAAATTAGTCCTTTCTCCCATGGAAGCCCCTTGGGCCGATTCTAGTTTTTGCCTTTAGGAGCAATGCTGCTCAGGACATTCTGTAAGCATGGTTTAGTGCTTCTTTGTGACCATTACATGCGAAATACTGGAACTGTGGGTTATTAACTAGGCTCTTGTTTATTTTATTGAACATACCAAACTGTTCTCCCCCGATGCTGTGTGAAGTTGAGTATGAGTTACTCCAGTGCTTCATGAACACTTGGTATTTTCCAAATGTTTAATTTTTACAGTTTTCTGTGAATGTTTAGCATATAGCCTGGCATAGTGAAACCAGCAGACTGTCAGAATAGTGATATTGTAACATCATTCTATTTCTGTTTACTCAGCAGAGCCGTGAAAATTTGGGACTCATTCCATATATACAGCAGCACAGCTTTCAACCTAGAAAGTGACAGAGAGTGAGTCTGTGTGGAAATACGAAATTATCTGAGGCTAGTACAGCCTATTGGGGTTCCCTGGTAGCTCAGTGGTAACGAATCCACCTGCCAAGCAGGTGACACAGGTTTGATCCCTGGATTGAGAAGATCCCCTGGAGAAAGGCATGGCAACCCACTCCAGTATTCCTGCCTGGAAAATCCCATGGACCGAGAAGCCTGGAGGGCTACAGGCCATGGGGTTGCAGAGCGTCAGATGCAATTTAGCGACTGAACATGTTACAGCATGTTACATTGAATATTCCTACCTGAAGGGACCATTGCCAGAAGACAGCATAAATACACTATCCAGAAGCGGGAATAAATATTTAGTAACACTGTCCTGGTCAAAGATTGTAGAGAGTGCTTTAATATTATCCTGCACAATCTAGTTTTAAGACAGAGCTCAATTGTATTCTAAAAGCTGGATGTCTCATAAAATTCAAACATGTTCTTCTCACCTATATTAATACCTGTAAGGAGAATGTTAAAAGACGAAAATGTGTTTCAGTCTGGTCTGGAAAAAATAAAAAGGTTTCAGTTGAGTCTTTTCAATATTAAATAACTTTTTTGCCACTTTAATGTAAAGAAAGGTTGATAAATATGCTACTAACAGTTAAGGCCTCTTCTACAATAATTTATTTCAAAAGTGTATTTATCCCATTCAAGAGACATGTGAATGATCTTTGCAGTACCCCTTTTCTGTTTTTTTGTTTTTTTTTTTTTTTTTGATTTGGCTGTGCCGGGTCTTAGTTGCAACATTCAATATCTTTAGTTGCAGCACGTGGAATCTAGTTCCTTGACCAGGGATTGAACCTGGGCCCCCTGTATTGGGAGTGCAGAGTCTTATCCACTGGACCACCAGGGAAGTCCCTGTAGGGTCTGTTAATAAATGCTTTAGAACAGGTCCACAGCACATTATTAGCACCTGCTTCAAACATGGAGAAGGTAGACAAAAATAATTAAGGCTCCTATGAATCTCTTAGAATCTGTGTTCTCATTATTCAAGTTTCTTAAATCATTCATACATGTTACCTCAATTTAAAACACATCTTCCATTTCTCATTCAGATTTGCCCTCAAGTAGGACTAGAACAAATGTGCAACACTTAACCCGGAGTGAGCAGCAGGCATAGAACTGTCAGGGGCAGTGGTAACAAAATTCCTAGAGCAGTACGTGTCACTGAAGCCTAGAATGATCTGGTATTAATTTTAGACAGATTTTAAGTATGAGATGTAGTGTAACCAAGTTTCTGACAGATAATTTTCTGCTCCACCTTTCAAATTAATGTACTGATGCTAAAACTTGCTTGGAAATGAATTTTACTTGTCATCAGAGATGTAGAAAATTCCAACCACATGTGGCATTTTCCTCCTGTCAAGATGGAAATTTCATCTAAATTCTGCCACCGCAGATCCTTAAGGATCCAAAAGGACCACTTCCAGAAACTGTGATGAGACCTGAGCCCTGATCTGTCCTGGGGTAAGGAGTCTTGCAATTCATGCTCACTTGGGTGCTGTGCGGGGATTTGTTAGAGGTTGGTTCCATCATAGCCACTGGTCACAAATTAGTCTACTGGGTCACAAAGAGTCCTACACACCTGAAGCAATTGAGCACACATGCACATGTGCTAAGATTTTTATATATATCATTTTACCAGGCACAGGTACCCAAATACACTAGGGGCTCAGATGGCCCACCCTACCCTCTTACCTAGTTTGTTTATGAGGGGAAGATGGATTTTGTGTTTTCCAGGCTCCCATGGATTACCTTCTCCCTCCCTCTCTGGAGATCCTGAGCTGCATGTGGATGTTGCCTGGGTACCTGGAGAGATGCCTGGATCCTTGTTTTAAAACTTAAAAGGTGAGAGATTTGCACACGTGAATCAGAGACCTTTATTGATGCATCAACTAATAACTTTAGTGTCAATACAGGTGAAGCTTTACCTGCTCACTCACTCTCTGCTGTGTTGATCCATTCCTAACAGGCCACAGAACCTCTCTCACCCCAAGTCTCAGAGATTGCCTCCTACATTTTCTTGGGAACTTTCATAGTTTCGTTTTTATTTGCTTTATATATGCTCAGTTAATTTTTCTGTCCTAAAAGGAATGAGGTAAGGTTTCTCACTTTTTATTTTTTGCAGATGTATTAATATTGTGATTGTTCCAACAGCATTTGCTAAAAAGAATATCTTTCCTTATTGAATGGCCTTTCATCTTTGTCAGAGTTTAATTGCCCATAGAGATGTGGGCTTATTTCGGTTCTACTCATCTATGTTTCAGGTACATTCATTTATGTGAAACTTTTTTCATCATCATACAGTTGTAAATACACTGATTTTATAGTAAGGTTCAAATTTGATGGTGTGAGTTTTCAAAGTTTTTAAAGATTTTTTTCAGATATTTACTTTTCTTGCCATTGTATATTAGGTTAAACATTAACTTGTCTAGTGCTTGGATTTTTATTCAAATTGTGCTGAATAGATAGATCAGTTTTGTGGAAAGCTGATATGACAACACTGACTATGGACATAGTATACCACTTCATCTATAACAGAAAACTCCATCACATTAAGAAACACTCTAGATGAGAACAAAAGAAACTGCAGCACATGGGTGATTGTAGGTCAGCGGTGAGATGAAGAGCTACTCTGGGAACAGCACGCATGTCAGCCTGCCCTGCCCTGCCTCCTACCTATACTGGGCACAAGGACCTGTGCCATTTGACCACCTTTCATCTCCCCAAACTTGCACTCCAAAGACACTGAATGAGGTTAAGAAAATTGCAGACCTGTACAGAAGGGAAACATCAGGACACAGCTACCTCCAAGGGGAAAACATTTGCCTTCCTATGTCTGAAATAACATCTTTATCTTGGCAACAGTGAGTGTCCTTAGCCTACCTGAGTTCTCCATGCCATGCATTCCCCAAAGGAGAAGGTCACTGAATAACTGACACACTCTGCCCTTCCACACAGAGGAAACTATACCTCTTCTCCCTCCTGCCTTTCATCTGCATTTTTTTTTAGGGACAGTGGCTAAATTCATGAATGTGTACCATATTCAGATGAAACAGGGAAATACATTTTATGCACAGATCTTCCTCAATTTGTCATGGGGTTCCATCCCAATAAATCCTTCATGAATTGAAAATACTCTAAATAAAAAATGAATGCTAAATACCTGACTATCAACATGAGCATCATAGCTTAATGTAGGCTTCCTTAAATGCAATAAGAACACCCACGTAGCCTACTATTGGGGAAAATACTCTAACACAAGGCCTGTTTATACAAAAGTGTTAAATATCTCATGATATTTACTGAACACTAAACTGAAAGTGAAAAACAGAATGCTTGTGCAGGGACAGGGTGCTTTAAGTGCATTGGTTGTTTACCTTCATGATCCTGTTGTAGGAAGGGGGGCCCCCTCGAGGGCCTGAAGAGTGGGCTCGTGTCTAACACTCAGAAAAGAATTGTCCAAGGAGACATGTGCTGACAAAGCAAGAGACTTTATTAGAAGAGGGCACGTGGGCAGAGAGCAGCAGGGTAAGTGAACCCAGGAGAACTGCTCTGCCACGTGGCTCGCAGTCTCAGGTTTTGTGTTGATGGAATTAGTTTCTGGGTTGTCTTTGGCCAATCATTCTGACTCAGTCCTTCCTAGCGGCGCACACATCACTCAGCCAAGATGCATGCTAGCGAGAGGGATTCTGGGAGGTAGATGGACACGTGGTGTCTCCTTTTGACCTTTCCCAAACTCTTTTGATTGGCGATGGCTTATTAGTTCCATGTTCCTTATCAGGACCTCCTGTCATAAAACAACTCATGCAAACGGTTACTAGAGAGCCTACCCAGGGTGGGCAGCTTCAGTCAGTGTGCTTCCCCTAAAAACCCTGTGATTGCCTGGAAGCCATGGGCCAGCATCACAAGAGAGGACACAGGGCATATTGCTAGCCTAGGACAAGATCCAAATTCAGAATTTCAAGTACAGTTTATGTAAAGAGGAAGGGTTCATTTTGACTCCATGCTGAATCTATTTCTATGACTTTAACCCTTGTTTTGGCCATTTGAGTAACTTCTCTCTGTGTGTGCAGCAGTGTGATGGAAACTTTGGCCATCCTTTACTCTTGATTTCCCTTGCAGAAGACCGACGAACACAGTCAGTCACTGGAAAGCAATTTTTATCACCAAGACACAGCTGCATTTTCCTCTTGATTAGCAGTCTTGCTGCAAGTTTTGCAGCAGAAATAGATCATCCAGAAGCATGAAGACAAACATTATCTCTTCTGTGTTAGTTTATTAGAACAGAGAACACAGGTCACAGATCATCCATGTTGTGCTGGACAAACATTCTGACATCCCAGGTGGACAAATGACCCGTGAAGCCATCCAATCCATTCTTTCTCTTCACCACTTACTCTCTGCTGTTTCCAATATAGAGCAAATTTAGCCATCCTGTTTCATTATTTACCATGCTACTTTTCCAAATCTGCCCAACCAAAGGCCCCACCCAGGACAAGCAAGCAAGGAGCTGAGCAGGGGAGTAGCAGTGAGTACTGTTTTGTTAACTTCCCAATCCCTACTCCCTCCTTCCTCTCTTGAATGTTAATCAAATCAGAGGGAAGTTCCTTTGTTTTCTCCTAGTTAGGATATTAGGGAAGAAGATTCTTTGGCCTAAATTAATTCTGCTTATTTGTAAAACAAATAAGAGCTCAGGTTGTTGGAAGGGAATATAACTTCCTGTGAATTCCCATAAAAATTCAAGTTTAAATGGCTCCTTAGAAGTTTTGCAAGAGAACAGACCATATATGCAGACAGACACCAATATACTAGAGGAACAGATCAACCTACACTAAAATTAAACTCACTCCCAGCTGTTAGGTGAAGGGGAACAGAATATGCTACCCCAAGGTCTGCCTCTTGGGCATAAGGCTTATCTAGAGCTGAGCATATTTAAGGAACAGCAGACACAGGAGAAGCTCTGAAAACATTTGGTAAGACACGTACATTTACATTCATAAAGAAAATATCCACTTGGTATGTCTCCCTCTCTATAATAGGAATGGGAGGATGACTAAATGTCTGTAAACTCTTATGTATGGACAAGGTACCAACTTAAAATTTGCATGACAACCTTAGCTTTGTTTATTGTGTTTTTCCTGATCACCTCCCCTAAGTGTCTCCCCCACCTTCAATATCTTTTGTCTTCAGATGGTATTTAAGGCAGTGACTTTAGCTATTATTTCAGGAAGTTACTTAGTTGTCCTGAGTATCTCACATGTATACATTGTACGAGAACAGAGTTTACCACCCCAGAATATGTCTCTGGCATATTCATTACTTTACGGAGAAGGCAATGGCAACCCACTCCAGTAATCTTGCTTGGAGAATCCCATGGATGGAGGAGCCTGGTAGGTTGCAGTCCATGGGGTCGCTAGGAGTCAGACAGGACTGAGCGACTTCCCTTTCACTTTTCACTTTCATGCATTGGAGAAGGAAATGGCAACCCACTCCAGTGTTCTTGCCTGGAGAATCCCAGGGACGGGGGAGCCTGGTGGGCTGCCGTCTATGGGGTGGCACAGAGTCGGACATGACTGAAGCGACTTAGCAGCAGCAGCAGCAGCAAGCTGTTCCTTATTTTCAGAAACAGCAAACAGGGGAGAAACTCTGAAAAACAAGAAGGATTTACCCTTATGTACTGCAGATGGTGATTGCAGCCATGAAATTAAAAGACGCTTACTCCTTGGGAGGAAAGTTATGACCAACCTAGATAGCATATTCAAAAGCAGAGACATTACTTTGCCAACAAAGGTCCCTCTAGTCAAGGCTATGGTTTTTCCAGTGGTCATGTATGGATGTGAGAGTTGGACCGTGAAGAAAGCTGAGTGCCGAAGAATTGATGCTTTTGAATTGTGGTGTTGGAGAAGACTCTTGACAGTCTCTTGGACTGCAAGGAGATCCAACCAGTCCATTCTAAAGGAAATCAGTCCTGGGTGTTCAATGGAAGGACTGATGCTAAAGCTGAAACTCCAATATTTTGGCCACTTTATGCGAACATTTGACTCATTGGAAAAGACTCTGATGGTGGGAAGGATTGGGGGCAAAAGGAGAACGGGACGACAGAGGATGAGATGGCTGGATGGCATTACCGACTTGATGGACATGAGTTTGAGTGAACTCCGGGAGTTGGTAATGGACAGGGAGGCCTGGTGTGCTACGATTCATGGGGTCGCAAAGAGTCGGAGACGACTGAGAGACTGAACTCAACTGAACACTTTTCAGTATTTCTAATTTCCTGCAATGTAGTTATGTATCTCTCATAAATTTAAGAGCGCAAAAAATACATTTGGGAAATACTGAGAAAATTTTAGAGGGCTTCCCTGGTGGCTCGGTAGTAAAGAATACACCTGCCAATGCAGGAGACATGGGTTCGATCCCTGGTCTGGAAAGATCCCACACGCCACAGAGCAACTAAGCCTGTGTGCCACAACTACCGAAGCCGGGGCACCCTACAGCCCATGCTCTGCAAAAAGAAAAGCCACTGCAATGAGAAGCCTGCACACCAGGACTAGAGAGCAGCCCCTGCTCGCTACAACTAGAGAAAAGCCTGCACAGCAATGAAGACCCAGCACAGCCAAAAATAAACAGAAATTAATTAAATGAAAAGAATTTTTGAAAAAGAAAAAAATTAGAGCATTAAATAACTGGATTTTACCCTAAATGACTAAATAACCTAACTTTTCTATTGTCTTTACATGTAAAATATTAAATTGAGAATGAAATGATAATGTTCCCATCAAAATATTGCCTTTCTCATTATATCTACTATTTTATCAAATATATATATATGTAAAACCCTATATCATATACTGGACAAAGCTTTCTTGGAACATACAAAATTATAAAACAACAAGAAGTTAAAATGACTTGTTAGAGATTTTTTTCTTCATGTAGTTTCAGGACAACATAGAATATCTTGGGGTCAGAAATGCCAGTGTTGTAATTGTTAGACAATAACCCTGATATAATGCCTGAAGATCATTTCTAAGGAATTATACTTGAAATCTTGAGTCAACTTTTGGATTCACTTTAAGTTTAGCATCCCAAAGCCCATTGGCATAGGCAGTAAAAGTGATTTCTTTCAGAATTAAGATTGGTTTCAACCCTCTGTAGGTAGATCAATATTCCACAAGTATTTCTGCAAATTCCTGGTATGGAGGGCATTTCTAATGGCCAGTCATGCTTCTGATTTCCTCCCTTCACTGTATTCTTATCTTCTGGCCCATGTCTCAGAATTGCTCCTTCATCTCCAACTTCCTTCTGTGCTTAATATGGTACACAGTGCTCTTTTCTTTGGCCTGAAGCAAGTGCGAATACAGACAATGTGTTTAGGCAGAATTCTGCTGAAAAACCTATCTAACTACGAAATAGCAAGTTGTTCCAATTCAATGAGATCTATTTGTCTCTTAGCACCTTGTCAGAAGAGATTTTCCCCAAAGGGCTTCTTGACATTTTGCTGAGTCATCTCACTGTATTACACTGAACACAATGATGCTTCCCCATAGCTATTTCCCCAAAATCTAGTTACAGAGATATTCACCTCAACTGCAACAGCAACAACAAAATGCTATTGATACCTTTTCAGTGCCAAGAACTATGAAGACAGGAAGTCCTAAAAATAGGAGAAAGTTATTCGTTGCAGATAAAGTAAAGCAATTTTTTGAGGCCATCTAAAGGTGAAATGGGACAGCAATGATGCATTCATTCTGAGGTATGTTGGCACTGTGCTAGGCTCTCAGGATGTTGTTTTGGATGAAACAGCAAAAGCCCATGCACTTGCATAATTTATTCTCTAGGGAGACAAGTTATCCTATAAATAGGCAAGTTAACAGCTATGATGAGTGCTGTATAGAGTGTAAGTTTTTGTTAAAGCTATAAAACTTTAAAAAGTTTAAGTGCAGGAAACCTAATTTCAGTTGAAAACTCAAGGAAGGCCTCTGTGAGACATAATCATGCACAGCATGTCTTCAAGGATGAGAAGAAGCTGGGCACGGGATGGACAAGGAGGAAGATGGACAAAGGGCCTGAGGTAAGAACTCTGGGTGGTTGAGGGAATGAAAGAAGGCCAGGTGTGAGAAGCACAGGGAGGACGTTAGCAGGACGATGCAGGGCAAGGAGTTTGTGGAGGAAGACAGAGGTCAGCTCCTGAGGGACGTGAGATAATATTTTTAGTATAATGGGAAATCCATGAAGCATTCTGGGGAGAAGGTGACATGATCCAGTTGACATCGTAAGGAAATCACTCGATAGTTTAGGAAGACTAGATCGAAGAACAGCAATGAATAACAGTTATTTTCATAAATCTAGAAACATTTATGAAATTGGGGACAAAGTACACATATTAGATATAAGAAAACGGACCTGTTAGGGAAGAGGTGTCAGAAAATAGATACAACTTTTCTAATGAGAGAAGTGTCTATTAGGAGCATGAGAATTCTAGAATAAAATTCCTAGAAGACAATGCATATATGAACTTTTTTGAGTAAGTACAGGTATCAACTACCTGAAATACCTTTTTCCATGTGATCATCAAATGGAACATCTAAATCTAATAATCCCATGTATCACAGCTATGTAAGGTCACTCAGAGGGAAGTTCATGGGGGCAAGGCCCAAAACTGCAGGTCTAATCTACACCACTGTTGCCTTCACATATCTCCACACAGCTGATTGTGTGACTGCCATGGTGAAGAATATGGCTTCTAAATTTGAAACTATTAATATATCACCCAGAATACTTATTACTAAATGTGTACTAGTCACTGTATAAATTACATAAATCTTCTGTGCAAGGGCCACTGAGATGGTAGACAGACAATATGTGCTGCACTAGTGGCATATAAACACTGTCAGTACCAACCACTCGGTGAATATGATTAAATATATTATAGATTCAGTAGGCGCTTTTTAATCAAATTTACACATTTTAAGAAATAAGTGAATAGGTTGTACAGATTATAATAAAGAGGAAGTGATAGAGAAGTGCTGTTTACTAAAATTCTTTTTATACATGATAGCAAGTGAAAGAGAAAGTCATTCAGTTGTGTCCGACTCTTTGCGACCCCATGGACTATACAGTCCACGGAATTCTCCAGTCCAGAATACTGGAGTAGGTAGCCATTCCCTTCTCCACGGGATCTTCCCAACCCAAGGATTGCACCCAGGTCTCCTGCATTGCAGGAAGATTACCAATTGAGCTATCAGGGAAGCCCACTAATCTTTGATCACAACCATATATATGAATTTTCTTCTAAAGTTACTCAGGCTTAACCAAAGCAACAAGCAAAATTTTAGCTGAAGATTACAGTCTCCCTCAGTTGTGGGATGGATTAATATGGCTAACAGCAGACTATGATCATTTAAGGCCTCTTTATGTTGGGGATAATTAAACCATACTAAGAATAATCAGATTAATTACACTAGGAAACTGGGATGCATGCCTTATGAATAAGGACAATAAAAAATTTCCTTTAAAGATAAGAGTTGGTAAAGAAGAGACTAAATCAGATGACCTTGGCATACAGTGGGCCAAAGCTGATGGAAATTTTTGACTTAAATTGTTATGTATGATCTTACTAGTACAACTCACTATATTACTTGTATTCTGCCTGTTTTTCAATATCATTGTTTCTGGTATTACCAAATGTGTGACCAAACCAATGATAAAAATAATAGCTAGGTGGCTTGAAGAGGTTGATCAGGTATACAGTCCTATTTGAGATCAATGATTGCAATAGTTTAACTCTGAATGTGGGAAGAAGCAACAAGGAGGAATCATTTTCTAGACCATGAAAGACTAGTAAGATAGGTGGTCCAGAGACTTTTCGCTACTGTTAAGGTGACTCAGACTATAAAGAATCTGCTTGCAATGCAGAAGACGTGCATTGATCCCTGGGTTGGGATGATCCCCTGAAGAAGGGAATGGCTTCTTGCATGGAGAATTCCATGGACAGAGGAGTCTGGTGGGCTATAGTTCATGAGGTCACAAAGAGTCAGTCACCACTGAGTGACTAACACTTTCACTTTTTTTTCCCAGTACAGGACTAGCCCATTGAATGATCTATCAACAAAATCATCACTTCACCTGGGAATAAGCATTCCTAGCACCATGGGACAAAATGGTCATGAAATGCCTGCCAAACCATGGTCAAATTTATGATCATGAAAGGGACCTTCCAACCAAAAATCGTCACTTGCCATGTAGTTCTATAAGGATTAGGTCATTATCTACTGTACTTGATGACCTTCAACACATTCTGAAAAGAGTTCAGGGTAGAGATCAGGAAGGAGGAATTCTGCTGCTCACTCCGGGTTGAGTGCTGCACAATTGTTCTAGTCCTACTGGAGGACAAATCTCAATGAGAAATGGATGTTGTGTTTTTGATTGAGGTAACATGTATCAATGATTAAAGAAACCTGAATAAGGAGAACACAGATTCTAAGTCAGTCATAGGAGACTTAATTTTGTTTACCTTCTCTATGCTTGAAACAGGTTCTAATAACATGCTGTGGATCTGTTATAAGGAATTAATAAAAAGACACTGCAAACATCAGTCAGCTGTCTCTTGAATACGATCAAAACACTTTTTGTAATAACTTATTATAGAAAAGTCCTTAAATATTAGCAGCATATTTATCACAGTTTCTTTACATTAAAGTGGCAATAAAATAGCTACTTACCATTGAAAAAGATCAACTGAAATGAGAATTTTATTTTTTTCATGCCAGACTGAAACACCGAATTTTCATCTTTTAAAAATTCTACTTACAAGTATTAATACAGATGGGAAGAAAATATTTCAATTTTCTAAGACATCCAGTTGTTAGAACACAATAGAGCTCTGTGAGAATATAAGTCAGTTAGAGAAACATTAAATTGGATTTTGCAGGATAATTTCAAAGAACTCGCTACAATCCTTAATTAGGACAGTGTCTCTAAACATTTATTCTCGCTCCTGTGTAGAATATTTATGCTGTCATCTGGCAGTGGTCCATTCAGCTGGGAATATTCAATGAAACAGGCTGTACTAGCATCAGATAATTTGGTATTTCCAAACAGATTCACTCGTGTCACTTTCCAGGTTGAAAGCAGTGCTGCAAGTGTGAAATGAGGCCAAAATAAGGGCTCTGCTTAGTAACCAGAAATAGGATGATGTTATAACATCACTATTCCGACAGTCTCCCAGTCCCAATATGCCAGGATAGATGCTAAACATTAAAAAAAAAAAGTGTAAACATTCTGCAACATACCAAGTGTTCAGGAATGGATGGAATAGCACAAATTCTATTTCACACAGTGCTACAGAATTAGACACAGGAGAACACTTTGTTATGTCCCATAAAATGAACAAGAGCCTAGTCGATGACCCACAGTTCCAGTGTTTATTTAGCACATGATGCTCATCCACAAGCACGAAGCAATGCTTACACAATTTCCTGAGCAGCAACCCTCCTAATGGCATAAACTGGAATCAGCCCAAATGACCTTCCATTGGAGAAGTGCCTAATTTACTCAGTGGAGGAAGATGCACAGGGATATTACACAACAGAAGAATGAAAGTACAGCAGCTGCATTACTGCAAATATGCATACTCAGTTGTTTCAGTCATGTCCGACTGTTTGCACCTCATGGACAGTAGCCTGCCAGGCTCCTCTGTCCATGGGATTTCCCAGGCAAGAATACTGGAGTGGTTTGCCATTTCCCCCTCCAGGGGATCTTCCCCACTTAGGGATCAAAACTGCGGCTCCTGCATTGGCAGCAGATTCTTTACCATTTGAGCCAACTGGGAAGCCCACGGCAGCTGCATGCATCAGTATTAAGTTTAAAAAAGCTTCACAGAAAAAGACAGGCTCTTTTTATATACATATACTATATATATATAGTATACATATACTACTAAATGAGCTAAAATTGTAACACTGTTCATGTTTACAACATGTAAGGTGAAAGCAAGAGAATAAGTATATGGATTTGGACTGCATGTATTTCCAGACTGAAGAGAGAAAGGGGAGGTCGGGAGGAGTGTATAGGGAACTCTGAGCTCTAAATTTGGTGCCATGTACATGACCACTCATTTAATTGTCAAAAAGCAGAGACATTGCTTTGTTGACAAAGGTCCATATAGTCAAAGCTATGGTTTTTCCAGTACTCATGTATGGATGTGAGAGTTGGGACTATAAAGAAGGCTGATATAAATCACAGCAGGATCCTCTAAGGCCCACCTCCCAGAGTAATGGAAATAAAAGCAAAAATAAACAAATGGGACCTAATTAAAATTAAAACCTTCTGCACAACAAAGGAAACTATAAGCAAGGTGAAAAGACAGCCTTCAGAATGGGAGAAAATAATAGCAAACGAAACAACTGACAAACAACTAATCTCAAAAATATACAAGCAACTCCTGCAGCTCAATTCCAGAAAAATAAATGACCCAATCAAAAAATGGGCCAAAGAACTAAATAGACATTTCTCCAAAGAAGACATACAGATGGCTAACAAACACATGAAAAGATGCTCAACATCACTCATTATCACAGAAATGCAAATCAAAACCACAATGAGGTACCATTTCATGCAAGTCAGAATGGCTGCTATCCAAAAGTCTACAAGCAATAAATGCTGGAGAGGGTGTGGAGAAAAGGGAATTCTCTTACACTGTTAGTGGGAATGCAAACTAGTACAGCCACTATGGAGAATAGTGTGGAGATTCCTTAAAAAAATGGAAATAGAACTGCCATATGACCCAGCAATCCCACTGCTGGGCACACACACCAAGGAAACCAGAATTGAAAGAGACATGTGTACCCCAATGTTCATCGCAGCACTGTTTATAATAGCCAGGACATGGAAGCAACCTAGTTGTCCATCAGCAGATGAATGGATAAGAAAGCTGTGGTACATATACACAATGGAGTATTTCTCAGCCATTAAAAAGAATACATTTGAATCAGTTCTAATGAGGTGGATGAAACTGTAACCTATTGTACAGAGTGAAGTAAGCCAGAAAGAAAAAACACCAATACAATATAATAACACATATATATGGAATTTAGAAAGATGGTAACGATAACCTTGTATGCGAGACAGCAAAAGAGACACAAATGTATAGAATAGTCTTTTGGACTCTGTGGGAGAAGGCGAGGGTGGAATGATTTGGGAGAATGGCACTGAAACATGTATATTATCATATGTGAAACGAATCGCCAGTCCAGGTTCCATACATGATACAGGACGCTTGGGGCTGGTGTACTGGGATGACCCAGAGGGATGGGATGGGGATCGGAGGTGGGACAGGGTTCAGGATGGGGAACACATGTATACCTGTGGCGGATTCATGTCAATGTATGGCAAAACCAAAACAATATTGTGAAGTAATTAGCCTCCAATTAAAATAAATAAATTTATATTAAAAAAAAAAGGCTGAGAGCCAAAGAACTGGTGCTTTTGAACTGTGTTGTTGGAGAAGACTCTTGAGAGTCTCTTGGAGAGCAAGGAAATCAAACCAGTCAATCCTAACGAAAATCAACCCTGAATATTCACTGGAGGACTGTTGTTGAAGCTCCAAAACTTTGGACACCTAACTCAAAGAACTGACTCATTGGAAAAGACCCTGATGCTAGGAAAGACAGGGCAGGAGAAGAAGGGGAAGATAGCAGATAAGACCATTGGGTGGCATCACCAATTAAGTGGACATGAATTTGAGCAAACTCTGGGAGATAGTAGAGGACAGGGGCCTGGTGTGCTCCAGTCCATGGGGTTGCAAAGAGTTGGAAATGAGAGCGACTGAACAAGAACAACAGATATATGCCTTTTATAACTGTGCTGTTTTTCACTATATAAAATGTGATTGTGAAACAAATTTATTTTAGGGCCAGCAGTTTGCTTAGATGTGAACTGTCTGAGGTGGACTTGCTTCTCTAGACTGAAGGACATCATTTGAAAGGACTTTGGACGCACCACTCTGTAAGGGCCTACCTCAACAAAATAGATTTTGACATGTATCTGTTTTTATACATAGTTGTATTGGATCTGCTAATATTTGTTGAGGACTTTTTCACGTATGTTCATGAGAGATGTTGGTCTGCTGTTTTCTTATAATGTCCCTGTCTGCTTTTGGCATTAGGATACTGCTGGCCTCTTAGCATGAGTTAGGAAGTATTCCTTTAGCTTATATCTTCTGGAAGAGACTGAAAAAGCATTAATACAATCTGTTGTTAAATAACATGGTAGAATTCATCAGTGAATCCATTTGAACCAGGGTCATTCTATCTTGAAAGTTGATTAATTATTGATTTATCTTCCTTAATAAAATACTGGCCTATTTAAATTGACTGATTGTTTTTAATTAGAAAATAAACTCAAGATACTAAAGAGTCAACTGGATTTAGAGTCCATGTCAATTTCTTTCAGATGATGGTAAGTGTTAACATAGTTCCTCCCACATGTACTTTGATAATGTCTTCTCTAACTTTTACAGAATCACACCAAGGTACGTTAACTTAGTTTTTATATTAGCTACTCTCTTAACCTGTTTGCTTTAACTATTGCTTTAATTATTCAACTATTAGGACATGTCAAGTAGTATGAAGAATATCCTAAGATACACAGCTTGTTGTTTGTTTTGTTGTTCAGTCTCTAAGTCGTGTTCGACTTTTTGCAACCCCAAGAACTCCGGGCTTCCCTGTTTTTCACCATCTCCCCGAGTTTGCTCAAACTCATGTCCATTGAGTCGGTGATGCCATCCAACCATCTCATCCTCTGTCATCCCCTCCTTTTCCTGCTTTCAATCTTTCCTAGCATCAGGGTCTTTTCTAATGAGTCAGCTCTTCATGTTAGGTGACCAAAGTACTGGAGCTTCAGCTTCAGCATCAGTCCTCCCAATGAACATTCAGGGTTGATTTCCTTTAGGATTGACTGGTTTGATCTCCTTGCTGTCCAAGTAACACTCAAGACTCTTCTCTAGCACCACAATTTTAAAGCATCAATTCTTTAGCACTCAGCTTTCTTTATGGTCCAACTCCCATATCTGTACATGACTACTGGAAAGACCACAGCTTTGACTATACGGACCTATACAACAGAGCACCCCACCAACCCTGCGTCTTAAGTGTGCCCTTTACATATGCTGGCTCCCTGTATACAGACAGTGGAGAGCACTTATACATTAGGTGAACTGGTTTGTTCATCCTTGTCCAACAGTGAGATAAACTATACCCATGGAAGGAATGTCGTAGATGAGGGAATCGCCTGGGATTCCTTGGGGTCATTTGAAGAAATGGGAGAGGAAACCACATTCATAGTGCACTTCAAGACCACTACATATATTTTGAAACACCTTGCTCTCTCTTGACTACATAAGCCTAAGTTTCTTATTGTAGTCCATCCAAAGTAAAAGGCTTCTTTTTTTTCTTTAAAACAAGATTACTTTTCTGACAAGCAAATGTCCAAGAGAGATGACATTTTTAAAGTGACCAGAACAAAAATAAAGTTTAAAAATATCCCGCATGACAGATGTCTTCACTCACCTCTAGTTAATATACTATCCTTATATTATATGTGTTTGTTTAGTATTCATACCATTCAGGTATGACCTAAATCAAATCCCTATGACTATACAGTGGAAGTGAGAAATAGATTTAAGGGACTAGATCTGACAGACAGAGTGCCTGATGAACTATGGATGGAGGTTCGTGATATTGTACAGGAGACAGTAATCAAGACCATCCCCCAAAAAAAGAAATGCAAAAAAGCAAAATGGCTGTCTGAGGAGGACTTACAAATAGCTATGAAAAGAAGGGAGGCGAAAAGCAAAGGGGAAAAGGAAAGATATATCCATTTGAATGCAGAGTTCCAAAGAATAGCAAGGAGAGATAAGAAAGACTTCAATCAATGCAAAGAAATAGAGGAAAACAATAGAATGGGAAAGACTAGAGATCTCTTCAAGAAAATTAGAGATACCAAGGGAACATTTCATGCAAAGATGGGCTCAATAAAGGACAGAAATGGTAGGGACCTAACAGAAGCAGAAGATATTAAGAAGAGGTGGCAAGAATACACAGAAGAACTGTACAAAAAAGATCTTCACGACCAAGATAATCACGATGGTGTGATCACTCACCTAGAGCCAGACATTCTGGAATGTGAAGTCAAGTGGGCCTTAGGAAGCATCACTATGAACAAAGCTAGTGAAGGTGATGGAATTCCAGCTGAGCTATTTCAAATCTTGGAAGATAATACTGTGAAAGTGCCACATTCAATATGTCAGCAAATTTGGAAAAGTCAGCAGTGGCCACAGGACTGGAAAAGTTCAGTTTTCATTCAAATCCCAAAGAAAGGCAATGGAAAGAATGCTCAAACTACTGCACAACTGCACTCATCTCACACGGTAGTAAAGTAATGCTCAAAATTTTCCAAGCCAGGCTTCAGCAATATGTGAACCGTGAACTTCCAGATGTTCAAGCTGGTTTTAGAAAAGGCAGAGGAAACAGAGGTCAAATTGCCAACATCTGCTGGATCATCAAAAAACAAGAGAGTTCCAGAAAAACATCTATTTCTGCTTTATTGACTATGCCAAAGCCTTTGACTCTGTGGATCACAATAAACTATGGAAAATTCTGAAAGAGATGGGAATACCAGACCACCTGACCTGCCTCTTGAGAAACCTGTATGCAGCTCAGGAAGCAACAGTTAGAACTGGACATGGAACAACAGACTGGTTCTAAATAGGAAAAGGAGTACTTCAAGGCTGTATATTGTCACCCTGCTTATTTAACTTATATGCAGAGTACATCATGAGAAATGCTGGGCTGGAAGAAGCACAAGCTGGAATCAAGATTGCTGGGAGAAATATCACTAACCTCAGATATGCAGATGATACCACCGTTATGGCAGAAAGTGAAGAGGAACTAAAGAGCCTCTTGATGAAGGTGAAAAGAGGAGAGTAAAAAAGTTGGCTTAAAGCTCAACATTCAGAAAACTAAGGTCATGGCATCCAGTCCCATCACTTCATGGCAAATAGATGGGGTAATAGTGGAAACAGTGGCTGACTTTATTTTTCTGGGCAGATGGTGATTTCAGCCATGAAATTAAAAGACGCTTATGCCTTGGAAGGAAAGCTATGACCAACCTAGACAGCATATTTAAAAGCACAGACGTTACTTTGCCAACAAAGGTCTGTCTAGTCAAGGCTATGGTTTCTCCAGTGGTTATGTATGGATGTGAGAGTTGGACCATAAAGAAGGCTGAGTGCTGAAGAATTGATGCTTTTGAACTGTGGTGTTGGAGAAGAGAAGACTCTTGAGAGTCCCTTGGACTGCAAGGAGATCCAACCAGTCCATCCTAAAGGAGACAGTCCTGGGTGTTCATTGGAAGGACTAATGTTGAAGCTGAAACTCCAATACTTTGGCCACCTTATGAGAATAGCTGACTCATTTGAAAAGACCCTGATGCTGGGAAAGATTGAGGGCAGGAGGAGAAGGGGATGACAGAGGATAAGATGGTTGGATGGCATCACCAACTCAAAGGAAATGAGTTTGGGTGGACTCCAGGAGTTGATGAGGGAGAGGGAGGCCTGGTGTGCTGCAGTTCATAAGGTCACAAAGACTCGGACACGACTGAGAGACTGAACTGAACTGAACTGAACTGATACAGAATGTAAGCCTGGTGTGCATCTTTTTTTTTTTTTTAAAGATAGCAGAGACTGAAAGGTTTAGTCTCAAGTTGGAGAGAAAGGAATTCCTAATCATAGGGGAAGAAAAAGGTTGAATGAGTTGTATGTCTGTTTTCGGAAAACGTGAGTTACTGCTTTCTTATTCCGAAAACACTTTTTAAGTGGCATATAGGAGACTATATATGAGAGAAACAAACAAAATGCAAGAGAAAAAGAATTTTTAAAATAAGAAAAAGTAATTTTGTCTACTTTATTTTTAAATGCCTTTTTTTCTGTTCTTTTCCTTTCCCTCTCCTTTCCTCCCTCCTTCTCTATTTCACAGAGGGGCTTATGAGTAAATATTGAATAAATGAAAGTAGGAACGATAACAAACTTAAAGGAGGAGGAAATGGCAACCCACTCCAGTGTTCTTGCCTGGAGAATCCCAGGGACGCAGGAGCCTGGTGGGCTGCTGTCTATGGGGTCGCACAGGGTCGGACACGACTAAAGCGACTTAGCAGCAGCAGCCACAAACTTAAAATATATCATAAATGAATGTGGGATTAGGAAGCATGGAATAACTTAAAATATTTTATAAAGTATTTTAAAGGAAATGCTTTACCTCTTTATTTGCTATTACAATATTTTAAATTGAACTCAGAAACTTGAGCAGTAAATGAAAACCAAACTTGGTTTTTCTGTATGTGCATTTTGCTTCTTTCTCTTAAAATGAAGCCTGTCTGTGGCATTAAAAAAAAGAATTCCAGGATACTCACTAGTATTAATTAATCAATTCAGTTTATGGAAGACAATGTGGCCCCCTAGGAGCCACATTCAAAATCTTAAAACATATGGCCAAATCAGTGTTCCAAGACTGAAACAAAAGTGACAGTGAATTGGTAAAAACATTCAAACCATTAAAAAATTTA
Source organism: Bos indicus (assembly GCF_029378745.1). Taxonomy (NCBI): domain Eukaryota; kingdom Metazoa; phylum Chordata; class Mammalia; order Artiodactyla; family Bovidae; genus Bos; species Bos indicus. The sequence continues at coordinate 114,177,019 of NC_091789.1, forward strand.
TTTCAGTAGGTATTGAGGAGAAGATTATATTGAGGGAAATATACTTATCTGAATGTGTTCACGATTCACTTCATTTTCGTTTCTTTTCTAAAATTTGTGACATCATGTCAAAAAAGGATACTGAGTTATAAGAAATTCTAGCTTTTTTTTTTTTTTAACTCCAAGCAATAGCTTTAAAAAAATGACTCTGCTCTTCAACACTCTGCTTCTATGCCAGCCACGAAAAACTGCTCCCTATAAGGGCTATTGCCTTGTCTTTAACTGTCAACTCTAGCAATCAATAAGGTTTATTCCTCTTTTATTTTTCACATGACCTACCAAGTTGTCATATAAATCAAGCCTTTATAAATTTAATCTATAACCAACTTTGCTTTGCACCTTAATACGAAAAACAGGAGTTGCCAGCAGCCACTGAGTCCACTGGAACAGCTCTTTTGCAAGACAGAACTGCTGATGCCTGAGGACTATCTCTAGTTAGAATGCCATGGCTGAGTAATATTTCATTGTGTACTCAGCCATTAAAAAGAACACATTTGAATCAGTTCTAATGAGGTGGATGAAACTGGATCCTATTATACAGAGTGAAGTAAGCCAGAAAGTAAAACACCAATACAGTTACTAAATTCTAATATGGAATTTAGAAATATGGTAACAATAACCCTATATGCAAGACAGCAAAAGAGACACAGATACATGAAGTCTTTTGGACTCTGTGGGAAAAGGTGAGGGTGGTATGATCTGAGAGAATAGCATTGAACCATGTATATTATCATATGTGAAACAGATCGCCAGTCCAGGTTGGATGCATGAGACAGGGTGCTCAGGGCTGGTGCACTGGGATGACCCAGAGGGATGGGATGGGGAGGGAGGTGGGAGGGGGGTTCAGGATGAGGAATACATGGACACCCATGGCTGATTCACGTCAATGTATGGCAAAAACCACTACAATATTGTAAAGTAATTAGCCTCCAATTAAAAAAAAAATGCCATGGATTCCCATCAGTCTTGTCTAGTTTTCATAGATTTTCTTAAATAAATGCTTTTCACTTTGTTGGATGCCCACCAACGAATCTTTACCCATCAAAGACTTTGAATGAAAATTTCACCAGCTCAAGAGATGCATCTCCAAGCATAAGATTTCCCCAAACTCCTCACACTACCATTGTAGAAGTACAATTTCCCTCAGAATCTTAAAGGTGGGGGGGTTATTTGAGTTGTTCTTGGAAAGACATTATGTTTTATCTTCATCCACCTGTTAGCACATCGTAAGCATGAGATGCAAGGAAAATCAAAGATCTTGGAAGTACAAGCATAAAAAAACAGGGTGCTTGAGAAGAACTGAGTCTAGAATACACTGATGACAGCTAAAACAACAAAGCTCTCTCGCCATAGTAATAGGGACCTAGATCTGTGTCAAATAGAACTTGCTAATAAGTTGACATGAAATAAACACCTTTGTACTGGTCACCCCAGGTGGCAGTAGTGGTAAAGAACCTGTATGCCAATGCAGGAGAAACAAGAGGTGCGGGTTCAATTCCTGTGTCAGGAAAATCCTCTAGAGGAGCACATGGGAACCCACTCCAGTACTCTTGCCTGGAGACTCCCCATGTACAGAGCAGCCTGGCGGGCTACAGTCCACAGAGTCCCACAGGGTCAGACACGACTGAGGCAATGTAGCCCACACGCACACTTGTCAGCAGGTAATGTGTTGAAAAATAGGGTACAAAATGGTGAATTTTTATTCTCTTACCAGCTGCTGTGGTATGGTTACTTTTAGTAGAAGTTGAGCCTAGAGAGACCTGAGAAGATTCTGCAGATCAGTGCTTCTCAAACTTGACCTTGTACATGAATCACTAGGGATCCAATTAAAGTACAGATGCTGATACAGTTGGTCTGAGGTTTGGCTTGGAACCTACATTTCTAGCAAACTACCAAATGATACCAATATTTCTGGTGTCTAGGGACCTTACTTTGAGTAGCAAGGATTTAGAGCCCTATGGATGGAATCCACTGAATGAGCAGATGGAGAGAGGAGGAAAGGATGAGACTGACAAAGAGTGAAGAGAGGATAAACGTGGATTCTGATGAGACAAGCCAGACATAAAGACTTTTCTCTTTATTATGTAGAACCCCTTCCTCATGACTTTGCAAAAGTCATTAAGATTAGTAATGAACTATATAATTCAAAATTACATAGTTCTAGGAAAGAATAATCTTTTCAACAAAAGATGCAGGGAAAACTGAATATTCACATGCAACACAATGGAGCTGGATCAATAAGCTACATCACATAAAAAATTAACTGAAAATGATCCTAACACCTAAATTCAAATACCAAATCTGTAAGAATCAGAAGAAAACATAGGGGGAAGTTACATGACAATCATGGCAATAATTTCTTGAATACAATACCAAAAGCTCTAGGAACAAATGGAAAAGTCGATAAATTGTAGTTCATTAAAATTAAAAGCCTTTGCACATCAAAGGACAGTATCCAAAGAGTGAAAAGGCAACCTACTGAATGCAATAAATATTTCCAAATCATATATCTAATAAGCTACTAATATCGAGAACATATACAGAACACCTAAACTCAACAATAACAAATATACCCAAGTTAAAAATGGGAAAAGAACTTGAATAGTCATTTCACCAAAGAAACACAAACGGCCCATAAGAACATTAAAAAAAATGCTCAACATCACTAATCATAACAGATATAGATGAAACTACCAGGTACCACATCTCATCCATTAGGATGGTTAGGATACAGAAACAGAATAGGGACTTCCTCTGTGGTCCAGTGGTTAAGACTCACCCTTCCAATGCAGGGGGTGGGGGTTTGAGCCCTAGCCCAGGAACTAAGATCCCATATGCCTTGGGGTGTGGTCAAAAATTAAAATAATAAGTGTAGGTGAGGATATGGAGAAATAGGATCATTGTACATTGCTGGTGTGAGAGAAAAAATGATGTAGTTGCTGCAGAAAACATATCAATCATAAATCTTCAAAATATTAAAAATGGAATTATCATATGATGGAACGATTACACTCTAGCTATATACCCCAAATAGGTAAAATCAAGAATTTTATCAGATATTTCTAATCCACTGTTCAAATAAGCAAGATTCTCAAGAGCTAAAAGGTAGAAACAACCCAAATGTACACTGACAGGTGAAAGGTTTAACAAATGTGACATAAATGTATCACACGTGCAATGGGATATTTTTCAATCTTAAAAAGAAATTCAGTTCTGATATGTGATACAAGTTGAATATGCCTTGCAAACTATGCCAAGTGGAATAAGCAAAAACATTTTTACAAATCCATTTATTTGAGATACTGGTGGGGGAAATATCTACAGGAGCAAGGGATCGGGGCAGAGTAGGCATGAGCCTTTCCAGCCAGGAGCCAGAGCTGGACCCTGATGTCACCGGGATGCTGACTAAAGACCGTTCCTGCTGAGTGCAGCTTCCAAGAAACAGGGAAGGATGGTGGAGAGGGGGTGATCACGTAAGTAGGGCAGCACCATAGCAGAGCTCAGTGTGGGACCAGTGACCAAGGTCTATGGTGGGATCAGCATCACTGTAGCTGCCCACAACCCCATTCCCAGCCCCCCATCTGGCAGACTCACCTTCAGAGTGTGGGGGGAAGCATGCAGAGCCCCCAGGAAGGGAGACTACTACAAGCAACTATACACAATAAAATGGACAATCTAGAAGAAATTCTTAGAAAGGTATAATCTCCCAAGATAGAACCATGAAGAAATAGAAAATATTAACAGACCAATCACAAGCACTGGAATTGACACTGTGATTTAAAAATTGTTGACAAACAAAAGTCCAGGGCCAGATGTCTACACTGGTTAATTCTATCAATCATTTAGAGAAGAGTTAACACCTATCCTTCTAAAACTATTTCTAAAAATTGCAGAGGAAGAAACATGCCCAAACTCATTCTCTGAGGCCACTATTACTCTGATACCAGAAGCAGACAAAGATAGCACACAAATACACAAAAACATTACAGACCAATGTGACGGATAAACATAGATGAAAAATCCTCAACAAAATGTTTGTAATCCAAATCCAAAAATGGTTTAAAAGGATCATATATCATAATCAAGTGGGATTAATCCCAGAGATACAAAATTTTTTCAGTATCCATAAATCAATCAGTGTGATACACCACATCAACAAACTGAAGAATAAACCATATGATTACCATAACAGATGCACAAAAAGCAAAATTCAACACCTGTGTATGATAAAAAAAAAAAAAACTCTCTAGAAAGTGGGCAGAGATGGAACTTACCTCAGTGTAATATAGGCCATATATGACTAATCCACAGCAAAAAAAAAAAAAAGAAAAAAAATAATGATCAGGATAGTAATGAATTTACATTTTTCTTAGTTATTGAAATGCATATTTCATATGATATGATACATTAAGCATCCAATGGTCAGTCCACAATGACTGTTTCCATGCTTCTACCTCTGTTTTCCTGTGAGTTTTACAGTTTTAGTTCCTACACTTAGGTCCTTGAATCGTTTTGAATAAATTTTCATATGATGTGAGGTATCGGTTCAGCTTCATTCTTTGGCAATGTTAGTATCCAGTTTTCTGAGCACTGTTTGTTGAAGACTGTTTCCCCCACAACAATCTAGCTTTTCTTTGTTTTATCCTGCACTGCTTGGCATGTGGGATCTTAGTTCCCTCACCAGGGATCAAAACCTTGCCCTCTGCACTGTAAGCTCTGAGTCTTAATCACTGGACTGCCAAGAAGTCCCAAAACAATGTAGAATTTCCAGATGTTCAAGTTGATTTAGAAAACTCAGAGGAACCAGAGATCAAATTGCCATCATTCATTGGAACACAGAAAAAGCAAGAGAATTTAAGAAAAACATCTATTTCTGCTTCATTGACTATGCTAAAGCTTTTGACGGTGTGGATCACAGCAAACTGTGGAAAATTCTTAAAGAGATGGGAATACCAGAACACCTGACCTGCCTCTTGAGAAATCTGTATACAGGTCAAAGGGCAAGCCCCAGCAAGATGGTAGGAGGGGCAAATTTGCATTTAGAATCAAACCCCATTCCCACCAGCAATGCTCAGAGGGCTCAAACAAACCTTGTGTGCACCAGGACACAGGGATCCCACAGAGACTGAGACAGAATTGTCTTTCAGTGTCTCCTGTGGAGGTAGAGGTCACCAGTGGACTGCCACAGGGACAGGGGCTCTGGGTGCAGCAGACGTGGGTATGGCACAACCCTCTTGGAGGAGGTTGCCATTAACCACACCATATAGCTGCCAGAACTTACATAGGACTGGGAATAGATACTTGAAGGGCACAAACAGAACCTTGTGTGCACCAGGACCCAGGAAAAAGGAGAAGTGACCCCACAAGAGACTGACCCAGACTTGCCCAGGAGTCTCCAGTGGAGGCATGGGTTGGTGGTGGTCTCCTGAAGGATTGAGGGCAGTAAGTGTAGCAGTACATGCATGGGATCCTTTGAAGGACGTTGCCATTACCTCCACCATAGTTTGAAAGTGAAGTTGCTCAGTCGTATCCGACTCTTTCCAATCCCATGGACTGTAGCCTACCAGGCTCCTCCCTCCATGGGATTCTCCAGGCAAGAGTACTGGAATGGGTTGCCATTTACTTCTCCAGGGGATCTTCCCAACCCAGGGATCGAACCTGGGTCTCCCTCATTCCAGGCAGATGCTTTAACCTCTGAGCCACCAGGGAAGCCACCCCACCGTAGTTTGGCCCCAGGTAAATAGCAGGGAGAAAACATAGCTCCACCCATCAACAGAAAATCAGATTAAAGATCTACTGAGCATGGCCCCGCCATCAGAAACAGACGCAGTTTCCCCTTCAGTCAGTCTCCCCCATCAGGAAACTTCCATGAGCCTCTTATCCTTATTTATCAGGGGGCAGACAGACTGAAAACCACAATCACAGAAAACTAACCAATCTGATCACAGGGACCACAGCCTTCTCTAACTCAGTGGAACTATGAGCCATGCCATGTAGGGACACCCAAGATGGTCATGGTGGAGAGTTACGACAAAATGTGGTCCACTAGAGAAGGGAATGGCATACCACTTCAGTATTCTTGCCTTGAAAACCCCATGAACAGTATGAAAAGGCAAAAAGATAAGACACTCAAAGATGAACTCCCCAGGTCAGTAGGTGCCAAATATGCTATTGGAGATCAGTGGAGAAATAACATAAGAAAGAATGCAGACATGGAGCCAAAGCAAGAACAACATCCAGTTGTGGATGTGAAGGGTGATGGAAGTAAAGTCTGATGCTGTAAAGAGAAATATTGCATAGGAACCTGTTAGGTCCATGAATCAAGGCAAATTGGAAGTGGTAAAACAGGAGATGGCAAGAGTGAATGTCGACGTTTTAGGAATCAGCGAACTGAAATGGACTGGAATGGGTGAATTTAACTCAGATCACCATTGTATCTACTACTGTAGGCAAGAATCCCTTAGAAGAAATGGAGTAGCAATCATAGTCAACAAAAGAGTCCAAAATTAAGCACTTGGATGCAATCTCAGATGACAGAATGATCTGTTTGTGTCCAAGGCAAACCATTCAATATCACAGCAATCCAAGTCTATTCCCAACCAGTAATTCTGAAGAAGCTGAGGTTGAATGGTTCTGTGAAGACCTACAAAACCTTCTAGAATGAACACCCCAAAGAGATGTCCTTTTCATTATAGGTGACTGGAATGCAAAAGTAGGAAGTCAAGAAGCACCTGAAATAACAGGCAAATTTGGCCTTGGAGTACAGAAAGAAGCATGGCAAAGGCTAATAGAGTTTTGCCAAAAGAACACACTGGTCACAGCAAACACCCTCTTCCAACAACACAAGAGAAGATTCTACACATGGACATCACCAGATGGTCAACACCGAAATCAGACTGATTATATTCTTTGCAGCCAAAGATGGAGAAGCTCTATACAGTCAGCAAATACAAGACCCAGAGCTGACTGTGGCTCAGATCATGAACTCCTTATTGCTAAATTCAGACTGAAATTGAAGAAAGTGGTGAAAACCACTAGACCATTCAGGTATGACCTAAATCAAATCCCTTATGATTATACAGTGGAAGTGAGAAATAGATAAGGGACTAGCTCCAATAGACAGAGTGCCTGAATGAACTACGGATGGAGGTTCGTGACACTGTACAGGAGACAGGGATCAAGACCATCCCAATGGAAAAGAAATGCAAAAAAGCAAAATGGCTATCTGGGAAGGCCTTACAAATAGCTGGGAAAAGAAGAGAAGCAAAAAGCAAAAGAGAAAAGGAGAGATATACTCATTTGAATGCAGAGTTCCAAAGAATAGCAAGGAGAGATAAGAAAGCCTTCCTCAGCAATCAATGCAAAGAAATAGAGAAAACCAATAGAATAGGAAAGACTAGAGATCTCTTCAAGAAAATTAGAGATACCAAGGGGACATTTCATGCAAAGATGGGCTCAATAAAGGACAGAAATGGTATGGATCTAATAGAAGCAGAAGATATTAAAAAGAGGTGGCAAGAATACACAGAAGAACTATACAAAAAAGACCTTCATGACCTAGATAATCACGATGGTATGATCACTCACCTAGAGCCAGACATACTGGAATGTGAAGTCAGATGGGCTGAAGGAAACATCACTACAAACAAAGCTAGTGGAGCTGATGGAATTCCAGCTGAGCTATTTCAAATCCTGAAAGATGACACTGTCAAAGTGCTGCACTCAATATGCCAGCAAATTTGGAAAACTCAGCAGTGGTCACAGGACTGGAAAAGGTCAGTTTTCATTCCAAACCCAAAGAAAGGCAATGTCAAAGAATGCTCAAACTACTACACAATTGCACTCATCTCACACGCTAATAAAAGTAATGCTCTAATTTCTTCAAGCCAGGCTTCAACAGTATGTGAACCGTGAACTTCCAGATGTTCAAGCTGGTTTTAGAAAAGGCACAGGAACCAGAGATCAAATTGCCAACATCCATTGGATCATCAAAAATGCAAGAGAGTTCCAGATAAACATCTATTTCTGCTTTATTGACTATGCCAAAACCTTTGACTGTGTGGATCACAACAAACTGTGGAAAATTCTGAAAGAGATGGGAATACCGCACCACCTGACCTGCCTCTTGAGAAACGTGTGTGCAGGTCAGGAAGCAACAGTTAGAACTGAACATGGAACAATAGACTGGTTCCAAATAGGGAAAGGAGTACATCAAGGCTGTATACTGTCACCCTGCTTATTTTATATGCAGAGTACATTATGAGAAATGCTGGGCTGGAGGAAGCACAAGCTGGAATCAAGATTGCTGGGAGAAATATCAATAACTTCAGATATGCAGAAGACACCACCCTTATGGCAGAAAGCGAATAATAACTAGCCTCTTGATGAATGTGAAAGAGGAGAGTGAAAAAGTTGGCTTAAAGCTCAACATTCAAAAAACTAAGATCATGGCATCCAGTCACATCACTTCATGGCAAATTATATGGGGAAACAGTGGAAACAGTGGCAGACTTTATTTTTCTGGGCTCCAAAATCACTGCAGCCATGAAATTAAAAGATGCTTACTCCTTGGGAGAAAAGTTATGACCAACCTAGACAGCATGCTAAAAAGCAGAGACGTTACTTTGTCAACAAAGGTTCATCTAGTCAAGGCTATGATTTTTCCATTAGTCATGTATGCATGTGAGAGTTGGACTATAAGGAAAGCTGAGTGCTGAAGAATTCATGCTTTTGAACTGTGTGCTGTTGGAAAAGACTCTTGAGAGTCCTTTGGACTGCAAAGAGACCCAACCAGTCCATCCTAAAGGAAATCAGCCTGAATATTCATTGGAAAGACTGATGCTGAAGCTGAAACTCCAGTAGTTTAGCCACCTGATGCGAAGAACTGTATCATTTGAAAAGACCCTGATGCTGGGAAAGATTGAAGGCAGGAGGAGAAGGGGTTGACAGAGGATGACATGGTTGGATGACATGATGGATTCAATGGACATGAATTTGAGTAAATTCTGTGAGTTAGTGATGGACAGGGAGGCCTGGCGTGCCGCAATCCCTGGGATCGCAGAGTCAGACAGGACTGAGTGACTGAAAATACCAAATCACTATGTTGTACACCTGAAACTTACATAGTGTATGCCAAGGATATGTAATAAAACAGAAAATTTCACTTACATCAAACTATCATCTACTAGATAATTCTTTGTAGTCTCACATAAATATCTTTTGACTAATATACGGTGTTGAAATAAATGACCATTTTTATTTTTGAAGAAAAAGATAGACAATCCCAGGAGCAAGAAAGCTAACTTGTTCATGATTTCACCTACAACCGAAAGAAGAAAAACAAAGTTGAAATTTAACAAGGCTGAATTTCCCTTTTAGGAAGGTAGTATGTAAAGTCCAATTTGTAAAGTTTAAATACAGAAAGCTATTCACTAAAATGTGAAACTTCAGGATGAGCAAATGTAAAAAGTGTGTTTGGGCTCTTTAAGTATAATACATTAGTTTCTCATGTCGTTTTGTTCTCTAGTATATTTTGGCGGTGGCAAAATTCGCCCCCCCCCCCCTTCACTTCACCATTACATAATCAGCCCTTTTCCATGTAGCTGCATATGGCTAAACAAAATTTTTGGATATTTCTGTATTCAAGGTGTTAAAATCCATTACTACCATCACACTTTTTTGAGGCCTGAATTGCCCCAAGTTTGGCCATGTGGAGTCCCTTCTAACTAGTTCTTGGTTTTAATTTCTTTAAATTTTGAAATAATTTCTAAATAAATTTTAGATTTACAGAAAAGCTGTAACAATTAATACAGATAGTTCATGTATAACTTCCATTGAACATGTCCTAATGGAAACACCTTATATAACCATGATGTAAATGATCAAATTCAGAACATTAACAATGATACAAGTAACTAAACTGTAGATCTTTGTGGAATTTTGCTAATCTTCGCACTAATGACATTTTTTTTTAGTCCACTAGCCAACACAGGTACCCACGTTATGTTCATGTGTTATGTCTTATTATTTTATGACTGTCCCTCAGTTGTTCTTTTTAATATATTTATTTGGCTGTATGGGGTCTTAGTTGAAGCATGCAGGGTCTCCTTTGTTGCGTCACATGGGATCTTTCCTTGTGGCACGCAGAGTGTCTAATTGTAGCACGTGGGCTTAGCTGCTTCATGGCATGTGGGATCTTAATTCTCTGACCAGGGATTGAACCCACGTCCCTGGCATTGCAAGGCGGATTCTTAACCATTGGACCACCAGGAAAGTCCCTCCTATGTTGTTCTTTGTACTTCATGATACACACACTTTTTAACAGTACTGATTCGATATCTTGTAGAATGTTCCCCAGTTTGAATGTTTTGTGTTTCCCCACAATTAGAGTGAGCTCATGCAATTTAATTAGCCCTCAGTACATCATATCATGGATTGATGATGCTAAAGTGTCTTCTTAGAGATGGTGTTAAATTTGATCACTTGCTTGTGTGGTGCAGGGGTTCAGAACAGCCTTCCTGAAAATATGCCATTTTGGCATGCAAATTATTTTCAGCCACAGGCAATCTAGATGCTACGGGCCCAAGATAAACTTTTACCTTTTCTTTAAATAATTTAAATTGAGGGCAGTGCCGAAATAACAGACAATACTAGAAATAACTTTTTATGACCCATTTCTATGGCAGGACAAACATCTAATTACTAAAAATATGTCCTTCTTATTGTGCTGTGACTTACCCTCCCACCCTCTCTGAAATTCCATCCCTTAATCCCATTACTTAAATCAGGATGGCATGTATACCTCATTATACCTTTCTGACTCAGAACCATTCATGTAAGATGGGTTTCTGTATGTGTGGCATTCAATTAGATTTTCTTCTGTTAATCTGTCTCATGTCAATTTAATTCTTAGACAAGCCAGAAGAATCTAGAAGGTTAGAGGAAAGTTTTCTTCCTCCCTGACAGTGGTCTCTGCTGAATTTCTCCAACATAAAGTTACTGCTTTTCCTTTTATAATTAATAAATGTCTTATGTGCGCAGCTTTTGACACTATGCAAATATCTCGTTGCTTTCCGTACTTTCATCCACTAGTTTTACTATCAACCAACAGTTCTTTACGCACCAGTTTTTTCTGTCATGTTTGCCCCAAATGATTTTCCTATTACCTTCAATCCTTCTTCACTTATTAGAATTGCTCTCTAAATTAAAGAAGGGGTAAACTTTCTCCCCAATTTATTTGTTAATTCAATTACTTAGTTGAATTATTTAACTATGACAATTCAACTATGTTCACATGAACTCTTTTAATCTTGGAGCATCTTGTGAGTCTAGTGTCCTGGAACAAGAACTTTGTGAAATAACACTATAAATATGTTAACATCCACCAGGAATGGGCTAACAGTGTAACCAGAGACTAACATTCTAACCACTTTACTAACCATCATGACTTTTTGATTCTTAAAGTACATGGGCATAAATACATAATTGTCATTATTCTGCATGATCTACATGGCTTTTCAATGTAAGTCATTAAAAATGCTGCTTAAAGGGAGTAATTGAGGACTTCCCTGGTGGCCCACTGGCTAAAACTTTGTGCTCCCATTATAGGGCACCTGGGTTCGATCCCTGATCAGGGAACAAGATCCTGTATGCTGCAACTAAGACCCAGCACAAGCAAATAAATGAATAAATAAATAAAATTGTTTTTAAAAAGAAAGCAATTAATTCCAATTCTTCTGTTTGGTATCACATACGCTACAGACAATTACTTATAATTTTTTTATAATTGGTATGTGATAGTATTCCTGATAAACAGAAACAAAAATAGCATACTTTCTTAATACAATGCTTTCATGATGACAAAAATGTTTTTCCAAGGTAATTTCTAGATACTGATATGTATAAATTCAATTAAATTGGGATTTGAAGTGAAAATTATGTAGTCCACCTCACAATGCAGCCATTGTTTCAAGCCATCCCTGCTGAATTCCCCTATTAGCAGTTAATAATATTTTAAATGCAAAGGGTGTGGGGCAATAAAATGGTTTGATGAATACATATTATCTCCATTTTTCTTTCTACGATCTATCTATATTTAAGAGTTTCTCTAATAATTGTGATTTTTTAAGGAAAGTTTAAGACTCTTTCTATTTAAGAAATAATGCATGAATTTGTCTGATACTCTAATACATGATTTTGCCTGGTTTTGTTCCAAATTTCTCATGTTCCCAAACTCTATTTCATTGGTTTATTTATTTTATTTCTTCCACAAACCTAGTATGGTTTAAACTTTCCTTCTTTTCATATTCTTTAGCTATAAGACCGTGAGGATGAAATTTAGACATGTAGCCTAAGATTAGATACTATATAAATTAATTACAGCTTCTAACCGGAAAGAGTTTTAAGTATACCAGTAATCACTGAAATAGGGAGTCTGTGATGAATGTCAGCCAAAGGTTACAGTTGAGGTATTATGGTTTAATGGAAAGGGAAATGCTTTGTGGAAATACAGAGTTTTGATAGGATTAAAGAAGGAACAAACCTTAGATGTATGGATATGGGGAGAAGTAGGGCATGCCAGTACGTGCATAATGTAAGCAATAGATTGGTGGCGTATGAATGGAGGTAACAGCAGCCCACTGCTGAGGTGGAATCAAGATCATATTTATATAGACACTGAGTGACAGAGAGATCCACACTAATAACGGGAGCAAAGAGAAACTGCTGACTGGACAATCACTTCCAGAGAAGCAAGAGATAATGAAAACTTGAACTAAAAGCAATGGAAACTGAAACAAAGAAAGATGGGGCCAGACTTGGAACTCCTAGAAGGCTCGTATCTTAATCACCGCTTGCAGTTGAGGGATGAGGACAGGGAAAAGGCAGACATAAAAGATGAATGATATTGGTGACTTGTGCAGGTGAGACTGGGACAGGACACTGGCAGTATCATTCAAAGAAAGAGGAAACCTAGAGAAAAAGCCCTTGGAGGGGCATGTTCTGGTGTGAAATAACCCAATATCAGCTCCTGATAGAACCCTAGGACTTCACAATGCAGCAGTCTAAACTCAGATTTTAAGGAGATACACTAAGCTGGAGGCTAGAGAGAGGTTTAGAACTGAGTAATGCGGTGAAACTGGAGAAGGCAATGGCATCCCTCTCCAGTACTCTTGCCTGGAAAATCCCATGGAACGAGGAGCCTGGAAGGTTGTAGTCTATGGGGTTGCACAGAGTCGGACACGACTGAAGTGACTTAGCAGCAGCAGCAGCAATGCGGTGAAACAATTAATTTGATTATGCATAAAAACATCACTGTTATTGCATTATTAATAAAGCAGGTATATCTTGTTGACTCATGCATGGAAATACATACCTAAGTACATATTAGCTTTAAAACGGCAAGTCATTTTATTTTTATATACAAGTCTGTTTATTTATACTTAGATGTAGGTTAGTTTTATTTTTGTGTACAGATCTGCTTAACAATCACTCAACTTCTGGGTAACTAAAGAGCCTTTATAAGTAGTTTACATTGTCTAGACCCAAGGTATGCAGCAAACCCAGTCTGGAGCAAAATGGGAAATAACATCTTTCTAACGACAGGCTTAAAAGTCCTAATCCAGTAATTTAAGATGTTTCCTTTCTCTGGTAGCAGAGCTGAATAATACCTAGCTGCCAGACCACCATTCACAGGGACAGCTAAGAAAACAAGGTACAGGCCACCGAAAACAAGACCAACCAATCCACCTTGTGTTATGGTACATGTTTCACAATGCAGATCACCTGTATTCAAAGGTAAACTTACAAAACGTTTGTAAGATATGTTTGCTGTCAAAAATGGGATCAACGCCACTGGTAAGCCAGCAGCCTGTGTTACATGTAAGATGCATCGAAAAAGACTGTTTCCTATTAGGCAACAGAGAGCAGCATTAAGTCCAATATGTTAATCCATTTTCAAGCAGATTTCTTTCTGCTTCTAGAAGTTCGTTAATTTTTCTGGCTATGATATCAATTAAGTTCTCCTTGATAGTACCATCTGGTTCATGATTTTCCATCTTGAGCCTTACACTCTTCTCCCAGCAGTTGCTGCCTCCTCCGGTCTTCATCAGGCAAGTGAGGGCTCACCCCAACCTTTGCTCAAGTCGCCTATGTGCAGCCATTTTGGCTGCCACAAGGCAAGTCATTTATATGTTCTTTTATTATATTCACAGTCTTTGTCATCTAGAGTTGTGAAGAAAAAATGACAGAGACTGAAGATTTGTCAGAAAACTTTCCAGTGTAGGTCAAAATACTTGTGAGCTCATGGGTGGACTGAGAGAATATTACACTGAGTGAAATAGACAGAGAAAGACAAATTATGTATGATATCACTTACATGAGGAATCTAAAAATATACAACAAAGGAATATATATAGCAAAAGAGAAACTGACTCACAGATACAGAAAACAAATTAGTGGTTACCAGTGAGGAGAAGAATGGGGGAAAGGGCACGATATGGGTAGAGGATTAAGAGATACAGAATACAATGTATAAAATAAAAAGCAATAATATATTGTACAGCACAAGCAATTATAGCCATTTTTTGCAATAACTTCTAATGTAGTATAATCTACACAAATACTGAATCACTATGCCATACCTTAAACTAATACAAGATTATAAATCAACTATATGTCAATAAGGAGAAGGCAATGGCACCCCACTCCAGTACTGTTGCCTGGAAAATCCCATGGATGGAGGAGCCTGGAAGACTGCAGTTCATGGGGTCGCTGAGGGTCAGACACGACTGAGCGACTTCACTTTCACTTTTCACTTTCATGCACTGGAGAAGGAAATGGCAATCCACTCCAGTGTTCTTGCCTGGAGAATCCCAGGGATGGGGGAGCCTGGTGGGCTGCCGTCTATGGGGTCGCACAGAGTCGGACACGACTGAAGCGACTTAGCAGCAGCCGCAGCATATGTCAAGAAAATGGTTATTCATGGAATGTCTATGAATGTTAATTCTATCTGGCACCAAAACAGTTATGGTGAAGATATAAGGAAATATAAGTTGATCATTCTCTGTAATGACTTATAATCTTGATGAGCTCAAACAGCATTCTCATCTGAATCTTGATTAGAGTATTATATTTTCATTTATCACCATAGATTATGTCTCATATTGGGCCATAAGCTCCTTGAACTAAAATGTCTTCTACTTCATTTTAGCCCAAACAGACATAGTTGACTATTTGTTCAAACTATTAACCACACACAGTAAGTCAACATATTCCTATTCTGAAAATCACAACCTTAGAGAAAATTTATAAATATTAATAATAGGAGCTTGAAATATATTACACAGACCCTTTATAAAAACAGGAAAAATTACTACCATGTAGGAACTAACATAAACAATAACTTAAACTTAATTGCTAATAGTCTGCCTCTGCTCTTTAGGGGGGAGCTTTGTCAGAAATTGATTGACTTCAGTTCAATAGCTGACATCGACACAAGTGGATCCTTTCATTTCAGGACTTACCATATACTGACAGTTACTTTCTAGAATGAGGTAGAAAATAAGGCATAAACATCAACAATTAGTTACTAATTTCAGGACTTCAACAATCCCATATAATGTGCTAAAATTCATTAACAGGGCCATGTTAAAGGAGAGGTAGGGATAGAGACGGAGAAGGCAATGACACCCCACTCCAGTACTCTTGCCTGGAAAATCCCATGGACAGAGGAGCATGGTGGGCTGCAGTCCATGGGGTTGCGAAGAGTCGGACACGACTGAGTGACTTCACTTTCACTTTTCACTTTCATGCATTGGAGAAGGAAATGGCAACCCACTCCAGTGTTCTTGCCTGGAGAATCCCAGGCATGGGGGAGCCTGGTGGGCTGCCGTCTATGGGGTCGCACAGAGTCGGACACCACTGAAGCAACTTAGCAGCAGCAGCAGCAGCAGCAGGGATAGAGAAAAAAAAGTGGCCCCGGAAATCAAGAAGGCAGGTGCAATAACTTTCTAACCAACAAAAATATCATGACTATCTTGAGTATTTGCTATGTAAAATATACTAAGTGAGGTGCCAGATAAAAAGAAATATAAGATGGAACGTTCCCTGCCCTCAAAGAACTTCTACTCAAACTGGAAGCAAACCACCACCCCCTACATGTAAGAACACAAAAAAACACATTCAGAGAGTGAAAAAGAATCCTCTTATAAGGTTTTTTTTTAAACAAGTTATACAAAGAGTAAGGCAGAGTCCTCAACAAGTAATTGCATGAAATAAGCAATGAAAATAACTATAGTTTATATCTACTGAAGGCTAGCAACCTGAAAGGTAGGCAGATGAGGAAACTGAGGCACAGAAAGATGACATAATTTGCCCAAAGCCACACAGCTGGCATCAATGGAACCCCAAACCAGGTCAAATGGATTCCAATGTCCAAGATGTTCCACTTAGACATGCTGCTTTCCTGCTATGGACTGAACTGTGTCCCTACCAAATTGGTATGTTGAAGCCCCATCCCCAATATGACTAAGTGTGGAGATAGGGCCTTTAAGGAGAGAACTAAGGATAAATGAGGTCGTGAGGGCGGGGTCCTAATCTAGTAGGCATGGCATCCTCATGAGAAGGGGAGGGGACGCCAGAATTCTCTCCCTCTCTGTACACACACCCAGGGGGAAAACCATGTGAAGCCACAGTGAGAGAAGTCAGCCAGGTAGATAGGCCTCACCAGGAGCAAACCCTGATGGCACCTTGATCTTGGACCTTCATCTGCCAGAACTGTGAGAAAATAAACTTATGTTGTTTAAGCCACCCAGTCTGTGGTATTTTATCATAGCAGCCCTAGCAGACTAATACACTACCTGTAAAAGAAAAGACGAGAATCTTGCCTTGCACCAACAATGGGACAATACCCACTGCTTTTAAATAGTTTAAAACCCTTTACTTTATTCCTAAGTTCTCCATCTGCATGCATGTGCTCATGCACACACACCTTTCAATCAGTAGTGATATTTAATTAACTATGCAAATATCTTCTAATGGATAATTGTGGATCACCTCACTAAACCCACTGGTGCTTCACACTTGCACAGTACAGGCTCTTTTTTGGTGGGTAGGGGAGATAAGAGAAGGAGAAAAAGAGTCTGGAATGTACTGAAGAGCTCCTATAAGCCATTTAAAATACTTAACGAATGTTCATTGGGAAATCCCTTATTTTAAGTCTCACACGTACTATCAGTTTTTCAGCTAACTGCTGAAGGCAACATTAATGCTTTAATAAACTAGGTAATAATTGATGTAATGTGTAGTATCATGTAGGATAATGCTATTATAAACCATAGTTAACAGTTTAGAAAATCAATAACATATTAAACTAAGGTTAGTGCTTCTGGGAGCGTTCTTTGGCGAACAGTTGTTTTCTGACAGATTGTGACTGCTTCTTCTGCATCTTGGAAGTTAGAACATGTTCTGCTGCCTTAGTGACTGTGGAGAGTTTGTGTCTCTGGAAAAATCACACATACACACAGACACACACCAACCAGTGAACCACAGAACCACATTGCATCTTCCCTCAGCGGAGCTGCTTGCTTACAGGTCTGCAGGTTGGGGAGGAGGCAGGGAAAGGGAAGGCAGCTAAAGTCTGGGCCTGGGGCGTGTTTCCTTTGCTGTCTCCACACACGAACCCATGTGCTGGTGTTGGGTAACTAAAGAAAAGCTAGAGCAGGGTGACCCTTTGGCAGTTTTCTTTAAAAGCGAGTTTGCTGTTCCCAGCTGTCAGGGGTCATGCTAACTTGATGGAAGAACTCTCCACTCTGTGGCTATTCACTTCACATCGCTGCTTCTAAACATCATCGTGAAACTGCCAGAGAGAGACAGAAATGCAGATTCTTGGCAGACTTCCAGGCAACGGTTCCCAGGGGAGGACCATCTGTGTTCTGTCAGAGGATAGTCCCTACCTGAGCTTCCAGAGAGTCAGCGTAGAGAATAACTGGGAAGTCTTTGTGAGGACAATAGACAGCGAGCATCACACTGACTTGTCATTCTGGAAAGAAGTGAATTCATGGCCTGTATGTGTGAATCCCCCACGCCACATGCCCAGGCCCTTCATTAAGCATTCCTCTATAGGTTTTATCCTTTATGAGTAAAATCTCATTTTATACTTACTTTTTGCTGTTTGTTGTTCTACAGGAAAATGTTACTAACATGAACACATTAACATACCACATACCACAGGGGCAAAGCTATGGTATATCATCATTTGTAAAAGGATAAGAGAGGCAGTGTAATGTAGAATGAAAAGCATTCCACTGGGAGCCAGGAAACCTGTGTTCCTCTTCTGGGCTTGTGATTAAACTCCTGGGTGATCACAAGGAAGTGACAACATCCCAGGACCTCAGCTTTCTCATATGTCCCAGGGAATCGGCTGAGATCTAATCCAGGTCCCTTCCACACAACAGTATTCCAGGGATAATTGCATGGTTTCTATGTAGAAGTCATTAGGCTGAGTGTTTTCCCATACCTTTGATCTTCAAAACACCCTGTGAAGTAGGTGTCACCATTACATTTCATGACTGAAGGGCCAGGGCTTGCAGAGAATAAGCAATGGGCCAGAGACACAGCCTGCAAGTGGCTTGGCCAGAACTGTGTATTCTAATGATGATGCTGTGCTCTTTATACAGACCAAACTGCTACGACTGGACAGAGCTACTTTTTGTCATCAAAGCTCTTCCTTGAGGATCTTGGACTTCGAGGGCCCAAGAGAGGGGCAGACTATTATCACTATATTGAGCTTTTAGAGTGCCAGCTGATTATCAGCCACTTCCCTAAGCCCCCAGACCTCCTGTTTGTCACTACCCTAGACATCCCCCCTCACTTACCATATGATCCATTCAGCAACCAAGGCAGCATGCCTGGGCCTGCCTTCCAGGATCCTTTCCAACATTAGGGACTGTCCCCATAAACAGAGTCACAGTGTCATGTTCCAGTACGGTGACAGACGTGTGTATGGGGGCCATTCACCTACATGGCAAGTTGAGGAGAGATGCAGCCCAAATGCAAACAGACCTTTCAGAGACTCACTGCCAATGAAAGGAGTGGAGGGGCACATGAGGGGTGTGGGCCACAGCATATGCTGACTTGAAAGCTGCAGGGCAAGCTCTTTAGGAAGACCTTCTTGAGATCTGGTGATTTCAGCTAAGACCCTGAGGTCAGACATATCTTGATGGTGTCGAGTTCCTTGGAACAATCAATCTGGGATGGGGGCGGGGGGAGAGCACAAGCTAAGGTCCCTGACCTAACCCTTGTAAGAGTGACACGAGGTTACCATATGGTCAGCAGGCAACTGACCAAATCATCTCTGATAGGCTTCCTCTAACAGCCTGTAAAACTTTGTTGCTCCAAAGGCAAATGTTTCCTTAATGTGTAACCCATGGCCTTTCTTCCACTGACTGGTGCCCGCTGCCAACTTCACAGAACTCACTCACACATACCAGCAACAAGACTGACTTCCCTAAAAGCCCGCCTCCAAACTAAAGTGCTCCACTCCCTCATTCGAGTTAGATCAGCATTGCAGTTTGGTGGTCTTTGAATAAAAGTCAATTGCTTTGGGGGTCTTTTCTTTTTTTTCTTTTATTTTTTTTACTTTACAATATTGTATTGGTTTTGCCATACATCAACATGCATCCACCACGGGTGTACATGTGTTCCCCATCCTGAACCCACCTAGGCTGACAGCTTCCTGGCAAACACGCTGACGTTGCTGCAGCTTTCTGTGGATGGAGACCCACAGGCTTGTCCCCACGGGCAGCCGGGAGTGGCTGTAGCCGCTGAGCACATGCAGTGCCCACCTCGGCCTGCAGGTGTGCTCTGTCTAGGAGCAGCCTGCAAAGCTCTGTCTGAGAGCCGTGCCCATGTCCTGGGGCAAGGACTTGATGGAGAGGACTTCGTCTTCAATGTAACCAATCTGCTTCCAGAGAGTGCCTTGCAGATGATCTCATCCACTCTCACTCCGTGAACTGGCAGGACTTCCTGAGAGTAAATCCTGATAGCGAGTGGGCTGTCTCTGCAGCCTGTATTTCTTCTCAAGGCTCTAGAGGGGAAAGTGGACTTCCCTGAACCCGGGGCTTCCTTCTCCACTGTGCACACTGCTTCTCTAAGTTGCTTCAGGGTCCTCAGCTCAGATGGAAAGCACTGCCTGAGTACTGGGAACTCTGTGTAGTTACTGGTTTGAGGGACCCGGCATCTCGTTCAGGCTGTGGAAGCCACACTCTGTGAGGCAGAGTTTCAAAGTTCTCACCAGCTGCTTCTGGGTAAAGCACAGCTCAGGGAAGATCTGTTCTCTCACTCTCAGAGCTGACTCTGCCAGTTATGAGTCAAGTGATTCCCTGAAAAGTTATCATTGAGTAAATCCTCATTTTTATGGGAGCTGTTTTATTGGAGGGCTGTTGAAAATCTCCTGGCAATGATGTAATCCATCCAACACTGACAACTCAGCAAAGGCTGTAGTTAATCTCTGGAATTCAGCAGTCAGAAAGACTCTGTCCCGGCCTGTTGCACAGACCCTCTAGGAGTCTTATGAGACCACCTCATCCTCTGTTTTATAAAAGAAAATTCTGTACCACAGACTGTGGTCAAGATGTATAAATCAAGATGAAAACAGACACCAAAGCCAATGTTGTGATGACAGTCTAAGGCAATTTATTTACTCCTTCTTCAGCAAGCCCCTTCATTCAAGGAGGCCTTTGAGGAAGGGTGAGGAGTATTAATTACAGCTTACAGCAGATTACAGATAGCAGCATCTTTTACACATTTCCTTTCTTGTCAAAACAGACACCACATCTCAGAGGTAAGCATTCTCATCTGTAATTGATGGTTCTCATTAATAATACCATAAATCTGTCACTTTCTACAAACATGCATTATCTCACTTGATCCTAACAACAACATTAGGAGCAATAAAGTCTATGGGAATTTAATTTTGTTTGGTGGCTTCAGTTCCAGAAAGTCTTCAAAAAGAAGGTGGACTTTGACCTTTGTGGGAGGAGGCATGGAAGCTGCATGAGTGCTTTTCCGTGGAAGACTGCATTTCTCCACATCTAAGGGGTACAGCCTTCAACACTGTGCTGCTGACCCCATGCAGGTGCACAGACCATCCCTCTCTTCCTGCCCCTTCATCCTTTCTCATTACAGATGCTCCATTGCCTTACCTCTTGCTACTATTACTCTGCTCCCGAGTCTCTTTCCATATGGAAATACGGCAGAGGGGTGTAGGGTAATGCCTAGACTGGGGGTCCAGAGGCAAATTCTAATCCTAATTTAACAACGGTTGTATGATGTCTGACTAATTTTATCTGTTAAAAACCAAGGAAAGTGGTTGACATGATGATCTCTTAGGACGCTTCTTTTAGTGTAGGGCTATGGAGAAGGCAATGGCAACCCACTCCAGTACTCTTGCCTGGAGAATCCCAGGGACGGGGGAGCCTGGTGGGCTGCTGTCTCTGGGGTCACACAGAGTCGGACACGACTGAAGCGACTTAGCAGCAGCATTCACAGAGTGAGACGGGGTCAGGGAAGCCCAGGGGCTGTTGAGGCACCTAGGGACCTGCAGAAACAGAAGCCTTTACCATACCTGAAGCGGAAGGTGTCCTGACAGCTGGTTGAGGGCTGGAGCTTTGCAGGAAGGGGCCATGGGCAGAGCCATAGCTGTGGAGGAGCATCATCACTGCCCAAGCCAGGAGGAGGTGAGAGAAATACACTCATGACCTCGCTGTCTTCTGCCCTCCAAGAGCCTGCTGACACCTCCTGGCAGAGGCAGAGTACAGAGGGGCCTAGAGATGCCCACTGCAGGGAGCAACCCCCTGGGGCCCAGGGAAGAGCAGAGAGTGGCTCTCAGGAGATCTAGGGGCAGACAGCACATACCTGCCCCCCCAGACCCCAAAGCAGGATTTGGTTGTTCTTTTCTCAGAGGGACAGGTTCTAGCTGTCATTTATATGTGTGATTATGCATTTATTTAAACAGCTGTTATTTCTGTCTCTGCTTGCACCTGTTCTCTGGTATATCACCAGCAGAGTATCCACTTTGCACATCAGCCAGTATCTTTACAATAACTGAAAAATGCTGGTTTTTCTTGGGTGACTAGCTAGAAGCTAGTACCATATTTTCTTGCAGAAAATAAAGTTTTATCAGTGACATAGATTTGATAGTCCACCTAAAGTAGATGATATTAGAAGAATTACAACCTGGATAACACATGTTTAATGTTGATGAATTTATAATGGGGATACACTGAAGCGTTTGGATCTTTACAACTAGCATTAGTTTAGCAAATGAAAGCATGGGGAGTAGAAATCCCGAATTTTATTCTTTATAAGAGTCAATATACTTTTATACACTGGTGTGTATGTGCATATCTGTTTCCTGACTAATGGCTCTTTTTTTTTTCCTTCCAAACAATACACAAAACATGATCAAATGCTTATAAAGCAAAATACCACATTCTACAGTCTCATAGGCTTTATTTCTTTGTTTTGGGCCTAATGGAGCTGCTTGAACGGCATGTTGGAGGATTTTCTGTATCTAAATTATGTCACCACTCTCTCTGATTTTCCACTTTGTTACGAACCCAATAATCTGTTGCCATGCCCAGCTTGCTAAAATTCCCAGCAGAGTGCAGAAGGGTACAATGAGTCTGAAATACCACATCAGATCTAACCCGAGGACTGATGTTAAATAAACCTGAGAGTAAATATTAAGTGAGGAAAGAATTTACCTTCAAACTCCAAGTTTTAGGATCTGTGCCCTTTAATTTCATCCCATCGATTTCTGAAGTACGAATTTGCTTTATAACACTAGAACACTTTTTATTAAGCATCGAGATGCATGTATCCTTAGCTTGTGCTTTATAAAATCTGACAAATGATACTAGGAGACTCCTGAGGGATCTGCAGGGTATCACAGGACTAGCGGCTCTCTCTGTAGCAGGAGATGAGGACACAGTCAACATTCAGATTTCACGTGGTTTCCCCCAGGGAGGGCCACACTCTGAAGAGCCGCACAGCGGCCACACTGAAAGGTGGGGAATGGACACAAGCACACAGTCCACAAACGTGAACTTGGGGAAGCGAAGAAAAACAAACGACACTTCGAGGCAGACACAGTCTCTGGTGAGCAGTAAGAACATGAGACCTGAGGCTCATGCATCTCCTCCATCTCCACCATGTCTGTCTCAAGATGCTTTCACGGCAGACCTTGTGAGAGAGGCACATGGGGGAGTCCGGGGTGTTCGCATCCAGGGATACCGAGTCAGTGAGAACAGAGGAGGGAAGAGGGGGATACTCTATTCAAGTCCTGAGTGCTCACCATGCAGTGGGCTGCTGAGATCTGAGTTAATCCCACCAGAGTCAGAATGCTAAGCAGGGGCTTAGGAGGTGTCATCTGGGTGATTCTAGAGCACATGTCCCCATTTCCAGAAACCCTCAGACACAGAAACTGTCCCTCATTCCCACCCCTCAATACCCTCCCCTCTGCCTCTATGAAGTCCCAGATTATTTTGCCCCCACCCAGGGGAAGAGCACCTGAAGGTCCCTATTCACACGGCAAGGTGTCAGCCCACATGGGGCCACAGATCAGCAACCCTTCAAATCTGGAGCGTGAACGATTTCATCGATGGTGAGACTCAACTAGTGCGGCTGGGAGGGAAGAGGGCAGAAGGCAGGGGGGCTGCTGGCAGGACAGGGAGGCAAGGTGTTCCACCTCAGCCTCGGAGCAGTGGGAGAAGGCACCTGACTCTCAAGCGAGATGGGGTGTGCAGATAAAGGACCCAGAGGAGCTTCCACAGGATGAATCCCCAAACTCTGACGGGTACAGCTCTCTGTGGGGGTGTAACCCCCGAGGGAACAGTCCAAGCCCAGCAGTGGGGTCTCTGTTGGACAGAGCCAGGGTGAGGCACACGTGCCTAGTTCAGCCTCACCTCTGAGACAGTCTCCTATCGGGGGTCCTAGCCCTGTGCTCCTAAACTGCCTGTGCTCCCTTGATTCCTCTTCACTCCTTCACTTTTGTTCTTCCTCCTCTCAGGAGATATTCGGGGATAAACAAACAGGAGGTCTGTGAGGGTCTCCCAAATTCACGTGCCTCAGTGACATCCTGTGTGGCTTGTGTAAAACAACCACGCGGGGCTTGAGCAGCTCGCCCCTGAAATGGTCTGTGCTCGTCTAGGATTCAACACTGAAGTGGAGTCAGGAGGCAAAGAAGGAGAGAGAAGTGTCCTTACATGGGACCGTGTGTGTGTGTGTGTGTGTGTGTGTGCGTGTGTGTGTGTGTGCGCCTGTGCACTTGACTAGGATTCGAACGTGAGGTGGAGTCAGGAAGCAAAGGAGGAGAGAGAAGTGTCCTTACATGGGACCGTGTGTGTGTGTGTGTGTGTGTGTGCCTGTGCACTTGACTAGGATTCGAACCTGAGGTGGAGTCAGGAAGCAAAGGAGAAGAGAGAAGTGTCCTTGTGTGTGTCCTCAGGATTCAACTGTGAGGTGGAATCAGGAGGCAAAGCACGAAAGATAAGTGTCCTTACATGGAATCACGTCTGTGTGTGTCTGTATGTGTGAGCTTGTCCAGGATTCAACCGTGAGGTGGAGTCAGGAAGCAAAGGTGGAGTGAGAAGTGTCCTTACATGGGATTGTGTGTGTGTGTGTGTGTGTGTGTGTGTGTCTGTGTGTCTGTGCACTGAGGCAGAGTCAGGAGGCAAAGGAGGAGAGAGAAGTGTCCTTAGATGGTATCACGTGTGGGTGTATGTGTCAATGGAAAAGGAAGATCTTTGAACTTCATGTATGTTAACTAGACAGTCTCTTTTCAGGTTAGGATTTGCCATATAACTATTTTGGGGATCCTTTCTCGATAGAGCAAAAAAGTATTTTACTGTCAATATCATATTTTTTTAAAAATTTAACCTATTAAAATTAACAGGTAGTGAAGTGAAAGTCACTCAGTCATGTCCAGCTGTTTGGGACCCGATGGACTATACAGTCCATGGAATTCTTCAAGCCAGAATACTGGAGTGGGTAGCCGTTCCCTTCTCCAGGGGATCCTCCCAACCCAGGGATCGAACCCAG
This sequence comes from Bos indicus, assembly GCF_029378745.1. NCBI lineage: Eukaryota > Metazoa > Chordata > Mammalia > Artiodactyla > Bovidae > Bos > Bos indicus. The sequence continues at coordinate 114,202,156 of NC_091789.1, forward strand.
GTCTCCTGCATTGCAGGCAGATTCTTTACCAGCTGAGCCACAAGGAAAGCCCAAGAATACCGGAGTGGGTAGCCAATCCCTTCTCCAGCAGATCTTCCCGACCAGGAATAGAACCGGGGTCTCCTGCATTGCAGGCAGATTCTTTACCAACTGAGCTATCAGGGAAGCCCAAAATTAATAGGTAAGAACTAGGTAACTATTTCACTGAAGTTGCTCAGTTGCTGGCATTTTGCTTCTGTACATTCCTGACACAGTCTTCTGAAATGCAGAGCACTGAACTGGTTGAGCTGGTATTGCCAATCTTTTCATGTTCAGCATGGATTTCTAAATGTTAACCTTCACCTGATTTTAAATGCATTTTTTCTTGCTTATTTATATATGTAATTCTTGGAGTAACATAAATCAAAAGCCACAAATTTCTAATTTAGTGTCTGGTTTTACAGATCCCTGACTCTTCATTAACTTCTTGATTTATAAGCAATGGACCTAAGGTCACAGCTGCTAGATACAAAAACTTGCATGGGATTTACGCACTCCAACTAAGAGCCCTGCTGTAAATCAGTGTCCCATTTACAAATGTTTCCATTACTGAGTGCTTTGGCTGTCTGATTTGAAAACACCTCTATCTTCACTATTAAATTCTGCTTTGTCTTTTTAATATACAGCTTTTTCAGACCATTTGTTACTACCAAGTGATGATTTATGTAAGGCAAAGTAATAAATTTTATAACATAAATTTTAAGAGCTTTGAATTAGGTACACCGGATTTTTGAAAGCTTTATGGCTGAAAAACAATTCTCAGAAGCCAGAAGTAAATTTTACGTCCTATGAAACAAAACACGGAGTGCTGGCCATAGGATGGTCTGTCTTTTCTTTCTATACTATCTCCCCACCTCCTGCATTAAGACTTTCCTCTTTGACAGTGCCTACAGTTTTTGGCTGGATCTAAGAAGACGTCAAAGGGCAGAGAAATGTTAGTATTTGACCTGAACAGATCGATACGATTAGTGTGCACTAAACCTCTTGCTGAATTCGGGGGCCTTCATGGTTTTATCTTGGTTCCCTCTTTCATCTGTGCTTTTCATCTGCTGGGGGCACACTGAGGCACACTGGAACTTAATTTCCTGATTGGGCTCAGGATTCTTGCTGGAAGGCCTGGTAACTACAGATCTGTTGAAGTCATTTATTGTTTCCCTGGCCAAGGGCTGAAGGACTCTTGTTTATCAGTTTTATTCACCTCACCTGCTGGTAACTGAAATACTGCACACTGTCAGAGAGACTTGCTCCAATAGGGGATTAGGGAAAAACCTGAGGGCACTGAGTAAGAATTAGTATTTTAGAATGATCGTATTCTGGAAGGTGTTATTCACAATAAAGGAAATGGATAATTTTCCTCTTGATTCTATAAAACCCAGCAAATCCGTGTCACTGACTTTGTCTCTTAGGTTCATGTGCTTTACTCTTTGTACTTTCTTCCCTGCTAGGGTGCTGCATTGTCACCTGGTAACTTTCACTACAAAGGTTTTTATATTACTGAATTTCCAGGAGCTGAAAGCTATTTAAATGGACAATTAAAGGCACAGATGTTCTTTTGGATGAAGTGACAAACAGTAGACAGAAACTGTTATCCTGTCCTCTCTACAGAGCCCTGAGATTTGTAGGAACCTGAGAAATGGTAGGTGAACAATTTGCTGTACAGCAGTTAGGACTCACCCATAAAATAATTTTTTTCCCTGAAATAATTTTTAACACAAAATATTTAGAATAAAGTAGCCCACGTATTTCTTATAGACCTCTTTTGGGACTATCCTTAAGCCCGGGGGTTGGGGTTGGTCACAGAGAGAAACTAACACAATCTTCTGGAAGTTCAATACATGGTCTGTGTCCTCAAAGTAGCAAAGTGAAAGCAAAAGTGAAAGTGTTAGTCACTCAGGGTGCAAGGAAGGATTCAAATGCAAACTAGTTAGATTCCTATGGGAAACTCTGAGGTTTAAACTAGGTTTCCCTGCTAAGTACTGTCCAAACCACTGCAAGTCACATCAGTTTTTTAGCATCTTAGTTCCTCTATCTTAAATATAAAAGACTTAATTGATAGGTACTCAATGAACACCTATTATGTGCCAGCACTGTCAAAGCTATTGGGGACTGAGTGATCACTGAAGCCACAGTACTTTACAGAATTAAAAGGACAGAATTGGAAAGGAAACATTTTCATAACTACCAAGGTCAGATATATTGTACACAAATTTGAACAAATACTGTATAAGAGGAAGAAAATTCTTCAAGGTCTCTTTCACCTGCATAGTACTAGTGAGGCCACAGGTTGGAATTTGCCCCTTAAGGACAGGAGAGTTCAGGATAAAAATAATGGCAGAAACAGAGAGGAGCTGAGCCCTGACTGGGTAAAAAGAGAAGGTGGCTATATATTTCTCACTCTTGAGGTCAAGGAGATCTCCCAAACTACACATGCACAGAAAAGTTCCTCAGGGGTCAGAGAAGGCAGAGGGTGTCCTTATGTCCTGGCAGCCTCCTAGAGACCCTCAGGAGCTGGACTCCATCTTGGCTAAAAGATGCACATGCACATCAGGAAGGGCCCTGAGTCAGACCAAATATGGACACAGAGCCAAAGAGAGCAAGATGACTGGCCAAAGGGAACCTGGAAAACTGTCCTCATATAAATGATTTCAAATACTGCAAAAGCGCTCACCTCCCTCTGAGTGCATCCATGTGTCTTTCCACATGTACTTTGCTCCTACTAAATGTTCTATCCGCTTTACAAAATTTCCATCACTTTGCTAAAATTCTTTCTTCAAAGAAAATAAGAGTCAGGGCTCTGCTTCCAGCCTCTAGTCGCTGGTGGTCTAGAGGTTAGGATAGGGTACTCTCATCACCATAAGCCCAGGTTTGATTCCCAGTCAAGGAGTTGAGCTCCCACTTCAACTTGCTGCACACCATGGACAACAGATTACTAGTGGTTCTGAGTGTTGCTTGCAGATGCCAGAGGAAGAAAGTGAAGTCGCTCAGTCATGTCCGAGTCCTTGTGAGCCCATGGACTGTAGTCTACCAGGCTCCTCTGTCCATGGGATTTTCCAGGCAAGAGTACTGGAGTGGGTTGCCATTTGCTTCTCCAGGGGATCTTCCCAACCCAGGGATCGAACCCAGGTCTCCTGCATTGCAAGCAGAAGCTTTACCGTCTGAGCCACCAGGGAAGTCAGATGCCACAGGCGGCCATACAAAATTTATTCTCAAAAAATTCAAATTTTGTCCTGACAATGGCTCTCTGAAGGGTTAGTTCAAGGCCTTGATTTTGTTTTTCCCTCCATGAATTTTTATCACACCTGGACTGGCCTCCCAATAGGCAGTGATCAAAGCGTTTAATACAAATATTCTAGACCAGGCTACCTGAGACAAGGTATATAACAGATTAGAAAACACTCTGAGATAAAAACTGAAAACCAACATACCAAAACTAATGGGATATACTGAAAGTAAGGTTCAGAGTGAAATGTATAGTTTCTACATTAAAGAAGAATAAAGATCTCAAAACAATAATGTAACTTGCCACCTTAAGAAACTAAAAAAAAAGACCAAACTAAACTCAAAAGAAGTATAAGAAAGGATGACAAAAATTAAGGTGGAGATAAACTGAATAAGGAATATAAAATAATGCAGATAACCAACAAAATCAAAATTGGTCCTTTGAACAAATGAAAAAAAAAAAATGGACAAACCTTAGAAAAATGAGAGGAAAGTTGTATTTCTAATACCAGGAGTTAAAAGTCAGATATTACTCCCAACATTACAAAAATAAAAAGAACTGAAGCAGAATATTATGAGGTATTATATGTTAACAGATAATATAACATAAATGGAAAGGACAAGTTCTTATAAATACAAACTACCAAACCTGACTTATGAAGCGACAGAAAATTGGAAAAGTCCGTAACAAGTAAAGAGGTTTAAACTCAAAGGTTACAAGGTATACAATGACAAGAAAAACCCAACACCATATGGCTTTACTGATGAATTCTACCAGACACTGAAGATTTTAAACTAATGGCTCTCAAACTCTTCCAAAAAACAGAAGAGAAGGGAACACTTCTTAACTAATTCTATAAGGCCAGTGTTACTTGATAAAAAAAAAAAAAAAACCCAGACAAAGGTATCACAAGGAAACCACAGAAATATATCACTTATGTCTACAGATGTAAAAAAAAAAAAAAAAAAAAACAAAATATAACTAAGCTGAACCCAGCAACATATTAAAAGGACTATGAAGTGAAGTGAAGTAAAGTCGCTCAGTCGTGTCCAACTCTTTGCAACCCCATGGACTGCAGCCCACCAGGCTCCTCCCTCCATGGGATTCTCCAGGCAAGAGTACTGGAGTGGGTTGCCACTTCCTTCTCCAGGGGATCTTCCCAACCCAGGGGTCGAACCCAGGTCTCCTGCATTCCAGGCAGATGCTCTAACATCTGAGCCACCAGGGAAGGCCCCCCAAAAAAGGACTATACACCCTGTGAAAAGAAGGGAAGCGAAAAGCAAAGGTGAAAAGGAAAGATAAACCCATTTGAATGCACAATCCCAAAGAATAGCAAGGAGAGATAAGAAAGCCTTCCTCAGCAATCAATGGAAAGAAATAGAGGAAAACAACAGAATGGGAAAGACTAGAGATCTCTTCAAGAAAATTAGAGATACCAAGGGAACATTTCATGCAAAGATGGGCTCAATAAAGGACAGAAATGGTAGGGACCTAAGAGAAGCAAAAGATATTAAGAAGAGGTGGCAAGAATACACAGAAGAACTGTACAAAAAAGATCTTCACAATCCAGATAATCAGGATGGTGTGATCACTCACCTAGAGCCAGACATCCTGGAATGTGAAGTCAAGTGGGCCTTAGGAAGCATCACTATGAACAAAGCTAGTGGAGGAGATGGAATTCCAGTTGAGCTAATTCAAATCCCGAAAGATGATGCTGTGAAAGTGCTGTACTCACTAAGCCAGCAAATTTGGAAAACTCAGCAGTGGCCACAGGACTGGAAAAGGTCAGTTTCATTCCAATCCCAAAGAAAGGCAATGCCAAAGAATGCTCAAAATACCACACAATTGCACTCATCCCACATGCTAGTAAAGTAATGTTCAAAATTCTCCAAGCCAGGCTTCAGCAATATGTGAACCATGAACTTCCAGATATTCAAGCTGGTTTTAGAAAAGGCACAGGAACCAGAGATCAAATGGCCAACATCCAATGGATCATCAAAAAATCAACAGAGTTCCAGAAAAACATCTATTTCTGCTTTACTGACTATGCCAAAGCCTTGGACTGTGTGGATCACAATAAACTGTGGAAAATTCTGAAAGAGAAGGGAATACCAGACCACCCGACCTGCCTCTTGAGAAACCTGTATGCAGCTCAGGAAGCAACAGTTAGAACTGAACATGGAAGAACAGACTGGTTCCACATAGGAAAAGGACTATGTCAAGACTGTATATTGTCACCCTGCTTATTTAACTTATATGCAGAGTACATCATGAGAAACACTGGGCTGGAGGAAGCACAAGCTGGATCAAGACTGCCAGGAGAAATATCAATAACCTCTGATATGCAGATGACACCACCCTTACGGCAGAAAGTGAAAAAGAACTAAAGAGCCTCTTGATGAAAGTGAAAGAGGAGAGTGAAAAAGTTGGCTTAAAGCTCAACATTCAGAAAACGAAGATCATGGCATATGGTCCCATCACTTCATGGGAAATAGATAGGGAAACAGTGGAAACAGTGGCAGACTTTATTTTTCTGGGCTCCAATCACTGCAGATGGTGACTGCAGTCATGAAATTAAAAGATGCTTACTCCTTGGAAGGAAAGTTATGACTCACCTAGACAGCATATTAAAAAGCAGAGACATTACTTTGCCAACAAAGGTCCGTCTAGTCAAGGCTATGGTTTTTCCAGTGGTCATGTATAGATGTGAGAGTTGGACTGTGAAGAAAGCTGAGCGCTGAAGAATTGATGCTTTTGAACTGTGGTGTTGGAGAAGACTCTTGAGAGTCCCTTGGACTGCAAGGAGATCCAACCAGTCCATTCTAAAGGAGATCAGTCCTGGGTGTTCATTGGAAGGACTGATGTTGAAGCTGAAACTCCAACACTTTGGCCACCTCATTTGAAGATCTGACTCACGGGAAAAGACCCTGATGCTGGGAAAGATTGAGGGCAGGAGGAGAAGGGGACGACAGAGGATGAGATGGCTGGATGGCATCACTGACTCAATGGACATGGGTTTGGGTGGACTTCATGAGTTCATGATGGACAGGGAGGCCTGGCGTGCTGCGGTTCATGGGGTTGCAAAGAGTCGGACATGACTGAGAAACTGAACTGAACTCCCTGTTCAAATGAGATTTATCCCAGGAGAGCAAGAATAGTTCTATCTATGAAAATCTATCAATATTATACATTGCATTAATAGAGAAAAGAAAGAAATGCCCACATGATTATCTCAATGCACACAGAAAAGCATTTAACAAAACCCACAACTCTTGAATGACAAAACACTCCAGAAATATGTAGCAGAATGGAACCTCCTCAACCTGACAAAGGGTATTTGAAAAATAGACAACTAACATCACACTTGTGAACAAGAAAAAAATGTCTTCTCTTGCCACTTCTATTTAACACTATACTAAAAGCTCTATTCAAGTAATTGGGTACTGTGTGGATCACAATAAACTGTGGAAAATTCTGAAAGAGATGGGAATATCAGACCACCTGATCTGCCTCTTGAGAAACCTGTCTGCAGCTCAGGAAGTAACAGTTAGAACTGGATATGGGATAACAGACTGGTTCCACATAGGAAAAGGAGTACGTCAAGGCTGTATATTGTCACCCTGTTTATTTAACTTCTATGCAGAGTACATCATGAGAAAAGCTGGACTGGAAGAAACACAAAATGGAATCAAGATTGCCGGGAGAAATATCAATAACCTCAGAAATGCAGATGACACTACCCTTATGGCAGAAAGTGAAGAGGAACTCAAAAGCTTCTTGATGAAAGTGAAAGTGGAGAGTGAAAAAGTTGGCTTAAAGCTCAACATTCAGAAAACGAAGATCATGGCATATGGTCCCATCACTTCATGGGAAAAAGATGGGGAAACAGTGGAAACCGTGCCAGAATTTATTTTTTTGGGCTCCAAAATCACTGCAGATGGTGACTGCAGCCATGAAATTAAAAGACGCTTACTCCTTGGAAGGAAAGTTATGACCAACCTAGATAGCATATTGAAAAGCAGAGACATTACTTTGCCAACAAAGGTCCGTCTAGTCAAGGCTATGGTTTTTCCTGTGGTCATGTATGGATGTGAGAGTTGGACTGTGAAGAAGGCTGAGTGCCAAAGAATTGATGCTTTTGAACTGTGGTGTTGGAGAAGACTCTTGAGAGTCCCTTGGACTGCAAGGAGATGCAACCAGTCCATTCTGAAGGAGATCAGCCCTGGGATTTCTTTGGAAGGAATGATGCTAAAGCTCAAACTCCAGTAGTTTGGCCACCTGATGCAAAGAGTTGAGTCATTGGAAAAGTCTCTGATGCTGGGAGGGATTGGGGGCAGGAGGAGAAGGGGATGACAGAGGATGAGATGGCTGGATGGCATCACTGACTCACTGGACGTGAGTCTGAGTGAACTCCCGGAGTTGGTGACGGACAGGGAGGACTGGAGTGCTGCGATTCATAGGGTCGCAAAGAGTCAGACATGACTGAGGAACTGAAGTGAACTGAAGAAGTAAAATGTCTACCAGTCAATTAGATGGGTATCTGCACCTTAGCTTTCCTCACTCCCCAGATGACTATTGTTCCTAACAACCAGACGCTCACCATACCGCTGGCAACACATACACAGTCAAAAAGAGCCATAGAGTTTATACCCCTACTAGTCGGTCTGGGAATCACGGCTGGGATAGGTATGGGAATAGCAGGAATTGCTTCATCAACCACTTTTACCATACACTATCTGAAGACTTCACAGACGACATTGAGAGAGTATCCACATCTTTAGCAGCCTTATAAGACAAACTAGACTCCCTGTCTGAAGTGGTTTTACAAAATAGGAAAGGGCTAGACCTATTGACAGCTGAAAAGGGAGGACTCAGCCTCTTCTTGAATGAAGAATGCTGCTCTTATATAAACCAATCAGAAATAGTCAGGGACATGGCCCAACAGCTAAGGGAACAAATCATAAAAGGAGGGAAAAAGCAGCTAATTTCTGGGGTAATTGGAGCAATATCTGGAGCTGGGCATCATGGCTTCTCCCTTTAACAGGTCCTCTCTTCATGCTCTTTGCAGCACTCTTGTTTGGACCTTGTATTCTCAATGCTATTACCCAGTTCATAACCTCTTAGTTGAATCCATAAAGTTACAAATGGTAATAGTTCAATACAGCCCCCTAAACAATGGGGAGCTCTGAATGTCCTACCAAAACATGCGATGATGCTTTCTACAACGAGAAATAGAAGCATCAAGAGTGTGGAATGAAGAAGTTAAAATTTTACATAACCTCCTTCTCCTTCTGCATCTGTAACTCAGCTTGTCCCTTGCAAAGTCTAGATCACGTAGGTCATGTAGTCTCAGAAACTGGGGATTTGTAATACTAGGAATGAGTTTATCTCATTCACCCTTGTCCTGCTCTTTGTAATCGCCCAGCCCCATATCTGTCCAGGCCAGGCAGCCCCCTCCCAATCTTGACCACTGTTCCCAAGCATGCAAAACCCCTTAGTTTAAACCAGCCTATCAACAGCTAGTGTTGCTCACTACAGTCTGTCTATGAAAACTCTGTTATCCCTTTGTTCCGGGCTCAGAGCTTGGAGTGTTAACTCCTCTGGGCCCGCCACAGTAAGAAACTTGAGTTCTCCAACTCTCCAAGTGTGGCGCTTGGTTTCTTGAGTACTGGTTTCTGCAACAATATTAGATTGTTTGTTGCTCAGTTGTGTCTGACTCTTTGTGACCCCATGGACTGTAGCCTTGTCAGGATCCTCTTCCATAGACTACTCTAGGCAAGAATACTGGAGTGGGTTGTGATTCCCTTCTCCAGGGATCTTTCCAACTGAGGGATCAAACCCTGGTCTCCCACATTACAGGCATATTCTTTACTATCTGAGTCACCAGGGAGATTACAGTTTTTTAAATATTGTACTTCACCTAAATGAAATATTTTATTCACCAAAAGGCTAAAAAAGTCAAAAGATGGCCCAAACTGTGGGTAAAAAAAATCCTAGAATCTAGGATATATAATGACCTCCTACCACTCAAGGACAAAAAAGATTAAAAACTCAATTGAAAAAAAATGGGCAAAAGGCATGAATACATTAAAGAAGATACACAAATGGCTAATAAACACAAGAAAAGATGCCTGGCATCATTAATCATTGGGGAAATATAAGTCAAAACCACAATGATGTACCACCTCACTCCTATGATTACAATTTTAAAAAAACAGATAAGAAGTGTTGGTGAGGAGGTAGAGAAATCGGACCACTCATACGTCTTAAGGGTAAAGCCCCTATAGGAAATATTTTGTCAGTTCCTTAAAATAATTTAGACAGAGTTTTACCATATTACCTAGTAATTTCACTTCGAGGTATATACACAAGAAACTATAAGCATATGTTCACATAAAAACTTGGACATAAATGTTAACAGCAACATTATTCATAATAGCCCCAATGTGGAAACATTTACAAACTAAAGAATGGGTACACAAAATGTGTTGTGTACACACACAAACACACACACACACTGGAATATTATTAAGCCATGAAAACAATGAAGTACTAATACATTCTACGACATGGATCAACATTGAAACCATTATACTAAGGTGTGTACACACACACACGCACACACACAATGGAATATTATTAAGCCATAAAAAGAATAAAGCACTAAAACATTCTACAACATGGAACAACCTTGAAAGTGTTATACTAAGTAAAAACCCAGATTCAAAAGGCCACATATTACATAACTCTATTCATGTGGAAGGCCCATGATACATCCATAGAGGTAGAAAGTAAGTTAGTTTGCTGGGAACAGGATAATGGAGTGACTGCTTAATGGGTACATGGTTTCCTTCCAGGGTGAGGAAAATACTCTTGAATTATATACTGGTGATGGTTTAACAGCCTTGTGAATACCATAAAAAACACTGAATTGTATGAATTGATGCTTTCAAACTGTGGTGTTGGAGAAGACTCTTGAGAGTCCCTTGGACTGCAAGGAGATCCAACCAGTCCATCCTAAAGGAGATCAATCCTGGGTGTTCATTGGAGGGACTGATGTTGAAGCTGAAACTCCAGTACTTTGGCCACCTGATGCAGAGAGCTGACTCATTTGAAAAGACCGTGATGCTTGGAAAGATTGAAGGTAGGAGGAGAAGGGGATGACAGAGGATGAGATGGTTGGATGGCATCACCGACTTGATGGATCTGAGTTTGAATGAACTCCGGAAGTTGGTGATGGACAGGGAGGCCTGGCATGCTGCAATTTATGGGGTCGCAAAGAGTCAGACACGACTGAGCGACTGAACTGAACTGAACTGAAACAAAGACCCAGAAGAACTGGCCTATACCTATATAAATGACTTAACTGCCTCTTTACTGTCCTCCTCCTCACTTGGCAGAACGTCCACACTGAGAAATGGAGTATTCCTGCAATTATAAGTAAAGATGTCACAGTCATTAGTGATTTCGGCCTTCCAAATGTGGATCCTAAGGACAGTCAGAAAGGAGAATAATACCTGAAATCCTGCAGCCATGTGGCTGCAGCCACTCCCTATGGTGAGCACAGAGGAACGAACTCAGGATGTAGAAAAAACATAGGTTACTGGCCTCAGACAGCTGAGACGCATATGAAAGGAATTATTTCAGTGAGCCCACACTTCTGCATCTTTCTATACACAGAAAAGCACTGAATTCCTTAACTTAGGATATTTGGTTTCTTTAACTCACAAAAATACTTCTGATGTTCAGATTACCTGCCCTTTGTTGCAAACTTCTGTAAAACCTGACTTCCCTGCACCCCCACCCCTAGCCTCCTCAGAGCAATCTCATGATTATATGAGATGCTGTCTCCCAGGCTTACAGTCCTAAAAATTCACAACAAGTAAAACACAACTCTCAACTTTAAGGTTGTGATAATTTTTTAGGTCAACAACACCCTTTCTCTCCAGATATGCATCTCTGTCTTACTTCTATCTTAACTAAACAAACCTATCTCTGTGTACTCTCCAACTTGTTTTTGTGTTATGTCTCTAATAATAAACTTTATACCTGCATTTATAGTTTCTGCCTCCATGATAAATGCATTTTTCACTAGGGGCAAAGATCCAGGGAAAAATAGCTTCTAGCCTCTTGCCCTTGCTCGTCTGGTGGCTAGGATTCCTGGTTCTCATCCAGGTTACCTAGGTTTAATAAACTGTGGAAAATTGTGAAAGAGATGGGAATACCAGACCACCTGACCTGCCTCTTGAGAAATCTGTATGCAGGTCAGGAAGCAACAGTTAGAACTGGACATGGAACAACAGACTGGTTCCAAATAGGAAAAGGAGTTCGTCAAGGCTGTATATTGTCACCCTGCAGAGTACATCATGAGAAACGCTGGGCTGGAGGAAGCACAAGCTGGAATCAAGATTGCCGGAAGAAATATCAATAACCTCAGATATGCAGATGACACCACCCTTAAGGCAGAAAGTGAAGAGGAACTAAAAAGCCTCTTGATGAAAGTGAAAGAGGAGAGTGAAAAAGTTGGCTTAAAGCTCGACATTCAGAAAACGAAGATCATGGCCACTGGTCCCATCACTTCATGGGAAATAGATGGGGAAACAGTGGAAACAGTGGCAGACTTTATTTTGGGGGGCTTCAAAATAACTGCAGATGGTGATTGCAGCCATGAAATTAAAAGACGCTTACTTGTTTATTTTTTTCTCCCTGTTATGTTGCCCTCTGTGCTTCCAAAGCTCGGCACAGATTCGACAGTGAGAAGGTTTCCTGGTGTTTAGAAACTTCTCTCTTTTTAAGACTCCCTTCCCGGGACGGAACTCCATCCCTCCCTCTTTTGTCTCTTTTTTTTGTCTTTTATATTTTTTCCTACCTCCTTTCGAAGAGTTGGGTTGCTTTTCTGGGTGCCTGATGTCCTCTGCCGGCATTCAGAAGTTGTTTTGTGGAATTTACTCGGCGTTTAAATGCTCTTTAAAAAAAATAAATAAAAGACGCTTACTCCTTGGAAGGAAAGTTATGACTCACCTAGACAGCATATTAAAAAGCAGAGACATTACTTTGCCAACAAACGTCCGTCTACTCAAGGCTATGGTTTTTCCAGTGGTCATGTATGGATGTGAGAGTTGGACTGTGAAGAAGGCTGAGCACCGAAGAATTGATGCTTTTGAACTGTGGTGTTGGAGAAGACTCTTGAGAGTCCCTTGGACTGCAAGGAGATCCAACCAGTCCATTCTGAAGGAGATCAGCCCTGGGATTTCTTTGGAAGGAATGATGCTAAAGCTGAAACTCCAATACTTTGGCCACCTCATGCGAAGAGCTGACTCATTGGAAAAGATCCTGATGCTGGGAGGGATTGGGGGCAGAAGGATAAGGGGCCGACAGAGGATGAGATGGCTGCATGGCATCACTGACTTGATGGACATGAGTTTGAGTAAACTCCAGGAGTTGGTGATGGACAGGGAGGCCTGGCATGCTGCGATTCGTGGGGTCACAAAGAGTCAGACACAACTGAGCGACTGAACTGAACTGAACTGAATTCCTGGGCAGGTAATTAAGATCTTGCTTCATGCTGCCACTCAGTGCTGCCTCACTGAGATCATACCTACAGGGCATTGCTGGGAAAACAATCAAAGCTGCACAAACCCATTTGGTTGTCACTATTAGGATCCTTCACCTCAAACAGATTCCTCTGGTGGTGGTTCCAATGGGACCATTCCACATGGAATAAGCCCATGTTCTTTGCCTTCCTGGTGGAACTCTCTACTGGACATGAGGGACACTTCCTCTCCTGGTCAACATACTAAACATCTTGCATTATCAACTTAAATAGGGTGCCCTGTCATTAAAGATATGCTTAAGACCCAAGTCATGAAGTCACTGTCTCCCTTGTTAATAGTCCCATTTGGCAGGTATTTCAGCCAGCAACCAAAGGATGGCATGGGTGATCAAAACCTTAGTGCTCAGGCAAGGCTTCAATTCCTATTATAGAACTGACTATGGATGTATAGTTGGCCGAACAAGTGTCCTTTGTGTTCACTGACCTACTAACATGTTCCACTCGATCTCATCTTTGATGAGTCCCAGGTTCTCTTTGTTTTTGCTTTTAAGGGGCTGATTATACATTTATGCAGTTCTCAATGGAATATTTAAATAGCCCTGCAATCACATGTAGCCTCTGCCACCAGGATTTAAATACGTTATAGTTGGAAAGGTGTCATTTTGGGCATTATATTGATGCCATTATGCTCAGGGGTCCCTCTGAAAGCAGTACAAGTAGACCTGCACACCCTCACACACCACCTAGACCTCAAGATCCAAGGCTTAGCCTTGTCTGTCATATTTCTGGTCATCAACTAGTCCTATAGGGCAGAGGTTCCCAAGCTTGGTATCTACTGCCTGATGATCTGAGGTGGAGCTGATGTAGTAATAATAGAAATAAAGAGCACAATAAATGTAATGCCATTGAATCATCCCAAAACTAATCCTGCACCCCTGGTCTATGGAAAAATTTTCTTCCCTAAAACTGGTCCTTGGTGCCAAAAAGGTTGGGGACATCTGCTCTAAGGGCTGAGAAATTTCCCCAACAGTCAACCATCAAATGTGTTGTTTAGTTGTTCAGTTATTTCTGACTCTTTGTGATCCCATGGACTGTAGGACTGTAGCCTGCCAGGCTCCTCTGTTCATGGGATTTTCCAAGCAAGAATACTGAGTGGGTTGCCATTTCCTTCCCCAGGGGATCTTCTCAACCCAGGGGTCAAACACAGGTCTTCTGCATTTCAGGCAGGTACTTGACCACTGAGTCACCTGGGAAGCCCCAAACATCAATTACTCACCATGAAACCATCCAGTACACTCAGACAAGCACAACACATATTAGGCCTTTTCCTGTTCTGGAGGCAACACATCCCTCACATCTCACTGTTTCTTTGCCCTGTTATACATGCAATCACAAACAAGTTGGCGGCCTTCCAATGGGGCTAAGGCCAACAAATATGCTTTGGAAAGTGCCCTGGATGCATTCCAGCAAGTCTTCCCTTTATTCCCCACTGGCTCCATATGCCCTATCAAGTCATTGGTCACACAAGACTATGCCTCCTGGAGTCTCTGGACCAAACAGGAAGGAGTCTACCTGGTTTCCTTTGAGGTTTTGGACTAAGCACCTACCCCCAGCAGCAGGCCTGTATACTTCCTTTGAGCACCAGCTTTTGGCATCCTCTTGGGCTCTTTGAGGAACTGAGTTCATAAGCAGCCCCCATCTGTTACTACTTCAAACATAAGTTCCTGCAATGCCCAGGGTTAGAGATGCCTCTCAAGAGAAAGCTCAGCACGCACACACGATGCCTCCTTGATAACATGGAAATGGTAGCTTTAGGGCTAACCTTGATGCCAAAAGCCTTTCCAAAGGACAAGAGGATGTGGCTTCCCCCACGCTCAGCCCCTGGCTGGAGAGTAGCACCCCTTCTGCTGCTTCCTCCTCCTGTGGCCACTTGGGGAACCCCTGGGACTCACAGCAACAGATTTTATATCTTGGGCTCCAAAATCACTGCAGAACAGCAAGGGGAGGGGGTTAAATCACAAAAAACTGGAAGTGTTACTCATTCAGACGTGTCCAACTCTTTGTGACCCCATGGACTGTAGCCTGCCAGGCTCCTCGGTCCATGGGATTCTCCAGGCCAGAATACTGGAGTGGGGAGCCATTCCCTTCTCCAAGGGATTAACTTCTGAATCTGTGTTTGCACCAAGAGAAAATGCTGTAGGCTTACAATAACTTATAACCTGTAGTCATCCAGAACTTCCTTCCTGGCTAACTAGTCAGAGTAGGCTAACTGCTACAACAAATATTCTGAGTCTTATTAGCTTAACACAGTACGGTTTTACTTTCTGTTCTTACAAGACCCAGTGCACACTGGTGGGGCAGAGGATGGGGCTAGAGTCTCCTTATGTCATTCAAAGGCTCAGGAAGGGAAATTATATGAGAGAAGCTCTGATGTAACTGTGGACCTGCTCCACAGAAGAGAAAGAAACAAAACACAAAGACATAATCAATCGGGATACAGGAAAGTCTTCCAATTTCAGAAAACACCAAGCTTTTGGCATTTGAGATGGTCCTTATCTTACCTGCAAGCTCCAAACCATGTATCCCAAAGAGAGAAGACCACTCCCTGACACACTCTACACTCCCATTCATAGGAGACAAATAGTGGAATGGATGTCATAACTGTAGCTCAGATCCATGGTAAATTTCAAGGCTAATCAAATGAGTCCTTTATGCCCAAATATAGATAGACAAATGCTTACCAGATATTTGACAGAAGTGGAAGAGATCATGATGCGTAAACAGAACAATTTCTGGAGGAAAAAACAAATATACTACAGGAAATAGAAGAGAACATCACAAAAAAATCCAAATTCATATTGTCAGAACTGTAAAGATGATAGTGGGTTTATAAAATGGGAACAGAGTACTATAAAAGGGAGCTATTAGAGAATAAGAGAAAGTCTTGGGAAAAGTATTATGGCAAAATTAAACACTTTGTGGATGCCAAGTATTCAGCTCAAAGCAGCTCTGCCTCACCCTGGCTTTGATAGACAGTGGTCTCGCCCTGGCCACACCCTGGCTTGGATAGACAGTGGTCTCGCCCAGCTCACGGCTCCTGCACACGGCTCCCGCCCACCCACGTGACCTCTTCCTTAACCAATCACAAGCCCGGGTACTGACCCCGCCCAACAGACACCTCTAACAATCCATCCCAGAGACCCTGCCCAGCTACCAGCCATCTGGCCCGGAGCCCGCCTCCGGCCACCCACATTGTCCACCCTGGAAAGGTTCCGAGGAGGCCACTGGCCCCGGCCACCCCGCCCCCACCCCCGCCGATTCCTGCCCCGGAGACGCTTTGTCCCAGCCGCCATTCCCTGGGTCGGGGAGTGGCCCGCCATGCTGCCCACATCGCCCTCACAGGAGCGTCAGAACTACCGCCCCGAGTGCGAAGCCGCAATCAACAATCATGCCACCCTGGAGTTTCACGCTTCCTTCCAGTGCCTGGCCGTGGCCTTATACCTCGACCATGATGATGTGGGCTTGAAGCATTTCTCCCACTTCTTCCTGCTCCGCTCCCAGGAGCACAGCAGGACAGCCGAGAGCCTGATGTTCCTACAGATCCAGCGCGGGGGCCGCATCTGCTTCCTCAACATCGGAAAGCCTGAGACCCAACAGTGGAAGAGCGGACTCCAGGCCATGCAAGATAGCCTGCACTGGGAGAAGTACGTCAACCAGAGCCTGCTCAACCTGCACCAGCTGGCCACCGACAGCAGCGATGCCAACCTGTGCCACTTCCTGGGGACTGGCTACCTGGACCAGCAGGTCAGGTTCATCAAGGAGCTGGGGGACCATGTCAGCAACCTGAGCAACATGGGGTCCCCGGAAGGTGCCCTGGAAGAGGACTTCTTTGACAAGCTCACCCTGGGTGACGGCGACAAGAAGGACTGAGCCGGGACTGGACTTTCCCCCGAGTCCTAGGTGACTGCCCAAGGTCACCAGAAGAAGTTCACTTAAATTTTCCTTATTTCAGTTTTGACAGTTCTTCCAATAAATTGCTTCATAAAGAAATAAAGGTCCCTTGTTGATTCATGCGTGCAAACCCTTAACCTTTCAAGTTTTAAAACAGGTATCCAGGAGTCTCTTGAGCTACCAATGCCCTGTCCACAGGCAGCTCAAGATTTGCACAGAGGGAGGGAAGAAGGGGACCCATAGGATCCTGAACAATACAAAATGTACCTTCCCCTAATAAACAACGTGGTACATGGGGTGGGCGTGGGTGAGGTGAGGCTCTGGTGAATGTGGGTGACTGTGAATAGATGAGCTATAAAAATATGGCCTGAAAATCATGATTGGTATAGATCTCCAGAAACAGTGAAGGGAATGGGATTGGGAAGGGAATGAAATAAAGGGGTCTTGATTTTATTTGAAGCAGACTTCTGGGTAGCAAGATGGTGGCCCTGGATGCTGGCATAGCAGAGTCCCTCTCTGACAAGCTCACCCTGGGCTACAGTGACAATCTAAGGGTAGCAGGCCTGGCTTTCCTAGAGACACACTTCTTGTGGTCACCACTGTTGAGCATGAATGCTCCCTTTACAAAATACCCATGTGCGATTTTTTTTTAACTGTACCACCCTGCGATAAAGTAACATGGCACCACTCAAAATTTACCTCAATTCTATTGACGGTTAATCTATATAGCCCTTCTAGGGTGAAAAATATAAGCTCTTGAATGAAGGCCAATTTGTGATACTGAATATAAAGTAAAATGAATCCCCCTGAATATGAAGTCACTGGTACTGGCTGTATTGAGGAATGTAGTGGTGGGAAGGGTTGAAGCTGGGAGGTATCACAGCTGGTCCAGGTGAAAGACAATGGTGATTGCACTGGAGTGGAGGATGAAGAAATGAAGAGATGTAGACACATTGCAGATGGATTGGGATACATCAGCAAGGTTTCTTCGTGGGCCAGAGATGAAGAGTGAGATATGAAGAAATTAATCTAATTTAGCCTGGGTTGATGGTGGTGCCATTTTATCAATTTGAGGTCTTTTGCCAGGGGCACAGCTGGGATGGAAGGTTGGAGAAGGCATGTCATGTAAAATTTGAGATGCATATTAGACATCCAAGTGGAACTGTCATGCAGATAGCCAGAAAAATGAACCTGGAGTTCAGAGTGGATGTGGATGTCAGCTTTAGAAATAGACCTATGGGAAATATCATGATCCCTATATAGATTGTGTGTGGTCATGGGAGTGGAAAACCTCACTGGAGAGCGGACTAGGAGTGTGGCAGAGCCTAAGCCCTGGGTAACGAACATGTAGAAGCAGGGCTGAGGTGATGAAACGCCAGAGGGGTGCTGACCTCACCTTGACCATTAGCTCACTGCAGACTGTGCCCACCTGTGCCCACACCCCGTGGCCCCAAATCAGCCTGTTTGTGACCTCACTGTGGCCTCCTGGGATCTGCTTTCAGAATGGGGAGAAGACTGAACTTTTTATCTTCTTGTAACTATGCAGAAATAAATTTTCCAGTTTAAAAAAAAAAAAGATTTCTTAAGAAAATGATAAGGACTTGCCTGTTGGTCCAGTAGTTAAGAAACTGCCTTCCAACACAGGGGATATGGGTTCGATCTCTGGTCCGGGAATTATGATCCCACATGCCTCAGAAGAACTAAGGCCATGCGCAGCAACACAGACAAAGGACAGCAAAAAAAAAAAAAAATCTCTATTTTTTTCCTCTTCCCCTTTAAAAATTCAGCCTCTCGGTCAACTCTATTTGATCAGATGAAGTCTCTACACATGTAAACCGTAATATCCTAATAAAAACACTCAAAATATGTTTCTTCTGTGCCTAGGTGTGGTTAATAAGGCAAAAGGTAAAATTGTACAGATCTTGCCTGTCTTATGGTCCTTGATAAGACATGGTCCTCAGATTGACACATGGTCAGTCTGAGTCTCCCTAAAGTTTGCAAACTGCTTTGAATATTTACAAATATTCAAATATTTACAAATATTCCTCCCTGTAGCTTAGACATGACCCTGGTTTAGTCCCAGGGTCAGGGAGATCCCTGGGAGAAGGGAATGTCCACCCACTCCAGTGTTCTTGCCTGGAGAATTCCATGAACAGAGTAGCCTAGCAGGCTCCAATCCATGGGGTCGCAAATGGTCGGACTCAACCGAGTGACTAACACTTTCATTTTCCTCTCTCTGACAATGTCTCAGATCCTACATATGTCAATTAACTGTTCTCCTCTAGATAGAAGCAAGCACCAGGTGAGTAGCTGTTCATCTCTATAACTAGAAATTGACTTTTAGGTTGTGCTAGGGCTTCATTACTGCACAGGCTCTTCTCTAGTTGCGGTGTGTGGGTTCCTTAGTGTGGTGGCTTTGCCTGTTGCACACCACGGGCACGAGGCGCTTGGACTTCAGTAGTTGTGGCACATGGGCTCAGCAGTCGTGGTTCCCCGGCTCTAGAGCACAGGTTCAGTAGTTGTGATGCGCAGGCTGAGGTGCTCTGCGAAATGTGAGATCTTCCTGGATCAGGGATCAAACCCAGGTCTCCTGTTTGGCAGAAGGATTCTTTACCACTGAGCCACCAGGGAAGCCTAAAGATCCTTCTTGCTCTCCAGTTTTGGAGAAACAGTTTGGTGTCGTGGATTCTTCCCCACAGATGGCCTGGGTTCAAATGCCATTCTAGCCACTTACTAAATTGAAGGCATTGGGGAATGTGAATTAACTTCTCTGTGCCTCTGTTTTCTCATATGTAAAATAGGGATCAAAAAACTATGGCTTAAAAGAGTAGATTGTTTATTATATTGAAAATGTTTAATTTCAATTTAAACATATTGAAAATTTGTATCTTTTCAATTGCCCTCAGGCAGGGCAGTATCAAATGAAACAAGTTCCCAAAGGGCTAGATGACCAAGGTCAACCTAGGGCATTCGTACATGTATACTCTCTACCTCAGATCTGATATAATTGGCAGCGGGGGGAGAATATGTAGGTCACAGCTTTCTGTATCTGCCTGAATGCCCTATTCCCTTACTGGGGGAAGATCTAACAAAGTTAAATGCCTAAGTGACTTTCTCACCAGAAAAAGTAGACACTAAAGTACTCCTAGGTCAAGCCTGCCCTCTCCAAGTTGTGCTATGACAATGGCGAGACAAACTTGAACCAGAAGTCCCTGAAGAAATTCTACAAAAGGTAAGAGCTGATGCTTGAGTTGTGGGGAGGCCAGGAAGAGCCAGGACCGCCAACCCAGTAGGAGGAAACTCTAGCCCGGTGCCAAGTGTCAGAACTGAAAAAGCAATAAGCTTTAAAGAGGCATGTGAAGTATAAAGCCTCTGAGAACCACCTTTATTAAATGCCAAGTAATCCAACGTCAGTAGTGTAGCATTAGTGGTTCAGTGATGTCCCATTCTTTACGACCTCATGGACTGTAGCCCACCAGGCTCCTCTGTCCATGGGATTCTCCATGCAGGGATACTGGAGTGGGTAGCCATTCCCTTTTCCAGAAGATCTTCCTTACCCAGGGATCCAACCTGGGTCTCCTGCATTGCAGGCAGATTCTCTACCTACCATCTGAGGTTCCAGGGAAGCCCCTTATCAAACTTATCAATATCAATAAAATACTCCAATACTGCCGGTACAAAAGCCAGGGGCCAGAGATTATTGTTTGCATGGGATCTGAGACTCATTGACTAAATTGTACACGATGTATGTTCCACAGTGCCAAATTCTTATACTTCTACTTACAATCTTATTTGGAGACTTTTGCTGGTTTACAATTCTGGACCTAAAAGATCCCTTTTACTGCATACCACTCAGTCCTGAGGCCTAGGAACTGTTGCCTTTGAATGAGATGATCCAGAGACTAATATGAAAGAACTCTATTGTTGGATGGTGCTCCCACAAGGATCGAAGAATGCCCCCACCATCTTCTCGGCAAGCCTTAGCCAAGGACTTAAGGGACCGCCAATTAAATCAAAGAATTGTACTGCAATATATGAATAATATACCTAATGGCCAGTAAAACGAAGGAAGCTTCAGGCCAAAATACAATCCTTACTTTCAACTTTCTGGCAGACTGGGGATATAAAGTGTCCATGGGAAAAGTGAAAACTTCTCAACCAACTGTAAAATATTTATGACAAAGAAACATATTCCAAATGGAAGGGACGCATTAGAGTGACGGCATCAACCACCAAAAGGCAATCCTGAGGATTGTTAGGAATGGCTGGGCTTTGTTATATTTGGATCCCTAACTTTGGGATCATGGTAAACCCCTATGTGACGCTCTTAAAGGAAATAACAATGAGCCACTAAGATAGACTGCAGAATGCCATAAGGCCTTTCTGTACAATTCACTCAAGTCCATTCTAGCAGACCTGACCTGACAATACAGATACAGAAATGCTTACAAATGGGAGGAGCTTCATGGATGGGGGACTCTTTGGTATGCAGCAGTAACTCATCAGGAAGTCCTAGAAGCAGAACTCCTCCTCCAGGTATGTCTGCCCAGAAGGCAGAGCTAATAACCTGCATGAGAGCCCTGCACCTTGGAGCTAAGAAAAAGGCAACTCCTGCTACTCATTCTAAGTACACCTTCTCTGTGGTACAGGTATATGGGGCTATATGAAAAGAGAGGTCTATGAACATCAGGAAGGAAAGAAATACACAGAGGAGATCCAGGACTTACTAGACTCTGTTAGAATGTTGGAAGAACCAGCCCTCACTCACTCCCCAGGCCACCAAAAGATGGATAGTAATATAACTAATGGAAATAATTTGGCCCATCATGCACGCATGGTAAGTCACTCAGTCGTATCCAACTGTCTGCAACCCCATGGACTGTAGCCTCCCAGGCTCCTCTGTCCATGGGATGTCCCAGGCAAGAACACTGGAGTGGATTGCCATTTCGTCCTCCAGGGATCCTCCCGACCCAGGGATCAAATGCACCTCTCTCGTCTCTCCTGAGCTGGCAGGCGGGTTCTTTACCACTAGCATCACCTGGGAAATAATTTGGTCTGTCAGGCCACAGAAAATCAGCCAGAACCAAAACCCCAGGTCCTAAAACCCTAGCACTCATCCCACGTGTGGACCTATTGCTGTTTAAGCCTCAGTATTCAGTCATGGACCTAGAGAGCAGATGAATGGGGATGTTATGCTCAACATCACTAATTAGTAGAGCAATACAAATTGAAACTTACCATGAGGGCTTCCCTAGTGACCCAGTAGTTAAGAATATGCCTTGTAATGCAGGGGACACTGGTTCAATCCCTGGTTTGGGAAGATCTCACATGCTGCAGAGCAACTAGGCCCGCGAGCCACAACTACTGAAACCCACGTGCCGAGAGCCCATGCTCTGCAACAAGAGAAGCCACCGAAATGAGAAACCCACCACACCACAGCTGGAGAGTAGCTCCCATGCAGCACAAATAGAGAAAGCCCTCACACAGCAAGAAAGACCCAGCACAGCCAAAATAAACAAATAAACAGACATTTCTCCAGAGAAGACATACAGATGGGCAAAAAGCTCATGAAAACATGCTCAATGTCGGTAATAATTAGAGAAATGCAAATCAAAACTACAACGATGTATCACCTCACACTGGTCAGAATGGCTATCATCAAAAAATTCTATAAACAATAAATGGTGGAGAGCGTGTGGAGAAAAGAGAACCCTCTTGCACTGTTGGTGGGAATGTAAATTGGTGCAGCCACAATGGAGAACAGTATGGAGGTTCCTTAAAAAACTAAAAATAGAACCACCATAGACTCAGAAACCCCACTACTGGGCATATACCCTGAGAAAACCATAATTCAAAGACACATGTACCCCAATGTTCAATGCAGGTCTATTCACAATAGCCAAGACATGGAAGCAGCCTAAATGTCCAGTGACACAAAAACAGATAAACAAGATCTACATATATACAATGGAATATTACTCACCCACAAAAAGAAATACAATTAGGACATTTGAAGTGATGGGGATGGACCTAGAGTCTGTCATACAGAGTGAAGTAAGTCTGAAAGAGAAAAAAATCATGGTCTATTAATGCATATATATGGAATCTAGGAAAATGGTACTGCTGAACCCATTGCAGGGCAGAAATAGAAATGCAGTCATAAAGAATGGACATGTGGACAAGAGGGGGAAGAGGGAGGGTGCCAACTGAGAAAGTAGCACAGACATATATACACTACCATGTGTAAAATAGACAGCTAGTGGCAAGCTGCTGTAGCACAGGGAGCTCAGCTTGGGGCTCTGGAATGGCTTAGAGGAGTGGGATGTGGTGTGGGAGGGAGGCTGAAGGGAGGGGATATATGGATGCATATAGCTGATTCACTTTGTTCTATAGCAGAAACAAACACAACATTGTAAAGCAATACATTCCACCCTCCCAAGAGAAAAGGAAACCATGGCTTCCAGCAGCACAAGTAGTTCAAATGGGCTGATTTGAGACTGGCCAATCAGCTGATTCCTCGAACCCCTTAAATTTCTCCTTCAACCTTGGGGTGAAGAACCAGATTTGAGAGCCTTGCCTCCTGTCTCTTTGTCAGCTGACCTCACAAGAAAACTTCCTTTTCTCAAAAGCCAATGCTATAGTACGGGGTTCTATGCACATCAGGCAGTGAGCCTTTCTTGGTAATAGACGCACGGTTAACCAGACGCATCAAGTGACATAGACACACACACATTTACCTATTTGTTTCATCACAGACTGCTTTGTTTTATACCATGGGTTGTCAAACTATGGCCTGCAAGCCAAATCCCGCCCAACATCTATTATGTTACTTTTTTAATTTGTTAAAGATGATGTTTTTTAAGAGTCCATTCAACTGCAAGGAGATCAGACCAGTCTGATTCTAAAGGAAATCAACCCTGGATATTCATTTTAAGGACTATTTCTGAAACTCCAATATTCTGGCCACTTGATGCAGAGAACTGACTCACTGGAAAACACCCTGATGCTGGGAAAGATGGAAAGCAAAAGGAGAAGGGGACAACAGAGGAAGAGATGGTTGGATGGCATCACTGACTCAATGGTCATGAATTTAAGCAAGCTCTGGGAGACAGTGGGAGGAAAGAGGAGCCTGACATACTACAATCCATGGGGTCGCAAAGAGTTGGACATGACTTACTGACAAAACAACACTTTTAAGAGCAGTTTTACGCTGATAGCAAAATTGAGAGAAAGGAACCGAGATATTCCCAGGCCACATATTCCCTGACCCCACATATGCATAATGTATGCCACACTCAACATCTGGCAGCAGAGTGGTAAATTTGATACAACTGATGAACCTACAATGATACATCATAATCACCCAAAGGCCATGGTTTATGTTAGGACTCCTTATTGGTGGTGTACATTCTATGGACTTGGACAAATGTATAGGGACATGTACCCCTGATTATAGTCATGTACAGAGTTTTCAGTGCCCTAAAAAATATCCTCTTCACGTATTCTTACTCCTCCCCTCTCAACCACTAATCTTTTTACTTTCTCCATATTTCTTACATTGAGATATAATTGACATACACCAATGATTTCAGGTATATAACATAATGTTTAGATATCTGTATATGTTGTGAAAAGATCCCAAGTAGTTGACATCCATTACCATACAATAGTTACAAATGTTTTAGTTGTGACAAGAACTTTTTAGGCTTACTATACTAGGAACTTGCAAATATACAATAGTGTTATTAATGACAGGCACCATGCCATACATTATAACCCATGACTTATAACCTGAAGATTTTGTCTTCTGCTTCCTTAACCCATTTTGCTCACTTTGATGCCCTCACCTTTGCTCTGGCAATTACCAATCTGTCCTCTACGAGTTTTGGTTTTTCTTCTTGTTTTATATCTCACATATAAAGGAGATATGTATACATATACAGATACATATACAGTATCTGTCTTTCTTAGTCTGACTTATTTCATTTAGCCTAATGCCTTCCATTTGAGGAATTTCAAATCCTAAAAGATAATGCTGTGAAAGTGCTGCACTCAATATGCCAACAAATTTGGAAAACTCAGCAGTGGCCACAGGACTGGAAAAGGTCAGTTTTCATTCCAATCCCAAAGAAAGGCAATGCCAAAGAATGCTCAAACTACCACGCAATTGCACTCATCTCACGCACTAGTAAAGTAATGCTCAAAATTCTCCAAGCCAGGCTTCAGCAATACATGAACCATGAACTTCTAGATGTTCAAGCTGGTTTTAGAAAAGGCAGAGGAACCAGAGATCAAATTGCCAACATCCCCTGGATCATTGAAAATGCAAGAGAATTCCAGAAAAACAACAATTTATGCTTTATTGACTATGCCAAAGCCTTTGACTATGTGGATCATAATAAACTGTGGAAAAATCTGGAAGAGATAGGAATACCAGACCACCTGACCCGCCTCTTGAGAAAACTGTATGCAGGTCAGGAAGCAACAGTTAGAACTGGACATGGAACAACAGACTGGTTCCAAATAGGAAAAGGAGTACATCAAGGCTGTATATTGTCACCTTGCTTACAGAACTTCTATGCAGAGTACATCATGAGAAATGCTGGGCTGGAAGAAGCACAAGCTGGAAGCAAGATTTCCAGGAGAAATATCAATAACCTCAGATATGCAGATGACACCACCCTTATGGCAGAAAGTGAAGAGGAACTCAAAAGCCTCTTGATGAAAGTGAAAGAGGAGAGTGAAAAAGTTGGCTTAAAGGTCAACACTCAGAAAACTAAGATCATAGCATCTGGTGCCATCACTTCATGGCAAATACATGGGGAAACAGTGTCAGACTTTATTTTTGGGGGCTCCAAAATCACTGCAGATGGTGATTGCAGCCATGAAATTAAAAGACACTTACTCCTTGGAAGAAAAGTTATGACCAACCTAGATAGCATATTGAAAAGCAGAGATATTGCTTTGCCAACAAAGGTCCGTCTAGTCAAGTCTATGGTTTTTCCAGTGGTCATGTATGGATGTGAGAGTTGGACTGTGAAGAAAGCTGAGTGCCGAAGAATTGATGCTTTTGAACTGTGGTGTTGGAGAAGACTCTTGAGAGTCCCTTGGACTGCAAGGAGATCCAACCAGTCCATCCTAAAGGAGATCAGTCCTGGGTGTTCATTGGAAGGACTGATGCTGAAGCTGAAACTCCAGTACTTTGGCCACTTCATGAGAAGAACTGACTCATTGGAAAAGACCCTGATGCTGGGAGGGATTGGGGCCAGGGGGAGAAGGGGCCGACAGAGGATGAGATGGCTGAATGGCATCACTGACTCGATGGACATGGGTTTGGGTAAACTCTGGGAGTTGGTGATGGACAGGGAAGCCTGGCGTGCTGTGATTCATGGGGTTGCAAAGCGTCGGACATGACTGAGTGACTGAACTGAACTGATGATAAGTGATGCTGAATACTTTTTATATAACCCTTAGCCATCTGTATGTCTTCTTTGCAGAAACATTGATTCAGATCTTCTCTCAGTTTTAGTACTCAACTTTTTTCTTTTTTTTTTTTTTTGCTGTTTTGGAGATTAACCCCTTATCACAGAGGTCCCAAACCTCCAGTCAGATCAGCAGCAGCATTAGATTAGAAATAAAGTTCACAAAGATGTAACATGCTTGAATCATCCTGAAGCCATCCCCTCACACCCAGTCCATGAAAAAATTGTCTTCCCCAAAACTGGTCCCTGGTGCCAAAAGACTAGGGACCGCTGCTGCGTTATCACATTTATCATTTGCCAATATTTTCTCCCATTCATGCCTTTTTATTTTGTTGATAGTTTTACTTTGCCATGCAGGAGTCTTTTAGTTTCATGTAGTCCCACCTATTTATTTTTGCTTTTCTTGCCTTCACTTGGGTGTCAAATACAAAACCTCACCTGCGAGACTAATGTCAAGGAGTTTACTAATGCTTCTATTTTCTCCTACAACCGTTATGGCTGCAGTCTTACGTTCAAGTCTTTAATCCATTTTGTGTTGATTTTGGTGTATGGTGTAAAATAGCGGTCCAGATTCATTGTTTTCCATGTGGACATCCTGTTTCCCCAATACCATTTACTGCAGAGATTGTCTTTTTTCTATGTATATTTCTGGCTCCTTGCATAAACTAATTAAATTGGGTTTATTTCTGGGCTCTATTTTCCACCATTGATCTGTGTGTCCGTTTTTATGCCAATACCATACTGTTCTCGTTAATGTTCCATACTTTTGTCTCTTCTAGATTGTGATACATTTGGAATCATACAGTATATATAGCCTTCCTAGATTGGCTTCTTTCACTTAGTAAGATGAATTTATGTCTTCTCCATATCTTTCCATATCTTGATACCTCATTTCTCTTTAGTGCTGATTAGTATTCCACTGTCTGATTGTATCAAAATTTGTTTTATCTCTACACGTATGGAAGGACACCTTGGTATTGTGAATAAAGCTGCTACAAACATCTGCATGCAGGTTTTTGTGTTACCGTCCCTGATGACATACGATATGAGCATCTTTTCATATGCTTGTTTGTCATTTGTGTATCTTCTTTGATGAGCACTTAAGGTCTCTGTCCCATTTTAAACTACACTGCTTGTTTTCTTATTGTTAGGTTTTAAGAGTTATTTGTCTATTTTGGATAACAGTCCTTGATCATGTGTCTTCTGCAAATATTTTCTCCCAGTCTGTGCCTTGTCTTCTCATTCTTTTAATATTGTCTTTCACAGGGCAGAAGTTTTTAATTTTAATCAAATACAGTTGGTCAATTACATACCCAAGGTCATCTGAGCTTTCTCCACTGTTCTTTTCTGGAAGCTTTATAACTTGACATTTTACATTTAGGTCTATGATCCATTTTAAATTAAATTTTATAAATGATGTACAGTGTGTGTCCTTTCTTTGCATGTGCATGTCCAGTTCTTTCAGCACCATTTCTTGAAAATACTATCTTTGCTCCATTGTATTGCCCTTTCTTCTTTGCTAAAGATCACTTCATCATATTTATATGGTTGTATTTCTGGACTCCCTGGTGGTGGTTTAGTATATCCATTTGGGGGTCCTAACACTGCTTGGAGATAAAGTGTGTGTGTTCAGTCGTGTCTGACTCTTTGCAACCCCATGGACTGCTCCTCTGTTCATGGAATTCTTTAGGCAAGAATACTGGAATGGGCTGCCATTCCTGTCTCCAAGGTATCTTCCCAACCCAGGGATCCAACCAATGTCTCCTGCATTGCAGGCAGATTCTTTACCTATTCCCTAGTTTATTCATTGAACTATCTGGCTATTCTTTCCCCAATATCATGCTGTCTCAACTACCATTGCTTTATAGTAAGTCTTGAGGTCGAGTAATGTCAGTTTTCCAATTTTATTGTTCTCCTTTAATAGTGTATTTGCTCTTCTATTTCGTTTTTTCTGTTTGCTTCTGCTTACTAATTTTAGAATAATTTTAGTGATATCCACAAAATAACTTGCTGTGATTTTTACCATCTGCTTTTGTAATAAAATTTTACTGGAATTGACCCATGACCATTTATTTACATGTAGCCTGTTACTGGGTTTATTCTACAAAGTCAGTAAGTAGGAGAGACAATGTCCACCAAGACAGCTACCAATCCCTTCCTACTTGATTAAGCTCCATTCAAGTGTCCTGAGTACAAATTATAAGACTTTATATCAATTAATATATTGATATATTTATTGATAAATTGTATCAATTTACTTTATATCAATTTATATCAATTTACTTTATATCAGTTATGCCACCTTGCACAAATAGTATTTATGGTTATTTTAAGCAAGATGCTTGCATATTGAGTGCAGCACTTTCACCGCATCATCTTTCAGGATTTGAAATAGCTCAACTGGAATTCCATCACCTCCACTAGCTTTGTTCGTAGTGATGCTTTCTAAGGCCCACTTGACTTCACATTCCAGGATGTCTGGCTCTAGGTGAGTGATCATACCATCGTGATTATCTGGGTCATGAAGATCTTTTTTGTACAGTTCTTCTGTGTATTCTTGCCACCTCTTCTTAATATCTTCTGCTTCTGTTAGGTCCATACCATTTCTGTCCTTTATCGAGCCTATCTTTGCATGAAATGTTCCCTTGGTATCTCTAATTTTCTTGAATAGATCTCTAGTCTTGCCAAAGAATGCTGAAACTACCACACAATTGCACTCATCTCACACGCTAGTAAAGTAATGCTCAAAATTCTCCAAGCCAGGCTTCAGCAATACGTGAACCGTGAACTTGCTGATGTTCAAGTTGCTTTTAGGAAAGGCAGAGGAACCAGAGACCAAATTGCCAACATCTGCTAGATCATCGAAAAAGCAAGAAAGTTCCAGAAAAACATCTATTTCTGCTTTATTGACTATGCCAAAGCCTTTGACTGTGTTGATCACAATAAACTGTGGAATTTTCTTCAAGAGATGGGAATACCAGACCACCTGATCTGCCTCTTGAGAAATATGTATGCAGGTCAGGAAGCAACAGTTAGAACTGGACATGGAACAACAGACTGGTTCCACATAGGAAAAGGAGTAGGTCAAGGCTGTATATTGTCACCCCGCTTATTTAACTTATATGCAGAGTACATCATGAGAAATTCTGGGCTGAAGGAAGCACAAGCTGGAATCAAGATTGCCAGGAGAAATATCAATAACAGATCTGCAGATGACACCAACCTTACGGCAGAAAGTGAAGAGGAACTAAAAAGCCTCTTGATGAAGGTGAAAGAGGAGAGTGAAAAAGTTGGCTTAAAAGTCAACATTCAGAAAACGAAGATCATGGCATCTGTTCCCATCACTTCATGGGAAATAGATGGTGGAACAGTGGAAACAGTGTCAGACTTTATTTTTTTGGGCTCCAAAATCACGGCAGATGGTGACTGCAGCCATCAAATTAAAAGATGCTTACTCCTTGGAAGAAAAGTTATGACCAACCTAGATAGCATACGCAAAAGCAGAGACGTTACTTTGCCAACAACGGTCCGTCTAGTCAAGGCTATGGTTTTTCCTGTGGTCATGTATGGATGTGAGAGTTGGACTGTGAAGAAAGCTGAGCACCGACGAATTGATGCTTTTCAACTGTAGCATTGGAGAAGACTCTTGAGAGTCTCTTGGACTGCAAGGAGATCCAACCAGTCCATTCTGAAGGAGATTAGCCCTGGAATTTCTTTGGAAGGAATGATGCCAAAGCTGAAACTCCAATACTTTGGCCACCTGATGCGAAGAGTTGACTCATTGGAAAAGACTCTGATGCTGGGAGGGATTGGGGGCAGGAGGAGAAGGGGATGACAGAGGATGAGATGGCTGGATGGCATCACTGACTCTATGGACGTGAGTCTGAGTGAACTGCAGGAGTTGGTGATAGACAGCGAGGCCTGGGGTGCTGCGATTCATGGGGCTGCAAAGATTCAGACATGACTGAGTAACTGAACTGAACTAAGCAAGATGCAACCAACCTTTGACTTCCTCTTTCCCAAGTTATTCATCTTTAATAGTTAGTAAAATTAATTGGCCATGGTATTACACAGTTTAGACAATGCATTTTAGTGATGTATCCTCTGCCTTCCCCTGTGACAATTTCAATAGAATACTTTTTGTATGGAACTTCCCAATTTGCATGTGTTCTACATATTTATTTTTGCCAGAAGTTTGAGTTTTTTAATCTTATTTTTTTAGATGAAGAAATTAAAGATTTTAAGTGACTTCTGTGATGGTCCATCCATTTTCCCTAGAACATTCAAGTTGATGAGGTGGCTCTTAAGTTTTTGAACAACTTCTAGATCACCAACCACCTCTCTGTGAATGCCCCAACTTGCAGATATTTCTGTTTTATGTTCTCAACACAAGGAAGTTTTTGGAGTTTGGATTGTGGCTTTTGGCCCTCATCTCTGATTATTTTTCCTGTCATGCTTGTTCAAAGAAAGGAAGAAGCCATATGAATGCTGTATATAAATGTTGCTGGGCCCTCCTCAGCAATACAAACTCACTGGGAACATAACCCACTTCCAAATGTTACTAGGCAGGTTCTGAACTGATTAATTAGATAGAATATGCTTGGCTCTACTATCTCCAATTATGCATAGGGTACTTCAGCCTTGAGCCTGGACACATGTAAGAAGGTGATTAGCTGGATATCACAGGAAGTACACATACGGTTGCCCACAGCTGCTTCCTAGTCCCCACACCGAGCAGTAGCAAGAGCGGGGGTAAATGCTTTTAGATCAGAGCAGGATGTGTGGAAGCTTCTGTCACAGGTTGGGACAGTACCCACAGGTGAGTAGAAAAACCTGGGAAGAACAAGGAAAATCCAAATCCAGCAGTTCATCAAAAATATGAGTTGATTCTCTCCAATTTCACTAATGACCGGCCAGAGTAGAAGTTGTCCCCCCTCTTATCTCCCCAGCTTTCTAAATTCACATAGCTGAATGTTTAAAAAGGAATCTACAAACCAATCATGAATTAAAAATCATGAAATGTTTGAAGAAAACCTTGAAAAAATAAACTATCAAGAAGAAATATCAAACTGAATAAATGAAAAAAAAGAGTCCTTATACTTAAAATATTACACAAGCTGAAAGTCAGAAACATTCTACAAAATAACCGGCTTATGATTCTGAAAAGTGGCAAGGCATGCAAGACAAGGAGAGACTCAAGAATTACGCCAGACTGAAGGAAGCTAACAGTCATGATAACTAACTGTAGCATGAGATTCTAATTGGGTCTTTTTACTGCATAAGCATTTGGGGGATAACTGGGAAAACCTTGAATGGCATCTGACTATTCGATGGTAGTAATGCATCACTGTTCATTCCTCAATTTTGCCTGTTGTAGCTACAGGAGAATTTCCATATTTTCACAAATTAGACACTAATGTATTTCAGCTGATGAAACATCAGGTCAACGACTTATTCTCCAATGGTTCAGAAACTACAAGTTCTTTGCACTATCCTTGCAACTTTTCTGAAACTTTGAGAATATTTCAAAATAAAAATACATAACAAAAACCTTACTAACACTCAAAGATAAAGCACTAGTAGAGTAAGACCAAAACTTCAGAATAAATACTCTTAATATACTCAGGCAGTAAAAAAAAAAAAAAAAAAAAAAAAATATATATATATATATATATTTCTCAATAAAAATAAACTAGAGATCATGAATGGAGAAGGCAATTGCAACCGACTCCAGTACTCTTACATGGAAAAGCCCATGGACTGAGGAGCCTGGTGGGCTGCAGTCCATGGGGTCGCTAAGAGTCTGACACAACTGAGTGACTTCACTTTTACTTTTCACTTTCATGCATTGGAGAAGGAAATGGCAACCCACTCCAGTGGGTTCTTGCCTGGAGAATCCCAGGGACGGGGGAGCCCGGTGGGCTGCCATCTCTGGGGTTGCACAGAGTCGGACACGACTGAAGTGACTTAGCAGTAGCAGCAGCAGAGATCATGAAAATGAAAACACTAATTGTTGGAATAAAAAGTCCAATAAATAAAATAATAGAATAGGCACTGATGAATAGCAAATTAGAGTGATGGTTAAGTAATCAAAGCAATTCTGCTGCAATACAATAGGACCAAGGGAGGACAGAAATAGCAACCAGCTAGTATAGGAAGAGAGAGGAAATTCTCAAAGTACTAATATGTAGAAAATATATGAGAAAATAAAATAATATGTAATAAGGCATATAACAGATAGGGAAATTCCCAGAATGACGAACACAGGAGTTTGAGCCTTGATTTTTAGAAAACAGAGACTGAGACTCAGCTTAAATGCTGTTAAGATGCTGATTTTGTTAGAATGTGTGAACTCACAGCAATAAGGATGAGAAAAAGGAAACATCAGGCACGGAAAGATGTGAAGAAATGTAATCCTATGTGTTTATCACGCTGGCCACTGCTTCCCAATGAGCCACAGTGACTCAGCAGATCACTCACTGAACAGGCTTGTCTAAAGGTTTAGAATCTGAAAGCATTCCTCAGGTCACTTGGCAGTGTGGAAGAGGGTGGCATTGGTATTTATCTTACAGGCTCTCTCCAGCCCCTCTTCTCATTGGTCAAAGCCCACCCCGAAGGGGCTTCTTCCACACGTAAATGACATGTTACCAGCCTCTCATCAGCCCCTCAGGAGACTAGCTTCTATACACTGTAGTCTGACTATTTCACTTGAATCAGAAAGTAGAGAGGTGAGAAGGACCTGGAGAGAGATAAGGAGTGGAGTTTTTCTGGGTTATTTCCCAGGAGCTGATTGCTGAAATTGTCTTATAGTCCCTTCTCAACAGCCATTACGTCACCACGCAGAAAGAAGGAGGGTCAAGACCATAGACCCCGCCTGCCCACGGATCCCGCCCACCCACGTGACCTCTTCCTTAACCAATCTCAAGCTCAGGCACTGACCCGGCCCAACGGACGCCATTACCCATCCATCCCAGAGCCTGCACACAGCCACCTGTCGTCTGGCCTGGAGCCCGCCTCCGGCCACCCACATCGTCCACCATGGGAAGGCTCCGAGGAGGCCGCTGGCGCTCGCGCCCCCGCCGATGCCAGCCCCGCACCCCCGCCGACCGAGCCGTCATTCCCTGGGCCTTGGAGCCGCCGGCCATGATGCCCATACCGCCCTCACAGGTTCGTCAGAACTACCGCCTCGAGTGTGAGGCCGCGCTCAACAGCCACGCCGCCCTGGAGTTCCACGCCTCCTTCCAGTGCCTGGCCCTGGCCTTCTACCTCGACCGTGATGATGTGGCCTTGAAGCACTTCCACCGCTTCTTCCTGCTCCGCTCTCACGAGCACAGCAAAACAGCCGAGAGCCTGATGTTCCTGCAGAACCGGCGTGGGGGCCGCGTCTCCTTCCTCGACATCAGAAAGCCCGAGACCCAGCAGTGGGAGAGTGCACTCCAGGCCATGCAAGACACCCTGCACCTGGAGAAGTGCGTCAACCAGAGCCTGCTCGACCTGCACAAGCTGGCCACCGACAGCAGCGACGCCCATCTGTGCGACTTCCTAGAGACCGGCTACCTGGACCAGCAGGTCAAGTTCATCAAGGAGCTGGGAGACCATGTCAGCAAGCTGAGCAACGTGGGGTCCCCGGAAGGCAGCCTGGCAGGGTACTTCTCTGACAAGCTCACCTTGGGCGACGGCGACAAGGAGGACTGATCCTAGACTGGACTTTCCCCTGAGTCCCGGGTGACTGCCCAAGGTCACCCTGCCTGCCATGAAGTCTGCAGTATTGCCCTTGCAGAAAAACTTCACTGAAGTTTTTTTCTTGCAGTTTTGGCAGTTCTTCACATAAAGTTATTGGTTCTTCAAATAAAGTTAATAGTTGATGCATAAATAAACGTCTCTAATTTGTATGTGCAAATCTCTCACTTTTAAACTTTAAAACAGGTGTACAAGAGTCTCTCCAGCTACCCAGGCCCTGTCCACATGCAGCTTAGGATCTCCACTGATGGAGAGGGAAGGTGTTCCATGGGACCATGGAAAACACAAAATCTATCCTCCCCTAGTAAAACAATGTTGGGTGGGGCGTGGTCTGGGGCCCTGGTGAGTGTGGATGCCTGAGCAGAGTTAAAGTATCAAAACATGGCCTGAAAATCATGATTGGGGTTGATCTGGGGAAAAAGTGAAGGGGATGGGGTTGGGCAAGGGTTGAAATGAAGGGGGTTTTCACTTTGTGTGAAATGTTACTGCTTAATTCTGTGTAGCACGATGCGGGGGTCCAGAAGTCAGCTTGGCCAAATCCCTCTTCGGGGTACTCAGGGGCCAGCTTGCCTGCTGATGGACCAGACCCAACAGCCACAACTGGGACCCTTTGTCCCTGGTCTCCTCCTGATGTGGACAACTGTCCAGAGCGCCCTGACCGGTAAGCAACAAGAGACTATTGACCTCTCTCCCCTTCCCTCTCTCTTTCCTCTCCTTAACCCTTCCTATCCTTCCCCGTTTTTCTAGTCCCCCAGTCCTGGACACAGGAATCTGGTCGAAGGGCCTCAGCCTGAGCTGAGGATTGGAGACTGATCACCTACTCTTGGCAGAGAACTCGAATTCTGGTTCTGATTTCTGGTAGGGCCGAGTTCCAGTCCTCCCTTCTCTGGAGGCCCAGGGTAAAGTCCTATAATGCCTGGGTATCTGTAGGTGGCAGGAGACGTCTGTAAGGCCACCCCTTTCACCCCCTTCTCCCGCCTCCTGCCCCTTCTTCTTTCAACCTGGCTTCCTTTCCTCGCTTTGAAATCTTTGATGTTAGTACTTGGATCTGAAGTTCTGTGTCTCTATAGGAGGTTTTCTGAGAGACTGTATTCTTGTATTTAAGGGAGTGTCTGATGAGGACTGCCAGGTTTATATGTGTGTGTTTTAACACTGTGTTCTGTGTTATGATCTTTGATGGCCATTTTGCTTTGTCTGGCCACCATTTGGTTTAGACCTGCTGCCATTTTGTTAGAACTTGATTTTCTTTACCTGTGCCTTGAGACCAGGGCTCTCAGGAACACTTATCTAGACCATCTCTAACTCCTGAGACTGAGGGGAAAAGACTTAAAAAATTTTATTTATTTCAACTTTTTTTTTTAATAAACTAGTAAATTTTATATTGTAATATCTAATTCATGACTAAACTTAGAAAATGAAGCTAGATCTTGCACTGTGTCTGTCTAAATATGTCTTGGTATGTCTTTGTCTCTGGGTAATATTTTTGAGGTTAATTTGTAAATGGGCTCTATTTATTTGGCTTAAAAAAAGGTAAGCGCTTACAAATCAAATAATTCTAAATTAAACAATAAGTTCCAGGTTCATGTGAACTGGGAAATATTCAGTATTAAATACCTGATATTAATGTTTGTTGACCTATCTAATATAGACATGTCTTAGAGTAATTAACATTAAGTAGAATATTTTCATTGTACCTAGGTTTGATATAAGTTAAATATTATATCTGTTACAAGTTTGTCAACAAGGAAATTACCTCAAATGAGGAAACTTCTAAAAAATGTAAATGAGATATGAGCTTTTATATAAACTCTATTAAGAATAATTATTCTTTAGAAATATCTGTCTAAAATAGTCTCTCCAGATTGGCATAACTTAAATTTCTAAGGGTTGTGCCAAGTGTGCTAAGTGTTGGAAGTCTATTGAATAGTTAGGTCATTTCCAAATAAAATAAGATTTTGAAACATTTACTACTAAACACTAATTTCCTTTTACAGAGAAACTAAAGAGATTTGGGACTATAAATGAATAATGTTTGATGCCATCCTAAAATGTTCTAAGAAAGCAAGGGTTTTAGAAATTAACAGTGGTATTTATGCTCACTGATTTAGAAAATGCTAAGTTAGTTCTTGATTGCTAAAGGAAAGTAGGAAGTATGTTTTCAGTAAAAAAAAAAAAAAGAAAGAAAGAAAAAGGTATGAAAAAAATACTAAAAAGAGTTATGCATGATCAGGATTTTCTAAAGTTGGATTACAATTAGATAAATCGATTTTGTTAGAAAGGACACAGCCATAAGAAAAGTGGTTAGAGTCAACTAGGTCCAAGATGGTGGAGCAGACTTTCAGTAGACCTTGGGCCTTGGTATTTAGGCCTATTGTGCCATATCAACAAGCTAAATGATACACCCATCAACATTGACTATATCTGACCAAATGTTCTAAACCCTTTTAATTGATCTTTTTGATAAAACTTCCTAAATAGAATTCTTTTGAAGTTCTTTTGACCTCTAGCTAACTTTGGGGTGCTTCAGAGGGCCCCTGAAACATCCCAAAGAGAGATATTAAACTGTGTTTATCTGGTTGGTTAAATTACATGAAAAACATTATCAAATGAGTAATAAATCTGCTCATATTATAATGTATGGTAAAATTACTAATACAGATATCCTAGAAATTATATGGAGTTCTTAACATTCTGATATGTCCTGGTATTCTAATGGAAAACCTGATGACTTCACAAAAGTTAACAAAAGGACTGAATGAAATGGTTTCTATCTGAAAAATTACGGGTTTTCAGGGAGTAGGGAAAACCTTCCTCTCAAACTAATTATGACAATACTTTGGTAAAATTAAACATTATAAGCAAAACAATTATATTTTCTATCTGACTCCTTCAAAAATTGGAAATTCTTAGGTTTCCAGTAAGTTTATCAAATGAGTTAGGAAGGTTATCTCATGGGTACAAAAATCTCAAGAAATTTTTGAGACCTTAAAAAGGGAAGAATTCACCTAGATTTGTTAGGCAAAATCTGTGTAAGACTTTGGTGTGAGTTTCTCAGCCTTGTTTTATTTTAAAAGTTCAGTCTGAGACTCTATAAATGTTTCAGCAAGATAAAAAGTCTATAATCAATTATGGTTATATAAACCATCAGACCAAAATTAGTGAGAACAGACCTATTTTGCAAACAAACCACCCTTAATTTGATTATATTTGATAAAAATGAGGATAACCTTAGGGAAAAAAAGATATTTCAAAAAATGTTAAATCCCAGTTAATGGAGGTCTGCATCTAGTAAGACTAATAAGCCACCACCAATGGGAAGAGTTTGGGAAAAGTTGAAAGGAGACACCGGGTGTCTGTCCACTTCCCAGAATCCCTCTCACTAGCATCCATCTTGGCTGAGTGATGCATGTGTGTTGGGAGGAACAGTGCAAAATAGCCTTGAAGGAGAAGGTCCATGGGAAAATGGCGAAGGGCCAGAAGTACCCAGGCATTATGTACTGATAGCTGAAAAACATTTCCTGCCTTTGGCTATGCTCGGTGCCAAGATTTAACAGTTAAACATTAAAGACGTTGCTTGAGAAAATGAGTCATGAATAAACACATGGGTCGTTAAGAATGCACTGTTCCTTGAAGTATCTTTTACTGATTATGTCTTAGCCTCGTACATGCTCTGCTGGCCGTATGCTCTAAGCTCTTTGTTCCTTGTTCCTATAAAAAGGCTCGACTGCAAAAATAAACTTGTCAGTCCTTGCAGAGACTGTCCAAGTGTTGTTCTTTCAGGTTCACCATTTCCAAGTCCCGGAGGGAAAACTCCAACAGTGTGCCACCAGGAAAGACTGTGAATTAGAATGATTGGCCAAAGACCACCCGGAAACTAATCCCATCACCATAAAACCCGAGACTGTGAGTCATGCAGCAGAGCAGTTCTCCTGGGTTCCCTTACCCTACTGCTCTCCACCTGGGTGCCCTTTCCCAATAAAATCTCTTGCTTTGTCAGCACATGTGTCTCCTTGGACAATTCATTTCCGAGTGTTAGACAAGAGCCCAGTTTCAGGCCCTGGAAGGGGCCCCCCTTCCTGCAACAGTTGGACCATAATGAAGCCTGAGCACCAAAGAATTGATGCTTTCGGAATGTTTTGTTGGAGAAAACTCTTGAGAGTCCTTTGTACAGCAAAGAGATCCAACCAGTCCATCCTATAGGAAATCAGTCCTGAAACTTCACTGGAAGGACTGTTGCTGAAGCTGAAATTCTGATACTTTGGCCACCTGATGCAAAGAGTGGACTCACTGGAAAAGACCCCAATGCTGGAAAAGATTGAAGGCAGGTTGAGAAGGGGTGACAGAGGATAAGGGTGGATGGCATCATCAACTCAAGGGGCATGAATTTGAGCAAACTCATTCATTTTTTTTTTCCAGTTTGACAGGACCTGTTTATTTCTGTATCCTTATGTATGTTCCTTGGGAATCATTTGATTCTCAAGATGGTTGACTGAAATCGCCCCCTCTTGGTCAGGCAAAATAATAACCACTTGCCTGAGTTGTCTCACAACAGTGGGTCCTGATAAAGCATGTAGAAAACTACCAAGGAGAATGTGTGAGGAGCCAAAAGGAGGGAGGAGACACCAGTCCACAATTTGTCTTGCAACACTAACCTGGAAGAATTTTAGAGGGGCCAAAAGGAAGAATGAGGAGATAATATGTCCTGCCAACCTCCCAGAAATCTTCACACTAGAATCCAGCAAGATGACTGGCCAGAGACAACCCGGAAAGCTAACATCATTACTGTAAAACCTGAGACTGTGAGCCACATGGCAGAGCAGTTCTGGGTTCCCTTACCCTGCTGCTCTCAGCCTAGGCACCCTTTGCCAGTAGTCTTTTGCTTTGTTAGCACTTGTGTTGTTCATATCCAATGTTAGGACAACAGCCCACTCATGGGGCTTAGAAGGTGTAATTCATTTTGCCCCAAATAAAACTTAACTCTCAAGTTGTACATCGTTTCTTAGTTGACACTGTCTCCTGGGTGATAGACGTCAGTTCAGTTCAGTTCAGTCGCTCAGTCATGTCCTACACTTTGCAACCCCATGGACTGCAGCACACCAGGCCTCCCTGACCCTCTCCAACTCCCAGAGTTTACGCAAAATCATGTCCATTGAGTCGACGATGCCATCCAACCCTCTCATCTTCTGTCGTCTCCTTTTCCTCGTGCCTTCATAGACCTCATTAGGCCCCAAATAAAACTTAACTCACAACTCTCACATTCTGCTTTTTTTTTTTTTTTTTCAGTTGACAGTACTGACAGGAATATTGATGAAGACTATCTTCCATTGGGCCAGAGAAGTTAGAGCAGAGGCCCTGACAAAATTTCCATAAGATACTCTATGTACATAAAAATTTTTTCGTATTATCCTCACAAATCACAGGTATTAGTGATACTAAGGTTGTAAAACAAAAGGAAGAATAAAAACTTAAATGATTATCAGCAAAAGCAATGCCTCTTAAAAGGTATTTTGCTATGTCTCAATACTTTACAAACCAAATACAAATGAATTCTAGAAATCAGGTAAGTCTGAGAAGATAAGTACCAGACAAATCTCAAGTATGTTTGACAATCATTTTGTTGCAAGCATAAGAGCCTAATGTCCAGAGCAGCAAATGCTACATTAATTCATCTCCTTCCTGAAATTTTCCATTCTTCCTTCTTTGCATGTCAAAGGCAGCCATAATGTCTGCATATTTCTTAGACTAATTTTATTGGCATTTTCTAACCTTTACCATTGCATCTTTATCTTCCTTTTGGGCCTGTTTCCATTTTATAGAGACATTATGCTATCAAAATCTCCAGACAGGAAAGATGGGGGCTGGCCAGTTCTCAGGCAATGCTAATAGGATTTCCATACCTTTTGTAAACCCTTTGGAAAAGCCAAGTGGTGATTTACAATTCCTCACCCCTGCAGGGCCTTTGTAAAGAAATCACCCAGATGGTGTGAAACACCTGGAACCATGCAGGATGCAAGGCTCTGGGCAGTAGGAATGTTTTGCAGGCTCTGGACCCTTAGGCGCAGGTGTGGAGCATCCATGAACAAAGGGATAAAGGGAAAAATAGTGGAGCTTTAACAGGAAGCCTGTATCCTAGACTCACTGAGGGTGAACTATGCAAAAGAATGGTATCCTGTATTTATGGAAAGTCATGTTTTATTGGAACTAAATAAATACCACAACATGTAGATGTATTACAGAAACTAGAAATAGGCCTATAGATATACAGAGACATATAAATACATATATTGCACATATTAAATAGAATACATGAATGTATTGTTTTATCTTGGGTTGTTTTCCAAAATCCAAAATATTTTAGAACATATGCATACCAAAGAATGTCTAGTCATTAAGTTGTGTGTCAGATTGTTTGGGACCCTACAGACTGTAGCCCACCAAGATCCTCTGTCCATGGGATTCTCCAGGTAAGAATACTGGAGTGGGTTTCCATTTTCTCCTCCAAGGGATATTCCTGACCTAGGGATCTAACCAGTGTCTCTGGAATCTCCCACATTGGCAGGTGGATTCTTTACTACTAAGCCACCGGGGAAGCCCATTATTTTAGAGCAAGGGGTCAACAATTTTTTTTTTTCTGTAAAGAGCCAAATAATAAATATTTTAGGTTTTGTGTGCTACATACAGCTTTGACTACTCAGCTGTTTTGTCACAGCTCTAAAGCAATCACACACAACATATAAACAAACAGGCATGGTCATGTTTCCATGAAACTTTATGGGCACCAAAATCTTCATGTCACAAAATTTTCGTTTTTTTTTTTTCCCCAACTATGCAAACATGTAAAAACCACTGTTAACTCATATGCTGTACAAAAATTGGTGGTAAGCAGAATTTGGCCCATAGGCCATGGTTTACTAACCTTTGTTTTAGAGAGGATCAAGAGCCATAGGATGAAATAAAATTTGATGCTATTTGAAAACTGGAACTATTTTAGATTTATGAAACATCTAAGCAAAATTGACCCCTCCTACTGGATATGTCTGCTTTGAAGTGCTACAATAATCACTAGGTGGCTCTGTATTCTGTTTCCTCTGTATTTCCAACAGCATTTCACCCATGCTCTGACAGGCATTCAGCACTAGATGGCGGCAATAACTGACAATGTGCTTTTTCTTTTTTTTTTAATCTTTCCAAGTTAATACATTAAATATAGAAATCATTTACTTTCTGGGTATAGCAAGAAATATCTAATCAATCTCTGTTTTTATTCAAAGAATGTTAAAAATTAGTTTAATGTCAGCTTACAAAAGAAAGTGAAAGTGCAGTCACTCAGCGGAGTTTGACTCTTTGCAACTGTCCATGGAATTCTCTCGGCAAGAGAACTGGAGCGGATTGCCATTCCCTTCTCCAGGGGATCTTTCTGATTCAGGGATTGGACCTGGGTGTCCTACACTGAAGGCAGATCCTTTACCATCTGAGCCACAAGGGAAGGCTCAGCTTACAAAGTGGGTCTCATTTAAGTATCCTATCAAAAGGAACACTTTTGAATGATGATTGATTAAAAAAATGCATCTGGTCACATGAACTTAGTTAGGACTTACAGAGAATTAACCTAACACATTTAAGTAGTTCCCAAGTATCTATTTCTAAATATTACTTTTTAAATTACTTTCTATTTACTTTGTAAATATTACTTTACAAAATATGTAGAGATGAAATAATTTAGCAATTCAAAACAAAAGTTGACTTCACTACTTTTATGTTTATAGGGAAATAAAGCTATTATTTCTGAAATCTCAAGAAATGATATATTAATGTATACTCACTGATGCATTAATGCTCAAAATTCTCCAAGCCAGGCTTCAACAGTACATGAACCACAAACCTTCAGATGCTCAAGCTGGATTTAGAAAAGGCAGAGGAACCAAAGATCAAATTGCCAACATCCTCTGGATCATTAAAAAAGCAAGAGAGTTCCAGAAAAACCTCTACTTCTGCTTTACTAACTACGCCAAAGCTTTTGACTGTGTGGATCACAACAAACTGTGGACAATTCTTCAAGAGATGAGAATACCAGACCCCTTGACCTGCCTCCTGAGAAATCTGTATGCAGGTCAAGAAGCAACAGTTAGAACTGGACATGAAACAATAGACGGGTTCCAAATTGGGAAAGGAGTATATCAAGGCTGTATATTGTCACCCTGCTTATTTAATGTATTTGCAGAGTACATCATGCAAAAT
The DNA here is from genome assembly GCF_029378745.1 of Bos indicus. Lineage (NCBI taxonomy): Eukaryota > Metazoa > Chordata > Mammalia > Artiodactyla > Bovidae > Bos > Bos indicus. The sequence goes on from NC_091789.1 coordinate 114,244,379, forward strand.
GCAGGGTTGGATGAAGCACAAGCTAGAATCAAGATTGCCAAGAGAAGTATCAATAACCTCAGATATGCATATGACTGATATGCCTCCCTGATAGCTCAGTTGGTAAAGAATCTGCCTGCGATGTAGGAGACCTGGGTTTGATCCCTGGGTTGGGCAGATCCCCTGGAGGAGGGAAAGACTCCCCACTCCAGGATTCTGGCCTGCAGAATTCCATGGACTGTATAGTCCCTGGGGTTGCAAAGAGTCTGACAGGACTGAGTGACTTTCACTTTCACTTTTCATGCAGATGATACCACCCTTATGGAAGAAAGTGAAGAAGAACTAAAGAGCCTCTTGATGAGAGTGAAAGAGGAGAGTGAAAAAGTTGGCTTAAAACTCAACATTCAGAAAACTAAGATCATGGCATATGGTCCCATCACTTCACGGCAAATAGATGAGGAAACAATGAAAACAGTGACAGACTTTATTCTTTTGGGCTCCAAAATCACTGCAGATGGTGACTGCAGCCATGAAATTAAAACACGCTTGCTCCTTGGAAGAAAAGCTATGACCAATCTAGACAGCATATTATAAAAGCAGAGACATTACTTTGCCAACAAAGGTCCATCTAGTCGAACCTATGGTTTTTCCAGTAGTCATGTATAGATGTGAGAATTGGACTATAAAGAAAGTTAAGCGCTGAAGAATTGATGGTTTTGAACTGTGGTGTTGGAAAAGACTCTTGAGAGTCCCTTGGGCTGCAAGGAGATCCAACAAGTCAATCCTAAAGGAAATCAGTCCTGAATATTCATTGGAAGGACCACTGCTGAAGCTCCAATACTTTGGCAACCTGACGTGAAAAAATGACTCATTGGAAAAGACACTGATGCTGGGAAAGATTGAAGGTGGAAGGAGAAGGGGATGACAGAGGATGAGATGGTTGGATGGCTTCACTGACTCGATGGACATGAGTTTAAGTAAGCTCGGGGAGTTGCTGATGGATAGGGAAGCCTGGCGTGCTGCAGTCCATGGGGTCACAAAGAGTTGGACACAACTGAACGACTGAACTGACTGACACTGAAGTAGGATCACTGCTGTAAGTCACTGCTTGACTTGGAGGGTTACAATTGCTTTCAAAATCTGATTATTAGCACTGTTGCATTGAAGACTTCTAGTCTATTAAGGCAGTGGTCTCCAGACTTTTTGGCACCAGGGACTGGTTTCGTGGAAGGTAATTTTTCCACAGACCGGGGGAGCAGGGGGATGGTTTCAGGATGATTCAAGTACATTATATTTATTGTGCATTTTATTTCTATTATGATTATGTTAGCTCCACCTCGGATCATTTGCATTAGATTCTAGAGGCTGGGGACTCTAGTATTAAGGAAGAGACAGGATTGCACTTTTGGTAACAGCTCACTAGCTTTCAAAAGCCCAAGTTAGAAATTTTGAGTAGGCCACTTTGAGTAGACTTGATTATCAAAAATTGAAAGAGATTAGTTCACTATTGATAACTGATCACAAAGGCAAATTTTTAAAAATTACAAGTTAAAGAAAAGTGCTGGAGTAATATATAAATTATAAAAATCATTGGCACATTTAAAAATGAAATATTTTTCAAAGAGATGGCTTCATTTATGATTGGCTCATTTTACCTTCTTTACCACCTTCTTAATTTAGATCTTCCTCAAGCTGGGAAAGAATAGATGAGGGAATCTAATTATGCCATTTTATTTTACTGCCAAATCCATACTCTAATTTCTTTTCCACATGCTGTTTTCCAAATGTCATGAGATTAGAAAGCTGTTTGTTTTTATTCAACTTTAAGTGGCTTTGTGTATGAGAAATGAATTGCTTTCTGTGTGTGCATACCCGGTGCATCTCCAACAGAAAGAATATTAAAAATAACTCATCAATCAACAGGTTTAAAATCTAATAGAAATGTTTTCAATGAGGTACAATTCATTGCAGCAGGGTTGAGCAAACCACATGTAGTTATCTCTGCTTGTTCATTCCTTTTCATTTCTGTATGAAAAATGAGTTTTGCTTTGGTATCTTTTTATTCATGTGTATATTAAATCAAGAAAGTACATGATACATTTTGGAACTGATAGAATGCTATTAACAACTCAAAACAATGTCTATGTATTGTTATAACTATGTGTGAACAGGGAAATAAAGGTTACACATTATTCTTGAAGTAGCATCTCTAATGATGCTAGCTTTTTTGGGCCATACCACTTGGCTTGAAAGATCTTAGTTCCTTGGGCCCCCTGCAGTGGAAGCTCAGAATCTTAACCACTGGTCTATTGGAGAAGTCCCAATGCTAGCTTTGCTTTGCATTGAACATAGTTTCATCTCTCCTTATCATCCTTTAACTAAACTATATTCATCTGAATAAAAGATCTGAAACACATTATTTTGATTAGTCAGAATACTTTATTCCACTAAGGAAACTAAGCTTGCTTTTTCTAAGAGATGTTCAACTGACTCTTTGAGACGAGTATATTAAAAGCAAATCAAGGAAGGATGTCTGTACATTTAAACTTTACTTTCTTAGTGAAAATCACATGTAAGCTACATCTGCACAGCATAGAGTTGGAAATGTCGTTGACAATGATCTAGTACGTTTAGGTTTAAACATTAAGTCTAAAAATAAAAGTCAGATCTCAATGACTTTCTCAACTATCTTCGAACAAGTTCCCATAATATCATTAAATTTCGTTTTTTAACCACATACAACTGACAAACCAATCATATAAGCCAATTCAACAGGTTTCCGTCTCCATTCTTACATGTGGTGTACTAAGGATAATGGCAGTAAAAGAGCATAATACTATGGATAGCTGTCAGTGTAAATTCATGTTCCATGGTGAATGTTTCCTTTAGTCCTAAGTTTAGTCAGTTGTCTGAACTGTTTCATATATGAAATTATCTCTGTTTGTTTTCATGCCACTTCATTTTTACAAAAGGCCTACATTATTAACATGACTTATTTTTGCTAACTGAAGGGAATTTGAAAGGATTTCTGCATTTAGGAAAAAAGGTGAATGGTGAAAATAGTGTTCTGCATCTGTTTCACAGTGAGCTGTTAAAGGGGCAGAGCACACCCCAAACATAGAAAGTATCCTCTCCAAAAGCTCCTTCCCTGGAAACAACACTCAGCTTCTCAGCATTAAGCCATACTGGCAATGAATTTTGTCTGTGAGCATCTCTGCTTTATCCCAGTTTATTTTGTGCATCCATCAGCAAGAAATGTCCTAAGGTAATTGATCCTTGACTTTATGCCATTTTGGTTTACCAAATGTTTCACAGAAACGCCCTACTTGCAGATAGAGGGGGAAATCTGTTGTATTATTTTTATAAATTGTCTCTAACTTTTACATTTATGATCCATATTTTTTCTCTTGTTTTATTGTAATGGGTAGGATTTTGAGCACAATATTGTTTTTATAAGAGGTTTTTTTTTCCCCTGCCTTGAAGTTAAGTATTCTTAAGTTTTCTTGCATCTTATGGTGTGTGTGTGTGTGTGTGTATATATATATATATATATATATATTTGTGTGTGTGTGTGTTTATTATAGGTGTCTGGTAGATAGACATATGAAAGTTGACTTTGCCAAAAACAGTTATCATTAGTTGCTACTACATTTTATTTCTATAATACGACAATTACTGTTAATGAAATATTTCTCTCATTTATTTTATAGAATTACTTAAATAAATTATCTAATATATTACTACTCTTACAATGTTGAGGTCAGTTTTCATTCCAATCCCAAAGAAAGGCAATGCCAAAGAATGCTCAAACTACAACACAATTGCACTCATCTCACACGCTAGTAAAGTAATGCTCAAAATTCTCCAAGCCAGGCTTCAGCAATACGTGAACTGTGAACTTCCTGATGTTCAAGCTGCTTTTAGAAAAGGCAGAGGAACCAGAGATCAAACTGTCAACATCTGCTGGATCATGGAAAAAGCAAGAGAGTTCCAGAAAAACATCTATTTCTGCTTTATTGACTATGCCAAAGCTTTTGACTGTGTGGATCACAATAAACTGGAAAATTCTGAAAGAGATGGGAATACCAGACCACCTGATCTGCCTCTTGAGAAATCTGTATGCAGGTCAGAAAGCAACAGTTAGAACTGGACATGGAACAACAGACTGGTTCCAAAGAGGAAAAGGAGTACGTCAGGGCTGTATATTGTCACCCTGTTTATTTAACTTATATGCAGAGTACATTATGAGAAACGCTGGACTGGAAGAAACACAAGCATTGCTGGGAGAAATATCAATAACCTCAGAAATGCAGATGACACCACCCTTATGGCAGAAAGTGAAGAGGAACTAAAAAGCCTCTTGATGAAAGTGAAAGTGGAGAGTGAAAAAGTTGGCTTAAAGCTCAACATTCAGAAAACGAAGATCATGGCATCTGGTCCCATCACTTCATGGGAAACAGATGGGGAAACAGTGGAAACAGTGGCTGACTTTATTTTTCTGGGCTCCAAAATCACTGCAGATGGTGACTGCAGCCATGAAATTAAAAGACCCTTACTCCTGGGAGGAAAGTTATGACCAACCTAGATAGCATATTGAAAAGCAGAGACATTACTTTGCCAACAAAGGTCCGTCTAGTCAAGGCTATGGTTCTTCCTGTGGTCATGTATGGATGTGAGAGTTGGACTGTGAAGAAGGCTGAGCACCGAAGAATTGATGCTTTTCAACTGTGGTGTTGGAGAAGACTCTTGAGAGTCCCTTGGACTGCAAGGAGATACAACCAGTCCATTCTGAAGGAGATCAGCCCTGGGATTTCTTTGGAAGGAATGATGCTAAAGCTGAAACTCCAGTACTTTGGCCACCTCATGCGAAGAGTTGACTCATTGGAAAAGACTCTGATGCTGGGAGGGATTGGGGGCAAGAGGAGAAGGGGCCGACAGAGGATGAGATGGCTGGATGGCATCACTGACTCCATGGACGTGAATCTGAGTGAACCCTGGGAGTTGGTGATGGACAGGGAGGCCTGGTGTGCTGCGATTCATGGGGTCGCAAAGAGTCAGACACGACTGAGCGACTGATCTGATCTGATCATGTAATTTTAATAACAAACTGCTGATCATGGTTTGCTGATAATTTATTCAGCTTTTAGTTTTGTTGATGTTTTCTACTGTTGTGTGTGTGCTCAGTTGCTCAGTCATGCCCAACTCTTTATGACCCCATGGACTGCATCCTGCCAGGCTCCTCTGTCCTAAATCTTATGCCCTGGCAGAATTTTCTTACTCTTCATACTCACACTATCACCTTTCTCACCAAATTGGGGAATGTTTTTTCTACTTAACATAACTCCTCATTAATACTGAATATATTTCTTAATATACATTATACCTTGTTCTGATCTTAGACATTTGAAATTTAAAAGCCAAATTCTGATTATTTTTACGTCCTCCTCTCTTCATTTCTGCTTAGCCATGTACAATGGCTATTTGACTGAATAAATGATAGAAAGAAATACCCAGAAGAAGGTAAATTTACTTGCAAGTGTTAGTTGCTCAGTCGTTTTCTACTCTTCATGACCCCATGGACTAGAGTTCGCCAGGCTCCTCTGTCCATGGAATTCTCCAGGCAAGAATACTGGAGTGGGTGGCCATTTCCTTCCAAGGGATCTTCCCAACCCAGGGATCAAACCCAGGTCTCCTGCATTGCAGGCAGATGCTTTACCATCTGAGCCACCAGGGAACTCACATAGATTTATTTAATTCTTCTTAAGTAGCATCCTGGTATGTTCCAGGTAATGACTGAACTCCCATTTTTTTTTTTTTTTTCTTGACTTGCCCTCCAATTATTCCATCTTCTGACACACCCTGCAAAATCAGGCACTTTCAAGAATGAAAACACTTTTTGGTTTTTATTAAGATAAAAAACAAGTACCACTTCATTACTGGACAGAAGAAAATGCAAAAATAAAATTTTCATTATTTTAAAGCGATACAGCATACAGTTGGCACAAATAATTTCATATGATTTTGTAAACATCTACAGAAAAATAATGACCCTGGAGAATGTGAACTGACACCCATGAGACAAAGACATGCAAGAATAACTTGTCACTATATAGTTAATTGGGGCTTCCCAGGTAGCGCTAGTGGTAAAGAACCCGTCTGCCACTGCAGGAGACACAGGAGACCTGGATTCGATTCCTAGGTCGGGGAGATCCCCTAAAGAAGGAAATGGCAACCCACTCCAGTATTCTTATCTGGGAAATTCCATGGACAGAGGAGCCTGGCAGGCTATAGTACATGGGGTCGCAAACAGTCAGACACAACTGCGAATTTTTTAATTGACCTTGAAGGAAAATGAGTATCACATTTGGTACTGAGTAAAATTTAATAAAGATTCAAATATATTATTATCCAAACAAGTTACTTAGGCTAATTTAAAATCATATAACATCTACATTCTGAATTCTTTTGGCTGTCCTAAGACAACCACTATCCTAGCTTAGAGCAAAAGGAATGGAAAGTAGTTAGATAAAATAAAGCACATCTCCCATCAGTATTTTTAGTAGCTTATTTTCACACTTCACTTAGAAATTTCATATATATAGTCAAGTAGGATAAAAAGCATGATTTAAGTTGGTTTACTAAAATTACACAAATTATTGTAGCTTTTGTTGGAAAAGATTATACTTAACTCTCTATAAAAATATTACTATTGTAGAAACTATGTCTCTAAATATTCATTACTCTTCAAATAATGCCAGACTGAACAAATTCCAAAGTATGCTATTGTTTGCAAAGAGTGAAACAATTATGTAAACACACACACACACATACAGTCAGATTGTCAGTGTTATGATTACTTTGGAAAAACAAATTTTGAAATCTTATACTTTAACAAAGTATTGGCTTTTAGATTTTGAAAGTTTTTCCAATTAAATATTTTGAGAACAATTATTTATATATTTTTTATTATATTTATACAACAAAATTATATATGTGAGCATGCTGGCATGTTCAGTAGCTAAGCCATGTCCGACTCTTTGTGACCAAATGGACTGTAGCCCACCAGGCTCCTCTGTCCATGGGATTTCCAGGCCAGAATACTGGAGTGAGTTGCCTTTTCATTCTCCAGGGCATCTTCCCAATCCAGGAATTTAACCCACATGCATCTCTCGTATCTGCTGCATTGTCTAGTGGATTCTTTACCACTGAGCCACCTAAGAAGCTCCAATAGTTTATAAATAAAAATGTGGTTGTAGATTATGCAAAATTCCTTAAATAACAATGTATACAGATGGGGATAGTAAAAAATTGTAGGCCCATTTTAATAACAAAAATTATGATTTTGGATGTCCCTATTGGTCCATTGGTTAAGAAGTCACCTGCCAATCAAGGGGACCCAGTTTGATTTCTGGTCCCGGAGGATCCCACATGTCTCAGAGCAACTAAATCCATGTGCTACAACTACTGAAGTCCATGTGCTCTAGAGCTCATGCTCGGCAACAGAAGCCACTGTGGCCCATGCACCGCAAATAGAGAGTAGCCCCTGCTCCCTGTAACTAGAGAAAGCCACATGCAACGATGACCCCACACAGCCAAAAATAAATAGAATCATCCTTTAAAAACATTTTTTTAAAATCTACAATTCTGTTTAAATGAAAAAACATGGCATTTATGTTTGTGTTTTATTCTGCTGGAAGATATAATTATTTTTCATTTTAAACTGTGTACATTATTAATCCTCAGGATGGACTATAATTTTTAAATATTCAAACATGTAAATTTAGCTCATACTTAAGCTGTAATCAGAAAATGTGGGCAACAGAAAAAACAGATTTTGATGGTTCCCACACTGTATTTAACAGCACTGAGGTATTCAGACATTGGAATTCCACCAAAGCATGTTGGTGAAGTGAAAGTGTTCGTCACTCAGTCAGTCATGTCCAACTCTTTTCGATCCCATGGACTGTAGCCCGCCAGGTTCCACTGTCATGGGATTATCCAGGCAAGAATACTGGAGTGGGTTGCTATTTCCTTCTCCAGGGGATCTTCCCAATCCAGGGATCGAACCCCAGTCTCCTGCACTGTAGGTGGATTCTTTCCCATCTGAGCCAATAGGGAAGGTAGCAGATAAGAATTAGAAAACATGTTAGCTTAATGATTTAGCAGTCCTATTGTTCATATAAATATTATTTTCATCCTAGGCATGAAATACAAAGACCATAGATGCTTCTGAAGCAAAATATTATGAGCACATAAACAGCTGTTTTGTTTGACACTGGTATCAAAAATAGTAATTTCCAGGTCAACAAAGTGAGAAATAACTAACTAACGGAGTTATGTGTCCTCTGGAGACAGATAAATAAACATTCTGTAGAAATACACACTTTGCTCTCCAATCCCACTTGTCCCCTGCCTCCATCACTTCCTCCAGTGAGTTTAGATGTAGACTCACTGGTAACAATATTTCAAGGCCTCTGACACCACTAGTTAAGTGCAGTTTGAATACATTTCCAGGAGAAAATGCCCACCTAACCCCTGCTGACTCAGTTTCCTGGTATCTACATTTGTGTTATTTACAACCCTTTGAAGTCAGTACGTTTTCTATATGTGTTTTCACATTGCTTATAGCTAAGAGAATTACTGTTTTAAGGAATGATTAACTCTATTTTTTTCCAAGGGCATTATGTCCTAAGAGCCTGTTCAGACATCCTTTAGAGAATGAAAATGATAACGGATATAAAAAGAAAAACACTGGGTCATATAAAAATAAAACTGAACCAAGATCCTCTGTATAAGGGGAAATGGAAAGAAAAAACTTTTAGAGATTATAAGCTAAAAGATGATCACTGTTTGATATGAGAGAAAGCAGAACTATTTTCTCAGACCCAAGACATAAACCAGGGAGTCACCTGCCATGACTGGAAATGTTTTGTGGTGAAAATAGAGAACTCTAAAGGCACATAGGAACTGTGAATTATTAGAACTGCATCTTAGCTATTAATAGATATGTTTCCATTTAGAATCGTTACAGTGATGACTCTCAGAATATAAGCCAAGAAACATCTGGCAAAGTTTAATATCACATACTATCTGCCTCCATTGAGGGCTGTATTAAAAGTAGTGTTCAGTTCACAGGAAGGAAGAGTCCCACCTTACTGATCAGAAACCACTTCCCTGAATTCATCCTCAGTGTACCCCAATGTTAAGTAATAGATAATAATGATGTAAAGAATTCTTTGACAGTACTTTTTAATTTCAGTTTTTAGTCAAGTGTAAAGAAGATTTCAGTAACACCAGTTACATTCTTCTAAAGACTCTTGGAACTCATGGAAAAAATAATTTGATGTAAATCATTTTGTTTTACCAGAAAGTAAAAATCATTTTAACAACTCAATAACAAGAAAGCAAACAACCCAATCAAAATATACACAGAAGACCTAAATAGACATTTCTTCAAAGAAGACATAAAGATGGCCTATAGGCACATGAAAAGATGCTCAATAGCACTAATTATTAGAGAAATGCAAATGAGAACTACAATGAGATATCACCTCACACTGTCAGAATGACCATCATCAAAAATTTTTCAAGAAATAAATGCTGGAGAATGTATGCAGAAAAGGTAACCCTCCTACACTGCTGGTGGGACTATAAATTGGTGCAGCCACTATGGAGAACAGTATGTAGGTTCCTCAAAAAAACTAAAAATAGAGGTGCCATATGATTCTGCAATCCCACTCTTGGGCATATATCTGGACAAAACTATAATTCAAAATGATACAAGCCCCCTGTGGAACCCTATACCAAGGGCACAGATGCAGCATACTGTACCAAGGATATCTAGCAAGCCCCATAGCAACCATTGCCAATGAGCCAATCCCTCCTCCCCACCACTCCAATCTAAATCAGCCAGCTCCTTGACCTCACATTAGGTAAAAATATCCCACCCTATTACTCACCCTATAGCACGCTAACCAATCACCTGATGTTATCCTTCCAGTAGGAATTTTCTTTGTCTTGAAGCTATAAAACTTGGCTATTAGCCCACAAAGGGATTCCCCGGTAGCTCAGAGAGTAAAGCAATGCAGCAGACCCGGGTTCAATCCCTGGTTTGAGAAGATTCCCTGGAGAAAGGAGAGGCAAACCTCTCCAATATTCTTGCCTGGAGAATCCCATGGACAGAGGAGCCTGGTAGGCTACATTCCACGGGGTCACAAAGAGTTGGACATGATGGAGTGACTAACACAGCCTTGGCTCACCTCTGAGCCAGCCCAGTGCCCTAACAATCAGCGTTCCCTTGTCTGTCAGGAGGTGGGCTCTCTGAGCTTGTAGCACCCTGATTATCTCTGTTCTTTGTTCTTAATAAATTAACTCCTGTCTGAAATATTCCATGCCTGGACTATGACACACCTCAGCATTCATTGTAGAACTATTTACAATAGCGAAAATATGGAAACACCCTAAATATCCATTGACAGATGAACTGATAAAGATATGGTGTGTACACACACATACACACAATGGGTTTCCCTGGTGGTTCAACACTAAAGAATCCTCCTGCCAATACAGGAGACATGGGTTTGATCTCTGCATCAGACAGATCGTCTGGAGAAGGAAATGGCAACCCACTCCAGTGTTCTTGCCTGGTAAATCCATGAGTCCATGGGGCTGCAAAGAGTTGGGCAAAACTTAGCAAACTAAACAACAATAACATATATACAATGGAATATTACTCAGTCATAAAAAAGAATGAAACAATGCCATTGGCAGAAACTTGGATGAATCTAGAGATTATTGTAATGAGTGAAACAAGTCAGGTAGAGAAAGACAAATAGCATGTGATATCACTTACATGTGAAATCTAAAATATGACACAAATGAATCTATCTATCAAACAGAACTAGACTCACAGACTGGAGAAGGAAATGGCAACCCACTCCAGTGTTATTGCCTGGAGAATCCCAGGGACAGAGGAGCCTGGTGGGCTGCCATCTCTGGGGTCACACAGAGTCGGACACGACTGAAGCAACTTAGCAGTAGCAGCAGCAGCAGACTCACAGACAGAGAACAGCCTGGTGGTTGCTGGGGGGGAGGGGAGGTGGGGGGAGGATGGAACAATTTGGCATTAGTGGATGCAACTATTATATAAAGGATGGATAGACAACAACATCCTACTGTATAGCACAGGGAACTATATTCAATATCCTGTGATAAACCAGAATGGAAAAGAATATGAACAAGAAAGTACATATACGTATAAGTGAATCACTTCACTATACAGTAGAAATGAACAACAGTGTAAAGCAACTAGACTTGAATAAATTAAAAAAATATATTAGCTTACTAGATGTATGAACCAGTGACACAACATATTTCCTATCTATGTTACTAACTCTGGGATAGCATATGGGAGATCATCAAGGCCCAATTTACCTAAGGATTTCTGAGTACAATTTATGGGTGATTTTTAAAGTCTCCAGATACTAGAAATACAATGTAGAATGAAAGAGGGAAATTACATAAAGCCTTTCTTCTAAACAGAAATAATGCTCCTCTTCCCAACATAAAGCAGGGGAAGGAAAACAGGTGTGCAGGACATAGAACCACCATTCTAAGGAGCTTGTCAGCCAACTTCCTGAGAATTTCATTCATTATTTTAGCATCAACAAAGAGGAAGACAACAAAGATGAGAAACATGAAGATAATGGGGTAGAAACTCTGAGTACAAAGAATATGAAGTACTTACTAGAGGTGAAACTTCTGGAATGATGGAGTGTGAGGCATGGCAAATCCCCTGCCTAGCAAACCTATTTATCCAGTAAAAATTACAGAATTTTAAAAAAATCTATTAAAATCTCTGGAAATTTTCCTAAAACCATATAGCATAGGACAGATGTTTATTAAAGAAAATCTACTGCATCATGGTAAGAACTGTGTGAGTCTATAGCATCCGAGCTGCAGCCTGGCCCGTTAGTCACCCATTCCCAGTTCTGTCTCACATGCAGTCTACCAGGCATGTAAAGCAAAGACTGTGGTGGGTCTCTCTCACTCCAGCTCCCAGTCTGGGGTTATATTTTCATCTCAGGAGGGTCAGACTGCTGGTTTTTCTCACTCGTCTCATTCTCAAAGTGCAAAACCTCTATCCTGAATGGGCAGAAGAGAGGAATGGTCTCCGTCCTCACATTCAGTCTTTCCTCATTAGGTGAAAACTCTACCTCAGGTGCTAGAAAGCAGGAAGCCTGGCCTCAGACCAGTGATGGAGTAGAGGTCTGGAGGGACAAGCAGAAAAGACCAGGGCCAATGCTTCTATCTCCCAGTGCCCAATGTTATAAGGAGGTTGTTGCTTTGGAAAAGTGGGGCCTCACCCTCAGTTCCAGTGCAGTGGCAACAGGTATTCTTCCAGGAATAAAGGTGAGATTTATTGGACAAAATGCCCTCAGCTCTGCCTGAGAGGACAGATGGACATTATTTGAATCAGTGAGTGGAGAACTCATGCCAGAAAGTGTTGTTGACAACAGGGATCTTACTGGACTAGAGATGTAGTTCAGATATAAATTGTCAGAACAGTCAGAAGTTTAATAGTGAGGACCAGGGAAGCAGAGCATGATGAAAAGCCCTCCAAGGATCACAGCCAGTCCTAGACTTTGTAATGGCTGTGCATATGCATTATGTTGCATCCACAAAAGCAATTAGAGCAGAACATGAAACAGAGCGACACAGACCCATTAATATAGGGCAGAAGCCTTACCAGCACAAGAGGCTTCAACAAACCCATGACAAAACACTGACTACCTAACGAGCTACTTCAACCAGGTGTGACTCCAAAGAAAGGCTTACAAATAATACCATCATCATCTGAGTAGTCTGGAAGACTGTATACATGCCAAAGGTTGCACTCTGTTTAGAGTTATCAGAGGAAAACGTTAAACCCACTAGGACCCAGCTGAATGTGGGACAAAAATGTAAATTCCATGAACTTTGATAGTAGCCTTCAAACCAAACAAACATCCCATGGTAAAGATTAAAAATCTAACTGGCTAAGGTCCTTGCCTGGAGAATCCCATGGAATGAGGAGCCTGGTAGGCTACAGTCCAGAGGGTTGCAAAGAGTCAAACTTTGGGACTTAGCATGCATGCACACAAGGGTTCTTAAACATAGCCTTTGACCAATAAGTGCTTTATGACAGCATAAGGTAACTCTGGGTAGCCAATAATTTAAAAGATAAAAACAACAGGAAAAATAACTTAGAGGCTCTAACACTGAGGGGGAAAAATATTTTGCAGAAATAGCTAAGTCAAGCCACTAAACAAGCAAGTAAAAACAACAAAAGTCACCTCTGAGGAGAGGTCAAAATCCAGAGTTGCTACAATAAACTATATAAATGTCTAGCTCAAAAAAAAATTATGAAACATACAAAGAAACAGCAAAGTGTGACATACGCAGGGGAAATAAGCTAGCAATAGAAACTGTCTATAAAGGGTCTGTGATGATGGATTTATTAGATAAAAATTTCAAAGTAGCTTATAAGTATATTAAAAAAATAAAGGAACGCATACGTAAAGAATTAAACGTATGATGATGCTGTTTCATTCAAAAGAGAATATAACTAAAGATACAGACTTTTTCAAAAGAACAAATGGAACATCTGAAGTTGAAACATATAATAATTGATATTAAGAACTCATTAGAGGCTCCAACAGTAGTTTAAACTGGCAGAAGAAAGAATCAATGAAATAAAATACAGATTGATAGAGATAATGCAATCTAAAGAAAAGAGGGAAAAAAAGAAGAAAAAAAAAAGAGCCAGGGAAATATAGGAAACCATTAATCACACCAAGATACACATAATGGGAGCCCTTGAAGAAAAGCAAGAGAAAATGACAAAAAAACAAAACAAAACAAAACAATTTGAAACACAAGAGCAGGGAAAGAAATAGCAATTTACAAATCCAAAGAGTTCAATAAACTTCAGGAGCTATAATACAAAGAGTTCATTAGAGTCAAAATGTTGAACGCCAAAGAGAGACTTCTGAACATAGCAAGACAAAAAAAAAATGACTCATTTGAGCGAACCCCATAAGGTTAACGGGTGACATCAGAAGTAATAGAGGTCAGTGATGTTCGCAAGACGGCGGACTAAGAGGGCTCAACGCCCATCTCAGCCCACCAAAACAATAAAAACAATGACTAAATAACTGATAAAACTAGCTCTGGGAGACTTCTGGAGTGAAAGAAGAAAGCTGCAAAAAATTTGTAGAAGACAAAAAAACAGGATCAGTTGCATTGAAAGGCATAGGAAGCATATTTTTTCTTTTGTCAGCTAATCCTCCATTTCATCAAAACTCAGCATCAAGAGAAATCTCCTTAGCTGCAACCATGCATGGGTGGAAGAGAACAAGAGGATTCCGGGGATCACCACTGCAGACCCCTGAAGTTTTTGTCACTGAAGCCCCCTGCAGGTTAAAGTTGATGGTGCAGTTTGGACTCCATACTACCCTCCTCCATCAAAATGACACCCCAGATCAAAATGAAAGAAAAAGAACCACGTGATCCCTGGCCTAGATACAGAAAAGGCATTTGATAAAGTTCAACATGCATGCATGATTAAAACTCTTCATAAGGCAGAAATAGAAAGAACTTACCTCAACACAATAAAGTCCCTATATGAAAAGCACACAGCCAATATCATAAGCAATGAGAGAAAACTCAAAGCTTTCCCTCTAATATCCAGTAGAAGACAAAGATGTCCACTCTGACCACTTTTATTCAACAAAGTAGTGGAAATTCTACCAAGAGTAATTACAAAGGAAGAAATAAAAGGCATCTAAATTAGAAAGGAAGAAGCAAAGTGACCTGTTTGCTGATGACATGATCATACATGCAGAAAACACTAAGGAATCAATAAAAAATGTTTTAAAATGAATGAATTCAGTGAAATTACAGGAAACAAAAATCAATCACGCTTGTTTACAGTAATAATGAACTATCTAAACAAGAAATTGAGAAAACAATCCCATTCACAAGAGCAACAAAAACGCTAAATAAAAGACAGAAAAATAACCAAAAATGTATAAGTTTTGAACACTGAAAATTATAAAACTTTGATGAAAGAAATTTAAGAAGATACAGATAAATGGGATAACATCCTGTGTACATGGATTGAAATATATGATATTGTTAATATGTACACAACACCCAAAGTGATTTGGGAATGTGAGCTTGTGTTTGGTAACAAAATGAGTTAATTACATGTATAGTAAATGGTGCTGAACCTGGGCCTTAGCAATCCTTAGCAAATGATACTTTTCTAATTATTTAGAAAAGTCTGAAAATCAAACTGCATAACCAAATGGTTTATAATCAAGAGTTTTATAGTCATGCAACCTATTTTGAGCTACCTCCTTTCTTCTGGAAGTCCTGTGCAGATGTATAGAAAAATGGAGAAATAAACAAAAAAAACTTGGTGCTTTCAGTGAAACTCAGTTCAGTTCAGTTCAGTCGCTCACTTGTGTCTGACTCTTTGCGACTCCATGGATCGCAGCACTCCAGGCCTCCCTGTCCATCACCAACTCCCAGAGTTCACTCAAACTCACGTCCATCGAGTCGGTGATGCCATCTAGCCATCTCATCCTCTGTCGTCCCCTTTTCCTCCTGCCCCCAATCCCTCCCAGCATCAGAATCTTTTCCAATGAGTCAACTCTTTGCATGAGGTGGCCAAAGTATTGGAGTTTCAGCTTTAGCATCATTCCTTCCAAAGAACACCCAGGACTGATCTCCTTTAGGATGGACTGGTTGGATCTCCTTGCAGTCCAAGGGACTCTCAAGAGTCTTCTCCAATACCACAGTTCAAAAGCATCAATTCTTCGGCACTCAGCTTTCTTCACAGTCCAACTCTCACATGCATACATGACTACTGGAAAAACCATAGCCTTGACTAGACGGACCTTTGTTGGCAAAGTAATGTCTCTGCTTTTAAATATGCTATCCAGGTTGGTCATAACTTTCCTTCCAAGCAATAAGTGTCAGTGAAACTAGGAGACAGAAAAAACTCACAGACTTAGCTGCATATAGATTACATCAAAGGTGAAGCCAGACAGAAGGAGGTGACTATGAGAGCACTGAGGGGGCAGCAGAGGGCTTCAGAGAGCTCTGGGATCTCTGACATCTCCAGCCAATAGCTGCTTCTCAAATGAGGCCTCCCACCTGAGCGGGAACTATAGGAGTATAACTGAGACTAAGAACCTCCAGAGCACTGGGGAAGGACAGACAAGTTCAGAAAGCCAAGTTCAGAAAGAGTTGAGATGCCCAGAGGAGGCAGAGAGCAGAACATGCCAGCAAGAAACAGTGTCTGAGAGTGCGTGATGGTGGAAGAAAGGGCCAAGGAGGGAACTAGGAAACCCAGGGCTGGCAGGAGAAGCTCACTTGACTGAGGCTGCACTCAGAGAGTCAGAGTGGGGCTGGCTACAGAGTTGGTCATATTTTAAGATGCATACTGTAGTGACAGAGGAGGAGGGTGAGAGCTGTGAATTGGAAATGATATCCTGGAACATCCTTGTATTCCTCACACTATGTCCCTACTAGAAGTCCAGGAAAATCCATCTCATTTAAATGAAAGCAACAGGAAAGGAGTAAACTCTGCCAACACAGAAAGGTACTCCAGAATAAAGTGGGAATGACAGTAACATTAATTCCTATAGATGATAGGAAAGCTCATCTAAAAATGGTTATGATCAAGTAGATAAAAATTGGACTCCTCTGTCCATGGAATTCTCCAGCCAAGAATACTAGAGTGGGTAGCCATTCCCTTCTCCAGGTTACCTTTCTGACTCAGGGATCAAATCTTGCTCTCCTATATTGCAGGCAGATTCTCTACCATCTGAGACACCAGAGAAGCCCATAATTTAACATTACACCAACAAAAAAAAGTTTTTAGAGAAAAGAAAATAGAAAACAAAAGCAAATGCTTCAAAAAGCAACTATAGTTATGCAGGAATATCATAGAAATACAAATGTAAGTACTTAAAAGGTGGTCAGGAAACAGGAAGTGATGGCCTAAAAATAGGATGATATGAAATGTGAATCAACAGAATTTAGGACACGAACTTAAAAAATATTTCAAATGAAGACGAAAGTACAAGGAACACAGAATAACCACTACAGAAAGCACAGCACAGTAAAGGACAGAGAAGAAATAAATGAAGACCAAAGTTTAAAGTTTATGGAAACATAAGTAAAAAGAAGTGATTTAAAACATTAAAAGCAAGTCTCCTCATAAAAATGGCTGATTATACACCTGAGGATAAAAACATGGAAAGTGAGCCTAGAATATCTGTTCATACTAGAAAACCAGGAGATTATTAAATAATATTTGAATCATGAGCACCAACGAGAGAAGACTTATACTTTGCCAGCAACAAGACATTTAGGGTATGGATAATAACTGCAAAGAATGGAAAGCATAAATAAGTTTTTTAACATCTTTAAATCCATTAGTACCCCCTTCTCTCTCTTTGTCTCTCTCTCACACACCCCATTATACCACTGATTGACTTTAAGGAATGCAAAGGTTTTAGAAAATAAATAAAAGGAAAGAATTAAATACTTATCTTGCCATTCCAGGACTTAACTAACTGTAACTTCAGGTACTTCTTTATAGAAACATTCTAGCTATTAAACAAATTTTTAAAAAAGACTGGAATATCATCAATTTGCAGCAATTACTGAAATAATGGAGCAAAGCAATGCCTAGCAATGGCTGTTACTCTAACAGACAGAGCATCAGTAATACAGTGCCTTCTAATGAAAGTACACTATGCCACTTATGAAGCAGCTTTGTTAAAAATGCAAATCAGAATCTAATGAAAATTGTAGATCTAATCAACAATGTCTGATATGCAGATGACACCACCCTTATGGCAGAAAGTGAAGAATAAATGAAGAGCCTCTTGATGAAAGTGAAAGAGGAGAGTGAAAAAGTTGACTTAAAATTCAACATTCAGAAAACTAAGATCATGGCATCTGGTCCCATCACTTCATGGCAAATAGATGGGGAAACAATGGAAACAGTGACAGACTTTTTTTTTTGGCTCCAAAATTACTGCAGATGGTGACTTCAGCCATGAAATTAAAACACGCTTGCTCCTTTGAAGAAAAGCTAGGACCAACCTAGACAGCATATTAAAATGCAGAGACATTACTTTGCCAACAAAGGCCTGTCTAGTCAAAGCTATGGTTTTTCTAGTAGTCATGTATGCATGTGAAAGTTGGACTATACAGAAAACTGAGTGCTGAAGAATTGATGCTTTTGAACTGTGGTGTTGGAGAAGACTCTTGAGAGTCCTTTAGACTGCAAAAAGATCCAACCAGTCAATCCTAAAAGAAACCAGTCCTGAATATTCATTGGAAGGACCACTGCTGAAGCTGAAACTCCAATACTTTGGCCATCTGATGCGAAGAACTGACTCACTGGAAAAGACCCTGATGTTGGGAAAGATTGAAAGCAGGAGAAGGGGATGACAGAGGATGAGATGGTTGGATGGCATCACCGACTCAATGGACATGAGTTTGAGTAAGCTCCGGGAGTTGGTGATGGACAGGGAAGTCTGGCGTGCTGCAGTCCATGGGGTCTCAAAGAGTTGGACACAACTGAGTGACTGAACTGAATCAACAATCTACATAAAATACAAGAGACAGGGAAGCATGTTAAACTAAACTACAGGGATTCAATTAGCAAAATCCAGATTGTGTGTAACCATACAGAAGAAACCATTCCATTCGTTTTTGTTTTTGTTTTTTTTCCCAAAAAATAAAGGAAAGAGAAGCATTTTACCAATAAAAAGAATCAAGGGACATAATCTATTGCAACATACAGGCTTTATTTGGAAGATAATTCAAATGATAACAAAATATGTACAAACTGCAGAAATGTAAACACTAACCAGCTATTAGATTATATTAAGCTGTATTTACTACATAGAGGTGATACTGATATTTCTATTTTTTAAAGAGTCTTTTTCATTTAGAGATACATTCAGAAATACCTACAAATGGAGTAATATGATGACTGGGACCTACTTCAAAATAATCAAAAGGGTATGGTGGAGAATGGTTTGGATGTTTGTTAAGAAAGTGGGTAGGTTTATCGATGAAACAATATTGATATCTATTATTTTTTTCTCTATCTTATTTTTATGATTTCTAATAATAAAACATTAAGATATTTCTAGACTTGCTAATAAAAGGAATGCTCCTGAATGACATTTTTGAGAAATTTTCTTTAGATTAAGGAAATTCCCTTACCGTCTATGTTTTTATCACAAACTTGTGCTGAGCTTTGTAAAAAATCTTCTGCTTCTATAGAGATGTTATTGTTTTCCTCTTTTAAGCCACTGATGTGATTTTTGTAGATGTCTTTTATGTATTTTCCAAAGTAGAGATTCCTCAAACTCTATTTGAATCCAATGCCAAAAAAAAAACCCGCACAAAATTATAAAAAATCATTCAGACAAAAGTTTGAAAAAATGCACATAATTTGACTCCTCAAAAAAGCTCAAAGGAAGCCAACAAAACAAATATTCAAATCTATTATTTCAGAAAATGCTCCTGAAATAAAGGAAGACTTGAATCTACATTTGAATGCCAACACTGTGTACCTGATGAAAATGATCCAGGATAGTAAATCTCAAGACATATTCTGGTAAAATCATTGGATTTTTAAGAGGAAGAAAGAATTCTATGGCCATCCAGGTAAAAGTGAAAAGGTACAAGAAACTGAGTTGGTATTAGATCTTTTTCAATAGTACCATTAAATGACAGAAGACACTGAAGTACGACTGCAAGAAATTTCTTAAGAGGAAAAAAAAAAGTTAGAGCCAATGATCTTGTATCCAAGCAAGCTGTCCTTCAAGAGTTTAAAACATTCAGTAAGCAGGCTGCTATCATTTCATGTGCCTTTCCTGGGGAATAACCTAGAGAAAAACCTAAACATAGCTTTAGTCAACTAGTAATGATCAGGAAAACTTTTGGCAAAAAGACTGCTGATGAACATATGTAACTGTACATTTAAGATAAAATAATGGCTTGAAACAGCATGCCAGAGTTAAGGTTTAAATACTCTATGTTCTGAAATAATATATAATACAAATAACAAAAAAATGAGA
Source organism: Bos indicus (assembly GCF_029378745.1). Taxonomy (NCBI): domain Eukaryota; kingdom Metazoa; phylum Chordata; class Mammalia; order Artiodactyla; family Bovidae; genus Bos; species Bos indicus. The sequence goes on from NC_091789.1 coordinate 114,264,517, forward strand.
TAGAAAGGAGGAGAAAGACAGGAAGTAGAATAAGCTTACAGATGACCTCATGCATATGAGCTATAAACCACATACGATGTTAGACTGAAAAATCAAATGAGGTATCCATAACCTCAAGAGAATCATTGGATTCTACAGAAGAACATCTGCAAGTAACTAATACATTAAAGGAATCAATTGCAGGTATTCACCAATGTTGTTTCTGAAATATATACATTTTAAGCAGTAATTTTTAAGTAAAAAAAGAAATCAAAAGGAGAAATCTGGAAAATCATGAGTTAGTATGGCTTTTCCACTAATTATGTGATTTTAATAATGAACCAATTATTCAGCTTTCAAGAAGTGATTCATTAGGTGAACAAAGGGGTGTATTTTTGCTCTTTTGGTCTGATTTGAAGAAAAAAGTGTTTTCAACCCATCAGCCCTGCGTTAAAATGTCATCTCTTCCACTTATTATCTGACTTGGGAAAGGAGCTTAAAATGGCAGAGGCTTATTCTTGGTATGCGCAATGGAAAGATGGGCATTATCTGGTAGGTGCCCACCTACGGTCTATTTTCCTCTCTTCTTTACTAACATAACCATGATGTTGTCCAGACAACATGCTCAGCTAAAGTACTTGCTTCTTTAGTATTTCAGCTAAAGTACTTTCTTTCAAGCCTCCCTTGCCATGAGAGGTGCCCTTTCTCACAGTTCTAGTCAATCACTATTATAAAATAATCTTTCCTTATTACCTTAGTTTCATGCCAAAGCAAAAGGGAAATTATTTTAAAGCAACATCTATTATCTTCTTTCTTGTTCTCTGGGCTTGGTCTGGAGCTTTATGGCTTGCAGACATATTCACTAAGGTTTCCAAGTTGTTTTCCAAAACTGCTACAGCATCTGCGACACGATAGTCTACCTTGGAGTAATACGGATCTCCACAGTTATTGCAGTGGAAATCAGAAGTGGCTTTTCACTCTCATGATTAGCCATATCCAAATAAACCTCAAAAGAAAGGTTACTGAGCTTTCTAACTCATTGCCCAAAGAATCTCTCACCTCCCCTGTCATCAGCATTAAACTTTCCCAACAGGTATGGAGATGGCAAGTTCCTTTAGAACACCACTTCTTATCCATACCATCATGTCTGTGCTCTGGGAGGCTACCCTCAAGTCAACAGATTATTATCAGCTGGGTCCCTTTGAGCTCTCCTCCTGGTTGGGTTTAGGAAAAGGAAGACAGCAACAGGAGACCAGGATACACATCCTTTCACCCTCCTGTCTCTTGGGCCAGAATTTTGTACTGGCTGCTTTCTTTCCCAAGGACTTGAGTTTCCACTGGGTGACTCTCACTTGCACCTATCAGTTCTCTTGGGGTTCCAGTGGCTGACTCCCCACGTCCCTTCACACCTAGCTGCTATTTCTGATCCATGATGCTAGCACCGGGATCCTTCAGAAAATCCTATCAGTTTCCCTTAACTCTGCCTTTCACTCAACCTCAATCACCCCTTTCTGAGTGTGGCATTTGCTTCATGCCACAATACTGATGGATCCACCACTCTACCTGCCATGGTTCTTAGCCCATAAACAGTGCTTAACAGGTGCTTCTTGCTATTTTTGTATTTATATGGACAAAATGGTTAATACATCTAAATTCGGTTTTGTCCAATTTCAAGCCGGGTTTTTTTTCCATCTCATGGTATTTCTGGCACTAGAGAATTTCTAGTTATTGTCAGCCTTTATAAAACTTCAGCTTAAGGAGTACAATGTGATGATTAGAGGGGTCAATGTATATGGATGTGTTTCGAAAAGTTCAAAGCCTGGAACTGAAAAACAGTTTAAAATGGGAAAAAAAAAAAAAAAAAAAAAGCAGAGACAAATAGCAATGAGTAAAGGATGTGGGGCTGCAGGAGAGAGAGTTGAGTAAGTGAAGGCTGTTACAGTTTGGAGAGTTCAGAGAGCCTGGGGAGTCTGGGCTGTGCCTAAGTGACTGGCACCCACTCTGAGTAGGAGGTACGGGGTAGCTGGGGTGCAGCTGTCTTGCCCCTTGATGGGAGGGCTGCACGGTGGGGAGGTCAGAGAGGGCATAATAAATGTCAGGTAACATAGGCTGCAGAGAAGGCAATGGCACCCCACTCCAGTATTCTTGCCTGGAAAATCCCATGGATGGAGGAGCCTGGTGGGCTGCAGTCCGTGGGGTCGCTAAGAGTCGGATACAACTGAGCGACTTCACTTTCACTTTTCACTTGCATGCATTGGAGAAGGAAATGGCAACCCACTCCAGTGTTCTTGCCTGGAGAATCCCAGGGATGGGGGAGCCTGGTGGGCTGCCGTCTATGGGGTCGCGCAGAGTCAGACACGACTGAAGCGACTTAGCAGCAGTAGCAGCAGCAGCAACATAGGCTGCGTGGGCTCTTTCCATCGAGTGTAAATGAATCAGAAAGAAGTTTCAAGTCGGCCTTCCCATTATGGGCCCTGGGGCATAAACCAGGCTGTAGGCCTGGTTTGGAGTTCAGAAGCTCTGCGGAAAAGTGGAGACAGTTTGAACTGGCCTGTGGGCTCTACTTCTGTGGAAACCCCTGTCTTCTTCTCAGCCCCCAAATCCACAACTCTGTGGCAGAGACTTTCACAGGCAATGATTTTGTAACAACAACAAAACACTATTATTTTGAGAGAGGCACATGCAACTGTCTTTGCCCAAATATTTATTTTAATCAAACGAATGAAATGTGGTGAGACAGCTGCACAGAGTAAAGTGAAAGTGGTAAAATCATGGTATTTTTTCCCCTCCATCAAACATCTTATGAGTCATGTGAGCCCGACTAAATGACAAACACGTTCTCTTGCTCGAGAAGACCACAAGAATCACATATTTTGAACAGGAGCTCAAGCTGTAGAGCAAGATATGCCACAGTGAGGGTGGTGACATTACGGAAATAGAAAGTAGCAGTCCCATGAGTGGGCCTGTCATCCTAGTGAGACGGGATGGCCCTTCTCTCTGTCCTGCCCACTCCCAGATGTTCCCTCACTTTCTGCTGCTCTTGTCAAGCTCAGCTCCTCAGTCAGGGCTGCGATGTTCTATTACTGATCTGTTTTCAGAACAGCAGCCTAACTGTCTACATGCTAACACGCTGCCTGAGTGTGTGGCCGGTGGGAGCCGATCAACACCCCACTCACCTGTGTTTCCAGAGTCTCAGGCGAGGTGGGAGAAGGATGCTATTTCCTTGGGGAGGAGGATAAAGGTGGACGTGTCACCAAGTCCAGCTCTGAGCGAGGTGAAGTCCAGGGAAGGAGCCTTCTAGGGCCATGCTGAGACGCATCTCTGAGGAGCCCCAGGTCAGGAAGTCCTCTCATCCTACGTGCAGTGATATCTGGTGACGAGTTTCTCACCTTAAGCAATTGAGGGAACAGTCGGCCAGACTGTATGGGAAAGCTCGCCATGAGACGCCTGCTGCCAACATAACGCCTAGCTGTGGTTTTATTTCTCTCTGTTTGGATAACATGACTCGTTCTTACGGCCTTCACTGAATTAGACTGCCAAAGAAACGGCTGGTTTGGAAGAACACACACTGAAAAATCAACATTCCCGACTCATCTTGAGATCACCGCAGCAACAAGGACATATTTCTAAAGAGCCAGAATAACAGCGGCGAGTGGAGGAGAGATGTGGTCTTGCCAGACTGTGGCATCACCTTACATGAATATAGAGGTGTGAGGAAGCGAGCGGACGTGAGACGCCACTGCAACATGATGGGTCTCTTGGGAATATCAAATGCCCAGCACAAAGTGGCCCCACCACAGCCACCAGTCCTTCAGTAACTTCCATGTATTCCTATTTCCCTCTGTTCACTTTCTGCTTGCACAAAATAAAAAGACGCCAACTTGGTTTTATTTTGAAATCCTAAAATTAGTCAATAGATATGCCCCTCAGGAAATGGGTTTGGCTCATCAATGAAGAGCCTTGCTCATGTTTCCTTTTGAAATGGATGTGATTACTCAAAATGCAGAGTGTTCTAATTGTCATATTTGTGGCAGAGCTGTTAGTGCTTATTACATAGTTCACTTAAGTAACATAGTTTCCTTCTTTTTAATATTTTATTTCTGGCAAGCCAAAGTTTTTAGTAGGCTGGATTCTGTGCAGAATTGAGACAGAGACAAGGGTGTAGAATTCAGGATTTGCAGTGATAATTCACCTCATGTATTTCATCTACTTCGAAAGCATATCCAATAGCAATAATGTAGGGGATTTTGTCACAAAAACCTGGCTACTTACATCTTATCTTTAATATGAGCAAAATGATAGAGGAGCCTTAGCTTAAGACATCCTTTATCATCTTTTTTTTTGCATGAACCTCCCCAACTCTATCCCCACCATTCAAGTTTCAGACATTTTTCTAGATTTGAAATAACTTCTATTGTTCAGGATATGGCAACATCATACTTTCCACCATGGAAAGCCTTTCTCCCTGACTTTTCCTATGGCAAAAACATGGAAGAGAAAAAATAAAATGTTAAAATTTAGCATAAGTACTTAAAATCTTCCTGATGCAATTCAAATATTTTCTCACATACTCTTAAGCAAACTCTGTATTTCAGGTAATCTGCTGGAAAGTTGTAAATTTCCTACATAGACAGAAAAACGTTTAGAATGGTAGTGGTATAAAAATAGATGTACAAATCAATGAAACAGGATAGAAAGCCCAGAAATAAATGCAGGCACTTATAGTCAAGAGCCTCTAAATGAAAGTGAAAGAGGAGAGTGAAAAAGTTGGCTTAAAACTCAACATTCAGAAAACTAAGATCATGGCATCTGGTCCCATCACTTCATGGCAAACAGATGGGGAAACAATGGAAACAGTGACAGAATTTATTTTCTTGGGCTCCAAAATCACTGCAGATGGTGACTGCAGCCATGAAATTAAAACACACTTGCTCCTTGGAAGAGAAGCTATGACCAACACAGACAGCACATTAAAAAGCAGAGACATTACTTTGCTAACAAAGGTCTGGGTAGTCAAAGCTATGGTTTTTCTAGTAGTCACATATGCATGTGAAAGTTGGACCATAAAGAAAGCTGAGTGCTGAAGAATTGATGGTTTTGAACTGTGGTGTTGGAGAAGACTCTTGAGAGTCCCTTGGACTGCAAGGAGATCCAACCAGTCAATCCTAAAGGAAATCAGTCCTGAATATTCATTGGAAGGACTGGTGCTGAAACTCCAATACTTTGGCCATCTGATGCAAAAAACTGACTCATTGGAAAACACCCTGATGCTGGGAAAGATTGAAGACGGGAGGAGAAGGGGACGACATAGTTCGATGGCATCACTGACTCGATGGACATGAGTTTGGGTAAGCTCCAGGAGTTAGTGATAAACAGGGAAGCCTGGCATGCTGAAGTCCATGGGGTCACAAAGAGTCATACATGACTGAGCTACTGAACCAAACTGATTTATGGTCAATTAAAACTACTGCAAAGTAGGCAAGAATATACAATGGAGAAAAGATAGTCTTCCACAAGTTGTGCTGGGAAAACTGGACAGATACATATGAAAGAATTAAATTAGAACACTCTAACACCATATACAAAAATAAACTCAAGATGTATTAAAGACCTAAATGTGAGACTGGATACAATAAAACTCTTAGAGGAAAGCATAGGTAAACCCTCTTTGACGTAAGTTGCAGCAATATTTTTTTTGAATCTGTCTCCTCGAGTAACAGAACTCAAAACAAAAATAAACAAATGGTACCTAATTAAACTTAAAAGCTTTTGCACAGCAAAGGAAACCATAAACAAAAGAAGACAACCCACAAAGTGGGAGAAAATATTTGCAAATGATGCAGCCAACAAGGGATTAATCTCCAAAATACACAAAGAGTTCATACAGCTCAATATTAAAAACACAAAACAAAGAACAATGCAATAAAAAAAAATAGCAAGTGTAAGTAGACATTTTTTCAAAAAAGACATACAAATGGCTAACAGGCACATGAAAAGATGTCCAACATCACTAATTATTAGAGAAATACAAATCCAAACTACAATGAGGTATCCTCACACAGATCAGAATGACCACCATCAAAAAGTCTACAAATGAATGCTGGAGAGGGTGCAAAGTAAAGGGAACCCTTCTACATTGTGGGGATGTAAATTGGCACAGCCACTATGGAGAACAGTATGGATGTTCCTTAAAAAACTAAAAATAGAGCTACTGCATCATCCTGCAATCCCACTCAAGGACATATCTCTGGAGAAAACTAATTTGAAAAGATACATATACCCCAATGTTCACAGAAGCACTATTTACAAAAACCAAGATGTGGAAGCAACCAACGATTCCATCAACAGATGAACAGGTAAAGAAAATGTGGTATATATACCCAATGGGATATTACTTAGCCACAAAAAAGAATGAAATAATTCCATTTGCAGCAACATGGATAGACCTAGAGATTATAAAGTCAAACAAAGAGAAATATATGATATCACTTATATGTGGAATCTAAAAAGTGAAATAAATGAATTTATTTACAAAATAGAAATAGTTTCACATTGAAAACAGACTTATAATTACCAAAGGAGAAAGGCAGTGAGGGGAGGGATAAATTAGGAGTTTGGGACTGAAATATACACACCACTATATATGCAGTAGATAACCAACAAAGACCTACTGCATAGCACAGGGAACTATACTTAGTATTGTGTAATACCCTGTAACAGAAAAGAATCTAAACAAGAAAAAAATATATATATATAATCTTACTGATTAATAATCCAATCTGTATTGAGTAGCATAAAATGAGAACACTTTTTAGTTTTTGTATCTTTACAGTGTTAGGGGTGGACTGAGCTCAGCTTGTTGGATTTCACTTGGAGTCTTTCATGATGTTGCACTCCAACAATGTCTGGAGCTGGAACCACCTCAGAGCCTTTCTTACTCACATGTCTGGTGGATGATGCTGGTTGGGACCTCAGCAGGAACTATCAACAGAAATACCTACACCAGGCCTCTCTATGTGGATTGGGCTTCCATGCACCATATCAGCTTTATTCCACAGGCAAGTGTCCTAACAGAGCCAGCCAGAAGCCATATGGTCTTTTCTAAACTAGCCTCAGAAGTTATACACCATCACTATAGCTGGATTCTCTTTATTAGACACTATTAACTAAGGCTAGTCCACATTCAAAAGGGCATGAGGTGGGAAATGAGACTTCAACTCTTGGTGGGAACAGTGTCAAATACTTTTCAGTATGTTTTAAAACCAGAAACTCATCTTGCCTCTAAGATACTGAAACTTGTGTACAAGTTTGGGATGACTACCTTTCTCTTGCTTAAGGTTCCTCCATTTCTTACTAGGCTTCTGGCATGCTTCTTCAGAGCCTATGCCCTTCCTAACTACATCGCCACACAGCACACAGCAAAATGACCTACAGCTTTCTATCTGCTGTCATTGTGCTCCGTCCTAAGACAACACTGCTGAGTTCTATCTTGACTTTCTTGTGCTTCAGGGGACAATAGGCTATGCCTGGATTAATAAGAGCTTTCACTCTGTGTTGCTAATGGCAGGGCTTTGGTAGGGCTAAAAGAGTCTGGATAAGTTGGTTTCCAGAATAAATGCAAATTTCTGGAAGTTTGTCCATTATTCTACTGCTTTTAGTCCATGAGGTGCTACTCTCAACTGACGCCTAAAGACAAGAAGACTCATGGAAGACCAAGGCTATACTAAGTGAACTAAGTTGATTTTAAATTTGATCTAATTGTCAATCTGTCTGGTTGAAGAGGTTCTGAACAAAGATCAATGTATTCATAGCATGGTTCCAAGAATCAAAAGGTTTGAGTGCCTATAGTCTTGAGAGACCACAGGAGAGTCAACAGAGTTACCTTTCTAACTACTGTCCCTTTATGACCAGGCTTCCAAGAAGTTGCTGTCTGGAACAGTACTCTTTGCTCTTTGAAATTTGAAACCTTGAAAACTTTTTTTTTTTAATTTGGCTGTGTCAGGTCTTACTTACAATGTGTTGGATCTAGTTCCTAGTTCCTAGGGATCGAACCTGGGCCCCCTGCATTGAGTGCAGAATCTTAGCCACTGGACCAGCAGGGAAGTCCCAAAACTTTGAAAACTTTCAATAATACAAATTTGTCATTAGTAAATGTAAGACCCTAAATATTTCTACAGTTAGAGAAGTAATGAAAAATATAATACCAGGTGATTATCCTCTTTGTTAATCTAATTTAATGTGTTATTTGAAACAAGAGTGTTTTTTAACCAGTAAACTACACATTTTAAATCAGGTTAACAGCCTACCTGATTCATTTGGCTTTGTGGGATTTAATTGGCTTTAGTCAACACTAATAAAGAAAATTAAAAACACAGATAAGTGGAAAGACATCTCATGTTCAAAGACTTTAGAATTAATTTTTAAATATCTGTACTACCTTAAGTTAACTAAGATTCAACACAATCTATTAAAATCCCAGTGGAATTCTTAACAGAAGACAATCCTAAAATTCATATTGAATCACAAGAGATGACAAAGAGCCGAAACAGTCTTGAGTAAGAAGAACAAAGCTGTAGACATCACACTCACTGAGTTCAAAATACTTTACAAAGCTATACGGTACTAACAAAAAGACAGACACATGGACCAATAGATAATAAAAAGCCCAGAAATAAATCCATGCACCTATGGTCAACTGACCTTCGACAAGGGTGCTATGAACACAAAATGGGGAAAGATAGTCTCTTCAACAAATTATGTTGGGAAAACTAGATAGTCACATACAGAAGAATGCAGGTAGACTCTTAACATATATCATATGCAAACATCTATTTAAAATACATTAAAGAATTAATTAAACATAAGGCCTGAAACCATAATACTACTAGAAGAAAACTTAGGGGAAAAGCTTCTTGACATTGACTGGAATGGGCAATGATTTTTTGGACATGACACCAAAGCACAGGCAACACACACACAAAATAAACAAGTCAAATTGCACCAAACTAAAAAGCCTCCGCATAACCAAGGAAACAATCGAGTAAAACAGTAACTTCCAGAACAGGAGAAAATATTAGCAGATAATATATCGGATAAAAGGTTAAGAACCAAAATATAAGAGTAACTCAAACAACTCAATAACAATAAATAAGTAAATAACCCCAGGAAAATCAGGGAAAGGCAAATCAAAACCACAATGAGCTATCACCTCACACCTATTAGAATGATGATTACTGAAAAGACAAAAGGTTAAGTGTTGGTCAGGATGTAGAGAAAAGGGAAGGAACCCTTTTGCACAGTTGGTGGTAATGAACGTGGTTCCAATCATTATAAAACATACTATGGAGGATCCTCAAAAAATTAAAGAAAAAACTTCCCTCTAATCCAGCAATCCCACATCTGGGTATATATTTAAAGGAAATGAAATCAGTATATCAAAGAGATATCAGCAGCCCAGTGGTCACTGTAGCTCTATTCACAACACCAAGATACAGAAGAAACCTAAATGAAATCTAAATGAATCTAGAGGACATTTTACTAAGTTTAATAAACCAGACAGAGAAAGACACATAACTGCATGATCTCATTTATATGTAAAATAAAAATAGTCATGGTGTATGATCTTTTTAATGTGTTGTTGGATTCTGATTGCTAGAATGGATTAAAGATCTCAACGTAAGACCAGAAACTATAAAACTCCTAGAGGAGAACATAGGCAAAACACTCTCCAACATACATCACAGCAGGATCCTCTATGACCACCTCCCAGAATATTGGAAATAAAAGTAAAAATAAACAAATGGGACCTAATTAAACTTAAAAGCTTCTGCACAACAAAGGAAACTATTAGCAAGGTGAAAAGGCAGCCTTCAGAATGGGAGAAAATAATAGCAAATGAAGCAAATGACAAACAACTAATCTCAAAAATATACAAGCAACTCCTACAGCTCAACTCCAGAAAAATAAATGACCCAATCAAAAAATGGGCCAAAGAACTAAATAGACATTTCTCCAAAGAAGACATACAGATAGCTAACAAACACATGAAAAGATGCTCAACATCACTCATTATCAAAGAAATGCAAATCAAAACCACTATGAGGTACCATTTCACGCCAGTCAGAATGGCTGCGATCCAAAAGTCTACAAGCAATAAATGCTGGAGAGGGTGTGGAGAAAAGGGAACCCTCTTACACTGCTGGTGGGAATGCAAACTAGTACAGCCACTATGGAGAAGAGTGTGGAGATTCCTTAAAAAACTGGAAATAGAACTGCCTTATGATCCAGCAATCCCACTGCTGGGCATACACACTGAGGAAACCAGAAGGGAAAGAGACACATGTACCCCAATGTTCATCGAAACATTGTTTATAATAGCCAAGACATGGAAGCAACCTAGATGTCCATCAGCAGATGAATGGATAAGAAAGCTGTAGTACATATACACAATAGAGTATTACTCAGCCATTAAAAAGAATACATTTGAATCAGTTCTAATGAGGTGGATGAAACTGGAGCCTATTATACAGAGTGAAGTAAGCCAGAAAGAAAAACACCAATACAGTATACTAACGCATATATATGGAATTTAGAAAGTTGGTAACAATAACCCTGTGTACGAGACAGCAAAAGAGACACTGATATAGAGATCAGTCTTATGGACTCTGTGGGAGAGGGAGAGGGTGGGGAGATTTGGGAGAATGGCATTGAAACGTATAATACCATGTATGAAATGAGTCGCCAGTCCAGGTTCGATGCACGATACTGGATGCTTGGGGCTGGTGCACTGGGACGACCCAGAGGGAGGGTAGGGGAGGGAGGAGGGAAGAGGGTTCAGGATGGGGAACACAGGTATACCTGTGGCGGATTCATTTTGATATTTGACAAAACTAATACAATACTGTAAAGTTTAAAAATAAAATTAAAAAAAGATTGTCAAACTCATAGAAACAGAATAAAATGGTGGATGACAGAGGCTGGAGGAAGGGAGAAATGGAGAGGTAATGGTCAGAAGGTACAAATTTTCAGTCATGTAAGATGCTCAAGTTATGAATCTATAATTTAATTTATAGATTTAATTAAATAATTTATTAAATTTATAAATTCAATTAAATTTATTTATAAATATATAAATTTATTATTAAATTTATAAATTTAATTAAATAATTTAATTTATAGCAATGTGACTAAAATTAACAATATGGTATTGACTACGTGGTGGCTCAAATGGTAAAGCATCTGTCTACAATGCGGGAGACCTGGGTTCAATCCCTGGTTTGGGAAGATCCCCTGGAGAAGGAAATGGCAGCCCACTCCAGTACTCTTGCCTGGAAAATCCCATGGACAGAGGAGCCTGGTAGGCTACAGTCCATGGGGTCGCAAAGAGTCGGACACGACTGAGTGACTTCACTTTCACTGTCTACTGACTATGTGAAATTTTCTAAATGGTTAGATCTTCACTGCTCTTACCACAAAGAAAATGGGAACTATGTGAGGTAATCAATATGATAATTAGGTTGACTGTAGTGGTTATTTCACTAGATATGCACATCAAAATATCAGGTTGTGTATCTTTAATATATACAACTTTATTTGTCAATTATATCACAATAAAACTGGAGACATTAATGCATTCAATATGAAACAAAATTTGAATTCATTTGCCTAGCACAGCTATATATAATTATTAACAGAAGAAAAACTTCCCACTGTGTTAAACTTTGAAATAAATTTCAAAAAAATACTAGTGCTTTATAGTCATTTGTTGGTGAAAATTGCATTTGAAATAATTTATGAAGTGGGAAAAATGAGATTTTAATAATATGGAATGTAAACCAGTTTCTGGTAACACTTGCACAACATCAGGGAATATTTAGTATGCAAATATGTTTAACAGTATACTTTGTGTTATGTTAGAATTTTTATTAAGGACCCTAGAGCATTTTAAGTAGGCTTATTAAAATTTTCATTTCTCTGCTCTTATTAGGGAAATGCTCACATCTTATACCTGGTATGTCCCTCATAGTTCTAGAATAGTTACAACAAAGAATTATAGAGCAAATGAATCAGATTGCTGATTGTGAAAATAGAATTATTCAATAGCATGACTACAGACCAGGAATTTGAATAAATCCAAAAATATACATATAAAACATATGTTATCACCATTTGTTTTGTTCTTTGACTATAAAAGATAAATTAAGTCTCCAGGAATGCAAAGTCATTGTACACTGCTTTCTATCTCAAAGTTAACAGTTAAACTTATTTTTTTGACTGCGTGGCTTATGGGATCTTAGTTTCCTGACCAGGGATCTAACCCACATCCCCTGCATTCGAAGTGGGGAGTCTTAACCACTGGACTGCCAGGAAAGTCCCAAAATGTTCTTCTAGCAATGAAAACAATCAGAAGACCCCCACCCTCAGCTCAAACACTCAGTTCGAATAGAACATAATACAGCGCACCATGTCAGAAACCAAAGTATTCTTACTGGTTGTGTTTTGCTATCACAAATTGATACCGTTTCACTATTTCTTTATCAATCACTTTTCCCTGAATTAACAAGCTAGTCTTTTTATGGCTTCCTCTGTAAACTAAGATTAACTCAGTACTTCCCAGGATCTATATATCTGAGAGGTGAATGCAACTGGTTACTGTGGGGAGCGAGCTCCGCCTGTGGCAAAGGTCATGAGGAAGGAGGCTCGGCATACGCAAAGGCGGGATCAAGCCACAGGAGTCCCCCTGGAAATTCTCGAGCATCTACCCCCAAAACCAGAGTCTGCCTACTTTCTGCTTTGTGCTTTCACCTACACCTCTGACTTTACGGGGGGCTGTCCCCCACTACCTCTCTCTGAAAAAAGAGTTAGCTTACAGCTCCAGTTAATAATTCCTGGGTGTGACAGTGTTTAACCTACAAACTCCTTTGGAAATCCTCTAGCCTGCCTGAATAGGTTTTTCCGGCCACATGTGATTGTTCAGAGCCTCCCAACTGTGAGAGGCAGGAGATGTTCTAAACTGTCTAAACAGATTCCTTTGAGTAGTTAAAAGATTGATTAGAAATTGTATTGGTTATTATAAACAGTGCTGCAATGAACATTGGGGTACACGTGTCTCTTTCCCTTCTGGTTTGCTCAGTGTGTATGCCCAGCAGTGGGATTGCTGGATCATAAGGCAGTTCTATTTCCAGTTTTTTAAGGAATCTCCACACTGTTCTCCATAGTGGCTGTACTAGTTTGCATTCCCACCAACAGTGTAAGAGGGTTCCCTTTTCTCCACACCCTCTCCAGCATTTATTATTTGTAGACTTTTGGATCGCAGCCATTCTGACTGGTGTGAAATGGTACCTCATAGTGGTTTTGATTTGCATTTCTGTGATAATGAGTGATGTTGAGCATCTTTTCATGTGTTTGTTAGCCATCTGTATGTCTTCTTTGGAGAAATGTCTATTTAGATCTTTGGCCCATTTTTTGATTGGGTCATTTATTTTTCTGGAGTTGAGCTGTAGGAGTTGCTTGTATATTTTTGAGATTAGTTGTTTGTCGGTTGCTTCATTTGCTATTATTTTCTCCCATTCTGAAGGCTGTCTTTTCACCTTGCTAATAGTTTCCTTTGATGTGCAGAAGCTTTTAAGTTTAATTAGGTCCCATTTGTTTATTTTTACTTTTATTTCCAATATTCTGGGAGGTGGATCATAGAGGATCCTGCTGTGATGTATGTCAGAGAGTGTTTTGCCTATGTTCTCCTCTAGGAGTTTTATAGTTTCTGGTCTTACGTTGAGATCTTTAATCCATTTTGAGTTTATTTTTGTATATGGTGTTAGAAAGTGTTCTAGTTTCATTCTTTTACAAGTGGTTGACCAGATTTCCCAGCACCACTTGTTAAAGAGATTGTCTTTAATCCATTGTATATTCTTGCCTCCTTTGTCAAAGATAAGGTGTCCATATGTGCGTGGATTTATCTCTGGGCTTTCTATTTTGTTCCATTGATCTATATTTCTGTCTTTGTGCCAGTACCATACTGTCTTGATAACTGTGGCTTTGTAGTAGAGCCTGAAGTCAGGTAGGTTGATTCCTCCAGTTCCATTCTTCTTTCTCAAGATAGCTTTGGCTATTCGAGGTTTTTTGTATTTCCATACAAATTGTGAAATTATTTGTTCTAGCTCTGTGAAGAATACTGTTGGTAGCTTCTAGATGTCCATTAGCAGATGAATGGATAAGAAAGCTGTGGTACATATACACAATGGAGTATTACTCAGCCATTAAAAAGAATACATTTGAATCAGTTCTAATGAGGTGGATGAAACTGGAGCCTATTATACAGAGTGAAGTAAGCCAGAAGGAAAAACATAAATACAGTATACTAACGCATATATATGGAATTTAGAAAGATGGTAACGATAACCCTGTATACGAGACAGCAAAAAAAAAAAAAAAAAGAAAGAAAGAAATTGTATTGGTGAAGGGTTTTTCACTTATTGAGCCAATGTTTGCTGCTAAGTCTCCATACCCCTTACCTACTGTGTCCTTGGCAGTGTATTGATTGATATAATGGGTGTATAGAAATGTAAGTAGTAGCTCAATGTTTGTAACCTTGGACCCTTGAGTTAATTCTTTTCTTGATTGAGCCCACCTCACCTTTGCCCTATAGGGCAAATGCAGCTTTGTCCAATGCTTTTTTGGAGGCTGGTGCCTGACTTTGGAATAATCACCTTTAGAGAAAAATAAGTTCCTTAAAATGTTAACAGGCCTCCTGGCAAGAAGATGATGTAAATCACCTGAACTTTTGCATACGATAAGTTTAAAAGCCTGGCTTCGATTAGGACCAGGAACTGCTGTCCTTGCATGACTCCACCCCTTCCCCCATTATCCTCTATACACAACTTAAGGTATAAAAAACTATTTTGGAAAATAAAGTGCGGGCCTTGTTCACTGAAACTTGGTCTCCCCATGTTGTTCTTTCTTTCACCTTCTAGCTGAATTTTTCCTCTGAGGCGGGGAAGCTCGTCAAGCCTACTAATTTTGCCTGGGCTTCTAAGATCTGACCGGGGAGGCCTTAGTGTCTCCTCTCCTTTGGGAGAACGGGAGGATGCCTGCGGCCTTTGTAGGTGACGTAAATTCCCTGCTTTGGAAGTTTATTCAGCCTCTTTTCTCCACTGAATTTCCTCACTGAGCTATCCTCATCCTATTACTCTTTATATCTTTGATAAAATATTTAAATAAATAGGTCACCGATGCCGTCCCCGCTTCGAATACCCTGGATCAGCCGGGGCTGTTCCCCGGCAGGTTACGAAAGAAGTTGGTAATATTCATTCATTTTCTAAATTGGATTATGACACTAGGTGGCAGCCTTACAAGACTGGTATTATCTTGGAGTATTCTCCAAATTATAGGCTATGAAGCATCAGCCGTACAAAGTTAATTTATAGTTACTCCTTTTCCTACTTTAGGTCCTTAAGCTTACTTCTCAATAGTCCAAGGAAACCAGAGCACAGGCAAAGTTTAGGGAAATGCTGCCCTGCTCTGGCTAAGAAATGATAGAAAGAGTAGGAAAAGAAAAAGAGGAAAAGAAGGAAGCAGTTACAAATTTCCCAGCTTTGGACTGCAAATTATGGAAAGCAGGTACTTCTTAAAAAATTTAACTATAGTTGATTTACAATGTTATGTTAGTTTCAAGTGTAGAGCTTCAGATTCTTTTCCATTATATGCTACTACAAGACACTGATAGTTCTCTGTGCTATACATAGGTCTTTGCTGTTTATTTTATACATAGCAGTGTGTATATGTTATTCCCATTCTCTAATTTCCCCTCGTGTTCTCTTTCCCCTTTGGCAACCATAAATTTGTTTTCTGTCTGTGAGACTGTTTCTGTTTTGTAAATAAATTGATTTGTATTATTTATTACGATTCTACATATAAGTGATATGATATTATATTTGTCTTTATCTGGCTTATATCACTTATAATGATAATCTCTAGGTCCATCCAAGTTGTCACAAACAGTGATATTTCATTCTTTTTTTATGGCTGAGTAGTATTCCATTGTGAATGCTCATTCATTCATCTGTGCCCAAACCTTTGTGACCTCATGGACTTAAGCCCAAACCAGATTCCTCTGTCCATGGAATTTTCCAGGTAAGAATACTGAAGTTGGTTCCCATTTGCTTCTCCAGGGGATCTTCCCAAGCCAGGGATTGAACCCATGTCTCCTGCACATCCTGTGCATTGGCAGGTGGATTCTTTACCACTGTGCCACTTGGGAAGCACCTATATACACACAGAGACACATATATACCATATCTTTTTAATCCATTCATCTGTTGATGGGCATTCAAGTTGCTTCTATGCCTTGGCTGTTGTGAAGAGTGCTGCTATGAACACTGGGGTGAATACATCTTTTCAAATTAGAGTCTTCATATTTTCTGGATATATGTCCAGGACTGCTAATTCATATTGTAACTCTATTTTTAGTTGAGCTATTTCAAATCCTGAAAGATGATGCTGTGAAAGTGCTGCACTCAATATGCCAACAAATTTGGAAAACTCAGCAGTGGCCACAGGACTGGAAAAGGTCAGTTTTCATTCCAATCCCAAAGAAAGGCAATGCCAAAGAATGCTCAAACTACCACACAATTGCACTCATCTCACATGCTAGTAAAGTAATGCTCAAAATTCTCCAAGCCAGGCTTCAGCAGTACGTGAACCACGAACTTCCAGATGTTCTAGCTGGTTTTAGAAAAGGCACAGGAACCAGAGATCAAATTGTCAACATCTGCTGGATCACCAAAAAGGCAAGAGAGTTCCAGAAAAACATCTATTTCTGCTTTATTGACTATGCCAAAGCCTTTGACTGTGTGGATCACAATAAACTGTGGAAAATTCTGAAAGAGATGGGAATACCAGACCACCTGACCTGCCTCTTGAGAAACCTATATGCACGTCAGGAAGCAACAGCTAGAACTAGACATGGAACAACAGACTGGTTCCAAATAGGAAAAGGAGTACATCAAGGCTGTATATTGTCACCCTGCTTATTTAACTTATATACAGAGTACATCATGAGAAACGCTGGACTGGAAGAAGCACAAGCTGGAATCAAGATTGCCGGGAGAAATATCAATAACCTCAGATATGCAGATGACACTACCCTTATGGCAGAAAGTGAAGAGGAACTAAAAAGCCTCTTGATGAAGGTGAAAGAGGAGAGTGAAAAAGTTGGCTTAAAACTCAACATTAAAAAATGAAGATCATGGCATCTGGTCCCATCACTTCATGGGAAATAGATGGGGAAACAGTGGAAACAGTGTCAGACTTTATTTTGGGGGGCTCCAAAATCACTGCCGGAGAAGGCAATGGCATCCCACTCCAGTACTCTTGCTTGGAAAATCCCATGGATGGAGGAGCCTGGTAGGCTGCAGTCCATGGGGTCACGAAGTGTCGTACACGACTGCGCAACTTCACTTCCACTTTTCACTTTCATGCATTGGAGAAGGAAATGGCAACCCACTCCAGTGTTCTTTCCTGGAGAATCCCAGGGACAGGGGAGCCTGGTGGGCTGCCGTCTATGGGGTCGCACAGAGTCGGACACGACTGAAGCGACTTAGCAGCAGCAGCAGCAGCAAAATCACTGCAGATGGTGACTACAGCCATGAAATTAAAAGACGCTTACTCCTTGGAAGAAAAGTTATGACCAACCTAGATAGCATATGCAAAAGCAGAGACGTTACTTTGCCAACTAAGGTCCGTCTAGTGAAGGCTATGGTTTTTCCAGTGGTCATGTTATGGATGTGAGAGTTGGACTGTGAAGAAAGCTGAGCGCTGAAGAATTAATTGATGCTTTTGAACTGTGGTGTTGGAGAAGACTCTTGAGAGTCTCTTGGACTGCAAGGAGATCCAACCAGTCCATCCTAAAGGAGATCAGTCCTGGGTGTTCTTTGGTAGGACTGATGTTGAAGCTGAAACTCCAATACTTTGGCCACCTAATGCGAAGAGTTGACTCATTGGAAAAGACTCTGATGCTGGGAGGGTTTGGGGGCAGGAGGAAAAGGGGACGACAGAGGATGAGATGGCTGGATGGCATCACTGACACGATGGACGTGAGTCTGAGTGAACTGCAGGAGTTGGTGATGGACAGGGAGGCCTGGTGTGCTGCGATTCATGGGGTCACAAAGAGTCGGACACGACTGAGCGACTAAACTGAACTGAACTGAAGGAATCTCTATACTATTTTCTGAAGAATGTTCAAACTACTATATCAGTTCAGTTCAGTTCAGTCACTCAGTCATGTCCGACTCTGCAACCCCATGAACCCAGCTTTCTTTATAATCCAACTGTCACATCCATACATGACCAGTGGAAAAACCATAGCCTTGACTAGACAGATCTTTGTTGACAAAGTAATGTCTCTGCTTTTCAATATGCCGTCTAGGTTGGTCATAACTTTCCTTCCAAGGAGTAAGCGTCTTTTAATTTCGTGGCTGCAGTCACCATCTGCAGTGATTTTGTGCTCATTTAACATGCTAGCAAGGAAATGCTCAAAACCTTTCAAGCTAGACTTCAACAGTATGGAAACCAAGAACTTCCAGATGTACAAGTTGGATTTAGAAAAGGCATAGGAACCAGAGATCAAACTGCCAATATCTGTTGGATCATAGAAAAAATTAGAGAATTAAAAAATAAATCTACTTCTGCTTCACTGACTACACAAAAGCCTTTAACTGTGTGAATCATTTCAAACCATGGAAAATTCTTAACGAAATGGGAATACCAGACCACCTTACCTGCCTCCTGAGAAATCTGTACGCAGGACAAGAAGCAACAGTTAGAACCAGACATGGAACAATGGACTGGTTCAAAACTGTGAAAAGAGTACGTTAAGACTGTATACTGCCACCATGCTTACTTAACTTCTATGCAGAGTGTGCTTTTCTTGTGGTTCAGCTGGTAAAGAATCCGCCTGCAATGCGGGAGACCTGGGTTCGATCCCTGAGTTGGGAAGATTCCCCTGGAGAAGGGAAGGCTACCCATTCCAGTATTCTGGTCTGGAGAATTCCATGGACTGTATAGACCATGGGGTCGCAAAGGGTTGGACACGACTGAGCGACTTTCACTTCACTTCACATGCAGAGTACATCATGCGAAATGCTCGGCTGGATGACACACAAATGGGGATTCAGGACTTCTGGTAGAAATATCAACAACTTCAGATACACGGATGATACCACTCTAATGGTAGGAAGCAAAGAGCCTCTTGATGAGGGTGAAAGAGGAGAGTGAAAAATCTGGCTTAAAACTCAACATTCAAAAAAACTAAGATCATGGCATCTGATCCCATCACTTCATGGCAAATAGATGGGGGAAAAAGTAGAAACAGTGACAGATTTTATTTTCTTGGGCCCCTAATCACTGCATATGGTGACTGCAGCCAGAAAATTAAAAGACACTTGCTCCTTGGAAGAAAAGCTTTGAGAATGTTGACAGCATATTAAAAAGCAGAGATATGACTTTACCTACAAAGGTCCATATAGTCAAAGCTATGGATTTGCCAGTAGTCATGTATGGATGTGAGAATTGAACCAAAAATACTGAGAGTCCTTTGGACAGCAAGCAGATGAAACCAGTTCCTCCGAAAGGAAATCAACCCTGGATATTCACTGGAAGGACTGATGCTGAAGCTCCAGTACTTTGGCCTCACGTGAAGAGCTGATTCACTGGAAAAGACCCTGATGCTGGGAAAGATGGAGGACAGGAAGAGAAGGGGTGACAAAGGATGAGATGGTTGGATGGCATCATGGACTCAATAGACATGAACTTGAGCAAACTCTGGGAGATGGTGAAGGACAGGGGACCTGGCATGCTGCAGTCCATGGTGTCACAGAGTCAGACATGACCTAGGAACTGAACAGCATAGTATTTTCCATAGAGGCTGCACAAATTTGCATTCCCACCAATGTTATAGAAGGGTTCCCCTGCCAAGAAGGAGATACTTTTGACAAACAAGAATAACATTAATGGCTGAGAAGGAGGCTATTTCTTTTATTCTGCACTGAGAGATGTAGGAAGAGGTCAGTTCTTGGGCCACCCCTCTCCCAACAACCTTGAACAAAACTCTTAAGAACTTGGCCTTACAAAGGCACCTGAAATTTTCCTTTGATAAGCCAACCCTACTCCCATATGGCACAGAACTCTGACTGGCTTGATAAGGGTGGGGTGGGGGGGTCTCTGAAGCTCTGAAGCTAGCAGGTATGACGGGAGATGAGTTACAATCAGTAACTTGCCTCTGATGGAAACCAAGCTGATCTTCGATTATTCTGACCAAGTTAAAAGAGACCAGATCATTAACTGAACCAATCAGAAGTTTCAGCCACATGGTTAGCAAGGTTTTCCACACTCATGTTTACAAGGAACCTTGTCCCAGAGATGACAGAAAGAGAGGGCATTGTATCTGAGATCCTTGGCTCTTTCTCAAGACTGGGAGATCCTTGAAACACTTCGGTCCATCTACCCTAACACCACCTTAGAGACAGAAGCAAGGGGAAGGGAAGGCTCTCTGAAAGATTAAATATTTTCTTCAAACTCCGATCACCTACAGTTCTGAATGATTCTCAACATTTTTGAATCATATAAAGTTTATACCCAATTGCATATGTAGTGATATTTCTTTCTCAATTGAGAAGCTGGTGGGGAAGGGGGTCTTTGAATGACAAAATAAATATTCACATTTTATTGTGTGCTAATTTACTCTGCCACAAGAGTGGGTTTCCATCTATGGAAAGAGTTCCTATTTGCCTCCCTACCAAGTCAGTAAGAAAGAGAGAGAATATTATAGGCTCCTTGTGCTTCTGACATAATTTGTGAATCTGAGTTGATGTGCAAATATCTACTCATCTTGAGACAGAAGAAGAGAAGGAGCTCTAAGCTCCACTTTTAAAATAAAGACTAGTTTTTAATCAGAGTACAGTCTACTGAGTATAAGAAGCTGTGCTTGGGGCTGTAAATACAAGTGTTCCATACAGGTCATCTTCATCAGTGTGAAGTCTGTCCCCGCTTTTGTTTCTTGTCCAGTCTCTCACACACTAAACCAATCCTCCACCATTGATGTGAGTACTCTGTCTCTGGGTACCACATCCATCAGTCCGTCAGCTCCACTCTAGTCTCACCTATGCCTTCCTAGCTTGGACCCCATGAGAAGCTGTGTTAAAGACAAAGGCCACATTTTATGCCCTACATCGACACCCATCAGAGAGAGACCACCAGGGACCTTACTGTCAATGAAATTAAGTTTACTGTTGCAACAAGGGAAGCTAAATCATGGCGAAGAGTGGGGCATTCTGATAAGGAGTTGGGGGATTATTCGAGGATTTGGGTTTATGCTAACTGATTTTAGGAAGGCTCCAAGAAAGTATATATCTGTTCTGGAGTCCATGTTGTCAGAAAGTAGGAGTAACTTGAGGACTGTATGTGTGTCAATCACTCAATTGTGTCTGACTCTTTCAGATCTTCGGTCATCGTAATTATTGTCTAGGTGGTAGGAGGAAAGGAGTGGGGCAAAAGTCATCATTGGGAAAGAAGCAGCAATTATGGATATTAGCTGAAAGAGGGAGATATTTGGTTACTTGTGTTGTATGACTGTATGATTACAGAGTGGGTTTGTTCTTGTTCTATTCAGTCATGGTCATGGGAAATCCTTATCTGATGATGATACTCTGTGATTTCATCTTCAACAGAAGAACACCATGGTTTAGGTAGAAAGAACTAGATCAACTATTAATACAAGCTATCATCTCTCAGGGCTCTTATTTTGTTTCACACGATGAAACATTTATGCTCTAAACCACTAGCTGGCCTTGCCAATTACCACAGTTTTGCTGTCAAGATTTGATCTGAAGAAAATTATGATCATTTGCTTTGACAATTCACTACAAATTAATGTTTTCTAACCCCAAGTACTCCTTCAATGCTCCCTGACAATTAAAAAACACTTCTTGTTGAATTTCTATTATAATGACCATAGAAGCCATTTCAAACTCTTCATGCACTCCTTGGGGTATAATTTAATCACAGCGTCTTTTACTCTTGATAAATGAATACATTTACAAACTAGTTGAAAGAATAAGACCATGTAATTAGAAAACCCTCTCTCTAATTACCTCCCTTACTCATTGCCTGTAAGTGTCTCTGTGTATTTTAGTTCTTCTTCTTCTCTATAAAAGAATTCCCACATTCCTGTCAGATCTACTGGAGCTTCTAATTCTATGCCATCTAAGTGCTCATGCAACACTGTTTAAACAGTGATTTAATCTCTGTCCACTATCTTCTTTTTCTTCTTTTATTTTCGTATACTTGTTATATACTGAAAATTTTTGTCCCGCCAAAATTCTTCTCTTGAAGCCAAACCTCCAGTATGACTATTTTGAGATAGGGCCTTTTGTGGAAGTAATTAAAATTAAAATAAAGTAATAAAGGTAAGGCCCTAATCTGATGGGATTTGTGTCTTTATAAGAGGGAAAGGAGAAACCAGATAGCTTGCTCTCCATCATCTAAGATACAGTGACAAGGCAGGTGGCTGCAAACAAGAAAGAGAGATCTCACCAGAACCCAGCCATTATGGTACACTGATCTTGAACTTCCAACCTCTAAAACTTGAGAAAAGAAATTTTGGCTGTTGAAGCCACCTAGTTTGGGGTATTTTGTTATGGCAGCCAGAATTAATGCACACTCTGTAGCAATTTCCCCTTATAGACATATAGTCTCATCATTCCCCTAACTTGAAACAAGCTAACCTATTCTTCCTTGTGCTCTAGTTTCTTAATAGACTCATTTACTTTACTTTCCTTATTTTCTTTCGAAAAATGAAAAAAAAAATCAGAAAATTACAGAGAGAAATAGAACACCTGTGTTTTTACTGTTGGGAATTAATAAGTCCCATGGATGGAGCAGCCTGGTAGGCTGCAGTCCATGGGGTGGTGAAGAGTCGGACACGGCTGAGTGACTTCACTTTCACTTTTCACTTTCATGCATTGGAGAAGGAAGTGGCAACCCACTCCAGTGTTCTTGCCTGGAGAATCCCAGGGATGGGGGAGCCTGGTGGGCTGCCGTCTATGGGGTCGCACAGAGTCGGACACGACTGAAGTGACTTAGCAGCAACAGCAGCATGCTATGTTATAGATTTTTTAAATCAAAAAGTTTACCAAAAATTATCAAAGTATAATTGACACTCTTTTGTCTCAGACACTCCAAGAATTACCCTGGCTGCAGGCCAATATAATGCTGTAAGTTCCAAAATAATAACAGAAAAGCAACTAAGTTCTTCACTGGAATTTCACTATTTTCTGTTATAATTATTAATACTTTGACTTCTAAGTCACTATAGTATGAAATTCTATTGCTTCCAGATGAGATCTTTAAATCCTAATGACTTTTTGCTTTCACAATGTCTCACAGTGGTACTATCTTTCTAAAGATCAATATCTAAGGCCAAGCCTTATTATTCCATGCAAAAGCTAATCCACTATTTTTTTTTATTAGCCTCCAAGGGCTAATTCGAAATAATCTCAATGGGAATTCACATAACTCAAGCTAGCCATTTTAAAACAAATAACATGAATACATGCTCCACATCACTAATTATCAGGCAAATGTAAATCAAAACCACAATGAGATGTCACATAACACCTTTTAGGATGACTGTACTTTTAAAAAGATACTAAGTGTTGGCAACGTTGTAGAGAAACTGGAAGCGTTTTACCATGTTCAGTTCAGTTCACTTGCTCAGTCGTGTCCGACTCTCTCCGACCCTGTGAATCGCAGCACTCCAGGCCTCCCTGTCCATCACCATCTCCTGGAATTGACTCAAACTCACGTCCACTGAGTCGGTGATGCATTCCAGCCATCTCAGCCTCTGTCATCCCCTTTTCCTACTGCCCCCAATCCCACCCAGAATCAGAGTATTTTCCAATGAGTCAACTCTTTGCATGAGGTGGCCAAAGTACTGGAGTTTCAGCTTTAGCATCATTCCTTCCAAAGAACACCCAGGGCTTATCTCCTTCAGAATGGACTGGTTGGATTTCCTTGCGGTCCAAGGGACTCTCAAGAGTCTTCAACACCACAGTTCAAAAGCATCAATTCTTTGGTGCTCAGCTTTCTTCACAGTCCAACTCTCACATCCATTCATGACCACTGCAAAAACCATAGCCTTGACTAGATGGACCTTTGTTGGTAAAGTGATGTCTCTGCTTTTGCATATGCTATCTAGGTTGGTCATAACTTTTCTTCCAGGAATAAGCATCTTTTAATTTCATGGTGCAGCCACCATCTGCAGTGATTTTGCAGCCCCCCAAAATAAAGTCTGACACTGTTTCCACTATTTCCCCATCTATTTCCCATGAAGTGATGGGACCAGATGCCATGATCTTCGTTTTCTGAATGTTGAGCTTTAAGCCAACTTTTTCACTCTCCTCTTTCACTTTCATCAAGAGGCTTTTTAGTTCTTCTTCACTTTCTGCCATAAAGGGTGGTGTCATCTGCATATCTGAGGTTATTGATATTTCTCCTGGCAATCTTGATTCCAGCTTGTGCTTCTTCCAGCCCAGCATTTCTAAGCCTTTCTCAGTGATCAATGCAAAGAAATAGAGGAAAACAACAGAATGGGAAGGACTAGAGATCTCTTCAAGAAAATTAGAGATACCAAGGGAACATTTCATGCAAAGATGGGCTCGATAAAGGACAGAAATTGTATGGACCTAACAGAAGCAGAAGATATTAAGAAGAGGTGGCAAGAATACACAGAAGAACTGTACAAGAAAGATCTTCACAACCAAGATAATCATGATGGTATGATCACTCACCTAGAGCCAGACATCCTGGAATGTGAAGTCAAGTGGGCCTTAGAAAGCATCACTATGAACAAAGCTAGTAGAGGTGATGGAATTCCAGTTGATCTATTTCAAATCCTGAAAGATGATGCTGTGAAAGTGCTGCACACAATATGCCAGCAAATTTGGAAAACTCAGCAGTGGCCACAGGACTGGAAAAGGTCAGTTTTCATTCCAATCCCAAAGAAAGGCAATGCCAAAGAATGCTCAAACTACCGCACAATTGCACTCATCTTACATGCTTGTAAAGTAATGCTCAAAATTCTCCAAGCCGGGCTTCAGCAATATGTGAACCCTGAACTTCCAGATGTTCAAGCTGGTTTTAGGAAAGGCAGAGGAACCAGAGATCAAATTGCCAACATCCGCTGGATCATCGAAAAAGCAAGAGAGTTCCAGGAAAACATCTATTTCTGCTTTATTGACTATGCCAAAGCCTTTGACTGTGTGGATCACAATAAACTGTGGAAAATTCTTCAAGAGATGAGAATACCAGACCACCTGACCTGCCTCTTGAGAAACCTATATGCACGTCAGGAAGCAACAGTTAAGAACTGGACATGGAACAACAGACTGGTTCCAAATAGGAAAAGGAGTACGTCAAGGGTGTATATTGTCACCCTGCTTATTATTTACCATGTTAGTAGGAATATAAAATAGTACAGCAGCAGAAATAGTAAGGATATTTCCCCAAAAATTAAAAACAGAATTAATGTATGGTCTAATAATCCCACTTCTCTCTATATATCCAAATTAATTGAAATTAGGACCTTGAAGATATATTGAGACTACCATTTTCATTGCAGTCCTATTCACAATAGGCAAGAATGGAAGAAACCTAAGTGTCTATTGATGGATCAATGAGTGGATAAGGAAAATTTGGTATGTTCACAGAATGGAATATCAGTCACCTATAAAAAAGAAGGAAAATCTGTGACATGTGACAAGATGGATGAACTTAGAGGAAATTATGCTAAGTAAGTAAGCCAGTCACAGCAAAAAATTACTGCATGATTCAACTTCCATGAGATATATAAAACAGTCAATCTCATATAAACAGCGAATACAATAGTGGTTTCCAAAGGACAGGAGGTGGGGGGGAAGTGAGTTGTTATTAAATGGCGTAAAGTTCTGTTATACAAAATGAATAAGTTCTAGGAACCTGCTGTACAACATAGCACCTACAGTTAACAACAAGATATTGTACATTTCAAAATTTAAGAGTAGATTGCATATCAAGTGTTCTTACACACAAAAAAACAAGGAACATAAGAAAATCTTGGAAGTACTGAATATGTCTACCACCTAGATTATGGTATTACCAGGGATGTTTGCATATGTCTACCCTCATCTAAGTATATGCATTAAATATATGCAGTTTTTTGTGTATCAATTATACCTGAATAAAGCTGTTTAAAAAAAACCAAACTGTTTCTCTGGTATAGCTAAGAGTTTATGTAGTTACAATAAAAAGGAAAGCAATGGCTGCTTAAATAACTAGGCTATATATTCATTAATAAAATTTAGTAAGGTACTTCTAATAAACATGTTCCATAATACAAATTTCTGCTAAGTGGTGATGTCCTTTGATGTTGAAATTCCATTTTGTGTTTCATAGTAAAGTCTCAAGAATATGATGTCTCATGTATGATTGGACCCTCACAACAAAGAATTGTTGTTCATCGTTCTGGCTACATACCAATTCCTTTAGGAATTTTCTCCACTGAACCATAATGAATAATAAGCATATTCTCTGTGTTCCTTGGCTCCCACCTATCCCCACCCACTCATTTCCTGTACAAAACCAAAATCATACATCTACACACGGAGTTTGAGTGGACTCTGGGAGTTGGTGATGGACAGGGAGGCCTGGTGTTTTGTGATTCATGGGGTCACAAAGAGTCAGACACGACTGAGCAACTGAACTGAACTGGGAAAATTATTGTTAAAAGTAAAGCAGGACATAGATTTACCCAGTAAATGGTATTAATAGTTGGGGTTTGAATTTTTGTACAGCTTTTCATTTTATAGCAATTGACACCAGGTCTGCAGCCACAATTTTGCTCCGACATTGTCCAGTCCATCCCTGCAAAATGAACTAACCTATGCCTTTAGGTCACAGGGTTGGACACAAATGAAGGAAGCCAAGAGAGACAGAAAACAAGAAATCAGAGGAAACCAGCTGAAAACAAGATAGTGACAACCTCCAGCAAACCTTGAGTTTCACTATATGTTAATATCACCACATTAGCATGCTAAATGACACTTCCACAGTGGCCATGATCAGAAGTTGCAGACCAAATAAGGACAGAGAAAGGGTGGCATGCCATTTCCAGGAAAAGATCCCCACCTTTTCCCAGAAAATTAATGCATATGCCCCTCTCCCCTTATTATTCTTATGCCTTAAAAATAAAGCTTCTTCCACTATTAGGAAAGAAGTTGATTTGTGAACTAAGTGTGAGCTTCTCTATTCTCTAGCCATTGAACAAACCTTGTACTACATCCATCTCAGCTTCAGTTTCTGTTTTGTTTTTGGATGCACAAACCCAAAGGAAATAGAACGTTCCCTGGTAAGGCAGAGAGTCTCTGCTGGGTTAGGACCCAGGAAGGGGTCCTCATGACCAATCTGCTAACACAATCAAGTATGTTGCTTAAAGTCAAATTCATTTCTCAGCTTTCAAAATGCTAAGTGAACTCTGAAATAACCTGCAGTCTTTTATAAACAGAACCACTGTAAAATATTTTTAAAGATGAGAATAAAAGTATTCTTTTTTCTTTAATTCAGTTGTCCTGTACTAAGTCGCTTCAGTCATGTTCAAGTCTTTGCGACCCTATGGACCATAGCCCACCAGGCTCTTCTGTCCATGGAATTCTCCAGGCAAGAATACTGTGGTGGTTTGCCATGCCCTCCTCCAGGGGATCTTTCCAATCCAGGGATGGGACCCAAGTCTCTTACGTCTCCTGTACTGTCACGCAGGTTCTTTACCACTAGTGCCACCTGGGAAGCCCCCTAATTCAAGTTAGTCAACTAAAAATATATTATTTTTCATTTGGTTTTGTTTTCTTTTGTTGAATGTGTCATGGGACCAGAAGAAACACTGATCTATTAGCACCTAATGATTGTGGCAGCTACAAAGTACCTCACTTACCAGTTTGTCTCAACCTGCTTACTTATAACCAGGGAATATACATGAGTGCTTCAGGTTTGCTTTAAGAATATAGTTAAAATGACCAATCCTCACACTCTTGCCAAAATATCTGTATTAACTAAACAAACAGAACAAGTGGTAAGCAGCCTTTGAAAAGGAAAACATTGGAAATTATTCTAGCTCCAGTAAACCAAAATCCATTAAATATATTTCTGTGTAGGCTGGAATTTTTTATAGTTCTATTTTTTCCAGTGTATATAATACTTTTACTATCAGTTTGAATACTCTCCAAAACAAAACTTACCAATGTGGCATAGCAACAGGGAGTATGGAGACAAGCAGAAAAGAATCGGTATGTTGTGCTGAAACTGGATCCATGTTTTCCCAATTATCAGACTATCTTTTACATCCTCAAATTCTTTTTATAAGAAAATTTTTTGAGGACTTCACATTGCTTAGGAGCACAGAAAAGCTGGACTTTGGCGGTGTGTTCAGCCAGTGAAATACAGACCAGAAAAGCATGCTTATACTGGTCTGGTCTTTCTTCTTCCTCCCATTCTTCTCATTTGTTCTTCTGACCCATTCTTCTCTCGTGCCTACTGCGCCTCACATCTCCAGTCAGGCTCCTTAGAAATCTTCCTGTCCCTTCTCCAGTATCACTTTTCAATTTAACCAGAGCTCATATTCTGCCCAGCACTTAACCCAAGTTCTTTTTCCTCGTCTCCTTGCCTGAACAGCACAGGGATGAGAGATTGCACTCTGGCTGTTGTTCTGTTTTCAATTTTCCAGTTCAGAGAGTTCACAATTCTGCTCCAATCCCTGAGACAGGGAGGCTGGCTAGGGCCCTGCTATGCCCACCGTGGCCTGAGGATCAGCGGTCTTAGACCTCACTTCAGGCTTGCCAAATCAGAATCAACATATCTCTGTTTCTAAAAGATTCCCAAGGCTATCTTGTCTGTACATTAAATATGAGGAGCTCTGGCTAGATTAGTGGTTCACTGAATTTTTTTTTCAAGCTTTACTGATATAATTAACATATAACATTGTGTAAGGTTAAGGCGTACAATGAGATAATATACAGGTGTATATTGCAAAATGGTCACTGTAATAAGGTTAGTGCATCCTTCTCCTTACAAAATACCATTTTGTTGCTGTTGTACTGGTGAGAATGTGGAAGCTCTACTCTCAAGCACAGGTGGCTTTGCAGGCCAGTGATGTATGTCATGGCCAGATCTGAGTCCATGAGCATCTGTGGGGCCTTGGTTGTCAGCATGCACTCATGTGGCCGCAGGGCCTAGCAGAAGAGGAGCACACAGCAGGCAAGGCAAGCCATGGGAGCTGAGGTCAGTGCTGTGCAGTGGCTACCAGTAGGCGCGTGTGGCAGTATAGGCCAGTGAAGGAGTCGGGACCAGATCGGGGTCCACAAGCAGTGGGGGCCTGGGCTGTTAGCACTCACTCATGCAACTGTGGGATCTGGGACTATGGGTGGTTAAACAACAGAAATGTGTTTTCTCATCATTCTGGAGGCTGGAAGTCCAGGATCCAGGCGTCAGCAGGTTTGGTTTCTTCTGAGGCCTCTCTCCTTGGCTTGGAGATGGCTGCGTTTTCGCTGTGTTCTCACACAGCATACACATCCCTGGTATCTTTCTCTTCTTATAGAAACCAGTTATTTTGTATAGGGGCCCACTCATATCAACACATTTAACCTTCATCACCCTCTGCAGAGGCTTGGTTTGGGTGGGGGAACACAATGCAGTCTGTAACAGCTAACAAATGAGTTTTAAATTTATTCATTACAGTAAAGGCCAACACAAAAAACTTTTCAAATTTTGTATTATTTTAATATTCTGCTTATTTATCTTAGAATTTAATTCCTATACTCTGTTATGCAATTTGGCACATACACATTCATGACCATTATTTCTCCACTGTATTTTGCAATTTTTACCAAAGAAGTAATGCCAGTTGATTCTTTATGACTGAAATCTCAAGTTGATATTATCATATTTCATTTGTTTATAGTTTGCTGTTACTTCATTTTTCTTAAACTTTTACTTTTGAAATATTTATGTATTAACATTTACTTGTAAGACATAATATAGAGAAATCCTATGTACCTTTTACCAAGTTTTCCCCAACAATAATATCTTGCCAAAGTGTGGTACAGTATCACAGCCAGGATATTGGAAATGATAAAGTTAAAATAAGGGACATTTCAGTCACCACACCAGTTTCGTCCCCTCATTCATCCATGGAAACCAGTAATTTGTTCCTTTCTTTAATTCTGTCATTTAAAGAATGTTACATAAATGGGATTATAAAGTATGTAACCAATTTTGATTGGCTTTTTGCACTCAGTATAATTCTCTGGAGACTCACTTAGGTTGCTGCATCAATACTGTCCTCCTGGGACTTCCCTGGTGACTCACTGGTAAAGAATCTGCCTGCCAATGCAGGGGACACGGGTTTGATCCCTGTTCCAGGAAGATCCCACATGCCGCAGAACAACTGAGCCCCTGAGACACAACTACTGAGTCTGCATGCTGCAATACTGAAGCCCAAGTGCCTAGAGCTTGTGCTCTGCAACAAGAGAAGCCGTGGCAATGAGAAGCCTATGCACCACAATGAGAAACCCCCGCTCCCCACTAGAGAAAACCCACGCAAAGCAACAAAGACCCAGCACAGACAAAAATAAATACTTTCCTCCTTTTGATTGCAGAGAATTATTTCATGGTATAGATATATCACAGTTTGTTTATTCATTAACCTATTAAAGGACATCTGGTTGTTTCCAGTTTTTGGCTATCATTAATTAAACCTTTCCAAACATT
This sequence comes from Bos indicus, assembly GCF_029378745.1. Lineage (NCBI taxonomy): Eukaryota > Metazoa > Chordata > Mammalia > Artiodactyla > Bovidae > Bos > Bos indicus. The sequence continues at coordinate 114,295,339 of NC_091789.1, forward strand.
CAATTATACATTTCTGTGTGAATGTAAGCCCGGCACAGGTTCGCGACCATCTGTCATTGTGCCTCTCAGAAAGGAGAACAGCTGGCTGCTCTTGGTCTGACCGCAGGACACGTGCTAGGAAAGCAGAGGATGAGCCGGAGATGAGGAGCAAGTTGCAGCAGGCCCACTGACACTGGGATGCAGGTTTCTCGGGTCCTCTGTTGTTGCCATGGACTAGTTTGTCATGTGCTGAGCCTCAGGTGCTTGGCTGTGTTCTGACATCATATCCTTTGAACTTTTCATCTTCCTTGGTATTTTCACATGGTTTTAAAGATGTGAGTTCATGCAGATGAACTGAAAGTTATGAAATGGGGAGAAAAGCTTCAAACAAGGCCAGTGGTTTTCATACTCAGGCATCACGGTGAGCACAGATTGCTCCTTAGACGATTTCACCTCTCGCAGTCCTGCCAGAAAGAGATTGACGAGGACCACTCCCAAGGGACATGAGGACAGACTGAAGATCAGAACCCATGAAACTCACGCAAGGTCACACAGCTGGAGAGTTCAGGCTGGAATTTGAATCCGGGTGTGACTCCAGAGGCTGCTGGCTGCTCCAAACCTCCAGTGTGCAGTGACCACATGCGTTCATCTTACAGACTGTCACAGGTTTCGAATATGGGGGAACTGAACTATTTCCGAAGTGAATTCATTCTTTCTGTCAGTAGATGTCTATTTTGCTTACTCTGTGCCAGGCACTGCTCTGGACACTGGAGTTACAGCCACAAACAAGACAGAAGTCTCAGAGATTGTAGCCTTGTGGACGGATGAAAAAATAAGTCCCCATCGTTCACCTGATATATTTGTTGGCACATGAGTAAACTATTTTCATAAATCAATGAGTGGTGTGAATACTGCAAATTTAAGCTGCAAGAGTCAGTGCTTTAATCATTAATTTTCATCATCATCATGACAAGAACCACATCTTATTCCTGTGAATGATCCCCTAGTTGATCACTGCCCCTGGTGGTGCCTCAAAAATTCTTTGTGTAATGACAGTCTGTTGTGGACATAAAAATTTATGTACATTGTTTTCCTTTATTTTTAAGAAAACACGGCAGTTTGTTCTTGTGAATATATAAAATCAGCCTGATTCTTAATAATGGACCAAGTTTTTTGAGTAGTTTTACACCAGTCTTGATCACAAATGTGGAATTTCAAGGCAGTGTCATATATAAACACATGCTAGAATAACAGATGGGTTCAAATACTTTTTATTAACTAAAATGCTCCAATTTTATTTTTCAGTGAAAATATTAACAGCAAGTCCTCATATGCTGCTTTGGTATTTTTAGTTTTACCATTTATAGAGGTAAGTAGAGACTTTATCATCTAGAATCTCTGTATCTAAAACACTTATTCATGAATAGCTGTCACTCTTCTCTATATTGAGCATGAAAAACTCCTACCAGAGGGAAATAATTTTTCCATTGTTTATTTCAGTGGTATATTTTAGATGTTTTGAAAGGTAATTGTACTGTTATTATTGTCTTGAATGAAAAATGACCAAATGAAACACGTGATAAATTGCACATCAGCCAGTTTGAGTGGGGGACATGATGTCAGAACTTGGTTGTCAAGGCAGGCCAGGAGGATGACACATGCTGGAGAAAGCAGGCTGTCTGCGCTCTCCTCATAGGAAGGGTCAGTGGCAGACAGTAAAGTGGACACAAGAACACAGCCTCCGTTTTTAGGGATGTAGACTTTCAGAGCTTGAAGAACCCTGGAGATGGGTATTCCCCTGATTCCATAGAGTAATGATCAAGATGATCAACCCCTCAGGAGTGTGGTTTTTCTTGCCTTCTTATAAACGTGGAGGTTGGAGTGAAGGCAAGGCTAGAATCCAGACAGCCCGAAGCTTGTGGGTTGTTCCTTCAGTTGATGAATTCATTCTTTATGCACTGAGCAGAGCTGGGTGTGAGCAGACGGGCAGTCACAGTTCTCATCTTAAAGGAGCATATTGTCTGGATCAGACGGCCCATTTACTCTGAGGTGAGGCCGTCTCAGAGCAAATATCACAGAGTGCTCTAAAGTGATGAGGACGCAGCATCTAAGGACATGGGGAGGAGGTGGGGGATGTGGGGGTGTCTGGAGAGGAGAGAGCCCTGGAGCACAGGAGAAACCATCTTAACTGCACCGGCACCCTCAGTATTGAGTTCAGACTCCTCACTGAAAACCTCTTCAGAACCAACCAAACAAAAAGACACAATTAATTTACTGAAAACTGGATGAATGTTACAATAATACCCAGGAATCAGTGTGGTCAGGAGTATGCAGGAGAAAGAACAAGCCTGCACTCGGAGGACCACAGCTACAGTTTCTTGGAACCCTTGGAGCATGATGCCCAGAAAAAGAAAATGTCTTTTGTTAGTGTCAGGGAAATTGAACAAAAAACATGTCTTACTTTCAGGAAATCTTGCATGTGTATCAAAGCACCGAGCTAAGATAATAATGTAATGAGGCTCGGATACAAGGGCTTAAAACCCACAAAGTGAATCAGAAGCCACTCCTGGCTTCTGCCAGGACTTCCTGACATCTCTAAGGTCACATCTATGTTGAGTTTATCCCTCCAACACTCTATGCAATTCCAGCAGAAGTCACCAGATGGGCTTGGGTCCTGTTGGGCCACTAGATTTCTCAAAGATAGTGTATTAGCTGTTGATAATCACTTAGCTAACTAGATTCCCCCTCCTCCTTTAAGCTTATAATATATTAGACGTTATTTTAAATGCCACACATTTATTATTTAAAAGTTTATCATTTTTTCCAAACCATCTTATGGGCAAAGGAATTAAGTATTTTCTAAAATTTAATATAGTTAGAAAATTTATAAAACTGGATCAAGGTGCCTAGATAAACACATACTTAAAGTACTATTTACACCTGGCCTCGTAGTGAACCACTGAAATTTTAATTTTCAATGCTACTTAACTAATATAAATTCATCTCTATTTAATGGCATGGGTCCTGCTATAATCAAAACCTTTAGTAGAAAAAGAAAATTTCATAGAGAAATACAGCAGAATGCAGTGGTATCAGGAATCACTGAGGCCCCGCCCTCAGATCTTAACCTTCAGATCACAAGCACTGAGGAAGTGGAGTCTATGAAAGGAACAGGGAGGCTCTGGGGTGCACATGGAGAAATTCCTCCCCTCTTCCAAGCCCATATGCTCAAGTCCAGCCCTGTGATAATCTCCTTTATGCCAAATTCTTCCTAAAAACCAGCCTCTATTTTTTTTTTTTTTAATTCCAGATTGGAGCATCTATTGTTCCTCAGCAGAACCCACAATACAAACTATTTTTGTTTTAAGGCACTGAGATTTTGAGATTGTTTTATTCCTGGAGCACAATCTGCTGCTGCTAAATCGCTTCAGTTGTGTCCAACTCTGTGCAACCCCATGGACTGCAGCCTACCAAGCTCCTCCATCATGGGATTTTCCACAGTACTGGAGTGGGTTGCCACAGCCTTCTACGGGAGCACAATCTAGAGTGACCTAATTCAGTCACTTTCCAGGTACAAAAGATGTATTAATGAAACTGGCGTTCAAGATAAGGTAGGCTGTATTGGAAGTCTAACTGAGGCCATAGATTTCTTGAGTTGGTTCCTTCCTGGTTTGTTGCTTATTTGTTTCCCTGTCTTTAAGTATAATAGGTGTAATTATCACACACGTTCATCTGGCCCATCTTTAATAGGACATGTAAAGATTCTGATCTTCCCTCCCAAGGTCACTGCCTTGGATATAGACAGACTGCAAGTCTCTGTGATGACCCCCATGGGGTCATTTCTCCAACAGATTCTCAACAGTCTATGAGAACCTCATTACTCAACTCATTCCAGGCATTCATGGCACAAAATTTTCTGACGAAAGTAACAGTGATTGGCAGACTTGTTTGCAGCTGGGAATAGGGGCCAGGACTAGAAGCACCAAGAGTTTAATGATTCTGCTGATACTGGCCTCTGTGAATAGAAACATGTGACAAAAAAAGTCCTTTCTACTTTAAAAGTAAAGGACTCCTGCCCTATTGCTTTCCTATTCGAAAATTTTTCCTCCAACTGAAAGTATACTCATCAGGAGTGGAAAGTTGTTATTTTAAAGGAAACGTAACAGCCCTTGTTACAATAGCTTTCCAGAAATACATCACAGCAAGGTGTATGGGTTTGTAGAGAGGACTACCTCAACCCAAAGTTGTTTCATGCTCAGCAGTTTCCTGGATATTTATCAATGTGTGATCTAAATTGGTTTCTGCTCCTGCATGTCTAAGCCTTAGCTTTTCACATTATCTTCTCAACAGTTACATTGTCTCTTTTTCACTATCTCATACTCTGTGCCCCACTATCTTATACTCTGTGCAACACAATACACAAGAGGCTGCCTTCCTTCCAGTATAACATTAGTGATTCTTTATGCTGCATAGTGGGGGTAGTTGCAGAAATTAAGTTGGGAGATTCATGAGGCACAATCTGTTCGGTACTTGTGTTGTTATGTCTGCTTGTAATCCCCAAAAAGCAATAGGCTCAAAATGATTAAACCTCTTAAACAACCCCTCCTGGGGGGATGGGGTGGGAGGGAGACTGAAGAAGGAGGAGATATATATATATATATTTTTTTTTTTTATCTCGTTCTGCTGATTTGAGTTATTGTATGGCAGAAACTAACACAACAGTGTAAAGCAACTATCCTACAATTAAAAAAAAACCCTTCTTTTGCATTCTGATATGAGTAGTCAATAATTCTTCCCTCCAGGCAAATATCAGTTTCCAACCATAGCCAACCATGACTCCTTATGCTCCTCTGGGTATATAGAAAGGTCCCTTCATAGAAGCTCTAAAATATCTTCCAGGATCATTCCTCCTTCTTTAAAGGTCAGTCTCCCATGTCAGACTGTGGGACTTTAAAGACTTATGTGCCTCAGTGTCTCCAGATCCCAGGACAGGAACTGTGAACTAATAAACTATCCAGAAATGGCTGGTAAGTGAAGAGTTTCTTAGTTCATCTGCAGGTCCCTGTGTCTCCTCCTAGGCATCTTTGCAAACCATGATGTTAATTCTTAAAGTAGACCTCCATTCACAAAACTCTACTGGTTAAAAATGCTCACTGGAACTATATTTTTAACAAAAAAGATGAAGACACCTTAGTCTAATATTCAAAAGCTTTATTATTCTGCATGAGTTTCCAAATCTTTGTTCCAGAAAACCCACAAGAGAGCTCAGCTACACTCTTCGCTTTTTTCCTCTATATCAGTGTCTCACTTGTGTTTTGCTCATGATATTTCATTTACTTCAATCAGTTACCCCCCCCCCCTTTTCTTCCTCTTTACATTCTGCCTTAGTATTCTACAACATAGTTATTATACTCCTGTGATCCTCAGCCATTCAGCAGGCCATTAGAGCATTCCCAGCACGTCCTAGACATTGTGTGGAGTAGAGGACTTACAGATGTGGAAGATGCCATTGTACCCTGCTGCTTCTGCTGCTGCTAAGTCGCTTCAGTGGTGTCCAACTCTGTGCGACCCCATAGACGGCAGCCCACCAGGCTCCCCCATCCCTGGGATTCTCCAGGCAAGAACACTGGAGTGGGTTGCCATTGCCTTCTCCAATGCATGAAAGTGAAAAGTGAAAGTGAAGTCCCTCAGTCGTGTCTGACTCTTTGCGACCCCATGGACTGCAGCCCACCAGGCTCCTCCATCCATGGGATTTTCCATGCAAGAGTACTGGAGTGGGGTGCCATTGCCTTCTCCACCATTGTACCCTAAAGGAGCCCAATTCTCGGGGACAGACAGATGTACAAACTTAGAATCCAGTGAAGCGAGGTACTCTGGGAACTCAAGGGATAATGCAACCTACCCCAGGCAAGGGAGAACAGTCTTGGGAAATGTACCTTGCAGAGGCTGTAATCTGAGCTGACTTTCAAAAACTAACTAGGATTTAGCTAGAAAAAAGAATGAGGTAAGCAGAAGGAGGCAGAGGCAGCAAGCTTCGGAGATTCAAACGCAGATGGTATAATTTAAGCAGTGCATGAAATGCACAACTGCCTACACAGAAACTCCCAAAGAATCATGACTCTATCTGTCATGAATATACTACTTATTGACCTATCTTACAGTTATTAAAAGATTATGAGATCTTCATTGTTAGACCAGAAAATGAGAACTGAGCATAATTCATCTTTTACACCCCTAACATATTCTTTCAAAATGCCTTCCATTTACACAGTAGATGACTGATAGATGTTTACTGAATGGACAAATAATTTTTAGATGGAACTGCCCTGAACTGTCATGTCAGGAGTACTTTAGGAGAGTCTGAATATTTAGTTAGTGACTTTGCACAGGGACTTCACAGTGTGGTACTTTTAGGGTATCTACCAGAGAAAATCTGGAAAGCTATTTCAATTTCAGGAGACATAATCAAGGCTCTGATGGTCAGCACGGCATTCTCTGCTAACATTAGGCTATTACATTTGATGTTGCTGGTGTATGCTAGCAAAGTAGATGCAAACTCCCTATCTGATAATGCAACCCTGGCTCAGGCCACCTGTAGCATTTGTGGGGCTTGTGATAAGAGAACAAAGAGAGGCTCACGCATCATATATCTGTGTGTTCACAAGTCAAAAATAACATGCAGAAAAGGGTAAGTAAAAGTGTTCTGTGCTCCTAGCTTGACAAGATACCTTACTCACCTAGAAGAGTGCGTTCTGATTCTGAACTCTCAGACTGTGGACTTATAGGTTAGAAGGTAGCCGCGCAGACAAAGTCTATCACTGGGCTAGAGAGGTCCTTTCTCCTTCACTTCTGCCTGCTCTGCATCTTCCCACCCTGAGAGGGACTGTGCATTCATGTGGACACCACCAAACACAGGTTAAAACCTCATTCACACCTCACTACTGATATCTACCACTTGGTTACCCCTTGGGCCCAGGACTGTACACAAATGAGGCAGGTCTGCACTCAGTATAATGGGCCCAAGAGACCCACACAGCCCTGGAAGGGGACTGAGGGCCATTAGAGAAGGGAATCCTGAGACATGAGTACCCAGAGTAGGGGCTGGAAGTGGATTGCTAGTGGTCCCACCAGGAGCCTGGTCAGAGGCTAGGAAGGGGCCTGTGTCTTCTGGGCCTTAAGGTAGTATTTCTGCTTCCAAACCATCACCCCGTCAATACACTCTCTCACTCCCACGAAGATACAGTCACCATCATAAACATTTAATAGCTTAATACACACTGTCAGGGAAATTAATGTTTCCTCCCCTGAGAAAGATATAGTTACTGAAATAAATATAATGAACATGTATAAGGAATCTTAAATCCTTAAAATATACAGTAGAATATTTTGTGAGCAGCTCGGGAATCAAACCATCAAAATAGTGACTATAATCATGTGTGAAACTAATTTCGTATTAATGGTTCAACTAGGAAATAATGAAACAAAGGCTTTCATGCAAACTGATAAGAAACTATGAGAATTATCTATGAAAAGTTACAACAAAAATGGCTATAGAAAAAACATCTGGACAGCTGACAACCAGAAACAGTCTCAAGAATAGCTATGGTTTCCTGATGCGGGTGAAAGCAATGGAGTCTCCACCTGATAAGGTAAAATTCTTTGACATAAAGCCTAACTCAACCTTCCTTACACTGGTTTCAAAATGGTCATAAAGTATAATTTGGGAGACTTTCCACTGAAATCGCCAATAGAACTGTGAGTTGGTTGTACACCTCTACTAATTTATAATGGCAGAAAATTGGTCATCCTTTCCAAGGATAACTATGAAGTTATGATTGAGGTTTCACAATAGAAGTGAATTTAATGCATTCATTTTTAGAATAATATAACTTTGGAAAAACTTCTTATCTGTGGGTGCCAGTGGAGGAACAAGGGGAAAAAACACTCAATTCAGAGATGAGCCTTGAGTCAGAACTTCAGTACTCATCAGGCAAATGACTTAGGGTAAGTCATTTCAATTGAATTCCTTGAGAAACAGTGTCTCAACATAAAATAAGAATCATAGTCAGTATTATTTTGTGGAGACAAAACTGGGCCACAAGTGCAATGCTCTGTAAACATCAATGTGTGGTAGAAGAGTTATCTAGTAAAATGAATATATTTGTTTCAACTATCTCCCTCTGTTATTTCTGACGTACGTCATATATAAAAGCTATATCCTTCAGGGTTTCCCTGGTGGCTCAGTGGTAAAGAATCTGCCTGGCAATGAAGGAGACATGGGTTTGATCCCTGATCTGGGAAGATCCCATATGCCACAGAGCAACTAAGCCCATGTGCCATAACTATTAAGCCTGGGCTCTAGAGCCCAGGAGCTGCAACTACTGAGCCCATGTGCCACAACTCTTCAAGCCCGCACACCCTAGAGCCTGTGCTCCACAACAAGAGAAGCCACCACAATGAGAAGCCTGTACAACACAACTAGAGACTGGCCCTCACTCATCACAACTAGAGAAAGCCTGCCCAGCAATGAAGACCTAGCACAGCTAAATATATACAAATACATAAAACTATTTTAAAAAGCTATATCCTTCAACAGCAGGTACATTTCTTTTTCAGCCTCAGTAGCAGCTAATTCCTCAAATTTGAAACATGCAATGCTCTGATTCAGTCATTAAAATGATTCTGAATCAAGGTGCCATCTTGCCAGCTGATGCTTTCATTTTAATAAGCAATTATGATCAATTATGTTATCATCTATTTGATAGTTTGACAACTGAGACTTTCTGTAAGTAAAATAATGATCTCAACTGTGTTTCTGGTCAATTCTGTCATACTGTATAAGCCTCAGTATCATTTTAATGAATTTTTATTCTGCAGAAAATTAAAGTATACATGACTAAGATAAAATAACAAAAGTTAGGCAAAAGGTTTATATTCTTCATTGTGCATGTCCTGAGGGGGAAAAGAGCAATTTCATATTGGTAAACATATTCCAGAAGCATAAATAAAGCACTGAATGAAGCAGAGGTTGTTCAAAAACAAGGAGAAATATAGTCAATACTCAACATCAAGAAAAGCCATAAACAAACCTATGAGCTGATTATGGAGATGAACTGAGACAAAGATCTGAAGGAGTTAATGAAGAGTCAGAATTCAGAAAGAGACCTGTGATTTTGACATTAAACATCTACATTATTAACTGGTGTGACATTCATGATTACTGTGTGTTTACGAGCCTAGCTCCAGGGACATTTGTGGCACAAATAAGGCCATTCTTTGGAATCTACTGCTTCTCCTTAACAAACTTATATGTATTTGTGCCACTCTTCAAGTTCCCCGTGCTCTTATCTATGATTCTGAATTCTGGGGTAGCTTAATGTCTTAAGCTATGACCTATAACTGTCTTTTTCCCATCTCCTTTTTTGAGAACCATGTAACTGTGTATAACAAAAATTTTGTTTTTTTTACACAAACACATACAGTGACAGAGATCCATACCCTATAGCCCTAAAAACCTCCACTTCATGGACAATCCTGCCCCATATATACCCCGTTAACCTGCCCTCTAATCTGTGTATTCTTCAGTTTGCATCTCTAAAAGAAACTTTAAAAATCAAGTTATGACACTATTTCCAAACCTAAAATAAGCTTATGTCACCATATGTTCAACTGGTGTTCAAAATTACTATTGTTTCAGATATCATCATTGTTTGTACATTTTGTTTAATAAATATCTAAGTGTTACTCATGCTCTTTTAATCTAGGTGTTTCTCCTTCACCCTTTCACTCCACTTTCCCAACCATTTAATAATAAAAGAGCTGAGTACTTATTAAATGCCAAATCCTGTGGAAACCCATACATGCATGTCTTCTAATTCTTACAAGGGCACACTGCAGGTTGAACACTGATGCCCTCATTCTCTCTTGCCAAGCACCAAGCTTCAAACATAGGAGCTTCTGACTACAAATTTGGCATTCTTTCCACTCTACCATGATTCAATTTCACTTTCTTTTTTTTTTCCAATTTCACTTTAAAGGCATACAACTGTATCAGTGTTCCCATATCTTTACTACTCGATGCCCCTGCCATGCAATTTTCTGTGTGTCATTCTTTTCTGCAAAAAAGGGAGGAAGGACAATCATTTCTTAAGATACAGTAATCCCTAAAATGGCCTTTAATGAGAATTTATACATGGAACAGTACTCACCAACAACCACGGTGAATTACAAAATAAGTCAAGGCAAAATCACCTTTTTTATTTTGACAGGAATCTTCCTTACTAGACTGACAGAGGTAGAGAAGAACAAAGAAAGACAGTCTACCAAACTCTTTAAGAGACTTTATAAAATCCCCCAAAGTATCTTTGGGTAAGAGATGGAAAATGAGGGTCTCATGTAGCTAAAATCACCTACATTCAGAGAATCAAGACTGATTAAGATTAAAATAATCTTCAAGAGATCAATACTGAATATAAAGACAGTTCTAAATCCAAAACCCAAAGTGAAATATGTTTGCATTTATCCATACCTCCTTGAATTTCTTTCATTAATGTCTTAGAGTTTAAATTGTTTAAATCTTTTACCTCCTTAGTTAAATTGATTACTTGGTATTTCATATTCTTTTGGATGCAGTTATAAATGGAATTTTTTTCTCTTTCAGATACTTCAATATTTGTGTGTAGAAACATATTTACATACCACATCACACTGGTCAGAATGGCCATCATCAAAATGTCTACAAATAATAAATGTTGAGAGGGTGTGGAGAAAAGGGAACCTTCCTACATTGTTGGTGGCAACGTAAATTGGTGCAGCCACGATGGAGAACAGTATGGAGGTTCCTTAAAGTTAACTAAAACTAGAGCTACCATATGATCCAGCAATCCCAGTTCTGGGCATACATCCAAAGAATGTGCAGGGCAAGAATAGAGACTCAGACGTAGAGAATGAACTTGTGGACCCAGTGGGGGAAGGAGAGGGTGGGAAGAATTGAGAGAGTAGCACTGACATATACACACTACCATGTGTAAAGAGAGCTAGGGGGAAGCTGCTGTACAGCACAGGGAGCTCAGCTCGGTGCTCTGTGATGACCTAGAGTGGTGGGATAGGGAAAGGGTGGGAGGGAGGCTCAAGAGGGAGTGGATATATGTATACATGTAGCTGATTCACATTGCTGTACAGCAGAAACTAATATAACATTGTAAAGCAATTATACTTCAATTAAAAAATAAATTCTAAATGTTTAAAAAAAGGATATATGCAACCTAATGTTCATAGCAATAATATTTACAATAGCCAAGACATGGAATCAACTTAAATGTCCATCAACAGAGGAATGGATAAATAAGATATGGTACATATTAATATACACAGTGGAATATTACTCAGCTATCAAAAAGAATGAAATAATGCCATTTGCAGCAACATGGGTGGACCTAGAGATTGTCATACCTAGTGCAGTCAAACAGATAAAGACAAATATCATATGATATCATTTATATTTGGAAACAAAAATTGATAAGATGAACTTATATACAAAACAGAAACAGACTCAACAAACATAGAAAGCAAACTTAACCAACAGAGAAAGGGGAATGAGCAATAAATTGGGAATTTGAGATTATTAGATACACACTACTAAATATAAAATAGATAAACAACAAGAACCTATTGTATAGCACTGAGAACTATATTCAATACTTTGTAATAAACTACAATGGAAAATAATTCAGTATAACTGAGTCACCTTGCTCCTCCAAAAACCTTATCCCCAGGCTGCAAACTATCCGGAAGAATTATCTGAACATGAACAAGTACAAAGTGATATACAAGGGGCCAGGGGCCAGGGTTAAGTACAGTGCAGAGGCCCTGCTTTGCTACCTCTGGGACCACGTGAACATTTCAATGATAGAGACCACAGATTTTCCCTTCAACACCTCTGATTGGGAGGGTTACCTGCCTCAGGAGGACATTAGGACCAAGGCAGTGGGGCAGGTGTGTCTCTCCAGCAGGATCTCTGAAGTCCTCCCGGCTAGGTCGAGAAATAGATGATCATGATGCAGTCCAGAGGTTTAATGGGGCACCCACAGTCAAATTCCAACAAGACGTGGGCACGAAAACCACCATTCGTCTGGTAAACTCTCAGTTGGTCACCACAGAAGCGGGCTTCCTGAAAGACAGTTTGTACAATGAAGGAATCCTAATTGTGTGGGACCCATCTGTTTACCATTCAGATATCCCAAAGTGGTACAGGAATCCCGACTACAGTTTCTTCAATAACTTCAAGAGCTATCGTAAGCTGCATCCTGATCAGCCCTTTTACATCCTCAAGTCCCAGATGCCTTGGGAGCTGTGGGACATCATTCAAGAAATCTCCTCAGAGCAGATCCAGCCAAACCCCCTGTCCTCCGGGATGCTCGGCATTGTCATTATGATGTTACTGTGTGACCAAGTGGTTATTTACAAGTTCCTCTCATCCAAGCGCAAGACTGATGTATGCAACTACTATCAGAGGTATTTTGACAGTGCCTGCACAATGGGCGCCTAACACCCACTCCTCTTTGAGAAGAACATGGTGAAGCGCCTCAACCTCGGCACAGACAAGGACATCTACCTGCTCGGAAAAGCCACGCTGCATGGCTTCCGGACAATTCGCTGTGGAGCATAAGCTCCCCAGCCAGGCCCCCTCACCCTTCCCCACTGGCATTTTACAGCTGGTCTTCTGGACACCCCGGGCCTGGGAAGGAAGACTGTGTGCCTGAATAATCACAGCCCACACTCCAGGCACCAAGAGCCCTGGGGCTTCAGAAACTCAAGGGCAGGGCCCCCAGCCCAGTTTGCCCTGTTGTCACGGGGGTGTGTGAACCCAGAGCCTCCTGTCTCACTCATGTATACCCGTTTAGCATTCCCTCCAGAGCCTCCCGCCCCCGACCCAGGTAAATGCAAGATCCACCTTTCCCACCAGGGCTGCCAAAACTGGTCTGCTTTCCCCACCAGAATGCTGTTGTTATTGCAAACCAGGGAAACAGGAAAAAAGGTACAGGAAGCTTGGGGCTGGTGCACTGGGATGACCCAGAGGGATGGTATGGGGAGGGAGGTGGGAGGGGGGTTCAGGATAGGGAACACGTGTACACCCGTGGCAGATCCATGTTGATGTATGGCAAAACCAATACAATATTGTAAAGTAAAAAAAAACCAAAAAAGGTACAGTCTCTATCCTCATGGAGAAGGCAATGTCACTCCACTCCAGTACTGTTGCCTGGAAAATCCCATGGACCGAGGAGCCTGGTGGGCTGCAGTCCATGGGGTCATGAAGAGTCGGACACGACTGAGCGACTTCACTTTCACTTTTCACTTTCACGCATTGGAGAAGGAAATGGCAACCCACTCCAGTGTTCTTGCCTGGAGAATCCCAGGGACAGACGAGCCTGGTGGGCTGCTCTATGGGGTCACACAGAGTCGGACACGACTGAAGCGACTTAGCAGCAGCAGCAGCAGAATCACCTTGTAGTACGCCTGAAACACTGTAAATCTACTATACTTCAATTAAAAATGAAATGCATTTATAATTTTGAGTTCTCTATTTTCCTTGGTAAGTCCAGCTAAAAGTTTGCAAATTTTATCTATATTTTTTAAAACTGTCTCTTAGTTTTCATAATCTTTTCTATTGCATTATTAGTCTCTATTTCATTTATTTCTGCTCTGATCCTGATAATTTCCTTCCTGCTGCTAATTGCTATACAGCACAAATTTTGGTCTTTTGTTTTCCCATTTGTCTGATAACTTTTGATTATTGAGCTCTTTATTGATTCATTGACTATTCAGGAGTCTGTTATTTAATTTCCCCATATTTGTGAATTTTCCAGTTAGTGTTTTGAAACTGATTGCTAGACTCACAGTACACACAGACTCACACATAATGGAATACTACTCTACCAAAAAAAGAATGAAAGTTTGCCATCTGCAGCAACACAGATGGATTGCATTATGGACGGCATTATGCTAAGTGAAATAACTCAGACAAGGACACATACTATATGATATCATGAACATGTGGCATATAAAAAATAAAACAAACTAGTAAATATAACAAAAAGGAAACAGGTTCACAGATATAGAGTACAAACTAGAGCTTACCAATGGAGAGAAGGAAGGGAGGGAGGTAATATAGAGGGGTAAGAGATTAAGAGGTACAAACTATTATGTCTAAAACAGATAAGCTGCAAGGATATACTGTACCAAAAAAGGGACTATAGTAATAGTTTGTAATAATTATAAATGGAATGTAACCTTCAAAAATTGTGAACCACTATGTTGTATACTTGTAACTTACATAATAATATATACCAACTATATATCAATTTTTTTTAAATCTATTTTTGTACATTTATTTGTTCTTTTGTTTAGACGATCTATCCATTGTTGAAAGTAGGATACTGAATTCCCTTGCTATTACTGTATTGCTGTCTATTTTTCCCTTCAGTTTAGTTCAGTCACTCAGTCGTGTCTGACTCTTTGCGACCCAATGAGTCACAGCATGTCAGGCCTCCCCTGTCCATCATCAACTCCCGGAGTCCACCCAAAGCCATGTCCATTGAGTCGGTGATGCCATCCAACCATCTCATCCTCTGTCGTCCCCTTCTCCTCCTGCCCTCAATCTTTCCCAGCATCAGGGTCTTTCCCAATGAGTCAGCTCTTTGCATCAGGTGGCCAAAGTATTGGAGTTTCAGCTTTAGCATCATTCCTTCCAAAGAATACCCAGGGCTGATCTCCTTTAGAATGGACTGGTTGGATCTCCTCACAGTCTGAGGGACTTTTAAGAGTCTTCTCCAACACCACAGTTTAAAAGCATCAATTCTTCTGTGCTCAGCTTTCTTTATAGATCAACTCTCACATCCATACATGACTACTGGAAAAGCCATAGCCGTGACTAGACGGACTTTTGTTGTCAAAGTAACGTCTCTGGTTTTTAATATGCTGTATGCTGCTGCTGCTGCTGCTAAGCCGGTTCAGTTGTGTCTGACTCTGTGCGACCCCATAGACGGCAGCCCACCAGGCTCCCCTGTCTCTGGGATTCTCTAGGCAAGAATACTAGAGTGGATTGTCATTTCCTTCTCCAATGCATGAATGTGAAAAGTCAAAGTGAAGTATCTCAGTCGTGTCCGACTCTTAGCGACCTCATGGACTGCAGCCTACCAGGCTCCTCCATCCATGGGATTTTCCAGACAAGAGTACTGGAGTGGGGTGCCATTCCCTTCTCCAATATGCTGTCTAGGTTGCTCATAACTTTCCTTCCAAGGAGTAAGTGTCTTCTAATTTCATGGCTGCAGTCACCATCTGCAGTGATTTTGGAGGCCAGAAAAATAAAGTCAGCCATTGTTTCCACTGTTTCCTCATCTACTTGCCATGAAGTGATGGGACCGGATGCCATGATCTTCGTTTTCTGAATGTTGAGCTTTAAGCCAACTTTTTCACTCTTCTCTTTCACTTTCATCAAGAGGCTCTTTAGTTCTTCTTCACTTTCTGCCATAAGGGTGGTGTCATCTGCATATCTGAGGTTATTGATATTTCTCCGGGCAATCTTGATTCCAGCTTGTGCTTCTTCCAGCCCAGTGTTTCTCATGATGTACTCTGCATATAAGTTAAATAAGCAGGGTGACGATATACAGCCTTGACGTACACCTTTCCCTATTTGGAACCAGTCTGTTGTTCCATGTCCAGTTCTAACTGTTTCTGACCTGTTCCTGACCTGCATACACATTTCTCATGATGTACTCTGCATAGAAGTTAAATAAGCAGGGTGACGATATACAGCCTTGACGTACACCTTTCCCTATTTGGAACCAGTCTGTTGTTCCATGTCCAGTTCTAACTGTTTCTGATCTGTTCCTGACCTGCATACACATTTCTCAGGAAGCAGATCAGGTGGTCTGGTATGCCCATCTCTTTCAGAATTTTCCACAGTTTATTGTGATCCACACAGTCAAAGGCTTAGGCATAGTCAATAAAGCAGAGATAGATGTTTTTCTGGAACTCTCTTGCTTTTTCGATGATCCAGAGGATGTTGGCAATATGATCTCTGGTTCCTCTGCCTTTTCTAAAACCAGCTTGAACATCTGGAAGTTCACAGTTCACATATTGCTGAAGCCTGGCTTGGAGAATTTTAAGCATTACTTTACTAGCATGTGAGATGAGTGCAACTGTGCAGTAGTTTGAGCATTCTTTGGCATTGCCTTTCTTTGGGATTGGAATGAAAACTGACCTTTTTCCAGTCCTGTGGCCACTGCTGACTTTTCCAAATTTGCTGGCATACTGAGTGTAGCACTTTCACAGCATTATCTTTTAGGATTTGAAATAGTTCAAATGGAATTCCATCACCTCTACCAGCTTTGTTTGTAGTGATGCTTTCTAAGGCCCACTTGACTTCACACTCCAGGATGTCTGGCTCTAGGTGAGTGATCACACCATCGTGCTTATCTTGGTCATGAAGATCTTTTTTGTACAGTTCTTCTATGTATTCTTGCCACCTCTTCTTAATATCTTCTGCTTCTGTTAGGTCCCTACCATTTCTGTCCTTTATTGAGCCCATTTTGGCATAAAATGTTCCCTTGGTATCTCTAGTTTTCTTGAAGAGATCTCTAGTCTTTCCCATTCTGTTGTTTTCCTCTATTTCTTTGCATTGATTGCTGAGGAAGGCTTTCTTATCTCTCCTTGCTATCCTTTGGAACTCTGCATTCAAATGGGTATATCTTTCCTTTTCCCATTTGCTTTCTGCTTCCCTTGTTTTCACAGCTATTTGTGAAAATGGCCTCAGACAGCCATTTTGCTTTTTTGCATTTCTTTTTCTTGGGGATTGTCTTGATTCCTGTCTCATGTACAATGTCACGAACCTCTGTCCATAGTTCATCAAGCACTCTATCAGATCTAGTCCCTTAAATGTATTTCTTACTTCCACTGTATAATCATAAAGGATTTGATTTAGGTCATACCTGAATGGTCTAGTGGTTTTCTCTACTTTCTTCAATTTCAGTCTGAATTTGGCAATAAGGAATTCATGATCTGAGCCACAATCAACTCCTGATCTTGTTTTTGCTGACTGTATAGAGCTTCTCCATCTTTGGCTGCAAAGAATATAATCAATCTGATTTCAGTGTCGACTATCTGGTGATGTTCATGTGTAGAGTCTTCTCTTGTGTTGTTGGAAGAGGGTGTTTGCTATGACCAGTCCATTCTCTTGGCAGAATGGTATTAGCTTTTGCCCTCCTTCATTCTGTACTCCAAACGCCAAATTTGCCTGTTATTCCAGGTGTTTCTTGACTTCCTACTTTTGCATTCCAGTCCCCTATAATGAAAAGGACATCTTTTTCCCTTAGGATCTGTTAATATTTGCTTAATATACTTGTTTCTATATTTGTGTTAGTTGCTCAGTTGTGCCCGACTCTTTGCAATCCCATGGATTGTAGCCCACCAGACTCCTCTGTCCATGCGATTCTCCAGGCAAGAATACTGGAGTGTGTTGCCATTCCCTTCTCCAGGGGACTTTCCCAACCCAGGGATTGAACTCAGGTCTCCCGCACAGCAGGTGGATTCTTTACCATCTGAGCCACCTGTTTGGTACACAGCATAAATATTTTAAAATTTTATATCCTCTTGACAAACTGATCTCTTTATCACAATAATGACATTCTTTGTCTGTTGTTACAGTCTGAGACTTAAAGTCTATATTATTTGATGTAAGTATAGCTATTTCTGCATTCTTTTGATTTTCACTTGGATGAAATATTTTTTTTCCATCCCTTCGTTTTCATTCTTTGTTGGTTTCTGTGCATTAGATAAAATAGTCTTGCCAGCATGGTCTCATGTAGAAGATGAACTTGATCAATCAGCTCAGCCCGAGAACACAGCTTTGTGTCTTTGTAGAAAGCATCACTACAAACAAAGCTGGTAGAGGTGATAGAATTCCAGTCCCAACCCTTGTGACTGTACCAGCCACCTTCTTGGTTGTGGTGGTTTCTTATAGCTGATGCTGTGCCAAGGCTTGTTAGCACCTCAAAGGAGGGGATCAGAGTCAGCACCTAGATACAGGTTGATTAGAAGCAAGACTCTCAAGCAGCAGCTGGGAAAGTATGAAAGTCACCCCCTTCCAGGGAGACACTGGGAGATGGGTTTTTTTGCCTGTTCCTTCTGTTCTCTGCCTAGGTTTATAGACATGGGTGGGGGTGTCTCCTTCACCCATTAAGAACTTCTTATTTGCTACTGTCCTGTGGGACTCTTAAATGCAAGCCAGCTTGGCGATCAGAGCCAAGTGATACAGGGACTCACCCTTTGGGCAGTAGATACAAAAGGTAGGGTACAAACTTTGGTAATTTGAAGTGGGCTGGAGCAAGAAGGTAGGGGATGTGTCCGGGGCTTCTCTGGTCTCCATGAAAGATCATGGCTAGCTCCTAGATGAATGCTAAATAAGAAGTCTGACACTCAGGCAGCAGCCTTTATTTCTTTCAGGCAAAGACTGGGAGATAGGCTTTTTTTTGTCTGCTCCCTCTGCACTGTGCCCCAAAGACAGAAACATGGTGAGTGTTCTCTCGGCCACTAAGAACTGCTTCATTATTGGGTATAGCCTTGCAGTCTCATGGACACAAGCTCCATTCACTTTCAGAACTGGGTGTTTTGAGGGCGCAGCCTTTAGGCAGCAGTCTAAAAAGGTGGAGGGCTACATGTGGGGTCCAAATTCATTGCTTCTCAGGTAGAAGCTGGGAGTTAGGGGTTCCCTCTGATTGTATGGCATGTGCAGGAGGTGGGGTTTATGGCCAGAGTTTATGTCAGCCTTTCTTATCCATTTCAGCGTGGGTATTTCCTCAGTGGCCTATGTGTAGGTTTTCGGCTAGTTTCTAGATCTCTTTCAGAGGGAACTGCTCCACTGTACATCTGGCTCATGTGTGGGAGAAGGGGGTAAAACTGATGAAGGACCTCAGGGCAGCCCAGGAGAGATGAACATTATGCATTCAATATTTTTATAATGAGTACTAAAAAGCATGATTGACTGAATTAGGTTCTACTAGATGATACAGAAATCTTAGTTTACTGAGGCACTAATTCCACTCAGCTCCTTAAATTATAGATACTGTATGTGTGTATGCTATTTGCTCAGTTATGTCCAACTCTTAGCGACCCCATGGATTGTAGCCCACCAAGCTTCTCTGTCCATGGGATTTCCCAGGCAAGAATACTGGAGTGGTTTGCCATTTCCTCCTCCAGGAGATCTTCCTGACCCAGGGATCAAACCCGAGCCTCCCGTATTGTGGGCAGAGTCTTTACCATCTGAGCCACCAGTGAAGCCCCATGGATACTGTATTTGAAAGTAAATAAACCATTTCTGAGGTGTGAACCTCACATGACCAGACCTACACAGTGATGGCAAATATCACACAGTTTTAATAAAGACAGAAAAGATCAAATTGAACATCATTCTGAGATGATGAAAAGACATATGCTTTATTCTATGATGTTTACAGAGAACTTAGAGAAGGTAGTTCTTCTCTTAGGAACACCTAGGGAAGTGCTCTCTAAAATTCCCTTTCGTTTATTTTCCAGAGGATCTTAGCTAAAGGTAGCAAACAAAACAAGAAGAAAATTACAGCCTTTGGAATTGCTTGACTAAATAGCTCTTTCTAAAGACTGGTGGTTTCTTTTGGATACGGTTAAGTGCCCAGGCTACAATTTCCCATTTACTTTCCTTTTTCACTGTGTATACAGGGTATTTACTTCAATTGGATGCAATTTGCACTCTGTCAGAGGAAGTCTTTTTGCAGCTTCAAATTAACCACATTTCTTCTTCTAAAACAGGTTATAAAAACTGTCCCTGTCACTCTCCTTTTGACATCAGCCATTTCCTCATACAAAACTCAGTCATCAAATGATTGAAAGCCTATGTAATTCAGGTCTAATGGATTGTAGAAGGCAAGGGCAGTTTAAACAGATCTAGTGTAAAATGCCTTTCCTCAAATAGCTCGTGTATGTGAAAGTGCACACACTTCAAATAGAAAAGATCAAATTCCACTGCCATGCTCCTGCAATACATATCCTGAAAGCTTTTTTATTTATAGCTTTTGTTTGGGGAGGTGTTTAATTTGAGGAAGCACACATATATCTCAGGTGAGCTGGAGGTCTGATGTGACCTCTTTCACACTGGGTAGTTTGAACAACAGTTTAGGCTGCACCTCTTTTTCATGAACAATCTCGGCTTTACCTACTCAACACTGATTTCCCTTAATACAATTTTTAAAACAATTTTACATTATTCCTTAAAGCTTGCACTTTTCCCCAAGAAACATAACTGCATCTTGACTACCATACTGTTTTGGAAGTGGCTTCAATTTCCAGCACTGTTTATTGCGGCTTTATCTTTCCAAAGGGTCTGATTATCTTATTACAAATATTAATATACACCTTTAGAATAAACCAGTGAAACATTCTCTATTACCATTTTATTTTTTGTCTAAAATGCTGATTAGTAGAAAACCTAGCATATTTCACCAGGCCTTCCTATTGTCATGTGAGACATTAGGCTGCTGGCCCTTGTTAATTAGGAAGATGGAGTGCCAGCACCCTGAGAGCCACTGGAACTCTTTGCAAAACTGTTAACAAAGGAAATTGTGTCCACACACTAATCACATCTGCTGGGCCATTCTAACTGTTTAAACAATTATGAGTGCTTAGTCCTCTCTGCTACACTAATCAGTGTTAGAAACCACCAAGTTGCAAATGGCAGGAGAAGTACAGGAAGAGAGAATATAAAGTTTTTATTCTTTAGGGGACAATGAAACCCAACACACTTTAGAGACTTTATTCCCTTTTCTAAAGTATTCAGCACCTGACTAAGTTAATGTCTACCTCTTCAGACATCTCAATTCAAAGAAAATCTTGGCAACATTTCATTCTCATTTCTATTTGTTATTTCCTGAGTTCAGTTAGAATCCCCTATTTATATGTAAGAAAGTCTCTGAATTATGAATTATATTTGAGGAAGTCTACTTAAACAGGATATGGATTACATAAATTTAGGAAAAAATTAGAATGTTTCCTGTGATCAGAATAGATTTTGGTATATTTATTCATTAAGAGAATATTTATTGAACACTTCTGGCCTAAATAACTCTAAGGAGTATATCTTGGTATAAAAATCCACTGTCTCTTGACTTTACACCCCAGAGTGGGAAATAAAGGGCAAGGTTTACCCTTCATCTAGGAATACGAAACTGTATAATAAACACTGATTGAATAAATGAAAGAATATTAAAAATGCCTGGCCAGCAATGTAATTTTAAAACGTATAGGCATGTGTTTTTAGCAGAGAAAACACAAATTAGTTTTTTTATGAAAGTAGAGACTACAGAGCAGATACTGGTAAAAAGACATGATATAGTCATCATGAGGGATTTTTGCTGGATGACATTTTCTGCTAAATTCACAACCCCTTTATGTGTATCTTTAACTACAGAAAATAAAAAATAAAGAAAAAAGTCCTCAAGGAATCCAGAGGTGATGAAAATATCTTTGCCTCCAGAGGAACAAAAATATGAGTTATATCTGACTTCTTCTCAGAAACTGTGCAAACAAGGAAAAGAGTAGGGTGAAATATTTAAAGTGTTTATAGAAAAAAAAAACAAAAAACAAACTCATCAACCTAGAATGTTGTACCCTGAGAAAACATCCTTCAAAAGTGAAGAAAATAAAGATTTTTTCAAACAAACAAAACCTGAGGGCATCTGTTGCCTTCCAAGAAATATTAAAGAAGTTCTTTAGAGAGAAGGAGAATAACAGTAACACAGGGCAAAAACTCAGATCTACATAAAAAAGGAAGAACATCAGAGAAGGAATAAGTGAAGGTAAAATTAAAACTTCAAGTTTTATTATCCTTAATTGTGCTAATAAGTAACAATTTGTTCAAAATAACAAGAGCAACAATGTCTCTGAGTATGTAGGCTTCTACATAAGTAAACTGAATTGACAGCAATGATACTCAGGACGGTAGGGAGGAATTAGGATTTTCGTGTTTTTATAAGGTACGCAAACCACCCATGAAATGGTATGATATTATTTGAAAGTGGATATAAATTAATTGTAAACATACACTTCAAAGTCTAGGAAACCCACTTTAAAAAAGTAAAAGAAGTAAAGCTGATATGCTAACAAAGGGGAGAAACTGGAATCACATAAAATGCTCCATTAAAACCACAAAGGGCAGAAAAACAGTAGAAGGCAAAAATAGGAGACAGTAGCAAGTAAGTAGGTGATAAGTGTGCAATTAAATCAATCTCTTTGAATATCCACGTCTAAATGTATCAATTAAAAGACAGATGTCAGAGCAGAAGAAGAAACAAGATTCAACTATATTTTGGCTACAGGAAACCTACTTTAAATATAAAGACACATGTTCAATAAAAGTAAATGGACAGATGCCAGGGTCTAGCAGTGGGAGAGATGGTGAGATGTCAGGCAAAGGATTTAAAGTTTCAGTTATGAAGGATGCTAGCTTCTGAAGATCTACTGTGGAGCATAATGGATATAAATAATAGTACTGTACTGTATAAGTGAAATTTTCTAAGAAAGTAGATCTCAGGTGTCCTCACTACAAAAAAAAAGAGATGATAACCATATGACATGATGGATATGTTAATTAGCTCGACTGTAGTCATGTCTACCTGTTTCTTTTTGATCCGTGTAGTCTCACATTGTTATGTGTGCATCTGAAGTTGCAATCATCTCTTCTAGAATGTACAGACTGGTTCCAGTAGGTAAAGACCTTCTCTTGTTGGACCCTGGGGTATCGAACCTGGTTCCAGGATCACAGTCAAATGGGACTGGAGCTGGTTCACTTAGCCTATAGTGGGATCCACCACTAGTGGGCCTGTAACTAGGGACTTCAGCTTATGGGGATCTTGCCTGGCCCCAATGCAAGCAGCTCTCCCTGCAGAAACTTGGTCAGAAGAGCTGGCACTGGGACAGTGTCCTGTTCAGGACCCACAGTGGTGTCTGCAGATGACAGGCCTGTTACCAGGTGTGTGAATAATATATGTCTCTCACTGGTGCCCTGAGGGGCTCCCTCTGGAGAACTGAGCATGTCCTCAGGGAGACAGGACCAGCCTGGACTACAGGGGCTGGAACCAAGTCACAGGGCTGCTGCAGGATCCACAGCTGGGGCAGAGACGGGCAGGCCTGCTCCCAGTCGCATAGACACACATGCCTCCTACTAGGTTCGTGGCTGGGCAGGGCTGACCATCGCACTGTTCAGTGAGATGGAGCCAGAACACAAGGCTCGTCAGGATCTGCAGGGAGACCTAACAGGTACCCCTGCCTCCGGAAGCCTAGAGAGGCTTGTCTCCCATCCAGACCCTGGGACAGCAGGGCTGCTCCCACACTGTAGTTGAGACAGGCCCAAGTGAAGTCCCAGAGCCACTTCAGGCTCTGCAGCTGTAATGGGAGGTCAGTGAGCTGACTCCTAGGGGCACTGACAGACATGTCTCCCCTCAGGTCCCTGGGTGGGCAGGACTGCTCCTAGAACATAGCTGGGCAGGGCTGGAACCAAGCCACAGGGCTACCACAGACTCTACAATCAGGCTGAAGTCAGTGCGCCTGTCTCTGGCTGCCAAATTATTGCTGCTGTGGGAGAACACGAGTAAAGTGCTTCCTATTTCATCATCTTGTTGATGTCATTCCATATGCCTTAAATATACATAACTTTATGTTTTTATTTTCCAGTCATATCGTAATAAAGCTGGGCAGAAAAAGAAATCGATGGAGAAAGATATACCACGCAGCTACTAATCAAAACAAAATGGGAAGAGCTGTACTAGTTTCAGAAAGAGCAGGCTTCAGAACAAAGTTATCAGGGCTATAGAGGGGCACTAATAATGATTAAGGGGGCAATTCTCCCAAAAGACATAACAACCATTGGTGTCTATGCCCTAACAAGAGCACACTGCATCAAAATACAGAAAGCAAAAACTGATAGAACTACAAGGAGAAATAGATGACACTATGGTTCTAATCCGACATTTCTACACCCCTGCACTAGAACTGGCCAATCCAACAGGCAGAAAAGCAGTGAGGACATGGTTAACTCAACAAACACCATCAGTCAAATGCACAGCAGGGACATCCACAGATTACTACAGATCCGACAACAGAAGAATCACCTTCTCAAGCTCAAACTGAATAGTCACCAAAATACACCACATTCTCAGTCACAAAACACACCATAACAAAGTTTTAAAAATAGAAACCAATACCTGCTCTCAAACCACAATGAAATTAAACCAGAATCAAGGAAAGAAAGATACAGATTTTTTAGTTTTACAAGATGAAAGAGTGTTGGACATTAACTGTAATTAACTCACAAAATGAACGTACACTTAACACCACTCAACTGCACACTTAAATGATTAAGTTGGTAAACTGAATGTTATATATATTTTATCATAACTAAAATATTTATAGTTATGACAGACTTTATTTTTTTGAGCTCCAAAAATCACTGCAGATGGTGATTGCCACCATGAAATGAAAAGACGCTTACTCCTTGGAAGGAAAGCTATGACCAACCTAGACAGCATATTAAAAACCAGAGACATGACTTTGCCAACAAAGGTCTGTCTAGTCAAAGCTATGGTTTTTCCAGTAGTCATGTATGCATGTGAGAGTTGGACTATAAAGAAAGCTGAGTGCAGAAGAATTGAAGCTTTTGAATGGTGGT
The DNA here is from genome assembly GCF_029378745.1 of Bos indicus. Taxonomy (NCBI): domain Eukaryota; kingdom Metazoa; phylum Chordata; class Mammalia; order Artiodactyla; family Bovidae; genus Bos; species Bos indicus. Next base: position 114,320,069 of record NC_091789.1, read on the forward strand.
GCTGGAGAAGACTCTTGAGAGTCCCTTGGACTGCAAAGAGATCCAGCCAGTCCATCCTAAAGGAAATCAGTCCAGAATATTCACTGGAAGAACTGATGCTGAAGCTTAAACTCCAATACTTTGGCAACCTGATGCAAAGAACTGACTCATTAGAAAAGACCCTGATGCTGGGAAAGATTGAAGGTGGGAGAAGCAGGAGATGACAGAGGATGAGATGGTTGGATGGCATCATGGATTCAATGGACATGAGTCTGAGTAAACTCCGGGAGTTGGTGATGGACAAGGAGGCCTGGAGTGCTGCAGTCCATGGGGTCACAAAGAGTCGGACACAACTGAGACTGAACTGATGCTTGGGAGGATATGGAACAAAACAGTAGCTCTCATTCATTGCTGTTGGAAGACAGTTTGGCAGTTTCTTACAAAATTAAACATATCTTACCACAGGATCCAGCAATCACATTCCTTAGTATTTACCCAAAGTTGCTGAAAAATCTTGTTCATACAAAAGACTGCACATACATGGATATAACAGTTTTATACATAATTACCCAAACTTGGAAAACAATAAAGATGTCCTTCAGCAGGTGAATGGATACTGTGCTGCATCACCAATAATGGAATATGATTCAGTACTGAAAAGCAATGAGTTATCAATCCAGGAAGACAAGGAAGAACCTTAGCTGCCAATTGCTAAGTGAAAGAAGTCACTCTGAGCAGGGTACATACTGTATGATTCCAACTCTGACATGCTGGAAAAGACACAAAAGTAGAGACAGTAAAATGATCAGTGGTTGCCAGGGTTTAGGAGGGAGAAAATATTGAAAAGGCAGAGCACTGAAAATTTTTAGGTTAAGGCCATGAAACTACTTGGCATGATGCTATAATGGTGGATTCATAATTCACTTGTGCAAATTTATAGAATTCACAACACAAGGAGCAAATGCTAATGTAAACTATAAACTCTGGATGATGATGTGTCAATGTAAGTTCATCATGTGCCCCTCTGCTGGGGCATGTTGACAATGAGGAGGCTCTGCATTTGTGGAAATCTGAGTATATAGGAAAACTCTACCTTCTGCTCAATCTTGCTATGAACGTAAAATTGATTTTAAAGTCTATTTTTAAAGAAAAAGTAAGGTTTTTTATTCACATAGTCACAGTTAAGATTAGCAAGAAACTGGACATTTGTCTTTGACATTAAATTGAATATTTTTAAAACTACCAAAAGCTTGATCCATGAATGTCACTAGTTACTAACGTGTTTGCCCAAGGCTTATTCACCTTCTTCCTTTGCCAGGCATCTTAATGTAGGTATGTCCCCCCAAAGAGAAATTTGATCACACATGGGACGGATTCTCAAAGAACCCTTTGCACCAGTTAACATTAACGCAGAGAAGACAATTTGGAAAAGTCACCATGCAAATTAGCTGGATACACCTGGAGAAAATGTATACGTCTGCATGTGCAAATACAACAGAGGAAGAGGGTGACTGCTGGGACATGTAGGGAAATGCTGATCAGATCAGTCACTCAGTCGTGTCCGACTCTTTGCGTCCCCATGAATCGCAGCACACCAGGCCTCCCTGTCCATCACCAACTCCCGGAGTTCACTCAGACTCACGTCCATTGAGTCAGTGATGCCATCCAGCCATCTCATCCTCTGTCGTCCCCTTCTCCTCCTGCCCCCAATCCCTCCCAGCATCAGAGTCTTTTCCAATGAGTCAACTCTTCACATGAGGTGGCCAAAGTACTGGAGTTTCAGCTTTAGCATCACTCCTTCCAAAGAAATCCCAGGGCTGATCTCCTTCAGAATGGACTGGTTGCATCTCCTTGCAGTCCAAGGGACTCTCAAGAGTCTTCTCCAACGCCACAGTTCAAAAGCATCAATAGTTCGGCGCTCAGCCTTCTTCACAGTCCAACTCTCACATCCATACATGACCACAGGAAAAACCATAGCTTTGACTAGATGAACCTTTGTTGGCAAAGTAATGTCTCTGCTTTTGAATATGCTATCTAGGTTGGTCATAACTTTCCTTCCAAGGAGTAAGCGTCTTTTAATTTCATGGCTGCAGTCACCATCTGCAGTGATTTTGGAGGCCAGAAAAATAAAGTTTGACACTGTTTCCCCATCTATTTCCCATGAAGTGATGGGACCGGATGCCATGATCTTTGTTTTCCGAATGTTGAGCTTTAAGCCAACTTTTTCACTCTCCACTTTCACCTTCATCAAGAGGCTTTTTACTTCCTCTTCACTTTCTGCCATAAGGGTGGTGTCATCTGCGTATCTGAGGTTATTGATATTTCTCCCGGCAATCTTGATTCCAGCTTGTGTTTCTTCCAGCCCAGCGTTTCTCATGATGTGCTCTGCATATAAGTTAAATAAACAGGGTGACAATATACAGCCTTGACGAACTCCTTTTCCTATTTGGAACCAGTCTGTTGTTCCATGTCCAGTTCTAACTGTTGCTTCCTGACCTGCATACAAATTTCTCAAGAGGCAGGTCAGGTGGTCTGGTATTCCCATCTCTTTCAGAAATTTCCACAGTTTCTGGTGATCCACACAGTCAAAGGCTTTGGCATAGTCAATAAAGCAGAAATACATGTTTTTCTGGAACTCTCTTGCTTTTTCGATGGTCCAGCAGATGTTGGCAATTTGATCTCTGGTTCCTTTGCCTTTTCTAAAACCAGCTTGAACATCAGGAAGTTCACAGTTCACATATTGCTGAAGCCTGGCTTGGGGAATTTTAAGCATTACTTTACTAGTGTGTGAGATGAATGCAATTGTGCAGTAGTTTAAGCAGCAAATGGTGGGTGTTTTCCTGGCTGGCTGCTCTTCCCAGTCCAGATAGGCTGTATGACTCTCATCAGCACTGCAGGAAAGCATATCTTTCATGCACCTGTTCTGGACACTACTGTGACATACAGATGGTTAGAATCCAAAAGGAAAGTTGACAATGGAAAACTGTTAGTTGCTCAGTCATGTCTCACTCTTTGCAACCCCATGGACTGTAACCCAGCAGGCTCCTCTGTTCATGGGAATTTCTAGGCAAAATACTGGAGTGGGTTGCCATTTCCTTCTTCAGGGGTCTTCCCAACCCAGGGACTGAACCCACATCTCTGTCTCCTGCACTGGCAGGCAGGTTCTTTACCACTAGTGCCACCTGGGAAGCCCGGAGCTCTAAATCGGAACACTTAAAAACACTTTACATATGACCAATAAAAGTAGAGAAAACAGTAGGAAAAGGTTCTTTGTGATGTTTAATTTAAATTACTAACTGTACCCATCTTTATCCCAGAGAAATTTATAGTTACTTTTATTTATTGACTGCTGCTGTTGCTAAGTCGGTTCAGTCGTGTCCGACTCTGTGTGACCCCATAGACAGCAGCCCACCAGGCTCCCCCGTCCCTGGGATTCTCCAGGTAAGAACACTGGAGTGGGTTGCCATTTCCTTCTCCAATGCATGAAAGTGAAAAGTCAAAGTGAAGTCGCTCAGTCGTGCCTGACTCTTAGCGACCCCATGGACTGCAGCCTACCAGGCTCCTCCGTCCATGAGATTTTCCAGGCAAGAGTACTGGAGTGGGTTGCCATTGCCTTATTTATTGACTAGAGACACTTTAAATTCACCACCACCAAAGAAACACATATAATGGTACAGATTTATGATAATGTGTGCACAAATAACATAAAGGAGAAGTAACAACAACAAAAGTTCACTCTTTAGAGCTCAGCCTCTGCAATTAGGTTGGTTAATTTCAAACTCTGAATTCGATTTACAAACTGGGTAATCTTGAACAACTTATTCCATCACTTAGGCCCTGTTCCCTAAGCATTAATATGGACATAAAAAGAGCATCTACTTCAGAGCATTTCTGTAAGGATCAGATGAATGAACTCATGTCAAGGGCACAGGACAATGCTTGGCGTACAGTGAACAGCGGTTATTACTGTAATTGTAACAGCTACTCTTACTAATTACTGGAAGGCAAACACAGTCACGTGAAATGATAGTATGTTCCTGAGAATTGCACCATGGCTTCTTTCTCTGTGCCTCTCTTCTGTCCAAAAATCACTGCCACTGTAACCACTTGGTGGTACTTCTCTAGTAACAGAAGTGACACAGCAAAAGTAAAACAGCGAAGAGCAAGAGAGCAAGAGACAGATAGTGAAAGAAGTCTTTTCCTCTAAATCCTGATTCATAAATCCCGAGGGATGAGAGAAGAGTAAAGAGAAGACAAAATCTGGAGCCGGCAGTCAGGGGACCTGAACCAGTGTCGGGAGCTTTGCCTCTGCGGCAATGTTCTGACCTCTGCATATTTATATTCCTACTTCACACTCTGATTTGCTTCACGAGGCAGAGCCGCTGTGTCTCATCAATTAAAATAGGTGCCCAAACTTGCAGCTGTGAGTTTCTCATGACTCCTGGTTTCAATGTGATGCATTTTTATTTCCTAGTAAATGTCAGTTTTCATCAGTTCAAATGTCCTCATGACATAATATGACCTGAAGATATGCAAATACCTCCTTACCAGACACTTCTATAATTAAGTAGAGGTCTTGGGTAAGGAGGTACTGCCTAATTACTTCTGAGAGAATCGGGAGAAATCACACTTGATTATATGCTGTACATTTGCTTCAGGAGGTTCAGAGCCATAGGGCTTCAAGCAAGCAGGATCCCCAGCTTCTCTCTCCCTGAAAGCTACTTCCTCTCTTTCCTCTCAGCCTCTTCACAGCATCTTCTCCCTCTTTATATTCATGCTTCATAGAAAGTCAAGAACATTGCTTTGCATTATAAATGGACCACCAACCAGACAGAGCGCAAATGCAGCACAGTTCTAAAGACAACCAACAGTCAAATCTAAGGGAAAAAAAGACAGGTGTCAGCTGGTTTTAATGGGGAATTATTGGGAAATGTCACCAAGTACAGGCTTCACTGTTAAAGGGAACTTGTCAACTAGTGGGGAAGTGACAAGGATAGCATCTGGCTTGTACACAAAAGAGGGTTTTAGTGCTACTAACTGAATTGAAGAGAAATCACTAAAGACCTACAACCAAAACTGGAAGTCATAAATCCATTTTTATATACTGTCATCTGTCAGTACCATTGGAACAGCTTAAGCTAATCACTCTTCTTTTGATTTGTAATTGTTAAAACTTTATGTTCTTTTTAATCAAACAGTTAAGCCACACCTCTGGACTGACATTAAACACTGAAACTATAAAATTGGGAGAACATTCTGAATGAGTGTGTATGGTTTGCCTCAATCACTCCTACTGTCCTGACTCGGGTAAAAATGCAGGAAGGAAGGCTCCACTTAGAGAGTTTCTCTATCCCTGATTTGTAGGTCTCCATGGGTTTTCTACTTAGATACGGAAACAACAACTAAATTCTCTGCTGTGATTGCAGGGGTCTGGGGAAGGGTGTCAGAGGTCTCTTTGGTGCTGACACCTACTAAAAGTAGAAGAGAATCAGGCCCATATTGCAGTGCTTGATGTCTAAGCAACTGAAACAGTGACTGGAGGTTTTACCCTCAGCTTGTGCTTTACAAATGGGGACTGTCTATTTAGCTGGAGCCACAAGGCCACAGAAAGTGCTTTGAGGTCAAGCAGTTTGGCCTTTCTAACTCTGCATTTACCAGGAATTGCACGAAGACTGCATCCTGTTTTCAGGACGCTTGATGTTCAGAGACTAATTAATTGCCACTGTCTAGCAGCTCTTCATAGGGGAAGGGTAGAGCCTTAAAACCCTATGAAAATGTTCGCACTTGAAATGCAAAGAAGGGTCACTTAGATCATGGATATGACAAATGGTTCAAATGGAATCTAGGACTGGGCAAGAGATAGTAACAGGGGAATGTAATACCTGATTTACTCAACATTAACAGCAAGAAGAATAATTTTAAGACTAAATCAGAGTTCTGTACTATCCAAAAACCATTCAAACTGCTTATACTTGATAGTTATTTATTATGCAGATCAATGAAAAGCATAGTAAGCTGCTCTCCCTCACTCTAATGTTGTTGTTCAAGATAAATCTTCAGCAAACAAATGACAATTAACACTTATTCTCTGTCCTACAGTCACAAACCACTAAGAACACCTTACTCAAGTTCTTGGGATCAATACAACTGCCGTATTTCCCAGCTTAGATATTTGGTCAACAATATGTATCATGGGCTTCCCAGGTGGCTCAGCAGTAAAGAATCCATTTGCAATGCTAGAGACTACCCGCAATGCAGGAGATGCAGGATCGATCCCTGGGTGGGAAAGATCCCCAGGAGAAGGAAATGGCAGCCCACTCCAATATCCTTGCCTGGAAAATCTCATGGACTGAGGAGCCTGGTGGGCCACAGTCCATGGGGTCACAAGAGTTGCACACAGCTTAGCATATAAGATCAGATCAGATCAGTCACTCAGTCGTGTCCAACTCTTTGCGACCCCATGAATCGCAGCACGCCAGGGCTCCCTGTCCATCACCAACTCCCGGAGTTCATCCAGACTCACGTCCATCGAGTCAGCGATGCCATCCAGCCATCTCATCCTCTGTCGTCCCCTTCTCCTCTTGCTCCCAGTCCCTCCAAGCATCAGAGTCTTTTCCAATGAGTCAACTCTTCGCATGAGGTGGCCAAAGTACTGGAATGTCAGCTTTAGCATCATTCCTTCCAAAGAAATCCCAGGGCTGATCTCCTTCAGAATGGACTGGTTGCATCTCCTTGCAGTCCAAGGGACTCTCAAGAGTCTTCTCCAATACCACAGTTCAAAAGAATCAATTCTTTGGCACTCAGCCTTCTTCACAGTCCAACTCTCACATCCATACATGACCACAGGAAAAACCATAGCCTTGACTAGATGAACCTTTGTTGGCAAAGTAATGTCTCTGCTTTTGAATATGCTGTCTAGGTTGGTCATAACTTTCCTTCCAAGGAGTAAGCGTCTTTTAATTTCATGGCTGCAGTCACCATCTGTAGTGATTTTGGAGCCCAGAAAATTAAGTCTGACACTGTTTCCACTGTTTCCCCATCTATTTCCCATGAAGTGGTGGGACCGGATGCCATGATCTTTGTTTTCTGAATGTTGAGCTTTAAGCCAACTTTTTCACTCTCCACTTTCACTTTCATCAGGAGGCTTTTAAGTTCCTCTTCACTTTCTGCCATAAGGGTGGTGTCATCTGCATATCTGAGGTTATTGATCTTTCTCCGGGCAATCTTGATTCCAGCTTGTGCTTCTTCCAGTCCAGTGTTTCTCATGATGTACTCTGCATAGAAGTTAAATAAACAGAGTGACAATATACAGCCTTGACAAACTCCTTTTTCTATTTGGAACCAGTCTATTGTTCCATGTCCAGTTCTAACTGTTGCTTCCTGACCTGCATACACATTTCTCAAGAGGCAGATCAGGTGGTCTGGTATTCCCATCTCTTTCAGAAATTTCCACAGTTTATTGTGATCCACACAGTCAAAGGCTTTGGCATAGTCAATAAAGCAGAAATAGATGTTTATCTGGAACTCTCTTGCTTTTTCTATGATCCAGCAGATGTTGGCAATATGATCTCTGGTTCCTCTGCCTTTTCTAAAACCAGCTTGAACATCAGGAAGTTCACGGTTCACATATTGCTGAAGCTTGGCTTGGATAATTTTGAGCATTACTTTACTAGCGTGTGAGATGAGTGCAATTGTGCGGTAGTTTGAGCATTCTTTGGCATTGCCTTTCTTTGGAATTGGAATGAAAACTGACTTCTTCCAGTCCTGTGGCCACTGCTGAGTTTTCCAAATTTGCTGGCATATTGAATGCAGCACTTTCACAGCATCATCTTTCAGGATTTGAAATAGCTCAACTGGAATTCCATCACCTCCACTAGCTTTGTTCGTAGTGATGCTTTCTAAGGCCCACTTGACTTCACATTCCAGGATGTCTGGTTCTAGGTCAGTGATCACACCATCGTGATTATCTGGGTCGTGAAGATCTTTTTTGTACAGTTCTTCTGTGTATTCTTGCCATCTCTTCTTAATATCTTCTGCTTCTGTTAGGTCCATACCATTTCTGTCCTTTATCAAGCCCATCTTTGCATGAAATGTTCCTTTGGTATCTCTGATTTTCTTGAAGAGATCCCTAGTCTTTCCCATTCTGTTGTTTTCCTCTATTTCTTTGCATTGATCTCTGAAGAAGGCTTTCTTATCTCTCCTTGCTATTCTTTGGAACTCTGCATTCAGATGTTTATATCTTTCCTTTTCTCCTTTGCTTTTCGCTTCTCTTCTTTTCACAGCTATTTGTAAGGCCTCCCCAGACAGCCATTTTGCTTTTTTTGCATTTCTTTTCTATGGGAATGGTCTTGATCCCTGTCTCCTGTACAATGTCACGAACCTCAATCCATAGTTCATCAGGCACTTTATCTATCAGATCTAGGCCCTTAAATCTATTTCTCACTTCCACTGTATAATCACAAGGGATTTGATTTAGGTGATACCTGAATGGTCTAGTGGTTTTCTCCACTTTCTTCAATTTAAGTCTGAATTTGGCAATAAGGAGTTCATGGTCTGAGCCACAGTCAGCTCCTGGTCTTGTTTTTGCTGACTGTATAGAGCTTCTCTATCTTTGGCTGCAAAGAATATAATCAATCTGATTTCGGTGTTGACCATCTGGTGATGTCCATGTATAGAGTCTTCTCTTGTGTTGTTGGAAGAGGGTGTTTATTATGACCAGTGCATTTTCTTGGCAAAACTCTTTTAGTCTTTGCCCTGCTTCATTCTGTATTCCAAGGCCAAATTTGCCTGTTACTCCAGGTGTTTCTTGACTTCGTACTTTTGCATTCCAGTCCCCTATAATGAAAAGGACATCTATTTTGGGTGTTAGTTCTAAAAGGTCTTGTAGGTCTTCATAGAACTGTTCAACGTCAGCTTCTTCAGTGTTACTGGTTGGGCCATAGACTTGGATTACTGTGATACTGAATGGTTTGCCTTGGAAACGAACAGAGATCATTCTGTCGTTTTTGAGACTGCATCCAAGTACTGCATTTCAGACTCTTTTGTTGACCATAATGGCCACTCCATTTCTTCTGAGGGATTCCTGCCCACAGTAGTAGATATAATGGTCATCTGAGTTAAATTCACCCATTCCAGTCCATTTCAGTTCGCTGATTCCTAGAATGTCAACATTCACTCTTGCCCTCTCTTGTTTGACCACTTCCAATTTGCCTTGATTCATGGACCTGACATTCTAGGTTCCTATGCAATATTGCTCTTTACAGCATCAGACCTTGCTTCTATCACCAGTCACATCCACAGCTGGGTATTTTTTTGCTTTGGCTGCATCCCTTCATTCTTTCTGGAGTTATTTCTCCACTGATCTCCAGTAGCATATTGGGCACCTACTGACCTGGGGAGTTTCTCTTTCAGTATCCTATCATTTTGCCTTTTCATACTGTTCATGGGGTTCTCAAGGCAAGAACACTGAAGTGGTTTGCCATTCCCTTCTCCAGTGGACCACATTAAACCACCTGTCTATTTCATCACTTCTGTCTATTTCATGCCTCAGCTTCTGTGCTGGAGGATTTAGAGGCTCATGCTAGGAAGGAATGTTCAACTTAATTAGAATTCACCTGTCCTTGGGGCTGATACATTAGCAGGGAGAAGAGGCTGGTGCACTTGTGTTAGTGGACAGTGTAGATGAGTTGCGTTGGTGCTAAAGGACTCTAGACACAGCCACGCAGGACATGAGCACAATAAGAGGTGGAATGAATTACAGGCCCTTGTACTGGTTTGCACTGGACTGTTGGCCTGTAGGGTACACAATACAAATTGGGATCTGTTGCTAATAAACAAAACACATCTTGAAATCTGTAAATTAATTAAAAGGAAAATGTAGCAAACCAGTAGGCCAAAAAGGAAAAAGCAGGAGGCTCACCTGTGTAAAATTATACCTTAAACCCGTATACTCCTCACCTTAGGTCTCAATATGCTACAATTATAAAGGAAAAGAAAGAGTGGTTTTTGAAAGCAGCAGCATGGTAGTATCAATGCAGTTGGACTCATAAAACAAGGCCATATCACAGGATCATGGGCTCAAAACGCCCCAAGTTACATCACGAGCATCATGGTTTAATTTTCTTTGACTTCACTTCATTTTGTTTCTGGAATTGGCATTTAAAATTTCTGAACAAAGAAAACAACATTTCAAACACACTGCTTCTGTCTGATCTAATGTCTCCATTCCTCAACCACAGGGCCTGCGTAACACATTTTTTTTCTTCAGCAATTGATCAATTGAAGATTAAGGAATTTGGCAACAGACACCTAAGGTGACAGGACAATAATGCACTTGAAGTGTCACAGAACACAGACAGGATTCCCTAGGGCTGTGAGTGAAATGCATTCTTCTTTGGCTAATGAGTTCTGAAAAAGCACTGTGGGTCCTAGAGACATACTCTATTAATAAAATGGCTCCAAGAAATGAAATCACACAAATATTGGAAGTTTGTCCTAATCTGAAGCAAAATTTCTACAGTCTTACTGTCTACACAGTTAATATTGTCAGGTTTTTAAAAGTACATATGTTACTAGCCTCTTACCTTCTATTGGTTTGCTATGCCACACAAGACAGGCAATTAAGGAATGTGCAAAGTGGAAACTATATTGGCACAAGTGAAGATTCACACACATAACACAGACTTCATAAACATCATCCATTATCTATCATTCATCTGTTGCAGATTTTGGCAAATATGCACTCTGCCTTTTCTTTAAACCTAATTTGAATAGTACATTTTTTTTTTTTTAACAGTGAATAGTACATTTAAAAAAATCAGTCAGAAACAACAAATGCTGGAGAGGGTGTGGAAGAAAGGGAACCCTCTTGCAATGTTGATGAGAATGCAAATTGACATGGTCACCATGGAGAAGAGTATGGAGATTCCTTAAAAAACTAGGAATTAAACTACCATACTACCCAACAATCCTGCTACTGAGCATATACCAAGGAAATGATAATTAAAAAAGACACGTGTACCCCAATTTTCTGTGTCTGTGTGTGTGCATGTGTGTGTGCTCAGTCCTGTCTGATTCTCTGTGATCCCATGGGCTGTAGCCCACCACACTCCTCTGCCTATGCCATTCCCCAAGCAAGAATACTGGAGTGGGTTGCCATTTCCTCCTCCAGGAGATCTTGCTGACTCAGGGATCAAACCTGTGTCTCCTGCACCTCCTGCATTAGCATGTGTGTTCTTTACCAGTGAGACACTTGTTCATTGCAGCACTATTTACAATAGCCAGGACAAGGAAGCAATGTAGATGTCTATCAACAAATGAATGTATAAGGAAGTTGTGATACATATACACATTGGAATACTACTCAGTCATAAAAAGGAATGTATCTGAGTCAGTTCTAATGAGGTGGATGAACCTAAAGCCTACTATACACAGAGAAGCAAGTCAGAAAGAGAAAGACAAATATTGCATATTAACGTGTGTGTATGTATGTATGTATGTGTATATATATATATATGGAATCTAGAAAGACGGCACTGATTAATTTATCTGCAAGACAGCAATGGAGAGGCAGACAGAGAAGAGACTTGTAGACTCAGTGGGGGAAGGAGAGGGTGGGACGAATTGAGAGAGTAGCACTGAAACATATGCATTACCATGTATAATATTAGACAGCCAGTGGAAATTTGCTGTAGGACGCAGGGAGCTCAAACCCGATGCTCTGTAACAACACAGAGGGGTGGGAGGTGGGAGGGAGGTTCAAGACGGAGGGGACATGCATATACCTATGGTTGATTCATGTTGATATATGGCTGAAACCAACACAATCAGTTCAGTTCAGTCACTCAGTCACGTCCGACTCTTTGCGACCCCATGGACTGCAGCACACCAGGCTTGCCTGTCCATCACCAACTCCCGGAGTTCACTCAAACTCATGTCCATTGAGTCAGTGACGCCATCCAACCATCTCATCCTGTCATCCCCTTCTCCCGCCTTCAATCTTTCCCAGCATCAGGGTCTTTTTCAATGACTCAGTTCTTTGCATCAGGTGGTCAAAGTACTGGAGTTTCAGCTTCAGCAGTGGTCCTTCCAATGAATATTCAGGAATGATTTCCTTTATGATTGACTGGTTGGATCTCCTTGCAGTCCAAGGGACTCCCAAAAGTCTTCTCCAACACTACAGTTCAAAAATATCAATTCTTCGGCACTCAGCTTTCTTTATAGTCCAACTGTCACATTCATACATGACCACTGGAAAAACCATAGCTTTGACTAGACAGACCTTTGTTGGTACAGTAATGTCTCTGCATTTTAATATGCTGTCTAGGTTGGTCATAACTTTTCTTTGAAGGAGCAAGCGTCTTTTAATTTCATGGCTGCAGTCACCATCTGCAGTGGTTTTGGAGCCCCCCAAAATAAAGTCTGTCACTGTTTCCATTTTTCCCACATCTATTTGCCATGAAGTGATGGGACCAGATGCCATGATCTTAGTTTTCTGAATGCTGAGTTTTAAACCAACTTTTTCACTCTCCTCTTTTGCTTTCATCAAGAACCAACCCAACATTGTAAAGTAATTATCCTCCAATTAAAAATAAATAATTAAAATTATTATATAGTTAAAAAAATAAAACCAGGAGGTTTTTCACTGTGGTTAAGTAAAGCAAAATTATTCATGCAACTCTGGCAAAAAGAGCAAGGGGCCTATGCTAACAGTAGAAATGAAGCTGATAGGAGTAATCTACTTGTGCCTCCTAGCCTGTCAGTGGGTCCTATGTCTGCTTTGTTGCTCCTGAATGTCATGAAGCAACATTCTTAACAGGATGCCAAAGGGCCCAAAAGGGTCAACCACATGATCAGTGAAGCAGACAACAGCTGAATGAAAACAGCATCTTAGAGCCGAAAGACATCTCTTGGCTAACATCTCCTTAGTTAATACCATTCTTTATGATATCGCCGATGACCATTCACTGATTCCCCCTTCTCTGTTAACTGAGTTCATACAAATGGGGCTGGGGTAGAGCAAAGAGGCCAACTATCTCTCACCCAATTGTGTCATGTGTCACAGCATCTAAACGGGAAGTCAAGTCCTAAAAGAGTAACTGGATAAACTGGCCCAAACAGCTGGTGTTCTTGCAGTGTTGGGACAGGTGGTGATGTTTTCCTTTGTGGCAACCAAAGGGAAAGGAGAGTGGGAGGGATAAATTAGGAGGTTGGGATTAACATATACATACTACTATATATGGGCTTTTAAAATATGAGTATTTTACATTACTTCTACTCTTCACTTGACTACACTATTTTCCCCCAGAAAATATAGTGTGAAACATTGAGGCAGGATTCTGAATTTTATTACTGACTTGCTATTCATTCAGTGAGTAGTTACTGAATTATATACTGGGAATCATAGCAGTTGCTGACAATATAACCATGAAAAAGATACAGTGGGTTTGGGGAGCATTGTATTCATTTCTCCTTAGGGAAATACTAATACATATAATTATATAATGAAGTGATAACAAAAATAAGCCAAACACAAGATAGTCTGTCTTGGTTACACTGATAATAACAATGTAATCAGCTGCATGAGCTTTTAAATCTGCAAAGGAATAATACCATCTCCCAACTTCTGTCGAAGAGCAGCCTTCTCTTCCTCTTGGTTTATTATACTGTGACCCCACCATGCAGTTGTTCAAGTAGGAACAACTTGAAGTTTAAACTATTATAGGAGCAATACACTATATAAAAGCTTATTCTTTGTGACCTGGAGGTAAAACAAACATAATATCTCCAAATGATTTAAATAGGACCAGACGTACTTGAGTTTTTATTAAACATTTGATAGAGAATTAGCATTCTACCATCTTCAAGCATAAGGCTAAATTCTTTATCCTTCAAATAATTACTTTCTGTTGTATAACTGCTTTTTAAGATCATTAAAATTTTATCATACAGAGTCCATATCTTACTCATCTTTCTACTTGCATTTCCATAGGTAAAAGTGCTTGGCACGTAGTCAGAAATTAGTAACTGGTATCTGAATGAATTGCATAGTTTATATCTGCATCAATGGAGCATTTTATTGAACATAAGTTTTCAAAATCCCATAAGAGAATTCCTTGGCAGTCCAGTGGTTGGGACTCAGAGCTTTCACTGCCGTGGCCTGGGTTTAGTCCCTGGTCAGGGAACTAAGATTCCACAAGCCTGTGGCATGGCCAAAAAAAATTTCCATAAGATACGAAAATATCAAAATTTTTGTCTCTGAAACCCGGAAAAACTTTACTACTCATTTACTTTAATTTTTTTTATTTTTTGGTGATACTGTAAAAGCATCATTTTATAAGAATGACAGTTGTCTATTCTTTTCTAGTTTTAAGAGAAATGCATGTAGCTTATTGTATTGTTGTGATCCATGTACATACTATTTTATGTGTGACTTATTTTTGCTGTTATTATTAACCAAACTGCTTGTTTTTCATGTGGCACATAATCATCACCATTTTAGAATTTTTATGCATATCCATTTAAAACTGGGACAGTTTTATTTTTTAGGCTCATAACAGGGATAAAATATTTGTTAGATTTCTTCATGTTTCTTGGTGTTTCAGGTTCTTCAGGAAACTCTATTAATATCTGTGCTTTATGAATCATTTGATATACTACTACTACTACTAAGTCACTTCAGTCATGTCTGACTCTGGGCGACCCCATAGACGGCAGCCCACCAGGCTCCCCCGTCCCTGGGATTCTCCAGGCAAGAACACTGGAGTGGGTTGCCATTTTCTTCTCCAATGCATGAAAGTGAAAAGTGAAAGTGAAAGTGAAGTCGTGTCCGACCCTCAGCGACCCCATGGACTGCAGCCTTCCAGGCTCCTCCGTCCATGGGATTTTCCAGGCAAGAGTACTGGAGTGGGGTGCCATTGCCTTCTCCAATTTGATATACATGATATATCAAACATATCTAACACTGGATATCTGTTTGAGTTGACAGAAGATAACTTCTGGCACATTTTAATATATTGATTAGGCAACTTTTACCAATTTTGAAATTACTTATGGATTCTTAAAGATTTTAAATGATCGAGCACTATTTTTAAAAAATTAGTATTTGGGCTTCCCTGGTGGCTCAGACAGCAAAGGATCCACCTGCAATATGGGAGACCTGGGTTCAATCCCTGGGTTGGGAAGATCCCCTGGAAAAGGGCATGGCAACCCATTCCAGTATTCTTGCCTGGAGAATCCCATGGACAGAGGACCCTGGCGGGCTGCTGTCCATGGGGTCACAAAGAGTCAGACACGACTGAGTGACTAAGCACACATATATGGGCTTCCCAGGTGGTGTTAGTTAGTGGTAAAGAACCCACCTGCTAACGCCTGCCAGTGAAGCTAGATGTAAGAGACCTGAGTTCTATGCCTGGGTCGGGAGATCACCTGGAGAAGGGCATGGCAACCCGCTCCAGTATTCTCACCGGGAGAATTCCATGGACAGAGGAGCCTGGCAGGCTGCAGTCCACAGTGTTGCACAGAGTCGGACACGACTGAAGCGACTTAGCAGCAGCAGCAGCATAGTGATTTATGGGATCATCCCTGGTGGCTCAGATGGTAAAGCATCTGCTTACAATGCGTGAGACCTGGGTTCGATCCCTGGGATGGGAAGATTCCCTGGAGAAGGAAATGGCAAACCACTCCAGAACTCTTGCCTGGAAAACCCCATGGACAGAGAAGCCTGGTAGGCCACAGTCCATGAGGTCGCAAAGAGTCGGACACGACTGAGCAACTTCACATTTATAGTGGTTTATAGTATGTATAGTGACTTTTCTAAACTACTCTTGTAACGACTATAAGTTTATCGTGTTCACTAAGGTCCCTGTTTCCTTAGCTTAGTGGTCTAGCATTTGAATTTTCTTGAGGGGTCAAGAGGGGCCAAGAGGGCCCGAGAGGGGCGGGGCCGAGCGGGGCCGAGCGGGGCCGAGCGGGGCCGAGCGGGGCCGAGCGGGGCGGGGCCTAGAGGGGCCGGGCGGGGCCGGGCCGGGCGGGGCCTAGAGGGGCGGGGCCGAGAGAGGCCGAGCCGGGCCGAACGGGGCCGGGCCGAGAGAGGCCGAGAGAGGCGGGGCGGGGCCGAGCGGGGCCGAGGAGCGGGGCCTAGAGGGGCCGAGCGGGGCCGAGCGGGGCGGGGCCTAGAGGGGCCGGGCGGGGCTGGGCGGGGCCGGGCGGGGCTGGGCGGGGCCGGGCGGGGCGGGGCCGAGAGAGGCCGAGCGGGGCCGAGCGGGGCCCAGCGGGGCCGAGCGGGGCCGAGCGGGGCCGAGCGGGGCCGAGCGGGGCCGGGCCGAGAGGGGCCGGGCGGGGCCGAGAAAGGCCGGGCGGGGCCGAGCGGGGCCGAGACGAGCGGGGCGGGGCCGAGAGAGGCCGAACCGAGCGGGGCGGGGCCGAGCGGGGCGGGGCGGGGCCGGGTGGGGCGGGGCCGAGAGAGGCCGAGCGGGGCCGAGAGGCGGGGCGGGGCCGAGAAAGGCCGAGCGAGGCCGAGAGAAGCCGGGCCGGGCCGGGCCGGGCGGGGCAGGGCCGAGAGAGGCCGAGCGGGGCCGAGCGGGGCGGGGCCGAGCGGGGCCGAGCGGGGCGGGGCCGAGCCGACCGGGGTCCAGAGGGGCCGAGCGGGGCCGGGCGGGGCCGGGCGGGGCCGGGCGGGGCCGAGACGAGCGGGGCGGGGCCGAGAGAGGCCGAACCGAGCGGGGCCGGGCCGAGCGGGGCGGGGCGGGGCCGGGTGGGGCGGGGCCGAGAGAGGCCGAGTGGGGCCGAGAGAGGCGGGGCGGGGCCGAGAGAGGCGGGGCGGGGCCGAGAGAGGCGGGGCGGGGCCGAGAAAGACCGAGCGGGGCCGAGAAAGACCGAGCGGGGCCGAGCGGGGCGGGGCCGAGAGAAGCCGAACCGGGCCGAGCCGGGCCGGGCCGAGAGAGGCCGAGCGGGGCCGAGCGGGGCCGAGCGGGGCGGGGCCGAGCGGGGCCGAGCCGACCGGGGCCGAGCCGACCGGGGTCCAGAGGGGCCGAGCGGGGCCGGGCCCGGCGGGGGCCGAGAGGGGCGGGGCCGGGCGGGGCCGAGCCGGGCCGAGCGGGGCGGGGCGGGGTGGGGCGGGGCGGGGCCGAGAGAGGCCGAACCGAGCGGGGCCGGGCGGGGCCGGGCGGAGAGGGGCGGGGCGGGGCCGGGCGGAGAGGGGCGGGGCGGGGCCGGGCCGAGAGGGGCGGGGCGGGGCCGAGACGAGCGGGGCCGAGAGAGGCCGGGCCGAAGCGCGGCCGAGCGGGGCGGGGCCGAGTTGGGCCGCGGGGCGGGACCGAAGGGCGGGGCCGAGCGGGGCCGAGGGGCGGGGCCGAGCGGGGCCCAGAGGGGCCGAGCGGGGCCGAGGGGCGGGGCCCAGAGGGGCCAGGTGGGGCCGGGCGGGGCCGGGCGGGGCCGGGCGGGGCCGGGCGGGGCCGAGAGGGGCGGGGCGGGGCCGAGAGGGGCGGGGCGGGGCCGGGCGGGGCCGGGCGGGGCGGGGCGGGGCGGGGCGGGGCGGGGCGGGGCCGAGCCGAGCCGAGCCGAGCCGAGAAGGGAGAAGATTACTTTGCTAGTCTTCGCAAGAGTAAGGGATGTTATGAGGGATAAAGAGAGGCATTAGAGTCGGGTCTGAAAGATCCCCGGAGAAAGAATTGGCACCCCACTCCAGTATTCTTGCCTGGAGAATCCCGTGGACAGAGGAGCCTGGCAGGCTACAGTCCATGGGGTCACAAAGAGTCAGACACGACTGGGCAACTTCACTTTCACACATTGATAAAGGACTCAGTTCTACAAAAATATATAAATATCTGCCTAACAACAGAGCATCAAAACACATGAGGCAAAGAAAATGATAGAACTGCAAGGAGAAATACATGAATCCACAATTATAGTTGGAGACTTCAATACTACTCTATCAGAAATGGACAGGTCCACCAGGAAGACACACAATAATTAATGACGTGCACAACTTCATTAATACACTGGATCTGACTGACATTTATACAATACTTCATCCAGCAACAGCAAATCTCCGGCATACCTTGGAGATACCGTGGATTCAGAATCAAACCACCAAAATAAAATGAATATCTTAAGAAAATGAGTCACATTAATTTTTTGGTTTCCCAGTGCACATAAAAGTTATGTTTACAATATACTGTAATCTATTAATAAGTGTGCAATAGTATTATGTCAGAATAATGTACGTACCCTGATTTAAAAATGCTTTATTGATAAAAAATGCTAACCATTATCTTAGCCTTCAGTAAGTCAAAATCTTTTTGCAACAGTAATATCAAAGATCCCAGATTACCATAACATATAACAAAAACATAGGAAATCTTGTGAGAATACCAGTATGTGACACTGACATACAGTGAGAAAATGTTATTGGAAAAATAACAGGGCTGGTACAAACCATCAGTTTGTAATACATGCAATATATAGGAAGTACAATAAAGCAAAGCACAATAAGATGAGGTATGCCTTTATATATTCCTCTCAATCACATAGAACACTCATCAAGATGCATTTGATTGCATAAACACCTGAACAAATTTAAAAGACTAAAAACTATACGAAGTATGCTATCAGATCATAATGGAATTAGGCTAGAAATCAATAACAGAAAGATAGCTGGAAACCCCCTATTACAGACTGAATGCTTATAATATCCCCATATTCATATGTTGAAATCCTGAGCCCTAAAGTGACAGTTATTAGCATGTAGGGCCTTCAACTCAATGGACATGAGTTTGACCAAACCCTGGGAGATAGTGAAGGACAGTAACCTGGAGGGCTACAGTCCATGAGGTCTCAGAGAGTCAAACATGACTTGACAAATGAACAACAAAGGGCCTTAGGGGTGATTAGATCACGAGGATGAATCTTTCATAAATGAGATCAGGGCCTTTATAAAACAGATCACAGAGATCTCCCTCAGACCTTCCACCATTGTGAGGACTCAGTGAGAAGATGACCATCTATTAATATTTGAAAAGATCACTAAGATTAATAACACTTTAGACCGATTGACTAAGAAAAAAGATAAGATACAAATTCCTATTATTAAAAAGTAAATAGATGACATCATTATTGATCTTATGAACATTAAAAGGATAGTTAAGAATATTATGAACAATTTTATACCCACAAATTTGATAGCCTAGGTGATATGCAAAAATTTCTTGGAAGACACAATCCACCAAAATTCACACAAAGAGAAACATATAATCTGAATAGTTATATGTGTGTGTGTGTGTGTTTGTATAAGAAAAGGAATCAATAATAATCAATCAATAACCTTCCCAAACAGAAAGCACTAGAGCCAGATGGTTTCATTGATGAATCGTAACAAACATTTAAGGAAGAAATTATTCCAAGTCTCTAAAAGCCCTTTTCAGAAGATAGAAACAGAGGAAATGCTTTGTAACTCATTCTGATGCCAGAATTATCCTAAAAGATAAAAAGATAAAAGCAAAGATATTACAAGAAAGGAATAACTATAATCTAATCTCTCTCATGAATGTACATTCAAAGTTCCTCTACAAAACACTAGCAAATCAAATCCAACAATGAATAAAAAGTGTTATACACCATGACTAAGTAGAACTTACTCCTGGTATACAAGGCTGGTTCAATATTTGATAATCTGTAACACATTGTTGACTGTGGGATTTTTGTAGAAACTAATGCCTGTGGCCAGTGATTTCCTACATAAGTTAATACTGAAAAGTCTCTGGTCAATAATGTTCAGGTAACAAAAGACATGTTGATACATCTCTGCTCAATAAGTAGTTAACATAATTCACTAAATCAAGAGGCTCAAGAAGAAAAATTATATGATTGTATCAATAGATGCAGAAAAAGCAACTGACAAAACCTCAACACCCTCTTGATGAAAAAAAAAAAAAAACCTCTGAAAACTAATATTGTCTAGCTTTAAAGATATCATCTATTAAAAACTACAACTAACAGGACACTGAGTGGTGAGAAACTAGTTGCTTCCCAACTAAGATCAAGCATCAAGGCAAGAAGGTCTACTTTTATTACTCCTATTGATCATTGTACTAGAAGTCATAGATCACGCTAGAATAAAACATGAAAAGGCACTCTTAACGTTGGAATGTTGTTTTTCAGTCCCTAAGTCGTATCCAACTCTTTGTGACCCCATGCATGGACTGTAGCCCGCCAGGCTCCTCTGTCCATGGGATTTCCCAGGCAAGAATACTGGAGTGGGTTGCCATTTCCTCCTCCAGGGAATCTTCCCCACCCAGGGATTGAACCCCCTGCATCTCCTGAACTGCAGGCAGGTTCTTTACCACTGAGCCACCAGGGAAGCCAACACAATAAAATTGTATAGATTTGGGAAGAGATAACTGTGACTATTTGTAGATGACATGCTTTTCTATGTAAAAAATTCCAAAGAATCAAAAACAACAAAAACTCCTGGAAGTATTAAGTGATTAGAATAAGGTTTCAGGATGCAAGATTTTTATTTTAGCATGAAATAAAAATAAATGCTTAAGTATAAATTTAACAAAATGTGTACAAGATCTATGTGAGGAAAACTACAAATCCGTGATAAAGAAGATCTAAGCAAATGGAAAAACGTAGGTATATGAGAAGGAACACTTGATACTGTCAAGATATTAGCTCTTTCCAATTTGATTTACAGATTCAATGCAATTCTGGCAAGTTTACTTTTATTGTGGTAAAATATATCATGAAGTTAACCATCTTAACCTGTTTTAAGTGTACAATTCAGTAGTGTTAAATCTATACTGTTGTGGAACAGACATCCGGAAATTTTTTATCTTAAAAAAGTGAAACGCTATACTCATTGAGCAACTCCCTTTTGCGTCCTCCTCTAGCTCCTGATAAGTACCACCCTAGAGTTTGAGCACCCTGCAAAAGACATTGCTAAGATGTACAATAGATCTCTAGAACTTATTCATCGAGTCTATTTATCACATAGTGCCTACAAATAATACGGTACTGCACACTTCAAAGTAATCAAGATTTCCTTTAATAAATGAAATGTATGAATAAACTGTGGTGTGTCCACAGTTTGGATGGAGTATTATTCAGCAAAAAAGGAAATGAGTGATCAAGCCATGAAAAGACATGGAGGAAGCTTAAACATATATTATTGTATATAGTGAAAAAATAATCTGAAAAGGCTATGTACTGAATTATTCCAACTAAATGACACTGTAGAAAACACAAAACTATGGAGACAGCCAAAAAAAAAAAAAAAAGTTCATCCAGGGGTGGGATAAAAAGGCAGAGCGCCAAGGATTTTTAAGGCAATGAAACTATTCTGTAAGATAATATAATGGTAGACACATGTCATTATACATCTGTCAAAATGCAGAGAATTTTGCACATAAAGACAACCCTAGTGTAAACTATGGATTTAGCTAATAATGCATCAATATTGGCTTATCAATTTTAACAAATGTACCGCA
This sequence comes from Bos indicus, assembly GCF_029378745.1. Lineage (NCBI taxonomy): Eukaryota > Metazoa > Chordata > Mammalia > Artiodactyla > Bovidae > Bos > Bos indicus. Next base: position 114,341,536 of record NC_091789.1, read on the forward strand.
TCAATGCACACCGTTTAAGGAAACTGAGGATTGTGTTAGGAGGGTATATGGGACTCTACTTTCTGCTCAATTTATCTGTAAATCTCAATCTGTTCAAAAGAATAAAGTCTATTAGTTTAAAAACAAAAAGTAGGCTGAAAGAACTTGGATGAGGCGGGTGTACTGCTGCTATGTCCCTGCAGTGACCAGATGGCCCCTAAGTTATCATGTCACCACCAGGCCCGAGCACCTGTAACAAGCTGGCACCTGATGAGAACTGCCCCACTCCTGTGCTTGCAAGAGCACCTCCATGTAAACCTGACACCTGGTCGCTACAGGACTCACACAGTTCATGACCACGAGGTCACAATTCAAAAAGGCCCTCTTTCAAGTGCTGCCTGCGAGAACCACAGCTCATCTGTCAGGCAGGGTCAAGGTCGTGGACTACAGGGTAGCAAGTTCTCATGGAAGAGGATTTGGAACCACAGGAACTTGAGAATGAGAACTCAGGTTTACAGAGCAGATCCATGTGTATGAAGCCTCTGGGTTCATACAGAGTCCAGACATGACAACTAACCTCCCCGGGGCCACACAGTCAGAAAGTGACTTAGAGGGGACAACACTCAGGCGGTTTGGCCCTCACCCTGCAGGCCCAAGCCATGACATGAATGAAGCGTTCTCTGGTTTTCCATGCTTCACAGTCATCAAGTGCTTCCCACAAAGTCTACCCATTGTGACAGGATGGAGAATCTGCCTTCTGAGAACGCAGAGTGCTCATCAGGCATCAGGCTTTGTCCCAAGTATTTTACTTTCAGTAACTTATTCACTTTCCACAGCAGCTTTATGCTCAGCCATCTCCATCGGAAGCAACTTAGTTTCACATCAAAGGAAATTTGGTTGGCACTGCCATAGTTGTACAAAATAAGAGAACTAGGAAACATTGTCTCTTTTTCTGAGGTGCCCAAATTTTTCTGGGATTGCACATGAGGAAGGAGGGAAAGATGGCTGCTCATCACATTAACTGCTTTGGATACTCCTGCTTTTACCAGGGCACTCACTGTACTTCAAAGAGTCATTCTTGTGAGCCATTTATCAACTGAAGAAATCTTGAACAAAGGCAAGAAATTTCACTGAGCAGTGATGCACCATGGCTATCTTCATAGCATACACGTGACTATTCAAAGTATAAACACACATGTTTATCCTATAAGCTATGCAGTAGCAGAAAACAAAAACCAGATAGTAAAAGCAGAGAATTAAAGCTATTACATACAAGCCGCACGGCTACCTCAGTCAGTAGAGCATGAGAGTCTTAAAGACATTAAATACAGATAATGGAGATCTAATATATGGATTATTGGCATGCTTGAAAGAAAATTCCTGAACAAATGTAACAGCAATATTTAGAGAAGACAATAGAGTTTTCAGAAGCTGAAGAAAAATGTTAATCTTCAGATGAAAAGGTCTTGTCAGGATCAAAACAAAATTAACAAAACTTGTTCAATATCTGAATATGAATGGTTGGCATTTTGAATTTCAAACATTAAGAATGCCATGGACTTTCAGGGAAGAAAAGAGAGTATTTGCCTTAAAGGCACAAAATCAGGCTTCTCCTGAAAGTCAGAGTAACAGGAAATAAAAGAATAGAACGTAATACCGGTAAAGGGAAAAAGTTGTGTTTGACTCAGTAACTCCATATCAAGTCTTATGTGAAAGCCACAGAAATCAATTTAATTATATATACACTCTGAAGATTCCACCCTCTCTGAAAGGACTCATCAACATTCAAAAATTTAATCAAAATAAAACCTTTGAAATAGAAGTACATAGTAGAATTCCTGAAGGTGAATGTGGAAATCAACTAAATATAAGTAAATCTGAATAATTACTGTAGATATGGTTTAAAAATACTGCAAACGTTAGCAATTCAAATTTCAACGTATTTCAGTTTTGAAAAATAATTTAAAAAAATACTTTGGTTCAACAGTCCCTCCTTTCCAAATATATGCTGAAAACAAACATTTGAAAAGGTTGACTGTGGTTTGCAGTAAAACATCAAGGATCTTTCATCAAGTTGAGATTTTAACTTTATTTCTCTAATTTATGATGTGCACTGTGACGCAAGTAGAGTTATTTATTAAGGTCTAACTCTTACCTGAGTATAAACTTCATAAAGGGATTGTGTCTGTGAATCATGCATGATACCTTGAACAGTGCCTGGTACATATTAAATACTTCACACATGTTTGTACTATCAATTTATAAATGAATAGAACTTACCTGGGAAATTACAAGTTTCCCAAAGGTCCCCACTGGTGGTACCTCTTACGAAATCCAAAGTCTTCTGGAAGCGGTTCTGTAGTGTGAACTGACTGTACCTGTAATTAGACAGACAATAAGATGAGTTGGGGGGAAAAGTAACTCAACTTACTTAAAGGATGAAAGGGAAGTCATGAGGCAAAGTATACACAGGTGAAGGTCAACTTCTCTCTAAGTAGTGTTTCCTGGTCTGGCTTTTATTTAAGTTCCTCAAGTCTGTCAGGCCTGAAGAGTGGGACTGAAAAGCACTGATGAGAGAGAAGTCTCTGTCTGATCATGATGGGTTTGTACACAGACGTCAGTGGGCTGCAGAGAGCAGTTGTTCGAAGAGAGTTGTTCCCTGAGAGTGTGACCAGCCTTCTGCCCTGGGAAGACCTCTGAAGCCAGCGCTCCTAGTTTTGTGGGGTTGTTGAGTGTGGCCCTTCAGGGTGCCAGGACCACCAGGATGGCTGTGCACCAGAAGGAGGAGTGTACCTCCTGCAGTTTTTGACTGAACGTGACCAGCCACATGAGGATGGACCACGAAGCTACAGAGCTCCGTCCCGCTGGGACCCCAGGGAGCCAGCGTGGCGTGGGCACCTTGGAGGTCTCTCTGCCCGGGGACGGCTGAGGGCAGCTGCCCAGGACCAACCCCTCCAGCTCTCCAGATGCCTGACCGCATGGAGTGGGCTCTGCTACTACAGAACGTCCTCAAGGGCCGGTGATGTCACAGAGCCCACAGGGGTAGGCATGGGCAGAAGCCCAGAGGTGAGAGGCTGCTGTTTTGCAGGGTTGGGGTGCACGTGGCTCCCTGTGGCCTCAGTGAGAGGTGGTCATGGTGGGAGGACCCAGGGAGGGCAGCTGGAGCAGACAGCTGAAGGGCCAGCCCAGCCTCTGTTTCGGTGCCTAAGCATCTTGTCTGTAGAAGAATGAACAGGAAAAGCTCCCACCTCACTCAACAGCATTTCCCCTCATGAGAAGAGGACTCAGAAAGCAGTGTCCACTCAGGCACATGCAGGGGGGCTGGGGGGGTTTGCACGAGGAGAGGAGCATCAAGGGTAGATGTCAGTGTCCCCACCTCACCCCCATGACCGACCACTCTGTGAAGCCCACAAACTGCACAACTGTTCCAGGGGGCCCTGCCCACACTCCTTAGAGTTAACCCACTCCATCCCCCAAACTAATTCTCCTTTCCTCACTGAACTTCCCCCACCCTGGAAATATGTTTAAAAGATTAGCGTTTCCAGGCACTGCAATTGATTTGGCTTATTCTTTCCAATTTAACTTTGGCACATTTAATGTAGCACAGCCATGTACTCTCAGTACAGCTGGCCAGACAGCTGGCCAAAGAGCGGGCTCCATGGAGAATGCGGTGCTTCTCCCCAGTGTCAGGTCCACAACCTTGACCTCAAGGCAGCCACTCCAGCCCCACAGCACATGGAGCAGCAGCCAGGAATGGGGTACTTTCCACGTATCATTCCGCTAACCTCCTGCAGCTCGGCCCACAGGGATCGCTTCTGGGGTGAGGGGATAATCCGTGTTCACAGCCCATTGAGTTCCTGGCCACAGCTGCAGAAATGTCAGTAAGGTGCCAGCTGTGGGCAGAGTTGCCTGGTGATCCAGTCTCTTTTCTGCTGAAGCAGTTTGTCAAGGCTGCCAGAAAGTCCAGGATGGAGCTTTATCACTTGGCTGGATTAGCTGTGGGTCACTGACTTGGTTCCCACGTTAGTTACCTAGTATTCCAGAGTGTAACCATGGTGCTTGTTTGTATCAGGGTATGTATCTTGGACAGTTCCCAGGTTTGACGATTTAAGAGCTCAGCTTTCAGAGTGTTCAGTGCTATACGTTAGGAGATTCATGACAGGCTCTGAGCAGGGCGGCAGGAGAATGGTTTTCATGAACTATCTCAGTGGTGTAGGTCAGATCACCTGCAGATGAAACGCTTTCTGACAGTGTGACTGTAAATCTCACCGTCTGGAAGGCGAACTTGTAATTCCTGGGGGGAACCACAGAGCAGCACTGCAGCCCTTACTGAATCAGGAGGGGATTGCCCTGCCTGCATCAGCCTCATATCCCGGCTTCCTCCCAGGAGTCTGGGGGTCCAAGGGCAGGATCCGGCAGGTCAGAGCGGTGGGTAGGTGCCTCCCAGTGACTCCTCCGCATGCGCAGACAGGTGGGGCTCCTCCTGGCTGCTTGCTTCCATACCCAGCCCTGTCTCCCCATGGTACTGACATTAAGGCGCTCCTATTGCCCCGTAAGTGTTCCCTGTCAAGACCCCGGCATTGATGCCTCCAGGTCCTCCTCTTTGCACTGTCACCTCCCCTCCGAAGTTACACACAGCCCTGGTGGTCCACCTCCTCACGTGCACCTCACTCACGCCCCAGGGTGGTACTTAAGGGCAGCGGTTGTGCGGGTTTTACCCAGGATTGGTCCCCCGTGCACTGAGGGCACCCCATCCTCTGTGCCCTGATCACACCAGGTCTGGACCCACCATCGCAATCAGGGCTGGTCATGCCCTGGTCTCCCTTCTGACTAAGCCCAGTGCCTGAGTTGGTGGGGGGCGGGCTCTCGCCCTTTGCTCTCTTCACACTCCTTGCTCATTCATTCACACAGTTGCTCAGAGGACATGGGGATGCTTATCCTAGCCTCCCTTCCCTGTTTGCCAGGGTCTCCTCTTACCTGTTCACACCCCGGCCAGTTACACTGAAGTGTGGAGCACCTCCTTCGTTCCTACACCCCGTCTGAGCACTCCAAGGTGATGATGCTGGGAGGATTGCTCTTTGCTTAATGGGACCAACTGGGCACTCACCCCGTGGCAGTGGCCATGCTTTCCTCCACCCTGTTCACATCACCAGCCCAGGAAACACTACACACTGGTTTTCTCCTGCTTACAGCCCGTGTAGTGAAACCAGTGTGCTAGGTTTGCAGGGCTCCTCCTCCTGACCTCGTTCACACAGCCCTGCCCCATTTCATCAGTGAACTCGTGGTTTGCTCTGTTCAGAGCCTGTCAACTTCCACCTTGGTACTAAGGGTGTGAAGATTCTCCTGTGTGGTCTGTTCACATCCTCACAGAGGAAGCGAGGACCTCCTCTTCTCCTCTCTGCCGTTCTCACTTCCCTCGTGTGTCCCATCTCTGCACTGACAGACCAGAGATCATTCTCTTTCCCTGTTCACTTTTGTAGTTCAGTCATCCCACTGCACCAAGTGTGTGGGGCTCTTTCTATTTGCCATGTTCACATTCCTGCCCAGGTACTTCATGGTACTCGTGGGTGGTTCCTGATCGTCTTTGTCCTGTTCACTTCCTCTGTCCACTGATGCTATTATAGTTATAGTATACAGGGCTACTGTTCTTTACACAGAAAACTCTGGTGAGTTACAGCAGCACAGGGATGGGGCAGGGCTCCTTCTTTGCTCCATGAGAATACTCTGCTCAATGACATCACTGTACTGATGAAGCCAGAATGCATCACATCCCCAGGTCACATCCCCGGTCCAGCTAACCCTCTACAGTGGGTAGGGGTCCCTCTATTGCCTCATTAATATTCTTGGCCAAGTCACACCACTGGTTATGGGTCGGGGCTCATCCTCTATGCCCAGCTCACACTGCTGTGCCCTGGGCCCTGTTCCCACTCCCCTCTTGTGAGAGATGCTGGGTCTTTCTCACATCGCCTATAAACTTGCATCATCGTCTGTAGCTGCAGGCCCTATTCGCTTTGCCCCAATCCCATATCCTGTGCATTTACACCATCGCACTGATGCAGTGATCCAGAGTTCTTCTCCATGACCCCGTTAGCACACTCTGCACAGTATTCAGTACTGATGGGAGAGGGAGCTTCATTCTCCTTGTGCCCATCACATGCTTCATCACTTACACCACCACACGGATGATGCTGGGCCTGTTTTCTTTGCCATGGTCACGTTCCCTGTTCAGAGTCACCCCCATACTGCTGGTATGAGCATGTGTCTCACTTCCTGTACACCTCTTCCATCCAGGAACTGATATGGTGCAGGTGTCCCTGATGCCACGCCCATATTTGGGGCTTCTCATCTCTGCCCCTTTCAGAAAGTTTCTCAAGTGACATCACATCACTGATTAATTGCAGACCCTCCTCCATTCCCCATCACCTCACTGCTCTGACAGAGCAGGGTTCTTCCTCCTTGCCTGTCCACATCCTCTGCAGTTACTCCATTGCATTGACAGTACAGGCATCTTACTGACTGGCCCGATCATCTCTCCTCCTGCCCAGGTGCAGTTCTCCAAACAATCAGGGAAGCACCTCTCCGTGGATTCACTTCACCAATGCATCTGGGGTGGGGCTTCTCCTCTCTATCCTACTCACACACACGCCCAGGCTGGAGACCCATTGTATTTACGGAACAGTACTACTCCTACTGACTGCATGCGTAGCCTCTGTCCAGTTGCTCCAATGAACTGACGATGGGAGCCCCTTTTCCTTGGCCCTTTTTATATCCCCAGCCAAGTGCATCACTGCAGGGATATGAGAGACCCATCTTCACTGCCTTGCTCATATACCCTGTTCAATTTCTTTTCGCCTCATTCACAATCTGCCCCATTAATGCTCTGACAGTGCAGGGAGTCCTCCTCATTGGCCTGGTCACGTGCTCCTACCTAGTTCCTCCTCTGGGACTGAAAGCACGGGCCTGCTCTCTCCCCATGGGGCACCTCCTCTTGGCCTTGTTCACATTCCGTCTCCCTTGCAACACACAGCTCCTTTCTTTGCTCTGTTCGCATCCTTTAACTACAAAACCAGTACACTGATTGTGCAAGCTCCATTTCTCCCAGTCACATCTACCAACGAGCCCCAGGGCACTAATTGCAACGACTCCTCTTTGTCCCGTTCATACATATTGCTTTCTTTCTTACCCCACTGCACTCATGGGGCACGTCCCCTATTCATATTCACTGCCAGGATAAACCAGTGCACTGATGGATGGCCAGTCATCCTCCTTGCCCTGTTCACATCATGTCGTTGCTCCACTACACTGAGGGCGAAAGGTTCTTCTTTGCCCCCTTCACAATGCCCACTCCAACTAGTCTTCCTGTCTGCCCTGTGGAGGGATCACTATGTGTAGTCTTCATGTCATTCATAATTGCAACAATGATTAAAAAAAAAAAGGTGCCTTGATGAACAGAACAACTGCATTGAGATGTAGGTCATCTAGAATGAGTAGTCATACATCTTAATTTGTCTGCCATTAACTCTGGCCAGACAGGGCTATTAACAGGGCAGATGATAGGAACCACAGTGTCAGCCTTAAAAAGACCTGAAGTAACGGCGGCCTATCTCCAGCCAGACCTAGCTGTAGCTTGTCCTGAGGCATACTGATAATCTTAATGAGGTGGAAAGTCCACAGGCTCCCAGCAAGCAAGTCCCAATGGAAGTACTGCCGATTTTCCCTTGTTCCACTTTAAGAAACTTCCCATAATGGTGTCCATACCTATGACTAGACGGACCAGAGACAGAGGTGGTGACTAGCATTGGAAATGTAGTTAATATGATAGACCTGATCATAACATCAAGTGGGACCTATGTACCCCACATTTGATATGCCCTTGATTTAACTGAGTCACATTAGTTTTTGAAATGGGAGGAATAACTATGATCCCAGTATCAAAAAGGGCCAGGAAAGTTGGTTATTTTACAGGATCCAGTGGTCCCTCAGAGCAGTTTATGTGTGACAAGCCCTAGGCAGTGGGACAAGCTCCAGAGAGTTGCCATCATTCTAGGGGAGGTACTTAGGTGACTGCTACTGCAGAAGGTCAGGTGAGAGCAGGGCGTGGGACATAAGGGGCCCTAGAACTAGGAAATGATGGTGTCTCCCTCTGGTTGAGTGTGGCCTCCTCTATCCATCCAACAAAGGGAACTCATTCCTATGTGAGTGCCTAAGACATCTAGCAGGTTTTTTTAATTGTTGAATTTTATAGATGGAACAAGTTGCCAATAGATAGGATTGTCTGGGGACGATACTTGAGAGGCTCAAGGTTTCTCTGCAGAAGCTGACTGTGAATTAGGAAAAGGTCCTAAATTAAGAAATGCCTCCTTGAGAATTCCCTGGTGGTCCAGTGGTTAAGACTCAGTGCTTTCACTGCCGTGGGCCTGGGTTCAATCTCTGGTTGTGGAACTAAGATCCCATAAGCTGTGCAGCACAGCCCAAAAAGGAAAAAAAAAAAGAAAAGAAAATGCCTCCTTTCCTAGGAAAAGAAACCCTTCTACACTGTTGATGGGCATGTAAATTGGTGCAGCCACTATAGAAAACAGAATGGAGGTTCCCCAAGAAACTAAAAATAGAGTTAGCATATGATCCAGCGATCCCACTCCTGGGCATATATAACAGAACAAAATTACAATTCAAAAAGATACATTCACCCCAAGGTTCATATCAGCACTATTCACAATAGCCAAGACATGGAGACAATCTAAATGTCCCTCAACAGATGAATGGATAAGGAAGATGTGATACACATATACGATGGAATATTACTCAGCCATAAAAAGAATGAAATAATACCAATGGGAATAACATGGATGGACTTTGAGATGATCAGACTAAGTGAAATAATTCAGAAAGAGAAAGACAAATACTGCATGATACCACTTATACGTGGAATCTGAAATATAACACAAGTGAACCTATCTGAAAAACAGACTCACAAACAGAAAACAGACTTGTGGTTGCCAAGGTGGGAAGAGGTGTGGGAGAAGGATGGAGTGGGACTTTGGGATTAGCATATGTGAACTATTATATATAGGATGGATAAACAATAATATCCTACTGTATAGCACAGGGAACTATATTCAATATCCTGTGATAAACCATAGTGGAGAGAATATGAGAATGAATGTATGTATGTGTATAACTGAATCACTCTGCTGTACAGCAGAAATTAACACAACAGTGGAAATCAACTGTACTTCAATAAAGTAATTTTTCTTAAAAAAGAAAAGAAATGCTTCCTTTCTGGAGTTTCAGTTTTTGAACTGGCCATCCAGCTATGAGATCTTGGTGAACTACCATTACTCACTGATACCCAAAGAGAGATGCAGATGGGGGTCCCTGAGGGAGACGCTCAGGAAGCAGAGGAGGTTGCCCAGAGGAAAAACTGGCATAGCGGGTCAAGCCAGTCCAGGCTCTGATCAACTAAAACTTGCTTGTTGGTGGGTTAGCTGCTCTCAAGTCAACTGGGACAGCTATTCCCTCCCAGGCTTCCTGAACTGTGTGGGCTTAGCCATGAGAGAAAGAAAGGCAGCTTTCCAAGAGGGGATAAGTTCCTTGGATTGTGGGTCAAGGAGGGCAGACTCTGGATTTGAAATGGCTTTATGATCTGCAGGGTCAGAGTTTTCGACAAAGTAATAAAGCCACCCAACCATGCCAATTTTGTGTAATAATGCTTTGCCTTCTTCTGCTGTTTGCCATTTATCATTGGTCATCAGGGATTGTGGCTATGCTAGAGTGAGCCCATTCCCAGGCTATAAAAGTCCACTGTAGTAATAGCAGAGGTTCATTTCACACAGTCATTTTCTAGGAGCTCTTCTGATCTGGCTGACCAGTGGCACTTTTATCTATTTGACAGGTGTGCTGAGTACAGGGGCGAATCTATCTAGAGAGGGGAGGAGTCCAACTTGAAGTCAAAACTTATCTCAGAGAACCTGAGGACCTCTAGTTATTCCCACTGACTGCCTCATTTCTTAGACTATGAGCCAGAGTGTGGGGCCTGTAGTAAAGACTCTTACTAAGCCAGTATGTGCCCTTTTCCTGAAGGCTCTGTACAAAGTCCTTTAAGATGGTTTGTATTTCTAGCTCCTCTGTTCATGAAATTCTCCAGGAAAGAATACTGTAGTGGGTTGCCATTTTCTTCTCCAGGGGATCTTCCTGAGCCAGGGATCGAACCCAGGTCTCCTGCATTGCAGGCAGAATCTTTACCATCTGAGCCACCAGAGAAGCCCATTTCTACCCTTATGAAACTTCAACTCTCTATCTCAATTTCTTGTTCACTCCTGACAGTTTGGAGCCCCCCAAAAATTAAAGCCTGTCACTGTTTCCACTGTTTCCCCATCTATTTGCCATGAAGTGATGGGACCGGATGCCATGATCTTAGTTTTCTGAATGTTGAGCTTTAAGCCAACTTGTTCCCTCTCTTCTTTCACTTTCATCAGGAGGCTCTTTAGTTCTTCTTTGCCTTCTACTTCGATAAAAAATAAACTAAGAAAAGAGAGTTGAGGAGCCAACTGAAGACCACTCTGCCCAGACCACAGCATCCTGAGCTAGGGAGCTGCTCAGGGACGACTCAGCTTTCTGACCTCTGCTACAACACAAACTGAAGAACCAGAGAGATACCAGACCAACACAACGCAACACAAAGCCACTGAAGCACAAGCTGGCCAACAGCCAGCAGTGCCTTTCCACACAGTATCTGCCATCTGATGAATTCAGTTAGTAAACCCAAACACCACGTTACCCCTGTCACCATATCAACCTGCTCACTGTACCATCTGTTTTAAAATACACTCAAGGTTTGTTTTGATCACATTTTGGTAAGGGAACAGACATGGAGACAACTCCCTTTTGAAAAAGACATGTACTCAGAGTTCCCCAGTGAACAGGAGGCCCGATGGCACACAATGTCATGTTCAGGGAGAAGTTGAGAGAGAGTAAGAGAGGACCTGGGACTGTTATCACTTCATAAGTGAGAAGTAACTAGAGGGGGACACTCCTACTGGGCAGGAAGTGAAACAGGCTGCAGCTTGTGGTTGAAGACTTGTAATAAGATTCCTTCACGCTCACAAAAGCCCTGGGGAGGTGAGATGTCAACTACCTGGGGCCACTGGCACAGCCTAAGGATTCCAAGATGTCGATCAGCAATTGGAAAAATATTAAAAAAATAGTTTTTAAATTATTACAGCCTGCTACTCAGGAACCTCCTTCTGAGAACACCCCTGAGCTGCATGGCCCTACAGACCACACATTCCCTATCAGAGCCCCCAGCTTCTCTGTACACTCCCCTCTAACACCTCTCTTGCTGACTGTTCCCTCAGGCTGTCTGAATCCTTGACTTACACAATCTTACAGGATCCTTGCCTAGGAGGGCTATTTCACCCATGCACCCTCCTGTCCACTCCTCCCATTGACTAAGTGCTATGCCTTTCCACACACTTCCTTCTGCATCTTCCCCTTGGGTTGATGTTCCAGCCACTGTTTATGTCCTACTGAGTCTTACTCCTCTGAATAGTCCTTCCTCCCTGGCATTTCCTGGAGGACCTTACTGAAGGGTATCTACACCCTCCACTCAAGAACCTTGTGCAAAGGCTTCCCTGGTGGTCCAGTGGTTAAGAATCCACCTGCCAGTGCAGAAGACACAGGTTCAATCCCTGGTCCAGGAAGATTCCACATGCCACAGGGCAACTAAGCCCATGTACCACAACTACTGAAGCCCAAGGTTAACTACATCCACCACTACTACACTTTGTGTTGACTACATCATCATGCTGCTTTGCCCTGATGCCTGCACAGTTTAGAAGTCTTCTGTAGGTTAGATGCTCCCTACACTCATGCATAGCCTTCCAGGTCTTACCACAGAATGGATATTCTTTCACTCGTGCAACTCCTGCCAAATGTTCCTCTTGGCAGGTGTCTTTGTCTTTCCATTCACTTTCTAATCCATCAGCCTCCAGAATGGCTGTACCTTCTATGCATGTGCCATCCTCAGACGGCTCTCCCCTAGACAGTTTCCATCCTCCACTCAGGAACTTCCTGGTGAGGCCTTACCTAGGCTGCCTGCTTCAAGCACCTGTGCAGCTCCTGCTAGATTCTCAACTAGCTTATAGCATTCCCACCAATGCTCCCTCTGCCAAGACCTTTATTCACGTAAAAAGTCATTAGGTTTCAAATGCTAGCAGATAATTTTCTTTAAAAAAAACACCTGTGTAGGACTAGCAAACGCATCTGTTCTCCAGATTAGAACTGTGAGCTTTCACTCTGCAATTAATGCTCTAGGAAAGAATGTATTAGAGGTTACTACATGGTCCCCCATTTTAAAATTCTAATTTGGCACCACAAAGGCCCATTCTAAAGAGTCATAGCCACATGACTGCGGGGCCTGTCTAACTCAAGAACCAGGGAAGCCTGTGGATACTGGAAGATTAAAACATGAAGATTTGCACCTATAGTCAATTAATCTATGACAAAGGAGGCAAGAATACACAATGGAGAAAAGACAGTCTCTTTATTAAGTGGTGCTGGGAAAGTAGATATCTACATGTAAGAGAATAAAATCAGAATACTCTCTAATACACAAAATTAAACTCAAAATGGATTATAAACATAAATTTAAGGCTGGATACTATAAAACTCTTAGAGGAAAATAGGCAGGACACTCTGACATAAGTTGAACCAATCTTTTTCAATTCACCTCCTAGAACAATGAAAATAAAAACAAAAATTAACAAATGAGATCTAATTTAACTTCACAGCTCTGCACAGCAAAGGAAACCATAAACCAAACAAAAACACAACATAAAGAATGAGGGGAAATATTTGCAAATGAAGCAACCAACAGGAGATTAATTTCTAAACTATACGAACAGTTCATGTAGCTCATTGTCAAAACAAACAAACAAACAAAAAACAATCAAAGTGGGCAGAAGATCTAAATAGACCTTTGTTCAAAGAAGACATATAGGTGGCCAAAAAGCACATGAAAACACACTCAAGACCACTAATTATTAGAGAAATGCAAATCAAAACTACAATGAGGTATCACCTCACGCCAGTCAGAAGGTCAAAATGGACATTATCAAAGAATTTACAAGAAATAAATGCTAGGGAAGGTGTAAAGAAAAGGGAACTCCCCCACATTGTTGGTAAGAATGTAAATTGGTATAATCATTATGGAGAACAGCATAGAGGTTTTTTAAAACTAAAAACAGAACTGTCATATGATCCAACAATCCTGCTACTGCTGCTACTGCTAAGTCACCTCAGTCGTGTCTGACTCTGTGAGACCCCATAGACGGCAGCCCACCAGGCTTCCCCGTCCCTGGGATTCTCCAGGCAAGAACACTGGAGTGGGTTGCCATTTCCTTCTCCAATGCATGAAAGTGAAAAGTGAAAGTGAAGTCGCTCAGTCGTGTCCGACTCTAGCGACCCCATGGACTGCAGCCTACCAGGCTCCTCCGTCCATGGGATTTTCTAGGCAAAAGTACTGGAGTGGGGTGCCATTGCCTTCTCCGAATTCAATTGTAATTAGCCTCCAATTAAAATAAAAAATAAAAATAAATAATTTTTTAAAAAGAAGCAAACATAAATAAATAAAAATAACCTAGGGCTACAAAAAAAAAAAAAACCAAAAAACGATACCTGCACCTCAATGTTCATCGCTGCATTATTTACAACAGCCAGGTCATGGAAGCAACCTGAATGTCCACTGAGAGTAATAGATAAGAATGTCCACTGAGAGTAATAGATAAAGACATGGTGCATATATACAGTGGAATATTACTCAGCTATTAAAAATAAGAGAGTGAGAGGGGCTTGGTTAAGGCCAGGAGGGTTTCATGGCTCTTGTAATGACCCACAAATCTGTGCAGTGAACATCTTGACAATGAAGCATCTGTTAATATTTGGCTGAATGAGCACCAGTTGTCAAGAAATGTTTCTTGGATTAAACAGGCACCTACTTCACCAAGCTCTGTGCACACCAGACACAGTTACTGTCAGACGCTCCGGCAGAGGCTAAGCCAGTGCCAAGCTTCCATCAGTGGAGGAAGGAGGGAGATAGAGGGTGTCACTAGACAGAGGGGAGCAGAGAGGGAACCAAGGTGAGGACTGTGTGGTTCCTGGATGTAGCCCTGGCTTCCTCCTCTGCACAGCACTCTACCCCCACAGGGTGCAGCAGGCCAGGCCAGGGCTCTCACAGCCAGAGGCCCAAGCATCCAGCAATCACATGAGAACCGGGCCTGGCCGCCCCTTGGGGGACCTGTCCAAGCAGCTGGGGAGGGAGACACAGGCAGCCATCTGTTAAGGGTGTGGCCTGTGCCAGGCTCTGTGTTAAGTCAGTTTATAGGCACATGGTAACTTCATCTCTGGGAAAACCCCAAGATGGAGGAACTCTGATTATCCCTGTTTTACAGATGAGGAAGCTGTCGCTCACAGGAAACAGACGGATGTCCAAGATAACACAGCCAAAGTGGTGAACTGGGATGGTGAACCCAGGTCCACTGACCCCACTGTTGAAGCCAGCTGGGCAGCCTCTGACCAGCCCTGTATGACAGGCCAGGAGCAGCAGAGGGGGGCCCTTTGCCATCTGGTGAACGTCCACAGAGAGTGTCACAGCACTGGCTAATAAGCCCTGTCTCAAGTCTCTTTTTTGGAATGAGATGGTAAAATAATACATGAACTCAACATGGCCATAATTTCTCTTATGTGTATTTCTTTATGGTTTCCCCATCACTCTTCACTCTTCATGTAAAAGTCCTGCCCCATTAAGTTCACACTGACTGCTCTGCCATCCTCTTCAATCACTCCTCTTGGCTTCACCTCCCACTTTTAGATGTTCCCCATCAGGAATAAAGCCTTAGGCTCCTCCCTCACGGTTTTCAGCCCCTCCCCCATTACCACCATCCTTCTGGGAATTCAAGAGGCCCTCTCCGCGCCAACCTCCCAACCTCCCTGGTCTGGACTTCTTCAGAGCCAGTGAGGAAGTCCTGCCCCGCAACCTCAGCCAGTGACTCCCCCCAGGACCACACATAATACTGTCACCATCGGAAACCGCTCCCAGATTTCAGGATTCCAGCATCCCTCCCTAACCACCCACTCCACCCCTCCATCCCTCATGAGAGGAACCCCCTGCCACCCCATGTCACCCAGACGCCTCAAGGACAAATGACAGAAAGCAAGCAGTTACAAGCACAGCCATGAACGCTTTAATAGCAGTGCTAAGGGCAGAAGACCAGGCCTCCCTCATCTATGGGCACTTTGGGGCGAGATGAAGCTACTGATGAGGTGTGGCTGGACTCAGGTGCCTGGGCATCCCTAATTCTCAGGAGCGGGTGGTGAAGCTGCGGGCTGAGAGAAGGCACCAGGCTGGAAAAGGCAGCGGAGATTCTCATTGTTGACCAGCGCCGTCTGCACGTGCTCCGGGCTGATGCGCACCCTGTGGTTGGTGCAGGCCTCCTTCCCCGCCAGGTCCAAGATGTTGGCTATCAGGTACTCAAGGATGCCAGTCAGGAACACGGGCGTCGCTGAGCTCAGGCGGTTGGCGAACTGACCTTCTCGCAGGAGGCGGTCCACGCGGCTCACAGGGAACTGCAGCTCGGCCCTGGTGGAACGGGAGAGGGAGCGTCTCCTACTGCGACGGCAGTTCCAGAGGTGTCTTCCCGGAGACATGGTGTCGGCTGGATGCTGCTTCTATCAGCTCAGACTGATGATACCGCTGGCTGGGGCCTCCTGAGATGCCAGTGTCTCTCTGCTGGCTGTGTCCCCCTGCTCAGGTCTCTTATTGCTCAGGGAGCTGCCTTTGTGACAGCTCAGGCTTTGTGATGTCATCAGTAGCCAATTGGCCCTGACCAGGGCTGGCCTAGAAATGGCTGATAGGAAATCTGGTCTCTCTGTTGAAAAGACCATCTCTTGAAGGGAAGTTTTAACTTTCTGTCAGACTACAACATTCTAGCTAAAAATGTGTTTCAATGGAAAACTAATCTATGTCTGTAAAACACAACTCTGGGTTATTTCATTCCAGTCTTACATCATCTTTGAGCCCTTTTACATCCTTTTGGAAGCCTGTAGGTCACTGATACAACCTTTGCTAAAGGCTCAATTTCCTTTTCATACAGCAATCAAACAATCTGGCCTTTATTAATGTATTTATCCTACTATTTCTGATCAATATTACTTTTCCATTCTTTGGTTTCTCTTGTCAACTAGTTATAACATCTGCCCATTTCCTTATGTGATAAATGCTTTAATACATGTTCCTATCTAGGTAAGTGTCAGGATTTTATACTTATTTGATAATTATCTTTGTTTTGGAAGACACACCCATATGTCCAATTGTTCCACCTATCATGGCCATGTGACTTCAATGACAGAGACGTAAACTACATGAAAATTTAAAGCCCAGACATGTCTTTTTCCTGGCTCTCCAATGTGAATTCAATATATCAGTAACACATCATTGACTCTTTTTGTAATTTTTGTTTTCCTCTCTACTGATTTAATGTATCTATTGTGTTTTTGGCTCCTTTACAGCTAATAAGCTATTTCCTGCTATTGATAGTCATGGTTGGTAATCTGGTTTTTAGTTTTCCTTGTATTTTTTTGTTAAGGTGAAGTCCATGTAACATAAAATTCACCATTTCAGCAATTTTAAGAGTAGTAATTCAGTGTTTTTGTTACAAATACATTCATGATGTTGTGAAAATATCTTCAAATTCCAGGATAGTTTCTTTAACCCCCAAAGAAATTCCAAACCCATTAAGCAGTAAGGCCTTATTCCTCAATCCCCACAAGCCCTGGCAAACACTCTACTTCCTGCCTCTATGGGTTGACCTATACTAGACATTTTATATAAATGGACTCATATAATATGGGGTAGTGTGTATCTTATTTCTTTCACGTAGCACATTTTCAAGGTTCATCCACGTTATAGCAGGTATCAGTACTTCATAAATTGTTATAGCTGAAAAACAGTCCATTTTATTTATTTATTTATATATATATATATATATATATATATATATATATATATATCTCGGAGAAGGCAATGGCACCCCACTCCAGTACTCTCACCTGGAAAATCCCACGGATGGAGGAGTCTGGTAGGCTGCAGTCCATGGAGTCACTAAGAGTCATACACGACTGAGTGACTTCACTTTCAATTTTCACTTTCATGCATTGGAGAAGGAAATGGCAACCCACTCCAGTGTTCTTGCCTGGAGAATCCCAGGGACAGCAGGGCCTGGTGGGCTGCCATCTATGGGGTCGCACAGAGTCGGACACGACTAAGACGCAACTTAGCAGCAGTAGCAGCAGCAGCATAGCATATATATATATGTGTGTGTCTGTGTGTACATGTGTGTGTATATGTATGAGTGTGTGTGTGTGTGTGTGTGTATTTATATATACATGGACTTCCCTGATAGCTCAGCTGGTAAAGAATCCACAGTGGGGGAGACCTGGGTTTGATCCCTGGGTTGGGAAGATCCCCGGAGGAGGACATGGCAACCCACTTCAGTATTCTTGCCTAGAGAATCCCCATGGTCAGAGGAGCCTGGCGGGCTGCAGTCCATGGGATTGCAAAGAGTTAGACATGATTGAGTCACTCATGATTGAGTGACTAGGCACAGCATATATATATATATATATATATATACACATATATATCATATTTTTTGTTTTTCCATTCACCAACTGATAGACATGTGAATTACTTTTGGCTATTAAAAATAATGCCACTATAAACATTTATGTAAAAGCTTTTCTGTTAACACATGGCTTCAATTTTTTTTTTTTAAATGCAGATTTTTAAGGTTTTCTTTCTTTAGTATTTTAAAATATTGAATTTGTTATAATACTCCTTCTGTTTTTTATTTGTTTTGGTTTTTTTTTGGCCACAAGGCATGTGGGATCTTAGCTTCCTGACCAGGGATCAAACCCATACCCCCTGTATTGGAAGGAGACGTCTTAACCACTGGACTGCCAGAGAAGTCCCTGGCTTCAATCTTCTTATGTATATACCTAAAAGTACAACTGTTTGGTCATGTGGTGAGACTTTTTACTTATGATCTGACCATTTGAAGCTCTCTCTAGATTGATGGTTTGTAGAGATCTAGTTCTCACTAGGTGAGAAACAACATAGAATCTGGTTCATCCATCTTTTTTGTCTATTTTTGAGCTCAAATTAATGAACAAGTTCATGTCCTCTGGGAGGCTGACTGTTTCTATGTTTATACTTGACCTATGGCTGAAATTGTAGAATTGAAGCTATAAGCTCTATTTCTCTCTGCCTGTATATCTGTGCCTATAATTCAGAAATGCTTTCACAAACTCTGTGTACATAAAGCTTTCCTACCTCTACATAGTATTAACATAGATTATAAATTATCTGAAATTAATGGGGCTCAGTTCTGATTGGCATATTTAAACACTTGCTTACATATATTGACTATTCCTAAAATTTCCTAAAATAAGGAAACTGAATTTCTGACCTTTTAAATACACTATTAAAAATATACAAAATAATATACATGTGAAAATAAAAATATATTGGAGAAGGAAATGGCAACCCACTCCAGTATTCTTGCCTGGAAAATCCCATGGACAGAGGAGCCTGGCGGGCTACCATCCAGGGGATTGCAAAGAGTCAGATACACTTCTGTAAGTCCTAAGGATTTGTGTTTACTTAAAATTGAGTTTATGAAATACTGTATTGTCCCTTTGCTTAACAGATAGCCTTGCTACTACCATTCACGTTTACATGGGTGCCTACTGGTGAATCCTTGAGGCTGGCTTCCCCTCTATCCATGTTCAACTCTGCCTTAGGTGGGACACTCTCTCCACTCCTGGCCCTCCTGGCAGATTCCTCCCTAGGCTGATGGACTGCACCTCCTGCCATGCCCTCCCTGAGGCCAGCTGCACCTTTCACACCTGCACTTCTCACCATATTTTCCTCTAGGACAGATGCAGACTCCACTGTCCACTTTCTTCCATGTCCTCCTTTAGGCAGAAGTATCCCCATCCTCTGCACTTACCTTCTTCAGGTTCACTTGCTCTCTGAATTCATGGAGTACCTGCTGGATCCTGCCCTACCATGATGCACTTAGAACCGAGCCCTCCCTTAGCTGCACCTTCCAGCCACGCACCTCCAGGTGCCCTGTCCCCTAAGTGGATGCCCACCCTCCCATGCTCCTCCTGCTGAGCCCTACCCTGGGCTGGCTGTAACCTCCACCCATGCCTCACCTAACAAGTATGACCAACAGTTGGCTGCAGCCTCCATCTGGGCACCTTCTGTCAGTCTGCCCCTCAACAGAATGCTGCCTCCATTCATGCACTTCCAGCCTATTCCTCCTCTAGACTGGCTGAAACCTCCATCTTTGCATCTCCTTCTGAATCTTCCTCTAGACTAGTTGAAATCAACTCTCCTGCTCTTCCGGCCACATCCTTCCTTACAATGGCTGCTTTCTGCACTGATGATGCTCCTCCTCCTTACTTCTCCTGCAGGCTGGACACAACCTCTCTGGCTGCATGTATTGTCAGTTTATCCTGTAGGAGGCGGCTCCACTGCTCACCCAGCTTCTGCTTCTCTTGGGATGGATGCTCCCTCTACCCCTGCACCTCCCGCCATTTCCTCATCTAGGCTGACTGTGCTCTTCAACTCGGAAGCACTCGCCATGGCCCCCTTGGGCTAGCGTAACCATCCACTGATGCACTTTCTGTCGAGTCTTCCTTTAACCTCCCTGCTCCCTCTTTTCATGCACCACCTGCTAAATCCTTGTCTAGGCTTGATTTTTCTCTCCGACCATGTACTTCCTGATGGCTTGAGCCTACGTCGGCTCCACCCTGTACCACATAACACATGCTACACATCCTCAGCCACACACACACTGTCATATCCTCCTCTCAGCTAGATGGTCACTCCAGCCACACACCTCCTGCCGGATTCTACCTTAGAATGGCTTCACCTCTGTCCAATTGTGTATGTTTTCCTATCCCTCCCCTAGGTGAGAAAGTCACTAAAACTCCATACCTTCTCTGTCCTCTATGAGTCTGGTGACACCCCTCACCCATGAGCCTCCTGCTCAGTCCTCACCAGGGTAAGTGAGTCTCATCCTAGACTGGATATTTTCTTTTTTTATTTTCAAGCAGAGGATAACTGCTTTTCAATGTTGTAACAGTTTCTGCAGTATAACAACTGTTAATCAGCCATAAGTATACAAACATCCCTTCCTGAGCCTCCCCAGACTGGATGCCTTCTTCATTTATGCATTTCTTAAAACGTCCTCCTGTCTGCTGTCCACTCCTCCTGCCCAAGCTCTTTCTGCCTAGTCCTTCCCCAGGCTGATTGAGTCCTCTAGACACGTAGGTCCTCTTTACATGGCTGTCTTCGATCCATATACTTTCTGCTGGGTCCTTCCTAGACTGGCTGCACCCAACTAATGTTGACTGTGTCCAACCCTAGGATGGATGCTCCCTGGACCCACGCACGTCTTGCTGACTCTTCCTAGAGGCTGTCTGCACCCTCCTCTCATTCGCTTTTTTAATGTCACCCCTTAGGCCAGCTGCTCCCTTCACCTATTTCCATGCTGTGTCATCTTCGCCAAACCTGGGTGACACTCTGATTCATGCATTTCCTGCTGGGTCCTCCTTATACTGGCTGCTCCTACTACCCATGACTTGGCAGCCAGATAGGCTGCCATACTCCCTGCACACTCTACCTTTGCAACTCCTGGGAAGACCTCCCCTACAGTAGATACTCTCTTCAGCCATGTGCTTCCTGCCATGTGCTTTCTTGGACTATGTGTTCCTTCCATCTATGCACTGCTGGTCTGTTCCTCCCCTAGACAGACTGCCCGCCTCTAGTGCAGGCACCACCTGACAATTCCCCTTCTAGATTGTGTGCACCAGCCACCATTTCACCTTCTGCTGACTCCTTCTTGCTGTGCCCTGTATCTACAAATCTCCTAAAGATTCCTACAGCCATGCACTTCCAGCCCAGTCCTCTGGCTGCACCCTCCATGCTTACAGATCTTTTTGATCCTTCCAATAATTTGCCTGAATCTTCCATGTATGGAGTGCCTGCTAGACTCTCACATGGAATGCTTGCTTCCTGCACACCTGCCTGCTAAGTCGCCTCAGTCGTGTCTGGCTCTTTGCAACACTATAGATCATAGCCCGCAAGGCTCCTCTGTCCATGGGATTCTCCAGGCAAGAATATTGGAGTGGATTGCTGTGCCCTCCTCCAGGGATCTTCCCCACCCAGGGATGGAACCCACATCTCTTATGTCTCCTGCATTCGCAGGCAGGTTCTTTCCCACTAGCACCACCTGGGAAGCCCTAGTGATAATGCCAATCCTATCTGAGGCTGAACACTACGCCTCTTCCCATGAACCTCTGCTCCATCCACTGCTTCATATGCTGTTGGTTCTTTAAAAGGACTCGAATACTCCCTCAAGCCTTCTTCTTCCTTCCCTGCCACCCTTAGGATGCATGCTCCCTCCACCCACTGCACCTCTTGACTAGTCTTTCCGAACTCTCCATACACGCACCTGCTGATGACTGCCCCACAAGCACTCATGGGCTTCCTGCTGGTTCTCATAGGCTCACTGCATGTTTCTCTCATGCACTGCCTACAGGCCTTCCTCCTAAGCTGGCTGAACCTTCCTATCCTATAACTATTGCCACTTCTTCCACTAGATTCTCCCTCAACCAATGATCCTACTTGATCCCACTTCATCCTACTATAAGCTAGGTGTTTTCTCAACCCATGTATTTTTTGCAATTTCCTTCCTTCTGCTGGATATTCCCTCTTCTCATGTACTTCCATGTATCTCGGCCTCTTGGAAGGCTGTCATCACCATCCATAGATCATCATCCAGTACCTCCCCTTGGGTGGTTGCAGTGTACATATCTGTGTACCCTGACATGCCCTATCCTAGGCTGGCTTCATCTCCACTCATGAACCTTTGGTCTTCCCGTTGGCTCTAGGCTCCCTCCACCCATTATCTGCCCACGTAGTCCTACCACGATCTCTATGTTCCCTCTTCCCTTGCATCTCTTGCAGAGACGTTAATCTGGATGCTTCCTCTTTCCATACACATCTTGGTGGATTTTTACCCAGGCTGGCTGCATCCTCCAGCCACACACATCCTACCTGATCCTCCAACAGCCTGGCTACACCTTTCAGCATGCATCTCTTGCTGGTATCCTATAAGCTAGCTTCATTCTATACCTACACCCTTCTATATGGCAGATGATCCTCCTTAGGCTGGCTGTACTGTGCACACAAACAACTACTGCGATGTGCTTGCCCTAGGCTGGCAGCAATGTACAATAATGGACCTTCTCCACATTCTTAGCCCAAGACTCATGCTTTCTCCACCCATGCAGATCTTACCATGCCCTCCTTTAAGGTGTCTGTAAACACCTTTAATGAACCCCCAAAACCTCTCCCAGACTGGATGCTTTCCACCTACACACTTACTGCCCGATCTCCTTTGGATGGTGTTCCCCCACCCCCACCAAGCATGAATGCTATCCGAGTCCCTCCCTAGGCATAAAGTTCATCTCATCCATGCTCCTTTTACCTACTCATCCTCCAGCCTGCCTTTACACATTGTGTCCTTCCAGATCTTTCACATAATCACCTCCATACAGAACTCATGCACCACTGGCCATGTCCTACACATTCTGGCTGCATCCTTGGATACACCTTCACCAGAATACTCTTCCAGCCTGCATCCTTTCTCCACCTATTCACCTCCATGTCCTCCCTAGCCTAGCTAAATGATTCAGTCATACATTTCTGGTGGCTCTCCCTGAACTAGATATAAACTTCCTGATTGACAGAGATCCCAGGTTCTCCACCAGGCTAGTTGCTCCCCTCTCCCATGAGCTACATTCTGGTCTACCACTTGGCTGGATAATGGTTCGCCCATAAACCACCTACCTGATCTGCCACAGGATTAATATTCCGTCCACCGCCCTCCTCCCGACCCTGCCGCCAAGATCTCACCTAGCCTGAATATTCCCTTTTCTCTGATCTTTCTGGTTTCTGACAGAGGCTGGCTGCATCCTCTAATGATGCATATGCAACCCAGTCTTACCACAGCCTGGCTACACTTATAACCCATGGATCTTCTGGGCTCATGTTCCCTACACTAGCCAAAACTTCATCCATGAATCTCCTACTAGAGGCATTCTACACCCACGGTCCACCTGCGATCTCTTTCTGTATTTTTGATGATCCATTCACTGTTCACTTCTTCCCGATCTTCCTCTAGGTTGGCTGCATTCTCCACAAATGTGTCTCGTCCCAAATCCTCCCCTAGATGGGATGCCTTCATGCATACGTATTCTTCCTTATCCTCCTCCAAGTTTGTAATTCCTTCCAATAAGGTACCTCCTCTATCATTTTCCCCTAGCCTAGAGTCTCCCTTCATCCATGCACTTTCCACCAGATATTCTGCTTGAATGGCTGTCCCCACTGTTGATCAATGCTCTCCCTAGGCACTGTGTCTGTGTTAGTCACTCAGTCATGTCCAACTCTTTGTGACCCCATGGACTGTAGCCCAGCAGGCTCCTCTGCCCATGGAATTCTCCAGGCAAGAATACTGGAGTGGGTTGCCATTCCCTTCTCCAGGAGATCTTCCTGACCCAGGGATCAAACCCAGGTCCCCTGCATTGCAGGCAGATTCTTTACTGTCTGAGCTATAAGGGAAACCCTTAAAGCTTCCCCAGGCATGAAGCTCCCTAAAACTATGTACTTCCTGCCTGGTGGTCTACTAGGCTAGCTTAACTGTGAACCCAACATCTTGCCAAGTCCTCCACAATGCTGGCTGCATTCTATACCAATGCACCTCCTACCCTGTCCTTCCCTTTACAGTTTGTACTCTGAACGTCCTCCAGAATACTTTCCTAGCCTAGTGTTCCTTCCACTCCAGCAGCTCTTGTCATGTCCTCTAGGTTTCCTGCACCCTCTATACATATACCTCCTGTGAGGCCTTACCTAGGATGGATGCACCCTTCATCCAGCTACTTCGTGTTGGAACTCTCTTAAGCTGACTGCACCAATAATTTATGCATTTCAGCTGAATCCTCCTTTAGGCTGAATACCTCCCCCATCCATGTATTTCCTGTCAGAACATACACTAGGCTGCCTGCAGTCTCTATCTATGCACATTCTGCAGTCTAGCCCTAGACTTTCTTCACCGATACACCTATTGTCATACTCCAACCACCCCAGCTGAATCTCCATCCAGGCATGTCCTGCCAGGTAGGTCCTCAGTCTCTTGGGGATGCTACAACAAAATACCACAGACTTGAGTAGCCTTTGAACAACAGGCATGTTTTGCCCACAGTTCTGGAGGCTGAAAGTTTAATAGCACAGCACGGGGATGGTCAAGTGAGGGCCTTCTCCTAGGTCCCAGGCTCCTCATGGTATATTCACGTGGCCAAAGGGCAAAGGGTGTCTCTGGAGCCTCTTTTGTAAGGCAATAAATTACACTCATGAGGCTCCACCCCTCAGGGCTTGAACATCTCCTGAAACGGACTTCCCTGGTGATCCAGTGGTTAAGAATCCACCTTCCAATGCATGGGATGCAGGTCAGGGGAACTAAGATCCCCCAAGCTGCGGGGTAACTAAGCCTGGGCACCAGAACTACTGAATACCACATACTGCAACAAAGATCCCACGTGCTACAATGAAGATCTGATGCAGCCAAATAAGTATTTTAAAAACACACACACACACATAAAACACCTCCTAACAGTCCCACTCACTAATGCCACCACATCAGGCATTAGGATATGAATTTTCAAGGACAAAGACCTTCAGACTGTAACATCCTCCCCTAGTGTCGTGCACTCTACAGCCAGGTGCCTCCTGCTGGTTCCTCTCTGAGGTAGGGTAGTCCCTCGTCAAAGGTCTCTATCGATGTTTATTCTACAGTCTTACATACTCCCTCCTCCATCAATGTTCTCCTGTTTGGACATATCCGCAGCTGGGTACATCAACCATGCACCTTCTTCCATATCCTATGAATAAGTTGCTTGCGCACCCCTTTCTCACGTACTTCTGGCTGGGTCTTACCTTAATCTGGCTACAGACTGCACTGATTCATCTCCTGCTATGCCTTTTCCTAGGCTGCTGACACTCTACAGCACCTCCTCCCAGGTGATCCCAAGACAGGCTGCACCCTGCACCCACACACTTCCACCAGACGCTTCCCTATGATGGCTGCACCCTCCATTCATGTACTACCTGCCATGCCTCACCCTGGGCTGCATGCTCCCCTCACTCATGGACTTCCTATTGGAGGTGACATAAAGCCAGCTGTACCTTTTGCATGGCCTTCCCAGGTGGCTCAGAGGTAAAGAATTCACCTGCAATGCAGGAAATTTGGGTTCTATCCCTGGGTTGGGAAGATCCTCTGGAGTAGGTAATGGCAGCCCACTCCAGTATTCCTGCAAGGGAAATCCCATGGACAGAGGAGCCTGGGGGGCTATAGTTAATGGGGTCTCAAAGAGTCAAATACAACTCAGCAACTAAACAACAACAACCTTTCACATAGGCAGCTACTGCAAAGTGGTCCTCTAGGGCATATACTTCCTCCAACCCCTCATATCTTGTCAAGTCATACGCCCTCTGCCATATCTTACATAGATTGGAACTTTTACTTAGGCTAAGCGTACCATTTCCTCCCCTAGGCTGTCTGCATCTACTATCCATGCACCTGTGGCAGAGTCATCTCCTACTCTGGACACTCCCTATGCCAATTTGCTTCCTGCACGATTCTACCCAAGAATGCCTGCAACCTACATTCCTGCACGTCTTTCTGGTCTTCCCCTAAGTTGGAAGCTCCTTGAACATGCACTTTAGGCCAGTCTATTACCAAAGCTTGCAACCAAGCACCTCCCTCAAGGTCCCTCTGGACAAGGCTGATGAAATGTTGTCCCTAATATAAGTAAGTTTAGGCTGGTTTGACTACAAGAGCTGGGCCCTAAACTTTACATAAATTTCCCTCAAATTTGCTCCATCTCAGGCCCAAATCTCTGCTTCACAGGCCCAGAAATAAACATTTTCTATTTTTACAATGTCTGACACAGTTTATAAAGGCTCACGAACCACCCAAGGAGTTCTCAGCATGCTTTGCCTCTTTCCACAGCCGTGTCTCCCATGGTCTCTACATATAATAATTCTGCTTATTCATACCTTCAATGAGAGGTTTCTGTCTTGGATTTTGAGCATATTTTTTATTACAATACTTAATAAAATCTTTCCTTACTAATCTCTAGACTTACTTTTTTTTTTTCTTTTTTTACCTTGACAATATGGTGTTAGTCGCTCAGTTGTGTCCACCTCTTTGTGACTTCACAGACTGCAGCCCACCAGGCTCCTCTGTCCATGGGGTTCTCAAGGCAAGAATACTGGAGTAGGTAGCCATTCCCTTCTCAAGGGGATCTTTCTAACCCAGGGATCAAACCAGTCTCCAGCATTGCAGGCGGATTCTTAACCATCTTAACCATCTGAGCCACCAGGGTCAATTGGTGACATGACTCAAATGGAGTGGCGCTTGCAACCTTAGACCTACTGTTTTCAGCTAGTTAATAATGCTGGCCTCCAGGATTCTGTGCAACCTTTTTGTGACTGGAGTAATCAGGATTCCTGGTGGGGAGTCACAACTCCTTGTCCCTTCTTCCAGACATCTGTCTTTCTTAATACAGTAAGGACTTGACCTTAATTCCCCCAACTTTCAAACTTTTATGGTTTCTGTCTTCCATGTTTGTGTTACTGAGTGGGGGTAAATGACCTTGAATCTTTCATGGGAAATCACACTTTTAACAAAAGTTCGAATGATTTTTTTTTTAATTGGATAAATGTGACATGTAGCTTTGTGTAAATTTAAGGTTGTTATTTTGATACATTTATATATTATAATATGATTTCCACTGTAATGATACTTATCATATTATATACTTACAGTACAATATTATTGTCTGTGTTCAATGAACCATACATTAAATCTCTGTGGTTATCTTAGTACTCATTACAAATCTGTATCTTTATGCACCATCAATCTTATTCTCTGACTGGCCCCCCACCCTCCAGTAATTACCATTTCACTTTTTTTAAATGTTTGATTTTTTTTTTAGATTTTACATAAAAGTGGTATCTTACAGTACTTGTCTTTCTCTGGCTTATCTCAATTAACATAATGTGCTAAAGCTCCACTCCTGCCACTGATTTTTATAGGATTAATGTCCCTGAGGACTTCCCTGTAGCTCAAATGGTAAAGAATCTGCCTGCAATGCAGGAGACCAGGGTTGGATCCCTGGGTTGGGAAGTTCCTCTGGAGAAGGGAATGGCAATCCACTCCAGTCTTCTTGCCTGGAGAATTCCATGGACAGAGAAGTCTGGTGGGCTATATTTTGTGGGGTCTCAAAGAGTCGGACACGACTGAATGACCAACACACACACACACACACACACACACACTCCCTGAGCCTTCAGGGATGCTTAATCTAGACAACTGAACACACACACACACTCTCTGAGCCTTTAGGGGTGCTGAATCAAGACACCTGAACACACACACACACACACACAGCCCTCCCTCCCCACCCCCGGCCCATCCCGCATCTCTCTCTGGAAACCACATCTTGGGTTTATAAGACCAAGGTTTTAACACTGGCAGGTGTCAATTTTATTACCCTCGAACTCACCAATAACCCCCAGGTGCCTCTCATACAGGATACATGCTCCATATTTCAACTTTTAATTCCATCTAATTTCTCTAAAAAAGGCACACATTTGCTGACCAACAATGTAAGATTTGAACAGCCTCTTTGGCGATCTTGGGTTCTCTCCAAACCAGTTCAATTGCTAGGGGATCTGCTTTAAAACCTCACCCAAGCAATGTCCTGCTTATTTCATCTAGTATAAAGAGTTGGAAAAACCCATCTCCTATAAAATCTCTTCATAAGGAACTTCCCTGGTGGTCCTGTGGCTAAGACTCTGTGCTCCCAAAGCAGAGGGCCCAGGGTTCATTCCCTGGTCAGGGAACTAGAAGCCACATGCCACAACTAAGAGTCTGCATGCCACAACTAAGACCCAATGCAGTCAAATAAATAAATATTTTCAGAAATCTCTTCAGGATTTCCCTGGTGATCTAGTGGTTTGGTGGTGGTCCACCTGCCAATTCATGGGACATGGATTCAATCCCCAATCCAGGAAGATCCCACACAGTGGAGCAACTAAGCCTGTGCGCCACAACTACTGAAGCCTGTCCACTCTAGAGCCCACACTCCACAAGAGGAGCTGCCACAAATAAGAAGCCCACACAACGCAACTAGATAAAGCCTGTGAGTAGCAATGAAGATCCAGTGCAATCATAAATTAAATAATTTTTTAAAACTTCAGAAGCCATTATTTCCTTCAAAGACTATCTTCATTACACAAAGCCTCCTAAGACCTCTCTCTTCCCATCATACCCCTCTTTTCTCCTCGCCCTCTTTCTTAACCATTTTGATCTAAACTTAAATGCCCTTGAATCCTTTATTCTGTTGCCCTTCAAGTATTCAACCTCCTCCACCTCTGTCAGACCTTTCTCTTTCCTCTCTGTCTCCCAATTCCCTCCAGTCACTTGAGTATTAAGCTCCCCTTCTCCTACTGGGGGCTCTTTAGACACTCAAGGGCCACAAGATTAACCAACTGAGAAGGCAATTTTCAAACCCTAGTCTTGCTCTGATATTCATGGCATTGTTAAATATCTTCTGGATCAGTGGACAAACCACAAGGGATGTTCAACTCACTTCAGACTATTCCTCAGAACCTGCTCACCAAACCTCCTGACCTTTCCCAAGTGGTCAATCTCCTGGATCCAGGAGATGGAACCCTCTGGTTTGGCTAGATGAGTCACCAAAAATGAAGACATTCTTGTTGGGAGGCACAGTGCAAAATAGCCTTGAAGGAGAAGGTCCTTGGGGAAATGGTGAAGGGCCAGAAGTACCCAGGCATTGTGAACTGATAGCTGAAAAACATTTCCTGCCTTTGGCTACGCTCGGCGCCAAAATTTAGCGATTCAACATTAAAGATGTTGCTTGAGAAAATGGGTCATGGATAAACACATGGGTTATTAAGAATGCACTGTTCCTTGAAGTATCTTTTACTGATTATATCTTAGCCCTGTACATGCTCTGCTGGCTGTATGCTCTAAGCTCTTTGTTCCTCGCTCCTATAAAAAGGCTCGACTGCAGAAATAAAATTGTCAGTCCTTGCAGAAACTGTCCAAGTGTTGTTCTTTCAGGTTTGCCGTTTCCAAGTCCCGGAGAGAAAACTCCTACAGGTGGCGCCCTGAACAGGGACTTGATAGGAAGACTGAACAAAGCAGCAAGCCCTGCAGAAAGAGGTAAGCAGGATGGGACAACATAGCAGTAAGATTCCTTTCATTTCTATAATGCATCACTTTTTGAAACAAAATGGTGTTAATGTTTCAAGAGATCAGTTGAATGACTGCTATCATATTTTACTGGAACATAATCTGTGGTTCCCAGAGGAGGGGACGCTAGATCTAGACATATGGAAAAGGGTTAAGAATAATGTTTTGCGAGCATATTGGCAAGGAGTCCACATTCCCCCTCAATGGTGGGTTACATGGTCACTCATGTGGGCTGTCATAGAACAAATTGAAGGGCATAATGTTGATTTGGAAATGGAGACTGTTCAGTCTTTATATGAATATGGGCTTAAGGAACAAGATATGCAATGAGCTTTGAAATATAAGAATGTTATGTTCAATCAGACACAATCCTTAGAAAAACAGCTTGGAGACATATGTATACAGGATGTGTCAAAACTGAAACCACTTAGAGCGGAGGTCATTTCATTCAATGGACAGCCCAAGTCTGAGTTTTTCCTTCTGCTCCACCTGTAACAGCAGTTGCTAACTTTGCTTGTACTAACCATTTCACTCCTCCTCAGGAGATGCCTACTTGTGCTTTTGCTTTCCCAATACAGTTTGATCAGTCTGCCCAAGGCCAGAATGCTTGGGCTGGTCTAGATTTTGGTATGTTGTCCAGCTTTAAGAAAGCATGCACTCTGTATGGACCTACTTCTCCTTACTGTGTAGAATTCCTCAGAGGATGGGCTGATCATTGGATGCCATATGATTTTTTTCAAGTAGCAAAGATGGTTCTAAATCCTCAACAATTACTTCAGTGGCAAATGTGGGTTGGTGATGAGGCCCGACAAATGATGATTGGCCAGCAATCTCGTGGTAACCCTGCCAATTTAACCTATGATATACTCACTGGAACAGGAACCATGGCCGATATGACTGTGCAATTAGCTAATATTACCCCTCAGATGTTGCATTTCATTAGAGAAATTTCTTGCAGAGCATGGGTAAAGGTTGATAATGTTAACTCTGATGGTTCATTTGTCAAGATTACACAGGGACATGAGGAGGAATATGCCCAATTTATAGGGAAATTAAAGGATGCCATTGAGAAATCTATCAGAGATGAAACCTTACAAAATATTATTTTAAAGCAACTTGCCTTTGAAAATGCTAATGAGGAATGTCGATCCGTGCTTAGACCAATTCGAGAAACCAGTTCTCTTATGGAGTATTTGAAAGTTTGTAGAGATACTGGATCTATGTCCCATAGAGCAAAATTAGCAGCACTAGAAACTTTTAATGTGCAAAAGGCTGCCATTGCTAAATGTTTTAACTGCGGGAAGGCCGGCCATATGAAAAAACAATGCCATACTCCAATGCAGACAGCTAAAAATAATAATACTTCTAATAAAAAAAGGCCCCCCGGGAGTTTGCCCAAAATGTAAGAGGGGATTCTATTGGTTGAATGTCGTTCCAAATTCGATAAGGATGGAAATGCATTGACACCAGAGGCACAACAAAAACAACAGGGAAACTAATAAAGGGGCTATCCTCTAGCCCCACTACAAAAGGAGGACCCAACATTCTGACACTGCAAGCAGCTACATCTAAGAGTGCTTGCATTGATATACCTAGTCCTTATGATATGGAATTAATAGAATTATACAATCCTCATAAAATCTCCACTGGATATTATGGTCCGGTCCCATCTGGAACAGTTGGACTAATTTTGGGACATAACAACTATACAATGAAAGGTTTAATAATGTTGACTGGAGTTATGGATGGAGATTATGAAGGAGAGATACATGTCATGGTAAATGTCGTGAAATTAGGAAATGTGTATCTACAAAAAGGGGAATGCTTTGCACAATTATTACTTTTGCCATATGTCAAACCATTGAAGGCATCTGATAAAATTAGACAGGGAGGTTTTGGTAGCACTAATCTTACCACTGCACTATCTTATTAAAGGAGCATCAAAAACCTATGCTTACTCTAAAGATACAGGGAAAAAATTTCACAGGTATGTTGGATACAGAAGCCGACATTTCCATTATTAGAACTGAAGAATGGCCCCTTGAATGGGGTAAGATTATGGCTCCTTCCAGACTGTTAGGGGTGGGCAAGGCTGATGCTACACAAACTTTCATCAGTGCATCCTATTTACAGGCTTATGGTCCTGATCAAATTGTAGCTAACATCAAACTATGTATTACCAGTATCCCTATTAATTTGTGGGGAAGGGATTTTCTTGAACAAACGAAAGCCACGATCTCTCTAAATGAGCCTTTTTAATGGGGGCCATTGAGTTAACACCGCTGCCTCTCGATTGGGAATTTGATGCCCCAGTATGGACACCTCAATGGCCCCTGACTAAAGAAAAGTTGGCAGCTCTCACACAATTAGTAAATGAGCAATTACAGAAAAATCATACAGAGCCTTCATTTTCCCCATGGAATTCTCCCGTTTTTGTAATAAAAAAGAAATCAAGAAAATGGCGAATGTTGATAGATTTAAGAATTGTTAATAATACTATGAGTCCTATGGGGCCATTACAACCTGGATTGCCCTCCCCTTCCATGGTACCGAAAGGCTAGTCTGTAATTATTATTGATTTACAAGACTGCTTTTTTACTATACCTTTGCATCCTAAAGATAGAAAATGTTTTGCTTTTTTAGTTCCTTCTATAAATCACATGGCTCCTGTTAAAAGATTTCAATGGAAGGTTCTACCTCAGGGAATGATGAACTCTCCTACCATTTGCCAATATCTCATATCTGTTTTATTACAACCTGTTAGAGATAAATATCCTACTGCTTTCATAATTCATTATATGGATGATATACTACTCCCCATGGAATCTGAACTTTGTTTACAACAGTTATATGACGAAGTCACTAAATCTTCAAAATCATGGCCTGCTTGTTGCGCCAGATAAAATTCAATTGAAAGCACCCTTTAATTACTTGGGACATGTTATGGAAGAGTCTAAGATAAAACCTCAAAAAACTCAAATCTCTGTGCATTCTCTACGCACGTTAAATGATTTTCAAAAATTGACAGGAAATATTAATTAGCTTTGGCCATCTATTGGCTTTCCCACCTATGCATTACAAAATTTATTTAAAATTTTAGAGGGGCCTCCTGACCCTAATAGTCCTAGACAGCTAACAAAAGAAGTGAAAGAAGAATTAAAAATTGTTGAAAAACGCATTCAGCAATCCTTCTCAACTCAGCTGGACCATACCCAACCGATTTATTTATATATATTTCCTACCAAACATTCACCTACTGCAATTATAGCTCACAACAGCCCAACAGAATGGGTATATCTGCATACTAAACAATCAAAAAAATCACATCATACATTGAGAAAATAGGGCAACTAATTGTATCAAGACAGAGCCATGTACAAACCTTAACTGGATTTGATCCATATGCAATACATGTCCCCTTGACAAAAAAGGAACTACAAATTACCTTACAGTATAACATGACCATGCAAATAGCATTAAGTGATTTTCAGAATGTTATCTCATTCCATTTGCCAAAAAGAAAATTGTGGAACTTCCTATAATTTACTAAATTTATAGTAACTAATATCATTGCCTCCCAGCCTATTTCAAATGCACCTACCTATTTTATTGATGGCAACAAGAAAGGCATAACTGTGATTGTCAGCCCTAATATCAAAGAGAAACTACCTACTACCTATTCTTCAATACAAAGAGTTGAATTATACGCTTTATATGCTCTTTTGGCTCTTCAACCATTATCCTTCAATGTGTATACTGATTCCAAATACCTTGCTTCCCTTTTCCCTGATTTTGTTACCGCCTTTTTATACAACCTAGATGAAGAATTATATATTCTCTTTTCAAAGACTCAAGCCTTAATTTGATCACGTACAGAACCTTTCTTCATTGCACATGAGGGAAAATATGGAAGAGAAGATACACTTCTTATCCTATGAACCCTCAATTGTTATTATCTTTAACTCTTTATTCCTTAAATTTTTTAAATTTACTAAAAACAGTTCTGATACTCGTGCAGACAGACATTTTGCAGAGGAAAACAGTAAGAAACCGTTAGAAGCCAACACACCAATATGGTATAAACAGTTTAATCAATGGTTGCCAGGAATCTTATGACTCCTAGGCAGAGGTTACAGTCTTGTCGTTGCAGATGAAGAAGAAATCTGGGTTCCACTTCGCCATGTCCATTACCGAGAAGGACCCCGAGACTGGACTCCCCCGACAGGTGACACAGCTGACTCGAAGGGTCTCATCAATGACCATAGAGAAGCTGAAGAGAAAATGTCAACGTCTGAACCCCTACCATAGGACCTGAGGAATGGCATGTGTGGAAGATTTCTGCTGCATTGGAGCACTTTGCCAATGTGTATGGGACTGCAAAAGCCTTAAAACCTCAAAACTATACCTTTTATACAATAGTACAGGTTATATCCAATCTTGTGTGCACTTCCGGTACATATTTATTGTAGATAACTTTGATGTAGATCTTTCTGCTAAGATTGTTAACTGTATAGCATATGCCTTGTATACATGTTTAAACCATACTATTTCATATTATGTCAACATTGCAATAGTCAAGCAAAGATCTGATTTGTGGCTTCCTGTTAACCTAACAGAACCATGGACCGACTCTGTATTTCTCTCAGTTTTGCTCAAAAATAGCTTAAAGAGGTCAAAGCGCATAATAGGATGGATTATTCCTGGCATTCTTAGTCTAATATCTATTGTTACAGTAGGAACCCTATCTGGTATGGCACTACACAATTCTATACAGATGTCTCTACTCAAAACTCCATGCCTCCTACGATGGAGTCCAACTAGCAGCTGTCGTGCTTAAACTAAAAACAAAAGGAGGATATGTTGGGAGGCACAGTGCAAAATAGCCTTGAAGGAGAAGGTCCATGGGAAAATGGCGAAGGGCCAGAAGTACCAGGCATTATGTACTGATAGCTGAAAAACATTTCCTGCCTTTGGCTACGCTCAGTGCCAAAATTTAGCGATTCAACATTAAAGATGTTGCTTGAGAAAATGGGTCATGGATAAACACATGGGTCATTAAGAATGCACTGTTCCTTGAAGTATCTTTTACTGATTATATCTTAGCCCTGTACATGCTCTGCTGGCCGTATGCTCTAAGCTCTTTGTTCCTCGCTCCTATAAAAAGGCTCGACTGCAGAAAAAAAAATTGTCAGTCCTTGCAGAAACTGTACAAGTGTTGTTCTTTCAGGTTTGCCATTTCCAAGTCCCAAAGAGAAAACTCCTACAATTCTGATGGATCAATATAGTATTATACCTTTCCACAAATCCATTAAAAATGGTGACAAGCTTCCTTTGTCTATCACATTGGCTTTTACTTTCAAAATTGATTGGTCACAAATACAAGAATGCAGACAATGGCACAAATCTGTTTCTAACTTTCAACCTAGGTTAACAATTTTGGAAGGACGGTTTTCAGTCTCTTCCTAAGTGATCATACAATTCCAGCTTTAGTCACCAGTCTTCTTAATAGACTAAAGTCCCTAATAGAGAAACCACACAAGCATAACATAAACTGGCAGGCAGATCTCCTCTCTGGATTCAGGCTCTGGCTCGACATCATGAGGATGTCATGCTTGAAAAATCTGAACCCACAGAACATAAGCTCCTGGTTCATCAACTTAGACAATTACAAAGAAAGGGATCTAATATATATGGCCTAATTCCTTTTGGAAACCCTCTGTTGACAAAGATATTTGAAAATATTTTAAAGAAAATAATCACTAAATCAGGAACTGTCCAGTTTAAAGCAAAAAAAAACAAGACACTAGATCTTTTCCCCAGTGATATCCTTCTGAAGGATTAAGCCCCCTTTGTCCATGAACACTCTCAAACATTGAGAAATCATAATATGTTAATGGATCTTCAATCACCTTCCTAGTGGACAC
This sequence comes from Bos indicus, assembly GCF_029378745.1. Taxonomy (NCBI): domain Eukaryota; kingdom Metazoa; phylum Chordata; class Mammalia; order Artiodactyla; family Bovidae; genus Bos; species Bos indicus. The sequence continues at coordinate 114,376,907 of NC_091789.1, forward strand.
AAAGGCTACTTACTCTATTATCAACGTCTCAGATTTTTGAACTCCCCTCCCTCAGAATATACAAAAAGCTTTTGGGATGGAATTAGACCACACCTTGCCATTCCAACCACTAACCAACTCATTTTAGTGTCTGTACTCACAACAGGGCTTTCTGCTTAGCTCAGCTTCTTGAAGATAGACTTTCTCCATCTGAATCATTCACATAAATGCTTCCCCCAAATAACTCACTTTAGAAATCCCCTATTCTGGGAAAATGGATACATGTATATGTGTTGTTCTGCTGTGCACCTAAAACTATCACAACATTATTAATTGGCTATACTCCAATACAAACTAAAAAATTAAATAAAAAAAAAAAGAAATTACCTATTCCTTCCTAATACACTTTCCCCCCCCACAAAGGACTATATCAACTCAGCTGGGCTTTGCCATTTGTTTGCTATTCAATCTTGGGCCAGAAAAGAAACCACTCACAGCTTCAGTTTATCCATAAACAAATGAGGGAATTTATCTCCCTAAATTTGGGGCTGCAATGAGACACGTGGTTCAGTTTGAATTTTAAGATGTTTGCCTATCAGCCGTGCACTTCAGGATGCATTATTCATTTCCTGTGAGCATCCATTTCTTCGTATGTATAAATATAGTCAATAAATACAGAGTTGCTGTAAGGAGTAGACGGGTGCTGTAGGCTCTTAATACAAGATCAAAATAATCATTATTACTTCTCACTACACGGGTCTTCTGCCCTCTTCCCTCTCCTCACCACATCACTAACTCATATATACTCCTCTGGGATTTAACTTAACACAGGACTATTTCCTTGCATATATCTAGGAACTGAAAGAAAAAGGCTAAATTTTTTTCTGAAACACTAAAAGTGAATTCTCAATCCTTTGTATCCTTGTGATTCTGTCTCTTACATATGAATTGGTGCATAGAATAGTGCAGATATATGTTTGGTATTTTAAAAACTTGAATAAACAGTTTAAACAAAGACAGTAGACAAACTGGGGTGAAGTTATTTTAGATAAATGAATCCAACAAAAATATGAAGTCAGTTTCTCTGCCCCCAAAGTCTCTTCATGTCCATAGAGTAGATGGAGGCCAGAAACCCATGGGTCCTCCCACTATGTCACCTTCCATGACAAACTGATCAACTCATCTATTTCATTCTGCTTTAAAATTATTTTTCTTTTACTACCAATTAATTTAGCAAACATTATATTAGTTTCATGTGTACAATGTAGTGATTTGAGATTTGTATATATTGTACAATGATCACAATAAATCTGGTTAACATCAATTACCATAGTTACAACTTTTTTTCTCATGATGAAGTACTTTCAAGATCCACCCTCCTAGCTACTTTCAAACATGAATACAGTATTATTAACTATATTCACCATGCTGTACATTACACTCCCACGATCTGTTAGTTCATTGTATAACTAGAAATACGTACCTTTTGATCTCCTTCACCCATTTTGCCCACCCCTTACCCCGGCTCAGGCAACTAAAAATCTGTTCTCTATGAGCCCACCATTTTGTTTGCTTTTTAAAGAATACACATATAACTAAGGTCATCCAGGACTTTCCTGGTGGTGCAGTGGATAAGAATCTGACTGCCAATGCAGGGGACATGCCATGGAGCAACTAAGCCCATGAACCACAACTACTGAAGCCTGAGTGCTGCAACTATTGAAGCCCGAGTGCCTAGAGACTGTGCTCTGCAACAAGAGAAGCCACAGCAAAGAGGAGCCCCGACTTGCTGCGACTAGAGAAAGCCTGCACTCAGTGTAGCTGGAAAAAAAAAATTTTTTTAATTATCCAGTAATTAACTTTCTCTGTCTGACCTATTTCTCTCTATAGCCTCTGGAGAGCGCACCCACCACCCTCCTGACACTGACACTTGGATTCTGACTTCAGAGTTGTGAGAGAATAAACTTTTGTTCTTTGAAGCCACCAAATTTGTGGCAATTTTTTACAGCAGCCACAGGAAATTAATCCAGTTCCTTATGAAATAATAGGATTTCCCAGGTGGCTCAGTGGTAAAGAATCCTCCTGCAATACAGGAGACGCAAGAGATGCAGGTTTGATCCCTGGTTTGGGAAGATCCCCTGGAGAAGGGAATGACAACCCACTCCAGTATTCTTGCCTGGGAAATCCCATGGACAGAGGAGTCTGGATGGCTGTAGTCCACAGGGTCGCAACAAATGGGACACAACTGAAGCGACTGAGCACACACATGAAATAATAACTAGAAGGCACATGAGAATGTCTTACTCTACCTGGATACCTCAAACTTAATATAGTCAAACATCCTTAAGTACTAAAAGAACTAACGAAGTATGCTCATACTTATCACCTGCAGGTTAAGTCTGCCTTCGCACCTCTTTTAGTCTTCAATTAGAGGATAAACTCCTTTGGAAATGACATTCTCGAAAGATTCATCTCTAACTTAAATGGAAAGAATCTTATAGTCCTTTTCACAACTAATACCATAGCCTAACTTCAAGGTAGTGAACAATGGACTTACAGCTCCCAACTTGAAAACACAGTATATACCCAGAATGACCACTGCACACTCCATCCATCCACCACCTACCAAGTCCTCCCCTAGTTGGGATACGCCCTCTACACATGTCCTTCCCATTGGGTCTTTCTCTAATCTGTCCGTATCCTCGACCTGTGCGCTTTCAGCCAGGCTGTCTGTTAGGCTGCCTGGACCATCCATCCATTCATCTCTTGTCAAAACCATCTGTAGGCTGGATGCTCCCCACGTGCACAATCTGCTGCATCTTCCTCTGAAAGAATGTGCCTTTCACCCACTTACGTCCTGCTGAATCCTCTCCTAGACTGGATGCACCATCCACTAATGAACCTGCAGCAGGGTCCTCCTCGAGGCTAGCTGCCTTCTGCATTTATGCACTCCCTGCCATTTCCTCACATGAGCTGGCTGCAACATGCAACCGTGCATCTTTAGCCATGTCCTTCTAGAATGGATGTTCCTTACCATGAACGGACATCGTGCCATGATTTCCCACAGGATAAATACTTCTTCCTCTGGAGTCCTAACTTAGGATAGCTTCACCCTACATTCATGCACCAAATGATTACTTTGGCCCCTGGGCTGGCTGCATCTTGCATCCATGCACCTCCTTTAGAGTGCTCACCTAAGCTGGATGCGCCATCTACCTTCACATCTTCTCATGTTCTTTCCTTGGCTGGCTACACTCTCCACCCATGTTCTTCCTGCCATGTATCCCAAAGCTGGCTGCAACCTTCACCCATGCAGTTTCTAATAGGGCCTCCCAAAGACTGATTACATTGCACACCCATGCTACTCATGCTGGGGCTTCTCCAGCCACATCCTCCTGAAGACTGTATGCTCTCCTCCAAGCATCACCTAAGTAGACTGAACTAAACTTCAACTAACAAGGTGTTTTCTCCAGTCATGCATCTTCTGCCAGGTCCTCCCCTGGGCTGGATGTTCCCTTCATCCATTCACTTCCTGTCAGATCCTACTATAGGCTTTCACACAATTCCCCCATCCAAAGTCTGTGGAGGCCCTCTCCAGACTGGATGCTCCTTCGACCAATCCATTTGTTGCCATTACACAACTAGGCTAGCTGTCGCCTCCATTCATGTGTTTTCTGCAGAACCTCCTCTGGGCTGGCTGTATTCAACACACACACATACTTCCTGTCATATCCTCCCCTAGGTTGTATACTCTCAATCTCTGCACTTCTGCCAGGTCCAAGAATGAGTGCACCATGCACCCATATATCGCCTTCCACATCCCCATCCCCCAGGTTGGCTTTACCCTCCACAGATACACCTTCTGCTAAACCACTCCTAAGCTGGACGGCTCCCTCTGCACTTCCTGTCAGATCTTCCCCAAAGCAGGCTACAATCCCCACTACACACACACCTCCCTCTACTGACTCAACTAGGCTGGACACAAGCTTCCCCTATGCACCCACTTAAGCTGGCTTAACCGTGCATTGAAGCATACTGACACGTTCCCTCCAAGTCTTGCATTTTTAACCTATGCATTTCCTATTGGATTTTCCCCTTGACTTTCCATATGCTCTAATCATGCACTTCCTATCAACTTCTCTCCTAGGCTGCCTGTAACCTCCACCTATGAAGCTACAGTTTCTTCCTACCTTAATCTGGCTGCAGGCCCTGGTCACATTTTTTGAGAAGGTCCTCCCCTATGATGGCTACATCCTCTAATACCACAGCCACTAAACAAACCAGGAACAGAAAAGAACCTTCTCCACACGGTAAAGAGCATTTATGAAAAACCCATAGTTAACAGCATACTCAATGGCAAAAGCCTGAAAGCTTTCCCCATGAGATCAGGATCAAGACTACCATGTATGCTTTTGCTATGTCAATACTGTACTAGAAGTCTGTGCCAGAATAATGAAGCAAAAACATAAATAAATAAATAAAAGCTATATGAATTAGAAGAAAAGAAATGATTACTTGTGTTTGCAAATAACATGATCTTACATAAAGAAATCTTGAAAAATCCACTCCTCTAAAGAAAAAGATGATTAGACCTAATAAACAGACTCAGTAAAATTGCAGGATAGACAACCAACACATAAAAATCATTTGTATGTTTATGCACCATCACTGAACAATAGCAAAAGAAACTAAGAAAATACTTTCATTTATAATAGCATTTAAAAAAAAAAAAACCATTTAGGCAGTACTCCCAAAGTAATCTACAGATTCAATGTAAGTTCTATCAAAATCCCAGTGACTATGTATGAGAAGTTGAAAACCTGGCCCTAAAATATGTAATTCTGAGGGACCCCATATGGCCAAAAATACCTTGAAAAAGAAGAATAAAGTTGAAGTACTCACATTTCCCAATTTCAAAACTTACTACAAAGCTACAGTAATAAAGCAGTGTGGCACTGACACAAGGATAGGTATATAAATAGAGTAAGGATTAAGATAGGAAGGAAAGGGCAGAACTGACTTGAGCTGAATTTACAGTCCAGAAATAAACCTATTCATCTTCAGTTAAGTGATTTTTGACTATGGTACCAAGACCATTCAATGGAGAAAGAATGCTCTCTTGAACAAATGGCAAAAGGACAACTGGACAGACATACATTAAAAAATGAAGTTAAATTCTTAACTCACACATTAAAATATTAATTGGATCAAAGACCCAAATATAAAAACTAAAACCAGAAAATTCTTACAATGAAATTAGACTCTCATCTTACACTATCCATGAAAGCAATCAAAATGGATTAAAACTTAAAAGTAAGAAGATCTGAAACTGTAAATTCCTAGAAGAAAACATAGGGGAAAAGCTTCATGACACTGGTGTTAACCGTAATTTCATAGATATGTCAACAAAAGCAAAAACAGGTGAGACTACATCAAACTAAAGCTTCTGTTCAACAAAGGACATTATCAGTAGAATGAAAAAGCAGCCTAGAGAACTGGAGAAAATATTTGCAAACCATTTTTCTGATAAGGGGTTAATTTCCAAAATGTATAAGGAACTCTCACAACTCCATAGCCAAAAAAAAAAAAAAAAAAAAACTAATAATCTGATTTTAAAATGGGCTTGAATAGACATTCTCCTGTGACTCATGGGGTTGCAAAGAGTTGGACACGACTGAGCGACTGAACTGAACTGAAAGAAGAGGTACAGAAAGCCAAGAGTATGTGGAAAGATGCTCGGTATCAATAATCGTCAGAAAAAAGAAAATCATCACTATGAGATACTATCTTACATTTATTAGGATGTCCATTTTTTTTTAAAGAAACTGTAAATGTTGTCAAGGATGTGAAGCAAACTGTTGGTGGGAATTTAAAGTGGGGCAGCCTCCATGGGAACTGTATGCAGTCTCCTCTAAAACATAAAATTAAAACTACCATACAATCCAGCAATCCTACTTTTGGATATTTATTGTAAAGAATTAAAATTAGGAGCCAGAAGCGATATTAGCACTCCAATGCTCATTAGAAGACTATTCATAACAGCTAAGATGTAGAAATAACTTAAATGTCCATTGATGGATGAAGGGACAAAAAATGTGGTATGTACAGACAATGGAACATAATTCAGCATTAAAAAAGAACAAAACCCTGTAGTATGCAACAACATGGACGGAGGACATTATACAAAATTAAATAACCCAGTCACAGAAGGACAAAAACTGCATGCTTCCACTTAAATAAGCAATCTAAAATAGTTAAACTCAAAAAAGCAAAGGACAGAATGTTCACTGCCAGGCGCTTGGGAAGGGGAACAGAAAAAAGAGGAGTTTCTTATCAACAGGTATAAAATTGTTGTTACGCAAGGTGAATACATTGTAAAGATAAGCTGTATAGTATTACGTTTATAGATAATACTATATTGCATACTTAAAAATCTGTTAAATAGGTCATCTTAAATGTTCTTAGCATAATCGATTTTTTTTAAAAAACACTGAAAGAAAATATAACAGTAAATATTCGTGACCTTGGATTTGGTAATGGTTTCTTAGTCATGACAACCAAAGGACAAGCAACAAAAGAAAAAGCAATTAAATTGGACTTCATCAAAATTAAAACCTTTTGTCCAGCAAGGGTGTTACTAACAGATTGAAAAGATAACCCACAGAAGAGGAGAAATTATTTGTAAATCATATATTTAATAATGTCTCTGCATTCCAACTGTATAATGAATGCTCATAACACAACAACAAAATAATGACAAAGACCCAATTTAAAAATTGGCACAGGATTTAAACAGGCATTTCTCCAAACAAGATATTCAAATGATCGATGAACACATGAAAAATACTCAAACTCCTTAGTCATTTGGGAAAAACAAATCAAAACTGAGTTAAGACACCATCTCACATCCATTGGGATGGCTATAAGATAAAAAAAGAGAGAGAGAGAGAGAAGTAATAAACTTTAACATGGATGTAGAGAATATAGAAATCTAATAGCATTTCTTGGGGTAATATAAAATGGTGTAGCACTCTGGAAACAGTTTGGTGGTTCCTCAAGCAGTTAAAGATAGAATTACATATGACCTACAATTTGTACTCCTGGATATATATCCCAAAGAACCGAAAAAACATGTTCAAATAAAAACTTGTACACGTCTGGTCCAAATGTCTAAAAGGTTCAAATGTCCAAACAATCCAAATGTCTGTCCACTGATGAATGGATAAACAAAATTAAGACGCTCAATGGAATGTTATTCAGCTATTAAAAAGGGATGAAGTACTGATTCATGCAACAACTTAGATGAACCTGAAAACCCTGTGCTAAGTGAAAGGAACTAGACACAAAAGGTCATGCGATGCCATTTACATGGACTATCCAGAATGAGCAAACCCAGAGAGACAGAAATCAGATTAGTGCTTGCCAGGACCTAGGAGAGAGAGGATGGGGATTAACTTAATTGGCATGGATTTCATTTTGCAGTGATGAAAACGCTCTGATAATAAACAGAGCTGATGACTTCATGGAATTGGAAATGTACAAACATTATGCTCAAATCCCCAAATTCAAGTGGATGAGGACAAACCACCAAGAAACATATTACCTACATAATATCGGTGTCTGTGTGAGGGAAAAAAAGAAGTAATGGCACAGCATCTAACTTTAAAATAATAGAGAATCACAAACTTGTCACTAGGTACTCACTGGAAAGAGCAGCTAAAATTGGGAGGGTTTTGGCTTTTCCAAAGCAGGCAGGGGCAAGGAGCACACCTCAAGAAGGACCAAAGGTACTGGGGCAGAATACCACGGTGAACTTTCAGAACTGGTACCTCAGTATTGCCTTCTAGGACAGGACTCCACGGATAGCAGTAACTCTGGGGTTGGAAGTAATTCAGGGGGAAACTGACAAGAGAGATGAAAGAAAGAAGGTCCAAAATTGTGCTGTCCACACATGTGGCCACTGAGCACTTGACATGAGGCTAGTCAGAATTGAGATACGATGGAAGAGTAAAATAGGTACCAGACTTCAATGATTCAGTAGAAAGGAATAGAAAATAACTCATCAGTAACTTCTATATTACTTTTATATGGAAAATATATTTTGAATAGATGGAATTTAAAACATTATTAAAGTGAATTTTATGTTTCTTTTTAGAAAAAAAATTTGACTACAAGATAATTGTTAATTACATTGTGTGGCTAGTATTATATTGCCAATGGGCAGCTCTCTGTATTAGTGACATCTGAGATGCCTATTACACACCTCAAGTGAAAAAAACAATTATGCAGCTGTTAACAGAGCACAAGGGAATGAGTAAAAATGAACATACATATTTGCAATTCACCAACTTGAAATGACATTTTAAAAAATGAGATTAGATAGGATGCCCTACAAAGTGAATGTGTCTAGGAAAAAAATGGCCTAAAACTAAAACCTTGGGAATTCTAACACAGAAGTATGGAAGATGAGTAAGGTCCAGGAGAATATGAAGTGAACATAAGAGGGAAGTCTCTAAAGATCAAGAAAAGACATGTATAGAGGCCAAGAAGTGACCAATTGTATTAAATGCTGCCCAAAGGTCAAGCAAGATGATGTCCAACATGTTTCCACTGGATTCTACAGTGTGGAGGTCTGCCATGCGATGGTATTTGGTACTTCCTTAAGAAGAGAGTGTAAGAAGGACTCAAAGTCAAAAGGAAGGTAGAAGAGCCTGTGGCCCACTGGGGCTATATAAATTTAGGTGTGGCAGGCCAGAGTTAAGGATGTTTGGTTAAGGTCCACAATTAGGCAAATCAAATGCCCAGGAGATGAACTAGGACGCTTAGATCTTTGATTCCACCTACAATGCTGGCTCAATGAAGGAAGGAGCCAGACCTAAGGCTCCTCCTTCCTCAGTCTCTGGGATATGAGGGGGTATTTTGTCCACCCCTTGATCCCCAAAACAGTGACCACCTGGCCACCTTTTGTGCCCAAGATCAAGCATATCACAGGCCCAGCTCTTCTTTCCTTAGCAATAACTTAGAGAATAGGACCTTGCTGGCTCTGAAAGTGTCCTTAGAGAATCAGGGTACCTTATATATTGGACTGGCCAATAAGGTCATTTGAGTTTTTCCATAAGATGTAACAGAAAAACCCAAACGAAATTTTTGACTAAAACAATATTTTATACAAAAGTAATAGAAGGTCAGGGGCCTTATCCCATTGTCCCTGTGGACTCTGAGCTCTGGTATGAAATTTAGATGAGGAGTGCCCAAGTAGGGCCCCCAAAAACACAGGCCTCAGCACTATGGCCCTTCTTGACCCAGTCAAATACCAGTACTCGCCATACACCAGAAAAGCAGAAGAAAAGAGAGGAGAACCTAGAGATTATCATGTTATTAATAAATGAAATCAGAAAGAGAAAGACAAATATATGATATTATTTATATGTGGAACCTAAAATATGACATAAATGAACTTATTTATGAAACAGAAATAGCTTCAGACACAGAAAACAAACTTATGGTTACCAAAGTGTAAAGGGGATGGGGGAAGGGACAAATCATGGGTTTGGCATTGGCAGGTATAAATATCTATACCTAAAATAGAAAGCAACAAGCACCTAGTGTATAGCACAGGAACTATATTCAATATCTTGTAATATGCCATGATGGTGAAGAATATGAAAAAGAATGTATATATTGAATATATGTATAACTGAATCACTTCGCTATACACCAGGAACTAAGACAACACTGTAAATCAATTATGCTGCTGCTAAGTCGCTTCAGTCGTGTCTGACTCTGTGCGACCCCATGGACTTCAGCCTACCAGGCTTCTCTGTCCATGGGATTCTCCAGGCAAGAACAATTATACATCAATAATAAAAAATACATCTACTCAGAGTATATGTAAAACTGGCCAAAAGAAGAGAGGGGAAATATGGGAGAAGGAGTTCATTTTAGTGTTTTGGCTTTTTGATTTTTTTTTTTGTTTTCACTTCACTCACTTGAATGTGGTTTCCTACCATCCTTTCAGAACTTAAATTTCTGAAAAACAGGTAAGTTTAGTCTCATCACAGAAATGATGATATGGTCAAAGTGAAAGGACAAGTGAATACATATTCTGTTCACAGCATGGTGTATCTGCATTTAATTCTATACAACTGGCCATGCACATACACAAATACACAGATACACACATATCTGCTCACAACTCAGTCACAACTGTTTTTTTAAATGCGATTATCTATTAACATGTTTTTTCACTTAGTATTTGACCATTTTATCATGCCAATCATTAACTTTGAATAATTGCCCAGCTCCCTTCCACCCTCATCTTGTAGACTTCAGAAGCCTATGTTCTCAACACACAAACTTTTTCCTCCTCTAAAAACCAAGACCTCCCCACCTCAGGGTTCTGACCCCTGCTGTTTCTTCTTTCTTGATTCTGAGTCTTCCTCCTAGCTCTCCCTAGTCCCTCTGTGTTATCCTTTTCCTTCACACACTTGATAATGCACTGCTTCTTCCTGACCCTGGGCACCTCCATCACCCTTCCATTTCTCTAGATGCCTTGAGTTAAACTCTACTTCTCTTGTCCCGGCTGTAAATCACCTATACTAATAGGGTATGAACTGCCCAAATAGAAATTTTATGGTCATAACTCCATTTCAAATAAAAGCCATAAATGATGACTCTTCATCCCTTTTAAAAAGTAGCATTTTTTAAAAAAAATCCTTCAAATATAAAACAATTTCAGAGACAATAAAAAAATTACATTAAAAAAGGAAACCAACACTTACATTTATTAAAAACAAATCACTGTATGGAGAGATAATTGCTTATAATTTTTCAAAACTGACTGAAGATATCAAGCTGCATGACTAAGAACTCCTACAGACTTCAAGCAAGACAGATGCAAAGAAAACCACACCTAGAAACATCAGAATAAAACTACTGGGAAAAGTATTAAAATAATCAATGAGACACAAAAATCGCTAGATAAAATACACTATTTTCACAGACATGAACATTTACTAATTACAATAATACAGACTTTGCAAAATAACTTGTAATTTCAAAACAATTTCAAACAAAACCCCAATGGGCTATTTCATACATATTAGGATGTATATGAAAAAGGAAAGGGTTATGAAATGTGAATAGTATGAAAACACTCTTGAAAAAGAATGAAGTGAGATACTTGACCTACAACATCAAAGTTTTTTATAACAGTGTGGTGTAAGTGCACATAGAGACAAATGACCCAGATATATGGAAGAGTCTAAACTTAGATTCACAATTAAACCCATTCCATTTCAGGGCTACAGTGCTAAAGTATGGGAAAAGGGGGTAATTTTTAAATGCTTCTTGGCAATTGATTACCCATATGGAAACAAGGAATACAATGGGAATCATACGGAAGCAAATTTCAGGTAGTTTACATTCTGTGAAAAGTAGGACTTAGAGCACAGAGAGGAAAAAATAAGACTATCTTATATACTTTAGGATTAGTAAAAGATTTCTTAAAATATAAAAAGCACAAACTATAAAATTCAGCTCCATAAAAATTTTAAAACTTAGACAACAAACTGGAAGTATTTGCCCCACATTAACCAGAAAAAGGGTTATAAATAATGCATATTTTTAAAAGAATGAGTATAAATAGGCACTTCACAGAATCGTAAATGCCCAGACATGAACAAAAGAAGTGTTTACTTTTACTTGTAATTACGGAAACATCGGAATGAGACACCCTTAAAGAAAATTTCATTCTATAAAAAGGCAACTTGGAAAAGGGAAATTTCAACTCAGGAGCAGAGGCAGGCCCTTTCAGGGGGTTGGGGGCTGGAATCTAGGGTTAACATCAAATTAAAAGCTAACTGCTAGAGTCACAGGGAGGAGAGGACTTTAAATTGCTCGGAATGTTAGTGGCTATAGCAGAACTCTTGGAAACCTCACAGGTGAACACTAGCAGGCAGCCAGATCACTGCAGTGGGTGGATGGGTATCTGTTCCAGGTTGGCTTCTTGGAGGTTTCTTACAGACATCACAGCTCAGTAAGCAGGGGGTGGGGTAGGTGCTCTCTCTTGTGGCCTGCTCCCCTCGGAAAGGCAGGGCTCGGGGGCATCCAGTTGAGGCAGCAAGGCTGGCCTAACTCTAGGAGGACTAGGCTTGGAGTTGAAGCTCAGGTGAACCAACTCATCGTCATGGCAGGGGAGAGCACTTCCAGACAGAAAACCCACTGAGGGAAGAGAGGGGCTCAGGCCAAGAGACCTTAAGGAGACACTCTCCACTCACTGCCCAGCAAAATGAAAGGAGAATGTGCCGAGAGACCCGGATGAGGCGGCGCTAATGCAGATGGCATTACCACCAGTGCCTAGGGGAAGACGAGCCTTCCTAAGGTCAATCTAGGGGGGGGGAGCAAGACTCAAGATAGAAAATGGCGGCAGCGAAGCACCATTCTTACCTGTGTTGGCTCAGGAGGACTGGGCCTGGCGTCGGGTCGTACCCGTGGAGAGCAGGGCCTGGCCAGGATGCAGGACTCCAGACAGAAGCCTAAGAAAGGAGTGGGCCAGCTGGGCAGAGGTTTTGGAGTAAACGGCAGCAAGAGTCAGGCCTCTGAGTCCCGGAAGCTCAAAAAAAGAGAGCACGCTGGAGGATCCCGGGTCTGGGCAATCTCTTCCCCATGGGGCCGCTTTTTGGCATGCTTTCTCCCTAAACCAGGGTCGGCGCTCGTCTGCTGACTGAGCCAGTGACGCTCGGCGATGTAGTGGCTTCGCTCCCAGGTTCACGGGGTGAATTCTGGCCCTTCTGCGCCTCCGTACCTCTGAGCTCTGAGTGAGAACACCTGCAGCTGCGAAGACCAGACCTCCTTCACCTGCGCAGAGTTTAAAGAGAGCAGGTGTGGGCCGTCAGTGATAATGAAAATGGAGGCAGCGGTGAAGGAAGCTTTCAGGAGCTGAGCTCAGTGGTAAAGGGTCACTTGTTCAGTCGTGTCATACTCCTTGCAACCCATGGACTGCAGCATGCCAGGCTTCCTTGTCCTTTACCATTTCCCGGAACTTGCTCAAACTCATGTCCTTTGAGTCAGTGATGCCATCCAACCATCTCATCCTCTGTCCTCCCCTTCTCCTCCTGCCTTCAATATTTCCCAGCATCGGGGTCTTTTCCAATGAGTTGGCTCGTTGAATAAGATGGCCAAAAGTATTGGAGCATCAGCTTCAGCATCAGGAGGGTCACTTGAGAATGGGGGAATCTGGGCATCAAGACCTGGGTTGCCAGTCCTGCTGGTAAGGGTAGCGACAGAGGATACCTCCTTCTTAGGGCTACTGGCCGCCTCACCCTGCGTTAATTTAAACTGCTACTGCTTCTCTCCTCTTTCCCCTATCCTCAATTAGGTAGTCACAATGCCAGGTTCTCAGAAACGGAGAGGTCCTCCCCTGCAAACGCCATCTCAGGTAGAGCCGGGATTAGCTGACGGAAGAAGGTGGGCGGACCTTGGTGTAACCTTAGTTTCTGATTGGTGAGCTGGATATCACATGACCCTTCTCATCTCCCTAGAGCCCAACCCACATCTTTCTGGCAGCAAACGGAAGTGTGCACCACCACGTTGGGGTCTGCCCTGGAATGCTAAGTAACATTAATTTCCTCAGTCTTTAAACATAGCCCCTAAAAGTGTGTTTGATTGTGTATAGGTAGGCGGGGCTCTCGAGATAAACAATTTGAATGACCTCACATCAGCGTGTCAACATCCTTTGGGTAGCTCAAGGTCAAGAAATCACTTCAAAGAAATACCACACTGGTCAGAAAGAAAGAATCCCCTCACTGGGTCATCCTCATGGAGTCTGGTCAGAACACTGAGCCAACGAATGGGAGAGACCTGGGACTCCTCCTGGCATCTGGATTACCCCACACTGAATTGGTGTGGGTTAAAGAGTTAGAGCGTGGTTTCTGAAAGGGTAGAAATGGGATGGAGCCCACGTTGTTCTTGAAATGTTCAGCCCTGCTGCCTCCATAGACCCCTGGCACCAGAAGGCGTTTTAGACATCTTCCTGGAAGACTGCTTCGGCCTACCTGGCTCCTTGAGGCAAAGGCAAGCGTTGCCTGAAATAAAGAGTGGTACTGCCCTTAAGTATGGGAGAAGGCAATGGCAACCCACTCCAGTACTCTTGCCTGGAAAATCCCATGGAAGGAGGAGCCTGGTAGGCTGCAGTCCATGGGGTCGCTAAGAGTCCGACAGGACTGAGCGACTTCACTTTCACTTTTCACTTTCATGCATTGGAGAAGGAAATGGCAATCCACTCCAGTGTTCTTGCCTGGAGAATCCCAGGGACGGGGGAGCCTGGTGGGCTGCCGTCTATGAGGTCGCACAGAGTCAGACACGACTGAAGCGACTTAGCAGCAGCAGCAGCAGCCCTTAAGTATCAGAGAAGGCAATGGCAACCCACTCTAGTACTCTTGCCTGGAAAATCCCACGGTGAAGGAGCCTGGTAGGCTGCAGTCCATGGGGTCGATAGGAGTCGAAAACGACTGAGTGACTTCACTTTCACTTTTCACTTTCATGCATTGGAGAAGGAAATGGCAACCCTCTCCAGTATTCTTGCCTGAAGAATCCCAGGGACGGGGAAGCCTGGTGGGCAGCCATCTATGGGGTCACACAGAGTCAGACACGACTGAAGCGACTTAGCAGCAGCCCTTAAGTATATATCATCATATGTATAGCCTACACAGTTATCTAGTGAAGAGTATATACTAATTTACTTGACCTAATATTCATTCTTGGCCACAGATGTCTAGTAAATGTGTTGCACGGGCTTCAAGTTTAACATTTAGACATTTATTTTTAGTCATTATTACAACCCCCAAAAAAGAGAGGAAAATGTAAGGAAAACTTGCACCTAAATTTTCACACACCCATAGGTAACTACTGCAAATGCTCAAGTATATGTTGGCAGAACAGCCATTCATTATTGTTTTATAAAAGTAGAATTATGTATACAAATTATTCTGTAACCTGTGATTCAGACCCAGAAAACACACTTTCCATGTCAATAAATAAATTTATACAAGGCCACTTGGTAACCAGAAAATATTCCACTTAGAGAAGAAACCTACATCTTCAATCATTCTTATTTTGCAAATATTTGTGTTGTTTTCAACTTTTTACCCTCTAACACATCACTGCAAGGCACACATCCTTCTTGCTAAATAAAATTTATTATAATCTAGATTTTCATTGTTATGGATGAATTCCCAGAGGTAGAAATTGTTGGTATGACATACGTAATTCTTTGATAAAAATATTAGCAATCTGATCTCCTGAAAGTCATTTTTATAACAATTTTGTCAAAATGGAATGGTATGTTTAGTGGAGTGGATGAACAACTGGAAATACAATACAAAAAAGAATGGAATGATATTTGGAATGTTAATAATATGGGATATAAGGTGGATTTGAAATGTAATACTGAATGGAATGAAATGAGACTGCAGAGCAAACTAGAATGAGATGAGGAATAGAAAATGGACTTGAAGAGGGTATGGAAAGGAAAACTGAATGGAAATTGAATGGAATATAATGGGAAAATGGAATGGAAAGGAGGATGGAAATAAATATTTAATGGCATACAAAATAAAAAATATAACATCATATGAGAAAAGGAATATAGAATAAAATAAAATTTTTAAGAAAAAGAACAAAATTGAAATTAAATAGGAAGGAATACAGAATGGAACTGAAAATGCAGTGGCAGGAAATAAATGGACTATGAAATATTCACTATTTAAAAATAGATGAAATGGAAAAGATGAAATGGGACTTGGAATGAAATATAAAATACAATGTCTTAAAGGGTGGGATAGAAATTGAATAAAAATGAAATGGAAGATGGAAAATGAAATTACTGATGAATGAAAGGAGGCACTAAAATGAGAATACATTAAAAGAATGTGTTTAAATCAGTTACTGCTCCATAACTTGATGCTGTGAAACAATAATTATAGATTCTGCAGATCTGCAGTTGAGACAGGGTTTGTCTCTATTCCACTGTATCTGGGCCCTCAGCTGGAAAAAATTGAATGGCTACTAGGTCATGAGGGAAGAACAATCAGTGATGATTCCTAGAATTTGGCTAGAGAATCTGGGTGGATGGAACAGGAAAAACTCGCTGAAAGGGAAAACTCGCTCAGTAGAGGAGCAGATTGGGAAGAGAATGGAAGCTGGTGATTCTGTTCTGACCAAGCTGACCACTACAACCCGAATGGTTGTGCTACTCATTTAGAGGAACAAACCCCAACTCACCTCATAACATTCCATATGTTCTAGAGGGCAACTTTCACCAGTTTCATGGATCCTGTATTCCTCTCAGGTATCATTTCAGACTACTCTCTGATATCCGTCCCTTCCTTTACTCCTTTTTGTAGTCTTTCTGGAACTGAGTGATAATCCTTGAGTTAATAATAACTAAGATGTCTCCATTTGTCCTTGCTCTCATTTAAAGATATATCTATTTCTATATATAAATACATATAAGGAGAAATATTTATGGAGAGAAAATGTATATACTTCTCCATGTATGTATATCTTATATGTATGTATATATTTCTATATATATTTTTATATAAAAACTACAAAATTGTCTTTACATATATTATTTTTAAATAAAAATATATTACATATATAAAATTTTCTATATATTTTTATATAGAAATAAATTATATATATATAACTTCATTAAATATAGACTTACATATTTATATATTACATTAAATATATACTTTTATATGGGCTTCCCTGATGGCTCAGTGGTAAATAACCCACCTGCCAGTGCAGGAGACATAAGTTTGATCCCTGGGGCAGGAAGATCCCCTGGAGAAGGAAATGGCAACCCACTCCAGTATTCTTGCCTGGGAAATCCCATGGACAAAGGAGCTTGCCGGGCTACAGTCCATGGGGTCACAAAAGAGTTGGAGGAAATGGCAACCCACTCCAGTGTTCTTGCCTGGAGAATCCCAGGGATGGCGGAGCCTGGTGGGCTGCTGTCTATGGGGTCGCACAGAGTCGGACACGACTGAAGCGACTTAGCAGCAGCAGCAGAGCAACTAAACAACAACAACAATCTACCTGTGTATCTATCTACCTGCCTACCAATCTATCCATCCATCCATGATTTCCTTTGGCTACTGTAAAAATATTAACACAATTTTGATGACTTAATGTAATAGAAATGTATTCTTTCAAAACCCTGGAGGCAACACATAAAGATTCAGTATCACTGGGCCACAATCAAGGTATGGGCAGGCCTGCAGTCCCTCTGGAGACAATAGAGGAGAATCTGCTCTTGACTCCTCCAAATTCTAGTGGCTGCCCACCTTCCTTGGCTGATTGCCATCATCACCCTAATTTCCACCTCTGTCTTCCCATGGCTTTCTCTGTATTTGTACATCTCTCTTACATCTTTCTACATCTGTCTTTGCCTCTCTCTTAAAAGAACATGTGATAGCATTTAGGGCTCACCCAGATAATAAAGAATTATCTCCCCACCTCAAGACTTCAAGATCTGTAACTTAATCACATCTGCAAGGTCCTTTTTTTTTTTTTTTAAACCATATAACGTAATGTTAGCAGCTTCCATTGATTCCATTGATTAGGATGTGTATATCTTTTGGTGGATCATTATTCAACCAACCACACTATCCATCAATCTCTCAACCTACCTATCTTTATACCTACAGAGCTTTCTTACATAGATTAGGATCACATCCCCTAAGGAGCAGTAGTTCTCCACTAGGTACATTTTTTCCCTGAGGAGACTTGTGATATTAATAAAATCCCTGGAGATATTTTTGGTTGTCCCAACTGGTAATGGTGGAAGTGCTATGGGCATCTAGCATGTAAAGGAGAGAGACGCTGCTAAACCCCCTCAATTCACAAGATAACATCCTACAAGGGATTATTTATCAGAATCACGTCAACAGTGTCAAAGTTGACAAACCCTGCTGAAGACGATTTAGAAAAGCTGATAACAAATTTTAAATCCCGAGCAATCCCTCCAGTGATTGATAACTATTGTTAAACATTTGATATGTCATCAGAGTGAAGTCCCAGGAAGTTGACAGAGCAGAGAAATCTAAAAATCCATCCCTCCACAAGCAAGCGTTGGCAAAAAAAAAAAAAAAAAAAAAACCCTCAGTATCAACTTGGTTTTGAACTCTATAATTTAATTTAAAAACTTAGAACCAAAAAGTGCTTAATGAATTAAAGGCATTTTTTGTTACCTGCCTACCATCCCCATTCCTTGGTTAGGCAGTAGCTCTGTGGATGGCAGCCTGAATTCCTGATTCAGCTTGCTGGTGCCAGAGGGAGAAATATAGACGTTTTTCTCAGAGTTGTGGTTGTGCATTTTGACCTGTTTTGTGGCTCCCTGAGGAATCAGCTCAGAGATTTGCCTTTGCTTCACCTACCTCAGAACTGTCAGGGCTGGAAAAGCCTCCCGGGTGAGCATTTGTTGAAAATATTTCAAAGCAAATACTACCTCTCACACAACTCAATATCTAAAAAACAAACAACCTAAAAATTGGGCAGAAGACTGGGATAGAAGTTTTTCCAAGGAAGACACACAGATGGCCAACAGGCACATGAAAAGATGCTCAACATCACTAATTGTCAGGGAAATGCAAATCAAACCACAGTGAGCTCTTCTCATACCTGTAACTGCTCAGTCATGTCTGACTCTTTGTGACCCCCATGGATTGGAGTCTGGCAGGCTCCTTTGTCCATGGAATTTTCCAGGCAGGAATACTGGAGTGGGTTGCCATTCCCTTCTCCAGGGGATCGAACCTGGGTCTCCTGTGTTGCAGGCAGATTCTTCACCATCTGAGCCATGTGTGTAAAATCCTTACACCTGTAAGAATGCTTTTTATCAAAAAAGCAAACAAATAAGTGCTGGTGACCATGTGGAGAAGAGAACCCTTGTGCACTGGTGGTGAGAATGTTAACTGGCACAGCCACTACAGAAAACAGTATGGACGTTCCTTCAAAAAACTAAAACTAGAACTACCATATGATCTAGCAATTCTATTCCACGGTATATATTCGGAAAAGACAAAAACTCTAATTTGGAAAGATTCATGCACCCCAATTCATTGCAGCATTATTTACAATAGCACAGTTATGGAAGCAACCTAAATGTCCATCAACAGATGAATGAATAAAGAAGATGTGGTATTTGTTGTTGTTCAGTCACTTGGTCGTGTCCGACTCTTTGAGACCCCGTGGACTGCAGCACGCCACGCTTCCCTATCCATCAGCAACTCTGGAGCTTCCTCAAATTCATGTCCATTGAATGGGTGATGTCATCCAAGGTATATATACCACATCCAACATGTGGTGTAGGTAGCACTAGTGGTAAAGAACCCATCTGCCAATGCAAGAGACATAAGAGATGCAGGTTTGATCCCTGGGTCAGAAAGATCTCCTGGAGGAGGACATGGAAACCCACTCTAGTATCCTTGCCTGGAGAATCCCATGGACAGGGGAGCCTGGGGGGCTACAGTCCATAGGGTTGACAGAGTCAGATACGACTGAAGTGACTTAACACATACATATATAAATATACTGGAGTGGGTTGCATTTCCCCCTCCAGAGGATCTTCCTGACCCAGGGATCAAACCCACATCTCCTGCATTACAGGTGGATTCTTTACTACTGAGCCACCAAGGAAGCCCCATCCCTGAGGTAGAGTGTCTCACCTCAAGGAGACTGAGACTCCTACAGCAGGCTGCTTGCTCTAACTAGGTCCATTGTGCTGATGCTGACCACCGTGGTGTCTTGGTGTGAGAAGAGTCTCATGCAGATAGAGGTATCTGGGACTAAGTTACTTCCCTGACTGGGTCCCTTTTACCCTGTTCTTCTCTTGTCACCCTCCCCACCCCCAAAGCCCCCCAGGTCTCTGTACAGGGAGGAAAGTCTGTGGCTCACAGGAACAAAGACTTCCTGGATCAGGCTGCATGTGGGACTTGGATTTTCACCATTTTAATAGGTGTGCTGTGGGTCTCGTTCACTTTTAACTACAGGTTAGTCAGACAGCCTTCATTAAAGCAGAACTGTTACCCACATGAAATCAAACATAAATGAAAAGTAAAATCTGCCAGAGAGCAAGAGCAAGATTAAACACAGAACTGGGGGTTTATAGCGCTTTTATAAAATTCCTTGAGGCTATTCATAGCCAAACCTGAAAGCTGTATCAAGAAGGAGTGAAGTCTGGGGTCTTAAAATTTCCTTTTTGCCATTAGAGAAAAAAATCTATGTACAACTTCTATTGGAAGGCATTTAAAGCACCCCATGGAACAAATTTAGAAATGTTACAATTTAAAAGCAGAGCTGGAACTAGGTTGTGTAAAACATTAACCATACGATGGGAAAAGTCAATGCAAGTAGAATACCTAGGCAGAGCACTACGGATTGCACGTATTTGGTAATCCCTATATCTTTCTGAAAGGATACAAAAGCTTTTATGAAAGCCCTTTTTCTTTGCTATAAGAACCTCAATCCTCCAACAATTCATTCAGATTAAGTTAATTCTTCTTTTATGCCTAAAGCATCCAAGTAGGGCATTCCTATATTTCACCATGTAAATCCCTGTGATATTTATCTAATCAACAGCTGGATCTTTGGTGTTTAGGAGGAAAAAAATAGGTCAGTGGGAAATCTTGAAACAACTACGGAGAATAACATATTTGACTTCCCTGACTGAAGGATACATGTGATACTAATTTGGGGAAATAGGACCTTCTCTCTGCATTTCATCCTTCCTGTCTTCAGATTGGGCTCCACAAAGAGAACCTTAAGCTCTGCTCTACAATTTCAAGGTTTTGGGTTTTTTTTTTTTTTCCTATCTTTTTTTTTTTAAATTTTATTTTATTTTTAAATTTTACATAATTGTATTAGTTTTGCCAAATATCAAAATGAATCCGCCACCGGTATACATGTGTTCCCCATCCTGAACCCTCCTCCCTCCCCATACCATCCCTCTGGGTCATCCCAGTGCACTAGCCCCAAGCATCCAGTATCGTGCATCGAACCTGGACTGGCATCTCGTTTCATACACGATATTTTACATGTTTCAACACCATTCTCCCAAATCTCCCCACCCTCTCCCTCTCCCACAGAGTCCATAAGACTGTTCTATACAGTATACTAACGCATATATATGGAATTTAGAAAGATGGTAACAATAACCCTGTGTACAAGACAGCAAAAGAGACACTGATGTATAGAACAGTCTATCTTCTTTTTTAAAAATTTTGGCTAGTGAAGCAGAGTCTCTGACTTTAAGGTTGCCTGAGTGTGTGTTCTAGTTTTACCTTTGAAAAATGCCACCTTAAATCTGGAAAGACAGGTATAGGAGCCAAGATGTGCTTACATTGTTGTTCAGTCACTAAGTGGTGTCCGACTCTGCAACCCCACGGATCTGCTTACATAATCATGGATTTTTTTCCCTCCAAGGACCACGCTAAGTTCTCAGGGTAAAGAATGAAGAAATAACCCTTTTGGCTTTGGCAGAGGGAGGGGAGAGTAACTGTTTGTAAATACCCCCATAATCTTCCTATAACCAAAGCCTACTTTCCAGGATAAGATACTTCGAAATAGCATAATTCTGAAATTTTATCCTGGCTAGAAAATGAAATCCCTCTCCAATCTGTCACCCATGGTTTTCCTGGCCTCACCTGGTGGGGGCGGAGGGTGGGGGGAGCTTTAAGGAGATGAATTGGGAATGTTGCAGTCTAAGAAGTCGAAGTAGTAGAAAAAAGGCAAAAATGATATATCACTGGAGGAGGGACAGAAACCATTGTTAAGGTCATAGCACTGAAACACAGGCCCTCTAAAGACTGACAGTCAGGTTATAGAATGCTTCCTGTCCTCCACACCCTACCACCAAATCAACAAGGCTCCAGTATAGTGACACCGTGTACCAACCCTTGTGTCCTTGTCTTTAAAGTAAAATGCTGACTCAAGAATTAATGATTGGGAAATGTGAAGATGAAGAACCATCCAATGGCTTTTGGGCTGGGGAACTGGTAACAATTTAGACTATATATTTGCCATTTAGCAACATAAACCAACTCCCAGTTCCCTGAAAGATATGAATAAAGGCCTGACACATTCTTAACTTGTTTTTAAAGGATGTAGACCCACCTCCAGATGAAAACTGCTGACCCCAAGAACACAGAACATAGACTGGTTGAAACTGGAAGACTGATGATACTTGAAACTTCACCTTGATGCCAACTGATGGTAGAATTTTCCACGAGCTGATCATGCCTTGCTCCTTGAACACTATAAAATTCCTTACTGCCCCCTCCAGGGTGAGTCACACAGCCTTGAGGGTATTAGCCTGTGTGGCCCCCTTTAACTGTCAAGGCAGTAAAATCTACTCCTTTCAACTTCACCCAAAACTCTGTCTCTGTGTTTCAATTTGCCACCAGGAAACAGAGGCCAGGTTTCAGCAAAAATAGTAACTCTGGGTAACAGCTGGAAAAGCTGTAAGAAACAGCTCAGGGAACAGTGCACAGAGAAACCCCAAAGCCAAAATGGGGAACCAAAATAAGGACACGAGAGGAATTTGATGCTTCTAGCACCCATAGCCACCATGAACATTTATCACAACCCTCCTCTGAGCCAGATTAACAAATCTTCACACTAACAGACTCTTCACCACAGTTTTATAACCCAAACATCTACCTTTCAACAACAACAAAAAAGGACAAAGCATATCAAAACAAACCCATAGTCTTAAAAAACAAAAGAAACATCAGAACCATACTCAGATACAGCACAGGTATTAGAATTATCAATGAATTTAATATAACTCTGAGTAATATGCTAAGTTGTTTAATGGAAAAAGTAAATAACATACAAGAACAGATCTGTAATATAAGCAGAAAGATTGAAACTCTAAGAAAAACAAATTCCAGAAATCAAAAAACACAGAAACAGAAATTAAAAATGCCCTCAACTACCTCATTAGTAGACTCCACATGTTTGAGGAAAAAAATTGAAGATGGGTCAATAGGAAGTTCTCAAAGTAAAATGCAAAGAAAATAAATATTTTTCTAAAAAAGAATGTATACACATGTATAACTGAGTCACTGTGCTATACAGCAGAGATTGGCAAAACACTGTAAATCTACTATATTTCAATGTATTTTTTAAAAATAAAGTAAAAAATTAAAAAAACAAAAACAGAATAACCAAGAACAGTGGGGCAATATGAAAAAGTAACATACGTGTAATTAGAGTACCAGAAGGAGTAGAAAGAGAAAATGGAGCAAAATAAATATTTGAAGTAATAATCACTCAGAACTTCTCAAAATGAATGACAGATAATGATGGATAAATTATAGATCTGGGAATCTCAAAGAACATTAAGCAAGATAAATACAAGGAAAAAAGCTACACTTAGACATATCATATTCAATTTGCACATTAAAAAAGAATGAATTTGAAAAAAAGGAAAATAAAGTATCTTATTTATAAAGGAATAAAGACAAGACTTACAGTGGACTTCTTGTCAGAAAACATGTAAGCAAGAAGAGAGGGCTGTGAAATATTTAAAAGTGATGAAAAGTGATGAAAGTATCCTTCAAAAGTAAAGGAAAAATAAAGACTTTCTCGGAGAGAAAAAATGTGGCAAATCATTGCCAGTAGACCTGCCCTGTCAATAATATTCAGAGAAGATCTTTATGTATAAGAAAAAATATATCTGATATATACCTGTATATTTATCAGAAGATTTGATTTTCATTGAAAAAAAGCATCTGAGAAGAAATAAATGAAGATAAAATATTTTCCTTTTCCTAATTTAATTTCCTTTTCTTAGCCTAAAATATACCTTTCTTTAAAGCATTAATAATAACAATGTATGGGGTTGGGGGCTTCCCTGGTGGCAGACTGGATAAGAATCTGCCTGCCAATGCAGTTAACACAGGTTCAAGCCCTGGTCTGGGAAGATCCCACATGTCACAGAGCAACTAAGCCTGTGAGCCATAACTACTGAGCCTGTGCTCTAGAGCCTGCAAGCTATCAATACTGATGCCTGCGCTCTAGAGTCTGTGCTCCAGGACAAGAGAAGCCACTGCATTGACAAGCACCCACACCACAAGAAAGAGTAGCCCCTGCTCACTGTGAATAGAGAATGTCTGCACAAAAGCTGACCTGGTGCAGCCAAAAACTTAAAAAAAATTTTTTTTAAATATTAAAAAAAATAAATGAATGACTACCTAAAAAAACAAATGAATAAATGACTACTTAAAAAATGTATGCAGTGACTATATCATATAGGTAAGTGAAACAATACATGCAAGGTCACAGGGAAAGCAGGCAGGATTTGAGAATATTCTGTTATAAGGTACCTGTGCCACATGTAAAACAGTATAGTGTTATCTGAAGGTGAACTAACACTAATTAAAAATATGTCTATTTTAAACCTTAGAGCAAGCACTGAAAATTTTTTAAAATAAATATAAATAATAGGCTGAGACAGGATATAAAATAGAACCAAATAAAATCAGAGAAGGCAGAAAATGACGAGGAAGAAACAAACAGGAAATAGAACACACAGAAATCAGTTACATGGGTGGTAAATATTAATCTAGCTATATAAATAAACACTTTACATGTGAATAGTCTAAACATCCCAACTAAAATACAGAGATAGAGTGGATAGAAAAAACTAGACCAATTTTCCTTAGAAGGTAGTGGTTTAAGGGAAGAAATGAGTGTCTTGCTGCCCAACAGGAGAATTGCCAAAAAGGGATCAACAATAGAAACAGAACAAAAAGAGGACAGAAATGAAGATTCAGAGCCTATAGCTTCTAGGCCTCTTCAACAAGTACACCTGATCTGAGAAGAAAACCTTGGGAAAGAACAAATACAGTGAATGGCAGCAAGTTACCTGTTATTTCCAGACCAAAATCTGTGCCCTCATCACAGCCCAGTGACAACAGAGTGCAGACAGAGGAACTAGACTGTGATAGCCTGAAGCAGGACTTTTTTCTATTTTTTAGGTCACGCCATGCAGCATGTTTAACTTATATGCAGAGTACCTGCTTATTTAACTTACATGCAGAGTACATTATGCGAAATGCTGGGCTGTATGAACCACAAGCTGGAATCAAGATTGCTGGCAGAAATATCAATAACCTCAGATACCCAGATGACACCATGCATATGGCAGAAAGCGAAGAAGAACTAAATAGCTTCCTGATGAAAATGAAAGAGGACGGTGAAAAAGTTGGCTTAAAATTCAACATCCAAAAGCTAAGATCATGACATCATCCCATCACTTCATGGCAAATAGATGGGGAAACAATGGAAACAGTGACACACTTTATTTTCTCGGGCTCCAAAATTACTGCAGATGGTGACTGCAGTCATAAAAATTTTTAAAAGACACTTGCTCCTTGGAAGAAAAGCTGTGACCACCCTAGACAGCATATTAAAAAGCAGACATTATTTGCCAACAAATGTCCGTCTACTCAAAGCTATGGTAGTAGTCATTATGCATGTGAAAGTTGGACCATAAAGAAAGCTGAGAGCTGAATAATTGATGCTTTTGAACTGTGGTGTTGGAGAAGACTCTTGAGAGTCTCTTAGACTACAAGGAGACCAAAGCAATCAATCCTAAAGGAAATCAGTCCTGAATATTCATTGGAAGGACTGATGTTGAAACTGAAACTCCAATACTTTGGCCACCTGATGCGAAGAACTGACTCATTTGAAAAGACCCTGATGCTGGGAAAGATTGAAGGCGGGAGGAACAGGGGACGACAGAAGATGAGATGGTTGGATGGCATCACCAACTCAATGGACATGAGTTTGAGAAAACTCCAGGAGTTGGTGATGGACAGGGAGGCCTGAATTGTTGCAGTCCATGAGGTCACAAAGAGCTGGACACGACTGTGTGACTGAACTGACCTGAATGCAGCATGTGGGATCTTAGCTCCCCAACCAAGGATTGAACCCATGGCCCCTGCACTGGGAGCACAGAATTTTAATCACTGGACCACCAGGGAAGTTCAGGACACTGCAGATGAAATGAGAAAAGAATTAACTAAGCTAAAAGAAGAGCTTATTGATTCAAACAGGCAGGAACTGAACAAGTCAAATACCACATAGAGCAACAAACTAAGGAGAGATAGGACTTTAATCCGGAGAAAGAAAAAAAAAAAAAAAAACACCTACAAAGAATAACTGTTAACATAAAAAACCCTTACATTTTGTGGGCTATAAGAAGAAAATGGAGATAGTTAGAAGGAGGAAAAAACCAACATAGTTTGAAAACCTTCTGACATTACTATTCCTTCAGACATTACTCTTACTTCAGACATTACTATTCTGGTGATAAGCTATTTCCCTCCCAGTTTGCTGCTTTTTTCTTCACAACAGGATGGAAGAGAGTTGTATAGAAATTCCTATATCACTTATGAAGAAAATACTAAACCTGTCAGGCAAGATACTGTGCACTGAAATATTTTCTTGTCAAGAGAAAAATCACACATTTTCCACTACCTGTTGCAAAAATAAAGAAAAGATAGGTTGGAGAAGACAGAGGATGACATAGTTAGATGGCATCACTGACTCAATGCACATGGGTTTGGGTGGACTCCAGGAGTTGGTGATGGACAGGGAGGCCTGGTGTGCTGCGGTTCATGGAGTCACAAAGAATCAGACACGACTGAATGACTGAACTGAACTGAACTGAAGAGACTCTCAAGAGTCTTTAAAGGATTATTAATTAAATAAAAATGAAACACACCTTAGCAAAATCTGTGGGCTACAACTGAACAATGTACATGGAAATTTATAACTTAAAATGCATATATAAGCACAGAAAAAAGACCTAAATTAATTACCTAGGCTTCCACCTTAGGAAACAAGAGAAAAAAAGAACAAATTAAAACTTTAAAATATTTTATTTTATTTTAAGGTATAGTTAATTAACAATTTTGTGTTAGTTTCAGGTGTAAAGTAAATTAAACTTAAAGCAAGGATAATAATTGCATAATAAAAATTAGAGCAGAAATCAGCAAAATTAAAAAAGGAAAACAATAGAGAAAAAATATCAATGAAACTGAAGGCTGATTCTTTTTTTAAAATCAATAAAATTGATAAGAAAACAGACAAATCTCAGTTGAGGGACATTATAAAAATTACTTGAGAAGGTACTCCTCAAAACTGTCAAGTTTGTCAAAAATAAAAAAAGTCTGAGAAACTATCACAGCCAATGAAGACCTTGAGGAGACATGATCTAACACTGTTCTCCTGGAGGGGACTCAGGAGTTTATCAAAGAACATTAGATAAAAACTAGGGAAATCTGGAAAAATTATGGAGTATAGAAAATAATGTATTAATATTGGTTCTTTAATTGTGACAAACATAGCCTACTAATGGAAGATATTAACAATAGAGGAAGTGGATATAGTTTATGTATATGGAAAATCTCTGGACTATAGAAAATAATGTATTAATACTGGTTCTTTAATTGTGACAAACATAGTCTACTAATGGAAGATATTAACAATAGAGGAAGTGGGTATAGGATATGTATATGGAAAATCTCTATACTATCATCACAACTTTTCTGTAGATCTAAAGCTTTTACACACAAATAAAAATTACAGAATTAAGAGACTAAAATAGTATTTATTATTCCAAGTCCACTTGTTACATTTATACAAAATGCTTCTATTTCAACTTTTGACTTAACATATATCATGGGCATTGACAATTATGCTTACTATAGCATTAAAATACCCCACATTAGTACAATTCAGAATTTTACCCATTTTAGAATACTTTTGCTTTAAGATGAGACATAGAATAGATGCAAATGCTCCATAAAATAAAGATGGAATCTTTAAAATTCCAGATGACATTAGTTCTACATTCTTAACCACTACTCTGTCTCTAAAAACCCCCAATATATAGGAAACAGAAAACATTTTATATTAGTGATATAGTACATGAGAGTTGACAAAAAGGATAAAATGAAGACATAAGAAGTTGATTCTGGGACCTCCCTGGCCATCCAGTGGTTAGAATTCTGCCTTGTAATGCAAGGGATGTGGGTTTGATCCTTGGTCAGAAACTAAGATCACACATGCCATGGGCACCACAACTACTGAACCCACATCCTGAAATGAAAGATTCCACAACTAAGTTGCAGCTAAGACCCAACACAGCCAGATAAATAAAATGCTTTCTTTAAAAACTTGATTCTGTCTTACTCTGATATCCCAACCTCGAAAAAGGAATGCAAGTAAATAAAATATATCCAAAGAGCTCTAAAATGATTCCAAGGCAAGATGGACTAGGTGATGAAACTGCTTCACAGCATAAGCTCTCAGAGAGCAAATAGAAAACCCGTCCTTGGACTTTGTGCTTGAGACTTTAAGCTTATGCCTAAGCGTCACAGTATGCTGGTTGGCATTTAATCACTGTGATTGACAGGGCTTCATGTAGCTGACCTCATATGTCAAGAACAGGAAATACAGAGGCTAAGTCTATAAAAGGTAGAGTATAGAAATAGTTAACCTTGTAATTTTATTGTTTCTCATTTCTCATGGCCCAAGGAAAGGCTACTAATTCTCATGAGCAATACTTAGAACACCAATTATATATCTTAATATGCATGCCACCTCAAGACAATATTTTCAGACAAAAATGCATTAGAGTTTTAATTACAAGCTTAGTCATTTTAGTTTTCTTAATAAAGAAAAATGCTAAATCTATATAAAGGTCTTGTACATTCTGGAAATATAGACAAATATATAAAATGTCATCAAGAACATGGTCAATCTGCAAAATAGTAATAAAATTATCTGAATTTCCTGACTTTAGGGCCACTCTGAAGATTGATATTGTATATGCTTCAAGATGCATTACTAATTGGGGGTAGAGTTGAAAAATAATATGTATTTTATTGTTCCATTTTTTTAAGTCATGACCACATTTCCATCCATTCAGAATAAACTCATAATAAGGTTATATGGTGGTGGGGATGAGGGAGGGGATTCTCAAGGGAGCATTTTGTTATGACTGCATGTTTGGAATTCTTACAGTGAGAAAACAGTCATAGAACACTTCGGTGTTTTCAACAGATCAGAACAAATCACTTGCAAAACACTCCACTCCCCACTCTGAAGCCCCAAGTCATTTTGAGTACAAGGATGGAAACAGCGGATGTCACTGTGATTACTCCTTGTGGCACAAACTGTGTGATCCTTGACAAATCACCTCCCCCCCACCCCCAACCCTGTGCTCCAGGCTCTACATCCAAAGAATGACAATTTGTAAGATTCCTACTTTACTATTTCAATTATTTACCAAATGATTAGAGGTCAAGTAAGAACTTATATCCACCTAGTGGGCCTATGCTGGCTCTTACAACTGTTCATTTCATCATGAAATGAAGTGACACAATGCTTCCAAGGGATATGGCCAAAATTTCCTTAAAAAAATGTGTCTACATGAGTCTCCACCCTGTAAATCTTTTGGAACAGAATATTCCCAAGTGTTTAAGTCTGGCTGGAGAAGAGACCTCTGATGGGAAGGGATGTGTGGGTTCTCTAACAGTCTAGCAGCAACTCTAGACACACACATACCTTGTGCTGCAGCCTCCCCAACTAAAATCTAGTCTGGGACTCAGATTTCAATCTCTATGAGAGTTGCAGTTTGACAGAAGTGCACAGACTGATAACTCCCTTCATTAGTAAGAAATATTAATCAAGGATCAGTTAATTAATCAAAAGGACTGTGGCCGAGAGAAGGATCCTGAATGAGGGCTGAATGTGGCCACTCACCCCAGAAGAAAGAGGGTCTCACGGAGCCAAGTCCCAACTGTTAGCCCTGGGAAGCTTCCAGTAGGGGTGGCCAGATGGTACAATTCCTGACCTTCTCCTGCTGCTGCTGCTGCTAAGTTGCTTCAGTCATGTCTGACCCTGTGCGACGCCATAGACAGCAGCTCACCAGGCTCCGCTGTCCCTGGGATTTTCCAGGCAAGAACACTGGAGTGAGTTGCCATTCCCTTCTCCAATGCATGAAAGTGAAAAGTGAAAGTGAAGTCGCTCAGTCGTGTCCGACTCTATGCGACCCCATAGACGGCAGCCCAACCAGCCTCTGCTGTCCATGGGATTCTCCAGGCAAGAACACTGGAGTGGGTTGCCATTTCCTTCTCCAATGCATTAAAGTGAAAAGTGAAAGTGAAGTCGCTCAGTCGTGTCCGGCTCCTAGCGACCCTATGGACTGCAACCTACCAGGCTCCTCCGTCCTTGGGATTTTCCAGGCAAGAGTACTGGACTGGGGTGCCACTGCCTTCTCCATCCTGTAAGGCAGGTGAGGACATTAAGTGAGAATAGACAGGTGGGGTGGGGTCTCACACAGCCCCGCTTATTAGTCTGCTCAGGGATACGCCACATATGCGTGGCCGGAAGTCACGCCCCTAACTTCCCCCTCCGGAAGTGAGACTGGTGAGGGCACCATCTGAGGATAGAGGTCACAAATCAAGAGAGACAAGTTCCGGTTCTGCAAAGAGTCCAGGTAAAGATTCTGAACCAGGACTGAGGGGCCGCCCACCCAGAGAGGAAGGGCCCCCCACAAAGCCCTGCCCCCGCCCCCCAGCCCGGAGAGCTCTGGAATAACTGTCCGAATGAGGCACCCGCTCATTTGTTCCGGGGGTGGGTATGGGGAGGGTGGTCTCAGGGGAAAGAGGGCTTTGCTCTAGGGTGGAGTCCTAGGCCTGCAAGGGGTGTAGGTGAGGACTTGTGAGTAAGACCTGAGGGTATCGCCCCTCTCAGAAAAGAGAAACAGCCACACCCTGGCTGTAGGCGTTGGAAAGCCCTATGGAGGTAGATAGAAGTAGTGCCGCTGAGCTCCTCTTTGGGCGCCTCAGGCCTGTAGAGACCTGTCCATAGGTCACCAGAGGGAAGATTCCCGGGCTCTGTAGGTGTCCCGGTGAGGCTCTTCATTGAGAAATTATGGGACCACTTATCCAAAAATGGCCGAGATCCATGAGAGCCCCGTCCCTGCTCTCATCTCTAGGAAACCCCAGAATACCTTTTAGACCGAGATACCCTTTGACTTTCACTCCTGGTGATATAGGGAGGTGAGACATGTCCCAAGGGAGCCCTGGCCTCAGGAAAACAGAGGGGAAGTGACCTAGGGCCTTCTAGGGGTCAAAGTGAGGGCCCTCAGTGAGAACTGGGGGAACTACCCACCCCAGAATAGACAGCATCCTCCCCCGCATCCACACCCTGGTTGTTAGACCCGGGCAGCTCTCAATAAATCTATTACACTCAGGCATCCTCAGACTTCCTACTCGGGGTTCTCAGGGAAGTAACTACCCTACTCTGAGGAGGGGGGGCAGGTGGTCCTAGTTCAGGAGGAGGAAACGTTCCAATCAATGCATTGAGTCAACATGAAGACCCTTAATGAAGGCTGAGCAGATAACACACCTTTGAACACAAGGGACCGCACATGCCTCAACCTTGCCCTGCTTTCAGTCTGAGAGGGCCAGCTGCATCCTGAGGAATTTTTCCATTCCTCCTTCAGGTTATTATGGAACAGGTGGTGTAGGACAGAAGTCCTGTGAGGCCCTCTAGAGCGCTGTCCTCGGGGAAGACCTGTGGAGGTAGCCTCCATGAGAGCTGTGATGGCAAAGTTTACCAGCTGAGACCAGTCACACCCTCCCCCTCTCCCTTAAACTGTGGGCCCTCTTAACCCACTCTCTTGATGACACTCCTGTCAGCTGTCACCTATGACTGATAATAAGAAGAGTCCATGCTTCCCACATGAGCAATACTTTTAGGCACACAGGGAGACCCAGGGCCTGGCAGGTGCACAGGTAACACAAGCTGAGAATGAGGCTTCCTATTCCTCCTCCTCTTCTCTGATCCCCCACCCCATGGAGGACGTTTCTATTTCTGGGACACCCAGTTCTTCCCAGTGTCCTCAGAGTGCCTCCTTCTCCTCCACTGTCACCACAGGTACCTCATTAAGCAGATCAACAGAGGGTTCCAGCATCCAGGAAGAGATGGAAAAATCAGATGGGGGTTCCACTAGCCAAGAAGAGATGGAACAATCGAGCACTTTGCAATCCCTGCCAGACCTTGAGAACTTGCACATAGACCTTCTAGATGAAAAGGTGGAACTGCTAATCAATTTCCTGCTGCAAAAGTATCAAATGAGAGAGCCAGTCACGAAGGCAGACATGATTGGTAATGTTGTCAAAGAGTACAAGGATGACTTCCTTGAGATTCTCAGGAGTGCCTCTGAGCGCATGGAGCTGGTCTTTGGCCTTGATGTGAAGGAAGTGGATCCCATCAACCATAGCTATACCCTTGCTAACAAGCTGGATCTCACCTACAACGGAATGCTGAGTGATCAACAGGGCATGCCCAAGACTGGCCTCCTGATAATTATCTTGGGAGTGATCTTCATGAAGGGGAACTGCGCCACTGAGGAGGAAGTCTGGAAAGTGCTGAATATGATGGATATATATTCTGGGAGGAAGCATTTCATCTTTGGGGAACCCAGAAGGCTCATCACCAGTGATTTGGTGATGGAAAAGTATCTGGAGTACCAGCAGGTGCCCACTAGTGATCCCCCTCGCTATGAATTCCTGTGGGGTCCGAGAGCCTATGCTGAAGTCAGCAAGATGAAATTGCTGGAGTTTTTGGCTAAGATCCATGGGACCAACCCCAAGAGCTTCCCATCTCAGTACGAGGAGGCTTTGAGAGATGAGGAAGAGCGAGCCCGAGCCAGAATTGAAGCTACGGCTGGCACAAGTGCCATGGCCAGTGCAAGTTCTGGTTTCTCCCACCCTTACTGAAGACTGAGGCAGCCTCTGCACTTTGCTCTTGAAAAGGGATGTCAATGTTTGAAACAGTGGAAGGCTGGAGTGGGATTAGGGGGAAAAAGTAGATAAAACCTGTGTATTCTTATATTTCACTGTGTTGGAAATTTACCTTTTTGGCATTTTTCATTTTTTTTTCTTTTAACAAGAGGATTTATGAGCGTTAAGAATGTAAGTTTATGAATGACATTGTTTAGACATCTATTACTGTTCCTCAGATTTAACACTAAGAGATTTGTTATCCTGTAATAAATGGAAACCAGGAATTTCCTTGGAAATTTCTAAGAATGCAGCAGTAAGATAGTTGGAGTCAATAAATAGCAATAAAAAGTAAAAAATGGTCAATTCCTGGCTTGTTTTTTCCCTGTTAATGTGTTCTACAAAAAAATTAAATACACATATTTGGATTTGCTTAGCTCATTCAAGATGTAGAAGGAACATTAACTCCAAACATTAATTGGGCAGCTACTCTTCAGAAGGCACCACACTAGTCCTGAGGACATTAGGATAAGTAAGACCCAATCCCCATCCATAGTATTTTAGCATATAGGAGCAGCAGTTACATAAAGATGATGGTGGGTATCATCTAAGACCTAAAGGACAAGGAAAAATGAGTGAGAAGATTGAGGATCCATATGACAGAAGTCAAGTTTAAATGCCCTGAGACGAAGCATACTGGGGTCTTGAGAAACCATAAGTCCTTCAGTGGAAGGTTCAGTGAAGCTGAGGGGTGGGCAAGGTGAGGCATGGAAGTGGTGAGCAGGAGCCAGACTCTCCAGTGTATCTGAGTCTGAA
Organism: Bos indicus; assembly: GCF_029378745.1. Classification (NCBI taxonomy): domain Eukaryota; kingdom Metazoa; phylum Chordata; class Mammalia; order Artiodactyla; family Bovidae; genus Bos; species Bos indicus. The sequence goes on from NC_091789.1 coordinate 114,410,575, forward strand.
GCTAATAACCTGAAACTTATCACACTGAACATAGTATTATGGTAAGCCAAAGAAATCTGTACTTCGGGCAGGAATGGAACTTGTCCTGTGCTCTTGTAGCAGTGCACCTGAACACAGTACACAAACTAGTTGTTTTATGTACACTGTTGTCAAGGAGTTTCTGAGAAACAGAGTGATGTTCCTTTGGAGTGCCACCAGCTACTGGGATGGCACTGTTTTTGCTGCTTTTAGAGAGCCAGAACCAACTCCATTCAAAGGACATTTTAATGAGATTATCTTGAGTGTAATTTATCAACCTCTATGTGAGATATTTTTGCCTTTTCATACTGTTTATGGGGTTCAAGACTCTGATGCTGGGAAATATTGAAGGCAGGAGGAGAAGGGGACAACAGAGGATGAAATGGTTGGATGGCATCACCAACTCAATGGACATGAGTTTGAGCGAACTCCAGGAGATAGTAAAGGACAGGGAAGTCTGGCATGCTGCAGTCCATGGGATCTCAGAGGTGAACACGACTGAGCAAGTGAACAACAGAAATGTGAGATCTAGATTTTTGGTAGAGGCAAAATAAATGAAAATAAGCATGGTTGGGTAGAAGGGCAGCTGAGTGGGAATGGAAGGAGTGCTCCTCTACACAAATTCTAGGGGCATTGAGGTGCATTCAGTTTAACAAAATTCCAAAACAGAAATAATATATGCTCTAAAGGGGGAAACTGATTTAGATTTTCTTGCTAATAACCATTTTTAACTGACTTGGTATACCATGTCCTAGAGTATTGCATTTCCCCTAACATCTTCTCAATAAATAAATCCCAATAAAGAGGGTATTGGGGTCTGAGGTCAAGATAATAGTAATACCTGCTAATCATTAAAGACCCAATGTACTAAAGACAGTACATTAGTTGTTTTACATTCAGCACATGGATTTCAACAGTCCTACAACACAGGGCTTATCAGTCCCATTTCGCAGATGAAAAAACTAAGGCTCACAGAGCTTGGCAATATGCCCAAGTTCGTATGGCAGAGTTGTATGTGGCAAAATTGGGACAAGACCCCTGATTGGAGAGTGTCTATTGCCCACCTGAGGCCCACTCCTCCCAGCTGTAGAACTTTTGTTTCTTAATTCCTCTGGACACTGAGTCCTGCTCCCAGTGGAATAGACAGCCCAGAATCATCTGCCCTCTTCCTGATGGAATATTCCAACTTCCTGTAGTCATCTCTTGATGGATCCTCATCACGGGATCCCTCTGAGAGCAACAGCCCTTACTCTGTAGAGTTCACATTGGACAGTGAATTTTAGAAACGTGATCGTCCTCCATCGGCATCTTTATCACACTCAAGGCATTTTCCAAATACACTGGATAGTAGAATATGACTGGGCACAGAACCTACTGGTTTCCAGCATATAACTCTGAAGTTAGAAAGGGGTTTTTGAAATCAGCCTTAACTCAGATGGTAAAGAATCTGCCTGCAATGCAGGAGACCCAAGTTTAATCCCTGGCTCATGAAGATCCTCTGGAGAAGGAAATGACTACCCACTCCAGTATTCTCACCTGGAGAATTCCATAGATAGCGGAGCCTGGCAGGCTATAGTCCATGGGATCACAAAGAGTTGGACACGACTAAGCAACAAATACTTGACATCTGAATTAGGAGTTTACTAGTGTCTTCTTTGAAACTGGACATATGTACCTATATGTGAGAATACTTACATGGTCAAAATCAAATCCTCTTCCACAAATGGTAGATAAGGAAACACCATGGAAATCACTGTATAAGCAAATATATAGAGAAGCTGAATTCCTACAAATTCTGCAGTATTTCTAGAAGGTGGAAAATGGTTCCTTGGCAGTCATGCTAGCTTTGATTATAAAATAAAGAAAAATAATTCACCATCCTTCCATTGCCTTTTATCTGTGGACACTCCCCAGAAGAAAATGCTAGTTTTCAGGTTGTCTATTGGCACCTGTACATTTTCATTTCACAGATGAAAATGTTCCATTATTTTCAGTCAGGTGACATGTAGGAGGGGCTCCCAAGTTAAGATATTGAACATGCACCAAAAAGAAAGGAGAAAATGCTCAGGCTACTGAGATGATAGAGGTTCTTTCAAAGAGCAGTGTAGAGAGGTACTACTGAGTGACGAAGGGTGAACCTTTCCTACTGATAATTTTCAGGCTCCTTTTGAAAATGAAATGGCATCCTATATTGGAAAGCACCTATCACATCTTAGGCTCTTGAAAAAGCTGGTTAATTGTAAGATGAATTTGTATTTCTCAGAAACTTCTCCAAGAAACAAAGAGGGTTGCTGTCATAACGAATTGTATAATAGTTGCTCTGTATTGAACACAGATTATCTAACAGTTTGTGGGAGAGACTGCAAATGTTCACCCATATCCTGGCTTCCTCTACTTCCTTGATTCCTGGAAATACTACACTGCCAAGTACATGCATAGCTAGAAAGGATTGTGTGAGTAGCCCTTGCCACTGAAATAGAAGCTTAAGTAATGATATTTGTCAGTTCCAGGCTAAGACACATGAGAACCAGTTTGACACTTGCATGCTTTTTTGTCTATTTGGCAGCAAACATGGAGAACCTGACTTGAGATGGTGGACATACAAGAGTTGGAAACCTGGAACTCTACTTCAACTGACAGCAGGGAGTCCCTGCCAACCTTGTCCACTTTATGTGCAGTGTAAATGCTTCTTGTTTTAAGCCATTCACGTTTCAGATTAAGAGAATTTTATCTCACTGAATAACAGCTACTAGCTCTGCTGTTGTCTGTTAGTTGCTCAGTCATGTCTGACCCTTTTCGACCCTATGGACTATAGCCCGCCAGGCTCCTCTCTCCATGAGATTTTTCAGGCAAGAATACTAGAGTGGGTAGTCATTCCCTTCTCCAGAGGATCTTCCTGACCCTGGGATCGAACCTGGGTCTCCTGAACCACCAGGGTAGCACAGTTCTGTTGTTAGACTTATTTAAATATTCCAATTACTAAGGTAACAGTACAAAGAGCTTTCTTGCAAAGAAAAAAAATTCTAACAAGACAAATATATCACAATTCCACTCTTTAGAATATTTCTCAAAAATTCAGCCATTCTCTAGAGTTAACCACTATGAACAATCTGATATGCTAAAGTTGATGCTAGGTTTTTTCACATAGAAATTTATTTAATAAACATACATTGTGATTTTTTAAATACATGGGTAGTGATGTATACATTCTTCTCCCTCTTGCCTCTGTGAATTAATAAATGATCAACTAATAAAATGAAGGACCTTCCATAGCAGGACATACGTATCTACTTCACTTTTGTAACTTCTACCTAGGCATGCCATGAATGTGTGCAGGAAATCAGCCATTCTTCCACTGATAGACACAGAGTTGCTTCCCACTTCATGCTATGACCAATAGTACTGAAATAAGCATTTTGGAACATAAATTCTTCGGAAAATATGCACTTTTTAAAAGACATAGCTGTGTGTAACCTATATTCAAGTAGAAAGTGTGATTATTTTCAATTTCTATAAATATTGCTAAAATTTCATTCTAAAAATGCCATACCAATTCATGTTCATACCAATTATCTATGTGAATGCATTCTCAAAGACATTATGTTTTGCCATTTGTCATAGAGTTATTTTAATTTATAATATCCCTGTTTCCTAATTAGGCTAAGCAGAAACTTAACATAGCCCGGCCAAAGTCCCTATGTATTCAATCAAGCACTTAATGTAGGTGTTACAGTGACACTACTGATGGTAGTTAAATTTATGGTTTCAATTGTATGTGTCAGCTTGGCTGGGCCATGGTGTTCAGATACATGGTCAAACCTTATTCTAAATGTTTCTATGAGTGTATGCTTTAGAGTAACATGTAAACTGATGGATTTTGAGCAAAGCATACTGCCATCCACAATGTGTGTGGCCCGCATCCAATCAGCCTGAAAAAAACAACAACAGAAAAATGACTTCCCCTGAGCAAGAGGGAAATGTGCCGGCAGTTTTTGGATGGGAACTGAAATATCAGCTCTTTCCTTGGTATCCAGCCTGGTGGTACATCCTGAATATTTTAAACTTCCTACCTTTCATAATCACAAGAACCATTCCTTAAAGTCTCTTTTTCTTCTTTCCATTCCCTTCCCTTCCCCTCTCTTCTCTGTCTCCCTCTGGTCTCTTTTTCTACCTATCTTTCCATCTATCTATCTATAATCTCCCAGTGGTTCTGCTTTTCTGGAGAACTCATCAATTAGAACTTTATAGATGTAATTTAAACCCTCAATTAGTTGATTTTAAGAGAAATTTTTCTGGATAATCTGAGTGAGCCTGATTCAGTCAGTTGAAAGACCTAAAAGCAAGGATGCAGGGATCCATGACTAATTAAACTTTTGAAATCAATCAGGCTAAACCTACTATATTAACCAACTAAAGAAGAAAAATTACATGATCCTAACGATTGATAAAGGAAAAGCATTTGAAAAAATTCAACACCCATGATGATAAAAACTCAGAAAAAAACAGAATTAGAGTATAACTTCTTTAAGTTGATAGCTTCTACCAAAAAACAAACAAATAAATAAATACTCTACAGCTAACATACTAAACAGTGAAAGGCTGCTTTTGCCCTAACACTGAGAACAAGGAAGGGATGTCTGCTCTCAATATTCTTGTTCAACATAATGCTGGAAATACTACCCAGTGAATAAGGAAAGAAAGGGCGATAAAAGGCTGACAGACCAGAAAGAAGAAATAAAACCATCACTGTTGGCAGATGACATGATTTTCTGCATACAAAATCCCAGGGAATCTACCAAAAAAAAAGTAAAATACTTCCTTGGGCCAAGAAGTGTGTTCAGCAAAGTCATAAGACAGAAGATAAACATATATAAAACAACTGCATTTGTGGATACCACTATTACAAATTTAATGCTATTTACAATCACTTAGAAAATGAGAAAAAAAACATCAGATACTTAAATGTACTTTTACAAAAACCTGTACAGGACTTGAATGGTTATAACTAATGAGGCTAAAATTCTGAAAGAAACCAAGGAAGATCTAAATAAATGGAGAGACATACAATACCCAAGAAATAGAAGACTCAACATAGTAATTATGCCAACTCTTCACCAACGATATACTTATTGTAATTACTATAAAAATCAAACCAAGTTTATTGTAAAAGTTACACAGCAAGATAAAGAAACTAGAGTAGCTAAAACAATTTTGATAAAGAAGTACAACACTGGAGGAATCTGTTAATCAGAATTTAAGACACTATATAGCCACAGTAATCAAGGATGTGTGGTATTTGCAGAGGGATGGACAAACGTATCAACAGAAGAGAATAGAGAACCAAGAAATAAACTGACCTAAGGAAATGCTCAACTTATTTTTCTCAACTGCAAAAGCACTTCAATGTAGGAAATACAGCCTTTTCAACAAATGGTGCTGGAGCATTAGGACATTCATAGGCAAAAAAAAAAAAAGTAACCTTGACTTAAGCCTAACATTATACACATAAACATAAATATATTTTATAACATAAAATTAACTCAAAATACATCATGGACTTAAATTTGAAACTTAAAATGATACAAGATTTAGGGTAAAATAAAAGAAGAAGCATTTCAGGATATAGGGTTAGACTGACAGTGTTGACCTATAAAGCACAATCATAAAAGTAAAAATTCATAAATTGGTTTACACCAAAATTAAAATATTCTGTCCTGTAAAAGGCTCTTTTAAGAAGATGAAAACACTATATACTATAAGAAAATATTTGCAAACCATATTATCCGAAAAAGAACTAACATCTTGACTACATAAAAACTCTCCAAACTCAACAAGAGAGAAACAATGCAATAAGAAAATGGGCCAAAAGCATTAGCAGACATTTTACTGAAGAGGACATGCAGATGTCAAGTAAGTTGCCAAGGAGATGCAGATCTTTGTATGTTCAAAGTCAGTAGCCATCAGAGAAAGGCAAATTCAAACCACAATGAGTTATCACTACACAACTATTGGAATGACAAAAAAATAGAGTGACCAAATGCTGGTGAGGATGCAGAGAAACTGGATCACTCATACGCTGGTAGTGGGGAAGTAAATGGTATGGCTGCTTTCAGAAAGAATTTGGCAGTTTATTATAAATACCATACAGCCTTGCAATTACACTCTTGAGCATTTATTCCTGGGAAATGGAAACGTATTTTCACACAAAAATCATGTATAATTATTTATAGGAGATTTAGTCATGATAACCAAAGACTAGAAAAACCCTAGGTGTCCTTCAATGGATGAAAGTTTAAAGCAACTATGGTATATCCTTTCTACTGAACACTACTAAGCAATACATGGGCTTTCCTGGTGGCTCAGACAGTAAAGAATCCGTTTGCAATGCAGGAGACCTGGGTTCGATCCCTGGGTTGGGAAGATCCCCTGGAGGAGGGCGTGGCAACCATCTCCATTATTCTTGCTTGGAGAATTCCCATGGACAGACGAGCCTGTGGGGCTGCAGTCCATGGGGTCACAAAGAGTCAGACATGACTAAGCGCAAGCAATAAATAGGAATAAACTATTGATAAGTGCAACAACCCAAATGAATAACCAAATAATTATGCTGAGTATGATTCCATTTATATTAATTTTTAAAATTATAAAGTTACAGAGATGGAAAGCATATTAATGGTGGTCGGACATTAAGAAGGGAATGTATACCTGTGGCGGATTCATGTTGATATATGGCAAAACCGATACAATATTGTAAAGTTAAAAAATAAATAAATAAATAAAGTGTCAACCAAAAAAAAAGAAGGGAATGTGGGTGGCAGGGGGTTGGTTGCGGATATAAAAAGAACAACATGAGGCATCTTGGTGGTGATGATAAAGTTCTGCTCCTTGACTGTATCGGTGTCAATATCCTGGTGTGTTATTATGGGTTTGCAAGATACTGCTCTTCAGGGGAACTGGGTAAAGGGTATATGGCATCACTCTATTATTTCTACTTCTCTGGTTAAATACCAACTTCTGCCTTGAAGAAAAACACTTCATTAACAAAGCAAAAGGAAATAAGAAGGAGCTGAAAACTGCTGGGAGGAAAGCCTCTCACCTTACACTCACCCTACATGACTGTCTCTGCTGGAACATAAGCTAACTATAGTCTGACAGAGAGTGACAGTGGCATGGAACAGGAGACCAGTGTTAGACAGCTTAACTCAAGCTGTCTGTTTGAGGATGGTGAGGAGGAAACAGAGTTGAGAGTTTTAGGTAGTCAGTGAATATTGAAACAGTATGTGGGGAGGGGCTATCTATAATGAGAATTTTGCCTGACTAAATTGAAGTTATTCCTCTTAACTGACACTGGAGAATAGAGACTAGAGGAAATTGGAAATAGAGGAGGAGGGAGAGTTGGTGGCGATTTGAGTGAGAAGCAGAGATGAGGAAGGATGTGATGGTTGAGGTCAGTGTGGGCCACTTAAGGTTCTGCGGACTGTCCAGGTGGAGAGGTACAGCAGAAGATGTGGGCCTGGCTATCTCAGGAGGGGCCCAGGCTGCAGATTCATTTTGGCTGCATTAGTAGAGGTCATTTAAGGCCACAAATTTAGATAAAACCAAGTGTTGTGAACATAGTAACTCACATGCTATATAGTATGTCATCCTCTCTTCCAAAAACACAGTAGGAAATACAAATTACATAGCTTATTAAAATCAAAAGCTTAAGAAATCCAGGAAGAACTTCAAAGGGGAAAGTACCCAGAAATCCACCAGATAAACTTTTCCTATGTTTCCTTAAGCTTACTTTTCTAAGCATATATCTATGCCTTTGTATATGCCTATGTATTTGTGCCTTATATATAAAGTTAAATGAGGAGGGAATGGCAACCCACCCCAGTATTCTTACCTGGAGAATCCCATGGACAGAGAAACCTGGTGGGCTACAGTCCATGGGATGGCAAAGAGTCAGACACGACTGAAGCGACTTAGCAGCAGCAGCGTATAAAGTTAAATACCTGAATTGCTCAATTTCACCTCTTCTATCTTGGGTCCCCTTTAAGACTCTACTCTTGATTGGGTCCCCTTTAAGACTCTACTCTTGATAACCCTTGTCAAAGTTTGACCTTATACTCCCCACCAGTCCCTAGATACTTACTTATCTGCTGTCATGACTGTTTCAGTCAGCTAGTAGCTCTCCAGTAACTCAAGTTTATCTCCACATACAGAACAGGGTGTTGAAGTCAGCTTTGAGCACAGGTCTCTGAAGGTTGACACTCCATAATGAATGTTCAATCTAACTGCCAGACAGTGGACATGAGCATTTTTGACATGAGACCACTTATTCTGGCTGAAGCTTTCTCCAGAAATCCAATTCATGCACATAAAGAAGGCTGAGCAGTCTGTGTCAAGGGGGGCTGCAAGCTGACAGCCCGTTCTTCCCCTTGGGACTATGGACCCTAATGCCCACAGAACTCTCGTGTGCCCCCTGAACACTACTGTAGAAGATCAGTGCTAGAAGACCCTGCCTTAGTTGTGGACTTCATCTAGGGCTGTCAGTTATTCTGAACACACAGGACATATCCTCTATGTGATTGTGTCTTGCATTCTACCTTGACTTTGTCAGGATACCCTAAATGTCCTATATTCAGTTTTTTCCAATAAGTTACAAAAATTCAGCAGTTAGAGATGTTTTTCCAGAGAAAGCAATGGCACCCCACTCCAGTACTCTTGCCTGGAAAATCCCATAGACGGAGGAGCCTGATGGGCTGCAGTCCATGGGGTTGCTAGGAGTCGGACACGACTGAACGACTTCATGTTCACTTTTCACTTTCATGCCTTGGAGAAGGAAATGGCAACCCACTCCAGTGTTCTTGCCTGGAGAATCTCAGGGACGGGGGAGCCTTGTGAGCTGCCATCTATGGGGTCGTACAGAGTCGGATACGACTGAAGCGACTTAGCAGCAGCAGCAGCAGCAGCTGAAAAGCATACCTCCACAAATAAAGACCTGGTCTCTCCTGCAGGTTTGGCTGAGAGAAGAGCATAAGGGGTAGTGGGAGGTATTTAGAATTAAAGAAAGAAAGTTCCCCCCATCCTTCCTCCCAGGGGAAGGGATAAAGTTAGGGAGTTTGGGATGACATATACACACTGCTATATTTTAAATGGATAACCAACGAGGACCTACTGTATAGCACAGGGAACTCTGCTCAATGTTATGTGGCAGCCTGGATGGGAAGGGAGTTTGGGGAAGAATGGATACACGTATATGTATGCCTTAGTCCCTTCGTTGTTCATCTGAAACTATCACAGCATTGTTTGCTAATTGGCTATACCCCAATGCAAAATAAAAAGTTTTAAAAAAAGAAAGGAAATTTTCACGAAAGAAAAAGCCTGTTTTTTGTTTGTTTGTTTGTTTGTTTTTGCAACAGTCCCAAGTTGTGAACAGGCAAGCACCATTCATTAGAATCAGCCCATAAATACAGCCTCTCCCCAGTAATCAGTTTCTGAAAGACAGCAAATCAATGACAGAACGAGGCTTCAGAAAATTGCCAATCACTCTTCTAGTCAGTGGGTCTTTAGCAGCCTTACTCTAGTGACAACAAAATCACCCCTGAAAGTCTGTCCATCCTTAAACACTTTCACTTCTGAATGATTACCCATCCTTGAATCCCTAAGCTAACCAAAACCTTACATAGGATGGACTCTGGCTTTGTTCTGGAATACTGAGCCTCTTAAGGACACTTATCCCTTTAGGCAAACATGAAGTTCAACTTTTTGCATTAAATACTGAGTTCAATCTATTTATACTGCCTAAGTTCACAACCCTGTCAACGATTTAACCCTTGTTTACTTTTGAGTGACAGGCACATCAACTAACTTTGCCTTGAGATTTTCAAATTCAGCCTTTACAAATCTTGCATTGTTTGCATTCATTTATTTTTATTTGCGTGTGTTTGAACCTTGAAATGCCCAGACACAAGTGTAAAAGCTGTGATAAGTTTTATGAACAGAGCACCTTTATTAAATGAGAAGTCCTTTCAAAGATATTTGTGCAACATACACTTGACCATTCAATATAGAAAATGGTGGAAAGTCGGTTACAGACCAACAAAGACTACAGCTCAGCATGAGAGATGTATGATTCTTTAAATAGTGTCAAACAGTAAACTAAGGAATACTTTACTGATTAAGAGAAATTCACATGAAGAAGATAGAATAGTCACAGTGGAAGTTGGATGACTTTCTACAATATATATGGAAGGTATCAGTCTTTCAACTCAAATGACTGAATATACTACCACCAGAAATATTTCCTGATTTCAAAATTGCAACAAGTTTTGAATGCCTGGGTGAAATCATAAAAACTGTAATAGCTCCATTTACTATTACAAAGATGATCAAGATCAAAATGGTAAGTCTAAATCATCCACGCTAAAATATCTAACCCTTTTTACAGCATGGCTGCAGATGCATGTGACGACAATGCAGGAAATGTTTTTTCCCTGGTTTGTGCGATAGTTTTCTTTTGAAAAAGGCTTGCTATTCTGAGTTCAATTCTTCCAGATGTAATTTCAGAAACAGATGATTTTTACAGACAGTATTTTTAAGTTTGTAGTGAATGAGAAAAATGTACTGTTTTTTGTAGAGATGATATAAATTTTGGTGGATACTTACTTGTGCTCATGTTCATGCTCAGTTGCTAAGATGTTTCTGACTCTTGCAACTCTGTGGACTGTTGCTCACCAGGCTCTTCTGTCCATGGGATTTCCCAGGCAAGAATACTAGAGTGGGTTGCCATTTCCTTCTCCAGGGGATCTTCCTGTCTCAGAGATTGAACCCAGGTCTCATGATTTGGCAGGCAGATTCTTTACTGCTGAGCCACGAGGGAAGCCCCATATACTTGTATACAGGTACAAAGTTTATTCAAAATGGAACCAGAACATGAATGATTCTATGAAATGTGTTGACTGTAATTCTCATATTCTACATCATTTTACTCCAGTAGTAGGATATCCTTTCTTTTGACACTGAAATAATCGTTCTCTTATTTCAGCATTTATACAATTTGAACTTGGGAATTCCCTGGTGGTCCAGTGGTTAGGACTCTGTGCTTTCACTGCAAGGGGGACAGTTTCAATCCCTGGTTACCTGGTCAGGGAACTAAGATCCCACAAGCCATACACCAAAAAAAATAAATAAAAAATTGAATGTAATGATTAAGTCATTTTAGTGCTTTTACTAGCAACCAGTATTCTTCTTTCTCATTCAAAAATCCACTGGCTCTCTTTAATAAGTAGGATTGAAGGCTCTTCAAGTTGTTTTTTTCTTTTTTTAAACACTGAATTCAAACTTTAATTATGAAAAAAAAAACAAATTTGTTTTGACTTTTAAAATTATCTATTGAAGGAAGCCTATTGATTTCTTGCTCACTATTTCATTTGCAAAAGGATTTTACAAAGTGATAGAAGACCAGAGTTACTGAAGGACTCTATTGCTTAAAGGAACTTGTTGAATATGTTAATATAACATCATGTATGGATGTGAGAGTTGGACTGTGAAGAAAGCTGAGCACCGAAGAATTGATGCTTTTGAACTGTGGTGTTGGAGAAGACTCTTGAGAGTCCCTTGGGCTGAAAGGAGCTCAAACCAGTTCATTCTAAAGGAGATCAGCCCTGGGTGTTCTTTGGAAGGAATGATGCTAAAGCTGAAACTCCAGTACTTTGGCCACCTCATTCGAAGAGTTGACTCATTGGAAAAGATTCTGATGCTGGGAGGGATTGGGGGCAGGAGGAAACGGGGACGACAGAGGATGAGATGGCTGGATGTCATCACCGACTCGATGGACATGAGTTTGAGTGAACTCCGGGAGTTGGTGATGGACAGGGAGGCCTGGTGTGCTGCGATTCATGGGATCTCAAAGAGTCGGATATGACTGAGCGACTGAACTGATCTGAACTGAACTGGTGAAAAAGTTTATCCCTTTAAGTGTCAAGGACTTTCATAAAATGGACAACATTACCTACCAAGGGGAAAGAAATTCTGACTTGAAGTGGATAATTATGGTACTTGCCATGAGCATCTTTCAAAATGGATTTCATTGCTTAAAGAATCTGATTCTTTGACATGGATATTACTACATACTCTTCCAGCATAGGAACAAGTGAAATCAACATATGAAGCACTAAAGAAAAAGGGGATTAAAAATGGTAACAATGTTCTCTTCTGTCAGTGGACAACAACAACAAAAATTTGTGGATCAAAAGTACAGTACAATTTGAAAGAATGGAAAAACAAGTTCTATTATGCCTGTATCAAATTTGAAGAAAAATTCTCAAAATGGTGAACTTTATGCCAGTATATGTTCAGTATGCGAACTAAAACTGCTGCTTGCCATGTCAGTAAACAAAGGATATTGTAGCCATCAGCCACTACAGCTGCCCACAACGGTGAGCCCTGAGGGAATTCAGGACGAAAACAGAGGGCCTGTCATCAGATCATCAGACATACTGCAGCCACCACAACTTCCACCAGTGCACCCTCAGGTGACTCAGGATGAGAAAACACAGGATAACAGCGCTAGATGGTGGAGGTACATATCAAAAGAATGATTTCAGTGAGACTAGACTCTTGTATGGGCTTCCCTGGTGGCTCAGATGGTAAAGAATCTGCCTGCAATGTAGGAGCCTGCGGTTTGATCCCTGGGTCGGGAAGATCCCTGGCGAAGGAAATGGCGACTCACTCCAGTATTCTTGCCTGGAGAATTCCATGGACAGAGGAACCTGGCAGACTACAGTCCATGGAGTTGCAAAGAGTCAGCCACGACTGAATGGCTAACACTTTCAGACTCTTGTATCTTCTCAAACACAGAAAAGAGCTAAATAATTTGAGATGGCTGGTTTTCTTTCATTAACAGTAATCTTTTGATGTTCCAACTCTCTGGTCTCTGTTGCAAACACTCCTATACATCTTGGCTCTCCTATTTGTCTCTTTGGAGCAGCCTCTCAGAGTTAATCTGAGATGCTGCGTCCGGGCTTAAGTCTTCACTTTTGTCTGCCATATAAAACATCACTCTCAACTCTTAGGCTGTGTACATTTTTTCAGTCAACAAGTATCCTGGCTGATAATGCTAACACTGAATTTATATTCTCATTAATGACTCTACAATGGAAAAAACAATGAAATAAGTTGGCAGTTACCAGTGTAGAAGCTATGCTATAATATAAATGACTGTAACTGCAAAGAATTTTATAAGCAAATTTTTCAAAACAAGGAATTGTTAGAGGCAAATAATCAGAGAGATATAACTAAAGAAAGATCTATATCATTTATATGTTCTCTTTTTTTTTCAGATAAACTGGCAACTTTTTAAAGTATCTTCCATGCAATGTTTTTCTTTTATCTCAATGTACATATATACACATAGGCAATTAAAAACTATTCAATTTTGAAAGAAAGAAGACATAAAAGGGTACATCCAGGGACTTCCCTGGTTGTCCAGTGGTTAAGGCTCCACACTTCCACTGCAGGGGGCACAGGTTCCATCCCTGGTCAGGGAAATAAGATCCCACATAAGATCCCAAATAAGATCCACACACACACAAAAAAAGGCAATCTAGTTCTCTTCTGATTATATAACACTCAGGCTAAATTAAACAGTATATTCTTTATGATTTCATATATATGTGATAAAACCAAAAGGAAAAGCAAGGAGACAATTCAAGAGACAGAAGGTAACTAGTAGAAAGAGAAGGATATGGTAAGCAATGAACTCACATGATATCTAATATGTTGGTGGTCTCTTTTCTTACACATATGAGTTTCACAATCTTTTCTATTTTTAATTATTATTTAAACTATGCATATCAATATATATTTTTAAAGTAATTATAGGTATCTCATAAAGTTCAGTAAGTCTAAAAATAAGACTTTAGAAAATTATTGAACTTATTGTTTATCATAAAATACAAAACTTTGTAGACAGCATCTCAAAACTTGGCTAATTATTATTCAGAAACCACTCACTGAGGGACCAACCACTGAGGTGGTTCAGTGGCTGGGGCTCCATGCTCGCAATGCAGGGGGGTTCAAGTTCGATCCCTGGTCTGGGAATTAGATCCCACATACCGCAACTAAGATCCAGCACAGTCAAATAAAGAAATATTTTAAAAAAGAAAACTAGTGACTGATATGAAGCTATGAGGTTAACAAAGACTGCTTTTACACTGAAATGTTCAATTCTAAAATAAAATCCTAAAGAGATAGCTAACATTTCTAGACACATTACAATGTGCCTACCTTTACCTCCATGGAGGTCTTGGTTTTCAGAAAATTATAATGAACTATAACTCATTATTGCAATGTGTTAATCCAGCTAAGTACCATGTTGCTGCCATATTTCTCTTCTAGTTTCATCATCACATCTTTACTCCACAGAGATACATTTTACTTCAGTGCCTATATCAAATCGATAACTGGAAGTGATATGTCACTCTAAAATGAGGAAAGCTATCCACAAGCAGTTGCTCAAGTAGCTAAAAATACATTTTCACAGCTGATGTGTTAATGGGGAAATTAACTCTGGAGCAAAATGCAATAAGAAACACAATGCAGTTTGAGAGGCAGCTGATCTCCATGTCACCCTTGTTGTATTGGGATCTCCGACTGGGGCCCAGCCTGCCGGCTCTCCTGTTACTTTCAGGCCCCCAGTCCATCTCTGTACTGAGGGTGGAGGATTGGAGGAGCCTGCTGTGCTTTCAAGATACATCTTTCCTCCTACCTACCACAGAGAGCAAGAAGAGCCCTTTTCTGTAAGGGGAAAACCGCTACTCCATATGTGAATGAACTAATAGTTTTCAGTACAAGCCTTCAGGAAGAAGGAAGCCTAAAAAGAAATGACTTGTCATCTGGAAGATTTCTCAAAATGTTAAAGCGGTATCCTCAGTTTCAAGGCTACCGTCGCCTCTGATTTCTTGTGAAGTTCACTAGGTCAGAGAGTGCTGGTGCCTGGAGAAGCCAGTTAGGGAGGAGGCATCGTGGGTGGGTGGGTGGGTGGGTGGGTGGGGGGAAGTCAGGAAATGTCAACAGGACTAGCAGATACACTGCACAAGAGACTGAGCCATGGCTGCCAGTTACAAGAGCTCTTTCTTCTTGGTCCTGAATTATCTTTTCTATCTATTTTCATGGATCGAATAATGGCCCCCTTGCAAAAATTCACTCCACCCATTGCTCTGTGATCACAGAGGGGCAGATGTATGGGGACTGGATCTCCACTCCTCTCTGAGGTCACTTCCACATGGTCACTTCCACAGAGTAAATGAAGAGAACATAGCTGAATTCAGGGAAGAGTTTCATAAATGTGCGCACCTTCCTCAGGAGCATTGCCCAAGTGCAGATGGAGTGTAAATGGCCTCCAGGGAGTCTGTAAATAATTCATTAGGCAGGAAATGAGAAAAATTGGCTATTCTGCTATTAGAAACAGAGTGACATTCTTTTTTTTTTATAAGAAAGCTTTTTATGACAGACGAGATCAATCATCTGATCAAATGTCTTTTCTCCCTTTTGAAACAGCACAGTGCTAACGCATTTTCTCTTCTTCCTCTTCATAAATGTGAATTCTTCCTACACACATTTTGTTGTTGGTAAAGAGAAGCTATTACTCTCGCTTCAGAGTGAGCAGGACACTCTCCAAGGTTCATTAGAAGTATGGCAGGGTCCTGCCCCTCCTTTAACCTGATCTACTGCAATTTAGTTCCACCTTCCAATATTTTGTGGTTCTGTAGGCTGATACTTCTAGGGTAAGATTCTATTTCACTACAATAGAGGACAGATTCTTCAAAGGACCTGACCTATAAAATCCACACTTGAGCAGCACCAATCTTTTCAGTTTATCTGACAGTTTTTCCAACCACCAAAATGTAGTTTTCCACAAATTCTCTAAAATGAATTCTCTCTCTTTCACACACACACACCCCTGTAGATACTGTGTCACAGTAACATATTTCAAATTTAATTTAATACCTGGAAGAGAAAACTTAAATTGCTTAATAATAGATTCTTATTCCTTTAGCTTGAAAGGAGAAAAAAGTAAGAAATTAAAGAGATAGAAGTATCAAGGTTGGGGAGAGAGAGGTAGGGAGGAAAAGTGGAATTAGGAGAAAGTGACTTATAAAAAAAAGATGTCCGAGAAAGGGGTAGCATGAAATAATTTTCCTCTTTGGCTTGAAGAATCTATCATAGTGTCTTGGATGAGAGATTTCTGAGGAGATGGGAGGCTGGGAAAGTTCTGATATGGTAGCCCAACTACCATCACACTTAACCCAGATGCATATGGTTCACAAGAGCCTCATAGAATTATATTACAACAAAAACGTAGTGCTGTCTGTCTTTAGATTATGTGATTTGTATGATTTTCTTTGTGCTGTTCCACACAATCCACAATGCAGAAACTATTCACATATTAAATACTTTTAAAATGATCATTCAGACTCTTGGTATTATCATAGATCCAACTCTGGGTATAAGAGGACCTCCTCATTTAAGCCACCAGGCTTTCCTGGTGGCTCAGACGGTAAAGCGTCTGCCTGCAATGCGGGAGACCTGGGTTCGATCCCTGGGTCGAGAAGATCCCCTGGAGAAGGAAGTGGCAATCCACTCCAGCACTCTTGCCTGGAAAATCCCATGGACGGAAGAGTCTGATAGGCTACAGTCCATGGGGTCACAAAGAGTTGGACACGACTGAGCCACTTCACTTTCAACTTTTCCTCATTTAATGACTTACTCCTCAGAATTGTTAGCACCTTTGAAAAAAACACACCGGAGCTTCCCTGGTGGCTCAGTGAAGAATCTACCTGCCAACACAGGAGACACGGGTTCAACCCTTGGTCTGGGAAAGACCCCACATGCTGCTGAGCAACTGAGCCTGTGCTCTAGAGCCTGGGGGCCAACTACCGAGCTCACATGCTGCAAGTACTGAAGCCCGTGTCCCCTAGAGCCCATGCTCCACAAGAGAAGACACCACCATGAGAAGCCTGTGCACCACAACCAGAGTAGCCTCTGCTCTCTGAAACCAGAAAAAGCTTACATGTAGCAGCGAAGACCCAGCACAACCAATACAAATAAAGTTATCAAAAAACAAACAAAAGAGTAACACACTGATTTTTTTTATTATTATATAGACAATATTATTATGGAACTTAAATAAGCTAAAAGCCTAAAAACAGAATTAAAAGATGTACCTATAACCTCATCACTTCATTACCCAGAGTTACTTCTTATTTTATGTATTTTAATCTTTTAGCTCCACAAATACTACTACTGCTACTGATGATGATGATGATGATTATCATAATGGTTAAGGGCTTTCTTTGTGTCAGATCAGTTTTAACTCTTAGATGTATTAATTTATCCTTCCCCCAACTCCTTGTGTAGACATACCATTATCTTCATTTTGCAAGTGGGGAAACAGAAACTTTAAATAATTAGGTGACTGGGCTAAGGTCCCATAGTTAGAGACAGAGCCAGAGTTTAACCACTCTAAGCTGCCTCAATTGTGGATATGTGTGTATGCATGTGTGTTGGACATTTGACATACACATGTGATCAAAACACAACTTGAGGCATGTGGCTCACAGCTGTTTCAGAATCCAAGGGAGCATGGACGAGAGACAAATTAGCAGTTTGGGGTTAACACACAGACATGATTATGAATAAAATAGACAACCAATATGGACCTACTGTACAGCACAGGGAACTATATTCAATATTTGATAATAACCTATGAGAGAAAATAATCTGAAAAAGAATACATATATTCTCCAAGAATGTAAATACATAAATTGCTATGCTGCATACCTAAAACTTACATGATATTAGAAATCAACTATACTTCAATAAAATTTTTAAAAAATAAAATAAAAACCCAATTAAGAGGGTTCAGTTCAGTTCAGTTGCTCAGTCGTGTACGACTCTTTGCGACCCCATGAATCACAGCACGCCAGGCCTCCCTGTCCATCACCAACTCCCGGAGTTCACCCAGACACACGTCCATCGAGTCATGATGCCATCCAGCCATCTCATCCTCTGTCGTCCCCTTCTCCTCTTGCCCCCAATCCCTCCCAGCATCAGAGTCTTTTCCAATGAGTCAACACTTCTCATGATGTGGCCAAAGTACTGGAGTTTCAGCTTTAGCATCAGTCCTTCCAAAGAAATCCCAGGGCTGATCTCCTTCAGAATGGACTGGTTGGATCTCTTTGCAGTCCAAGGGATTCTCAAGAGTCTTCTCCAACACCACAGTTCAAAAGCATCAACTCTTCGGCGCTTAGCCGTCTTCACAGTCCAACTCTCACATCCATATATGACCACAGGAAAAACCATAGCCTTGACTAGACGAACCTTTGTTGGCAAAGTAATGTCTCTGCTTTTGAATATGCTATCTAGGTTGGTCATAACTTTCCTTCCAAGGAGTAAGTGTCTTTTAATTTCATGGCTACAGTCACCATCTGCAGTGATTTTGGAGCCCCCCAAAATAAAGTCTGACACTGTTTCCACTGTTTCCCCATCTATTTCCCATGAAGTGATGGGACCAGATGCCATGATCTTTGTTTTCTGAATGTTGAGCTTTAAGCCAACTTTTTCACTCTCCACTTTCACTTTCATCAAGAGGCTTTTGAGTTCCTCTTCACTTTCTGCCATAAGGGTGGTGTCATCTGCATATGTGAGGTTATTGATATTTTTCCCGGCAATCTTGATTCCAGCTTGTGTTTCTTCCAGCCCAGCGTTTCTCATGATGTACTCTGCATATAAGTTAAATAAGCAGGGTGACAATATACAGCCTTGATGCACTCCTTTTCCTATTTGGAACCAGTCTGTTGTTCCAGGTCCAGTTCTAACTGTTGCTTCCTGACCTGCATACAAATTTCTCAAGAGGCAGATCAGGTGGTCTGGTATTCCCATCTCTTGAAGAATTTTCCACAGTTTATTGTGATCCACACAGTCAAAGACTTTGGCATAGTCAATAAAGCAGAAATAGATGTTTTTCTGGAACTCTCTTGCTTTTTCGATGATCCAGCGGATGTTGGCAATTTGATCTCTGGTTCCTCTGCCTTTTGTAAAATCAGCTTGAACATCAGGAAGTTCACGGTTCACATACTGTTGAAGCCTGGCTTGGAGAATTTTGAGCATTACTTTACTAGCGTGTGAGATGAGTGCAATTGTGTGGTAGTTTGAGCATTCTTTGGCATTGCCTTTCTTTGGGATTAGAATGAAAACTGACCTTTTCCAGTCCTGTGGCCACTGCTGAGTTTTCCAAATTTGCTGGCATATTGAGTGCAGCACTTTCACAGCATCATCTTTCAGGATTTGAAATAGCTCAACTGAAATTCCATCAAATCCACTAGCTTTGCTCATAGTGATGCTTTCTAAGGCCCACTTGACTTCACATTCCAGGATGTCTGGCTCTAGGTCAGTAATCACACCATCATGATTATCTGGGTTGTGAAGATCTTTTTTGTACAGTTCTTCTGTGTATTCTTGCCATCTCTTCTTAATATCTTCTGCTTCTGTTAGGTCCATACCATTTCTGTCCTTTATCGAGGCCATCTTTGCACAAAATGTTCCCTTGGTATCTCTAATTTTCTTGAAGAGGTCTCTAGTCTTTCCCATTCTGTTGTTTTCCTCTATTTCTTTGCATTGATCGCTGAAGAAGGCTTTCTTATCTCTTCTTGCTATTCTTTGGAACTCTGCATTAAGAGGGTAAGAGGGGGTAATCCTTCTCTGTCATTGGATGAATATTTTGTTTATTCATATATCAGTTGGTCCACCTTTTCAATTTATAAATAGCACTGCTATTACCATGGGTATGTAAATATCTCTTCAAGATCCTGCTTTCAGTTTTTCTCAACATATATCCAGAAATGAAACTGCTGGATCACATGGCGATTTTACATTTTTTGAGGAGCTGCCATACGGCTTTCCAAAGTTGCTGTACCATTACATTCCCACCAACAGTGCACAAGGGTCACAGTCATCCACATTCTCCCCCAAACTTGTTATTCGCTGTTTACATATTTTTTAAACTTTGATCGTAGCCATTCTAAGAGGAATGAGGTGATATCTCACTGTAGTCACTTAATTCTTTTGAGGGAGGCTTTCTCTCCTTCTGGCAGCTATCTGACACTCACTTTAATCCAAAAATATTTATAAGTGAACAGATAATGTCAACTATTTAAACTGTAATATCATTCGTAGAATGAAAATTTTAAGATAATCAGCAGTGACTGCCACAAAGAGAAAAAACACTCAGTATATTCAGAGGGAACATTTTCTAACAAAAGGAGCATATTCAGAATTTCCTATCTATATACTTCCCACAGTCTTCAAGCAATCACCCATAATGTGATAGCCTAAATTCTCAAGCCATCCTTCTAATTTCTAATTTCTTTCCTTCCACATGAACAGGCAACCGCCATATTTAGTCATATTTATTTAACATTTCACAACCAGTCTCTTGTCTAAGTCTTGACTCTGACTTTCTCTAAACCAAAACACAGCAAGCCTTGATCTTGAAATCATTTTCCATTTCAGATATATTGTGCTGGCTCAGAGCAATTCAGGAGCACTCCAGGGTTGGATATAAATTTCTGACTAATCTTCAACATGTCCACCCAAAATTCAGTGTTAATAACATGCTGCTGCTGCTGCCGCTAAGTTGCTTCAGTCGTGTCCAACTCTGTGCGACCCCATGGACGGCAGCCTACCAGGCTCCCCCGTCTCTGGGATTCTCCAGGCAAGAAAACTGGAGTGGGTTGCCATTTCCTTCTCCAATGCATGAAAGTGAAAAGTGAAAGTGAAGTCGTTCAGTCATGTCTGACTCGTAGCGACCCCATGGACTGTAGCACGCCAGGCTTCCCTGTCCATCACCAACTCCCAGAGCTTACTCAAACTCATGTCCATCGAGTCGGTGATGCCATCCAACCATCTCATCCTCTGTCTTCCCTTATCCTCCTGCTTTCAAAATTTCCCAGCATCAGGGTCTTTTAAAATTAGTCAGTTCTTCGTATCAGGTGGCCAAACAATGTGTTACTACTATTAGTTCTAATACCTGAAGTGCTGTTTCTAAAGAAAGAAATGAGCCAAAATTGAGGAATCAGGAGAATAGAACAGAAGTTTGGAAGGACAAAAAGAAATCAAGAATATATCTTGAAGGAATTAAGCAAGGAAGGGAAAAGGAGCAGGGAAAAACTAAGCAATGAAGAACTAAAGCAAATGAAAATGAAAAGAACTAAAGCAAAAGCTTAGAAACTAAGCAAAAGAACTAAAGCAAATGATGAAAGTGAAACGTTAATCACTCAGTCTGATCTGACTCTTTGCAACCCCATAGACTGTAGCCCGCCAGGCTTCTCTGGCCAAGAATACTGGAGTGGGTTGCCATTTCCTTCTCCAGGGGATCTTCCCAACCCAGGGATCAAACCCAGGTCTCCCACATTGTAGGCAGATTCTTTACCACTTGAGCCACCAGGGAAGCCTGAAGTAAATTATGGACAGCATAAAAAAAAAAAAAAAAAAAACTTTAGTCCTATATACTGCCCCTGTGAACTTCACAGACTGATGGTAGGGCTGGAAAGGGGTGATTGGGTCTGTTGTGAGGTGCTTCTGCATCAGTGCTTTTTCATATCTGCCCATCCAAAGGCTTCTGATGGTTATCTATAGGTCATCCTTCCATGAGACATTGCAGAAGACCTCAGGAGTCCAGAATGGCCTGAGCATCCCTTCAGTAATGACTGAGGTTAGGCAGGTTGTAAAGAGGAGCAGAGATTAGAATTAATGTCTATGTTTAAAAAATAGTACAGAGGCACTTATTTACAAAATAGAAACAAACTCACAGACATAGAAAACAAACTTATGATTACCAAAGGGAAATAGTGAAAGTGAAAGTCTCTCAGTCGTGTCTGATTCTTTGCAACCCCAAAGACTGTACAGTCCATGAAATTCTTCAGGCCAGAATACTGGAGTAGATAGCCAGGGGATCTTCTAAACCCAGGAATTAAAGCAGGAGTTCTCCTGCATTGCAGGCATATTCTTTACCAGCTGAGCTACCAGTGGAAGAGGGGAAGGGATGAATTGGGAGTATAAGATTAAAAGATGTACACTATCATATATAAAACAGGTAAACAACAAGGATTTACTATATAGCACAGGGAACTATATTCTTTATCTTGTAATAAACTATAATGGAAAAGAATTGAAAAAATATAGGTACATACATATATACGTAGAATTGAATCACTTTTCTGTACATCTGAAACTAACACAATATTGCAAATCGAATATACTTCAATTTAAAGAAAGAAAAAAAAAAAACAGTAAACTGTCCAGATAGACTTTTCTTAACAATATATTTATGGAAAAGATTTCTGATGAATTTATTTATAAAGATCATTTCTTATTAAAATCAAACTTCTTCAGGCTCCTCTGTCCATGGGATTCTCCAGGCAATAATACTGGAGTGGGTTGCCATTCCCTTCTCCAGGGGATCTTTCCAACCCAGGGATCAAACACAGGTCTCCTATATTGCAGGCAAATTTTTCACCATCTATGCCACCAGGGAAGCCCAACTAGCATATAAAACAGGAAACCAGAGTAGAAGCCATCTCTTGTCTACAAAACTCAAAAGTAGGGGGCTTGAAGCTTGGCAAACCCTTGGCACCTCAGGTGCAAGGCTTTGAGGTGTATGATGATGAGATCTCAGTATGAAGATAATATGTTACCAGGCTTGGCCAAGATCTAATTAAGATTAGAAGTCAGATGTGATTTGAGCCTATAATTTGAGGGCTCTTAGTCAATGCAGCCAAGTGAAGCTGAGGTAAGACAGGGATTTGTTGTTCAGTCGCTAAGTCATATCTGACTCCTTGCGATTCCATAGACACCAGGCTTCCCTGTCCTGCCCTATCTCCCAGAGTTTGCTCAAGCTCATGTTCATTGAGTGGTGATGTCATCCAACCATCTCATCCTCTGTCACCCTGTTCTGCCTGCCCTCAATCTTTCCCAGCATCAGGGTCATCAAACCAGTCAATCCTAAAGGAAATCAACCCTGAATATTCATGGAAAGACTGATGCTAAAGGTGAAGCTCTAATAATTTGGCCATCTGATGCAAAGAGCCGACTTAGTGGAAAAGACAGGAATGGATATTCACTATTAAATTGAGAAGCACATGGTGAATGTAATGATTATTGGTCAACATTCATTGGTAACCCAAATGAATACTAGCAATTTAATCACAATGCAAACTCTCAATTTTTTGGTACCATAAGAAATACACCCTTAAGGGAAATTCTCAATGTTTTTTTTTTTTTTCACACTCATCTCACATTTTGTCTTTCTGCATGTCAAGCTTGAGGATACCAAGTCCTTATCTTTGGAAAGAATTTGAATGGCTTTTTAGCCAAATGGGAAATTGGACCATCTGGTGTTATTTCTGTATGCAGTGTAAGTCTAAATACCATAAGAGGGACTGGCAAACTGCCTAGATAGCTCCACCAATTTTCCAGATTTACTGAGTTTTTCCAAGAGCTTCAGTTCATCATGGGAATTTATTTTCAAGCAGGGTACTATATCTTCCTCTGTAGTCTGCTGAGCACCCAGATTGTGAATTCCAGGAAGTAGACCAAGAACTTCATGTTATCACAAATCATGTATTTTAAATAGGGAGTCTACTTATTATTCAACCTGACAATCAATTTCAGTTTTATAACAATAAATAGTCTAAAGAAATGACCATCTGTTGCCAGCATTTTCAGAAATAGTCTATGCTCATTTTAGGTTTCCAGAAAAAGATAACCAAGTTATGTATTGCCAAAACAAAAACTCTAAATGACTAGCTCCTTTCCAAATTCTGGTGTTACACACACCCCCTCCCCTAAACACACAAACACACACACACTATCAGTACTAGAAGCTGGGGAAGCATCAAGCATGTGAATGTGAGTGTGAGAGAGCTAGGCTACAAATATAAACAGTGACTAACCGGATGGAAGGAAGCCTTCTCTAGACTTGAACTACTGCACATATTCTTTACATTAGTGGTATTGACCCTTGACTGCCCATTAGAATCACTTGGAAAATAGTTAAAAATCTGGATGCTAAGGCCACAATCCATGCCATTAAATCACAATCCCCAGGGGTTGAGTCCAGGCACCAGAGTTTTAGAAACTCTGCATGTGATTCCAATGTACTGCCAAGGCTGAGAGTCACTGCTTTAGACAGTAGTTTGCAACTAGAAAAGCCTTGTTAAGGACAATCCCTTCATAATCATTTAAACAGCAGTTTAGGGCTTCCCAGGTGGCTCAGATGGTAAAGAATCCGCCTGCAATGCAAGAGATCAAGGTTTGATCCCTGGGTCAGAAAGATTCCCTGGAGAAGGAAATGGCAACCCACTCCAGTATGTGTGCCTGGAGAATTCCAGGGACAGAGGAGCCTAGCAGGCTATAGAACATGGGGTAGAAAAGAGTTGGACACAACTGAGCAATGAACACTTGTGTTTGTTTGTTTGTTTTTACCACACCATACAACAGGTGGGATATTCGTTCCCCAACCAGTGATTGAACTGTTGCCTCCCTGCATTGGAAACATGGAGTCTTAACCACTGGACTGCCTGGGAAGTCCCAGTTTGTGTTTCTATAATGAACCTAGATCTGACCTAACACAGACTTCCAGAAATGCAAAATCACTTTGATATCATATAAGTTTGCAACAGGTACAATATTTTCCTAAGTCAGATTTTTTACTAGGGGCTGTGTTTCTAAGAGTACATGTCCTTTATCCACAAACTATTCTCAGAGTTAGGGGTTCTGATATCATTCATCCTTCCCAGGGTGCACATTAGCACACACAGTGAAAGTCCACAGAGGCAGACACGCCAGAGGAATCGGGGGGGGGGGGGTGGGGATCAATGTGGCCCACTCACTGCCAGAACTGGGAAGCTTTTGCTGTTTAGTATTCACTAGAGTGCATGCTGAAATGCCATTTTCTGTTGATTTGCATTCCACAGTAAGGTGGTGAGGAGCCCTTGAAAGAGCTCTCACAAGTCCATCAATGCAGTCTTCATGCTATTCTAATATTTAGTGTTGTAACTGGTCTTAGTCTTATATTCTCAAATTCTGATGGAGTTACATATGCCACTTATTCCTGAAATAGTAAGCAAGACTTCAGTTCTACTCTTCAATAACCTGAGCACTTCTGCCAAATCTTTATTTCCCAAATTTATACAGTTCTGAAATTTGCATAACTTAAGATGAAGCACTGAATCATCCCAGGCACTTACTGTGCCAAAGCAATTTCCCACTACTCTTTGCTTTTTATCCCTAACTTTTCATTTCTTTAACTCAGTGTTAGGAAATACAGAAACAAAGTGGGGGAGGGAGATGTAAGAGCATTCTTCTTATTGACAATTCTCTTGAACACTCACTATATAAAACTTGATTTTGCACATAAAACACTGGTAGAGTTAGAATTTAATCAGTGCCTCACATGTGTGTATGTTGGTCACTCAGTAATGTCCAACTCTTTTATAACCCCGTGGACAGTAGCTTGTTGGAACCCTCTGTCCATGGGATTCTTCAGAAAAGAATACTGGAGTGGGTAGCAATTCCATTCTCCAGGGAATCTTCCTGACTCAGGAATCATACCCGGGTCGCCTTCATTGCAGTCAGATTCTTTACCATCTGAGCCACCAGGGAAGCTCCCCATATATCTAAGATTTATAAAAATCCCAAACTCTTACATTGCTCAGTTTTAAGGATTATAGGCTTCATTTTAGACCTACGTCTCAGGCGTGAGTCACACTCTAAATATATCATGTATCAATTCAATCTGGGGAACTATGTTTCAACCAAATGAGTTTGAACTTATTTTTCTTCCAAACTAAATCCCTTCTCATCATTTAAATGAAAATCAATCAATGTGATACACCACATTAACAAATTGAAAGAAAAAAAACACTTGATCGTCTCAATAGATGCATAAGAAGCATTTGACAAAAACCCACATCCAGTCATGATTAAAACTCTCAACAAAGTAAGTACAAAAGGCATTTATCACAAAAGAATAAAAGCCACACATGAAAAACACACATCTAATATCATAATCAGTGTAGAACAACTGAAAGGTTTCCCCTTATGATCTGGACAAGGCAAGAATGGACACTCTTACCATATCAAGTCAACACAGTACTAGAGGTCCTAGCCAGAACAATTAAAAAAGGAAAATAAGCGTAAAGCCAACCCAAATTGGAAAGGAAGAATTAAAACTATCTCACACATCAGATATCCTGGAGTATGAACTCAAGTGGGCCTTAGGAAGCATTACTACAAACAAAGCTGCTGCTGCTGCTAAGTCGTGTCAGTCGTGTCCGACTCTGTGCGACCCCACAGACGGCAGCCCACCAGGCTCCACCGTCCCTGGGATTCTCCAGGCAAGAACACTGGAGTGGGTTGCCATTTCCTTCTCCAATGCATGAAAGTGAAAAGTGAAAGTGAAGTCACATACTTGTGTCTGACTCTTTGCGACCCCATGGACTGCAGCCTACCAGGCTCCTCCATCCATGGGATTTTCCAGGCAAGAGTACTACAGTGGGTTGCCATTGCCTTCTCCGACAAACAAAGCTAGTGGAGGTAATAAAATTCCAGCTGAGCTGTTTCAAATACTGAAAGATGATGCTGTTAAAATGTTGCACTCAGTATGGCAGCAAATTTGGAAAACTCAGCAATGGCCACAGGACCAGAAAAGATCAGTTTTCATTCCAGTCCAACAGAAGGGCAATGCTGAAGAATATTCAAACTACCACACAATTACACTCATTTCACATGCTAGCAAGGTAATGCCCCAAATCCTCTAAGCTAGGCTTCAGCAGCACATTAACCGAGAACTTCCAGATGTACAAGCTGGATTGAGGAAAGGCACAGGAACCAGAGATCAAAATGCCAACATCCATTGGATTAAAGAAAAAGCGAGGGGATTCCAGAAAAACATCTACTTCTGCTTCATTGACTATGCTAAAGCCTTTAACTGTGTGGATCACAACAAACTGGGGAAAATTCTTAAAGAGATGGGAATACCAGACCACCTTATCTACCGCCTGAGAAACGTGTATGCAAGTCAAGAAGCAATAGTTAGAACCAGATATGGAACAACAGACTGGTTCCAAATTGGAAAAGGAATACGTCGAGGCTGTATATTGTCACACTGCTTATTTAACTTATATGCAGACTACATCATGTGAAATATCAGGCTGGATGAAGCACAAGCTGGAATCAAGATTGCCAGGAGAAATATCAATAACCTCAGATATGCAGATGATACCACCATTATGGCAGAAAGCGAAGAGGAACTAAAGAGCTTCTTGATGAAGGTTCAAGAGGAGAGTGAAAAGGCTGGCTTAAAACTCAACATTCAAAAAACTAAGGTAGTGGCATCTGGTCCCATCACTTCATGGCAAATGGATGGGGTAAATAGTGAAAACAGTGATAGACTATTTTCTTGGGCTCCAAAATCACTGTGGATGGTGACTGCAGCCATGAAACTAGACACTTGCTCCTTAGAAGAAATGCTATGACAAACCTACACACCGTATTAAAAAGCAGAGACATTACTTTGCCAACAAAGGTGTGGATAGTGAAAGCTAGTTTTTCCTGTAGTTATGTGGAGAGTTGGACCATAAATAAGGCTGAGCACCAAAGAAATGATGTTTTCAAATTGTGGTGTTGGAGAAGGCTCTTGAAAATCCCTTGGACAGCAAGGAGATCAAACCAGTCAATCCTAAAGGAAATCAACCCTGAATGTTCATTGGAAGGACTGATGCTGAAGCTCCAATACTTTGACCACCTGATGTGAACAGCCAACTCATTAGAAAAGACCCTGATGCTGGGAAAGATTGAGGGTAGGAGAGAAGGGGATGACAGAGGATGAGATGGATGACATCATTGACTCAATGAACATGAGTTGGAACAAACTCTGGGAGACAGCGAAGGACAGGGAAGCCTGGAGTGTTGCAATCCATGGGGTTGCAAAGAGTCAGACAGGACTTAGAGACTGAACAACAAATTGATGGTAATATGTTCCAGCTGCAATAAGAACATAAAATATGCACCATGCCTGGATCCTAGATTTGACCCTTAACTGAGATCAAGGCATCTCTACCCATTACCTGCTCAGAGTTTACTCACAAAGAAGAGATACAGAGAGAAATCAGTTGGATAAGCAGGCATAGTGTTTGCTACAGAAGCCTTCCCATAGCACTTACCATGTGCTGTAAATTCACATAGTCGCCTCTTCCTTTGAACTATAAAACCCTCATAAACACGAACCAGGACATAGTCAATATAAATATTGGCTATCATGGGAGCTGACCTATCATCAGTTTCAATAATTCTTAAATTAATAAATAATAGAATGAATATGTAATCATCTAAGTCATCATTTGGAAAAACACTGGACTAGAAAAACGAGTACAGTGATCCAAAGTAAAAAATAAGCTGTCAGTTACAGGTTTTTCACTACTGTAAAGATACTAGAGTGTGTGTGTGTGTGTGTGTGTGTGTGTGTGTGTGTGTGTGTGTGCGTGCGTGCATGTGGGTTCTCTCACTCCCTGGCCCAATGCTTTCCATACTCAGTTTTTTTTTGATGATTTTAAAAACTGGCTTTCCAAAATGCCTCTTTATTTTACAAAGTTTAGCTGTCTTTAAGAGGAATCACAATTCAGTTTTAGACAATAAAAATGTCATTTTTCATAGCATCATCAACATTTCATGAATATTTTATAAAAGTTTAGTCATGGGCACTGCAGGTTTCTCTTCAGATGCTGTGAGATTGAGATACCAGAAGTTGTAATACAATATTAAAAATTCTGGCTTCATGTTGGAAGATTACCTAAAAGTTTACACCTTACCAAATTTTTCAAGCAATTAATTTTCATCAAAATGCAAAAAAAAATTAATGCAAAAAAAATTTATGAATGCAAAAAGTTTTAAAAAATAATATATTCTCATCTTATCCTCACAGAAACTACACATATTAAGAATAAATCTTGAGGGTTTCCCTGGTGGTCCAGTGGTTAAGAATCCACCTTGCAATGTAAAGGACACTGGTTCAATCCCTGGGGCAGGAAGATCCCACATGCCATGGAGCAGCCAAGGCCAGGCACCACAACTAGTGAAGTCCAGGCGCCTAGAGTCTGTGCTCCGCAACAAGAGAAGCCACTGCATTGAGAAGCCTGCACACCACAACTGGAGAGTATCTGCTGCTTCCCCCAACTACAGACAGCCTGGGCAACAACAAAGATCCACCACAGCCAAAAAATAAATACATACATCTCTTTTTAAAAAAGGAAAAATCTTCAGACTTCCCTGGTGGTCCAGTGGCTAAGACTCTACACTCCCAATGCAGGGGGCTCAGGTTCAATTTCTGGTCAGGGAACTAGATCTCACACGCCACAAGTAAAGATCCTGCATGCCGCAACTAAGACCTGGCACAGCCAAATATATAAACTAATAAAAATAAATACTTAAAAAAGAATAAATCTTGCCTCTCATCTTTGTTTTACTTATAACCATGGTAAATACACAGTGTGTTATTCTGCATATACGATACCAATATTTACACTTTAGCTAATCCATTTGTCAGAGGCAAAAAAAAAGTCTTATACACAATGGAGTATTACTCAGCCATTAAAAAGAATACATTTGAATCAGTTCTAATGAGGTGGATGAAACTGGAGCCTATTATACAGAGTGAAGTAAGCCAGAAGGACAAACACCAATACAGTATAATAATGCATATATATGGAATTTAGAAAGATGGTAACAATAACCCTGTGTACGAGACAGCAAAAGAGACACTGATGTATAGAACAGTCTTATGGACTCTGTGGGAGAGGGAGAGGGTGGGAAGATTTGGGATAATGGCATTGAAACATGTAAAATATCATGTATGAAACAAGATGCCAGTCCAGGTTCAATGCATGATACTGGATGCTTGGGGCTAGTGCACTGGGACGACCCAGAGGGATGGTATGGGGAGGGAGGAGGGAGGAGGGTTCAGGATGGGGAACACATGTATACCTGTGGCGGATTCATTTTGATATTTGGCAAAACTAATACAATTATGTAAAGTTTAAAAATAAAATAAAATTAAAAAAAAAAAGTCTTACGATGCTCAGTGCTCTAGTAACTTTCAATAGTTGATTCTCTTAAAACAATTACTCAGTGAAATAAAGCATGAAAATATAAAAGTTAGTGAATATTTTAGCACTGATTTAAAATCATATTTCATCCTGGTATTGCAGGAATGTTTCTCTGTTTTCCCTTTACAGCTAGTGAATGTGTGGTCTTAGAACACTTTAAATAATTCATGATTATTAGACCAGGACTCAACTATTTCAATTAAACCCAATGATTTAACAAATCTCTTGAGAATTTAGTGTCAGGAATTATAGTGCAACTAGGGTAGCTGTCTACTTTCCAGTTAGAGAATAGTGGGGCCATATCTTGAGGTGAAAAATACCATCAGCATAGTTTTAAAAGTGTTTATGTATTAGTGATAAAGGATCCTGATAAAAGGAAATGTAGTAACCTTTTCACAGAATCCTGTCAGCCAGAGAGGTAAACAAAGGCCAAAATCAAGGGCGAGGGAAACAAGTGTCAGAATCAAAATCTCAATTAGAACTGGAGTCTGAACAGCAGCCAAGAGTTTGCCTAGAATTTCACAGCCAGTGGGCATAGAAAAAATATTGGATTGTAATCCCTTCCTAAGAAGGGTCAAAATGTTCAGATGTCAGATCCTGGAACCATTGGATCTTGAAAGAAGGGAAATAAACAGGCTTAACTGTGTTCATCAGATTAGGCAGATATAGAGAAGGGAGCCATGCACTATGGGGTTTGCCTGGGAGTCCCAGTTTTCACCTGTGTCCAGTTTTGTGGCCTCAATGTAGAGAAATGATTGTGGTATTACAGATGCCAGAGGTGGGATCCTGACCTAATTCACACAGACATAGTTTTCCAGTGGTATTTGAAAAACATTTTTTAATGTGATTTTAATGTGATTCTGAGAGCCAAAAGCAACCAAAAATCACCATAGTTACAAATAGTTTTTGTTTCAAATCACTTTTTCTCAAGTCTAGAAGAGTAAAATAAAGTTAAGAAATGAGGCAGTTTTGTAGCATTCTGGTGCCTTAAGCAAAAGTAGCCCTTTAGAATGATGGCTCCATTAAGCAGGATTACTCAAAATTGATCATTGAGAGTTGGAAAGAGAAAGAATATTTGAGTGAACACTGGAAAAGAATATTCTGAAGAATGAAACTCTTTCTTAGGGGTAGAATCATTGTCTATGTGGAAACCTTCATGGGATCACCACCATGGTTCTCCGCCACAGTTTTATTGGTAACTTAGAGTAATGACATATATATCAAATCTAGGAAATTCTTGTGGCCTTCAGCAATCCCTTTATTACCTGTGAGTCTCAGTTTCCTCAAATGGAGATGCAGGGCTAAAATCCAGTGATCTGTAACATTCATCAATCCTTAACATTGTGAACATCCTTTTTCATAACACTCTCCCCTTTCTCTGCTCTGTGTTCAAATCCATCTTCCTTACTCCCGCTACTCCAGTCTTGATACATCTCCCTGATGTTACTTGTCACCCCCGACTTGAAGGAGACAGCTCTAGAGACTATTAGTCAGAACTGCTACACGGTCATCATCAATACCAGACAAGCAGCCTTTGTCAGGGAGAGAAGGGCTGAGCAAGCATGAAAGCAATAGTCACTAGACTGAAATGAATGAGCAAGAAACATTACCAGGAAAAAAGTATTGCACTGGATTGCCTCCACATTCCTGTCTTTATATGTTTTCCTTTCCTCCTTCTGTCTTTTTTTTTTTTCTCATCTGAGAGTTACAGGAATGTTTTATCCAAACTATGCAGGAATGGCTAATCATAACTTCCCACTTTACCTCCTAGCTTAGAGGGTGAACACTAATTAATTCCCAATACACTGATTAGCTAGTTACACAGTGTATACCCCCTGGTTACACCCCCTGCAACCTCTGTGCTTCCTACAGTATCTGCTGCTTAAATATGTACAAACTGTATGTGTCCATATATACTAACATGGGTATGTGTTTACATACACACACACACTTTGCTTCTTTGTTTCAGCTTTTAGGAGAAGTTAAACTCTTCCTGCAAGTGTTAAAAAAGTAAATGATGGATCATGGTATTTAATGGTATTTAAATATAGGAATCACTTACACTGGAGAGAACTTTAGTGTGAATAGTGTTGTTGTTCTTCCTTTTATAAAAGGAAAAAAAAAGTCCTCAATATGTCATTGCTATCAGTCCAAACATCAAACATGGTCATTTTTAGGAACTCCATGTCAGTCATTCTATTTAACACCAGATATTTAGTACAGATTAGAGAAAGATGACAAGAGGAAAAAATATAGCTTTTGTTTAATGAAAATGAGTTTAAAAGACAATCAACAGAATGGGAGAAAATATTTGCAAATGATGTGACCAATAAGGGATTAATTTCCAAAATATACAAACAATTCGTACAATAAAAAAAGGGTAGAATATCTAAATAAACATTTCTCCAAAGAAGCCATACAGATAACCAACAGGTATATGAACAGATCCCTAACACTGCTTATTACCGGAGAAATGCAAATCTAAGCTACAATGAGGTATCATTTCACACTGATCAGAATGGCCATCATTAAAAAGTCTACAAATAATAAAATGTTAGAAAGGATGTGGAGAAAAAGAAACCTTCCTACACTGCTGGTGAAAATGCAAATTGGTGCACCCACTATGAAAAATAATATTCAGAGTACTTAAAAAAATAAAAACAGAGTTACCATATGATTCAGTGACCCCACTTCTGAGCATATATCTGGAGAAAACCATAATTGGAAAATACACATGCACCCTAATGCTCATAGCAGCACTATTTACAACAGCCAAGAGGGGGAAGCAACCTAACTGTCCACTGACAGATGATTGGATAAAGTGGTATACATACACGATGGGATATTACTCAGACATAAAAATAGAGTGAAATAATGTCATTCACAGCAACATGGATGAACCTATAAATTATCATACTAAGTAAAGTACATCAGATAAAGACAAATATCATATTATATCACTTATATGTGGAATCTAAAACATGATAGAAATGAACTTATTTTAAAAACAGAAATAGACTCACAGACTTCAAAAACAAACTTACAAAGGGAAGTGGGAAGATAAATTAGGAGTATAGGATACACAGTAGTATAAATGAAATAGATAATCAACAAGGACCTACTACGTAGAACACAGAACTATACTCAATCTCTTTATATATATATATACATAAAATTTAGATTCTCAATATATATTCTCAATATACTCATATATATCTATATTTAGATTCTTTCCCATTATAGGTTATTACATAAACTATACATTAACTATTACATAAACTATAATGGAAAATAATCTAAATATATTTTCTATTCTAGAACACACACACACATGTATGTATAACACAACATTGTAAGTCAACTATATTTGTGCTAGGTTCAAAATGTCCTAACTACCTTTATCTTCAGTCACACATGAGGTATCCAGGGCTGAGTTTTCTAGTTGAGGAGCCTCCAATGAAATGTGACTTACACATTAAATAAGAAATTATCACTATTAAGCCTATAGTCTTCCCTGTTAGTTTCACATTTTCAAATTATTGCATTCTGATGCTTCTTTAGTACTTTAGAAGTTGTCTGTGACAAAAGCTAGAGTTAACTCCCAGATTCTGCCACTACCAATAAATCTGTTGTTTTAATGGATTAAAAAAGGAAAATAAACAGATTAGCAAAAAAAAAAAACAGTGAAAAATACTGGAAAATATGTGTTCATTCATTCATGGAACAAACATTGCTAGACATTTCCTTGTGCCATACAACTTCCTAGGAACCAGAGGAAATATGGTACTTAGCTCCTATTCTGAAGAAAATTATAATACGTACGTTGACAGAAGACAAATGTGTGAAAATGGGAGAATGAGCCAGTCGAGGAAAAACATAACGCATTCACGGATTGTAGGCACAACACTGTATGCACTGTGGCCCACTCTGGAGACTTCATTCTTGTCACAAACAAATCTGAGGGGTTGAACACAAGAATAGTTTAATTCTCATTCATACAAAGTCTGGTCACATGTTTCTTCTGCAAAGGTGATGTAAGTCTCCAATCACTTTCCATGCTATGTAATTATATCCTCAACAAACGATGTCAAGATTGCCATTACAGCACCCAGTTGGCAGAAAGTGTGGCGACTGAACGTGAATCACACCCACTTTTAAATGCCTCTATCCAGAAATAGCATACTACTGCCACCTGCTTTTCATTTGCAAGAACTTCTTATATGGTTCCAAATAGATTCAGGGAAGCTAGGGAATATAGTTTCAACAGGGTGCCTAAGAAGAGGGTGCCTAGTTTTGGTGAGTATCTAGTCAGTTTTTACCCATCTATACTTCTGGTCACCATATCTCTCTTTCACTACTTCCCCACACTCTTCCCTTTCAGGGAGATATCTCAAGGCTCCTCTAGCTCCATTCATTTTCATATGTTCAAAGCACTTTATTGCAATTTTGAGTGAAATTAACCTTTCCTTTGAAATGGCCATAAATTCTCCCTACTCTTCTAAACCTGTTAAATACCTGTTAAAGATATGGAGATTCTCTGTGATTAACTTTCCTTTCTATTCTGATAAATTCTAATGTATGAACTTCTCTCCTCTCCAATTCAATCTTTCTCCTGACTTGAAAGGTGATTCTTGAAATATCCAAGAGTCTAGTGTCTTAAGGCTTCCCCGATGGCTCAGAAGATACAGAATCCCAGGAGACACTGGAGATGCAGGTTCAATCCTGGGATCGATTGGGAAGATCTCCTTGAGAAGAGCATGGCAACCGACTCCAATGTTCTTGCCTAGAGAATCCTATGGACAGAGGAGCCTGGTGGGTTACAGTCCAAAAGGGTGGCAAAGTCGGACATGACTGAGTGACTAAGCATAGCACAACTTGTGTCTAATGAAAATTTTCAGTTGAGAAACTGACAGGTAGGGTAAATATTATCAATTACAGCACCATGCATTTCTATTTCCTTAGGAGTTTTGCACAATCTTTCTAATAACAAGCTAAGTACATTTGAAGCTTATTGTGTTGGGGATTCATGTGGGAGTTTTCTGTCAGAGAATACTCCCAAGTGAAAAGGGAAGACACATATTTCTTTAGTCTGTAATTCCATGTTCTCTGGGCTTCACTTAATAGTACCAAGAAATTTCTCAATGACTCCCAAACTTTCCTTTTCTTAACAACTCTGTCATTTTGCCCTTTATTTGCTCCTCTTCTTTTTTTCTATATTAATTCCCTTGCAATTTTTACTCCTTTTTTATCTTGATCTTATATTTGAGGCAGGAATAACCATATCATGTCCAAATTGCCTAGGAGAGAATCTAGATATTGTGGAACATGAAGCTATTGTAATTTGGCATGGAGGACTTCTTAAAAAAAGGATATAACATCATCATAACCAGTAGAGCGTTGAAAGTAGCCTGCTCAAGTTAAGAGCCCTAAAGATTGACCTTCATTAGTTTAATGGTAAATCTGCTTATCACAGATAGTCCATCCCAGATCTGTTCTTCCTTTACACTGATTTGTTATTATATATTCACTGTGTGTGTGTTTGTTGCTCAGTCGTGTCTGACTCTGCGACTCCATGGACTGTAGCCTGCCAGGCTCCTCTGTCCATGGAATTCTCCAGGCAAAAATCCTGGAGTAAGTAGCCATTCCCTTCTGCAGGGGATCTTTCTGACCCAGGGATCAAATCCAGGTCCCCTACATTGCAGACAGATTCTTAACTGTCTGAGCCACAACTGGAGGCCATATTAACAGAGTTTCTGCTACATTTATTCAGTATCGCAGTTTTACTTATTACGAAGCAGCACTATAACCAGTATGTAGGTAAAGAAGCAACAGTTAGAACCAGACATGGAACAACACACCGGTTCAAAATTGGGAAAAGAATACATTGAGGCTGTATATTGTCACACTGCTTATTTAACTTATATGCAGAGTACATCATGTGAAATGCCAGGCTGGATGAAGCTGAAGGTGGAATCAAAATTGCCAGACGAAATATCAATAACTTCAGATATGTAGATGACATCACCCTTATGGCAGAAAGCGAAGAGGGACTAAAGAGCTTCTTGATGAAGGTGAAAGAGAAGAGTGAAAAAGCTGGTTTAAAACTCAACATTCAAAAAACTAAGATTATGGCATCTGGTCCCATCACTTCATGGCAAATAGATGGGGAAACAATGGAAACAGCGACAGACTTTATTTTCTTGGGCTCCAAAATCACTACAGATGGCGACTGCAGCCATGAAATTAAAAGACCCTTGGTCCTTGGAAGAAAAGTTATGACAAACCTAGGCAGCATATTAAGAAGCAGGGACATCATTTTGCCAACAAAGGTCTATCTAGTCAAAGCTATGGTTTTTTCAGTAGTCATGTATGGATGCATGAGTTGGACCATAAAGAAGGCTGAGTGCCAAAGAATTGATGCTTTCAAACTTTGGTGCTATAGAAGACTCTTGAGAGTCTCTTGGTCAGCAAGATCAAACCAGTCAATCCTAAAGGAAATCTACCCTGAATATTCTCTGGAAGGATTGATGCTGAAGCTAAAGCGCTAGTACTTTGGCCACCTGACGCACAGAGCCAACATTAGAAAAGATCCTGATGCTAGGAAAGACTGAAGGCAGCAGGAAAAGGGGATGAGATGATTGGATGGCATCACTGACTCTATGAACATGAGTTTGAGCAAACTCCGGGAGATAGTGAAGGACAGGGAAGCCTGGCGTGCTGCAGTCCATGGGGTCGCAAAGAGTTGGGCATGACTGAGAGACTGAACAACAACTTCTACAAAGAAGTAGCAGTGGACTAGTCAGAATCTCTCAGAGATTTAGTTAATGTAAATCTTCCTATGAATAAAATCAGAGCTAGATGGGATTCTGAACTAGACAGGCAATGGAACTTTTCCTTGGTAGGAGAGGGACCTGAAGTTTGAGAAGCACAGATGGAGAGATGACATGCAATTTTGTATTACTTATTGTGAAAAATAATATTTAAATGCAAAGGGAATCTTGGAAGCAGTTGGCAATAGTCAACTTTTTTCTTTTCATCTTCAATTTCCTATTTGTATTGCCAGAGAAACACTAAATTGATAGAAAGACTTCAGGCTTTAGAGTTAAACAGACCTCAAAGCAAATCCTGGTTCTGATACTTACTTGCTATGAGATTATAACTTCTCTGATGAAACCACTGCAGCAAGTATGAATGTAGAGAAAGATACGCAGTTTGTTGTTAGGATTTGTTTTAATATTTGCATGTGTTAGGATCTATTATTTGTGTGTATTGCATAAATGATACTTATGCAATGATACTTATGATACAAATGAATCATAATAATCATGTAATTACTATCATTAAGCAATCTCTCTCTATATATATATGTTAGGTATATAACACACATGTAATTGATACAGTACACATTTAAGAAAAATTAAAGATTTACTGATATTCATATTTAAGGCAGAATTATAAGGTTGTTATTTAAACAACTTTCTCTGTAATCGATTCTCTGAAGAGTTTTTCATAATAATTTTGCTTTATTATCATTGTAGTAATAACTTCATGGATTAACAAATGTCTCTTTCACTTCTTGAATTTCACAGCTTGAATCAGTCTGCCAGACCCTATCACTTGCCCCTCTCTTAAAGTTGTATGCTAGCAAATGTAATAAAAATTTATGTCCTTATTAAGCATTCGTTTTAGGAGAAACAGTCATCCAAGTACCAACTGCATTTCCAATTTCATCAGCATTATTCTATTTAAAGATATGAAGCCTCTTGAGGTCTGAGTCACAGGCAGAAACTGAGTTAGGCTGAGACTGAAAAGTAATTTAGTGGAATCCTATGTAGAGCTCACAGAATTGACTACCAGTATTGGAAAATAAATAAAAATCTAGGTAACTCCTGAGGAACTGGCTAAAAAACCTGCATTAGAAATCCTGTATCACTAAGAGTCTAGTCCAGTGTTTTTCATGCTTCAGGTAAGGGCTTATAGTAAGACAGGAAGTCAACTTGCAAGTCCTGACCAGAATTTTAACGAGGAATGGAATGGAATAGCATAGAACAGAATAGAAAACAGTAATGGTACATTACATGAATAGCTATAATGAATAGTCCTCCACATCCTTGATGATTCACTGAACATTCAATATATCAAGAGAGGGTCCAATTGGACAAATCTAAGGCATAATCTTGTTCTCTAACATTTTCTAAAATTTATTTCATTCTACTGCAATGAACAATGAGCCATGAATATAGCTCAAAGTTACATTAAGAGGGACTGAAAATATGGAGCTTCTAAACAAACATTACCTACCTGTGCCTGGCAAGAAACACACATACCGTTGGTCTGTATCTCTCATGATTCTGCTATTGGAAGTTTAAAAAATTCAGCATATGTATCTGGCTGGGAAAATAACAAAAGTTCCCTCTCGCAGCCATTCTGACTGGTGTGAAATGGTACCTCATAGTGGTTTTGATTTGCATTTCTCTGATAATGAGTGATGTTGAGCATCTTTTCATGTGTTTGTTAGCCATCTGTATGTCTTCTTTGGAGAAATGTCTATTTAGTTCTTTGGCCCATTTTTTGACTGGGTCATTTATTTTTCTGGAGTTGAGCTGTAGGAGTTGCTTGT
Source organism: Bos indicus (assembly GCF_029378745.1). Classification (NCBI taxonomy): domain Eukaryota; kingdom Metazoa; phylum Chordata; class Mammalia; order Artiodactyla; family Bovidae; genus Bos; species Bos indicus. The sequence continues at coordinate 114,449,422 of NC_091789.1, forward strand.
ATATTTTTGAGATTAGTTGTTTGTCAGTTGCTTCATTTGCTATTATTTTCTCCCATTCTGAAGGCTGTCTTTTCACCTTGCTAATAGTTTCCTTTGATGTACAGAAACTTTTAAGGTTAATTAGGTCCCATTTGTTTATTTTTGCTTTTATTCCCAATATTCTGGGAGGTGGGTCATAGAGGATCCTGCTGTGATGTATGTCAGAGACTGTTTTGCCTATGTTCTCCTCTAGGAGTTTTACCAGTCAGAATGGCTGCGATCCAAAAGTCTACAAATAATAAATGCTGGAGAGGGTGTGGAGAAAAGGGAACCCTCTTACACTGTTGGTGGGAATGCAAACTAGTACAGCCACTATGGAGAACACTGTGGAGATTCCTTAAAAAACTGGAAATAGAACTGCCTTATGATCCAGCAATCCCACTGCTGGGCATACACACTGTGGAAACCAGAAGGGAAAGAGACACATGTACCCCAATGTTCATCACAGCACTGTTTATAATAGCCAGGACATGGAAGCAACCTAGATGTCCATCAACAGATGAATGGATAAGAAAGCTGTGGTACATATACACAATGGAGTATTACTCAGCCATTAAAAAGAATACATTTGAATCAGTTCTAATGAGGTAGATGAAACTGGAGCCTATTATACAAAGTGAAGTAAGCCAGAAGGAAAAACACCAATACAGTAATAATAACACATATATATGGAATTTAGAAAGATGGTAACAATAACCCTGTGTACGAGACAGCAAAAGAGACACTGATGTATAGAACAGTCTTATGGACTCTGTGGGAGAGGGAGAGGGTGGGAAGATTTGGGAGAATGGCACTGAAACATGTAAAATATCATGTATGTAACGAGATGCCAGTCCAGGTTCGATGCACGATACTGGATGCTTGGGGCTGGTGCACTGGGACGACCCAGAGGGATGGTATGGGGAGGGAGGAGGGAGGAGGGTTCAGGATGGGGAACACATGTATACCTGTGGTGGATTCATTTTGATATTTGGCAAAACTAATACAATTATGTAAAGTTTAAAAAAAAAAAGTTCCCTCTCTCAATCTTTCTCTAACTCTCTCAATCTCTCTCTCACTCTCTCAATCTCTCTCTTATTCCTTTGGCTTTACGCACAAATACTTGGAAAGTTCAAATACCTGGAAAGCTGAGCTTGTTTTGATAGAAGCATTAACTAGGACTAAATGGCTTTCTCTTTGGTCATTTAATCCTCATGTTAGTATGGACTGCTTGGCTATAAGCTATGCTGATGTGGGTCAGGGTGAGGTCAACATGAAGCTCTGTTGTCTATGCTTACTGAGGCTTGTCCAGCCTGAGCCATTAAAAAACCCATGATCTGAAAATTAAAAAAAAGAGTGGATATATGTATACACATAACTGATTCACTTTACTATAACCTGAAACTAACACAGCATTGTAAATCAACTATACCCCAATAAAAAAAAAAGAAAATTCTTTTTAAAACCCCACCAAGGTGAAAAAATCACATGACTTATGAAAACATTGAAATCTGATGCCCCTTGTCAAATCTGTGTCAGCAGCATGGATCTTATCTTCCCCAAGTATCAGTTCAAGGCTTCCAACCAATGGTCCAAGATGTTAGAGTATTAGATTGCTGATGGATAGCACACTTATTCCTTTCACCCAAGTTAGAAATTAGTTAGTGACAGGCAAAGGAGGATAAAAGAGGAGGGGGGAATCAAAGTAATAGTTTCATTACTAATAAAGTTGAAGCAAAGATTCAACCCTTAAATCAGAAAAATATACAAGGTATAAATAACTTCAACAAATGGTGCACGGTAATTGAATAGATAAAATTACCATTTTTAAGGTTCTAAGAAGAGTTTAATAAATTATATATCACATTCTAGAATGAGAAGACACAATATTATGATATATAATATCTGCTATCTCTCAATTAATCTATAATTTTAAGACAGTTCCAGTAAAAATCCCATTAGCTTCTTTTTTCCATGAAGCTTAATGAAAATCATTCAAAACTTATTTGAAAAAGCAAGAGACTAATAATAAATAATGAAGATAACTTTAGGGAAAAAAGGATAACGACAGAGATCTGCACTTTCAGTTATCAAAACATTACAAAATTTCATTGTGGGTTTTGGCAAAGGGATAGAAATGCAGACAACAAAGAATACAGAGTAGAAAAAGATACACAGAAATAAATAGGATCTATATAAATGGCACCCCACTCCAGTATTCTTGCCTGGAGAATCCCATGGATAGAGGAGCCTGGTGGGCTACAGTCCACGGGGTCGCAAAGAGTCGGACAGGACTGAGTGACTTCACTTTCACTTTCATATATGTGACAGAGATAGATTAATCAGTGTAATATGGGTTACTTATTTATCTATATGAAATTATCCAAATGAAATAATAAAATTAAATTGGAATCAGGACTTCCCTGGGGGCCAGTGGTTAAGACTTAATGCTTCCATTGTGGAGGGTACAGGTTCGATCCCAGATTAGGAAACTAAGATCCTCCATGCCACAGGAAAAAAAAAAAAAAAACTAAATTGGAAACATTGCACCTTACCCATAAAACAGTCCAAGTAGATTAAAACATGAATTTTTAAAAAATCTAAAGCACTGGACACATATTTGAGACTTTAAGTTAGGGAAGCACTTCTTAATCAAGGCAAAATAAGCATAATGTACCAAGGAAATCAATTTAAAATTTGACTCCCCTAATAGTATACATGTCATAACAATAACCACAATAATCAAAAGGATAACAGCTGAATCACTTTTCCCAAATTGTGACCCATATTTCCCTTTCTGAACTACAAACACATTTGGAGGGAAGTGAATGATAGACAGGAGCCACAGAAGTAATCCTTAGTGCAACTTAACCATTTGAGAAGCACAGTGGAGTCAAATGTTGTCCAAAACACTTCCTTCTCTGTCTCCAGAAGGATTACACAGAAAGATTCCCACATTTCATCTGGTAAATTTATAGAGGTGGATAATATCTTATCACTATTAACTACTGTCTACTGATAGTAACCCTTCTTTCTCAATTCCATGAATCCAACGTGAGTGTTACTAAAAAATTTCTTCTCCTAAAAGAGGACACATGAAGTTGGATATTTAAGTACAGTGAAAAGGTAGGGTTTCAAAAATTCCAGTAACCCCTATGTTTAATGCAGGTAGCAATGCTTTTGTCTTTTCCTCTCAGACAGACCAGTGACCTGTGTAAACCATTTCCCAGGTGCTTCACCACTTGGCTATATCCTAGTTCAACTCCTCTGCGTTTGGAAGATTCATTGGGATCACATAAAATTTCCCCCATGGTAGCCATTGACAGATTGGTCAGGAAGCATACACTTATGCTCAGATCATCGGGAGAGAAAAAAATGAAAGCTATTCTATGCTTAATTCGATCTTGCAAGAAATACTTTTCTAACCACATTATAGTAAAAAGAAGAAACCAGACAACTCTTCAGTTAGGTTCTAAAATATTTAGTTCATTTTAATATGAATAAAAGAAACCACCCTCATAGATAGGGCATTACAGTATAATCAATCTTTTATGTCATTTAATCCAGGATACAGAGTGGTAGGAAATGGGACCCTCAGGCAGTTTTAATTTACTGTTGATGGCTGGATGATAGAGCAAACTATCCTGCAAATCTCAAAAATGATGTATCAATGAACAGGTTATACACATGCTACAACAACACACATACATGATGCTTTTCAAGGGAATGAAATAGGATACTAGATAGCTGTAATATCCTCCCACATAGGCACACTCACACCTGCATTTAACAATCTCCATTTGGGTGGTATGTGCAGTTTTAATAAGTAATGAAAGGAATAATGAAGCTTTAAATCCAGAGCATAATAATAGCAGCCATAGGGATTCAGCAGAGCCGAAGACAGCCCTGAGGCTGTGCATTCTGAAATGGATCTGGCTCTGTGATTACACACAGGCAGTCTTATCTGTTATAATTATAAAATGACGTCAGAGAGCAAGGATTTGGGTTTATGGTAAAGAAAAAGGCATCTATATCAACTGCAAGTCTGTTATGATTTCTTTTGGAATTTGTCAGCTTTTATAGAGTACAACAATTGAAATCATCTCTTTTGCCCCTTTATATCTCCATGAGGACTACAGTTGTTAAGCTCTTCTGAAATTTTTCCAATTATCTTCAATATTTCAGCATCTACTGGCAAATCTTTATACACCTTGGATAATTTCTTGTCACTATTAACTACTATATGCTGATAGAAACCCTTCTTTCTCAATTCCATGGATCCAAAGTGAGTCTTATTAAAAATTCTCTTCTTCTAAAAAGGACACATTTAATTGGATATTTAAGTACAGTGAAAAGGAAGGGCTTCCTTTTTAGGTTCCATCAAAAATGAAGCAATGATTCATGACATATCTTATTCCGATGCAATTCATGTCCTTGAAAGGAACTGACTACAGAAGAGCATGTGTTGAATTTTGTATCTTTCAATTAACCTTTGAGATTTGAGGGGTTAAAATTAAATACATTCTCTGTATTTCACTGCTCAAAGAAAAGATATAAAAATAAATCAAAGTTATATATCTTTCCTCTTAGCTGCCTTCTTCTATTAAAAGGCAGAACTAAAATTCTCCCAATTACACAAACTCAAAAGCTCAAAGACATCTTTCATTTTTCAGATCAGTCGTAAACTGAGATAAGATCTTGGGAGATAAACTAGAGAATTCCTTCTCCCAAAGAACACCCTTTGATGATATTTTACATGTTTCAATGCCATTCTCCCAAATCTTCCCACCCTCTTCCTCTCCCACAGAGTCCATAAGACTGTTCTATACATCAGTGTCTCTTTTGCTGTCTCGTACACCGGGTTATTGTTACCATCTTTCTAAATTCCATATATATGCGTTAGTATAAGAAACGAGTTGCCAGTCCAGGTTCGATGCACGATACTGGATGCTTGGGGCTAGTGCACTGGGATGACCCAGAGGGATGGTATGGGGAGGGAGGAGGGAGGAGGGTTCAGGATGGGGAACATATGTATACCTGTGGCAGATTCATTTTGATATTTGGCAAAACTAATACAATTATGTAAAGTTTAAAAATAAAATAAAATTAGGAAAAAAAAAAAAAAAAAGAACACCCTTTGATTGACAGCCACCAAGATGTTCCCCAAGGATCTTCTTTCCGTGTCCATACCTTTGCATACTGCCTTCCCACTGTGAATTAGGGCTGACAGACATGAACAATAGGATTCTGCAGAAGTGATGGTGTGAGACTTCTAAAGCTAGTTATAAAAAGTACTGCAGTGTTTGCCTCAGCCTCCTTAACCACTCCCTCCAGGGGAAGCTAGCTACCATGTTGTGAGGATACTCAAATAGCCCTATCAGTTCAGTTCAGCGGCTCAGTTGTGTCCAACTCTTTGCGACCCCATGGACTGAAGCACGCCAGGCTTCCCTGTCCATCACCAACTCCTGGAGCTTGCTCAAACTCATGTCCATTGAGTCAGTGACCCCATCCAACAATTTCATCCTCTGTCATCCCCTTCTCCTCTCACCTTCAATATTTCCCAGCATCAGGGTCTTTTTCAATGAGTCAGTTCTTCACATCAGGTGATCAAAGTACTGGAGTTTCAGCTTCAGCATCAGTCCTTCCAATGAAAATTCAGGACTGATTTCCTTTAGGATGGACTGGTTGGATCTTCCTGCAGTCCAAAGGACCCTCAAGAGTTGTCTCCAACACCACAGTTCAAAAGCATCAATTCTTCAGCATTCAGCTTTCTTTATAGTCCAACTTTCACATCCATACATGACTACTGGAAAAACCATGGCTTTGACTAGATGTAACTTTGTTGGCAAAGTTAATGTCTCTGCTTTTTAATAAGCTGTCTAAAAGTTGGTCATAACTTTTATTCCAAGAGCAAGCATCTTTTAATTTCATGGCTGCAGTCACCATCTGCAGTGATTTGGGAGCCCCCCAAAATAAAGTCTGTCACTGTTTCCATTGTTTCCCCATCTATTTGCCCTGAAGTGATGGGACCAGATGCTATGATCTTAGTTTTTTGAATGTTGAGTTTTAAGCCCTATAGAGAGGTCTAGATGGAGAAGAACTGAAGCTCCTGCCAACAGTCAGTACCAACCTGCCATCTATGTTAAGTAAGCCTTGGGGGTGGATGGTCCAACCCAATTCAAGTCTTCAGATAACTGCAGACTTGGCTGATAACTGTCTACAATCTTGTGAGATATCCCAAGTCAGAATCACCAAGACAAATCACTCTCAAATTCTTGGTCCTCTGGAAAAGTAAGAGGTAAGATTTATTATTGTTTTATATCACTTGAGTTTTGGTATTATCAGTTACATACACCCTTTACCATCTTCTAATCAGCTGCCAAATATTAGAAAGTCCCCCTTCACAGAGCACATCATCCCCTTTTCCATACCTGTCATTAGAACCTTGGCTCAGAAGGTCATTACCTCTCACTTACACTATCACATTTGCATTTCAGTGGTAGTGCTCCACAACACTGTCAAGAAAATGGGCTGATAATGCAAAGTAAAGTCAAAAGGTACAAACTTCCACTTATAAAATATATAAGTCCTGGGGATGTAATGTACGGGGGGGGGGGGGGGGGGAAGCAATGTGCTGAAATTACAGTTCTGACCATTTAATTTCCCTCATCAAAAGCTTTAAAAAGTTGTCCAGTCATTTCCAAAATTGACTCCCATTTCTTTATCTTGATATTTAAAGGCCCTGTATCATAAATTTCAACTTTTAAAATTTATATAAGTTTCAGGTGTAAAGCATTATATTTCAAGATCTATATATACTACAAAGTGATCACCACATGCTTAGTTACCATCCATCACCATACAGCTGACCCCTTCACTCATGTCTGCCTCCCCCAACTGCCTTCCTCTCTGGTAATTACTAATATGTTCTCTGTACCTATGAGTATTTTTCCTGTTTGATTTTTTAAATTCCATATATCAGTGAAATCATACAGCATTTATATTTCTCTGTCTGATTTATCTCACTTAGCATAATACTTTCAAGTTCCATCCATGTCGTTGCAAATGGCAGGATTTCATTCTTTTTCTGGCTGAGTAGAACTCCATTTTGTGTGTGTGTACATACACATATATATCACAACTTCTTTAGCCATTCACGGACACTTAGCTTGTTTCCATGCTCTCTGCATACAGTCTTTTTTTGCTGCTTAGCTACCATGTTACCATGTAACAAGCTCAGCCAAACTGTAAATTCTGCCTGTGTGTCTGTAGTTATGTTGTTCTCTCTACAGGCAGACTTTGGTTATCCATCTTTGGCTATCAAAGCACAGATCAAATGCTTCTTCTTTCATTGAGCCATTTTTGATGATCAACCTAGACAATGTCTCTGCCTCTTTTGATCTTCCACAGAAAGTAATATTTTTCTAATGGAGCTTTATCACATTCTGCTTCATCTTACAATATTTGATCCTTTATTCTTTAGGCCAAGAATCATATATTATTCAACTTTATATCTCCCCAAGTACTTGTCATGGTGATCTGTATGTAGCAGACACAGAATATTTACTAAGCTGAAATTAATTTATTTTAAAAAAGAAGAATGAGTATCATTGCTTGGCATGTAAAATTTTACATTTTGCAATTATATCCCTCTAAGATGAGCTGAAGTATGTCAGATGGGAATGCATAATCAGATGAATTATTCTACCTATCACATGATGATATTTTATAGCAAGATTATTTATTTTTATATATTATCTTTGTATTGAAATTGCATCACTTAAGGGCAGCAAGATATATTTTTCTCTTTTCTTTGAGAATATACCTGTGTTATAGTTTAATGCAATTTCATAAGAGCAAAGACCATATTTTTAATTAATTGATTTAGAGTTTCTCTCAGTTTTCATTGCTAGATCATAATTTATTTCGTTTGTTTTGTTTAAACTTTATCACATGGGAAAAAAGATACTAAGAGTCAGACTAGCCAATATAATAAGACATTTAAATACATTATAATCATGATTAGTGTTTGCCTGTTTTCTAAGTGATCTTAAAATGAGAATATGTTTTCTAAATTTTCCTTTAGGCCTGGAATGAGAATTTTGTAGCAAAGAAAGACCTCAGTCAGAGTAGGCATTTGGACCTGATTCTGGAGCAGGTTTTGTGAATTCAGAAAAGTCTTTTGATTAACCTGTGTCAGTTTTAACTTTAGTTAAAAGGAAATCTTTACTTATTTTCTAATTGTCAGATACTTTAAGTCAGACATATTAAATGCACCCCGAGGGTCTGCTGTGACCCCCAAGGTCTCAAGCTTACTAGTCACCTTTACGCTTTCTTAAACAGCTAAATACAATGGCTCAAGTCTTCATTGCAGATACAGATGGAAGTTCCATGCGGCCCTAATTACGTCCAAGGGTTCCCTTGTGGAGATGGGAATGGGAGAGCTGCACTTTCTTTTATCTCTTTTGATTCTATTTCTTATTTCTGCAGCATTTTCAACTGTTTTTCCTGACTGCTACTCTCTTCCTGACCCACCTTATGCCATGCTGTAGTTCACAAATTATCCTTCGTTTTCCCAAAGTACTATTTTTCTTAGAAGTTATACTTTGTAGCAGACTTTTATTAAAAGTTTGAGGTAGTAAAGGAAGATTACAGAATACTAAGAGGCACAGTTAGTACTGGAAAGATTTTTTCTAAAAATCATTAGTGAAACTCTAAGAAATGTTACTGTTCATGTTTTCTCTTAGGACTTGGATTAATACCTTCTTTTACTCTAATAAACCCTTTACATTGCCATCATCTCCCCCTCCTGTCTCCTTTGCTGCTTGAAATAGAATTCTTTCATTGTGTAACTGAGAATAATAATAATCAACTTTCTATGGCTCAACTCAGAATTTACCCATTCTCTAGAAGTCTTACTTTTCTCAACCAGACCTGTTCAATCAGGATGCTTTGAAAGATGAAGGAGAATCATTTCTATAATAGACTCTGTCATTTATTTATTAATTTTTTTTGGCAGGGGGTATTTACATTTTTTTTTAGGTATAACTGACATACAACATTATATTAGTTTCAGCTGTACAACATATGATTCAATATTTGTATATATTGTGAAATGATGACCACAATGTCTAGTTAACATCTGGCATCATACACAGTTACAGAATTTTTTTTCTTGTGATAAGTACCTTTAAGATCTACTCTCGGGGCTTCCCTGGTGGTTCTGTGGTTAAGAATCTGCCTTACAATGCAAGAGACACAAGTTTGATCCTTTGTCCAGGAAGATTCCACGTACCGTGAAGCAATTAAGCCCATGCACCACAACTACTGAGACTGTGCTCTAGAGCCTGGGAACTGCAACGACTGAGCCTACAGGCTGCTACTACTGAAGCCTGCATGCCCTGGAGCCTGTGCTCCGGAACAGAAGCCAGCACAATGAGGAACCCGCTTACCGCAACAGAGTAGCAAAGCTTGCCACAACTAGAGAAAGCCCATGCACAGCAACAAAGACCCAGCACAGCCATAAATAAATAAATGTCAAAAAGAGATGTACTTTCTTAGCAACTTTCAAATATGCAATACAGTATTATTAACTCTAGTACCTTGCTGTATATTGTGTCCGCATGACTTATTTATTCTATAACTAGAAGTTTGGACCTTTTGAGCCTCTTCACCCATTTCACCCACCTTCCACCCTCTGCCTCTGGCAACCACCAATCTGTTCTCTGTACCTATGAGCCTGTATTTTTTCTTAAAGATTCCATATATAAGTGAAATCATTTGGCATTTGTCTTTCTTTGTCTGACTTATTTCACTTAGCATAATGCCCATGAGGTCCATCCAGGTTGTCACAAACAGTAAGATTTTATTCTGTCAGTGTGAAAATTCTGAAACATAACACTTATTTTTTCCCAGTAACATTTATTCCTTTCTACCATATGCAATTTCATTATTTCCTTTTTTTTTTTCATTTCTCATTTTATCCTGGTCTTTGATACCTTCAAACAAAAAATAGCAGCTTTTTGAGTTCAACTTGGTCTTTCTCATGACAAGCATTTATTGGCTGTCATGTTTGTAGGCAGTATGATTCTGAGCCTCAGGAACCAATGATGTAAGACAATGGACATGGATTCTTGACTGGATGTATTATAACTCAGTCATCTCTTTTTACTCCAAGACTTTGAGGTCTTTTGTTGCCTGCTTGAAATTCCTGTCCTTAAATACCTACTACTGATCACCTGCTAGTGAAATTCCCTCCTCCAGAGCTGAACTCCAGGGTCTCTGACAATCACTGTCCCCTTCCTTCTTGGATAGACTTTCTTGGGTCTTGGCCATATATGAATCTTTGGCTCATGATAACAATTTTTTCCTTAACCCTGGTAAGTGCTTCCAACTTAATCTCCTTGCTTCTAGCGGATCCTCCATCAAACAGCACTTCCAGAATCATTTTGTGGAAACTTAAGTCTTATCCTTCTACTTCTCAAGGGTCTGATTCTGCAATTTCCAGTTGATCATGAAATCTGATTTACAGGCAATTTCCTATAAATCAGATTTCATCTCTTTCCCCCACTAAGACACCAAATGCAAACTCATTTCATTGGTCACTCCAGATCTTCTAGTGGATTTCCAGCCTTACCCTCTATGACTCCTTTTCCCTGTGCTTCAGCTTTCCTTCTTCTCCTCTGATATTTCCAGTTGGGATGTCTTTAAGATCCTGCTGAGCCTCTGAGAACCTCTTTCACCTTTGTCTTTCTGTTCATCTTACCATGGTTTTACCTGGACAGTAGAGAGGCTTTGTACCCTTAAAGGATGAAATTACTATCTCAAGCCATGACTCCCATAAAATACTGCTACCCCCAAACTAGCCAGGTTTACATAAGATGTGTATGCTATACTATTGAGTTAAATGTGGATATAGATGGTTGCTTAATAAAATGGATAGGAAAGTTGCTTATGATGAGATGGAGAGCTGAAAAAAAAATTGAAAAGTCAACATCAGGACCTCCATTCATTAATAAACAAATTTCACCAATGGGATGTAGTGCTTATTATTACTGCTTTACAGAGTTGTGAATAAAGCACTTCCTTCTGTGAAGTCAGTGAAGTAATGAGGAATCTTTGTACCTGGATTTATAAATATTTAGGAGATCTTTGGGTCAAGGAAAAACGCACTGAGTGAAGCTTTTGTTTTTTTTTGGCAGGGGAGCGGGTGGGGGGGAATGTATTTCAGTTTCACAAAGCATGACATGTGTAAAAAAGGGACTTAACCTAGAGTCACCCTTACCCCCAGCTTGTCCCAATTCAGAGGCTATTCTGAAAGAGAATAATCATCCAAATGGGGCCTCTCTCCCTGAGGACACTAATTTCATAACTTAAAATTGCCAGATTTGGGGAATCAGTAAATGATTTAGTTTTATGTACCCATTTCATGTATTTCTCCTTAATAATCCCCCAATGAATTCTTAGTTAGGATTTTATAAAGACAAGAGACAAGAAAGGGGATAGAATAAATGTTTGAAAACAAAGGAATAAACTGAGCTATATTCTGTTAACCAAAGTTCATTAATACCCTTACAGATTTACAGGACATTGACAGTTTATACAGAAATAAATCATGGTGGTGGTACCAATGTTGGTTACTGCGAATGACTGAAGTGATCCCTCCATCTCAAATTTCCTCTGGACTCTCTTCTTTCACTGTCCTGATTCTGCATTTCCCATTTGGCTACAGAATTTCTCAAATAATACATCTCACACTACTTTGTACAAGACTAGTCCCTTTCAGCTTTCATAATGAACACAGTAATCACAGAATGTTTATAGTCTTTACTGTCCAGATAGTCTGCTTCCTAAAATTTAGCGACTATTTTTGTTTGTTTGTTTTACTGCTCTAACTATTTCTGTATTCATTTTTAAGTATGATTGTTCAAATCTATGCAATGCATAATGTTGAAGACCAGGTATTTGCAGTCTAAGGGCTTGCACATGCCTCTGTATTTTAGAAAGACACATATTACCTCCTAGGGAATATGCTCCATCATTCAAATGCCCTTTTCTTAATGTACGTTTACTTTCCCTACAAAGAAGTGCATGCCTCTGGGACTAAGTTAACAAGTTCAGGTCTTTACTGCTTACCTGTTTATTTCATTTCTTTTACATTTATCTTATTTTACTATGGTGCAAAACACCACCCCATGCTCTGGAGGACAAATAAGTTTTATTACAGAAGGTAAATAGAATATTTCATTACATAAGGCAGAATATTCCAGACCTACAGAGGTGGTTCCAAAAAGGTCCTGTTTCCCCATCTAAATTAAGAGACAGTGGAGAAACTAAGATCAAATACAGGCTCTTTAATAAATGTTAATTATGAAACATTCTTATATAAATGCTACATTCTTTTTGTATACATAATCCCATTTTACACTGGAGAATAGTGGTAGGTAGAATCATACAGAAGAGTATGTGAAATATGTATTGTTCAAAGAATAATAATAAAATGAACACCTATATATAAAAAGAGGCAGTGGACATACAGGAGAGGGCTCTCAAGGCTTCCGGAGGAAGTGATCAGTCCTAAAATAGAAGGTTTACAGTAGGACATGAGACTAAGACAAATGACAACATTAGTAGTGCAGACGCATCAGACTGTAGTGCCTTATGCAGATCTGCACATTGGTGGACATGTAATTATAATACTCAGTTCATTAAACTGACCAGGAGCCCATGAATGTCAATTCTAACTGTGATAGGCCTGGAAAGGCAGATTCAATAAAAAGAGAATGCTTTTTTGGCTGATAAACATTTTGAAAACTCCAGGGGACCTTAGAAATCCTGTAGTCCAGAGTTTGAACTTAGATAGGAGGAAACTGATTTTTTGGCACTGTGTATAAAGAAATGAGCCACAGTCTTTCCTTGATGATCTGTCACAGAGCTACTCTTTATGACAATTTACTACCCTTCCAGAATTTACCTTCAGCCTGACCTATTCTGGGGAGAAATAAACCTCATACTCACTAATCACTCACTCATTAATTAACTCATTAAATGATTACTTACTGATGCCACATTTTGTGATAAGTACTGGTAATAAAATAGTGGATAATAGAGATCATGGACCTCCCTTCACGAAGTCTGAAAGAGGAGACCAAGAGTTTAAAGGAATCATTGCAAAAATATGTGATAAGTGACGTAATAAGCAAGTGCAGGGTAAGATGTGAGCTGATAGTAGGAGCAACTAACAGTCTAGAGAGTTAGAACGGAGAAGGCAATGGCACCCCACTCCAGTACTCTTGCCTGGAAAATCCCATGGGCAGAGGAGCCTGGTAGGCTGCAGTCCATGGGGTCGCTAAGAGTCGGATACGACTGAGCGACTTCCCTTTCACTTTTCACTTTCATGCATTGGAGAAGGAAATGGCAACCCACTCCAGTGTTCTTGCCTGGAGAATTGCAGGGACGGGGGAGCCTGGTAGGCTGCCGTCTATGGGGTCGCACAGAGTCAGACAGAACTGAAGTGACTTAGCAGCAGCAGCAGAGAGTTAGGAAAGATAGATAATTAGGATCCTGAGGGACTTCCCTGGTGGTCCAGTGACTAAGATTCTGCGCTCTCAAGGAGGGGACTCGGGTTCCATCCTTGGTCAGAGAACTAGATCCTGCATGCCGCAATGAAGATCAAAGATCCCGTGTGCTGCAATTAAGATCCAGCACAACCAAATAAATAAATATTAAAAAAAATAATGGGATTGTCACAAGAAATAGAATAAAATTCAAGTGGTACAGAAACACTGGAAAGAAAGGATAGCTTATAGATATGTTAATAGAGTTGAGAGAATCAACAAATACCCCAGAGACTATTAAGAGCAGGAGACAATTGCTACCCCTATGCCTGAAGGGGAAAACAGAGAAAATAATGTTATCCATCCTAATAAAAGCTGGAGTCAGAAAGGGACCCCCCAGTAGAAGCTGGAGTCAATGGAAGGATACATACTCAGATGTCACCCAGAGCAGGGAGGGAGCTGAAAAGAAACATTCCACCCTCTTTCCTTTATATTTCTCTGGCCAAACCACGCGAGGCTCAAGAGCCCATGTATTTCCGTCTCCATGGGCCAGCTTACTAGAACTCAGAGAAAAACAGAACAACAGACAAAGAGGGGAGATGGGGAATGGGTAGGAATTACAAGGCGGCAAAAGGAATAATCAGCAGAGAAGCCTTCTAGGAAGAAGTGACTTCTTAGCAAAGAACTGAAGGGTGATGAAAAACCTGGCAGGAATAAAGGGGAGAGTGTTCTAAGATTCAGTGAGTTCTCTTGAGTTCTTAGAGGCTGGTACCCAGCTTGAGCACATCAGAAGCAAAGACGTGAGTTTCCATTCATACCAGCCAGACTCTCATAATCCTAAAAATTATCAATAGCTTGCTCTTCTTTTCCTATATTCTTAAGATGTAAAAGTAGGTTATAATTTGAGATCTTTCTTTTCAACGTAGGTGTTAGCTGATGAAAATATCTGGGGCTTCTTTTTAAGTATGAAATGTTTCAATGACCTTATGTAAATGTTGACTGAAGCTAAAAGCATATCTCCCTTTAAGCAAGACTAAGGGAAGAATATTTTCTTTACTTTTCATCAAAGGAACAAAAATTAGTTCAGTGCTCCTCTTGAAATAATTTATGAATAGTCACTTCACCTACTTTTTCAATAAATATTTACTAAGAAAGAAAGGAAGGAACTGACTTTTGATGGACATATACTAGGTGCTAGATAATGAGCTGTTTATACTATTTCGTTGTATCCTTTCAATGGTACACTGTATGACATTATATTGTATGGTGCAATCTGGGAACCATGGTAACAGGTAGCCAGACACTAAATAATACAGTCAGGTTTCATAGGATTTTGTGGCTCAAAAGTCACAGCTTTTAGTTGTTTATGTGTTTAAATCACTGTTGATGCTCACATTGGAGTTACAATGAAAGAAGCAACATCTTGTTTTCTAGGGGTGCATATTAAGAATGGCAAGTACTATAAGAATCCCTTTGATATAAGATGAAATGAGGATGCTATCACTTCTCTATTAAGTAATACAATAGCTTCAGGGAGAACATGATATTTAAGCATGATCTGAATGAATAGTGTTATAACAAATCCTACAGAAAGTATCAAATAAATCATAAAGCCTGTGGGCAATACTATGTTAATTTTTCCCTTCTCCTGGAAACATGTTCTTTTTGTTAAGCTAAGTAGGGCAAATCACATAGTTTCTTCCTCAAAGATATGCTGAGTATCTTCTCAGAGGGAAAATGAATGGCAACGAATCTGCTGGTTTAGAAACTCCTTTGTTTAGGAATTCTGTTAGGTTGTTCTTTTGATTTGTGCATCTCCATACATAGATTTGGAAAAGATCTGTCCCATTGGTTCATATATTGGCCCACAATTTTTGTTCCAGGCAAAGAAATACAGTGGTTACCCCTCAAAACATGTCTTTGTAGAACAGTGCCTGCTATAACACAGTATTACTCACTCTACACCATGCCACTGGTAAGTGACTGAGTACGGAAACGTTAGGGATCCGGGACTGTCTGGACAACAGAAGACACCCACCTTTAGGTAAAAGATGGCACATGCTGTGGGAAATATCTAGGTGTTTTTAGGCACTGTGCCTAAGAATGGAAAAAAGGACATTAATAAATCCTTGTCTTCAGTCTATCCATTAATTTCCTGAAATGTTTATGTGTTTAAGATTTTTAAGAAATCATAGGGTGTTCTGGACCAGAATAGGGAAAAAACAGAAACTAAAATGAATGAAGCTGATTTTAGTTATTGAGGAGATGACTTCGTTGGATATTTGAAGCAGAGGGAAATTGGAGAAGAGGCAGCCCAGAGATATGTTCAATATGATAATCCAGTTTGGGGCACACTGTAACTTAAGAGATATAGTGCTCTCATTACAGTGATCGTTGGAGGCAAGAAGCTAAAGCTAGAAAGAAATCCAGCAGTGTACTGCTGAGTGTCTGGATTTTATTAAAGTGACAGATGAGCCTCAATCCCAGACAAGTCTTCTCGGTGAATTGTGTGATGACAGAACAGTCCCTCGAGGGATGTAGGTGGCATGCAGGATCTTGCAAGCCAGGACCACATGGGCAAGATTGGAAGTACAACAACTCAGAGAGGAGGCTACTCCTAGCAGGACAGCAACTGGATAACTGCTTATTCTAAAAGGACAGAAGTTAGCACCCCAAAATGCCTCTTCAGCCTGCAGATTATTTTGAGCTGAAAATAAGATTCAGGAGACTCAGAAAGAACCTTGACTTTCCCCCAGGCATCTAAAATATTTATCAAGTCTGTTTCCGGAATGGAGCTATCACCAGAGATATTTGAGAAGATCATAGGCTAGTTGTGGTGCGGGAGACAGCAGGGCCTAGAGATCACAGTCCACTCTGTGTCCCATTGGCCCAGCAAACATTTGTTTACCAAACATTTGTCTTTTAATACCTGTGTGAATTGCCTTCCTCCCCTCTGAAGTTCCAAATCACCACCCACAACATCCTCTTTTGTCTTGGGCTAAAGATACTATTTCAGGTGCTGTGCTTAGTCACTCAGCCATGTCCAGCTCTTTGCGACCCCATGGACTGTAGCCCAGCAGGCTCCTCTGTCCATAGGGATTCTCCAGGCAAGAATACTGCAGTGGGTGGCCATGCCCTCCTCCAGGTGATAGCTTTGGTCATTTTGGCAAGTTACTCAGTTTTCCTGGGTCTCTCTAATGAACATATGTTATGAAACTTGTGTTTCATTTTCTTCTGTTAATCATGTCAATTTAAATCTTAGAATAGCCAGAAGAACCTAGAAGGACACAGGAAGATGTCTTGCCCCACAAGATTCATAAAAGTAAAAGGTATGTAAGGCAGTAGCAGTATTCAAAGAGTCTGTGTAAGAAGAAGGCAAAGCATTGCATGAGCAGTGACAGAGATGAGAATTTTCAGTATTATATGAACACTGGGTGATAAGGGAAGAAAAGAGTCAAACCATGACCTATGAGGAGGTACAGGAGAGCATGACAAAGTAAGAGAAGAAAGTTCATAAAACAATAGTAACAAACATGTAATTTCAAACAAAGTCAACTGAAAAAAAAAAGCACAAAGTAAAAAGTGAGGGTTATGTTTCACTTAAGGGACATACTGAGGACTTAAGTCCAGGAGGCAGCCTCTCAGACAACTCTGAGATACTGTTCCAAAGAGGTAAGTGAGGAGCCAGGATATATAGGCATCTTGACAACAAACACTAGGTAGTCGGAACATCAAAAGATTACCGTTAAAAACTAGACATCTCCATTTAATGAATCTAGGACTTCTCTGTGTATGGAAAGATGCAAGAGTATCTTGGAAAGATGCAAGAGTATGATGTGCACCTTAACTATCCAGGGCCAGTATCCTTTCCCCATTCCCGATCCTGCATCCCCTCAGTGTGGAGGCAGCTATAGTGGCTGATGGTTTGATGGTTGCAACATTCTTTGTTTAGTGATAAGGCAGGTGACTTTCTTCATCCACAGAACTACCATATTATTTTATCAAATGTGTTATGTTATGGTTAACTGAGCCTTTCAAAGCACAGGAAACCCCACAGTATATTTCACACAAAAGTATCCACACTATTATGCATTATCAGAATGCCTCTGTAACAAATTGCAAATCTAAGGGAATTGGGAGTGGGTGTGAATGACACTAAAAAGCATGACACTGGTGATCAAAACATGGACAAAATATGCTCAGACTTTCATATGAAGTTTCTCTAGGGAAGTGGTTTCAGGTTAGCTAGAAGCACAGTCTTTGTTTTCAAACTTTTTTTTTTTCTATTTCAGCTTTAGTATTAGGAGGATCTCCCTTCCATTCTATAGAAATATGATGCCTGTTTTAGCTCTTCACCCTTGATCAGAGGTTTTAGGTACTAGCTTAGAAGGGTGGGTTATTATCAGTTTGGTCACCCCACTATATGCTATTTGGACTGTCAAAGAGTTCCTTACATATTTTTCTTTAATGAAATTTAGGAAAAAATAGCTATATGCTTGGCCTAGGTTCCAAATGAAAAGAATAAAGAGAGTTTAAATGATAAGAACATACATACTGACTCTGTGCTGAGGAGAAACAAACACAGTACTCTAAGGCCAGGGGCAGTCTGGGTCAAGACAAAGATGCTTAAGGCAGGAATGAGAGATCTCACTTTCCTGAAAGTTACAATAGTCATGAAAAAAGTGAATCCACAGATAACAGATGAGGGACAGGGAAAACAAAAACAGTATGAAATTTTGAAATAGTGTAAAGAATGATATTAAAGATCTTTTTCCAGACTAGCTGAGGGTAGTTATGTGCTTCTGTGAATAGAGGAGTTCTTTCAATGTAGAATTGACTGTTGTAAAATATTTGATGACATGGACTATATATATGGTCAGTATTAGCTTTTTCCATGTGCCTAGTTTAATGTTTTATATATGGTACATTTTCAATAAGTATTATTGAAATAGCATCCTTATGGAAATAAAATAAAAAAATTATCTTGCTACTATAAGAAATAAATTAAGCTGAAAAATTATGAGGCAGTATAATAAATTCTAATATCTTATACCATTCGGAATGCAAACTAAGCCATTTATAATATATTCATTTCATTAAAATTAAATTAATAAAAATTTAAGCTACCATTTATTGAGCATCAAGGTAATACCAGGCACTGAACTAAGTTCTCTACATATATTACCTTATTTATTTTTCAAATGATTCTATAAAGTAGGTACTATTTTTATACCTACTTCAAAGATGATGAACTAAAGATTAAAAATATTTATTAACTTGACAAAAACCCAGAATTTAAACTCAGTATATTATCAGGACCATCATATATTAACAAAAATTCTATATAATGTAATAAGGATGGATTTCTCTAGTATTCACACTGCTGGTCCCATAAATAGATTAAAGTTCAGCAATTTATTCAAGGTCACACAGCAAGTAAAAGATTGAAATAAATTTTGATTATAACATAAAATGCAGGAACATTAACATAAAATTACCTGGTAAAAGGGTTAATTACTGTGGAAATTACCCTCCCGTCTCAAGCAACTAGAAAACTAGACAAAACACATCAAACAACTGTTTTCAGATGAATGGGCATAGAATATGCCACCTCAAAGTATATCTTTGGTATAAGAATTATTTTACCATGATGATTTTATTAAATGAAAAAACAGCAGACATAGGAGCTCTGAAAACCCAGTAGAAGTTATCCTTTTTAAGAGATATTTACATTTATTTTTTTTTATTGAAGTATAGTTGATGTATCACATTATATAGGTTATAGGTGTACAATATAGTGATTCAAAAATTTTAAAGGTTATACTCCATTTATAGTTATTACAAAATATTGGCTATATTCTCCATGTTGCACAATATATCCCTGTACATATTTTATACTTAATAGTTTGCACCTCTTAATCCTCTACCCCTGTAATACTGCCTTGTGAAATAAAAATTCATATTTTATAGCAAGACAAGAAAAATTTAAACATAAAAAATTCTTCTCTGCCCTCTGCTCTTGTCTCTCACCTGACTGTGCACTGCGTTATGCATGATGGATTGACCAAATCGCCCCCATCAGCAGGAATACCTACCTCACCTAGCATCAACACAATTCCTTAAAAGATAACGTTCCCTCGTGATCTTGTAAGGGGTCACACGACCCACTGAAATGACACTTAGACTTGGATTATGTGAACTGTCAATAATATGTCATTTGATGTACAGACCTGTCTCAAAAACCTTTCTCCAACACTGTTTTGATCTCTAAGGGGCAGAACAGTTCTCACAGCTTTCTAAGATGCTCTTCCTGGGTCAAAATCCTCAAATTTGGCTCAAATAACATTTTCCACTTCTCTCTTAGATTGAGTGATTAATTTCTCATAGACAGCACCTCAACGCCAAGAGATATTTATATTTATAAGGGAAGCTTCCTTTTGTGAAATTACCTCCCTCTCTGTACCAAGGGGAGAAAGATGACTCTAGATCACCAGAGACTCATATCAATACAGACGACTCGAATCTGTAGAACAATCTTACCCTTGTTTACTGTGCTTTGCCTGAAAACTTCCCATAACTGGTTCCTCACCCCCAGATATCCTCATTCGTCTTTAGTTGGAGATGGTATTTAATGTTATGCCTTGGGCCATTCTGGGGAGTACTCAGTTTTACTGCATATCTCCTATGTGTAGTGAGGTATACATATTATAAAAGTTCTGCTTATTTTTCTGTTAATTTGTCTTTTATTGCAGGGAGGTCACAGCCATGAACTTAAAAAGGTGGAGGGGAAATTATTTATCCTTCCCCACAAAGACACTGGTCATTTGACAGTGTAAGGTTGTAATCCCCAAGGATTACAAGTCAACTAAGCTCTATAACTGCTCCAGCTAACATATAGGCAGTTTCCAAGTAGACTGAAGTACGAGAAAGATGGGGAAAAAAACTGACCCAAGTGATGTGACTGGAGAAAAAACGTTGAGAAGAAAAAATCCTGAGTTTACAGAGCTTGATTAGGCTAGAATCTCAGTGGCAGAGTCCTGAAGAGAAGGAAGCAGAAAAGGGAAAGAGTTCTGCTCTGTTGTTTTTAACTCATCTTTTGAACTTAGCAGAGTATTCCCCTTGAATCTTTGATGTATACCGATTGTCACCCTGCTTGTTTAACTTATATGCAGAGTACGTCATGAGAAATGCTGGGCTGGATGAAGCACAAGCTGGAATCAAGATTGCCGGGAGAAATATCAGTAATCTCAGATACGCAGATGACACCACCCTTATGGCAGAAGTGAAGAACTAAAGAGCCTCTTGATGAAAGTGACAGAGGAAAGTGAAAAAGTTGGCTTAAAACTCAACATTCAGAAAACCAAGATCATGGCATCCAGTCCCATCACTTCATGGCAGATAGATGGGGAAACAGTAGACACAGTGACAGAATTTATTTGGGGGGGCTCCAAAATCACTGCAGATGGTGACTGCAGCCATGAAATTAAAAGACGTTTGCTCCTTGAAAGAAAAGTTATGACCAACCTAGACAGCATATTAAAAAGCAGAGACATTACTTTGCCAACAAAGGTCCATTTAGTCAAAGCTATGGTTTTTCCAGTAGTCATGTATGGATGTGAGAGTTGGACTATAAAGAAAGCTGAGCATTGAAGAATTAATGCTTTTGAACTGTGGTGTTGGAGAAGACTCTTGAGAGTCCCTTGGACAGCAAGGAGATCCAACCAGTCCATCCAAAAGGAAATCAGTCCTGAATATTCATTGGAAGGACTGATGCTGAAGCTGAAACTCCAGTATTTTGGCCACCTGAAGTGAAGAACTGACTCATTTGAAAAGATCCCGATGCTGAGAAAGATTGAAGGCAGGAGAAGAAGAAAACAGAGGATGAGATGGTTGAATGGCATCACCAACTCAACGGACATGTGTTTGAGTAAACCCCGGGAGTTGGTGATGGACAGGGAGGCCTGGCGTGCTGCAGTCCATGGGGTCGTAAACAGCCGGCCACAACTGAGTGACTGAACTGAACTGATTTGTGCATACATGGAAAAAAATCTCCACAAGAATAAGGGAAGAACCACTGGAAAGCAATAAGCCAAACAATTTCCAGAGCTCACAGAAGGTAAAGGACATTTTGTATTCCCATCAGTCAATACAGAAACTTCATGATACAAGGAACATACAGTGGAATCCTCAGAAAATCATCATCCGAGTGCAGCCCCACCCCTTTCATGTCATCAACATCAACAAGATGTCCTGTGCTGGAGCTGCTAAGACTCCAGACAGGTATGTGTGATGCCTATGGAAAGCCCCAGGGCACAGTGGCCAGAGTCCACATTTGCCAAGTCGTATCTATCTGCAGCAAGCTATAGAACAACGAACATATGACTGAGTCCCTATGCAGGGCCAAGTTCAAGTTGCCAAGGTCACCAGAAGATCCACATCTCCAAGAAGTGAGGATTTACTAAATTTAATGTGGATAAATTCAAAAACATGGTGGCAGAAAAGTGGCTCATCCCGGATGGCTGTGTGATAAACTACATCCCTAATCGTAGCCCCCTGGACAAATGGTAGGCCCTGCACTCATGACAGCCTCAGCGCTGTCCCCTCCTTACGCATGCAGGGCATGCTCATTGCTCAGTCATGTCTGACTCTGCGATACCATGACTGCAGCCCACCAGGCTCCTCTGTCCATAGAATTTTCCAAGCAAGAATACTGGAATATGTTGCCATTTCCTTCTCCAGAGGATCTTCCTGATGCAGGGATCGAATTTGTGTCTCCTGCATTGGCAGGCAGGTGCTTTACCACTGAGCCACCAGGGAAGCCCAGCTATTAAATACTACCATTCTAAATAACCCATGTGTCAAATAATAAATCACAAAAGAAATGAGAATACTTTGAAGTAAATCAGAGTGAATACACCAGTATCAAAACCTGTGCAATATAGAGAAAGCCATGTTTAGAGGGAAATTATAGTATTAAAGTTTCATACTGGAAAAAAAACAAAAATCTTGAGTCAAAGACCTAAGTTTTCACCTTAAGAAAAAGTAGAGAAATATAAAACCAAAATAAGGAAAAGGAAAGAATGATAAAGATAACTGTTGAAATAAATGACATAGAAGAGTGGTACAGAATAACCAATTAAACAAAAGATGACATTTGAAAATATCTGTAAATCAATAAATCTCCAAAGTGATCAAAAAATGAAATAGTACATGTATATATAGACATATATAATTAACAGTGTTTTCAATGCAGAGGGGCTATCAATACAAATCCTATAACCATTAAAATAAAGGAATAAAGGAGAATTAGGAGAATAAAGGAGATATTATAAACAATTTTACATGAATAAACTTATAAACTTGGATGAAATGGACAAATTCTTTGAGAGATATTTATCAAAGCTCACTTAAGAAGAAATAGGTAACTTGAATAGGACTTTACATATTAAAGCATTGAATTCATAAATTTCTTAAAGCAAACTCCAGGCCCAGATGATTTCACTCATAAATTCAACCAAATATTTAAGGAAAATGTAATACAAAATTCTATAAAATAGAAAATGAGCAAATAATTATTAACTCATTTTCAGAATTCAGCATTTCTATTAAGCCAAAACCAGAAAAAAAGGTGTTAAAAAAGAAACAGATTAAAATTAACTTGCCTCAAGACCACTGATGCAAAAATCCAGAGAATCCAGGAAGGTACAAAAGTAATAAATCATGAACAATTTGGGAGTATATTAGGAATTCAATGTTGGTTTCACATTTGAAAATCAAAGTATTTCAGGATATAAGTAAAATTAACAGGATATAAATAAAATTTTGTATGATCCTTGAAATAGATATAGGAAAATAAATGGACAGAATTCTAACACCAATTCAGGATAAAAAAATTCTCAGCAAAGTAAGAATAGAAGGGATTGATAATGGACATCTATTGAAAATATAGTCAGAGAAAAACACATGAAAAAGCTTTTCCTGATGTTAACTTGTTTTTCAGAACTCAATAATTAAAACATACAAAACAGCAACACCATTAAATAAATGAAAAGATGGTCAGTCTCATTAATAATCAAGGAAGTATACATTTATACCATAGCAGATGCTGTTATATATCTATCAGAGTGGCTAAAATTAAAATACAACTGTTAACAGAGAGAAAAACAGATCAGTTTTGTGGTTACCAGAGGCAGGGGGTGGGGAGTGAGAGGGGATTGGATGCAGGTGGTCAAAAGGTACAAACCCACAGTTATAAGATAAATAAGTGCTAAGGATGTAATATACAACATGATAACTATGGCTACCACAGCTCTATAGTATACAGGATAGTATACAGTAAATCCGAAGAGCTCTCATCACAAGGAAAAATATTTTTTCTATTTCTTTAATTCTGTACCTTTCTGAGATGAGGGATATTCCATAAACTTATGGTGGTAATCATTTCATGATGTATGTAAGCCAAATCATTATGCTGCAGACCTTAAACTTATACAGTGCTGTATGTCAATTTTATCTCAATAAAACTGGAAGAAAAAAATAAGATACAAATGTTGGAGAGAATATGGAACACCTGAAACTTTCATGTGCTTTCCCTCAAAAAAAGATATTAAACAAAATAAATTGGTTGGATAATGTAATTTTTTCAAATATAAAATCTGGAACCAAACTGTGTAGGTGTGAATTTTGGTTTTGCAACTCACTGTTGTGTGACCTTGGGCAAATTACAGACATTCTTTCTGCTTCCCTTTTCTCATTTCTCCCATGAGGATGATGATAACTGCCTGCCATATAGGGTTTTCTCATCTGCAGAAGTTAATACATGTAAAACACACAGAAGAGCAACCAGCACATAGTTAAGTACTCTATGAATGCACCCTTCTCAGCTGTTGCTTCTGATTCTACCACCAAAATAGAATTTAAGTTCTATTTCCTTTTTTCCAACTTTAAAAACACAGAGATTACATGGACTTTTATGATCTTTCCAGTCTATAAAGACATGGAGCAATTTTTTACATGCTCTTCAAAGACATTCTTTGCAAAATTAAGGTTTCTAAAAAAAACAATGGCACCTTCAAAATATTTGTTTGTCAAATAGAGAAATTATTTATTTGTCAAAACTCTTAGGATGATATGCACAATTTCACCTCCCACAATTCATGTTTTGCCACAGAGAGGCTTAAAAATGTGAATGTCATCAAAATCTGTTTTGACAACTTTACCAGTAGCATAGCATACTTTTTGCTACAACTGTGCTTTCATTTCTGGGAAATCATGTAAAAGTGTTCTTCAAAACTGATAAAAAGCCTCCTGATTTGTTTAATGAGGTGCAATTGAATAGGTCCATAAGTTTCTCTTGATGTAGCCTACTGAAAACATCAAACCAGGAAGCTTGTAGCTGATCAGCACTTTACCCTAGACACCTAGTCTCTCCTTCTCCCTAATGATGCTGTCCTTGATAATGTAGTGATGCTCAATTAGCTGGAGGCCATATGTCTCAGGTAGTAGATTCTTGACAGACATTTGACAGGATTACTAGGTTTTCCTATTCAGCACGTCCACCTTAAAGTGATTTATAAAGGAACAAATTAGAATCTAATAGTGAAATGGCTGAGCACTCAAAAGTGATAACAATCAGCTATAGTATAGAATCTGGGCTTCCCAGGTGGCACTAGTGGTAAAGAACCTGCCTGCCAATGCAGGAGACGCAAGAGATGCGGGTTCAATCCCCGGGTCAGGAAGATCCCCTGGAGAAGGAAATGGCAACCCACTCCAGTATTCTTGCCTGGGAAATCCAATGGACAGAGGAGCCTGGCAGGCTACAGTCCATGGGGTCACAAAGAGTCAGACATGACTGAAGCGACTCAGCACGCATATGCAGTATAAGATCTAGGTGAAAGGTCCGTTCTCTTTGAAAACTATCAAAGGGCCTTTAGCTTCCTACAGGAAGAAAGGGACTTGCTTCAAGAGCTCAGCTAACTTATAAATCATACATTTTCCTGCTGCAATAAAATAAAATCCCTGCTTTCTAATCTCTTACAAAGATACATCAAGATTCATTTCAATTAATGCAATTTCCAGACATGTTCTTGTGTTCTATGAAAATCCTTGGATGATTGATTGCATGTTTAATAAATAATAAAACTTACAGCTGTCATGTTCTTGCTAAAACTCGATTTTCTCTCTGGTAATTGGGTGAGGGAAGAGGGGTATGATTACACTTCTTTCTTATCAGTTATTTCCTTGAAAGATATCTCAGGCAAAGACAGCCAAGCTCCTGAGCCTAATTCATTCACAGGCCTGCAGCCAACATGAGCACTTCGTGCCGTGCTGGATGTCGCTGCTCACTTTTCTCACTGAAAATGAGAATCCCAAATACTACTCAGCCATTAAAAAAGAAGGAAATCTGACCATTTGCGATAACATGAATAGACCTTGAGGGCATTATGCTAAAAATATTTAAGTCAGAGAAAGACAAATACCCTATGATCTCACTCATACGAGGAACCTAAGACCAACAAATATAACTCAAGCTCAAAGATACAGAAAACAGATGATGAAGTATGGGTGGGATAACTGAGTAATGGGGGTCCAAAAGGTACAAACTCCCAGTTATAAAATAAATAAATCTTGAGGATGTAATATAAGCATGGTGACTATAGTTAATAACACTGTATTGCATATTTGAAGGTTACTAAGAGAGTAGATCTTAAAAGTCCTGATCACAAGGAAAAAAAGTTATGACTATGTTTGACTCAGTGTGGTGATTATTTTGCAATATATACAGATATCAAATCATTATGTTGTATACTTGAAGCTAGTATTCTATATGTCAATTATACCTTAACAAAACACTTGGAAAATAAAACAAAGTAAAATATTAAAAGATGGAAACCCCACATGGTGGCTCACCCTCAGGGCTCCAAGAGGCTCTCTGAGTTTGAAATCAAGGCTGTCTGACTACTGGGCTTGCATGTTTCATCTTCTTTGAGGTGTTCACATCTTTCCTGTGCTGAGGAAACATCCTTCACCTTGGGGCAGTGTTCCTTTAGTAATGGAGCCATGCAGAAGAGTAGAGACTTCCTCTGCCTTCTAGACTTCCATTATTCATTATATAAAAGGAAGAATGGAAAGGTATTTCTACCACGTTTCCCTTCATGCGACAGTGACCTTGTGGTTCAAACTTAGTTCTCCTGTGTTTGTGAAATCAAGAGAATTAATCTTAATTGTTAATTCACTCAGAAATTAATTACTGAATGCACACTATATATATTTGATCTTTCTAGAAACTAAAACTTTCAGTAAGATTTCAGTCTGGGGGGGCATATAATTAAAGGCACTAGATGGCAATTAAGAATTAATTCAACATGGAAAACACAGCTAGGTTGCAAATTTTATATAATATGTTTAATGAATAGAGGAATGGAACATCTTTGGCTTTTATTTTGTAACTGCTCTTGTCTTTCTCTAAGCTGCACCTTCTCCTTAGATGATGGCAGTATATACACATAGACATACACACACATATACATACTATACATATATATATACCCACACATATTTACAGTGTATATACATAGATATATATGTATGTCTGTGTTTAATATATAATTTGATTTAAACTTATGTTTGATTTCAATAATTTATACAGTCATTTCAGGTATTACTCCACGCCTCATTTGAATTAAACTATTTCAGTCTTTTAGTTCCTCCTGCTGCTTGCTCTTCTCATTAAAATAGATTCCCAGATAAGTATCTTCACTGAGGCAGAGAGGGTGTGTTCTTTGGGGAAAATGGCCTCTCCCTCTTCTGATATCTAGGGCAGTACCCTGGAAGGCAATAGTGTATGTGCATGCATGTTAAGTCACTTCAGTCGTGTCAAACTCTGCGACCCCATGGACTGTAGCCTGTCAGGCTCCTCTGTCCATGGGATTTTCCAGGCAAGAATACTGGAGTGGGTTGCCATGCTCTCCTCCAGGGGGGTCTTCCTGATCCAGGGATTGAACCCACTTCTCCTGCATCTCCTGCATTGGCAGGTGGGTTCTTTACCACTAGCGCCACCTG
Organism: Bos indicus; assembly: GCF_029378745.1. Classification (NCBI taxonomy): domain Eukaryota; kingdom Metazoa; phylum Chordata; class Mammalia; order Artiodactyla; family Bovidae; genus Bos; species Bos indicus. The sequence continues at coordinate 114,477,057 of NC_091789.1, forward strand.
GGAAGGCAAGGCAACAGTGGCTATGAGGTAAAGATGAGAGAAAACACTGAAATAAGCTCAAGTTTCAATTTTCACTAACAATATCACCTAGAAGGATGAAATGAGAAGTGCATTCTCTGAACTAGAATAAGGCAGATGTTCCCAAATATGGTATGAACCTAATTCTAGGCTTCCAGGCTGTAGTGTCCAGAAGAACATGACTCTTCTTTCCCCCATAAGAGAACCAAACCATGAATGAATCATAGTCCTCTTCCATCTTTCATCTACTCCCTCTTCTGGTTAATTCAAGGACTTTACCTCCCAACATGAAACTCAGAAGAAACAGCAAGAAACTAGAGATGATTATTTACATCTGAATAACTCTGGTTGCCTAAGAAGCAAATGTGAACAGGGCAGATACAAGAAAAGCTCTGAAAGCAGTGCATGGTACAGAGGATAATATTTCATATATTTTCACGTATTTCAAAAAAGAAATGTATCTGAATTAGTTGCTATTTTGTGAGAACCTGAAAATTAAAGTAGGAGAAGATCTAACTTCTCTCAAGCATAATCTTACTAAGCATCTGATTCCTCTTACCAAATATCCCACTTGTGGATATTCCATATCAATTCAGGTATTATACAACCCAATCTGACTGTGAGATTTAGGCCTCAGAAAACTCACATGATTAAACATCAATATTCAATTCACTAGAGCCTAGGCTCAGGCTGTCCTGACACTTAACACTAAATGTTGAAGGAGGAAAACTTAGAGTTCTAAAGTTCAAATAAGTATATATTATAATGGAAAGGCTGTAGCAAAAATAAAAGTTAAGCCTGCAGAGAGTTGGCCAAGCTGTTAAAAGCATGGAACATATATAAGTTAAATCAATTTTTCATACATTGAGTATTTCAAAATTGAAACCAGAAATAAGATGATTTAAAATGCCTAAGAGTTTACTTATTTGAATTCTCATTTACTTGAAAAATAGAATAAATTTCTCACTATAAGTCACCTGACTTTATATTATGAGATAATGGAGGAATCTGTTATCTTAATCCAATATCCAAAAACATGTGGAAATTTTATACTACATTTATTGTAAGCAAAAAGAGTTCTAGCTACAAGTCATATGTTTGCTTAGGTATACATGTGACTTGAGTCAAATCTGTACCAGCTCCAGGCTTGGTTATGGGGGGAGGTGCCAGCTGTTATTGCAAATCTTCAGCAGGACTCCTTCCCTTCCTAATCCATGAGAATGATGCTGCCTGTAGCACAAATACATTCCCACATAAAAGAAGAAATCAAGTTCCTGGGGACTTCAAAAAAGAAATCAGGAGCTAAAAAATGAGAATGTGGCAGCCTGCAGTCAAAAATTTGGTTGAAAAGAAAGAGCATTTCTGGACAAGGATTACAATTCTAAAGAGATAGAATCAATGATTCCCAGCATGCCATAGATCTACCTGCCCATTATCTTGACATCTTTCATTATAACTAGTCATTTTTAAAAACTGGGTCAAACCACATATACAGTAAAATATCATAATACTAAATAAATAGCTCAACATGTTTTTGAGATTCATTCTTATTGATATTGAGAACTGCAAAAACAAAGAAACAAACAAACAAAAAACTCTCTTGACACGTAACAACTCAATTTAAATTCCTGCACTAAAAAACCTGACAAAACTCTAGCATGGCATCTAAGAGCTTAAGGCCGTGTCCCTAGGATGACTCCAGCTCCCCTTAAAATGCCTGCCTGAGGAAGCTCTAGACTGTTAAGAGAAACTGTTTCAGCAAAAACCTGGCAGTAGACAGACAATCTTGTAAACTCCTCTCTTAGAGCAACTGTTATAGCCAAATGCTCTGGAAAGCAAACTCATTCCGAAGGACAGCATGGATAGTGGAGTGCAGATTATTACACAGGCAGGTCCAAGGCAGAGTTTCCTCTTTAGCCAGGGACCCCTAACGACTTTTGTGAAAACCTTATATACCTTAAGTGTACCTGCTCAAGCCCACATCCCCCAGTTCCTTAAACCTAGCCTGGAAAATGCTAAAGGGAGATACAATCAGGTTACAGCCATGATTCATAATCAGAAGGGTCAGCTGGTTATACATTGTAGCCTACACCAATGGGGGCCATAAAGATTACAAAGGTGATTGACTACATAGGGGATTATTACATTCTTTCTGGCGATGGGAAATCCTGGTATGGAATCTGGTGTTTACTGGTCTGGGAGGCCTGTTAGGCCATAGGTATGTTATCTCCATGGCTATCAGGCACATAGTCCAAAGTTCACTGAAAATGCAAGCAGGCTTATAGCCCAAAGTTCACTGGGAATGTACGATGAAGTTTCCTTCTTTTTCAAGATGGAGTCAGCTTACCCTGTTCCTTCCCTCCTTAATTCACCCCTCTTGATGCTCTCAACTTCCAGTGTAAGCATCACTCATCAGGATGTACTGAATTTTAGGCTTCCTGGTATATATTTGGGTAAATGAAGTCAGCTTCTGTGATACAAAGTTAACAACACATTGGAGAATACAAGGTCCACATAACAGAATCAACAGAACAACTATAACCATGGTTGATAGTTTTCCACCAATCACCCTTTACCCATGATAGAACAGAAGTCCAAAAAGGAAGATCATCAGACATAGCTTTTACTTGATCTTTCATGTCATCTAGAGTGGCTGATATATTGCCAGATAAATCAGGAATATATACACAACATTCAGCTTTGATTATAGCACAGGTCCCTCCTTTAGCGGCTGTAAGTATGTCTAAAGCCATTCTATTTTGAATTACCACTTTTCTCATTTGTATTTGTTCAGTAGTTAGTGTTTGAATAGCTCTTAGGCTGTCATTTAGGGCTCTTTGGGTGAAATTAGAGCTTCAACTCTAATCATTACGTCCTTAGTGCCCAATGAGGGAACAAATAGAGCAGCCAAATAAACATACCAATGGAAAATTGATCGTGACCATCTGGCCTGTAGAGAGGGTAAATTTAAAGGCTCTTGTATTGTTGACCTGATGTTTCCATGGGCAAAGGCCAGAACTAAAGTACACCTCCCTATCCATCCTGGGGGCAGCCAAGGCCATCACATAACCAATGGGTGCCGTTAGGAGCAATGCACCTGATTCTGGGGCTGAGTTCCCAGTCTGTCCCGGACCATTGGGTGGATTGACTGGGATCATAAGTAACTTTATAGGTCTTACGGCACTGTTCTGTCCGTCAAAAGCCTATTGGTTTTAAATTCTTTTTATCTATTATTCGGTTATTATATCCAATATTGTGTACATCTTGTTCCCAGCAAATTATAACAACTTGGCCCTTTTCTGGAGTAATCCACATGTATTCATCCTATATCTGGTAAAATTGGTCAAAGTATCAGTTATCGGTCAAAATATTAGTCAAAATATTGTTTGGACTTACTGGCTGTCACGTAATACTGAGAAGCATTTTCTGAGCTAAGAGTATAATTTAAATGTATCCCATGGCTGTTTGTCAGATCACTGGCCTTTTAATTGTACCAATGGGAAGTGGCAGCTGTGATTACAGTTTCTATACAAGATTTTTGTTGTTTTGCCTGATGCAAAAAAATCACATAAGCTAGGCATATCACCCCTCCGTAGAGGTGATACCCATCACAGGAGTCCATCCATGACAGACATGGGCATGGCTCCACACACCCAGCAGTTAGATTTTTTATGGAAGTCAGTACAGGAACGTGCCCATGAAATGAAAACATTGTCTTGTGCTGAAACTATAGCTAGTCTCAAGAGAATACCAGCAAGTCCTTGAAGCAGCAGTTGATTGTAGAGCTTCATCTCTTCTTTAAGATGATTTTGGTTTCATGGGGATCAACGGTGTCCTTTTGCGTAGTCCACTCGGCATCCTCCGGGTCTGCGTGGTATGCTCTTTTCACCCTTGTGTGGTGGATCCAGGGAGTGACACCTGCAACTTTAGCTGCTGTATGTGTAGTTAGAATAACAGTATATGGACCCTTCCAATGTGGGGCCAAGGATTCAGGTTTCCAGTCCTTGACCCACACCTGATCACCAGGCATGAACTCATGAATCTGTTCCCCAAGCGGGAACGGTACCCTTTATTGTACAAACTTAAGTTACCTGATTTATTACCTTACCCAGTTGTTGCATCTGCTGTGAAATCCCATTCCCCCTTACCTGTGGCCAACTTGCCAACACCATCTTACTATGGGAGGGGGTCTCCCACAGACAGTTTCATAAGGAGAATAAGGGGTTATTCTCTTATGAGGGGTTACCCTTAATTTGAGTAAGGCTGCCAGAAGCAAGTCCATCCTTGATTAGTCAGTCTCTATGATCCATTTTGAAAGTGTCTCTTTAAGAGTTTGGTTGGTTCTTTCCACCATTCCAGAACTCTGGGGCCTATATGCCATATCCACTTGATATTTGAGCTTTACATATCTGTTGAATTAAGTCAACTAAAAAGGCAAGGCCGTTGTCTGATCCTATACTGGTTGGGAACCCGAATCTGGGGATTATTTCTCGAAGTAGACAGTGAGCCATTTCATTTGCTTTTTTAGTTCAGGTAGCAAAGGCCTCCACCCATCCTCTGAAAGAACATACCAGTAAATAATGATAGTGTCATTACGGTTTCATCTCAGCAAAGTCCACTTATAAATGTTCAAAGGGTAGAGTGCCTTTTAACTGTATTCCTGGAGGTTTTTGTTTATGTCCAGGGGCAGCATTGACCTGTGAGCAAGCAGAACTGTTCTGGAATTCCATTCTACATAAGGAGGAAAGTCATGGAATTAAGAAATATTTTCAAATTAATTTTTCCATTTTTTCATGTCCCAAGTGAGTTGCCTGGTGAACCTGAGACACCAGTGTGGGGTCTAATGCCTCAGGAACCAGTAACCCGCCATCCAGCAGTCCCCACCAACCTTTGTCATTTTGGGTGGCCCTTTGTGCTTCAGCCAGCTGGTCTTAGGCCGGGGTATATTGTGAGAGAGTCAAAGTTAACTCAGGCATTTTTGACAGTACAAAGGTTCTGATAGATCCCCCACCAGCAGCCCCGAATTTCTCAGCCACGTGTTTTGTGGCTTTATCTGCTAGTCAGTTTCCCGATGCTTGTGGGGTGTCTTCCTTTTGGTGACCCCGACAGTGCATCACTGCTACCTTTTCAGGTTCCCATACAGCATCTAATAGAGTCAAGATTTCCTCCTTGTTTTTAACGTCCTTTCCGTTGGCTGTCAGAAGACCTCTCTCTTTATATAAAGCCCCATGTACATGCAAAGTAGCAAAAGCACACCTAGAGTCTGTGTAAACCTTTGTCTTCTTACCGTTTGACAGCTGGAGGGCTCATTGAGCAGACCAGTATGATGGCAGAGAGCTAGGCTCAACGATGGTTTCTTCCATGACTACTGCATATCCCGACAGTCATTGTCCTTGTTTCACCAGGCTGGTGCCATAGGCGTACAGGACCAAATCTGGGTCCAGGATTGGCTGGTCTCTCAAGTCAGGTCTGCTGGCATAAACTTCTTCTAGGATTTCTTTGCAATCATTTGAGGGCCCACTTTCTCCCACAGGAAGGAGAGTGGCTGGATTCAGGGCCTGACAAGGCTCGATAGTAACATGGGGGTTCTCACATAACAGTCCCTGGTATTAAGTAATCTGTGATGTTGACAACCATTTATGGGGGTCCCCTCACAGGAGAGTGTTGACCTCATGGGGAACTTTTATGATCAAGTCTTGGCCCAAAGTCAGCCCGGTTGCCTCCAGGACCAGTAAGGCAACCACAGCAACTGCCCATTAGCATCCTGGCCACCCAGTGGCAACACTGTCCAGCTGTTTCGAGAGGCCACGGGTCTGTCCCATGTCCACATAGTCTGGGACAACACTCCCATAGCCACCTTGTCCTCTTCAGTCACATAAAGAGTAAACAGCTTAGCAAGGTATTGCAGACCCAAAGCAAATGCTGACATAATTGCCAACTTTAGTTCCTCAAAAGCCTGTTGCTGTCTCTCATTCCAATTTAGTGAATCTCCTTCTGGTCCAGTTAGGAGTTCATATAATGGCTGGGCCATCTGGGAACAGCCCAGAATCCAAATCCTACAAAACCCAGTGGCTCCCAAGAACTCTCAGACCTGTTGTCTGCTTCTTGGTTGTGGGATTCTCAAAATGACCTCTTTTCTGGACTGGTCTAACAGCCTCGTGCCTCCTCTCAGAACAAACCCCAAATATCTTACCTCCTCTTTGCAGAATCTATGCCTTCTTTTTCAAGACTCATTAGTCAGACTCTATCAACAGCTCTAGTAAAGCCTTGGTCCCTTCCCAGCAGTCTTCTCCATTCTTGGCAGCTAAAAGCAAACAGCATCCGAACCTCTCTGGCTGGAATGAGTCCAGGTCGGAAGCCAAGGCTTCCCCAAAGATGGTTGGTAAATTCTTAAATCCTTGTGGGAGGCAAGTCCAGGTGAACTGTTGTTTGGTGCCCCCTGCTGGGTCTTCCCATTCAAAAGCAAAAATGGGTTGAGACACCAGGGCGAGGTGTATACAGAAGGCATCCTTGAGATCTAAATAAGTACAGTTCTTAGCACTGGTTGGGAGGAGGCTAAGTAAAGTATAGGGGTTAGGAACAGTGGGATGTAGAGTCATGGTGGCCTGATTGACCAGTCTGACCCTGATTGGCCAGTCTGAGGTCCTGCACAGGTCCTGTCCTGTCCCTCTTCTTTCTTGACTGGTAGGATCAGTGTGTTCCAGGCTGACTGGCATTCAATCAGGATGCCCACCTCTTTCAGTCTGTTTATATCTAACAAAATGCCCACTTGAGCCTTTAGTGATGATGGGTACCGACATTTTCTGACTGGGGTGGCACCAGGTTTGAGTTCTTTTACCACTGGGGCTTGTTTTGCAAGCCTGGGCGGGGGGTTGTCTTCCACCTAGACCTCAGGGAATTGTTGAGTTCTCTCTCTCTCTCAACCGTTTGGCCCATCCGGCTTCCCTTCCGGGAGATTGTGCAACCTCCATTCATCTTGTGGGGTTACCGAGAGGGACAGTAAATAGGTGGTTGAGCCCACTCAAAGAGTGGGTCTTTTGTGGGGAGAAAAGATCACTTGTGCCCCTAACTTAGACAGCAAGTCTCTTCCCAACAAAGGTACTGGGCATTCAGGGATGTATAGAAATTCACGAGTCACTTGGTGTCCCCCCATCTGACATTTTCAGGGTAGGCAGAATGGCCTAATTAGAACGGCTCTTCCCCAGTTACCCCTGCTATAGCAGTGGCCTTTTTTGAGAGGGGTGCCACCGGTTGGGACACCACTGACATTTCTACTCCAGTGTCCACCATAAGGTCAATAATTTAGTCCCCCACTTTTAATTTTACCATGTGCTCTCGGGAATCTGCATCTTTGAGCCCCAGCACCCCTATTCAGTCTCTAGTCCAGCCAGCCCTATAACAGCCGATGCTAAACCCTTTTCCCTGCTATTTTGGGGGCATTCATTTTTCCAGTGGCTGAAGCCTCAGCATTGGGCACGTTGATTTGGTTGTAGGGCGACTTCGGGCCTTTTTGTAGAGGACCTGCCGTGAGGCTAGTTCTGGTTGAGAGGGGGCTGGGGAGGTCTAAGGAGGGACCTTCCCAGGGCTGCAGCCAGTACTGCGACCCTCTGGCCTGCCCTCTTATTATCTTCTCTCCGCCTTTTCTAAACTTCCCTTTTTGTCTCCACGTCTCTATTCCTGAATACCCTATCAGCGATCTCAATTATTTGTGAACTACTCATGGCCAATACCCTGTCTACCTTTTGAAGCTTGCGTCTGATATCGGGTAGGCTTGAGACACAAAGACTGCATTTATCACCATCTGAGATCCAGTGGCCTCTGGATCTATTGGCATTTAAGGTCTATAGGCCTCGCACCGTCTTTCGTAGAACTCAGAGGGTGATTCAGTCTCCCTTTGAATCACTTCAGAGGGTTTTGTCATATTCATAGGTTTTTGGACCTGTCTCTTGTGGCCTTGTAGAATAGCTGCCCGAAATCTCTCCAAGTGGCCCCTTCCTTCCTGTGTTATAGTCCCAATTGGGCCTCTCACCAGGGGCAGCTAGTTCTGCCCACCACTGTGGGTTTACGGTACCCTCAGGTGCCATTTCTCCTAGCCACTTTCTAGCCTCCATTAGGATCCTGTGTCTTTCTTCAGTGCTGAAAAGGGAGACTAGTAGTGGGTTTACGTCAGCCCATGTAGGGCAGTAGGTTTGAAAAATAGTTTCCATTCGTCTAATCATACCTTGTGGCTCCCCTGGGTATGGTGGAGTGTGTTTTTGCCAGTTTAATATATCTGTAGAAGAAAACGGTTGGTAATAATAGGCTACAGGAGGCTGGTGGTAGTGTCCGTCTGCGTCCTGAACCGAGGGCTGTTGTACCTCTCTGACGGGCATCTGCAGTGAGGTTTTTTCCCCCATTCCTTAGTGGAACACAGCCTCTGTCTAATTCCTGTATTTCCTGCCCCCTATTTGTCTGTACTCACCGGGAGGGGCGGTTACAGCTTGGGAGGTTCTGGCTGAGAAAGAATCCTGGGGGTGTTGACCAGAGGCTCCTACCACTGGGACTGGAGCCTGCCAGAATGGCAGCTCTTTGATCTCTGAGGAAAGTTGGCAGAGGAGCAGTGGCTGCTGCAGGAACTTCACCTGGCCCTAGATTGGGCATTAAGGCGCCCTCTGGTCCTAGTGGAGCACTGGGGGACAGGCGTGTCATCAACCAGTATGGGAGAGGGGCAGGTCACCCCCATCCAAATCCTGCAGAATTTCCTTTTTATCATTAATCAATTTTTGTGCCATTAATATTGTTCCTTTCCCTTTCTTGATATAGAATCTCGTCCAAGGAGGGGGTTCTTGAGCTAACTCTAGCCATGAGTCAATATATAGAAATTGATCTGGATGTCCAGACTTTCCGATGACTATGGCATAAACTATTTTTACTGCATGTAAGTCCACGGTGCCCTCTGGTGGCCATCCTAATCCCATAGAGGGCCATTTGACCTCAAAGAGTATGCAGAGGTGGTTAGGCATCATCTTCACCCCGTCAGTTCAGTTCAGTTCAGTTCAGTCACTCAGTCATGTCCGACTCTTTGCGACCCCATGAACTGCAGCACGCCAGGCCTTCCTGTCCATCACCAACTCCTGGAGTCCACCCAAACCCACGTCCATCGAGTCGGTGATGCCATCCAACCATCTCATCCTCTGTCGTCCCCTTCTCCTCTTGCCCTCAATCTTTCCCAGCATCAGGGTCTTTTCAAATGAGTCAGCTCTTCACATCAGGTAGCCAAAGTATTAGAGTTTCAGCTTCAACATCAGTCCTTCCAATGAACACCCAGGACTGATCTCCTTTAGGATGGACTGGTTGGATCTCCTTGAAGTACAAGGGACTCTCAAGAGTCTTCTCCAACACCACAGTTCAAAAGCATCAATTCTTCGGCGCTCAGCCTTCTTTATAGTCCAACACTCACATCCATATATGACCACCGGAAAAACCATAGCCTTGACTAGATGGACCATTGTTGGCAAAGTAATGTGGGTCTGCTTCATCCCATAGTCTCCTCCAAATCCTTTCTTAAAATTTTTAATCATGCACTCCAATACACTTGCCTTAGATTCACTTCCCCCTGTCTTGCTTACCTTCTCGGATCTTCTTTCTTTCCTTTTCGTTCTGTCTACGAAGTTCTCAGTACCCTATGTACTTCTGATATTTACACTCAATGAAACACTTAAATTGCCATTCCATCTCCTTCCTAATTGGGGTGAGAAGAGCCTTACCTGCCAGATCCCATAGGGAAAAGGGGGATCAACATGTCTTCACCTACCAATGGGCACAGCTGAACCAGAACACCACATGGTCCAGGACTATTTCTCCCTTAACTTTTAAAGTCCATTCTGCCTTGGTGGGCTTGATTGGGTGTTGATGAAAACACAGATGGATTAAATATCCCAAGTCTCATGCCATCTCCAGAAAAGCCAATTATACTCACTTTTGCATCCCCCTCCTATCCTGGCAATTCTGAGGGGATCAAGAATTTCACAGCAGGTAGGACATCTCCTTGGGAGGGCAAAATACAAGCGTACAAAGACCAAGTTTCTTCCCCTAGAAGCCCCTTCACAATTGCCCAGTAATGGTTTACCCCCAGACAACATGGACACCACCTTCTTTGTGACATTCACACTCCTGCTTCCCCAAAACTTTCTCGCATTTGTCCAGTAAGAATCTATCTCAGAACAATGTGGATAACCACCTCTTTGTGACAGTCGCAGTCCGCGTGCTTCCTGTTTCCTCCCAGGGGGTTGATCGGGCCCCCTCTTCCACCCTGCTGGGTGGGAACCTCCTTACCTGAGTGCTCAGTTGCCCTGCGGCCATCCACTATCCACCAACGTGAAAGGTCTGGGTGTCGAGGAATGGAATCTTTCCAGAGGGGTGAGGCACCTTCCTCCCCTCTAGAAGATCTGAGCCACAAGGCCTCAGAGGAGCCCTAAGTGGGACTTGTCTCCTCAAATTGAGGCGCTTCCCAGACAACACACCAAATGTTATAACCAAATGCTCCAGGAAGCAAACTCACTCAGAAGGACAGTGTGGATAGTGGAGTGCAGTTTATTATACCAGCAGGTCTGAGGCAGAGTTTCCTCTTTAGCCAGGGACTCTTACCGACTTTTGTGAAAACCTTATATATCTTAAGCGTACCTGCTCAAGCCCACATCCCCAAATTCCTTAAACCTAGCCTGGAAAATGTTAACAGGAGATACAATCAGGTTTACAGCCATGATTCATAATCAGAAGGGTCAGCTGGTTATACATTGTGCTGTAAGATGGAGTTTCCTTCTTTTTCAAGATGGAGTCAGCTCGGCCTGTTCCTTTCCTCCTTCACAATTACTTTAGAAAGTGTGCAGTTATAAATCCTTTCCTTGTCCCTTTGAGATATAAATCTTCCAGTACCCAGAATGATCTCCTCAATGTCCTGAGAGCCATTTCTTTGAAATGTATACATTCAATGAGATGAATTTTAATTTTGGTCTCTGTTGCCAAGGAGGGTAAGGTCCTAATTTTAGTGAGTACCTTACTCCAACTTGTACCACTGACTCTTCATAAAGGTATGAGAAGCTTGTCTGTCTTCTGGAAGGCAGCTCTGCTCACCACTCTATCACTAACACGAGAAATTTGTTTTTCCTCTGGATGAGCACCAATTAGTAAAGCCAGATGGCCTAGTCCTATGGACCAAATCCCCCCTTAATGCTCTCAGTGTCTTTTATTTAGCACATCCAAGCCTTTATAGTCTCCTGTCTTCTGTTTTGGTGGAGTTGAGTTCAGACACTGTTTTCTCTCCTATTACAATAGTTATTACTGCACAAAATCTATCTTTACTGCCTAAACTAGTGTCTGACTTTATTTATCTTTCACATTATATACTTATGCTGTTAAATGAATTTCATGAGAAGAATATGCCACTCATTAATTTACTCACAAGCTGCAATCAAAATTTCCAGGAGAAATATCAATAACCTCAGATATGCAGATGACAGCACACTTATGGCAGAAAGCAAAGAACTCAAGAGCCTCTTAATGAAAGTGAAAGAGGACAGTGAAAAGCTGGGTTAAAACTCAACATTCAGAAAACTAAGATCATGGTATCTGGTCCCATCACTTCATTGCAAATAGATGGGGAAATAGTAGAAACAGTGGCAGACTACATTTCTGGGGGCTCCAAAATCACTGCAGATGGTGACGGCAGCCATGAAATTAAAAGACGCTTACTCCTTGGAAGAAAAGTTATGACCAACCTAGGCTGCAGTCCATGGGGTCACAAAGAGTCGGACATGACTGAGCGACTTCCCTTTCACTTTTCACTTTCATGCATTGGATAAGGAAATAGCAACCCACTCCAGCGTTCTTGCCTGGAGAATCCCAGGGACAGAGGAGCCTGGTGGGCTGCCATCTATGGGGTCCCAGAGTCTGACACGACTGAAGTGACTTAGCAGCAGGAGCAGCAGACGGCACATTAAAAAGCAGAGACATTACTTTGCCAACAAAGGTCCATCTAGTCAAAGCTCTGGTTTTTCCAGTAGTCATGTATGGATGTGAGAGTTGGACTATAAAGAAAGCTGAGCGCTAAAGAATTGATGCTTTTGAACTATAGTGTTGGAGAATATCCCTTGGACAGCAAGGAGATCCAACCAGTCCATCCTAAATAAAATCAGTCCTGAATATTCATTGGAAGGACTGATGCTGAAGCTGACAGTCCAACACTTTGGCCACCTGATGCGAAGAACTGACTCATTTGAGAAGACACTGATGCTGGGAAAGATTGAAGGCAGGAGGAGAAGGGGATGACAGAGGATGAAATGGTTGGATGGTATTACTGACTCAATGAACAAGACTGAGTAAACTCCAGGAGTTGGTAATGGACAGGAAAGCCTGGCATGCTGCAGTCCATGAGATTGCAAAGAGTCGGATACAACTGAGCGACTGAACTGAACTGAACTCATCATTGGCTTTTAACTCAGTCTCTAAGAAGCCATTGTAAACTGAGCAAAGACAATTCATTTGTACCTGATTATTACATTGTTTGGGTAAACATAGGTGAACTCCAATAGTGAGAGACAGAACAGTTTCTCTAGGTCTCCTCTCCTAAGACCTCACCACTAAATTGCTATGGTAAAAATCATAAATATTCTGTTATACAAACAACATTTATGAGAAAGTAAGCATAACTTGGTCCTTTTAGGTATTCAGTAAACACTTTGCTTCAAGTTTCTACATAAGATAGAAATGACTCCTCTAAAAGCAGCTGCACTCAAGAACCAGACATAATCACAGACCTGGGGGTCAGTCTAAAAGGCATAGGATCCTGGCTTCTCTAGACCTCTTATCCCAATTCATGCAAAGCCAGAAATATAGATATTATTTCTAGCCAATCTACACATATTGAAACCACTCAAGCCAGCAATTATGATCATTCCTTATATTATACTAATTAATAAGCCATCTGGTGCTGATCAGAGATGAAGAGATGAAGACAGTTGAAGGGCCCGGCAGAGCCTGAAATTTCTGAATATTGACTCTGAAATGCTAAGTAATAAGGCCCAGTAGTGAATTCTCTTGAATTGAGGCCTCAGATGCTCACTAGTGATCTCCAAGGTGTAGACCGAAAACTAACACACACAAATACACGCAGACAAAATACATATTACACAAGACATATTTTAAAATTAATTATAGGCCACACAAGAAATTTTCTTATAGCATCCAAATCCAAACTGCTAAAACAGAACTAATCTCTACATTAAGGAATTAGCCCAGGGAGGCTGCTCTTCTTGAAAGATAGAGGGTACCTGTAGTTGTTCATTTGGCTAATCAGGTCCTAGCTTCTCAGCTCTGGTCATCTCTTGAAAGAATCAAAAGGTGAGAGACAGACAGCAAATTGTTATCTGTTAGTACAGCATATTGTTGATCTAGAGCCCCTGGCATTTAATTCTGAAAACAGTGGGAATATTTTCGATATTCATTAGTTTTGTCACAACACTTGGTGGCTTTTACAGAAATTGTTAATTTACTGGCTCTGAAATTGGATGGTAAAGCTCATACAACTGGGAATTGGGCAAACTAGGGTGGGTCCTGAGACTCAGCTCTATTCCATGTGTCTCATTTGGGTCCCAGGTTGGGGAAAGCTTTCTCATGCTCTAAGTGTGAGAGGGCAAGCAGAAACACATGAGGCCTTCTTGAGTCTAGATTTGGAAATGGCTCTCATTCGTATCTGTCTACACATGGTAGGACAAAGCAAGTCAGCAGGTCAAGCTGAAAGTCAAGGGCCAGGGAGGGGCACTCTGTCCACGATGAGGCCACTGTAAGGTGGTAGATAAGGAGGGCTGCAACATTTTGAGTCTGCCCTTCAGCTGCCATAGTCTCTCCACAAACCCAAACATACTCCTGCCTTTCACTGAATTAATGATTCCCCCTTTACATTTACAACTGCTAAAACATCATTGACAAAAAAGTACAGAGATTTTTTAAATTTTTGGTACTGTTTTCCATTTTACGTATAAACAAGCCTGCAGCACCTCTCAGGACCTGATTCAGATTCTGTTCTACAAAAATGTTAATTATTCATTCATTTGACAATTAAATATAGAGTACCTAATATATACAGAACATCAAGTGAAGCAGTGTGAGAAATGCAGATGGTTCAGATGTACATTCTTTCTCAATGATCTTGAGGGTTTGGGGTTGATGCTGGGAGCTTCATGTGGGAGTAGCATCAAGTATGGAAATACAGTGGAGGTTTTACAACCATCAGTTTGGGACTCAAGCAATCCAAGATTTGTGTCTCAGCCCCACCATTTCAGGCAAGCTATTTACCCTCTTCCTGTGTTAGTTTCGTTGTTGCTCTTTAGTCACTTAGTCATGTCTGACTCTGCGACCCCATGGACTGAAGCCCACCAAGCTTTTCTCTTCACGGGACTTCCCAGGCAAGAATACTGGAGTGGGTTGCCATTTCCTTTTAGTTTTAGCCACTGACAAATAAATAAGAATATTTACTTCACAGATAAATTTTGAAAATATATAATCTATGCCTGCCACTGATAAGTGCCTATTAATAGCCATAAAAGGCAACAAGGTTACTTGGACCAGACTGGGCATCACTTTCCTGCCAGGGAGCTCTAAAAGCATTTCTTCCTCCATTCTGCTGTCTCAGTACTCCTGTGCTAATTTCTGTTCATGTTCAACAGCACGGACAAGCTTTGTAATAACAATCTGTAAAACCCAAACCATAGGAAGACAGATCTTTTTCAGGGTTGTGCCCTGTAATGCAACTAATTATTAAAAATTCTCAAGTACCTTTCTGAAGAAATGATGATGTAGATCCTAGCTGGAATAGAACTAGAAAACCTGGATAGAACATTTATTTCACCATCCTGATCCTGTGCTAGTGATTCATAGCACAGTCCAATTGGTTGGAAAACCACAGAAGCAATGTGGTCCAGAATGACAAGCAATTGAGTTTCTAGAATCTCACTGACTGAGAAAACATATTTTCAATATGCATTAACCAGGAGACAGGGCCACTCCAAAATAAAACAAATAAGCAAGCAGCTCATGTGAATTTAGGGTGAGTTTTCACA
Source organism: Bos indicus (assembly GCF_029378745.1). Classification (NCBI taxonomy): domain Eukaryota; kingdom Metazoa; phylum Chordata; class Mammalia; order Artiodactyla; family Bovidae; genus Bos; species Bos indicus. The sequence goes on from NC_091789.1 coordinate 114,492,170, forward strand.
AGCATTACTCCCTCTTTATGTTGGAGCTTGGTCCCTAGTGAACCCCTTTAGGGGTAATGGTCAGTCTCTGCCTTCCCCACCCTGTGAAGGAAGTAGGAGGCTGGGACAGTTACTAACAAGGATGTTGGCATTATCAGGATTATGGAAGAGATGGGATGGGAAAAAAAGATGGGGGGGGAAGTCTCAGAGATTGAGCAGGGTGAGCAGGAGAGTGGATGATGGGAGCTGTAGACAATGTTACAGATGACTGCTATGAGGCTCAAAAAAAAAGCAGTTTTTTTTTTTTTTTTAATGTGTATAAATTTTCCCTCCAAAACTGGCACCCATATTATTTTTAAAAATCTGTGCTTGAGAAATAGTTTAATAATATCAGTTTTGTAAATATGCACATAGTACATAATATTCTAAAACTTTAGTCTCTGTCATTTTTGAAGGGATTATCCCCTAGTCTAGCAGATACCATAGAGACATTTCCATTTAGCAGACACTGTACCCTTTAATAAATCAATACGTATTTTTAAAAAATTGGCACCTCCCTAACCAGTATGGTACCATTAATCCACAAACTCTCTCCCTTTCTACCATGAGACACTAATACCAGGGTCTCCTGCATTGCAGGCAGATTCTTTACCAACTGGGCTATGAGGGAAGCCCCAGGTGCCATGAAAAGATTTGCCAAATAACAGTATTCTAATTTTGTCTACATCTTTGAAAAATAAATTTGTTAAAGCAAGGTGTGGTATAATAAAGAATATATCTGGTTCATCCTCTACCACTCCCCCTTGCCGTTCCTGGCATAGAACTTCAAAAATCCTTGAAATTTCTACAGTTATAGGATTGTCTTTGTTATCTTAATGAGGTGACTCATGGTGGGCCCCTAGGTAGCTTCAGGATGGGGGCTGGTCACCAGAAAGACCAACCATCAGGTGGTTAAGTTGGAACTTTGGGCTATTTCAACCTCTGGGGAACGTACTGGGTTGCAGATTGAGTTCAGTCTTGTAGCTAATGATTTAATCAATCTGGCTGAGATAATGAAACCCAAATAAAAACTTTGGAGGTGAAAGCTAAGAGGAATTTCTTGGCTGGTGAACACACTGATATGCAGGGTATGGGGTGGAGGGTCATGAGCCCTTACTCCATAGGTAGAGGGTATGGAAATTCTGCATTCTAGACTCTTCCAAACCATGTCCTACATATACCCTTTTTAATAAAAATATGACCATTAAAACAGAGCTTTCAGAGAGCTCTGAGTTGTTCAAGTCAATTATTGAACCTGAGCAAGTTAGGGGAATCCTCAGATTTACAGCTCATTGTTCAGAAATGGAGTGGACCCTGAGAATTGCTTGCTGGTGCTTGAATTAAGGATAATCTTGTGGAGGACTGAACCCTTAAGTCTGTGGAGTCTAATGGTAACTCCAGGTAGCTAGTATTAGAACTGCATTGCAGTACCCCTGCTTAGGGTAGAAATAGAGCACAAAATCTTCAGTTTTCTCTTAGACATATAAGATGAAAAAAGTATACTATCAGACATAATTTACTTATTGAATAATTCCCATTTAGCTTTAGAGACACCAAAAGTCTAGCAAGTGATGTCTTCGAAGATTCAGAATCAGGGCTACCTTCTTAAATAGTAAAAAGTACCCTGCCAGCTAGACTCTAATCCTGTCCTAAATAGAGACCAAAGGAAATAGCATAAGGGTTTTCACTGCTTTGCAGATACATGGCACTTCTCTAATTTTATTTTTTTTAATGTACAGAAAACATCATGCAAGTGATTTATATCTCATAAAACTTTTGATTGCTGCCATTAAATTGTCTGGCAAACACCCATGAAACAGTTGAGGACTGGAAAACATCCATGCAGAGGGCTCACTCCATCCAAGTTTTGTGCAAGTTGGGCTTCATAAGATATAATCAACTCTTGGTTATTGCTTTGTACCCCAATATTAGTTCCCCAAAGCCACAGAATCTCCCTAAGAGCTACATGTGTAGACTTTTTACTTACCGGCTGGCCTGGACACATTCAGCAGATCCAACAGACAGGCATTTCTTACTTCCCCTTAGTCAGGTCCCAATCAGAGTTAAAGGAGGATTTAGTTCCTTAAGAAATTATTTCTACTGTGAGAGCCACTCACTATTTTTGCTTTACTTTTTAAACCTAGTAGACTGGGAGCTTGCCTAGTGGCTCAGTGGTAAAAGAACCTACCTGCCAAAGCAGGAGACACAGGTTCGGTCCCTGGTCCGGGAAGTTCCCACATGCCATGGAGCAACTAAGCCAGGGCACCACAACTGATGAGCCTGTGCTCTGGAGCCTGGGAACAGCAACTACTGAAGCTCACATGCCCTAGAGCCTGCGCTCTGCAACAAGAGAAGCCATGGCAATGAACAGCATGTGTATTGCAACTAGAGAAAAGCCCATGAAAAAACGAATATCCAGCACATCCATAAATAAATAAATAAAATTATTTTAAAAAATTAGCAGATTGGATCAATAGATTGGTTGAACCAACAGGCTGGAATTATCAATTTAAAAAGACAATAGCATTTCAGGAAAGCAACTGACTGTCATAGAATTAATTAATCTTGAACAAAATTGGGCAGTGTCAATTTAGAATTCAGTCCTTCCTGTATTTCCTTTTCATTGCTTTCTCAACTCGGAGGTTTCAAGACTTGAGGCTCCCAACGCCTCCCCCAGAATAATTTATGCTCTGAATCCATAATTTTTCCCTTTGCCCTCTTCACTTATCCATACCCTGGTCGAATTTGTGACTATTTCTCACTAACTGAGAGAAAAGAAAAAAAAAACTTTCCTGATATACTAAAGGGCTTCCCTGGTGGCTCAGCTGGTAAAAAGCCCACCTGCAATACAGGAGACCCCAGTTCAATTCCTGGGTCGGGAAGATCCGCTGGAGAAGGGATAGGCTGTGCACTCCAGTATTCTTGGGCTTCCCTGGTGGTTCAGCTGGTAAAGAATCCGCCTGCAATGAGGAAGATCTGGGTTCGATCCTTGGGTTGTGAAGATCCCCTGAAGAAGGGAAAGGCTACCCACTCCAGTATTCTGGCCTGGAGAATTCCATGGACTGTATAGTCCATGGGGTCGCAAAGAGTTGGACACAACTGAGCAAGATGTACTAAATGATAAGAAAGTGCTTATTACATATCATAAAAAGCTTTTAAACTAAGAGCCACATTTTGGGATAAGGAGAGAGAGGGGAGGGACTTTGTGAGATTATATCCTTTAAGTCAGAATGTCTCAAATAGCATGCATCAAAATCGCCTGCTTTACAGCATATTCCTGGGTCATACTCTCAGACTCTCTGATGTAGTAGGTCTGGGTTAGGTTCAGAGAATCCACATTTCCAACAAACCCTGAGGTGAGGCAGACGCCGCTAATCCAGTGAGCACACGTTGAGAACCACTGCTTTAAATTAACCAGGGGGGTGAGTGGGGCTCAAGAGGGAGGGGATATGTGTATACATATAGCTAATTTAGGGCTTCCCTAGTGGATCAGACATAAAGCATTTGCCTGCAATGCAGAAGACTTGGGTTCCATCCCTGGTTGGGAAGATCTCATGGAGGAGGGAATGGCAACCCTCTCCAGCATTCTTGCCTGGAGGATTCCATGGACACAGGAGCCTAGCAGGTTACAATCCATGGGGTTGCAAAGAGTAGGACATGACTGAGTGACCGACACACACACATAGCTGATTCACCTTGCTGTACAGCAGAAACTAACACAACACTGTAACACAAATATACTCCAATATTAAAATAGAGCAAATAAAATAAATATTTTAAAAGCAAATCTCAAAGAAAAATTAATTAACCTGCTGACTGCATAATCTAAGCATTCGAATGCAAATATGAGCAATAATCTGGAATTTTCTATCCAAACTTTCTAGTCAAAATTTGGGATTTTGTTGTAACAGTCTCGAGCTGCTATTGGGAGAAGAGTACTATATTGGGTTAAGATCTGTATTTGATGTCTGCTCAGCTACTCACTGGGAGTAGTGTCATGAAAATGCTCTTTTAAATCTCCAAGGCTGTCTTCTGTATTTGAATAATCAGAAAATAAATCCAGGCATTCAAATTCATTGTGGGGCTCAAAAAACAAAACACAAGCTTCCAGGTAAACTATCAAGTGTCCTACACATAGTATATGGTTGGCCCTCCTTATCTATGGATGTAGAAACTGTGGGAAGGAGGGCTAGCTGGGCTATACCACTTTATGTACAGGACTTGAGCATGTCTGCATTTCAGGATCTGCAGGGGTCCTGAAACCAGTTTTAGCAGATACCTCAGATATGCAGATGACCCCACCCTTATGGCAGAAAGTGAAGAGGAACTAAAAAGCCTCTTGATGAAAGTGAAAGAGGAGAGTGAAAAAAGTTGGCTTAAAGCTCAACATTCAGAAAACTAAGATTATGGCATCTGGTCCCATCACTTCATGGCAGATAGATGGGGAAACAGTGGAAACAGTGTCAGACTTTATTTTTGGGGGCTCCAAAATCACTGCAGATGGTGATTGCAGCCATGAAATTAAAAGACACTTACTCCTTGGAAGGAAAGTTATGACCAACCTAGATAGCATATTGAAAAACAGAGATATTACCTTGCCAACAAAGGTCCGTCTAATCAAGGCTATGGTTTTTCCAGGAGTCATGTATGGATGTGAGAGTTGGACTGTGAAGAAAGCTGAGCGCCAAAGAGTTAATGCTTTTGAACTGTGGTGTTGGAGAAGACTTGAGAGTCCCTTGGACTGCAAGAAGATCCAACCAGTCCATCCTAAAGGAGATCAGTCCTGGATGTTCATTGGAAGGACTGATGCTGAAGCCGAAACTCCAGTACTTTGGCCACCTGACGTGAAGAGCTGACTCATTGGAAAAGACCCTGATGCTGGGAGGGATTGGGGGCAGGAGGAGAAGGGGATGACAGAGGATGAGATGGCTGGATAGCATCACCGACTCGATGGACGTGAGTTTGAGTGAACTCCGAGAGTTGGTGATGGACAGGGAGGCCTGGCGTGCTGTGATTCATGGGGTCACAAAGAGTAGGACACGATTGAGTGACTGAACTGAACTGAACTGAAGGGTTGATTATAATGGTCCTAAAGTAAGTGCTTGCCCCAAGTAGCTATCAAGAATGAAATGACAGGGACTTCCCAGGTGGTCCTGTGGCTAAGACTCTGCACTCCCAATGCAGGGGGCTGGGGTTCGATCCCTGGTCAAGGACTATCCCACATGCTGCAACTAAGAGTTCATATGCTCCAACTAAAGATCCGAGTGCCGCAACCAAGACCCTGCACAGGCAACATAAAAAGAAAAAAGAATGAAATGACAAAGGTTCAAGCCCTGTCTTCTGAAAATTAGAGCTACTTGTGCTCCCTGTGTCATTCACAAACTCTTTTTTTTCTTAAGTGTACAAGAAACACTACTAAGCTTTGACAGGAGGCTTTTGATGCCCAGAGGAGCCTCCTGCACAGCACAGATCTTTGTAAAATAGAGAGAAACTCTCTGACATCCTACATATTCCAAGGGGAGCCCTAGTCCCTGTCATGGAAAATCTGTAAGAACACCTGTACAATCTTTATTAGTGTCAATGTGTTCAGAATCAGAACAGAGCTGCATGAACGTAAGTCATTGAACGTATGCAATTCCATTTTTTCACCTCATCCCTCCTATGGCACTTAAAGACTGTTTCGATGGATATTTAAATTCTCATTTTGTTAACTGAGGTCTATGCTAATTGCCCAAGACTCATTTTCCAGTAGCACCGTGTTGCTACATTCCATTATCGCAAAGTTTAACTGAATTATTAAAATAACACTCTAAGTTTGTTTCTGAAAAATAAACAAATAATTGGGGAAGAGGGAGAGAATTCCCTGTGATGATAGCACACACTGCTATACATTCCATTTGTTTGTTAGACTCCAAATCCCATGCTTATAGTCTCTATACCACCAACCCCTGAAAACAGGCAGCTTTCAAGGAATACAGGTCCAGATCCTGGACCATCTGAGAGGAGCCATTGTATGTCCCTGTAACAATTCTCTAATGCTAGAGCTAAGGGCTTCTCAAGTGGCTCAGTGGTAAAGAATCCACCTGCCAATGCAGGAGGCTCAGGTCCAAACCCTGGGTCAGGAAGATCCCCTGGAGGAGGAAATGGCAAACCACTCCAGTATTCTTGCCTGGAAAATTGCATGAGCAGAGGATCCTGGTGGGCTACAGTACATGGGGTTGCAAGGAGTCAGACATGACTGAGTACTCATGCTGCCTTAGCTAGCCTTAAGGCAGAAACAAGTGGTGTCTCTACAAAGGACAATTTCAACTCCTTGGAAGCAGTTCTTGCTGGCAGCAGCCCTTGTAGAAAGTAGAATTGCACATGAAGAGATGGCTTTTTTTTTTCTCACCCGGTAAGGTCCCTAACACTCATTTCCCTAACATAGGAGTGAGTGAACACTCAGGTGCTGAATAAAGGGACACAAGATTCCATACAGAGCTGAAAAGAACTGAGGTGGGGTAGTGAACTCAAATCATGTGATGCCATGGCCCCACTCACCTGTTGACACAACAAATGAGATTGTAGGTCCTAAAGAGACAAACTGTGAGACAAACTAAGACAAACTGTGAGGCTGGAGAAGACTCCTGAGAGTCCCTTGGACCGCAAGGAGATCCATCCAGTCAATCCTAAAGGAAATCAACCCTGAATATTTACAGGAAGGACTGATGCTGAAGCTCCAATGCTTTGGCCACCTGATGCGAAGAGCTGACTCACTGGAAAAGACCCTGATACAGGGAAAGATTGAAGGCAGGAGAAGGGGATGACAGAGGATGAGATGGTTGGATGGAATCACTGACTCAATTGACATGAGTTTGAGCAAGCTCTGGGAGATGGTGAGGGACCGGGAAGCCTAGCATGCTGCAGTCCATGGCGTCACAAAGAGTCGGACACAACTGAGCGACTGAACTACAACAAAAAAGAAAGAAAGAGACAAGAGTAGAGCCATTTTGGAAAAGGACCAGGGAAGGGCCTTGGGCAAAACAGGTTGTGTAAGCTAAAGAACAAAGGCCCTGGGCGTCTGAGTCCCAGAAACAAAAACCTGGCTGACACGAAAAAAAAAAAAAAAATTATCTCTGTTACACTAAGGAGTATACCCTGCTGCCAGAAGACAAGCTCAACTATAAATTTTAACCGTATCAGTTTCTGGGTTATCTTGCAGAAAATTATCATTCATTTCTTTCCCCTCACAGAAGCACTCCCTATAGAGTCATCTATTGCTGATCAAAGAAGCTTGACAATTTCTAGAAATTATCAGTGATCATGAGACAAGCCCTCCCTTTTGTCATAAAAGCAACTTGTCCCTTCTACTCGGGGAGCTGGCTCTTTTCCTTCTCCCTTGTGCACAAGCTGTCTCTTCTAATAAAAAGCTTTGCTTGCCTAAGGGTCATGTAGAAGCGATATTCATTTCCATGGTCTTACTGTCCAAGAAGAATCTGGAAAGGGCCTGGTATCTCCAACAGGCATAGGGAAAGCTCAGAAAATATGGGAGGAAGGGGAGGAGAAAGCTACAATTTCACTTACATATTTCCTCATCAGAACTTCATCTTGACTTCTGGGATTCCCATGCTATAGCTCCAAGAATATCTCTCATCAGAGGGGGGCAACCCAAAGCCGCCAAGGACAATCGATGAAGGCACTTGAGAATGTGACCATATTTGGAAATAGGGTCTTTGCTGACATTCAAGTTAAGGTGGGTCATCAAAGTGGGCCCTAATCCAATATGATTGTGTCCTTAAAAAAAAAAAAAAACACATAATTGAACAGAGATAAACACAGAAAAAGGAAGAACATCATGTAAACATTAAGGGAGAGGTTAGGGTCATGGATCTACCAGTTAAGGAATGCCAAACACTGTCAGCAAACCAACAGAAGCAAGAAGACAGGCATAAGACGGCTTTGTCCTCACAGCCCCCAGAAGGAACCTTGCTAACACCTTGATCTTGGGCTTAAAGCTTCCAGAATTGTGAGAAAATAAACATTTGTTGTTTAAGCCACACAGTTTGATACTTTGTTACAGCAGGTATAAGAAAGGAATACAATGATCACAACCAGGATTGCCCATGCTCCCTTGGTCAGCCCATACACTAACACTGGAACGATACAGACAAGATTAGCATGGCCCCTGCGCAAGGATGACACACAAATTCAGGGAGTGTTCTATATTTTGGAGAATGAGCTGGAAGATTAGGTTTGATATCCATACACTCTCTCTCTCTTAAGTCACTTCAGTCGTGTCCGACTCCATGCGACCCCATAGACGGCAGCCCACCAGGCAAGAACACTGGAGTGGGTTGCCATTTCCTTCTCCAATGCATGAAAATGAAAAGTGAAAGTGAAGTCGCTCAGTCATGTCCGACCCTCAGCGACCCCATGGACCTCAGCCCACTAGGCTCCTCTGTCCATGGGATTTTCCAGGCAAGAGTACTGGAGTGGGGTGCCATTGCCTTCTCCGATACATACACTACCATGTGTAAAATAGATAGTAGGAACCTGTGGAATAGCACAGGGAGCTCAGCTCAGTGCTCTGTGATGACCTAGAGGGGAGGGGAGGGGAGGGAGGCTCAAGAGGGAGGGATATATGTATACTTACAGCTGATTCACACTGTCGGTACTGCAGAAACTAACACAGCACTGTAAAGCATTATCCTACAATTAAAAATAAAAGAGACTAGGATTGGCCTAGATATCAGCAGAATTGTCAAGTACTCTATTCATCCTGGCCTTTCTTTATCAGCCCGATTTCCCATTTGAGGTACCAATGTCTCAGAGCTAACCCCTCTGCTGTAAGTTTGACAGCACCCTTCTGCTGTTTCAAAATTCACTTGCAAACTCTTTCTGGTTATAACATGTGTTAGAAGATATTCAGGGAATGCAATCTTTATACTGTGAGTTCATTCATTAAGTTAACAAATGGGTTGCATGCATCTACTATTTAAAAGTCAGTCTTCCAGGTGCTGGGCATGTACCATTGAACAAGGGAAAAAAAAAAAAAAATCCCTGTCCTCACAAGAGTTTATATTCTAGCGGATTTATAATCTGGACTAGAACTCAATCCCCAAATCCTTATGTTACACCAAAAAGTGAAATGTGTTTATTCTCAAAAAGAATAAATTCTAATTAAATCCATCTTTCTCAAAGTACCTTACAGGAAACCTCCATCAGAATCTCTTAACATGCTTGTCCAAATAAAGATTATTGGGCTTCACAGTAGGCCCACTCAGTTAAACTCTAGAGGGTGAGGGTGTAGTAATTTTAACATTCTTAACATGAATGTCCCCTAATCTTAGTCCTTTCTCTAGACTAAGAAGAAGGAGGTAGAGGTCTGAGATCTCAAAGGGAATGAAGCTAATTCACAGGGAGATGGAATGAGTTCATGTTTCATAAACAAATGTTTACTGGGCATCCAAAGACAATGGGACACAGAGAGGACACCAATCAAATAGGCTTTACTAGGTTTCTCGCTGTCTATCACTTTATTATGGTTTTCTATAACTGTGGGCTTCCCAGGTGGCTCAGTGGCAAATGCAGATTTGATCTCTGAGTTAGGAAGATCCCCTGGAGGAGGAAATGGCAACCCACTCCAGTATTCTTGCCTGGGAAATCCCATGGACAGAAGAGCCTGGTGGGCTACAGTCCAAGGGGTCACAAAGAGCTGGACACAACTGCGCACGCACACGCACATAAGTCTAGGTGATAGCTCCTTCCTGGGACAGGTCACCTATTTTAAATGTTTTTTTTCAGGCTGTAAGAAGGAAGTAAATGGTTCTTGAGTCTTTTGGGCCTTGTTTATTTTCAGCTAAAAATAATCCACATGCCAGAGTGACACATCTGGGGGTGGCCCACCCTGAACCCCACCACTGGTCTATTAGCATAGAAAATACAGTCAATGTCAGTCATTAGCAATGATTTCAGCTAATCAAAGTAAACCAATCTTTACTCTAGCTGAAATTCATTCAGCTATTAAAGCTAGCATCAAATAAAAAAACAGAAGAAACAAGCAAAAAATTAAAACAAAAAACTCCACCCCCAAATCTCTATCACAAAAGAGATTTCTAAATAGGCTCTTTGTATGTCATTGCATTTGGAATTCGAATTTAATTTGCATTTATCTCATGATTAAGCCTTTTGGAAAACAGACTGACATTTCAATAAATTTTGAGTAGCCTTGAAGCAGAATTTCTTACAGAGACTCCAAGAAGTTCATTAATCCATACCCTAAAGGACTCTGTGCCCCTGGGTAGAGACCTTTCTCATGTAAAAAGTCGTCAATAGGGCGCAATCTATCAAGATGTAAGGTTGCCATGAAATATTGGTAAAACCCAGTCCCATTCCCCACATTCACTTTAATAGTTTGGTTTCTGCAGGTAGGTGGGGCAATTAACCGACAAAGGAATTGCTCAGACCACACAGGAAATCTGCTTCAGTTCAATCACTTATTCCTGAATGTTATCATTTGACAAAAATCTGACATAATAGTTCTACCCAACTTTCCCCATTTCTGTTTCATCCAAAACACTGGCAATATGAAGCACAAAGGTGAAGGCTTATTTGTAAAGATGAATAATTTAAAATGAGTTGGGACATAGGTTTCAAAGAATTCACAGAATTCAGAGCTCATAACTGGAAATTGAATGAATGCTTAGCTTTGGAGTGTCTTGGTAACTGTGATATATATTCCACCTTCACATGTAAAACAGATTATAAGTAAGATTAATAGATTAAGAAGAACATTCATCTTTGCTAAATAGGTCAGTATCATTCTGAACACTCTACACACAAATATGAAGTCAAAGCATTCATCTCTACAGGTAAAAAGTATTCTGGTCACCAATACCCGTTTTGGGACAGGGAGAGCGGGGTGTGTGTGGAGGGTTTCCTCACACCAATAAGCAATTCTCTGTGACACCAGCTGGGTGTCCCACAATTCAACTCACTTCTGACACTGCTGCTGCTGCTGCTGCTAAGTCGCTTCATTCATGTCCGACTCTGTGCGACCCCATAGACGGCAGCTCACCAAGCTCCACTGTCCCTGGGATTCTCCAGGCAAGAACACTGGAGTGGGTTGCCATTTCCTTCTTCACTTCTGACACTACCTACCTTAAAATAGCATCCGATTCCTGGGTTATGGGGTCAGTACTACAAAACTGCTACCCTAATGCAGAAGCCAGTTCCAAACCCAGGTTATCGCCTGTGCTTCTGACTAGCTATAGATCCGAGATTCCAATGACTGCCTCCTTCCTTGGGTCCAATTAATTTGCTAGAATGGCTCACAGAACTTAGTGAAATAGCTTACTTACTAGATCACTGGTTTATCATAGGAGGATGTAACTCAGGAACAGCCAGATGGACAAGATGCAGAGAGAAAAGTGTATGAAATGGGACACGAAGCTTCCAGGGTCTTTTCAGGTGCGACTCACTCTCCCCATATCTCCAAGTGTTTACCAAGCTGGAAGCTCTCCTAATGCTGTCCTTTTCGGTTTTGACAGAGGGCTTCAGTACATAGGCAGCAGTGATTAAGTCAGGGGCCCCAGGTGATTGATTCAGCCCAGTCAGGAAGTCAAGGGGTGGGACTGAAAGTTCCAACCTTCTATTCATAGTTGGTTCCTCTGGCAACCAGCCCCCATTCTAAAGGTGCTTTCACACCATTACCATTAACTTAGTAGCCTGTGGAAAGCAGCTCATTTTAAATAACAAGGCACCCATTTGACCTTTATGATTCTGAAGTGGTTTCAAACACTGAGGACAGAAGACCAACAAAGACACTCCCATTACTCTTATTGTTCAGGCAATCTCAAGGGGTTTAGGAGCTCTGAGTCAGGAACTACCATGGAGACCAAATATGCATTTCTGCAAGATCACAGCATAAAAAAAAAAAAAAAAATTTTTTTTCAAAAGGTCCTGCTTGCTATTTAAAATAAAATCTTACAGAAATTAGGCAAATCAGAAATCACCAAGCTTGTGCCTGAAATGTCAGAGCTAATTTAAATGAAAGACTGGCAACATCTGGTGTGACAGTTAACCCTGTCTGCCCCTTATGCTACAAGGAAAATTGTAAGCATGCCCTAGATGAGGACAGTGGCAAAGGAGAGATTTCAGCTAAACCTTTGTCCACGGACAGGTAAAAATACAATAAAATATTTTCTTGCTTGTTAATGCTTTATAATGGTAAGTGCAGAGTTTTCAGAGGGGACTTCCCTGGTAGTCCAGTGGTTGAGACTTCTCTCTTCCCCTGCAGGGGGCACCAATTCGATACCTGGGAGGGACTGGCATGCCATGCCACCATCAGAGACTTAGTGGTCTTATTTTCATGTAAATTCTCTACAATTAGGGTTTCCCTGCCAGTTCACCGGTAAAGAATTTGCCTGTCAATGCAGGAGACCCGGGTTCAATTCATGGATGGTGAAGATCTCCTGGAAAAGGAAATGGCAACCTTGCAACTGCCACACCAGTATTCTTGCCTGGAAAATCCCATGGACCCAGGAGTCCATGAGGTCGCAAAGAGTCTGAGCTACTATCACTTTCATTTTCTTTCATTTTTCTCTATAATTAAGTAGAAAAGTGACTAGGTATGGGAAAACAGGAGTTTTAATCCTTGAACCAGAAACCAGGTAATAAATAGGATTGCTGTTGTGTTAGTGTTTCAGTCGTGTCTGACGCTTTTGCAACCCCAGGGACTATAGCCCGCCAGGCTCCTCTGTCCGTGAGATTTTCCAGACAAGTACTGAAGTGGGTTAACATTTCCTTCTCCAGGGGATCTTACCAACCCAGGGATCCAACCTTCTTCTCCTGCATTGTTAGGCAGATTCCTTACTGCTGAGTCACCAGGGAAGCCCAAACAGGTGGGATCAGTTCAGTTCAGTTGCTCAGTCGTGTCTGACTCTTTGCGACCCCATGGACTGCAAGTCAACTACAGTCTTAAGGATGGTATACTTATTTCCAACTCTGAATTTCCTCCAACTCCAAATCTGGCTGTTGTTGATGGTGGTGGGGCCTGTTCCGTAGCTATGTTGGGAGGCTCTGTGCTCATTAAGTTGCTTCCTCTACTACCTCCTTGCACAGATGATGAACCTGTTAAAGGCACTAACTGGGTAAAACCTAAATTCAATTCAGTAAAAAATGACAGAGTCTGACTCGGTGGTTATCCGGCCTTGTGGTCTCTGACCCTGTCACCCCAGACTCTTTAGACAGAGAAGTGGGTTAATTTCCCTCCCTTCCTCTGGAAAGTGGCCGATGTGTGACTACACGTGGTACACCCCAGCTTTACCTTGGAAGCCAGAAAAATATCCTGGGAGGAAATTCATAAAGCCACTGGACAGTAAAATAATTACATCATAACTTCTTTCCTCTTTTCTTCCTTTCTTGTTCCCATCAGTCAGTGCTGAATGAGGAATTTATAAAAATGAAGGGCCTGGGCATTCAGAGTGTTATAGCATGTGAGGCAGCATGTAGGATTCAAGGCTTATTGTTTTTATATGGGTGCTCCTAAAGGCAGGTGCCAGCTGTCACCTCCCGTCCTCTGGTCCAGCAAAGTTGAAAAGGTGCCTGATTAGAGGGAAAGTTCATTTGGAGCAATCTGGGCACATTCCTGAGTGACTGATGGTGGGATTCCTGTTGAGAAGCAATTTTCCATGGACCACTCACATTTCTTCATGTCTTTTGAGTAGAGGCACTGAGAGATTTTGCTCTAGACTCTTTTTTCAAGGATGTTTGTATAAGCAAACAGCCTTAGATGAGAGAGAGAGTGTCTCATTCCTTGGTCAGAAGACAGATTTGTCAACTCCCCAGGACCATAGAGATAACGGGTAGGTCTGTCAGCAAGCTCCTGTAAAGGATTTAAGTTCCTTACACTCAGGGTTCCTCAGCTGTGACACAAACCCTCTGTGTGCACAGTCTCTGTGGGAATGCTCCACACCAAACCTGTGAGACTTGCGGGACAAGGGGAACAGATGCAAATATAAAACTCATGCTGCCTGCTGTGTTCTGAGTAATAAAGACCTTTGTCTCTGACCTTGGAATACTGCGTCTCCTGCCAGCATCCATTAAAATGTGACAGACTAACTCCTTAGCTTGCAAGCAGGGTAGAATCGCAAACTAGTGATAGCTATTGACAAATATCTCCCCTGTGGTTGCTCTTAAAACTATGGTGCAATCTGTCCTCGAAAAATTATTTGAAGGGTATGCAGCCCCAGTGAACGTGCCAGAGCAAACATTTCCCAATCTTCCATCTTGAAATAGATCCAGTGATTGAGGGATCTGGCTGTTTAGACAGTCTTTAGTTTGCCTATATGTGTTTTCTTCCTGCCAGCATCTTTCTCACATTCTCTGATGTAATCATCGAATTTCATATAGACTTTTTTATGAAAGTAAGGTACACTGTCTATACATTCTCTCTGATTTGTTAGTCCTTAAAACTAACCATAAGGTTTTGGGGGTGATTATATCAATATCTTGTAATCTAATGCAATGTAATCCCATTAGCACTGTCTGCTTTCATAGCTCCATGTGTCCCTGAATTTAATTTGCCCATGGTTGTACACATGCACAGGAATAATTGTAATGTATTGCTTTCAGTAGGTGATTTAAATGATATTGACATGTCCTTGTCTTCTTAGTTCCTTGGTTCCTGATGTGTGAATGTGTGAAAAAGGACTTGAGACACTGAAATGGTTTAGGTAGGAAACAAATATACCAGAAACATGAAATTGTGAAAAACGAAGTAGATTCTCCCTCTAATTTCAATGTAGGTTGTTTCTCAAACTGAGCAGAATCCTGAGGGGTCATTCCAAGTGGAAAGGACTATCCGTGTCCCCTGCCTCTTATCTGTAGAAAAGTTGAAGTCTTTCAGCTCCCCTGAGGCACAAAAGAGTACATTCAAGCAGTCAGTTATTAGGACAATAGAGTCACAGAATTTTAGGTTCCTTCCTAAAGGACATAGGCAACAGTGTCTGATGCACATTGCTGAGTTGTTTTACAGACATGTATAACTGCCACCGGAGGGAAAAAAGCTAACTGCATGATGATCAGACTGTAGCCATGACATAAGCTGCTCCATCTTGAGCTGCACTAAATCTATGGCTAGCATGATTCCAACAACTGGCCTCAAAAGAATGGGATTAACATTAGTGCTCACAACAATCTGTATCTTTGTAGGCATAAAAATAATTGTGACTTATTCTGCGGGCAACTTATGTTGTCAGCAAGGAGATGCTATGGATCCATGTCGACATCTTCCACTCAAAGTTCTTGATGACCTTTCTCAGCCTAAAGCAGCTACAGAAGATCAGTCTTTGGCCCTGAGTCCATAGAAATGGAATGATGTCTGACAGTGGGGATCTGTAAGCAGCTGCTAAAAGCTAACAGTAATAGACTCCATCAAGCTATATTTTAACTTAACCTCTACACCAGGTACCCCCATGCTTCACTGGTCCAGTCCAAGTATACCTTTCAAATCTTTTGATCACACAATGCTTTGTCTAACCTGTTGTCTCTTTCTTAGATGGAAGAAGTAGGAATGAAGAATACGTACTTAATGGATGAGTAGATCTTTTCCCCAGCTTCCCCCTCAGTAACCCCATGAGCAGACTCTGTGAAGAAGATAGCACATGAAGAAAGACAACAAGAAGTTAAGTGTGCGCACAATGGAAGATGGCAAAGAATATAAACTCCTACTTCAATGACTAACTGAAACTAGCTTCTGTTTAAAAATTTTTATGGCCAAGTAGAATCTTAAGAGTTGGTTCCGGGACATGAGTCTGCCATCTCCCCAGGTTGCCCACCTCCTGGATAAAGTAACTTTTCCTTTTCCAACCAACATTTGTCTCTCAAGTACTGGCTTTCAAGTGGCAGCTGAATCTGAGTTTGGTAACATTTCAATGACCATGGTCAAGTTAATTAATCTTTCAGGGCATATCTGCTTATTTGAAGGAGATGGATTAAACTTTTTTAAGAATAACTCTAAAGTCATATGAAATTATACCTTTTTTGTTGCTAAGTACTATCATTAATATATTGACAATTCTTCAGAAAGAGTGTTTTAGATTAAATTCTGATATTCATAATCTTTCCATTGGCAATCAATCTATAATGAAGATAACATAAAACAAAAGATTTTGACAAGTGGCCATAAAATCAATCATGATAAAAGATATCCCTAGCTTCTTCATGGCTATTAGATTCTGATTTTTAAGTAGTTCCTTGAAGTGCCCTATTACCTCTAATAGGGGATGTAAGTTACTTCTTTGATGATGAGATACTTCCTTAAAGAGTTGTTGTTCAGTCACACAGTGGAGTCCAACACTTTGTGACCCTATGGACTGCAGCATGCCAGGCCTCCCCATCCCTTACCATCTCCCAAAGTTTGCTCAAGTTCATGTCCCTTAAAGAGTAGAACATTATTAACTTCTCTATCATTGATTAAAACAGACAATAACTTTACAAAGTTACAATAGAAGTTAAATAATTTTATAGATAGGTCTCATTCAGCTTGTTAATAATTAATGAAAAAGTATTACAGACAGAGTAAAGGCAGATCTGTGTAAGTTTTGCTTTAGAGTCTGTCTCTGGTACTAATTCTCTGTGATGCTCCAAACTCCCCAATTATTTGGCCTGTGCCACAAGCCCAGCACCAACAGTGCCTCTTACTTTGAATCTATCTGTCCCTTTTCCTACAATTCAAAATGTACTACCTTTCCCAATAGTTCTTTGTGTCCTAGATCACTGACAACCAAAATTATTGTCTGTGAAGCTGTGCTGATGGCCCCAAGTCACTATTTTCTGTTCATGGTCAGCATTCATTTCCACCACCTTTGGTCAGAGGTTTTCTATTTTCTGATAAGGGGCTAATTTGTACTCCATTGTATATAATCATGCTATCTTGCTTTATTGTGTTCTCCTTCCCTTCCTCTCTTATTAAAAAAGAACTTCCAATCTATAAACTATAATCAATACACAGTTACAAAAAGAAGAGTTTCTAAGGGCTGAACCCAAAATGAGTTAGTATGTCAGTGTAATTTCTGATAGAATTCAACCTACTACAATCTGTATACATTTGAATTAATGTTTTACTTTTATTAGCATTTTATAATATTTTAATATTGCATTAAATATAGAATTCAATCATATTTTTATAGAATTCTCAACATAAAATGCAGAATCCAGGCAGCAAAGCACTGATATTACTCTTTTCCTACCTTTCTAATGTGTTTCAGAATCAAAATGGTTCCTTCCTAAAACAATGCCTTACAGCCAAGTGAGGGGCATACTGATGTGGTCAACCGAAAATGTAATTTTGCCAAAGAGAATTGCAATCTGATCTGGGTAAAATATAAATCAGAGTTTGTTGTTTCATTTTTTTTGCACGGCAGCTGTGTTTTGCTTAATGGTAGGGACTGACAGAACCCAGATAATTTTGTAGATGAAATCAAGGGGCAAATGAATTAAAGATCACTCCACTGCAATGTTAAAGAAAAACAAAAAGTTTTGGAAAACAATGATATGTAAATAGGAAAATGCATAGTAGCTTTATATGAAATACTTAAAGGTGAAAACTAGCCTCTATATAATAACTTCAGAGCAAATACTGAAAATGACCAATTGCTTTTTCCTTCTTTCATAAACAATTTTCCAGTGGAAAAATTTTAGCTCAACAGTGAGTTAGGAAATCTGAAGTCTAGTCTCATTTAATTACTGATTTATATATTACCCTGTAATGGCTATTAATTTCAGCACTTCAATTTCTGCATTTAAAAAACAAAACAAAGTAGGATAAGACAACATTTATAATGAACCTAGAAAAGGCTGAGTTTCAGATTTATTCTCTCACTTAATTCTCTCAATAATCTCAATAGGAATACGTTGTATCTCTATTTTTCAGATAAGAAAACTGAGGTTGCAATATGTTAATTTGTCCATATTAATAGTCATTAAGAGCTCCATCTAGAGACCAAACTGAAGCCTTTCTGACTGTATGATAGACACCTACTGCATATGTATATAAAGCTCCTTAGAAAACTTCTTGACAGACACATGAGGTTTGAGTTAATACATATGAGGTTATCATTGCTTGAAATATATTACAAACTGGGGAGGACTCTATCTCAAAAACTATGTTGTTTAACAATCATTAGAAGATAAGGAAAACATATTATTTCACAATTACTAAAAAGAGAATCTAATTACATAGGAAACAATCATCTGGTAGAGAATAAAAGGAAAAAAAAACAGTCTTTTCAGATATTTGATATAAATTAATAAACACTAAACATTTTTTATCATGATAAAAAACAGAGAAGGTAAAATCACCAACATCAGGGAAAAAAAAAAGACAGCAATATATACCTTAAAAGCATTAAAAACATAAGAGAGATGCTGATAAGAATGTAAATTGGTGTAGCCACTGTGGAAAACAGTATTGAGGTTTTTCAAGAAAACTAAAAACAGAACCATCACAGGACTTCCCTGGTGGTCCAGTGGATCATGGAGAAAGCAAGGGAGTTCAAGAAAAACATCTAATTCTGCTTCATTGACTATAGTAAAGCCTTTGACTGTGTGGATCACAACAAACTGGAAAATTCTTAGAGACGGGAACACCAGACCACCTTACCTATATGTGGGTCAAGAAGCAACAGAACTGGACATGGAACAACGGACTAGTTCAAAATTGGGAAAGGAGTATGACAAGGCTGTATACTGTCATCCTGCTTATTTAACTTACATGCAGAGTACATCATGTAAAGTGCTGGCTGGATGAATCCTGGCAAGCTCGAATCAAGATTGCTGGGAGAAATATCAGTAACCTCAGATATGCAGATGGTATCACTCAAATGGTAGAAAGTGAAGAGGAACTAGTGAGTCTCTCAGTGAGGGTGAAAGAGGAGAGTAAAAAAGCTCTCCTGAAACTCAACATTCAGAAAACTAATACCATGACATCCACTTTCATCATTTCATGGCATACAGAAGGGGAAAAAGTGGAAGTAGTGACAGATTTTCTTTTCTTGGGCTCCAAATCACTGCAGATGGTACTGCAGGCATGAAATTAAAAGACACTTGTTCCTTGGAAGGAAAGCTATGAGAACCTATAGGAGTATGTGCTCAGTTGTGTCTGACACTTTGCAACTCCATGCACTGTATAGCCAGCCAGGTTCCTCTGTCCATGGAATTTTCCAGGCAAGAACACTAGAGTGGGTTGTCATTTCCTACTCCAGGAGATCTTCCTGACCCATGGATAAAACTCACATCTCCTGCACTGGCAGGCGGATTCCTTCCCACTGCACCACCTGGGAAGCCCATGACAAACTTAGTGTATTAAAAAGCAGAGATGTCACTTTGCTGACAAAAGTCCATACAGTCAAAGCTCTGGTTTTTCCAATAGTCATGAACAGATGTGAGAGTCAGACCATAAAGAAGGCTGAATGCTCAAGAATAGATGCTTTTGAATGGTGGTGCTGGAGAACACTGTTGAGAGTCCCTTGGACTGCAAGGAGAGCAAACCAGTCAATCCAATTTCCTAAAGGAAATCAACCCTGAATACTCATTGGAACGACTGATGCTGAAGCTGAAGCTCCAATTTGGCCACCTTATGTGAAGAGCCAACTCATTGGAAAAGATCCTGATGCTGAGAAAGATTGCAGACAAAAGGAGAAGGGGGGAACAGAAGATGAGATGGTTAGGTATAATCACTGACTCAATGGACATGAATTTGAGCAAACTTCAGGAGATAGTGGAGGACAGATGAACCTGGTGTGTTACAGTCTATTGGGTCTCAAAACATTGGATATGACTTAGAGATTGAACAACAAATAGTCCCTCAATAAAACTGAAACTCACTGATTTTACATATTGTGTGTGTTTTCAGTCAACAATTTACTGCTCCAAACAAAACACTTTAGCTTGTCCTCTCTTGCTTTTAGAAATACCCCATTAGCTGATGAAAAATCAAGTGTTTTCCCTACCATAATATAAACTTTATTTTCCTTCTGTTAGGTAGTTAGAATAGGAAAAAGGAGTCCAGAACGGCAGTGGCTAAAAGACAAGGAAGGGAAAAGCCCGCGAAAATAGAACAAAGGAAGGTCCGAGGAGCTGACTGAGTACCTTAGGTAGAACAAACAGCACTCCTGGCTAGCCCAATTTACATAGGGCAGGCCCAGGGGGAGGAGAAAAAACATAAAAAGAGGGGCCAAAGGGCTGGGGGCCACTCTCCCACTCTCGCGCTCTCACTCTCTTCCCTCTCTCTTCAATGCCCTCACGCTCCGAAGATGTATTTCCCTTTATTTTCTAAATAAAACTGAGCTGTACCACTGGTCTATCCGAGAGCTGGTCTGTCACTTCAAATTTTTGTTGTGACGAGACAGAACCGAGGAAATTACACACTCCCCCGACACTTCAACCATCTAAAGCAAATATCAGTATGCCCTTTTCTAATTAAGTAGAAAAGGAAATCATGTAAGTTCTTGTGACCTTTTCTGCTTAGTAAGTATTAGTTTTATCATATTTTGCAAAGAGGTATTTTCTTTCTTCCTGAAACTCCAATTTCTTTTCTATCCTCCTTTTATCCAATGAATATTATTAAATTTGTAGAATTCAAATAGATGAAATAGCCACATAAGGTATAGTTCTATATCTATCCTTTTCTTTTCCTTCTGGAGGATGCTGTTTCACTTTCTTCAAATACATACAACATACTGTTTTGGACTTCTCCTGGACCTCAACCACACACTTCCATAAACACTGTTACCTTTTTTTTTTTTTTTTTAATAAGAGCAACACTCTTTTTTTGTTCAGACTGAAATCTTAGAAATCAGATTTACTTATTACCTAAGCAATTATTTTCATCTACATTCTCACTGTGAATTATAATAATGGAAATTAATAACAAAGGGGGCAGCATTTGTCACCCCAAAATATGTCTCTTTGTCATAAGAATTATTTTATGTTGATTGTTTTTAAGAAACAGCAGGCATAGGGAAAGCTCTGGAACTGAATAGAAGTTATCCTTTTTAAAGGACATTTACATTTATAAGGGAAATCTCCATTTGTAAGGGTGTCTCCTTCTCTGTACCAGGAAGAGAAGAGGGAGTACAAATCTCTATAAACACTTATCAATGGAGAAGGCTACAGATTAAGTCTGCAAAAACACCTTACCCTTGTTTACTGTGGCAAATAGATGGGGAAACAGTGGAAACAGTGGCTGACTTTCTTTTTTGGGGGTCCAAAATCACTGCAGATGGTGACTGCAGCCATGAAATTAAAAGATGCTTACTCCTTGAAAGAAAAGTTATGAGCAACCTAGACAGCATATTAAAAAGCAGAGACATGGCTTTGTGAACAAAGGTCCATCTAGTCAAGGCTATGGTTTTTCCAGTGGTCATGTATGGATGTGAGAGTTGGACTATAAAGAAAGCTGAGTGCAGAAGAATTGATGTTTTTGAACTGTGGTGTTGGAGAAGACTTTTGAGAGTCCCTTGGACTGCAAGGAGATCCAACCAGTCCAGCCTAAAGGAGATCAGTCCTGGGTGTTCACTGGAAGGACTGATGCTGAAGCTGAAACTCCAATACTTTGGCCACCTGATGCGAAGAGCTGACTCACTGGAAAAGACCCTGATGCTGGGAAAGATTGAGGGCAGGAGGAGAAGGGGACAACAGAGGATGAGATGGTTGGATGGCATCACCGACTCAAAGGACATGGGTTTGGGTAGACTCCTGCAGTTGGTGATGGATAGGGAGACCTGGCATGCTGTGGTTCCTTGGGTCACAAAGAGTCGGACACGACTGAGCAACTGAACTGAACTGAACTGTGCTTTTGTTACTAATGTCCCATAACTTCCCACCTCCCCCTCTCCCCAGCTTTTTTTTTCTTTAGCTAGAGATGTTATTGAAGGTGGTTTTATTTAAACAGCTTAGCCCGTATGGGAGAATTACTCCATTTTCCTGTGTATCTCCCATGTATACAGGAGGTATAAGTGAAAGTGAAAGTGTTAGTTGCTCAGCTGTGTTAGTCGATCAGTCATGTTTGACTCTTGTGATCCCATGGACTGTAGCCCACCCACCAGGCTCCTCTGTCCATGGAATTCTCCAGGCAAGAATACTAGAGTGGGTTGCCATGCCCTTCTCCAGAGGATCTTCCCAACCCAGGGATCAAACCCAGGTCTCCTGCATTGCAGGCAGATTCTTTACCATGTGAACCACCAGGGAAGCCCATACAAGATGTATATATGTTAATTAAGTTTGTTTGTCCTTCTCCTGTTAATGTTTTATTATTTGGGAGGCAGATCTCAGCCAAGAAGTAATGGAGAGTAAAGGGAAAATTATTTTTCTTTCCTCACAAAAATTACACAGTAAAATTCTGAAGCAGGATGCATATAAATCTAGTAAAACAAACCAAAGAAGAAACAAGCCAGAGATTATGATGTTTCTATATTGCATTCTATAGTAATCCAGGAGTCAAAGCATTCAAACAGATCCCTATAAAGATATTTAATAAATGCTGTGAAATAAAAATCACATTTTATGGCAAGACAAGAAAAATTTAAACATAAAAATTTTTCTCTGCCCTTTGGACTTGTCAACTACAAATTGGCACTTGCCATCTACCTTTACAAGGATTAAGTCATGAGCTGCTGTACCTGTTAACCTTTAACACCCCCGAAAGGATTTCAGGGCAGAGACCAGGAATGTGGCACTCTGTGCTCTGGGAAAAACTGGCAGAACAATCTTCAGAGAGTTAAGATATTTTCAAAAGAAGATTTGATGAACCCAATTCTTGTATCTTCTCTTATCTAGGAAAGCACTAAAATCCTTTATGGTGATAGTTACTCTTCATGACTTGCAGAAACCTTCTGGAAACCTTGATTGCATGTATTCCCCCTTCACTAATATCACATATATACTGACCTTCCCCCTACCTCTTTGGAGCAGTTTCTCAGCACTATCTAAAATGCTGTCTCCCAGGGTACAGTCATCATTTTACCCCCAATAAAACTTAACTCGTGATTCTCATGTTGTAAATTTCTTTTTCAGTCAAGAACCTCCTCTCTCCCCTCTACTGTGCATTGTGTTATGCATTATGTGTTGACCAAACTTCTCTCATTGGCAGAAATACTTGCTCAATTATAAAAAGCAATATTCTCCTAGTATCAGCAAGACAACTCCTTACAAGATGACATTCATTCCTCTGTGATCTTGTAGGGGCCACAGTGTGGCTTAGATCTGGATTATGTAATCTGTCATTTAATGTACAACCCTGTCTCCAAAAACAAAAGTATATAACTGTGCCTGGAGTTCTGACAAGTGGAACAGTTCTCAGAGCTTTCTGAGATGCTGTTCCTGCGTTATAATCCTCAATTTGGCTAGAAAAAAGTATCCATTTCTTTCTTACATCGATTTATTAATTTTTCACCAACATAACTCACCTTCACATTATTGTTAATTTTGTCCACATCATGTCAACAATCCTTTATTAATTTTCCTGGGTGTGCTAACCAAAGGACATCATCTAGCATGTAGCCTGCCTCTCAATTCTGCCCTGTCACGGCCCTTTCTCTCCACCTTACTAGCAAAATAACCTTGCAGCCACTTTTGTCCTCTTAACATCAGCCAAAGGTTTTAGATTTTTGCCAGATAGGAATCATTAAAAAAAGAAATGACAGGACCCAGAGTCACCTCGTGCTAAAATCAAGACTTAATACCTAAGCTAATTGCAATCACAAACTTCCCCAGGAATGTGATCCTAAGTGGACAGTCGGGAATTTCCCAATCAGCACCAATGAGGTAACCCAATTAATAAGACCCCTTTTCCCCAGTAGAAGATGAGCTAATAAGAAATAATTTTGTTCTTGTTGTTTATGACTTGCCTTTAAATACCTCTCCCTTTCGGCAGCCCTTTGGAGTTTCCTGCCACTGGCTAGAGGAGATGCTGCCCAATTCATGAATTGTTCAATAAATTCAGTTCAGTTCAGTCACTCAGTCACGTCCAACTCTTTGCGACCCCATGGACTGCAACATGCCAGGCTTCCCTATCCATCACCAACTCCCAGAGCTTACTCAAACTCAAGTCCATCAAGTCAGTGATGTCATCCAACCATCTCATCCTCTGTTCATAAATCTTTTAAATTTATTCAGTTCAATATGTGAGTTTTTCCCCAAACATTTTTGGTGGCAGCATCAGGATCCTAAGTGAACTTCTGATGGCATTCAGGAATGACGAGAAACAGGCATGGTACCTGAGAACCCCTTCTGAATTCCCTGTTTTTCTTGCTGTTTCTGAGGGCTATAGGTAAGTTTCTCTTGATTCTAAGCTCTGCTCTCTTTGCATTGAGCCCCCAATCTAAATTAGCTTTCATTCCAGGGCTTGGTGAGTCAGCTTGAGCTGACCCAGGGTTCCACCTGGAAGCCAAGTGCCTTGACCTTCATTCAGTCTGCAGTTAATTAACTGCTTTCCCCACTGGAATCTCTTTCCCCACTTCCAGTCTGTAGTTCCTATTTACTGGTGTCTGCTGGTTTTATCCATGTTAGGAATTGCTGGTAGCATGTACAGCCTTCTACTGTCCAGAACGTGGTAACATTTCCTTAACTACTGCTGGTGTATTAAGGTGCACATACTTGTTTTTCTTGCTTTGTGTAGATAAAGGCTACCTAAAAGAGATTCCTTGGTGGCTCAAATGGTAAATGTATCTGCCTGCAATGTGGGAGACATAGGTTCTATCCCTGGGTTGGGAAGATCCCCTGGAGGAGGGCATGGCAACCCACTCCAATATTCTTGCCTGGAGAATCCCTAGGGACAGAGGAGCCTGGTGGGCTACAGTCCATGGAGTTACAAAGAGTCAGGCACAACTGAGTGACTAAGCAAAAGAGATGGGATCTTTCATTTCTAAAGAGTCAAGTGCACTACCTAGGGCATGCTTGCTTATTTTATATCTAAGAAGTACAGTCTCAGAAGCTGTAAATATCTACAAAAATAACAAAATATGACTGACAACAACCTAGAATTACAATGACCATGATGGAGAATGTTCCAATTAGACAAGTTCATTTCACAAGTATATTGGGAAATAAGGGTACTAAAAGTAAACAAACATGATGAGATATCTATTTTAACTGGCCTGCAGGAACCTCCAGAAGGCTTCAAAATTCCAAAAATCTTCACTGAAAGTTTCATTGCCAAAGGCTATTCAAAAAAATTAAAGGTAAAGACTTTGTTGTTGTTGTTTTAGTCGCTAAGTCACGTCCAACTCTTTGAGACCCCATGGACTGTAGCCCACCAGGCTCCTCTGTCTATGGGATCTTCCAGGCAAGAATACTGGAGTGGGTTGCATTTTCCTCCTCCAAGGGATCTTTCCTACCCAGGGATCAAACCTGAGTGTCCTGCATTGGCAGGGTATTCTTTACCACTGAGCCACAAAGGAAGCCTGAAGATAAAGGTATCTAAAACAAAAGACTGTGTGAGATGGACCCAGTCCCTACTAGTCCCCTCTTCTCTTTTATTTGAGTACTTGTTCTAGTCATCCTCTGTTTTAATCATCTTTCCATTCTGAAGAGACTACAAAACTATAAACAAGAATCTTCCTGGAACTGAACAGAACCCTGCATCCCCCCTCATCCCACCCAAGTACAAAACCAAGCAGTTAATAATTAGGAAAACAGAATCATGGACCCAGTGTCTGATGCACACTACTGAGCTGTTTTACAGATACTATATAACCTTCACCAGAGGAAAAAAAACAAATTGCATGATGACAAGACTGTAGCTATGACATAAGATGCTTCATCTTGAGCTATACTGAATCTATGGCTAGGATGATTCTAAGAACTGGCCTCAAGAGAACGGGATTAACATAATCACACATAATAATCTGTATCTTCATGGGCATCAAAATAATTGCCTGTGTTTGCAAGTAGATAACTAAAATTGTCAGCAAAGAGATGCTACAGACTCATGTTAACATATTCCACTGTAAGAATACAGTGCCCCATGTCAGCATGAGGAAGTTATAGAGGCTAGACCTTCATCCCTAATCCCATAGAAATGGAATGATGTCTGACAAGTGGGGATTTGGAAGCAGCTCTTGACAGGAAACCATTCTCAGCAGGAAGCCCCTTTTTGTCATTTAGCAAAGCAATATTTTAACTTTCAAACTGGCACCCCATGCTCTCCTCATCTCCATTTCTAGCACACCTTTCAAATGTTTTAATCACACAATACCTTGCCTAACTTGTCGGTTCTTTCCATAGATCAAAGAAGTAGAAATGAAGAATAGTAATTAACAGATGACGGGATCTTTTCCCTAGACTTCCCCTTCAGTAATCTTGCAAACAAACTGTATGAAAAAGGTAACATCTAAAGAAAGATCGTGAGGTGTTGACAAGCCTGCACACAGTGGGGGATGGAGACATCTCTGACCCTTGCCCTCAATGATTAACTGAGATTACTCTTCCAATTCCCTTTTAAAAGTTTCATGGCCAAGCAGAATTTTCGGAGGTGGTTTTGGGGGATTCTGAGTTTACCATCTTCCCAGATTGCTGGCATTCTGATGAGAGGCACTGTTCCTTTCTACTATTTGTGAGTATAGATTCTGTAAGTTACAGGCAGTGGGACCCCCATTTGATAACATGGCAATTAATGGCCTTACCAACACCCCTGTATCTACCTCTCAAGGAGGGTCCGTGTATAGGCCCTTCCTCAAGTTTAGCAATGGTTAAATTATAATCAACAAAAACCCTGTATCTGCAGAGGGAATCCTGGGAAACAGGCAGAAACCAGAGAAAGGTGAGAATTATTACCAGAGTCAGCTCTCCCTCATCTCTGTCTGTAGTGCCTATTTAGAGAAGAAAATAAAATTTCACAACATCTCCTCCTTTTCAAATCCAGAGCTGTTGCTTACTGATCCTTTCTTTCACAAGGATGCCTAGTGTCTTCTTGCTTTACATCCTTAGTACCTGGCTTGGCTTTCTGCTTGCCAGGGAGATGCATGCAGGCTGCGATTCCTCCTTTGGGTTATCTTCAGCAATGACTGTAGATCTTGGGAAGGTAACAGCTTTTGCACCTGCCTTGGGGACGCCATTTAAGTACAAGAAGTTTTTTAATATTGCCAGAAATATTCATTGCTTATCTAGGCTGAAACCTAACAGTATTCAAAAGGATTTAATAACTTTATAACCAGAAATTTAGCCAAACTGGAAGCTGATATTCATGGTCTGATAGCAAAAGACAATTTTTAGGCCAACTCCTCTAAGCTAAATGCAACCAGAGGGAAGCATTTCAACACAGGCGGATGGATGCATTAGTACTCTAACCTCCAGGCTACAACCCAATTTTTTGATGAATTGAGAGCAACTGTCTGGCACCCCACTCCAGTACTCTTGCCTGGAAAATCCCATGGATGGAGGAGTATAGCAGGCTGCAGTCCATGGGGTCGCTAAGAGTCGTGTCACTTTCCCTTTTCCCTTTCATGCATTGGATAAGGAAATGGCAACCCACTCCAGTGTTCTTGCCTGGAGAATCCCAGGGACGGAGGAGCCTGGTGGGCTGCCATCTGTGGGGTCGCACAGAGTCGGACACTGAAGCGACTTAGAAGCAGCAGCAGCAGCCCTTCTCTTACCAATTTTTGCAAAATTGAAAATATAGCTCTAGAGGACTGCAGGAAAAAGAAAAGGAGGGAGTGGATTTTTAAAAATACTAACTGCTACAGAAGCACCCTTGTCCCAAAATCTAGTTCTAGTTTAGGCAAAATTTGTAAATGAAAACTGTAAGATCTCTGTTTATGTTTGTCGATATGCTTATGTATATCTGTATATGTGTGTGTGTGTGCGTGCTGTAGATATATTTCCCTATCCCTGAATGGTACTGGTAAAATTAATGTGTAAAAGAGCTCTATTTAACTGATTTGAAGAAACAAGCATTTTTATAGACTTATTTTTCAAACTAACCCAAATACTTTTCAAGTTTACATGATCTGGGATAATCTTCAGCTATTTTAAATTTGTTGGTTTCATTAAAATAAGTCTGTCTTTAGAATTACCAACACTGAATATCATGCAAGTATATAACTTTTTATTTGACCTGGGATTATTAGTCAAACGAGTTCATATTACCACTTACAGACTTTGTTGGTCTGAAAAAATACTCTAGGATGATGACTGAATTTGTCTAATGTCTCATGAAGTTTTTGTTAGTGGACTAAACATAATTGTTGAAAATAATTAAATGGATGTGAGTTAAAGTTTCTACGTGAACTTTTAAAACAGCTTTCAAGTATCTTTTTGGAAACTTGAATATTGAAATTTTGCTAAGTTAAATTAAATGATGGATAGTCATTGAATGGGCTTCCTAGATGGCGGAGTGGTAAAGAATCCACCTACTAAGGCAGAAGATGCAAGAGATGTGGGTTTGATCTCTAGATCAGGTAGAACCCTGGAGAAGGAGATGGCAATCCACTCCAGTATTCTTGCCTGGGAAATCCCATAGTCAGAGGAGCCTGGGGAGCTAGTCCATGAGGTTGCAAAGAGTTGGACATGACTTATCAATTAAACAACAACAAAGTCATTGAATAGGTACATCATTTCCAAATGAGATAAAATACTGAAACATTAATCACTGAACATAGGTTTATCTACTTTTTGCTTCCTTTTACAGATGAATTAAAGATATTTGGGTATATTAACAAGTATATTTATGCCTCACTAAGGCATGTTTCTAAAAATTATAAAAAAATACTTGTAAATCTGCCAATCCGTAGAATGCTAATGTAAAAGACAGTTCATAATTGGTTTCCTCTTAGTTTTTGTAAATAATCCAGATCTTCTCCAATATTTTGAATCATCAGGTTTCTCACTTTCATCAATAAAATGGATATGAAATGGCATCTTATTTTAGTACTGATCTGTGATTCCTTGTTTACACTCGTGACTGACCACTTTTACACAAATTTCCTCCTATGTGCTTCTTCCTCTGTGAAGTACCTGTTCATGTCTTTAGAAATTCCATTGGGTTATTTATCCTTTTCTTCATATAAGAAAAATTTACACTGAAAAAGTCAAAGACACTTCAAAGAAAGAGGAAAGCTCTTAAGGTCAAATAAAAATCTCAATTTCAGAGAATAAATAGCTTCTTCACCTTCAGTAGTTGATGGCCAAGTGATGGTATACTGGTCTGTGATTTACAGATTAATTCCAAACTAATTTAGAATGAGTTTTTTCCCCAAAGAATTTATTCTTTTTGGACATTCCTGGAAGAAATATTGAGTATTACAACCACTTTGGAAGACAGGTGACAATATCTTGCAAAGATGAATATTCATATATTCTAGGGACTAGCAATTTCTCTGCTAATCATATATCCCAAGGAAACTTCTGCACCCATACACCACCACCATCATGAGGTATAAACAGGAATGCCCACTGAAGCTCTCATAGTTGTAAAAATCTGAAAATACCTATCAGTAGGAAAATGGATAAATAGTAACACAGAAATCATTGGATAACAGCTGCATGCAATAAGGATGAATGTCAGCAGTATAATTTTGAATAAAAAAACTAATGCCATAAATGTCATGTTGCAAGATAATAGTTTGGTATAATAACTGATTTATCTGTCATTTCTGACAATTCCTTTTATTTGAACTGCACCATCCTTCCTCATTAAAACAAGACTAGGAGGCTGAGACATTCCATGTTCCTTGCCCCAGAGGAATGGCAACAGAGCCAAATGCTGAGGCAAGATTAAAATTGTTTCACTACTATCAATTAGGTTTTGAATATCAAAACAAATCTCTACAAGTTTCAAAAACTACATTTACTCTTAAACAATAGTTCGGAAAAAGAAGAAGAAACTTATCTAAAATATTATCAACCACAACAGAAATTTAACACCTAATGGTGACTAGCTAAAACCATCCTTTTTAAAGCAAGGAACAGAAAACCACATCCTTGATCACTACTATATTTCAATATCCTATTTTCAGTTCTGGGGAATGTAGAGAGAAAAAAGAAGCATAAGCATGGAAAGGAAGAAAGAAAATTGACTTTTCTGCATAAGATCCGACAGACAGTACGCTGAGATGAAGCCTCCATCAGCCTGAAATCCTGAGTGACTTTACTGAGACAGCATCCCTGCCAATTCATATCGAACATTACGTGTGAATGAGAAATAAACTTTTGCTACTTTGAGTCCGAGATTTCAGGGGTTGTTTGTTTCTAATTTCTCCAAATTGATCAGGTGTTTTCAGTTCAACCTTTGCTGCTTTACAGCTAAGCTGGACAGAGGTACATTGGTTGTCTATAATCTTATATGACTGAAATAGTTTGCAGCATATATCTGAACATGAATAGAAAGCATGAGAAGACAAATTTTCCTGGACACTAAACAAAGTTAACTTAGTCTGCATAAGACAGAGAGTCAGAGAAGAGTACAGTAGTGTTAGACCATGTGGATCTCTTAGTTGGGAGGCAAGGGTTGAGATTTTCCTTCTTCCTTAGCAGGAGAGAGATGGTATGGTTAGAAAAGAGAGACTGGCTTAAAAGATTCAGAAAGTAGACAGCACTCAGAGGAGAAATGGCAACAGAAAGGATTTGGACTGATGCGTACCACACCCAGAATCTTCCTCATGGGATAGCATCTGTGAGTTTCCCAATAAGGGGCTGTAGAAGGACTGAGAGGTGGCAATGGTCTGTAACGGATCTTGTGACAGAGACAAAGAGGACACAGAGTTGGTGGATGAACTTATAGAGCCTAGAGACCATGGCAGGACTGCCAGGGACCAAAGATGAGTCAAGTCCCACCCCTACCTCCATCCCTGGAGGAAATCTACATGTAGATCTTCTGGCAATCCACATGTGGGAGTTTTTTTTTTTTAATGCCACTACTTTATATAAACCTTTGAATGCATTTGTCACCCCAAAAGAAAGGAAGGCTATGCAAAAACCTTTAGTTGTTCAAGTTAAATTTGACTGGACTAAGAATATTCTATCATGGTCATTACTGAATTGAATTTTTTGCCTTCAGGGTGAATGGGTACTCAAAATGAAGGCTGGGCATTTGGGAGTTGAATTTCTCAACATGGTCAATTTGAGATGCCTAATAAACCTCAAAGTAGATGAAGCTGGATATCAGTACAGAGGTTTAGGGTAGATACACACATTTGGGAGTTTTCAGATATATATAGGCATTTAAAGTTAGGGACCTGGGAGTTAGATCATATAGAGGGTAA
Organism: Bos indicus; assembly: GCF_029378745.1. Classification (NCBI taxonomy): domain Eukaryota; kingdom Metazoa; phylum Chordata; class Mammalia; order Artiodactyla; family Bovidae; genus Bos; species Bos indicus. The sequence goes on from NC_091789.1 coordinate 114,523,426, forward strand.
ACAGAGAAAGTAGAAATCTGAGAGGTGAACTCTGAGTCATCCCAACATTTAGAAATTAAGATGAGGTTGTTTTTCCAATGAGTGAGACAAAAACAGCAGCAAATGAAGTAGTGGAATAAAACACAACAGTGTGGTGTCCTGGCTACCAAATAAAGTTTCAAGGAGGCGGTGATGAGCAATGTCAAATACTACAAGAGGAAAGATGGCGACTGAATAACGGTCATTGGATTTGGCAATGTGGACATAATAGATGACCTTGCAAGTGTAGTTTTGTGAGTGCAGGAAATGAGAGAACTGTCTCCTTTGGTCTTGTTAGGATAAGATAATTGGTCTCTTTATGTGTTTTTTCTTTGGAAGTTTTGTTGATGACTTGGCAGAGAATATGTTCCTTGATGAGGAGGTTACTCATTCAAATATGTCTGCAAACACTGCATACTGCATCTCACTTGAGAGAGTACTGAAAAAAAATGAGAAAATTAAAAGACCTAAGAAATAAAGAGACCTGTTTATCTCTGTTTCACCTAGAAATTTCTAAAGTTACATCCCATAAAATTCATACATATGCGTGCATGTGTATAAGGCCCACAGTCTCTTAGCTGAAAACCTTTTGGTCAGATATAACTTAAAAATCAAAATATTTCAGATTTCAGAAAAACAAATAGACAGTGCATATTTTAGGTAATTCTGCCAACAAGGAATCAAACACATCGACTGTTTTGCTTTGTGGCAAATTATGCTCTGAGATAGAGATTATCTTTACTGACATTTTATTTAACACAAATTCACTATGGGAATCACAATAATTTCACAAGCCAACAGCATGTATGATAAAGTCTGTTAATGAGTCAATAAAGAAATAAAACTCCACAAAGGGAACCCTCCTACACTGTTGCTGGGAATGTAAATTGGTGCAGGTACTAAGGAAAACAGTATAGAGATTACTCAAAAAGTTAAAAATAGAGTTGTTATATGATCCAGCAATCCCACTCCTGGGTATATACCCAGACAAAACTACAATTTGAAAAGATACATACACCCTTATGTTCATAGCATCACAATTCACAAACAACCTAGATGTCCATCAATGATGGATGGATAAAGATGTGGCACATATATATAATGGGATACTATTCAGCCATAAAAATAATGAAATAATGCCATTTACGGTACATGTATGGACCCAGAGATGATCATATTAAATCAGTCAGAAAAAGACAAATATCATATGATATCACTTATATGTGTAAACTAAAATACGGCACAAATCAACACATCTACAAAACAAAAATAGACTCACAGATACAGAGAATAGCCTTGTGGTTGCTAAGGGGGAGAGGGGCAGGGAAGAAAGGATTGGGAGTTTGGGGTCAGCAGATGTGAACTACTATTCGCATGGATAAATAAGGTCCTGCTGTATAGCACAGTGGACTATGTTCAATATCCTGTGACAAATCATAATGGAAAAGACTATGAAAAATAAATAGTCCTCTAGTCCAATGACAGATTAATCACACATTGTCCCAGGAAAGGAGAGATGAAGGGAATAAAGTTCCAGTTTAGTTGGAGGTGTACATCTATGAGTCGGTACTTGAGAGAGACAGCCTTACCAACCAAGAGCTGACTTCCAGCAGCTAGGTGAAAACCGAAAAAAACCCTATTATTAGAGCATGTTGCTGGGAAATGGTGGCCCTGGTGTTGGCTGTTGGCAGGCAAGATGATTCTTTCCAGGGGCCACTGCATGGCTTTCACCACTGTCACTCAAAGACTCATCTTTACCATCACAGAAGCTAATGTCCCAACACTTGCAGAGAACTAGATTAGCAAAGGGTAGCTTTGCCCAGACTGAAACTCTCTGTCCTCACAAACACTGATACTTATAGTCTAAATACCCAATCACTACTGTTGCTTCTTCTTGTTTCTACTAATAAGCAAAGGAGATAAAAGCAAAAATAAAGGAGATAAAAGCAAAAATAAACAAATGGGACCTGATTAAACTCCAAAGCTTTTGCACAGCAAAGGAAACCATCAGCAAAATGAAAAGACAATCTACCTAATGGGAGAAAATACTTGCAAATGATACGATCAATAAGGGGTTAACATCCGACATATATAAACAGCTCATCCAGTTCAACATGAAAAAAACAAACAACCTGATTAAAAACAGAAAGAAGAACTGAATAGACATTTTCCACAGAGGAAATACAGATGGCCAACAGGCACATGAAAAGATGCATGACATCATTAATCATCAGGCAAATGCAAATCAAAACCACAATGAAATATTGCCTCACACTTGTCAGAATCGCTATCATCAGAAAGCAAATAACAAATGTTGGAGAGAAAAGAAACTCTTATACTGTTGGTGGGAATATAAATTGGTGCTTTCACTGTGGAAAACAGTATGGAGGTTTCTCAAAAAGCTCAAAATAGAACTACCGTATTACTCAACAATTCTACTCCTGGGTATATATGCAAAACAAACAAACAAACACTATTGTGAAAAGATCCCTGCACCCCAGTGTTCACAGCAGCATTATTTACAATTGTCACAATACAGAAGCAACCTAAGAGTCCGTGTACAGATGAAGGGATAAGGAATGAAAAAGGAATGACAATTTGCCATTTGCAGAAACACGGATGAACTTGAATGGCATTACACTAAGTGAAATAAGTCAGAGAAAGACAAATACTGTATGATATCGCTTATATGTGGAATCTAAAAAACTGATGACTATAACAGAAAAGAAGCAAACTCCTACACATAGAACAAACTAGTGGTTACCAGTGGGGAGAGGAAGGGGGAGAGACAATATAGAGGTAGGGGATGAAAAGGTACAAATTATTAGATATAAATAGGCTATAATGATACATTGTACAGTGCAGGGAATATAGCCAATATACCCAATATTATAAATGGACTATAACCTTTAAATTTTGTGAATCACTATGTTGCATACCTCTAACTTACATAATATTGTATAGCAGCTATACTTCAACTGAAAAAAAGAAAATCTGACATCTGAAAATCTGACAGTTTCCTCAAAAGAAGAAGGTACAGAAATACCATATTAAAAAGTAAAATGATGCCAAATCACTTTGAGAAATGTTTTCACCAACCACATGCTGTATAGGTTAATTACGTGTTTCAAAGCTATGAATTGAATTATATCTGGAGGTGGGTATTGACTGATGAGTGAAAGCCTCTGAAAGGGCATTTGTATGGTTCCATTGTCACTGTTCTATATTGTTCTCTCCTCTCTCTGAGGCTGCAGCACATTTTGTCATTCTTTGAAGATGTGGCAGCTTCATGAAAACAATCTACTGAACTGTCTGAATCGCATCTTGTCTTTGCTAGAGAATATAAGAAAAGGAACAGACAGCTAAGAACCATTTGCAAGAGACATGCACTATATAAATTAGGTTGATAAAGTGATTAGCAGCTTGGGGGAAGAATAGCACACTTGTCAGCCTCCTTGGTTCTGCAGAATGCCAGTGGTATCCAGAATTGGTGCTGAGCAGGAAGATGAGGGGAGTGGGTGGAGGAAGAGAGAGATGGTTACTCTCCCTGAAGCCCTTAGGATACAGAAAAGGACTTTGGCTTGGCAAGAAATCCTCCCAATTAATTCTTTTTTAAATCTTTAGTCTCTTTTAGTCTTTAAACTCTTCATAGGTACATTCATACATTTTTCTTTGAGAAAAATGTTAGTTTGCTTCAACTTTTCTTGCTTATATTACAAGATGAACATTTTCATCCATGGGATTAAAGAACACAATTTTTAACACCTCTAAAATGTTTTTCATAATTATGTATACAAGTTATTTAATCAATCCTAATTATTAAAAAGTGTAGGTTGTTCCCAAATATTGTACTCTTAAAAAATACTGCCATCTTGAACTCCTTGCATGTACATATTAGTGAACATTTATTTCCTAAGAACGAATATCTTTGAGGCTTAAGGGTTCAAGATTACAAAACATTTTAGGGCTTTTGATTTAAATAGTAAAGTTACCATTCGTAAAATTGTTATAATTTGTTTCAGGCTGCCACTGTATGATTGGGTGCTTTCATCTCACCCTCAGCAACAGTATTTTTATTTGATTAAATAAAGGTGTAAAGAATATCTTGTTGAGTAGTAATTTATATTTTTTGGCTATTTGAATTATTTTACATTTACCAGAAACTCCATTTCTTTTCTTTTTTTTTTAAATTGAGGTATAACTGACATATAACATTATATATTGGTTTCAGGTATAACAACATAATGATTATGTTATCTTAGCAACTTTCAAATATGCAATACATTATTATGAACTATAGTTACCATACTGTATGTTACATCTTGAGGACTTATTTATAACTGCAAATTTGTACCGTTTTTACTTCCTTCACCCATTTTACCCACCCCCACCCCTCTTTGGCAACCACCCTAACTGATCCTTAACATTATTCTAGGAGATCACCTTCAAGGTTGTATTTTAGTAGGTGTTTACTAGAAAATTTCTATCATTCATTTTGGGTTTGCTTGAGAGTCAAGAATTTTAAACACAGAGGCTAGATCAAAAACCTTCAGACAACAGCTGTTGACAGCTTGTTTCCCCAGCTAATTGAGCTGTGTTGTGGGAAAACCTTGGTTTCTTGGAGCAGGAGATGTGGTTTAAAAACTCAGTCCCCAGTGTACTAGACCTGGTTAACTGGGACAAAATATCAGCTCTTGCTGAGACAGGCTTCTTGTCTATAAAGTGAGAGTGTTTCCCATACCTATCTCACAAAACTATGGAGAAATCCACAAAATAATATGAAAGAAAAGCATATGTACAAGGTAAAGCACCAGATACTCATTAAAATTTATTTTAAAATTTGCTGTAAAGCAGGACAAAGATTTGACCAGGACACAGACCTAAGGTTTCCAGAAAAAATGAGGAATTGTATTTAGACAGTAATAGTGTTTATTTGGTGCTTCTGTGGTGACTCAGTGTTAAAGTATCCCCTGCAATACAGGAACAGCAGAAGATGCGTGTTCAGTCCCTGGTTTGGGAAGATCCTCTGGAGGAGGAAACAGTAATCCATTCCAGTATTCTAATCTGGGAAATCCCATGCACAGAGGAGTCTGGCGGACTACATCATGGGGTCACAAAGAGCTGGACACAACTGAGCAGCTAAGCAGGAGCACAGGTGCTTCTTTTGTAACTTTTATATCACCATTTCCTGTCCTCAAAGACAAATTAGTAACCTTATCCATGTACTATATTCATTCTCTTTGCTCACATTCTTTAATTCATACTCTTCTAGATATTTCCTCCACCCTTGTGAAAACAGTACCTGACTTCTGTAACTCATTGTCTAGACATCTGAATGACTTTCTTTGGTTCTTGATTTTGTAATACAGTCAGTACAATGTAACTGATAGGATCTCAAAAAAAAAAACAGTCTATTAATTATGATATGTTTTAACGTTAATACTTCTTATCTAGGGATGCATGTCCTCCCTGAGAATGCAACAGATACAAGATTCTAAATACTAGCCAGTGCTCATTCTGGCCAGGCCCAGCTCACCAGGGCTGGTGACACTGTTTCTACTTACATCATAGAACTTAGTTACATCTGTCATATATTTTGGAGAAGGCAATGGCACCCCACTCCAGTACTCTTGCCTGGAAAATCCCATGGATGGAGGAGCCTGGTGGGCTGCAGTCCATGGGGTCGCTAAGAGTCGGACACGACTGAGCGACTTCACTTTCACTTTTCACTTTCATGCACTGGAGAAGGAAATGGCAACCCACTCCAGTGTTCTTGCCTGGAGAATCCCAGGGATGGGAGAGCCTGATGGGCTGCCATCTATGGGGTCGCACAGAGTCGGACACAACTGAAGCGACTTAGCAGCAGCAGCAGCAGCAGTCATATATGTATGTGCTCATATTTAGGTAGTTTTGGCCAAGCTCTGAAGTTGTGGAAGCTCAACAGTGTGTCTTATTCTTTCTTTTTCTCCATTACACTAATTCAGCTTTCTTAAGGAAGGATGCGCCTGGAAATTTCCTAGAGAAATGGCCCCAAGACTAGATAGACCTATAAGGTATAGGAGTTGGAGTCATCTTACCAGGAGAAGTGAGAGAGCCCAGAGTACACCCGGAAGGTGACAGAGAGAGCCACCAGGATGTTAGAGGGGATGCAGGCCCTTCTCTGCATCTGACCATGAGGAAGAGCAGGAAGACAGCGTGTCTCATGACTGGCAATGTTATCCTTGATCCATTACTTCAGGTGGTGCCTGTCAGTCCCTTTACTGTGAAGGTACCTTTTCCCTTTTTATTAATATGTATCTTGCATGGAGATACTTTGAGACTAGGCAAACAACCCATTTCTGGTTGTACTTTTGTCCTCTAATTTTAGCATCCTATGATAGATAATTCCCTGGTGTTTGTCTACTTGAGATTTTTAATTTCCATCATTTGATTTATTAACTGAAAATCTACATGAAAGAGCTACCCCTCTCCCCTGTTTACCAGACATGGTTTGTTTTTTAAAAGGGTGAAAAATTGAACTGCATCAAAATATTAGTATTTTAGAAACTGGTCTTTCTATATCAAGTGTTTTGTAATAACTCACTCTCTTTGATTTCAACACAGTGACAGTATGTGTGTGTGTGTTGGGGGGAGATGTGGCGTACACATCTGCCTTACAAAGGCCCATTTGTTCCCTTGGTCATGACTGACAGAAGAAATTCATGTCACAGGTTTGACATATCCAAGGGGAGTACAACACAGCGATGCAACACAGTTGGGTGACATTACACAACACAGTGAGAGAAACAAGCCCAGTGTATCTTATCCCAACACAGTAAGCAAGTAAAACTAAAAAAAAAAAAAAGAAAGAAACAGCTTTTTTGGAAAAAAAAAATAAATAATACAATAAATAAAATAAATCTATAAAATAGTAAATAAAAAACAAAATAACATGGAATAAAGTAAACTATGAGTTTTAAAAAAGTATTCTCTAATATCACTTTAATTTCATCTCCAAAGTAATGATTGACATTTAATCTAGGCTTTTCTTCCAAAAGTACCCATATTCCCAAAGTATGAATTCATTTCACAGAATCATACTCTAATTGTCTAGGCCAGGGAGTCTTAAATGACCTCCAAATTTCAAATGAATTACCTTTGCTTCATTAAAAAGAATAGCATTATGGGACTTGATATTTACCCTTGGTTTGTTTAAAAAAAAAACCAAAACTACACATTTTCTTTTGGTACAAATTACCTTAATATAAAGAAATTGCAATCTGAGCCAGAGAATTTTATCACCTATCCAAAAGGGCAGCAAAATTATATGATAATCTTTTCCTTGCCAAGATAACTGAGTACATTAAAAAATTCAGCTACTGTGTTATTTTTCCAAAGGCATTAGTCCTTCTCAAAGTATTTCTCCAGATGTTAAAACAACTAAGTGACTTGATCCATTCAGATAATTCTACTATCAAATGTGAAAACAAACCCAGCAAGTCTGATTAATGGCATCAATTTTTTCAAAGTGCTTTGAACTTGCTCTAATAGGTAAATACTTGGCTGCAGATACTGTAGACTGGCTACTCAAAAGCTTTTTATAATTCCTCTCCCTTGCCTTCCTCTACTAAAGAGACTGGTAAGCTCACTAAGTCACTGGTTCAGACACCCTTGTAGCCAAGGTAGCCAGATGAGACATAGTTCTAGTGGTTAGCAAGACGTATGTAAAGGCCTTCAGAAAAGGGAGGAAAGGAGGACTTTTCTGGTGGTCCAGTGGATGAGAGTCCAACTGCCAATGCAGGAGACCTGGGTTCGATCCCTTGGTCGGGAAGATCCCCTCGAGAAGGAAATGGCAATCCACTCCAGTATTCCTGCCTGGAAAATCCCATGGATGGAGGAGCCTGGCAGGCTACAGTCCATGGGGTCACAGAGTTGAACACGACTGAGTGACTTCACTTTCCTTCCTGTCCTTTTATATGTTTAAACCACTGTTTCCAGACTTTTTTTTAAAAAGAGAATTATATTCTTAGAGATACATATGTATAATGAATTTCCCAGAAATAGGATAAAAAATAAATAGATTCCACAGGAAATCTGGCTGTTCATAATAATGCTTTTAGACTTTGGGTTATGAGGGAAAAAGCCCCAATAATTCTTAATACAGAAAAATTATGCTGATGCTTTTTGGTTCTGATTTAGTTCCTCCAGGAAGGAAAAAAAAAAAAAAAAAGTCAATACATCTAAATGCAAATTACAGAAATCACATTTCCCCTCAAATGTATCCCATAGGAGATAATACCCACTCTCAAGTATTTAAATTACCAGAAAACTTTTTCCATTCCCTCTTGGTACTTTCACCTAGGAGAAACTTGACTGGATGGATGGAAGAGAATTAAATTCCCTTACAAGCAGACAAAACCACAATTTAAATGCACTGAAAGATATGAAAGGAGGAGGGTGGCCAAGATCAAAGAATAGGAAGACCCTGAGCTAACTTCTTGCCAAGGGTGTACCATAATTATACCTCTTTTCACAATTGTTAATGAGAAAGATCAGAAACCTAAAAGATCTTCTACAACTAAAGATACAAAGAAGAAACCACAATGAGATGGGTAGGAGGGGTGGAGACATGATATAGTCAAGACCCATATTTCTGGGTGGGCAAACCACAAACAGGAGGATAATTACAAATGCGTAGGTTCTCCCCAAGAAGGAAGGGGTCTGAGCCCCATCTGGGCTCCCCAGTCCGGGGATCCTGAACCAGGAAGATGAGCCTCCAGAATGTTTGGCTTCGAAGGCCAGTGGGGCTTACTTTTGGGTGAGCCAGAGGGTTGTGGGAAATAGAAACTCCACTCTTAAATGGCACACACAGAATCTGCTCCAGGATTCAGAGCAGAAACAGTCATTTGAAAGGAGTCTGGGTCACACCCAACTGCAGACCCTCCTGGAGAGAAGGAGGTGATTGGAGCTCACTACTTAGGGACACAGACACAGGGGGCAGCCATTTGGGGAAGCTTGCAATACCACAAGGACACTGGCAAGTTTCATTTTGGAAATGTCTCTCTAGCTTATTAGTACTGGCACCAGATGCATCCACCAGCCTTTGGCACCGATACTGGGACACGTCAGGCCAAGCAACTAACTGGGGGGACAGAGCCCACCCACCAGCAGGTTGGCTGCATTAAGAACCCCCTGAGCCCTCAGGCACCTGAGGACACAGCCTTGTCAACCAGAGGACCCAGGACTCAGTCCCACATATCAGTGCACCAGCACCAACCTTAGGACCCCCCAGAGCCTTGGCCACGCCCACCTGACCGCAGACACACTGACTCTGGGACACCCAGGGCCCTTTGGTTAGAGACCACAGGACCTGGCTGCACCCACTGATGGGCCAGCAGTAGTCCCAGAACTGACCTCACCCACTAGTATGCAGGCACCAGCCCCAAGATCACCACAACCTCACAGCTGACTGTGTCGGGACCTAGCCCACTCATCAGCAAACCGGCACCAGCCCAGGGATTCCCTGAACTCTAGCCATGCTTATCTCCAGCTCCTGACCAGGTCATTCAGGAGCCCTAGTCTTGCAATCACTTAGCCTGGTGATTTGAAATGCTTTCCCAATGTAAACTGGTACGTAATAGGGCTCAATATGAAGTACAATCATACCTATTCTTGAACATTCACGTTTTGATCTATATTTCATCATCTCTATGCTTTTTATTTATAAGAGTCTGGTAGTTCATATCTGCACATAAACCAATTTTAATTTGACCAACTCAAACCAGGTTAAATCAGGAATTAAATAAATGCCTGTTTACTACTGATTTCAGTCAAGATTTTTGGTCTGAAAAAGCTAAAACCAACTTTGAGTCACTGAAGCAGGGAAAGAAGTTTTAGAAAGCATAGACTCAGCAAGAAGGATAAAGAATCAGGTTCAGAAACGGTAGGAACTGGTTGGAATAGGTAAGATCATATCACAGCAATAATAATCTTAAAATGCTGAGGCTGGTACAGACTGTGTTGCTACTAAGTACCCACTGTTACTACCTCAGGAGTCACCAGGCCCTTATAAATGGATTTCACCACTTCTGAGTACTCTCATATCCCCTGCCTCTACTTCCCAAACAAGAAAGGTATTCAGACACTGATTTCTTTTAAGTTTAAATAACTGTCCAATTAGTGATTCAATTAATTTTCAAATTTTTCCAACAAATACGATTCAAATTCAGATTGTTAAAGGCAAATATTTGTATATATATTATATTGTGCATATAAAATGTTTATTGCATATATTTGAGGAATGAAAGCAATCACAGGAAATAAGGATTGATTTCATAATCCTTTAATAACTTAGTAACATTTTATCAAGTAAATATTTCAGATTCTACAAAAAACATTTTGGCTACTTTAATATTATAGGGAAACTGAAAATGACCTTTGACTCAGACAACTGATTTAGAGAGGAACAGTATCTACCAGACGAATTTCTTAGATGTCTTCCTTTATTCTGTTTTAATTTTAACACTTTTAATTTAAATAAAATATTTTCTTATAGTTGACTAAACAATAATACCCCCAAGTGGGCAAGAGAGGAACACAGACTGTTGGCATTCTTGCTAGCAACAAGAACCAGTTCAAACTCTGTACACATTTGAAATGGAAATAAAATGGACTACATTGGTTAAAAATACACCAGTGGATGTTTTTGTAAGTATGTAGTTCGGAGAAGGAAATGGCAACCCACTCCAGTGTTCTTGCCTGGAGAATCCCAGGGACAGCAGAGCCTGGTGGGCTGCCATCTCTGGAGTCGTACAGAGTCGGACACGACTGAAGCGACTTAGCAGCAGCAGCAGCAGCAATAGGGGTAAGGCACTTCCATAATTACTGGAGGAAATGCAAATTTGAGAAAACTCTCAAAACTTCAAATGCACATATCTTTGGAATCAGCAATTTCACATTTAGGAATTTATTCTGAAGATATACTTGCATGCATTCATGGGAAATGGTACGTGTACAAGATTATTCCTACAGCATAGCTTGTAACAGCAATCTGGTTATGAAAGTGAAAGTGAAAGTTGCTCAATCGTGCCCTACTCTTTGCAACCCCATGGACTATACAGTCCATCCAATTCTCTGGGCCAGAATACTGGAGTGGGTAGCCAATTCTCTTCTCCAGGGGATCTTCCCAACCGAGGGATTGAACCAAGGTCTCCCATATTGCAAGCAGATTCTTTATCAGCTGAGCCATCAAGGAAGCCCAGGAATACTGGAGTGGGTAGCCTGTCCATTCTCTAGGGGATTTCCCTGACCCAGGAATCGAACAGGGGTCTCCTGTATTGCAGGCAGACTCTACCAGCTGAGCTACCAGGGAAGCCCAATCTGGTAATAAAAGTTCATAAATAAGGGACTGACTGTAAATGACGGCACATTAACAGAAGAAAATATTACTGAATAGAATGAACAAAGTCTGCGAAACTTTGTTTCTCAGAAACCATAACTTACTGCAACTGACTCAATTTCATTCCTTTTTATGGCCGCATTCAGTTCAGTTCAGTCGCTCAGTCATGTCAGACTCTTTGCGACCTCATGGACTGCAGCACACCAGGCCTCCCTGTCCATCACCAACTCCCAGAGTTTACCCAGACTCATGTCCATTGAGTTGATGATGCCATCCAATCATCTCATCCTCTGTCATCCGCTTCTCCTCCTGTCCTCAATCTTTCCCAGCATCAGGGTCTTTTCAGATGAGTCAGTTCTTCGCATCGGGTGGCCAAAGTATTGGAATTTCAGCTTCAACATTAGTCCTTCCAATGAACACTCAGGACTGATCTCCTTTAGGATGGACTGGTTGGCTCTCCTTGCAGTCCAAGGGACCCTCAAAAGTCTTTTCCAACACCACAGTTCAAAAGCATCAATTCTTTGGTGCTCAGCTTTCTTTATAGTGCAACTCTCACATCTATACATGACTACTGCAAAAACTATAGCTTTGACTAGATGGACCTTGCTGACAAAGCCATGTCTCTGCTTTTTAATATGCTGTCTAGGTTGGTCATAACTTTTTTTCCAAGGAGTAAGTGTCTTTTAATTTCATGGCTGCAGTCACCATCTGCAGTGATTTGGAGCCCCCCCAAAATAATACTCCATTTTATATATGTACCACATGTTCTTTATCCATTCATCTGTCAATGGATGGCTACGCTGCTTCCATGTCCTGGCTATTGCAAATAGTGGTGCAGTGAACACTGGGATACATGTATTCCTGGCTTAGGAAGATCCCCTGGAGGACAGCGTGGCAACCCACTCCAGTATTCTTGCCTGGAGAATAGCAAGGACAGAGGAGCCTGGAGGGCTACAGTCCATGGGGTTGCAAAGAGTTGGACATGACTGAGTGACTCAGCACTGCACAGCACAGTGGGAATCTGCTGTATAGCATCTGTGATGACCTTGATGGGGGAACGGGGATGTGGGAGAGAGGCTCAAGAGGGAGTGGATGTACGTATGCATATGGTTGATTCACAGTGTTGTACAGCAGAAACTAAGACAACATTGTAAAGCAATTCTATTTCAAATAAAAAAAAGTTTCAAAAAAAATAAATAAAGGAGACAATCTCCAATTTGGTTTAGATGAAAAAGGAAATATTCATAAAATAGATGGGTAATATATGGATATACTATATATGAGTCTATAAAGATACACATGTGTATCATATTGTGTGTGATATTTATTTTTATTTATTTACCCACCCACCCACCCTTCCATCCATTCATCCCCTGGTATAAGTCTAAGAATTTACAGCATTCTGCCTTTGATGACAGAGGATAATTTTAGAGTCATGTGACTAGGAACAGGGTAGAAGTAAAAACCTTGGTTATAAACTTATTTTTTAAGTTATAAGTAATTTGTAATCTGTTACCTATCTCACAAGAGAAATTAAAACATATATAAATTAGTGGAAAACTTCAAGTCTGACACGATGGAACAAGTTACTATTAATATCTCTTCACAAAATGCATACTCTACTGGAAGAGCTTAACATCAGTGCTTGCCTTGTGGCTGCAAACAATCCCCTTGGTTCTCTAATAGGTCCTATTTTCTATCCACTGGATATCGGCATTGTTGTCCACTGTTGCACTTAAATCTCGCTGACATCATCAACATCAGTATTAACATCAGCAATAGCTGGCAACAAAGCAAACATCTGGGAGTTTGTTTGGAGCAGCCCAGCTCAGGAAAAGAAGGCAGAGGAATTCCTTGTACAGGTCGAACTTTCTATCAAAGCGGGATGCAATATAATGAGGAATGAATGACACCTGGGGCAACATCGTTAGTCAGAGGAGTTATCAGATGGCCTCCCCAGATCCTCATGATCAGCTCTGACAGAAAAACACATATTGTGGAGGAAACACTGGTAAAAATGCTGCATGACCCTTGTCTCAATGTATTCAGGATATAACATGAAGCCAGAAAATATGAATGTTAACTCAGAAGTCATTGCAAGTGATGTGGGAGAAGACTCCACTTAGGTTATTAAGTAGATGGCAAAATGACCCATGTGACAATGACACAGAAAGGACTAACTTTAGGGGAGAAGACTGATGAAGGGATTACTTTAAAATATGTCTATCTCTTTTTTTATAAACTAATATGTCAAACTTCATAAAATGATTTACTTGTCCTAAATATACACTTTGTTGAATTACACTTTTTTTTTCTTGCTTTTCTGACCTGTTATCATAATAACATACATTCCATACCAATCCCATGGTCCACTGAATGAATATTGAAATTCTCTGCAAAGGAATGCTCATCAAAAATATTTGAAATATGAAATTCTGAAATCAAGTAATACCAAATGAAGTCCCTTTTTTTTTTGCCTGTGAATGAGTGACTTAGTTACTACCTTATCTCAGTTCAGTTCAGTTCAGTTGCTCAGTCACGTCCAATACTTAGCGACCCCATGGACTGCAGCATGCCAGGCTTCCCTGTCCATCATGAACTCCTGGAACTTACTCAAACTCATGTGTGAGTCAGTGATACTATCCAACCATCTCATCCTCTGTAGTCTTCTCCTCCTGCCCTCAATCTTTCCTAGCATCAGGGTCTTTTCCAATGAGTCAGTTCTTTGCATCAGGTGTCCCAAGTATTGGAGTTTCAGCTTCAGTATCTGTTCTTCCAAGGGATATTCAGGACTGATTGCCTTTAGGATGGACTGGTTTGAGCCCCTTTCAGCCCAAGGGACTCTCAAGAGTCTTCTCCAACACCACAGTTCAAAAGCATCCATTCTTTGGCGCTCAGCTTTCTTTATAGTCCAACTTTCACATCCATACATGACTACTGGAAAAACCAGAGCTTTGACTAGATGGACCTTTGTTGGCAAAGTAATGCCTCTGCTTTTTAATATGCTGTCTATGTTGGTCATAAACTTCCTTCCAAGGAGTAAGTATCTCTTAATTTCATGGCTGCAGTCACCATCTGCAGTGATTTTGGAGCCCCCAAAAAATAAGGCCTGTCACTGTTTCCACTGTTTTCCCTTCTATTTGCCATGAAGTGATGGGACCAGATGCCATGATCTTAGTTTTCTGAATATTGAGTTTTAAGCCAATTTTTCACTCTCCTCTTTCACTTTCCACAAGAGGCTCCTTACTTCTTCTTTGCTTTCTGCCATAAGGGTGGTATCATCTGCATATCTGAGGTTATTGATATTTCTCCTGGCAATCTTGATTCTAGCTTGTGCTTCATCCAGCCTGGCACTTTGCATGATGTACTCTTCATATAAGTTAAATAAACAGGTTGACAATATACAGCCTTGATGTACTCATTTCCTGATTTGGAAACCAGTCTGTTGTTCCACGTCTAGTTGTAACTGTTGCTTCTTGACCTTCATACAGATTTCTCAGGAGGCAGGTCAGGTGATCCGGTATTCCCACCTCTTTAAGAATTTTCCAGTTTGTTGTGATCCACACAGTTATAGGCTTTGGTGCAATCAATAAAGCAGAAGTAGATGTTTTTCTGGAACTCTTGCTTTTTCGAAGATCCAACGAATGTTGGCAATTTGACTACCTTATCTAAAATCTTGCAATACGGTTTTAGATTATTTAGTTTAAAAAAAAGAAAAGAAATAAAACTTTAGAAAGAAAAATGGAGAACTTGAGATCAGAAAATCTATGGTGAATTAAAATTATACTGACAAATAGAAAATATGGACAACAAAGTTTTAAGCATCTTGGGTCAAGAGCTTGTAACTATATTCACATAATAAAATTTGATCTTCAGCAAAAATAATCCGTTCACTATTGCAATGAGCTTACTATATCAGGGTTGTAGAAGTGGCATGTGCTATACCATGAAATCACATCTGAGTGACACCAAATATAATATCAAAAACTGACAATGGTTTCCCCTCTTTCTTCCTTTTCTCTTTTTTCCTTCTCTTCCTCCTTCATTTTTTCCCCCTTTTCTTCTTCCCTTTTACATTTCCACTCTGAAGTACAAGCTAGGCTAGTTTGTACACCATGATTTGTGCAAGTTGTTTTTGGCAAGCCTGAATTAACCACCAGTCCAATTCCAATTCATTTCAGTGGTGTTTTATCAAGCCTGGATATCCTGACACCCTCTAGGAATGTGTCTTGATGGACCAGTCCTCGATCAAACTTTGAATAGGAGAGGTATATACCTATGCAGCACATGAGTGCTCTAATGAGGCCATGTGTAGCATGCTATGGAATGATAAGAAAGGAGGCAATTGATTGCACATGGGGGAATCTGGGAGCCTTCCTCTAAAAGGTGATGTTTGATCTTGCAAGTAACAGTAAATAGGAATTTGCCAGACACACAAGATGGTGAGGCAGGGCATTTCATACAGAAGGGAACAAGAAGAAATACAGTCAGTCCAGTCAATAGCAACAGATTACTTGATTTTGAATTTTTTTTTTCTTTTAGGAAATATTTCTGGATGTGAATTTCTAAAGCTAGAGTCTAATGCTACTTTGGCCCTGCTGGTGTGAAGTGAGTTCATGTTGAGAGCACATTCAAATAATGCCAGCCTTGGCCTGAAAGGACATGAAAGTGCTGTTGATCATCTATCTTATAAAGTGGTCCACAGGGGGCTATTGATGCCAAGGTGGCCTAGACTCCCTCAAGGTGATCAAGGAAGGCCCTGAAAATGTTAGTGGATTATAATGACAAGATATTAGGGAAGCATCCTGAAAACAGGCATTCATAAATGGAATGTTCTAATTTGGGAGATTTCTCAAAAATCTGAAATGGCTTGCTCTCAGAATATCCAAAAGCTTATGCAGGACACTATTTGAGGCATTCAAATATTTCTCTGCACATCCAACAATATTGATGAAAACTCTTTTAACCATTTCTGGAGTTTTCTTTGGGGATTAAGGAAGAGATACTGCTTGTATTTGTATTAGATGTTTTCTTTTCCTTAGATTATTGCCATCCCCATGGGAATATAATTCCCAGGGTGCATGTACTTGAGTTTATTTGCTGTATAAATCCATTTTTATATCCTTTTGGTTGTCTAAGCTGTATTTATCTATAAATACAGGTTGTGATTCTATTCACATAACAGGTGTAGAGGTATGTACATTGTAAAGAAAATGAATTTCTATATTTTATTTACATTATTGATCTGAAACTTGAAAACTGTAACTTAGAAATGACTTGATCCCAAATCACCTTCATGTGATGAGATTCAAATGCACTGAAGCTGTAGAATTTTATAGCTAAAGACATCTTAGAGATGATTTACTTCAGTTTCCTCATATTGAATATAGGAGACTTAAGTCAGATGAGTCCATTGCTTGCTCCTGATTCCTCAGTTAATGCAAATATCCTAGAATTAGAATATCATTTTCCAGATTTCCAGCACTGCGTTCCTTCCTTTGCTTTACTGTGGATACTCCTATATGCCTACCTTTTCATTAAGTATAATCATAAAATTAGAGGCTTTGAGGGACCCTCAAGGATCACTTAGTGCCTTTGTTCTCTGAGTGGATAGAACTATTGTGTTCTGCCCAGATTTTAAGCTATTAATTTCTGGAGAAACTGACATATGGTAAATTAGAGTATTCTTCAAATGTCATCCTCAAATTCTCATCTTTCTCTTTAAATAAATGAAAGTGAGTTTCATTCCTAAGTGGGATATTATTGTATCTTGGCACAAGCATTCTTTTGTATTACAGAAAAATGCAATGGAAAATGGCATATAATTTGTCAGCAACATATCCATTCTAAAATTTAAAAGAAGAAAGAAAACCCTCATTGCTATCTTTGAAAGAGCAGTCTCATTAAAAGATGCTTATGAATTGTCTCAGTTGCCAAGGATTCACTTAATCCTACTGAGTCATTATGTGGTACAAGTTTTCTTTTTTTTTCACCCTCCCTGGGATTTTTGCTGTGAAAATCAGCCTAGATATAATTCTGCAAAAAAAAAAAAAAAAAAAAAAAACACCACCACCAACAAGAAAAGAAACTGGCTACTCAGTGAATTGGTGCCCTGATGTCGTCAGTTCCCAATATTCTGTAAGTCAGCTAACAAATATCAGGCTTCCCCAGTAGCTCAGCAGTAAAGAATCCGCCTCCCAATGCAGAAGACATGGGTTCGATCACTGGGTCGGGAAGATCCCTTGGAGGAGGAAATGGCAACCCACTCCAGTATTCTTGCCTGGGAAATCCCATGGACAGAGGAGCCTGGCGGGCTACAGTCCACAGGGTTGCAAAGAGTTGGACATGAATGAAGCACACAGCACGCATAACTGATAAAAGCACCAGAAGCAATTTTGCTCATAAAATCAGTCATTCACCAGGTAACCCCAAGGTCCACTGGAATTAAATTTGGTCTATTGTACATAGGCAGCACTGCTACATTATTCAAGGATCTACCAAGAGTTACTCCATATGGAATACTGTATAACAAATCACTTTTGCAAATTGGACCTTGCACTCTACTATCATGCTGTCTTGGGCCACCCTTCCTTACATCTTTGAGGGGTTTTACAAACAGAGTGCCTGGTCCCCATCCCTGCTCTGTCACATGCTAACTGGGCAACTTCGAATTCTCAGTTTCCTTATCTGTAAGATAGGAATAAGAATTCCTAGTTCATAAAGTTTTAATGAAGGTCAAATAAAATAATACTTGAAAAATACTTAAGAAAACTGTTCAGAGTATATGATGTGGAATTAGAAACGTTTCAGCACCGAATATTGATTTAGTTTGTTAGAACAAAACCATAAACTAATGATTTTGATAATATTTAATAAGAAAATGTTAGAGGAAATAATTGGTTTTGATACAAGTGCTTCTGGGAATGCAGAATACAGGGCCCTCTGTTAATACTTATTGAAAAGATAATAGAGAAGGGTGGCAAACATTTGCAAAACAATTATCATTAAAGCACAAGGTATAAACAGCATTAGACATGTGCCAATTCAATATACATGTTTTTATCTTGTCATTATAAAATTGACTTTTGGCCAAGTTTCTTGCAAATGGCAGAATCTCTCTTGTAACATTCTGTTTCCTTTTGCAGAGTTTTATTTTTATCCCTAGTATAATACAAGCTTTAACCTCAAGACTTGAATTACAAGGGGCTTCTCATACCTGTTTTCTATAGAAAATGTCATCTGTTGAGTATGTATGACAGAAAATTGAATTTACTCAACAAAATTGTAAAGTACAACTAGCCCTCTGATGTTTAGTTCAGTATCTATGTGTGTCCTTGGTAAATGTGGTAACACATCTACTACATAGGTGATGTAAATTTATTTGTCCATGAGAAAGCTTTCAAAGGTTAAATTTCTCCTTTGAGGGCCTGTTTGCAGAAAGACATCTATGATACTAACACATTCATCTCAACACAAAATAGAGATTCTTTTTTCTACCATGAATGGTAAGTATAAAGCCAACGTTGACTGTGGCCCAATTATACTGTCTTTACTTGCTCTTTCTCCTACCATTTGACACCTGCTCTACGGCTGACAGAATAACAAGAGCCGAGTCACCAGGGCTCAGAACTGAGTTAACATTCCTGCTGGAACCTGGGTTTTATCTTAATCCTTGTCCCTTCCTATAGATACTGAGTCTCCCACCCCACTTAGGTTTGGGGGCCATATGTACTCTTGCTACTTCCTTACTAAGTGCTGGTGTCCTGAGCAGAAACCCAAGCTCACGGCTGGTGTCTGTCACCTGCTGAGAGTTCTCCGAGTTCCAATGTCTGCTAGGCTGTCTGCATCTCTAAACAAGATTTTCCCCAAGACTCCCTGGGCACTTGCTTATTGAAGAAATGACAACCAAACACCAGTTATTGTTAGATTGTGCCTTGATCACATCCCACAGTGAATAATAGTAAATGTAAAATCCTGCAGTTTGAATTAGGGATCTGGTGTGGCTTTTCCCTTTGAGTCTAAGGCTTATCCTAGGTAATGGCATCAAGACAGAGGCTGTCAGGTTAGTAACTGGTTAGCCCTGGGAACAGAAAGGTAAAGAGAATTTCAAGTGGAGAAGAAATTTCTACACTCTCTGTTTTTAACAATGTTGAACTTTATCTGAACCTTGTGCTCCTGGAAAACACTGATGGTTAAAGAAATCTCTCCCATTTATATTCAAGGAAATGGTTCACAACAGAGAAATACACATCCCCAAATGACTTAGAAAAGACTCACAACATTCCCTGACATTCCCTTTATTTCTCTAAGACAAGTACAGACTCAGACTTTCCAAATTCTCATTCTTCATCTCATAAAAGATTAACTAAACTGGGACTTCCTTGGTGGTTCAGTGGCTAAGACTCTGCACTCCCAATGCAGAGGGCCTGGGTTTGATCCCTGATCAGGGAACTAGATCCCATATGCTGCAGCTAAGACCCAGTGCAGCCAAATATATGAACATTAAAGAAAAAAAAAAAAAAAAAAGGTGAGCTAAACTGATTTTTCCTACTAATTAGAACAAAATGGTTGTTAATGAGACTTGGGTTAAGCTTCTCTACTTTCCCAGATCCCTGAACTTTAACCCATCCTCGGCTTGAGCTAACATACAACCCCTTCCTGTGTACAGAATAGCTTCAAGGTAAAATATTCTCTGGTCCAATGCCCAATTTCCTTTTTCATGAAACTTCCCCACACCTCTTTATTTCTAGCCTTGTTTGTGTGTGTTCTAAGTTCCTTCAGTTGTGTCTGACTCTTTGCGACCTTATGGACTGTAGTCTGCCAGGCTCCTCTGTCCATGGAATTTCCCAGGCAAGAATACTGGAGTGGATTGCCATTTCCGATCCTGCAGGGGATCTTCCTACCCAGGGATCGAACTTGAGTCTCTTACATCTCCTGCACTGGCAGGCGGGTTCTTTATCAATAATGCCACCTGGGAAGCCCTTGGTTATTCATCATCATAAAAGAAAAACCCTGTGTGCCTAAGCCTTGAGAGGCTTTCAGAGCTCACGATGAATGCATTCTCCCTATTGCAATAGTCTATTCCTTCTTGCATGATCCCTTTCTTTATTCTACTGTATTCCAGATCAAGAAATTACCTTAGTATAGGTTTTTTTCATGAGACTCTTTATTGGTTTGCCTTTTGGAAGGGGAGGTGGGCATGAAGGGTGCATGGGGTGTGGTTGGAAAACCAAAGGAAGACAGAAGTAATGGAGGAAATTTGCAGGTTTGGTGTGTGTGTTTTCGTAGACAATCCTCCACTTATGGGAATGAGAGGTGGAGAGACAGCAGAGTCAAAAGAAGGTATTCCAGAGATTGAGGTAGAAACTGGCTGTGGATCTCTTAGTTACAGATGGGGTTCTGCACTCAGATCTGTGACTGTCAGGGCAATCACACCCCTGGAGGTAGGGGCTGCCTGCAAACACATCCCCTTCTCATCATTCCTTCCCTGGAGAGCTCAAGTGTAAATCTTCTCCAGGCTGACTTGCTGGGCAAAAATATTTCCTATCAAATCAGCAGTAGCCAGAGGAGAGAAAAGGAAATGAATCTTAGAAGAAGCTGATGAAGGAAATTTCAGCAAAGGTCAGAGGTGTACCTAAGGACTGTTTTTTTTTAAAAATTCCAGTGACTCTTGGAATTTAGAGTAGTATTATTTTGAAATTTAGTTTTATCTGTTCCTTTTCACCTGCTGGGGAGAATCTTATCTGAATAGATCATTTTCTATCAGCACTATAATCACATTCTATTCTCATCTTTCCTTTGACTATGTTCACATTGTAAAGACTTGACTTCGACAGTGCACTGACAGTGCCCCAGGCACTATACGTGTGTCCTACTCAATCTTCACAGTAAATGAAGCATCAGGGAGACATGATTATTTCCTTTTACAGATGAGGAAACTGAGACTCAGAAAAGTTAATTGCAGGAGATTCTGGAGCTAGAAGGCAATACGGCAGAAACTTAACCTTCCAGGTAATTATACCTGACTCAAAATATCTTTCTCTTCCTGTTATACCATAATGCTTCACCATATATCTAAATATATTCTCATCTTCAGTTTACACAAAAGATCTAATTTTTGTTGTTTTTTTGCTCCTTCTCCATATCTACATAAATATTAGTAGTTTAAAGCCATGTGTTACTTAACCATTTTAGGAAGACTATTCACATACTGTCTTTCACTAGTATTTCTTACCAGCTCAGTGAAAGAGCAGAGAAGGCAATGGCACCCCACTCCAGTACTCTTGCCTGGAAAATCCCATGGATGGAGGGGCCTGGTGGGCTGAAGTCCATGGGGTCTCAAAGAGTCGGAAACAACTGCGTGACTTCACTTTCACTTTTCACTTTCATGCATTGGAGAAGGAAATGGCAACCCACTCCAGTGTTCTTGCCTGGAGAATCCCAGGGACGGGGGAGCCTGGTGGGCTGCCGTCTATGGGGTCGCACAGAGTCGGACACGACTGAAGTGACTTAGCAGCAGCAGCAGTGAAATAGACCAAGTCGTATTATTTTCTCCATTATAGATTATTTGAAATTCAAATTGAATAAGAAACTTTTCTAAAGTGAAAGAGCACCTAAAATGGCAGCATCTAGACCTGTATTACCTGGGAAGATGGTAAAACTATTGTCATTTTTTAAATTTATGCTTTAATTTTTTTTAACTTGAGGGTAACTGATTTACAATATTGTGGTTTCTGCCATACATCACATGAATCATCCACAGGTATACATATATCCCCTCCCTCCTGAACCCCACTCCCATCTCCCACCCCCATCCCACCACCCTAGGTCATCAAAGAACACTGAGTTGAGCTCCCTGTGTCACACAGCAAATTCCCTTTTGGTATCTATTTTACATATGGTAATGATGCCAAAGAATGCTCAAACTACCGCACAATTGCACTCATCTCACACGCTAGCAAAGTAATGCTCAAAATTCTCCAAGCCAGACTTCAGCAATACATGAACTGTGAACTTCCAGATGTTCAAGCTGATTTTAGAAAAGGCAAAGGAACCAGAGATCAAATTGCCAACATCTACTGGATCATCGAAAAAGCAAGAGAATTCCAGAAAAACATCTATTTCTGTTTTGTTGACTATGCCAAAGCCTTTGACTGTGTGGGTCACAATAAACTGTGGAAAATTCTGAAAGAGATGGGAATACCAGACCACCTAACCTGCCTTTTGAGAAATCTGTATGCAGGTCAGGAAGCAACAGTAAGAACTGGACATGGAACAACAAACTGGTTCCAAATAGGAAAAGGAGTACCTCAAGGCTGTATATTGTCACCCTGTTTATTTAACGTATATGCACAGTACATCATGAGAAACATTGGGCTGGATAAGCACAAGCTGGAAGCAAGACTGCTGGGAGAAATATCAATAACCTCAGATATGCAGATGACACCACCCTTATGGCAGAAAGTGAAGAGGAACTAAAGAGCCTCTTGATGAAAGTGAAAGAGGAGAGTGAAAAAGCTGGCATAAAGCTCAACATTCAGAAAACTAAGATCATGGCATCCGGTCCCATCACTTCATGGCAAATAGATGAGAAACAGTGGCTGACTTTCTTTTTGGGGGCTCCAAAATCACTGCAGATGGTGATTGCAGCCATGAAATTAAAATATGCTTGCTTCTTGGAAGAAAAGTTATGATCAACCTAGACAGCATATTAAAAAGCAGAGACATTACTTTGCCAACAAAGGTCCGTCTAGTCAAGGCTATTGTTTTTCCAGTGGTCATGTATGGATGTGAGAGTTGGATTATAAAGAAAGCTGAGAGCCAAAGAATTGAGGCTTTTGAATTGTGGTATTGGAGAAGACTCTTGAGAGTCTCTTGGACTGCAAAGAGATCCAACCAGTCCATCCTATTGGAGATCAGTCCTGGGTGTTCATTGGAAGGACTGATGTTGAAGCTGAAACTCCAATACTTTGGCCACCTGATGTGAAGAGCTGACTCACTTGAAAAGACCCTGATGCTGGGAAAGATTGAGGGCAGGAGGAGAAGGGGACAACAGAGGATGAGATGGTTGGATGGCATCACCGACTCAATGCACATGAGTTTAACAAGCTCCAGGAGATGGTGATGGACAGGGAAACCTGGCGTGCTGCAGTCCATGGGGTCACAAAGAGTTGGACAGGACTGAGCAACTGAACAACTGGGAAGAGAGCCATTACCAGCAATAACTTTTTACATAAGAAAGGCTTTTCTACAAGGCAGGGCAAACATTTGTTTGCCAAATACTTGCTCTTCCCACCTTCCTATGAAGTGTCTTCTTCCCCTTTGAAGCCCTAGACCCCTACCCTCCTCTCCTAAGCTTGAAAAGAAGTGAAAATGAAAATCTCTCAGTCATGTCCAACTCTTTGGGACCCCACAGACTATACAGTCCATGGAATTCTCCAGGCCAGAATACTGGAGGGGGTAGCCTTTCCCTTCTCCAGGGGATCTTTCCAACCCAGTGATGGAACCCAGGTTTCCCACATTGCAGGCAGATTCTTTACCAGCTGAGCCACAAGGGAAGCCCCTCTCCTAAGTTTAGGATGGCATACAGGCCTCAATGACCTGATTGAGGTTTGAGTCTTCATGTCTTTGTGAGGCTCCTGCATGCATGCAATTAAGTTTGGTTTTCTCTCCTGTTTAACTATTTTGTGTCAATTTAATTATTAGACCACTCAACAAAACTGGAAGGGAAGAAGGAAAAAACAATCAGGTTGTAATCTCTCATCCCTACTCAAGCCAGAGAATCTAACTCCCCAAACAAAGGAAGCTCAAAGTCTTTGGACGTGAGGGAGGGGGAAGTGAGATTGTGTGTTCTTTTTTCTGTTAAGCTACTTGGGTTCTAATTTTAGTGTAAAACTTTGACCTGGGCTTCTTCCATAGTCTTGCTCTCTGATGCTTGTAAAGTGTTATTTTAAGACTTTTATCCAAAGTTTTGAGCTGTTTCCAGTGGAAGAATTCATCTAAATAATTTAGCCTACCATTACCAGAAACCAAAATTCAACAGATATAGTATTTCAGCATGCAACGAACAATCAAAAATGCCTGCTTTTCCATGGAATTTTAAGAACTCAGAAAAAATGTTCTAGACATTCAAAGATTTTGATTATAAGAGGTGGGCTCTTTATACTGAGGAAATAATTAGAAACAAAATTTCATGTCAACTCAGATAACCTCTCTACGAAACTACAAGAGAAAGAGAACAGTTTTATTATTAAATAAGCAATAAGTCAGATGGCACTGTGCATCAAAGAGATTAGCTCAAGTAATTTTAAAGGCAGAAATCTCACCATCTTATATAGCCCAGCAGATACAGGCATTACATAAATGTCCTTAGGGTAAATGATAACTAATCCCCAAGAAATAGGACATGTAGTGCCAGTTTATACATAAAATTTATCCTTACTTTACTTGGTGATTGAGGTGGCCATCTGTGTTAGCTGATTGCTGTTAGCCAAAGAAATAATATAACTCATATCTATATAACAGGTAAGCATTGTTATAACTTGGTATCAAATGCCTAGGTCAAACTCTCAGGGAGACTAGAAGATGGGGTGATATCATTCTTAATGTTTTTGTTTTGATGAAATGTCTGTAGGCCTTTAAAAAATATCTTTCTGGATTGTAAAATTGGCAGGAGGATTATTTAGCTTTTCAAAAGCCTTATATACATCTTGAAGAGCAGAAAAAAAAATATATATATATATATATAAGTTTTCTAAAGGATATATTTTAAGAAAAGGCATTGGAAAGTTTCTTTCCTTTCTTATATCACAGAAAATTAATTTTTTCCTTATTTTGGGTGTGTCTACTGTAACATTTGAAAAAAGAATCTTTTTTCTGGTTTCTAAAGTATCTGCTTTGAGCACAGACAGGTAAGCCCCAAAACACTGAACAGTAGGTTTGGAAGAATCCATAATGTTGAAAGTGCTGGTCTTTCCTATCCTAGGAATATAACTCCTTGGAAGAGAAGACCACTGGGAAAGGAGCGTCATTGCTGTAGGTCCAAAAGGGGATGCCACTAGATGGAGCCAGAGTTCCCAATTTGAGATGAAATAGGATATCAGGTATGATTGATCCTGTTTGGTTCTTAGAACTCCAAGAGTGCAACATGCCAGCATCTACAGCCTGAGTAGAAATGGCCATAGGGCATGTGTAATTGTGGAGAAATTCTGAGACTGTCCCAAGTTGCTTGCATTCCCAAGCTTCTTGCAGTCTAGGATAGTTATCTGAGAATGTTGAAGGTTTTAAACCACAAAAGATTTCTGGTAAACCCAAAAGGATATGGAGATAGTCTGAGGAACACTCAGTGGATGTGAAGGGACTCAGTGTTTTAGATGAGGAAGATGATGTATGTTCCTTGTAGCTCTGGTATCAGACCGCAGACATCAGCATGTCTTCAGGGACTGATGACAAATTCAGTCCAGGTTTGATGCAGGATACGGGATGCTTGGGGCTGGTGCACTGGGATGACCCAGAGGAATGGTATGCGGAGGGAGGTGGGAGGGGGGTTCAGGATTGGGAACACGTGTACACCCGTGGTGGATTCATGTTGATGTATGGCAAAACCAATACAATATTGTAAAGTAATTAGCCTCTAATTAAAATAAATAAATTAAAAAAAAAAAAGCATCTTGGCAGAGGCCATAGAGTACAGGAACTGATGGGGACAAAATATAAAACCTAATATGATGATATAAAGGATCCTATTGTAGGACAGAAAAAAAAATTTTTTCCTTCTATTATAGGTTCTTGGCTGAGACTCCCCTATAATAAAGGACAGATTAATAGGAGAAAAACAAATATAAGTTTAATAAAGTGTATACCCTCTTTACATGGGAGATGCACAGGAAAACGATGCTGTTGCAGTGAAAAGGAAAAAAAGAGGAATGAGTTCCTCTCTTTCTCTTTCCTGAGAATGAAGAAGATAAAGAGAACAGTGAGCAGGCCTGAACATTCCTAGTTTTTTACTTTCAGTTCAGTTCAGTCGCTCAGTCGTGTCCGACTCTTTGCAACCCCATGAATCGCAGCATGCCAGGCCTCCCTGTCCATCACCAACTCCCGGAATTCACTCAGACTCACGTCCATCGAGTCAGTGATGCCATCCAGCCATCTCATCCTCTGTCGTCCCCTTCTCCTCCCGCCCCCAATCCCTCCCAGCATCAGAGTCTTTTCCAATGAGTCAACTCTTCGCATGAGGTGGCCAAAGTACTGGAGTTTCAGCTTTAGCATCATTCCTTCCAAAGAACACCCAGGGCTGATCTCCTTCAGAATGGACTGGTTGGACCTCCTTGCTGTCCAAGGGACTCTCAAGAGTCTTCTCTAACACCACAGTTCAAAAGCATCAATTCTTCGGTGCTCAGCTTTCTGCTCCCAACTTTGCACGTCTGAAACTAAGTTTGATTTTCTGCCCCCTAACTCTGCAGGAGCTACAATTCTCATTCTTTTCTTTGACTCTGTGATAAATACATCCCTTATCTGGTGTTTACCTTTGCAACAACCCTTTCCCTTGTAGTTACATATCAGAAAGAAGGCCAAAGAGCCACCCAACTGCCAGACTCAATTATTGCGTTACAGACGCCAGTTTATGATTGTATTTGAAACAATGCAAGAGGAAGAAATCAAGATTCTGTCAACTTTGCTCCTCATCACCGACTCCTGACTGCAAGCCTTTGCCTTATGTAAGCCCCTAGATGGCTCATGGGTGGGGGGGGGGGGGGGGGAGGGCAGGGGGCACCGTTCTTGGGGCATGAGCCTACTGTGTTCCCCTCTCTTCTGGCTGAGAATTAAAGTCACCTTTCTATTTCCTCCATACTCTGTCTCTGTATTCTTTGATTCAGCTTTGGTGGGCAGAGAAGGCCAAGATTTTGGCCAGCAATAGTTAGTATCTCCCTCAAATGGTTCAAGCTAGCACCTTAAATATCCTCTCCAGCAAAAGGTTTCAGGAAAAGCACAATGAACAAGGGTAAGGTTGTTCTGCAGATGGAAGTCATTTTCTTCTCCACTGATAAGAATTTCTAGGGATTTAGAGTGATCTCTTTCTGGTGCAGAGTGAGATATCTTTACAAATGGAGACTTTCTTTATAAATGTCAATGTTTCTTAGAAAAGTGATAACTTACACTTAGGTTTCACAACTTTTCCAGTGTCTGCTTTCTTGAAAATAATCAGCTTAAAATGTCCTTATACCAAAGAGACATATTGAGGGTGGCAAATTCTGCTCCACTATACCATCATCCACAGCGTAAGTATACCAGAGGAAAAAAGATGATGAGGGTTAAAATCCATAATTTCCTCTCTAAATACTATGGACAGAAAGTTGGAAGTAGCCGAGTTTATCATAAATGTTCAGGCTTATTTTCCTTCCTTTGCAAATTGGGAAATGGAAAATAAAGTGTGCCAAAATACAATCCAAATTATGTAAGTGTACACCAGACTTGATGATTTTAGTTATTTGTAGTACCCTAAGGGAGGCCTGGTTTGCATTTCCAAAGAATTTTTGTGCAATACACGCCTGCCTTAAGGACTAATACTGATGGATAGGAAGGGGTGTGAGTTAGCTTGAGGCCAAACTTGGACCTTCTGAGAGACAAGGAGACCCCCAGAAGTCTTTCCTGATTTGCAAACAATGGGTTGTAATGAGACTGAGTGGAAGAGCATTGCTTAATCCATCACATCCCCAGGGCTGACACAGCAACTCAGCATAAGGAAAAACACTAAGGATGGCTATGGGAAAATATCCAGAATGCCTCTATGTGACCTCTGTGTTGCTCCTACAAGTACTAAATGACTTCTCAGAAAGGAAAAGACAGTTCCAGCTTAAGGGATAAGTGTGTTACCTGAAAGTCTGGGTTTTCCAGGAAGAAGTAAGAGTCCACATCTGAGCTAAAAAGCCCAGTAGATCCCTGGGTGAAGAGTTAAAGGTTCTGGTCACTAATCCCTCACACCAATAAGCAACTGTCCAAAACCAGCTGGGTGCCCTATAGTTTAACTCAACTCTGACACTAAGTGGAGATAGTGTCAGAACCCACAGGTTAAGGGGTCAGTCTTAGAAAACTGCCCCCTACTCCTGCAGATGCTGTCCACAGATAGGGTTGGGAGTCCCCAGAGAAAGAGAAGCAGGCATGGCTTTCCTGACATAAGAGAAGTCACTTTTGGTCTAAGTCTTCTCTGGTGGCTCAGACAGTAAATAATCTGCCTGTAGTATAGGAGTACAGGAAGCTCCTCTGGAGAAGGAAATGGCTACCCACTCCAGTATTCTTGCATGGAGAATTCCATGGACAGTACAGTCCATGGGATCACAGAGTTGGAACGACTGAGGGACTCACACACTTTGGCCGAAGTCATTTTGTGATCTAAGCTTGGGCACAGCACTCACCCTTGAACAGGTCTTGCAATTAAAGATCTTAAGAGAAAAAAAGAATGTGGGAACAAAGGAAAAGCAATCAAAAATCAGAGTTCAGTGATAAAACAGAATTCTAGTTTCTCCTCAAGGGATGCACAGAACAATCTGATACATATCTCTGAATTCGGCAGGAAGGAAGGCCCCCATCCAGGTTGTTGTTGCTTAGTCACTAAGTTGTGTCGGGCTCTTTGCAACCTCATGAATTGCAGCATACCAGGTTACCCTGTCCTTCATTATCTCCTGGAGTTTGTTCAAAATCATGTTCATTGAGTTGGTGATGTCATCCAACCATCTCGCCCTGTGTTGTCCCTTTCTCTTGCCTTCAGTCTTCCCCAGCATCAGGGTCTTTTCCAGAGTTGGCTCTTTGCATGAGGTGGCCAAAGTATTGGAGCTTCAAGTTTAGTACCACTCCTTTCAATGAATATTCAGGGTTGATTTCTTTTAGGATAGACTGGTTTGATTTCCTTGCTGTCCAAGGGACTCTCAAGAGTCTTTTCCAGCACCACAGTTAGAAAGCACTAATTTTTCGGTGCTCAGCCTTCTTTATGGCCCAACTCTCACATCCGTACATGGCTACTGGAAAAACCACAGCTTTGACTACCTGGACTTTTGTCAGCAAAGTGATGTCTCTGGTTTTTAACACACTGTCTAGCTTTGTCATAGCTTACCTTCCAAGGAGCAAGCGTCTTTTAATTTCATGGCTGCAGTCACTGTCCACAGTGATTTTGGAGGATGTTAACTACATACTGAGAGTCTGGACTAGGAAGAACTTGAAGACTGATGATATTGACCCCTACTGACCCTTGTGACTTCAATCACCTAAAAGCTTGGGCTCTGTCAAACTTTGCCCCGGTTCTACGCTGAATTCTTCTCTGCTCAAGCCTCTGCATGAATATGTATGCACCACCCAAACCCTTTCATGAATATGCACATAACCTTACCTTAAAAATTCCCCAATTTTTCTGGTGGGGGAGGAGACTCTGCTTTGGGAAAGATCCACAGTATTCTCTTTACTTGCTGCAAGAAATAAATCCTTCCTTTTCCTGCTCTTTGACTGGGTTTTGTCTTTTGGATTGACACCCACTAAGTAGTGAACTAGTTTTCTGGTAATCACGCCAGTGCTAAGTCTAGGTTATCACCTGTGGTTCTGACTGACTGGCTATATACTGAAGGTTCCAATGACCCCCTTCTTGGGCTCCATTAACTTACTAGAGCAGGTCACAGAACTCAGAGAAACATTTGATTTACTGTATCACTAGTTTATTATAAAAGGATGTAACTCAGGACAGCCAGATAGAAGTGATGCACAGGGCAAAGTATGGGGAAAGGGTGGGGAGATTCCATGCTACTCCATAAGCAGCACTCTCCAGCACCTCCATGTCTTCATCAACCCGGAAGCTCTCTGAACTCCATCCTTTGGGGGTTTTTATGGAGGCTTTATTGCACAGGCAGGATTAATTAAATCCTTAGCCATTGGTGATTGATCCAACCTCTGGTCCCTCTTCCCACAGCAGATGTCAGGGTGGTTAGACTAGAAGTTCCAGTCTGTGGAATTCTCCAGGCCGGAATACTGGAGTGGGTATAGCGTTTCCCTTCTCCAGGGGTCTTCCCAACCCAGGGAACGAACCCAGGTCTCCCGTGTTGAAGGCAAAATCTTTACCAGCTAAGCCACAAGTGAAGTAGTTCAAAGGCTACCTTATTAATGTAACAGAAGACACCTTTATTGCTTTCATCACTTAGGAAATTCTAAGGGTTTCAGGAGCTTGTACCAGACAGAGACAACAACCACACATGTATTTTTTATTATAAATCACAAGAGCACAGAAGTGGTAGAGCATTTTTCCACGACAGCTGAAGCTCTCATTTTATCAATACCATAGCATCCTACTCTCTGTATTCCCTTAAAAAAAGGCAAAACCAAAAATTATGTAATAACCTATAACCATTAAGAAAACATGGTCAGTGATATGGAAGGTGAGGTTTAGGAGGTCACTGAGGCCCTAAGAGACTTCAGGAATAGGATCAACATAATATTGAGACAACTTGAGTGTTGTCCTTATCTATGTGTCTTTTGAGTCAGATAGTTAACACCAAGAGAGACCACAACTCTTGCATAGAGGAGAGCATGATCAGAGATTTGAGTTTTCAAATCAGACTATTGTAAGTGCACTTTCCAAAGACAACACTCTATGCAGTTTTCTCAAGCCTATTTAAGATTGAACACTACTATAGAAATAAAATATTTCAACAGAAAAAAGAAAGACTGAACATTACTATTACCAGAATTAAAATTTCTTTGTTGAGGTGAGGGGGAGATGAAGCAAGTGCTGAAAGGTGCAGTCTTCTGGGAGAAACAAATGTTGACTTACAATGAAAGAAGTTTAGAATACTCCCTCTCAGTACAAGGAGTTGTAAATGGTATCCAGGATCTAGGTGACCTAGATGATTACAGTGGGCAGGGCTGTTATACTATCTCAGTAAGTCAGTTCAGTTGCTCAGTTGTGTCCAACTCTTTGTGACCTCATGGACTGCAGGATGCCAGGCCTCCCTGTCCATCACCAACTCCCGTAGTTCACTCAAACTCATGTCCATAGCATTGGCGATGCCATCCAACCATTTCATCCTCTGTCGTCCCTTTCTCCTCTTGCCTTCAATCTTTCCCAGCATCAGGGTCTTTTCCAATGAGTCAGCTCTTCGCATGAGGTGGCCAAAGTATTGGAGTTTCAGCTTCAGCATCATTCCTTCCAAAGAACACCCAGGGCTGATCTCCTTCAGAATGGACTGGTTGGATCTCCTTGCAGTCCAAGGGACTCTCAAGAGTCTTCTCCAACACCACAGTTCAAGAGCATCAATTCTTCAATGCTCAGCTTTCTTTATAGTCCAACTCTCACATCCATACATGACTACTGGAAAAACCATAGCCTTGACTAGATGGACCTTTGTTGGCAAAGTAATGTCTCTGGTTTTTAATATGCTGTCTAGGTTGATCATAACTTTTTTCCCAAGGAGTAAGCATCTTTTAATTTCATGGCTATAGTCACCAACTGCAGTGATTTGGAGCCCAAAAAAAGAAAGTCAGCCACTGTTTCCCCATCTATTTCCCATGAAGTGATGGGACCGGATGCCATGATCTTAGTTGTCTGAATTGTTGAGCTTTAAGCCAACTTTTTCACTCTCCTCTTTCACTTTCATCAAGAGGCTCTTTAGTTCCTCTTCACTTTCTGCCATAAGGGTGGTGTCATCTGCATATCTGAGATTATTGATATTTCTTCCAGCAATCTTGATTCCAGCTTGTGCTTATCCAGCCTAGCATTTCTCATGATGTACTGTGCATATAAGTTCAATAAATAGGGTGACAAAATCAGAGATACCAAAGGAACATTTCATGCAAAGATGAGCTCGATAAAGGACAGAAATGGTATGGACCTAACAGAAGCAGAAGATATTAAGAAGAGGTGGCAAGAATACACAGAACTGTACAAAAAAGATCTTCACGACCCAGATAATCACGATGGTGTGATCACTCACCTAGAGCCAGACATCCTGGAATGTGAAGTGAAGTGGGCTTTAGAAAGCATCACTACGAACAAAGCTAGTGGAGGAATTCCAGGTGAGCTATTCCAAATCCTGAAATATGATGCTATGAAAGTGGTGCACTCAATATGCCAGCAAATTTGGAAAACTCAGCAGTGGCCACAGGACTGGAAAAGGTCAGTTTTCATTCCAATCCCAAAGAAAGGCAATGCCAAAGAATGCTCAAACTACCGCACAATTGCACTCATCTCACATGCTAGTAAAGTAATGCTCAAAATTCTCCAAGTCAGGCTTCAGCAATATGTGAACTGTGAACTTCCTGATGTTCAAGCTGGTTTTAGAAAAGGCAGAGGAACCAGAGATCAAATTGCCAACATCTGCTGGATCATGGAAAAAGCAAGAGAGATCCAGAAAAACATCTATCTTTGCTTTATTGACTACGCCAAAGCCTTTGACTGTGTGGATCACAATAAACTGTGGAAAATTCTGAAAGAGATGGGAATACCAGAACACCTGATCTGCCTCTTGAGAAATTTGTATGCAGGTCAGGAAGCAACAGTTAGAACTGGACATGGAACAACAGACTGGTTCCAAATAGGAAAAGGAGTTCGTCAAGGCTGTATATTGTCACCCTGCTTATTTAATTTATATGCACAGTACATCATGAGAAACGCTGGACTGGAAGAAACACAAGCTGGAATCAAGATTGCCGGGAGAAATATCAATAACCTCAGATATGCAGATGACACCACCTTTATGGCAGAAAGTGAAGAGGAACTCAAAAGCCTCTTGATGAAAGTGAAAGTGGAGAGTGAAAAAGTTGGCTTAAAGCTCAACATTCAGAAAACGAAGATCATGGCATCTGGTCCCACCACTTCATGGGAAATAGATGGGGAAACAGTGGAAACAGTGTCAGACTTTATTTTTCTGGGCTCCAAAATCACTACAGATGGTGACTGCAGCCATGAAATTAAAAGACGCTTACTCCTTGGAAGGAAAGTTATGACCAACCTAGAGAGCATATTCAAAAGCAGAGACATTTTGATGTTTAGCAAAACCAATACAATATTGTAAAGTTTAAAAAAAAAAAAAAAAGCAGAAACATTACTTTGCCAACAAAGGTTTATCTAGTCAAGGCTATGGTTTTTCCTGTGGTCATGTATGGATGTGAGAGTTGGACTGTGAAGAAGGCTGAGTGCCGAAGAATTGATGCCTTTTTTTTTTTTTTTTTTAATGGCATAGAACAGTAAACGCCTTTATTAGATGAGCTAAGACAGGAGAGAAGAGGGTTTATTTGCCTTTCCGGGCCTTGATCTTCCTCAGATAGAACTCGAGCTCTTTTCCCTCTAGCACATAGTCGTCTGCTCGGCCACACTGGCCTGGTCTTGAGGCGATGCATGCAAGAATTTGAACTGTGGTGTTGGAGAAGACTCTTGAGAGTCCCTTGGACTGCAAGGAGATCCAACCAGTCCATTCTGAAGGAGCTCAGCCCTGGGATTTCTTTGGAAGGAATGATGCTAAAGCTGAAACTCCAGTACTTTGGCCACCTCATATGAATAGTTGACTCATTGGAAAAGACTCTGATGCTGGGAGGGATTGGGGGCAGGAGGAGAAGGGGATGACAGAGGATGAGATGACTGGATGGCATCACTGACTCGATGGACATGAGTCTCAGTGAGCTCTTGGAGTTGGTGATGGACAGGGAGGCCTGGCGTGCTGTGATTCATGGGGTCGCAAAGAGTCGGACACGACTGAGCGACTGATCTGATCTGATCTGATACAGCCTTGACGTACTCCTTTTCCTATTTGGAAGCAGTCTGTTGTTCTATGTCCAGTTCTAACTGTTGCTTCCTGACCTGCATACAGATTTCTCAGGAGGCAAGTCAGGTGGTCTGGTATTCCCATCTCTTTCAGAATTTTCCACAGTTTATTGCGATCCACACAGTCAAAGGCTTTGGCATAGTCAATAAAGCAGAAATAGATGCTTTTCTGGAACTCTCTTGCTTTTTCGATGATCCAGCAGATGTTGGCAATTTGATCTCTGGTTCCTCTGCCTTTTCTAAAACCATCTTGAACGTGGAAGTTCACGGATCACATATTGTCAAAGCCTGGCTTGGAGAATTTTGAGCATCACTTTGCTAGCATGTGAGATGAGTGCAATTGTGTGGTAGTTTGAGCATTCTTTGGCATTGCCCTTCTTTGGGATTGGAATGAAACCGACCTTTTCCAGTCCTGTGGCCACTGCTGAGTTTTCCAAATTTGCTGGCATAATGAGTGCAGCAATTTCACAGCATCATCTTTTAGGTTTCAAAATAGCTCACCTGGAATTCCATCACCTCCACTAGCTTTGTTTGTAATGATGCTTCCTAAGGCCCACTTGACTTCACATTCCAGGATGTCTCGTTCTAGTTGAGTTATACTATCCACAGGTTATTTAAAATCTTATACAAGAAAATGAGGAAGATACAAAAAAAATGGAAAGATATTCCATGCTCATGGATTGAAATAATTAATATCACTAAAATGTTCATACTACCCAAAGTAATCTATAAATTCCCCACAATCCCTATCAAAATTCTAATGGCATTATTCTGAGAACTAGAATAATTCTAACATTTGTATGGCATCACAAAAGATCCTGAATAGCCAAAGTAATCTTGAGAAAGAACAAAGCTGGATGTTATCACGCTCCTAATTTCAAACTTTAATACAAAGTGACAGCAATTAAAAAGTACAGTATTGGCATAAAAACAGACATAGAGATCAGTGGAACAGACTTCAGAACCCAGAAATAAGTTCACACATATGTGGACAATTAATTTATGACAAAGGAGACAAGAACATATAATGGAGAAAGGACAGCCTCTTTAATTATAAGTAGTGTTAGGAAAATTCCACAAAGAAGAATGAAACTAGACCACTACCTTACATCATACACAAAGAAATAACTTGAATGTAACATTTGAAACCATAAAATTTGGAGATGAAAACAGAGGCAGTGAACGCCGTGACGATGGTCTTAGCAATGTTTTTGTGGATCTGACTCCAAAGACAAGGGATATAAAAGCAAAAATAAAGAAGTGAGACTGTAAGTTAATATTCAACATATATAAAGAACTAATACAACTCAACAACAAAAAGACAAATAACCTGAGTAAAAAATGGGCCGAGGATCTAAGTAGACATTTTTCCAAAAAAAGACATCCCAATGGCCAACAGACACGTGAAAAGATGCTCAACATCACTACTAGGGAAATGCAAATCAAAGCCACAATGAGATAGTACCTCATTCCTGTTAGACTGGTAATCATCAAAAAAAGACAAGAAATAACAAGTGTTGGAAAGGATGTGGAAAAAGGAACTCTAGTACGTTGTTGGTGGGAATGTAAATTAGTATAGCCATTGTGCAAAACAGTATGGAGAATCTTCAAAAAATTAAGACTAGCACTACCACTTGATCCAGCTATTTTACTTCTGGGTATGTACATGAAGAATAAGAAAATACTAATTCAAATAGATATAGATATATGCACCACTGCCCATGTTCATTGCAATTTTATTTACAATAGCCAAGATTTGGAAACAGCCTAAATGTCCATCAATGTATGACTGGATAAAGAAGATGTGCTATATATAGAGAGAATGGAATACTACTTGGCCATAAAAAAGAATGAAATCTTGCCATTTGTGACAACATGGATCGACATTATGGATATTGTGTTAAGTGACATAAGTCAAATGCAGAGAGATACCATATGATTCCATTCATATGTGGAATGTAAAAAAAAAGACAAGATAAATGAATTGTTTTTTTTGTGTGTTAAGTGATATAACTCACTTATAGATACAGAGAACAAACTCATAGATACAGGGAACAGAGTAGTTACTAGTAGGGGAGGGAGCTGAGAAGTGGCAAAATGGATAAAGGGCGTCAAATGTATGGTGATGGATGGGAATTAGACCTTTGGTGTCCATCATCTTAATAGAGTATACAGATGTCTAATTACAATGTATACCTGAAAATTACATAATTTAATATACTCATT
The DNA here is from genome assembly GCF_029378745.1 of Bos indicus. Lineage (NCBI taxonomy): Eukaryota > Metazoa > Chordata > Mammalia > Artiodactyla > Bovidae > Bos > Bos indicus. The sequence goes on from NC_091789.1 coordinate 114,559,839, forward strand.
TTACTTAAAAGAATTCTATATACATATACAGATGAACACACACACATGTTTTACATGTATTATCTAAAATGCTAGTTCCAACACTAACTCAGCTTCAGATATCAACACACAGTTTCCTCAAGGAGGAAATTCAGACACAAGAGGCAGCTACTAAAAGTGCCTTTGTTCCCTGTTTTTCACTCAACAAACTAGACTTTGCAAAGTAACATATTAAATGCCAGAAATGGAATTTTGTTGGTGAAATCAGCACACTGTCTAGAATGATGTGTTTTCATAGACAGATTCGCATAGGTGAAATAAAAAGTAATTAAGGTTTATGGATTGGCTGAATCTAGGGTGGAAGATACTGTACACCTCTCCACAAAGAGTTTTGAAGAATCTAACGAGGTTGGTAGACTTTATGCTTTGGAATCGAGCCCAAGAACATTTCTCTTGCTACTCGTTTAAGAACATAAACTTGGCTGCACGTTAGATGTACTTGGAATGCTTTTTAAAAGCTGCAAATGCTCAAGCCACACCTCAGAACAATTAAATTAGAATCCTTGGGGGAGCAGTCTAGGCATTCAGGGTTTTTAAAGCATCCTAGGTGATTGCCATGTACACCCAAGTTTGAGAACCACAAGTCTGAGAGGATATACAGTGATGATTACTATAATGTTTATAGATCACAGCCTCTGTAATGGTTTTGGATCTGTCTAGGGTGACACTTTCATGCTAGGAGGTAGCTGAAGTACCTAGAGGAACAGAATTCTGGGCTTGATGGAACCTATATAATAGGCTGTATGAACTGTTTTATATCTGCTTGATACTGAAGGTTTGATTACTCTATGTCTGTTTATATGGCAGCATTTGTTCTAAGACTTAAGTTATCCTGATAGAAAAGTTTAAGAGGAAGCAATTATTCTTATCCAACTTTTGGGCAGCACTCTCTGTCAAAAATAAACTAAGGGTTGGGCAAAACCCAAATTGGTCTAAGTCAGATTGCAGTGGGTGCCAGGGATGTAATCTGTTACCTACCTAACCACAAGCTGTTTTGTTGCTATTCATATAGATAGTCACTATTTTAGGATACTAAATTCTGGACAAAGACTTAATTACCATATTCTTCAAAGGGTAGATACATTAGATAAATAATTTATCTCTAATCAGGAAAGCAATACTGTCCTAGGGTAGAGAAATATTTATTGGATATAGTCACCAACCACAGGAGGGCAAACACATCCCTATCTTTTTGCCTCTGTAACTGAACAAAATTTTGAACTTTATCTTTCATTTCAACTCAGTGGTAGAAAATTTTATCTTTCAAATTCAAGGTACATTCAATTAATTTCTTGTTTTCCCTTTCCTTCTATTTGTTCTGAAGTGATCTGTATTCCAGGGGGATTATAAAAAAGTTGGCATTTGGGATGGATGAATAGATGGATGGATAGATAGGTAGATACATAATGTATAACTTAATATTAGAACTAAGAACCCATGCTGGCTTTGGCTGAGATTTATAATCTTAATCAATTTTAATGACTGACATCTATCAACTACCTCTGTGGCTCAAATGCCTGTATTCTCAAATGCCCATTTTACTTCAAGCTAATATGTGCATTCGTTTTCCTGTCATTTTGAGGGTTCAAAGTCTCCAGGCCACTCTTACTTGTTTTTATATCCCTCTGAAGGGAAGATACCATCTCAGATGCTCTCTGATCTACTACATTGAGGGACATGCACTTCCACTTGCTACTCTAGATTTCAGATGGTGGAGTGGCTTTGTGACTTCTCCAGGGGCCTTTCACTAACCCCTCTTTATGTTTGGGTCCCATTAACTCTGTCTAGATTTCTCATATGGACCAAACCCTGATACATATCCCTGGAATATTTAATCCACAATTTAACTCCCTTGATCAGCTCTGACAAATGCATGGGTTCTTTATCTGCCCATAGGCAGGAAACTGTTCTCACATCCTCCTACAGTCTTTTGAGTTAAATGCATATAGCATAAACTCTAGGTCTGCTTACTTCAAGGTTGAGTTTCCTGGCATTCGAAAATGTCAGGTTTTCACAACTTGTGGGTTCTATGAGTTTATAAAATCTACTCAGAAACTTACTCAACTTCTTCAATTCCCAGAGGAGCTAACCTTTTCCTGACTCTTGGAATACTGGCAACCCAACTGGGTGGCATGCTGAAAATTGTTAAAAATAACAGAAAAAAGAAAAACCTTGGCTGTTGTCAAAATATTGCCACCTGCCATACCTGTATGGAGAAGGCAATGGCACCCCACTCCAGAACTCTTGCCTGGAAAATCCCATGAACCGAGGAGCCTGGTAGGCTGCAGTCCATGGGGTCGCAAAGAGTCGGATACGACTGAGCGACTTCACTTTCACTTTTCACTTTCATGCATTGGAGAAGAAAATGGCAACCCACTCCAGTGTTATTGTCTGGAGAATCCCAGGGACGGGGGAGCCTGGTGGGCTGCCGTCTATAGGGTCGCACAGAGTCGGACACGACTGAAGCAACTTAGCAGCAGCAGCCATACCTGTAACAAAGACTTGTACCTTTGAATGACTGGGATAGAAATTGGTAACAATTTATCAGAATATCTGTATTAGCTTGTGTTTAAAGTGACTTCTAATAAGAAAACCAAAGCTCTGATATATTAAGTGACATGTCTGAGATCACAGTGCTAATTAATAGCAACACTGGGAACAGAAATGTGCAGTGTTTTCCTGTTGCTGGAAGCTCTAAACTTGGACAGGAGAAACAGAAAGTGGTTTCTAGCTGTAAAAAATAAAAACAAAAAACAGATACTTCAATTAAATAGGAGACCAAAAGGAAACTCTCATGCCCTACGAGAACTATATAGTCTGACAGGTAGAAAGAAAAAGACATGCTTTTTCTTGGCAAGGATTCAGCCAATGAAAAGCCCTGGATATTTGTTGACTGGCTTTCCCAACTTCCTTTCTCCTTCTATAAAAGCATCACCTTTCCTTGCCAGGTGGGCACTTGAACAAGGCTCACTACAGGTGCAGGCCTCAAATTGCAATTCTGTGCTGATCCTGAATAAATTCATCTTCACTGGAGAAAGATTTGGCAGTCTGTTTGCTTTAGGTCAATGCAGCTAGCTCAGTATCAATGATTCACAAACATGGCTTGCACTAGAATCAACCACAGAGCTTTGGCAAAATACATACGACTATTCTAGAGCAAGCATGCAGGTTTACCAGGCCTGGGTTAGGTTCTATGCCTCTTTATTTAAAAACAAACTCCACAGATAATTTCTAGGCTTTGTAAAAGAAACAAAGCTGAAGAGCATGGGTAATACGCATCTAATCAGCCTCAAATATTACCTTCCTCAGACATTCCTTCCAGGAGCTTTTTGCTGGTCTCTTCCAGATCCTAAAGCTACATGTAAAAGAATGAAATTAGAACACTCTCCAACACCATACACAAAAAGAAACTCAAAATGGATCAAGGACCTAAATGTAAAACCAGATACTCTAAAACTTCCAGAGGAAAAGATAGGCAAAACACTCTTTGACATAAATTGCAGCAATATATTTTTGGATCCATTTCTTCGTGTAATGGAAATAAAAATAAACAAATGGAACCTAATTAAACTTAAAAGCTTTTGCACAGCAAAGGAAACCAAAACGAAAAGACAATCTACAGACTAGGAGAAAATATTTGTAAATGATGCTGCCAACAAGGGATTAATTTCTAAAATATGCAAACAACTCATACAGGTTAATATCAAAAAACAAACAAACCAATCAAAAAATAGGCAGAAGACCTAAACAGACATATCTCCAAATAAGACATACAGATAGCCAACAGGCACATCAAATGATGGTATATATTTCTGATTATTGGAGAAATACAGATGAAAACTACAATGAGGTATCACTTCATACCAGTCAGAATGGCCATCATTAAAAAGTCTACAAATAATAAATGCTGGACAGGGTATGGAGAAAAGGGAACCCTCCTACAACTGTTGGTGGGAATGTAAATTGGCATAGCCTCTATGGAGAATAGTAGGGTGGTTTCTTAGAAAAGTAAAAACAGAGTTGCCATATGATCCTGCAATCCCACTCCCAGGCATATCTCCAGAGGAAACTAATTCAAAAAGATACAGATACTTTAATGTCTACAGCAGCACTATTTATTTATTACAATTTAAATTTATTTATTTTAGCAGCACTATTTATAATAGCCAAGACATGGAAGCAACCTAAATGTCCACTGTCAGATGAATGGATTAAGCAGATACACACACACACACACACACACACACGTGCATACATAATGGAATATTACTCAGCCATAAAAATGAAATAATGCCACTTGCATCAACATGGATAAACCTAGAGATTATTATACCAAATGAAGTAAACCATACAAAGACAAATACCATATTATACGATGGTATATACGGTATATATACCACTTATATGTGGAATGTTAATAAATGATACAAATGAACTTTTTTCCAAAACAGAAGGAGACTCACAGATTTAGAAAACAAACTTATGGTTACCAAAGGGGATGTACGGGGTGAGGTGGGGGAAGGGGCAGGGAGATGCATTAGGAGTTCGGGATTAACATGTATATACTACCACACATAAAATAGGTAAACAAGGACCCACTGTATAACACAGAAAGTGAAAGTCGCTTAGTTGTGTCCAACTCTTTGCGACCCCATAGACTGTATAGTCCAAGAAATTCTCTGGGTCAGCTGGAGTGGGTAGCCTATCCCCTCTCCAGCCGATCTTTCTGACCCAGGAATTGAACCAGGGTCTCCTGCATTGCAGGCAGATCTTTACTAACTGAGCTATCAAGGAAGCCCCATATAGCACAGAGAACTATACTTAAAATCTTGTAATAGCCTATAACGGAAAAGAATCTGAAAAAAAATACATGTATGTGAATATTAATATATATATAAATATATATACATATACCCAAATCACTTTGCTGTACACCCAAAATTAACACAACATAGTACATTAACTACACTTCAATTTTAAAAAAGAAAAAAGAAAGATCGAATGGGAGGCAACTTAGGTAGACACCAGGTCTGATGTAGGCATAGCTTGAGGCAGTGGTTTTAACACTGTTGTGTGCTTCAGGATCATCTAAGATGCCTGTTAAAAATGCACTTGGCAGGTGCCACTTCCAAGTTGACTGAATTGTTTTATGGACACTTGTAATGGGTAATTAATAAACAAGTATATGCTAGAATCTGATCTGAAGACTGCTTTTATTATAACCTGGAAGTGAGGCTTTGGGGGCTAGTCAACTCTCACTCATTTCAAATCTTTTGGCTGCTCTTGTTGTGTATCTATCAAAAAGAATCAATAGATGTGTATGACCAAGTTGGTCAGGTTTAGGTAAGCACTTATTTACCCAAGTGTTTATTTCCAGTACTTGAAACAGCCTTCCTTTGGAGGCAGCACACAGCCTGTTTTCTGGTCCTGGCTTTGGAATACAGTCTGGCAGTGAGTAGGAAGTGAGCCTTACTCGTCTGTTGGGGTTTTGGCAGGATAGCATGTAAAAACAATGCCCAAAGTATTTCTGAGCCTGCTCAGAGAAATACCAACACTTCCACATATATAAAATAAGCTGTGATGCATACTTACCAAGTGTTGAGTTTGAAGGCACTGAATTTGCTGATTGATAACTGCCTGTTTGGAGAACAGAACATACCTGCCAAGCACAATCTGCCACTCAATATTTTCCAGGGAACGCAGATGGCAGGAGTATTTGGACCTTTACAGCTCTGGTGACTGAGAGAATTTGTCTGTCGTTTAATTATTTTGCAGGTAAAACAGAGGACAGATGTAGCACACTAGGTCCATCCACAGGATGAGCCTGGGTATTGGCCCAAACCATCCTTCCTTGGCTCTTTGCATGAATCCCTGGGAACGTGGAGAAAAGATTCCAGAAATCTGTGTTGGTGAGGTCTGCAGCCTGCACTGCCAGACAAGGCTGCTGAGAACCACTAGGAGAAACCCCCTGTCAGGATAATTATTAGGGCAGGCTGCCCACCAATAGATTGACATCTAGCCAAAGGAAAACATGAGAGGATGGGCCCGGGTGGGGAATGGGAGGCACAGTCAGAGAAATAAAGCAGAAAAAGAACTGGAAGATGAAACTGCAAAATTAAAGGTGATCCTGGCAAGACAATAAGGAAATTCTACTTTGGCCAGGAACAGCCTACCTCCTGATTCACTTTGCTGTCTGCTCGAGATCCAGAGAAGCCTAAAGATAATGGAGAAGTCCAAACCACAAAAGAAGTGAAAGCTAAAAAGTGTGAAAAGGAAACAAAACAAAACAAAAAATACTTTCTAATGGAAAAAAATGTCATCCCCTTTGTGATAGGTTTTATTCACAGAAGTGACAGCGACGTAACTGTCTTGTTTACATACTTACCCCTCACTGCGCTCTGCAACCCTTGAATGGAGGCAGCATGTGGTATTTATTGTGGACTTTCTGGGGCAAGGCATGTTTACAAATGGTAGGTGTTTGTTGAATGAATGAACACAGTGAAATGTTTCTGCTTAAGTGGAAGGGTGGAGGACAGCAGGAGATGAGATATGAATTCTATGGCGCATGTAATAACACTCATATTTTAGAAATTGCATCCCTTTGTTCCCTTATTGTTTCTTTCCTCTGTCCCTTATCATTTATTTCCTTCCCTTTCCACATTTCTTTCTGTCCCTGCTCATTGATTTCTTTCCTTCCTTTCCTTCCCTCCTTCTCTCCCTTCTGAAATCGAGGGAACTGAGGCTAAAAAGGGCTAGTTGACGTTTCCAATTTCCTCCATGAAGGTGACGATAGAGCTGGGGCAAAGATAATTCCTCTCATCACCCAAGCCAGGACTCTTGTCTCCACATCACACATGCTCCCTCTAGTTTAGATTTATGTACAATTGAAGAGAGCCAAGCTGTCACCATGACACTGAATGAAGCTCCTAATTACTCTCTCTGCATTGCTCTGAAATTATGACATCTACAGAAATTAGTGGCACTTCACTCTCTGCTGTATTTCAGGCATAGGAAATGCTTGGCTGTGATGGCCATTAAGAGGACAGACATGAGTGATAGGAAACAAATTTTGTTAATAAGTATGTGTCAAAAAGTACAATACGTGTAGATGATCTACACAATAAATGTTTTCAAAAATTGACTGCTCTGAATTTCAATTACTATCATGAGCTTTGTCACACTTCAGCCGTATCCTCACAACACCCAAATTAAATGAAAATGTGAAAAATCTGCCAGTTCATATTTGTTTGAGTATACCATTCCATAAATGTGCATGTTGTTTTTCTAGCTAAATCCATCTGTTATTTTGGTATTGTGTAGACATATCCACAATTCTAATTTTATTTTTGTATTGCCTCTGAATATTTCAGGGGGCAGAAGTCTTGAATTCTCTTAGCCTCTCAGTAACCTGGAACCAATAGTAACTTAGCCATAGTTTTACTCACTAATATTAAAACTAGTAATAGATACCCTTCAACTATTTCATGGAGGATTAAGAGAACACATTAAATGACATTCAATGCATAGAGGAAGTTTTCAAAGGACCAGCAAAAAACATCATTCATTCTGTTTTTTAAGGGGAGTGAAATGGTGATGGTTGCTGAGAGCATAGGAAGTACTATGAGGAATCAACCAACTTTACTTGCCCTCATGCATATTTTTACTTTTGCCCAGAACTAATGAGCCCTGATTCTGCTCGGCAGAATCACTGCACCTGAAGTTCTACTGAGATTCTGCTCTAGCGTTGATTTTTTTTTCTCTTGCCTTTGCATCTTCTATTTAAATTTACTTTCTCATCTATGCTTTGCTTATTAGAAATTCTGCTTCAGGGGAACGGCTTTCATTTTTTATTTTTTACCTTTAGCAATGATTATTACTTGATGCAGTTTAATTTCAAGGATTGGAAGGGAAGAAGGCATGGACAGGTAGGGTTAATTTGGGGCCATTAGCTCATGAATCAGTTAAGTCCTTGGTGAGTAATAACCAAGAAAGCCATGACTAATAAACAAGAAACATAATACTGCTTTTGTTTGTGTGTATATGACATAGAATTATCTTAAGTTTTATTGGCTGTTTAAAAATATGAGAGAGACTTCCCTGGTGGTCCAGTGGTTAAGAATCTACCTTCCTATGTGGGGGATGTGGATTCGAATCCTGGTCAGGGAAAGAAGATCACACATGCTGCAGGGAAGCTAAGCCTGTGTGCTGCAAACTACTGAGCCTGTGTGCCACAACTAAAGGGAAGCCCATGAGCTGCAATGAAGACCCAGTGCAGCCAAAAATAAATACATTAAAAAATTATAAATGAGGTTAACTTTTTCTAAGTACTGGAACTTTAGAATAAGTTTTATCAAAGAAAATATCTGTCCAATATCCTTCAATTTTCTCCCTCATCTGATAGGAAGTGCTAAAACTGCTAACTGCCCCCCTCCCCCAAAAAAGAGAGATAAAACAAAATGAGTATTATAGAAAAAGTAGGTAGTTGAAGACAATTTACTGACATCATCTGCCTTACAAATTGTTATTACCTGAAATAAAGAGAAGAAAGCAAAGCTGAATCTTGAGCACTGGAAGAGATAAAAATCCACAAACCACTGTGCAACATGGCAAAGTTGAATGAGACATTGGTGAGAGGGTGGATGGAATCAGCTTGTAAGGTTTTGTTGGGTTTTGCCAGGGTTGAACATAAAGTTGTCCCAAGGGAAGCTAATGTGCCATAAATCCCTGTATCTGATTGGATTTGGAAAATTACCCCTGAGCATACATGGAGGTTTCCTTTGACTAAACAGATTTTCTGCTGCTGCTGCTGCTGCTGCTGCTAAGTCGCTTCAGTCGTGTCCGACTCTGTGCGACCCCAGAGACGGCAGCCCACCAGGCTCCGCCGTCCCTGGGATTCTCCAGGCAAGAACACTGGAGTGGGTTGCCATTACCTTCTCCAAGGCATGGAAGTGGAAAGTGAAAGTGAAGTCACTCAGTCGTGTCTGACTCTTCACGACCCCATGGACTGCAGCCTACCAGGCTCCTCCATCCATGGGATTTTCCAGGCAAGAGTACTGGAGTGGGGTGCCATTGCCTTCTCCGAAACAGATTTAGGGCTTGTTAATACATTTCAGGGGGAAGGCAATGGCACCCCACTCCAGTGTTCTTGCCTGGAGAATCCCAGGGACGGCGGAGCCTGGTGGGCTGCTGTCTCTGGGGTCGCACAGAGTCGGACACGACTGAAGCAACTTAGCAGCAGCAGCAATACATTTCAGTTAAGCCTTTTCTAATGGACATCTGGGATTGCTTCAGAGATTGAACTATGATTCCATAGATGGAAATCAACTTCTCTTTGAATGGTATACTTATCAGATTTAAATGAACTTTAGGTTAAACATTCTTCCTCTCCCAAAGTCTAAGAACTGCTGAAAATGTTTTTTCTTGTTGTTGTTGTTTTTTCTTTATCCAAAATGAGTTTGCAGCTTTTCTTTTTTAAATTAATTTTTATTGGAGTATAGTTGATTTATCATGTTGTCCTACTTCCTGCTGTACAGCAAAGTGATATATATATATATATATATATATACACACACACACACACACACACACACATATAGATATATCTCCACTCTTTTTTAGATTCTATTCCCATATCAGTTGTTACAGAGAATTGAGTAGAGTTTCCTGTGCTACCTAGTAGTTTCTTACTAGTTTTCTATTTTAGATACAGCAGTGTGTGTATGTCACATGCATTGTATGTGTATTTAACACTTTATTAACTTGTGACTTTTTGGGTTTCCTATGATATGAAACAATAAAACTCATCTTAACTCAATAACTTCCTGTTTTTTTTTTCTTTTTTGTTTTTTTTTTTTTTTTGGCTTTTATATAATCCTACAGTTTTAAATACTAAAGACTTTGAAGCAGCTTGTTAAACCCATAGACCATGGATTTAGATGGCTTTGATGCACACCCCATTCCTACTACTGACTGGAAAGGAACCATTAGGCCACCATCTTTTTCAGTTTTCTTATTTGGTAAATTGGGAGAGGGAAGTAGTATGTGGACTCTTCATTGACAGAGTTGTGAGAATTTTATCATACAAATCTTCCTTGACTCAATGGAATAGGGGTTATGCTCCTATAAACCCATCAAAAGCGGAAAATATCTTAAGCGGAAAATGCATTGAATATGCCTTATCTACCAAACATCAGAGTTTACCCTAGCCTACCTTAAACATGCCCAGAACACTTATATTAGCCTATAGTTAGTCAAAATCATCTAACAGAAAGCCTATTTCATAAGAACATGCTACTAACTCATGTAATTTCTTGAATAATATACTGGAAGTAAAAAAGAAAATGGATGTATGGGTACAGAAAGATTATGAGTGCATTGGTGATTCACCTTCCTGATGGCATGGCTGACTGGGAGCTCTGGCTTGCTCCCACTGTCTGGCATCACAAGAAAGTATTGTTGGACACATTCCTAGTCTGAGAAATATATAAAAATTCAAATTTCAAAGTATAGTTTCTATCAAATGAGTATAGCTTTCGCACCATCATAAAGTCAAAAGATCCTAAGCTGAACCACCATAAACTGGGACTGTCTGTACTCCAGGTGTCAAGCTCATAGTAAGCAATAAAGGTCAACTATTATAATTATTATATAATTAGTATATAAAACTAATTTCTCTTCTCTCAGTGACTTGATCCTTATCATAAAATGCAAGTGGATATTTAGGACTGATGTCAGTGAGATGGCAGGATAGGAACTGTCAGACCTTGTTCCAACTGATTTACCAACAATATATAGTCCAGAAAGCCTTTATGAGAAATCCAGAGACCAGTGAAGATGACTGAGTACCCCAGGAAAGGGTAAAGCCAAGAATAGTCACATTGAAATGGGTAAGAAAAACTGTTGCATTTCACCCGCGATAGCCATTCTCCAAAGCCAGCATGGCTTGGGGTGACTGGAAGAAAACACTGAATTCAATGCTTCTTTGGAGGGTAAGAGAAGAGTGGAACGTATGGCCAGTGTTCCAGCCATTCAAGGGGCTGCCCGAGGGACTGGCTTCTGTCTCCCTTGACTAGGAGTGCTGATGGGGAGTTAGCTTACTTTTGAAGCCTGGGCACTGGTGAGAAGAAAGTAGAGCTTATTGCAGGACCAAAACACCCAGGGATCCACAACAGACAATGGAGAGAACGTGACATTACAAGACCCTAAAAAACAAACCGGAAAATGTGTATAGTTGGGAAATTGCATGAACAAGCAGAAGAGAAGACACAATGTCAGAAAATGCTGAGGAGGGCCCTAGAATCGATAGCCAAGTTGACTGGTGAAGGTTTTCTATACAAAGCCAGTTCATAAAGACTAGAAAAGTTGATGTTTTTTTGTTTCCAAAACCCAAATTCCAGAAAAAAACAACCAGGCATTTGAAGACACAGGGAAACATGGCTCAACTAAAATAAATAAATAAAATAAGTAAATCAATCTCCAGAAACTGACCCCAAGGAAACAGACATATATGAATTAATCAACAAATAATTCAAAATAATTGTATTTTGGAAGCGCAATGAACTTCTGTCAGAAACAAAAACACAGAAAATAACATGTTGGTGAGGATGTGGAGAAATCAGAACCCTTGTATACTGCTGGTTGGAATGTAAAATGGTGCAGCGGGTATGGAAAACAACATGGAGGTTCCTGAAAAAACTAGCAACAGAATTCTCATGTGATCCAGGAATCCCACTTCTAGGTATGCAGGCAAAATAATTAGAAACTAGTTCTTAAATAGATATCTGCACACTTATATTCATTATAGCATATTCTCAATAGCCAAGAGGTGGATATCCATGAGAGACAGAAAAATGTGTCATATATACACAATGAAACAGTATTCTCCCTTAAAAATGTGAAGATTGGTCTTCTCAGGTGGCTCAGTAGTAAAGAATCTGCCCACTGATGCAGGGGACACGGGTTCATTCCTGATTCTGGAAGATCCCACATGCTGTGGAGCAACTAAGCCCACGTGCCACAACTACTGAGCCCAGGCTCTAGAGCCCGGGAGCCGCAACTACTGATGCCCATGCACTTTAGAGCCTGCGCTCCACAACAAGAGAAGCCAACGCAATGAGAAGTCTGCACACCACAACTAGAGAATAACCCCCACCCTCCAAAACTAGAGAAAGCCCACGTGTAGCAATGAAGATCCAGCAGTCAAACAAAAATAAGTACTTTTTTTTTTTTAAGTGAAATCCCATTCTATGCCACAATATTGATGAACCTTGTAGATACTATGCTAAGATAAATAAGCCAGTCACAAGAGGACAATTACTGCATGATTCTACTTACATGTGATATCCAAATTAGTTAAATTCTTAAAAAATAGAATCACAGTTGCCAGGAGCTAAGGGTATGGGGAAAAACGGAGTTGTCTTTCATTAAAATCAAGACAATGTGCCCCAAATGGAGTTGTTAATCATAAGCCCCATGTTACCAAACCAAGACTTAACTGAATTGCTGTTTCAGTTCTCCCAAAAAAGGAATCTTAAACCAGTCACTCATGAATCACCTAATTAGTACTTGTTAGATAATGTGCCTAATAGACCCCTGCTACTGTCTAAAGGAAAGTGACCTTGGAATAATTAGCCCACTTTTTTTTTCCTGGTCTAGTATAACTTCCTTGATCCCACTCTTTTCTGCCTAAAAAGTCTTCCATTCTGTACAGCTTCTCAGAGCTCCTTCCTATCTGCTAGACTGAAGGCTGCCTGATTTGCAAATCATTGAATGAAACCAGTAAGATCTTTAAATTTTACTCTATTGAACTTCACTTTTTAATACTTTCGATGGGTGGTTTCAGTTTTACAAAATGAAAATTTTCTACAGATCTGTTGCACAACGTGCTTAGAGTTAACACTGCTGTACCTGTACTATACACTTAAAAATGACTAATATTTTAAATTTAGTTATGTGTCTTAATAAAAAATTTTCATATTAGAGTGAGCTCTAAAACATTTATACTTCATCTATTCCCTTTTATTCCTATGCCAGTAGAGTGTCACAATTTCTCTTATTGTCTCTTCTCGAACTTACCACTACTTCCATTTCCTTTGTCATTTGAATTTTTCATTCACTGCCAAATGTTTGAGAATAATGGATTTCAAATTTCTTTAAGAAATATTTATAAGAAAAGTACACAACTCTGAAGATTCAATCAACAGATGCTGGTCTAAACCACAACTGTTTCTTCATGCTACACTAACCCAGAGTGATAATTAGCTCTGAGTAATCTATTGTTCGGAAGGAAAAAGAATTTTCTTTCTTCTTTTCTAGTTTCTTTTCTATAATAAAAGATTAATAGGAGAAAAACAAACAGAAATTTAAAAACACATATACCTGCTGTATACATGGGAAAGTGGCTTCCCTGATGGCTCAGCAGTAAAGAATCCGCCAGCAGTGCAGGAGACCAAGAGATGCAGGTTCAATCCCTGGGTCGAGAAGATCCCCTGGAGAAGGAAATGGCAACCCACTCCAGTATTCTTGCCTGAAAAATCCCATGGACTTACAGTACAAATCATTGCAAAGAGTCACACATGACTGAGTACACACATGGGAAAGATCCAAAAAACCTGAGTAACTTCCTGAAATGGCCCAAGCCACCACCTTAAATATCACTTTCAGCTAAAGGCAAAACATGGTGGGGGTGGGGGAACCAGTTATACGAGGTTATCAGGCAAAGTACATTAACCAGAGTATGTTTGTTTTGCAGATTCAAGTCACCACCTTCTGCATCAATAAGAGTGTCTAGAGGTTCTTTTCTTTTTTTGTCATTCTCCTCTTACTGGTACAGACAGGGAGAAAGACACTCTTGCAAATGGAGATTCGCTTTATAAATTTATCTTGCAAGAGGTTAATATCTACTCAGATGTCAGAGCTTCTCTTGTGTCTACTTCTCAAAAATAAGCAGCTCAAAATAATCCTCATGCCAAAGAGGCATATTTTGGGGTGGCATACTCTGCCAATAACCTCAGATTTGCAGATGACACTGCCCTTATGGCAGAAAGTGAAGAACTAAAGAGCCTCTTGATGAAAGTGAAAGAGGAGAGTGAAGAAGTTAGCCTAAAGCTCAACATTCAGAAAACTAAGATCATGGCATCTGGTCCCATCACTTCATGGCAAATAGATGGGGAAACAATGGAAACAGTGACAGACTTTATTTCTTTGGACTTCAAAATCACTGCAGATGGTGACTGCAGCCATAAAATTAAAAGACGCTTACTCCTTGGAAGAAAAACTATGACCAACCTAGACAGCATATTAAAAAGCAGAGATATTACTTTGCCAACAAAGGTCCATCTAGTCAAAGCTATGGTTTTTCCAGTGCTCATGTATGGATGTGAAAGTTGGACTATAAAGAAAGCTGAATATCAAAGAATTGATGCTTTTGAACTGTGGCGTTGGAGAAGACTCTTGAGAGTCCCTTGAACTACAAGGAGATCCACCCAGTCCATCCTAAAGGCAATCAGTCCTGAATATTCATTGGAAGGACTGATGCCGAAGCTGAAACTCCAATACTTTGGCCACCTGATGTGAAGAACTGACTCATTTGAAAAGATCCTGATGCAGGCAAAGATTGAAAGCAGGAGGAGAAGGGGATGACAATGAATGAGATGGTTGGATGGCATCACTGACTCAATGGACATGAGTTTGGGTAGACTGTGGGAGTTGGTGATGGACAGGGAGGCCTGGTGTGCTGCAGTCCATGGGGTCACAAAGAGATGGACATGATCGGGCGACTAAAGTGACTGATACTCTGCTACCTTTCAGTATAAACCAATTCTAAAACTAGGGAGGGTATAGTAAAATGTACCTCCACAGTTAGTAAATGTAGGGGAAAAAAGTAAAGAAAACCACTAGACTATTAAGGTATGACCTAAATAAAATTCCTTATGATTATGTAGTGGAGGTGATGGATAGATTCATGGAATTAGGTCTGGTAGACAGAGTGCCTGAAGAACTATGGACGGAGGTTTGTTAACACTGTATAGGAGGCAATTATCAAAACCATCTCCAAGAAAAGGAAATGCAAGAAGGCAAAGTAATTGTCTGAGGAGGCCTTACAAATGGCTGAGAAAAGAAAAGTAAAAGGCAAAGGAGAAAGGGAAGATACACCCATGTGAATGCAGAGTTACAGAGAACAGCAAGGAGAGGTAAGAAAGCCTTCTTAAGTGAACACTGCAAAGAAATAGAGAAAAACAAAAGAATGGAAAAAACTAGCAATCTCTTCAAGAAAACTGGGAGATACCAAGGGAATATTTCATTCAAAGATGGGCACAATAAAGGACAGAAATGGAAAGGACCTAACAAAAGCAGAAGGGATTAAGAAGAGGTGGCAAGAATACACAGAAGAACTATAGAATAAAGGTCTTAATGACCCAGATAACCATGATGATGTGCTCACTTACTTAGAGCCAGACATCCTGGAATGTTAAGTTAAGTGGGCCTTAGGATGCATTACTATGAACAAAACTAGTGGGGTGTTGAAATTTCAGCTGAGCTATTTAAAATACTAAAAGATGATGCTGTTAAAGTGCTGCACTCAATATGCCAGCAAATTTGGAAAACTCAGCAGTGGCCACAGGACTGGAAAATGTCAGTTTTCATTCCAATGCCAAAGAATGTTTAAACTACCATACAATTGTGCTCATTGCACATGCTAGAAGGTAACGCTCAAAATCCTTCAAGCTATGCTCCAACAGTATCTGAATTGAGAACTTCAAGACGTACAACCTGGGTTTAGAAAAGGCAGGCAAACCAGAGATCAAATTGCCAATATCTACTGGATCATAGAAAAAAATAAGGGAATGTAAAAAACAAAAAAACAAAACTACTCCTGATTCATTGACTATGCTAAAGCCTTTGACTGTATGGATCACAGCAAACTGTGGAAAATTCTTCAAGAGACAGGAATATCAGATCACCTTACCCATCTCCTAAGAAACCTGTATGCAGGACAAGAAGGAACAGTTAGAACAAGACATGGAACAATGGACTGGTTCCAAATTGGGAAAGGAGTATGTCAAGGCTGTATACTGTTACCTGGCTTATTTAATTTCCACACAGAGTATATTATGTGAAATGTTGGGCTGGATGAAGCACAAGCTGAAATCAAGATTGCCAGGAGAAATACCAATAACCTCAGATATGCAGATGATACCACCCTAATGGCAGAAAGTGAAGAGGAACTAAAGAGCCTCTTGATGAAGATGAAAGAGGAGAGTGAAAAGGCTGGCTTAAAATGCAACATTCAAAAAACTAAGATCTTGGCATCTGGTCCCATCACTTCATGGGAAATAGATGGGGACAGTGACAGATTTTATTTTCTTGGGCTCCCAAATCACTGTGGATGGTGACTGCAGCCATGAAATTAAAAGATGCTTGCTCCTTGGAAGAAAAGCTATGACCAACCTAGACAGCATATTAAAAAGCAGAGACATTACTTTGCTGGCAAAGGTCCATATAGTCAAAGCTATGTTTTTTTCCATTTGTCATGTATGGATGCGAGAGTTGGACCTTATGGTCCAACCAACTCTTTCTTTATAGAAAGCTGAGCACCAAAGAATTGATGCTTTTGAACTGTGGTGTTGGAGAAGACTCTTGAGAGTCCCTTGGACTGCAAAGAGATCAAACCAGTGCATCCTAAAGGCAATCAGTCCTGATATTCATGGGAAGGACTGATGCTGAAGCTGAAACTCCAATAGTTTGGCCACCTGATGCAAAGAGTCAACTTATGGGAAAAGACCCTAATGCTGGGAAAAACTGAGGTCAAGAGGAGAAGGGGGTGACAGAGGATGAGATGGTTAGATAGCACCACAGACTCAATGGACGTGAGTTTGAACAAACTATGGGAAATAGCGAAGGACAGGGAATGCTGTCCTACTGCGGGTCATGGGGTTGCAAAGAGTCAGACCTGACTTAGCGACTGATCAACAACATAGTAAAGGCAAAGCTGTATCACACAAAACAAAAACCAAACCAAACCATGAACTGAATGTCCACACCATAACATGATTTTCTCATCTGGATGGTTTACCTTTTTGCCAATTGTCTTGTTGAAACCTGTCTTATAGATTTTCCTTATCCTCTGTGAAAAGTGGCTAAAATAACAAAGAATGTAAATCTGACCTTTTTTTTGTAAAGTGGAATTTCCCATTTCCATTTATAAGTTATTGCTTTGCTGGGATTATCAGTGTATTTAGCATATCACTTTACAATGACTTGTTAAAGAAAGACCAGGCACAGGTCAATATCTGAGGTCGCTTTGCAATTGATTTCATTTTTTATGTTTTTATTCTTGAGTTTCCTCTCCACACCAAACACTATATTAGAAGCATAAGATTAAAACAAGACAAAACAAAAAAAATATAGTCCACAGCTTTATCTTAAAGTTCCTTGTCAGGGATTATCTTTAAAACTCCACTTGAATAAATGTAGGCACAAAGGGACTTGATCCACTTTGGTAACCAATGTTCCTCTAGTAGCCAGTGGTGAAGCCAGGCCTCTGAGACAAGGGGCACCATGGTGTTCTCTCTGCCAGGCTCTGTTCTCCGTGGTGGTCTCCTTCATCTTCTGTAATCCATCTTCCACAAGTTCTTCAGCCCAGCTCTCACAGCTCTTGTCTTCACAGCTTCACCATTAGAGAGGGGCCGAGCAGAGCCCACATCCCAGAGAAGGCCCTGACTCCCTGGCACATAGCCCGCCCCTGTCACTGTGTCTAGGAAGATGCTCACTTGTGACTGGCAGCCTCCACCAGGTTCCTTTGTTGCAGTGAGAGCACAAATGACTAAGCTGTGTGTCTGCTCTGAACGTTATTAAGTATTTTGTGAGATCAAAAATAAATTTGGAAGAGAATCGCCTCCCCCTGGCCTAGGTTAGTTGAGTAAGACAAAAAGGTATGGATGGATTCAAATAATATCCTGTGAGGCTATTTCTCACAATTATTATTCACCCACCTATTATTACCTTTCAAAGATAAAGTTTAAAGCAGCCCTGTTTGGAGTAAATAACTGCTTTTCCATCTGGACATAATCATCTGTATATTCTTGATTTAAAATTACTATTGGCATCCCGCAGTTTTCCCAAATCCACGGCTACATTTTGCTTGTGATGTTTTATGTCTGGGCATCTCTTTGGGTCAATTCTGTTAACTGACTTCTCCACAGGAAGAAAACCATGTCCCACCCTGGCATGTGGGAGGGTTTTATCTCATGTTATAGAATGTTTTATATGGTATTCATTTAAATTTTCCTTCATGTGATGGACTGCGGATCTCTCTCTTCTTGTATAATGCCAGTTTGGTGCTAAAGGGAAATGTGAAGCTTTACAAGTATCTTTTCTTTTTTTTTAATATAAATTTATTCATTTTAATTGGAGGCTAATAACTTTACAATATTGTTATAGGCATCTTTTCAAAAGAAATATTATCCATGAACTCTAAAGCAATAAAAAAAAATTCCATGGAAGATGTAGTAGAATGAGGAACAAATCTAGATGGTGGGAAGAAAAAAACCCTAGAAATACCATTTTGGTTTGCTTGACCAAAGGGGGATAATCTGAAAGGGTAAGCAGCAGTGTGCTGAGGCATTTGGATGACGATACCACACATGGAAAGAGTGACTCTCCACATGGCAGGTGTCTGAACAGATCATAAAGGGCTGAGTTGGAGGTGAGAGATTGACTTTTGCATCATAGGAACATCCTCAAGGAGCTTGTGCTGAGGAAACGAGGGCATATAGGCTGAATCTGCAAATGCCTCACAGTTTTCATGTCTCGCTCTCTAAGTATAATCTCCTGTGGCTAGTGAATCCCCATTTTCTCCCTGGTAATCACAAATGGTTTTAGCAGTGAGGTTCTGGTATTTTATTCTTGATTTGTTACAAATGGTCGTTAAAAGATGAATCATTTGTGAGTGCAGTGAGGAGAATAAAACTCAAGACTTCAGTGCCTGGTTTACTGATCACTGCACACCAAGCACAGCAGCCCCCGATGGCAGCAAGTGTCTGTGGGTCTTTACAGGGAAGCAGAGAAAACCCATTGCCTTCTCGGTCTAGTAGATGTGATGCTATCCAGCTGCCAACTACCAGGCTGCTGGTGCCTGGCTAGGGTGGAAACTGCTTGTTCCTAAGAAGCAGTTGATGAATAATAAGTCATAAGAACATCCCTGCAAATAACCTATCAATAAGTATGACCAGCAGATAAGGCTTCCTGTTGCTTTACTTACAATGAAATTTAATACTCTGTTTCTGGGGAATAAAATTGAACCAGGGCCCATCAGTTCTGGCAACTAATGCTTTTACTTGTGTCATCAAGCCTTTTTTTTTTTTTCCTGAAAAGGGTGTAGAACTTTAGTGGAGTATCCCAAGCACCCCTGTGTTGTTAGATGATGGTTAACATTTTTCAACAATAAAGCATTTGTACATTAAGGTATGTACTTAAAAAAAAAAGATATAATGCTATCGCACACTTAATGGACTACAGTATAGTATAAGCATAATTTTTATATGCACTAGGAAATAAAAAGAAGTTAATTTGTGCAACTCACTTTGTGATGTTTGCATTACTGCAGTGATCTGGAAGCAAACCTGTGATATCTCCAAGGTATGCCTATACTCTTGGATTAGTCAGTAGTGATGACCTCTCTTCCTTTTCTTATATTGCCAATGTGTGGCTGCTGCTGCTGCTTTTTTAAAATCAGCTGCTCCAGGTAAACAAATCTTGGCTCTCTTTCTCTAGATGTGCTTGTCTCTTCAGATTAGGGGGTAGCAAGATGGCCTGTGACCTTAGTTCTTTGATGGGTCCAAGAAAAGGCATTCCAGTCTGTCCAGCTTCTTCTGATTATAAGTACAGGGATGATGACTTTCAAGCTCTTCATGTGTTTGTGCTAAAACTAGAAATGCAAACATTTTTATGTATAGATTAGGCTATTTGCATCCACAAAGTCAGATATATAAAATATAATGTATTCTAGTTTATTCACAAAATTAAAATTCAAAGTTAAAATATTTTTAGGAAGAACATTTTATATCCAAGGAGAACATACATGGCAGAGCTGAGATAAAACTAAGCTTGCACTAAATTTATGCGAGTATAATTGCATCTGAGTGAATTTGGTTCCCAGCAAACATTTATATACCCCAGACTGTGTGTGAAATGATGCTGGGCTCCACCAGTACAGGAAGCACAAGGATAAAACTATCAAACTCAGGGAGCTGACATTCAGCCGGAGATAGACCAGTGAATAAAGAATGTGACATGTTATAAAAAAAAAATGAGCATGGTGTTATGGGAAGAATGAGGTAATCCTCAACATCAAAGTACAATTTTAGAATTAGTTTTCATATAGTCATTTAGATTTCTGTCTTCCGCACTCCAAAATGCACTGAGTAATGGGGCTTGCCCCCTAGAGACCACGAGACTTTGCAGGGTGCCAGGGACATATGTTAAAAGGAGTTCTGCACACAAATTGCATTAGCATCAGTGTTAATCCCCATTTCCCTAATCGGCTTATGGAAAGACATCTCCAATATTGACATTTCTCTACTTTATCTTCTTTTCTAAAAACCATATGATCTGGTTTTGACAGGAATACACATATTTAATTCTCAAGAAAACTATATATATTTGAGGTTTCAGAGTGTTAAATGATTTTTTAAAAAGCAGTATTTTTGCATTCTTGAAGAACAAAATGTGATACACAGTCTCAGAAAACAGAGAGACTTCTACAAAGAATAAGAGAATCACCTGACTGCCATCAGGACAGGCATTGCCTAGCAACCGTCTGTGATTTGCATTGATTAAGTCAGCAGGTTCCATGGTCCCAAGGAAAAAGACCTCTGTATTATTCTTTAAAATACTTTTAATTTGCGGTCAAAGTTTATACTCAATTATCTCCTTTTGCTTTTATACTGTCCTCCAGATCTAAGCGTGGGATGGTATGTGTGTCTTTGCATTTTGACAACACATATAGTCCACTTGTTTATAAAAAATGCTACAACTCTGAGATAGCTCTCAGGCCACTTAATAAAACTGTCATTTTCACCTATTATTATTTTTATTTTCCTTTTCTCACATCCTCACCTCACAGACAACATGTGCCTCATTTACAAACCACACCAGAAATACTGATTTTTCTTGGTAACTTAACAGCAGTGCCTCTCGATTTTTATACTCTCTACAAGGCTAAGGAAGATTAGAGCTTTAAAGACCATACTGAAGTGCTTTCATAATTGAAACTGGAGTCACAACATCTTAGTTTTCATCTTTCAGGGACCATCCTTTGTTTTGTTTTGTTTTGTTTTTGCTAGATCATAGATATGGACCAGAGATATGCACCCAAGTGGATGACTGACAAGAGTTCTTTTCAGAGACTAGCCGTGGGGTTCCGGACTCAATGTTCATGCCAAAGCCTAGTGAGCAGTGTTCCTTTCCTGCCCTCCTTTCTTATGGCCCTCTCATGAAAGCTGTGGAGAATTTGAGAGGACCAAAACTTATACTTCTCAGCACACTGTATTTCCCTCTGTACGTTCACAATCTGAAGTGGCCTTTAAAATGTCTATGTACCTCTGGCTTTTCCCTTTCTAAACACTCCAACATGAAACCTGAATGGCTCCCAAGGTGAGCCCTTGGCTTTGCCTTACAAGCGCTGGCCAGCCAGCCAGTGTAGTTAAAACAGGGCCTGATGATGGCCTCTGTGAGAGGCTATGTTCAAGGCTATCAGCTCTGAGTTCAGTCTCTCCATCCATTAGCACACCAGACACAGTTAAAGAACAGAAAACAAATCTTAACCTGTCAAGTTTCAAAGAGACGTATCTCTCTCTTCCTTTATTAAAGGGACTGGCTTAGTAACTCTGAAAATAAAAACCCTGTAGTTCTAGTGCTTTATGCCTTGTCACATCACCATGTATAAAATGCATTAACCATATGATCTGTTCTTCCACTAAGGAATGAGGGCCAGTTTCCAGGCAGGGTGGCAGAAACCCTTCATTTTCCCTGGTGGAGTTCAGAATGGACCAAACTCTGCAGTGAACTCACTCCTTTTCCATGGAGATCAGAGTTGCCAATATCTGCATCTACATATGCTCTCTCGATCTTCCAGGACATACCTGAAGTTGATTTGAAGGAAGCTTAGGAATCAACATTAGCTTAAAGCCTTAGAATGTGTGGTCTCTACCTGAGCAATTTTGTTATTAAACAGTTTTTGGAAGAGAGAACACATGAAAAAAACCAGAAGCTGAATCTATCAAATGTTCACTGGGTTGTTCAAATATTTTCCTGTGAGAATAAACTAATGAATTCATGGATCATTGGTATATAAACTGCTCAAAAATCCCTTTGGTCTTCTGGAGGCTACAAAAATGAGACCACAATGATCCACTTATTTTTTTCATTTAGCATCCACTGATTATCCAAAACATAATACCCAATGCCCTAGATATCAGAAATACAAATACTATAAACACCTTCTTTTATATATATAAAAAGGATATGCATGCCTATGTATATGCATAAGAAATGCATAGTCAATCAAAAACTGGCATATATTTGTCACATCAAGTTGTAGATGTCAGCTTTCTATGCAAATTAATTCCCCAGGATGATTTAATTTCAAGTGCTTTTATTCATAAAATTATGTGTTTGGCTTTTCCCCACCCCATTCCACATTCTTAAGCTTATGTTATTTAAATCTGAAGAAGAAAAATAAGTAAAGACACCACGTTCAGTAAGAAACACACATCAGGGAAACTTAAGGGCTTGATATATTACCACAAGTGAGCTATAAAATGGAGCGTTTAAGCAATTCCACACCTATCAAGCTCTGAAACATGCAACAAAAAGAGGCTATGGTGTTTTCTTGGTTTAATTATTTTTTTTTCTAATTTTATTTTATTTTTATTTTTTTTTTTATGTATTGCTTTTATTTTTTTATTTTTTTTATTTTTAATTAATTTTATTTTATTTTTAAACTTTACATAATTGTATTAGTTTTGCCAAATATCAAAATGAATCCGCCACAGGTATACATGTGTTATATTAAAGGATTTCTTTCACTCTCCACCTGATTTTGCATCAACAGACCCAACCAAAAATGCAAGAGAAACCTCTTTGTTCCGAAGCATATCCTCCATGGCCACTGTTTCTACTGTGACTGTTGGAACTTGTTGTTAGTGAGGTAGGAGATGGACGAGCCCCAGGCTAAGCAGCTGGAGTTTGTCTCCTATGGATAGATATTCCAAGATAAAGATAATGGCAGGACCTAGGAGGAGCTGAGTCCAGTTTGGATAAAAGATAAAGAGACCATGTATTTCTTATCCTTGAGGTCAGAGAGACCTCCCTGACTACATATGCACAGAAAGGCTCCTTGGGGATCAAAAAGGGAGGGACACCACCCTGTAATAGGTGGTGTCAACCTCCCTATAGGCCTCTGTGCTGGACTCCATCTTGGCATGTTGGAAAGGGACCTTGCACAGGTCAGGTGTGGAAAAAGAAGTGAGATCATTGGCCAAAGGTAAAGAAAGACCTGGAAGAACTGCCCTAAATAAGTGCTTTGAATTCCTTCTCTGGTGTGCACCTCCTCATAGGGAGGACACCTACACTCTTTCTCTCCCGGTATGTGTCGCTCTGTCTTAAAAAAAAACAAACTGTTTCTCTGTGTGCTCTCCCACTTTTTGTGTTGTGTCTTTAATAATAAACTCTGTACTTGTTTTGACAGTTTTTGCTTCTTTGAGAAATTCACTTTACAATGGGAGCAAGAGCCAGGGCCACTTTGCTTCTAGCCTCTAGCCCCTGGTGGACTGGTGGCTAGGATTCCTGGTTTTCACCCAGGCTACTCAGGCTCATTTCCTGGGCAGGGAACCAAGATCCCACTTGAAGCCACCACTCCCTGCTGTCTACTTGTGATAGCTAGGATTGTTGATTGGGGCCATACTGTTTAAGGCAGATTGGCAAAGAGAGATGTAAAGGGTGGAACAGTCAGTGAGAAGGATGCTGTTCTCCTGTAGGTGGTTTGAACTCAGAAATAATTGAGAGCTTCAGAAAGGAGGGATGAGCCTCAGAGAACATTAAAGAGAACTGACCAGTCTATCAATGAGATAAGAGGCATAAAAAATCATGTTTTTAAAAATGGCACCATACTTATGTTTCCAGTCAAGATATATTATTAAGGACTAGATTTACCCTTTCACATAAAACAAACGTAGGGAAAAAATGGCCAAAATATATGAAGAACGAGTTCTCAACGGATCATTCAATCAAAGACAGTGATTGCTGAGATTTGGAAAACAAACTGGTCAACCTAATTATCAAAGATTTATGAGATAAATATGATTAAAAAGTGGCAACACATATCAAACATTGGGAGGTGGGACAGGTTATGTGCCAGAAAAGTAAGGAAGCATTCAGAGACATTAAGACAGTAAAAACAGATGCAGGGTAATGTTTTAGTTTGCGGTTTTATGTTACTTTGATTTTTTGCTTGTTTTATTTTTGTTTTTTTCTAGACATATGCTCTGGGCTTCCCAGGTGATGCAGTGGTAAAGAATCTGCCTGCCAATGCATGAGACATAAGAGACATGAGTTCAATCCCTGGAGTAGGTAATGGCAACCCTCTACAATATTTTTGCCTGGAAAATTCCATGTGCAGAGGAGCCTGGTAGGCTACAGTCCATGGAGTTGCAAAGAGTCAGACATGACTGAACACAAAACACAACACAAGACACATGTTCCAAGTTTAAAGGTGAGATGGCGAGGCCCCAAACACTCCAATCTCTGGCCAAAGTTCCATAAATCAGGACCAAGATAAATGAATTAAAAATCATATTGACTGGTGGCAGCTGTACTTTAAAGGGGATAGTTCTCCTCCAAGGGATCAAATCAAACGAGTTCCACAACAGACCAATTTTCCCTACAGAGTTGTTGAGATGTATTTCATTTTTATCTTATACTAGATCTTTAAAACCTAAACAGTTTTGAAGGAGTAGCAATTTTCTACCAAGTTGAGGTAGTGAATAACTCAGCTTGAATCCTCACATGTCTTCAATTTTTACATAATAGGTGTAAAAAGCAGATTTCTAAGAAATAATTATCATTTTTCTGTGTTTGGAACATTCTCTTATTATTAGTGACCTAAGTAAAAATAAATTCACAAGCTATTAACATTATTTCAATATTCACAAAATAAAAAAGAAAACTCCTTTAGTTTTAGCATAAACACACACACATCTTCCCACTAAATGTTCTCTCGTTTTTATGACATTCATTTGCTCATACATAGCTGTGATTTCTGCCAAGCTTCTAGTGAAACAAGACATATTTATGACTAAGACTTTCACAGTTTCAAAAAATTTCAACTAGATAGTTGAGAAACTTAATATCTTCCTCCTCTAAATTCACTATAATTCATGGATATATCAATGTTGAGCAAATGTGAATTTCTTGTTGTTGCCAAATTTACAATCAGTACTTTATAGTTAGTGGATTAAGAACATCTTTAATTCTCTCTTGAGTTTGATAGAAGAGTAACTTGATTTCTTTGACCTGCTTTTGTAACTTTCCCTTTATGGTATTAGCTCATGGGGTTTTATATTATTTCTCCCAATGGAAAATATAAGACTTCCATAAATGAGGCCTTGATATTTAAAATGTTTATTGCTTATTAGGTATACAATTTGCAAATATTTTCTCCCATTCTGCAGGTTGATTTTTCATTTCATTGACTGTTCCTTTTGCTGTGCAGAAGCTTTTGAGTTTAACAGAGTCTCACTTGTTTATTTTTGCTCCTGCTGTCTGCTTTTGGTGTCATATTCAAAAATTCATTGCTAAGACCAATGTCAAAGAGCTTTTCCCATAAATTTTCTTCTAGGAGTTTTATGATTTTGAGTCTTAAAGTCTTTTATCCACTTTCAGTTGATTTTTGTGTATCGTGTATGCATGTGTGCTAAGTTGCTTCAGTTGTGCCCAACACTTTGCGACCCCATGGACTGTAGCCTACCAGCCTCCTCTGTCCATTGGATTCTCTAGGCAAGAGTACTGGAGCGGGTTGCCATGTCCTCCTCCAGAGGATCTTTTCAACCCAGGGATGGATCCCGCGTCTCCTGTGTTTCTGGCATTAGCAGGTGGGTTCTTTACCATTAGCACCACCTGGGAAGCCTCGATGGTGTATGGTAAGGGTACAGTTTCATTCTTTCTCATTTTGGGCTGTCTGATGAGACCTTACAAATAGCTGAGAAAAGAAGAGAAGCAAAAGGCAAAGGAGAAAAGGAAAGATATATCCATCTGAATGCAGAGTTACAAAGAATAGCAAGGAGAGGTAAGAAAGTTTTCCTCAGTGATCAACGCAAACAAATAGAGGAGAACAATAGAATGGGAAAGACTACAGATCTCTTCAAGAAAATTAGAGATACCAAGGGAATATCTCATGAAAAGATGGGCACAATAAAGAACAGATATGGTATGGACCTAACAGAAGCAGAAAATATTAAGAAGAGGTGGCAAGAATACAAAAAAGATCTTAATGACCCAGATAACCACACTGGTGTGATCATTCATCTAGAGCCAGACATCTTGGAGTGTGAAGTCAAGTGGGCCTGAGGGAAGCATCACTATGAACAAAGCTAGTGGAGTTGATGAAATTCCAGCTGAGCTATTTCAAATGCTAAAAGATGCTGCTGCTAAAGTGCGGCACTCAATATGCCAGCAAATTTGGAAAACTCAGCATTGGCCACAGGACTGGAAAAGGTCAGTTTTCCAGTTTTCCAATTCCAAAGAAAGATAATGCCAAAGAAGGTCCAAACTACCACACAATTGTACTCATCTCACATGCTAGCAAACGAATGCTGAAAATTCTTCAAGCTAGGCTTCAACAGTACATGAACCGACAACTTCCAGATGTTCAAGTTGGATTTCGGAAAGGCAGAGGAACCAGAGATCAAATTGCCAATGTCTGTTGGATCATAGAAAAAGCAAGAGAATTCCAGAAAAACTTCTACTTCTGCTTCATTGACTATGCTAAAACCTTTGACTGTGTGGATCACAACAAACTGTGGAAAATTCTTAGAGATGGGAATATCAGACCACCTGACCTGCCTCCTGAGAAATCTGTATGCAGGTCAAGAAGCAACAGTTAGAACCCAACATGGAACTATGGACTGGTTCCAAATTGGGAAAGGACCAAGTCAAGCCTGCATATCATCACCCTGGTTATTTAACTTATGTGCAGAGCATATCATGCTAAATGCTTGACTGGATGAAGCACAAGTTGGAATCAAGATTGCCAGGAGAAATATCAATAACCTCAGATATGTAGATGACACCACCCTTATGGAAGAAAGCAAAGAGGAACTGAAGAGCCTCTTAATGAAATTTAAAGAGGAGACTGAAAAGCTGGCTTAAAAGTCAACATTCAGAAAATGAAGATCCTGGCATCCGGTCCCATCACTGCATGGCAAATAGATGGGGAAACAATGAAAACAGTGACAGACTTTATTTTCTAGGACTCCAAGATCTCTGCAGATGTTGACTGCAGCCATGAAATTAAAAGACACTTACTCCTTGGAAGAAAAGCTATGACAAACTTAGCATATTAAAAAGCAGAGACATTATTTTGCCAACAAAGGTCCATCTAGTCAAAGCTATGGTTTTTCCAGGAGTCATGTATGGATGTGAGAGTTGGACCATAAAGAAAGCTGAGTGCTGAAGAATTGATGCTGTTGAACTGTGGTGTTGGAGAAGACTCTTGAGGAGTCCCTTGGGCTGAAAGGAGATCAAACCAGTCAATCCTAAAGGAAATCAGTCCTGAATATTCATTGGAAGGACTGATGCTGAAGCTGAAACTCCAATACTTTGGCCACCTGATGCAAAGAACTGATTCATTGGAAAAGACCCTGATGCTGGGAAAAGTTCAAGGCAGGAGAAGAAGGGGACAACAGAGGATGAAATGGTTGGATGGAATCACTGACTTCATGGACATGAGTTTGAGCAAGTTCCAGGAGTTGGTCATGGACAGGAAAGCCTGGCGTGCTGCAGTCCATGGGGTCACAAATAGTCAGACATGACTAAGTGACTGAACTGAACTGAAACCATCTTCCATACAACATTTATTAGAGAGACTATCCTTTCCCCATTGTGTGTTCTTTCTTAAAATTGAGATATAACTGACATAATACATCATATTTATTTTAGGTGTACATCAGAATGATTCAATATTTGTACATATTGTGAAATGACCACTACAATAAGTCTACTTAGCATCTGTCACTATACATAGCTACAAAATTATTTTTCTTGCAATGAGAACTTTAAAAATTTATTCTCTTAGCAACTTTCAAGCATATTATACAGTATTATTAACTACAGTCACTGTGCTATAATTACTTCTCCAGGGTTTATTTATTATAACTGGGTAAAATGGGTGAAGGCAGAAACAGATAAAGGTGGTCAAATGTATAAACTTCAGTTATAAACTTCCCATTGTGTATTCTTGGTGCATACGACAAAGCAAATACTATAATAATCTCACTTACATATGGAATCTGAAAAAAAAGTCAAACTCATAGAAAGAGAGGGTAGAAAAGTGAGTTGCCGAAAAGTGAGTTGCTAGAGGCTAGAGGGTGACAGAAATGGAGAGATGTCAGTCAAAGGGTATGAACTTTCAGTTGGGAGATAAATGCGTTCAGGGCATCTAACCTACAGCATGGGCTTCCCTTGTAGCTCAGTCAGTAAAGAATCTGCCTGCAGTGCAGGAGACCCAGTTTCAATCCCTGGGTTGGGGAGATCCCCTGGGGAAGGAGATGGCCACCCACTCCAGTATCTTTGCCTGGAAAATCTCATGGACAGAGGAGCCTGGTGGACTGCAGTCCATGAGGTCGCAAAAAGTCGGGCACGACTAAGTGACTAACACTAACCTACAGCATAGTGACTATAGTTAATAACACTATACTGCATATTTGAAATTCTCTAAAAGAGTGGATCTTAAATATTTTCACCACACACAAAAAGTGATAACTATGTGAGGTGATAGATGTGTTAATTACCTTTACTTTGATAATCATTTCACATGTATATATCTATCAAATTGCAACACTGTATACCTTAGATATATACCATTTTAATTTGTCAATTATATCACAATAAAACTGGAATAAAATAAAACAAAACACAGGTTCATTGCTTCCTAACATTCCCATTTGGCAATGAGATCCAGGATTGCACGGTCATTAGATATGCAATGTATTTGAATATAAAATTTTTCTTAAACATGCGTTGTCAATATACATAGATAATTTGGTTTCATTTTTGAACATGTGACAAACAGGATACTAATTCTTAGATGGTTTAGCTTATAGGTAATTCCAGAAGAGACTCTGGCAACACCCATACACTCCTATAACAGTTTCTATTAAGAAACACAAACATATCACTCCTATAAGCCCAAGCTTCAATCACTCCTTTGGACCCAGAAGGAAGGATGGTAGTAAAATCAATACTACTGTACTTCCACACAGCTTTTCTACCAGGCCTATAAACTCATCTGACAGCACTAAGATCCGCCAGTATGTCCTACTTCCTGATATTTATCATGTATTTAACAATTATTTTTATTATAAAATTAATGATCAGTGTAGAAAATTTGGAACACCTGAAATTGGAAAGAAGTAAATAAAATAACTACAGTTCTATATTCTAAAGATAACTTTTATCATTTTGGTGTGTTTTCTAGAAATATTTTTTATCTTTTTGTTTTCATTATAATATCATGAGCTCTTTTCACATCCTTAAACATTCTGTAAAAGGAATTTTAATGGCTGAATTTTTTTTTTTTACTGTATGCAGGTAATACAGAATTTATTTAACCACATCACTATAGTGAATCTATTTTAAACATTTTTTAATATAGTAATGTGGTACATGTGCTGGAATATAATTGTCTAACTCACAGTAGATACATGCTTTATGCATTTTCTTTTTAAAATCACCTAGCCTCCTTGCCTTGACTCACTATTCTATCACACTATCTTGAAAACAGTACTTAGTCATGGGGTGTTTTCATGACCTAAGCAGGTCAATCCAAGACATTTTCTGGTTTGATAGAGAGATGCTAGGAGGATAGGGAAGAAATGCTCTTTTATCTCTGGAGTTCCTAAAGCAGACAAGGTGGAAATCTGCAGCTGCTGGGGTCTGTATTTTC
Organism: Bos indicus; assembly: GCF_029378745.1. Classification (NCBI taxonomy): domain Eukaryota; kingdom Metazoa; phylum Chordata; class Mammalia; order Artiodactyla; family Bovidae; genus Bos; species Bos indicus. Next base: position 114,590,098 of record NC_091789.1, read on the forward strand.
CTCTCTGAGAGGAAATCTATTTGAAGAGTGGTCAAGTAAAACGAGCAGAGAGAAACGATAGATGAAGTGCAGGAATGTCCTGGCATATACTGGTTCTTGCTCTCTGAAATTGGGTCCTGGGGATTTCAACTCCTCCTTCAATTTTGTGACCTTCCTTACTAGTCTTCATAGCTTTAGAAACAGCTGGTAGGAATGTTAATTGTTACAGACACTATGGAATACAGTATGGAGATTCCTCAGAAAGCTAAAAATAGACTTTCCATTTGAATCAACAATCTGGGCATACACCTGAAAAACTGAAATCACTACTAGAAGAGATAGCTGCACTCCCATGTTTACTGCAGCATTACTCACAATATTCCAGATGTGATAATAACCTAAATGACCACTAACTGTCCACTGATGGATAAATGAATAAAGAAAACAATACATTTATATATTACATGCAATATTATGCAGCCAAGAAAATGAAGGAAACCCTGGCATTTGTGCTGACATGTATGGGCCTGGAGAGCATTATGCTAAATAAAATAAGTCAGAACAAAAAAAAAAAACAAATACTTTATGATCTTGCTTATATGTAGGAATCTAAAATAGCTGAACTCTTAGAAACAGAGTAAAATATAGTTGCCAGGGGGCTGATGGATATAGGAAATGAGAATATGTTGGTCAAAGGTACAAACAACAGCTGTAAGATGAATAAGTTCTGGAGGCCTAATGTACAGAAAGGTTACTACATTATACACTTGAAATGCTGAGCAAATGCATCGTAAACATTCTTACCACAAAATTGTGGTAATTATGTGAGGTGATGGAGGTATTAAACAACCTTATTGTGGTAATCATTTCACAATATATACGTTTATCAAAGCATCATATTGTACATCTTATACTTACACAATGTTGTATGTCATTGTATCTCAATAAAGATGGTTTAAAAAAATTCTAAAAAAGAAGATGCATGACCTCTGATGTTTTTCCTTGATATGTTCTGCTGGAAAAAAACAAGTGTCAGTAAATTTGTTGGCAAGTTCATTTTGAATCACATCTCTTGATATCAGAAATGAATTAAAAAAAATAATAAAAATAATAAAAAAAAGAAATGAATAGCTTGTATACTGTTACGAATCTAAAACTTATCTAGTGAAAAAATTAACAAGACTGTGCTCAGGGTTTAAAAAAGACAATTTTCTGGGAAATTTTCCCTGGCTGAAAATGTCTTTACTGATTTCACAGACCTGGTTATTTCTTTTTTCTTTACTTTATTTACTCCTATATTGCATACCTCACTATTACATTTTATTTAATAGTCATTCTGTGAGTAGTAGGCCTCAGTCTTGAATTTCATTCATCTGTAACATCTTTCTTTATATTTAATTTTACTAAAGTTCATTGAATTTCTAAATGGATCTCCTTTGTAATATTTCTATCTTTATCTAGTTACATATAGTCATTTTCCATAATGGCAGCATGAAGTATCATTTACATACAATATTCAATAATTTTGAGATGCTAAACATTTCATCAACCTCCATAAACAGTGTATGACTTTTAAAAGTTAAAAAGAGGATGTCATCAGTAAAATACAAACATTGACCTCTATCAACCAAGTTTCCTGGGCAAGAATCCAAAAAGTCTAGGGACATTATATCTGATAGTGAAAGTGAAAGGTGCTCAGTTGTGTCCAACTCGTTGCAACCCCATGAAGTATATAGTTCATGGAATTCTCCAGGCCAGAATACTTGAGTGGGTAGACTTTCCCTTCTCCAGGGGATCTTTCCAACCCAGGGATCGAATCCAGGTTTCCTGCATTGCAGGAGGATTCTTTATCAGCTGAGCCACAAAGGAAGCCCAAGAATAATGGAGTGGGTAGCCAATCCTTTCTCCAGAGGATCTTCCCAACCCAGGAATCGAACCATGGTCTCCTGCACTGCAGGCAGACTCTTTACCAACTGAGCTATCAGTAACACTAGCCTAATCAAAGATACCTGCCTAAGAAAAGGAAATTCTATTTAGTGTCTGGTTAACAGCTAGTCCATTAATGATATTACTTCTGTTTGTGAGAACAAAGAAGAATTTGGCAGGAGAGGAGGTAAGTTAGAGAGGCACACTGGGGCTCTGGAGGGGTCACCTTTCAACAAGGCTGTCACTCCATCTTCCCTCTTATCTGTCTACACTCAAGAGAAAGATAGGAAAGTAGTGAAGAATCTGATACAGAACAGTCACTATAAAGCTGCTGATGGATAAAGGAGTCTGTGAAATATTCAGCACCAAAAACACAAGCTGAGAGAGAGAATGGGCTATTACTTCCTTATACTTCTACTCAGAGATTTTCAGACAAGAAACTATTTAAGGCAAGTTGACTATAAAATATTTTACCAGATGAAGAAAAAAATACATACATATTATCAACTTGTTTTTATACAGTTTTCAAAGATGGAGGCATAGCTCCCCAAATGTAGCCCTCAACAAACAGGGACTCAACTACATGTGTTGTTCGAGAGAGTTCCTAATGTTCTGAGCTCTGTGAGCTTGCTTTATTCAGAGCTCATGTCATTCATCTCTGTTACTGCCTTTTCTTGCATTTGAACAGGAGATTAAAACTGAACACTGCAGGCACAGTGAGTAACCAAGCAAAAAAACAACTTGAGTTACTTCAGTTCTGTCATTTTAAGCCACTAGTTGGAATTTTCATGAGTATTTCATTATTTTAAACAGTGAAAAAATAGTGCGAACTGCAAAGTATAATGGTTTTCTTCTGTTAAGTAAATGTTTTGGCTTGCACAGGAACTATTTTGATGAACTTGAATCTTTATTATTCAAATTTAGGCTCCTAAAATGGCTTGTTCTTTAGATTTGAAACAACAAAAAATCAATTCCCTAAATGAACTGATTTCATGTTTCTGGATATGATCTGATATATAAAAATTTCAATAATAATCATGTCATTCTCTGTTTTTCTGTTACATATTTTTTTTGGTTTTATAATTATTACTGACAATGTTTTCTGTTTTGATTACTGGGGTGTTAAAAATATCTTTTCCATGTATGTATGGAAAAACCAATACAATGCTGTAAAGTAAAATACATTAGACATGCCACCATCTCATCCATATCATAGCTGCTTTACTCCCTTTTACCTTTGTGAATTTTTGCACATTTCTTCCACTTTCACTCCTACCAGTTAATGTCTGCCATCTTGTCTAAATACTGATGAAATCCAATGCTTTATATTATATTGACACTGACTGACACCAGTTGTCTATGATGCCTTTTTCTTTCTTTTAAGTCACAGAATTTATGTTTTAAGTCTTGTGGTTACACATGATAAATACAAACACTCTGACATGTTACAAACAAGTGAATTAAACAATTCCTGGGTGTGCTCATTCATTTAAACAAGTATTTACCCAACTGTACTTTCAATATTCCTCATCTGCCACTCTATCACACACGCCACCCCAAGACGCACTGATTATGTGCTATCTCCTCTGCTTATCACCTAGATGACAGCATAGCTTGTTTCTTGTTTTACTCAGATTCTCAAGTGACAGTTTATCAGAAAGACTTTGTCTTCACCACCTATAAAAATAACCCCCATCTCTTTTATTCTTTTACCCTTTTACTCCCTTTTCTCTATGGAAGTTTCTACTATTTGTTCACTCATTTATTATAATCTCCTAATATTCTGTGAGCTGCAAAGCATGAACATTGCCTGTTGTATTACCACCATATTTGGTAACATTGCCTAAAAGAGTGCCTGGCATTAGGAAGTACTCAATAGTTCTTGAACAAGAAATGCTCTGATCTCCAAGAGGTTCTAGAAAGGAAGAAAACATGTAAAACACATTGTATGAAACCCACCTTCTCTCCATTTTTGAGTTTGATGAGTGAGAAACTGGAACAAATGTTTTTAATTAGGAATTACAAAGATAGACAGAGTATAGGCCTCTGTATATGTGTGCCAGGGCTACTGTAATTAAGTACCATAAACGGAGTAGCTTAAACAACTGAGCTGTATTGTCTCATAGTTCTAGAGACTACAAGTCCAAGATCAAGGTATCAGCAGGGTTAGTTCCTTCTAGGGGCTGTGTGTGTGTGTCAGTCATTCAGTTGTGTCCAACTCTGCAACCCCATGGACTGCAGCCCGCCAGGCTCCTTTGTGCATGGGATTCTCCAGGCAAGAATACTGGTGCGGGTTGCCATTCCCTTCTCCAGGGGATCCTTCTGAGTCAGAGTTTGAATGTGGGTCTCCCTGCACAGCAGGCAGATTCTTTACCATCTGAGTCACCAGGGAAGGGGACCATCTATTCTCAGCCTCTCCTCTAGCTTCAGGTAGTATGGGGGCAATCTGGCAATTATAGCTTATAAAAAAGCATCACCCTGATCTCTGCCTTCATCCTCACATGGCATTCTTACTGTATAGGTGTACGTCTCCAAAACCCCCTTGTTATAAGGATGCCAGTCATATTGGATTACAGCCCATCTTAATGTCTCCATCTTCACTAATCATATCTACAAAGGCCCTATTTCCAAATAAAATCCCTGAGGATTAGGACTTCAGCATATGAATTTTGGGGGAACACAATTCAATGTGTAATAGCCTCCTTGACAAATCAAAGAGAGATGGGAAGTCTACAGGGTCTCCTGGAGGACCATGGAGGTACAGCACAAGATTAGAAAAGGGGGGCGGCATATTCTAGGCGGAAGGGATGATGGCCTACAACCTTCCATTTACCCTCCTAAGGGTCCTATGATTTCAAACAAATAGCAGACCACCCAAAAGCTCAAGTGATACCTCAAGAGAATACTAGTTTAGAGAGAAACTGCTGGCAGATCCATAAATGTCTTAAAGCTAGTTCAAGGGAACGCTGCACCGGCTTTGGGGCTCAGCCAATTTTGTGAATTTCTGCTGATGGCAGGGTGAGCAGAGACAAACCCAAAGGCTGGACTGCATGAGTTATATCACCTTAGATTCCAGCATGGGACGAATATAGAGCAAGATGGAGAAAAATGCTGTCTTCTCACTGGTGACGCTGGTGTTTGTGTAAACGAGTAGGATTTAACATCAATTCCAAAAGGAAAAAAAAAAAGAAGAATCCAGGTACAGAAGTTTTCTGAGTCAAAGCTGAAATGACTGAGAAAAAACACCAAAGTAACTAGGCTTATCTGGAACTGAGAAGATCGTAATAGCAATAATAATACTAATAGTAGTAATAAAAATAACAGTGTCATTGTTACTGCATCAGAGAGAACCAGATCCTGATATAGAATATGCTGTGACAGAAATTAATTTGTGGAAAGAAATAAAAGCTATGTTTGGTTACATAAGGTCTAAATTTATGGTCTATTAAGTCTGCACCCAGCAAGTTTTCTTTAACCAAGGAGACTCTAAATGATAGAATATTGGATGGATAACTTGCTATTGACGTACTATTATGAATAACTGGACAGATGTGCAGATTTTACTGGAAAGATAAATATTATGGCTAAAATTCTTAATTTTTTTTGTGTGTGTCAATATGGTCAACATTCCTTACTAATCTCTATGTGTGCTCAGTTGCTCAGTCGTGTCCAACTCTTTGTGACCCCATGGACTGTAGACTGTAAAGCTCCTCTGTCCATGGGACTGTCTACGCAAGAAGACTGGAGTGGGTAGCCATTCCTTTCTCCAGGGGACCTTCCCAATCCAGGGATCGAACCCATGCCTCTTATGTCTCCTGCATTGGCAGGCAGGTTCTTTATCACTGTGCCACCTGGGAAGCCCTGCTAATCTTTATTAAATATCAAATATAAATGGGTTACCTGGAGTAACATAAGAATAGGACTTTTTTTTTCCTGTAGCTTAAATTTCCTCTACAATACATCCTTCTAATGGTTACTTATGACTACTTGGTCACTCTTTAAAGCAGATAAAGTTGCTCTAGGAGACGTGACCACAGCCACCCCCATTTCCCACCTGCTGGTCCTTGGCCTTGGCCACCATGAGCTGACTCAGGACAGTGTCAACTCGGCCTTCCTCTCCCTTGATGCCCTTTCAGGTTATGTATGGCCATTGTACCTCTTCCCCACTTAGTACTCACTTTTCCCCTTTACTGAAGTGAAAAGTAGGTTTTATTCTAGAAAGACTATGAAGGCCCTGGTTTTATAAGTTCAATGGCTCTTACAGTAACTCTTCATTCAAAGGAAAAAAAAAAAGGCTTCCTAAATATGTTTTGTACTATATGTATACATATATATAAACACACACATATATCTATAATATACACATACGTGTGTCTGTATATATATGTGTGTGTATATATATATATATTTAGGACTATCATTCTCTTATTCTCTTTCATTCTCACTCCTTGCATCTGTTCCCTTCTGTAACGATACCATCTTTTCCTTCGGGAAGCCTAATCTGCCACCTGTGAGGATAAGGCACACGAGGGCTGCAGCAATCTCTCCTGTGGCTCCATGTCGCCTTCCCTGAGTCAATGTACCGCAGATCAGGGTCCTAAATCGTGAGCAAGTTGTGCCTCCTCTGACTGCCGAGTTGGATGCACAATCTCAGGGCCACCTGAGTAAGAACCCTCTCTGTGATTTGGTCCCTCCCTGACGGCCCCTTCCTTCTAAGCCCTGGGTTCCAGTCATTTGGCCTCTTGGCTTTTCCTAGGCTGTCATGACTACAGTGAAGAATGTTTCCTCTCTTTCCTTATTCTCACTACCTTCTTATAGGGATCTGTGGGAATCAACACACTACATCATCCCACAAAGATGTAAGACCCTCTCTTTTTAGGGTCTTTCATATCTCCAGTGTTCTTGCCTGGAGAATCCCAGGGACAGGGGAGCCTGGTGGGCTGCCGTCTCCGGGGTCACACAGAGTTGGACACGACTGAAGCGACTTGGCAGCAGCATATGTTCTGACATTTCAAAATGAAGATTGGAACTTATGACAGTAGTTAGGATCGCTCTAAAGGAGCATATTGTCTGTGCTTACTGTAATGATGGGCTTACTGAGGAGGTTTTATACCAATTGGTAAGGGACAGAAGATGACTATTTTGATTTTATTTTTTGTTCTTACTAAATAGAGTGAGAATTAACTTGCAAAATATTCACCTTAAGAAGAGGGTAGTCTATTGGCAATATTTCAATGTATACGTGAATAAGCAAGTAAAGGTGATTTATAAAGAAAAATGTGTACTATTCTAATCAACAGTTATTGTTATCATTCACACTGCCCTGTCACATAATTCTCTACTTAGGTATTTTCATACACCCAGACAAAATTTGGATAACATATATAATATGTACATACATATTATATATCTCTTTAATATTTGCATATATTACCCACATATAGTAAATCTATCATATGTATCTGCTATATACTTACTCTATATCATGCTTACATACTTAATATATCATATTTATGTATTTTGTAATATACACCTTACATATATCATCTTATATACCATGTAAAAAATGTATACATATATTATAGTTCAAATATCTTAATTATTTTCATACATGATGTGATTCTTTTTTTAACAGACAATTTTTGCCCTAGGAAATGAAAGCCAAATGAAAACATTTGGAATCTTGAAAAGACCTGTGTTAGACTCTTAAATGTTAACGACGCTATGAATTTCTAAGCTGTGTGCAAACTAAACACATTATTAGAAGTGCTAATATTCAAATGTTGTGAAAATCATGGGTGGGAGCACAAGAGAGGCCTGCGGTGTGCAGCGGAGCCCTCCTGGGGACACAGATGAAATGAGGACGTCAGAGCGGATGGTGACGTGTGTGGGAAGTTCTCCCTGGGGCAGGATACAGATTTCTCCTCTCACTTGTCTGATGCTGCAAACAGGGCTCATTTCACCCTAACTGGAGCTTTCCTCATTATTATTTCTCACTTGGCAGACACATGCAGTTTTCTGCAGCGCTCGCCAGTCTAGACAGGTGTGATGTGCTGGGATGTTGAAAGGTGAAGGGGCAGAGCCCCTGAGGCTCCCTCATGAGTGTTGCAGGCAGGTGTCTTTAACTTGGTGGCTGGTTGGACCTGCCAACTGAGAGCGGTGTGTGAGAGGTAAAGTCAGCTGTCCAGCAAGAGGCTTGATGCTGGCTTCATCTTGGCCTTTATCAAGTGCAATGTTTTTTTTTGTTTGTTTGTTTTTAAAGTGTGGTGGCAGGAATTCCAGAGGGAAAGATGGAGCTGTGGCAAGTTGTTAGGATCTAAGATGACGCTACAGGACAAGCCTGGAGAAGCTCGTGCTGGGACCGGCCTCAGAGTCTCTGGCCACAGCTTGTGGAGGCGCTGTGCTAGCTGCTATCTGTGCCTTTGCACATTCTCAGTTGTGCTTGTCAACTTGTCATCCTGGGCTGCAATTACCTCTTTGCTAGTTTATTCTCTAATCTGCATCACCTGCAGTGCAAATCCACTTCCCACTGCACATCGTCCAGCGGCCTCTTGGTGACTCCAGCTCCCGGGGCATCACTTTCAACACTGGGAAAATGGCTTTTCCTCATTGCCTTGCCCTTCCCCTCTTCCTTTTCATTTCGATGGCCTTGTCCATACAAATATGATCTACTTAAGGTAAAAACTGCATTCCACAGCACACCTTCTGGCCCCTTCAGTATCAAAAGTGAATTATCTTTGCCTTAATCTTCCCCCATTGGTAAGGGCTAGGAGGACTAGTACAGGGAAGCCAGGCAGGACAATAAACCAAATTCTGCCACATTCCACATTTTCCTAAATGGATTACTAAATGCATATTGCTAATCACATCATTTTGTTTATGGAAAAGAGAGAGAGAAAGAAAATCAAACTGCTGTTATCTACTACTAATTACAGATGAGAGAGGATTAAATTGGAAAGAATCTCACTGCAGGAAAATGGCAAAGGAGAAAAATAAAGACGCCTAGTATTGTTCATTTTCAACAGAAAGAACACACAAAGGAAACAGTTTAAGCCTTTCTTCAAAGGAATTTTAGAGGTAATTTGAAGGATTTTTACAATGCAATTTATTTATTTTTTTTTTGGTTTGTTTTTTTCTGTAAGAATCGAAAGTACATTTTGAGACAAAAATACTCATGGAATGGCAAAACTTCCCCACCATGGACAGGAGAGAAAAGGGTCTTCATAATTTCATAGCAGTGGTTTCTTTACTGTGAAATCCCTGATTTTTGTCCCATTGTGGCTACCTTCTGCCTAGGATCCTCTATTCCCTTCTATTATCATAAGCTTTACACCCAAGCCATCTAAACAGGCATACTTCCCAGTGAAACTTTATCGGTCAGGCTAAATGAATCTTAGCCTACAATGTAGAATACATGTTCTCATGCCTCAGAAATGCACTGTTCATTTTCAGGTATGTCAAGGAATAAATTACTTTCCTGCTTGATGCAACGTAACAGTTTTGTGCCTCACTGTGATCTTTATGCTGATTGAACTTGTCTGCTAAGAGAGGTTTTGAAAGCTAACAGCCTTAGACCTTCTAATGCAGTGAATTCATATTATCCATCCTGGCACCCCACTCCAGTACTCTTGCCTGGAAAATCCCATGGATGGAGGAGCCTGGTGGGCTGCAGTCCATGGGGTTGCTAAGGGTCGGACATGACTGAACGACTTCACTTTCACTTTTCACTTTCCTGCATTGGAGAAGGAAATGGCACCCCACACCAGTGTTCCTGCCTGGAGAATCCCAGGGATGGGGAAGCCTGGTGGGCTGCTGTCTATGGGGTCGCACAGAGTCGGACATGACAGAAGCGACTTAGCAGCAGCATCTCACAAACATGGTGTGACCTGCAAAACTGACCTTGGGCCAGTTGCCAAATTTTCAGTAGCATTTCAATTTCTGTAAGTATCCATTATTAAGGAATAAAATGAGTCCTCTTAATTTAAACTGTTTTAAAATGGGATAGTATAAATTTTTTTTTTTTACAATTTTTTAAATTATTCTGGTACACATACCTAATGCTTGACTTGACTTGTGTCCTATAATGTGCAATGCAGTTAGACTAAGACTTCAGTGATCCCATAATAAATAGGGAAATATAATTATGAATATTTATAGAAATGGAAGTGTCATTTCTTTAGAGAAGTTATGGTGATCAACACTAAGGATTTTACATGGAACAACTGACTGGTTCAAAATTGAGAAAGGAGTACTTCAAGGCTGTATATTGCCACCCTGTTTATTCAAATTTATATGCAGAGCAAGAACATCATGAAAAATGCTGGGCTAGATGAGTTACAAGCTGGAATCAAGATTGCTGGGAGAAATATCAACAGCCTCAGATATGCAGATGGTACCACTCTAACAGGAGAAAATGAAGAAGAACTAAGGGCTTCTTGATAAGGGTGAAAGAGGAGAATGAAAAAGGCAGCTTAAAATGCAACATTAAAAAACTAAGATCATGGCATCCAGTCCCATCACTTCATGCCAAACAGAAGGGGAAAAGGTGGAAGCACTCACATATTTCCTCTTCTTGGGCTCTAAAATCACCATGGATGGTGACTGCAGCCAGGAAATTAGAAGATGATTGTTTTTTGGAAAGAAAGCTATGACAAAACTAGGCAGTGTATTAAAAAGCAAAGACATCACTATGCTGACAAAGGTCCATATAGTCAAGGTTATGGTCTTTCCAGTAGTCATGTATGAATGTGAGAATTGGAATATTAAGAAAGCTGAGCACTGAAGAATTGATGCTTTTGAACTGTGGTGTTGGAGGAGACTCTTGAGAGTGCCTTGGACAGCAAGGAGATCCAACCAGTCAATCCTAAAGGAAATCAGTCCTGAATATTCATTGGAAGGACTGATGCTGAAGCTGAAGCGCCAATACTCTGGCTACTTGATGAGAATGAAAGGTTGTTGCTGAATGAAAAAAGACGGCCGGAATTCTTGGCCTCCAGAGGAGAAGAGTTTAATCCGGGGCCAGAGATGAGGCTTGATCACTCAGAGCTTTGTGTAATAAAGTTTTATTAAAGTATAAAGGAGATAGAGAAAGCTTCTGACATAGGCATCAGAAGGGGGCAGAAAGAGTACTCTCTTGCTAGTCTTCAGCTGGATGTTATATAGTCACTACTAAGTCACTTCGTTTGTGTTCGACTCTGTGTGACCCCATAGACGGCAGCCCACAAGGCTCCCCCATCCCTGGGATTCTCCAGGCAAGAACACTGGAATGGGTTGCCATTTCCTTCTCCAATGCATGAAAGTGAAAAGTGAAAGTGAAGTCGCTCAGTCGTGTCCGACTCTTAGCGACCCCATGGACTGCACCCTACCAGGCTTTTCTATCCACGGGGTTTTCCAGGCAAGAGTACTGGAGTGGGGTGCCATTGCCTTCTCCGATTATATAGTCACTAGTAGTCTGTTAATGAAAGAAAGGAATGTCTTAAAACTGAGAATGGCACCAGGCCCTCACCCATAAGATGCATTTTGGGATAATCTTGGCACCAAATGGTTCATCCTGGGCCATAAAATGATTAACTTGAATCTTGTAGAAGGACAGATTACCATACAAATAGTTTCATTTACATAGATTAGGGGAACAATATCTGAGTATAACATACTGGTTTGTCAAGTAGGTTCTGAGCTATTAGATGAACCGACTTGAAGACAGAATTTGGGGTAAATGCATAGTACATTAGCATAGCTTAAGACAAACATTTCCATAAGAAAAATGCATTGGTTATCTCAAGGTTTGAGAATAGTTAACTTCAGGTGAAACCAGGGGTCATTATGGCAACACAGTATTTTAAGAGAAACCTCCTTTTAAATTTGTATAGAGAAGGAAAAAAATATTGCTAGTTTGTTTCCTCCTGCCGCTTAAGAGAGATAAAAATGTCTGACACTTCCAGGTTATTTCCTCTGTTTGGAGACCCCTGGCCTTCCTGCCTGTTACCCTCTCAAGAACAACTGATTTATTGGAAAAGACCTTGATGCTGGAAAAGATTGAAGGCAAAAGAAGAAGAGCATGACAGAGAATGAGATGGCTGGACAGCATCACCGATTCAAATGGACATGAACTTGGGCAAACTCCGGGAGATGATGGCAGAGACGGAGGCCTATTCTGCAGTCCATGGGGTCACAAAGAGTTGGACATGACCTGGCCACTGAACAATAATAACATCAAATGGTGAGCTGAATTTTGTAGGAAAACAAGCAGAACAAGCTGAACACTAATGTGATGTTATTTTGTCTGTTAATACAGATCAGCCTGTTCCTAGTAAAACCCAGAGGTTAACTGAAAAAAGCAGCTGCAGGAAAAAAAAGTTCATTATAATGTAAATGGTATGATTTCAGCTCAGAGGTGAAGCATAGGTAACAGAAATCTTTAGATCATTTTCATACCTTATTTTAGATATTCATCTCTACTTTTCCTAAAATAAAAATGGTACTGTATCTACAGTGTTGTAACTTTTGCACATAAATCTAATGGCAAAATAGCCACTAGGATTTAATTTTTTTGAGTTGGAGATCCATTGGGTCATTTATTTCAAATTAATTATTGAGCATTTACCACCCTCCACACGTGACAGGGGTTACAACTGTGATGGGATATTTACATCCTGAGCCCCGAAGGAGATCACCACTCAACAGTTTTGAGATCACACAATTTCTCCCTCTTCCAAGGCCGACAGTCATCCCAGTCTCCTTGGACTCACAGCTGCCTCCATACTAGACCTGTGATCTGTGGCTGTGGTGGAGAATCTTCTCTTTGAGAAGAGATCTTCCCGGGGGTAAATGGGCCAGGGCTGCCAACATCTCTACTCCAGAAACAAGTGACACTGCAGATCTACCTGGCAACCGGAAATCCAAACAGCACAGTTTGGGCTTCATTTTCTCCTGAAGTTGTTTTACACGTCTGGAGGAGGTCCTAATATCCTCTTCTTCAGTCACTCAGTCATGTCCGAGTCTTTGCCACCTCATGGACTGCAGCATGCCAGGCTTCCCTGTCCATCACCAACTCCCAGAGTTTGCTCAAATTCATGTTCATTGAGTCAGTGATGCCATCCAACCATCTCATCCTCTGTCATCCCCTTCTTCTCCTGCCTTCAACCTTTCCCAGCATCAGGGTCTTTTCTAATGAGTCAGCTATTCGCATCAGGTGGCCAAAGTATTGGAGTTTCAGCTTCAACATCAGTCCTTCCGATGAATATTCAGGATTGATTTACTTTAGGATGGACTGGTTGGATCTCCTTGCACTCCAAGGGACTCTCAAGAGTCTTCTCCAACACCACACTTCAAAAGCATCAATTCTTCGGTGCTCAGCTTTCTTTATAGTCCAACTCTCACATCCATACATGACTACTGGAAAAACCATAGCTTTGACTAGACAGACATTTGTTGGCCAAGTAATGTCTCTGCTTTTTAATATGCTGTCTAGGTTGGTCATAACTTTTCTTCCAAGGAGTAAGCGTCTTTTAATTTCATGGCTGTTAGATCCTTATCCCCACTTTGATTTAGGGAATATTCATGAATTGTCAAGTTCTGACTAATTCTACACTTTTTGGCTTCCCATTCTTTTCCCTCATTAAGTCAAATCTTTTCTCATGCTTATAACCAGAAATAGAGATTCCCAAGTGAGCTCTATAAGAGGTCTGCTGAGCTACTTGGGGAGAGCAGAGAGCTGGGCATTTTGAACTATCCAGGTAGTGGGTGGTAACTACAGACACAAGCCCTAGCGCTGGCTGACAGCTGAGCACATGTGAGAGGCTGGAAGGGAGGTGGCGCATCAAGGGCATTGACGTCTCTACCTGAAAAGAGTCTGATCTTAACATCAATAGCTGGCACCAGGGACGGGGATTCACAAAACTCTGTCACCAAGGAAAGTGCTATTGGGTTGAACAAGATGGAGTTGAGAGAGAGCTCCCAGGAGGGAGCTGTGCTTACCTGAGTCCATATGGAATCAGTTCTCATTTATTTCCACAGACATTCAAAGTGGCACTCATATGAGGATAGATTGCTTTCCTGTACCTGTGTAGGAAAAAAAAAAGGAAGAAATTATCTTACGGAATCCACTTGTATGTTAGAAAACGTATAGATGAGAACTATGTCGTATTTTATAGAGGTATACAAAATCCATGTCTAACCACTGCCTAGTTTGAAAACTCCCCTTTAGTTAAGTTGTTCTGAATTGATTCTCACTCCTTTTCTAACTTTAAAAATGTAGATAATGTTTGAGCACCGCATGACTCAAAGCAATATAACATTGACCAAGTAGCATTTGGAAAATTTATTTAAAAAGTATCCTGTGTTACTAAATGATCCACAGCCCCAACACACACATGCCTACAAAATGCTTTAATTCATTTGTTTCCAACCTGGGATCTCACATTTCCTGCATAGTCCATTTTGATAGTTTTTAAAACAGTAAGAATTCTGAAGAATCTTGAAGACAGTAGAGTTGGAAATATTTTAAAAGTTTTTCAGACATATTAAATGCTGTTCGATTCATCCATAAGAAAATTTCATTTGCCAAGTCAAAATCATTCGAACATATGTGCTCTTATATAGCTCATCCTAAATAATTTGGATTCTCTAAGAGAATCTTCAGATAAAGTCTACTTCTAGAAAGGCACAGTTTATACATTTTAGGTTTTTCTGTTAAGTATCTATAAATTATCAAGAAAAAGCACATTAGCAAGTCCAGTGGTATTCACACTAATTCAGAGCCTTGTGTTAGAACTCTTATGTATTTTTAAGCTGCTGAAATAATATCTGCTCATGTTTGTTTTTTCTATGATTAAAAAAATTATCATTGTTATTTATGTTTATCTACACTGAGTAACGTGCTAATTTTTTTAAGACTAAAGTTTCCCAGGAATCATGTCCCAGACATACCAAGGGTCGGGGTGTTTTAGTCAGCTGCAGCTGCTATAACAACTTAGCCAAGGCCAGTTGGGTTAAACAATAGTTTATTTTTCATAGTTCTAGATGCTGTGAAGTCCAGGGGATCAAGTTCTTGGCCAAGTTGGTGTTTGGTGAAAACCTACTTTCTAGCTTTTAAACAAATGCCTTCTCTAACTGTGTGCTCACATGGCCTTTCCCTGGCATGTAGAATAACTTTGAATCTCTCTTGCCCTTTTCTTATAAGGGCACTATTTCCATGATGAGGATCCCACTCTCATGATGTAATCTAACCCTAATTATCTTTCAAAGACCCCCATCTTTGTGAACTTGTGCAGACACAAACATTCAACCCATAACAAGGTAAGGACAAGAAACTGCAATTTTTAACAGATTTCCTAAGTGAATATTAACACATTATTGACCAGAAACATATCAATACATCTTTTCTTCCATGAATATTATTGACCAGAGTTTTAAAATATTCACTTACTTAACAAATCTCAGGCTATGGGTGCTAGTCTCTGCAAAAATCCCCTAGTCCATAATGTGTTAAACAAGTACTTTTTACTTATTTTAATTTAAAATTTATGGCAATTGTATGTGGTGCATTCTACAACTGGAATTTTTAAAAAAGAGTACTGAAAATTCAGCAAGACAAGAATTTGCCAAGGTCTGACAAAGTCATGATTGATTTCAAATATGTGATTTTCCCTACTTGTTTCAAGCCCTTTGTGTGCTTGTTAGTTTTCATCCTTCTAGAATCTTTTGCACATCAGTCTAAGTCAAATAACAGTAACTTGACTGTATTAAGGCTGAGAAATATATTGGCTACCTGAAAAGAACAGTTGTGTTCTTGGAAAAATAGATGTGGTTGGTCATTCTAAGTATAAGTCAAAAGTACAACACTAAGAAGTCACTGGAAAGAGCATAAAGAGAGCCATCTGAACAATCTATTCTTCATCATGATACTTTGTCAGCTAGGCATTGACTCTTGATAGGAATACCACAGTTCCTTTGTTTACAAAGGCTAAAGTAACCTGAACCTGAATTTGTTGCGATTCATAGGGTCGCAAAGAGTCGGACACGACTGAGCAACTGAACTAAACTGAACTTAGTGGACTCATTTATAATATGAAGTATGAATCATATTTACTTCTCTAAGTCAGAGGGTCACGATATGGCCTTTTGTCATTGAATTCTCCCTTTCCTGAAATGCCAGGGCACTGTTAACCACATCAGTGATGCTCCTTGAAAACATCATGCCATGGTTCACCTAGTGATGCCAGCTCCTGATCTGGGAACATCAAGCTTCCCACTCGAGCTACTGAGCTGAAAAATCCTCAAATTGAGGCTCATTCTTCCCCCAAGATCTTACACACCATCACAGGAGAGAGAATTCTCATTTCTAGCTTCTCTAAAGCTTATGTTATCAATGATACGCTCAGATGCTGCAGGTTAAAATCTTTAGGATCTGGCTGCTAAGTAATAAGTAGCATATCAGACACAAATTGACTCAGCCCTGATGAAAATTCTCAGTGAAAATGTATGTCTGCTGTGAAGTGGTCCCACAAGATATCATGGAATTGTACAGCACAAATATCATGTTATTAGTTTGGCAATAGCAAATATGCTCTAGTATTGAATTAAGATATTTCCTAAATGTTTAATATAGCTCAGAATAACCATGAAGTAATAATTTAGCATAAAGAGGCAGCAGAGGACAGTCCTCAAGAGAAAAATAGAGTTAAAATTTTGAAGTTTGAATGTTTAAAATACTATTTTTGACATATACAGACCATCCAACAGCAGCAAAATATATATTTTTATCAAGTACACATGAGACATTCTCTAGTACACACAATATGTTTGGCCACAAAACTAACATCTTAAAAGGTTGAAATCATACAAAACATCTTTTCTGATCACAGTTAAGTTAAACAAGAAACTAGTAACAAGGAAAATTGCAAAATTCACTCATAAGTGGAAATTAAACAACACACTCTTAAAAATCAATTAGACAAAAAGAAATAACATGAGAGGCAGGAAAGTATTTGAATACACAAAAACTTATGGAATACAGTGAAAGCAGTGCTAAAAGTGAAATTTCTAGCTGTAAAAAGAAGAAAGGTCTCAAATCCATAATTAAACTTACATTTTAAATAACTAGAAAAAGTAGAGCAAAATAAACCCAAAAGTAGCAACAGAAAAGAAACAATAAATATTAGCAGGATGATAAATAGAATGAATTAAAAAAAAAACAGAGGAAATCAATGAAAGTAAAAACTAAATCTTTGAAAAAATCAACAAAATTAATAAAATTTTAGCTATGAAAAAGGGAGAGAAGACACAAATTACTAAAATAAAAATTGAGACTGCAGATACATTGATTTTACAGAATAAAGTGCAAGTGAAAGTCACTCAGTCCTGTCTGACTCTTTGCGACCCCATGGACTATACAGTCCATGGAATTCTCTAGGCCAGAACACTGGAGTGGGTAGCTGTACCCTTCTCCGGGAGATCTTCCCAACCCAGGGATCGAAGTCAGGTCTGCTGCATTGCAGGCAGATTCTTCACTAGCTGAGCCAAAAGGGAAACCCTTACAGGATAACCACTGCAGCAGGTGCAGCGGCAGCCGCAGGAGGAGGCAGAGCCACGGCAACAGGCGCAGCCGCAGCCCCCCAGGCACGTGCAGCAGCTGCTACAGAAGCAGGCACAGACGCAGATGTGCCCACAGGTCCAGGCGAAAAAAAAAAAAAAATTATAAAACAATAAGACTTTTTTACACAGATTGATAATTTAGATTAAATGGACAAATTCTGAGGAACACACTTAACCATGGTTGAAGTACAAAGAATAGAAAAACCTGAACAGACCAATAGCTAGTAACAAAGGATGAATCAGTAATGAAAACCTTACAATAAATAAAAGTCATGGAACAGAAGGCTTCAATATGAGTTCTATCAAATATTTAAAGAATCAACACCAATTCTTTTCAAACTCTCCTAAAAACTGGAGAAGAGGGAATACTTCCTAACTCATTCTATTAAGATAACATTACCCTGATAATAAAGCCAATCAAAGATATGATAAGAAAATAAAGCAACAGGATTTCCCTGGTGGTATGGTGGACAAGAATATGCCTGCCAGTGCAAGGGACATAGGTTTGATCCCTGGTCCAAGAAGATTCCACACACCACAGAACAACTGAAACCTGTGAACCACAACTACTGAGCCCATATGCCACAACTACCGGAGCCTGTGTACCTAGAGCCTGTGCTCTTCAACAAGGGAAGCCACCACAATGAGAAAACCATGTACCACGATGAAGGGTAGCTCCCTGCTCATCACAACTAGAGAAAGCCCATGCACAACAACAAAGACAACCAAATAAATAAATTAATTAATAAAAAAAATAAACTACAGACCTATATCCCTTTAAGAATAATGATGCAAAAATAGTTAATCAAGTACTATCAAAAAGATTATAAGCATGAACAATTAGTATTTGTTCTGAGAATGCAAGGATGGCTCACCATACAAAATTCAATCAATGTAATACAGGTTAAAAAAAAAATCACATGGTAATCTCAATAGTTTGAGGAAAAAAAACAATTGATGCAATTCAACACCATTTCATGACTAAAAAGGAAAAATCACTCAAACAAGCAATAGAAGAAAAACTTCTTAAGTATGATAAAGGTTATATATGAAACAAAAAAATGATAGCTAACATTATACTTAATGGTGAGACACTGAAAAACTTTCACTTAAGATTAGGAACAAGACAAATATGGCAACTTTTGCCACTGGTATTCAATACAGAGTTGGAAGTTCTATCAACAATAGTAGGGCAAGAAATGATAAAAGGCATGTAAGTTGTGAAGAAAGAACCAAAATTATAGCTTTTCAAGTGACATAATCTTACATGTAGAAAATCTTAAATGTCATAAAAAGGCATGAAAGCTAATAAATAAGTTCAGTAAAGTTTTAAAATACAAAATCAAGAAACAAAAATGAGTAGTGTTTCTATATACTAACAACAAATAATTTGAAAAAAATTAGAAAAATAATTCCATTTACAGTAGCATCAAAAATAATGAAATACTTGGGAATAAACAATCTAGTAAACTGAAGACTTATTTGCTGAAAACTATAGAATATTTCTGAAAGAAACTGAGGAAGACACAAATGTATAGAAAGACACTCTGTGGTTAAGATTGGAAGACTAAATATTGTTAAGATGATGATATGACCCAAAGAGATCTACAGATTTAACATAATTATCAAAATACTAATGATTTTTGGTAGAAACAGGAAAACTCATACTAAAATTCATATGAAATCTTAAGAGAAGAGACTGTAGCTAAAATAATGTTGGGAAAGAACAAACTTGGATAACTCAATAATTCCTAATTTCAAAACTTACAAAAAGTCTATATATTCAAAATATATAGACTTTTTGTAAGTTTTGAAATTAGGAATTCTTCAATATCCGCAAATCAATCAATGTAATACACCACATTAACAAATTGAAAAATAAAAACCATATGATTATCTCAATAGATGCAGAGAAAGCCTTTGACAAAATTCAACATCCATTTATGATAAAAACTCTCCAGAAAGCAGGAATAGAAGGAACATACCTCAACATAATAAAAGCTATATATGACAAACCCACAGCAAACATTATCCTCAATGGTGAAAAGTTGAAAGCATTTCCTCTAAAGTCAGGAACAAGACAAGGGTGCCCACTTTCACCATTACTATTCAACATAGTTTTGGAAGTTTTGGCCACAGCAATCAGAGCAGAAAAAGAAATAAAAGGAATCCAAATTGGAAAAGAAGAAGTAAAACTCTCACTATTTGCAGATGACATGATCCTCTACATAGAAAACCCTAAAGAGTCCACCAGAAAATTACTAGAAATAATCAATGACTACAGTAAAGTTGCAGGATATAAAATCAACACACAGAAATCCCTTGCATTCCTATACACTAATAATGAGAAAACAGAAAGAGAAATTAAGGAAACAATTCCATTCACCATTGCAACGGAAAGAATAAAATACTTAGGAATATATCTACCTAAAGAAACTAAAGACCTATATATAGAAAACTATAAAACACTGGTGAAAGAAATCAAAGAGGACACTAATAGATGGAGAAATATACCATGTTCATGGATTGGAAGAATCAATATAGTGAAAATGAGTATACTACCCAAAGCAATTTATAGATTCAACGCAATCCCTATCAAGCTACCAACAGTATTCTTCACAGAGCTAGAACAAATAATTTCACAATTTGTATGGAAATACAAAAAACCTCGAATAGCCAAAGCGATCTTGAGAAAGAAGAATGGAACTGGAGGAATCAACCTACCTGACTTCAGGCTCTACTACAAAGCCACAGTTATCAAGACAGTATGGTACTGGCACAAAGACAGAAATATTGATCAATGGAATAAAATAGAAAGCCCAGAGATAAATCCACGCACATATGGACAGCTTATCTTCGACAAAGGAGGCAAGAATATACAATGGATTAAAGACAACCTCTTTAACAAGTGGTGCTGGGAAATCTGGTCAACCACTTATAAAAGAATGAAACTGGACCACTTTCTAACACCATACACAAAAATAAACTCAAAATGGATTAAAGATCTAAACGTAAGACCAGAAACTATAAAACTCCTAGAGGAGAACATAGGCAAAACACTCTCCGACATACATCACAGCAGGATCCTCTATGACCCACCTCCCAGAATATTGGAAATAAAAGCAAAAATAAACAAATGGGACCTAATTAACCTTAAAAGCTTCTGCACATCAAAGGAAACTATTAGCAAGGTGAAAAGACAGCCTTCAGAATGGGAGAAAATAATAGCAAATGAAGCAACCGACAAACAACTAATCTCAAAAATATACAAGCAACTCCTACAGCTCAACTCCAGAAAAATAAACGACCCAATCAAAAAATGGGCCAAAGAACTAAATAGACATTTCTCCAAAAAAGACATACAGATGGCTAACAAACACATGAAAAGATGCTCAACATCACTCATTATCAGAGAAATGCAAATCAAAACCACTATGAGGTACCATTTCACACCAGTCAGAATGGCTGCGATCCAAAAGTCTACAAATAATAAATGCTGGAGAGGGTGTGGAGAAAAGGGAACCCTCTTACACTGTTGGTGGGAATGCAAACTAGTACAGCCACTATGGAGAACAGTGTGGAGATTCCTTAAAAAACTGGAAATAGAACTGCCTTATGATCCAGCAATCCCACTGCTGGGCATACACACTGAGGAAACCAGAAGGGAAAGAGACACGTGTACCCCAATGTTCATCGCAGCACTGTTTATAATAGCCAAGACATGGAAGCAACCTAGATGTCCATCAGCGGATGAATGGATAAGAAAGCTGTGGTACATATACACAATGGAGTATTACTCAGCCATTAAAAAGAATACATTTGAATCAGTTCTAATGAGGTGGATGAAACTGGAGCCTATTGTACAGAGTGAAGTAAGCCAGAAGGAAAAACATAAATACAGTATACTAACGCATATATATGGAATTTAGAAAGATGGTAACAATAACCTGGTGTACGAGACAGCTAAAGAGACACTGATGTATAGAACAGTCTTATGGACTCTGTGGGAGAGGGAGAGGGTGGGAAGATTTGGGAGAATGGCAATGAAACATATAAAATATCATGTAGGAAACGAGTTGCCAGTCCAGGTTCGATGCATGATGCTGGATGCTTGGGGCTGGTGCACTGGGACGGCCCAGAGGGATGGTATGGGGAGGGAGGAGGGAGGAGGGTTCGGGATGGGGAGCGCATGTATACCTGTGGTGGATTCATTTTGATATTTGGCAAAACTAATACAATTATGTAAAGTTTAAAAATAAAATAAAATTGGAAGGAAAAAAAAAAAAGTCTATATATTCAAAATAGCATGGTACTGCCATAAAGACAGATATATGTATTAATGGAATATAAAAGAAATTTGAGAAATAAATCGTCTCACATATCGTTAAATGATTTTTGATAAGGCTGTTAAGACCATTAAGTAGGGAAAAGACAGTCTTTTAACCAAATGGTGCTGGGAAAATGGGATATTCACATGCAAAAAAAAAAAAAAAAACCAAGAAAACGAAGTGGGACTCATATGACATGCATAAATCAACTCAAAATGGATCAAAGTAGTAAATATAAGAATGAAAGTCATAAAACTCCTAGGAGAAAACATGAGGAAATCTTTATGACATTCAGTTCAGTTCAGTTCAGTTCAGTTGCTCAGTTGTGTCCGACTCTTTGCAACCCCATGAATCGCAGCACGCCAGGCCTCCCTGTCTATCACCAACTCCCGGACTTCACTCAGACTCAAGTCCATCGCGTCAGTGATGCCATCCAGCCATCTCATCCTCTGTCGTCCCCTTCTCCTCCTGCCCCCAATCCCTCCCAGCATCAGAGTCTTTTCCAATGAGTCAACTCTTCGCATGAGGTGGCCAAAGTACTGGAGTTTCAGCTTTAGCATCATTCCCTCCAAAGAAATCCCAGGGCTGATCTCCTTCAGAATGGACTGGTTAGATATCCTTGCAGTCCAAGGGACTCTCAAGAGGCTTCTCCAACACCACAGTTCAAAAGCATCAATTCTTCGGCGCTTAGCCTTCTTCACAGTCCACCTGGGTTTGGTAAAGATTAACTTGAATATGACACTCAAAGCAAGCTAAAAATAAAAGTAAATTGGACTAAGTCATGGTTAGCAACTATTGTGAAGCAAAGGATAGTATCAAGAGAGTGAAAAGATAACTCACAGAATGGGATAAAATGTTTGCAAATCATATATACCTGATAAGAAACTAATATCCAGAAGATATAAAGAATACCTACAACTCGCCAACAGCAACAAAAAAGGACCAACGAACAACTGGACAAAGGATTTCTACAGTCATTTCTCCAAAGAATATATACAAAGGTTTATTAAGCACATGAAAAGATGTTAAACATCAATAGTCATTAAGGAAATGCAAATCAAAACTACAATGAAATACCACCTCACACCCATTGTGATGCCTATTATCAAAAAATGAAAATTGCAAGTAGTGGTAAGGTTGTAGAGAAACTGGAACTCTTAGTGTTGATGGTAGAAATGTAAAATGATGCAACCACTATAGAAAACAGTTTGGAAGTTCCCCAAGATAATTTAATTTTTAAAGTTTTTATTTATCTAAGAGAAAATAATTTGTTAAAAATAGTAATAGCAACAATATATGTGATGTGATTATATATGCATATATACATCACTCAACATATGTATATATAGTTATATATGCTTATGGGTAAGTAAAATTGATTGACTGCAATTATACAAGTGACTGGAGGGAACAGGAATCATCCAAAGGAATAGAAATCAAATAAAGTTTATTCTCAGACCACAAAGGAGTAAAACCAAACAGAAAGAAAACAAGAAAATTTCCAAACACTTGGAGGTTAACCAACACATTTTTAAATAGCACATGGGTCGAACAAGAAATCTCAATAGAAATCCAAGATATTTTGAACTAAAAGAAAAAACAACTTATCAAAATATGTGGGATGCCAGGAAGGAAATTTATAGCATTGACTTCATATGTTAGAAAGAAGATAGATAACAAGTCAATCATTATGTTTCCATTTTAAGACACTAGGAAAAGAATAGCAAATTAAACCCAAAGTAAGAAGAAAAAAGATAATAAAACCCAGAGCAGAAATCAATGGTAATTAAAGAAGAAATCAAGAGAATAAAAAATTCACTAAACCAAAATCTGATCATTTAAAGGATTGATAAAATTGATAGTTACTCTGCCAAGAGAGGATACAAATTACTGTAGCAAAGATCAAAGAAAGGACATTACCATAGAACTTATGGCTCTTAAAAGAGCAATGAAAGAATACAATGAACCACACTATGCTCATGAATTTGATAACATAGATGAACTGCACCAATCCACTGAAAGACATGCGTGTGATGCTAAGTCATTTTGTGTTCTATTCTTTGCGACCCCATGGATTGTAGCCCACTAGGCTCCTCTGTCCATAGGATTCTCCAGGCAAGAATACTGGAGTGGGCTGCCATACCCTCCTCCAGGGGATCCTCCTGACCCAGGGATCGAACCCATGTCTCTTCAGTCTCCTGCACTGGCAGGCAGGTTCATTACCACTAATGCCACCTGGGAAACCCCTACAATCTGCCAAACCTACATAAGATGAAACCAACAGTTTGAATAGGCCCACATCAAATTTAAAATTGAATCAATAGTTAATAATATGAACCACTGTTCTTCATCTCCAGGAAGAGATTCCAAAGCACTATTTTTAAATGTCTGTGATACAAACACCACAGTGAAGATGAGTGTTTATGTGAGGCCAGTCAGGAACCCAGGGATTCTTCTTTAGCTTTAACAGGATTTGAGTTTGATAACTGTGTACCAACATTCCAGGCTTGATTCTCTTATGGAACTAGACAGAAAATAATAGAGGTTAAATGGCAAAACAAACAACCAAAAAACGTTTTGAATGTCAAATAGTTAGAGCGTCACACACAAGTTGAAAGCAACACTTATTATAGTCTCACCATATAAAAGAAGTTGGTAGCTCTTGAGCATCAATTATAAGAGAGTACAATTACTTTTATTTATTGAGAGAGATTTTATCCTATTAACATTGGAAATTAACGGAGTGAACACTCAATTTATGTACTGTTCTCTATTAGCAAAACTCCTGGCTCATCAACTCTTGTATGAGGATGGAAGCTGGGATAGAATTCTTAACGTATGGTAAATTTTAGAACCTCAAATGGAAAGAGAATTAGTTTAGCCTGCAGAGTTATATGCCACCAATTTCAACACAGGGGAGACATTTTCAAGATGGATACTTGATTGGTAACAGTATGATTCTACAAGTTAATATCTCAAGCAAGCAGGATTAATAATCCCAATGGCAACAACTGTCTGTTTTGTATACTGGGCAAGCATTACATTTTAAACAAATGCCATTTGAATGTTTTGGATCTCCTGTTTGTTTTGGAGGTCTTTCTCTCTCTCTCTCTCTCTTTTTTTTTTTTGGCTGCAATGAGCAACATGCAGGATCTTAGTTCTCTGACCAGGACCCACACTCCCTGCAGTGGAAATAAGGAGTCTTAAGTCTTAATCAATGGACTGCCAGGTAAGTCCTTGAATCTCCTATTTGTTTTGGAAGGACATGATTGTGACTTTAGAAATGATCATCCCATTTTCTGTTACTGATCACAGCAATTATGTCTCCCAGTTCAAAAAGATATGGCATCAGGGCCTCCCAAAGCCTTGTGAAACAGAGTAATGCCAAATAATGAGGCATAAAAAAAATTTAAGAAGCTTGTCCTCCTCAACAAGGAGATGAAACCAGTCAATCCTAAAGGAAATCAATCCTGAATATTCATTGCAAAGACTGATGCTGAAGCTGAAGCTTTAATAGTTTGGCCACCTGATGCAAAGAGCTGACTCATTGGAAAAGCCCCTGATGCTTGGAAAGATGGAAGGCAAAAGGAGCAGGGGACAGCAGAGGATGAGATGGTTAGATAGCACCACTGACTCAATGGTCATGATTTTGAACAAACTCTGGGAGATAATGAATGACAGGGAAGCCTGGCATGCTGCAGTCCACAGGGTTGCAAAGAGTTGGACATGACTGAGTGACTGAACAACAACAATCCTCCTCTACCCATCTCTTTGCCTGATTTGAATATTTCTTTTACTAGCCTGCCTTAATTATTCAACTGATAATAATTTGAATTTAAAGGACTATTTTCTTGATGGCCATATGAAAATGAATATTTAGTACATAGAGGGGATAATATAGAAACTGCCATACAATAGGAGTCCAATAAATATTTGCTGAATGGAGTGTTGAAATGGTAATACTCTTAAGCTCACTAGTTTGGATTACGTGTTGACCTCAAAATTCTAAAAAAATATCCTGTGAGGATAGGACCCAAAGAAGAGGGATGTCATAAAGCAGGGCAGGATGTGGACGAGAAAGTAAAGCATCTACCAGAATTAAGTTTCGAAAAGGGAGGAAACTTGGCTGACTGTCTCACAGATAACTAGTGCCAAGAACACTACATGGCAACCAACAAAGCATTTAGTATTTTTAGTGTAAGAGAGTAAAGGCCAAATTCACTCAGAAAACATTGCTTGAAATCGAAGTTATCTTGCTTTGTGTTGTTAACAAGTATTTTCTTTTCAGATCTAGAATTGTTGACCAACTAGTGCTTTACACATGCTCCACTCTGTCTTGAAAAGAGCTTATTGACAATCCCTAGAAAGAAGACAGCCAATCAGTTTCCAGATTATTCTTTGATGCTTCTAGAAAAGTCAGAATGATATCCTACAAGGAGTTCAGTATTCAGTTTCTTTAATATCCACTAGAGAGAAAAAAAAAAAGAAAATGTCCAAGTTGAAAAGTAAAATTCAAAATACATAGGCAATTCCTGACAGAATCAATACAAAAGAAGTTCAATCAGCATATAAAGTTACATTACCTATTAATTATAAAGCATGACAAAATAATATAATGATTAGATTATTTTGCCTATAAAATTAGCAAATATTTTATTGCTCCTGTGGTAGATGATGAATGAGAAAGATGATGAAATGTCTCATTTGCTGATCATTGATACAAACTCTCTGAAAGGCAATTCAACAATATGTCATCAAAAGACTTAAAAAATGTATGTTCCCTTTGAAAAAAATAATATATGTACCCTTTGATTAAGAAATTTAAAATCTGGCTATTTAGTCTTAGAGGATAATAATTAACATGCACAAACTTTAGCTATAAGTTTGTTCATCATAATAACATTAAATTAAAATAATAATAAATTAAATATTAAAAATAGCAGGCTATGTAAGAGTACATAGGAATAGATTTTCTTAATGCAAAAATCTAGCTTGTATTACAGAAAAATATCAAGAAGCATCAAATACAATGCAAATAGTGTGTGTGTGCAGTGTTAGTGATGGGCAATATGGAAAATTATTACAGATATTTAAAATTGGAGAGTAGTCCAAAGGCTTGGCAGGAAATTATTTCCTTTCTGTTAAGAAAAATAATAGATATGGCATCAACAACATAGAAAGACAACCCACAGAATGAGAGAAAATATCTGCAAATGATATGACCAATAAAAGATTAATATCCAAAAGATACAAAGAGCTCACACAATTCAATACTGAAAAAAAAAAAAACAATCAAAAAATGAGCAGAAGACCTAAACAAACATTTATCCAAAGACATAAAGATGGCCAAGAGGCACATGGAAAAATGCTCAACATCAGTAATTATTACAGAAATGCAAATCAAAACCACAATCAGATACACCTCACACAAGTCAGAATGTCTACCATAAAAAGTCTACAAATAATAAATGCTGGAGATGATGTGCAGAAAAGGGTATACCGCTGTTGATAGGAATGTAAATTGGTACAGCCACTGTGGTGAACAGTAGGAGGTTCCCAAAAAAACTAAAAACTAGATGAGCCATCATACGATCCTGCCATCCCACCCCAGGCATATATCCAGAAAAGATGAAAATTCTAATTTGAAAAGATAGATGCAATCCAATGTTTGTAGCAGCACTATTTATAATAGCCAAGACATGGAAATAAGCCAAGTGCCCACCAACAGATCATTGGCTTAAGAAGATATAATGTGTATATGTGTGTGTGTGTCTGTGTGTACACACACAATGGAACAGTACTCAGACATAAAAAAAAATGAAATAATGCTATGTGCAGCAACATGGATGGACCTAGAGAAGTAAGACAGAGAAAGACAAATGTCGTATGATGTCACTTATATGTGTAATCTAAAAAAATGATATAACTGAATTTATATACAAAGCAGAAACAGACTCACAGACACAAAAAATAAATTAATAGTTAAAAAAGGGGAAAGGTGGGGGAGGAATAAGTCAGGAGTATGTGGTTAATAGATGCAAACTACTGTACATAGCATAGATAAGCAACAAGGACCTTATTATAGCACAGGGAACTATTTTTAATAGCTTGTAATAACCTATCACTTCACTTCAATAACCTATAATGGAATATAATCAGAAAAAAATAACTGAAGAATTACTATGGTGTACACCTAAAACTATCACAATATCATAAATTAAAGTATACTTCAATTAAAAAAGAAAAAAGAACTGGTCAAATATTTCTGTTTTCTCCTAAGGCCTGAGGAGCTCATTCCTGGAATAGTCAGTCTGCTGGCTGTGTTGTGGAGTGCTTCAGGTATTAGCTCAATTAATCCTAACAATTATGAATGTACATCTGCTATCATCTGTATTTTACAGCTAAGGAAACAAAGACATCAAAGTTCACACAGCTAAGAAGGGACAGAACTGTCCCTTTTGAGGAAACTGAACACAGAGTAGAGGACATACATGTATATATAAGTTCTGGGAATGGTGATTCCTGAGTGTAGGGTAGGTGGGGGAGACTGGCTCATGAATTCAGATGGTGTTTTGGTACTGAGACGTAGACTCTGTGTGTCAACCTTAACAATGCAGAGAGGCAGAGAGTTTATAATAGATTGTCATTTGGGTTAGTAACCAGTGTTATCTTTCTACTGGTTATGTATTATTTTCTGAAAAGTAAAATTTTAAATGTACCCCTGTGCTCAAGTCATGTCTGACTGACTCTTTGTGTCCCCATGGAATGTAGCCTGCCAGGCTCCTTTGTCCATTGGATTCTCCAGGCAAGAATACTCCAGGGGATCTTCCTGACCCAGAGATGGAACCTACATCTCTTGAGTCTCCTGCATTGGCAGGTGGATTCTTTACCACTGGCACCACCTGGGAAGCCCCAAATGACCCTCTCAGAGTGCCTTACTGGGATTAGTGCTACCTTGTGGGAGAGCAGGGCAAGGAACAACATACTTAAACACAATTTATGGGAAAATACAAATATTCCTAGGAAGCCCCTATGTGCCAGATTATATGCATACTTTATTTCATTTAATCCTCAAAAATAAAAACAAAAAAGAGAAAGTTAAAAAGAAAACCTTATGAAATAAGGATAATTAGCATCACTGGACACTTAAAAGGTTCATTTTATCCCATAAATATTATGACATTTTTCCAATGCTAAAGTGCTAACAGATGGTGGAGTTAGAATTGCTCTCTGAAAAACAAACATCAGAATGAACGACAGAACCAAAATTTCCACCAACTGATGAATGGATAAACAATATGTAGTATATCCACATAATGGAATATTATTTGACAATTAAAAGGAATGAAGTACTGACTTATGCTAAAATATGAATGAACCTTTAAAATATTATACTAAGTGAAAGAAGCCAGTGCATTCAATCAAATGTCCAGAACAGACAAATCTGTAGATACAGAAAGTAGACTCATGACTGTCAGGGGCTATGAGAAGTGGAGAATGTGGAGGGGCTGCTAATGACCACAGTTTCTCATTGAGGTGGTAAAGATGTTCTGGAATCAGATAATTTTGATGACTGCAGAACCTTGCAGATATACATTGAATATACAAAAAAAATGCTCAATTGTCTACTTTAAAATGATGAATTTTGATACCTTATGAATTGTATCTCAATAATAAAAATGACAATGAGGTTGTGTTGGGTTGCTGATTCGAAATTTTATCTTTTCCAAATTTTCTCTAATGTGGTTAACTATCTTTCAAAATGAAAAAGAAAAAAAATAATCAGACATAGGTCTAAAAAGAATCAGCAGCATTAATAACAGTCATATCATAAATTACCAGATTTGTTTCCAACAAACTAAAGAAGGGATCATTATTAGACAGGAAATAAGTTTGTGAGCAGCTGTTCTCATTATTATGGCAACCTGCAGCTGTTTTCATTATTACAGCAACCCGCAGGTCCTGACCTTCCTGAGATGCAGCACCCAATAAAACTTCCCAAATCCATGCTGAGAAAATGTCTTCAGTCCCTCAAATGCCCTCGTAACAGAATCACAGTTGATAGGCCTGCTCTCCCTGAAGACATGTGCCTCAACTTCTGATTAAGCTGAGGGCAATGAGAAGAGTAAGTTGGGATATGCTTTTGACTTAGTGAGTTGAGCAACAGTGGGGCTGCAGACCCTTGAATATCATATGGCCCAGCACTGACTAGCACGGGGAACTTGGACAACTTACCTGACTTCTCTGAACTTCTATTTGCTCACCTGTTGCCTGGGGCTCAGTTGTCACAAGGACTCAGGAATACATTAGCATGCAAAGTGCTTAGCACTGTGCCAGGCCCCAAACCAGTGCTTAATGAATATGACTGGTTCCATTATGGACCTTTTTTTAGGTACGGTTGATTTACCTACTTTGTATATAGGAGTGTGTATCTGTTAAGCTCAAATTGATCCCTCCCATCTTTTTCCCTTTGGTAACCATAAGTTTGTTTTCTATGTCTGTGAGTTTGTTTCTCTTTTATAAACAAACTCATCTGTATCATTTTTGATTCTACATATAAATCATATCATATGATATTTGTCTTTCTTAGTATGACTTACTTTACTTACTATGATAATCTCTAGGTCCATCCATGCTGCTGCAAATGTCATTATTTTATTTTTTGTGGCTGAGTAATATTCCACTGTGTAATATACATCCCACATCTTCTTTATCCATTCCTCTGTCAATGGACATTTAGGTTGCTTCCATGTCTTGGTTATTGTAAAGAGTGCTTCAGTGAACACCAGGGTGCATATACCCTTTTGAGCCATGTTTTCCCGCTGAATATATGCCTAGGAGTGGGATTGCTGGATCACGTGGTAGCTCTATTTTTAACTTTTTTAAGGAACCTCCAAACTGTTTTCCACAGTGGTGGCACCGATTTACATTCTTATCAATGTAGGCGGGCTCCCTTTTCTCCACACCCTTTCCAGTATTTACTATTTGTAGACTTCTTGATGATGGCCATTAAGGTCTTTTATCATTTCTTCCATTCCTTTGACAATCGTGTATTGATTACCAACTCTGTGCAGGGCGCTGGGAATACAGTAGAAAACAGAACATAAGAACCACAGCACTTCTTAGTAGGGATACACACAAAAACAAGATTTTAAAATAATATAGGTAGTATGAAAGTAAAAGTGAAAGTCGCTCAGTCGTGTCTGACTCTTTGCAACCCCATAGACTATACAGTCCATGGAATTCTCCAGGCCAGAATACTGGAGTGGGTAGCCTTTCCCTTCTCCAGGGGATCTTCTTAACCCAGGGATCGAACCCAGGTCTCCCTCATTGCAGGTGGATTCTTTACCAACTGAGCTGTCAGGGAAGCCCTAATGGGTAGTAATTAGCACTAAAAAGAAAAAAAAAAGCCGAGAGGGAGCCATGACATGTTAGTGTGGAGTTGACTTTGTAGTTAGGGTGGCCAGGGAAGGTCTCATGAGATAGGGCTTTGGAATAGAAACAGGATGAAAGAGATCAAGAAGCCAGGCAGGCATCGGGCAGAAGAGCATTTCAGGTAAAGCAAAAGCCAAGGTCCTGAGTTTAGGAGCTTGCCTGGAACGTCTGAGGAAAAATGAGGAAGCTGCCTTGTTGACGTCAGACTGAAGGGGGTAGGGAAGAGGTGGGGGGTCTTTTCAGGGACAAGAACTCAGGAGTTCAGACCAGAAATGAGCTTAGACCAGGTTGGTGACAGTGGAGATGCTGATGAGTGGTCAGGTGCTGGGTGCCTGGTGAAGGCAGAGCTGAAAGGGCATCCTGATGGAACAGACTGAGCGAGAGATGGTTAAAAGCCAAGGCTCTATGCTCATCTTAATCCACTACAGGCTTGGAAATAATGACCCACTTATGGCAGGCACTTCAAAAATATTGAACACTCTCAGAGTTGGAAGATTCCTTAAAGCCCTCCAGTTAAGCCGTGTTGTTAGCCCTTGATTTTTCTCATTATCAACCACTACTAGCTGGCTTTAGCCTAATTATACTCCATCAAATGTGAGAAGAAAGCACTGCTTCTCAAAGCAATCGATTCTACCCTTAAACAGTTCTTAGCATGTGTGTAACCTCTCTGAGGCGTTACAAATAAATAAATACAAATAGGACTATATGTAGGTCCATTTCACCTTTCCAGCTTTAAAAGTTTTTTTTTTTTTTTTTGGTTTCTGTGCTGCACAGAATCGGACACAACTGAAGCCACTTAGCACACATGCATGCTGCCATGGAATAAAAGCCTGCTTCACATTAAATACTGTTAAGTGTACACGAAAATAACAAACCTTTTAAGATTTCATCCAAAGCACTGACATAAATGAAGAGGAAAGTACTGAACACAGCGGTGGCCTGTGGAAATGCCTCCAGGGTGTTTTTCTGTTTCAGCTGGGCCAAATCGTTTTTTAGCAATGTTTTAGCCACAATAAACCAGCCAGTTATAGAGTCACCTACATATATGATAATTTAGCTATAGTTTTCCTATCTTTTTTCCCCTAGGAGGAGAAAATATTCTAATACTTTCTTGAAATCCAAATATAGTATATATTCTGCATTTTATTGGCTACTTAGTCTTTCAAAAACTTTTGACTTTTCATAATTTATTCTTAGTAAACCAATGCAAGATACTTGTGATTAGGGTTCACTTTTAAAAGCCCAGTAATTTAAAATCCTATTATTTATCCACAATAATGCCTGTCTGTCTACTGGCATTACTCTAACAAGTCTATAGAAATTTTTAATTTCTTCTCTTTCCCAAAATGAAAACTGGAAATGTATGTATACATATCCAGTCTTTCAGCAAATTTCCACATCTTTCTAATACTCCAGAGAACTTTAAAACTTTTTTCATAATGTCATTACATATTACTCTATGAAGCAACATTTTTTATAGACAAATTTGATTTTTGGAGTAATTCTCACACTTAGTTCTTAGGGGCATTTTTAATCTGATAGGTTGGTGGCAGAACACTGGGAGAGGAAACGGCAGGCTGACCACCCAGGCTTTACCGTTAGTGGCTCAGTGGTAAAGGATCTGCCTGCCAAAGCAGGAGATTCAGGTTTGATCCCTGATTGGGAAGATCCCACATGCTGTGCAGCAACTAAGTCTGTGCACCGCAACTACGGAGCCAGAGCTCTTCTAGAGCCCGAGAGCCGCAACTCCCGAAGTCTATGTGCTCTACAGCCTGTGCTCCACAAGAGAAGCCACTGCAATGAGAAGCCTGTGTACTGCAACGAAGAGGAGCCCTGGCTCACCACACCTAGAGAAAAGCTTGCCCAACAACGAAGAACCAGCACAGCCCCAAATAATAAAACAACGAAAAAGAAAAAGGAAACTGTATCTGGAAAGAACCAGCAAGTCCTCTAAAAACATAATCCTCCTTCAGTTCAGTTCAGTTCAGTCACTCAGTTGTGTCCGAATCTGCAACCCCATGAATCGCAGCACACCAGGCCTCTCTGTCCATCACCAACTCCCAGAGTTCACCCAGACTCACGTCCATCGAGTCGGTGATGCCATCCAGCCATCTCATCCTCTGTCGTCCCCTTCTCCTCCTGCCCCCAATCCCTCCCAGCATCAGAGTCTTTTCCAATGAGTCAACTCTTCGCATGAGGTAGCCAAAGTACTGGAGTTTCAGCTTTAGCATCATTCCTTCCAAAGAAATCCCAGGGCTGATCTCCTTCAGAATGGATTGGTTGGATCTCCTTGCAGTCCAAGGGACTCTCAAGAGTCTTCTCCAATACCACAGCTCAAAAGCATCAATTCTTTGGCGCTCAGCCTTCTTCACAGTACAACTCTCCTGAACCAGGAACTATTCTCCTTGAAACACTTTACCAACTCATGGTCTGGAATTTTTCTTTAATTCATATGTTTGTTCATCAATTTTTGTTTAAAAAAATCATTCTACATGGTGGGCAAAAATAAAACCTCAAGTAACCTGAGATGAGGTATTTATTTTTTTAATTCTGTGATATATTATCATAACTTCAGCCATCTCTTTTCTTATTCTACTTACTGCAAATATAATTCAGAAGTGATTTATTCTTAGCCTTCAGATTTCTTTCTCAAGCCTCTATTTCCTATAGATTTAAACTGACGTGATGCTCTTCTTATGGTTTCACTCCTTTTTATTTGCTCTATTATATTTTCTACATATAATCTTGAGGCTATGAATCTTCTTTATATACAACAATAATGTTTCTTTAAAAAAAATCAACAGATACAACTTCCTAAGTGATGTAGTAAGAAGCATTTGGGAAATGCTTTCTTTCCTCTTAAAATTCATTTATAATGCATTTGGCAGCTAGAATTGCTTTAAAACAGATGAAGCTTTCCTTCTATAATTTTAGGACAGGCATGGAAATGCATATAATCTTTAGAGAGCCAACATTTTGAGATGAAACACCCACTGAGTACAGTAAGCACATACAAACCTTTGAAAGTTGTGAACTTTCTAGGATGCGAAGATGAATGAAAAATAAAAGAGCTACTACCTAGACATCACTGGATCATTTTTGAAAGAGGGTAGATAGAATTGAATCCAGCAAGGAACCAGAACCCGTGCCATCAATGTCAGGCCTGTGTAACATTGCAGCTTGCATTCTGTCTCCTATTGCCAATGATCCTTCCAGCTCTACCATCTCCCACCCCTCTCCCTCCTCCACTCAGTAACTCTTCTTTTCTGTTTACTTGATATCAACCCCTGTATGTCAGCTGTTGTACTGTACTACTCTACTTTTCAAGGTACTATACTGTAAGATTAAAAATGTCTTATCTTTTGTGTTCATTTTTTATGTATTATATTTGTGTGATAGAATGCTCAAACTACCCCACAATTGCACTCATCTCACATGCTAGTAAAGTAATGCTCAAAATTCTCCAAGCCAGGCTTCAACAGTACATGAACCATGAACTTCCAGATGTTCAAGCTGGATTTAGAAAAGGCAGAGGAACCAGATATCAAATTGCCAACATGTGTTGGATCATCAAAAAAGCAAGAGAGTTACAGAAAAACATCTACTTCTGCTTTATTGACTATGCCAAAGCCTTTGTGTGGAACATAACAAACCCTGGAAAATTCTTAAAGAGATGGGAATACCAGACCACCTGACCTGCCTCCTGAGAAATCTGTATGCAGGTCAAGAAGCAACAGTTAGACCTGGACATGAAACAACAGACTGCTTCCAAATAGGAAAAGGAGTACATCAAGGCTGTATATTGTCACCCTGTTTATTTAACTTATATGCAGAGTACATTAAGAGAAACCCTGAGCTGGAAGAAGCACAAGCTGGAATCAAGATTGCTGGGAGAAATATCAATAACCTCAGATATGCAGATGACACCACCCTTATGGCAGAAAGTGAAGAGGAACTCAAAAGCTTCTTGATGAAAGTGAGAGTGGAGAGTGAAAAAGTTGGCTTTAAAGCTCAACATTCAGAAAACGAAGATCATGGCATCTGGTCCCATCACTTCATGGCAAATAGATGTGGAAACAGTGGAAACAGTGAGACTCTATTTTTGGGGGCTCCAAAATCACTGCAGATGGTGACTGTAGGCATGGAATTAAAAGAGGCTTGCTCCTTGAAAGAAAAGTTATGACCATTCTAGACAGCATATTCAAAAGCAGAGACATTCCTTTGCCAACAAAGTTCCGTCTAGTCAAGGCTATGGTTTTTCGAGTAGTCATGTATGGACGTGAGAGTTGGACTATAAAGAAAGCCGAGTGCCGAAGAACTGATGCTTTTCAAGTGTGGTGTTGGAGAAGACTCTTGAGCGTCCCTTGAACTGCAAGGAGATCCAACCAGTCCATCCTAAAGGAAATCAGTCCTGAATATTCATTGGAAGGACTGATGCTGAAGCTGAAGCTCCAATACTTGGGCCACCTGGTGGGAAGAACTGACTCATTGGAAAAGACCCTGATGCTGGGTAAGATTTGAAGGCAGGAGGAGAAGGGGACGACAGAGGATAAGAAGTTTGGATGGCATCACCGACTCAATGGACATGAGTTTGAGTAAACTCTGGGAGTTGGCAATGGACAGGGAGGCCTGGCGTGTTGCAGTCCATGGGGTCACCAAGAGTCGGACACGACTGAGTGATTGAACTGAACTGAACTGTGTGAGAAGTATTATAAACCTATTAAGCACTGTACTTTGTAGATGATTGGTTTAGCTGGGTACATAGGCTAACTTTGTTGGACTTAACGAAAAAATTGGACTTACAAATGCACTTGTGGAACAGGAACTCATTTGTATGTAGGGGACTACTGTAATAATGACCGAAGAAGTCCTTTATCATACCAGGTTCTACTATGAAGAAAAAGATGGGAGAGCTCAACATTGCCTCAAAAGGTAGGATACCCAGGATACAGTGTCTTTTATACCTGTAGACATCTTTATTCTGATACAATATTCCTTTTTGGAAGCCAACCACATCACATCAACCAACCCTAGGGCCACACAGTTCCTCTAGGCAGCCTCACTAGTCACACAGCCTCTAGCTATGTCCATACCCTGGATCTCCCAGCACTAGTTTTCCTGTTCCCCTTCCATTTTGGGGGCATTACTTTTGGAGTCTAATTTCTGGCTTAAATTAAGATCCTTGATTTTCTATCCTTTCACTCAGGAACTCTCCCCTATGTCGTCAACCACTTAAGTCCATACTTTCTTCTTTGGAAGGCAAAGGGGTGACAAAGGGAAAATGAGAATGACTGTGCTTTGATTTTGCCTGATTTCATGATTCTCATGCTGCCGTCATCACAGATGGCTCGAAATATAGGTGTGGGGCTCTCTCGTCATCATTACAAGCCCTCAGTTAAGTCAAAGACCTGTTTTCCCTTTCTAGGAAATAGAATCTGAAGTTTTTGATGGGAGCATCCATAGCAAGGATTTTAGATGTGAACCACAAGAAAGCTAAAGGCATGAAGATGCATTACTGTTGTTTGGAGGTCTTTAGATAAAATGAAAGCTGCTCTGATGAGTCCTTCTCAGAGGTTGTTGGTGGGCCCCAGAGCCCAGGCAACATAAGGTGACTTGAAATTAGGGGCTTGACAGTGGGTGCTGATGAATCAATTTCAACAGGGTTCCTGTGCAATGTCCTGGCCATTTGCTGTACTATGATTCACTCCAACTAGACAGTTTGTTTAAGGGCCTATCTCTTCCTCCAAAGCTCCTCTTATTTCTCATGGATTTTCTTCCATTACTTCTTGTATCCCTCAATTCCTAGGAACTCCTAAAACCTGAAGCAGGAAGCCTCACCATTTCCCAGTCCTAATCCCTCAAATAGATCATTTTATTAACTATGGGTCATTATGAAAACGAAAATACACTCTTGGCATTTATCAAGTGTCTCAATGAATTTAATGAAGTTCTTCTTTAATTTAAGAAGATACAAATTGTCTTTTCAGAAAGAGTCAGAGATTGTTTTGCTTCATGCAATGTGGCACTCTGGTGCTGCTAGGGACAGACTGTATAACATTTTCCATGAGAATAACAACCTGTTTTCTTTTTTAGACAACTGGTTCTCAACCTGTCTGCTCATAGGAATCACCTGGGAATCTTAGAAAACACTGATGTCTGAGTCTCTTCTCCAGACTGATATAATTGATCTGGAATAAGGCCAGGGTTTTGGCTTTTAAAAGCTTGAGTATGCAGTCAAGATACACACCATTGGTCTACTCCATTTTTATCTGACTCCTTTGAATCATGGAAAAACCCTCTGTCTCATAACCTATTTAGGCTGTATTGTAAGACAAATTTTACCCTATGATACAGCTGTTATTGCTTTGATTTGATAATTCCAAACAGCAATTTTTCAATGCTTTTTTGATTTCTTACAACAGATATTCAGAGAAATGCTTGAGGGCATCAGATTTGCCTTAAGAAAAAAAAAAGGCTTCAGCATTTTTTCACCTCCATGGAACAGAAGGAAGTCCAAAGATAGATATGTCTATTACCTTGTGGTGATGATTTCACAGTATAACCTGTCTCCAAACTAAAATAGTATATATTAAATATCTGCAGCTTTGTATACCAATTATACTCAAAGCTGTTTTTAAAAAATGTATCTCAGCTTATGCACCAAGAGAGTTCTCCAGAATGATTTACTTTATGCCTATTAGCAAGAAAAAATGGCTGTAGGATGGACATTTTATATACAGAATTACAATGCTACTATTTATGAAACACCTATTTAAAATTTTTTCAAATGTTCAAGAAGCTAAGTGGGAAATACTTTTAATATTTTAATGTCAATCTCTCCACCAAGTCTTGATTCTAAACTTCACAGGTGATCTTCTGATAGTCTCTCACAGATATTAAGGAAGAGAATGCCTTACATTTTTCCTTGAAGTCATACATCATAAAAATGTCTTAGATCATATTCAAGACTAATATATAATATCACTCCTCTAATATTTGGTCCCCAGTTTGGAAATATCTGTATCTCCTAGAACCTTAGAACTACTGAGTTAGAAACTTGGCATGTGGCACCCAGCCAATTATGTTTTAATAAACCCATGATTTAGATACATACTAAAGTTGAAATCTCACTGATATACACGCTAAAGTTTGAAAATCACTGATATATTTGCACTCCTACTCCAGAGAACTTTTCAACTTGATTCGGCCAAAGAAAACTTTGGGAATTAGTTTCTGGTTGTCCCAAACCAGGATCCTACAGACTTATTAAGCAAACAAACACATAAACAAGAAACACCCTAAAGGAGCCAAGATCACAAGACCATTGTATGGTAAATATTTTTGACTTCCTTTAATCTGTTTACTTCTTACTCACTTTACAAATAAATAACCAAGACCTCACCCTTGTTTTTGTTTTAGTATCTGCATGGAATTCTTTTTAAAAGCCAAAAGCAAGAAGGAAGACAGTCCTGACAGCCTGGTCTCTTCTGGGAGCACATATTTGTTCTCTGTCAACATCATGCTTCATTTCATATTCCAGATTCATTATCCTTCCTTGCCCATTAAGAAAAACATCAAGGGACGCTTAATGCTTAAATCTGGTGAGTAATTGTCCTTCTTCCTGATGTTCATATTCCTGTTTTCTTCTATTTCATGCAATTCCCATCACCCTGATTTCTCTTTGTGATTTTTTAAAAAATATTTTACCTCCTATTATTGGTCACAAGAATAATCTTTCATCTTTCCAGGATTCGCTCTTATATATGATCCTCCGCATGCATACACAGATTCATTAAGTATCCATATTACTTAGATTATGGAGCTTTTTATAAAACTCAAAGACTAACGTTTCATTAAGGATGGGGTGAGAGGAGAATAAAATCCCATGGAAGCAAAAGATGAGACGGGGAAGATCTGAGGCAAAAAAAAGAAAACACATACAAAGAAAGGAAAATGAAAGTAAAAGGCTGTATCACCAAGCTGGCCACCGCTTCATAAGAAAATGTAGTTGTTTTCTTGATCTCATGGACCATCCTCTAAGAGGCTACATGAAGAATATGTGTGACGAAAAAAATGAGTAGAAATTACCTAAAAAAATCTTGTTTACTGTATCACACTGGTTCAAGTTTAACAGAATATTATTTTTCCAAGCCTCCAAGTATGTTACTGAGCTCCTCCTGGTAACCACTAGAAAAGTGAGATTTGCTCATCCATGATGCAAGACAGTATATAAACCAAGAAGGGGTGGGAAGCACAATGGCTTTTCTGGGTTGTAGCCTTGGGGTGTTTTAGCTGTGGTGGCTCCTGCTCTGAGACCATGGAGAAGCCTAGTATCACCCTGAAAGGCTGACACAGCTGGCAGTGTTAGGAGATGTATCCATGAAAGTGATAGATGAGGCTATCCAGTAAGAAGGTGGGAAAAATCTTTAAGTAGTGGTTGTGGGGTCATATAGGTCCAGGAGAATCTGGCAAAGTACAAAAACTGGTTGCCCAATTGTACTCCTCTAATCTACTGGCACTCTGAGAGTGAAGGTGAAAAGCCAATCCTTATCAGCTATAATTTCCTGAAAATGTAAATACTTTTATGACTGCTGCTCCGCCTGGCTTTGAGGCTGCAATAGATATTCATCATCTTCTATCCTTACTCCAGATTTCCATCATCAACTGCCAGTTCTCAGTCTCATCTGGGTTGCTTGCCTGGTAGTGTTAGGGGAAGCACACTGACTGAAACCGCCAGGCACCATAGTAACCATTTGTATGAGTTCTTTTATGACAGGAGGTCCTGGTAAGGAACACGGAACTAATAAGCCACCACCAACCAGAAGAGTTCAGGAAAGGCCAAAATGAGACACCACATGTCTGACCACCTCCCAGAATCCTTCTCTCTGGCATCCATCTTGGCTGAACAAGGCGTGCACCACCAGGAAGGACTCTGAGTCAGAATGACTGGCTAAAGACAACCTGGAAACTAATCCCATCACCATAAAACCCAAGAATGAGCCATGTGGCAGAGCAGTTCTCCTGGGTTCCCTTACCCTATTGCTCTCTGCCTGGACAGCTCTTCCCATTAAAATCTCTTGCTTTGTCAGCACGTGTCTCCTCAGACAATTCATTTCCAAGTGTTAGACAAGAGCCCACTTTCAGGCCCTGAAAGGGGTCCCCTTTCCTGCAACAGTAGGGTGAACCAGAGCTTCATTTCCAAGTGGTATGTGCCATTACTGGCTTTTCACTTATTGAGCTGGTGTTGCTAAAATTGCCCCTTTATACAAATTTATTGGGATGGAAGTATCAAGAGATGCCCCTGGATTCAATGTATACTTGCCTGTGCCCCTGTAATGCAGTACTATCTTTGCTCCTTACAGTAATCAAGGTATATTCCATCACCCAGTTAAGGAATCCCTAGCTTGCTTTCCCTCTGATATCTGGAGATCTGAAGTGAAAGGTGGTAATTGCACCTTCCAATTCAGTGGAATTCTTCATGTGTCCCCATCAGTTTATTCTCCTCTGGGAACTATGCATTCTTACCTGGCAGACCTAAAGACTGCAGAGTAGGTCCATGAGAGTGATGATGAAATGGACCAATACTACATTCTGTATATTAAGCTATTAGGGACAAAGCACCATACATAGTTTGTTGTTTCAGTGTACATATTGCACGTAGGGATGTTGCTGCTATCCATGCATCTGGTAACTCATAACTGTTCTGAGTGGGGAGTATTTTGAGATAGAGTTCTTCAGCAAGTCCAGTGTGAGGTACAACTTGCAGTAACACTTGGGTCACATGACTTAGACCTGATGATACTAGAGGTATTCAGTGTGGTTAATGATACTTCTGAAATCTATGGCCAGTTCAAGAGATGAGTTGCAGAACAGACCCCTGGAGCTCTGACAATAAGCCATATTCTACACCACAAAGAACTGTTCATCTTTAAAAAAAAAAAAAATCAGCTCCTGGTATGCTACCAGACCTATGTAAAGACTGAGCACTTTGATAGCAAGTGGCTAAGAGATCAGAGCTGCTCATCATAAACTGGGTGTTACAAATCCATTGAGTTATAAATTGAAGCAGAGTAAGAAAATGAGGCAGCTTAGGAACTGGATCCAGAATAAATCACGTGAGAAACTGTGATGGACAGAAACTTTATATCCACTCAAAAACTCACATGTTGAAGACCTAATTCAAAATGTAGTGGTAGTTTGAAATGGGGCCTTTGGGAGATAATTAAGGTAAGATTATGGGGCTCCCATGACCTGATTAGTGCCCTTTTAAGAAGAAACACCAGAGACCTTGCTCTTTCAGTGTGTGAACATAAAATATATCATGTGAGCACACAGGGAGATAGTGGCCACCTATAAGCCAAGAGAAGGCTTAAATTGAAAGCTACCTTGCCAGTACCCTGACCTTGGAATTTCCAGCCTCCAGGACCATGAGAAATAAATATCTGCTGTTTAAGCCACTCAGTCTGTGATACCGTTATGGCAACCCAAGATGACTAATAGACCAAA
This sequence comes from Bos indicus, assembly GCF_029378745.1. Lineage (NCBI taxonomy): Eukaryota > Metazoa > Chordata > Mammalia > Artiodactyla > Bovidae > Bos > Bos indicus. The sequence goes on from NC_091789.1 coordinate 114,631,866, forward strand.
ACAAAATACAAAAGCTTACATGTACAAAAACATAAAATGGTAGAAGCAGAAGTGATCTTTGTGAATTTATCATTTCATTTTATAGGAAACTTGCAGATTTACCCAAGATCACTAAGAGAAAGAGAGAATTCCTAATTTCCTCTACCCAACTAATGACTGAATGGGACTCAACCAAGGTCATATTTTAGTTTTCTTTCCATTAAAGTGCAATTTAAAGACAGACTGTGTGTATGTGTGTGAGGAAATCAGCACACAAAACTGGAGGATGAGGTAGCACATGCACATGAAAACGTGTCTATATGTGGAACAATTATTATGGAAAACTGGAAACTGGCAAACTTATAAAACCAAAGGTGCAACAAAGATGGTAGGATGAGGTGGGTGCAAAAAGGCATCAGGTCAGGACCTACACTCTTGAGTGGAATGTATAAGAAAGAGAAGGTCCACAGGGGAGGACCCCGGCCCTGGGGAGTAAGCATGTCGAACCATAGTCTGGGCATCCCAATCCTGGGATCCTGCATGGAGGAGTCTACTACCTCTGCCTGCTGGGAAATCTGCTGAGACAGACTGAAGGCCTGAAGAAGCCTAGACTCAACTTACAAGGAGTGCACGTGTGCTGGCTTGCTTACAATCAGAGTGTATAGAGCCTTGCATTGGCCACTGTGCCTCACTGCACTTCCCAATGCAAGGGAGTGACTATCCCAGGCTTGCTCACAGTACTCCATAGTCTGATGTGAGATCAGGGCAAAGATTTGTTCTAGCTATGGAGAAACAGATCAGGGCACTTCAGATGTGACCTGAGGCCATTGTAAGCATGTGCACTGGGCAGGACCACAAGAACACGCAGTGGCTAAGCACTGAATCTCAGGCAGACATGCCATGGGCAAGAGTATACAGCTTTCACAGCAATATGCTCTGGCTCTGCCCACTCTACATTGCAGCTTAGCACTAGCACTGGGGCAGAAAGGTCCTGGGAAAAGTCTGCTACACAACAAGCCCAGATTTCAGACAGCAGGATTTCCATCTCAGTTCCTGCAGGCACAATGCCTTAACTACCAGCCTACTCCATTTTCCCAGCCTTGCGCTATATGTGGACTGAAGAGATCAGAGAATAGGATATGACCCTGGGCTGCTTCTGAGAGGAACTGCAAATGCCTGTACAGGTGGCACATACTTCCTCTCTGAGTGCTTAAGCCTCACTATCTTCAGCAATCAACTCTGCTGGGGCAGAACACACACTCAAGGGCAATGGAGCCTGATAAAACCTAGTCCTGGGGTTTCTACTCCAACAACTGGGCAACACACTCTGTTCCTGACAGGGTGGTGACGGTCACTGAGCAAAGAGGAAGTCCTGCCTAACATCCAGCACAGGCTCTGGATACTACACATCAACCATACCCCTTATAAAAGGGATAACTGCCAGCACATTCTGAGGAAAGACATGGCTGGCATCCATATGAAAACTACCCTTGCACCAAAAATACTGGACATGCAGTCTGCACAGGGATGCCTCTACATAAAAACACCCCTTCAAGACCATGGTAGATAATTGTTTCTCCTAAAGTCATAGAGACAGAGCAAGTTAAGTAAAATGAAAAGGAACTACTCCCATTTAAAAGAACAAGAGAAGGAACAGATAATGAAACAGACCTCACCAGCCTAGACAATGGGTTCAAAAAGGAAGTAAAAAAATGTTAAAAGTATTAGGAAAGATTATCAATAGAAATGTAGATCACTGTAACAAGGAACTCAAAATGATAAAGATGAACCAATCAAAAATAGACAATTTAACTGTCAAGATAAAAACCAATCTAGAAGCAATGAACATCAGACTAAATGACACAGAAGAATGAATAAGTGATCTGGAAGATAGAGTAACAGAAATCACCCAATCAGAAAAGCATACAGACAGACAAATTTAAAAATATGAAAGCAACATATGAAACCTATGAGATAATATAAAACATGTCAACCTATGCACTATAGGGGTTCCAGAAGGAGAAGAGACAGAGAGGGGACTGAAAATGTATTTGTGGCTGAAGAAATTGTGGCTGAAAACTTCCTAAACTAAAGAAGAAAATGAATCCAGGAACAGGAAGCAGAGAGGGTCCCAAACAAAGTGAAGTGAAAGAGACCCACACCAGGACATATAATTAAAATGACAAAAGTGAAAGAGATAATTCTAAAGGCAGCAAGAAAAGGAAAACCAAGAATCAGTTACAAGGGAAACTCCACTAAGGTTATCAAATGATTTCTCTGTAGAATCCTTGCAATCTAGAAGGGAGTGGTAAGATATATTCAAAGTGTTGAAAAGGAAAACTTTGCAACCTAGGATATTCCACTCAGCCAGTTTATAATTTAGAATAGAAGAGAGATAAATAATTTCTTAGACAAGCAAAAATTAGAAGAATTCATCAATATTAAACCTACTCTAAAAGAAATATTGAAGAATCTTCTAGAAAAGAAGCAAGAGTCTAGAGAAAATGGAAAAAATCACAATAAGAAAGGTAAATATATAAAAGCACTGAAGATCACTTTAATAAGTCACTACATAGATTAATGTAATTCTAGACATCCTGGAATGTGAAGTCAAGTGGGCCTTAGGAAGCAGCACTTTGAACAAAGCTAGTGGAGGTGATGGAATTCTAGTGGAGCTATTTCAAATCCTGAAAGATGATGCTGTGAAAGTGCTGCACGCAATATACCAGCAAATTTGGAAACCTCAGCAGTGGCCACAGGACTGGAAAAGGTCACTTTTTATCCCAATCCCAAAGAAAGGCAATGCCAAAGAATGTTCAAACTACCGTACAATTGCATTCATCTCACATGCTAGTAAAGTGATGCTTAAAATTCTTCAAGTCAGGTTTCAGCAATACGTGAACCGTGAACTTCCAGATGTTCCAGCTGGTTTTAGAAAAGGTGGAGGAACCAGAGATCAAATTGCCAATTCTGCTGGATCACCAAAAAGCAAGAGAGTTCCAAAGAAAAACATCTATCTTTGCTTTATTGACTATGCCAAAGCCTTTGACTGTGTGGATTACAATAAACTGTGGAAAATTCTGAAAGAGATGGGAATACGAGACCACCTGACCTGCCTCTTGAGAAATGTGTATGCAGGTCAGGAAGCAACAGTTAGAACTGGACATGGAGCAATAGACTGGTTCCAAATAGGAAAAGGAGTACATCAAGGCTGTATATTGTCACCCTGCTTATTTAACTTATATGCAGAGTGCATCATGAGAAATGCTGGGCTGGAAGAAGCACAAGCTGGAATCAAGGTTGCCGGGAGAAATATCAATAACCTCAGATATGCAGATGACACCACTCTTATGGCAGAAAGTGAAGAAGAATTAAACAGCCTCTTGGTGAAAGTGAAAGAGGAGAGTGAAAAAGTTGTCTTAAAGCTCAACATTCAGAAAATTAAGATCATGGGATCCGGTCCCATCACTTCATGAAAAATGGATGGGGAAACAGTGTCAGGCTTTTATTTTTGGGGGGCTCCAAAATCACTGTAGATGGTGACTGTAGCCCAGAAATTAAAAGATGCTTACTCCTTGGAAGGAAAGTTATAACCAACCTAGATAGCGTATTAAAAAGCAGCGACATCACTTTGTCAACAAAGGTCCATCTAGTCAAGGCTATGGTTTTACCTGTGGTCATGTATGGATGTGAGAGTTGGACTGTAAAGAAAGCTGAGCGCTGAAGAATTGATGCTTTTGAACTGTGGTTTTGGAGAAGACTCTTGAGAGTTCCTTGGAGTGCAAGGAGATCCAACCAGTCCATCCTAAAGGAGATCAGTCCTGGGTGTTCATTGGAAGGACTGATGTTGAAGCTGAAACTCCAATACTTGGGCCACCTGATGTGAAGAACTGACTCATTGGAAAACACCCTGATGCTGGGAAAGATTGAGGGAAGGAGGAGAAGGGGATGACAGAGGATAAGATGGTTGGATGGCATCACTGACTCAATGGACATGGGTTTGGGTGGACTCTGGGCGTTGGTAATGGACAGGGAGGCCTGGCGTGCTGCGGTTCATGGGGTCGCAAAGAGTTGGACATGACTGAGCGACTGAACTGAACTGAACATAGATTAAAAAACTTAAGACATTGTAAAAGCAATTTTGACTACAATTAACAGCAAAAGGATAAGTGTGAAGACGTAAAATAGGATATAAAAACTACAAAATGTGGGGGAGGGGAGTATTCAAATGTAGACCTTTTAGAATGTGTTTAAACTTGCACGACTATCAGTTTAAAGCAAGTAGATATTGTCATGGGTCAACATACTTGAACTCCATGATAATGACAAATCTAAACATACAACACATTCACAAAAAACAAAAAAGAAAGGAACTCATGCACACAACAAAAGAAAATCAAGTTACGAAAAACAAAAAGAAATGTACAAGAACTACAAAACCAACTGGAAAACAAAGTTTACATGGCAGTAAGTACATGCCTATCCATAATTACTTTAACTGTCAATGGACTAAATGCTCTGACCAAAGATACAGTGTGGCAGACTGGATTAAAAAATAAAAAGAACCTACAAGATACTGCCTACAAGACACTCACTTCAGGGCAAAAAATATACTCAGACTGAACATGAGGAGATAGAAAGATATTTCATACAAATGGAAATTACAAAAGAAAGTGGGGATAGCAATACTTATATTAGACAAAACAGACTTTAAAACAAAAACAAAGTCATAAAAAAAGACAAAAAAGTGCATTATATAATGATAAGGGGATCAATACACTAAGAGGATATTATGCTCATTAGCATATATACATCCAATATAGAAGTACCTAAATACATAAAATAAATACTAACAGACATAAAGAAAGAACTTGACAATAATACAATAATAGAAGATTAACACCTCACTTATATCAGAGGGCAAATCATCCAGACAATGCATAAGGCACAGAGGTTCTAAATGACACAATAAGCCAGATGGATTTAATTGATACCTATAGTACACTACCTCCAAAAAATTAAATAAACAACAAACAAACAAAAAAACAGAGCATACGTTCTTTTCAAGCATGCATGTAATGCTCTCCAGAACAGGCCATGCACTGGGTCACAAAACAAACCTTAGCAAGTTTAAGAGGACAGAAATGATTTCAACCATCTTTTTCTGACCACAACAGAATGAAACTAGAAATCAACCACAGAAAGAAAAACAGGAAAAGAACCAACACATGGAGAATAAACAACACGGTACTAAAAGAACAAAACAAAATGACAAGTCAATGATGAAATCAAAGAATAAACCATAGATTAGCATGAGATGCATGAAAATGAAAGCACAACCTGACAAAATCTATGGGATGCAGCAAAATCAGTCCTAAGAGGAAAGGTTATAGTGACACATGCCTTTCTCAAGAGACAAGAAAAATCTCAAACAAACAACTTAACATACCACTTAAGAGTATTAGAAAAAGAATAAACAAAACCCAAAATCAACAGAAGGAGGGAAAGAAAGATCAGACAGGAAGTAGAGATAGAAAAAAGAAAAGATCAATAAAACCAAGAGCTGGTTCTTGGGGAAAAAAAAAAAAAAATTAAAAACCTCTAGTCACGGTCACAGATAAGAGGGAGGACCCAAAAAAACAAAGTAAGAAATGAAAGGCAAAATACTGACACCACAAAAATACAAAAGAATCATGAGAAACTATAAACAGTTACATATTAACAAACTGCATAACCTAGAAGAAACAGTCAAGTTCCTAGAAACATATAGGCTTCCAAAACCGAGTCAAGAGGCAGCAGATAATTTAAAAAGACCAGTTACTATAAGTGACACAAAGTCTGTAATATAAAACTCCCTGCAAACCAAAGTATAGCACCAGATGGCTTCACTGGGGAATTCTACCAAACATACAAAGAAGGACTTTGTGACCATCTCCAACTATTCCAAAAATTGGAGGAGTGAACACTCCAAAAATCACTCTATGAAACCACTATCACCCTGACACCAAAAGCAGACAAGGATACTGTAGAAAAAGCAAATTACAGGCCAAAATCCTTGATATATGTACTTTCCAGGTGGCACTAGTGGTAAAGAATCTGCTTGCTAGTGCAGGAGACATGAGAGATGCAGGTTTGATCCCTGGGTCAGGAAGATCTCCTGCAGGAGGGTATGGCAACTCATTCCAGTACTCTTACATGGAGAATCCCATAGACAGAGGAGCCTGGTGGGCTACAGTCCATAGGATTAAAAAGTCAGATGCTACTGAAGCAACTGAGCATGCATACATGCACATCCTTTGATGTATATACATCCAAGTTCAGTTCAATTCAGTCATTCATTCATGTCCGACTCTTTGCGGCCCCATGGACCGCAGCACGCCAGGCCTCCCTGTCCATCATCAACTCCCAGAGTTTACTCAAACTCATGTCCATTGAGTCGGTGATGCCATCCAACTATCTCATCCTCTGTTGTCCACTTCAGCATCAGTACTTCCAATGAATATTCAGGACTGATCTCCTTTAGGATGGACTGGTTGGATCTCCTTGCACTCCAAGGGATGCTCAAGAGTCTTCTCCAACACCACAGTTCAAAAGCATCAATTCTTCGGCACTCAGCTTTCTTTATAGTCCAACTCTCACATCCATACATGACTACTGGAAAAACCATAGCCTTGACTAGATGGACCTTTGTTGGCAAAGTAATGTCTCTGCTTTTGAATATGCTATCTAGGTTGGTCATAACTTTCCTTCCAAGGAGTAAGCATCTTTTAATTTCATGGATTCAGTCATCATCTGCAGTGATTTTGGAGCCCAAGAAATTAAAGTCTGTCACTGTTTTCATTGTTTCCCCATCTGTTTGCCATGAAGTAATGGGACCGTTGGAACCAGTGTGTTCTTCCATGTCCAGTTCTAACTGTTGCTTCCTGGCCTACATCCAAAAACCTTGGTAAACGAAAGTGAACAATACATGAAAAGGATTGTACACCATGATCAAGTTGGATTCATTTCAGGGTCACAAGAATGGCTCAACACAAGCAAAATCAATGTGATATACCAACCACAGTAACAAAGGAATAAACAAAACCACATGATCATTTCAACATATTCAGAAAAACATTTGAAAATATTCAATGTCCATTAATGATAAAAAAACTCTCACCACAGTGGGTATAGAGGGAACATATCTCAACACAGTAAAAACAATTTACAACAAACCCACAGTCCACATAACACTTGATGGTGAAAAGCTGAAAGACTTCTCCCTAAATTCAGAAGGAAAACAAGGATGCGCACTCACCACACCATTTCTATTTGGTATAGGAGTTGAAGTCCTAGCTGTATCAACAAAATAGGAAAAAGTAAATTGTAAGCAAATTGGAAGGGAACAAGAAAAAAATTTCACTATTTGCAGATGACAAGGTATATAGAGAACCCTAAAGTCTCCACACAAAGCCTATTAGAATAAATCAATTCTGCAGGGTAGCAGGATACAAGATTAATATACAGAAATCTGTTGTATTTCTTTACACTAATAATAAAATACTGGAGAAAGCAAAAAAAAATCCCATTTAAAATTGCATCAAGAAATAAAATACTTAAAGAATAAACTTAACCAATGAAGTTAGAGACCTATATGTTGAAAATGATCAATATAAAACATTGATAAAGGAAACTGAAGATAAATCAAAGAACTTGAAAGATATATCATGCTTTTTGATTGGAAGAATTAATATTGTTAAAATTCTCATACAACCCAAGCAATCTATGGATTCAATGCAACCCCTATCAAAATACCCATGACATTTTTCACAGAAGTAGTAGAACAATCTTAAAATTTACATGGAACCACAAAAAGACCCAGAATTGCCAAAATAAGCCTAAGGAAAGGAACAAAAAGCTGGAGACATACTTTCCCAAACCTAAGACTACACTGCAAAACTACAGTAATCAAAACAGCATGATACTGGCACAAAAATAGACCTATAGTTCAATGGAACTTAATAGACAGCCCAGAAATAAATCCACACAGCTATGGTCAATTAATCTATGATAAAGGAGGCAAGAATATACAAGGGAGAAAAGACAGTCTCTTCAAGAAGTGTTGAGAAAGATGGACAGCTACACATAAATCAATGAAATTAGAACACTCCCTGACATGATGCACAAAAATAAGCTCAAAATGACATAAAGACTTAAATATAAGACATGACATCATAAAACCCCTAGAAGAGAACATAAGCAAAGTATTCTTTGATATATTGTAGCAATATTTTCTTAGATCATTCTCCCAAGGCAAGAGAAGCAAGAGCAAAAAATAACCAAATGGAACCAAATCAAACTTAAAAGCTTTTGCACAGCAAAGGAAACCATCAAAAATAAAACAAAAACACAACCTATAGAACAGGAGAAAATAGTTGCAAATGATGAGACTGATGGAAGTTTAATATCCAAAAACATATAATGGCTCATAAAACTCAATTAAAAACAAACTCAATCAAAAAATGGGCAGAAGATCTAAAAATACACTTATCCAATGAAGACAAACAGATGGACACAAGCATATGAAAAGATATTCAATATCACCAATTATTAGAGAAATGCAAATTGAAACCACAGTAAGATATCTCCTCACATAGTTCAGAAGGTCTATCACAAAAAGTTTACAAATTATAAATTCTGGAAAGGGTGTGCAGGAAAGAGAACCCTCCAACACTGTGGGTGGGAACGTCAATTGGTGCAGTCACTATGGAGAACAGGATGGAGGCGCCTTAAAAAACTAAAAAGAGACCTACCATATGATCGTACGATCCCACTCTTAAGCTTATACTGGAAAAAAACAAAAACGCCAAGATAGATGCATCCTAATGTTCATAGTAGCACTATTTATAGTAGTCAAGACATGGAAACCAGTCAAGTACTGATCAACAGAAGACTGGATTAATAAGATACGGTATATGTATATTTTTGTTGTTTTTCAGTCAAGAAGATGTGCCTACTCTTTGTGACCCCATGCACCACAGCAAGCCAGGCTTTCATAATGGAATATTACTCTGCCAAGCAGAACGAAATATCAGCATTTGCAGTAACATGGATGGACTGAGAAAATATCATACTCTGTTAAGTCAAAGATGAATGCTATATGATATCACTTATATGTGCAATCTAAACAAATAATACAAATGAATCTATATACCAAACAGAAACAGACTCACAGACATAGAAAATAAACTTAGGTATCCCAAAGGGAAAGCTCTGGAAGGGACAAATGAGGATGGTATTAACAGATACAAACCACTATATACAATAGATATGCAACAAGGATGTACTGTATAACACAGGAAATTAGTAGCTTGTAATAACCTAAAATGGAATATATAATCTGAGAAAATATACTGCCAAATCTCTTCACTGTTTATACATGAAACACATGTAAATCAACTATAATTCAATGTTAAAAAAGAAAAAAAAAAACAAAGATGGATAATGTGAATCACAATCTGGAACACTCCACAAACCCAGCTTTTGAGGTAAGGGCAGTATTCATAAGTCAATTTTAAATACCATCTAGTGCCTCAGGATTGGTTCTAACAATGTTGTAAACTGTACAACTTATGTAAAAATAAATGTTGTTTAATTAATACATACATCAAAGGTCCTTTCTGCATTTAATATTAATGGGAAGTAAACATAAAAACTGGAGAAGGCAATGGCACCCCATTCCAGTACTCTTGCCTGAAAAAATCCCATGGGCAGAGGAGCCTGGTAGGCTGCAGTCCATGGGGTCACTAAGAGTCGGACACTACTGAGCGACTTCCCTTTCACTTTTCACTTTCATGCATTGGAGAAGGAAATGGCAACCCACTCCAGTGTTCTTGCTTGGAAAATCCCAGGGATGGGGGAGCCTGGTGGGCTGCTGTCTATGGGGTCACAGAGAGTTGGACACAACTAAAGTGACTTAGCAGCAGCAAACATAAAAATGAGAAGGAAAAAAAGAAAAAGAAAACTTATTTATTTATTTATAGTTCTATTCATTTTTTTAAGGTTTTGCTTTATATCATTTTTATAATTTTTAATTGGAGGATAATTACCTTACAATATTGTGTTTGCTCCTGCTGTACATCAACATGAATCAGCCATAGGTGTATATATATTTCCCCTCCCTTCTTGAACCTCCCTCCTACTTCCCACCCGTCTAGGTTGTAACAGAGCACTGGATTTGAGCTGCCTGTGTCATACAGCAAATTCCCACTGGCTCTCTATTTTAACATATGGTAATATATATGTTTCCACTCTACTTTCTCAGATTGTCCCACCCTCTCCTTCCCTCACTGTGTCCACAAGTCTGTTCTTTATGTCTGTGTCAGTTTTCCTGCCCTGCAAAGAGGTTCATCTAGAGAAGGCAATGGCACTGCACTCCAGTACTCTTGCCTGGAAAATCCCATGGACAGAGGAGCCTGGTAGGCTGCAGTCCATGAGGTTGCTAAGAGTCGGACACGACTGAGTGACTTACTTTTCACTTTCATGCATTGGAGAAGGAAATGGCCACCCACTCCAGTGTTCTTGCCTGGAGAATCCCAGGGACAGAGGAGCCTGGTAGGAGGCCATCTATGGGGTCGCACAGAGTTGGACACAACAGAAGTGACTTAGCAGCAGCAGCAGCAAAGAGGTTCATCAGTACCATCTTTCTAGATTCCATATATATATTACTATATGATATTTGTTAGAAAACTGATTTATATATGTTAATTGCAGCGCTGTTTACAAAAACTAAGACATGGAAGTAACCTAAAAGTCCATCAACAAATGAATGGATAAAGAAGATGTGGTACATATATATCATGGAATATTACTCAGTCATTAAAAAGAATGAAATAATACCATTCGCAGCAACATAGATGGAACATAGTATTGCAATTACCATACTATGCAAAGTCAGTCAGACACACAGAGAAATACATGATATTGCTAATTTTCAGGATCTAAAAAAGTGATACAAATGAACTCACTTACAAAACAGAAACAGACTTAAAAGACTTACAGAATAAACTTAGAGTTACCTGGGGGGAAGGATGGGGAGGAGGGATAGAATGGGAGTTTGAGATGGACATGTAGTACACACTGCTATATTTAAAACAGATAACCAACAAGGGCCTACTGTATAGCACAGGGAACTCTGCTCAATATTCTGTAATAACCTAAATGGGAAAATAACTTGAAAAATAGATATATGTATATGTATAACTGAATCACTCTGCTGCACACTGAAAGTAGCACAGCACTATTAATCAACTACTTGTTGTTGTTCAGTAAGTAAGTCACGTCTGACTCTATGACCCCGTGGACTGCAGCACGCCAGGCTTCCCTGTCTTTTACTATCTTGTGGTGGTTGGTCAAATTCATGCCCACTGAGTTGGTGATGTTACCTAACCATCTTATCCTCTGCCACCCCCTGCTCCTTTTGCCTTCAGTATGTCCCAGTATCAGTCTTTTCCAATGAGTCGGCTCTTCATATCAGCTGGCCAAAGTATTGGAGCTTAAGCATCAGTCCTTCCAATGAATGTTCAAGACTGATTTCCTTTAGGACTGACTGGTTTGATATTCTTGTTTGTCCAAGGGGCTCTTGAGAGTCTTCTCCAACACAATTCAAAACAATCAACTCTTCAGTGCTCAGCCTTCTTTATGGTCCAACTCACACATCTGTACGTGACTACTGGAAAAACCAGTAGTCTATATGGACCTCTGTTGGCAAAATGATGTCTCTGATTTTGAATATGCTATCTAGGTTTGCCATGGGCTTCCCAGATGTTGCAGTGGTAAAGAATCCGCCTACCAATGCAGGAGATGCAGGTTTGATCCATGGGTCAGGAAGATGCCCTGGAGTAGGAAATGGCAAACCACTCTAGTATCCTTGTCCAGAAAATTACACAGGCAGAGGAGCCTAGCAGGGTACAATGTATGGAGTCACAAAGAGTCGGACATGATTGAGCACACACACACTTAAAGGTCTGTCATATCTTTCAAAAAGAAAGTGTCTTTTAATTTCATGACTGCAGTCACCATTCACAGCAATTTTGGAGCCCAAGAAAATAAAACCTCTCACTGTTTCCACTTTTTCCCCTTCTATTTGGCATGAAGTTATGTGACAGGATGCCATGATCCTAGTTGTTTGAATGTTGAGTTTTAAGCCAGCTTTTTCACTCTCCTCTTTCATCTGCATCAAAAGGTTCTTGAGTTCCTCTTCACTTTCTGCCATTAAAGTGGTATCATCTGCAGATCTGAGATTGTTGATATTTCTCCCAGCAATGTTGATTCCAGCTTATGACTCATCAAGGACGGCATTTTGCATGATGTACTCTGCATAGAAGTTAAATAAGCAGGGTGACAGTATATAGCCTTGTCATACTCCTTCCCGAATTTTGAACCAGTCCACTATTCCTTGTCTGGTTCTAACTGTTGCTTCTTGATCTGCATACAGGTTTCACAGGAGGCAGATAAGGTGGTCTGGTATTTCTACCTCCTGAAGAATTTTCCAGTTTGTTGTGATCCATACAGTCAAAGGCTTTAGTGTAGTCAACAACCCCTTCGTGGATTATAGGCTTGTCAAGGTGAAGGGGCTTATGTAACTCAATGAAGCTATCAGTCATGCCATGCAGGGCCACCCAATACAGATGGGTCATAGAGAGTTCTGACAAAACATGGCCCACTGCAAGAGGGAATGGCACACCACTCCAGTATTCTTGCCATGAGAACCCCATGAACAGTATTAATCAACTATATTCAAATATAAAATAAAAATTAAAAAATAAAGATTATATAGATCTTACTCTATCAGTTCTTCATAAACATTACCCAACTTAAATTCATAACAAGCTTATAGAGTTCCATTATCCTCTTTTTATAGACTAAACTTTGTGACCTTGAAAAAAATTTGTATGTCTTGGCGTTCTTGTATAAAGTTGCTAACTGCTTTATAGTTCTAGAATAAAATGTCGTTATTCTTAAGAAATTTAGGCAGGAAGTCAACAATGGAGATTTTGTTTTCATGAGCCATATCAGATCAGATCAGATCAGTCGCTCAGTTGTGTCCGACTCTTTGTGACCCCATGAATCACAGCACGCCAGGCCTCCCTGTCCAACACCAACTCCCGGAGTTCACTCAGACTCACGTCCATCGAGTCAGTGATGCCATCCAGCCATCTCATCCTCTGTTGTCCCCTTCTTCTCTTGCCCCTAATCCCTCCCAGCATCAGTCTTTTCCAATGAGTCAACTCTTCGCATGAGGTGGCCAAAGTACTGGAGTTTCAGCTTTAGCATCATTCCTTCCAAAGAAATCCCAGGGCCGATCTCCTTCAGAATGGACTGGTTGGATCTCCTTGCAGTCCAAGGGACTCTCAAGAGTCTTCTCCAACACTACAGTTCAAAAGCATCAATTCCTCGGTGCTCAGCCTTCTTCACAGTCCAACTCTCACATCCATACATGACCACAGGAAAAACCATAGCCTTGACTAGACGGACCTTTGTTGGCAAAGTAATGTCTCTGCTTTTGAATATGCTATCTAGGTTGGTCATAACTTTCCTTCCAAGGAGTAAGCGTCTTTTAATTTCATGGCTGCAGTCACCATCTGCAGTGATTTTAGAGCCCATAAAAATAAAGTCTGACACTGTTTCCACTGTTTCCCCATCTATTCCCCATGAAGTGATGGCATATAGAGGGTTACAATTCAAAAGTTAAATGAAATTATCACAAATCCACAAAATCATAAAAGTTTAGCCTTTCATAAGATTCATGAATAAAGGAAAACCCATGCCACTCCTGTGGTGAAATAAATTAACTCTTCTGCCTTCATATAACAATACTGAAAGAAAACTCACGTTTTTTTGCAACTGGAATACTACCAAACCTGTTGTTAATATTCCAAAAAGAATATTTATGCTGCAGAGAAAATAAGTCTGTCGATATTGCAAATGGCTCATATTTGCAGCAATAAGATCAAAGTGTTTTTTTATCTGAGTGGAATGTGTTGATATCACCAGTGAGATTTATTTCAGGGGGAAAAGCTAGAACCTATTTTCCCCCACTGTTTTCATTCTGAGGGAAAATCAACTTACAGAGACAATCACAACAATGTTGGGCAAGTTTTATGTCTGAGAGATTCACTGGGGGAGAAAATCATCCTTCTGGCTGTTGACAGATAGTGTTAAGCAGTGGACCATGATACAGAACAATAACCTTCCACGGTGCACTAAGTGTGCTGCGAAGAACTGTCACGCACTGACAATTCCCAGTGAGCCCCCGAGATGTCAATGGGATACTTATTGAGCAGCGGATTTCCTACATGGGTGTGTCTGTGTCAAAGAGTGTTGAAATGCCAACACTCTCTGCATGAGATTGTATCTGGCCTCCGTCTTATGTGATACTTGTCACAGGGAAACACGACTGGCACACTGACTGGCCTTGCAGAAGAGACACTTTCAATGATTTCTGTCATGGCAGTCTGGATTGTTTGGGGTGGTAAATGAAAGTTTTATGTTCTCAGTTGGGCCCCTCAATGGATGCTGTTATGTTCCTAATCCTCTACCCTTGGTATTCACCCCAGAGTGCAAAAGGCTGCTTACTGCAAACACTTGCTCCTGGGTGCATGAGGACTCTGTCTGGAGCTGGCCCAGCCTTCATAGTGGGCAGACCAAAATGCCCAGCAGTGTTGGTACCCTCCAGGAAGCAGCTTGCAGGAGTGATGGGCAAGCCAGAGGTCTAAGCTCCGACTGTTTGCAACACTGAGTATCTTAACAATATAGCATTCATGGCTTCCTCTCTTGTCTCATTTCACTATCCCTTAAAGAGTTTCCAAGGAACACTTTTCAAATAAAAAATTTGTCTCAGGTTCTGCTTTGAGGAAACCTCATGAAAATAGTCTTGCACTGGGAAATTTTTAAAGCCTGCTAGATGGGAAGATACTTCTAGGACATTAGGCTAGAGTAAATCATAATGGTTAGATACTATCACCAAATCAATGGACATGAATCTGAGCAAACTCTGGAAGATAGTGAAAGACTGGGAAGCCTGGTGTGCTACAGTTCATGGAGTCACAAAGAACTGGACACAACTTAGTGACTGAAGAACAAAATCATAATAATTTTTTTGAGTAAATGTGAATTTTGTCACTCAAGAATAAAAGATCTCACATGATGTATTGCAGATTAAAAGATATTTGAAAGGAAGAAGTTCCACCTGCTTTGGCCTACTGGCAGTGTGAACTTCACATCATATTAGATGTAATATATATTTCTATATTTGAACCTAGGTATTTTAAGTGTCATTTGTAGGAGCAATTTCCCCCCCATTTTCTCGGCCTTTGCCTCTGCATTCCCTGAGTCATGTCTTCACCTGATTCATCAATATAGACTCAGATAAGCAAGATATTTACAAATCAACATTTCTTAAATCTTGAGATAACTTTTGGGTTTCCCTTGACAAGTTGGGAGTAGCATACTCAAGAAAAAAGAATAAATGAGCTAAGAGGAAAGGAATGAATACAGATATGTGTTACAGAGGGCAGCATACCCAATGTTTGAATTCCTCAGGCCTTGCTGTCATTTCTCTTCCACTCCACTCAATATCATTGCCATTGGTGAGTCTCAAGTCTTGTAAATTTGGATTGGTGCTTATTTCACAATGATGCCTTTATAACCCTGAGAAAAATGTCTTCAGTACTTCTTGGTGGCCAGGCAGTTCCAGGTAAAATTGTGAAACAAGAAGTATGTGCTGGAGTTCATGACCTCTCTTCGACAATTCATGATCCTTTCATTCAACTACAGTCTGTCCTACTTTACCCTTACTTAGACCCAGTGTCAGGAGGTAGCCTGACTTCAATTATTAATAAATCAGTTGCATAAGCTCTCCTGAGAGTATCTGAATTCTCCTTAATCATTTAATAGAAAGTTTTATATCTCATTCATGATATTTTGGACATAAGGAAGTGACTAATGGATATAGGAATGGGGAATCTTAGAAAGGATGAACTCATAATTGCTGCTTTACCAATCATTCCTATAATTTCCCACAGCAATTTCTCCATAGAGTTTATCTTTTTCATAAACCTTAAGTAAAGCCATTCAACCTGCAATTTTAGTTCAAACAATTGCTATTATCTGACTACATGAACCACTGGGAATGCAGGGATAACAATTTCTTTAATTTTTTCCATCTGTTTCTTCATTGTCTTTTAAAACTCATTTTTATTTGAGGGTCCAAATGTTGCTTTTCGGAACAGTAAAAAGCATCACAAGTGTAAAGGCATCCTTGCCCCCTGGGGAGAAGACAGAATGGGACCAGTAGGTTTTCAGAGAAAGCATGTGGGAAAACCTGGTAACACATGCCTACCTCACACCATTCTACTGAAAATAGAGAAAGCTGCATTGACTCCATTTCTACCTTATGAGGCCTGATGCTAACTTAATTTCAACTCAATTGAAAATAAAAATTTACAGGCTGAAGTAGAAGGTAGAAATAAGAAAGATTTTTTTTTTTTTAATTCTGTAGCTTGTATGGTTGTTACTTGAAATTCTTTCTTACATATGAGATTATGAGAACACACTATTTTTCAAATAATGCTAATCATGGGAGTATTATTTACTGCACCTAGCTGCTGTCTTAATAAAAGCTCTTAAAAATGAGAAATAGTGTCAGTGTGTCCAGGATTTATTCCTGTTGGAAAAAAATAGATGTAAATCATATTTTTTAAAAGTGTTCCTTTCTGTTTCTGTGAAAAATGCCATTGGGATTTTGACAAGGATTGCATTGACTCTAGTTCACTTTTCAAAGTATGGTCATTTTAACAACATTAATTCTTCTAATCCAAGAACATAGACTATCTTTCCATTTGTTTGTGCTTTTCATTTTTTTTTTAATCAGTGTCTTATAGTTTATAGCATACAGATCTTAAACAACAACTAGGTTAAATTTATTCCTAAATATTTTATTATATTTGATGTTCTTATAAATGGAATTGCTTCCTTAATTTCCCTTTCAGATAGTTTGTTGTTAGAGTATAGAAATACAACTGATTTTTGTTTTCAATCTTTTAAAAACATTTTTGGCCATTCCATGGGCTTCCCTGGTGGCTCAAATGGTAAAGAATCTGCCTGCAATACAGGAGACCTGGGTTCTACTCCTTGGTTATGAAGATCCCCTGGAGAAGGAAATGGTTACCCACTCCAGTATTCTTATCTGGAAAATTCCATGGGCAGAGGAGCCTGGTGGGTTACAGTCCATGGGGTTGCAAAGAGTCAGACACAACTAAGCGAATAATCCTTTCTCCTTTCACCTATGGGGAGTATGGCATCTTAGTTCCCTGACCAGGGATCTAACCTGCGCCCCCTGCATTGGAAGTGTGGAGTCTTAACCATTGCACCACCAGGGAAATCCCTGCAACTGATTTTTGTATGTATGTTGATTTGGTACCCTTTAAGTTTACTCAATTTCTTATCAGTTCTAATAATATTTTTGGTGGAGTCTTTAGGGTTTGTTGTATGTAATAGATTATATCATCTGCCAGAGACAATTTTACTTCATTTTTTATTTGACTGACATTTATTTTATTTGCTTGACTAATTGCTCTGGCTAGGACTTCTGGTACTATGTTGAACATAAGTGAGAATGGGCATTCTTGTCTTGTTCCTGACCTTAAAGAAAAAGCTTTTATTTTTTTTATTCTTGAGAATGTTGTTATCTGAGAACTTGTTACACGTGGCCTTTATTTTGTTTAGGTACATTCCTTCTAGATCTAACTTGTTGAATGTTTTTAATCATGAAAGAATGTTGTGTTTTGCCAAATCCCTTTTTTGCATCTATTGTGGTGATACAATTTTATCCTGTATTCTGTTACTGTAGTGTATCACATTTATTGATTTTCATTTGTTGAAACAACCTTATATCTTAGTGATAAATCCCACTTGATCATGGTGTATGATCCTCTTAACATATTGTTGAATTATATTTGCCAGTGTATTGTGTTGAGGATTTTGACATCTATGTTTGTCAGGGATTTTGGTCTATAATTTTCTTTTCTTGTAGTGTCTTTGTCTGGTTTTGGTATCAAGGAAATGCTGGCCTTTTAAAATGAGGTTTGAAGAGTTCTTTTTTCTTCAGATTCTTGGACAAGTTTTAGAAGACTGTTCCTAATTCTTCAAATGTTTGGCATAATTCACCTGTGAAATGAATTTTGAATTTCACATTTTGAATTAGTAATCAGAAATCTTCCAACAAAGCGATCTCCTTATTAGTTATCAGACTACTCCAATTATCTCTTTCTTCAAGATTCACTGTTAGTAGGTTGTATGTTTCCAGGAATTTCTTCTAGGTTATGTAATTTGTTAGTGTAAAATTGTCCGTAGTGCTCTTATGATTCTTTGTACTTTACAGGTACAAAGAATCTCCTATGACTGTGACTTAAAAAGGCTCAGTCAAGGTTCTCAGTAAAGGTTCATCAATTTTATTTACCCTTTTCAAAAAACAGCCATTAGTTGCATTGATCTTTTCTATTATCTTTCTATTCTTTGTTTCTGCTCTAATTTTTTTTATTTCTTTCTTTCTAATAAATTATAGCATTTTTTTTCTTCTAGTTCTTTGGGTTGTAGGTTTAGGTTATTTGAAATCTTTATTTTTTCTTCATATAGGCATTTATCACTATAAACTTCCCTCAAGAACTGCTTTTGCAACATCCCTTAAGTTTTGGTATGCTGTTATTTTCATTTTTGTTTTTCCTCAAGGTATTTTTTTTTAATTTCCCTTTTAATTTCTTCTTTTATCCATTGGTCATTCAGGTGTATATTATTTAATTTCCACATATCTGCAGAATTTTCCAGTTTTCCTCCTATTATTGACATCTAGTTTAGTATACTGTGGTTGGAAAAGATAAGTGGTATTATTTTCAAGCTTCTTAAATTTGTGAAGACACCACCTTTATGGCAGAAAGTGAAGAGGAACTCAAAAGCCTCTTGATGAAAGTGAAAGTAGAGAGTGAAAAAGTTGGCTTAAAGCTCAACATTCAGAAAACGAATATCATGGCATCCGGTCCCATCACTTCATGGGAAATAGATGGGGAAACAGTGGAAACAGTGTCAGACTTTATTTTTATGGGCTCCAAAATCACTACAGATGGTGACTGCAGCCATGAAATTAAAAGACGCTTACTCCTTGGAAGGAAAGTTATGACCAACCTAGATAGCATATTGAAAAGCAGAGACATTACTTTGCCAACAAAGGTCCATCTAGTCAAGGCTATGGTTTTTCCAGTGGTCATGTATGGATGTGAGAGTTGGACCGTGAAGAAGGCTGAGTGCCGAAGAATTGATGCTTTTGAACTGTGGTGTTGGAGAAGACTCTTGGGAGTCCCTTGGACTGCAAGGAGATCCAACCAGTCCATTCTGAAGGAGATCGGCCCTGGGATTTCTTTGGAAGGAATGATGCTAAAGCTGAAACTCCAGTACTTTGGCCACCTCATGGGAAGTGTTGACTCATTGGAAAGGACTCTGATGCTGGGAGGGATTGGGGGCAGGAGGAGACAGGGATGACAGAGGATGAGATGGCTGGATGGCATCACTGACCCACGATAGACGTGGGTCTGGGTGAACTCCGGGAATTGGTGATGGACAGGGAGGCCTGGCGTGCTGTGATTCATGGGGTCACAAAGAGTCAGACACGACTGAGCGACTGAACTGAACTGAACTGAAAGTATGTTGTATCCTGGAGAATATTCTATGTGTGTTTAATAAGACTGGGTATTCTGTTGCTATTGAGTGGAATGTTCTCTAATATTTGGCTCCTGGAGGCTGTTTATATTTCCCTCCACAACAAATCTTCAGTTTTAAAGAAAACCTGTTGTGTGTTAATAACCATTTCTCCATAATGCGATCAAAGTAATTTTCAGACCCCTGTGAAAAAAAGGTGAAAAGACAACCCCTCAGAATGGGAGAAAATAATAGCAAATCAAACAACTGATAAAGGATTAGTCTCCAAAATATACAAGCAGCTCATACAGCTTAATACCAGAAAAATGAACAACCCAATCAAAGAGTGGGTATAAGACCTAAACAGACATTTCTCCAAAGAAGACACACATACGGCTAATAAACACGTGAAAAGATGCTTGACATTGCTCATTATGAGAGAAATGCAAAGCAAAACTACAATGAGATATCACTTCACACCAGTCAGAATGGCCATCATCAAAAAATTTACAAACAGTAAATGCTCAAGAAGGTGTGGAGAAAAGGGAACACTCTTGCACTGTTGGTGGAAATGTAAATTGATACAGCCACTGTGGAGAACATTATGGAGATTCCTTAAAACACTAGGCATAAAACTCCCAAATGCCCCAATAATCTCACTATTGGTCGTATACCCTGAGGAAACCGTAATTGAAACAGCAGCAGTATTTACAATAGATAGTACCTGGAAGCAATCTAGATGTTCATTGATAGATGAATGGATAAAGAAGTTGTGGAATATTACTCAGCCATAAAAAGGAAGGCATTTGAGTCAGTTCTGATAAGGTGGATGAACCTAGAGCCTATTATACAGAGGGAAGTAAGTAAAAAAGAGAAAAACAAATATCGTATGTTAACACATATATATGGAATCTAGAAAGATGGTGCTGATGAACCTATCTGCAGGGCAGCAGTGGAGATGCAGACATAGAGAACCAACTTGTGGACACAGTGGGGGAGGAGCAGGAGGGATGGATTGGAAGAGTAATACTGAAACATATACATTACAATATGTAAAACAGATAGCCAGTGGGAATTTGGTGTATGACACAGGGAACCCAAAGCCAGTGCTCTGTGACAACCTAAAGGGATGGGATGGGGTGGGAGGTGGGAGGGAGGTTTAAGAGGAAGGGGTCATGCATATACCTATGGCTGATTCATGTTGATATATGGCTGAAACCAACGCAATATTGTAAAGCAATTATCCTTCAATTAAAAAAATAATAAAAAAATAAAGCTAAAACCCAAAAAACCCTGCAGTGGTAACTTCAGCAAGTGCCCTAGTAACACATAGACTCTGATTTAGTGGTTCCAGGGGGAGGCTAAGATTCTGGGTTTCTAAGAAGCTCCTAGGTCATGCTGGACCATGTCCCATACTTTGAGCAGCAACCATCTAGCCATGCTGAAGGGACACCTGTTTTGCCCGAAGCCCTAGTAGGACTCAGCTACCTTCACTTTTATTCCACTTAATTTTCTGTTTTAGCTTGGCATGAGCATGGCATGAGCAAGAGCGATCCACTTGGGGATAAAATTGTGAAGCATAACTGTAGTTTTAGATATTCTGAGGCAGACTCAAGTATAATCCTTTTTTGCGAACTTTGCACAAAATTTGGGCTTTCTTCCTGCAGTCTGAATTGCCACATTTAGTTTTCTGCATTTAGCTTACTTTGGATTAGTCAACACCAACACACTCTGCCTCCTTCCTTTCATGTTCCCTCCCAGACCTGCAGAAACTCAAATATGTGCATGCAGCACTGCACCTATACATTCTTTTGAAAATCCCACAGAGTACACTCACAAGGAGAAGCAAGTTGTGACATGTGTTTGAGGCCTGTTATCTCCTATCTCTCACTATTGTCTAATTTCTCTGGACATCCAAACGGGATGCCCAGGTTTTTCTGATCGCTGTAGTCCTAAAGATATTCCACTGGAGAAGTTGGTTAATTGCTTCTACAAACGATCCTTCACTCTGACCCGAGTCTTTCTCCAGCTCACTGCAGTTGGCAGTAATTTGCAATGGTGACCATGGCAGTGTTTTGATCAGCTGTGGCAAAGAGGACAAAGAGAGAGAGAGAGAGAGATAATAGCTTTCTGCTATAGAAACAGCTCTACAATTTTCCCCACCCACACAAGAAGAGAAGCCATTTCCTTAAAATCGAGCTCATTTGCCTTATAAAGCTTTCTCATTAGACGCTAAGCTGGTAGCTAACAGATTCTGTGCCTCTAATATGGTGTGTTTCCTTAAGGGACTGGCAGTACATACGATTTTAGGAAGAGATGAGGAAGGAGAAGAGAAGAGAAGGATGTTGTTTACAAAGGCGCCTAACTACAAAGGCCATAATTAAGCAATGCTATCTGACGGGCCTCCTCTGTGCAATGTGCAAGGGGTGCCGTGAGCAACGGTGCTTTGAGGTGACATAATCAGCAGGACATACACTGCCCATAGCACTCAATTGTTATTAGAAAATGGCATTCTTAATAAACTTGTGTTTAAATGCCAGAGCCTTTTCATTTCCTGGGCATTATTAGTGTGTGCCTGACAATTACTGACAGTCAGAACACTGTTTGTGTTCTTTGCTCCCTGGGCATTTCCTAATTATGAATAATAATCCCATTAATCATGCACTTGAAATAAGCAAATTCTCCCGCAGAACATCATAATCAGTTGTATCAAAGAGCCTTCCAGTAAGCCCCATGTGGCTCAGTTTCAGCTTCCCTGTTTGCAGCTCTCTCTGGGTCCTTTCAGGAAGTCAGGACTCAAGGGCTGTCTCCTAGTGTAGAAAGGCATCCATCATAGACACCTTTGCAGATGAAACCACATCCTCTGAAACTACTGGTTCTCAGTCACTTATTTAGGTTTAATGACAGCCTCATGACTCATCAGATTTACCCTGCAGATGACCACCAGGGTTTGCTGTAGGCTCACGGTGACGATTTGCTCCTTTTTCCAAAGCCTGTAAAGGACAGGTCCTTTCTTGGCAGCTACTAAGGATTCCTGGCATTTACATTGCATCCCAGCTATCACTTGGCCCTCCCTGTTTTATTTAGATGTCCTGATCTTGTCTATAAGCATCCCACAGTCGTAAAATTATCCTCGGTCTGCTGACAAAGTGAAAGCTGTCATTAAATTTACTCCGAGGAGCCTCCCAAGCTTCAAATTTCAGTAAACAATTCTTTTCTCTAACCTCCCTCCTTTCCATTCTTCCCTCCCTAAATTTGTGTTCACAGTTTTGAGTGTCTGACTCCCTCAATCTGTAGCATGTCTTGCTCCCAGCCATTTCTATGTGGTGCTGAAAATAACATTACCTTTCTGGTGATGTCACTGGAGTGGCAGGTCCAGAAAATACCACTTCAATTTTTTGTACTAATACATTTCTTCTCCTCAGTATTTATTACCCAGTGCTATTGGCAGTTTTATTCCCTCTTTCATAAATAAGAAAACAGAAAAAGCGAATTGATTTAAAAATCAGAGTCAGAAGCACCAGCAGCAGCAAGTGACACAGAGGCGGTTTGCACTCACAATGAAGTGTAAGGGAAGGGAAGAAGACAAAGCATTCTCAAAGTGATCATTCTATTAAATACAACATTTACCATGACCCTGCAGGTACCCTGCCAGGCTCTGTAATTTTTTTGTGTGGGGTGAGAAGGGAATGGGAACGTATGAAGATGAAAAAGATACTGTTTTGTTAGGGAATTCACCCTTTATTTGCTCAAATAGAAGCTGAAATTAAACACAGAAGTGACTCAAGTCACACAAAGCCTCCAGTTGCATGTTTACCAGATTTACTCTTAACATTTGCACATGCTGGGTGTCCAAATGGTACCTGACTGTATAGAAGTGACTGATGAATATTTAATAAGGACTCACAAAGAACTTATTACACTTCTGAAATTAATACAAAAGCTGGGGATGCAGAAATTTAACGTGGTGATGAGGTGTGGGAGCCAGGGATATGCACCCCTTAGATCTCCTTTCAACAAAGAACTTGCTATTCAGGTACAAGGGACACACTTGACTGACAGCATCCAGTGGCAAATTAAGGTGTTAGGGAACAGGAATAGTGCCCTCATATACCATGTTGTACATAATATATAGAGATGATTTCCTCTCTTTCTGTTCTCCATCACGTAAGAACACAGTGAGGAAGAGGGCCCTCAACACACAACAGATCTGCCAGAACCTTGATCTTAGACTTCAACAGTCTCCAGAGTTGTGAGAAATTAATATCCGTTGTTTAAGCCACTCAGTCTGCGTTATATTTTTTCATAGCAGCCTGAACTGACTATGACATCTTTCCAGCTGATGCCATGCTCTTCCTGAGCAGCCCCCAGTCAAGGGCTGTACAGAGTGGGATTACTAAAGCCTGATCATTCCCTCCCATTACAAGGGTCTTCTAACAAGTCCAGCTCGCCACTGGGTTGGCTGAGATGCTGTCAGATCTCTATGGTGGACTAAGACTCTCTCTATGCAATCCTGCTCCCTCTCTTTTAAATAGATCTCTTCAGCATTATTCCACAATTGTCTTCTTGTGCTCACAGATGTCTCTCTCCATGTCTGCTTCCCAAAGGACCCCAATGATCCACTGTATCTGCCTAAATCTGTAACTAATTTAAAGAAAAACATCAAGGACTTAAAAATCAAAGCCAGGGATTCTATTAATAAAATGTCTACAAAATTATCTACCCCTAAATAAATTATCTTCCCTAGGAAAAGAAGGCCTGTTTCTCTGGGCAAATCACCAAGGCCACATAATGTATTTTGGAGGAGTCTCAATTGGCAACTGTGTAACAACAGGGAGGTTTGGTAGAGACTGTTCCAAGGGCAGGGAGTGCATTGTCACTGGAGTCACTATTACAAAAGTTATAAAATGTAAAAGTTTGTCGTTTTTATCATCAGCATATGCCAGGAATTTTTTTTTTTTTTAACAATATAAGTGATAAAATAGTTTTCCCTGTCATGGTGGAAGGCATCCATGCCTCCCACCACCCACCATGGTATATCACTGTGAACTCTTTAAAAAGTGAAATAGTCTTTCTTTTAATTACCTTCAACTTTGAAATCTCGAATTCTCCCTCTTTCAGTCTCTTATTGTAAAACAGGCAAATGCCATGCTCTTCCTGAGCAGCCCCCAGTCAAGGGCTGTACAGAGTGGGATTACTAAAGCCTGATCATTCCCTCCCATTACAAGGGTCTTCTAACAAGTCCAGCTTGCCACTGGGTTGGCTGAGATGCTGTTCAGTTCAGTTCAGTCGCTCAGTCATGTCTGACTCTTTGCGACCCTATGGACTGCAGCACACCAGGCTTCCCTGTCCATCACCAACTCACTGAGCCTGCTCAAACTCATGTCCATCGAATTGGTGATGCCATCCAACCATCTCATCCTCTGTTGTTCCCTTTTCCTCTTGTTTTCAATCTTGCCCAGCATCAGGGTCTTTTCAAATGAGTCACTTGTTCGTATTAGGTGGCCAAAGTATTGGAGTTTCAGCTTCAACATCAGTCCTTCCAACGAACAACATTCAGGACTGATTTCCTTTAGAATTGTCTGGTTTGCTCTCCTTGCATTCCAAGGATTCTCAAGAGTCTTCTCCAACACCACACTTTAAAGCATCAATTCTTTGGAGCTCAATTTTCTTTATAGTCTAACTCTTACACCCATACATGACTACTGGAAAAACCATAGCTTTGACTAGACAGGCTTTTGTTGGCAAAGTGATGTCTCTGCTTTTTAATATTCTATCTAGGTTGGTCATAACTTTCCTTTCAAGGAGTAAGCATCTTTTAATTTCATGGCTGCAGTCACCATCTGCAGTGATTTTGGAACCCCCAAAAATAAAGTCTGACACTGTTTCCCCATCTATTTCCCATGAAGTGATGGGACCAGATGCCATGATCTTCGTTTTCTGAATGTTGAGCTTTAAGCCAACTTTTTCACTCTCCTCTTTCACTTTCATCAAGAGGGTCTTTAGTTCTTCACTTTCTGCCATAAGGGTGGTGTCATCTGCATATCTGAGGTTTTTGATATTTCTCTCGGCAATCTTGATTCCAGCTTGTGCTTCTTCCAGCCCAGGGTTTCTCATGATGTTCTCTGCATATAAGTTAAATAAGCAGGGTGACAATATACAGCCTTGACGTACTCCTTTTCCTATGTGGAACCAGTCTGTTGTTCCATGTCCAGTTCTAACTGTTGCTTCCTGACCTGTATACAGATTTCTCAAGAGGCAGGTCAGGTGGTCTGGTATTCCCATCTCTTTCAGAATTTTCCACAGTTTATCTTGTCTTAAGGAATGCGAATTACAGGTAACTATAAAAGTAGCAGTGAATAAACCAATGTTTGTTATTCCTTTGTTATGAGCCTAGCCCATGCCATGATTCTGGAACATTGATAGGAAATGGAAGACATGGTTCCTGACCTCATGAAACACAAAGCAACTAGGAAAAATGAAACTAAGGAAGACAGGGCTGTGACTTGGCACACAAGCTAGAGAAGTTTTCTTAGAAAACATATTAGCAAGAAAACTGTAAGACACTGATGAAAGAAACTGAAGAGTACACAAGCAGAAAGATATACCATGTTCTTGAATTGGAAGAATCAATATTGTCAAAATGACTATACTACCCAAGGCAATCTACAGATTTAATGCAATCCCTATCAAATTACTAATGCCATTTTTCACAGAACTAGAACAAAACAATTTTAAAATGTGTATGGAGACACAAAAGACCCGAAGTAGCCAAAGCAATCTTGAAAATAAAACGCAAGCTGGAGGAATCAGGTCCCCTGATTTCAGACTATACTACAAAGCTACAATCATCAAAACAGTATGGTACTGGCACAAAGACAGAAATAAAGATCAGTGGAACACAACAGAAAGTCCAGAGATAAACTCATGCACCTATGGTCAACTAATCTACAACAAAGGAGGCAAGACTATATGATGGAAAAGACACATTTTCTTCAAAAAATGATGCTGGAAAAACTGGACAGTTAAATGCAAAAAAATAAAATTAGAACATTCTCTAACATCATACTCACATAAAACTCAAAATGGACGAAATACCTAAGTGTAAGGCTGGATGCTAAAAAACTCTTACAGGAAAGGATAAGCAGAGCACTTTGATATAAATCATAGCAATATCTCAATCTTTCCTCGAGAAATGTAAATAAAAACAAAAATAATCAAATGGGACCCATTTAAACTCAAAAGCTTTTGCACAGCAAAGGAAACCGTAAATAAGACAAAAAGACAACCTATAGAATGGGAGAAAGTATTTGCAAATGATGGGACCTACAAGGCATTAATCTCCAAAATTTACAAGCTGCTTACACAACTCACGGAGAAGGCAATGGCAACTCACACATGTGTTCTTGCCTGGAGAATCCCAGGGACGGTGGAGCCTAGTGGGCTGCTGTCTATGGGGTCGCACAGAGTCACATGACTGAAGCAACTTAGCAGCAGCAGCACACAACTCAATAACAACCACCATCCAATCAAAAAATGGGGTGAGGGATCTAAATAAACACTTCTCCAAAGAAAACACACAGATGGCCAACATGCACATGAAAAGGTGCTCAACATGGCTAATTATTCAGTTCAGTTCAGTCGCTCAGTCGTGTCCGACTCTTTGCGACCCCATGAATCGCAGCACGCCAGGCCTCCCTCTCCATCACCAGCTCCTGGAGTTCACCCAAACTCACGCCCATTGAGTCGGTGATGCCATCCAGCCATCTCATCCTCTGTCGTCCCCTTCTCCTCCTGCGATAAATGTAATTGAAAACTATAGTGAGATATCACCTCACACCAGTCAGAATGGCAATCAACCAAAAGTCTACAAACAATAAATGCTGGAGAGGGTGTGGAGAAAAGGGAACCCTCCTCTACTATTGGTGGGAATGTAAGTTGGTACAGCCACTATGGAGAACACTATGGAGGTTCCTTAAAAAACTACACATAGAGCTACCATATGATCCAGCAATCCCACTCCTGGGCATATATCTGGAGGAAAACATGGTTCAAAAGGATAGATGTACTCCAATATTCATTGCAGCACTATTTATAATAGCCAAGACAAGGGAGCAACCTAAATATCAAACAGATGGATGGATAAAGAATATGTGCATACAACAGATGGATATATGTTATGTGTATGTATATATATTTATACATCTATATATCTATACACACACACACACAATGCAATACTCCTCAGCCATTAAAAAGAATGAAATAATGCCATTTGTAGCAACATGGATGGACCTGGAGATGATCATACTAAGTGAAATAAGTCAGACAGAGAAAGATAAACACCATATGATATCACTCATATGCAGACTCTAAAGAAGGATTGCTACAAATGAACTTATTTATAATATAGAAATAGACTCAGACTTAGAGAATGAACTTATGGTTAACCAGGGAGAAGGGTGGGGGTGGGTGGATTCAGAGTTTGGGATGGACATACACACACTGCTATATTTAAAATAGATAACCAACAAGGTCCTACTGTATAGCACAGAGAACTCTGCTCATTATTCTGTAATAACCTAAATGGGAAAAGAATTTGAAGAATAATATATATATGTATAACTCAATCACTCAGCTGTACACCTGAAACTAACACAACATTGTTAATCAACTATACTGCAATACAAAAAAAAATTAAAAACAAGCAAGAGATCAAAATGCAAATATACTTCCAGCCACATTCTCTTACAACTACTGCAATTAAATGTGACATAAATGGTCTTCCACAGCGGGTAAGAAAACAACCATTTACAGCTGAGGACTCCCATGTCACAAACACCACATACCCATTAATATATGATACAATCTGGTGAGGTGGTAGAATGTTGAAATTAAGCCCACAGTATTCAGAGCTCCACCCCCCCATCTTATTAGCTCTGTGATATTCATAAAGTTAATAAAGCTCTCTGTGCCTGTGTAAAATGGGGGTAGAATTGTCCTTATTAGGTTCTTGTAAGCATCACATAAGTAAATACAAACAAAGAACTTGGCTTGGCACCTAATTATGACAATATCAATGTTTGTCCTCCTTATTACTGAGTATCTCATTCTCCTGAAGTTGTAAAAGCACTAATGTAGGATTTGTGTTAAACAACTAAAACAAAACAAAAAAATCACTCCTTGGTAGGAGTTATACACACAGCACACATACACAGGCATGCACACACTAGGTTCACACATTGGCATTGGTCTCCTGACTTCAGGGAGCATCTTTATGTTACTCTGAATTCTCAGTCAGGTGTTTTACATGTGTCTGTTTCATTAGGATTGGTTTCTGGAGATCTACCTTTTTCTTTTTTTTAATTAAATTTTAGTTGCACTGGCTCTTCACTGTTTCACACCAGCTTTATAGCTGCAGCGAGCCGGGGCTACTCTCTAGCTGCGTGTGCAGGGCTTCTCATTGTGGCGGTTTCTCTTGTTGTGGAGCATGGGCTCTAGGGCATGTGGATGCAGTAGTTGTGGCACATGGGCTTAGTTGCTCTATGGCATGTGGGATCCTCCCAGACCAGGGATCAAATCTGTGCCACCTGCATTGGCAGGTGGACTCTTTCATCCACTGTACCACCAGGGAAGTCCTAACTTTTACTTTTATTTGTAATGTATTTCCCTGTTTCTTTGCCTTCACTGTGCTGAGTTCTGCACATTAGACAAGAGTCACCTCTCCCAGTCTTCACAGATGGGTCTTGTGCAGGAGAAGACACTCAATCCTCTCAGCCAGAGATGTGGGCTATTTCTCAAACCTTTGTGCTACTCCAAAGCAGTGTCTTCTTAGCAGCCGCTGGCCTCTCGAGTCTGAGAGGTCCCATTAGTGCTCTAGGACAGGCAAAACTGAAATTGGTCCCTTGAACAGCAGCAGCGAACGCTAGGGTTCTGGCAGTGCAGTCCAACTCCTTTGATCCTCAGGGGAAAAGCCTGGATCTGGAGTTTGTCACTGTTTGCTCTGCCCTGCACTGGGCAAGGAGTGTGTGCCCCCAAGGTCCTTCTAACTGCTGCTTTGCTCCCAGTGGCCTCCAGGGCCTGGCATCTGTCAGGCCTTCTTGTTCTCAGGGACAGGCAAGCTAGAAGTCAGTTTCTGGGGTAGCAGAAAGAAATGTTTGGGTGCTAAATGTGCAGGCAGAGTCCTTTCAGGGAGAACTTGGTAGCTGGGCTGTATTGGCTGCTCTCTGTGCTTAGTCAGGGGAGGAGCTGTGGGAGGAGCCTGCCTGGTCTTTTGAAACTATTTCTTTGTTCTCCCAGGGAGTAGCCTATGCCAGTGCTGTCATCACCTAGAGACAGATGAGTTGGGAGCTGGATCCTTGGGTACAGATCCCTGAGGGAAAGCACTGGGGTCAGGGGGAGGGGCGTGCAGCAAATATATAATCAGACATAAGATATATTACTGATGAGAGGTAGATTCCCCAGGAAGCAAATGAGGCTTCAGTATCATCAGGGCCTCTCAACTGCACTGACTCTTGGGAATGCTGGGCATTTTGGGAAAGTTGTAGAATGTTCTAGATGGGGAGAGGAAGCCAGCTTTCCAACAGGAAACCAGTCTATTGAAGCATTGCTGGCAAATTTCCTATTTTTTCTCAGAGACAGAAATCTGAATTTCCAAGAAAACCAACATGTGCTGTTATTTTTTTTCTCATTATAAATAATGATTCAACATCCTGCCTAATTTTGTATTCACAGTCCTGTATCATTATCCTTATAGAAGCACCCCCAAATTGCATTATCTTCAGATTCCACAAAATCTAGACCCAAACTTGCAACTGACCTCTTGGCTTTTGCATTAATTTGTATCATTTGTTCTAAAACTCCTTCTCCATCCTGCCCATCCCATTTAATTTTTATTAGTCTTCCCAATTCTAATTTATGGAAGAAAGGTAAATATTCCCCAACAACTTATCTTTCATCAATCAGTGAAAGTTTATGTAAATTAGGACTACAGATATGATTTGGAACGTCGGTGAAAGAGCTACTGTTTTATCTTTAAAACCATATTATATTCAAACTGGTATTTAAGTGAACATATATATTCATTACAAGTAAAATCTATATCTCCAAGGCCATATCATGTGTGGATCAATGATAGCCTTTCATGCTTGTTTCATTCTTTCTTGGTAGGGACTAGCACATGGCAACAGAGTATTTCTCTACTCTTTTTGATTGCATAGCTATTGACCCTGATTGATTTCTTATGGTGGTCAGCTTACAGTGCTTCCCATTCTAGGCACTGAGGCAGGAGCATGGAAAATTCAGCTGCTACAAAACAAGACTGTTTTCTTTTATCATCATCATCGTACACTAAAAACTAGCATGTATAACATATATAACGCATTTATGGAATAATGAAGTGATCAATGCCAATTGCTAGCCAACACTGTGATTAAAGAAAGAAGCTCTGCTTCACGCTGTGCAAATTTTGGTGGTTCCAGGATTTCAAGGGAAAAAATGGCAGCATGGGAGAACCCAGCTTTCTCCACCTCCCCTCCTGTATCAATGGCTAAACAGCTAAGCACCAACCAAAACAACTCTCAGAGACTTCTAGAGTCCACTTAGGAAGTCTGAGCAACAAAGTAGAACCAAAAAACAGACGAATTACACAAGAAGGAAAAGAGGACAATTTCACCTTGCCTGTATCATCCCATACCCCAAGCCGGCACTGTTCAGAGTCAGGAAGGAACTTCGCAGCCAGAAAAAGTTCCTCCGGCCAGGACAGGAAGAACAGGGTGACTGCCCAGCTTCTCAGGACACTGTGAACGTCCTTTGGCTTCATTCAACCCAGGCTGGCAAAGGTGAGACGGTGCTGAGCCTGTGAAAAACAAGCAGGGAAAGTAGAGGCCAGCCACCATTAGCTGACATGCAGTGGGCGTAATCCTGACTTGCAGATACATGTTCTTCAGACAAACTCAGATATCACCACTTATTATTATTTTTTAAGAAAAGTAGATCATTTTTAAAATAAAGTTTTTATTGAATTTGTTACAATACTACATCTATTTTATGTGTTTTTTGTTGTTGTTGTTTGACTACGAAGCATGTGCGATCTTAGCTCCCCGACCAGGGATCAAACTCACACCCCCGTCTTGGAAGGTGAAATCTTAACCCTGGACCTCCAGGGATGTCTCAGATTTCACCACTTATGAAGCTGAAGGCCAGCACAACCACCAGAGATGCCTGAAAATCTCTCCAGCTCGTGCTCCACAGGCTTCCACGTTTGTGGATGCCAGGTGCCCAAGTCCCTCCTGGCTCCTTTCCCACACCACCCCCTCCAAGTGGAGACTAGAAACTGCTGGCAGAAATCCAGAGTCTCTGCGGCCATGCCAGTGTAAGATGTTAACTGCCTGAATTCCTCCCCACATCCATTGGAGCTCGGGAGCCACACTGGCAGCCAGATCTGGCTTCAGCAGCTATGATAGTGAAGGCAGCAGCCTTGGGGTCCTTGACTGAACCCTACCATTGGGCCTGCCCCCAGTGCTAACACTGTCAGCCATGCATTTGCACACGACTGGCCTGACACTAGTCACCAGCTTCCACTTCTGGGTGTATGCCTGGAGGGAGAGTGTACAAGCATATGAGAACACATTGACAACGAGGGCTCTGGCAGCTACTTTTCAGTTCAGATCAGCCCCTGTCTTCTTTCATTGACTGGCAGCAATATGCCCACCTGTAGCTAGCCCCTCCAGTGGTACACTTGCATGCCACTGAGCCAAACTTCTACCATGGAACTGTACTGCCACGCACACAGCAAAAGATCAGTTGCTCAGTTGTGTCTGACCCTTTGCAACCCCGTGGACTATAGCCCACCAGGCTGTTATGTCCATGGGATTTCCCAGGCAAGAACACTGGAGTGGGTTGCCATTTCCTTCTCCAGAGGATCTTCCCAACCCAGGTATTGAGCCTGGGTCTCCTGCATCACAGGTAGATTCTTTATCATCTGAGCTACCAGAGAAGCCCCAGGGTGATGGTGTGCATTTGTAGGAGAGCACAGCAACAGCCAGTGAGCTGATAGTGGACCCAGGCCCTTGCTACCTGTCCTGGCCCCCAAACCATCACTATTAATGTGTCTGCAACTGGCCCCTGTCACAACGTAAGTACCTACAGATGACCTCCACAGCTGTGTGTGTGAAAACCACTGGCTCAAGTCACCACTGCTCTTTGCCCTGGTCCCTAACTACCAGACCTGGAGGCACATATTAAGACCCTAATGGCACTTGTAGCAACAGCAATCCACCCACAGTGCTCACCTAGATCCATGTAGTTGTTGATGATGTGGACTGAGCTGCAGAGACTTCATGCCCTCTTCAGACCACTGTTACCACACACCTCTGCACTTGGTGCCCTGCATCACTAGACCTCAGGTGACAGCATGAGCCAGGGTGCTCTCACCCACAGGTGAAAGTCTTCTCTTACTGAATTCAATCTATAAAGTCTAGAGGAAGTGACTGCTGCTTCAAATGTGCAGACATCTGTACAGACTACAGAGATTACAAAGAATCAGGGAAATGTGTTAAAAATGTGTTCCAAAAGAATACAGTAAACCTCCAGTAATTGGTCCCAAAGAAATGGAGATTTGGGAATAATCCAGCAGAGATTTCAAGGTAATCATTCTACAGATGCCCAGAGAGAGACAAGAGAATATGGATAAACAATTTAATGATATCAGAAAATCATACAATAAAAAATAAGACATTCCACAAAGAGATAGAAAACATAAGAAGAATGAAATAGGAAATTTGGAGCTTAATACAATGACTGAACTGAAAAGGTCAAAGCTTCAACTGTAGAACTGGACAAGCAAAACATAGTATTAGTGAGAAATAAGACAGAAATTAAAATTACCCAATCAGAGGTACAAAAAGGAAAAACAATGAGAGGGAATGATGAAAGCCTACACAGCTTATGCTGCTGCTGCAGCTGCTGCTAAGTTGCTTCAGTCATGTCCTACTCTGTGCGACCCCATAGACGGCAGCCCACCAGGCTCCCCCGTCCCTGGGATTCTCCAGGCAAGAATACTGGAGTGGGTTGCCATTTCCTTCTCCAATGCATGAAAGTGAAAAGTGAAAGTGAAGTTGCTCAGTCGTGTCCGACTCTTCACGACCCCATGGACTGCAGCCCATCAGGCTCCTCCGCCCATGGGATTTTCCAGGCAAGACTACTGGAGTGGGGTGCCATCACCTTCTCCGACACAGCTTATGAGATACCATCAAAAGAAACTGCAAGGACTATTGCAGTCCCAAAAGGAGAAGGAGGAGAAAAGGGAGTAGAAAGTTTCCTTTAAAAAAGTAACAGCTAGGAAATTCCCAAACCCACAGAGAGATGTGAACAACCAACTTCATGAACCTGTGACCTCAAATTTTTGATCTGAAATGATCTTTTCCAAGACACAGTAATAAAACTATTGAAAGACAAAGAGTTTAAAAAGTAGCCAGAGGGGAAAAAAATCTCATAGAAGGGAACCCCAAATAGGCCATCAAAGGATTTCCCTAACAGAGACCTTGAAGGCAAAAAGAAATGGGATGATATATTCAAACTTCTGAAAGAAAAAAAAATGCCAACCAACAATACTTTATTCAGCAAAGTTGTCCTTCAGGACTTAAGTCCAAATAAAGACTCTTCCAAATAAACAGAAGCTGAGAATTCCTCAACACTAAATCTGCCTTATAAGAAATGCTAAAGTAGTTTGAGTTGCAGCAAAAGGATGCTATTTAGTAACATTAAAACATATGAAAATGTACCATACACTGGTAAAATTAAGAAGATACTCAGATAATGAATACCATAATACTGTAATATGGTGAAGTATTGATTAATTGTAGTATAAAGGTCATTTATAATTTATCCTTTACCTATAGCTACAATAATGTTATCAGAGCTGTAGCATAAAATAATGTAAACAGTGACAGTAAAATTTAAAAGGGGCAGCAAAAGGATAAGAGTTTTGTCTGCATTTGAAGTCAAATTGTTATCAGCATAAAACAGATTATTCTATATAAGTTTTATGTAAGCCTCATAGGAACTATTGACAAATAGCAAAAAGCTAAAATAGATCCCCAAAATGTACAGAGAAGGGAATCAAAGCATACCACTACAGAATAATCATCAATTTACAAAGGAAGGCAACAGGAAAGGAAGAAAAGAAAACCAGAACTATAAAAACATTCAGGAAACAATAAGATGCATTAGCATGACTTATTAACCAATACTCTAAATTTTAATTGACTGAATTTTCCAATCAAAAGGCACAGAGTGGCTGGATGGACAAACAAACAATTTAAGACTCATCTCTATGTTGCCTTCATTATACTCACTTCAGCTTTAAGGACACACAGAGGCTCAAACTGAAGGGATGGCAAAAGGTATTCCATCAAAACAGACACCACAACAGAGCAGAGGTAGCTCTACTTATATCATTCTATCGTGATGGGGGGGGGTCAATTCAATAAGAAGATACAATAATCACAAAAAATGTGTACCAACGCTGAAAACAGCTAAATACATTAAGCAAGTAGTAACAGATTCATGGGGTTGCAAAGAGACAGACACACCTGAGCAGCAGTGTGTGCATGTGTGCTTGCACACGCGCGCGCATGCGCGCACACACACAGACACACACACACAGACACACACACACACCATATCCAAAGGGAGAAATAGACAACAATCTACCTTTTATATTTATAGGAGAGACAGTGATAGTGATAAAGATTGAGAAAGAGGAGAAGGAGACTAGAAGTTCAAACAATGTGGGCAATTCAGTCTACCATTCCAATAAACACACATCCTAGAGGAATAAGGTGAGAAGCATGAATATGCTAATACACTGGCTGGTCCTAGTTCAGACCTTCCTTTCATAAAGTTTTGAGTGTGATTTTAGTATTTAAAGATGTATAGTTTTCAGGGCTTCCCTGGTGGTCCAGAGGTAAGAATCTGCCCACCAATGCAGGGTACACGTGTTCGATCCCTGATCCAGGAAGAACCCACATACTGCAGAGCAACCAAGCCCGTGCACCACAATTACTGAGCCCACTCTCTAGAGCTCACGAGCCACAACTACTGAGCCCACACACTGCAACTACTGAAGCCCATGTGCCCTAGGGCCCGTGCTCTACAACAACACAAGGCACCACAATGAGAAACCCACACAGCAATAAAGAGTAACCCCCACTCACTGAAACTAGGGAAAGCCTGTGGGTAGCAACACAGACCCAGAACAACCAAACACAAATAAATATTTTAAAAGATGTGTATTTTCATACAATATACCATCTAAAAGCCAGTCAGCACTTCATTTGGTGCTCAAGAAACAGAAACCTACTGCCATGCTTAGAAACAAATCATGGGTTGGATTTTTTAGGTAGTTTTTAGCCCCTAATGTGTCGCCTTCCTAAAGAATGAATGTTCAAGTGTCATTTTGACTTAATATAATGACTTTTGTTCCTCACTCTTATACACAGAGAATGTCACCTGCTACTTCAGTAAACAAAGGATATCACAGCCATAACATCATCAGCCACTGCACCTGCCCCAATGTTGCACTCTGAAGGGCATTCAGGACAGAGGAAAATTGGATACTGGCTTTAGACAGTTAGAATGCATATCAAAGGAATAATTTTAATGAGTCTAGACTCATGCCTTTTCTCACACATACAAAAGTACCACAGTAATTAACTTGAAATGTTTATTTGTGATTAGCAGTAATCTTTGAATGTTCAACTACATGATGCATTTATCCCCAACAAAAACTCCTCTATATCCTGGGTCCTCCCTTATCTCTTTGGAGCAGTTTCTCAGAGCTGTCTGAGAGGCTGAATCCCAGGCTACAGTCCTCAGTAAGATCATCAAATAGAACATAACTCTCAACTTTTAGGCTGTGCTTTTTTTTTTTCTTTTTCAGTCAACACTATCCAAATTATTTGTTTCTCAACATAAGATATGAATTCATGATTATGTCCATCAGCATCTCAAGTAGAAAGAAATATAGGGAATCCGAGTATTAAGCAACCATTAAAAGTGCTAGAGAAGTGACAGCCAGTAAAGTAAGAATGTCAGAAGTAACAGTCAGAGAAGTAAAAATAGCATGTGATGAGAAGGTAGGGGACATAAGTTGGTTCATGTATATGAATATATGATAAGCAAGCAGAAAAATTGCTTACAACCTAATGCCTTGATTTCTACACTTGGTCACAGTATAGGTGTTCATAACATCTTTCACTACTCAACTTTTATG
Source organism: Bos indicus (assembly GCF_029378745.1). NCBI lineage: Eukaryota > Metazoa > Chordata > Mammalia > Artiodactyla > Bovidae > Bos > Bos indicus. The sequence goes on from NC_091789.1 coordinate 114,668,848, forward strand.
ATGCTCACAGCTGATCATGGTTGTTTACCTTTATTCCTAAAAGATGTGAGTCCCTAAAGATCCTGTCTACATTAGATTGCTATGTATTACCAATTTTGAACACCTTAAATGGAAGTACAAAGAAGTTCTTCAGAGAATTGCTTGAATTCCACACTCAACACATAGCTATCTTGAACCCACTGTGAAGTAGCAACTTTACTTTCTCCTAATAATCAGGGTCAATTAGCACAGGAAATAGAGTAATATTTTGCCTGTTAATTACCTGGTATGCTGAATCCTGAATGGGTCATTTGGCAATTTCAGTTTTCACATTACCAGGAGAATCGTGGCTCTGGGGGAACTAATATAATACTCTAAGCCAGCAGAACTCTCAATTATGTAAGGGATTAACTGTAATCAAACTACTGCCTGGTAGGTCATTGCCCTCTCCCTCAAAATGGCACCATGTTGAGAGCTCAGCATTTGTCTTTGCATTGGTAAACTGGTTATTCAGCAATGGAAGTGGAGAACCAATCGTAAAACTAAGAAACAGTGATATACCTAAGGAAAAGGAAAATCAGGGCAAGCCCTTTTTCTCATACTCAGGTATTCTCAAAAGTAGATTATTGTTCATATCATTCATATACAGATCTATCCCCATTGGATTTTTTTTAAAAGCTTAATAAGTGTGTGCATTTTCTTTCCTATTCTATACTTTACTGGTGCCCATGGAACTTGAAGACAAAAATCCTCTTTAAGGTTGTATCGCCAGATTATTCTATACCATCTCAAGTGTCCAGATCACACACTTTCTTCATAAAGAAAACTTAAAACTTGCCTTAAGGTTAAAAAAATAGAAACTTGTTTCAAAATATTTGCAATTTAATGGGTACAATATTATTGCTGCCACAATAACTTAATAATAGTAAGCAATTCCAAGGCACTTAAATCACCATCAACTCTTTACATGTAATGACTCATTTAATCCTTGTAACACCTTCAGAACGTGGGGCATAAGTTACACCCATTTTACAGATGTGAAAACTAAGGCAAGATGTTTAAGGTACTTGTCAAAAGTCACAAAGCTGTAATCTGGAGAAGTGGGGGTTCAGAAGCAAGCATTTTGGTGTCCAAGTACATTGTTCTATCCTCTTAGTTATGTGTCTCATACTCAGCCCACATTGGCACTTTATGGTAACCCCATTTTGTATTATCTTCATCATTAACCCCAGAGAAGGCAATAGCACCCCACTCCAGTACACTTTCCTGGAAAACCCCATGGATTGAGGAGCCTGGTAGGCTGCAGTCCATGGGGTCATGAAGAGTCGGACACGACTGAGTGACTTCACTTTCACTTTTCACTTTCATGCATTGGAGAAGGAAATGGTAACCCACTCCAGTGTTCTTGCCTGTAGAATCCCAGGGACAGGGGAGCCTGGTGGGCTGCTGTCTGTGGGGTCGCCCAGAGTCAGACACAACTGAAGCTACTTAGCAGCAGCAGCATCATTAACCCACCTTGTAGTGTGCTATTGGATTTCTCTAGGAGAAAAAAAATATCAGCACATAGTCTAAAAACTCATGTTTAAAAGATGCTGAAATAAATCATATTTTCTATCTTTATCCTAATTTAAATCTTAACAAAAATTTTGAATTTAGGCATTGATAAGCTTAGTGTTTTGATTATTATTAGAGTATTAAAAAAATATTTTTTGACTCATATCTGAGCCTGTGTATCTAATCAGGTTTGAGAAAACTGGTGAAGATGGAATAAAAGCTTTGCAACCATACCCATCACATGAGCATAGCCTGGTTAATATGTCACTTGATACCAAGTGTTAAGTCAACCTGATATATTAAACTGGAGGGAAAATTAGTAGAAGCCAAACAATGTTTGCCAAATACAAGGGGTAGCTACTGGCCTCCTGACTGCTACTCTGGAGTTACTTAGTCTTTCAATGGAATACACAGGACATTGAGCCAGGGAAAACAAACATGAGAAATACATCCCCATTTTTATCAGTATTTTCCACCCCTGCCTACAGATACTTACAACATAAAGACAACACTAACAATATTAAGTGAGACCATTAGTCAAAAATTGCTTATAGTATCCTTCATCCATAGATAGTCTGAAGGAAACAGTACTGGGAATGTAGCTGGATCCATATTTTAAGGGCAAAATCTAAACGATACTTTAATATAGGCATGGAACTGAAGTCTCCTGGGGTGACTTTGTTTTAATCCATAACCACAGACCAAGCCCTTCTCTTCTTCTGTTAGTCAAGCAAGGAGTTGTACCTCTCTGGTGAACACAGCTGCACTAGCTCTTTAAATATCCATGCAATTAGCACAAAGAACTATAATGGAACTAAATGGCCACAGCCAAGAAGCCACCTACACACACTTAATATTCAAAGGAAGAACACTGGCATTTAATCATGGGGATAGTCACACTTAACAATGACATTTTAAAAGTTATTACTAAGAAATAAGGAAATGTGACCAATGTATAGAAGGAAAAAGTATCATCACTGCAGTCAGAAAACATTCACAAGGACAGACAGTACAAGCTGGAGAGCTGGTATGCAAGCCATCCTCATCATGAGAAATGAAATGTTCACGTGGGATACTTACTTGATCTGGGTTGTTCCCTTTATCTACAGAAAACACAACTACTTCTTCTCTCGTTTGCCTATTTCTTTCTTCATCTTTGTTTTCTGCTCTACGGTCTAGGAGCAGAAACTTAATTTCCCACTTTCCTTGCACCTACTCTGGATTGAATCATGTCTTCTAAAAAGATATATTCAAATCCTAACTTCCACTACCTGAGAGTTTGATCCTTTTTGGGGAATAAGATCTTCCCAATTGTAATCCAGGGAAGAAGAGTTTATACTCGGTGAGCTGTTATTGTTTAGTTGTGCATTCATATCTGACTCTTTGTGATCCTATGGACTGTAGCCCACCAGGCTCCTTCGTCCATGGGATTTCCCAGGCAAGAATACTAGAGTGGGTTGCCATCTCCTTTTCCAGGGGATCTTCCTGATCAAGGGATCAAACACATGTCTCCTTCTTAGCAGATGGATTCTTTACCACTAAGCCAACAGGGATACTGGATGAGGGTGGGCCTTAAATCCTTATTTCCTTATCCTGGTGGCCTTTTAAGAGTCAGAGACACAGGGAGGAGGAAGACCATCTGCTGATAGAGGCTGAGATTATAGTCATGCACCCACAAGCCAAGGAACACCAAGGATTGCCAACTAATGCCAGAAGGTAGGAAAAGTCAAGAGAGGATTCTTTCCTAGAGCATAGCTGTGCCAATGTCTTGGTTTTGGAATTCTAGGCCCCACAACTATGAGAAGACAAATTTCTATTGCTTTAAGTCATCCAACTTGTGGTATTTCATTACAGCAACTCTAAGAAAACTAACACAGCATCTATTAAATTATTCTCCTTCCTTTCTTTGTTCACCAAACCTAGTGGTGGTTTAGTCACTAAGTCGTGTCCAACTCTTGTGACCCATGGACTGTAGCCCGCCAGGTTCCTCTGTCTATGGCATTTTCCAGGCAAGTGTAATGGAGTGGACTGTCATTTCCTTCTCCAGGGAATCTTCCTGACCCAGGAATTGAACCCAGGTCTTCTGCATTGCAGGCAGATTCTTTACCGGCTGAGCTATGAGGGAAGACCAAATCTTGGTAAATTACCACAAAAACAAACTTAGACACTGAGTTCATCCATCTCAGTGTGGCTATGACCCAGGAATTCCTCACTCACTAGAATTTCTGCTGACAAACCTCTAAATTTATCTCACCTCCATAACATATTTCCTCTACTACTGCCTTCATATCACTCATTGATGAATAAAGTCACAGAAGTGAACTGGCTCCAAGTCAAAGCAAGGCCACAAACATAATCAGGCCCTCATTACTACTCTTTATATTTTTTAAAACATATTTACCATTTTCTAATTATTGATATTGTGTTCCTTTCATAAGTTATATCAGATTTCTAACTTCAATTTGCAAGCATTCAATTCTATCTCTACCAAACGCTGCTAATTGCCTATGATAAACATGTTTCTAAAACTATTTTTCTCCTGCAGTCTCCCTCATTTTCTTATCACACTAAACATATTTTATTACTGTATATTTTGTCTGGAAATGCATATGGTCTCCTTTATTTTTTCCCGTTCCAAAGAAAAAAGACTTTCTCTTTTGTAAAGGTTTCTTTTTCCTTTTCAATGAGAATGGACATCGTTATTATTTCAGTCACTCATCATAATAATTAATTTTAGAACAGTTTTTTCATCCCAGAAAGAAATCTTGCAGCAATCATACACTATTACCCTTTCCACCCATCATATAGTAATCTCCTATCCCTATGGGTTTGTCTATTCTGGACAGTTCATATAAATGGGATTATTCAATGTGTGGTTCCTGCGACTGACTTGTGAATTATTCAAAATGTGGTTCCTGATAATGTTCTTCATAAATGGTACCATGTTAGATACATAGAAGGGGAAAATACATTTTAATTCATTATTCATACTAATGAAATAAAAGATCAATAAAAGATCAGACCTAAAAATAACTACAACATTAAAAAAAAGCAAAAACAAAATCGGAAAAACCAATCTCTGACAGCTTTGTGACTTTAAGATATCTTACTTACATAGGATACAAAAAGCATAAAATGTAACTGCCTCAAAATTGCAAACTTCTGCTCATTCATGAAAAGTGTTGAGAAAATTAATAGACAAAGCTGCAACCTAGAGGAAATTATTCCCTAACCACTCTCTTGACAAAGGACTAGTATCCTGAAGAGAAATATGCTTATCATTTATATTATTCAATAATATAAACATAACAAACATCTGTGTATTTTACAGTTAAACAATTAGACAAATGAAAAACCAAAATTGGAGAAAAATTTGAAGAGACTTCAGAAAAGGACATATAGGAATGACCAGAAAGCCATGTGAAAATACTCAATATCATTAGTCACTGCTGCTGCTGCTGCTGCTAAGTCACTTCAGTAGTGTCCAACGCTGAATTCCCTGGGATTCTCCAGGCAAGAACACTGGAGTGGGTTGCCATTTCCTTCTCCAATACATGAAAATGAAAAGTGAAAGGGAAGTTGCTCAGTCATGTCTGACCCTCAGCAACCCCACGGACTGCAGCCTTCTAGGCTCCTCCGTCCATGGGACTTTCCAGGCAAGAGTACTGGAGTGGGGTGCCACTGCCTTCTCTGCATTACTACTTCTACTACTACTACTACTACTAAGTCACTTCGGTCGTGTCCGACTCTGTGCGACCCCATAGATGGCAGCCCACCAGGCCCTGCCATCCCTGGGATTCTCCAGGCAAGAACACTGGAGTGGGTTGCCATTTCCTTCTCCAATGCATGAAAGTGAAAAGTGAATGTGAAGTCATTCAGTCGTGTCCGACTCTTAGCAACCCCATGGACTGCAGCCCACCAGGCTCCTCCATCCATGGGATTTGCCAGGCAAGAGTACTGGGGTGGGGTGCCATTGCCTTCTCTCCGCATGTGTTACCATTACAGTCTCCCAGAAGATCAAGCATTGGTGTGGGTATGGAGCAACTGGAACTTTCATACTTTGCTAGAGACAATCACTTTTCAGTAACAATTTGGTAGTTTCTCATAACATTAAAAATACACTATTACATAACCCAGCCATTCCACTCCTAGTTATTCAAAAATGAAAGCATGTTTCTACATAAAGTCTTTAACATAAATATTCTTAGCATCCCTATTCTTAATATCCCAAATCTGGAAACAACCCATATGTCAATCAACAGATATATACACTATGATATATCCACATAATGAAAAATTACACAACAATAAAAAGGAATGAACTACTGATACACACAGCAACAAAGATTTCTAAAACAGGTTTACAGAAGGAAGGTAGGCATATGTGCACATGCACACACATACACTCCTCAAACAAAAGTGCAGACTATCTAGTTTCTCTTATGCCTTTAGAAAGGGCAAAAATAATCTACAGGTAAAGAAATCAGAGTAGGTATTAACTGAGTCAGGAGATAGGAAGGGTTGAGTATGGAAGATAGGTAAACTTTCTAGTGGAGAAGGCGATGGCACCCCACTCCAGTACTTTTGCCTGGAGAATCCCATGGACGGAGGAGCCTAGTGGGCTGCAGTCCATGGGGTCACTAAGAGTTAGACACGACTGAGTGACTTCACTTTCACTTTTCACTTTTGTGCATTGGAGAAGGAAATGGCAACCCACTCCAGTGTTCTTGCCTGGAGAATCCCAGGGACGGAGGAGCCTGGTGGGCTGCTGTCTATGGGGTCACACAGAGTCGGACATGACTGATATGACTTAGCAGCAGCAGCAGCAAACTTTCTAGGGGAGTGGAAAAGTTCTATATTTTGATTAAAGTGCTGGTCAAAATGGTATATAAGTTTTTTGAAATTTCTTAAATTGTACCCTTAAAACAGGTGCATATACTGTATGTGAACTTTAGTAAGTTTTGTATAATAGTTGGAAGAAAATATCCATTTAGGCACAATATTATTCATTTCAACATCCCTTTCGAAAGCAAAGAAAGTGGGAAAATAGAGATGAGTTGGATTACTTTGCTAGGGCTGCTGTAACAAAGTGTCAAGAATGCAGTCACTTAAATAATAGAAATATCTTGCCTCGTGGTTCTGGAAGCTGTAAGTCTGAGATCAAGGTACCAGCAGGGCTATGCTCCCTCTAACCCCGCCCTGGCTTCTAGCACTTCTCAGCTTGTGGCAGGTTAACTCCAATCTTCCCACGACGCACCCTCTCTGTGCATGCATGTCTGTGTTCACATGATTTTCCTTTGATAAAGACACCCAGGCTTCCCAGGTGGCTCAGTGGTAAAGAATCCACCTGCCAATGCAGGAGACGTGGACTTGGTCCCTGGCTTTGGAAGATCCTCTGGAGGAGGAAATGGTAACCCACTCCAGTATTCTTGTCTGGGAAATCCCCTGGACAGAGGAGCCTGGTGGGCTACAGTCTAAATGGTCGCAAAGAGTCAGACACGGCTGAGCATGCTCACTACATTAAATTAGGGACCCATCCTACTTTAATAACAGTCCTCCTTCCAAATAAGGTCACAGTCTGAGGAACTGAGAGTTAGGACTTAAAGGGGACACACTACAACCCAAAATGAGTTTAAAATGATGCTATATCTATAAATCAGAGCAGTGTTGCTCTTTTATAAACCATATTCAGCTTTCATAAATCATATTCTGAATTATAACTCAGAATATTATCAAATACTAAGTTCTGTAATTAAAAGAATAAACCCAGGTTAATATTTACACACATATCTATATATAGGCATAAATATTCATGCATATGATGTATGTAAGATTGTTTCTAGAAGTATAATTCTGTGAATAAACAGGTACCACAACACTATTATTTTGTTATTTTTGTGCTGGCACAATCATAAATTTCTTGAATGGTAAATTAACTGTACCATAGGGATGGATTCAGTTTTCTAAGTCCTTTTCTTCATTCACCATGACTTCACACGGAACAATAGATAACTGCTTCAGAGGACAGCTGGAAGTTCTTTTATCATACAGAGATAGTCTGTATCAATAGGCTTACTGCATGAAAGAAGTTTATCCAAATGTCTCTAGGTGTGAGGAGCACGAAAGAAACATTTGATTTCAGACAGAGCACATCAACTGACTGATAATTTGTTCACTCAGTCTAAAACTTCAGATCCTATAAATGAGGTATCAAATTTCCTTAAAAAATCAATTTAAATTAGCTGTCTTTTATTCATAATATTATTTCCACACAGACCAAAGAGTAGCCAAGTTTGACAGGAAAGTAGCAACTGAGACAGAAAACATCAAATAGTAAGGCTCTCTGGGCATAACTGCCATGATTTGATCCTAAAAGTACTTGAGACATCTTACATTCATATTCTGAGATATGGAGAGAAACTAATAAAAAGAAACTAAGATAATCAAACCAATACTGTAAACCAATCATCAACCAATTAAAAATCAATATTAAAGTAAAACAAAAAAAAAGAAAAAAAAAGGTAAATTTATATGTGATATAGAGAAGATATTTTTTCATGTTTTGAGAGCTCTGGGTTTATTCGTAGTGGAGAATAGGCAGTAAGCTGCTTGAGTTCCCCCACCCTCTGCTAACAAAACTGAGAACAGGCCAGGATAAGATTTCTGCCAGTTCAAGATTTAGATAGCCGCCTTCTGAACTGGGAGAATGTAGATAGCATGGACACCATATTCCACAACAAGTGAGCATACAGCCCCAGCCCCTACACCAGTACCACTAAGTATCACTATTCAATCACCCCAATAGCAAAGACTTGACAATTCATATCAAAATTGTAACTATATTTCTCTGTAACAATATAACTGTATAGTCTTGAGTTTGACTGGACCTAGACCAAGAGAGTAACTGGGAGCCCCTAGCTGTTACTGTATCAAAGACAAGATTTTCTTGCAGAACTTACTGGGTTATCAGTTTAATTTCATTATCAGTTATGCACCCATAAGAGAGCCCTGTGGATATGCATGTTGTCTTAAGCAAAGTCAGATATCTAATCATTTTACTGAGAGTATTCGCCAACTCTTTCCACCAGGCCAAATCTCAGGTACGGAAAATTGATTAGCTCATTAGACGTCTCATCATAAAATGCACTTACTTTCCCCATCTGTGAAAGGAATCTCTCCTGTGTACTTAATTTTTACCTTTTCCCCATTTGCGCTCCCATTCTGTTCTCCTCTGTAGCTTGCCCCCTCTAATACATGTGACCTATTACAAAACACATGGACTCTGTTAAACCATATATATGCACGTATGTATTTTTTAAGTATTAGTTTGTGTGTGTACCCATGAACAACTATCTTTTTAATTTTGAACATGAGGAATTTTAGGTTTCTGTGTAGACATCTGGGTGGAGGTAAAACTAAAGAACTGGATACATGAGTTTCAAAATCAGAAAAGAGATATTAGCTACAGGTAACACTGAGGATTCATCAACTTTTAAGTGATAGGTGGACATGAGGGGCAAGTGCAGGATGAGAAAAGATACATATGCATGAAACAGTGCAGTGAGTTTAAGATAGTGCTACACAGGCTCTGTGGCGAGGTACACATACCTAGTAAAATATGAAATTGATGAATTCTGCATACTTAAGACCAAAGCAGATATTACAATCTAAGATGATGGCTTATATTAGGTTTAAATCATTTATTTTCTAAGATTTCAACTGCATATTCGAAGGACATAGCATCAACAAATTTGACATGCTACAGCCTAATCAAGCAAATAATTGCTTACAAAATCTATTTTGGAGAACTATTTTTCTGATGGAGAAGCTGTAAATGGATGATCAAGTGCCAGGAGCCAGCACGGGAGTTCCCACCCATGACAAAGGTCATGCGGAGAGGATCTGACATGCAAAGGCAAATCAGAACTCAAGAGGCCCCCTGGACCTGCCCAGCATCTACCCCAAAACCAAAATCTGTCTGTTTTACTATTTCACAACTTTCACCAACTCTTCTGACATTAACGGGGGGCTATCCCCGACCACCTTTCTCTGTAAAAAAGTCAACTTAAAACTCTAGTTAAAAAGTCTCCTGGGCATAATAGGAGTGTTTCAATTCAAACCCCTCTGATGACTTTCTAGCTTGCCTGACAGGTTTGTTCAGATTCACAGCCTCCCAACCACGAAGCTTAAGATATTCTAACAATGCAGAGCTTCTCAGAGAGTTAAAATTGTTAGAATAGAACTAGTAGAGGATTTCTTTGTTGAGCTAATGCTTGCTGCCAAGTTTCCATATCCCTTACCTACTGTGTCCCTGGGAGTGTATTGATTAATATAGTTGGTGTATAGAAGTGTAAGTAGTAGCTTTAATGTTTGTAACCTTGGACCCTTGAGTTAATTCTTTTCTTATTATAGCCCACCATACTTTTGCCCTATAGGAATGCAACTTTATCTAATGCTTTCAGAGGGTGGTGCCTGACTTTAGAATAATCACCTTTAGAGAAAAATAAGTTTTATGAAGAAAGGGTCATAAAATGTTAACAGGCCTCCTGGCCAGAAGATGATGTAAATCACCTAAAGCTTTTGCATATGATAAGTTTGCAGAAAGTAAGCCTGGCTTCGATAAGGATCAAGGGCTGCTGACCTTGCATGACTCTACCGCACCCCCCTCCCCATTATCCTCTATGCACAACTTAAGGTATAAAAACTACTTTGGAAAATAAAGTGCGGGCCTTGCTCACCAAAGCTTGGTCTCCCCATGTCCTTTCCTTTTCCTTTTCAGGCTGATTCCCTGGAGTGCAGGGGCCTTCTGTGTTCACTTTCCTGCCTGGGCTTCTAAGACCCACTCGAGAAGGTGCCTAAGGTGGTGCACTTTCAGCTATTCGAGAGGGCGCCTGCGGCCTACGTGAACAGAGCAAGTCCCATGCCGGGCTTTATTGGCTTTCTGAGTAAACCAAGGAATATCAGCCTCTTTTCTCTCCTCTATTTTCTTAACTGCAAAATTCTTTCCTTATCTCTTTCTCTATTTCTCTCGGTCACCAACGCAATCCTCCCGAGGGAATCCCTGGATCCAACTGGGGCTGGACCCTTGTAATCAAGTGATTTTCCTAAGATTTGCGATAAATATCAATTAAGTTAGCCCTCTGTCTTGCTTATTCTTGGGTGATCAAAACCATCCCCAAGAAGAAGAAATGCAAAAAGGAAAAATGGCTGTCTGAGGAGGCCTTACAAACAGCTGAGAAAAGACAAGAAGTGAAAGGCAAAGGAGAAAAGGAAAGATACATTCATCTGAATGCTGAGTTCCAGAGAATATCAAGGAAGGTTTTCTTATCTCTCCTAAGTGATCAATGCAAAGAAATAGAGGCAAACAATAGAATGGGAAAGACTAGAGATCTCTTCAAGAAAATTAGAGAGACCAAGGGAACATATCATGAAAAGATGTCAACAATAAAGGACAGAAATGGTATGGACCTAACAGAAGCAGAAGATATTAAGAAGAGGTGGCAAGAATATACAGAAGAACTACACAAAAAATATCTTTATGACCCAGATAATCACCATGGTGTGACCACTCACCTAGAGCCAGACATCCTGGAATGCAAAGTCAAGTGGGCCTTAGGAAGCAGCACTACGAACAAAGCTAGTGGAGGTGATGGAATTTCAGGTGAGCTATTTCAAATCCTAAAAGATGCTGCTGCTAAAGTGTTGCACTCAATATGCCAACAAATTTGGAAAACTCAGTGGCCACAGGACTGGAAAAGGTCAGTTTTCATTCCAATCCCAAAGAAAGGCAATGCCAAAGAATGTTCAAACTACCACACAATTGCACTCATCTCACACGCTAGTAAAGTAATGCTCAAAATTCTCCAAGCCAGGCTTCAACTGTACATGAACCAAGAACTTCCAGATGTTCAAGCTGGTTTTAGAAAAGGCAGAGGAACCAGAGATCAAATTGCCAACATCAATGATCATCATTGAAAAAGCAAGAGAACTTCAAAAATATCTACTTCTGCTTCACTGACTATGCTAAAGCCTTTGACTGTGTGGATCACAACAAACTGTGGAAAATTCTTAAAGAGAGGGGAATACCAGACCACCTCACCTGCCTCCTGAGAAATCTGTATGCAGGTCAAGAAGCAACAGTTAGAACCAGACATGCAACAACAGACTGGTTCCAAACTGGCAAAGGAGTATGTCAAAGCCGTATATTGTCACCTTGCTTATTTAACTTATATGCAGAGTACATCATGCAAAATGCCAGGCTGGATGAAACACAAACTGAAATCAAGTTTGCAGGGAGAAATATCAATAACCTTAGATATGCAGATGACACCACCCTTATGGCAGAGAGTGAAGAGGAACTAAAAAGCCTCTTGATGAAAGTGAAAGAGGAGAGTGAAAAAGTTGACTTAAAACTCAACATTCAATAAACTAAGATCATGGCATCTGGTCCCATCACTTCATGGCAAATGGTTGGGGAAACAATGGAAACAGTGATAGACTTTATTTCTTGGGTTCCAAGATCACTGCAGATGGTGATTGCATCCATGAAATTAAGAGATGCTTGCTCCTTGCTAGAAACGCTATGACAAAATTAGCATATTAAAAAGTAGAGATGTTACTTTGCCAACTTAGGTCCATCTAGTCAAAGCTATGGTTTTTCCAGTAGTCATGTATGGATGTGAGAGTTCGACCATAAAGAAGGCTGAGGACCGAAGAATTGATGCTTGTGAACTGTGGTGTTGGAGAAGACTCTTGAGAGTTCCTTGGACAGCAAGGAGATCAAACCAGTCAATCCTAAAGGAAATCAGTCCTGAATATTCATTGGAAGGACTGATGCTGAAGCTCCAATGCTTTGGCCACCTGATGTGAAGAACTAACTCACTGGAAAAGACCCTGATGCTGAGAAAGATCGAAGGTAGCAGGAAAAGTGGACAACAGAGGATGAGATGGTTGGATGGCCTCACTGACTTGATAGACATGAGTCTGAGCAAGCTCCAGGTATTGGTGATGGACAGGGAAGCCTGGCATGCTGCAGTCCATGTGGTTGCAAAGAGTAAGACAGGACTTTGTGACTGAACTGAACTCTGTCCTGCTTGTGTCTTTCCCAGGACTTGTAACGTGATCTAACTCCCTTAGTTGATTATATCATTGCTTTAAGAGTTTGCAAGACTACCATTCATTCTCTTTAATGTTAGCTTAGATACCAGATTTCATAGAAAACCACTTAATATGTCCAAACAAAAGTGACCCACTCTTACTGCCAAATGATAAGGGTAGGGCTGAATACCATAGGGTTATGCCACTGCCACACTGACTTATTTCCTTCACTAATACACAGTCCTATCTGTAAAGGAAGACTCTAATTCTATACCATGCATTCCTAGTATGGGAATGAGTGATGTTCCCTGTCTGTTATAGGCTCTTTGGCTAAGAGAACAGCACACACGCACACTTACACCACAATAAAACAAGACAAAAACAAACAAACAAAAACAGTGATATCAAATCCACATGGCAAATGGGCATTAAGAGCTTGTTAGCAATTTCCATGCAATGAGTGGGGTTCACTTAATGCTTTTCATTAACACACTAGCTGCTGAGGTTCCCAAAACCCTGTGGAGAACATTCCATAAAGATGACACCCTGAAAAGTGTGACTTCAAGTAGATGGAATTAACGCTGGTGTCATATATTGGTTATGTTTCCTGCTTTTCATCATAATATTAAACATAAAGCCAATATTAAACAGGTGAGTGGCTTAAAGTTGTACAGAGATTACTCGTTTCATTCACCTTTGCTTTACTGCACTTCACAGACACTGTTTTCTACATACTGAAGGTTTGTTACAACCCTGCATTATCAGACTGATGGTTAGCATTGGTTAACAATAAAGTACTTGGTGCACTGGGATGACCCAGAGGCATGGTACGCGGAGGGAGGTGGGAGGGGGGGTTCAGGATGGGGAGCCCGTGGTGGATTCATGTTGATGTATGGCAAAACCAAGACTATATTGTAAAGTAATTAACTTCCAATTAAAATAAATAAAAACAAAAATAAAAATTCAGGTATGTACATTTTTAAGACATGGCTCTTTTGCAACTGAATAGACTACTGTGTAGGGTAAACATAACTTTTATATACACTGGGAAACCACTTCCCCCCACTCCCCCAAAAAAGGGGTGTTAGTTGCTTTACTGTTGTGGTCAAACCTGCAATATCACCAAGGCCTGCCTGTACCAAGGGCCTAGAGAAACAAAACAACTTTAGCAAGTTCCTGGCAACATAGTTAAGTAGGGATTGGGATTTCAATTGGATCCTCAAGGCAGTTTCTATTTTCAGGTTGGCAAGTTTGGAGAACAGGTGTTACGTATATCATTGCGGACAGGAGTGAGACTCCATCATGCCTGGCCTCACTGCACTGTGACAGAGTATATGGAGGCCTGAGAAGGACACTGACCAGAGAGAGGGCAGACCCCTGGAGTTCTCAGTTCAGTCAAGGTCCTGACACTGAAAACTGTGCCCAGAAGAACACCCAGAACTCAACAGTTTTTATGGATAGGTTACACTTGTTTCAGCAAAACTGAATGACAGAAGTGAGGAAATTATCAATGATTCATACTGTTACCATTAGATTTTATCCCCAAGAAGAATCAGGTTTTTACCTAAGTGAGCAATTAGAATAACTTTCAATTTATCAAAGATTTTTCTGACCAAACTTAGCTTCTTTGCTTGTTTTATGTAAAGCTGCTTTAATATTTTTGAGAACACTTTTTTTCAGGAGTTAGCATGTGCTGTGGAGAGAATATGTATCCCCACAAAATCTACCATGTGAAGACAACACAAAAAAAATGGTTGTTTATGAACCAGGAAGAGGACGTTACCAGATACCCAATTTGTCAGTGACCTAATTGTGGACTTCCCAGTCTTCAGAACTGTGAGAAATAATTGTTGCTTAAGCCATGTAGTCCATGGTAGTTTTGTTTCAGAAGTCCAAATGGACAAAACAGTGTATTATTTTAGCATGTTATTCCAGAGTCAGAGAGATCTTCATTAAAATCTTGGTTCTATCATATTCCAGCAGTGTAGCTTTGGGCCTCATCTTCCTTTATCTAAAAGGAGATAAATGGTATCTCCCTATATGCTTCTCCTGACAATTAAAAGGTGGCTATGATTGGGTGTTATTTTAACTCTAATTGATATATTCACCTCTCCCACCTCTCTTTGAACTGCGTCGTATATAGAATCACTCAGATTATTTTACTTCTTTTGAGGTAAAACAGAAGTAAAATTTCACTAGTACCTAGCCATTGAGGTACCAGTGAAATTAATGAATTTTTCATACAATGTATATGTTTTCTATCATAAATATCTGTATCACAATTCTTCCAGCCACCCAGACATAGCTGACTTTTAATGAATCAGATTAATATAGTCAATGTAAAGTTTTTAAATATATCTGCTGAGTATGGAGGATGATCAGTGACACAGGAGATAAGAGATAAGGACAGACGAGTGATGTTACATTTTTGCCCAGCGATCTTACTATGCACAGAGGGAGACAAGGATGGTTGAGGTAAATAGGGGCACAGAGTAAGACAGTCCTTTGGAGAAGGACAATCAGAAAATTTTTCATTGAGAAGGTAAAGTTTGAGTTGACTCTAGAATTGCAACTCATTAGCAGGACAAGGATGAAAGACATTTCCGGCACTGGTAATTGGATTTGCAAAATCATGGTGGTATATGATGGCATGGTGGTTTGAAAGAACGAAGAGTAGCCTGATACTTAGCAAAAGGGACATGAAGATGGATGGGGGAGTTGAAACAAGAGAAATAGGGCTAAATGACATTCTATCTTGAGAACACCCTAAAGGCATTTGCTTTTATCAGTCATCGTCTGTGTGAACAATAATTATCCACAGCCTCAGGCTGAGTATTCAATGGCAAAATCTGAACATACATGACAGAGAAGAAAAACATACTGAGCACCCATTATGTGTCAGTCTCAAGACTAAGGACTAACACATGGTCATATTTAACTGACATAAAATGTATGAAGAGTTCCATCCCCTTTCACACTGCCACAGATCAACTCACATGCAAAGATTCTGGGTTAAACAATACAAGGAGACTTGACTGTTATCCTCTGCTGATGATATCACAGCTGTTTTAAAAATATAAATTTTGGTGGCTTAAAGACTTAAACACAAGACAAGCACCACAAAACTCCTAGAAGAGAACATAGGCACAACATTCTGTGACATAAATTATACCAATGTTTTCTTAGGTCTCCCAAGGCAATAGAAATAAAAACAAATGAATGGGACCTAATCAAACTTAAAAGCTTTTGCTCAGCAAAGGAAATCATAAACAAAATGAAAAGACAACAGAATGGAAGAAAGTATTAGTAAGTGACGCAATAGGCAAGGGCTTCATCTACAAAGTACATGAACAACTCAGTAACAAAAAACCAAACAACCCAATTGAAAAATGGACAAAAGACCTTAACAGACATTTTTCCAAAGAAGACATACAGACAGCCAGTAGGCACATGAAAAGATGCTTGACATCACTAATTACCAGAGAAGTACAAATCAAAAGTACAATGAGGTACCACTTCAGTCAGAATGGCCACCATATGGATGTGGAGGAAGGGAACCCTCCCACACTGTTGGTGGGAATCTAAGTTGGTAAAGCCACCATGGAAAACAGTATGGAGGTTCCTCAGGAAACTAGAAATAGAATTATCATGTGATCTAGCAACCATATACCTGGGCACATACCTGGACAAAACTATAATTCAACAAGATTGAACATGAACCCCTATGTTCACAGCAGCACTGTTCACAATAGCCAAAACATGGAAATGATCTAAATGTCCACTGACGGATGAATGGATAAAGAAGATGTGGTATAATGGAATACTACTTGGTCATAAAAAAGAAGGAAATAACACCATTTGCCACAACATGAATGACACTAGAGATTATCATACTAAGTGAAGTCAGAAATAGACAAATGCCATATGATATCATTTATATGTGGAATATAAAATATGGCACAAATGAACCTATCTAAAACACAGAAATAGACTCACACATAGAGGATAGACTTGTGGTTGCCAAGGCGGCGGGGGGATGGACTGGGAGTTTGGGTTGGCAGATGCAAACTATCATATTTAGAATGGATAAACAACATGGTCCTAATGTATTGCACAGGGAACTATATTAAATATCCTGTGAGAAACCATAATGGAGGAAAATATTAAAAATGTATATATGTGTATAACTGAGTCACTTTGTTGTACAGCAGAGATTAGCGCAACATTGTAAATCAATTATACTTCAATTTAAAAAATAAAGAATTTGTTGTAGTAGACCCAGCACCACGTAAAGATATTTAAGTTTATGCCCTGCTCTGTTTGGCATCCAATAAGTCAACCTCCCCTGACATATTTCCACTGTAAAACATGAAGGGATGGACCAAGTGATGTCTGCCATCATTTCCTGAAAAGAAAAAAAAAAAAAAAACTTTTTAGCTAGATTAAGAAAGAAGACTCAAATTAATGAAATTAAAAATTAAAAATGTCCCAACCAAAAAAACCCAGGACCAGATTGGTTACATTGGCAAAACTTGCTTAACATTTAAATAGGTATTAATGACTACAGTTAATAAAACTGTATTGTATACTTGAAATTTGCTACAAAAGTAGGTCTTAAGTGTTCTAACTAAACCAAAAAAAGAAAAATAATAAGAAAAATAATAACTGTGTGAGTCTATGCATGTGTTAATTAACTTGATTGTGGTAAGTTTCACAACGTACATACATACAAAATTATTCTGTTGTACACCTTAAATATATACAATTTATATGATTTTCCAATTATACTTCAATAAAGCTGGAAAAAGAATTAATGCTTATCCTTCTCAAACTTTCCCAAAAACTGAAGAGGGAACATTTCCAAACTCATTTTATGAAGCCAGAATTACCCTGACACCAAAACCAGACAAATAAACAGTAAGAAAATAATGATAAGCCAATATCCCTGATGAATACTTATGCAAAATTTATCAACAAAATGCCAGCAAACTGAATTCAACAGCACATTAAAAGGATTACACACCGTAACCAAGGGGGATTTATCCCTGGCATGAAAATATGATTCAACATATCAAAATCAGTAAATGTGATACACCACATTAACAAAATGAAGGATGAAATTCACATGATAATCTCAATAGATACAGAAAAAGCATATAATAAAATTCAACATTTTTATGATAAAAAATAACAAATTAGGTATAGAAAGATACTACCTCAATATAACAAAGGCCTTAAGTGTAAAGCCCACAGCCAACATTATTCTCAGTGGTGAAAAACTGAAAGCTTTTCCTCTAAGATGTGAAACAAGGCAAGGATGCCCACTCCAGTCATTTCTATTCAACACAGTGATTCAAGTCCTAGCCAGAGAAACTAGGTAAGGAGAGAAATAAATGGCATTCAACTTACAAAGAAAGAAGTAAGATTATTCCTGTTTGCAGATGATATGATAAAGAAAACCCCAAAGACCATACAAAAGATGTTAGAACTGAAAAATGTATTCAGAAAAGTTTCAGAATACAAAAATCAAAACACAAAAGCCAATTTTGTTTCAACACACTAATAAACTGTCTGAAAAGGTAGATAGAAAAACAGTCTTATTTATAAAAATATCACAATACTTCATAATAAAATTAAGGAAGTGAAGGGCTTGTACACTTAAAACAAAAAACACTGATGAAAGAAATTTAAAATGACACAAATGAATACATCCTGTGTTCATGGATTTAAAGACTTAATATTGTTAAAATATCTGTACTACCCAATGTGATTTAGAGATTTAATGCAACTCCTAGCAATATCCTTAATGGCATTTTCTCCCAGAAAATGAGGGGAAAAAAAATCATATGGAACCACAAAAGATCTCGAATAGCCAAAACAATTCTTGAAAAATATGACTCAACCTGAAGGGATTACATTACTGATTTCTATATATGTTATAATGCTCTAGGCTTCCCAGGTGGTGCAAGTGGTAAAGAACCCACCTGCCAGTGCAGGAGACAGAAGAGATACAGGTTCGATCCCTGGGTCGGGAAGGACATGGCAACCCACTCCAGTATTTTTGCCTGGAAAATCTCATGCAGAGAGGACCCTGTGGGCTACAGTTCATAGTGTCGCACAGAGTCAGACACCATGGAAGCAACTTAGCCTGCATGCAATCATAACAGTACACTACTGGCATAAGTCATACCAATGAATGGAACAGTATAGACAGCCCAGAAATAAATCCACGCATATATGCTCAACAGATCTTTTGACATCTGTGTCAAAAATACACAGCAGGGAAAGACTAGTCTCTTTAACTAACGGTGATGGTAAAAGTGGTTATCTGCATGCAAATGAGGAAAATTGAGACCTTCATTTACACCATATGCAAAAATCAACTCAAAATGGATTAAAGATTTAAATATAATATGTGAAGCTATGAAACTCTTAAGGGAAAACATAGGGGAAAAGATTCATGACATTAATCTAATGATATCATAAATCTAACACTAGAAGCACAGTGAGCAAAAGCAGAAATAGACAAGACTACATCAAACTAAAAGCTTTTGTAAAACAAATGAAACAATCAAGAGAATGAATCAAGAAAATGAAAAGCCAACTTAAGGGATGGGAAAAAATTTTTTTTGTAAACCGTGTATCTGATAAAGGGTTAATTTCCAAAACATATGAAGAACTCCTTTAACTCAGTAGCCAAAAAACAAAAAACAAAAAAACAAAAAAAAACAACCATTAATCTACTTTTATAATGGAGCAAGAACCTGAATAGACATTTCTCCATAGAAACATACGAATGGGCAACATGTATATGAAAAGATGCTTGACCTCACTAATCAGGAAAATGCAAATCAAAACCACAGTGGATATCACGCCACACCTCTTAGTATGGATGTTATCAAAAGAACAAAACACAATTGTTGGTGAAGTTATGATCAATTGGAACACTTTTACACTGATAATGAGAATGCAAAATGGTGCAGTGAGTTTTGAAAACAATATGGAGGTTCCTCAAAAAGTTCAAATTCGAAAAATCATATTAACTAGTCATCCTACTTTTGGGTATTTATCCATAGTAAATTGAAATCAGGGTCTTAAAGAGGCATTAGCACACCCATATTTAGCCTATTTACAATAGCCAATATGTAATAATAACCTAAATGTCCATAGAGAGATTAATGAATAAAGCAAGTGTGGTATATACATATAATAGACTACCATTTAGCCTTTAAAAAGGAGGAGTTCTGTAATATGTGACAACATGGATGAACCCAGAAGGTAATTATGCTAAGTAAAATAAGCCAGTCACAGAAGGACAAATACTACATGATTTCACTTATATGAGATATGGAAAATAGCCAAACCCAAAACAGTAAACCATAGAATTGTGGTTTCCAGGGGTTGAGTAGAGGGGTAAATGGAGTGTTGATAATCAATAGTTATAAAATATCAGTTTTGCAAGATGGATAATTTGTAGAGATCTGCTGAACAATATTGTACCTATGGATGATGATACTATATTTCACACTTACATTTTTAAGTGTTCTTGAATTCTTATGTTAAATGTTAAGTCTTCTAACCACAATAAAACTAGCAATAAAAAGAAACCATCTTGTGGCACCTTAATCTTGGATGGCTAGCCTTCAAAATTCTGTGAAAATGAATTTGTTGGTTAAGCCACCCGGTCTGGTCCTTTGTTAGGGCA
This sequence comes from Bos indicus, assembly GCF_029378745.1. Classification (NCBI taxonomy): domain Eukaryota; kingdom Metazoa; phylum Chordata; class Mammalia; order Artiodactyla; family Bovidae; genus Bos; species Bos indicus. Next base: position 114,689,183 of record NC_091789.1, read on the forward strand.
GCCTGAATAGACTAATACACCAGGGGAATCATTGCCATGTTGTTCCTCCTGTCCCAAGGTTCCTAGTCAGCTCATCACCTTTCTGCCTTTCAGAGTGTTCTTTCACTATTTTACTGTGTCAGGTTTAGGACTTTTCATTTTAAGACTGAAGACCTAGAAGAACGGGGTCACCTCCTTCTTGGCTGAAAGCAGAAGTCATCAGGCAGAATTACAGGATGATTGTAAACTGTTTCCAATTTGTAAGGGAGCCAATGAAATAGGCCTATGTCAGCTATGTGTCAGGACTAGCTGTTTCTCTTGTGACTCTCCTGTTCATAATGCTATATGCTCAGCATGAATGGGAATAAAATATATATCAGATTCAGTCCCTACATCACTGTCCTCTCTTACTTTATTCTCCAAGGATACCCACCTACAGACCCCGACCAGTTCAAACACCTAGACTTGATTCTTTGCTAGTTCCATGAGGATTTAAGCAGCTTTATGGCACATCATGGAGAAGGCAATGGCACCCCACTCCAGTACTCTTGCCTGGAAAATCCTATGCACAGAGGAGCCTGGTGGGCTGCAGTCCATGGGGTCACTAGAGTCGAACATGACTGAGCGACTTCACTTTCACTTTTCACTTTCATGCACTGGAGAAGGAAATGGCAACCCACTCCAGTGTTCTTGCCTGGAGAATCCCAGGGACGGGGAAGCCTGGTGGGCTGCCGTCTCTGGGGTCACACAGAGTCGGACACGACTGAAGCGACTTAGCATGGCACATCAATACTCACCTGTGCCTTTGTTATAAACCTCCATAGTGGATGCACTGCAAGCCTTACATTCGCCCCCTTCGAAGTTTAATTTCAGCCTATAGATATCAGTATCTGCAAGGAGTAATATAAAATATATATATATACACACACACACACACACACACACTTTTTTTTAAGTTAAGTATCTCCTTCATCCACAAGACACTTTAAATCTATAAAGAATTGACCACGATGGGATGGAAGTTGCTTCCTGTGGATTTTTAAGAAGGAAGATGGATCTTTTTGTCAGACCTGGATACTGTATTCTCTAAACTGGGAGGTTCCAGCACCTTGATGCTTTCCTGGTCTCCCATTAAATTGTTCTTTAATATTGACTGAAAGGAGTAGGCAGTAACACTAAGAGCTGCCCTGGTGCCTCAAGGACCCCAGACATGTTACCATCTTCTGTTGGGTTGCAGGATGGGATAACAAAGGAAGATTTGGCTTTCTTTCTCTTAGCTCAACGGTATCTGAGAAAATGGACTTCTGGCTTCTCCTGCTTCCCAAGGTGGCCCTCGGTTAGTTATGTAATTTCAAGTCTAATATGCCTTATTCCCCTCATTACTTTGCTATTTTTAAATGCTCAGCTTCAAGAATATACTGGCAATTAACTGTGGCGCTTCATAGACATTATTCTTAACCTCTGACCCCACAATTCATGTAATCTCTGCCCTTCCCAAAGATAATTCAGAGTGGCTAAAAGTTTCATGACTTGGAATTTTTAATATCTTTTTTTTTTTTTTTGTGAACCAGAGGAGGGTAGTTACATTGGATGAACAGGTGAAAAGGTTTGGTGCTTAAAAGTCCTTTAACAAAACACTTTTTAGATTCACAATGAGTTCTTATCTATAAATAGTTATAATTAAGAGCATACATGTTAGTTTCTTAAATGTGTTCTAGGAAGTCTAAACCCCTCCTCTGCAAACAGAATGAAAAGCTATAAAGGCACAAGTAAATTACCCCAAAGTGACTTTTCACTTTCATGCATTGGAGAAGGAAATGGCAACCCACTCCAGTGTTCTTGCCTGGAGAATCCCAGGGATGCCGGAGCCTGGTGGGCTGCCCTCTATGGGGTCGCACAGAGTCAGACACGACTGAAGCAACTTAGCAGCATTAAATTACCCCAAGTCATCTATACTTAATAATATCTAAATACCAGTGAATACTGCAATGAAAAACATGAAATATTTTCTATTTGCAAAACAATATTTACAGTTTTGAACTGTATTTGGAGATGAAAACGAATTCTCCCAGCTACATACAAAGAACCCGTTAATTAAAGACGACTGTTTAATTATTAGCAGTTTGCATAGTTAACCAAGGTTCATAATGTTCCAAGCTCCCCAGAAACCGCATTTTCTCACCTAAGTTGTGTGTTCCAGTCATCCTCAAAAGCCAAACTAGAAAGGACTCAGGATACCATAAAACTCAGACCTCATTGGGAGATAAGGAAACTGATGCTCTAAGTGGCTTGTCCGCAGTTATAAAACCAGTTGATCCTAGACTCAAACGCCCATTTCTTAACTTCTGGACTGTCAGTTTTAAAGCTTGGGCGTTCCCTGGGTAAAATTTGAAACTGGTCCAGATACAGGGAGGGCAAGGAGAAACCAAAGACAGAAAAAGATCACTCCAAATAGGTAGGTGGCAGGTTTAAAAAACAAAAAAGAAGGGAACTTACATGTAAAGTTTCTCTCCTGCAGCTGCAAGATGATCTCCTCATCCGCCCGCCATCTCAAGAGGCTTTAACTAGGGGCCTTCGTGTATCTGCGCAGGTGGTTTCAATAACACATTAGGCTCTGAGGCTGCGTCCCTGAGGTAGCTCCTGGGAGTGGGGGTGGGGTGTAAAGAGGCTCTGATTGACCACGTCCAGCCTCCATCAGGGACCCGCCATCAACACTGACCAACAAGACATGGATGATTTTCACCTTTTAGTGGTGTATCAGAACATCTGTGGGGCATGCTAAACCACAGGCAGCCAGGTTCCCCCCCTAGGAGTTGCTGATTCAGATTATCAGAGGTGGGACCGGAGACTATGCATTTCAAATAAGATCCCAGACAGCTGCTGATGCTGATGGTCCCAGGGGCCATTCTGAGACCACAGCTCTACAGTGGTCTCCTTTTCTATTTACAAAGTATTTTAATTTCGAAGGACTTTTAAAAACTTCTTATTTTGGAGAATTCTAAAAAGACACCAAAACGGACACAAAATGTATAAGGAATTCTCACAAATTTATTGTGTATGGATAATCATCTGATAACGGGCCATCTAAAGGACTTCTTGGGGGCTTCCCAGGTGGCACTAGTGGTAAAGAACTCCCCTGCCAATGCAGGAGACACAAGAGACATGGTTTCGATCCCTGGGTGGGGAAGATCCCTAGAGAAGGGCATGGCAACCCACTCCAGTATTCTTACCTGGAGAATTCTGTGGACAGAGGAGCCTGGTGGGCTACAGTCCATAGGGTTGCAAAGAGTCAGACATGACTAAAGCAACTGAGCATGCAAAAGATTTTTTTTTTTTTTTTTAGCAAAGGACTTCTTAACACACCACTTTATTTTTTTCTGCACTTTCTCCTGGGGACAGACATTCTCATAATTACCAAAATGTAACAAAATTGTTTTGTATTATTATTCTCCAGACAAGAATACAGGAGTGAGTTGCCATGCCCTCCTCTAGGGGATCTTCCCAACCCAGGGATTGAACCCAGGTCTCCCTCATTGCAGGGGAATTCTTTACCATCTGAGTCACCAGGAAAGCACCAAAATCAGACTGATGAATCTGCAGCCGAAGACCAGGAGCTGACTGTGGCTCAGATCATCAACTCCTTATCAACAAATTCAGACAAACTGAAGAAAATAGGGAAACCCAACCAGGCCATTCAGGTATGACCTAAATCAAATCCCTTGCAATTATACAGTGGAAGTGACAAATAGATTCAAGGGATTAGATCTGATAGAGTGCCTGAAGAACTATGGACAGAGGTTTGTAATGCTGTACAGGGGGCTGTGATCAAATCCTTCCCCAAGAAGAAGAAATGCAAAAAGGCAAAACAGTTGTCTGAGGAGGCCTTACAGATAGCTGCAAAAAGACAAGAAGTGAAAGGCAAAGGAGAAAAGGAAAGATACATTCGTCTGAATGCCAAGTTCCAAAGAATAGAAAGGAGAGATAAGAAAGCCATCCTTCGTGATCAATGCAAAGAAATAGAGGAAAACAACAGAATGGGAAAGACGAGAGATCTCTTCAAGAAAATTAGAGGTACTAAGGGAACATTTCACAAAAAGATGGGCACAATAAAGGACAGAAATGGTATGGACCTAATAGAAGCAGAAGATATTAAGAAGAGGTGGCAAGAATACACAGAGGAACTATACGAAAAAGAACTTAATGATCCAGATAACCACAATGGTGTGATCACTCACCCAGAGCCACACATCCTGGAATGCAAAGACAAGTGGGTCTTAGGAAGCATCAATACCAGCAAAGCTAGTGGAGGTGATGGAATTCCAGCTGAGCTATTTCAAATCCTGAAAGATGGTGCTGCTAAAGTGCTGCACTCAATATGCCAGCAAATTTGGAAAACTCAGCAGTGGCCACAGGACTGGAAAAGGTCAGTTTTCATTCCAATCCCAAAGAAAGGCAATGCCAAAGAATGCTTAAACTACCGCACAATTGCACTCATTACACATGCTAGTGAAGTAATGCTCAAAATTCTCCAAGCCAGGCTTCAGCAATACATGAACCATGAACTTCCAGATGTTCAAGCTGGCTTTAGAAAAGGCAGAGGAACCAGAGATCAAATTGCTAACATCCTCTTCGGTTCAGTTCAGTTCAGTCGCTCAGTCGTGTCCGACTCTTTGTGACCCCATGAATTGCAGCACGCCAGGCCTCCCTGTCCATCACCAACTCCCGGAGTTCACTCAGACTCAGGTCCATCGAGTCATGATGCCATCCAGCCATCTCATCCTCTGTCGTCCCCTTCTCCTCCTGTCCCCAATCCCTCCCAGCATCAGAGTCTTATCCAATGAGTCAACTCATCGCATGAGGTGGCCAAAGTACTGGAGTTTCAGCTTGAGCATCATTCCCTCCAAAGAAATCCCAGGGCTGATCTTCAGAATGCACTGGTTGGATCTCCTTGGAGTCCAAGGGACTCTCAAGAATCTTCTCCAACACCACAGTTCAAAAGCATAAATTCTTCAGCGCTCAGCCTTCTTCACAGTCCAACTCTCACATCCATACATGACCACAGGAAAAACCATAGCCTTGACTAGACGGACCTTTGTTGGCAAAGTAATGTCTCTGCTTTTGAATATGCTATCTAGGTTGGTCATAACTTTCCTTCCATGGAGTAAGCGTCTTTTAATTTCATGGCTGCAGTCACCATCTGTAGTGATTTTGGAGCCCCAAAAATTTAAGTCTGACACTGTTTCCCCATCCATTTCCCATGAAGTGATGGGACCAGATGCCATGATCTTCGTTTTCTGAATGTTGAGCTTTAAGCCAACTTTTTCACTCTCCACTTTCACTTTCATCAAGAGGCTTTTGAGTTCCTCTTCACTTTCTGCCATAAGGGTGGTGTCATCTGCATATCTGAGGTTATCGATATTTCTACTGGCAATCTTGATTCCAGCTTGTGTTTCTTCCAGTCCAGCATTTCTCACGATGTACTCTGCATATAAGTTAAATAAACAGGGTGACAATATACAGCCTTGACGTACTCCTTTTCCTATTTGGAACCAGTCTGTTGTTCCATGTAAAGCTCTAACTGTTGCTTCCTGACCTGCATACAGATTTCTCAAGAGGCAGGTCAGGTGGTCTGGTATTCCCATCTCTTTCAGAATTTTCTACAGTTTATTGTGATCCACACAGTCAAAGGCTTTGGCATAGTCAATAAAGCAGAAGTAGATGTTTTTCTGGAACTCTCTTGCTTTTTCCATGATCCAGAGGATGTTGAAAATTTGATCTCTGGTTCCTTTGCCTTTTCTAAAACCAGCTTGAACATCTGGAAGTTCACGGTTCACATATTGCCGAAGCCTGGCTTGGAGAATTTTGAGCATTACTTTACTAGCGTGTGAGATGAGTGCAATTGTGCGGTAGTTTGAGCATTCTTTGGCATTGCCTTTCTGTGGGATTGGAATGAAAACTGACTTTTTCCAGTCCTGTGACCACTGCTGAGTTTTCCAAATGTGCTGGCATATTGAGTGCAGCACTTTCACAGCGTCATCTTTCAGGATTTGAAATAGCTCAACTGGAATTCCATCACCTCCACTAGCTTTGTTCGTAGTGATGTTTTCTAAGGCCCACTTGACTTCTCATTCCAGGATGTCTGGCTCTAGGTGAGTGATCACACCATCGTGATTATCTGGGTCATGAAGATCTTTTTGTACAGTTCTTCTGTGTATTCTTGCCACCTCTTCTTAATATCTTCTGCTTCTATTAGGTCCATACCATTTTTGTCCTTTATTGAGCCCATCTTTGCATGAAATGTTCCCTTGGTATCTCTAATTTTCTTGAAGAGATCGCTAGTCTTTCCCATTCTGTTATTTTCCTCTATTTCTTTGCATTGATCGCTGAAGAAGGCTTTCTTATCTCTTCTTGCTATTCTTTGGAACTCTGCATTCAGATGTTTATATCTTTCCTTTTCTCCTTTGCTTTTTGCTTCTCTTCTTTTCACAGCTATTTGTAAGGCCTCCCCAGACAGCCATTTTTCTTTTTTGCATTTCTTTTCCATGGGGATGGTCTTGATCCCTGTCTCCTGTACAATGTCACGAACCTCATTCCATAGTTCATCAGGCACTCTTTCTATCAGATCTAGGCCCTTAAATCTATTTCTCACTTCCACTGTATAATCATAAGGGATTTGATTTAGGTCATACCTGAATCGTCTACTGATTTTTCCTACTTTCTTCAATTTAAGTCTGAATGTGTTAATAAGGAGTTCATGATCTGAGCCACAGTCAGCTCCTGGTCTTGTTTTTGTGGACTGTATAGAGCTTCTCCATCTTTGGCTGCAAAGAATATAATCTGATTTTGGTGTTGACCATCTGGTGATGTCCATGTGTAGAGTCTTCTCTTGTGTTGTTGGAAGAGGGTGTTTGCTATGACCAGTGCATTTTCTTGGTAAAACTCTATTAGTCTTTGCCCTGCTTCATTCCGTATTCCAAGGCCAAATTTGCCTGTTACTCCAGGTGTTTCTTGACTTCCTACTTTTGCATTCCAGTTCCCTATAATGAAAAGGACATCTTTTTTGGGTGTTAGTAGATGATTAAGGATTAACATCCTTGTTAAGGATTAACATCCGCTTAATCATCTAAAAAGAAAGAGAATTCCAGAAATAATCTATTTCTGCTTCACTGACTATGCCAAAGCCTGTGTAGATCATAAAAAAATGTGGAAAATTCTTCAAGAGATGGGAATACCAGACCACCTTACCTGCCTCCTGAGAAATCTGTATGCAGGTCAAGACGCAACAGTTAGAACCAGAGATGGAACAACTGACTGGTTCCAAATTGGGAAAGGAATATGTCAAGGCTGTATATTGTCACCCTGTGTATATTGTCATATAAAAAAAGGAACTTTTTATATGAATGCTTATTTATTATATTAGTAACATGTGTCTTGTGATAATTGTCTGTATGTTAACTTATATGTACCCTGTATATTTAACTTATATGCAGAGTACATCATGGGGAATGCTGGACTGGATGAAGCACAAGCTGGAATCAAGATTGCCGGGAGAAATATCAATAACCTCAGATATGCAGATGACACCACCCTTATGGCAGAAAGTAAAGAGGAACTAAAGAGCCTCTTGATGAAAGTGAAAGAGGAGAGTGACAAAGCTGGCTTGAAACTCAACATTCAGAAAACTAAGATCATGGCGTGTGGTCCCATCACTTCATGGCAAATAGATGATGAAACAATGAAAACAGTGAGAGACTTATTTTCTTGGTCTCTAAAATCACTGCAGACGGTGACTGTAGCCATGAAATTAAGACACTTGGTCCTTGGAAGAAAAGCTATGACCAACCTAGACTAAGAAGCAGAGACATTACCTTGCCAACAAATGTCTATCTAGTCAAAGCTATGGTCTTTCCAGTAGTCATGTATGGATGTGAGAGCTGGACCACAAAGAGTGCTGAGTGTCAGACTGTGGTGTTGAGAAGACTCTTGAGAGTCCCTTGGACAACAAGGAGATCCAACCAGTGAATTCTAAATGAAATCAGTCCTGAATATTCATTGGAGGACTGATGCTGAAGCTGGAACTCCAATACTTTGAACAAAAATGTGAACTACTGACTCATTGGAAAAGACCCCAGTGCTGGGAAAGACTGAAGGCAGGAGGAGAAGGGGACAACAGAGAATGAGATGGTTGGATGGCATCATCGACTCGATGGAGATGAGTTTCAGCAAGTTCCAGGAGTTGGTGATGAACAGGGAAGCCTGGTGTGCTGCAGTCCATCGGGTTGGAAAGAGCTGGACACGACTGAGCGACTGAACGGAAATGAGGGAACTTTTTATATGAATGTTTATTTATAGGATTAGTAACAGGTGTCTTGAGATAATTCTCTGTATGTTAAGATGTATATACATTATGTGTTATTATACATATGCATTTATGACTCATTGCTCAGACAAAATTATAAAAACATCTTATGTGTATTATACAACATGCCCCTGATCATGGCTTATGAATTCTTACCCTAAACTGCTAACCTTTGCAATGTTCTAACACTTATCACCTTTGAGATATAACTGATTTAGGCAGTGTCGTCATATGTATCTCTGACTATATGTGATAGACATGGTGCTCTGGACATTTAGTGATTAGCACAGAACAAAGAGAAAATGTAGAAAAAGCTGTCTGAGATAAAGCTTGGAGTTATACTTTCTTAACACTGATTTGTGATTTTTAAAAACGTGATTCTTGTTTCTTCAAGTTTACTACATTGCAATAGTAAAGAATAGTTTTAGAGAATTTGTGAAATGACAACTATTTTTATCTAAGATCTATGAAAATATTGAATTTATGATACATTTTATTGAGATATAATTTACATATAACATTGTGTAAGTTTGAGGTGTATGTGTTGATTTGCTACATTTATATATTGCAATCTGACTACTACAGTTGTGTTAGCTGACAGCTTTATCATGTCACATAATTATAATTTTTTGTTGTTGTTGAGAACAATTAAGATCTATTCTCTTAGCTCCTTTGAAGTTTATAATACTGTATTGTTGACTATAGTCACTATGCTGCACGTTCAATCTCCAGGACTTATGCATCTAGTACTTGCAAGCTTGTGCCCTTATACATCTCCCCAATTTTCTCCCTCCCTCCAGCACTTGGTAACTATTATTCTACTTTCTGTTTTTTTAAGTTGAGTTTTTTTAGATTATTATTTTATAATAAACCAGTAATTCAGTAAGTAAAATGTTTCTCTGAGTTCTTTGAGCTGTTTTAGCAAGTTAATTGAACTTAAGGAGGGGGTCATAGGAACCTCTGATTTATAGCCAGGTAGTCAGAAGTACAGATGACAACCTGGACTTCCGATTGGCATTCTCAGTTGGAGGGTTGCTGAGTCCTCCAGTTTTTAGTTGATCTGTCAGAAGTACAGGTAACAAACTTGAGCTTGTGTGTGTGTCTGGAAGGTGGTCTTGTAGGACTGAGTCCTTTACCTATGGAATCTCTTTCTTTTGCTCGGTAGGTAGTGTCAGAATTGAGTTGAATTCTTGGACACCCTGCTAGATAATGAGAATTGCTTGTTGGTGTGGGGAAGCATACACACACACACACACACACACACACACACACACACACACACACTGAAATTGGGTCTGGGTAGCTTATTTAGCTGGAGAAGGCAATGGCACCCCACTCCAGTACTCTTGCCTGGAAAATCCCATGGACAGAAGAGCCTGGTAGGCTGCAGTCCATGGGGTCGCTAAGATTTGGACACAACTGAAATGACTTAGCAGCAGCAGCAGCTTATTTAGCTCAATACACAATAGAAATTTCACTTTCATGTACTGGAGAAGGAAATGGCAACCCACTCCAGTGTTCTTGCCTGGAGAATCCCAGGGACGGGGGAGCCTGATAGGCTGCCGTCTATGGGATCGCACAGAGTCGGACACAACTGAAATGACTTAGCAGCAGCAGCAGCTTATTTAGCTCAATACACAATAGAAATGTTTACACCTGTGCATCAAATAACATGGACAGGAATGTTCCTGGCAGTTTTGTACATAAAGACCAAAACTTGGGAGCAACACAAAAGTCCTATTACAAGTGAAAGGAAAATGATATATTCATATAATGTGATATATATATGAGTCATATAATGGGATACAACTCACAAAGAAACAAATAAACTACTGATAGATGCAAAACTGTGGATGAATCTCAGAGACAAAATATTATGTGAAAGAAAGCCAAACAGAAAAGTGGACAAACTATATGATTCTATTTATATGAGGTATAAAAGAGCCACAATTCTTCCATAAGGACAGCATTTGAACTCATAGTGGCCTAGAACAAGTAATGCTGAAATGTAGATTTAGTATCATCTCTTTTCATTGTGAAATGTCACTCAGTCATAGAACTCATTCAGAGAAAGCAATGGCACCCCACTCCGGTACACTTGCCTGGAAAATCCCATGGACAGAGGAGCCTGGTAGGCTGCAGTCTGTGGGGTCTCGAAGAATCGGACACGGCTGAGTGACTTCACTTTCACTTTTCACTTTCATGCATTGGAGAAGGAAATGGCAACCCACTCCAGTGTTCTTGCCTGGAGAATCCCAGGGACGGGGGAGCCTGGTGGGCTGCCATCTATGGGGTCGCAAAGAGTCGGACACGACTGAAGTGACTTAGCAGCAGCAGCAGCATAGAACTCATTATCTTTTTTCTTAAACTCAGAGGTAACAACTTGAAAACAATTTATAGCCTATATTCATCTATGTAGGCTTCCCTGGTGGCTCAGATGGTAAAGAATCTGCCTGTAGTGCACACGGCCCGGGTTCGATCCCTGGGTAAGGAAGATCCCTTGGAGTAGGGAATGCTACACACTCCAGTGTTCTTGCCTGGAGAAGCCCACAGACAGAGGAACCTGGAGGGCTACAGTCCATGAGGTTGCCGAGAGTCAGACACGACTTCATACATATGTGTAGTTAACACAATTTATACAACTCCTTGTAAGCTACTGTTTAAGTAACTGCAAAGATGTATCTATTCTTGGAAGATCGTAGTATAACTCTAAGAGAGAGCTTTGCTTAATGAAAGATTTTTTTTTTAATTTACAAAAATGTCTAATAAATATCTAATTTCATAATTTTTTAAAATATATGCCTTATGTTTAGACACATGATTGTTCAAAGAATGATAAATAATATGCAGACCTGGAAGAAAGGTACAGCCCTGATTTCAAAACCATAGACTATTTTCTACCCAAGCTGGACTGTTCTACAAAGGCACACAAGGCTGGAAGGTGCTCTGGACAGTGAAAAAAATTCAGGCCACAAAGACATCTGCTGAGATGTTACATTTTGCTTTTGCTGAAGTTTTGCATCATCCTCTGTTGCCCCAGATACAAAATCAAATGCAATTAAATCCCAGGAATGAAGCTGAAGTCACAGGTTTTGTTTGTCTTTGGAAATCTCAGAATTCTCTTTCAGTACTGCATTTCTGATCTCTGGAATGGAGCAAACCTTCATACTCTGGAGACAATTTTTACACCAGAGGACACGCTTAAAGATCATTTTTCTTTTGGGGAGTGACTGTTTCTTAAACGGTAACCTTGACATATTATTAAATGTGTCACCTCTCCCAATTAAAATATCCTTTTATAAGCCAGGTGCTGCCCTCAGCATTGCAATGGCTGAAATAAAGTGGAATATGGAAGAGGATTTTTCACATCAGTGAAAGTGGTAGAGCCAGAAAATGAATTGAATTCCTTTTAGATGAATCTTTTATGGATCAGCAGATTTATTCAGAGTTACTTAAAAAGCAGTTAACATTCCATTAGCAACAAACTGTGATCTGTGTCAGAAATAAGACACTCTTCAGTCATTTATTTTAGCATAAGAAGTCACTTCAGAAAAAAAAAAAAGTGCAATTATTGAATCTCTAAAAGGCAAATAAATACTGAGGCAAAACTAGGTCATTTTTCTTATAGAATTATGAATATTATGCTTGATTCTTTGCTTCATTTAATCAAAGCATTTGTTCTATTTTTGTAAGTTTGTGATCAGGAAAGATAAAATGATTTTTTTCTTAAAGAACAGTGAAGTAGACATATTTTCACACAGTTCATAGCAATGGTTGCAACTACTGCTTGAAGGGGTGAGAGCTGCTATTTGGGGTTTCCCAAGCCTGGGTTGTAGGACAGGGGCATTTCCAAACAGGAAAAGATTCCTGGCCTCAAGTGCTGGGGAACTGTGGAGAGGCCAGCATTTAGAGGCTTATTCACACCTCCTTGACAGCACAGGGTCTAAGCTCAAGCCTCTACACTTTAGAATCTCTTTTGGTATTAACCAGATGGAAGCAGATAGTTGAAAAATCCTAAAGGGGTATATGAATCATGCTGAAAGTTGGCTTCTCATAGAAAGCACCGAATCCCTTTTGAAATAAATGGATGACAACAATGCTGGAGAAAACGAAGTATTCATGTTATGTTTTTCTTTGAGTTATTTACATGAATATGAAGTTAGATCTCTTCTGGGAAGATAGTGTAAATGTATTTACCCCTTTTCCTCCAAGTAAGTGCAACTAAAACATATCCATATGTATATATGTATAAATATGTATACTACTCTGAAAAATGGAGAGAAGGCAGATGGGCTAAGAATAACCTTGGAACTCAAAGCACAACATGGCTGTGAATTCCCAAAGAAAGTTTGTTCTCTTTAGAGAAAGGGCTCAGAAAAGTTCAGCTAAGTAGACAGAAAACGTAATAGCTTCTCTACTCCAGCCAAATACTATGGAAAAAATCTGTCGCCTCAAACTCACCCTCACCAGTAAAGTCCTGTTGACTAAAACAGACGTACAACTTGAGAGTTGCGAGTTAAGTTTTATCTGGGGCAAAATGAGGACTGCAGCCCAGAAGGCAGCACCCCAGATAGCTCTGAGAGACTGCTCCAAAGAGGTAGTGGGGGAAGGTCGATATATATAGGCTTTGGTGAAGGGGGAGTTCAGTGCAAACAAAGGTTTACTTTACAAGAGGTTTTCTCCTAGTCACAAGGATCTGATGTTACTGTGAAGGAAGGGATTTAGTGCTTTCCTAGATATGAGGAGATGCAGGAATTGGGATCATAAAATCTATTCCTAAAAAAATATGCAACTATCTACAGACCTGTCCCATCAGATTCCCTGGAGCACAGAGTGCCTCATTCCACCCTGAACTCCCTCAGGTGTTATTGAAGGTCAACAGCTATAGTAGCATGGGGTTCAATCTTCACAGAAGCAGACAGCAAATGCCCGTGTTGTTAGGTTGTTGGCAATGCTCTTGGAAAGCACCAATTTGTAGTTAACAGCCCAAATGGGAGCCTAGACATTCAGACTCACATTTGCCAGGCTGCAAGAAAGTGCCACAAACCCCCACTGGACTGGTATCAGAGAAGGCTGAGTAGGGGGCAGGACTTTCATGCTCATCTCTGCTTGGTGGTAATAAGGCTCTGCCTTCAACACTGTCAGGGGAGGCCAATGGAAAGTCTGGACATCTAACCACACAAGGGTAGTGGAGAGATAGGACCTTCACCACCTCTGGCTCATCAGGACACCAGCAGCACAATGGAAGGGTTAGTGAACTGAAAGAGCAATTCTAATTCTAATCTGCATAACAGAGAAATGGAGAATTAAAAAAAAATGAAGAGAGCCTTAGGGATCTATGAGATTATAACAAAAATCTAATATTCATGTCATCAGTGACTCAGAAAGAGAAGTGAAAAAGGATACATCTGAAAAAGTACCTGAAGAAATAATGGAGGAAAACTTACAAAATTTGGCAAAAGACATACATCAACAGTTTTTAAAAGCTGATAAAATTCTCAATAGGATAAATCCAAAGAAATGCATAACAACACACTTGAGACTCGAACTTCTAAAAAGTGAACACAGAGTAAAAAATCATGAAAGCAGCCCAGAGAAACGACAAATAAAATATCAACAAATTTCTTATTAGAAAGTATGGAGGCAAAAAGGAAGTGAAACTTTTTTCTTTAGTGCTGAGAGAAAAGAAATGTCAACCTAGAATCCTATGTCCAGTGGAAATATTGTTCAGAAAGGAAGCACAGATATTCTTAGACAAAGGAAAATTATTGGAATTTGTCCCCTAGAGACCGATTCTAAAGATGACAGACATTTCTCTAAACAGAAAGAATACTATAAAAACAGGAATACTGGAACATAAGAAAGGAAGAAAGAATACAGTGAACAAACATATGGGTAAATGCCACAGACTTTCCTTCTTCTTTTGGTGTTTTCTAAACTATGATTGATGTTGGAAGAAAAAAAAATTATAACACTCTTTGATGTGGTTTTAAACACATATAGAGGAAATTTTTTAAAAAAACTATATAATAAACAAGGGAGGGTAAAGGGAAGTATGGATGCTACACTACATTTAAACTGATAAAATGATACCAGTAGACTAACAATTTTTGAGTATATAGTAAGAAAGCTAACCATAAAAATGTTATGCGAAGAGGTACTCTTAAAAACCCTTTAGATGAATCAGAATGGCACCTTAAAAATGTACAAGTAACTCATAGCAAGATGAGATTATAAACAGAGGAACATAAAATGAATTGAACAAAGATGAATTGAAAAAAAATAAAATTGAAAAAAAATAAAATTGAAAAATGGGAAGATTAGCATTTCTCTTTTGAGAAACATGTATCATTACAGACCGTGTAGGCATCAGAAGGTTCAGTTCAGTTCAGTTCAGTTCAGTCACTCAGTTGTGTCCGACTCTGCAACCCCATGAATTGCAGCACACCAGGCCTCCCTGTCCATCACCAACTCCCAGAGTTCACTCAAACTCACGTCCATCGAGTCAGTGATGCCATCTAGCCATCTCATCCTCTGTTGTCCCCTCTTCCTCCTGCTCCCAATCCTTCCCAGTATCAGAGTCTTCCAATGAGTCAAGTCTTCACATGAGGTGGCCAAAGTATTGGAGTTTCAGCTTCAGCATCAGTCCTTCCAAAGAACACCCAAGACTGATCTCCTTTAGAATGGACTGGTTGGATCTCCTTGCAGTCCAAGGGACTTTCAAGAGTCTTCTCCAACACCACAGTTCAAAAGCATCAATTCTTCGGCGCTCAGCCTTCTTCATAGTCCAAATTTCACATCCATACATGACCACTGGAAAAAGCATAGCCTTGACTAGATGGACCTTTGTTGGCAAAGTAATGTCTCTGCTTTTGAATATGCTATCTAGGTTGGTCATAACTTTCCTTCCAAGGAGTAAGCGTCTTTTAATTGCAAGGGAATAAAACAAAGATATCTACATATATACGTTTGTCAACTCAATTGGCAAGGATGTGCAGAAACTGCAACCTTTGTGAATTCTGTTGCAATTGTAAAATGGTACAGACACTGAGGAAAATAGTGTAGGGGTTTCTCAAAAAATTAAAAATAGGATTACCATATGTGTCAGCTATTCCACTTCCAGGTATGCACCCATTAACTGAAATCAAGGCCTCAAACACATCTCTGTACACCCATTTTCTTTTTTTTTTTAATTGAAGTATAGCTGATTTACCATGTTGTATTAGTTTCTTGTATATAGCAAAGTGATTCATTTACATGTGAATTTTTTCCATTAAGGTTTATTACAAGATGTTGTACACAGTAGTACCTTGTTGTTAATCTATTTTTATATATAGTAGTGTTTATTTGTTAATCCCAAACTCCTAATTTATCCTTACCTCACCCCTTTTCCCTTGGGTAACCATAGGTATATTCTCTGTGTATGAGTCTGTTTCTCTTTCATAGGTATGTTCATTTGTGTCGTATTTTAGATTCCACATATGTGATGTCATATGATATTTGTCTCTCTCTGTCAGACTTATTTCACTTAGTACGATAATATCTAGGTCCATCTGTGTTGCTGCAAATGGCATCATTCATTCTTTTTATGCTTGAGTAGCATTCCAACCAGTCCATTCTGAAGGAGATCAGCCCTGGGATTTCTTTGGAAGGAATGATGCTAAAGCTGAAACTCCAGTACTTTGGCCACCTCATGCGAAGAGTTGAGTCATTGGAAAAGACTGAGGCTGGGAGGGATTGGGGGCAGGAGGAGAAGGGGATGACAGAGGATGAGATGGCTGGATGGCATCACCGACTCGATGGACGTGAGTCTGAGTGAACTCCGGGAGTTGGTGATGGACAGGGAGGCCTGGCGTGCTGCGATTCATGGGGTCGCAAAGAGTCGGACACGACTGAGCAACTGAACTGAACTGAGCATTCCATTGTATACACCACATATTCTTTATCCATTCCTCTGTTGATGGACAAAGTAAGGTTGCTTTGAATTATAGTTTTATCTGGATATATGCCCAGGAGTGGGATTGCTGGATTATATGGCAACTCTATTTTTAACTTTTTAAGGATCCTCCATACTGTTTCCCATATTGGCTATGTGTTGATTATGTATGTGTGCTGATATATGTCTGACTCTTTGCAACCCCATGGACTGTAGCCAACTAGGCTCCTCTGTCCATAGGATTTCCGTGGTGAGAATACTGGAGTGGGTTGCCATTTCCTTATCCAGGTGATCTTCCTGACCCAGTGATTGAACCCACGTCTCCTGCATCTCAGGCAGTTTCTTTACCAGCTGAGCCACCCAGGAAGCCCAATTTACACTTATATTGGCTGCCAATTTACATTCCCACCAACAGTGTAGGAGGGTTCCTTTTTCTCCACACCCTCTCCAACATTTGTTATTTGTAGACATTTTAATGATGGCCATTCTGACTGTGTATACCCATTTTCACAGCAGCATTATTCACAACAGTCAAAAGGTGGAAGCAACCCAAGTGTTCATTAGTGAGTAAAGGGATAAATGAGATGCGGCATATGTATACACACATACACACACAGTGGAATATTATTCAGCTATAAAAAGAAGGAAATTCTGTCATATGCTACAATAAGGATGAACATTGAGGATACTAGGCTAAGTGAACTAAGCCAGCCATAAAAGGACAAATATTGTATGACTCTGCTTATCTGAGGTCTCTAAAGTAGTCAGATTCATAGAGATAGAAAGTATAATGGTGGTTGCCAGGGGCTGAAGGGAGGGGAGAATAGGGAGTTATTGTTTAAGGGGTATGTACTGGGAATCTGATTGAACTTTTTGGCCAATTCAATAGTTTCAGTTTGAAAAGATGAAAAGTGTTCTAGGCTAGATGCAGTTAATAGTTGAACAATGTCAATGTAGTTAATGCCACTAAACTGTAAACTTAATGGTTAAAATAGTAAACCCTGTGTATTTTACCAAACAAAATTGTTAAAATGAAAGAAACGTACTTGACTATGATAAACAAATAAGCTATGGTTCAGTTGGTAAAGAATCTGCCTGCAATGCAGGAGACCCAGGTTCGATCCCCGGGTTGGGAAGAGCCCCTGGAGGAGGGAATGGCTGCCCACTCCAGTGTTCTTGCCTGGAGAATTCCATGGACAGAGGAGCCTGGCGGGCTATAGTCCATGGGATTGCAAAGAGTCAGATACAATGGAACAACTAACACACTTTCACATAGATTTATTTAATCTCTATATCTGGTTATATACCTCATCTCCCTTATCCCACCTTAGTCTGACCTTGGTAAATTGTAGAGGCCATCAACCTTCTATATCCCTTATTCCATATGTCACTGTTCTTGTGCTTTCTCTTTTAATAGATCCAGAAGGAAATCCATCTGGATTTTACCCTCAGAGTAAAGAATTAGCACCTGAAGTTTAAGTATAAAGGAGAAATCTATCATGATTTAGGTATGCTGCTAAGTCGCTTCAGTCGTGTCCAACCCTGTGCAACCCCGTAGATGGCAGCCCACCAGGCTCTCCCGTCCCTGGGATTCTCCAGGCAAGAACACTGGAGTGGGTTGCCATTTCCTTCTCCAATGCAGGAAAGTGAAAAGTGAAAGTGAAGTCGCTCAGTCGTGTCCGACTCCTAGCGACCCCATGGACTGAGGCCTACCAGGCTCCTCCATCTATGGGGCTCTCCAGGCAAGAGAGTACTGGAGTGGGGTGCCATTGCCTTCTCCCATCAGGATTTAGGTATAACCCAAAGATAATCCTTATAGATGGATTTCCCCAGTGGTATGAACAAGCCAGTGAATGGTATTAGTAAGCAAGATACATCATAGCAGCTCCAGTTTGTTTCTTTTTGCACATTTATTACATTTTTCTACCTGAAGTTGGGCCTTACTGATGTTTTGTCTGCTGTAGACATTGTTATACTTGGCTCCCAAATTTACTTAACTGAAAGATCAAGATCAAAAGAGCTTCTCCCGTCCCAATGCCAAATTCCTAGGGAAAGAATCTGATGGCTTTTCCCAGGTGAGTTCCATGCTCTTTTTGCAATAGATCGTGGGGTGATATGGGAGGATGAATATGGATACTGAGGACTTAAATCTAGAGACCAGTGATATTTGTCTTTTGAAAGAGATGAAGCTATTGGTAAGAGAGAACCAAAGGCATGAGTGAAGCAGATAACTTTGGATGAGCCCCTTCTTGGGGGCGTCTCACAAATACCACTGACTGGACAGCATATGCCTGTAGTGGGGATGCCCTCACTTCTCTGTGATACATATGTCAACAGTTACTACATAAGTATTAGAGGATGGGAGTGATTCATCCGTTCCTATAGTACCTCTCCTGTATTCTTCCAGCACTCACTGGCTAGTACAACAGCCCTGACCCACTGCAAATTTCTGCCTAAGGGCTTTCTTTCATACACATGTGAATTAATGCCCTTAGTAAAGTTCCTATGGAGCAGCCCTTGTGTGTGCATACTCAGTTGCTCAGTCGTGTCTGACTCTTTGCAACCCCATGGACTGCAGCCCACCAGGTTCATCTATCCATGGGATTTCCCAGGTAAGAATACTGGAGTGGGTTGCCATTTTCTTCTCTAGGAGATCTTCCCAACCCAGGGATTGAATCAACTGTCCTGTGTTTCTTGAGTTGGCAGGTCGATTTTTTTTTTTTTAACCACTGAGCCACCTGGGAAGCCCACAGAGTAGCCCTTAGCAATAACAAATGAGAACTGGGGAGAAAACCATGGACCAAACTACCCTCTGAGAAACAAGGAGGATAACTCTGAGGCATATTCTTCTGGACTGCAGAAGTCCAGGCATATCCTGGACTGCAGAGAACCCCATTTGAACACAGAACAAACCTGCTAGTATTTCATCTTTTATTTTATGTTTTTGGCTTCCTCTACTTTCATATTTGGTCTCACTCACTTTCTCACTCCTCTAATGGTGCTAACTCCCAAACAGACTGCCTGTCCTAAAATACCATATAATTTTTTTTTTCCTTGTGGGAATGCAACATAAGACAGAATCAGAGGACACAAATTGTCAAACGCCTGTCTTCAGGGCTGGCATGATGGCAGGGAACAGGAGAGCTCAGTAGTTGGCAAAGGTTGGCAAAAGTAAGAGAGAGAGAGACAAGGAACCATGAGAAAGCTTCAGGTCTGATGTAGACCTGGCTGAGTCAGGGTGTAGAGTGTGAATATGGCTGGAACACTGAGGAAGATCTGATTTATGCAGAGAAAAGAAAAAGCAGCGTTGGAAAAGACAGTACAATGTCCTCAGCCAGATCATGGAGGAAGGCCAGTAACAGACAAACTGATTCAGACTCACCCCCTTGGAATCCAAGCAGATGAAAACACAAAGGGAGCAGGACCCTGCTGGCTGTCTGGAGACTTGGGGTTCATGTGGTCAGTGACCTGGGGTGTATTAGGGAAACTTCTCAGCTGTGATCCAGAAGAGTGAATTAACAATTCATTAATATAGTCTTGTGTGTATGCGTGCTCAGTAGCTTTAGTCATGTCTGACCCTTTGTGACCCCATGTACTGTAGCCTGCCAGGCTCCCCTGTCTGTGGGGTTCTCCAGGCGAGAACACTGTTGTGGGTTTGCCAAGCCCCCCTCCAGGGGATCTTCCTGAACTAGGGATTGAACCCATGGTTCCTGCAACTCCTGCATTGCAGGCATATTCTTTACCCACTGAGCCACCTGGGAAGCCCCTAATATAATCTTAGTTCACTTGAATAATTAATTGTTAACCTGTCAATATAGAGAATGCTGCCTGACAAATGAAACCACTGGCTAATGTTTCACTTTAGTAAAGTATTTCTTGTAAGAAGAAAGAATTATTTCCTTGCAGATATAATTTTAAAAAGATAAGGCCTTCAATTTAAAACTGGGTAAAACACAGTGTGTTAAAGCTTAACAACAGAGAGTACTTCAGAATTTTACTCAGGAACATGTTAATTAATAAGTAAAGATATAAAGATCCAACAATCTGATATGTATTCACTGAGAATATGCTAAATCTGACAGAGAAAAATATAAAAATTACTTATCTAATCCTAAAATGTAGAGACCAAAGCTCTTTTCAATTGATAGCTGATGAGAAAGAACCAGTTCCAATATCCTTCATTAGTTGATTGAATTGCAAAGTTTTACATAACTCTTTATAAAGCTAAGTATTTCCTGAAATAGAGGAAAAAAAAAACATAAAACTTTAGTAACTGATTATAATCTATATAATTAAGTCTCTAGAAATTCCATAGCTATTTCTACTTGAAAGTGATTGGATTTCATTTATTAATTCTATTTCCAACAGTCTAATAAAATGTGTAGTTAAAAATAACCCAGAGACACTGGGAAAAAGGTACTCTATGTTCCTTTTTTGATGTATATGCTTTGGCTCTAAAAATTTCACAATCATGGATAGAAAATACAAATAAGAATCAAAGAGACTTCCCCTGGAGAAGGGAATGGGTACCCACTCTAGTATTATTGCCTGGAAATTCTATGGACCGAGGAGCCTGTGTGGTTACAGTCCACAGGGTTGCAAAGAGTTGGAAACAGCCACTAAACAAAAAGACAAGATAGACATTTTAATATACAGAAGACAATATAGAAAGGTGGAGTAATTAATGGAGTTGATGGTCTATATTCCAAATCAGGCAGTTTCCCTCTTTGGGATAAGAAGGGCTAGAGATATTTCATGTGAAATGGAGAAAAGGAGTTGGCTTCACTGCTTAAATCCAGGGACTATGATTTCTAAAGCTAAAGCCAAGTTGCTTCAGTCGTGTCCGACTCTGTGCGACCCCAGAGACGGCAGCCCACCAGGCTCCCCCGTCCCTGGGATTCTCTAGGCAAGAACACTGGAGTGGGTTGCCATTTCCTTCTCCAATGCAGGAAAGTGAAAAGTGAAAGTGAAGTTGCTCAGTCGGGTCCGACTCTTAGTGACCCCATGGACTGTAGCTTACCAGGCTCCTCCATCCATGGGATTTGCCAGGTAAGAGTACTGGAGTGGGGTGCCGTCACCTTCTCCGTGATTTCTAAAGGTAGGGTGAAAAAATACTGGAAACTCCTGCCTGAGGCTGCAATTTATACAGAGCAGCAGCTGGCCGTGTAACCAGAGCTGCCTGAGGCTCACTAATCAGTTCTGTATTTCTTTCATATCCCACCAGGGAGGAGACCCAAGCCTTCATTATGAGAGCTACTTGTCAACTGAGAGCCCTAGGACATTCCTGGAAGTAGCCTCATAAGGTCTTGTCAGGGAGGAAAGAGCTGAGAGAGTGAAAGAAAGAGAAAACAATGCAAAGTAAGTAAAAAATTATATATTCCCTTTAGATAAGTCTGTGATCTACCATTCTAAAATGCATGAAAAGGGACTTCCCTGGTGGTCCGGTGATTTAGAATCTGCACTTCCAATGTAGGGAGCACAGGTTTGATCCCTGGTCAGGGAACTAAGATCCCACATGCCATGAGGCATGGCCTAAAACTTTTTAAAAAATAAAAATTCATGAAGAGACCTAATGCTGAGAAAGACAACTAACAAGATAAACATCAGAACAGGAATTACATACTCATGATGTTAATTTTATTGACTATGTTGACAAATGCTATATAGTATGCATGGCTAGGATACTCAGAGATAAAGTCTTATTAAAGAATGAACAAGAAAACATTAAATCAGAAGTTACATACATTTAAAAGGTGAATAAAAGAAAAACTGAAGTATGGGAAATACAAAATATCATCAAAATAAACAATAAAATCAAAAAACAGGATAAACTCTAAATTGAACATCATTGAAAAGCCTATTACTGACTTGGAAGATAGCCCTGAACATTTCATCTACCACACAGTAAAGAGATAAAAAAAGGTAAAATCAATGCACAAGATGTAAATATCCCCACAAGATCTACTGAGATTCCTTATGCTCATGCTTTAGGCCCTACGCTCTTGGGATCTCTTTCCAAAATAGAGAATGCAGGCAAGGAAGAGAAGGAATATTTGATATTAGTTGAGAATTTTCTAACATTGAAGAGAGATATAAGTATTCAAAATGATAGCACACTTTGAATACCAAGCAGAATAACAAGAATGAAATAATATAATAGACCCATTGCTAGATATATAATAAAGAAATTTTCAGGAAATAAAGAATGAAAGGAAAAAAAAACTTAGAAGCTAAGTGTCAGTTTATCTTTTAGGTAAAGTTGACATACAACAGATTTCTCATCAACAAGAAAGGCCCATAAAAGATGGGGTAATAGCTTCAAAGTGCCGAGGGGAAAATAATTTTGAACTTAGAATTCTATGCCCAGAGAAAGCGTAATTCCAAAGTAAGGGCAAAACGTAGATATTTCTAGAAATAAAAAGACTAAAAGAAGTTGCCAAAAACTAACCAAACTAACCCTTACAGAGGGGGTTCCCTGGTGGCTCAGAGTGTAAAGTGTCTGCTTGCAATGCAGGAGACCTGGGTTCAATCCCTGGGTCGGGAAGATCCCCTGGAGAAGGAAATGGCAACCCACTCCAGTATGCTTGCCTGGAAAATCCCATGGACAGAGGAGCCTGGTAGGCTACAGTCCATGGGGTCCCAAAGAGTTGGACATGAATGAGCAACTTCACTTTAACCCTTATAGTCCTTGATTTTGATCAGAAGAAAGACCCTAAGTGAACGATTTTTTTTTTTCCTCCTTGCTTGTATCTTTCAATGATGTGTTTTGTTTACAAGATGGTTGGATAGGACTCAAAAGTTCCCTAGATTCCTCACAATGCCTACTTAAGCCTTTCCTTCCCAGGGTAAATACCCTATATTGCCCAGTCTGTTCTCCAGGAACTATTCTTTGCTGTATGATTGGTTGGGTCAGTGGGGATAAGATCCATGGATTGTATACCCCAAAGTCAGAAGTAAGATCTAGACATTTTTCTCTTTAACCAAATTCTCAGTTTATATCACTGCCTCTTCTCTTTGCTTGCTACTCTTGAAATGTTTGTTTTTAGAGTCATATCCATGGCACTCTTCTCTTACTGAACATTTTGTCTTAACGTGTGAACGTTAGAAACACCTAAGCACACTTAAAATGTAGAATCTTGCATTTAGCCTCAAATAATGACCCAGAAAATGAAGGAGAGTGAACCCTGCAACTGCATTTTTAGCAATCAACTGAGACAATTAACTAAGAACCACTGCTTTTATAAGCATAATCATGCTTTGCTTTTTACTTATACCAATAAGTCACAAAATTTATATCAGAATCAAACTCATGTTAAAAGTTCCATACAAATATATTTACTTGCTAACTGGCCATTTCAAAATAAATGTCCTTTATTTACCTAAACTAGTTCATTCAGATTTGAACCCATCTTCCTATCACTTGACTCCATGTAGTCCCTGAGCTGCAAATGTGCTCCCACTCACATTTGTTCACACATTTTCTATCAATCCCCAACCGACTAATCCTGAGTTCCAACCAGTTCTTACTCCTGGACATGTTATGTACTGTCACATTTTTTTATACTTTGGCACCCGTCCCTCCTCCTAGTCTGAGAGGTCACACTCCTCTTCTATATCTGGAGATTCCAACTCTATTAATACCATGGTCAAATGCAGTGTCTTCTGTGAAGTCTTTCCTTACTTCCCAGCCAGGTCCCCACCTCTGTTTCTATACCAAGGTCTCAATCACAGCATTTTCCATGTGGTCTGGAAACTACCTGCTTACACCTGTCTTCCTCACCAGTCAGGGAGAACATGCAGAAAGGTCTGATCAGCTCTCATTTGTTTTTATATCTCAGAATTCAGTACAGGACCTGCTGCTGCTAAGTCACTTCAGTCATGTCTGACTCTGTGTGACCCCATAAACAGCAGCCCACTAGGCTCCTCTGTCCCTGGGATTCTCCAGGCAAGAACACTGGAGTGGGTTGCCATTTCCTTCTCCAATGCATGAAAGTGAAAAGGGAAAGTGAAGTCACCCAGTCGTGTCCGACTCTGCGACCCCATGGACTGCAGCCCACCAGGCTCCTCCATCCCCGGGATTTTCCAGGCAAGAGTACTGGAATGGGGTGCCATCACCTTCTCCAGAGTACAGGACCTAGCTTGGAGCAATTATTCAGCATGTGTTTCTTAAGTAGGGCATAAACACACAAGGGAATTGGTAGATACTTGGGCTTCCCTGGTGGCTCAGAGGGTACGGAGTCTGCCTGCAATGCAGGAGACCTGGGTTCAATTGGGAAGATCCCCTGGAGAAGGAAAGAGCAACCCACTCCAGTACTCTTGCCTGAAAAATCTCATGGATGGAGGAGCCTGCTAGGCTACAGTCCATGGGGTCGCAAAGAGTTAGACATGACCGAGTGACTGAGCGACTTGGACAATGTTCACAGAACCTAGATATTTCAAATCTGCATATGTATATTTTAAAACGTACACTGTCAACTTCATATGGAACATTCTATTCCTCAGGAAATTCACATACTAATGAGCAAATTGTGATCAAGAGGCTCCAAGTAAAACCTTTTAATTTTTTTTTAAGATTTATTTCTAAATATGAAGCTACAAATATCAACAGCATGTTCTGTGTCCTCTAGAGATAAGAAAGAATTGTGTGGACATTGTTAGCTCTATATCTGGTTACTCCCCCTAAACCTCATGTAACTGTTCTAGTCTCTGAATTGATTTGGTGCCCTTTCATTTTTTTAAAGTTGAAGTATAGTTGATTTATAATACTGTGATGGTTTTAGGTGTACAGCATAGTGATTCAATTATTTTTTTCTGATTATATTCCATCATAGGTAATTATAAGTATTGAATATAGTTCCCTGAGCTATAAGGAAGGTCCTTGTTGCTTATCTATTTTATGTAAAGTAGTTTGTTTTCTTTAATTCCATACTCCTCATTTTCCACCCTCCCTCCCCCCTTTGGTGAGCATAAGTTTGTGTTCTATGTCTATGAGTCTGTTTCTGCTTTGTATGTACTATTTTTTTAGATTCCACATATAAGTGATATCATATAGTATGTCTTTCTCTGACTTACTTCACAAAGTAAAATATTATCTAGGAATATCTGTGTTGCTGCAAATAGCAATATTTAATTCATTCTTATGGCTGGGTAATATTTCATTGTGTGTGTATATTTATATACATATGTGTATGTGTGTATATATATATATATAGTTGCTGTTGTTCAGTCTTTGCAACCCCACGGACTGCAGCATGCCAGGCCTCCCTGTCCCTCACCATCTCTCAGAGTTTGCCCAAGTTCATGTCCACTGCATCGGTGATGCCATGCAGTCATCTCATCCTCTGATGTCCACTTCTTCTTTTGTTGATGGTTTGTCTTTTCCTTTTGTTGATGGTTTCCTTTGCTGCATCAAAGCTTTTAAATTTGAATACTTCTCATTTGTTTATTTTTGCTTTTACTGCATTTGCCTTGGGAGAGTGATCTAAGAAAATACTGCTATAATTTATTTCAGAGAAAATTTTGCTTCTGTTTGACCTATGTTCTTCTCTAGGAGTTCTATGGTGTCAAGTCTTACATTTGGGGTTCCCAGGTGGCTCTGTGGTAAAGAATCTGCCTACCAATGCAGGATATGCAGGAGACATGGGTTTGATTCCTGGGTTGGGAAGATCCCCAGGAGAAGAAAATGGCACTCCACTCCAGTATTCCTGCCTGGAAAATTCCATGGACAGAGGAGCCTGGCAGGCTATAGTACATGGGAATTGCAAAAGGTTAGACACCACTGAGAATGCACACGTCTTGTATGTAGGGCTGTAAACCATTTTGAGTTTTTGTATATGGTGTGAGAAAGTGTTCTAATTTCAATGATATACAAGTAGCTGTCCAGCTTTTCCAACATCACTTGCTGAAGAGACTGTCTTTTCTCCATTGTATATTCTTGTCTCCATTGTCACAGGTTAACTGACCATAGGTGTGCGGGTTTGTTTCTGGGCTCTCTGGCATATTCCATTGACCTATATATTTGTGCCAATACCATGCTGTTTTGATTACTTTTGCTTTGTAGTCTTATCTGAAGTCTGGAAGGGTTTTACCTCTAGCTTTTTGTTCTTTTTCTTCAGGTTTGCTTTGGCAACACTGTGTATTTTTTCATTCCATCTAAGTTTTAGGATTACTTTTTCTACTACTTCTGTGAAAAATATCATGGGTATTTTGACGGGGATTGCATTATATTTGTAGTTTGCTTTGGGTAGTATGACCATTTTAACAATATTAATTTTTCCAGTCCCAGAGCATGGGATATCTTACCATTTCTTTGAATTATCTTCAAGTTCTTTTATCAATGTTTTACAGTTTTTAGTATATAGGTCTTTAAACTTGTTGGTTATATTTATTCTTAGATATTTTATTTTGATGTAATTTTAAACAGGATTTTTTTTTTCAATTTCTTTTTGTGGTACTTCATTATTACTTTAAAGAAATTCAACAGATCTCTGTATATCAATCTTGTATTCTACTGTAGAAATACAAAAAACCATAAGGGAATACTATGAACAATTATATGCCAACAAATTTGACAACCTAGAAGAAACAGACAAGTTTCTAGAAACATACCACCCACCAAAATTAAATCAAGAAGAAACAGATTTTAAAAAAGAAGAAATAGATAATTTAAATAGACTGGTCACTAGATGTGAAGTAGAATCTGTAATTTAAAAACTCCCTACAAACAAAAGTCCAGGACCAGATGGTCTCACAGGCAAAATTCTATCAAACATACAAAGAAGAACTTATACTGATCCTTCTCAAAATCTTCCAAAACAACTGAAGAGGAGGGGGCACTCCTAAAGACATTCCACAAAGCTGCCATCACCCTGATACCAAAATCAGACAAAGACACGACCAAAAAAGGCAATTACAGTCCAACATCTTTCATTAATATATAGATGTGAAAATTCCCCACAAAATATTAGCAAACCGAATGTAACAAGACCAAAAAAATCATACACCATAACCAAGTGGGATTCGTCCCAAATTCACAAGGATGGGTCATAATATGCAAATCAATCAATCACCACATCAACCAAAGAAAAGACAAAAACCACCTGATCAAAAAACTAAGAGGAAAGGACACTCCTAAAGACATTCTATAAAGCCACCATCAACTAAGGTCCTACTGTATAGCACAGAGAACTATTAATATATTCAATATCATGTGATAAACCATAATGGAGAAGAATATATAAAAGAAAGAATATATATATATATATATATATATATATATATATAACTGAATCACTTTGCTATACAGCAGAAATTAACACAACATTGTAAATCAAGTATACTTCATTAAAAAAATATTGACTACGAAATGAAGAAAAAACAACTAGAGAAGTAGATGGCAAATCTTGTATCCTGCTACCTTCTTGAATTCATTTATTAGTAGTAATAGTTTTTGTGTGGAGATTTTAGGATTCTCTATAATCATGCCATTTGCAAACAGTGACAACTTGACCTCTTCTCTTTCGATTTGAATACCTATTTTTTCGTTTCTTTTGCATGGCAAGGACTTCCAACACTATGTTGAATAGAAGTGAGAGTGGGTGATGCCCTTTGAATTTTAAAAGCCACTGGTATTTACAACTGATGGACTAAGAAATGATCTAAAGTATACAAAGCAACAGTTTCCTCTCCATAAATCCCCTAACACCTTTGGATTCTTAGAATTTCATTCACTATTCCATTTTGTCTACTTGAGTTGCTTCTGTCACATTTTCATTTGGACAAATAATAGTCAGCACTAACATTTCTAGCTACAGATACCTTTTTTGAAGAAGGTAACATCCAGGATTAAATCTGAAGCATCTAATGTAGCATTGCCATTTTAAGCATTTTTGAAATATTCACAACATGAAATAATAACATGTCCTCCAGGTTCTTATTCACACGCCCTTCTCTGCATTTAAGTATGTAAATAATCCAACAGTACAGCAGAGGTAAGGACAGACAAATAATCTATGACTCTATACTCAAAGAGACATCTTCCAAGGGCTAGAGAACAAGAAGGACTTTTAGAAATTTGTAGAATTTTAGTTTTTGTCCTTTCCAGGATGGCAAATCTGGGTATGTGAGCCTCCACTCTCCTCTACTTCAATAACTGCAGACAAGATTAACTGATCTCATAGATGTGTCTCGAGAATTCTACTTAACACCATCCAAAGAAATTATGATCAATCCACTGACAGTGGTTCCTAGAGGTCATTCCTGGCCCAGTACAGAGATTGCCAAAATTTTTATTTACAGTATCAGAGAGTAAATATTTTATTGGAGAATAATTGCTTTACAGAATTTTGTTGTCTTCTGTCACACCTCAACATGCAGACAGTAAATATTTCAAACTTTGCAGCATATGGCTTCTTTCCCCTTAACTTCACTGTTGTATTACAAAAGCAGTTACAGACAATTTATAAAAAAACGAGGGACTTTACTAGTTGTCCAATGGCTAAGACTCCAAGTTCCCAATGCAGGGGGCCCAGGCTCAATCCCTGGTCAGGAACTAGATCTCACATGCCACAACTAAAGATCTTGCATGCTACAAAGAAGATCCCATGTGTGCAATTCAGACCTAGGGCAGCCAAGAAAAAAAAAAAAAGGATGTGGCTCCCCCCAAATTTTATTTATAGACAATGAAATTTAAATTTGATGTAATCTTCTTGTGTTATTCAATATTCCTCTATTGATTTTTTTCAGCCAATCAAAATTGTAAAAAGAATTATTTGCATAAAACAGGTGGTAGACTAGATTTAGCTATACTACCATTCTGAAGGAGATCAGCCCTGGGATTTGTTTGGAAGGAATGATGCTAAAGCTGAAACTCCAGTACTTTGGCCACCTCATGCGAAGAGTTGATTCATTGGAAAAGACTCTGATGCTGGGAGGGATTGGGGGCAGGAGGAGAAGGGGACGCCAGAGGATGAGATGGCTGGATGGCATCACTGACTCGATGGACGTGAGTCTCAGTGAATTCCAGGAGTTGGTGATGGACAGGGAGGCCTGGCGTGCTGCAATTCATGGGGTCACAAAGAGTGGGACACGACTGAGCGACTGATCTGATCTGATGCCAACTTTTATTCCTAGTACAATTATTTTATTTTGCACAAAAGGAAATAGGACACACAAAGGTGACTTGTTTAAAATCACATGAATCACGTGTGGTAGAGGCAGTCATTTTGTCTCAAGTTGTCTTAAAGATAGTCCATGCAAGCATGTGTGTGTGCTAACTTGCTTCAGTCGTGTCCGACTCCTTGTGACCCTATGAACTGTAGCCTGCCAGACTCCTCTGTCCATGGGATGCTCCAAGCAAGAATACTGGAATGGGCTGCCATGCCCTCCTCCAGGCAATCTTCCTAACTCAGGGATGGAAACCATGTCTCTTATGTCTCCTGCATTGGCAGGCAGGTGTTTTTTTTTTTTACCACTAGAACCACCTGGGAAGCCCAACAATGGTCCATATTGGCTCTTTAGTATTCTATTTCCCCTCAGTGATAAGAATCAAACAACATATTCTCCTTTAAGAAAATAACATTTTTCTGGATCATTTTGAAATATATCTTTACTACTTTAAGACTCAATATAGGATCATATGGAGTATATATGCTTATGTGCATGGATTTATAAGTTGAAATCATTTTTCAGTTTTACTACCAATGTACTCCTGTACTTTAAACTAATTCCAATATTTGCAACCAGTTCATTTTATAACACATATATAACTTAGAAATTAAGTATAAAATATTCAGAGAATAGATTTCAGTTCAGTTCAGTCACTCAGTCATGTCTGACTCTGCAACCCTATAGACTGCAGCATGCCAGGCTTCCCTGTCCATCACCAACTCCCAGAGCTTGCTAAAACTCATGTATATCGAGTTGGTGAGGCCATCCAACCATCTCATCTTCTGTTGTCTTCTTCTCCTTCTGCCTTCAATCTTGCCCAGCATCAGGGTCTTTTCAAATGAGTCCATTCTTCGCATCAGGTGGCCAAAGTATTGCAGTTTCAGCTTCAGCATCAGTCCTTCCAATGAATATTCAGGACTGATTTCTTTTAGGATTGACTGGTTTTATCTCCTTGCAGTCCAAGGGACTCTCAAGAGTCTCCTCGAACATCACAGTTCAAAAGTGTCAATTCTTCGGTGCTCAGCTTTCTATATATTCCAACTCTCACATCCATACATGACAACTGGAAAAACCATAGCTTTTTAGAAACTGGAGCCTATTATACAGAGTGAAGTAAGCCAGAAGGAAAAACATAAATACAGTATACTAACGCATATATATGGAATTTAGAAAGATGGTAACAATAACCCGGTGTACGAGACAGCAAAAGAGACACTGATGTATAGAACAGTCTTATGGACTCTGTGGGAGAGGGAGAGGGTGGGAAGATTTGGGAGAATGGCAATGAAACATGTAAAATATCATGTAGGAAACGAGTTGCCAGTCCAGGTTCGATGCACGATGCTGGATGCTTGGGGCTGGTGCACTGGGACGGCCCAGAGGGATGGTATGGGGAGGGAGGAGGGAGGAGGGTTCGGGATGGGGAACACATGTATACCTGTGGCGGATTCATTTTGATATTTGGCAAAACTAATACAATTATGTAAAGTTTAAAAATAAAATTAGAAAAAAAAAAAAAAGAATCCACCAAAGAGGCCATGGGAAAAAAAAAAAAAGAAAAACCATAGCTTTGACTAGACGGACCTTTGTTGGCAAAGTAATGGCTCTGCTTTTTAATATGCTGTCTAGGTTGGTCATAGCTTTTCTTCCAAGGAGCAAGCATCTTTTAATTTCATGGCTGCAGTCACAATCTGCAGTGATTTTGGAGCCCCCCAAAATAAAATCTGTCACTATTTCCATTGTTTCCCCATCTATTTGCATGAAATGATGGGACCAGATGCCATGATCTTAGTTTTCTGAATGTTGAGTTTTAAGTCAACTTTTTCAATGTCCTCTTTCACTTTCATCAAGAGGCTCTTTAGTTCTTCTTCTCTTTCTGCCATAAGGGTGGTGTCATCTGCATATCTGAGGTTATTGATATTTCTCCCAGCAATCTTGATTCCAGCTTGTGCTTCATCCAGCCTAGCATTTCTCATGATGTACTCTGCATATAAGTTAAATAAGCAGGGTGACAATATACAGCCTTGACATATTCCTTTCTCAATTAAAACCAGTCTGTTGTTCCATGTCCAGTTGTAACTGTTGCTTCTTGACCTGCATACAGATTTCTCAAGGGGCAGGTCAGGTGGTCTGGTATTCCCATCTCTTTAAGAATTTTCCACAGTTTGTTGTGATCCACACAGTCAAAGGCTTTGGTATATTCAATTAAGCAGATGTTTTTCCGGAATTCTCTTGCTTTTTTGATGATCCAGCGGATGTTGGCAATTTGATCTCTGGTTCCTCTGGCTTTTCTAAATTCAGCTTGAACATCTGGGAGTTCACAGTTCACTACTGTTGCAGCCTGGCTTGGAGAATTTTAAATATTACTTTACTAGTGTGTGAGATGAGTGCAATCATGTGATAGTTTGAACATTCTTTGTTCAACAGAATAGAACATTTAGAATAGATTTAGTCAGTTTTAAAATAAAATGCTCTATTATATTGATACTTGAAATAGTAGTTCTCAGAAATATCTGAAAAATGAAATAACCATCATTAAAATATATTTAACTCTACTTAAGACCAAGAATGGCAACCCACTCCAGTGTTCTTGCCTGGAGAATCCCAGGGACGGGGGAGCCTGGTGGGCTGCCATCTATGGGGTCGCACAGAGTCAGACACGACTGAAGCGATTTAGCAGCAGTAGCAAGACCAAGAAATATTTTGGGAAAAACAATTTTTTTTATTTATTGTTTAACATCAAACGAGCCCCCTTGATCGTAGAGGAAACCCCTGTTCTTGTGAGTTGAGCATTTTCATAGAGAAAATTACGCCGACGAGCTGGCTTTTTGTCAAACATCTCGTTATGAGCATCAACTTTGGCTTTTGCTTTCAACGGCAGTATGGAAATTTGAGGTAACCCATTGATCTCATACAACCAGTACATATCTTCTGTCTAGAAACAAGGAGAGGAAGAGACTTTATACACAATATCCAGGGACTCAGAAAAATGTGAGAAAATACTTACCAAATTAACAACTTCTCTCTTCTCCATGTAAGGTATGGGAAGGGCACAAAACTGAAACTGCATTTGTGCATTAAGGGCACAAATCTGATAAATAAATGATTAGTGTGGAAAATAAATTCAGGAATGCATTTGGCTTTATGAATTAAAAAACATTCAATAAAAAGTCACACTTAGAGGTCTGCCCTGTGGGTGAAGCCATCTATTTGGTTTGCATGAGACTATCACCTAGCATGAACTATATGTAATGGAAATAATACCTTGCAGGATTTATCTAAGGGAATTCCAATATGGCTATAGAACCAACTGGTATGATGTCAAGCTTCTGTTTTTAAGATTATGAAAGTACATCATTAATATAACTACCTGTAATTATTGAGCATGGTGCAAACTCATTAATGAAAATCAAAATTTAAATCCAAGTCAGTACAGCTTACATAGGAATTTACTTAAAAACCCTTCATTTCTTCTGCATTTTTGTGCAGAATGACAATACTGAATTAGGTTGTCTAGCATTTTCTGCACATGTATGTTCATACTTAAATCACATTGCTCTTACAGAGTTTCCTGATGCTACCTGTGTTTATCCAGGACTTCTGCCTCACATAAGAATTGTATCATGTATGTTCAGAAAACTCACTCAAGAGAAGTTCAGGTCAAGAAAATACTGTAGTCATTATCAGGATTTAATATGTAATGTGATATCTGTCAATGAATGTTAAATTCAGGAATTGCTTGCACATCTGGAATGGTCATGTTTTACTTGAAACTGGCCCTTCTATCCCAGGAGGACCAACCCCATGTCCAAGGAGCCGTGGCTGCACGGGCGCAGGAGGGCCTAGAGGAGCTATCCCACGTTGAAGGTCAGGAAGGGTGGTGGTAAGGAGATACCCCTCATCCAAGGTAAGGAGCAGCAGCTGTGCTTTGCTGGAGCAGCCACGAAGAGATATCCCACGTCCAAGGTAAGAGAAACCCAAGTAAGATGGTTGGTGTTGCAAGAGGGCATCAGAGAGCAGACACACTGAAACCATACTCACAGAAAACTAGTCAATCTAATCACACTAAGACCACAGCCTTGTCTAACTCAATGAAACTAAGCCATGCCCGTGGGGCAACCCAGGACAGGCGGGTCACGGTGGAGAGATCTGACAGAATGTGGTCCACTGGAGAAGGGAATGGCAAAGCACTTCAGTATTCTTGCCTTGAGAACCCCATGAACAGTATGAAAAGGCAAAATGATAGGATACTGAAAGAGGAACTCTCCAGATTGGTAGGTGCCCAATACGCTACTGGAGATCAGTGGAGAAATAACTCCAGAAAGAACAAAGGGATGGAGTCAAAGCAAAAAGAATACCCATCTGTGGATGTGACTGGTGATAGAAACAAAGTCCAATGCTGTAAAGAGCAATATTGCATAGGAACCTGGAATGTAAGGTCCATGAATCAAGGCAAACCAGAAGTGGTCAAACAAGAGATGGCAAAAGTGAATGTCAACATTCTAGGAATCAGCAAACTAAAATGGACTGGAATGGGTGAATTTAACTCAGATGACCATTATATCTACTACTGGGGACAGGAATCCCTCAGAAGAAATGGAGTAGCCATCATGGTCAACAAAAGAGTATGAAATGCAGTACTTGGATGCAACCTCAAAAATGACAGAATGATCTCTGTTCGTTTCCAAGGCAAACCATTCAATATCACAGTAATCCAAGTCTATGCACCAACCAGTAACTCTGAAGAAGCTGAAGTTGAATGGTTCTATGAAGACCTACAAGGCCTTTTAGAACTAACACCCAAAAAAGATGTCCTTTTCATTATAGGGGACTGGAATGCAAAAGTAGGAAGTCAAGAAACACCTGGAGTAACAGGCAAATTTGGCCTTGGAATACAGAATGAAGCAGGGCAAAGACTAATAGAGTTTTGCCAAGAAAATGCACTGGTCATAACAAACACCCTCTTCCAACAACACAAGAGAAGACTCTATACATGGACATCACCAGATGGTCAACACTGAAATCAGATTGATTATAGTCTTTGCAGCCAACGATGGAGAAGCTCTATACAGTCAGCAAAAACAAGACCAGGAGCTGACTGTGACTCAGATCATGAACTCCTTATCGCCAAATTCAGACTTAAATTGAAGAAAGTAGGGAAAACCACTAGACCATTCAGGTATGACCTAAATCAAATCCCTTATGATTATACAGTGGAAGTGAGAAATAGATTTAAGGGCCTAGATCTGATAGATAGAGTGCCTGATGAACTATGGACTGAGGTTCGTGACATTATACAGGAGACAGGGATCAAGACCATCCCCATGGAAAAGAAATGCAAAAAAGAAAAATGGCTGTCTGGGGAGGCCTTACAAATAGCTGTGAAAAGAAGAGAAGCAAAAAGCAAAGGAGAAAAGGAAAGATATAAGCATCTGAATGCAGAGTTCCAAAGAATAGCAAGGAGAGAGAAGAAAGCCTTCTTCAGCGATCAATGCAAAGAAATAGAGGAAAGCAACAGAATGGGAAAGACTAGAGATCTCTTCAAGAAAATTAGAGATACCAAGGGAACATTTCATGCAAAGATAGGCTCGATAAAGGACAAAAATGGTATGGACCTAACAGAAGCAGAAGATATTAAAAGAGATGGCAAGAATACACAGAAGAACTGTACAAAAAAGATCTTCATGACCCAGATAATCACGATGGTGTGATCACTCACCTAGAGCCAGACATCCTAGAATGTGAAGTCAAGTGGGCCTTAGAAAGCATCACTAGGAACATAGCTAGTGGAGGTGATGGAATTCCAGTTGAGCTATTTCAAATCCTGAAAGATGATGCTGTGAAAGTGCTGCACTCAATATGCCAGCAAATTTGGAAAACTCAGCAGTGGCCACAGGACTGGAAAAGGTCAGTTTTCATTCCAATCCCAAAGAAAGGCAATGCCAAAGAATGCTCAAACTACTGCACAATTGCACTCATCTCACACGCTAGTAAAGTAATGCTCAAAATTCTGCAAGCCAGGCTTCAGCAATATGTGAACGGTGAACTTCCAGATGTTAAAGCTGGTTTTAGAAAAGGCAGAGGAACCAGAGATCAAATTGCCAACATCCTCTGGATCATGGAAAAAGCAAGAGAGTTCCAGAAAAACTTCTATTTCTGCTTTATTGACTATGCCAAAGCCTTTGACTGCGTGGATCACAATAAACTGTGGAAAATTCTGAAAGAGATGGGAATAGCAGACCACCTGATCTGCCTCTTGAGAAATTTGTATGCAGGTCAGGAAGCAACAGTTAGAACTGGACATGGAACAACAGATTGGTTCCAAATAGGAAAAGGAGTACGTCAAGGCTGTATATTGTCACCCTGCTTAATTAACTTCTATGCAGAGTACATCATGAGAAATGCTGGACTGGAAGAAGCACAAGCTGGAATCAAGATTGCCTGGAGAAATATCAATAACCTCAGATATGCAGATGACACCACCCTTATGGCAGAAAGTGAAGAGGAACTCAAAAGCCTCTTGATGAAAGTGAAAGTGGAGAGTGAAAAAGTTGGCTTAAAGCTCAACATTCAGAAAACGAAGATCATGGCATCTGGTCCCATCACTTCATGGGAAATAGATGGGGAAACAGTGGAAACAGTGGCAGACTTTATTTTGGCGGCTCCAAAATCACTACAGATGGTGATTGCAGCCATGAAATTAAAAGTCGCTTACTCCTTGGAAGGAAAGTTATGACCAACCTAGATAGCATATTCAAAAGCAGAGACATTCCTTTGCCAACAAAGGTCCATCTAGTCAAGGCTATGGTTTTTCCTATGGTCATGTATGGATGTGAGAGTTGGACTGTGAAGAAGGCTGAGCACCGAAGAATTGATGTTTTAAAGTGTGGTGTTGGAGAAGACTCTTGAGAGTCCCTTGGACTGCAAGGAGATCCAACCAGTCCATTCTGAAGGAGATCAGCCCTGGGATTTGTTTGGAAGGAATGATGCTCAAGCTGAAACTCCAGTACTTTGGCCACCTCATGTGATGAGTTGACTCATTGGAAAAGACTCTGATGCTGGGAGGGATTGGGGGCAGGAGGAGAAGGGGACGACAGAGGATGAGATGGCTGGATGGCATCACTGACTTGATGGACGTGAGTCTCAGTGAACTCTGGGAGTTGGTGATGGACAGGGAGGCCTGGCGTGCTGCGATTCATGGGGTCGCAAAGAGTTGGACACGACTGAGCGGCTGAACTGTACTGAACTGGCCCTTCTATCCAGTTCATAGTAATTAAGTATTCAGAATCAATGAGTCTGGCTTTGTTGTTGAGCAGACAAACCAAGAACCATACTACAACTGGGTTAAATAACATTTTACTTCATATAAGGATGTTCAATTTGAAAAACACAGCTACATTTTGGTGATTGTGCATAAGTGGTTGTAAATGTTT
Organism: Bos indicus; assembly: GCF_029378745.1. Lineage (NCBI taxonomy): Eukaryota > Metazoa > Chordata > Mammalia > Artiodactyla > Bovidae > Bos > Bos indicus. Next base: position 114,726,057 of record NC_091789.1, read on the forward strand.
ATAAGTGACTCACTTATGGGTACAAATGTATGAGCTACATGAAGGAACCTGCATCCATGCCCGAGCTTAGTGGGTACACAGTAGTGAGCTATGTGAAGGGATGTACTCTCCCATTCAGAACCTAGTGATACACATGGTAACTACATGTAAGTATCTGTTCTTTTGCCCAACATATCTACAAGACCATCTGAAAATAATAACCGATAAATACACTTTTAAATCCTAAATGTTACTGTATACATTTCAATTAAGATTCAAGTAATTTTGCAGTAAGTGATACACAGAAATCTCTTGCATTCCTATACACTGACATCCAAAGATCAGAAAGATAAATTAAGGAAAAAATCCCATCTACCATCACATCAAAAAAAAATAAACTACCTAGGAATAAACCTATCTAAGGAGGCAAAAGACCTATACTCAGAAAACTATATGATACTGATGAAAGAAATCAAAGATGATACAAACAGATGGAGAGATATACCATGTTCTTGGATTGGAAGACTCGATATTGTGAAAATGATTATACTGTCCAAAGCAATCTACAGATTCAATGCAATCCCTATCAAACTACCAAGGGCATTTTTCACAGAATTAGAACAAAAATTTTTATAATTTGTATAGACACACAGAAGACTCCAAATAGCAAAAGTAATCCTGAGAAAGAAAAATGGAACTGGAGGAATCATGCTCTCTGAATTCAGACTCTACAACAAAGCTACAGTCATCAAAACAGTATAGCAGTAGCACAAAAAACAGAAATATAGATCAATGGAACAGAATAGGAAGTCCAGAAATAAATCCACACACCTGTGGTCAAGTAATCTATGACAAAGGAGGCAAGAGTATACATTGGAGAAAAGACAGTCTCTTCAATAAGTGGTGCTGGGAAAACTGGATAGCTTGATGTAAAAGAAAAGAAATAGAACATTTTAACATGATACACAAAAATACACTCAAAATGAATTACAGACCTAGATGTAAGGTCAGATACTATAAACCTCTTAGAGCAAAACACAGGCAGAACACTTTTACATTAATCAAAACAAGATCTTTTTTGATCTACCTCCTAGAATAATGAAAATAAAACCAAAAATAAACAAATGGGGCCTAATCAAATCTACAAGCTTTTGCCCAGCAAAGGAAACTATAAACAAAATGAAAAGACAACCCATAGAATGGGAGAAAATATTTGCAAACAAAACAATCTACAAGGGATTAATCTCCAAAATATAAAAACAGCTCATGCAGCTCATTATCAAAAACCAAACAACCCAATCAAAAATTATGCAGAAGATCTAAACAGTCATTTCTCCAAAGAAGAAAAAAACACATGAAAAGATGCTCAACATCGCTAATAATTAGAGAAAGGCAAATCAAAGCTACAGTGAGGTATCACATTACACTGATCAGAATGCTAAGTCTTCAGTTGTGTCTGACACTTGGTGGCCCCATGGACTATAGCCTGCCAGGTTCCTCTGTCCACTGAATTTCCCAGGCAGGAACACTGGAGTGGGTTGCCATCTCCTCCTCCAGGGGATCTTTCTGAGACCAGGGATTGAACCCTGGTCTCTTACATCTCCTGCATTGGCAGGCAGGTTCTTTACCATGAGCACGACCTGGGAAGCCTATAACTGGTCAGGATGGCCATTGTCAAAATATCTGAAAACATAAATACTGGAGAGGGTGTGGAGGCAAGGGAACCCTTCTATACTGCTGGTGGAAATGTAAACTGGTACATCCACTGTGGAGAACAGTGTGGAGGTTTCTTAAAAAACTAAAAGAAGAGCTACCATGTGATCCAGCAATCTCATTCCTGGGCATATGCACTAAGAACACCAAAATTTGAAAAGATACATGCATTCCAATGTTCATTGCAGCACTATTTACAATAGCCAGAACATGGAAGCAACCTAAATGTCCATCAACAGATGAATAGATAAAGAAGACATGGTACACATATACAATGGTAGATTAGCATTAAAGGGAATGAAATAATGCCTCCTGCAGCAACCTGGATGCAGCTATAAGACTATCATACTTAGTGAATTGAGTCAGAAAGAGAAAGACAAATATATGATATCGCTTATATGTGGAAATCTTCTCGGAGAAGGCAATGGCACCCCACTCCAGTACTCTTGCCTGGAAAATCCCATGGATGGAGGAGCCTGGAAGGCTGCAGTCCATGGGGTCGCTGAGGGTCGGACACAACTGAGCGACTTCACTTTCACTTCACTTTCACTTATATGTGGAAATGTAAAAAATGGTACAACTGAACTTTAGAAAACAGAAATAGAGTGACAAATGTACAGAATGAATTTATGGTTAATGGGTAAGGCAGGAAGGAGGGATAAATTGGGAGACTGGGATTGACATATACACACTACTATATATAAAATAGATAAGGTATTCCTCTACCTAGGTTTCCCCAAGGGTCATAGTTGGTAAAGAATCTGCCTGTCAATGCAGGTGACCCAGATTTGATCCCAGGGTTGGGAAGATCCCCTGGAGAAGGAAACGGCAACACACTCGAGTATTCTTACCTGGATAATTCCATGGACTGAGGAGCCTGGAGGGCTACAGTCCCTGGGGTCACAAAGAGTTGGACACAACTGAGCACAAGGACAATGAAAATGATATGAAAGTAAATGAATACCTTCATGTCACTAATATGTCAAAGAATCACTGTGCTCTTACATAAGAATGCCAAATTGACTATTATATGCAATTATGTTTAAATGAATTTTAAAAAACAAGTATTTTTTAAACAGATGAAATTTCCACATTTAAGTAATGGTTATCTAGTTTGAAACGGAATCAACCAAAGCCAATGACCTCATGGAATAAATTCTCAAAGCTATGTTTTAAAGGGTACATTCTCATGAATGGAAACAATGTTAGCAGATGTGCTCTGTACCCACCTACATCCCTCAGAGGTTTCCATTTCATTGCTGCACAACTTTCAATTGCCAGTATCTTCACCTCTTTGAAGTTTTTTAGAAACTTCAGAAGGCTTCTCTGCTGTCAGGGAGTTAACAATCCTTGGGAACAGTCCTCAATCAATGATTGAACAGTGGCAGGTGGTGTATAAACATTCCAAACTTCCTGGCCCCCTCAAGTGTGAATATTCTAAGGTATGGGTTCCACATGATTTCCCAGAGAACGCCCACGGTGTTAAATCACAGGGGCCCTCTCTGCTAATTGCCTTGGTAAATGCACCCTTTATTGATTTCTATTCCTTCTGTGTCTCATATCCTGGCTTCTCTACATCTGTTTCCTGTGATCACATGGTAAATATGCTACATGTACTTGAATCCTTATTTTAGGATCTACTTATGAGAAAATACAAACCAAGATACATGTATATAATACCATTTCCCACAATTTCATGACAATGGCCAATTCCCTTAAAACTAATATATGTAATTTATGCCTATGCCTAGGCCTCTCTACATATAAATATTTCTTTTGTACAATCCTTATATATTTTATCTTGGGTAATTCTAGAGTTCTCACAAGTTTGTATAAACTAAGATTCATCATGTCCACCACGGAAGCTGAATGGACTGTCCACTCTGAGTTACAGTGCTTTTTGTAACACTCTGATTAAGTTAACTTAAGTCTCTCAAAGCTAGTGCTATATGCTCTGTATAATAGTGGAGAAAAGACACTTTTTACTCACTCTAAATATGGTTTAGTTGAAAGGGAACTTATGAAGCTTGCTAACATGGTTGTTGAAGTTTGTAAAGGGTAATATTTAACTAAACTGTTCTTAAAAACACTTTTAATTTCCAATTAAACACAATGAAAATTATATGTTTCATATGTTACAAGTATTAATTGACTTAATGTTTCAAACAGTTTTAAAAAGATGATAATAATGTAAACAATAATTTTCATTTAGACAGTGAATTAACTTCTAAAATTCTTCACATTTATTATGTGAGACATCATGTTGTTATCATTAAGAGCAGGGTTTTGGAGTCAGACATTATTTGAACCATGATTTCAAAATCATTGATTTGATATATGTAATAAAATTTATGAACACCAAGGGCATTATACTGGGCATAAAAAGCCAGTCTCAAAAGCTTGCACATGATTCTATTTATAAAATATTTTAGAAATCACAAAATCATAGGAATGGAGAAAAGATTACTAGTTGCCATGGGTAGACAGAGAATTACAGTGTTGGACTTGACTAGAAAGAGTTAGTAAGACATACTTCCTCTGCTGTGAAGGAAGAGTTTTCCACCTCACTTGTGATTATAGGTATATACATCTATGCTGCCACTAAGTCGCTTCAGTCATGTCCGACTCTGTGCGACCCCATAGACGGCAGCCCACCAGGCTCCCCCATCCCTGGGATTCTCCAGGCAAGAACACTGGAGTGGGTTGCCATTTCCTTCTTCAATGCAGGAAAGTGCAAAGTGAAAGTGAAGTCGCTCAGTCATGTCCGACTCTTTGCGACCCCATGGACTGCAGCCCACCAGGCTCCTTGGTCCATGGGATTTTTCAGGCAAGAGGACTGTAGTGGGGTGCTATTGCCTTCTCCGTATACATCTACAAATGGATTCAAATTGCCTAGAACCAGACATATACAAACATACACACAGACACACAAATGGATGTGAAAAGCACAAAACATGGAATAGGGTCTCTTCTAGTTAACACTATCTTATTAATATATTTGTTTTGATATTTTACTACAGCTGTATAAGATGTCACCACTGGGAGAGCTGGGAGAAGGATTCATAGGACTACTATTTTTATGTCTTTACATATTTATTTAAATGAAAAAATATGAGATGTATGAGTCAAGTGAAAATTTGAACACTAAATGGATACTTAGGGGCTTCCCTGATAGCTCAGTTGGTAAAGAATCCACCTGCAATGCAAGAGACCCTGGTTCGATTCCTGGGTTGGGCAGATCTGCTAGAAAAGGGATAGGCTACCCACTCCAGTATTCTTGGGCTTCCCTTGTGGCTCAGCTGGTAAAGAATCCGCTTGCAATGTGGGAGACCCTGGTTTGATCCCTGGGTTGGGAGATCCCCTGGAGAAGGGAAAGGCTACCCACTCCAGTATTCTAGCCTGGAGAATTCCATAGATTGCATAGTCCATGGGGTCGCAAAGAGCCAGACATGACTGAGTGACTTTTACTTTCAAATGGATATTTAGTATGCACTGGTATTAAGGAATTATTATTAATTTTTAGATATGATAATGGTATCATGGTTAAGATTTTTATCTTTTAGAGATCAACAGAGAATATTTGTAGGTAATAGGAAGTCTTGGATTTTCTTCAAAATAATATGGGAAGTGAGGAAGGGGGTGGAAACATACTTGAAACAGGACTGGCCTTGGGTTGATAAGAGTTCATGTAGGATGATGAGTGCACAGAGAGTAAGTATTCTCTCCATTTTGGGGCATATTTTAAATTCTCCATAATAGAAATAGGATCAACAGTGATTTCTTAAATCAAAATAGTGATTTCTCAATTTTCCCCATATACACTTTATCAAACTATACTACTTCACACTAATCAAAATGTTATATTCTCAGTTGATCCCATATAAACTTATTCTTTCACAGAAACCCTTCAGTTCTGCTGCTAGTGATTTAATTGTCAAGTCTTCACAGGGAAATCAGAAACAGAATTTTGTTGGTAAAACTTCCTAAATATTAATAGTTAATTTCAGAAATATCCACCATATGTTATAAACTGAATATAATTTTATTCACAAATCTCTCTTTAAAATATCATTTTAAGAAGTAAGCACATTAACATAATAATTGTAATCAAATATTAACTCAGGAAATAGTTATGTGCAGCAAGGCTCCAGATGCTTTATATTTTTATTACCTGGATTGTAAGGGGTCTCAAAAAGATGAAAAATAAATGCTCTTCTCAAGCAATATTCAAAATTTTTCTCTATTCATTAAAACAGTAACAACACATTTTTCTGCGGGTGGGGCTGCCTAATTAGTGTCTGACTCAGAAGTCTAGTAGTCACTTTGGCATCAGTAGTTGTGTCTCGAAATATGACTACAATTCCCTTGTGCCTGGGCTACGGAAAAAAGACAGTGGGAATAGACATCTTTTCCAAAATAACTTGAAGGTTACCTTTAGCCAAACGTTCATAGTAGGACAGATGTGGGAAATTTTATGGAGAAATTCTACTTACTGAATAAATTTTCAGAGTTGTATTTACCTTACATTTTAACAAAATGATCACTTTAACATTATTTTATATTAATGGCCCATTTCACACTATTTTGTTTCAATTCAAAATAAATTTTATTTTCTGTTTAATTTTCTTCATTTTAGACCTTAACATTTTCCTAACACCTTATCCTTTATCCTTTGAAATCAAAGGTTTCAAAATCCCTATTGGAAATCACCTAGAGTCTTTGAATAAAGGGGTGTGGTGTTCAGTTGTGTCCTACTCTTTGCAACTCCATGGACTGTAGCCTGCCAGGCTTCTTTGTCCAGGGAATTTTCCAGGCAAGAATACTGGAGCAGGTTGCCATTTCCTATGCTGGAGATCTTCCCAACCCAGGGATGTAACCTGCAACTTTTGCATCTCCTGCACTGCAGGCAGATTCTTTATCTCTGAGCTACTTGGGAAACCCAAAGCCTTTGGATAGTCTATTATAGGAAATCATATGTCTATACAAATAACTTTTCAGTCATTATTTATCTCTTCCACAATTCCTCAGTGTGGAAAAGAAGCAATTTCCTATTTCCATTGATGATAACAACATTTGGGTTATATTTCACATTTAAAATTTCTTTTTTGACCAAAAGGAAATTAAAACAAGCAAAACAGTTGAAATATGTTGACTTTTGCAAGATAATGTTGCTGTTCTTTACCATTGATCATTGAGTGAAAGTTTTTTTCCCGAAGTCATTCAATGAATTTTGTGACATCAAATATCCTCGACTATTACCTTTCTAGAACTCACCTGTATTGCTAATGTTGCTTTGTATTTCCTGCTGTACATTGTGGGTATAAAACCCACAGTGATGAGAGTTCCTTTAGGAAGAAGTTCTCCAATCTGAGGTTTTACAAAAAATTCAGGATCACTGCCAGGTAGGAAGAATGCCATGTATGACTCAGGATTTCTGGAACAAAAATATATTATCAATGTTTAAAACTTTATCATTACCTTGTTCTCTGTATGAAAACTGGGGATAGGGCTTGGCTTATATCCCATTGCATAGGACTACAATTAAACATTAATGGTGCTTTACAGCCATGAGTCTGATACTTTTTACTTTATGGAATGCTTACAGAATAACAGTGATTGGGCATTTAAAAAATTACTGGAGTGTCATTCTCTCCAGGGTGACAAAAATGGAATCTTAAAGATTTTTAAAATCATATCTTATTTCTATAGTGTACAAAGAATACAATGCCATTACTATAAAAACTGGAAGAATCCAAGGTCCCAAATGAAAATTCAATTATTTGTAAATAGTTCAGTCGCTCAGTCATGTCCGACTCTTTGCGACCCCATGAATTGCAGCATGTCAGGCCTCCCTGTCCATCATCAACTCCTGGAGTTTACTCAAACTCTTGTCCATCGAGTCGGTGATGCCATCCAGCCATCTCATCCTCCGTCGTCCCCTTCTCCGCCTGCCCCCAATCCCTCCCAGCATCAGAGTCTTTTCCAATGAGTCAACTCTTTGCATGAGGTGGCTAAAGTATTGGAGTTTCAGCTTTAGTATCAGTCCTTCCAATGAACACCCAGGACTGATGTCCTTTAGAATAGACTGGTTGGATCTCCTTGCAGTCCAAGGGACTCTCAAGAGTCTTCTCCAACACCACAGTTCAAAAGCATCAGTTCTTCGGCGCTCAGCTTTCTTCCCAGTCCAACTCTCACATCCATACATGACCACTGGAAAAACCATGGCCTTGACTAGACACACCTTTGTTGACAAAGTAATGTCTCTGCTTTTTAATATGCTATCTAGGTTGGTCATAACTTTTCTTCCAAGGAGTAAGCGTCCTTTAATTTCATGGCTGCAATCACCATCTGCAGTGATTTTGGAGCCCCCCAAAATAAAGTCTGACACTGTTTCCACTGTTTCCCCTGTTTCCCCATCTATTTCCCATGAAGTGATGGGACCAGATGCCATGATCTTCGTTTTCTGAATGTTTAAAAAAAAAAAAAGCCAACTTTTTCACTGTCCTCTTTCACTTTCATCAAGAGGCTTTTTAGTTCCTCTTCACTTTCTGCCATAAGGGTGGTGTCATCTGCATATCTGAGGTTATTGATATTTCTCCCGGCAATCTTGATTCCAGCTTGTGCTTCTTCTAGCCCAGCGTTTCTCATGATGTACTCTGCATATAAGTTAAATAAGCAGGGTGACAATATACAGCCTTGACCTACTCCTTTTCCTATTTGGAACCAGTCTGTTGTTCCATGTCCAGTTCTAACTGTTGCTTCCTGACCTGCATATAGGTTTCTCGAGAGGCAGGTCAGATGGTCTGGTATTCCCATCTCTTGAAGAATTTTCCACAGTTTATTGTGATCCACACAGTCAAAGGCTTTGGCATAGTCAATAAAGCAGAAATAGATGTTTCTCTGGAACTCTCTTGCTTTTTCAATGATCCAGCAGATGTTGGCAATTTGATCTCTAATAACTCAATATCTAAAATGCCTGACCAAAACAGTTATCATAAAGTCTTGTTTTTACTATTATTCTAATGTGATATTTGCTTACTTCTTTTCAGTTTTATACTTGCTAAGTGAGATGTAAGTAATTTATAGGTTCATTAAAAATTCTTGGGCCTGGAGATGAGCTGCTACGATCTGAAATGAACTGAGTGACATTTAAGATTCAAGTTACCATCTTGAAGTCAATGTAGATTACATTTGAGATGAAGACTGTGAAAGAAGTTGAGGAACTTCTTGGTAGAGGAAAGCAGGAGGGAGACCGAGTACATGGGAGGCTGTGAGAAATTGAAAATCCAATTGACAGTGGAGATGCAGGCAGAAGGTAAAGAACAATTTCTTAGAATTAAGATCCAACAGTGAAACATCAAAGAGGACATGGGAGATTCAGGTTGGGACTCAGGGATCCTTTCAGTAAATGTGTATTGAGTTTCACAGCAGGTGGTATGAGAGAGTGGATTATGGACAGAGATGACCTAGATTGAAATCCTAGCTGTATGTGGGAGCATGACTTCAGGCAATTTAGTTTTTTGGAACCTCTGTTTTCATTCCATTAATCTGATAATCCCCATTAAGATTATTATCTTTCCTGGCATATGGAAAGTACCTGATAAGGACTAATAATATTAACATATTGATCAATATGATTGTTACTGTTTTAAACCATTTTATTACCAATGCTAGGCAATGATGCATGATCCAACAAATAAACGTATAAAACAGACTATGCTGAGGGGTGATGTCAGCAAGATGGCAGAATAGAAAGCCCCAGATCAGTTCCATGGAGACAATGATTCAAAAAGACGCAGACCAAATTCCACTGTGAGAAATTCTGAAACCAGTTAAGAGCGTCTGCCCTCCAGATAAGTGTAAAGTCAGCTACTCTGAAGCTATTAGGAAAATTCGTGGCAGGCTCTCACCACAGTCTCTCCCTCCTGAGCACAGTAGCACAAGATTAGGAGGAGATTCTCAGGTCCCACTTCTCCCAGGTAAGGAAAAGAGAAGAGTAGACTAGACACCCAACATTTGGACATTGGGGGTATGGAGCTGCTGGGGGACTGACTTCTGTCTTGCCTATCTTGAAGTACTGATGAGACCTCACACACACTAGATGCATGGTAGTTTCTGAGAACACAAAAGTACTGGGCAGGGTACTGATGCTGCAGAAATCCTATGGTAGGGCAGATAGAAGCTGATATAACCCAGAAGGCTCTCCCTAAGTGCAGAAAAAGGAGAGTGGAACATGTACTCAAATTTCTAGCTTTTAGTAGGCTGCTTAAGGTTCTGCTTTTTGTCTTGCTTGTCTCATGGAACTGAAAGAACCTGACAAACTACATGACTAGAGGCTGCCGAAAAAAAAAAAAATCTGGGTAATGTGCTGCTGCTTCAGAGTGCTCATAGTACAGAAGACAGACACCAGAGGGAGGAAGAGATTACAAACTACTGAAAAAAGAAACTGGCAAGCCCCTCTAATTAGTAATCTTCACACACAAGTTCAGAAAGACATGTGAAAGTGAAAGTCACTCAGTCGGGGCCAACTCTACAAGTCCATGGACTACACAATCCATTGAATTCTTCAGGCCAGAATACTAGAATGGGTAACCGTTCCCTTCTCCAGGGGATCTTCCCAACCCAGGGATTGAACCCAGGTCTCCCACACTGACAGCAGATTGTTTACTAGCTGAGCCACAGGGGAAGCCCAAGAATACTGGAGTGGGTGGCCTATCCCTGTTTTAGCAGATCTTCCTGACCCAAGAATCGAACCAGGGTCTCCTACATTGCAGGTGGATTCTTTACCAACTGAGCAAAGAAAGACATATTCAACAGAAAAGATTTGAAAGGCTCCCAAAGTCTCTAGTTGCACTGATTGGTGAAGATCTTTCCCTGCATTAAGCCAGTTTGTAAAGAATGGGAGAGGCAGCTATTTTTCCAAATGTGTTGATACCAACACAGTGTTAAAAAGGAAATGAAGAAACAAACAAAAAATATGCTGTTAAAGAAAGAAAATAGATCTCCAGAAATGTACCATAAAGAAGTGGAAGTATAGAAATTACTTTGCAAATTATTCAAAATAATTGTCATGAAGATGTTCAACAACATCAGGAAAACAATGCATGAACAAATAGAGAATTTCAACAAAAAGACAGAAAATATTCAAAAGACCAAACAAATTTTGGAGCTGAAGAATGCAGAAACTGAACTGAAAAATTTACTAAGGGTTGAGGTCAATTTGATCCAGCAGAAATAATGAGAGAACTGAAAGAAAAGTCATGTGAAGAGAGGCAAAAAGAAAAGTAAATGAAGTAGAGTGAAGAAAATCTGAGGGACTTACACAACAGTATCAAGAGGACTAATATACACATTATGAGTCTCAGAAGGAACAGAGAGAAATAGAAGCAGAAAGCTTATTTTTAGAAATAATGGACACAAACTTCCCAAATCTGGAGAAGAAAATGAACAACAGATTAATGAAGTACAAAAGGCTCTAAATAGGATGAAATCAAAGAACTCCACAATGAGACACATAATTAAAATGTCAACAGTTACAGACAAAAATAGAATTGGAAAACAGCAAGAGAAAACGAACTTATTACGTACAAGGGAATTCTTGTAAGACTTCCAACAGATTTCTCAGCAGAAACCATGCAAGCCTGAATTGAGAGGAATGATATATTCAAAGTGGTGAAAAACAAACTGCCAACCAAAAACACTATATCTAGCAAAAAAAAAAAAAAGTCCTTCAAAAAGGAAATAGATACTTTCCCTGACAAAGAAAAGCTGAGGGAGTTAAGTGCCACTAGATCTGCTTTACAAGACATGCTAAAAGGAGTCCTTTAAGTTGAAATGAAGAGAGTAAATAGCAACACAAAAGCATTTGAAAGTATAAAGTTCACTGGCAAAAATAAATATAAATAAAATACACAAAACTAAATATTGTAACAGTGGAACATAAATCACTTAGTTGTGCCATAAAAGTTAAAAAACAGTTTATAAAAAAATATTAAAAGAAACACAATAAAAAACATGTAACTTGTACATCACTAAAGAAGTGTAGAGATTTTGTATGCAACTGAAGTTGTTATCAGCTTAAAATGGATTGTTAAACTTATAAGATGTTTTATGTAAGTCCCATGGTAACCACAAAGATAACACCTACAGAAGATACCTGAAAGAAAATGAGAAAAGAACCAAAGCATATTACTATTAAAAAAAAAGACAATACAACATAGAGGAAGATAGCAAGATAAGAAAAGATGCACAAAAGAGCTGTAAGACATACTGAAAAAAACAAAATGGTAAGTTCCTCTGTATCACTAACTACTTTAAATATTAATAAATTAAACTCTCTTCAAAAGAGACAGTGGCTGATAGGATAAAAATACAAGATCCAAGTATGTGCCATCTGCAAGAGACTAAATTTGGGTTTAAAGATACACATAGGCTGAAAGTTAAAGGGAAAAAAGAATATTCCACGAAAATGGTAAACAAAAGAGCATGCCTAGCCTTACTTCTATGAGGCAAAGTAGACTTAATAAAAAACTGTCAAGAAGACAAAAAAGGATTTTATATCAAATCAGCTTGCCAGAACAAAAAAACAATTATACAGTTATAGCTATATATGCTCAACAATAGAGTATCTAAATATATAGACCAAAGATTGACAGAACTTAAGGGAGGAATAGACAGCAATAGAATAATAATAGGAGATTTCAATACCCCATTTTCAATAATGGAATATTGAATGGAACGAAAACTTAGACAGAAGACCAGTAAGAGAAAAGAAGACAGGAGCAAGGAGCAACACTACAGACAAATAATTCTAACAAATATATATAGAACATTTCACTCAATAGCAACAGCATTCATATTCCTCTCAGGTACATGTGGAACATTCTCAAGGACAGACTTCATGTTAGGTCACAAATCAAGTCTGAACACATTTAAGAAGACTGAAGTTTTACCAGTTGTCTTTTTCCTCCATAGTGGAATGAAACTAGATATCAATAGCAGATGGAAAACTGGAAAATACACAAATACATGAAAATTAAACAATTAAATTTTCTTTAAAAAAACAAATCTTGAACCAATGAACCAAGAAGATGTTATAAAATATCTTGAGACAAAATGAAAATACAACATTGCTTATGGAATGCAGCAAAAGTACTACTAAGATGGAAATTTAGACTGATAAATGCCTACATAAAGAAGAAAGAAGTCAAACAATCTAATTCTATTTCTCAAGAAACAAGAAAATGAAGAAAAACCCAACCCAAAGTTAGCAGAAAGAAAGAAATAAAGAGTACAGCAGAAATTAAAGAGACAAAAGAAAAAAAAAATAGAAAAAAATCAACTGAGTCAGAGTTATTTGAAAATAACAAAATCAATAAAATTAGCTAGATTAAGAAAAAACATAAGACTTAAATGTATAAAATCATATATGAACAAGGACACATTACAATTGATGCCCCAGAAATAAAAATGACCAGAAGAGACTGCTATAAACAATTATACATAAAATTCATACAACCGAGAAGAAACGGATAAATCCCCAGAAAAAAAGGATTTACCAAGACAAAATCATGAATGATCAGAAAATCTGAACATATGAATATTAAGAACATTGAGTCAGTAATCAAAATCCTCCCAACAAAGAAACGCCCAGGAACAGATGGTGAATTCTACCAAATATGTAAAGAAGAATTAATGTCAATCCATCTCAAACTCTTCCAAAATATTAAAGACGAGGGAATTCTTCTAAATACTTCCAAATTTAATTTATCCTGATGTCAAAGCCCGAAAAAGACACTACAAGAAAAGAATTCACATGCCCTTCGTGCCTCTGAATCCTTTCTGCCACAAGCCTCAGGTGTCCGGTGGTGTGTGGTCCATGGCAGACCACTCTTGACAGACACAGAAGGCTGGGTTCGTCTGCAGTTCCAAGCAGGTCAGACCTGGGTGCCTGACACCCCCAGGGAGATGACCTCCCTCTTCATGTTACCTGCCTGCACTTTTGCACCCCCAGACCTGGAAGACAACCTGTTATGCCCTGAATGCGCTAAGAGGAATAAGAAGATTATGAAAAGATTAATCACAATGGGGAGGAGGAAGAACCTGGTTTGGATACGTCAACATCATTGTTTTCAAATGGACCACGTTTTAAAAAAGAATAAGTGATTATCAGAAGGGAAGGAATGGGAGGTGGAGAAATGGGTGAAGAGGGTAATTTTATGGTAATCATGGTAACTAGATTTTTGTAGTATCAAATATCAAATTACTATGTTGTATATCTGTAGTGGTTGTGTGCATGGGTGTGCTCAATTACTCAGTCGTTCAGTTGTGCTCAATTTTTTGGGAACTCACGGACTTCAGTCTGCCAGGCTTTGCTGTCCATGGAATTTTCCAGGCAAGAATACTGGTGGAGGACTTGCCATTTCCTTCTCCAGGGGAAACTTCCTGACCCAGGGATCAAACCTGCATCTCCTGCATTGGCAGGAGGATTCTTTACCACTGTGCCATCTGGGAAGCCCTGTACATTTGTAACATAATGTTTTATATGGTTTTACCTCAACTTTTAAAAAGTTAGAATTCACCACTGGAGTCATCTGGTCTTGGACTTTTGCTTGATGAGAAGTTTTTGATTATTGATTCAATCTCCTTACTAGTAATCAGGGGAAAAAGGATAAATGGTGGAGAGCCCACAGTTAAAGTGATTCACATCCCAATGACTGCTATACTCTGTTCTCACCATCCTCAGTGTGGCCTGATGCCTTAAGTACAGATGGGAATATCTGTATTCTGTACTTAAGGTTTACCTGAAAGTGACTGTTACTAGCTATGTATTGATAGAATGTAATTTGGTTTTGTTTTAGTTAATACATTTTTTAGCAGTTTTTGACTTAATGCTGGATACTCCTTTGTCTGGATGTACCGTAATATATCCATTCATATTTTGAAGGCCACCTTGGTTACTTCCAAGTTTTGGCAATTATGAATAAACCTGCTATAAGCAAAAAAAAAAAAAAAAAAAAAGAAAAGAAAACTCTGGCAAATATCCCTGATGAATATAGATGCAAAAATCCTCAACAAATGCTATCAAATGGAATTCAATGGCATGTTAATAGGATTATACACCATGTATAAATAGGATTTAACTATAGGATATGAAGAAAGTTCCACATAAGAAAATTAATTAATATTATAAACCACTTTAACAGAATGAAGGATAAAAAACACATGATCATCTCAAGATATGCAAGGAAAAAACTGACAAAATTTAACACCACTTTATTATAAAAACACTCAACAATCTAGGAACAAAAGAAAATTACTTCAACATAAAAAAGGCCACATATGAAAAGTCCACAGCTAATACATTCAGCATTGAAAGACTAAAAGCTTTTCCTCTAAGATCATTATCTTTGATTTTATTTGTACAATGATTCCAGAAAAAAACTTTACATAATAAGTGAATTCAGGAAAGTTGCATGATATAAAATCAACATACAAAAATGAGTTGCGTTACTACACACTAATAATGAACTATTTGAAAAAGAGATTAAGAAAACAATCTTATTTAAAATAGCATGAAGACCTTTCGAATATGACAGCAAAAGCAGTGGAATCAAGAGCAAAAATAAGCAACAGGACTATATCACACTAAAAACTTTCTGCACAGCAAAGGAAAAGAAATCAACCAAATGAAAAGGTGACCTTTGG
Organism: Bos indicus; assembly: GCF_029378745.1. Classification (NCBI taxonomy): domain Eukaryota; kingdom Metazoa; phylum Chordata; class Mammalia; order Artiodactyla; family Bovidae; genus Bos; species Bos indicus. Next base: position 114,741,456 of record NC_091789.1, read on the forward strand.
ACAGGGAGAAAATATTTGCAAATCATGTATCTAATGGGGGATATTATCTAAAATATATAAGGAACTCACAGAACTCAATAGCAAGAAACCCCACAAATAATCCTAGTAAAAATGGGCAGAGGACCTCAAGAGATATTTTTCCCAAAGAAGACATACAAATGGCCAACAAGCAGTGCTCAATATCACTATTCATCAGGGAAATGAACATCAAAATCACAATGGGACATAACCTCATATCTGTTAGGATTGTTACTATTCCAGAGTCAAAAAATAAGTGTTAGCATGAATGTGGAATAAAGAAAACCACTTAACACTGCTGGTGGGATTTAAAATTTGGTATAGACATTATGGAAAATTTGATGAAGTTTCCTCAAAAAACTAAAATTGAATTACCATATGATCCAGCAATCCTAGTTATAGGCATATATCTAAAGGAAATGAAATTAGTATCTCAAAGATGTATCTGCACCCCCATGTTATTATAGCATGAGTCACTATAGCCAAGATATGGAAATAGCCCAAGTGTCCACCTACAGATGAATAAAGAAAATGTGGTATATGTACAAAATGGAGTAATATTTAGCCATAAAAAAGATGGAACTCTTGCCATTTGAGACAAAACAGATGAAGCCTGAGGAGATCACACTAAGTAAAATAAGCCAGATACAGAAAAATAAATTTTGTACGATGTCACTTAAATACAGAATCTAAAAAGGTTGAACTCACAGAAGCAGAGAGTAGAACAATGGTTTTCAGGGGCTAGGGGTTAGAGGAAATAGGGAATATTGGTTAAAGGGTACAAATTTTCAGTTATATTAATAAGATAGATTCTAGAGATCAAATGTATAGCATGAAGCCTATAGTTGCTAATAATAAATTGTACAGTTGAAATCTGTTAAGATAGATCTTTAGTGTTCTTACCACACACACCAAAAGATAATTATGTGATGTGCTGAAGACTGATTGATTGATTGGAAGAATCATTTCACAGTATATATTGTATTTAATCCTCACATTGTTTCTGATCAGAAAATTTCACATCACGTTGATGATAGATAATTATAGAAATTATTCCTTTCTGTATGTGGAATTTCTTACGTTATACTATCCAGTAGGGCACCTATTCTGCTTACACGTGCCAAAGTTAACGCTGGGTTTAACCTTCTAAAAGAACAGAGATTTGTGGGGACTTCCTGGTGGTCCAATAGTTAAGACTCTGTGCTTCCAATGCAGGAAGCAAGGGTTTGATCCCTGGTTGGGGAACTAAGATCCCACATGCCATGCAGTGTCACAAAATAAATACATAATAAATAAAGTAATAGAAAATTTTAATCAGCTTTCCCAGGGCTATTGATATTGAAAATATAGCTCAGGGGTCTGACATATTCTTTAGCCTACTACCATTCAGAATGGCATGAATCTGAGGTTTACAGGACTCCAAGCTGGGACAGGTAGGTGACCAAAGATTTTCTGTTGAGTTGGGATTGGAGAAGGGGAGACAGGAGCTGGGGTATCTTATCTAAATGGACACTGTGCCCACTACATACTACCCATTCTTTGATGTGATTGTGTAAAGATGTGTGTGTGTGTGTGAGTGTGTGTGTCTTTGGTAAATTGGAGACAGTGATATCTAAGTAGTTGTATGAAAATTAAATAATGTTACTCTGCTAAATATTTAGTAGGAAGGAAGCAAATATTTACTATTGTGTATTTACTGTTGTGTTTACTGTGTTGTTCTTTGGCAAGGCAAACAAAGGAATAAGAAAATTATGATGATCATGAATAATCACCAAAGTGGGCTCATTACTGTCCCAGACTAAATACAGCTTTTTACTAGAAACACTTTATTTTTAGTTTTTAAGATAACAATATCATTAAGAATAATAGATAAGCTGTTCTGATACTTTGAACTCTATCATGTGTCTATCCTAACTCTTCAGAGGATGCAAAGTATTTAAAATGCAAATTTTAGGTATGAATCATCATACTTAAATTATCCCCCAGACAAACTCTGGTCCTTTAAATAAGGAAAACACAAAGTGACATGTACTCCTTAAAATAGTCTTCCTTGAGCCTTTTTCTCTTTCCTCCTCTCCTGTGGGCCTTACATTTTAGAGATCATTTAATTTAGAAGATAGAATAGCCTCAATCTCATTGTTTGTCACGCTTTTTGTTCTTCTCTTTTCCCTTCTCCCCATGCCCAGCAAATAAGAAAAATGTGTATTCACCAGGGCACAGAGTCATTTCTCTTCAGAACTTAGTTTACACTTGATGAGAGAGAAAAAGGAGATGTTGAGCATTGAGTTGGTTTGTGGGGAAGCTGGTCAAGTACTAAAATATCATTAGGTCAGTCTATCTCACATCACTCCCCCAAGTTTCAAGGGTCATCTGGATGACCTGAGATTTCTAATACCTACTTAGGTACAGCCCCCCAGGGATGGAACATAGAGTGGATATATTCAGGAGTATAGTACAGCATTGGGACAACTAAAATGAATTTAAAGACAGAACGGGCATGGGCTGGTTTTCAATTGTCCCCCTAAATGCTGGGAAAGATTGAAGGCAGGAGGAGAAGGGGACGACAAAGGATGAGATGGTTGGATGGCATCACTGACTTGATGGTCATGAGTTTGAGCAAGCTCCAGGAGCTGGTGATGGACAAGGAAGCCTGGTGTGCTGCAGTCCATGGGGTCACAAAGAGTTGGATATGACTGAGTGACTGAACTGACTGACTGGTAGTCCCTTTCACATATCCAAATCAACACAGTGATTCTCCTGTAGCCAATAGAAAGTAGCTAAATAAAGCTGCATAAATTCTAGTTCTATATCAGAAAATGCTCTGTACTTCTTTTGGACTACACACTGTGGGAAACCAGTCACTGTATATAAAATTTAACTACTTGAGACACACATTACAGAGACACTGCATGTAGGCACCATTAGCCAATAACAGCTGCACTATTAGATAATAACTAGCATTAACTTCTAGTTTTGTTAACCATTTTGATGAGCTAGCTCAATCAAACCTTAAGATGGCTTTGGATATTGCCAACATGTGACTGCAGCCTCCTAAGGGAACCTTAATTATTAAGCTATAACAGAAATGTAACCCAAATCTGTAGAATTTTCTGTTAAATCTCAATAAAAGAAAACCTCCCGTGTTCATAGTATAAGGTGTTCATTATTATATCCTCAAAACCAAAATTGATCAAAATCAAAAGCTATACATTAAAAAATATTATTTTGACATTTTTAGGTTTCTTAGTAACTTTAAGTCATTTACTCAATATAAGACGGTTGTCAGACCTCAGGACATAAGAATCAAAATTTATTTCATATTGTGAGTGCACTTGACAAATACAATTACTTATGATAAATGCATTTATCTACCAGGAAAATATACTGAAACCTAAAGAAGTAGGTATATTTCACATTTTTGTTGAGACTCTCTTACAACTTAATGCTTGCAGAAATATATCAGGATGAAAGATACTGGATACTTCTAATTTTAAAGAAAGTATCTAAGAGAACATTTGTAATGTTAATTAAAAATGAATGCAGATAACTGTAATGAAGCAGAATGGTTGTTTCTCTTTTGCTTCCTCTACACAAATACACTGCCATAATTGCCTTTCTTTTTCTTATAGAAAAATACAAGGGCATTAGGGAACAAATATTATTGTGTTAGGGAGTGAAACATATGTAATATGTTTTATGGTCATATTCATAAAAAATTATGTCAAAGACCTTTAGAAATCAAGATACCCTGTAAAGACACAAAAATAAACTGAAAAGTAGTCTGAAGAAATTGACTTTGCAATTATCTTATATTTTTCCAAAGGTCAGGTCAAGGTATAAGGAAATGATCTAAATCTATTGCAAATGGATGGAGAAGAATTAACTAAATGTAGGGGAACCAAGAAAGTAAGAACTAAGCTCATATTTTTTTAAAGGCTAAGTGAGACATAGATATAATCCTGACCTTTTATCATGGAAAAATATCAGGCTGAGCACATGTGTAAAATATTAACATTATTATGGTTATAGTATACACAACCTAAGATGACATTACCCAAGAGAGTGGAAGAATGAATCATACTGGTTTCTGAATTAAAGTGGATATTCAATAGGATATAACATGTTCCTGTTCATCCTTCCTTCTGATGGTAAACAAGGGCCTTGGCCTATGTCTCCAACTATCTAAATGAAGGCAGAGCTTCCAATTAGATTTAGAGACAAAGTACATTCATGAAAATGATTTACCTTTCAATTTAGATAGTAATAATCATGATGAAATTCTTCTAGAAAACTCACACATTTCATTTTATATCTTTATTGAGTGTTTTCCTATATGAGTATCATCCAAAATTTTCTGATTTTTAAATTATAATATCTTATAACTAATGACTAAGTTATATAATTTATCTGTCCAGAGCAATCACATGAGGCAATGAAGGATGGAATTTATGTTATCTTGAATTCAAATGCTATAGTTCCTATATTTTCATTAAATTAAATGCAGGATAATATAAAAAATCAACAAGGACAGAATATAATGGTTCAGATACTATGAACTCTATGGATTATATATTTTCCACAAACAAGAAAGAAGAAACAAAATTTTACTTATTAAAGGCCCCCCAAAAGATGTTCTTTTCATCATAGGGGACTGGAACGCAAAAGTAAGAAGTCAAGAGATAGCTGGAGTAACAGGCAAGTTTGGCCTTGGGGTACAAAATGAAGGATAGAAAAGGCTAACAGAGTTTTGCCAAGAGAACACACTGGTCATAGCAAACAGCCTCTTCCAATAACACGACAAGACTCTACACATGGACATCACCAGATGGTCCATACCAAAATATGATTATATTCTTTGCAGCTGATGATAGAGAAATTCTATATAGTCAGCAAAAACAAGACTGGGAACTGACTGTGGCTCAGATCATGAATTCCTTATTACCAAAATCAGACTTAAGTTGAAGAAAGTAGGAAGAACCACTAGACCATTCAGGTATGACTTAAATCAGATCTGATATGATATATAGTGGAAGTGACAAATAGAGTCAAGGGATTAGATCTGACAGACAAAATGCCTGAAGAACTATGGACAGAGTTTAATAACATTGTATAGGAAGTGGTGACCAAAACCTTGCCCAAGAAAAAGAAATGCAACAAGGAAAAATGGTTGTCTGAGGAGGCCTTACAAATGGCTGGGAAAAGAAGAGAAGCAAAACACAAAGGAGAAAAGGAAAGATATACCCATCTGAATGCAGAGTTCTAAAGAATAGCAGGGAGAGATAAGAAAGCCTTCTTAAGTGAACAATGCAAAGAAATAGAGGAAAACAACAGAATGGGAAAGACTAGAGATCTCAAGTAGCAAGGACCTAACAGAAGCAGAAGAGATTAAGAAGAGGTGGCAAGAATACACAAAAGAACTGTACAAAAAAGTCTTAATGACCCAGATAACCATGATGGTGTGATCAACTCACCTAGAATCAGATATCCAGGAGTGTGAAGTCAACTGAGCCTTAGGAAGTATTACTATACATACAGCTAGTGGAGGTGATGGAATTCCAGCTGAGCTATTTCAAAGATGACGCTGTTAAAGTGTTGCAATCAATATGCCAGCACTGGAAAAGGTCAGTTTTCATTCCAATCCAAAGAAGGGCAATGCCAAAGAATGTTCAAACTACTACACAATTGAACTCATTTCACATGCTAGCAAGGTAATGTTCAAAATCCTTCAAGCTAGGCTTTAACAGTATGTGAACTGAGAAGTTCCAGATGTACAAGCTGGATTTAGAAAAGGCAGAGGAACCAGAGATCAAATTACCAACATCCATTGGATCATAGAAAAAGCAAGGGAATTCCAGAAAAACATCTACTTCTGCTTCATTGACTACACCAAAGCCTTTGACTGTGTGGATCACAACAAACTTGGAAAATTCTGAAAGAGATGGGAATACCAGACCATCTTACTTGTCTCTTGAGAAACTTGTATTCAGATCAACAGTTAGAACCAGACATGGAAAAATGGACTGGTTCAAAATTAGGAAAGGAGTATATCAAGTTGTATACTGTTACCCTGCTTATTTAACTTATATGCAGAGTAAATCATGCAAATTGCCAGGATGGATGAAGTGCAAGCTAGAATCAAGACTGCCGGGAGAAACATCAATAACCTCAGACATGCAGAAGACAACACCCTGATGGCAGAAAGAGAAGAGAAACTAAAGAGCCTCTTGATGAAGGGGAAAGAGAAGAGTGAAAAAGCTGGCTTAAAACTCAATATTCTAAAAAACAAAGATCATGGCATCTGGTCCCATCACTTCAAGGCAAATAGATGGGGAAAAAATGAAAACACTGATAGACTGTTTTTTCTAGGGCTCTGAAATCACTGCAGATGGTGACTGCAGCAATAAAATTAAAAGAAGCTTGCTCCTTGGAAGAAAAGCTATGACAAACCTGCTGCTGCTGCTGCTGCTAAGTCGCTTCAGTCGTGTCTGACTCTGTGTGACCCCATAGATGGCAGCCCACCAGGCTCTGCCGTCCCTGGGATTCTCCAGGCAAGAACACTGGAGGGGGTTGCCATTTCCTTCTCCAGTGCATGAAAGTGAAAAGTGAAAGTGAAGTCGCTCAGTCGTGTCTGACTCTTTGCGACCCCATGGACTGCAGCCTACCAGGCTCCTCTGTCCATGGGATTTTCCAAGCAAGAGTACTGGAGTGGGGTGCCATTGCCTTCTCTGATGACAAACCTAGACTGTCTTTAAAAAGCAGAGACATTACTTTGCCTACAAAGGTCTGTATAGTCAAAGCTATGGTTTTTCTAGTAGTCATATGTGGATATGAGAGTTGGATCAGAAAGAACTCTGAGTGTTAAAGAGCTGATGCTTTTGAACTGTGGTGCTGGAGAAGATTCTTGAGAGTCTCTTGGACAACAAGGAGATTAAACCCATCAGTCCTAAAGGAAATCAATCGTGAATGTTCATTGGAAGGACTGATGCTGAAGGTGAAGCTCCAACACTTTGGCCACCTGATGTGAAGAGCTGACTCCATTGGAAAAGACCCCGATGCTGGGAAAGATTGAAGGCAGGAGGAGAAGGGGACCACAGAGGATGAGATGGTTGGATGGCATCATTGACTCAAGGGGCGTGAATGTGAGCAAACTCCAGGAGATAGTGAAGGACAGGCAGGTCTGAGGTGCCTCCGTCCATTGAAGTCGCAAAGAGATGGACACATCTGAGCAACTGAACAACAGTAACAACAACAAACAAGAAAGAAGAAAGATAATTTCACTCACTAAAAGCTCATACAGGTTATGAAATCTGTTCACTTTCTCATATTTTTGGTAGCATCTACGTTGCATCCCTTTAGTTAATTTTCACCTATTTGGGAAATGTGTTTCAGATTATGTCAAACAGATTTGTACTAGCAAAGACCATGGACAAAGCCCAAATGTGTAGGCAAATACACATACAAAACTGAATGAAGGAATTCTGACTTTAAACTTAAAACTTTATCAGAGTCACAGGTACCAAAGACAAATGCCAAGCAAATATCAAAAGAAAAAAAAAAAAAAAAACAAACCGGATGAATTAATATTGATTTCCTGCTCAAGAGCAGCTTTCTCAAAGTAAACAGGTATTATATTAAAATTTCCTGCCTGCCAATAAACAGATATTAATTTTTGCACTTCTGATTGCACAGGGAATATTTTAAAATTGACCAACTCAGAAAATTTTATAGGCCAATTAGTTAAGGATGATTAATAAGTTATTAAAAGAGCAGAGCTACAATGATACCCATAACTGTGTTTATTTGGAGCTGATCAACTCATTAAAATTTTTTGTTACAATGAACAACTTACTATGAAAAGATGTCAAATATATTGATATGAGAGTTATATGTAGTACATAAGGGTACAAATAACTTTAAATAACTCTGAATGAATTTTTAAAAATGCTTTTAAAGAGTTTTAAAAGGTAACCCAAAAGAAACAGGATATAACCTATGTGCCATTAAATTCCAGAAACCTAAGAAATACACCAAGCTTCTGTTTCATCTCCAAGTGTACTTCAAAGCAAATTTACATTCAATTATAACCAAAGTGCCTGGGGGTTTTCATTCTTTCAGGGCATTTTATCAAGCATCCCTTATATATCTGGGACTGACCACGGTAGTCTGAGTCCCTGTCTTCATTGAACTCAGACTAATAATGACAGTAGATATTACATGACAAAACTCATCATAATTAAACTTCTCAAGACTAAAATTAAGTAAAACATCCTGGAAGAAACTAGGAAGAAATAAAATGTTACCTATAGGGGAGCAACAGTTCAAACGACAGCACATTTCTCCTTGGAAACCAAGCAAGCCATAAGGAAGTGGTATATTTTTTCAAGAGATGAAGGAAAAGAACTCTGAATCATGAATTCTATATCAGGTAAAAGTATTCTTCCATAATAAAGGAATAACCTCAGATTATTGGAGAAGGAAATGGCAACCCACTCCAATGTTCTTGCCTGGACAATCCCAGGGATGGGGGCGCCTGGTGGGCTGCTGTCTATGGGGTCGCACAGAGTCAGACACGACTGAAGCGACTTAGCAGCAGTACCAGTAGCAGCAATCACTAGCAACTTAGCAGCAGCAGCAGAGCTAATCTTTAAAAAGAGCTCAAGGAAAAAAAGAAAGAAGAAATTAGAACAAGAAGAGGCTGAGACTTCAGGAGGAAAGAAAAAGGAATAGATAAAAAATAGGGCTAGGTATGGGCTTCCCTAATGGCTCAGACACTAAAGAATCTGCCTGCAGTGCAGGAGACCTGGGTTTGATCCCTGGGTTGGGAATATCCCTTGGAGGAGAGCATGCAACCCACTCCAATATTCTTGTCTGGAGAATCCCCATGGACAGAAGAGCCTATGCTATGCTATGCTATGCTAAGTCACTTCAGTCGTGTCCGACTCTGTGCGGCCCCATAGACGGCAGCCCACCAGGCTCCCCGGTCCCTGGGATTCTCCAAGCAAGAACACTGGAGTGGGTTGCCATTTCCTTCTCCAGTGCATGAACCTGGGGGACTACAATTCCATGGGGTTGAAAGAGTCAGACACGACTGAGTTACTAAGCACAGCACAGCACATAATGGACTATCCTTCTTTTGATGAGTTTTTATAATATCTTACAACTGAAGCAAAGATTATAACATCATCATTCATGGTACTCAATTTATGTCATGACTTTACATTTAAAAATTGAGAGGAATAAAGGAACCTATGGAAATGAAGTTTCTACCCTTATTGTAGCAAAATGTCTATAGCAGTAGACTGTGATATGTTGCATATGAATATTATAATAAAGTAATTATTAAACACAAACTATACAGTGATATGTATTTAAAAATACTATAGATAAATTGGAGAAGGCAATGGCACCCCATTCCAGTACTCTTGCCTGGAAAATCCCATGGACGGAGGAGCCTGGTAGGCTGCAGTCCGTGGGGTTGCTAGGAGTCAGACATGACTGAGCGACTTCACTTTCACTTTTCACTTTCATGCATTGGAGAAGGAAATGGCAACCCACTCCAGTGTTCTTGCCTAGAGAATCCCAGGGATGGGGGAGCCTGGTGGGCTGCCGTCTCTGGGGTCGCACAGAGCCGGACACAACTGAAGCGACTTAGCAGCAGCAGCAGCATAGATAAATAATAATGGATTTTAAAATCAGTTCAGTTTACTAATACAAAGGCAAGAAAAGGAAAACAGATGAAAGAAACAAAATGAACAAACAAAATGAACAATGAAATTATAGAAATAAACCTAATATATCAATCATTATTTTAGATGTTAGTGATGTAAATGTACACCAATGGAAGTCAAGTTAATTTAAAAGGATGATCAAATTACATGCTGTCTGTAAAAAATACACTTCACCTTTAGTGTTATAGGTAGACTGAAAATAAAAGTATGAAAAGCATTATACCATGAAAATATTCATTTTTTTAAAAAGCAAGAGTAAAGCAGGAGTGCCTATATAAATATCAGATTAAGTAGACTTCAAAGCTAATATATGTACCAGACAAAAAGAGATGTTATATAATAACAAAGAGTAAATATGACAAAATGACATAAGAATCCTACTTTTTCATATACTAAATATCAGAACTTCATAAGTATATGTAGCAAAAACATAATTTAAAAGAGAAATAAATAAATGCACAATTATGTCCTGGGATTTGAATACTCCTCTCATCAATTTAGAGAACAATGGGACAGAAAATCAGCGAGGAAACAAAGGAATTAAAAAATATGATCAACCAACAGGCTCTAACAGATATATGTAGAACACTCCAGCCAACAAAAGAATAATATCCATTCTTTTCAATAAATATAAAATGAATTTATGGAGTATGCTCTGTGACCAGAATAGAATCAGACTAGAAGTCAATAATGGAAAGACAACAGAAATCCTCTAAAACAGCTGTAAATAAAACAGTACTCTATCAAATAACCCAGATGTCAAATGAGAACTCTCAAAGGAAATAAAAATATACATTTAGAACCAAATGAATATGAACATACAACCGATCAAAGTTTGTGAAATGCAGCTAAAGCAGTACCCACAGGGAAATTTATCACAAAAAATATTTACAATAAGAATAAAGAAAAGATCTCCAATTAGTAATCTAAACTCCCACTTCAAGAAACTAGAAAATAAAGATCAAAACAGGAGTGAAATCAGCAAGATGACTGAATAAGATGTTCCTCACCCACATCCTCCACAACAAGAATAATTTCACATCCATCCATGGACAAAAGTACCTAGGGAGGAGATTGTGAAACTCTGGTGCAGTCTAAGAATGAGGGGAGCCATTTTGATAATGCAGGCCCACAACCAGGTGGCTGACTTGCTAACTGTGGCTATGGCAAACAGCTCCATACCCTGAAGGACTTAGTCACAGCTCAATTTGCCTTTGGTTATGTCATCAGTGCCAAATGCTCAAGGACCTGGGAGGAGTCACACATCCCTGTGTAGGGTGACAGGCATATGGAACTCAATTCTGGCTATAGACCCTAAAGTAGCCTGTGAACCAATTCCAGCCCTTCTTGGCCATGGTCCTGGAACTGTCCCTGGAGAGCACTGGTTTAGACAATTACCAGTGGACAGACAGAGAGTCTTTGTAGAAGTCCAAGAGTCCAGGGGAGAGGTCCCAGCACACCACTGGAACAAAACAAACAAACAAAAATTCAAACTGGACACATTGCATAGCATTAGCAAAACAATTTCACTTTAGGAGTGTGAGCCTTCCCCCAGAGTGCCACAGCTCAGTGCCCAGAGAGAACTTCTCAGCTTGTGATTTCTCCCATGGAGGAAAGTGAGACTCTGTAAATGAGTACCTTGCTGGAGAGTGGCTGGAAGAGCAAAGAATAGGGCTCTTAGAGGTCACTAAATGGACATGGCACCTACTAACTATATCACATACTCTATCAAGAAGGCCCACCCATGAGACAATGGAAACTTCTTTACTGCACTTCCCCCAGCTTGTCTATAAGTATCCCCAACACTCTGGGTGCCTTACTCCCACACACCCTCATCCTGTGGCTGGTCTGAGTTCCCAAGAGCAGCAATACTGAGCCTTTGCAGATGGCTACTGAACATCTGTAGAAATCAGGCCCAACTCTGAGGGGTTGTAAGAAACCACAAAGTTGAACATTTAGTATTGCTTTAGGAAAAGCAAAAGGGAGGCTTGTCAGCATTAGAACTGGCTTGACAAGATCAAGAGAAGGCATACAAGCTTTAGTATTCTGCCATGAGACAGAGGTAGAGGTGTGGAACAGGAATACACAGAGAAAAGATCTCAGAAATCCTTGGAATCTCAAGTAGGACGGAAAGAAGATATTTATCTCCTGAAGACAGTCAGTAGAAACTGGAGGAGGTGACTACTACTTCAAATGAGAAGATAGCAACACAATAAGTAAGGAGATTGGATCAGTAATCTACTGCTGCTGCTGCTGCTAAGTCACTTCAGTTGTGTCCGACTCTGTGCGACCCCATAGATGGCAGCCCACCAGGCTTTCCCATCCCTGGGATTCTCCAGGCAAGAACACTGGAGTGGGTTGCCATTTCCTTCTCCAGTGCATGAAAGTGAAAAGTGAAAGTGAAGTCATTCAGTCATGTCTGACTCCTAGCAACCCCATGGACTGCAGCCTACCAGGCTCCTCCATCCATGGGATTTTCTAGTAATCTACTAGCTCCTAACAAAAAAAGCCCAGGACAAGATGGTTTCATCAGGAACTGTACCAAGTATTTTTAAAAGAATGAATGCTAATCTTAAACTTTTCAAAAAAATTGGAGAGGAGAGGACACTTCTAAGCTCATTTTATGAGGTCAGCAATACCCACATGCCAAAGGCAGATGAAGACATTTCAAGAAAAGAAACATGCAAGCCAATATACCTGATGAATGTGTGTGTGTGTGCATGCTAAGTTGCTTCAGTCGTGTCCAACTCTTTGTGACCCTATGGACTGTAGCCCATCAGGCTCCTCTGTCCATGGGATTCTCCAGGCAAGAATACTGGAGAGGGCTGCCATTTCCTCCTCCAGGGACCTAATGAATATAGGTATGAAAATTCTCAATAAAATACTAGGAAGCTCAATTCAGTAGTACATTAGATGTCTCATACACCAAAATGAAGTGGGATTTATCCCTGGGATGTAAAGATAGTTTAACATACACAAATCAGTAAATGTGATACACCACATTAACAGAGTGAAAGATAAAAATCATATGATACTTTCAACAGCTACAGAAAAACCATTTGACAAAATTTAAAATCCTTTCATGATAAAAACTCAATAAAACTGACTTAGAAGGAATGTGACTCAACATAATAAAGGCCATATATGACAAGCCCACAACTAACATTATACTTAATGTTGAAAGGCTGAAAACTTTTCCTCTAAGATAGGAACAAGACAAGGGTGACCATTAGTACTGAAAGTCTGAGCCAGAGTAATTAAGCAAGAAAAATAAATAAAAGATATCCAAATCAGAAAGGAAGAAGTAAAACTGTTTGCTAATGACATAATTCCAGGTAGCTCTAACAGTAGAGAAACTGCCTGCAACACAGGAGACCTGGGTTTGACCCCTGGGTTGGGAAGATCCCCTGGAGAAGGAAATGGCAACCCACTCCAGTATTCTTGCCTGGAGATTCCCATGGACAGAGGAGCCTGATGGGCTACATACAGTCCATGGGGTAACAAAGAATTGGACATGACTGAGCGACTAACACTATACATAGAAAATCTGGAAGACTCCACCAAAAAACTGTTAGAATAACTGAATTAAATAAAATTGAAGGACACAAAATCCACGTACAAAAATCAGTTGGCTTTCTATACAATAAGAAAACAGTGAACTATCTGAAAAAAGAAATAAAACAATTTCATTATAATAGCATCAAAAAAGTATAAAAAGTGGGTTTCCATGATCAAATATGATTTATCCCAGATATGCAGGGTTGGTTCAACATTTGAAAATCAATTAATGAAATTCATCATGTCAATAGACTTAAAAAGAAAAAAAAAAGTACATGATTATATCTATAGATACAGAAAAAGCATTTGATAAAATCTAACACACATTAATGATAAAAATTATCAGTTAATTAGGAATAGAGGTGTACTTCCTCAACTTGCTAAAATCTGTCTACAAAAATCCTACTGTCAACCTCATATTTAATGGTAAGAAACTTCTAACTTGGCCACTAAGATCACATAAAAGCAAACATGTCTCCTCCCGTCACTTCTTTTCAATCTCATATGCAAATCCTTGTTTATGCAGTAAAGCCAGAAAAGGAAATAAAAGATATTTAGGTTGGGAAGAAAGACATAAATTTGTCTTTATTTGCAGTTGATAGATCATCTATGTAGAAATCACCAAAGACTCTACAATAAAATCCCTTAAACTGATAGGCAATTATAGCAAGGTTGAAGGATGTAAGATTAATGTACAAAATACAATTGCTTTCTCTACATTAACAATGAACAAGTGAAATTTGGAATGGAATACCAAGATCATTTATATTAGCATCTCTCAAAATGAAATACTTAGGTATAAATTTGCTAATATGTACATGATGTATATGAGAAAAACTACAAAACTCTGATGAATGAAAGTAAGTAACAACTAAATAAATGGGGAAATATGTTATATTCATGAATAATAAGATTCATGAATATATTCAATAAGAATATTGTCAAGATGGCAGTCCTTCTCAATTTGACTTGTAGATTCTATGCAATCCCAAACAAAATCCCAGGAAGTTAACTTATGAATATCAACAAATGGATTATATAGGGATGCAAAAGACTCAGAATAGCCAGCTCAGTATTGAAAAACAAGAACCAAGGTGGAGTACTCATACTACCTGACTTGAAGACTTACAATAAAGCTACCATAATTAACATAATATGGTATTTATTAAAGAATAGACACACAGATCAATAGATCAAAATAGAGAGCCCAGAAAGAAACTCTTATAAATTTAGTCAACTGATCTTTGATGAAGGATCAAAGGCAATACAATGGAACAAAGATAGTATTTTCAAGAAACGGTGCTGGAATAACGACATCCACATGCAAAAAATATAATAATCGAGACACATACTTTAAAAATCTCACAAATATTAACTTAAAATGGACCATAAACCCAAATGTAAAACAAACAAAAAAAACCCTATAAAACTCCAAGAAGATAACGTAAGAGAAAACTTACATGACCTGGGTATGGTGGTGTCTTATTGGATACAATAGCAGACACAGTCCATGAAATAAATAATAAGCTAGACTTCATTAAAAGAAGAACAATATCAAGAGAATTAGAAGACAAGCACAGACTGGGGGAACATACTTGCAAAAGATATAACTCATAAAGAATTATTATACAAAATATACAAAGAACTGTAAAAACTCAGAAGAAGAAAACAAATAACCCAATTAAGAATGGGCAAAATATCTTATTGGACACCTTAGCAAAGAAGATATACATATGGCAACTAAGCATTTGAAAAGATGCATCACACCATATGTCATCAGGGAAATGCAAACTAAAACTACCTACAGTGAGGTACCACTATACTTTCATTAGAATGGCTGAAATCAAGAACACTAGTACTACTGAGTGCCAGGAAGAATGTGGAGCAACAGGAACTCTCACTTATTACTGGTGGGGATGCAAAATGGTACAGCGACTTTGGAAAGCAGTTTGGTCATTTCTGATAAAACCAAATACACTCTTTGTGACCCCTATACAGTCCACGGAATTCTCCAGGCCAGAATAATAAAGTGGGTAGCCTTTCCCTTCTCCAGGGGATCTTCCCAAACCCAGGGATCGAACCCAGGTCTCTCACATTGAAGGCAGATTCCTTAACAACTGAGCTATCAGGGAAGCCCACCCTTACCATAGGATCCAGCAATCATGCTCCTTGGTATTTACTTGAAAGAACTGAAAAGTCACATCTACGATAAAATCTTCACTCAGATGTTTATACCCGCTTTATTAATAATTGCCAAAACTCAGGAGCAATCAAGATGTCCTTCAGTAGATGAATGGATAAATGTACTGATATATCCAGATAGTGGAATATTATTCAGTGCTAAAAAGAAATGAGCTATTCAAAGCATTGAAAGACATGGATGAAACTCAAATGCATATTGCTAAGTAAAAGAAGTCAATTTGAAAAGGCTATGTACTATATACTAGTCTGAGACTCGCTGACTGCAAGTCCCTTGGAGTCTCAGTCCAGGGACTAGGAGATCAAACCAGTCAATCCTAAAGGCAATCAGTCCTGAAAATTCATTGGAAGGACTGATGCTGAAGCTGAAACTCCAATACTTCAACAGAGGAAAAGATGGTTGGATGGCATCACCGACTCAATAGACATGAGATTAAGTGCCGGGAGCCACCACGGGAGATCCCACCCATGACAAGATCATGTGGAAGAGCCATGACGAGCAAGGCAGATCATTGCTCAAGGGACCACCTGAATCTGCTCGAGCATGTACCCCAAAACAAGAATCTGTCTGTCTTACTACTTTGTGCCTTTCACCAACTCTTCTGACATTAACAGGGGGCTATGCCCAACCACCTTTCTCTGGAAAAAGTCCACTTAGGGCTTTAGTTAATAAGTCTCCTGGGCATGAAAGGAATATTTCTATTTTAACCCCTCTGTTGGCATTCTAGCTTGCCTGACAGGTTTATCCATACTCTTGCAATTAACACACATGATTGTTCACAACTCCCCAACCTTGAAAGGCACAGGAAGCCAAAACATTCTAAAAGTCCTAATGAGCATAGAGCCCTTTAAGAGATGCAAAATTATCAGAATAGATAGTACTGGTAAAGGGCTTCATTACTGGGCCAATGCTTGCTGCCAAGTGCCCATATCCCTTATCCACTGTGCACCTGGGAGTGCATTGGTTAACATAGTTGGAATGTAAGAAAAACAAGTAGCAGCCTTGGAATTAACCACACCAGACCTTTGAGCTAATTGGTTCTTTCTTTGTTGTAACTCACTGCACCTTTGCTCCATGAGAATGTAACTCTGTTTAGTACTTTCTGAGGCTGGGAGAAATAAAGAAGAAACACTTAAAGGGAAAACAAGTTTTATGGCTGATCAGCCTTTATAAAAAAAGGGTCATAAAATGTCCACAGGCCTCCAAGGCCAGAAGATAATGTACACAACATTGTTTATGGGAAAGGTATGCAGAAAAAATCCTGGTTTTGATAAAGACAAAATAGACGTAACGTTTGGGCTGACTGTATGACTTTGCATCTTTCATTTTCCTCTACGTACAAGTCAAGGTATAAAAGTTCCTTTTGAAAATAAAGTTATGGGCCTTGCGCACCGAAGCTTGGTCTCCCCATGTCATTCTTTTTTCCTTTTCCCTCCTTTTCACTCTGTTCTTCTTTCAGGATGACTCCTTGGAACACAGGAGCTTTATTGGCTTTCTGTGTTAATCAAGGAAGATAAAGCCCTGTTCTCTGCTTTGCTATCCTTTCGCCTAGGCCGTCATCCTGAGGGTACCCCTGGATCCTGCTGGGGCTGGACCCTGGCAATTAAGCAAGCTCTGGGAGTTGGTGATGGACAGGGAAGCTTGGTGTGCTGTGGTCCATGGGGTTGCAAAGAGTCGGACACGACCCAGTGACTGAACTGAACTGAACTGGCATACTATATGATTCCAACAACACAACATTTTGTAAAAGACTATGTAAAAAAGCTACTGAGACAATAGAAAGATCCGTGGTTTCCAAGAGTGGGGTAAGAGAGATAAATAGGGAGAGCAAAGAGGATTTTTAGGGCAGTGAAAATTCTCTGCATGATACTATAATGACATACATATATATCATCATGTGTGTGCTCCATCACTCAGTCGTGTCTGACTCATTGCAACCCCATGAATTGTACCCGTCAGGCTCCTATGCCCATGAAATTATCCAGGAAAGAATACTAGAATGGGGTGCCATGCCCTCCACCAGGGGATCTTCCTGACCCAGGGATTGAACCTGAGTCTCCTGCATTGGCAGGTGGATTCCTTACCACTGTGCCATCAGAGAAGCCCATATATCATCATACTTTTGACCAAACTCATAGGATGTACAACACCAAAAGTGAGTCTTATTGGAAATTATAAACTTTGGATGGTTATGATGTGTCAATGTAGGTCTAACTTTATTAAAAAATGTACCATTTATGTGAGTGATGTTGATAATGGGGAAGGTTACACATGTGTGGGAGCAGGGGGTGACAGAAATCTCTGTGCCTTCCTCTCACTTTTCTTGGAAACCTAAAACTGCATAAAAACCATTTAAAAAATCCAGTACATAGTGAATGATTCTATTTATATAAAATATCCAGAAAAGGCAAGGTTACAGAGACAGAAAGCATATCAATGGTTGCCAGAGATGAGGGGTGGGAATAGGGGTTGACCGAAAAGGGGTTTGAGGGAAATTTGGGGGGAGATGGAAGTACTAGTGGTAAAGAATCCATCTGCCAATGCAGCAGACATAAGAGATATGGGTTCAGTCCTTGGGTCAGGAAGATCCTCTGGAGGAGGGCATAGAAACCCACTCCAGTATTCTTGCCTGGAGAATGCCATGGACAGAGGAGACTGGTGGGCTACAATCCATAGGGTCACAAACAGTTGGACAGTACTGAAGCAACGAAGTACTAAGTTGCTTCAGTACTGTCCAACTCTTTGATCATGAACTCCTTATTGGCAGATTCAGACCTAAACTGAAGAAAGTAGGGGAAACCACTAGACCATTCAGGTATGACCTAAATCAAATCCCTTACGATTATACAGTGGATGTGAGAAATAGATTCAAGGGATTAGATCTGACAGACAGAGTGCCTGATGAACTATGGACAGAGGTTCGTGACATTTACAGGAGACAGGGAGCAAGACCGTCCCCAAGAAAAAGAAATGCAAAAAAAGCAAAATGGCTGTCCGAGGAGACCTTACAAATAGCCGTGAAAAGAAGAGAAGCAAAAAGCAAGGCAGAAAAGGAAAGATATATCTGTGTGAATGCAGAGTTTCAAAGAATAGCAGAGAGAGATAAGAAATCCTTCTTCAGTGATCAATGCATAGAAATAGAGGGAAACAACAGAATGGGAAAGACTAGAGATCCCTTCAAGAAAATTAGAGATACCAAGGGAATATTTCATGCAAAGATGGGCTCAATAAAGGACAGAAATGGTACCTAACAGAAAGAGAAAATATTAAGAAGAGGTGGCAAGAATACACAGAAGAACTGTACAAAAAAGATCTTCACAACCCAGATAATCATGATGGTGTGATCACTGACCTAGAGCCAGACATCCTGGAATGTGAAGTCAAGAGGGCCTTAGAAAGCATCACCGTGAACAAAGCTAGTGGAGGTGATGGAATTCCAGTTGAGCTATTTCAAATCCTGAAAGATGATGCTGTGAAAGTGCTACACTCAATCTGCCAGGAAATTTGGAAAACTCAGCAGTGGCCACAGGACTGGAAAAGGTCAGTTTTCATTCCAATCCCAAAGAAAGGCAATGCCAAAGAATGCTCAAACTACCACACAATTGCACTCATCTCACACGCTAGTAAAGTAATGCTCAAAATTCTCCAAGCCAGACTTCAGCAATATGTGAACCGTGAACTTCCAGTTGTTCAAGCTGGTTTTAGAAAAGGCAGAGGAACCAGAGACCAAATTGTCAACATCTTCTGGATCATCAAAAAAGCAAGAGAGTTCCAGAGAAACATCTATTTCTGCTTTATTGACTATGCCAAAGCCTTTGACTGTGTGGATCACAATAAACTGTGGAAAATTCTTCAAGAGATGGGAATACGAGACCACCTGACCTGCCTCTGGAGAAATGTGTATGCAGGTCAGGAAGCAACAGTTAGAACTGGACATGGAACAACAGACTGGTTCCAAATACGAAAAGGAGTACATCAAGGCTGTATGTTGTCACCCTGCTTATTTAACTTATATGCAGAGTACATCATGAGAAATGTGAGAAATGCTGGGCTGGAAGAAGCACAAGCTGGAATCAAGATTGCCTGGAGAAATATCAATAACCTCAGATATGCAGACGACACCACCCTTATGGCAGAAAGTAAAGAGGAACTAAAAAGCCTCTTGATGAAAGTGAAAGAGGAGAGCGAACAAGTTGGCTTAAAGCTCAACATTCAGAAAATGAAGATCATGGCATCTGGTCCCATCACTTCATGGGAAATAGATGGGGAAACAGAGGAAATAATGTCAGAATTTATTTTGGGGGGCTCCAAAATCACTGCAGATGTTGATTGCAGCCATGAAATTAAAAGACGCTTACTCCTTGGAAGGAAAGTTATGACCAACCTACATATCATATTAAAAAGCAGAGATATTACTTTGTCAACAAAGGTCCATCTAGTCAAGGCTATGGTTTTTCCAGTGGGCATGTAAGAATATGAGAGTTGGACTGTGAAGATAGCTGAGCACCAAAGAATTGATGCTTTTGAACTGTGGTGTTTGAGAAGACTCTTGAGAGTCCCTTGGACTGCAAGGATATCCAACCAGTCCATCCTAAAGGAGAGCAGTCCTGGGTGTTCATTGGAAGGACTGATGCTGAGGCTGAAACTTTGGCCTCCTCATGTGAAGAGCTGACTCATTGGAAAAGACCCTGATGCTGGGAGGGATTGTGGGCAGGAGGAGAAGGGGACGACAGAGAATGAGATGGCTGGATGGCATCACTGACTCGATGGACATGAGTTTGGGTGAACTCTGGGAGTTGGTGATGGACAGGGAGGCCTGGCATGCTGTGATTTATGGGGTTGCAAAGATTTGGACACGACTGAGCGACTTAACTGAACTGATGGTTTTTCCAGTAGTCCTGTAAGGATGTGAGAGTTGGACTATAAAGAAAGCTCAGTGCCAAAGAATTGATACTTTTGAACCTTGGTGTTGGAGAACACTCTTGAGAATCCCTTGGACTGCAAGGAGATCCAACCAGTCAATCCTAAAGGAAATCAGTCCTGAATATTCATTGGAAGGACTGATGTTGAAGCTGAAACTCCAATACTTTGGCGACGTGATGCAAAGAACTGACTCATTTGAAAAGACCCTGATGCTGGGAAAGACTGAAGACGGGAGAAGAAGGGGACAACAGAGGATGAGCTGGTTGGGTGGCATCACGGATTCAATAAACATGAGTTTGAGTAAACTCTGGGAGTTGGTAATGGACAAGGAGGCCTGGCGTGGTGCAGTCCATGGGGTCGTAAAGAGTCGGACATGACTGAGTGACTGAAGTGAAAACTGAAGGATGAGTTCGAAACCTAGAATGTGGCTATGATTGCAAATTCTGCACATTTAAAAAAAATATTGAAATGTACACTGACAATGGGTGAATTTTATGGTAAGTATGTTATACCTCAAAAAAAGCTGTAAAAACATTTTTTACATCTGAGAAAGGTAAAAGTATTACTGTCATGCTGCTTATGTTATCACAAGTATAACAAAGATAGCTGTGACTAAGCAGAATAATACAGAAAATGGAATCTCAATGTAGGTTACCTAATCACCTCTACCTAGTTAAATCACTTAATAGCCCCAAACCATTAAAATTTACTGAGAAACCTCCCATCTATCTTTGAAAAAATACATTAAAACACCTTTTGAAAAACAAATAGAAATATTCTAAATTTCAATATCTATTTACTTGTTCTTATTGTTCTTTGGTATTCACTTTGTGGATTCTATTTTCCAAGTTTTAAATAACAAATATGAAATATATAAAGCTTTGATTCCTAGAGGCAATACTTCTCTGACTTAACCAGAAAAAGATGACATAATAGAATTTTCCATCTTAAATTCTGTTTCCCAGTTCAGCATAAATTACATTCACAAAACCAGTTACACACATATGCTTGATGTATTACCTTGACTGACTTGTCAGCCTGAAGTCAACAGTAGCTTCCTTAAATAAACCAATCCCTTCAATATCAAAGACCTCATCCACATCAGGTTCAGTAGCAATCAGCATCATGGGAAACGTCCAGATCCCATCTGTCATGCACTCTACTTTCAGTGTAACTTGAGACCTTGAATAGAAAAAGAGATTTATAAAGGATATTGCAGGAAAACAAGCAAAGGGGATATAGTATAGCAGGTTAACATCTAAGGTGAAAATGTAAGTAAACTGTGGTTTCAGTAAAAAAAAAAAAAAAAAAACTGAAACTTTTAATTCTTTTAAAAAATGTAGATGGAAAAGATGTGGATGGGCTGTTTACATCTAAGGAATAATTCTGTAGGTCAGAGTCCCTATTATTACCCTCCCTTTGAGGTAATTATTTCACAGGGTATCTCATTTACTGTCTAGTTACTTACTAAGAATTAGTAACATTTGTAGAATTCACTCTACAAATTTTCTGTACCCACCATAGAATATCATATTACTTAAGAATCTGAGGAGAGGTTGGCAAATGGACCCAAGTGTTACACTAAAAGGTATTCCATAAGGGGATTTTCTGTTCAAACTAAAACATCATGAAAAAGTTCTTTGAACTCTTGCTTCACATAGAAAAATTATATTTTCTGTGAAAACTTACAATGCCCCCAAAGCTGACTTAAACTGAAGCTTTAAAAAATTAAATTACAACTGATAAATATCATGAATACTTTACAATAACATGTAATTGAATGGCAATTGAATTGATGAAGACAGTAAATATAGCCTTCTAAGCAGTTGGCTCTGAAGAAGAGTGGAGACATAGTAGCTGACGGTGAAGAATAGTTACTCATGTGTTTGCTTGCTTCGGGTGGAAATAACTCAAACACATAGCTCTATAGTTGTAAGCCATATCATATGTCAGAATGGACCAAGAAATCACAGTCTTCTTACATAAATCTTTTAGAACAGTTCTGGGAACTCTTAGCCTCTTTAAATTGGACTGTGAAATTATTCAACAATTTGGGGAACAGTTAGATAATATATTATCAAATTTGAAAGGTGCAGACACTAAACCAGTTAATTCACTATTAGTAATTTCCCTCAGATATACTTCAAAGATTTCAAGAAGCAATGTGTATAAGGATGTTCAATGCTGCATTCCTTATACTATATAAAAAAAAAAAAAACTGGTACCAAAAATTTAAAAATATCCCTTCAATACAGTGCTAGTAACATTAAAATGGAGTAGCCCTCATAAACAACAAAAGAGTCCAAAATGCAGTACTTGGGTGCAATCTCATAAACGACAGGATGATCTTGGTTTGTTTCCAAGGCAAGTCATTCAGCACCACAGTAATTCAAGTCTATGCCCCTACCACTAATGCCAAAGAAGCTAAAGCTGATCAGTTCTAGGAAGACCTAGAAGCCCTCCTAGAACTAACACCAACAAAAGATGTTCTATTCATCATTGGGGACTGAAATACAGAAGTAGCAAGTCAAGAGACACCTGGAGTAACAGGCAAATTTGGCCTTGGAGAAGAGATACCTGGAGTAACAGGCAAATTTGGCCTTGGAGTTCAAAATGAAGCAGTTCAAAATGAATTCTGCCAAGAGAATCCACTGGTCAGAGCAAATACCTTTTTTCAGCAACACAAGAGACAGCTTTACACATAGACATCACCAAATGGTCAATACTGAAATCAAACTGATTATATTCTTTATAGCCAAAGATGGAGAAGCTGTATATAGTCAGCAAAACGAAAACCTGGAGCTGACTGTGGCACAGATAATCAGCTTCTCATAGCAAAATTCAGGCTTAAACTAATGAAAGCAGGGAAAACCACTAGGCCAGCCAGGTAAAACTTAAATCAAATCCCCTATGAATATGCAGTAGAGTGACAAATAGATTCAAGGCATTAGATTTATAAACAGTGTGCCTGAAGAACTATGCATGGAGGTCCGTAATACCATATAGGAGGAAGCAAAACCATCACAAAGAAAAAGAAAAGAGCAAGAAGGCAAAGTGGTTATCTGAGGAGGCTGAAGAAAGAAGAGAAGTAAAAAGCAAGGGAGAAAGGGAAAGGTTACAGCCAGCTAAATGCAGAGTTCCAAAGCACAGCAAGGAGAGATAAGAAGGACTTCTTTGATTAACAGTGCATAAAAATAGAGGAAAACAGAAGGGGAAAGACTAGAGATCTCTTCAGGAAAATTGGAAATATCAAGGGAACATTTCATCCAAAGATGTGCACAGTAACAGACAAAAACAGTAGAGACCTAGTAGAAGTGGAAGAGATCAAGAATAAATGGAAAGAAAACATGGAAGAACTGCACGAAAAAGATCTCAATGAACTAGATAACTGCAAAGGTGTGGTAAGTCAGCCAGAGCCAGACATTCTGGAGTGTGAAGTCAAGTGGGTCTTAGGAAGCACTGCTGTCAGTAAAGCTAGTGGATGCAATGCAATTTCAGTAGAGCTATTCAAAACTCTAAAAAGTGATGCTGTCAAAGTGGTGCATTCAGTATGTGAGCAATTCTGAAAGACTCAGTAGTGGCCGCAGGACTGGAAAAGGTCAATCCTCATCCCAGTTCCCAAGAAGGGTAGTACTAAAGAATGCTCAAACCGTTGGACATCTCATCTCCCATGCTAGTAAGGTCATACTTAAAATCTTGCATGCTAGGCTTCAGCATTATGTGAACAAAGAACTTCCAGACATCCAAGCAGGGTTTAGAAAAGGCACAGGAACCAAAGATCAAATTGCCAACATTCACTGGATCATAGAGAAAGCAAGGGAATTCCAGAAAACCATCTACCTCTGTTTCATCAACTACGCTAAAGCCTTTGACTGTGTAGATCATTAACAAATTGGAAAGCACTTAAAGAGATGAGAATACCAGACCATCTTACCTGTCTCCTGAGAAACCTGTATGGAGGTCAAGAAGCAACAATTAGAACCCTGTATGGAATAATTGATTGGTTCAGGATTGATAAAGGAGTACGAGAGGGCTGTCTGTTGTCATCCTGTTTAACTTATACACTGAGCACATTATGAGAAATGCTAGGCTGGAAACAAGATAGGTAGGAGAAACATGAATAACCTCAGATATGCGAGTGATACCACTCTAATGGCAGAAGTGAAGAGGAACTAAAGAAACTCTTGATGAGGTGAATGAGAAGAGTGAAAAAGCTGATTTAAAACTAAATATTAAACAAACAAACAAACTAAGATCGTGGCATCCGGCCCCATTCAGTTCAGTTCAGTCGCTCAGTTGTGTCCGACTCTTTGCGACCCCATGAACTGCAGCACGCCAGGCCTCCCTTTCCATCACCAACTCCCGGAGTCCACCCACACCCATGTCCATTGACTCGGTGATGCCATCCAACCATCTCATCCTTTGTCATCCCCTTCTCCTCCTGCCCTCAATCTTTCCCAGCATCAGAGTCTTTTCCAATGAAAAAACTAAAGAAAAAAAAAGGTCAAGGTCTTAAGGAATAATATTTTTGTTTTTACTATATTTTATTTTTTGTAAAAACACATTTAAGGCTCTGACCATTACTCTTATTATGTCAGCAGTATTCTATGAAAGGATAAACATGAAAAATTACCTTGTTTTTACTGTTGTGCAACAGTGTTAATATTTTCTTTAACAAACCCATGAAAATTTTGTTGTACTTTTTACCATGTCAATCAGGAAGAGAAGATTTAAATTTGATACTTACTTAAATTATGTAGGAACAGTGTGATTTGGGTATAATTATTTTCTTGTTCTTTTTTCAAAATTTAAAGCTATTGGTTTTATTTATTTATTTATTTATTTTAATCATTTAATGGTATGTCTTGCAGTGAACCATCCCAAATACATATGGAAGAAGAAATGACAAAAACAAATGAGTATGTGTGCATAAAATAGAATTATTAAACTACATCAGAACACCAGAAGACACTCACAAAAATTTATAAATCATGAATATAAGTTGTCCTAAATCAGCTTCTCAAATATTCACCAAGAAGCTCTAAACTCACCAAATGTGGAACAAATATAAATTCACATTGGTTCTGTTCATACTCACTAATGATAACATTTTCCCCTTCTGGTTTTTGCTGGTAATTTCCCTGTCACTGAATCAACATAATACTAAGCTAAATGTGAAAAAATACTAACATATAAATGTTGAGTCACTAAGTTGTACCCGACTCTTTGTGATTCCATGGACTACAGTCCACCAGCTCCTCTGCCATGGAATTCTCCAGGCAAGAATACTAGAGTAGGTTGCCATTTCTTTCTCCAGGGGATCTTCCTGGTCCAGGGATCTAACTTGTGTCTCCTGCTTTGCAGGCAGATTCTTTACCACTGAGCCACCAAGGAATCCCATAGAAAAGTAAGAAAATTAAAAAAAAAAAGCCCATAGAAAATTATGAAAATAATGTTTAATATGTACTTTCTTTTTACAATCTGATTTTATTACTGCTTCCTGAAGGGGACCCTGCTATCTTTTAGTTATTAGACTACATTCTCAAAGCCACTTTAAATACACACATGGGTACATTGAATGCATAGTTAAATTATAGAAATGGTTAAAAGCACAAGTAATATTGTCAATTGTTTTTTCATGGCCAGGCTGTATTTTGCACTTATTTGCAGTTCTAATCAGTGTCTCTGTATCAAGACATAAAATCCTGTCTCAGATGTGACCTATCATACAGTATGTGTAGATGCTAAGTATCAGTTGCCTAAAAACTAAATACAAAGACACTGGACGAGGTTTTCCAAAGGACAGGTATTCAAAGCTTACTATTCGCACAGACTCCAGTATGACCCTCTTATACTTTACCTTTAGTACAATGCTATGGTTTTGAATGGTAAAATGGTAATGACAGCAATCGCAAAGGAGGGCACTCAGCAGTTTCGTCATTTGAACTGGTTCTGAGAAGTAGTATGGAGAAATTCCATGTTGCCAATGTATAGCACCAAGTCTGCAATTAAAAATTGTTTTTCAAAGTAGACAGCCCTGTTTTGCTAATAGCATATCCCAATGACCTTGGGGAGGTCACAATTCCTGAAGGATATCTCAGATTTCTAATAATTTGGACTATTCTTTTTCATCAGAATACTTTTCATATCTGGATAGCTAGAAATAATCTATTTACCTCAATAGCATCAAAGAAGTAATGCAACTGACAAATAGAAAGATGGAAAGAAAAAGACCACATTATTTAGTTTAAAAGAGTACTAATATTGTTTAAAGAAATCAGGGTTTGTAAAAGCAGGTTTACCTCACTGGTTTGTTTGGTGTAAATATCAGACTGAAGACCAATGTTATCTGCTCATTATTGGCATTATAAGATTTTTTGATCAAACATAGAGCCACGCAGGATTCCAAACTAGCCTCTTCATCTTCAGATTCAAATTCAATGCCATATTCAAATTCACGTTTCATAGGTTTGTCTAAGAAAATCAAGATTTAAATGCATTTTAATTCAACTAAATACATATAGATTCAAAATCAATTATATGTCAGCACTAATCATGCATAGGTATTTAGAGTGAGGGAGAGGGTATATGTTATTTAGCTTTGTGTTTGTAATACCTAGTGTGTTACGAGGTATATAATAGTATTCAGTATGCTTTTAAAAGTTAAATAAATGAATGGATATAGAAAAAAATTCACCCACTATCCTTAATCCCACCATTCTTAAATTTCAGACTAATAAAATAAGAAATAGACAAATGGAAACTAAAAATTAACATTTACTATAACATTTACTATTAACATTTACTATAAACACAATATGATATGCTGTATATATTAAAAGCTTATAAACATAATTTATAAAGAAAGTCACATTTAATAATTACTCAGTAAATCCCAAGTCACATTTAATAAGTACTCAGTAAACCTTATTAATGTAAAATAACAGACTGATCCATAATCTTATAAGATCTTTTTTCTTTTTTTATGTACAAAAATAAATCTCAGACCTTCTGAATTACTAGCTTTCATCCTGTTGACCAAATTGGCAATTGTTCCTATTGATAACCATTCTTTGTTGTAGCAAAATCAATATGTCTACATTTAATATATTGATTTGTTCTGGGGATGGGATATGGAAATGTTCCATTGGAAGCCATACTCCATACTGAGAAGCAGCATTTAAGAGTTTTAGAGTTTTTAATGGGAGATGAAATTTCCACTGCATTCAAATAACATATTTTTCAAAGCAAATACTATTGAGATCTGCATCTGTTTCTGCTTAATTATTGAAGTCTTTATGGGAATGGCTGTGTCAGAATCAAGATAGGAAATGAGAAGCTAAATTTAGTTTCAGAAGCATTGAAATCCCTGTAGGGAATCTGTTACTATAGATATCATAATTCTAATCCTAAGAAGATCCACTGGTACAAAACACAGACCTGATTATCTGCAAGGGGAGGACAGGGGTCACGCAAGTAGGAACCATATTAGTACTTTTTACACTTTACATATTTCCCTTGTTTTAACTAAAATATAGTGATATGAACACATAAGGAAGAAAAATAGAGTCAGGTGGTACAAAATCCTAACAAACTGACATTCTGCATTGTGTCTTCAAGCTAACAAAGTAGAGTCTCTGCATTTTATTTGAAAAGTCATATTATCAAGTTAAAAGCATACTTTTTGCAATGTTCCCAACTTGGAGAGAATCTGTATAGTACTTTTATGTGTACTGGGTTGATCAGAGCTAAGTCAGTGAGACCAGTGTAAATTAGTTATCATCTGATTGTTGTATAAAATTAATTAAAAATAATTGATTAAAATTAAGCAGAAGAGGCTATGAGAGCTCAGGTCCTGGGAACTTGACTGCTAAGGTCCTGAGGAGGAGACCATAAATACTAAAGTTAAAAAGAAAGTTGATAAGGGCATCCTGCATGTAGACAAAGAAAATACCTCTTAGGCATCAGACCAGCATGAGGGAATTTTCCACAGTGCGAATTACCTCAGCCTCTTTGGGAAAGAACTCAAGTATGACAAATATAGCTCGTGACTTTGAAAGAACAAATGCACACTTCTAAAAAACATTTAAATACATGTCAGTCAGTCAGTCAGTTCAGTTGCTCAGTCATGTCCTACTCCTTGCGACCCCATGAATCACAGCACGCCAGGCCTCCCTGTCCATCACCAACTCCCGGAGTTCACTCAGACTCACGTCCATTGAGTCAGTGATGTCACCCAGCCATCTCATTCTCTGTCGACCCCTTCTCCTCCTGCCCCCAATCCCTCCCAGCATCAGAGTCTTTTCCAATGAGTCAACTCTTCGCATGAGGTGGCCAAAGTAGGAGTTTCAGCTTCAGCATCATTCCTTCCAAAGAAATCCCAGGGCTGATATCCTTCAGAATGGACTGGTTGGATCTCCTTGCAGTCCAAGCGACTCTCAAGAGTCTTCTCCAACACCACAGTTCAAAAGCATCAATTCTTCGGCACTCAGCCTTCTTCACAGTCCAACTCTCACATCCATACATGACCACAGGATGAACAATAGCCTTGACTAGACGGACCTTTGTTGGCAAAGTAATGTCTCTGCTTTTCAATATACTATCTACGTTGGTCATAACTTTCCTTCCAAGGAGTAAGCGTCTTTTAATTTCATGCTTGCAGTCACCATCTGCAGTGATTTTGGAGCCCAGAAAAATAAAGTCTGCCACTGTTTCCACTGTTTCCCCATCTATTTCCCATGAAATGATGGGACTGGATGCCATGATCTTCATTTTCTGAATGTTGAGCTTTAAGCCAACTTTTTCACTCTCCACTTTTACTTTCACTGCTACTGCTAAGTCGCTTCAGTTGTGTCTGACTCTGTGTGACCCCATAGACGGCAGCCCACCAGGCTCCCCCGCCCCTGGGATTCTCCAGGTAAGAACACTGCAGTGGGTTGCCATTTCCTCACTTTCACTAAAAGAGGCTTTTTAGTTCCTCTTCACTTTCTGCCATAAGGGTGGTGTCATCTGCATATCTGAGGTTATTGATATTTCTCCCGGCAATCTTGATTCCAGCTTGTGTTTCTTCCAGTCCAGCATTTCTCATGATATACTCTGCATATTAGTTAAATAAGCAGGGTGACAATATACAGCCTTGATGTACTCCTTTTCCTATTTGGAACCAGTCTGTTTTTCCATGTCCAGTTCTAACTGTTGCTTCCTGACCTGCATACAGATTTCTCAAGAGGCAGGTCAGGTGGTCTGGTATTCCCATCTCTTTCAGAATTTTCCACAGTTTATTATGATCCACACAGTCAAAGGCTTTGGCTAGTCAATAAAGCAGAAGTAGATGTTTTTCTGGAACTCTCTTGCTTTTTTGATGATCCAGCAGATGTTGGCAATTTGATCTCTGGTTCCTCTGCCTTTTCTAAAACCAGCTTGAACATCTTATCATTTATATTTATATTTCTTTTTTCATTTGGTCAGTAATAACTGAACACATTCCTTGAAATTAGAAATAAGGTTCTTGTCCCCATGGAACTTATAACTGGGAGGAAAGAATTGTCAATAAACTACCAGTGATACCGCAACGTTTTCAGTGATGACTATGACAACAGCTGCTGTGGAGAAGCAGAAGAGGCTATGAGAGCTCAGGTCCTGGGAACTTGACTGCCAAGGTCCTGAGGAGGAGACCAATACACCAAAGTTAAAAAGAAAGTTGATAAGGGCCTCCTGCATATAGACAAAGAAAATGCCTCTTAGGCATCAGAGCAGCATGAGGGAATTTTCCACAGTGGGAATTACCTCAGCCTCTTTGGGAAATAACTTAAGCAGGTGGAGCAAAAGGGAGTGGGATGAAATTTCCAAGAGATGAAATGGGCATAATGGGCAAGACCATGCAGGGTATGGTGATGATTTGGGACTTCTTAAGAAGAGCAAGAACCTATGGAATGTTTTAAATATGGAAATGATGTGCTTGTTTAATGGTAAAGTGAGCAAAAGGGGGTTAGTAGAGAAGGTAATGATGTCTGCAGTAGTTCAGGCCAGGTGGTGACTTGCACAAGGGTGAGAGGAAGATGGAGATTAAGCTCAAGCAATGCCCTGTGAAGAATGAAGTGGGGACCATGGGAGCAGTCCTGACTGGTAACCAAAATCATGAGCTTATCATTTCAGTAATGTATTCATACCCTTAACATACATACAAAATATTTAATCAAACATATTTCAGAGAATTATAGAGTATGATATATCTATATTTATCTATCTACTTATCATCTACCGTCTTACACGCCACACACCTGTGGCGGATTCATTTTGATATTTGGCAAAACTAATACAATTATGTAAAGTTTAAAAATAAAATAAAATTAAAAAAAACAATAATGGTAATAATCACTTGGGTATGGCAAGTGGTCATTACATTGAATAAGAAGGGTATGCTTCCATCCTTGTGTAATTATGCAACCTAATGCCTGTATCATCATGCCAATAAATCATGCAATGGGCACTATCATGGTCAAGGGTGCCAGATATGTGGGTGAATTTTCTCAGGACAATGATTGATTTTTATTCAATGTGTAAGAATATTAGTAATTTTTAAAAAACCTTGACAAAACATGATAAATGGTCAAAAAGTATTGAATTATAACCGATCTATTTGGAAAATATATTGTGAAACTGTGTGTTTTATACCATTTTAATCTGTAAGAAATACACTTCATAGCAAACCCAACCAAAATGTCTCAATGAGAAGTGAACATCAAAGTATAATGAACACTGTTATTCATGTTCTTTCATAAATTTCTAGTTGTCTCTTCATTAATAATAGGCATCTACATTTGCTTGACAGGATGTAATAATCATAGAAGGAAGGAATGGAGCACTGAACACAAATTTGAAAGAGGATAATGACAACAAGGTATTCAAAGAAAATAGAGGATATTGGATAAACCACCTAAAGCTATTTTCTTTGAACAGATAATGAAGAATGTGCCATCTGCACACTTTTATTATTTTTACAAAATTGTGTATCTTTTTGAAGGGTTATTTAATTTACATGTTTTACTTCACTTTCATAAGGTCATTTAATAGACCAAACATTTTGATTAACTTAAAATAACTGCATACTCTTTTGCTACAACTGCAAGTAGAGTAAACTACAGAACGAAAATTAAAGGAAGAAAGTGGCAACATAGCTAATGCTTGTCTTACACATTTCATTTTAAACAAGAATCCAGAGATAAAAGATAAAGGAACTTTTTGTAACATAAACATTTTATCCAGCCATTTAGCAATGTAGCACCAAATTTCAGAATCTATTTAAGATTAGGTACCATATTTTTGTACTTTCTGATACAATATTATTTCATGTATTAATGAGAAAACCCACCAAATGACATTGAAAGAATCATGTTTCCATCTTGAACTGTCATTTGTCAGTGACCGAAGATGGGTCCTCTAATACATCACTGTCACAAAATGCCCAACCAGAGCTTTAAATGATAATACTGGCAATATCTAACACTTATGACACACTGAGAACCAGGCACTTTAAAAAATTCTATGCATTTACACTTAATCTTAAAAAAAATCCTATGAAATAGATACTATCTCCATACTACAGTTGAAGAAACAGAGTTTATAGAGAAGTAAAATAATTTTGTCAAGGCCGTATAGAAATTAAATAGAAGAACCCAAGTTGTCTGAGTACAGATGTCACAGCTGAGGATACCAGGCCTGGCAAGTGGCACAACTGCTGAGAAGATGCCATCAGCAGCAGCTTCTGGAAGTATGCAGGCCATTATCTGTGCAAGGGAGTGTTCTGGCCCTCAGGGTAGAGGCCTGGGTCACTCAAACATTGAGATTCCGGTCAGAGGAAGAGGAGCCATCAATAGAGATGGAAAAGGGATAACCAGTGAGATGTAAGCTCAGAGCACAAATCTGACCACTGGATTAGGCATACTGGATAGGGCTGACAATCTTGTCAATGGTACTCTTACTAGAGTAGTTAGGACAGAAGACTTAATGGAGTGAGTTGAGCAGAGAAAGCAAGATGAAAAGAAGCAGAGGGAAGGATCAAGTCTAGAGGCCAATGTGGGGTCATGGGAGGGCCAATGACAGGCTTCTCTGGAGCTGGTTGTGATTACAGACCAAATCCAACATGAGCATTGTCACGTATACAACATGCAACAAGATGACTGGCCTTTGCGTAAAATGAGACCAGTGTGACAAACAAATCAGCAAATCAGGCACGAAAAAGACAGTAGATTAATCAAAGAAAGACAGCCTCAAGCTATAGTACACCTGGGATATAAAAGGAAGTGGCATGAATTTGTTATGCAGTTAAATGGCAAAACTACTCTCACAGAAAAAGTCCCACAGAGAGAAAATCACTGAACTAATCTCCAGAGAGGCATAGAGAAGGCAGAGACCAGAGTTACTTAGGAAGAATAAATACAATCATAGGGGAAATACTGCCCACAGGGTATAATTTGTAGTCTTATAGAAGTCACATTTCAAAATACTGTCTAAAAATAAAAGCAGTATAATATCCCAGTAGGGCAACACCAATTGATTTAAGTAGTACAGGTGCATAAATCTAACATGTTGGATAGACAATTTCTTGAATTCCTTGACAACAGTCTGTGCCTTGTTAATTTTGGCATCTCTGGGACTCAGCATAATACCTGGCAACAAAGATGTTCCCAAGATTGTTGTTGAATAAAAAAGATATGAAAGTGATCAATCCTCATTAACTCAATGGTGTTTTTGAGGAGTCAGGGTAGAAAGAGAATAGAGAGGTCCTAGTGTTTTCATTTAAATGAGGTTTGATGGTTTTATTGGACCCTCGGAAAGAAGATGGTGAAAAGTAAGAGAAAATAATGGGAAGGCAGTGGTGGGGATCCTTATTTCCTATTGATCATGTTTACATAGAGAGGCTTTTTCATTTGCTAGAAGGGAAAGTTATAGGAGGGAAAAATATCTCAGCATCAGTCTCCTTCATCATGTTCTGCCCTCTGAGAGAAAACAACATATCTGATCAGTGAATTTGGGTGAAGAAGTGAAGCCTGAGCAGATGAGCAGACCCTTCTCTTTCTTTTCTGATATCGTCAATCAGCATGCACACTTTCTCTTCCTTCTTTGTGTGTTGATCGTTTATGCCCGTACACTGGCTAGTTTGGGGTAAATGCACTCAATTGTGGTGGAAGGTATTGACAAGCCCAAATGAATCCATAGTACCAAGTCATTTTCCAGTTCACCTTTATAATAAAGGTAGCTTTTGATCTCCATCTGCCTTATTTCTACATCTACTTTTCAGATGACTAGAAATTTGGATGAAGGAACACAGGTTGTTAATTAATGATCACACCTAAAATCCCATCACAGCTTAAGCCACAGAGTAAAATGCTTTAATTTCCACCATAAGGGATTTAAGAGACTATAGGAAGTACAAAATGGCATGAACAACATGACTTTTGGATTCTATTTAATGTGTTGAGTAAACTATAATCAAATGACACACATAGGTGAAAACAGCTGGTTTGCCTTTATATAAAGACTAAAATTGTATTCAGGCTTGTGACCAGCCCCATCCCTTCATAAAGAAATAGGTGAGAAGGGAACAGCAAGCAGGGGGACTTTCAGAGACTGCATGCAATTTGGTTACATCTTTGCAATTGGGCAGTAAAAGGAATCCAGCAATTACCAGATGCTTTTAAGGAACTCAGACCAGAGAGAGGTCAACTGATTTATCAAATATTCAGAGAAAAGACATTAAGACATTAATATTTTTAATGTTTAAAAACATTAAAATTGAGTGTCTGTGCTTAGTTGCTCAGTCGTGTCTGATTCTTTGTGACCCCAGGCACTGTAGCCCACCAGGCTCCTTTATCCATGGGATTCTCCAGGCAAGAATACTGGAGTAGGTTGCCATTTCCTCCAGGGGATCTTCCCAACCCAGGGATTGAACCCAGGTCTCCCACATTGCAGGAAAACTCTTTACCGTCTGAGCCATCAGGGAAGTCACTGAAGAAACCTACTTCTGTATAGCAAGACATGCTTCAGAACAGAAACAGATGTTTACAAATTAAAATGTCTTTTGCAAAAAAAAAAAAAAGATGATCTCCTTGAGTTTGGTGGTATTGAGCAGAGAAAAAGCTACTAGAGAATGATGGGAAGAGATAAGACTGCAAACCTTCCAAATAGTTATTTTCAACAGTAAGCATTATTTTTCATCATGAAAAGTAATGAAGTAGTAAAATATGAGCCATATAAAAAGGTGTATATTCAAGAGCTATTTAAAAGAGAGACTCTTTTTCCTTATATGCCTTTCGAATCTCTCAGAATGATGTTGGCAGCCTCCTTATAGACCATTCTTATCTAGGAGACAGTGGATTTTTTTTTTCAGGTAATAAGATCTAATCAACTTCTATTATCAGAAATATGTGTGTATGTATGTATATGTGTGTATATATATATATATATATATATATATATATATATATTTAACTTGCAACCTGACAAGGGTACGATTTAAACAATTTAAGTAGCAAGAACGTATTAAAATGAGTCCTGAATGTAAGCATTTCTTTACCTTCCTTACTTCATGTCATAGAAGCATCAACATTTTGCCTTCAACAGGATAGATTTCAAATAAAAATCAAGCTTGAAGACTAAACTATTAAAATTCATTGAAGCATAACAGGATGTCACACAAAACAATGTTTTCACTTCAGAAACTGAACATTCACTGGGGAACACTTGTTATAGGTTGCCTGCATATTAAAATTGTTTTATATTTTAGTAAGAAAGTACTCACATTTATTTATCACTGGAAATTGGAAACTGTATTACACATTTGGATTCTGTGGTTAATCTACACTAATATTCTTATCCCTGATATGCATAAACAATCAGAATTTTTTTTTATATTGGTTACTGGTTGAAGAAAAAAAAAGCCAATAGAATTTCATTTACTTAACAATTACTTTTTCTACATTTGTCCAATGCTACTACATGATTCACTAAAGCAAAATCTGTACCCAACTCATAATAATTTTTGGAGATAAATGGAAATGGTTCGCATCAGTCTGATTTCATTATTAATACATAATTCTTTGAAATAGAGAGTAACTGTACAGGTGTTCCAGTGGAAAATTCCCCTGTTCTCATACAAATTTATTTTACTTTTTATAAATTTAAGCAGGCTGTGATTATGTTAGTATTTTTCAATTAAAAAATGAAAATTCAACCAAGGAGAAAAAAGTAGTAAATTAATATAATTAAAAATTAAATATCTCATTGTGCAACCTAGTGACAGTATTACTATCTCTTACTCTCATATACTTCATACTATCCATAACTTTCCAGTAAACCAAAAAGAAGTTAATCTGAACTAATTTTTTTGAATCTTTTGAACTACACTGGGTACATATAACATAGATACTCATTTCATAATTCCATCTCCAGCTTTTAAAATAGTGCCTGAAAAATTTTATAATGAGAGTGTGTGGGGAAGATGATTCTGATATTTTTACAATCCGTTTAAGAAATAGTTATTATTTCTAGAGACTCTTCTACATTTACTCTTAGAATGCCTATTTGCAAATAACAGAACCCCCATTTGAATAATCTTTTTTGGAAGACACCAAGTGTTTCATGAAGTAAAGGAAGAGTTAAGCATGACAGAGCCATGTGTATATCGATGAGCAGACAGAGAAAGGAGACCTACAAAGAGAAGACAAAGCAGGCCTGCAGAGAAAAGTAGAGAAATAAATACTCCCTAGCACTACATATTACAGCTTCAGCAAATGAAGATAAACAAACTTCCTGCATTTGACTACAGAAGATTTGGGGTTGGAGCCCAACTTGCCCACTTTGGCCAGGAGGACAGCATATGACTGAACTATGATAAGAATCTTGTGGCAAGACTGGGAGGTAGTTTCCATAAAAAGGGAGTGGAAGTTGGCAGGCCGGGCAGAGCAGACTGTCTCATAGATGCTGACCGTGCTGGGAAAGTAGATGGTAAATGTAGACAAGTGGCACGTGATCCCACCCAGGTTAATAACAAGTTAATGTCCTAGAGAAATGACTGGAATGACAGTAGGGGACAAATGGTGAATGTAATTCTGGATTATTTTACATAGATTAAATAACATTTTAGTAGATAAAAAATGAGGAAAACAATAGAA
The DNA here is from genome assembly GCF_029378745.1 of Bos indicus. Taxonomy (NCBI): domain Eukaryota; kingdom Metazoa; phylum Chordata; class Mammalia; order Artiodactyla; family Bovidae; genus Bos; species Bos indicus. The sequence continues at coordinate 114,778,055 of NC_091789.1, forward strand.
TGGAAAAGACTAGAGATCTCTTCAAGAAAATTAGAGATACCAAGGGAACATTTCATGCAAAGATGGGCTCGATAAAGGACAGAAATGGTATGGACCTAACAAAAGCAGAAGATATTAAGAAGAGGTGGCAAGAATACACAGAAGAACTGTAGAAAAAGGAGCTTCACAACCCAGATAATCACGATGGTGTGATCAGGCACCTAGAGCCAGACATCCTGGAATGTGAAGTCAAGTGGGCCTTAGGAAGCATCACTATGAACAAAGCTAGTGGAGGTGATGGAATTCCAGTTGAGCTATTTCAAATCCTGAAAGATGATGCTGTGAAAGTGCTGCACTCAATATGCCAGCAAATTTGGAAAACTCAGCAGTGGCCACAGGACTGGAAAAGGTCAGTTTTCATCCCAATCCGAAAGAAAGGCAACACCAAAGAATGTTCAAACTACCACACAATCGTACTCTTCTCACATGCTAGTAAAGTAATGCTCAAAATTCTGCAAGCCAGGCTTCAGCAATACGTGAACTATGAACTTCCAGATGTTCAAGCTGGGTTTAGAAAAGGCAGAGGAACCAGAGATCAAATTGCCAACATCTGCTGGATTATGGAAAAACCAAGAGAGTTCCAGAAAAACATCTATTTCTGCTTTATTGACTATGCCAAAGCCTTTGACTGTGTGGATCACAATAAATTGTGGAAAACTCTGAAAGAGATGGGAATACCACACCATCTGACCTGCCTCTTGAGAAACCTACATGCAGGTCAGGAAGCAACAGTTAGAACTGGACATGGAACAACAGACTGGTTCCAAATAGGAAAAGCAGTATGTCAAGGCTGTATATTATCACCCTGTTTATTTAACTTCTATGCAGAGTACATCATGAGAAACGCTGGGCTGGAAGAAGCACAAGCTGGAATCAAGATTGCTGAGAGAATATCAATAACCTCAGATATGCTGATGACACCACCCTTATGGGAGAAAGTGAAGAGGAACTAAAAAGCCTCTTGATGAAAGTGAAAGAGGAGAGTGAAAAAGTTGGCTTAAAGCTCAACATTCAGAAAATGAAGATCATGGCATCTGGTCCCATCACCTCATGGGAAACAGATGGGGAAACAGTGGAAACAGTGTCAGACTTTATTTTTGGGGGCTCCAAAATCACTGCAGATGGTGACTGCAGCCATGAAATTAAAAGATGCTTACTCCTTGGAAGCAAAGTTATGACCAACCTAGACAGCATATTCAAAAGCAGAGATATTACTTTGCCAACAAAGGTCCATCTAGTCAAGGCTATTGTTCATCCTGTGGTCATGTATGGATGTGAGAGTTGGACTATAAAGAAAGCTGAGCACCGAAGAATTGATGCTTTTGAACTGTGGTGTTGGAGAAGACTCTTGAGAGTCCCTTGGACTGCAAGGAGATCCAACCAGTCCATTCTGAAGGAGATCAGCCCTGGGATTTCTTTGGAGGGAATGATGCTGAAGCTGAAACTCCAGTACTTGGGCCACCTGATGTGAAGAGTTGACTCATTGGAAAAGATTCTGATGCTGGGAGGGATTGGGGGCAGGAGGAGAAGGGGACGACAGAGGATGAGATGGCTGGATGGCATCACTGACTCGATGGACGTGAGTCTGGGTGAACTCTGGGAGTTGGTGATGGACAGAGAGGCCTGGCATGCTGTGATTCATGGGGTCGCAAAGAGTCAGACATGACTGAGTGACTGAACTGAACTGAACTGAACACCATCTGAGTGGGACTAAGTTGAGCTGAGGGACTGCTATTCATATTCATCAGAAATATCTTTAATCATTTAAAATGCGAATTTTTTACTTAATAATATAGAAATCGTTACTATAAAAAGTAAAGATTATTTTACTATCTACTGTATATCCTCTCTATACTCTTGTATACTCTCCCTTCTGTTATACCTCATTTACATTCTCTCATCACTGAAATAATTAGACACAGAGATGATAGTAGTGAGATCAAAGTAAAAAACTATAGACCAAAATAAGAAAACTAGAGAAGATATTTTGATTCTGCAAGACATTTCATACTTAATTTTGTGGTTTCTTTCCTTTACAAATAATACATAAAGATTTCTCCCATTGATACTAATAAAACAATTGTTAAGGGAATTTCCCTTTCAATGGGAATAGGAGCTTTCTACTTTATTTCATGCGGAAGATGGCTGAAAACTAAAGTTTGTATCATTGAGAGTTGATTTTGCCAGACCATTAACTTTTTGAAATGTCTTGTTTAAGATGCCAAATGTCAGAGGGATTATTATACAAAATATATTTGGGTATTGAATCTAATTTATGTACATTTTTCTATCTCTTTAAATAAATATTTTATTCAAGGTCATTCTTTCAAATTTAAAGCTACAAGCCATGGCTTTAATCACATTCCATAATCAGAAAAAGAGAATAAAGTAAGAAATTAAAGTTCGCAGAAATGAAAATTACAGTTACTACAATTTTTCTTTCCTCACTGATGACATAACCTGAATCTATTCTTATAAATCCATTAATGACCATAACTACTGTCATTTGCAGAAAACTACTATGTAAAGAGGACAAAAATAACACTCGTTGGGCACTAACTGTAAATGAGAAACAAATGGGCATCAGTTTTCATGTAACTGAGTAATCAGCAACCTGAAATTTAGGAAATTGAGTTTTTATTTATTATAATTTTTTATCCCCATGACTGTGTTCTCTTACCTTCTATATCTTCATAATATGCATATGATTTTCTTTTTGGAATCACTGTAAAGTCTGACAGCTCTAAGATAGGATTTTCTCCCAAAAAACATCCATCCAGTAAGACTTCCACCTCCTCTTCTAGCCTCTTCCTGGCCTGACATGTTATGACAACTACAGGAGAGAAATATTTTCAGTTAATTTGACTAATGGGTTATTCGATTGTTACTGAGATAGAAAAAAATGAATTATGCTATGAAAAATAGAAGTCCCTTTGGCAGACTTTGGCATGTCATTGCATCTGGTATTAACACACATACACTCATTCAGTATCTATATACACTGACATTTTGGAAGCAACATGAATATTAAATAATATGTAAAAACAGCATGACAAGAGATAAATCTAGAAGATACACAGCAAAGTATAGAAGATTACATTAAGGTGCAGAAATGTGATTCAGGGACTAGATTTTTCAGCTATTTGTGAGCTTATTATGGTAAACACCAAGCTTTACTTAAATAAAAATACTACAGCAAATACTTTCAAATAATTTTTTAAAAAGTCCTATAATATTTATTTTACAATACTTTTGGAATATGTCTTATTATCTCCTAAACTAAAAATATTAATTTAATTAATATTTAACTAAAAATAATATTACATGCACCTTGAAATGTACTTAAATTATTTAAGTAAAATATTTTAATTTCCATGTGTGAATTGCTCTTAAATTTATAAAATACACTATTTAGCAGTTAAAAATAAAACTGTATTTATTTAAATAATATTAAGCAGTATTATATATTAATTTACAGCATTCAACATTAAATTAATGTAACTTTATATATTTCTTTCTATATATTAAACTCCAACATTTTCTTATATAAATTTTAGACGTGTTAGTCATCTTGTGAGTAACCAAAATATTATATCTATATATAGCTAATAATTTTATAAAGGAATGTTACTATCTTGGCACTATCTCTATATTATGAGGCCATGTATACTAGAGTCCATATTTCTCTAAAATATATCAAGTGTTATATTTTATCAGTTCAGATGCACACAGGACATAAACTGAATATGAGATAAAAAAGTGAATTGTAATATTAAAAAAACTTTTGAAATATATTACTCTATGCTTTTATGGCATCACTAATAACATATTTTAAAATAATTTTATTAGAATATAGAATATAGTGCTTTACAGCAGGAGCTCCTGCTGTATGGAAAAAAAAGATAATAATAATATGTTCATCAGAACTGCAAAACTGGATAATGTCAGCAGATTTACATGTTTTTGCAATATGTACCACATCTACAGTAAATAAATAATTAAAATAAATTTTAATTATTAAATTTACAGGTTGATACTGAACATTTTGGACTTAGAATTAATTATGTGAAATGTACAATGGGGTACAAAGTTAGATGTAAATTAAGTGGGTTGAAATGGCTGAAGAAAATGTACAAGCTTTTCTGGTTATAATTAGCTTCAGTCTTAGAGCATTAAATCGGAAATTAGTGTGATCAAAGTTACAATTAGTATCATGTCACTGGTCTTGTCCTATAAGTCCTTAGGAAATTAGTGCCCTAGCAAGACCAGCATTGCTAAATCACAATGGATTCACATTCCATTGTCTTTACACTGTGATAGGGAGTGCAGCCCTTTTCCAATTATCTACCTCAATGGACAGGAGCAGATTAGAATGCACAAAGGGAAAAGGTGGCTCACAGTGCAACAAAAGTACCCTGGGCTTGAGAACAACCTGGGTTATAGATACACATAGAAAAAAAGAAAACGAAACAACAAACATTGATGGTGATGCAGTTGAGCAGGGAAAGCAATGGGTTATTTCCGATGTGTTCTTAGGAATGAAGAATGGACTGTACAGAGAGTAAATAATATTTATTTATAAAATCTTACCCATTTGTTTCTCAAGGGCATTTGTAGAGAAAAAGAATTACTAGAATAGGTTTTAGACTTTTGATAAAATGATTTAATAACTACTACACAATCTGCTCAGAACACAGATGTTCACTTGGTTGTGCTAATATAACACAGGCTATTTACAGAACTCACATTTACTTTAAAAAAAAAAATTAATTACTAAGAGAAGTGACTTGATAGAAAATGTCTATATTTTGGAAGCATATTTAACCTTTATTGAAGACAACGGTACAAGAAATTTATGTTTTTATTTTCTCATAGGCTTTATTTTAGACTTCTAAAAATCTGCTTTAAATCTTTAATCTGGGGGAAAAAAAAAAACAAACAAACAGTATCTGGAGTAGACACGAGCAATACTGCTGTTAGAATTCCAACAGAGTAATGTCTAGGCTGTATTACATCACTTTGATTGGAACACTATTATAAATTTTAAACTGCTCAGCTCTAAGGAAAGTATACAAACAACTATGTCCTAGATGGAAATAAAAAAAATATTTTGACATGTTTGTGAAGCATTCTGAAGATAATTTAGTGTATGTGAAATATTTATGTGTTGATAGTTTTTTTTAACACAAGAATAAAAATACTTCAAGTAAAACAAACGACATTTATTGTCAAAGGAATTGTTAGGTATGTGGATTTTCACTCCACTTAAAATTAAACTCCATAAGGAAATATACAATCTTGTTCTTCCTTTATAACCAGTGTATCTGGGGAAATGCTGTTATTCACAAGCAAAACTTGCTATTTTCTCTTCTAAGTGTGGTGACATAATTTATTCCAGTAAAGACAAGCCCTTTTTCACTAGCAAACACTGGTATGGAGGGAGAAGGAAAATTCAAAATTTCAAGACTTCTTATAGCTTATTTATGTTGTTCAAGGTGGAGATTGAAAACAGATATCCCTTTGCTGTGCAATTCAGTGATTCTTACTTATGAAGAACTATGCCTAGAGCCTGGTAAGAGGCTGGGATACTAAATTTCACCCTATGGTTATCTAAGAGGAATTGTGCTGGTTATCTAAGAGGAATTCTTACACTGACCCTGGGAAGAAAATGGGAACATCAAAGTATGCAGAAGAAGTGAAGAGTGTTAAGGAAAGAGAACATACAGAAACTTGAGATTAGTCTGGAGTATGTGGAGGAAAAAAGGGGTCATTGAGAAAAAGGCATTTTAAGAGTAGAGATTTGATGTTGCATGTGTGGTGGCAAAGCAAACCTCCCTGAAACCTCCATAGTACATTCTGACTAGTTTTTGGAGAACAGAATCAAAGATTTCTGTTAGGAAAACTAACAGAGGAATCATCATCCCCATGAGTTACACAGAAGCCAGAATATGGTGATTAAATGTAATCCAAGAAGCCAAGTACCTAGGAATCTTACAAATCTAGTGCAGGGCTCAGAGCGCATCAAAGACTGTTAAATAAAGGGGTCTGAAGTTGATGTTATTTCAATCTTAGCTGATTGGTAGGTTTCATCAACAGCAAGAACAACAGGAAATGGTATAGTTTTGTGAAAAGATCATTGAACTTACTGTTAAGAGACCAGATTCAGTCCTAGTGTTCCCACCAACAGAGCTGAGTGACTTTAAACCTACTTTCTCTGAACCTGGATTTTCTTGCTTGTACAAAGAAGAGATGTGATTAGAGGGTCTCTAAGATCCCTTAAAATCCTAGTGTTCTCTGACTGTAAGATATACTTACTCTGTGGGCTTTCAGGAGGTGATGTCTGTGGGACTCCAATAATAGGGTATATCCAGCGTATTTCTAGGATTTCTTCACTGTCTAGTCCCAAACCCCTGATTAGAAATTAAATTATTAAGAGTGAATAAAAGCATAAACACTTTCAGTATTAGTATAAAATAACACATTTTTAGTGACCTAATGATACTTTAAACAAAGCTTATAAATTTAAACTTTGGTGGAGAGAAACTAAGTATGAAATAAAAACCATTTTCTGCAGATGCTGATTTTTACAAACATTTCAAACCAAACCCTGGGAAATCATCACTAAGAAAACTGTGGTACAATCATTGCCAGAGCCAAGTTACAACTGAAGACCTCTTTTCCCTACATTCAAAGGTTGGTACAGCAGCTGGCCCTCCACATCTGTGGTTTCTGAATCCACAGATTCAACCAACCATGAACTGAAAGTATTATATAAAAAAAAAAGAAAGAAATTCTGGAAAGTTTAAAAAAAACCCAAAACTTCTATTTACATAGCATTTACATTGTATTAGGCATTATAATAACACAGAGGTGATTTAAGGGCTTCCCAAGTGGTGTTAGTGGTAAAGAATCCGCCTGCCCATTTAGGAGATGCAGGAGACACGAGTTCGATCCCTGGGTATGGAAAATCTCCTGGAGGAGGAAATGGCAACCCACTCCAGTATCCTGGCCTGGAAATCCCATGGACAGAGTAGCCTGGCAGGCTACAGCCCATAGGGTCACAAAAGAGACATGACTGAGCACAACACAGCAGCAGAGTTGTATACCCGTGGTGGATTCATTTTGATATTTGGCAAAACTAATACAATTATGTAAAGTTTAAAAATAAAATAAAATTAAAAAAAAATAAAGTATATGGAAGGATGTGTATGGGTTATATGCAAATTCTATGCCGTTTTATGTAATGGACTTGAGCAGCAATGGATTTTGGTATCCATGGGGGTCTTGGAATCCGTCCCCCAAAGATACTGAGGGATGACTGTATTGGTATTAATATTTACTGATGTGACTAAACTGTGATTAATAAGAGGTAATACAGTTTCCATGGGTTATACTCTAAACTGGATAGGAAATGCACAAAAGAAAAAATGCCGATAAGTATGGGACTTCAGAAAGTAATGGGGAAGGTACTTTTGGAGGCTACCAGTTAAAAAAAAAGGGGGCATTTGTAAAATTATTCAAAGTCCATCAGACACCACCAGGAGGACAGCAATACTAGGAAATGGTTTTGATTGTTGTTGAAAATAGATTTTTCTTATTAAAGATGGAGCATAAGACACAACAGGCAGGACCAGCTTCACCAGCATAGGACTTGTTCAACAGCACAAGAACTCCACACTTGGAATCGCTCATGTTTGTTTAATGTCTTGAAATTCTTAATACTTTTTGAACAACGGCCTCCTCACTTTCATTTTACCCAGATCACGTCTGCAGTCTTGACTGCAGGAGTGGTGAAATCCTGGCAGAATGGACATTAATGAGCCTACAGGAAAGAAGGTTTTGAATGTGAAGAAGAAATATGTACATAAGACAAAGTAAGAATTTCCTTTGAATTAAGGCTTCTAGACCATTATTTAATTAAATTATAAAAGAAGAGAAAACATTTAAATTTTGCATCAGTACTGGAGTCTGCTTACATTTCAGCTAAGCAGAGAGGGGGTAAGTAACATGCACTCTGGCAATGACACAGCACACCCTAGTCGTGGCAGTATTTCATCAGGATGTCATATGCCTGGCACGGTGCCATCACTTGGTGTACATCAGCATAAATCCTATACTTTGCCCAGACAGGCTGATCCAGGTTGTTCTGTAGATATAGACTCAAAAAGGAGGCTTTGTATTTGACTGTATCTGACTGTGATTAATTGATACGATACTTAAGATTGACTTGTTCCTCACTCAGAACTTCAAATCAGCAATGATATATACAATCCCCCTATAACAAATATATTTTCCTCCTCTAACCATATACATATCAATACTTCAGAGAACATAACCTCATGAACTTTACATTGCGTAACATGTAAAAGAAACTGGATCAATCAATGCCAGTCAAAATGAAATCATATTCCTTCAATGTCCTATTTAAATATTACCTTTTCACCTCTGGGTGCAATTCCATAAAATTGTCAATAAACCATCTTTTTCCACTGGCCTTCCTCATTTGAATAAGGACCATTGTTTTTTGTAATTTCATAACCTGGGGCATAAATAACACCTGGATATCCAGAGTCCCTTTAGGAGGCAATGCAATTCCTGTTAAAAAAAAAAAAAAAAAAGTTCTAATGTGGTAAACATTTTAGAAAATAATTTTAACAACGAAAGTAACCTCTCCTTACTGATTATCTAAAATTTTCAAAATCACTCCTGAACAAAAAAATATGATAAATTATAAGTATACTTTACTGGCTTCACTAAATTTCCTCAAATGTCATCAATTTTTTAAAAAACACATTTTATCCTGAGGCAAGAAGCTTCTCCTGAAGAGGACAGAAGAACTGAAGAACTGTTGATAGTTTTAGCTTAAGTTTCCCAGAGTGACAAAAAACCATAAAACCTATGAGCCTTTATAAGTCTTACTGTATTTTACATAAGACACAGTACAGCAATTCTGACCTTTAAGTTTTTTGTGTATTTTTTTTATAGACCATAAGAGTTCCACATTTCTGCCTGGAGCCCCAAAATGGCTACCACTAAGCTGTTTATTTCTCTAACTGATCCATGAAGGAAGCTAAAGTTTATTCATGAAAGAAAGGGGCATCCACCTCAGGTTGTAAAAATCAGAAGACAGAAAAACTGACATTTTCTTACATTATAATGAATTAAAAAAATTTAGCCTTTGCTTTGCATAAGTACTACCTGCAAAAAAAAAACTGTTAGACATGGAGTTTGCTAAGCCCCAACTAGAGAGATGCTGATTTGTTCAGTCTGAGCTGAGGTCTCAAAGCTGCATATTTAAGTAGCAGCTCAAGAGATCTAGAAACAGATGGTCATGAAACTTAGAAAAAACCCCTTTACCAATGGACAAGTATTGAGCGGTTAGAAGATTAGTGAGCTTCTGGCCATTTATAACACTGAAGGTTTCCAAGTGATTGGTGTCTTCTTTTATTGTGAAGAGTAACACTCTTTACAAGAAAATGAAGGATTACTGACTATATATTTTTTAATTCTTTGTTATTAGATTGAAGACATTCAAGGCCATTTTGCGAATACTGTACTAAACTGTAAATAATATCAAAAAAGAAAATAGAAAATGCCCCCTCTACAAAATATTTCAACTCAAAATTCTTATAAATTAAAATTTTTTATTTTTATTCCTTCAGGAAATAAAAATTTTCTAAGGTGTATAATCACACTTAACAATAACCAATAATCAATATGATTACCAATTAGTATTTATTCACTGTTGACTGTATGTCAGGCTCTGTGCTAAGTATTTTTCACATGACATCTCATTTCATTCTCCAAAATCACCACAAATAAGTGTATTATGTTTCTCATTTAAGATGGAGATATTGAGACAATTTGGTTAAACAACTTGCCCAAAGTTCCAATGAAAGACCATGGTGTTTACTAAGATATATGAAAATTTTCTATCTTCAACTTTGTCTTTATAAGTTCTGTATTTTCAATGAATCATTGCATTCAAATAAATAAAAACAGCAAGAGCCAGAATAGGCTAGGATAAAAAGCTGGAATATGATAAAAACAGCAGGGCTGAGTCAAATAAACCATACATGAATCTCCAAGGAAAAGTTTCAAAATGATCATTCACTCTTACAAAAGTATATTACCCATTAGAAATAAACCAGAAATAAATAAAAATAAACTCAGACATTCAGATAGTGTAAGGAGTCAAGACAAAGATACAAACGATACTTGGTTGCTAACATCATGCTTTCTTATAATATTTGAAATTAAAGATAATCCTATAATAAGCCCATTTAATTAAAAATCTAGTAGGCTATTTGTGGCTACAACTTTCCACCAGTCTACAAGTAGAACATCAGTCTACAAGAAGAACTAATACCAGTCTATAAGTAAAACCAATACCAGTCTACAAGTAGAATCACAGTTTCTTATTGAATTAACCATACATTTCTTTATTATTACATGTTTGAATAGTAAGAATTACTATCATGTTAATAAACTTCCAAGAAATGACTGAAACTCAGCATTGATAAGAACTTTGGGAATTTATCAGATTCATTCCGTGTCTCATAAATAATTTTTATTTCCTTTGGTTTTCCCATTGCAATACTTTGAGCAGAGACAGGAAAGCCATCCACATTTCTATCTTATAAAGAATCTGACTCATGTTTCCTTCTAAGATCTATATGTTTTCATCCTTATAGTTAAATATTCAATCCATTTGTAATTTATCCATGTGTAAGGGATGAAGAATGCATTCAAGGTTGTTGATTTTCTGTATGAGACTAGTTATCCAAATATTGCATACTATTGCTTATACATGGAATCCAGAAAAATGATATGGATGAACTTACTTGCAAAGCAGAAATAAAAACACAAATGTAGAGAACAAACTTATGAATATCAAGGAGAACAGGGTTGGGGTAAATTGGGAAATTGGGAGTGACTTATATACAATAATATGTATAAGATAGATAACTAAGGAGAACTGACTGTATAGCACAGGGAATTCTATTCAGTCTTCTATGGTGACCTAAATAGAAAAGAAATCTAAAAAAGAGGGGGTATATGTATATGTAAAGTTGATTCACTTTGCTGTACACCCAAAACTAAGACAACATTGTAAAGCCACTATATTCCAATAAAAACTAAAACAAAAAGTTCAGTGATTGGAAATGCCACCTTCATGGCCTTTTCGTATATATTTAGGTCTTTTTCTGCAGTCCCTAGGTTTCTCATCATGTGTAAGTACCATGTTGTTTTAACTATAGATGCTTTATTTTCTGCTAGGACTAACTGTCTCCTCCTTCAGCTCATTAAAACAATTTTTTTTTTTCAAATTTCAAAGGAATAGTTAACTCCAAGAAGGGGATGGCCTGGCAAGCAGTACTTTTAATGGGATCATCTTACATTTACACTTTAGGGATAATAGCCATTTTTGTCCATTCATGATGGATTCAAGATCAACGATAGGGCCTTTATTTTTTCATTTGAGCATTATATTAGGTGCTTCTAGGTTCTTGGAACAGGTTTTCAGCCAGTCTTAGTTTTTGGTGTTGCTAGAGGCTCATTTCAATATCTACATATGTGTTTAGCAGGAAGCTGGGAGAAACCACATCAGTTGTTTCTATCATCTGACTGGGAAATCTAATTGTATGATGATTACTACATTCAGTTGATTACACAATCTAATAAAATGTATTTTGCACTCAAAACATTTTCTAAGCTGATCTTTTGGTGTTTTACTTTATTTCCATACAGTAACTACACAAACTAACTACAGTGATTTACCTTTTTCTATTACAGTTACCATTTTAGGGGTTCAAAACCCTAATAATCATTTTGGGGAAAATGTGCATATTTTATTACATATAAGTGATTTTATGTACTTTATGAGAGAGGTATACATTATTTACAGAATTTTTGAAACCCTGATAAAATATTATGCTTAGCATCTGAGAAATATTGAAAAGAATGGCATTCATTGTATTATCACTATTACTGTTTTGCTTTTGAAATCTGCTATGGCCTACTTGCAATTAGCTTTCAAATTTTATTCAGTGTATTTTAATTCCGCTATTTTGACTGCTCTTTAGATTAAAGGTAATAGAAATATTTATGCACTGATCTCTAATTTGAAATATAGGAGCTGTATAATGCTTTAATGGCTATGAGGTTTCCTGCCTTCTTAGAAGAAAATCTTCTCAAGAGTGTAAAGTGAACATAATCCTCATTTTAGTAATGAAAGTATTTCATCTTGGGAGATTAATTTTTAATCACTTTAGTGGTATTACACTATTACTCTCTACAACATAATTTCTAACATTTAGCATGGAATTAGAAATAGCCCATGTCAGGAAATCAGAGACACTTAAACATGTTGTTGTTTAGTTGCTAAAGTCGTGTCTGACCCCATGGACTGTAGCCCGCCAGGCTCCTCTGTCCAGGGGATTTCCCAGGCAAGAATACTGAGTGGGTTGACATTTCCTTCTCCACAGGATCTTCGTGACCCAGGGATTGAACCTGGGTCTCCTACACTGGCAGGTGGGTTCCTGACCCCTGAGCTACCAAAGAAGTCTGTATTTAAACATACTAGCATCCTAAATGATAACTATTGCTTTTGTTATAGTGGTTTATTTAATTTATTTATTTATACTTTTGTCAAATGTCTATTTTTTTAAACTGAAGTACAGTTGATTTACAATATCATGTTAATTTCAAGTATACAGCAAAGCGATTCAGTTATATGTATAAATGTATATCTATCTATCTATCTATCTATCTATGGGGCTTCCCAGGTAGAGCTAGTGGTAAAGAACCTGCCTGCCAATGCAAGTGATGTAAGAGGTGCAGGTTCCATCCCCAGGTTGTGAAGATCCCCTGGAAGAGGGCATGGCAATCCACTCCGGTATTCTTGCCTAGAGAATCCTATGGACAGAGGAGCCTGGCGGGCTATAGTCACAGAGTCACAAAGAGTCAGATATGACTGAGGTGACTTAGCACACACATATATATTTATGTTTTTTTTTTCAATTCTATTCCATTAGTTTATTACAAGATATTGAATAGAGCTCCCTGTGCTATACAGAAGGATCTTGTTTATTTTATATATGGCAGTGTATGTTTGTTAAGTCTATAGTCCTAATTTATCCCTTCTGGAGAAGGGAATGGCAAACCACTGCAGAATTCTTGCCTTGAGAACACCATGAACAGTATGAAAAGACAAAAAGATAGGATGGACAGGGAGGTCTGGCGTGCTACAGTCCCTGGGGTTGCAGAGAGTCGGACATGACTGAGCAACTTAACTAAACTTAATTTATCACTTCCCCATCTTCCACTTTCATCTTCCACATCAAGGAAGATGTCACCTTGCTTATTTAACTTGTTTGCAGAGTATATCATGTGAAATGCCAAGCTGGATGAAGCATAAGCTGGAATCAAGATTGCCCAGAGAAATATCAATAACCTCAGATATGCAGATGACACCATCCTTATTGCAGAAAGTGAAGAGGAACTGAAGAGCTTCTTGATGAAAGTGAAAGAGAAGAGTGAAAAAGCTGGCTTAAAACTCAACATTCAAAAAACTAAGATCATGGCATCTGGTCCCATCACTTCATTGCAAATAGATGGAGAAACAATGGAAACAGTGACAGACTTTATCTTCTTGGGCTCCAAAATCACTGCAGATGGTGACTGTAGCCATGAAATTAAAAGATTCTTGTCCCTTGGAAGAAAAGCTATAACCAACCTAGACAGCATATTAAAAAGCAGAGACATTTGGCGACAAAGATCCATCTAGTCAAGGCTATGGTTTTTCCAGTAGTCATGTATAGATGTGAGAGCTGGATCATAAAGAAGGCTGAGTGTTGAAGAAAATTGATGCTTTTGAACTGTGGTGTTGGAGAAGACTCTTGAGACTCACTTGGACTGCAAGGAGATCTAAGCAGTCAATCCTAAAGGAAATCAATCCTGAATATTCATTGGAAGGACTGATGCTGAAGCTCCAATACTTTGGCCACCTGATGCAAAGGGTCAACTCATTAGAAAAGACCCTGATACTGGGTAAGACTGAAGGCAGGAGGAGAAGGGGATGACAGAGGATGAGATGGTGAGATAGTATCACTGACTCAATGGACATAAGTTTGAGCAAGCTCTGGGAGATGGTGAAGGACAGGGAACCCTGGCACACTGCAGTCCATGGGGTTGCAAAGAGATGGACACAACTTAGGGACTGAAGAACAACAAGAACATCATCTTCCACTTTGGAAACCGTAAGTCTGTGTTCTATGTCTGTGAGTTTGTTTTTGTTTTGTAAATAAGTTCATCTGTACTATGTTTTTTTAGATTCCACATGTAAGTGATATCATATGATACTTATCTTTGCCTAATTTACTTTCCTCAGTATGAGAATCTCTAGGTCCATTCATGTTGCTACTATTAGTGATGTATTTTAAAGAAGAATGTAATTTTTCATTTTTAAAATATCAAGTCATCAAGAACATGGCTTTTCATTAACTACTTTCACACATGAAATCTGTGTACTTTTTACTTGAATATATTTTCAATAACTGACTTATTAATAATCTTAAAATTATCACTAAAAAACAGAAGAGAATGATAAATGTGGAGAAGAGTTCTTTCATTGATTCTTCAACTAGTATAGGCTGAGTTATGTCCTCCTCCTCAACTCATATCTTGAATGCCCAATTGCCAGTATCTCAAATGTAATTGTATTCAAAGATGAGGCCTTTAAAAAGATGGTTAAGTTAAAATAAGACTGTTAAGGTAGGCTCTAATGAAATCTGACTGGTGTCCTTTAAAAAAAAGAGAATTTTGACAAACAGACGCACAACATGGATGCTCAACACACACAGGAAAGACCACGTAAGGACACCATGAGAAGGCAACCATCTACAAGCCAAGTAGAGATACCATGTGTGTGCTTAGTCACTCAGTCATGTCTGACTCTTTGTGACCTCATGGACTGTAGCCATACCTTAGAAGGAATAAAATATCCTGGGTCCCTTGATTTTGAACTCCCAGCCTCCAGAAATGTGAAAAAATGATTTTATTTTGTTTAATCCTCCCAGAATGGGATTTTGTTGTTACAGCCCTAGCAAACTAATACATGAAATTATATTTCCTTCTATGTTATCTCAGAGGCTGAGGCATAGGATGCCACTGAACTTGCTTGGAGAATTTCTAATTCCAGGGTCACAAAGAGTCAGACATGACTGAGAACGCATGCATGCATATTCTCCCACAAACTTCCCTCGCATTCAGGCTACCATATAGTATCGAGCAGGGTCCAGTGGCATGTGAACTATGCTGATAGGCACAATCCCACAAGCACTGTTACAGAGAAGAAAAAGGAAAGAGCTGGAGAGCTCTGCATAGTTGGCCAGATGTGGGAGTCAGTGAACAAGTAGAAGCTTAGCCGTAAGAACAGAAAGAGTTTTTCTAATGTAATGGTGAGAGAGGCAAGGCACATAGATAAAAATAACATCAGGCTGGCCAATGTAATGGAAAAAACAGACAATTAGATTCTGATTTGACTCTATATTCTTTTTGAAATAGAAAGAATATCAGATGAAAGAAGGAAAGGAAATGTTGAATGTCAGTAGTAGTCACCAGGTTTCAATTCACTGTAGGAAATTTTACTAAAGGAAAAGAATATCTCATCAAAAGTTCATCATTCACTCACAATTTACTGATTTCTCTGTCTCTATCTATCCATCTCTATATCATCAAATTCTATAAATCCTAAGAAGAACTTAGTTCTCTCTCTGTTAGAATATTTATCTTTATTTCTGAAGCAAGAAAATTACATAAAATGACAGAAAGGAATGGTATTGTGTACCTCGGGCTCCATTTTACAAGACCAGACCTTACAAAGTATTTTAATAAGTTCAGTTTTCATTTCTTTCATAGAAATATTTTACTGGTAGAAGGTCTAAATGTCAGGTTATAGAGATTTTTTTTTTTCTGAAGGGCAGGTATCTTTGCATAATAAAATCTATAGCTTTGTGTTTTACAATCAAATCAGTAGCTTAATTAACTAGCTTACAGATCCACCTGCTTTATGCTAAAAATCACAACAACAATTCTCTGTGATTGGAACCTGAGTTCATCTGTGTGGAAATTGGTCATGTGACATAATAGGAAGGAAAATTTTACAAAAAAATGTAAAATTATTCTCAGCTGCTAACATAATTTAATAAAAATTCATGACAGTTATCCAGAGACCTGGTCATGCTTTATGTCAGGCAGTAGCACACATTAAATGCTGTTAAACACTGAGTTCTTAAAGACATTTTCCAACTCACAAACAGCAACATTAATTTCAAATACACATTATTTCTGCAAATAACATTTTTAGTATTGACTGCCAAACTGAGAGAGTTGACTTAGGCAGGTTGATAAGGAGTCCAAGCCTAAGGCCCCTTTAAGGAGGAGGTAAACATTCTTTCTTTTAAACATTTTTTTGCCTTAGACAAGTAGGCCTCGTTGGCAGCAGTATCTCTTGTTCAACAACATGCATTTTTTTTTTTTTTTTTTTAGCTTTGGGTGTATATTATGGGAGAAGGTCTGGGTAAGAACTTCCACAGCCTTGAGCTCTGGGTTAACCTGTTCTCTCTGGCTAATCTTGTGCTGATGTCATCCCAGGATGTATGTTATGGGAAAGGGTCTGGGCAAAATTCTCACAGCCTTGAGGTATTTTTGTATCTATTCTCAGCAGCTAGTTGAGAAGTATATAAGGCCCCACTTAAACTAGTGAGGTGGGTACTCTCCTGCCCCCTTCTGATGTTTATGTCAGAGCTTTTTCTGTCACTTTCACTTTAAATAAAATCTGCACAAAGCTCTTGAGTAACTGAGACTGTCTTTGGTCCCAGAGTTTAATCTCCTTTGGAGACCACGAATCTAGTGGCACTGCTTACTGTTAGCTATCATCTTGGGGGCTTGTCCGGGATCCCAAGACAAGGTGTAAGTTTTCATCTATCAAAACTACATGATATATGTTAACTAAAATCAACATGAGGCATAGCAATTGTCTCTTGTAAGGAAACAAACATACATGTATTTGTTTCTAAATGCTTACTTAGCTCTGATTGTTAGCAATCACATAAACATAAATGATCCATATTTTATCTTTTAAAAAGTAGATATTATAGGTATCAAGCACAGTATATATATATATATATATATATCATTATCTTTCTGATTATTCTCTCATATTATGATATAATCCTTATTCATTACAAAAATATTTGAGATAATTATAAACATGAGGTTGTAAGAAAGGAAAGTATCCTTTACTCAGTTATTACCATGGTAACATTTTGTAAAACTGTAAAACAACACAAAATCTAAAATATTAACATTGAAACAGTTAAGATACAGAAGTTTCATTACCACAAGGATCCTTCCGGTTGGCCTTTTATACACACCCCCACCTCATCTCCTACTCTAACCCTGAATCATTATAGCACTATTCTCCATTTTTAAAGTTTTGTGACATTGGGAATATTTTATAAATGAAATCACATAGTATATACATTTAGAGGTTGGCTTTTTCACCCAGAATAATTTCCTGGATATTCAATCAAGTTGTTGCATTTATCAATGCTTCGTCCATTCTGGTGCTGAATACTACTTGGTGGTCTCAGGTGGCACAAGTGGTAAAGAACTCACTCATCCATGCAGGAGACATAAGAGACACGGGTTCGATCTCTGAGTTGGGAAGATCCCTGGAGGAGGGCATAGCAAACCACTCCAATATTCTTGTCTGGAGAAACCCATGGACAGAGGAGCCTGGCGGGCCAGAGTCCATAGGGTCACAAAGGGTCAGACATGACAGCAACTGAGCACATAGATAAACCACCACTTGTTTAACTATTTACCTGTAGAAGGGCATCTAAGTTATTTTCAGATTTGGGGTACTACAAAGAGATCTGCTATAAACATCCATGCCCATATTTTCATGTGACATAAATTTAGACTTTTCTGGGATAAATACTCATGAGTGTAACTGTTGGATGGTAGGGTAGTTGCATGTTTACTTTGATAAGAAACACCCAAACAATGTTCCAGAGTGGCTTACCCTTTCACATTCCCCTCAGCAATGTATGAGTCATCCAGTCTCTTGATATCCTTCCTAGCATTTGATGCTGCCCTTATTTTTTATTTTAGCCATTCTGATAAGTCTGTAGTGAAATCTCTTTGTGTTTTGATTTGGCATTTCTCTAAAGACTAATGATGTTGAACACCTTTTCATGTGCTTGCAACCATTAATATATTTTCTCTGGTGTAATGCTTATTCATATTCTCTGCTCATTTTCTAAAAATTGTGTTTTTATTAGTGACTTTTCAGTATGCTTTATACATTCTAGATATTAACCTTTTGTCACATATGAAGTTTGCAAACATTTTCTCCCAGTTTATAGCTTTCCACTTTATCATCTTCTCATGGTCTTTTATGAGCAAGATATATTAGTTTGATGTTCAACTTATTAATTTTTCCTCTTATGCAATTTGTTATTGGTTAAAAGTAAGAGCTATTTACTTAGCACTGTGTAAATTTTTGCCAAAAGTGTGAGCATTTTGATAGAAATTGCATGAAACCTATAAATCACATAAGATAGAACTGACATCTTTACCATACTGAGTCTTCCAATTCCTGAACAGAGCGTATCTCTCTGTTTATTTAAATGTCATTTGATTTTGTCATTTCAAGCATACAAATCCTATATGTGCTTTGTTAGATTTACTTCTAAGTAGTGTTCTTGCCTGGAGAATCCCAGGGATGGGGGAGCCTGGTGGGCTGCCATCTATGGGGTCACACAGAATCGGACACGACTGAAGTGACTTAGCAGCAGCAGCAGCAGTTTACTTATTTGGAGAGATTATAAATAATATTAGATTTAAATTTCAGTTTCCATATATTCAGTGATTGATTTTTTGTGTTTTTCTTATTTATCATGACCTTGCTGAATTTACTTAATACTTCTAACAAGCTTTTTCTTAAAAAAAGATTCCTAGGATTTTCTGGTAATCACGTGATATGAAAATAAGGACAGTTCAATTTCTTTCTTTCATTCTTTTTGTCTTTCATTTTCTTTGCTTGTCTTATTGCACTGGCTTGGACTTCCAACAGCACAATAAATAAGTGCTGCGAGTAACATCTTTGTGTTGCTGCTTGTTCTAGAGAGAAACTATTCAGTGTTTCACAACTGAAGGTGACATTAGCTGTAGTTTTACCATGTAAGCTCTTTGTCAGGTAGAGGAAGTTCCCTTTTAATCCTAGGTTGTAAAGAGTTTTATAAGACATTGATCATATTTTTACTCTAAAGCTTTTTCTGTATTGGTAGACTGGAGATTTCTTTTTTCCTTTAGTCTTTTTAGCAGGGAAATTTCAAATGCTGAACCATCCTTTCAGTTCAGTTCAGTTCAGTTCAGTCGCTCAGTCGTGTCTGACTCTTTGCGACCCCATAAAAGGCAGCACATCAGACCTCTCTGTCCATCACCAACTTCTGGAGTTTACCCAAACTCATGTCCATTGAGTCAGAGATGGCATCCAACCATCTCATCCTCTGTCATCCCCTTCTCCTCATGCCCTCAATTTTTCCCAGCATCAGGGTCTTTTCAAAAGAGTCAGCTCTTCCCATCAGGTGGCCAAAGTATTGGAGTTTAAGCCTCAACATCAGTCCTTCCAATGAACACCCAGGACTGGTCTCCTTTAGGATGGACTGGTTGGATTTCCTTGCAGTCCAAGGGACTTGCAAGAGTCTTCTCCAACACCACAGTTCAAAAGCATCAATTCTTCTGTGCTCAGATTTCTTTATAGTCCAACTCTCACATCCATACATGACTACTGGAAAAACCAGAGCCTTGACTAGATGGACCTTTGTTGACAAAGTAATGTCTCTGCTTTTTAATATGCTGTCTAGGTTGGTCATAACTTTCCTTCCAAGAAGTAAGCATCTTTTAATTTCATGGCACAATAGACATCTGCAGTGATTTTGGAGCCCAGAAAAATAAAGTCAGCCACTGTTTCCACTGTTTCCCCATCTATTTGCCATGAAGTGATAGGACTGGATGCCATGATCTTAGTTTTCTGAATGTTGAGTTTTAAGCCAACTTTTTCACTCTCCTCTTTCACTTTCACTTTCATCAAGAAGCTCTTTGTCTTTATGTTTGGAATAAATGACATCTGCCCATGGATATATTTTTGTTATATAATTGCGGGGGACCAGCCCCGGCTGAACCAGGGTATTCGAAGGAGAGACGGCGTAGGCGAAGATCAGGAAACAATTGCTTAATTAAACATTAATTAAGGATATAAAGAGTAATAGAATGAGGATAGCTCAGTAGGAAAATTCAGTGGAGAAAAGAGGCTGAGATAAGGATAGCTCAGTGAGGAAATTCAGTGTAGAAAAGAGGCTGAATAATTCAGCCAGAAGGTAAGAGAAAGAACGACATGGTGAGACCAAGTTTCGGTGAACAAGGCCCGTACTTTATTTTTCAAAGTAGTTTTTATACCTTAAGTTATGCACAGAGGATAATGGGGGAAGGGGTAGAGTCTTGCAGCAAACCAGGCTTTCTTCCTGCAAACTTATCATATGCAAAAGCTTAGGTGATTTGCATCATCTTCTGGCCCGGAGGCCTGTTAACATTTTAAGACCTTTTCTTCAGAAAACTTATTTTTCTCTAAAGGTGATTGGTCAGGAGCCACCCTCCAAAAGCATTAGATAAAGTGCATTCCTACAGAGCAAAGGTGTGGTGGGCTACAACAAGAAAAAGAATTAACTCAAGGGTCCCAGGTTACAAACATTAAAGCTACTACTTACACCAATTATATTAATCAATACACTGCCAGGGACACAGCAGGTAAGGGATATGGAAACTTAGCAGCAAACATTGGCCCAACAAGTGAAAATCCCTTCACCAATACAATTTCTAATCAATCTTTTAAATACTCAAAAGAATCTGTGTTTAGACAGTTTAGAACATCTCCTGCCTCTCACAGTTGGGAGGCTCTGAACAATCACATGTGGCCGGAAAAACCTATTCAGGCAGGCTAGAGGATTTCCAAAGGAGTTTGTAGGTTAAACACTGTCACACCCAGGAATTATTAACTGGAGCTGTAAGCTAACTCTATTTTCAGAGAGGTAGTGGGGGACAGCCCCCCGTAAAGTCAGAGGTGTAGGTGAAAGCACAAAGCAGAAAGTAGGCAGACTCTGGTTTTGGGGGTAGATTGCTTGAGAATTTCCAGGGAGACTCCTGAGGCTTGATCCCGCCTTTGCGTATGCCAAGCCTCCTTCCTCATGACCTTTGTCATGGGTGGAGTTCCTCACGCTGGCTACCGGCAGTGATAGAATTCCAGTTGAGCTATTCCAGATCCTGAAAAGTGCTGCACTCAATATGCAATATGCACTCAATATGCAATATGCCGGCTCCCGGCATATAATGATGGGTTCAATTTATTAATATTTTGTAGAAGATCTTTGTGTTTAATTTCATGAATACTATTAGTCTGTAGCTTTATTTAACTGTGACGTGTTTCTGGTTTTTGTATCAGAGTAATGCTGTCCTCATAGAGTAAGTTGGAAAGTGGTTTTTTCCTCTTCTCTATCTTAGAAGAATTTGAGGAAGATTGGTGTTAATTCCTCGTTAAATGTTTGGTAGAATTTGCCAGTGAGGTCACTGGCCTAAAGATTTCACCTTGGAAGCCTCTCAATTATTAATTCAATTTCTTTAATAGAGTACTACTCATACTATCTATTTCATTTTTGGTGTGTGTCCGTGCTAAATCACTTCAGTCGTGTCCGACTTTTGTGACCCTATAGGCTGTAGCCCTCCAGGCTCTTCTCTCCATGGGATTCTCTAGGCAAGAATACTGGAGTGGGTTATCATTTCCTTCTCCAGGTGATCTTCCTGACCCAGGGATTGAACCTGCGTCTCTTATGTCTCCTGCATTGGCAGGTGGGCTCTTTACTACTAGCACCAGCTTGGAAACCGCATTTCATCTTTGGTAGGTTTGGTAGTTTGGAATTTACTAGAAATGGATCAATTTCTCCTAAGTTGATGAATTTATGTGTTTATAGTTTACAATGCTGCCTTATTTTTCTAATACCTTAAGTTATCAGTAGTGATGTTGCCATGGGTTACTTGAACATATTTTAGATTCTAATTAATTTATAGTGTTTTTGAGTCCATCATTTCATATAATTTTCTTAGGTATTTAAAATGACAATTCAATATACATATGCAACTTCTTAGTTTCCACAGGTATCAATGTTTAATTTGAATGAAATGTATATAACTAATATTTAAAATGTACCCAGGATTTGTTTTATTCAGGTATGGTGAAACACACAAGCTTCCAATGTGGTGTAATGGTAAAGAATCCACCTGCTAATGCAGGAGATGCAGGTTTGATCCCTGTGTTGAGAAGATCCCCTGGAGGAGGAAATGGCAATCCACTCTAGTATTCTTGCCTGGGAAATCCCCTGGACAGAGGAGCCTGGTGGGCTACAGTCCATGGGGTTGCAAAGAGTTGGACATGACGGCGACTGAACAGCAGCAGCGGCGTGATGGGACATGCAGACACTGAAATGACTGTCATGAAGGAAGAAGTTTTAAAGTCACCTATCCCTAGGAACAGGAAGCATGGCATGCCATGCAGGGCCACATGGGGAATCATCAGAATAAGTCATGGGTGAGGGAATGACCAAGAGTCTTTATTGTGTTTATCATAGGGAGTAAACAGCAAGAAAGATAAACAGGCCAAGCAGGTTTAGGATAGAGGATATTTTCCTTACAATAGACCACAGATTCTACAAGATGATGTGGCCAAGTTTTAGGATTTGGAAAGGAGTCACAGTTGTGTTTAAAAAAAAAAAAGGTGGGGGATATACACTGCCATTGGAGATATGAATATTGAGAATGAGGGATGACCTGGAACAACAGGTGTTCACAGGGTAACGGATATTAAGAAGGATAAATATATACTTATATACTTCCTAATGAAGGAAAGATAGTTGGTGGTGGTAAGATCTCATACTCATACTATGGGGATGAGACTTCAGAGGTAGAAAAGAATGGATAACTTAGTAAATATGCATTACATGTAAGGATTTCATAATGGCTTGAAAATAATCCACTAACTATTCGACATTCTCTAAATACCTAGACTGAAGTATATAAACATATACTTTACTATATACATGCTTATTATTCTCAAAATTCAGCTCTCACAAATAAACTAATGCCCAGTGCTGAGTTTGTTAACGTACTCAGGAATTAAGCATTTGTCTGGAAGACAAATGTCTTAGCATCTGTATTTTCCTCCTATCAGTTTCTTCCTGATAAGAAGTTGTGATAAAGATCCCAGAAACATTTATATTTGATAATAAGATAAATGCCAAAGATGGCATCCTTTGTTGTTATTGAGGGGTTAGGGATTTTAGAACATGCCACTTGCTACAGGAAAGGCAATCCATTAGAGCTATAAGAATTCAGGAAGAATACAAGTGGCAAAAGGTAATGAATAGCTGTGCCTGGTCAAAATGAGGAAATCCTAGAAGGGATGTTTTCCTAAAATGTATTCATCATATCCCTTTTATGAGATAACTGAAAAAACAGAAATCTAATCCTTTTGTAAAATTAAATTTTGACTTGCCCACAGAGCTGGTGACAGTAGAGATTTGATTGTGTACTTCTTTCCTACTTATGGAGACCATCACAACTTACATCCATTTGATTTTACTTTTAGACTTAAAGATAAATAGGGGTGTCAGCTAAAAGAAGAAGAAGAATAAATGATAACAATTTCAATTCATGTGTAATTGGATTTTTGACATATCAAGATAGAGCCCTGATTACATTTGACAGATGCATATTGATTTTCATTTTAAACTCTTCTTAACCAAGGTTATTTCTGGAATTTTTTGCTTTAAATTAAACAAAGGTTTGGAGTGATAGAAGATTTTAATTAACTTCACTGACAATGTAACGCCTACCCTGCAACTGGAGTCTGATATTATCTTTCATATATTTTATATTTCATATAAAACAAACATAATATGTGATTTCATATTTATGGAGCATAAAGCAGGAATTTTATTCTTTATAATGGCTTCCCCATTGGCTCTAGTGATAAAGAATCCACCTGCCAATGCAAGAGACTCAAGAGATGTGGGTTCAATCCCTGGGTTGGGAAGATCCCCTGGAGAAGGGCATGGCGACCCACTCCAGTACTCTTGTCTGGAGAATCCCATGGACAGAGGAGCCTGGTGGGCTATAGCCCATGGGGTTGCAAAGAGTTGGGCATGTCTGAGCACACATAAACAGGTCATATGACTTAAGACATGTTTTCACATATCAGAGTCTAAGAATTAAAAATGCAAAGTCTAAAAAACTGCATAGTTTCTCAAAAGTGACTCAAGTGTGCTGAAGTTGTCACCACTGTG
Organism: Bos indicus; assembly: GCF_029378745.1. Classification (NCBI taxonomy): domain Eukaryota; kingdom Metazoa; phylum Chordata; class Mammalia; order Artiodactyla; family Bovidae; genus Bos; species Bos indicus. Next base: position 114,802,555 of record NC_091789.1, read on the forward strand.
ACATCTCTTCACACTTTATAGTTTCCATCTCTTGAGGCTCTTGCACAGAAGCTAACATACCTATGTTTTTCCATACCATGGATTTTGTGCCAGTGACCTTTAATAGTCTTAGCTTGATTTCTTCTCTATCTCATGCATGTGAATAAATGTCCAATTTTAAGCATGTTTTATTATGTTTCCCCTAAGACAGGCACTTGATACTTGATTCCAACATCATAAAAACATTATAAGATTACTAAAATGTGAAAGAGTATATTTCATTTACAAAACAAAATTTCACTAACTTATATACTGTTGTCTTTCAAAAGTAGTATAAAAGTATATAATTGACCTTTCATTTTACTTTTGAGCACTTTTATTCTAAATTTTTATTTTTATGCCTTTTCTTGTTTAGTTGCTAAGTCGTGTCCTACTCTTTCAACCCCTTGGACCGTAGACTACCAGGCTCTCTGTCTATGGGATTCTTCAGGCAAAAATATTGGAGTGGGTTGTCATTTCCTTCTCCAGGGTATCTTTCCAACTCAGGGATCGAACCTGGGTCTCCTGCATTGCAGGCCGATTCTTTACCAACTGAGCTATGAGGGAAGCCCTTATGCCTTTTATAGCATATAAGATAAAAAGGGTTCCTTTTTTTTAAGAGAAAGTATTTTAAACTTAGCATCGAAATTAGCATAATTGTTCCAAAAGCAAACTTATATAGATCATTTTTTATTAATGTCACCAACACAGAGTGATAGAATCTTTGAGTTCTAATTTAATGGTTCTCATCTATAATCTCCTAGTGAATGTAGCAACATTATGTGAGAAGTCTATGGGAGATGGCCTCTCAGCAATCATTTGAACCCATCATCTGATGCCAGTGAAGTGCCAGTGAAGTTGCTCAGTCGTGTCTGACTCTTTGCGATACCATGGACTGTAGCCTACCAGGCTCCTTCATCCATGGAATTTTTCAGGCAAGAGTACTGGAGTGGGTTGCCATTTCCTCCTCCAGGGCATCTTCCCGACTTGGGGATTAAACCCAGATCTCCCACATTGCAGGCAGACGCTTTACCATCTGAGCTACCAGGGAAGCCCATCATCTGATAAGGAGTCCCTATTTGATGAGGAGTTTCCATTTCTTATGGTACTCAGTTCCTTCGTGAAACAAAATTAGATCGTTTTTCCTTGTTTGAGCCCCTAGTTCCACTGCTTAGAACTATCAGTCTCTGGATGAAGCTCTGCTCTAGAGTTGTCTAATTATTTATCAGATACTTGTTACCTATTTCCTGAGCTATGACAAAAGATCCTTCATCAAGAAATATTCATATAAAGAAGTAATCTATATTCTAACATCTTACTAGACAGCATGTTTAATATACTCAAATTATCCAGGTATAATTTAATTATTGCATAATATTTCACAGCAATTACCTATATTCTTATACTTGAGAAAAGCACTTTATTATTATGGCTGAAAATTATTTTGCATTTGTAGATATCTTGCTACAAAAGATGTTATCAAGAATGAAGTAGGCCAAACCCAAAAGTGTGCTTCCAAGCCACACAGCATGTTATTCAATTTATGCTGATGCTTTGAACCCCATGTGAGACATTCTAATTTCCTCAATATTGTGTCTTGAAGACCACAGTCAAACATTGTAGAATACTGAGATTAATTATACAGTTGGCATTCTAGCATGCTGGCTTTCTCTTCCTGTTTATCATAATACACAAATTTGTTAAATATTCTATGGTTTTACATAAGACACAGATGATATGGACTTGACTAATACTCTATCAGTAATTTATTATAGCCATCAATGCAGGTTAATTTGTGCATTCACTTTATCCCTTCGGTAAGGACTTTTCCAGTTACTCTATTCAAAATTGCACCTCCAACACTATTACTGTCCTTATTGCCTTCTTCTGCCTATTTTCTCCCCCAGTCCTATTTTATCACTATCTGTCTCTCTCCATGAGCATGTAAATTCCAGGAACACAGAGATTTTTGTCAGTCTGGCTCCCTGCAATAGCCACAGAACTTAGAACAGGATCTTAGCATATGGTAGTTCTTAATAAATATTAGTAACTAAGTGGCCTGAGCAAGGAACCATTCTGGTTGCTGGGGTTACTGTAGGAAATGAGACAGAAAATATCCTGCACATCAGGGTACTTCACTTCTAGTGGAGAAAAAGAAGAGTAATAGATAGGTAACTGTTACATAATGCATTTCAAGTTAATTATTTAGGGAGAGAGAATTAGCAGAGAGTGCTTTCAGAGAAAATGTCTCCAAAGAAGTGACATTTAATGGAGGCTTCAAGGATTTACAGAAAGTTAAATAAGAATTTGGGTGAGAGTGTTCCAAGCAGAAGGGTAAGCAATGTAAAAGCTTAAATAGGAATTGGTTCAGAACGTTGATGTAGTCATTAGCTCATTGAAGGGTGGGGGAGAGTAGAGATGGTGAGATCAGAAGGAAAAGCATGGATTGCCTAATGGTGGGGGGTGGGGGGGCGGTTTCTGACCTCACTTCCTAATGGGGAACTGGAAAACACGGGAAGGATTAAATAGCATAGTGATACGATCTAATTTATATTTTATAAGAAATCATTCTGACTTCTCTTTGGAGGTCAGAAAATAGGTATAAGACTGAAATACAGGAAGCAGTTGCAATAGTCCAGGTAGTGTAGTCTAGGGTGAAAGTGGTGGAGGTGGTAAAACATGATCGGAAATGGGATATATTTTTATGGCTTTGCTATCAGTATTTACTCATGGGCTGGAAATTTGCAATGAGAAAATAAAAGGAATAAAGTATGATACCTAGCTAGTGAAGTACAAGCTGGAATCAAGATCGCTGGGGGAAGTATTAGTAACCTCAGATACATAGAAGACACCATCCTTATGGCACAGAGTGAAGAATTAAAGAGCCTCTTGATGCAAGTGAAAGAGGAGAGTGACAAAGTTAGCTTAAAACTCAACATTCAGAAAACTAAGATCATGGTAGTTGGCCCCATCACTTCATGGAAAATAGATGGGGAAACAGTGAGAGACTTTATTTTTTTGGGTTCCAAAATCACTGCAGATGGTGACTGCAGCCATGAAATTAAAAGACACTTGCTCCTTGGAAGAAAAACTATAACAAACCTAGACAGCATATTAAAAAGCAGAGACATTACTTTGCTCACAAAGGTCCATCCAGTCAAAGCTATGGTTTTTCCAGTGGTCATGTATGGATGTGAGAGTTGGACTATAAAGAAAGCTGAGCACCAAAGAATTGATGTTTTGAACTGTGGTGTTGGAGAAGACTCTCGAGAGTCCCTTGGAATGCAAGTAGATCCAATCAGTCAATCCTAAAGGAAATCAGTCCTGAATATTCATTGGAAGGACTGATGTTGAAGCTGAAGCTCTAACACTTTGGTCACCTGATGCGAAGAACTGACTCACTGGAAAAGACTCTGATGCTAGGAATGATTGAAGGCAGGAGGAAAAGGGGACAAGAGAGGATGAGATGGTTGGATGCCATCACCAACTCGATAGGCATGAGTTTGAGCAAGCTCCAGGAGTTGGTGATGGACAGGGAAGCCTGGCATGCTGCAGTCCATGGGGTCACAGAGTCGGACACGACTGAGTGACTGAACTGAACTGATGATACCTAGATTTTTGGAAAGATAAACCGGATAAATGATGGTGCCATTGACTAAACCAAAAAAAAAAAAAATTATTGGGGGAATAAATTAACATAGGTGATGAGATAAGTATTCAAGAATAATATTTCATAAGAGATACTTAAAAGATATCCATATGAAGATGAAAACAGGCAGCTGAAACTCAGAAGGAAGTTTAGAGATATAGATTAAGAGGTCATGTGTAGATGGTATACACAAGCCTGAAAAAAAAAATTTCCAGGAAGATACTATAACTGGGGAAGAGACTGGACAAAGCCCTAAATGAAGCCAACATCTAGAATTCTAGGAGGAGACAAGAGACAAAAAAGAAGATTCAGAAAGACTGAGCAATGACATGGAAGGAAAACTAAAGCCAAGTGAATGCAATATTTCAAGGAGAAAAAAGTCAACTATGCCAAATGCTACTGAGAGATAAACTGACATAGCACTGACCTACAGATAAAGAAACATGTGAGTTGTGATTTCTGAGATAAAAGCAATTTCAGTCAAATTGTCAAGATTAAATCCTCACTGAAATGAATTTGAGAATTGGAGAAAAAAACAAGTTGAGATATTCTGTACAGGAAGGGAAACCATCAACAAAAAGAAATGGCAACCTAAGGAATAGGAGAAAATATTTGAAAATCATATATCTGATAAGGGATTAATATTCAAAATACATAAAGAATCCATACACTCAATGGAAAAAAAATCCCCAAAACAATCTGCTCACAAAATGGACAGAATATCTGAATAGGTATTTTTGCAAAGAATACATACAGAAGCCAAGTACATAGAAAGATGTTCAACATCATTAATCATCAAGGAAATGCAAATCAAAAACACAATGAAATATAACCTCACGCCTGTTAGAATGGTTATTACAAAAATGACAAGAGATAAGAAGTGCTAGTGAGAATGCAGACAAAAGGGAACCCTGCAAAATGCCCTAAGTGCCCATTGATGAGTGGATAAAGAAAATGTGGGATATGTAGAGTAGCCTTAATAAGGACTGAATTCTTGCCATTTGAAACAATATGGAGTAATCTCAAGTGCATTACACTAGGTAAAATAAGTTAGAGAAAGATAATATCATATGATCTCATGCTGCTGCAGCTAAGTTGCTTTAGTCGTGTCCGACTCTGTGTGACCCCATAGATGGCAGCCCACCAGGCTCCTCTGTCCCTGGGATTCTCCAGGCAAGAACACTGGAGTGGGTTGCCATTTCCTTCTCCAATGCATGAAAGAAAAAAGTGAAAGTGAAGTCGCTCAGTTGTGTCCAACTCTTAGAGACCCCATGGACTGCAGCCTACCAGGCTCCTCCATCCATGGGATTTTCCAGGCAGGAGGAGTACTGGAGTGGGGTGCCATTGCCTTCTCTGGATACATCCATTAAAATGAGCCTACCGGGCTCCTCTGTCCCTGGGATTCTCCAGGCAAGACACTGGAGTGGGTTGCCATTTCCTTCTCCAATGCACGCATGCACGCTAAGTCACTTCAGTAGTGTCCAACTCTGTGAGACCCTATGGACAGCAGCCCACCAGGCTCCGCTGTCCACAGGATTCTCTAGGCAAGAATACTGGGGTGGGTTGCCATTTCCTTCTCCATATGACTTTGTATGTGAGGTCAAAAACAAAAACAAGCTCATAGATACAGAGAAGACTGGTGGTTGTTGGAGACACATGGGGGAGCAAATTGAGGATGGTGGTCAAAAGGCACAAACTTCCAGCTAAATATTAATAATAAATAAGTTATGGGGATGTAATGTACATCATGTTGACTATAGTTAAAAATAACTTACAGTATATTTCAAAGTTTTTAAGCCTTTGGCAACCTGATGCAAAGAGCCAACTCATTGGAAAACACCCCGATGCTGGGAAAGATTGAAGGCAGGAGGAGAAGGGGACAACAGAGGATGAGATGGTTGGATGGCATCACCGACTCAACTGACATGAGTTTGAGCAAGCTCTGGGAGCTAGTGAAGGACAGGGAAGCATGGTGTGCTGCAGTTCATGGAGTTGCAAAGGGTCGAACACAACTGAGCGTCTGAACAACAACAAACAGAGTATATCTTAGAGGCTCTCATCACAAGAAAAATATTTATTTGTAACATTATACTGTGTGATGATAGATGTTAACTAGACTTATTGTGGTGATTTTTTTGCAATGTGGGCTGCAGTCCATCGGGTCGCTAGGAGTCGGACGTGACTGAGCGACTTCACTTTCACTTTTCACTTTCATGCATTGGAGAAGGAAATGGCAACCCACTCCAGTGTTCTTGCCTGGAGAATCCCAGGGACGGGGGAGCCTGGTGGGCTGCCGTCTATGGGGTCGCACAGAGTTGGACACAACTGAAGCGACTCAACAGCAGTATGTTGTTACACCTGAAACTTATATAATGTTATATGTCAGTTATACCTCAACTTAAACAAGGAAGTACAGGCAATGAGTATAAATAGCTCTTCCTAGGAATTCTTCTTCAAATATGAAAACAACAATGGGTTGGTAGCCACAGAGATCAACAGATCAAAGATCACTTTTCCTGATACTTCACTCCTTTTCATTATAATTATATAATCATGGTCATACTTTATATTTCCTGTATTAACGTAGGGAAAATATATCTCCCACCTCCACTGATATTAAATATGAGTTAATTTGAACAATGGGGTGTGGGTGAAGGTGAAATATGCAAATACATTACATTTAGATCTTGTGTTCCTTGAGTCTCCTTCAGTTACTGACTCAGCCTTTCCTTGTCTTTTATGGCCTTGACATTTTGAAGAGTATTGATAAGCTATTTTATAAAATACTCCTCAGCTTGAGTTTATCTGATATTTTCTAGTGATAAGACTAAGGAAATATATTTTGGGGAATAATATCAGAGAAATTATTTTTCCCTCTCAGTGTCCAATTATCATGGGATACATGATATTGATATATTTTATTACTGGCCATATTAATCTTTATTAATCAGTTAAAGTGATATCCTCCAGGTTTTCCAATGTAGAGTTAGTATCTCCCTTTTGTATTTAATAAATACTTTGTGGAATTACTTTGAGAAGGTACAAATACTCCCTTTCTCTTTGAATTTTCACCTTCTGTTCATCCATCAGTGGACCTGGCTTATACCATTTATGTATTCAGTAATTCTTCAGACCAGACCCCAAAACATTCACTTGATTATATTTGCTTGAATCTAAATATGAGCTTTGTCTTCTGTTCATTTGATTTCTATGCCTATGTTTAGCCAGTATAAATTAATTTAGTTTTTAGGTATATCTTAAAATCTGTCAGTTTGTATATAATTTTGTTCCTCCTTCTAAATGATTTTGGAAATTCTAGTTCTTTTATCTTTTCATATACATTTTATAATGAGCTCGTCAATACCTACAAAAAAGTCTGATGAGGAATAGACTGGAAATATACTGGATCTATATATCAAATTGGAGATCAGTGACATTTTAACAATATCTGGTCTTCAATCAGTGAACATGCCTATTTATTTAGCTTTATTAGATTTCTTTTGTCAATTTTTCCCACTATTCAGTATACAGTTCTTATACATAATTTTTTATATCTTTACCTAATACTTGCAGGGCTTTTTGTTATTATAAATGACATTTTTAATGTCAAATTCCAATTGTCCATTGTTAGTATATAAAAATATAACTGGCTTTTGTATATTGACTTGAAGAAGCCATAATTCTACATTTTAAATAAGTATTTTCCTGGATATGAAATTATAGATCGACAGTATTTTTTTTCTTTAATCACTAAAGATGTCATACCATTATCATCTAGATTGCATGGTTTAAGAACAGAAGTCCTTATTCTACTTTACATAATATGTCTTTTTTAAAAAAAGAAATTCTGGGGTTTCTCTCATAGCTCAGTGGTAAAGGATTTGCCATTCAATGCAGGAGACATGGGTATGATTCCTCCCTGGTCTGGGAAGATGTCACACGCCATGAAGCAACTAAGCCCGTGAACCACAACTACTGAGTCTGTGCTCTAGGGCCCGGGAACCACAACTACTGAGCCCATGTACTGCAACTATTGAAGCCCACATGCTTAGAGCCCATGCTCTACAACAAGAAAAGCCTCTCCAATGAGAAGCCGGCACATGGCAACTAGAGTAGCCTCCGCTCACCGCAACTAGAGAAAAGCCTGTGCAGCAACGAAGATCCAGCACAGCCAAAAATAAATAAATAAAGAAATTTATAAAAAAGAAAATCTGGCTACCTTCAAGGTTTTCTTTTTGTTGTTTGTTTTTTAGCAGTTTAAATATCATTTGCCAAGGTTGGAAAAAATGTTATTCTCTTTTCAAGTATTTCTTCATTTGTGGTATTCTTACAATCTCTCTGCTTTCTTGAATTGCAATTATAAGCATGTTAGGCTGTCAGTTATTGTTCTACAACTTTTCAATGTTTCTTTTTTCCTGTCTTGTTAATATTTTCCCTTTGTCTCTAAGTTACTGTAATTTCTGTTAACCTAACTTGAAAATCATAGATTCTCTCTTTTGATGTGTCAAATCTGCTGATGAATCCATCAAGGCATTTTTTATGTATTTTCATTCTTCTGTATTTTCATTTCTAGCATTTTTGTTATTTTTTAAAATAACTTCCATTCTGCTGCTGAAATTAATTCAATCTGTCATCCTGTCCATCTTTTCCATTCAAAGCTTAAAGCCATAGTAATTTGAATGTCTTCTTAGGTAGTTTGAACATCCGTATGATGTCACAGTTTGGGTCTAATAATTGATTTGTTTCTTGAGACGTGTTATTTTCCCCTTGTCATTTGACAAGGGGATATACATCTGTCTCATATATTTTTTAACTGAGAGTGATACACTTTTGTTCATGTGGGGATAGCTTGCCAAAGAGTTTTTCTTAATGTCTGCTCCACCCTCAGCTTTTGGTCTTCCCTTTGCACTGTACCTCACATAGGGTCTTCCTCCTGCAACTGTTCAGTGTTATTGTGTTACAGTTGCTTGTTAACCTTGCAGTAGATGTGGTGAGGTCAGTGTTCTCTGTGGTTCTAATTAAACTTGATTGTCATGCATTCACCATATCCTCTGTTTTGAGGGATGTGATTTTCTTACTTTTATTGTTCTTCTGCTAGCTGTTGCCCTATGTCTTACATAAATCCCTGCTCTCCCCCAAGAGTAGAAGTTTTTTCTTTTTCTGTTTTCCCCTCTGACCTTACTCTAGCTGAAATGGGTTTTTACCTATGCTCTAAGGACTTACCTATGCTCCAAGAACAATATTTGTTGTTCTTCACCATGAAGGGTAAGGCTTTTGTTCCATAGCAATATAAGAAAGAGGGTCCAGGAATATTTTCATGCCTCCTCTAAGTCTGTTCCACAAAGGATAATTTTTCAAAGTTTCTCCAGTTTTGTCTGGAGTGCCAGTGGAATTTTAGGGGGTTAAGCTACTAAGAGGATGTCACTGTCAATTTATCTTAAGCCCTTGGGATAAAAATTATGACCTTTCAGTTTTCCCATCTTTTCATTGTTTTTGACTGTGAACAGTGCTTTTTTGCCAAAGCTAAACATTTAAACATCACCGAGCAGAACATGGAAATGCCAAATGACAGATTTTTAAAATTAGAAAACTTAAAAGGTCGAGAAGTTTCTTGCCTAAGGTTATATTAATTGGTGGCAGAGTTGAGTTCATTGTAACCGTATCAGCTAAACACTATTTCTATGAACCATTTACTGGGTCATTAAAATATTTTAGTACAAAGAAACTTTCTCTGAAACATATTTCTCTTAATGGTATTTATGATAATGGAATTTTGTTTATACAGTGATACTTAAAGAAGTGCTCATTTTTAATCCATTTTGGTCTATTTCTCTTCTGTAGATCTTTATTTTCTAAAGTCACATTAGTAAAAATCTGTTTTAAATGTAGCAGTTTTATTTCTAGGTGAAATGGACTTTAACTGGAAAGAAATTATTTATATATTCTTTTAAGATACTAGTGCTTTATACTTCACTAAATATCCAGGGAGTGATAATTGAGAAAACATGGTTGTTATCTTTACAACTATTATATTCTAAAATACAAATTCTTTGAGTATGTAACTTCTATTGATCATAGCAAGGATTTCCAAATTAGAATAACATCAATATTAATAATGAAAGTAGTAGCAACAATAATAAGAGCAAAATTATTATCCTATAAATCTGTATATCCCTCTACATGTATAAAATGCTTTGAGACAGAGTTTTGGCTTTACATTTATTGTCTAGATTAATGCTGAATTAGAATACTATCTTGTCAAATCATCACTGGTATATAATTCACATTGCTTAAAGATAAACTTTCTCATTTTGAGGATTATGCATAATGCTTTATATAAACCTATAATAATTTAAAAACAAGGAAAACCATATATTTTTATTCTGGAGAAGGATTTTGGCTTTCATTCACTGGCAATAATATAATTGAGTTGGAACTACAAAATTCTCTTGAGAATTTTGTTAAACCATTTTGTGAAAATAAGCATTTAAAGTAAATGATGTGTCAGTATTTAAAGACTATAGACAGGTAATATAAGAAGAAAAAATAAAGTACTTATCCATAAGCACATAAAAAACTATAAGAATTACTATTTAAAGATGGTTTAATAAAGTCAATGATAGAATTTTGTTCTTACTTCCCAAATACACTGATGATGGGCTATTTTTAAGCAACATCTAAATTTCTGGTTTCTTCTATATCATATTGAGAATAAAAGTGACTAGTCATATTAGATATAAATACACACCATAAATATCACAAATTTTAAAAAAAGTACTGGCTAGTTATAACCAAAGTAATGAAACAACATACAGATTGACCATAAAGAAATCTTGAAGTATGTATTTATGAATATGTTATCTTATTAACATATGCATCAATTAACTAAAATACTATATAATATTAAATATATTAAGGAGTTAATATCTCAAATATGCATCAATATATTATAATCATGGTAATATTTCTTCATATAAATTAACTTATATATAACTATTGATTTAAATAATTAATATATAATATACAATTTATATATTAATGTTGTTCCCATTCATTGGGAAAGCACTGGATTATTTTGTAAGTGATCACAACAGCTATCTAGCTAAAGGAAAAACAAATAGGAAAACCTGTACACTAAATATAAAGATAAGTTCTAGATGAATTACATATTTAAATATATTTTTTAAAACTCTACAAGAGGTTAGAAAAAAAAATTAGTAGTCTATTTTCACAATGTTTGAAGGAGAAAATCTTTCTAACCAAGACAGGTGACTCAGAGAATAGAAAAGAAAGGGCTATTCAATGATAAAATTGCAAAAAAAAGAAAAAATCCTATGGGAAAATTCTATAATCAAACACAATAAACAAATAATAGATTGAAAGAAGTTATCTCCCAGGGATGTATCAAAAATGTTTTCTAAATCGAATAGCAGGCAACACTTCCAAATCCATTCTATGAAGCCACCAGTACCCTAATACCAAAACCAGATATAGATAAAGAAAAAAAAATTATAGGCCAATATCTTTCAAGAATAGAGATGTAACAATACTCAATAAAACATTAGCAAAATCAATTCAACAATACATATAAAAGGATCATACACCATGATCAAGTTGGATTCATTCAGGTTTGCAAGGATGGTCTGACATATACAAATCAATCAATGTTACACATCATATCAGCAAAAGAAACAACAAAACCACATGATTATCTCAACAGGTGAAGAAAAACTGTTTGACAATGTTCATACTTTTATATTATTAAAATGCCCATACTACCCAAAGCAATCTATAGATTTAATGTAATCCCTATCAAAACACCCATGACATTTTTCACAGAACTAGTAGAACAAATCCTGAAATTCATATGGAACAACAAAAGATCCAGAATTGCCAAAACAATCCTGAGGAAAAGGCACAAAGTTGGCAGCATAGTCCTTCAGACTATACTACAAAGCTACAGTAGTCAACACAATGTGGTTTCAACACAAAACAGACGTGTAGATCAGTGTAATAGAGCAGAGAGCCCCAAAGAATTCCAATCCACACATCTGTGATCAATTAATCCACAACAAAGGAGACAAGAAAACACAATGGAGGAAAGACAGTCTCTTCAACAGGTGGTGTTGGGAAAGCTACACATAAATCAATGAAATTAGAATACTTCCTTACATTATATGGGCTTCCCAAGTGGCTCAATGGTAAAGAATCTGTCTGCTATTGCAGGAGACACAAGAGATGCAGGTTCAATCCCTGGGTTGAGAAGATCCACTGGAGGAGGTCATAGTGACCCACTTTAGTATTCCTGCCTGGAAAACTCCATTGTCAGAGGAGCCTGGTAGTCCATAGGGTCACAAAGAGTCGGACATGACTGAGCAACTGTGAATGAGCACACACAGTTGCATCACACACACAAATAAACCTCAAATGGTTTAAAAATTTAAATATAAGACTTGGCATCATAAAATTCCTAGAAGAGAACATAGGCAAAACATTCTGACATAAATTACAGCAATATTTTCTTAAGTCAGTCTCCCAAGGCAAAAGAAATAAAAGCAAAATAAACTAATGAGACATAATCAAACTTAAAAGCACTTGTACTTTTGGGTCGCAGCCATTCTGACTGGTGTGAAATGGTACCTCATAGTGGTTTTGATTTGCATTTCTCTGATAATGAGTGATGTTGAGCATCTTTTCATGTGTTTGTTAGCCATCTGTATGTCTTCTTTGGAGAAATGTCTATTTAGTTCTTTGGCCCATTTTTTGATTGGGTCATTTATTTTTCTGGAGTTGAGCTGTAGGAGTTGCTTGTATATATTTTTGAGATTAGTTGTTTGTCAGTTGCTTCATTTGCTATTATTTTCTCCCATTCTGAAGGCTTTCTTTTCACCTTGCTAATAGTTTCCTTTGATGTGCAGAAGCTTTTAAGGTTAATTAGGTCCCATTTGTTTATTTTTGCTTTTATTTCCAATATTCTGGGAGGTGGGTCATAGAGGATCCTGCTGTGATGTATGTCAGAGAGTGTTTTGCCTATGTTCTCCTCTAGGAGTTTTATAGTTTCTGGTCTTATGTTTAGATCTTTAATCCATTTTGAGTTTATTTTTGTGTATAGTGTTAGAAAGTGTTCTAGTTTCATTCTTTTACAAGTGGTTGACCAGATTTCCCAGCACCACTTGTTAAAGAGATTGTCTTTAATCCATTGTATATTCTTGCCTCCTTTGTCAAAGATAAGGTGTCCATATGTGCGTGGATTTATTTCTGGGCTTTCTATTTTGTTCCATTGATCTATATTTCTGTCTTTGTGCCAGTACCATACTGTCTTGATAACTGTGGCTTTGTAGTAGAGCCTGAAGTCAGGTAGGTTGATTCCTCCAGTTCCATTCTTCTTTCTCAAGATTGCTTTGGCTATTCGAGGTTTTTTGTATTTCCATACAAATTGTGAAATTATTTGTTCTAGCTCTATGAAGAATACTGTTGGTAGCTTGATAGGGATTGCATTGAATCTATAAATTGCTTTGGGTAGTATACTCATTTTCACTATATTGATTCTTCCAATCCATGAACATGGTATATTTCTCCATCTATTAGTGTCCTCTTTGATTTCTTTCACCAGTGTTTTATAGTTTTCTATATATAGGTCTTTAGTTTCTTTAGGTAGATATATTCCTAAGTATTTTATTCTTTCCGTTGCAATGGTGAATGGAATTGTTTCCTTAATTTCTCTTTCTGTTTTCTCATTATTAGTGTATAGGAATGCAAGGGATTTCTGTGTGTTGATTTTATATCCTGCAACTTTACTATAGTCATTGAGTCTACAAATAATAAATGCTGGAGAGGGTGTGGAGAAAAGGGAACCCTCTTACACTGTTGGTGGGAATGCAAACTAGTACAGCCACTATGGAGAACAGTATGGAGATTCCTTAAAAAACTGGAAATAGAACTGCCTTATGATCCAGCAATCCCACTGCTGGGCATACACACTGAGAAAACCAGAAGGGAAAGAGACACGTGTACCCCAGTGTTCATCGCAGCACTGTTTAGAATAGCCAGGACATGGAAGCAACCTAGATGTCCATCAGCAGATGAATGGATAAGAAAGCTGTGGTACATATACACAATGGAGTATTACTCAGCCATTAAAAAGAATACATTTGAATCAGTTCTAATGAGGTGGATGAAAGTGGAGCCTATTATACAGAGTGAAGTAAGCCAGAAGGAAAAACACCAATACAGTATACTAACGCATATATATGGAATTTAGAAAGATGGTAACAATAACCCTGTATACAAGACAGCAAAAGAGACGCTGATGTATAGAACAGTCTTATGGACTCTGTGGGAGAGGGAGAGGGTGGGAAAATTTGGGAGAATGACATTGAAACATGTAAAATATCATGTAAGAAATGAGCTGCCAGTCCAGGTTCGATGCACGATACTGGATGCTTGGGGCTAGTGCACTGGGACGACCCAGAGGGATGGTATGGGGAGGGAGGAGGAAGGAGGGTTCAGAATGGGGAACACATGTATACCTGTGGCGGATTCATTTTGATATTTGGCAAAACTAATACAATTATGTAAAGTTTAAAAATAAAATAAAATTAAAAAAAATAAAATTAAATTAAAAAAGCACTTGTACTGCAAGGGAAACTATTAACAAAATGAAAAGACAACCTATGAAATGGGAGAAAAGATATGAAAATGATGTGACTGACAAGGGATTAATCCCTAAAATATACAAACAGCTCAATACTGAAGAAATAAACAACCCAACCAAAAATGAGGCAGAAGATCTAAATAGACGTTTCTCCAAAGAAGACATGCAGATGGCCAACAAGCACATGAAAAGATGTTCAGATCACTAATTATTAGAGAAATACAAATCAAAACCACAATGAGATATCACTTCACACTGGTCAGAATAGCCATCATCAAAAAGCCTACAAATAATAAATGCTGAAGAGAATGTGAAGAAAAGAGAACTCTCCTACACTGCTGGTGGGAATGTAAACTGGTATGGCCACAATAGAAAACAGTATAGAATTTCCTTAGAACAAACTAAAAATAGAGTTTCCATATGATCTAGTAATCCCACTGCTGGGCATATATCCAGAAAAGATAGAAACTCTAATTTGAAAAGATACATGCACCCCAGTGTTCATAGAACACTATTTACAATAACCAGGACATGGAAACAACCCAAGTGTCCAACAACAGATGATTGGCTTAAGAAGATGTGACATATACACACATGCATGCATACACACACACACACACACAAACACAATGGAATGCTGCTCAGCCATAAAAAGAAATATTGTCATTTGCAGCAATATAGATAAACATAGAGAATATTATACTTAGTGAAGTCAGACAGAAAAAAATATTAAGGACATCACATGTGGAATCTAAAAATAATACAAATGAATCTATATATAGAACAGAAATAAATGCATAGACATAGAAAACAAATTTTGGGTTACCAAGGAAGAAAGGGAGGAGAGGAGGGATAAATTAGAAGTAAGTGATTAATGGATACAAACTATTATACATAAAATAGATAAGCAACAAGGATTTATTTGTACATACAAATACATATTTGTATTTATAGTACATAGGGAACTATATTCAATATCTTATGATAAACTATCACTTTGCTGGTACAACTGAAACAATATTGTAAATCAACTGTACTTCAATTAAAAAAAGGTTTTCAACTGATGACATGAAAAAGTTTTGCAAATTAATGGCAGATGTAAAACAACCTAATATCATTTAAAATGGGCAAAAGTTATGAAAATACAATTTACATGAAGCCAAATGTAAACACTAATGTTAGGTCTGAAAGTTCTGCTTCCTGGAACCCAATGGGTTTCTTACAATGGTCAACTGAATGGCATCATGTTGACAACAGAGACATTAATTTTCAAAGAAAGGGGATGCTACCTAACATTTATCTGTCTACCTACACATCTATATTTAAATAAAGCTAAATTAGAATTTTTTAAGTTACATGAAAATGACTAAAAATATATTTGATTAGTTTCAGTTAGATATAGACAATTATGTGGAAAAAGAAAGGCCTGATGTTTTAAAGAAAAATATAAATAGAGCAACATGGTTAAATGTATCTTCTCTATGTGCTTTTCTGCTAGCAATCTTTAACCAAAAGTAGGATTCCCTAACATTGAGATTGCTCTGCAGACAACAATCTAAATTGAGGCTCTAAATCTTTTCTTTTAAATCGAAGATAAAATTTAATTAGCCCTTACAGAAATTATTTACATTGTGTAAAATGTTTTGAATAGTGTGCTAATCCTTTTACCACTGCATCATGGAATATCATGAGTAATAAAGTAATGTGATAGTCACTATATGAGCACTTTTAATTATATTCATCTTTCTCATTAAAATGATTCAAGGTTTTTTATTCTTGAGCAGAGAAAAGTGTTACTTTCAGTAAAGCCTCTTTGTTATCTAGGAAGCAATAAGATAAAATATAATAGTGAGCTTTTATACTTAAAATAAGGAAGAAATTATTAAGTATAAATAATCATAAAGGTATTTCGTATTATGTGACAACAAACTGTATATTTTCTATTGTGCTTGTCAAAAAGAATGAGATACATTGCCAATACTATCACTATTTTTAAAAGGTGATCAAAATTAGTTTTAAGCATGATTTGCCCATTAGAACACTTGTAAAAATATTTTAAAAATAAAATTTAAATGTTTTTGAAGGCACAAAGCTGATGAACTAGTGAAAATACATAAAATGACACTGATACAAAGATTTAATATCACAGAAATGTCATTTCGTTCTACATATATAAAGTTGCAATTTAAATTATAACTTTAAAATAATCCCAGTAAATATTTTCTCAGGTTTTCTCTAGAGGTAGTCAAGTTTATTATAAGGTTCATACAGATAAATAAACAGGGAATAATGGCCAATAAAATCTCAGAAAGGAAGAGCAATATGACAGAGCTATCTTCAATACATACTAAAGCACATTATAAAGCCTCTCTAATTGAAACAGTGTAATTTGGGCTCTAAAAGACAGATCAGTGGAATAGTAGAGATAATTCAGAAAGAACTGAAGTACATATGGCAGTTTAGTATATGATAATGTTGGCATGTGAAATCAGTAGGGATAAGATGGGCTTTTAAATAAATCTTGAAAAAATATAGTAGACAGCCATTTGGATAAATTAGATGAAGAGAAACACCATATTCTTGGATTCAAAAACTCAATAACTTAGTATTTCTAAGATGCCAGTTGCTCACAAATTAACATATAGTTTCAATACATTTAAATTAAAGTTCTCACAAGGGAACATGTGTATATCTGTGCTCCTGTGTGTGTTTGGTAATTACTAGCTGATTCTGAAATTATTATGAAAGTCCAAAGCATCTAGAATAACTAAGACAAATTTGAAGAAGAGGAAAAATTGGAAGGGTTTATGTTACTACATATTAAGACTTGCCATATGGTAGTTGAGATACATGATATTGGTACAAAAACGTATGAACAGACAACTAGAAAGGAACAGAATCCAGAAAAAAACTCATACGCGTTCTGTCAATGGATTTAAGAGAAAAGTGTAACTGCAATTTAAGTAAGGAAAGGATGACTTTTTCTATAAGTGGTGATAGGACAATTATGTATACATAATGAATACAAATTGCTTTCAAATTGTAGTGCTGGAAAAGACTCTTGAGAATCCCTTGGACTGTAAAGAGATCAAACCAGTCAATCCTAAAGGAAATCAACACTGAATACTCATTGAAAGGACTGATGCTGAAGCTGAAGCTCTAATACTTTGGCCACCTGGTGTGAAGAGCTGACTCAATGAAAAAGACACCGATGCTGGGAAAGATTGAGGACAGGAAGAGAAGGGGGTAACAGAGGATGAGATGGCTGGACAGCGTCACTGATTAATGGACATGAATTTGAGCAAACTCCAGGAGATAGTGAAGGACAGAGGAGCCTGGCGTGCTGCAGTTCATGGGGTCACAAAGAGTCAGGACACGACTCAGCGACTGAATAATAACAAAAAAATGAATAAAATGAACCTTGATTCTGACATCTTATCATATTTAAAATTATTGAGATAAGTATCAGGAAAAGTGAACAATAATGCTTCTACTAAAAAGAAGATATATCTTTATGACTTTATGCCCCAAGCTATCAAGATTACTGCCAATATACAGTACCTAGATATCAACTTTTTGGGAGAATTGCCTTCAGCAGAAGAGAGTCACCTGACCCAGTTAAACTCCTTTCCAGGATTAGACTACATTTCATGATGAATTGATGGGGTTGGGGTGGGAGGGATGGGTGTGAGGAAATGAGATGTAAAATCCTGGCCTCCTCATCTCCAACTGGGGAGACTCTGAAGAGCTATCCTTGTTTCAATGCTTGCCAAGGTGTGAGCTGACACTTTTGTCCTCACCTCACTCTGTTCAGCTTTGTTTCATCCTCTCTCTCCCAGTGCTGCAGATCCTCATATATTGCCCACTAGTACACTTCCTGCACACCAACCTCCTTCTCAGAGACTGCTTTCCAGGAAGACTTTTTTTTGCAAGACTGGCATTTATGAAACTTCTGAGTGAAACTTGGACAGATATTTAAAGTTTTCATTTAATTTTTACTGACATTTTATAGCCATCTTCTGTTTAAAACAGAATTGCATAATTGGGTAAGAGTCCAAGCCCTACATTCAAACCCAAGTTCCAGCACATACTGTGAGTGTGATCCTGGATATAACTTATCAGCATAAGTTACACATCTCAGTATATTCATCTCTAACACAGTGCTATTAATGGTATCTATCTCCTAGGGTTGTTGTGAAGACTAAATGAATTGATATTTATATAAAGTGTTTAGTTCCTGGAAAAGAGTACATTGTACAGCTCATGACAAGTGACACTGCTTTCTACTAAAATACTATTAGGTAAATTTTTATATAGGTGATACTAGGAAATGCCAAAATTTGTGAAAGTGGTATATGAATAATAGAAATTTGCTGAGTTTTTAAATTAAAATGTTGAATGAACAGAATATATAAAGGATTAGGGATAGCAAAAGGAGGAACAAGAGTGAGTTATTTTTTAATATAGTTAGATATAAATATGAAAGTGAAAGTGAAAGTGAAGTCGCTCAGTCATGTCCAACTCTTTGCGACCCCGTGGACTGTAGCCCACCAGGCTCCTCCATCCTTGGGATTCTCCAGGCAAGAATACTGGAGTGGGTTTCCATTTCCTTCTCCAGGGGATCTTCCCAACCCAGGGATCGAACCCAGGTCTCCTGCATTGCAGGCAGACGCTTTAACCTCTGAGCCACCAGGGAAGCCCAAAATATTGAAGTGGGTTGCCATTTCCTCCTCCAGGGGATCTTCCCAATCCAGGGATTGAACCCAGGTCTCCTGCATTGCAAGTGGATTCTTTACCACTGAGCCACTGGGAAGCCTGATATACTCTATAAAGTTGGATACTCTTAAAACATAAATATGAATATAAAAATAGATACCTACTATTCTGTAATATATCCTCTTCTAGAAAAGGTATTGATCAAGGCAACAAGACTTTCATCAATGAGTAGTTGATGAAACTTAAAATCATTTCTCTCCTAACTGTTTAACCTAAAAAGCTGTTTTCAGAAGAAAAATAACTGCTATTTATTGCTTTATTCATTTTTTAGAAATATATTTCCTGGCATGTACTGGCAGTGTGCTAGATCCTATTTCATCTAAAACTGAGAAAATCAGGAATTCATCTTGGCATTTACCTATTTTCACCTATGCAATAATACTAATAACCAATACTTGTACATAATTTTAATGTCTAGATATTTCATCACATGCACAACTGCATTTGTTCAAAAATTATCTTATCAGGAAAAAAAATATCTTATTAGGTAAAATTGATTTCTACTTTTTCTGATTTCCAAAACAGGGTCTGGAGAGAACAGAAACCAGCTCAAGCTAACACAGCTTTTCCACATCACAGTAAAAAAAATAAAAAATAATCAAGGGGGAGAAAACAAACAAACAAACAAACAGAACACAGATTCTCGCACTGCAAGTCTAATGTCCTATTCCTGCAGTGTGGCTCCCTTCCTAAAGCCCTAGGTCTAACTTTACACATATATAGATTTGTAAAGTAGTACCTACTCCCTAGTGCTATACTATGATATATAATAATGCTAATCTATGCCCCCCTCCCTTTTTCTTAACTAACACAGTCAGAGGATCCATGAAAATGTTCCAGCTAAGATTTTTTTTTTTTCCCTCAAGAGTTTAATCTTGATTTTCCTTAAGTGACATTTGAATACTTACTAGTAAAAGAGAAAAAAAAAGTACTGCAACTCTTATACATGTCTCAGCGTTATAGAAGGATGTCTTCTGAGATCACAATTCACCTATACTCTTGTTTCATTCTTGGTTACTTGACCTAAGTAGATGTGTAGACAAGAATGAGTTTCAAAGTGAAAACCTGGCAGGTTAAGATTCTCCACTGACAGGAAGACCTTTTTTTCTCCTCCTGTCTACTTCCTGTTACCAGTTTTGACAGAAAGATAACAAAAGAACAGTGAAACTACTAAAAACAAAATGAAGTATTTAGCTATTAGTATCTATAGCTTCCCTTGTGGCTCAGCTGGTAAAGAATCCACCTGTAATGTAGGAAACCTGGGTTTGATCCCTGGGTTGGGAAGATCCCCTGGAGAAGGGAAAGGCTACCCACTCCAGTATTCTAGCCTAGAGAATTCCATGGACCGTATAGTCCATGGTGTTGCAAAGAGTTGGACATGACTGAGTGACTTTCCCATTCCCTTTCCCTTTCATCTATAGCTTAGTATAGAACTCAGTCTAAGGAAGAAAAATTCTAGAAAAAAAAAGTTTTCTTTGAGGAATGAAATGGATGTGAACATCTTTATCTAATGTAAAAAACAGTTTCAATGGCTAGGGTTGTTGCCTTGGTTTCTATCTATCGATCTATCTATCCATCCATCCATCCATCTATCCATCTATCAATCCATTCACCCACCCATTCAATTTTACTAAGGGATTTCATAAATGCAAAGGAACTTAAAATTTTAGAAAGAACTAAAATGATTTAATATGAGGAGTATTTGCAAAAATTATTTTTATCCATGTCCTTCTGTCATTATACAGACCAAAATGTTGGTAAAATCAGGTTGTGACTGGGATGATGCATAGACAAGCTTACCATGGACTGAAGCAGCAACATTCACAACTGAGGAATATATATTAGTCTTACCAGCTGTTACTTGGTTTCCCTTTAATGTCTAGCATTTAACTGAACTGAACTGAATGTACTGTCACATTACATGGCAGACTGGACAATGCAAGTTCAGAACCTCGCCACTCAGTCAGTTCATCTGAAGCATGCAGATGTAGAAAGACTTATTTTTAAGGCTACAAATGCTTTATATGGTATATGAGGCAATTTTTGCAATACAGTCAAAGAATTCCAAAGTCTTTAAAAAGCCAATAGCACTGTAAGAAACAGAGATCCCATTTCTGTTGTACTCTTAGTTTTTATGTTCTCCAACTCATCAGGGACATCCTTAACACTAATATTATATCATACAAGAATATCAGAACAAACAGAAAGTTTCTTGAAAATAAACAATCCTCTTTGGAAATTTTATTATATAGAGAAGCAGGGAATATATTTTGAAATTTCAACCCATTGCACAGACAGGGTGTCCACTGTTAGATGAAAAATCCAGCAGAAGACTGCATTAAATTTAAAAACCATTTGAAGATAGCATTAACAATATAAATTATATATAATTCCTAGTGGATTATTTAGGTTTTAATTTGAAAATATCTTAAAAATAACTTGCTGCAGAATAATGACCCAGGAATAAAAAAAAAAAAAGAAGCATTAAAAAAAATAAGCAAAGTCATTTCCATATAAAATAGTTCAAAATTAGGAAAAAGATGGAAATTTTATAAACTAATTCAATAAGATTGCTGACTCTGGTAAGAGAAACAATAATTTCCATAATCTCCATATTCAACTCTATGTTTACAGTGAATGATTCCCTGCCATTTTATTAATTTTTTTACCTTTTGACCACCTTTACACAATATTTGTATTATTTAAATAAAAGTACTGCCAATGGAAACTTGGTTTTTTTCAAGCAAAAATAGACTTCATTAATATTTATAAATACTATACTCAAAAATATTAAGGAAATGATTGGTCCTGGATAAGAAGATTAAATATTATAAAGATGCAGTTCCCCTCAAATTTGTCTATAGGTTTAATGTAATTTAAATCCAGGTGTTTATTGGGACTTTTCAGAACTCGTTTATAAGTTGTTCTAATTTTTTTTCTAGAAGGATAAAGAGATGATAAAAGGAAAGGAATGATTGAATTGACAATGAGAAAATTGAAATAAAATAAGAAAACATAAACCTGTAGGGTTTAAACTGTATGGCATTGGGCAAAGACCTGAAATACAGATCTGTGTAGCAGAGTATACATGATCTGAATATAGAATATCACATTGCAAAAATAAATAACAACAAAATAATAACTATCATTTAATTAAAAGATAGAAATCTTGCCTCTTAAGGGGGGATCAAATTAGACTGTAATTTCATAGTATAAAAACCAAAATCTGGATAAATTAAAGGAGAAAATGAAAAAGATGCCTACCTACCTGTAACTCCTTCCACATTATAAACAAAGGAGAAGAAAAAAGAAAATAGAGGTAAATTTTCAACCTATTTACAATGTACAAAGGCTTTGAAAGTGTAAAATCAATTGAAATGTAAAAGGAAGAAAATGTCTCATATTAATGAGTTGGTAAAATTGAAATATAAGCAGACATATAAATAGTTACTACAAAAACAAAGTTGTTATTTGGCATTAAGGTGGTTTCTAATTTTTTTTGTTGTTATAAATAACTCAATATCAAACATCTCTGTGAGTAAATAATCCATCTTCTGGTTATTTCTTGAAAATATCTCATCAGAAATGGAATTACTGTGTCAAAAAAGTGCTAATTTCTAAGCTTCTTTATATACATTACACAAAGTGATTTTCAGCAACTGAGAGAGTTAATTGTCAGGTAGGCTGATAAGAAGTCTGGGTCTGATAAGAAGTCCTCCTCCTCTAAGGAGGAGTGGCGGGGGGAAGAGGGGGAGGAGGAGGAGAAAAGGACAAACTTTTTTCTTTTTAACATCCCTTCATCTTAATCACGTAAATTTTTTCTTTTTTTCTTTAAGGCCAGAGCTAATGATTACACAACAAAACAACCCATCTTGCTCAAGGATATGTTTTGCCTTAAACTCTGTACCAATGATTATATAACAACAACATATCCTGTTCAAGGACATGTTTCTTGTCATCTTAAACTGTATGTTGTGAGAGTGGGTCTGATAAGACCTTTACAACCTTGAGACATTCTTTTGATTTACTGTAATAACCAACTGAAAAAGTATATAGCTCCCTTGCTGAGACTAGAGAGGGGGGCACTCTCCGACCCCCTTCTGATGTCTATGTTAGAAGCTTTCTCTGTCTTTTTTCACCGTAATAAAACTTCTATCACACAAGAACTCTGAGTGATCAAGCCTGTCCCTGATCCTGAAGCTAAACTCTCTTCTTCAGAGATCATGAATCTGACATCAATCACTGTAAGCTATAACAATTATGTAATGATTTAGTGATCCATGCTCAGTTGCATCCAACTCTTTGTGACCCAATTGACTGTAGCCTGCCAGGCTCCTCTGCCCATGGGATTTCCCAGGCAAGAAAAACTGGAGTGGGTTGCCATTTCCTGCTCCAGGAAATGGCTCTCCTCAAGCCAAGGATCAAAAACGCATCTCTTGTGTCTCTATACTTCCCTAATCAGTATTTGTGGAGAAGGAAATGGTAACCCATTCCAGCATTCTTGCCAGGGGAAATCTCATGGATAGAGGAACCTGGCAGGCTATAGTCCATGGGGTTGCAAAGAGTCAGACATGACTGAGTAACTAAACACACACACACACACACACACACAATCCGTATTTGTTCCTATTTCATTGAAACAGAAAAATTTTTTTATAAAAGAAAGGAAAAAGAAAACTTAGATAGCTACAATTTAATTAACATCTATTTGACTATTAGTGACCCCGAACTTATTTTTAGTCATTGTTTGGCCATCTGTACTTTCTCTTTTGTGAACTGCAGTTCATACTTCTTTCAATATATTGCAAAGAAACAGAAAACAAAGATGCTGATATCAGACATACAGTAGTCTGGCTTTGTTAGCAAATAACTGTTTTGATGTGTAAGTTAATTTTTCTGAACTGCAATCTCCTTGATTCAATAAGAATAACACCTAAAACATGGAGTTGTTGTATCAAATGAAATAAATTAATAAGATTCAGAATGCTGATATAAATGACTAGAGTAAAAATAAGGTCATGAACCTACTTATATTTAAATGTCAGTAGTAGTTACTAATTGTAGCCATTATTTTTAAATTAATTAAGATAATCTGTATTTTATCATATTTACAATAATTATGAAGATTATTTTTTTTCAATTAAAAATATTTTAAGCAAAGTCATAGCTTGTGAGCTTTAGATTTTTAAGCAACTTCATTATTTCTTATGCCTTATAATTTTTTCCTATTCATCAATATTCAAATGGGATGACTAATATATACGCACTCTATAATACATTTTCACAGAATTGTCAGCTTTGCAAAGACGGAATTATTTTTCATAAGTGTAAGCAAATTTAGCACACTAGGTGATTTTAATTTTCCAAAATCTTTGACTTACACACTTATGTATTAAGTGATGTGACATTCAATATTCAAAATCTCAGAGATAACATTTTTTTACAAGTTGTATTCATGCATTATGGAATGAAAAAGTGAAGATGTGATGACTATACATAAAGGTTATATTATCTGTATTTTTCTGTCAATGTACTAAAACAACTTGTGAAAATTTTTAACTTGTATATTTCATTTTCATTAAATATGTATTAAGACAATAAGACATATAGTTATCATCTCTGAAATGTGACAGCATATAGAATGACAGAATATAAAGGCAGAAATCCCATACCTTTTGTGTGAGTCACACCACTAATCTTGAAGGCAGAAGTCTCCTCCATGAAGCTGTCCCAGATTTGAGCCATGACAAGACGCTTGGGCTTTTCCTCACCTAATCAAAATATAAAGAGATGATAGACTTCAATGTCACATTCAAGAGGACAAAAACCAGTGGAGACTGAAATAGAATCAAAATTTCCTTTTAATGGGAAATTTTCAGATCATTTTTCAAGGTATGTTTAAGATTAGATTTAAATGACATTTCTGAAGCAGATATTCATCACTATTAATGGTTTTCTCTATAGTATTCAAAAATCAACTTATAAACCCAACTCATAAATTCTTAGAATTTTCATTTAAACTATTCAAATTAAAAGATACTAAAGAGATCATGTTTGAGTCCACCATCTAAAAATAGATTATAGTAGTTAATAATTACACATGCATAAATACACACTTTTGCAATGTTAATAATTTAAACTAACCACTACAAAAATCAATTAATTATTCAAAATGTGCTTATGGGTTATATAATAAGTACTTGCTTTTAGTGCTACCATGTATAAAAAGTACAAGTCTTTGTCGGCACTTACATTTATAATCATAAACATATTGAACTAGATGTCAGCTGGTAAGAAGGGGATTTTTGTAACATACAGTAAAATTGTATACATATTTACCATTTTGCCCATCAATACTACTTGTAGAAATACATCTTAAATATACAAAGATGTTATTTGTATAGCAAAATGCATGGGGCATATTTGTATAGCAAATTATTTGAAATAATGAAAATATTTATGTACTAGAGACTAGTTGTATATAATCAATAATGTAGCAAAAAAAAAAAAAAACAAACCTGAGTACTAAAAGTCATAAAAATCTATGGGAAAGATGTCCATTAACCATTTTATTAGGATTTCAGACATGGGCAAAGTTAGCAAGGTGTAAAAGAAATCATACAGTATTCTACCTTTGTGTAAGAGGATGAAACAGAACCATGTGTGTATATATGCATTTATCCAAATATCTCATTTTTGCAGACATAAACACAGTATGGATAAATCAGAATCCAATGATGATGGCCATCTATACAGTTGATTCAGAAATTGGTAGATGGTTGAATTACAGGAATGGTATTTCTTTAGGTAGAACATTTTATATAGATGACTTTTGAATAATACATGTTTCACAAATTCAAAAATAAATTTAGAAAGTTTGAAAAAGCAAACCTAAATTGAATTAAAATTAGAATTTAAGAAATCCTAATTAGAAATTAAGAAACTCATATTTACATAAATTTACAACAAAACTATACAGAGTAAAAAATTAAATACTGTGGCCATTTCATTGGCATATAGTTGCTTGTAGTAAATCTCTTATGATCTTTGTCATATAAGTTAGCTATTTTTATTCTTTTTGTCAGTCATGTTTCTATATGGCCCTTCAATAATTCAGGCCAAATTATGATGCCAAATCACCAAGGAATATGAGTACAAGAAGATATGCATATGGCAGCTAGAAAAAAAAGAGTCCACAGAAGGAAGGGTGAGGGAGTTAGGACAGAGAGATTCCATCATTAAGAAAAGGAAAGGAAGAATCTTTTCATAAAGTAATGAAGAAAGTGGAAGAGAGGAAGATATTAGAGGTCAGCATCTTCCTTGGTCTCCAGTCTCTTCAGGTTGAAGGAAGAAGGGGGAGAACTTTTAAGTCTAAACATTCTCCCAGGACATGGTGAGTTTACATTAAAGACTTTTAAATTAATTTTTAAAAAGAGAATACATTTTTAATTATCAAGCTTACTATTTTTTCTTGTCATATAGGAGAAAAAAAATTTAGAACAATGAAATAAAATTAAGAAATTAATTTTATTATAATGCTAAAATTTTGATCCAATATGTTTTTATAACACTCACAGTGATACAACTGCCCTCAAAATTCCATACCCTGGAAAGTTCCATTAATCAGCCTTGTGTATTCCCACACCAGGAATTGTAAGCCTGACAACTGGTACAAAGTTCACAAACACATATTTTCTTGGTGCCTACCTTAATTTATGGTTCCCAATCCAAGCCAAATATAATATCTTTTTTTATTTGAATTTTGTCAGCTGTATCTTCTTTTCCCTCCAGATATTTATTTCAACCCACTGTGCCACTCTTCAAATCTCTTACTATATCTCTTTTCCTCAGCAGATAAAAATCGTGTCCGAATCTTCGCGACCCCATGGACTGCAGCCTACCAGGCTCCTCCGCCCATGGGATTTTCCAGGCAAGAGTACTGGAGTGGGGTGCCATTGCCTTCTCCCAAATATAAAGCTAATTGCTATTAATCCCAAAGTGCCTCTACCACCTACATTTTTATCTACATTCACATTTGTTTTAACATACCATCATCTGTTCAAAGGTAGAAACATACTTCCTGTTCAAGGCTCTTCCTTCTACCTCAACCCTGATCCCAGTTATCTCTGAGCTTTGGCCCATCAGTTAAACCCTACCAGCTTTACATCTTTTTAACTTTTGCTCAACCCTGGCTTCTTGCTTCTGCTTATACATATGCTTAAGTCTCTTCCGTATTAAAATGCTGACTTCCTTGAGCCTGCAATCAAGTTTTATTAAACAGCATGTCTCTTCTCATTATAGTTGAAGTATCAATAAGGGCATTTTACATGAAATGACATTATGTTCTTAATTTTTCTTAATTACTTCATACCAAGAGCAGGAAGAGATGATCAGGAAAGATGAGAATTCTAACAGGTAAATGACAGTGTTCAGCTTCAGCATGAATTGAAAAAAAAAAAAATAGTAAACATACAATGAAGATAAGATACAATTTTCCCACAATCAGATTGACAGAAGTTAAGGAGAATGCTGATACTCAGGGCTTCCAAGGCTCAAGAAAATATTCTGTAATATACTCATGATGACAGCATGAATTCCAACAGTGTAACCATTGTGTAGAGTAAACTGGTTATTTATATCATAAGCCCTAACATTTGTGTTCCTATTAGCTGTGAAATTGAACTTTATAAAAATGGATCATTGTAGTAGTAGTAGCTTTAGCAGACATGGCAATAATAGTTGAAAAGTTAAAATTATTAAAGTCCATTATTAGATTTAAAATGTGTTTCATAAAACATACAGTATAATAGTTAATCTTTATTTCAGACTCATATTATTTGGTCATTTAACAAAGTGATCAAGCACTTCACAAAACTGAATTAAAAAAATACATCTTCAAAATGATATAAAAAGAGGAACAAGCTTGGTTGGAGCCAAAATTTAATCTGATTATGCTATTTATATGGAAAAAAGGCAAAGGAAACAAAATTATAACACTAGAATTTTTATAAAGTTTTGAAGAAGCATTGATATATTTGAGTAATATCATAAAAATCATAAAAATTTACTATTAATAATTTACATATTTGGGTTTCCAGATAAAATTAGGAGAATTTGACTTGGTATACAGATTCCTAATTTCTGATTCTTGCTCCATCATTTTAGAGCTGTGATTTTGGCCATGATATTGCATTTCTTACACCTTATGTTTTCTTTTTAAAAAATTATGCTGTTGAGCTAATGGATCTCTACAACGTGTCTACTATCTCTAAAATGCTTAGATTCAATGATAGAATAAGTGTGATAGAATAATAATTACAAAATAACATATGAAAGGTAAAAGGAAAACAACTTACCAGTTAGTAAGATATCGATGAAAACATCTTCTTTGGTGGGATTTTGGAAAGGTATAGGAATACATGTCTGAAGATGAAGGTATGCAGTTACTTTTTGTATTTCGTGAGGCTGGGGGAACAGTCCTATTCCGGAGATGAGGAATATCCATTCACTAAACTGTTTAAAGATAGACATACATAACATATATGTCGTAATTACCTATTTTTTATTTGTAACACTTAATAAATAAAGAACACATAAAAATTTTGGCAGAAAAAAAGTATTTTGTTAATATTTAACAAGCATCATTTTATCTTTCCTTACTTTTCCAAATTCCTTTTGATTTTGCTGAAAAATCAATGTTTTTATACTGAAAAAAAGGCCAAAGACCAGTATTCAAGTATTAAACATATTTCAATACATATAGGTTATTGATAACAATATATAAAAGAAATCTTAATGAAAACCATGCATTTCTGTTCAAGGTTTTTAAAAAAATCAATTTGTCTAACAAAATGTGTACTAAACATTGTATGAAGCTTCCAAAACATTAGAATTTCAAATGAATTTTAGATAGTTATCACATTAAAGAAAAGAAGGTGAGGCATAGACTGAAGTCTCATTAAAAAGAAGTGAGAACAACTTGTGTGCGTGCTTGTGTTCTCAGTTGGTCAGTCGTGTCCAACTCTTTGTAAGCCTGCCAGACTTGTCTGTTCATAGCACTTTCCAGGCAAGAATACTGGAGTGGGTTGCCATTTCTTCCTCCAGGGGATCTTCTTGACCCAGGGATTGAACCTGCATCTCCTGCACTGGCAGCTGGATACTTTATGACTGCGATTGTCATATTACTTATTCCCATTATCTAGTACAGCCTATGTTTTCTTATCACATGAAATGAAAGAATGGCTCAAAATTATGCGAAGGAGACTGAAAGTGGCCACTGTTTTCATTGGCATTTCATAAACCTCTGTTTGAAAATGTTACCCTTGTATTCATTTAGAATAAAAGTCCCTTAAGACTCTGTTTTGCACTAAACACTTTACTAATGTTACTGACGAGTGAAGAGGTCATTAAATAAAAACTGACTAACAAGAAGAACTAAAGAGCCTCTTGATGAAAGTGAAAGAGGAGAATGAAAAAGTTGGCTTAACGCTCAACATTCAGAAAACTAAGATCATGGCATCCGGTCCCATCACTTCATGGCAAATAGATGGGGAAACAGTGGCTGATTTTATTTTTTGGGGCTCCAAAATCACTGCAGATGGTGATTGCAGCCATGAAATTAAAAGACGTTTACTCCCTGGAAGGAAAGTTATGACCAACCTAGACAGCATATTAAAAAGCAGAGACATTATTTTGCTAACAAAGGTCCATCTAGTCAAGGCTATGGTTTTTCCAGTGGTCATGTATGGATCTGAGAGTTGGACTGTGAAGAAAGCTGAGCACTGAAGAATTGATGCTTTTGAACCATGGTGTTGGAGAAGACTCTTCAGAGTCTTGTGGACTGCAAGGAGATCCAACCAGTCCATCCTGAAGGAGATCAGTCCTGGGTGTTCAATGGAAGGACTGATGCTGAAGCTGAAACTCCAGTACTTTGGCTACCTGATGCAAAGAGCTGATTCATTGGAAAAGACCCTGATGCTGGGAAAGATTGAGGGCAGGAGGAGAAGGGGATGACAGAGGATGAGATGGTTGGAAGGCATCACCAACTCCATGGACATGGGTTTGGGTGGATTCCGGGAGTTGGTGATGGACAGGGAGGCCTGGCGTGCTGTGGTTCATGGGGTCACAAAGAGTCAGACATGACTGAACGACTGAACTGAAACTGACTAACAATGTCCTAGTTTATCACCTCTAAAACCACAGAGATGTTTTCAAGCTTAAGTTCCAATAAAAAGAGGGAAACTTACTTTATGATTCTTTCCAAGTAGGATGGGTGGTGACAGCAAATCCATAAAATGCTGTCTTAGTTCAGATCAGTTCAGTCGCTCAGTCGTGTCCGACTCTTCGCGACCCCATGAATCGCAGCACGCCAGGCCTCCCTGTCCATCACCAACTCCCGGAGTTCACTCAGACTCACATCCATCGAGTCAGTGATGCCATCCTGCCATCTCATCCTCTGTTGTCCCCTTCTCCTCCTGCCCCCAATCCCTCCCAGCATTAGAGTCTTTTCCAATGAGTCAACTCTTCACATGAGGTGGCCAAAGAACTGGAGTTTCAGCTTCAGCATCAGTCCTTCCAAAGAAATCCCAGGGCTGATATCCTTCAGAATGGACTGGTTGGATCTCCTTGCAGTCCAAGGGACTCTCAAGAATCTTCTCCAACACCACAGTTCAAAAGCATCAATTCTTCGGTGCTCAGCCTTCTTCACAGTCCAACTCTCACATCCATACATGACCACAGGAAAAACCATAGCCTTGACTAGACGGACCTTTGTTGGCAAAGTAATATCTCTGCTTTTGAATATGCTATCTGGTTGGTCATAACTTTCCTTCCAAGGAGTAAGCGTCTTTTAATTTCATGGCTGCAGTCACCATCTGCAGTGATTTTGGAGCCCAGAAAAATAAAGTCTGACACTGTTTCCACTGTTTCCCCATCTATTTCCCATGAAGTGATGGGGCCGGATGCCATGATCTTTGTTTTCTGAATGTTGAGCTTTAAGCCAACTTTTTCACTCTCCACGTTCACTTTCATCAAGAGGTCTTAGTAGTGAGGATTAAAAGCAAGTTTTATCTGCATATGTCTTCAAGTGCCTGTATTACTTTTATTTAGAAATTCTATGAGCATAGGTTCACTGTATTTTCACTTATGATGCCTGAGCTTGATCATACACAATTGATTGACTAGAATCAAGTATCAGGGTTCAGTTACATTAACAACTGTTTTATGTAAATTATTTCTTGGCTATTTTATAAAACAAATCATGGATGACAGAAATTGGCTTACTTTAAACAATTGGAAATGCGCTAAACTACAAAAACAGAAGATCATGTTTTCATGTTTCACCAAGTAGTCTGGAATACTGAGCTTTTAAGTTAAACCACGCCCCACCATTCTTGGACATTAATCACTAACAATCACCCTGCTAAGTCGCTTCAGTCGTATCCGACTCTGTGTGACCCCATAGATGGCAGCCCACCAGGCTCCCCCATTCCTGGGATTCTCCAGGCAAGAACTCTGGAGTGGGTTGCCATTTCCTTCTCCAATGCATGAAAGTGAAAAGTGAAAGTGAAGTCGCTCAGTCGTGTCCGACTCGTAGTGACCCCATGACTGCAGCCCACCAGGCTCCTCCGTCCATGGGATTTTCCAGGCAAAAGTACTGGAGTGGGGTGTCATTGCCTTTTCCGAAAAATGAAACAAGTGTAATTAAAAGACAGTAGATCTGGCTCACACACTGAGTAGAGCTCAAGGGCATCTGAGCTTGCTAAGAATCAAGAGAGTTTTCCATAGACACAGGCTGCAAGGACCAGACTCATGCTGGGTAATAAAATCACTTTGATTTGATCTTTTTTTCCTTCATTTCCACTATTCTGACCTTTAGATGCAGGAAGTCACACAATCAAATATAAATAAGTAATGGAAACTATTTGAAAATAAAAATGAAATGACTGAAAACCAAGAGAAAAATCTCAGAACATAATGTTTGATATCAAAGAGAAGGCCTGTTTATCATATTTGCTGCTTACTATTGTTCCTCTTATCTTGTCATGCAGTAACACAATCTCTTTGGAACACTCTGGAAGCATATTTTGAGTTTATGATATTAACAGTTGTGATGCCCTAACCAAATTAATCTCAGGATTCAAAATCCACACAAACAACTTTAGCCTAAAGTTAGATTTTTTTTTTTTATAATGCAGAGTTCTTCACATGGATCCAAACTGGAAACAAATGAAATAAATTATAATCCATGGCCATTTCCTTAAGTTCAGCAAAGAACCATTTTAAGAAATAGTTACAAGCACTAACAGAATAGATTTTTGATTAATCAGCTATTTAGTTGTGTGTGTTAGTTCAAATATATTCATCAGTGAAATCAAGAGAGGAACAAAAATCTATGTGAGTTTTTCCTTAGTGGTTAATGTAATTGCAAACTCACAGACTTAGAAAAGTAACCCTAAAATTTTATTTTTAAAACATTTTATTTTTATGTCTACATATTCATCATATATACTGCATTTTCAGAAAGTTTGTTAAATCAATACTTTAGGATGAAACAGTTTTGCCTGAAAAAATTGTCAGTGAGTGTTAGTTGCTCAGTCGTGTCTGACTCTTCACAACCCCACAGACTGTAGTCTGCCAGGCTCCTCTGTCCATGGAATTCTCCAGACAAGAATACTGGTGTGGGTTGCCATTTCCTCCTCCAGGGGATCTTCCTGACCCAAGGATTGAACCTGGGCCTCCTGTATTGCAGGCAGATTCTTTAACGTCTGAGCCAACAGGGAAGCCCCAAAATGTCAACTAGACGAATTAAGAGGAAGCCCTCAATGATTCAGAGATGAAAAAGGACAAAAAAAAAAAAATTAAAGGCAAAAAACTAAAAAGAAAAGGCAGGAAAAATCACAAGGGTTAGGGTAATACATTGAAAAGGTTGACATGGTCTGGACTCTAGGTAAAAGGTTGACATTGATTTAAGTCTCAGTTCAGTTCAGTCACTCAGTCGTGTCAGACTCTTGTGACCCCATTGACTGCAGCATGCCAGGCCTCCCTGTACATCATCAAGTTTGGGTTTACTCCAACTCATGTCCATTGAGTCAGTGATGCCATCCAACCATGTCATCCTCTGTCGTCCCTTTCTCCTTCCACCTTCAATCTCTCCCAGCATCAGGGTCTTTTCAAATGAGTCAGTTAGATTTAAGTCTAACCAGAGATGAAACCTTGGAAATTTGCTACAGCTTGGAAGGATAGGCTGAGAATAACTGAAAGCAAGGCCCAGTGTTAAAGTGATTGACAAAAAGGTTTGAGTTGATTACTTGTTTGAGTTCTTTTCTGTCTGATAAAGAATTGTGACTTTGACCTCTAGGCTAGGATTTTCTAAAGCTATCAAGATGAAGAACTCATCATTGCCCTGCTGATGTGCCAGACTACCTTGAGTAGATATAAGTTCCACCAGAAATGCAAGCAACTAAATTATCTCCAAGAATGAAGATGAAAGGGCTGATGCTGCTATGAAGCCATGAGCTAAAAGATAAGCCATGTTAAAATTATTTTTGTGAAATAAAATCTCTCTACTATACCTTCTATTCTGTATAAGAAGGATTACTGTTTATTTTCTTTAATATTTTTGATTCAATGGGACTTCCCTGGCAGTCCAGTGGTTAAGACTCCATGCTCCCAATGCAGAGGGCATGGGTTTGATCCCTGGTTGGGTAACTAAGATCCTGTATGGTGCCCAGGAAACAGAAAACATATATATGAAAAATATATATATATATATACAAATATATATATATATATATATATATTTTGAGAGTCAAGCATAATCCATTGTATTGCTTCAGGTCATGTAGTAGTCAGTAATCATATAAACAATTTAATAGCCTCAAAAACTTTTTTCTAAATTACACATTTTGGGGGGAAAAGAAGGCACTTGGGCTTCCCTTACAGATCAGCTGGTAAAGAATCCACCTGTAATGCGGGAGACCTGGGTTTCCCTGGGTTGGGAAGATCCCCTGGTGAAGGGAAAGGCTACCCACTCCAGTATTCTGGTCACAAAGAGTCGGACACGACTGAGTGACTTTCCCTTTCACTTTCTTTTGAGTTACATACTAGCCTTTCACTGACATGGAGACCTCTGCATTATATCTGATTTCACTCCCTCCCAGATTACAGGATTTTCTAAGTTCCTTGGATATAAAGCAAACCCTTCCACTTACTTTACTCCCCCATCAACACTTGAAGAAGTAAAAAATAATAATAAACGTATAAATACTGTAAAATTCTCACTGGCAGTAACAGTTATGACTTGGCAGTGTGCCTGTAGCTATAAAAATAGTTATGAAGATGGGCTGAGGCAAGATGTCCTAGGTTCAACCACCGACTGAGCCATAAAATGGGGTTGACCATACTTTTACCATAAGGACTCTGGTGACAATGAATTGAAATAATTCTTAGAATGGTATGTAGCAAGTTTAGAAATGGTTAAAAAATAAACTACTGTTTTTAAAAATTATTATTATTCAGATGAAAATAGAGTGGGAAAAAACACACTACTTGCAAGATTTAGATTTCATACAATTTTATATTTAAGTTCATGAAAACTTGAGTAATAAAATCCAAGTCAGAAAATTAACATAAATGCTAGCAATTTGGCATTTACATTTGTACCTACATTTTAAATCTGGGTTTATATTCTCTTTCATTCAAGTGATCTAAGAATTTAAAGATGCCGTCTTAAATGCCTGTGCATACATAATGTATACTATATTTTCAAAAGTTCATTTAAATAATAATTTACAATAAAGTTATTTTGCTTGCAAAGATGTCAAATGGATAAATTAGATTTACATATTTATTAACTTTAAAATTTAATTAACCTGTCCTGGTCTAAGAATACGCTATCATACCTGAGCACAGTGAAAGATGACAGAAGTCTGATGACTAGCTCTTCCAAGAGCAGAAGGACGAAAGTGAATAGGTACGTCTCTGGTTGAGTTAGGAGGTATGATCAGCTGTGTAAATTAAGAAACAAGAAAGGGAAACAAAAATCAATACTTTTGCTTGAATCGGCATCTTTGTGTGCTAGATATATGCCAGGTAGATGCTTGTGTGGTTAACATGTTGCCTTGTACACATTAACCATTTTCAGCATGGTTGCTTGGCAAATATTGGTGAAACAGCCCAAGATACTAAACAGTGTTCAGTAATGCATATACCACGTTCTTCCTCAAGACAATGACTACATTGATCTGTAAAAGGAAATCAGGATTAAGCTTTTAAGCTGAGTTGGAATCCCCAAATAACGGAAATGTGCATTTTATTTAAGAACCCATTGCTTATTGTCCATTTCAAGAACCATGTCAAACTATTGGGAATCTAACTTGTAGCCTTGGTGAGGTCAAAAGAAATGAACTCAGTCTAAATGCAGAGGTAAGATATTCTTCTTTAGTGCACAATGAAGTATCCTCTTTGTCCTCTCACATAGATCCTCAAGGTGTGACCTACTGGAATAACTTGAGTCTGAATTGTATTAGTATATGAGTTACTGCTTCAGAGACTGTAAAAGAAGCTAAAAATTCTATCATAATAGAATGAGGACTTGAAGATCTTAAGTAATCAAAAAACTACACTGTGAATAATGTAACATTTACTATCAACACTTATAGAATGACTGAATGAATGTTATATGTTTGAAAAGTAAGTAAATTATTTTTTCACTAATATAGTTTGCCAGATAACTTTTGAAAAAGGAAACCTGCAGTTTATCAATGTCTTTCAATCATCATAGGATATAGCATTTACTGTTTAATAAACTCTGAGAATAACCATGAACAAACATACAAACTTACTTTTAGAACAGAGTTAATTTGTTGCAGTTGTTCAGTTGTTAAGTCGTGTCGGATTCTTTGCGACTCCATGAACTGCAGCATGCCAGACTTCCCTGTCCTTCACTTCTCCCAGAGTTTGCTCAAATTCATGCACACTGAGTTGGTGCTGCTATCTAACCATCTCATTCTCTGCCACCCTCTTCTCCTTTTGCCCTCAATCTATCCCAGCATCAGGGTCTTTTCCAATGAGTCGGCTCTTCACATCAAGTGGCCAAAGTATTGCAGCTTCAGATTCAGCATCAGTCCTTCCAATGAATATTCAGGGTTGATTTCCTTTAGGATGGACTGGTTTGATCTCCTTACTATCCAGTGGACTCTCAAGAGTCTTCTCCAGCATCATAATTCAAAAGCATCAATTCTTTGGTGCTCAGCCTTCTTTATGGGCCAACTCTCACATCCACACATGACTACTGGAAAAACCACAGCTTTGACTAGACAGACCTTTGTCAGAAAAGTTATGTCTTTGTGTTTTAATACACTATTAAGGGCTACCCTGGTAGCTCAGTTGGTAAAGAATCTGCCTGCAATGCAGGAAACCCTGGTTCGATTCCTAGGTTGGGAAGATTCCCTGGAGAAGGGATAGGCTACTCATTTCAGTATTCTTGGTCTTCCTTGTGGCTCAGCTGGTAAAGAATCTGCCTGCAACATGGG
Source organism: Bos indicus (assembly GCF_029378745.1). Taxonomy (NCBI): domain Eukaryota; kingdom Metazoa; phylum Chordata; class Mammalia; order Artiodactyla; family Bovidae; genus Bos; species Bos indicus. The sequence continues at coordinate 114,839,186 of NC_091789.1, forward strand.
AGACCGGGGTTCGATTCCTGGGTTGGGAAGATCCCCTGAAGAAGGGAACAGCTACCCACTCCAGTATTCTGGCCTGGGGAATTCCATGGGGTTGCAAAGAGTCGGACATGACTGAGTGACTTTCACTTTCACTTTTCTGATTTGTCATAGTTCTCCTTCCAAGGAGCAAGCATCTTTTAATTTCATGGCTGCATGAATTAACAGAGTTAATTACTTCCTTATTATATATATGTGTGGTTTATCTGCAGCAAATTTTTTTTTTTAATTTCAGGCTGGATCTTCCTCTGATATTTCAAATGTGTTGATGCTATCAGTTAATGCACATTTAAGGAGTTTAATTTCAGAATCGAATTGAGTAAAAAAAATTAGAAAAGTTGCATTTTACATGTTCTTTCAATTTAGCAAATGTGACAAAAGAATTTCTCTCCCTCCTCCCTATATATACATAAAAGAAATCATCAATTTCATTGTAAAAGTATATAATACTACATTAATTGAGATTTTAAACTCTAGTTCTACCACTTACTAATCATGTAGTTTAAATACTTTGACCTCTCTGGCCTCAAATTCCATTTGTATATGTCAGAGGCAAGTGGTAAAAATTGAGGTTGTGTATACAACAAACCAATAACTCAATTCCTTTATTTCCACAGAAAATTTATTGAAAAATTCATCTCCCCTGGTTTCAAGGAAAAGATAAACACTGTTGGATGGAATTTAACTGCAGCAAACCTACTTGTTTAGTGTAATGGGATACATATATACATAATATGCTAAATATAGCAGCTTTCTGACACTTAAAAACATTTCATTACAAGCAAAAACATTTTATTACAAGTGTCATTAGGAGAACCAATTCCAATCTTTGAGTTTACACTAGATCCTAGCTCAAGAGGGAAAGATATTCTTCCAACAGTTAGGTAAAATGAAATTTGGATCAGATACTAGATGATGGAGACTACAGTGCTCTTAAGAAATATAATCTGAAGTATTTACTGTTAAAATAGTATCTACAATTTACTTTTAAATTGAATAGGAAGAAATGTAAGAGAGAAAAGAGAGGGAAAAGATTAAACAAATTATTAATATAAGAACCAAGATAGAAGGTTTAAGTCTGTGCACTGTATTATTCTACTTCTGCATCTTTTTGATATTTTTCATAATATATAGATGGAAGAAAGTAAGTTTTTAATATAATTATTTTACTTGATAATCTATGTTTACTTATTGAAGCATTTATGGATAATCATCAATATTTAAAAATCCTCACCTATGTAAACATGAATCTTATACAACAATAACAGGAATAAAATCATACATATATATCTATATATGTATATAAAGTTATATATACATTAAAAACTACATAGATATATAATATACTTTCTATTTATTATCATTACCATTAATGTGTGCTCCTATTGATTCTATAACATATAATACTTTAATTATCTATAGATTTATTTTTGAGTTATTGCCTAATATTAAGATTAATTGCATATTCAGTGCTCAATAATATTTGATAAATGTATGAAAGAATGAATGGACTAAAAAGCCATAGCTGGACATGTTAAAGTTGAGACGATCTTTTTCATTATGCGATGTAAGGGGGTATCTGTAATATAACACATTTGTTTTCCCTTGAAACACAGTTTACACTCTCTGTAAAAGTAGTTATACAAAGAATATGAATACAACACTGTCTAATGAGTGTTTTCAGTTCTATGTAAACTATAGCCTGACCATCATATTCTGCTTAATTTATGGACAATATGGTGTTAAGCAATACAAACACACACATACATTTTAAAATAATTTCCCTAAGATTACACCATATACACCAATTTCAGCAATGTAATACTTAGCAATATCTGATTTGACACACCATGGCAATTAAGAACTAATTTCATATTATGGTATTAACTGGTAACCAGTGAGTAACAAGAGACAAGTATTAAAGTATAAACAGAGAAATCACAATTGTAGATTTGTTAAATAATTGTCAAACAGCAAACAATAAAATCCTTTATCTAAATACCATATCTACTTAATAGGGTTTCTTAATTTACTGTATGGTCCCCTGAAGAAAGTAATCTATTGCAACTATCATTTTGAAATTTACTTGAAAGCATGGTTTTGTCTTTCACTATATATATTTGGTATGGTATGTTTTGGAATGGAGAGGGCAATGGCTCCCCACTCCAGTACTCTTGCCTGGAGAATCCCATGGACGGAGGAGCCTGGTGGGCTGCGGTCTATGGGGTCGCTCAGAGTCGGACACGACTGAGCGACTTCACTTTCACTTTTCAATTTCATGCATTGGAGAAGGAAATGGCAACCCACTCCAGTATTTTTGCCTGGAGAATCCCAGGGACGGGGGAGCCTGGTGGGCTGCTGTCTAAGGAGTCGCACAGAGTCGGACACGACTGAAGCGACTTAGCAGCAGCAGCATGCTTTGGAAATACAGACAGGGATGCTGATTCTTCAGCTCTTGTTTTGTTATCTGGGGGAAGATAGAGGGATGGAGACCCAGTGAATGGCTCCAGTCTCTTATCAGGAACCAAGGATGAGAAAATGAGGCAGAGAAAGGAGAGGGAAGCAAAGCTGTCAGCACTGTCTGTGGGGAGGGAGCGGTGGGTAGGAACTAAGGAAAAGCTAAAAAGAACTGCTCCCCCTGGGATTTATATAGACTAATCATATTAGTCAAAATCATATCAGTAAAATGCATAATTTTGGTGGGGACACTAATAGCTGGGGAGACTGTGCATGAGTGCCATGAGTGGAGGCAGGATGTGTATGGGAAATTGCGGTACCTTCTATCTAATTTTGCTGTGGACCTAACCTTCTCTAGTGCTCCAAAATCACTGCAGATGGTGACTGCAGCCATGAAATTAAAAGACGTTTAGTCCTTGGAAGAAAGGTTATGACCAACCTAGATGGCATATTGAAAAGCAGAGACATTACTTTGCCAACAAAGGTCCATCTAGTCAAGGCTATGGTTCTTCCAGTGGTCATGTATGGATGTGAGAGTTGGACTGTGAAGAAGGCTGAGCGCCGAAGAATTGATGCTTTTGAACTGTGGTGTTGGAGAAGACTCTTGAGAGTCTCTTGGACTGCAAGGAGATCCAACCAGTCCGTTCTGAAGGAGATCAGCCCTGGGTGTTCTTTGGAAGGCATGATGCTAAAGCTTAAACTCCAGTACTTTGGCCACCTCATGTGAAGAGTTGACTCACTGGACAAAACTCTGATGCTGGGAGGGATTGGGGGCAGGAGGAGAAGGGGACGACAGAGGATGAGATGGCTGGATGGAATCACCGACTTGATGGACGTGAGTTTGAGTGAACTCTGGGAGATGGTGATGGACAGGGAGGACTGGCGTGCTGCGATTCATGGGGTCGCAAAGAGTCGGACACGACTGAGCGACTGAAGTGAACTGAACTGAACTGAACCTTCTCTAAAAAATTAAGTTTCTTTAAAAAAAAGAAAGAAAAAAGAGAAAAAAAAAAGAGCACTCTAATTAAAATCAAGGGAAAAGAAAGTCATATTACTTAGGTAACTATAGAAAAAGCTGGTTACCAAAATGGTCAGAAATAAAGCACAACCAATTTATTTAGAGATCAGTGAAAATGAGCATGAATCTAGCCTATACATTATAATTTCAAAAATTTATATGAACATGATACTGATTTCATTGATAAATTAAAATTGGTGATATATATACATATATATATATATCACCAATGTTATATTTAAAAAAATAGCATCTGCAATTCAATTGCTAATGCCCCATGGTGTGCCAAAATCAGAACTGCAAAATGTTCTAGTAGTGGTAGGTTACTCAGCTTTCTGAATATACTTACTGGTATTCTCTTAATCTCCAGGACAAAATTTTCAGTATTACTGTTTGTTGCATGCAACTCTAAGGTTTCATGTGTAGGATTATCTAAAGAAATCTTCTCAGTGACAACCCTGGAAGGAAAAACAAAGCTAGTGAACTTGTTCATAAAATGTTCAATAATAATTTCACACACTCGATGACTATTATGGGTTGAAGTGTATCCATCTAAAAGATCAAATTCTAACACCCAAATTCTGAGATGTGATTTATGCTCCAAAGCTCTCCAAAGGATCAGCCAGTGTCTGGGATTTTACCTGTAATCACTGCCTTGCTTAGCTTCTTCCCTTTGCTTATTCTGTTTCCCCCATTCTCTTACTAATATTTCTTACTGGGAACATACCTCCTTAATAAGTCACTTGCTCTGAACTGAGCTGAACTACCCTTATGTATCAGCACTAAACTTGACGTCAGACATGTAATAGGAACTCAGTCCCCTAAATATAAATGGTCATATTTCATGGTATTAACCAAATGATCGAGTATTCTCAGTTGCCCATTGTTTACCCTCTTGCTTTGCCTTGAGCAAACTCGAGTCAGCCTTCTATCTTTTCGATAGGCCACTGAACTCTGCTTGTCCCCAAGCCTGAGCAAGTACCAAAAAAGTGGAATCTGTCTCCCTTCTGAGATTCTTCTGGGAATTAACTGACCACAGAAAAACCCTTTTTCCTATCAGTCCCTACCGGTCATTTCCCCTTCCTGTCTAGCTTTCCCTCCAAAGATTCTGGTTATCTTTGCTTGCTCCTCCTTTAGCCTGTTAAAGAAAAAAGCTTGTTCTGTTTGATACTGAGTAGCTTGTAGATTTCTGAGAGGAAAGTATTCTCTGAATTGCAATAGTCCCCTGACAACTATTTTAACAGTTCCTTTTCCTCCCTTGCAATAATCACTTTGAACAAAAGCGTCTCCTTCCTAATAGGTCTCCTTCCTGATACGTTTTTCTTTTCACACAAGTTTTCCACAGGATAGTTTAAGTAGCAAACTTCCCTAGAGAAGAAAAACAATTACTAAAACAAAATATATGTTTGTCCTATTTAAAAAGAGTAACTGCAGTATAACAATATCTATTAAAAAGAACTTACTTTCCAAGGTCACAATATATTTCTTTCATCATGGTTGCTTCTGGAATGTCGGTAGTTATTTTCAGTAAATACCAAAACTCTAGACCCAAATCAGGCTGAAAAATAATGCTGGTGGAAAGAAAAATAAAAAAAAAATCTTGTCAGCAGATCTAGTTTGTATGCAAAATAAATTTGGCAGAGAAAATAAATCCCAAATAGGTGGTTCCAAATATAACATTTGACAATCATTCTGTGACACATTCTACTCTTGTTTTAGATTTTTTTTTTTTCATTTTTGGTGAGAAAATCACTTCTTATTCAAGATAAAGTATTATCATGAATATCTGTCTAATAAATGCCTGTTGAATCAATGTAAAATGCTTAAGCATAGGTGATTCGATTATCTTACAGTAGCTAGAACAAGTAGAGTCCTGTGTTTGAACTGTGATTAAATCAGATGTAGTTGATTTTCACATGAAGACTATCAAGTGACATGCAGCTCTGGAAAGCTGCCTTTATCATCAGCATGTGCTCTCCTCTGGGGAGACAAAGAGCATGTGACAGTCTAAAAATAAAACTGGGCCGGTATTCCAGCTCTATCATCTTTTATCTGTACAGCCTTGAACAAGTCACCTAACTTGTCGAACTTCAATTTCACCATTTATAAAATGGGAACACTCATTCCTACCTCTTATGGTTACTCTGGGAATTTTAGGTGTGTATGTATGTAAAATATATGCTCTAGCAATGATAACAGAGAGAGCAGGCAGTAAGTATCAGACCAAAGTATGACTTTTAAATGACGGTTTAGCTGACCAACTCCAAGATTCAGTCTGTGCTCACAATACCTCTACAGTCACACTGGGGAGAGGAGACAGGCCCACATTTCTAATGATAATCTAGCAAAATAGTGTCTTCTATATACATTATGACCTTAATTTACATGCTTTACATTATAAAAATGTTTATCCTTTACAATTTTGCAAATACGTTTATTTCTTCATCATTCATTAAAATAAGAATTATTCTAACTCTGAAAGAGTATATAAATTAGCAAAAAGCTAGTAATGGAATGCATTGTACACACCAATAATAAGTTAAGTACAATCTTTAAAACTGTAACAATTGGATGTTACTGTTGAAACAAAGAAATTTTACCATAAGGTGAGTTAATTATGAGTATAGAGGCTACGTGTTTCTGTGTGTGTGAAAACAGTGCAAAGAAAGTTTCTCATAATTATGCCATAAGAACACTTGCCATTGCACTGCTAATATGTGTATGTTTGTGATTTGCATTTAATTGAGAATATATAAATGAATTTTTATTAAGAATACTGAAAGTTTAACCCCTAGTCCTTATGGAATCATGTTCATTTGGCTCAATTTTTATACCCAGAAAAATATGGTTAACAAAAAGTGAGGTGAAAGAGAGTATATAGGGGGCAATTTAGGCATTATTAAACTTGATATTCCAATAAATAATATCTTTGCACTAAAGAAAACAATGGTCACTCTAAATTAGTATATTTTAGCAATGAATGATATTAAACAAAATTAAAACTATGAGCAAGTGTAATCTGAATGATTATACTATGCAAAGAAATAATTTGAAAGGTTAATTTCAAGGGATAAACAATAAGTATAATGACACATTCAAACCATACCTTTCTTCTGTAAAGCCTGTACGTGCTGGAGAATAATATATGATACAGCTGATAGAATCTAGTGGAAATAGGTCAAGTTCATCGACTCCACTAAAGGCAGCACTTGAGAAGAGCACATCGAAGTGAATAATTTTCTCTTCTGGATTAAAGAGAGGTACTTCAATATAAAAACTCTCCTAGAATTACAAAAGAAATATGTAATTAGCTCTAACCTTCAGCATAGAGTCTTTGTCCTATGGAAAACCAAGAAATTTTTATACATTAGGCCATTGTTTTATATTTTTCTCTTTAGTCCACTAATGAATGTACCTCACCCTTTTAATCTCTTATGTATTTTCTTTGCTTAGCCTTGGTAAATTATAAAATTATTGTTTTCAAAAACAAATAGTCTAAGAGATCCACCTAGCTAAATACTCAGGAAACTTCAAAATTATATACAATTAAAGTATATTTTTCATCAGTACAATTATTATTATGAAGTCTGTATGTCAATGTTTCCTCTAGCTGTGGTATCAGGCTTTAGCATCTTAAGAATCATCTGTAGACATTACTGAAATATGGATTACTGGCCCCCTTCCTCAAAGATCCTGATTCAGTAGATCTGGGATGGGGCTAAAAAAATCAAATTATGCTGATGACATGACTACCTTCCCATTTAGAGGCCTTCCTTCTGTCTAGTTTTTCTGGTTCTGGCTCCCAAGTGTGCCTGGAAGGCACACTTTACATTCCAAGACATTTCCTGATTCTCATTCTGATCCATTTTGGCTAATGACATATCTTTGTCTAAAAATTTTATTTAAGCGTAGTTGATTTACAATGCTGTGTTAATTTTTGCTATATGGCAAAGTGAGTCAGTTATACATATATTCTTCTTCATATTCTTTTCCATATAGTTTAGTTTAACACAAGATATTGAATATAGTTCCCTGCGCTATACAGTAGGACTTCGTTGTTCATCCATCCTATATATAATAATAGTTTGTACCTGTTAACCCCAGTTGCCATGTCTCCCCTCCCCCCGACTTGGCAACCACAAGTCTGCTCTCTATGTAATGACGTTTATCTTATCCCATTACAGCTGTGATCTCCACTACAGTAAAAGCCATTAATTGAAGCAAATGTGTCAAAGGTGATTAAACAGGCAGGGCATAACTCAATGTTAACAAAAAGCCAATTGTCTATAATGATTTAACCTAATTAAATGGAGAATGTTGGACATTTTAGCCATAATTTAAAGCTCGATAATGGGTGTTCTTTGGCACATGGAGCTATTTTGAAATTTATCAAATCACATTATAGGACATGGTGGGGACAGGTGGTGATGGGGAGAGAGTTATTCACACAACGTATCTTCAAGATAGCCATTACTGCTTTGTCCATGGAACAGCATTTTCTTGATTACCTCTGTATAAATAAATGAGTGGATAAATATTATATTTTCGGGGAACAGAAATAGCATTTAGTGTGGTAAACATAATCTGTCGAGGAAAGATGGAAATCAAGGATATATATATATAAGTTTATAATTACTAGATGAAAGTAGATATCATTTACTACAAATCAGACTTAATCATAAATGCAATGGAAAATGGTCATTTACAATAGTTTCTGGAGATATTAGAATCATGGATTCCTAAAATAAATGGCCATTAAACTCCTACAGTAAAATATCCATGCTCATAATTATAAACAAGGAAGAAATAAAGTATAACATGCAAAAAACTCAACAATGGCATTATGTCACAAATTATACTATTTCCTAGGCAACCTGACATACTTGTAAGACTGTTACAAAACACAGCCTCCTAGAAAGTTCTGAGGGTCAAGCAAATCAACAACTAACCCAAAGTAATATGTCATGATAACAAATCCCAACCACCATATAATAGCCTAGACACTCTGCCAAGGTCTTTAGACAGAAAATTGAAATAAGGCATTTTGGACTAGATATTTATCCTGGTCTATTACTCAGATATTTTTCAGAGAAAGTGTCACTGTAAGACAATGATACAGCTTCTTCAAAGAAGTAAAAATGCTAAGATCTAACTCCATTTTATATTACTATTGGCTCATATACACATGTCACTGGGAAAAAAAAGTTTCACAAAACAGTCCCTACTCTTACCACTTGTGACTTCTATGATATATTCTTTCCTATCCTACTTTATCCTATCCTATCCTAGTCATCTTTTCTAAAAAATAAAAAAATAATAATAATGCTTATTTTAACCGAGTCACATTTCAAGACCTGTACACTGAAAAACTCTAGTCTAAAGAGGGAAAAATAGTACTGGGATGTGTGATTGCTTTATGTCTTATCACATGTAAACTATTAACACAAAATAAAGCAAAATCAGTTTAAATCTACTGTTGTCTCTCTGAATTGCAAGCCATATAACAGAAACTTTGTGTTAGAAATCTGTTATGACATTCTACACAGTTGGCCAAACTTCTTAGGAAATGCGAAATGAAAGTTGCTTAGTTGTGTCCAACTCTTTGTGATCCTATCAGTCCATGGAATTCTCCAGGTCAGAATAATGGAATGGGTAGCCTTTCCCTTCTCCAGGGGATCTTTCCAACTCAGCGATAGAACCAGGGTCTCCAGCACTGTAGGCAGATTCTTTACCAGCTGAGCCACAATGGAAGCCCAAGAGTGGGTAGCCTATTCATTCTCCAGGGAATCTTCCCGACCCAGGAATTGAACTGGAGTCTCCTGCATTGCAGGCAGATTCTTTACCAACTGAGCTATGGATGGCAGTTAAGTGGCACCTATATCACAGTTCCTCCTTGACACATTCATGGCAAGTATCATCACTTGACCATTTCACTCTTATCCAGTAGGTCTGGATACCCCTCAAAATCCTTCACAGAGGAGCCTTGCAGAAAGCAATCACCAATTGCTTAGAGCCACAAGCACTGAGTAGCACTGCAATCTCTGGAGAACCCCACAACCAAACTCTTTGTTGTCTTGAAAACAGCAACAAACTCAATAGAAAAAGATAGCTCATTATAGTTAAAAAAAAAAAAAAAAAGAAGATGACGGAAGTTTCCAATTAATTGTTCTGTACTCCAAGTATGGTAAAATAGGTCAAATTTAACAATACTATAAAAAACTTTCTAATTTTCATTATGGTATGAATATTATTTTCTTCAAAGTTTAAACAGATAAAGAGCCACAAATGATACATTTCATACATGGTATCATATAAGTAATTTCTAATAAATATCCATCTGCCAAAATACTGTCAACATTAATCTGGAAGGTGAAAGAGGAGAGTGAAAAGGCTGGTTTAAAATTCAACATTCAAAAAACTAAGACCATGGCATGTGGTCCCATCACTTCATGGCCAATAGATGAGGAAAAAGTGGAAACAGTGGCAGATTTTATTTTCTTGGGCTTCAAAATCACTGTGGATGGTGACTGCAGCCATGAAATTCAAAGACACTTGCTCCTTAGAAGAAAAGCTATGATAAACCTAGACAGCATATTCAAAAGCAGAGACATCACTTTGCTGACAAAAGTCCATCTTGTCAAAGCTATGGTTTTTCCAGTAGTCATGTATGGATGCAAGAGTTGGACCATAAAGAAGGTTGAGCACTGAAGCCTTGAAGCTTTCAAATTGTGGTGCTGGAGAAGACTCTTGAGAGTCCCTTGAACATCAAGGAGATCAAACCAGTCAATCCTAAAGGGAAACAAACCTGAATATTCATTGGAAATACTGATGCTGAAGATGAAGCTCTAATACTTTGACCACCTGGTGTGAAGAGTCAACTCACTGGAAAAGACCCTGATGCTGGAAAAGATTGAGGGCAGGAGGAGAAAGGTGACAGGAGATGAGATGGTTGGGTGGCATCACTGACTGAGTGGACATGGGTTTGAGCAGACTCTGGGAGATGGTGAAGGACAGGGAAGTCTGCCGTGCTGCAGTTGGGTCGCAAAGAGTCAGACCCGACTTAGTGACTGAACAACAACAAATTTCCCAACAACATTTCTTAAGATGGTTCTAATCACAAATCATCTCTTTACCATTTCTGTCCAAGATCCAGCCTAATAATCTCTTTCCTGTTCCTGAAGTGCCTGAGCTCCTCCTTGGTAGGTCCCTTTCCACCAAGCTCATTCTGCCCCAAGGGCTTATATATTTGTTAATCTCTCTACCTGGTTGCACTGCTTCAGTCTTTGTGCCATCCTCAATGAAACCCTGGGCTATTTTTGTTTGGAGAATTATCACTGTCTAAATTCATCTTGTCCATCTAAATTCATCTTGTTCATTTATTGTCATGGTAATGGGTTCACCTGATGAACTAAACTTAGTGGAGTATAATCTGAAAACAGTTTCTCTCTCCCATTACTGCTCTCCAAACCAGGCGAGAGTTCCCTTTCCAGATCATTGTTGTTATCTTAGGATGGTCCCCAATGCTGGAGAGTTTCATTGTTAGATAGGCAAAGAAGTACAAAATCAATCAACACTTACATCCCATATCCAATGAATATTTTTCCTGATTTCTCTACCTGGCACCTCGTCCCTACTCCTGGGGCTTTCTGGTGATTTTTCAGACTGCTTGTGAAGAAAAAGGTACACATGATGTGTTCTTTTCAACTGCCTGCTCTGACTTCCTCTCCTCCTGTAATCACTGTGCTAATATGACGCCATCAGGTCACAGCATATAGATGGGATGAGAGGTCAAAGAACAAATTAACTGATGCTGGTTGCACTTCTCCAGTTGACTTTCTAGGTCCCTTTCTTTCACACTTTCTAACATTACCACCATGTAGACTCTTTTGGGTTCTTCTCACTCTAGCAGAATATACCTTGAATCTTTTAAAACAGCCCAAGCCCAATCTCCTTCCACAGAGGAAAATCCATTTAGACACACAAGGTCTTAGCACGTATCAGTGGAAATGTAGCTGCTTTCACTCTAGCCATTTCCCCTTTATATATGGTCCAATCTGTGGACAGGAACTCACCAAAATCCAATGGGCATTAAACTGTCAGTTTCCACTCCTTAAAGAAAACACTCCCACTCCCTTTGTGTTCTGGTCATGGCATACAAAGTCTAGACTGTGGGCTATAGGCTAAATATTTCTCATCTACTTAGACATGGCAGAAATATCATTTTTCCAGCAAAATTTTGTGCTGGAGAGTATAAAGTGTAATTAAGTGCTGTGTTTCATAGTATAAAGATATCATTGGGAGTGGCTGTCCAACCAGAGGTTGCATTTCCTAGGTTCTCTTGTACCCAGGCATAGCTGATGACCAGTTCACTCCAATAGTATGTGCGTGGAGGTGATATGTGTGACTTTGATGCCACTAGTGGAAATTCCCACCTATATACGGAAATCTTTGAGTCTCTAAAGGATGATCAACTTGCCACACGGGGGGAACCTGACTCTGACTCTTGGGATCTCAACATGGAGGATGCTAGACACTGACCAGGAGCAAAGGCACCAGACTGTCAAAATTATTAAAAACTTTGCGTGTGTTAAACCACTGAAATTATGGAATTTGTTACATCAGCTAGAGATACCCTCATATACATACATTTAGTGAGTAATAAATGGCATAGCAAAATCTTTTACAGCATGGAAAAGTAGCTATAATCTTCAGGTTTGTATTTCACTTGAAAATCTAAGACAACAGAAAAACTTCACATAGAATATCCCATTTCAATTCTCTTTTGTTTCCTATCTAACTCCACTAACATGTTAGTGCCATGTAAACAGGGACTTTGTTTGTACTGTTCATCACGTTTCCTAGGATGATAGAAAAAAGAGATCAGATTTGTGTTTACCAGAGTCAGAAGGTAGTGGGAAGGGAAATTGGATGGAGGTGGTCAAAAGATACACACTTCCAGTTACAAGACAAATAAGCGCTAGGGTTGTAATGTACTACCTGAAAAAGATAATTAACACTGCTGTATGTTATATATAAAAACCGTTAAAGAGAGTACATCTTAAGAGTTCTTAGCACAAGGGAAAAAAAGCTTTCTTTTTCTTTTATAGCTATATAAGATGATGGATGTTCACTAAATTTTCACGATTCGTGTAAGTCAAACCAATATGTATTAATACTACACCTTAAATGTATCAGTGCTGTGTGTCAATTATATCTCAGTAAAACTGGAAGAAAAAAGATTCAAAGAGAAAGAAATCCTAAATACTTTATACAAAAGAGAATGGACTACTAAGAACCAATTTTTGTTTATTGAAAATATAACCTGATTTTTGGAACTTGCTATAAGAAGTAACCAAATTTATGTGCCTTAAAGCTGTAAATATTTCTTACAAAAACCCTATTTAAAGAAATTCTAACCATTCACTCATCTCTAGGGAAGGTGTTAAGATTGGGTTGAATGTAACAAAAGATGAAATGCAGATGGAAAATCAGAGGCAGCTGAGTGTCTTGAAAACTGCATTGCCACAACTAATGATCTAAGGATTAAGTAAAGTATTTCTCAAAAGTTTAGCAAAAACAGCAAATGCAGTCAAAAATGTTAGGAAACTCTATAGGCATGGACAGTCATTTTAGTATACTTTGAAAGTATTCAGAAAGCATGTTCTTCAAGAAGTTCACAAAGGTTTGTTTGATGGGATTATTTAAAAGAATTCATATGGTCTCTGCTGACTAAATCTTCATGTTCAAAAGTTACACAGCTAGCAAGTTTTTACCTTAAGGGCTTTCCTGGTGGCTCAGAGGTAAAGAATCTGCCTGTAAATGCAGGAGATGTGGGTTCAATCCCTGAGTAGGGAAGATCCCCTGGTGAAGGAAATGGCAACCCACTCTAGTATTCTTGCCTGGTAAATCCCATGGACAGAGGAGTCTGGCAGGCTACAGTCCATGGGATTACAATAGAGTCGGACATGACTTAGTGACTAAACAACAACAATAAATTACCATTATTAGAAAGGAGAGAAAACTTAGTAACTTGGCCACTGTCATTGATAGCCTATTTGGGTAGAGTTACTCGAAAGTGACTCCCCTCCTTCACCAACTTCAGCTGAAAGTGAACATTTAATGAGGACAGCACATCTGCCTATAGGGGCAAAGAGAATACTCTAGCACATCAAATACTTTTCCCCAAAGCTTTTGCAAGTGATACTTGAGTGAGTTTCAATAGTCTAACTATTTGTTTTCTATGCCTCCATGGAGTTTTACCCAGAGATCAGGTGAACAAATAACTGATTTATAGACCAAGTATTTTAGGTATTTTCTTATTTTCTATGTTGGAGCAAAAGTTGGAGATCCTAAATAATCATTTTTTAAAGAAATTAATCTGCATATTTAAAATAACCATTATTTATCAAAAGCTTAAATACTTGATTTAAATAAATCTTTTCTACAAGCATGTAAGTTGCATCTTAATGGATCTAAAATAAAATTGACATTATTTGAATAATTTATCCCAATATGCTCATTTAATATGACTATTTTTTAGGAATAGCAATTTAGGTGTACAACAAAAGCTCCAACTGTTTACAAAAAGGAAGAATCTATGAGCAGTTAATGGGCTCTTACCAGTGCAGCACATTTCATGTCAATAATCTCTAAGGGTGGTCCAGGAGCACTATGGATCTCAAGATGATACCAGATTTGAAAATTGTTAATAGCATTATCTGAAAAAAAGAAAAAAAACATGGCACATTTTAATGCGTGCATTTTAGAACACCATATTTTACATAAATTTTGAGACACATAAATAGATACCATTTTCAAATTCTTTATGATGGACTCACTTGTCAAGAGCTGAGGGGAAGGTGAAAAGTCAATTTCAACACAGTTTGTGAGCAGTAAGAGAAGCCCCAGGCTGCATGGCCATGAGAATGGGCTGTGAAAGCGTCCTGCCTCATGTGTGCACCCGTAAACTCACTAAGTTCTTCACAAAAATAAGAATGTTTTACTTTTAAGGATTAATATTTCAAAAGAAATAACTAACCCTTTGCCCTCTAATCCCCAAAGCATTCACATAATATACATAGACATATCTAAATATGGTATTATAATAGACAAAGGTACATTTCTAGTACCATACAAATCTAGCTTAAGGGAAAAAAATGAGGAAGAGTTCATGAAATGTCTCGTTTCTTGGGAGTGTTAAACAGGATCCTATCAATTTAGCTCAAAGAAAGCTGAAATGGGGTATGGATGGTTTTTAAAAAAATAACAAAAGAGAGGAGGAGGAAGAGAAGGGGGGAAAAGTAAGGTGGGGGGGAAAGGAAAAGGAAAAAGAAGAACTAGAAGAAAGAAATAACAGGCCCAAGGTGGAGTCACTTGCCTCCGAGAGAGTAAACTAAGACTTAATTGCAGTTTCAACCTCTCCCAGGAATGGACTTTTTACAATTTTCTGGTCAACACTAGTGAGCCAGCCAGGCTCATCTGTCCACGGGGATTCTCCAGGCAAGAATACTGGAGTGGGTTGCATGCCCTCTTCCAGGGCATCTTCCCAGCCCAGGGATCAAACCCAGGTTTCCCACATTGCAGGCAGATTCTTTACCATCTGACCTACCAGGGAAGCACACTAGCAAGGCAATCTTGCCTGAAACAATCCTTTCATTTCTTCTGCTAATAACTCCCCTGGTCCATCCCCTCCCCCTCCACATTTCTATAAAACTTGAGATCAGCTTTGTATTTGCTACATGGGATGCCGTCTGATTAATTAATAAATGAATAAAACCAATCATATCCTCAAATTTACTCTGGTGAATTTTGTTTTTTTCTTCTGCTGGATCATTGAAAAAGCAAGAGAGTTCCAGAAAAACATCTATTTCTGCTTTATTGACTATGCCAAAGCCTTTGACTGTGTGGATCACAATAAACCTTTGAAAATACCAGACCACCTGACCTGCCTCTTGAGAAACCTATATGCAGGTCAGGAAGCAACAGTTAGAACTGAACATGGAACAACAGATTTTTTGTTCCAAATACAAAAAGGGATATGTCAAGGCTGTATATTGTCACCCTGCTTATTTAACTTATATGCAGAGTTCATCATGAGAAACACTGGGCTGGATGAAGCACAAGCTGGAATCAAGATTGCCAGGAGAAATATCAATAACCTCAGATATGCAGATGATACCACCCTTATGGCAGAAAGTGAAGAGGAACTAAAAAGCCTCTTGATGAAAGTGAAAGTGGAGAGTGAAAAAGTTGGCTTAAAGCTCAGCATTCAGAAACGAAGATCATGGCATCCGGTCCCATCACTTCATGGGAAATAGATGGGGAAACAGTGTCAGACTTTATTTTTTTGGGCTCCAAAATCACTGCAGATGGTGATTGCAGCCATGAAATTAAAAGACGCTTACTCCTTGGAAGGAAAGTTATGACCAACCTAGATAGCATATTCAAAAGCAGAGACATTACTTTGCCAACAAAGGTTCGTCTAGTCAAGGCTATAGTTTTTCCAGTGGTCATGTAGGGATGTGAGAGTTGGACTGTAAAGAAAGCTGAGCACCAAAGAATTGATGCTTTTGAACTGTGGTGTTGGAGAAGACTCTTGAGAGTCCCTTGGACTGCAAGGAAATCCAACCAGTCCATTCTGAAGGAGATCAGCCCTGGAATTTCTTTGGAAGGAATGATGCTAAAGCTGAAACTCCAGTACTTTGGCCACCTCATGTGAAGAGTTGACTCATTGGAAAAGACTCTGATGCTGGGAGGGATTGGCGGCAGGAGGAGAAGGGGACAGCAGAGGATAGATGGCTGGATGGCATCACTGACTCGATGGACATGAGTTTGAGTGAACTCCGGGAGTTGGTGACGGACAGGGAGGCCTGGCATGCTGCGATTCATGGGGTCACAAAGAGTCGGACACGACTGAGCGACTGAACTGAACTGAACTGGTGACAGAGTAATGCTTACATCTGGGTTCCCTAAATATATTAATACAGGTCTTTCTGCTGCCAGTGATGTCCAAAGTCTCACCTCCAAATCCTGAAACCAAAAACCCTGGTCTGCCACAAGAGCTCTGTGTAGCAGGGTTGGTACTGGCATCAAACCCAGGCTCTTTCTATTAGTTCTCAACTGTTCAGCTTCTCACTTTGATATTCTTTATGCTTCAATGCTGAGCTAGATTACAGTTTAAGATAACCTCCAGTTTCAATTAACTGTTTGCATATCATATCCATATTGTCAAGTTGTAAATATTCCAAGAACTGCATGTTTGATTAACTTAGGTAAATCACTAAGCCTCTTTGGGTCTCAATTTCCTCATCTATGTAATAAGGGGCCAAGATTTGTGCAGTTCTCAGTCTCTTTCTTCTGAAAAACTGTTTCATTTTGCATTGCATTGCAATGCATTGCACTGTATTATATTGAATGTATTGAACTGTATTGCATGGCTCAAATAATTGGCTCAGTAAATCCAAAATCTGCATGTTAGGCCAGCAGACTGTTGACACAGGAAGAGTTGGAGTTCAAGTCCAAAGTTAGAATTCCTTTTTTACTCTGTGGAAGTCAGTCTTTGTGCTATGAAGACCTTCAACTGGTTAGGTAAGACCCACCCACATTATGGAGGGAAATCTTTTTTAAAAGTATAAAGATGTAAATACAATTCTCATCCAAAATCACCATTATAGAAACATCCAGAATACCGTTTAACCTAATATCTGGGCACCGTGACCCAGCCAAGTTGACACGTAAAATTAACTATCATGGGGATGAGAACACCTACTTTTTGTAATTACTTTGACTATCATATAAGGTAGTATTGTGATGAAGCTACTTTAACTTCTATAGAGCTAAAAACATACGATGCATATGAATTTGTTAGTGACAATGAGATTAGGGATAATTTATTAATGAACTGAACAAGAAAAATAATTATTAAACATTGTTTACAGGCTTTAAACATATTAAAACTTTTCTAATTATAAAATTAATAATTCACTATAGCAATTTAATAAATTACTGAAAAGCTTTAGAAAATAAAAATTATTCATAATCCCATGACCAAGAGTATTTATTTTTTGTATAAAATTTAAAGTTTAATATATCAATAAAGACATATATAGGCATATATACACATTATATATAATTGATAAATCCATACATATGTGTGCCTTTGTATATACACATTTGATAGCATTCAGAGAATACTCACTATTAAATTTAATACTAGTCATTAGGGAAATGAAAATTAAAACCACAATGAGATATCACACCTGTTAGAATGACCATAATCAAACAGACAAGAGATAACAAATGCTTTTGTGGATGTGGAGAAAAGGGAATACTTTTGCACTGCTTGTGGGATTGTAAATTGGTATAGCCACTAAGCAAAATAGTACAGAGGATCCTCATAAGATTAAAAACAGAATTGCCATATGATCCAGCAATCTCACTTCTGGGAATATATCCAAAGAAAATGAAAATATGAACTCAAAAATGTATCTGTACCTTCATGTTCATAGCGATATTATTTATAATAGCCAACGCACGGAAACAACCTAAGTATCATTGATGAATGAATGGATAAAGAAGTTGTAATATACATGTTCAGTGGAATCTTACTCAGCCATAAAGAACAAGGAAACCCTACCATTTGTGACAGCATGGGCACTATGAAGGCATTGTGATAAGTGAAATAAGTCAGGTAAAGAAAAAAAAATACTCATGATTTCAGTTATATGTGTAGTCTAAAATAAACAACCAAAACAATAACAAAAAACCCAAACTCATAGAAAAAGAAATCAAACTTGTGGTTATCAGAGGCAGAAGACGGGAATAGGGAGAAATGAAGGATGGTGGTCAAAGGACATAAACTTGTAGTTATAAAATAATTAAGTACTAAGGAGGTAATGTACAGCATGATGACTACAGTTAACACTGCTGTATGATATACAGAAAAGCTAAGAGAGTAAATTCTAAGAGTTTTCTTCAAAAGGAGAAAATTGTTTTTCCTTTTATCTTTCTTTTCTTTTTATTGTATCTATATAAGAAGATGGATGTTAGCTGAACATACTGATGGTAATCATTTCACAATACGTGTAAATCAAACCATCAAGCTATATGGCCTTAAACTTATACAGTGATATATGACAATTATTTTTCAACAAAAATGGGAAAAAATTATATGCAGATAATATCTATTCAAAAACACTTTAAATCAAATTTAAAAATTAAGTTTTAATTAACATAATAAATCATATGGGAAACATTCTTATATTAAAATACCTGTGCATATTATTGATTATTTTATTTAAAAAATCTAAGCTGTGTGATGACAGGTTGCAAAACAGATTAAGAACCAGGAAAAATATATGTACAGTTATCCCTAATTCTTCAGACAGGCCTTTCCATATTCCTACTGAAACAGAATTAACCTTTCCATCCCTTGTAATAACGTTGCTCTTTTTCTTACTGATTGCTCAGCAGCACATTTCTTTTCAATTAGAGAAGTTTTCAGTTATGCAAAATGAGTAAGTTCTGGAGATATAATGTACAACAAGGTAATTATAGTTAACAGGGTAGAGTGTATACTCTAAATTTGCTAGAAGGTAGATTGTGTGTGTGTGTGTATACAGGCTTATTAATTGTGACACATGTACTACTTTGGTGGGGAATGTTAATGATGGTGCAGACAATCCATGTGTGAGGGCAGGATGTATATGAGAAAACTCTGAAACTTCCTCTCAGTTTTACTGTGAACCTAAAATTTACCTAAATATTAGATATTTTTAAAATACGCCACTCAGATTTGATAGGTCATTATACTGAATATCAGATCAGATCAGATCAGATCAGTCGCTCAGTCGTGTCTGACTCTTTGCCACCCCATGAATCGCAGAACGCCAGGCCTCCCTGTCCATCACCAACTCCTGGAGTTCACTCAGACTCACGTCCATCGAGTCAGTGATGCCATCCAGCCGTCTCATCCTTTGTCGTCCCCTTCTCCTCTTGCCCCCAATCCCTCCCAGCATCAGAGTCTTTTCCAATGAGTCAGATCACTTTAAATTGTATGCATATTTTGACAGTATTCAGTTAGAAGGTAGATTGTGTCTTTACTTTCTGCAAAAAAGTGGTAACTATGTGAGATGATAAATATGTTAATTAGGTTGATTCTGGTGATTATTTCACAATGTATATGTAAATCAAATCAATTTGTCCACTTTAAATATGTACAATTTTTAATAGCCAGCTGCACTTCAGTAAAGCTGGGACAAAGAAGAAATGAAAATAATTAGATAAGAATTTTTTAGGCTTCCAAATAGGGGAATATGAAAAATAATGGTAACATCCAGTTTTAACAAGGGTCAGGTTCAAAGAGACAATCTTACACATTATAATGGAAGTTTGAATTGCTAAAAATTGGAAGAGTGCTTTAACATGTTTAAAATGTTTAAGAATTGTTTTTCCCTTTGATCCAATGATTTCATTTTAAGATATTTTTTGGAATAAAATAATTGATAATATGCACAAATACTTTAATATGAGAATGTTTCTTATATAATTTATGTTGAATAATTGAAACTTAATTTTAAAAATTTTAAATAGCCCACACAGTCACAAGTAAATGTAATTTCCTAACATGACTCCCCCAGGAACCCCCACAATAGACTTTGATAAACTATCCCTTGGGCATCTCTTAGATAGGACCCCCAAGATACAAACAAGATACAAGAAAACCTTGGTATATTTTTGGAATCAATTCTCACTTCCTATCTGCTCTCTTCTTGCTTGGAGAATTCCTTGGACACAGGAGCCTGGTGTGCTGCAGACCATGGGATCACAAAGAGTCAGACACAACTGAGTAATTAACACTATTACTCTCTCAAGAGAAGCATCTAATGCTAGTCTCCGAAATGTTTTCCATCTTTAGGGGTATTTCTCTATCCCCATCACCACCCTAAAAAACACTGTTCTCTTCACTTCAAACCCAGTTAGCTGTTGTGGTGGCCTAGCTGTTCTCTTTCTAAACTGTTTTGAATAAGTGCCTGGATATCCCTTTTAATCCATGTATTCTGTGATGGTTAATTTTATATATCAACTGGGCTGGACTATGGGGTCCAGTTGTTTGATTACACACCAGTCTAAATGTTGGTAGGAAGATACATGAACACTTTAATCAGTAGACTTTGAGTAAAGCACAATACTCTGTTTTTGTGAATGTGCCAACTCCAATCAGTTGGAGGCTGTAAGAGCAAAGACTGAAGTGACCTGAAAGAGAAGCAATTCTTAGCCAAGCCTGAAACATGGAAACCCTCTCAGAGCTTGTAGTCTGCCTAGTCTTTCCTGGGCAATTTGGACTCAAGACTGCAACAGCAACTTTTACTAATTTTCCACCCTGCTTCCCTGGTGGCTCAGTAGTAAAGAATTTGCTTACAGTGTAAGAGATGTAAGAGACATGGGTTCAATCCCTGGGTCGGGAAGATCCCCTGGAGGAGGGCATGGCCACCCTTCCAGTATTCTTGCCAGGAAAATCCCATGGACAGAGGAACCTGGCGGGCTACAGTCCATAGGGTCACAAAGAGTCGGACATGACTGAAGCAACTTAGCACGCAAGGACGTGCTTGCCCTATAGATTTTGGACTTGCCAGTCTCCCTGGTTATATTAGCCAATTCCTTAAAATGTCTCTCTCTATAAAGATATAGATTATTATATTATATTTAACTATACTATATTGGATTGCATGCTGTATTATATTATATTAGTGTCTCTTTCTTTGAAGAATCCTGATTAAACACAAACTCATTTAATAAAGATTTCTATTTTGGTATGCCTGTGGTTGAACTTTGCCCATGTCGACCCACTTTTCTCTATTTCTCTCTTCCGTCCCTGCTACTCACCCATAAGAGAACTCATTCACCCACTCTCTCAGAAACCTGCCCTGTCTATTCCAACTCTCCATAAACCCATTTTCTTTCAAATTTTTACTGAAAAGATATGATGTTGAACAACATTCAAAGGAAGCTTTATAATATGGGAAGGGGAAACAATAGCATTTACTTTCTTTTGCATATGAGGCAGACTGCTATCATTTCCTATATTTAAAAAAGAACTGCCTTATGATCCAGCAATCCCACTGCTGGGCATACACACTGAGGAAACCAGAAGGGAAAGAGACACGTGTACCCCAATGTTCATCGCAGCACTGTTTATAATAGCCAGGACATGGAAGCAACCTAAATGTCCATCAGCAGATGTATGGATAAGAAAGCTGTGGTACATATACACAATGGAGTATTACTCAGCCATTAAAAAGAATACATTTGAATCAGTCCTAATGAGGTGGATAAAACTGGAGCCTATTATACAGAGTGAAGTAAACCAGAAGGAAAAACACCAATACAGTATACTAACGCATATATATGGAATTTAGAAAGATGGTAACAATAACCCTGTGTACGAGACAGCAAAAGAGACACTGATGTATAGAACAGTCTTATGGACTCTGTGGGAGAGGGAGGGGGTGGGAAGATTTGGGAGAATGGCATTGAAACATGTAAAATATCATGTATGAAATGAGATGCCAGTCCAGGTTTGATGCAGGATACCGGATGCTTGGGGCTGGTGCACTGGGATGACCCAGAGGGATGGTATGGGGAGGGAGGAGGGAGGAGGGTTCAGGATGGTGAACACATGTATACCTGTGGCAGGTTCATTTTGATATTTGGCAAAACTAATACAATTATGTAAAGTTTAAAAATAAAATAAAATTAAAAAAAAATAAAAAAGGAACACATTACATTGTTAAAATAATATATTCATTAACATTTTATCAGAATTTGACTGAAATTTTGTGTTCAGTAACAGAAATATGTGTAAAGTTCTTCACTTATGAAAGAGTAGGCAGCCTTCAAGCTGAAGTATTATAATCTACTCATTTTAATGGTAGTACAAACTACCATTTGTACTACAAATCCAGAAATTAACAACATGTAGTTAATCCTGAAATAATACAATTCTTACAGATACATGAAATACACATTTGTATACGTATTTTGAGTGTAAAGTAGCTACTGACTTACAAATGAATGATGAGGGTTTATGAATGTTGATCATGAAACTCTCCATAATAATAAATTTACCTGCTTTTCCATCATCAAACTTGTCAGATAGTTCTGATAATGATTTCTTATAGAAGGGTATTTGATCTGTATCTTGATCTTCATCTGAGTCATCCTGAGAATCACCATTATGTTTGCTTTTAACAGAAAATGAAATTGTACCTACAACACATAGATGCAAGATGTCAGATTAACGAGGGTTTAGTTTTCAAAACTAACAATTAGACAGAACTTAATAGAAATTTCAAGGAAATATTTTAAATATCCATTAAAATGGTAATTTTTAAACAGCTTTCTCATAATAATTAAGAAAATGTAGTAAATATTAGAACTGCATCAGCCTTCAGAAAACATATTGGTCTTGAGTGAGTGTTCTTACATATTTTCTAAAGTAATTTGTAACACTCGTTTATTACCTCATTAAAATGTTTATTTTGCTTAATACAATATCCTAAGCATGCACTTTCCTTTAAGCCTTTCATATGCAAAGTACAAAATTTTGTTCAAAAAACAATAGTGTCAAAAATTTGCACTCTTTACCTGAAATTTTTCTTATAATTGACTTATAAAAGACTGATATTAACTTTTAAACTGAACCTAATATATAAGGAAGTAATTCACAAATTGACCCTGATATCTCAACACCAGCTTGCTATATTCATATTTTTTATTCATCTTTAAAGGATTATTCAAATATTATTTTCCCTTCAATGTCCCACACTTCCATCTCCCTCCTCATTCCTTGCTGATTATCTTATTTCTATTTCACTAAGAAAATGGACACTTTCTGGAAAGAATTTCTTCACAATCCCACCACCACACTGACAAACGCTTCCACGATGGAGACCTTATCCTCTGGCTTTCCTCTTGTAAGAATGACTGATACATTCCTATCTGGACAGCTCCTGGATGCATGCACTGTATTCCATCTACTCTGGTCTACCCCAGGATCTGGCTGCTGTAATTATCCCTACTCTCATCTGCATCTTCAATTCTCCCTCTTTGAAACTTTCTGTAATAACATCCAATTTCCAAAAAGCCTTCTCTCCATCTAATGTGTATGTGTGTGTAAATGTATGTACTTTTTAATACTTATTTTCATACACACTCCCTGGAGAGGGCATGGCAACCCACTTCAGTATTCTTGCCTGGAGAATCCTATGGACAGAGGAGCCTGGCAGGCTACAGTACATGGAGTCTCAAAGAGTTGGACATGACTGAAGTGACTTAGCACACATGCATGTGTACATACACACACACACATATACATACAAACACTAATATCATGTTAGGCTCAGCACCAGAATCTGGATGAAATGCACTATATAAATCACAAAAATGATTCAAGGCATAAAATAAATACATTTTTTTAAGAAAAAAATCAAAGCAATATCTTGGCACTCCTCTAAGCAAGTTTAGTAAGTGTCTTCTTTCAAATTGGCAAAGAATAAAATATTGTCTTGGTATTTAAATCTTTAGAAAGAATTAAAGATAAAGCAAGTAGGAGATAAAGCTATAATTCAATATTTAAAGCTAAAATAACATGTATCAAAATTAGAGATAATCCATAGGAATATAGATTCAAAAATTGTATGTCCCACAAAACAAGTCCAATAATTAATAAAAAATGCTTTACTCTTTCAGATTGGTAATTTTAAAAACTTTTGATAATATTAATTATTGATAAGTGTTGAGTAACAACCCCTGTCTCAGATACTGTTGGTAAGAGTAAAAATTGGTACTACATATTTTGGAGGGTAATTTTGCAACAGTTACCAAACTGTTCTACATTCCCTTTGATATATGTTTAGTTTTTATCCTGTAAATAGCTTATATCTTAAATATTCTCCCCATTGAAAAACTAGCAGAGATATTTACAAAGATGCTGTTGCAATATTATCTGGAATTACAAAAAATGAGGAACTCAATTTCCATCTATGCCTGACTAGTTACATGAATTAAGATAAACATTTATTTGGATTATTGTTCATCTAATTAAAAGAAAAAAATCTATGAAATCTGAATTGAAAACACATCCATGATACTCTGAATGAAAGCAGCCATTTACAGAGCTTTATGTCTCATATGACCTGCTATGTGGTGGGTCTGTGTGTATTTGTGTTTAAAAGATATATATGGATATGAATTGGTACTTGGACAGGTATTTATTTTCTCACAGTTCTGGAGGCTACATGTTTGAAATCCAGGTGCCGACAGGGTTGGTTCCTTCTGGAGATTCTGAGGAGGATCTGTTCCATGTCCCTCTCCTAGTTTCTGCTGTTTACCAGTAATTCTTGGCATTCCTTGGTTTGTAGATGTATCATTCCAGTCTGCCTTCATCTTTGCATGGTGTTCTCTCCTGTACCTACTTGTGTCTATTTTCCTCTTCTTATAAGGACAACAGTCATATTGGGTCAGGGCTCACCCTAATTCAGCATGATTTCATTTTAATTTGAATATATCTGCAAAGACCCTATTCTAAATAGGATCACTTTAACAGGTATTGAGAGAGTCATTTCCTAGGCAGGTTGATAAGAAGTCTAGGGGTCCCCAAGGAGAGAGGGGTCTGGAATTCTCAAGAAGAAAGAAAGGACAAACTTTTTCCCTCTACATTCCTTAGGATTATATAACAATAATGCATCCTGCCTGAAGACAGTCTCTGGATTAAACCTTCTGGCTAATCCTGTTATCTTAAAATGTAAATTATGGGAGTAGGTCTGGTGAGGTCTTTACAACCTCCAGACATTCTTTTGATTCATCTGAGAGTATATAACTCCACTGCTAACACTAGCAAGGGGGTACTCTTTCTGCCCGCTTCTGATGCCTATGTCAGAAGCTTTCTCTATCTCCTTTATACTTTACTAAAACTTTATTACACAAAAGCTCTGAGCAATCAAGCCTCATCTCTGGCCCTGGATTGAATTCTTCTCCTCCGGAGGCCAAGAATCCCGGTGTCTTTTCCTGGCTTAGCAACAACCTTTCAGTATCTGTGGTTAAAACACTAGGTCCTTGGGCAAGCAGTTCTGACAGTACAGACAGAACATAGCATGGGGACATACCTCCGAATATAGACAAGCATGTCTTCTTTTAGGAGTGTTCCCAGATCATGGCTAAGAGTAGTTGGAGCTGAATCACAGGGTCATTTCAGGATCTGCAGTTGAGCCAAAGTTGGAGGGCCTGCCACAAGGGCACAGACAGGCATGTCTCCCAGATGGTCCCCAGGTAGGTAGAAGTGGTGGCTAAGAGGGACTGAAGCTGTGTCATGGACCACTTCGGTGTCCACACATGGGACTGAATTCTGTGGGCCTGTTATACAGGGCATGGGCAAGTATGACTTCTGCTAAATTCCTTGGCAGATAATGCTAATGGCAGGACCAAAGTCAAATGGGACTGTAACAATCCACAGGGGTGTTTTCTGGTCTGTAGCCATGATCACAGGTGGCAAGACTGTCATCTGAACATAAACCTGCCTTTTCAAAATGGTCCTCCTTGGTTTTGGACTCCACCAGGGTTTTGTGGTCTCCTACCTGGATCCCACAATGGCACTTTTGTCCTTGGAAGGCTTTCAAATGATTGTGCTGAAGAGGGATACAACTGGTGGATCTTCTACTCTGCCATCTTGCTGATATCATTCCTATCTTATTATTTTCAATTTCCTTGTTTTGAAATATCACAAAGGCACGTAAGTTACAAGTTAAACTTCATGTCATATTATAAACATGGCTTTCTTATTTTACATAGGAGCTTGGTATATGCTCACAAACAGATTGTGGAAAGACAGGATATATAGTGGAAAGAACATCAGGCTTTTGATAGAATGTGGATTCAAACTCTTGACTCTACTACTGCAAATTTAGCCTTGAACATGTCACTTACCTCATTTGTAAAATGGTGCTAGTTGTTTTGGGAATTAAATGACTACATAGTTTATGCTTATGTAGGACTTACTATATGCCAGGCATTTTTCCAGGGATTTACAAAAGCTGACAACTTTTCCCAAAATATACCTATGAAATAACTCCTATTATTATTCCTATTTTAAAGAAGTGAAACTGTGACACAAGAAAGTTCAGTAGCTTGCTCAAGGTCTGCTGCTGCTGCTAAGTCACTTCAGTCATGTCCGACTCTGTGCAACCTCATAGACGGCAGCCCACCAGGCTCCTCTATCCCTGGTGCTCTCCAGGCAAGAATACTGGAGTGGGTTGTCATTTCCTTCTCCAATGCATGAAAGTGAAAAGTGAAAGTGAAGTCGCACAGCCGTGCCTGACTCTAAGCGACCCCATGGACTGCAGCCTACCAGGCTCCTCTGTCCATGGGATTTTCCAGGCAAGAGTACTGGAGTGGGGTGCCATTGCCTTCTCCTGCTCAAGGTCAATCAGCATTTAATAACACAGCTGGAATTTGAACATGAGCATTGTGATTTAAAGTCCACACTTTTTAAAAATTATTAGATTTTATTTTTTAAAGAGTTTAATGTTTACAAAAAATGAGTGTAAAGTACAGAGAGTTCCCATATACCTCCCGTAGTTTCCCCTATTATAAATATCCTGCATTAGGTGGTACATTACTTATAAGTGATGAGCTGATAACAATATATCATTATTAACTAAAGTCCATAGCTGACATTCTGGTTCACTCTTTGTGTTGTACATCCTATGACTTTGACAAATGTATAATTTCATCTATCTGAAAGTGAAAGTGAAAGTCGCTCAGTCGTGTCCAACTCTTTGCGATCCCATGGACTATACAGTCCATGGAATTCACCAGGCCAGAATGATGGAATGCATAGCCTTTTCCTTCTCCAGGAGATCTTCCCAAGCCAGGGACTGAACCTAGGTCTCCCACATTGTAGGCCAATTCTTTACCAGATGAACCACAAGGGAAGCCCTTCATCTATCTACCATTATAGTATCAGAAAATAGTTTCATCAGTTCAGTTCAGTTCAGTCGCTCAGTCGTGTCCAACTCTTTGCGACCCCATGAATCACAGCACGCCAGGCCTCCTTGTCCATCACCAACTCCTGGAGTTCACCCAGACTCACGTCCATCGAGTCAGTGATGCCATCCAGCCATCTCATCCTCTGTCGTCCCTTTCTCCTCCTGCCTCCAATCCCTCCCAGCACCAGAGTCTTTTGCAATGAGTCAACTCTTCACATGAGGTGGCCAAAGTACTGGAGTTTCAGCTTTAGCATCATTCCTTCCAAAGAAATCCCAGGGCTGATCTCCTTCAGAATGGACCAGTTGGATCTCCTTGCAGTCCAAGAGACTCTCAAGAGTCTTCTCCAACACCACGGTTCAAAAGCATCAATTCTTCAGTGCTTAGCTTTCTTTATAGTCCAACTCTCACATCCATACATGACCACTGGAAAAACCATAGCCTTGACTAGACAAACCTTTGTTGGCAAAGTAATGTCTCTGCTTTTCAATATGCTATCTAGGTTGGTCATAACTTTCCTTCCAAGGAGTAAGCATCTTTTAATTTCATACCCCCCTCCTCAAATACCCTGTATCCCACTCATTCATCCTTCCCCTGCAAACTCTCCTTCCCAGAACTGGCAACCACTGGTCTTTTCAGAATGTTGTATAGATGGCCTTTTCAGATTGGCTTCTTTCACTAAGCAACATACATTTAAGCTTTGTCCAGTCTTTTTGTCATTTGTTTTTATTACTGAAAAATATCCAATTGTATGGATATATCACTATGTATCTATTCACTTGCTGTAGGACATCAGGGCTGCCTCCACCTTTTGGTGATCATGAATAAAGTTGTTATAAACATCCATGTGTAAATTTTAAGTATGAACTCATTTGGGTAAATACAAAATGAGCTGATGATTGCTGGATCATGTTATGAATATGTTTTGTTTTGTAATGAATTGTTAAATTGTCTTCTAAAGCACCTGTACCACTGTACCATTTTGTATTCTCACCAATAATGAATGAGAATTACAACTGTTCTACATCTTTACCAGCATTTGGTATTGTCAGGGCTTCTGGATTTAGCCATCCTAATAGGTATGTAGTGTTATCTCATTGTTGTTTTAATTTGAAGTTCCCTAAAATGACATATGATATTGGAAACCTTTCCATATGCTTATTTACTATCAGAATATTTTCTTTGGTGAGGTGTCTCTCCAGATTTTTTCACAGTTTTTAAAATTGGGTTATTTTACTGCTCTTATTAGTATTTTAAACTGTGTTTTGGAAACCATTAATTTATTAGATATCAAAAAAATGAACAACAAACAAAAAGGCACTATACATTAATAAAAGATTCAGTAAACTAAAAAACCAGTAAACAAACAAAAATGAGCTTATATATACAGAGTACAGATTGGTGGTTGCCAGAGGCAAAGGGTGGGGGTGGGTTTAGTGAAAAGGGTAAAGGGAGTCAAAAGGTACAAATTTCTTGTTATAAAATAAGTCATGGGAATGTAATGTACAGCATGATGGCTACAGCTAATAATACTGAATTGCATATTAGAAAGTTGCTAGGAGAGTAAATCTTAAAAGTTCTCAATACAAGAAAAAAATTCTAAGTGTGCACTGATGTTTAGATTTAACATGATCACTTTGCAATAGTAACAATTATTAAATAAAAAAGATTCAATATAGCAATATTAGATTAAACCCTATAGACCTATACACACCTAAAAACAGAGGCCCAAAATATATGAAGAAAAAAATTGATAAAACCAGAAGGAGAAATAGATAATCCTACAATAATAGCTGGAGACCTCAATATCCCACATTCATTAATGGACAGAACAACTAGACAGAAGACATAGAAGAAATAGAGGATGTGAACAATACTATAAAACAACTAGACCTAACTGACTTACATAGAACTTCCCACAAAACAGCAGAGGAGACACATTATTCTCAAATGAATAAGGAACAATGTTTAGGGTAGATCATATGTCAAACCATGAAGCGAATTTTAATAATAAATTTTAAAATCCTAAAATTGCACAAAGTATTTTTACTCATCACAATGGAATGAAATTATAAATAAGAATGAAATATATAAATTTGGAAATTAAACAACATAAACAATATTTCAAAGAACAAATCACAATAAAAATGAGAAAATATCTTGAGAAAATTGAAAATGAAAACATAGCATATAAAACAAAGGATGCAATAAGAGCAGTGCTGAGGGCAATGTATAGCAGTAAATAATTTCATTAAAAAAATGAATAATCTCAAATCAACAACCTAACTGTACACTATCAGCTCAGATCAGATCAGTTGCGCAGTCCTGTCCGACTCTTTCTAACCTCCTGAATCGCAGCATGCCATGCCTCCCTGTCCATCACCAACTCCTGGAGTTCATCCATACTCACGTCCATCGAGTCAGTGACGCCATCCAGCCATCTCATCCTCTGGTGTCCCCTTCTCCTCTTGCCCCCAATCCCTCCCAGCATCAGAGTCTTTTCCAGTGAGTCAACTCTTTGCATGAGGTGGCCAAAGTACTGGAGTTTCAGCTTTAGCATCATTCCTTCCAAAG
Organism: Bos indicus; assembly: GCF_029378745.1. NCBI lineage: Eukaryota > Metazoa > Chordata > Mammalia > Artiodactyla > Bovidae > Bos > Bos indicus. The sequence continues at coordinate 114,869,310 of NC_091789.1, forward strand.
AAATCCCAGGGCTGATCTCCTTCAGAATGGACTGGTTGGATCTCCTTGCAGTCCAAGGGACTCTCAAGAGTCTTCTCCAACACCACAGTTCAAAAGCATCAATTCTTCCGTGCTCAGCCTTCTTCACAGTCCAACTCTCATATCCATACATGATCACAGGAAAAACCATAGCATTGACTGGACAACCCTCTGTTGGCAAAGTAATGTCTCTGCTTTTCAATATGCTGTCTAGGTTGGTCATAACATTCCTTCCAAGGACTAAGCGTCTTTTAATTTCATGGCTGCAATCACCATCTGCAGTGATTTTGGAGCCCAGAAAAATAAAGTCAGCCACTGTTTCCACTGTTTCCCCATCTATTTCCCATGAAGTGATGGGACCAGATGCCATGATCTTCGTTTTCTGAATGTTGAGCTTTAAGCCAACTTTTTCACTCTCCACTTTCACTTTCATCAAGAGGCTTTTGAGTTCCTCTTCACTTTCTGCCATAAGGGTGGTGTCATCTGCATATCTGAGGTTATTAATATTTCTCCCGGCAATGTTGATTCCAGCTTGTGTTTCTTCCAGTCCAGCGTTTCTCATGATGTACTCTGCTTATAAGTTAAATAAACAGGGTGACAATATACAGCCTTGAAGTACTCCTTACCTACTTGGAACCAGTTTGTTGTTCCATGTCCAGTCCTAACTGTTGCTTCCTGACCTGCATACAAATTTCAAAAGAGGCAGATCAGGTGGTCTGGTATTCCCATCTCTTTCAGAATTTTCCACAGTTTATTGTGATCCACACAGTCAAAGGCTTTGGCATAGTCAATAAAGCAGAAATAGATGCTTTTCTGGAACTCTCTTGCTTCTTCCATGATCCAGTGGATGTTGGTAATGTGATCTCTGGTTCCTCTGCCTTTTCTAAAACCAGCTTGAACATCGGGAAGTTCACAGTTTGCATATTGCTGAAGCCTGGCTAGGAGAATTTTAAGCATTACTTTACTAGCATGTGAGATGAGTGCAATTGTGCAGTAGTTTGAGCATTCTTTGGCATTGCCTTTTTTTGGGACTGGAATGAAAACTGACCTTTTCCAGTCCTGTGGCCACTGCTGAGTTTTCCCAGTTTGCTGGCATATTGAGTGCAGCACTTTCACAGCATCATCTTTCAGGATTTGGAATAGCTCAACTGGAATTCCATCACCTTCACTAGCTTTGTTCGTAGTGGTGCTTTCTAAGGCCCACTTGACTTCACATTCCAGGATGTCTGGCTCTAGGTCAGTGACCACACCATCGTGGTTATCTGGGTCGTGAAGATCTTTTTTGTACAGTTCTTCTGTGTATTCTTGACATCTCTTCTTAATATCTTCTGCTTCTATTAGGTCCATGCCATTTCTGTCCTTTATCGAGCCCATCGTTGCATGAAATGTTCCTTTGGTATCTTTGATTTTCTTGAAGAGATCTCTAGTCTTTCCCATTCTGTTGTTTTCCTCTATTTCTTTGCATTGATCGCTGAAGAAGGCTTTCTTATCTCTCCTTGCTATTCTTTGGAACTCTGCATTCAGATGCTTATATCTTTCCTTTTCTCCTTTGCTTTTTGCTTCTCTTCTTTTCACAGCTATTTGTAAGGCCTCCCCAGACAGCCATTTTGCTTTTTTGCATTTCTTTTCCATGAGGATGGTCTTGATCCCTGTCTCCTGTACAATGTCATGAACCTCATTCCATAGCTCATCAGGCACTCTATCTATCAGATCTAGGCCGTTAAATCTATTTCTCACTTCCACTATATAATCATAAGGGATTGGAATTAGGTCATACCTGAATGGTCTAATGGTTTTCCCTACTTTCTTCAATTTAAGTCTGAATTTGGCAATAAGGAGTTCACGGTCTGAGCCACAGTCAGCTCCTGGTCTTGTTTTTGCTGACTGTATAGAGCTTCTCCATCTTTGGCTGCAAAGAATATAATCAATCTGATTTCGGTGTTGACCATCCACTGGAGAATGGAATGGCAAACCACTTCAGTATTCTGCCTTGAAAACCGCATGGACAGTATGAAAAGGCAAAATGATAGGATACTGAAAGAGAAACTCCCCAGGTCAGTAGGTGCCCTATATGCTACTGGAGATCAGTGGAGAAATAACTCCAGAAAGAATGAAGGGATGGAGCCAAAGCAAAAAGAATACCCAGCTGTGGATGTGACTTGTGATAGAAGCAAGGTCTGATGCTGTAAAGAGCAATATTGCATAGGAACCTGGAATGTCAGGTCCATGAATCAAGGCAAATTGGAAGTGGTCAAAAAAGAGATGGCAAGAGTGAATGTCGACATTCTAGGAATCAGCGAACTGAAATGAACTGGAATGGGTGAATTTAACTCAGATGACCATTATATCTACTACTGCGGGCAGGAATCCCTCAGAAGAAATGGAGTGGCCATCATGGTCAACAAAAGAGTCTGAAATGCAGTACTTGGATGCAATCTCAAAAACGACAGAATGATCTCTGTTCATTTCCAAGGCAAACCATTCAATATCACAGTAATCTAAGTCTATGCCCCAACGAGTAATGCTGAAAAAGCTGAAGTTGAATGGTTCTATGAAGACCTACAAGACCTTTTAGAACTAATACCCAAAAAAGATGTCCTTTTCATTATAGGGGACTGGAATGCAAAAGTAGGAAGTCAAGAAACACCTGGAGTAACAGGCAAATTTGGCCTTGGAATACGGAATGAAGCAGGGCAAAGACTAATAGAGTTTTGCCAAGAAAATGCACTGGTCATAACAACACTCTCTTCCAACAACACAAGAGAAGACTCTATACATGGACATCACCAGATGGTCAACTGTACACTATATGAACTACAAGAAGAGCAAATTAAACCCAAGACTAGCAGTAAGAAAAAAAATTAGAATGGAGGGAAATAATATACAGAACTGTCGGGAGCCGTGTTAGGCATTACTGACAAAATGGAGGCATGGCCCCCAACCCCCTCGCCTTGTCCCACAGGCACAGACCCGGGATGAAGGAGTTAGGCCTTGTGATTCTTCTTTTTTTTTTTTTTTTTACTTTTTTTTTTTAATTTTATTTTTAAACTTTACAATATTGTATTAATTTTGCCCAACATCGAAATGAATCCACCACAGGTATACCCATGCTCCCCATCCTGAACCCTCCTCCCTCCTCCCTCCCCATATACTCCCTCTGGGCCGTCCCAGTGCACCAGCCCCAAGCATCCAGCATCGTGCATCGAACCTGGACTGGTGACTCGTCTCATACATGATATTATACATGTTTCAATGCCATTCTCCCAAATCTCCCCACCCTCTCCCTCTCCCACAGAGTCCACAAGACTGATCTATACATCAGTATCTCTTTTGCTGTCTCGTACACAGGGTTATTGTTACCATCTTTCTAAATTCCATATATATGCGTTAGTATACTGTATTGGTGTTTTTCCTTCTGGCTTACTTCACTCTGTATAATAGGCTCCAGTTTCATCCACCTCATTAGAACTGATTCAAATATATTCTTTTTAATGGCTGAGTAATACTCCATTGTGTATATGTACCACAGCTTTCTTATCCATTCATCTGCTGATGGACATTTAGGTTGCTTCCATGTCCTGGCTATTATAAACAGTGCTGCGATGAACATTGGGGTACACGTGTCTCTTTCCCTTCTGGTTTCCTCAGTGTGTATGCCCAGCAGTGGGATTGCTGGATCATAAGGCAGTTCTATTTCCAGTTTTTTAAGGAATCTCCACACTGTTCTCCACAGTGGCTGTACTAGTTTGCATTCCCACCAACAGTGTAAGAGGGTTCCCTTTTCTCCACACCCTCTCCAGCATTTATTGCTTGTAGACTTTTGGATCGCAGCCATTCTGACTGGCATGAAATGGTACCTCATAGTGGTTTTGATTTGCTAACTTGTTCTTTCCTTTCTTCAGTTGAGTTGGCTGGAAAGAATGTTAAGGTGCTTATTGTTCTTGAGAGAACATGAGAAAGCACAAAGCCTTCTGCAGTTGTGCCCAGAAGATAATCTATAAAGTACCCACTGACATTTGTTCAAGGATCTTTACAAAGAATGTCCCAGGATGAGCACATAGGCTGCAGCTTGAGGCCATGGGAAGGACTGTTATCTGAGACCTGTTTGTGAGGGAAATATGTATGGCAAAAGAAGTTTGCTGAGTTTAGGGTTTAGGAATAATTAAGAATATCTAGAAGCCTTTTTAGGAGGTAGTGAAATTAAGATGCTAGGGGCAAACAGATTTAGAAAGATAAATAAACTGAGGAATGTGGCATGAGTTACAATGTAATCACAAGTTAAGTATAGGACACATAAGAGAAAGTAGATAACAGATAGTAAAGCTGATTCTGAGAAAATCACTGAAGCAGGAACTCTGTTTGAAGGACAACAATGATTTCTGGAGACAGTAAATCTGGGTGGGGGAAACCTAAAATGTCAAACCTCTGACCTAATGCTTTTGTCAAAGTATAAAAGAGAACCTGAAGCTTGAAATAAACATGTAGTTCCGTACTATGAGTCAGAGGCTACATCATCGTCTGCTGACACCGCTCACCCCTTCAGGCTGAGTCCCTGGCTGCTGGAGCTGGACTCTGGCACAGAACAGAAAAATAAAGGAAACAAACAAAAAAAAAACCCAAAAAGTCTGTTCTTTGAAAAAATCAACAGAAGTGGTAGATCATTACCTAGATGGACTCGGAAAAAAAGAGAAGACTCAAATGAATAAAATTGGTAGTAAAGTAGGATATTACTATTATTTTTACCAAAATAAAAAGCATTATATATGCATATATATGAGAATATTATAAACAATTATGTGCCAAAAATTGGATAAACTTAAATGAAATGGACAATTTGCTAAAACACTCCCTGACATATGAATAATAGAAAACTTGAATAGACACAAAATTAGGAAGAAAATTAAATCAGTAATAAAAATCTCCCTGCAGAGAAAGCCCAGCACAAGATGGCTTCACTGTTTAATTCTACCAAACATTTAAAGAATTAACATTTCCAAAATACTGAGGAGGAGGGAAAAATTTCTAACTCATTCTAGGAGGCCAGCATTGCCATGATACAAAAACTAGACAAAGACAGTACAAGAAAACTAAAATCTAATATCCCAATAAACATTGATTCAAAAAATTTCAATAAAATACTAGAAAATCAGCAGCATATCAAAATAATTATATACCAGAATCAAATGAGATTCATTTCAGGAATGAATGAATAAAGGGTAAATTTATGTACACCAGCAATGAACAATTAGAAAAGAAAACTAATTCAGTTAGATAAAACCATTATTTGGATAAACTTACATATGTTAATATGTGTACTAAATAATAAAGGAACCTAATCACTACTTCAAATACTATGAAATAATTTCAAGAATTAAAAGTACACTTCCTCTATTCTTTCTCATTTCAGTTACTTATATACTTGACACATTTTTATTCCTCCAACATACCCATTTAAACATTATTGTATTTTTATTACCCTATAGCAGATAGAAATTTGACAACTGTTTGAAAAACAGTTCAAAAGTCCTATGAGTGTAAAACCATATGTTATATACCAAAATGAGAAATTACATATTCATCTAAAAACACAGAAATGGATGAAGAGAACTGTAAGAGAAATTAAAGGTCTATTTAGTAGCTTATGTTTTAATTGAAATAACATTTTAAAAATGTATATTGGAATTATACCACTGATTTAAAAAGTGAACAACTTTTTCATTGGCAATATAAGTTTTACTTCTTAACAATCACATTTTTAAATGGCATTTTATTTTCAGTTATTAATTAACTATGGTAGAAGAGATATGTGGTCAACTTCTTATAAACTTTTATTATGAAGAATAACTGTAGACTCAGCAACATGACTGGTAGTAATGAACCTTCAAACAAAATGCAGTAAATAATTATGAGAAGAATATGTATTTCAAACGATGATGATATTTTGCCACAATATGTATGTACATGTGATTAATTTGTTCCCTGTATTCCTCTTTTCTGGCCAAAGCCAACTAATTCAAAATGGAACAAAAATAAAACCTTGATTATAAGTGCTTGAGTTTATCAGAGTGATAGGAAAATTATTAGATTACTTTGGTAAAACTATAGGTGTAACAGAAATAATAGTAGTGAACAAAAGCAACTCTCTAAAATACAACATCATTCATTTAACACAGATTTTCAGTTTGAATGAGTGTTACAAAAATTCTAATAGGAATCATAATTATAGCTATTATGTTTTTTAATAGCACAAACTTGTATTTTGAGAAATGGATTATTTTTCCTTTGTAAACAGTCTAAATGTTTGAATAGTAAATAAAACAAATCCCCTAGTATATAAGTCATTTTTAAAAATTAGGAATTATTTTTCTCTAATTTCATACTCTCTTGTAAAATGTAAATATCAAACTCAAATTTATAGACTGAGTAATATAATTTCACATTAATTTCTTTTGAAAATAATGAAAAAATATTTACTGAATGATTATTCTGCATTAGGCAAATACAAAATGCTTCACATTCATTACCTATTTAACCACTTTCATAAATATGAGTTAATTACTCACTGAATTTATTTTAAAGCTGAGCAACTGAGGGTATAGAGAAGATTGGGTAACTTACTCCAGGTCATACAGTTAGTAAGTGACAAAGGCACATATATTTACCTGACATAGAATATGGGAAATGGCACATTAAACCATGTGTAAATATCACGGAATAAATGGGCATTTGGTCAGAAAAACAGAAAAATCACTCACATACCTCGAAAATACTTATTTTGACCTAACATGATAACTCTCAGATACTGCTCACTGATCACCTAAAATATATCATCCCTTACAAAACCTGCAAAAGGAAGATTCCATGGCAACAGTTAACTTGGCAAGGTTTTTGACTCTTTGCACTTGGTTCCCTCACATCCTTCCTGCTCCTTTCAATGGACCTTCACCACTCCCTCTCGCTAATGAGGAGAACTGCTTTGGAAAAATCACTATATAGCTAGAATTTTATCCACCTGAGAATTTCTTGGAGGCACATTAACTGTCAAGAAGTTTTTTCTGTAAGTATTTGTTCTATGCACATTATATTACACATGATCAAATTAATCTGAATTGCTGTTTCTCAAATATCACTGTTATTTAGTTGCTATGTTGTATCCAACTCATGCAACCTCATGGACTGTAGCCCACCAGGCTCCTCTGTCCATGGGATTTCCCAGGCAAGAATACTGGAGTGGGTCTCTAACATCATACTACCCTTTAAATTTTGAATAATGAGACTAAAGATGAAAGTCTAAGGAATTCTCACCCTCTTCCTCCTTCTCTGTCATATTTTCCTTTCTTTGTTTTATCCTTATTTCTGATTGACTTTCTTTTGTTTTATTTCTCCTTAGGGAACCAAGAGGCAAGGTGGAAAAACAAAATCATGTGGCTGATAAAGAACAGAGATAAAGAAACTGAGGGCTGCAGCTGCACTGCATAAGAACTTGTCTCCCACTCTTTCTAAACTCTTAATTTAAACCTATGACAGTTAAGCTCCTGGTGGTAGTCTTACAGGCTTCACTTCTTTGTGCATGGAATTAAACTGTTTGCTCTTTCTATAATACATTCTGACACGAATACATTAAGAAACTAAAGAAAACAGGAAAGGATTATAAAGGATTATCAAAATCTACAGGATTCAGATTTCTGTTGTAGAGAATGGTGGATTATATTTTAACTTTAGCAAGAACCTATGATTTCATTACTGAAGCAAGCAGTGATAGTCTAGATTGCAATTAAAACCACATGGTTCTTCCTGAATGTAAAAGAAAAAAAAAAACTGATAAATTATATTTCATTAAAATTAAAAACTTCTATAATCACTTCATACAATATATGTATATCAAATAGTCACATTTTGCATCATAAGAACATACAAATTTAATTTGTCAATTAAACCGCAATAAAGCTGGGTAAAATAAAAACTTTTGCTATTCTATAGATACTGTTAATCAAATTAAGAGGAAAACTACATATTGGGAGATAATTTGTAAAGCATGTATATAATAAAGGGAATATATCTAGAATATACTTTTAAAAAGTCTAAAGATTCAACAATAAGAAAACAGACAATTCAATGGGGGCATGAACAAAAGACTTGAAAAAGCATTTCAATGAAGAAGGCATATGGATAACAAGGTGGCTCAGATGGTAAAGAATTTGCCTGCAGTGCGGGAGATCTGGGTTGAATCCCTGGGTCAGGAAGAAAACCTGGAGAAGGGAATGGCAATCCAGTCCAGTATTCTTGCCTGGAAAATGCCACAGACAGAGGAGCCTGGCAGGCTACAGTCCATGGTGTCACAAAGAGTTGGACATGACTGAGTGACTAACACTTTTGCTTTTGTTTTCACTTTTCACATGGAAGACAAAACAAGCATAAGAAGATATGCTCAAAATTATTTATTATTCATTATGGAAATACAGATTAAAACCACACTGATTACACACAAGTTAAAATGGAAAATATTGAAATCACTATCCCTATTTTAGTATGTAGACAAAGTGGAACATTTATACACTGCTGGTGGGAATGGAAAAAGAAACAATCTTTTTGAAAAACTGTCTAGCAGTTTCTTTAAATGTTATAAATTCAATAACTGTGTTATCCAGTCATTCTATACATAAGTGATTTACCCAAGAGGAATGAAAGTATATGCCCATAGAAAGACATATACATGAATTCTCATATTAGCTTTTCATGTAATTAGCACAACTTCAGTTCAGTTCAGTTCAGTCACTCAGTCGTGTCTTTGCAACCCCATGAATCGCAGCACACCAGGCCTCCCTATCCATCACCAACACCCAGAGTTCACTCAGACTCACGTCCATCGAGTCAGTGATGCCATCCAGCCATCTCATCCTCTATCGTCCCCTTCTCCTCCTGCCCCCAATCCCTCCCAGCGTCAGAGTCTTTTGCAATGAGTCAACTCTTCACATGAGGTGGCCAAAGTACTGGAGTTTCAGCTTTAGCATCATTCCTTCCAAAGAAATCCCAGGGCTGATCTCCTTCAGAATGGACCGATTGGATCTCCTTGCAGTCCAAGGGACTCTCAAGAGTCTTCTCTAACACCACAGTTCAAAAGCATCAATTTTTCGGCGCTCAGCCTTCTTCACAGTCCAACATGCCAAAACCCAAATGTCCATCCATAGGTAAACAGATGAACAAACTATGATATATCCATTCTAGGGACTATTACTCAGCAATAAAAGGAATAAACTACTGAAACATACACTGTACGGATGGATCTCAAAATAATTATGATGCACAAAAAAAAAAAACATCAAAAAAGGGTGCATCATGTGTGATTTTATACACACACACACACACACACACACACACAAACAGTGCTGTAAGATGCATATAAATTGATAGAAAACAGATAAATGGTTGTCCAGGGCAAGGGTGGCATTGGGCAGAAGGAGAGCAGAGGCAAAAAGATTAAAAATGGATACAAGGAAACTTTAAGGGGTGAAATATATTCATTTTTTGAATTGAATCAATGGATTCATGGGTATATATATATATATGTTGCTGTGCTGTGCTTAGTCACTCAGTTGTGTCCAACTCTTTGTGACCCCACGGACTGTAGCCCACCAGGCTCCTCTGTCCATGGGGATTCTCCAGGCAAGAATACTGGAATGGGTTGCCATGACCTCCTCCAGGGGATCTTCCCAACCCAGGGATCAAACCCAGGTCTCCCACATTGCAGGCAGATTCTTTACCATTTGAGCCACCAGAGCAGCCCATACACATACGTTAAGTCTTCTCAAATTGTACTTTGAATATGTACAACTTATTGTATATCAATTATTCTACAACAAAGATGTTAAAAATACACTGTGTGTTTCAGATATTATACACACCACTTCTAAGCAGGATATTGACAGAAACTGAGAACTGTCACCCCAAATTGGAAGTATTGTATAAGCAGGATGTGTTAAATTCACAGCCCCAATGAGTATCTTTCTAGCACTAGGCAATGTCACGTGCAAGGTAATTAATACAGGATAATTAATGAAGGCATCCTATTTAAATAGCAAGAAGACTTTTATATATCTGTCTGTCTATCTAACTAAAATCTCTATGTACATCTCCTCTTGTTCCATAAAGTCATGTATATTTCTCTGATATCAAATATAAATGTTTGCTCATTTGTTTAGATTCACTGCATTATGATCAATGCAAAGAAATAGAGGAAAACAACAGAATGGGAAAGACTAGAGATCTCTTCAAGAAAATCAGAGATACCAAAGGAACATTTCATGCAAAGATGGGCTCAATAAAGGACAGAAATGATATGGACCTAACAGAAGCAGAAGATATTAAGAAGAGATGGCAAGAATACACAGAAAAACTGTCCAAAAAATCTTCACAACCCAGATAATCACGATGGTGTGGTCAGGCACCTAGAGCCAGACATCCTGGAATGTGAAGTTAAGTGGGCCTTAGAAAGCATCACTATGAACAAAGCTAGTGGAGGTGATGGAATTCCAGTTGAGCTATTCCAAATCTTGAAAGATGATGCTGTAAAAGTGCTGCACTCAATATGCCAGCAAATTTGGAAAACTCAGCAGTGGCCACAGGACTGGAAAAGGTCAGTTTTCATTCCAATCCCAAAGAAAGGCAATGCCAAAGAATGCTCAAATTACCGCACAATTGCACTCATCTCTCATGCTAGTAAAGTAATGCTCAAAATTCTCCAAGCCAGGCTTCAGCAATATGTGAACCGTGAACTTCCGGGTGTTCAAGCTGGTTTTAGAAAAGGCAGAGGAACCAGAGATCACATTGCCAACATCCACTGGATCATGGAAAAAGCAAGAGAGTTCCAGAAAAGCATCTATTTCTGCTTTATTGACTATGCCAAAGCCTTTGACTGTGTGGATCACAATAAACTGTGGAAAATTCTGAAAGAGATGGGAATACCAGACCACCTGATCTGCCTCTTTTGAAATTTGTATGCAGGTCAGGAAGCAACAGTTAGAACTGGACATGGAACAACAGACTGGTTCCAAATAGGAAAAGGGAGTTCGTCAAGGCTGTATATTGTCACCCTGCTTATTTAACTTATATGCAGAGTACATCATGAGAAACGCTGGACTGGAAGAAGCACAAGCTGGAATCAAGATTGCCGGGAGAAATATCAATAACCTCAGATATGCAGATGACACCACCCTTATGGCAGGAAGTGAAGAGGAACTAAAGAGCCTCCTGATGAAAGTGAAAGTGGAGAGTGAAAAAGTTGGCTTAAAGCTCAACATTCAGAAAACGAAGATCATGGCATCCGGCCCCATCACTTCATGGGAAATAGATGGGGAAACAGTGGAAACAGTGTCAGACTTTATTTTCCTTGGCTCCAAAATCACTGCAGATGGTGACTGCAGCCATGAAATTAAAAGTCGCTTACTCCTTGGAAGGAAAGTTATGACCAACCTAGATAGCATATTCAAAAGCAGAGACATTACTTTGCCAACAAAGGTTTGTCCAGTCAAGGCTATGGTTTTTCCTGTGGTCATGTATGGATGTGAGTTGGACTGTGAAGAAAGCTGAGTGCCGAAGAATTGATGCTTTTGAACTGTGGTGTTGGAGAAGAGTCTTGAAAGTCCCTTGGACTGCAAGGAGATCCAACCAGTCCATTCTGAAGGACATCAGCCCTGGGATTTCTTTGGAAGGAATTATGCTAAAGCTGAAACTCCAGTACTTTGGCCACCTCATGCGCAGAGTTGACTCATTGGAAAAGACTCTGATGCTGGGAGGGATTGGGGGCAGGAGGAGAAGGGGACGACAGAGGATGAGATGGCTGGATGGCATCACTGACTCGATGGATGTGAGTCTGAGTGAACTCCGGGAGTTGGTGATGGACAGGGAGGCCTGGTGTGCTGCGATTCATGGTGTCACAAAGAGTCGGATACGACTGAGCGACTGATCTGATCTGATCTGATCTGCATTGTGAAGGTGGCTTCTTAAGCCTCCATGAAAAGTCCTCATTTATTTTTTATTTTATTTTCACTTTATTTCTATGATCAATTCCTGTATGAGTTAAAAATGAATTATGGCATTAAAAAACATCCTTAGGCCCCATCCACAGGGCAAAATGAGAGCAGTCACATTTTATAAAACTGCAGAATGTCAATAGGCAAGTGTTCAACATGATTTGCAAAACTTTTTGAAGTAGTTTCATATTAAGAAAAAAAATATTTAAATACAGATAGCCAACAGGCACATGAAAAAAAATGTTCAACATCACTAATTATTAGAGAAATATAAATCAAAACTACAGTGAGGTACCACCTCACACCAATTAGAGTGGCCACCATTAAAAAGTCTACAAATAGTAAATGCTGGAGAGGGTGTGGAGAAAAGGGAACCCTCTTACTCCGTTGGTGGGAACAAAAGTTGGTACAGTCACTATGAAAAACAGTATGGAGGTGCCTCAAATAACTAAAAATAGAGTTGTCATATGATCCAGCCATCCCACTCCTGGGCATATATACAGATAAAACTATAATTCAATAAGATACATGCACCCCAATATTTGTTGCAGCACTATTCACAATAGCCAAAACATGAAAACAACCTAAAAGTCCACTGACAGATGAATGGATAAAAAAAGTCATAGTGTATATATATATATATATATATATATATGTGTATATATGTATATATATATACACACACACACACACACACAATGGAATACTACTCAGTCATAAAAAGAACAGAACAATGCCATTTGCAGCAACATGGACAGAACTAGAGACTATCATATTAAGTGCAGTAAGTCAGAAAGAGAAAGACTAATACCATATCATATCACTTATATGCGGAATCCAAAGTATGGCAAAATGAACCTATCTATGAAACAGAAACAAACTCATATACATAGAGAACAGACTCATGGTTGCTGGTGGGGAGGGGGGTGGGGGAAGAATAGAATGGGAGTTTGTGGTTAGCAGATATAAGCTCTTATATATGGAATGGATAAACAAGGTTTTATTGCATAGCACAGGGAACTACAGTCAATATTCTGTGATAAACCATAATGGAAAATATAATTAAAAAATAATATGTGTGTGTGTGTGTGTATCAAGTATACTTCAATAAAAGAGAGAGCAAAAATTAAAAGACAAAAAATGGTTTTAAAGTTTCGGAATTTCTGAAACTTTAACCCTCTTAATTTCAACAGGTTATGTTTAATTTCTTATATACTAGAAAGCCTCTTTGAAGGATGCTTTGAATTTGAAAAATTTCATATAAATGTATGAATAAATTTTTTACAATAAACTCCCCTCTCTGAGACTCTTCAGTAAAAATTTTACATGAGAAAAGCCCATGACTTGCTAAATCATATTTTCATTTTACTGTAAATAACTCCTTACAAAATACACAAATTCTTTTGACTAGTAAAGCAGGACACACACACACATAACATATACACACAAGGAGAAAGGATAAGAGGGAGAAAGTTTTATCTTCTTAATAACAATGATATATATGTGTATATGTATATGCATATATATTATATATAGGTGTATTTTATATATATCAGTAGTTCAGAACTGAAATATGAACTTTTTAACCAGAACATCATAGGGTAGATTCAGTAGCCACTAGAGCCTTCTTCCAAGAGCAACCTGAACTTATATTCAAGAAAGCATCTACAGCCTGCCTTGCATTCCCAGGGAGAACTATGTCTCTGATACCTGATCATCGATTATGAGTGAATGTTGTACCAATTAAATGTGGGTTCCAAGGCAAACACTGGAATCTCAGGAGTATCTTAGTTTGACAGAATAGATGCAATTTCTGAATGTATGCTTTTCTCCAAGTTTGTAAATCTTCCTTGTACTCATATTTTACTGCACTTCTCTTATTGTACTACTAAGCAATTTAAAAAATATTTTAGAAATAATTTTTGAACTGTGTTACTTCTTCCCTTTGATACTAACCCGATACCTGCTGCTACATGTCAGGTGTTGGTCTGCAGGCCAGTGTTAGCCTGGCACTCAGAGGACAGAACATCCTGCGCAAAGGCAGAAAATGCAAGATTTGCCTCCTTCTTTGATCTATTAACATGTATGAATTTATCTCGAGCCAATTATATGAGTAGACCTTGAGACTAGAGTTAATGCTGATTTTGACTTTGGGGTTGGAGCAGGAAGACATATCTAGTGTTCACAAGCCTCACCCAGGTTAATCCCACTCAGGCAGGTAGAGCTTTTATCAACTATCAGAGCAGAGGCTGTCTGGGAAAGCAGAGAGAGGGAAAACTAAGAGGAGAGCCCAGAGGACCATGAGAGGATCCAAACAAACTCAATTCATTCTCTCTGCACTGCCTCAAGGCCCTGTTTTTGCAAACCATTTCCTTCACCTAAAACAGCATGAAAATGCTTTATGGCATTTACAGCAGCCAGCATTTATTTTGAAATACCAGTGGCATCTAACTGGTTTTTATGCTCCTATTAACCGTATACAGTCTACAACACTGGTGGGAATAAGCCAGCAAGATCCAAATTCTATTTCAGCCAAGCTTTTGATAGAACCACCTCTGGCATTTTCAATGAGATCAACTAGGAGAGAGTGGAAACAAAAGAAGTCCTAAATCCTCCCATATATCCATATCATGTTAGAGAATTTTCAAAAATGGAGTTAGCATATTAAGTAAGGGTGCTAAATATTAGTTTAAGACCTACCAGATGAGCACTTTTCATATATCTCCATTTTATGCCCATAACTACCCTGAAAGTTTAAGTATTATCTATATTTTACACGTAAAAAAAATCTGATAATCAGAGACGCTAAGTATACCGCCAAGGCTGCCCAACCAGAGAACGATGTAATTGGAGATTGAAGTCACATGCACCTTTTGAACATGTTCCTTTGCAACCCAGTAACAGTAAGATAAGAGATAGCAAAGTAAAAGATGTGCAATTATGCCATTGCAATGTGGCAGTTAGCAAGAATACACTACCCAGACTTTAAATAAAAAATGCAAATTTAAATAGCACTGCTCTTGCTCGGAATCACATTCTGAATATACACATGACAAGCAGGCTTCTCATCACACACAATATTAGAAATCAAATTTTGAACTGAATTTGTATTTCAAACTGGTAATACATCTCTCTCTAGATAGTGTATTATATCAGAGAGTAGTGGGGCGCCAGCTATAAAAACTAATCCTATCTTGTTTAAACATAGGCCTAACATAAGAACTTTGTTATGCACACATTAAACACTTTGTTTTGACATTAAGCAGAAGTTCACTGAACAGAAATTTTTAAAAGTCTTTAGCAAAGCTGACTAAAACCTCTTTGCAATCGTTTGGAGGAGGCTTTCTTGTGCCAATGTCATAATAGATCTCATTCCAGCATAAGAACTTTCAAATTGCGAATTTGCAGAAATAAATCTTAGTTATAATTCACAGATGTGTTGAACCGAATAAATACAATCACTTTTCAGCAAGTGAAAAAGCACCTTCAGCTGCCATTGAAAAAAATACAGGGTGATTGTGGGTTACCTCAAAATTACTATCATTACCTACTTTCTGGAGCTATCAGCCTGTCAAGGGTCACGGAAATAAGAGAGACTAAGACTACTTTATCTCAAATGCTCAGGGTAGAGACTAAATTTACTAACATGACTGGAAACCATCTTAAAATGTGGATTCTCAGCATTTATTTTTCTACTGTGGAATAAAAAATGAATACTATTGAACTGTGTCCATGTAGTATGCTAAACAATTAAATACTTGACACTGTAAGTGAATGGTTTATGAAACGTCTTTAATATATATTTTTAATTGAGATAAAATCTACACATAACATTAAATTAGTTTTAGGTATAAAAATCTTCTTGTTCAATGTTTAGAGATCATTTTAGGCCACCATGCCATGATTCACATACCTAATTATTTCAGCCTAATATTTGTTCATAAATTTAAATGACTCATAGTTCAATAAATAACCCTGGTGAACTTCTACAACTCTGTAGACAAAGACAAGATATTCAATATCCAAATTTTTCCCTCATCTCACCCTTTTCTTTTTTAGTCACAAACAAATGGTTTTCCCTGGTGGCTCAGTGGGTAAAGAATCCGACTGCAAGGCAGGAGACACAGGTTCTATTCTTGGGTTGGGAAGATCCCTTAGAGAAGGAAATGGCAACCCACACTAGTATTCTTGTCTGGGAAATCCCAGGGACAGAGGAGCCTGGCGGGCTACAGTGCATGGGGTCACAACACAAGAGTCAGACATGCCTTAGCGACTAAACTACCACCACCAAATGTCATTAACAATTGTAATGATTTCTAAAGACTTCTTCCCTGGAGATGAAAGCATGTTGCTCAGAAGTAGGCATTCATAAGTGATCACTGTGAAGTCTTATACTTACATTAAATAAATCAACTGCACAAGTTAACAAGATAAAAGCTGCTTAAAGATAAACAGGGATCACCATTTCTATAATATGTTGGAAGAGATGTTCAGAGAATACCCTCTCAAATGAAATTTTTAAGTTAAATACACATACAAGCTAAGAACAAAATTTAAAATTTTAAAGCAGCAATCCACTGCACTGAGTCATCACTGAAGATGCTATCTGTTCTGGAATATGGACTACTCTGTGGAAGCCTGGATTCTTGTCTTTTGGGGTGATAACTGGGAATGTGAAAACCAAATTGCCAAAGAGCTCATGCTTGCATGGTTTGGGGCCCAGATTTCACAAGCCCCAAATTAATTATTTAGCTTTATAACTCTTCATTTCTCTTCACAGAAAGGGTACCCTAGAGGCATCCCTACAAATTTAGATAGTGACCTCTCTGTTATTAATATCTGCTTTCTAAAGTTATATTATGACCCTGATATTCACAAGCTGGAGTCCACTGAGCTGACTAGTGTGACATCCTCATAATAAACTCAGAAAAGTTATGCCAGAGACATATGTGCTATATGTAGATTATTAAAGAGAAAATGGAGTGAATTCTTAGAAAAAATGGTAAGTATCAAACTGTATAACCTTACTCCTAACAAGTTCATTTTCTTAGTGCTATATTAGGAGCACATACATTGTGAACATGCATGTTTATAGCCATCTTTAAATCTTATTTGTGAATCATATTATGCTATTACAATGAAAATAAATATAAGGATTACTGCTACTAAAGTATATGCTAATCACTAAGGCCTAATCATCTCCATCTAAATATTGATCTTGTACAAAAAAATCAAGTTTCTACCTGAGGCAAGTGGAAATTTAGTTGCATATTTCAGTATTACAAATGAGCCACAGTCTATTACTACATTTCTATGTTTTGTTACATACTAACACTGTAATAATGGAGAGTAATATTAGCTTTTTACATTCTAATGACCAGAGAGGTCATTTTGTGGTTGTTAAGGAGAGAATTAAGCCATTATATCTTAACGTGTTAAGTTACTAACACATTTCTGCCTTTACACATGGTGGTTTTGTTTGCTTGATTTTGTGCTTCTGTTTCCCTTTAAGGGTCTATGTTTTCATATCTAGGGTTGGCTGATTCAATATTTTTCCATTTTCCAGAAATTTATTGACACAAAAAGATAACCTTCAAATCAAGATAGAAATGGGCTTTCCCTCCCTAACTAGGAAATCTATCCTGCTGATGGCTTCTCTCTCACAGTTAATGATATCACCTTCCTTAGAGTTGCTTACTATCACCAAGTACACTTGACTCTCTTTTCTCCCTTCTCTCTTCATATTCATTCGTCATCAAATGCAACTGTGGTAAATGCTGTGCTGCATCAACCATAGTCATGTTCAGGAATGAAGGACTTATTTCTGTTGCTACTAGGAATGATCCTGGTAAATGACCATCTGGTCAAGCCCTCTTCAGACATTGACTTAAGTGGAAAAAGCAAGCCTCCTCCAAGGTCAAACCTCCTTCCACATGTAGTCCACTTTTCAATGACTAAACAACACAGCATGAATCAAGGCAAATTGCAAGTGGTCAAACAGGAGATAACAAGAGTGAACATCGACATTCTAGGAATCAGTGAACTAAGATGGACTGGAATGGATGAATTTAACTTGGATGACTATTATATCTACTACTATGGGCAGGAATCCCTTAGAAGAAATGGAGTAGCCATCATAGTCAACAAAAGAGTACGAAATGCAGTACTTGGATGCAATCGCAAAAACAACAGAATGATCTCTGTTTGTTTCCAAGGCAAACCATTCAATATCATGGTAATCCAAGTCTATGCCCTGACCAGTAATGCTGAAGAAGCTGAAGTTGAACAGTTCTATGAAGACCTACAAGACCTTCTAGAACTAACACCCCAAAAAGATGTCTTTTTCATTACAGGGGACTGGAATGCAAAAGTAAGAAGTCAAGAAACACCTGGAGTAACAGGCAAATTTGACCTTGGAGTACAGAATGAAGCAGGATAAAGGCTAATAGAGTTCTGCCAAGAGAATGCACTAGTCATAGCAAACACCCTCTTCCAATAACACAAGAGAAGACTCTACACATGGATATCACCAGATGGTCAACATTGAAATCAGATTGATTATATTCTTTGCAGCCAAAGATGGAGAAGCTCTATACAGTCAGCAAAAACAAGTCTGGGAACTAACTGTGGCTCAGATCATGAACTCCTTATTGCCAAATTCAGACTGAAATTGAAGAAAGTGGAGAAAACCCCTAGACCATTCAGGTATGACCTAAATCAAATTCCTTATGATTATTATACAGTGGAAGTGAGGAATACATTTAAGGGACTAGATCTGATACACAGAGTGCCTGATGAACTATGGACAAGGTTCATGATATTGTCCATGATTCATGACAGGAATCAAGACCATCCCCAAGAAAAAGAAATGCAAAAAAGCAAGGCGGCTGTCTGAGGAGGCCTTACAAATAGCTGTGAAAGAAGGGAAGTGAAAAGCAAAGGAGAAAAGGAAAGATATACCCATTTGAAGGCAGAGTTCCAAAGAATAGCAAGGAGAGATAAGAAAGCCTTCCTCAGTGATCAATGCAAAGAAATAGAGGAAAACAATAGAATGCAAAAGACTAGAGATCTCCTCAAGACAATTAGAGATACCAAGGGAACATTTCATGCAAAGATGGGCTTGATAAAGGACAGAAATGGTATGGACCTTAAAGAAGCAGAAGATATTAAGAAGAGATGGCAAGAATACATAGAAGAACTGTACAAAAAAGATCTTCACGACTCAGATGATCACGATGGTGTGACCACTCACCTAGAGCCAGACATTCTGGAATGTGATGTTAAGTGGGGCTTAGGAAGCATCACTACGAACAAAGCTAGTGGAGGTGATGGAATTCCAGTTGAGCTATTCCAAATCCTGAAAGATGATGCTGTGAAAGTGCTGCACGCAATATGCTAGAAAATTTGGAAAACTCAGCAGTGGCCACAGGACGGGAAAAGGTCAGTTTTCATTCCAATCCCAAAGAAAGACAATGCCAAAGAATGCTCAAACTACCACACAATTGCACTTATCTCACACGCTAGTAAAGTAATGCTCAAAATTCTCCAAGCCAGGCTTCAGCAATATGTGAATCGTGAGCTTCCAGGTGTTCAAGCTGGTTTTAGAAAAGGCAGAGGAACCAGAGATCAAACTGCCAATATCTGCTGGATCATCAAAAAAGCAAGAGAGTTCCAGAAAAACATTTCTCCTTTATTGACTATGCCAAAGCCTTTAAAGTGAAGTGAAGTGAAGTTGCTCAGTCATGTCCGACTCTTTGCGACCCCATGGATTGTAGCCCACCAGGCTCCTTGGTCCATGAGATTTTCCAGGCATGAATACTGGAGTGGGTTGCCATTTCCTTCTCCAGGGGATGTTCCTGACCCAGGATCGAACCTGGGTCTCCCGCATTGTAGGCAGACGCTTTACCGTCTGAGCTACCAGGGTAGCCCAAAGCCTTTGACTGTGTGGATCACAATAAACTGTGGAAAATTCTTCAAGAGATGGGAATACCAGACCACCTGACCTGCCTCTTGAGAAACCTGTATGTAGGTCAGGAAGCAACAGTTAGAACTGGACATGGAACGACACACTGGTTCCAAATAGGAAAAGGAGTACGTCAAGGCTGTATATTATCACCCTGCTTATTTAACTTTATGCAGGGTACATCATGAGAAACGCTGGGCTGAAAGAACCACAAGCTGGAATCAAGATTGCTGGGAGAAATATCAATAACCTCAGATATGCAGATGACACCACCCTCATGGCAGAAAGTGAAGAGGAACTAAAGAGCCTCTTGATGAAAGTGAAAGAGGAGAGTGGAAAAGTTGGCTTAAAGTTAAACATTCAGAAAACTAAGATCATGGCATCTAGTCCCATAGATAGATGGGGAAACAGTGGAAACATTGTCTGACTTTATTTTTCTGGGCTCCAAAATCACTGCAGATGGTGATTGTAGCCATGAAATTAAAAGACACTTATTCCTTGGAAGGAAAGTTATGACCAACCTAGACAGCATATTCAAAAGCAGAGACATTACTTTGTCAACAAAGGTCTATCTAGTCAAGGCTATGGTTTTTCCAGTGGTCATGTATGGATGTGAGAGTTGGACTATAAAGAAAGTTGAGCACCGAAGAGTCGATGCTTTGGAACTGTGGTGTTGGAAAAGACTCTTGAGAGTCCCTTGGACTGCAAGGAGATCCAACCAGTCCATCCTAAGGGAGACCAGTCCTGAGTGTTCATTGGAAGGACTGATGTTGAAAATGAAACTCCAATATTTTGGCCACCTGATGTGAAGAGCTGACTCATTGGAAAAGGCCCTGATGCTGGGAAAGACTGAGGGCAAGAGGAGAAGGGGACAACAGAGGATGAAATGGTTGGATGGCATCACCGACTCAATGGACACGGGTTTGGGTGGACTCCGGGTGTTGATGATGGACAGGGAGGCCTGGCGAGCTGCGGATCATGGGGTCGCAAATAGTCAAACATGAGTGAGCGACTGAACTGAACTGAACTGAAACAACACAGCAGCGTAAAGGCCCAGTCCCCTTCTCCAAACTTGGGACGATTCCAAAGGACCATCCCAGCTTCAGAGACCCCAGTGAGTTTACTAAACGCCTTTACTTGGTCTGTCCGGAAACCCAACTTTTTCCTCTGCTCAGTATTATACTTTCTTACCTTTCCGTTTACTAGTGTTTACTAGCCAACACAGTCCCTAATACATGTCGTATACGCTAATCTCCCATCCTAGACTCTGATTCCCTTGAAACATAAGCTGCTATAGCATCATTTTCCACTGTCACTTTTCCTGAAATTTTCCTTCTGTTTTTTAACTGACTATCATTGGACTTGTTTGGTCTGTCTTCAATCTTCATTTAAATGGTCAATATTATGTTTTTGTTCCATGGCGATAGAGGCATTCAAATTAAAACCTCCACCTGGGTACATATGAAACATGATTGTAGCTCACTTCAGGCTGCTGTGATAATTCCAAATCCATCTATTTTTCAAAATTCTTACCTATCAGTCAATATGCCATGACACCCAGTATAGTATATACCACATATAACTCAGTGCCCCATGAAAATCCCCTCGGCAGACAGCTTCCATACACACCAATGGTTTCCTATGACTTTTTTCCAGTAGGGATTCACTGTCATGTAATCTTCCCTAAGAACAAACATTAATGATTGATGGAGAGGAGTTAGAGGATGTTTACCTCAATTTGCTTACCCCTCAGCCTGACAATTCTCTCAGAAAGTTACCAATAAGTTTCCCCAGGTCTCAGCAGTAATTTGATATATATCTTACCTTTTACTGACTTTTTCCCTTTAGCATCTTACTTCTCCATTCAGCCAGTGTGCTTTCTGTGATCACCTCTCAAATAAACTACTTGCAATTAAACTCTTCTCTCAGGGTCTGCTTTCAGTATAAGAGGCACAAACTAATATTGAGAACTGATCAACCAGAATATTGCTAAAGTCCACTAAATGATCTCTCAGATCTATCCACCCTGTCTTGTGCTCCCTATCTGTTTTGTATATTATCTCTAGACTTTTCTTTCTAAAACTCAGTTGTCTCACGCCCCTCAGAAATCTTCAATGGCTGCAACTGCAGTAAGATGTAAAACAAAAATTCCATACAACAAAGTCTGCCAATATTTTTAACTATATGTCACTCTGCTTTGGCTGCCACAGATACATACCCCTGCTATTCATTACTTACAGAAAATATCTTTTCTGTGTTTTCAATAAGGTTGTTTCCTCTGCTCTGCTCACCATATTGGCTGATAAGTCCCAGCTCAAAGGTCCGGCTTTAAGGTCCAGATCAAAACCATTATCCCTTAAGAAACCCTCTCAGACTCCCACTGTTTTAGGGTTAATGTTTTCCATTTTCAGTGTCATGTTTAAACTTGTGGTATATCAAAGTGTACCTTGTACTAGATGATTTATGGATATGTATTTCTACCACCAGATACGAAATCCCAGGAGGCACGAGCCACACAATATTTATCTTTGTATCCAGTAGTAATATCTGAAACAATTAACAAACCTATTTTCCAGCCAGGATCAATCAGAAAGGACGCTGGATCCAAATTCTGAGGCTTGTGCTAACCCTTTATATCTTGCTGAATTATTGGAGAGGCTGGGGGCCAAAGGGATAGGCTGTGGAGGCTAGAGTTCAAAAGTTGCATTACAGTGGAGTTCAAACAATTAAGGATTGCCAACATATGAGGAAAAGCATCTGTGAAAATATTTTAACAGAGTGTAACTGGTTGAAGGTCAGCTTTGTTTATAACTACTATACTCATCAAGACTTTCCAAATTATAGGCCTTTTGTAAATAACTATTTATATAATTAAGTATAGAACTAAAAACATGCACAAAGTTTTCAAGACCAGTGATACACACAAACACACACACTGACATACTTCTTTAACCAGTACAAATAGGAACATTCTCATATATGTATGAAAATTTTAGTCCAGTTTTATTTATATTACAACAGATTAACAACTGTTCAGAAGCAATTACATCTCCACTACTTAAAATGTTGTAGAAGCCTTCCAACAGTAATATCAATAAAAATGGAGTTTGCCTTCCTTACAGTCTTAGCCTGTCCAAATCATAATGGTAACATTAATTCAAATCTAAGGGACCGCCCTGGGAAGCACAATCATGAAAATGTCTTGCAAATATTTTTCAAAATTATGAAGCCTGCAAGGGCTCTTGTGTAGCCAGCAATATTTACTAATTCATCTCACCTAACAATATGCCCTGAGTTGCCTTTAATGTTTCCAAATTTCTTCTAAAGTCCTTCAAACCAGCATGCTGAGTCCTCATCTGATGAGTGAAAATGTTTTGAAATTTGAAAATATGTTTTGAAATTTTTAGCATTTCTAAAATGCTGCTAAAATCAACAAAAATGACTATATAAAGACATATTAAATCTGATTATTTAATTTTTCTTAGCTCCATTTCTATAACTTTGAGTCTGATTCATGGATCACTGGCTCTATTTTGCTTAATGGAGTCATAAACACTCCTAATTCAACAACATTCTACTATTTAAAGTTCCTCTTACGTTTCTTCTCACACATAGCAGACCTTACTGCCTTTTACAGGACAGAAAACTCAAATTTCTTACCTATATCAAAAATAATAATGGCAATTCTGAATGACTTGTTATCCTTTATGAAACATTAATCTAAATTCTAAAACTAAGGAAAAACTATCATTAGGACTGTCATTTGATGATGAGAATAAAAACTGAAATTTATATTTCTTAAAATCAATTAAAATCTTCTGAATTATCATAAAAATGGCAAAAAATGCTACTTTATTGAAATGCTGAAATAGGCTCACTGTAGCTCAAAAATCTACCTATTACATGGAGAATAATAACGGGCTTTGCAAAGTCAAGTGCCTGAAAAGTGATGGGAAGATTTCATAAGATGCTAACAGCTATGACTATGGTGACATGTGGGGTCAAGCCAATTAGAAGTAGAGAGTGAGGGTGGGGTGAGTTGGCTCTTCACTCACAGAATATTCTATGACAGCAGTAGTAACTGGATCACAGTGATTGCCATTCTGAAATTTCCCTTCTGCTTGTTAATAGCACTGGCATTCAGCCTACTCTCTATGTGCTTTCTACACTTTTAAACTGTATCCATTTACCAACATTTTAACAATTTCCTCAACAGGATCAAACCACCACGGGACACTGAATTGTCTTCCAAATACAACAATTATTTCTTTGATGAATTACAGTTCCTCAGTTATTCCCTGTTACTCTTCTTTACCTCCAACCCCTCTTCCATCAAAAGGTTTGTAGGAATATCCCTCACTCCTATTCCCAAGCAAGCAACTCTTTTCAGGGACCATCAGGCAATTTATATAAATGGATGCTTTATTAGAAAAAAAGGAAGAAAACTTCACATGTACCAAAGCCTTTAACCTATTTTTCATGTATCAATTAAGTATATTATATGTGCGTGTTTTTAAAATACCTAGTCTTATAAAGAAATATTCTCATAGGACGCTGTCTGGCTCATAAATTGGTATAACTATTTGCAAGTATTTATTCCAATTTTGGGGCTTCTCTGGTGGCTCAGATGGTAAAGAATCTGCCTGCAATGAAGGAGACACGGGTTCGATCCCTGGGTTGAGAAGATCCCCTGGAGAAGGGAATAGCTACCCACTCCAGCATTCTTTGGAGAAGGCAATGGCACCCCACTCCAGTACTCTTGCTTGGAAAATCCCATGGATGAAGGAGCCTGGTAGGCTGCAGTCCATGGGGTCGCTAAGAGTCGGATACGACTGAGCGACTTCACTTTCACTTTTCACTTTCATGCATTGGAGAAGGAAATGGCAACCCACTCCAGTGTTCTTGCCTGGAGAATCCCAGGGACGGAGGAGCCTGGTGGGCTGCCATCTATGGGGTCGCACAGAGTCGGACATGACTGAAGTGACTTAGCAGCAGCAGCAGCCAGCATTCTTGCCTGGAGAATTCCATGGACAGAGAAGCCTGGCGGGCTACAGTCCATGGGGTTGCAAAGAGTCAGACACAAGTGAGTAACTAACACACACCCTAATTTTAAATGTTAATGCCTTAACTAAATATTTCTACTTCCAGGAATTTGCCCTACAAATTCAAATAAATGGACAAGAAAGTATAGCACTATAGATGAAATGTATGCCCCAAAGCACTGATTATTTAGAAAGCTAATGACTTAAATAGAAAACTAAATTTCCCTCTGGATCACTTATTAGAAACAAGAAATGTAAATTACTTTTTAATTTCTTCTCATCATGCATGTTTTCCAGTATGGTAGTTAATAATATTTTATTAACAATTTTCTTACCTTTGAGTATACCCCGCTTCCAAGGGCACACATGTAGAATATATGGAACCGTGTTATCAGGGTCTACGGTGATGTCTGGGTTTCCCCATACTATCGGAAGATCTGAAGATACCTAGAAAAGAGAATCCAAAAACAGGAATCACATGATGTCAACATTTCCATGAAATTAGTATAACAAGCTGAAGCATAGAAAAAGCTGAAATTTAACTTAAATATTTTCATTGAAACTGTACACTTTTAAGTGAAAAGCAACCCATAAAATATAGACATATAGTAGAAGAAAAATTGGAGACTTAAGGAAAAATATAACACAATAAAAATTTATTTTCTTTTGCTACTGGTAGCAAGATCACTGATGTTTATACAATCAGAGTAGCTTTTATAGGCCATGCAGAAGTTTCTTTATGCAATTTGATATACAAAAGATAAACCACTTCAATGAATTTCTACATCAATATTAATACAGTATGTAAATATTAATATAATCAATGTTATATAGTATATAAATATTAATATAATCAATATTAATATAGCATATAATATTTAAGCAGCATCTGACTATAACTGTTGTTGGCTAGATTCAACTTTCACCTTAGTGAGTACTTTCATCTTGCCCCCCTCCACCATTCTGTACAGGCAAATACTAATCTACTTTGTCCCTCTATAGATTTGCCTAACCTGAACAATTCATAAAAAGAAATTATACAGTATATGGTCTTTTGTGACTAGCTCTTTTTCACTTAGCATAATGTTTTCAAGTTTCACCTATGTTGTGGCGTTTATCAGCACATCATTTCCTTTTTACTGATGAATGGCATTAAATCATATAAAAAACACATTTTGTGTCTCCATTCATAAGTTGATGAAAATGTGGGGTGTTTCTGTTCTTGTCTATTATGAATAATGCAGGTATGAAACCATGTAGAAGTGTTTGAGTACACATAGATTTTAATTTCTTATGGACATATATCTTAGAGTAGAACTGCTGGGACATAGGATGCCCAATCTTTTAAATTACTGCTTTCCAAAAGTCTTCTCCAAAATGGCTGCACCATTTTTCTTTCCCACCAACAGTGCACAATGGTTCCTATTTTCTCTACAGCTTCTCTCAAAGGTTTTTGTATATCATTTTTATAATAGTCATCCTAGTGAGTGTGAAGTGGTATCTCATTGTGATTAAGGAGGATGTCAAGGTTGTATATTGTCACCCTGCTTATTTAACTTATATGCAGGGTACATCATGAGAAATGCTGGGCTGGAGGAAGCACAAGCTGGAATCAAGATTGCCGGGAGAAATATCAATAACCTCAGATATGCAGATGACATCACCCTTATGACATAAAGTGAAGAAGAACTAAAGAGCCTCCTGATGAAAGTGAAAGAGGAGAGTGAAAACGTTGGCTTAAAGCTCAACATTCAGAAAACGAAGATCATGGCATCTGGTCCCATCACTTCATGGGAAATAGATGGGGAAACAGTGGAAACAGTGGCTGACTATTTTTCTGGGCTCCAAAATCACTGCAGATGGTGATTGCAGCCATGAAATTAAAAGATGCTTACTACTTGGAAGGAAAGTTATGACCAACCTAGACAGCATATTGAAAAGCACAGACGTTACTTTGTCATCAAAGGTCTGTCTAGTCAAGGCTATGGTTTTTCCAGTAGTCATGTATGGGTGTGAGAGTTGGATTATAAAGAAAACTGAGTGCGGAAGAATTGATGCTTTTGAACTGTGTTGTTGGAGAAGACTCTTGAGAGTTCCTTGGACTGCAAGGAGATCCAACCAGTCCATCCTAAAGGACTGGATGGACTGAATATTCATTGGAAGGACTGATGTTCAAGCTGAAACTCCAGCACTTTGGCTACCTGATGCGAAGAACTGACTCATTGGAAAAGACCCTGATGCCTGGAAAGATTGAAGGCGGGAGGAGAAGGGGACAGCAGAAGATGAGATGGTTGGATGGCATCACTGACTCAATGGACATAAGTTTGAGTAAACTCCAGGAGTTGGTGATGGACAGGGAGGCCTGGCGTGCTGCAGTCCACAGGGTAGCAATAAGTCAGACATGACTGAGCCACTGAACTGAAGGATTGATGATGTTCAATATCTTTTCCTGTGTTTATTGTTCATTTGCATGTACTTTTGGGAGAACTGTTAAGACTCTTTACACATTTAAAAAACTGTGTTACTTGTTTCATTATTAAATTGTAAAAGATGTTTATATATTCTAGAAACAAGGCCCTTATCAGATATTGGTCATGTGGATATTTTCTCTCATTCTGTGGACTGTTTTTTCACTTTCTTCAAGATATCACTTGAAGCACAATGGCAACTCTGCATTGAGCAAGTCTGTAAGTGCCATTTTTTCAATAGTATTTTCTCACTTTGTCACACTTTGATAATTTTTGGAATATTTCATACATTTTCATTGTTTTTATAATTATTATGGTTATCAATGATCTTCGATGTTACTATTCTAATTGTCTTGGCATTTTTTAGCAATAAAGTATTTTTTAATGAAGGTATGTACATCCTTTTAAAACAATTCTATTGCATACTTAAGCTGCAGTGCAGCATAAAGCATAACTTTTATATGCAGTGGGAAAGAAAAATCTGTATGACTTACTTCATTGTTATTTTGCTTTATTGTGGTGGTGGTCTGGAACCCAAACCAAATATCTCCAAGGTATGCATATAGTTTGTCACAAGTTTTTTACATGCCTGAAATAATAAATCTTTTACCCTTTGTCAAGGAGCACTGCAAACGTGTTGCGGGCACACCTTCAGCACTTAGGTGGTTTACAGCTCTACCTTAGCCTTAACTTCTAGCTCACACAGCATCTCTCCATCAGCCAGAGATGAAAAAACTGGCACCCTCTCAGGCCTTCCCTGGGCAATCACACCACTCTGTATATGCATGTGGCCTGCATGTTATCCAGGGACATGTCAGAATTGTGAAATTCGCTGCACATATCTTAATCCCCACATCTTCAAGTTTTTAGTTAAACTCTATTTGGTCACAACTGGTTTTGTCGCCTCAGGCAACTGCAATGCCAAACTATTTGAATATTTTTGGCAAGTGTCCTAAGGATAAGTCCTTTTCATCAGAGCAAGATATGTCACAAGTCAAAAGATGACAATCCCTCATTCGTGGGGAGGGGTGTTGCTAGAGACCTACGAGAAAGGTCAAATTGTGACAATGTACTGGGGTGGGAATTGTGAGCAGAGTCATACTCAGTCTGCCTCTTCCTTTGTTTGCAAGGTTGCAGTTTTCATAGCCACTGTGGTTGCAAGACTGCAGAGCAGCGGAGAGGGGGACAGAAATAGGTCAAGTCAAAGTGCGACAAATTACTCCACTGTTACCAGGATTCAGTTTTTCTTGAGTAAATACTCCTCAGATTGTTGGAAATCTTTGTTTAATTTCAAGATTTAAAATTTCATTTTGACAGTTTTTGTCAGTGTTTTTATTGCTTTTAAGGAGGAACAGATTTATGAAACTCCACTACTCTGGAAGTCCCAGGTCTCCTGTTTTCCTTACTGCACAACTATCTCCTACTACCTGGTCACTTTGATAAAATGCCATAGCATTTTACCTATATTGCTTATTATATTCCATAATTTTTATATTATTTTTCCTATTAGGGAAGTCTCAACATTCTATTGCAAACTATTCTTGTAGCAATGAGATTAATATAGTAAAAAGGCTTTTAAAAATTCAAAACATCATAAAAAAGAATACTAGCAGTAATGAAAAATAGAAAAAGGAAAAGATATTAAAAGAATATACTGAGTTTGAGTTGTTAGCAGACTGTCAAAGTGGAGGTATAAAGTAAGCAGTCAAAAATGAGAGGCTGAAGCTAATACATCTAGAGTAAAAGTATAAATTTGCCACTTGTACCTAAATGATAGTCTGAAACCAAGAAACTGCCAAGTGTGATGTGGTACAGATATGAGGGTGCTTTAGAAGGTAGAACTTTAAAAAGAAATGAGAAGGTTAGAGGAATAAAAGGACCAGATAAGTAACAACCAAGAAATGGCATGGAAATGAGGAATATAGAAAGATATAAAATAAAGGGTGAAGAGTGTTAAGACAGTGTGCTGCATGCTTGCTAAGTTGCTTCAGTCGTGTCTGACTCTGTGACCCCATGGACTTCAGCCCGCCAGGCTCGTCTGTCCAGGGGATACTCGAGGCAAGAATACTGGAGTGAGTTGCCACACTCTCCTCCAGGGATCTTCTTGACCCAGGGATTGAACCCCCACCTCTGATGTCTCCTGCATTGGCAGGCGGGTCCTTTACTACTAGCACCACCTGGGAAGTTAAGAAGGCAGATAGTGCCAAACATTAAAGGAGTTTTAGGGCAGATAATTTGGGAAAATAATTGATTTTTCTTGAACAAAACTTACAGATGATCTTTGCGGCTGCAGTTTCAACAGAGTAGAGGAGCTACAAATGGACCACCATGAAGTAAGAAGTCATCATGTAAATAATGCTTTTTCAAGAAGTTTAGCAATCACAAAAAAACATAGAAGGCAATAGCTGAAGGGGTATTGTTAGAGGCAAGTTTTATCTTGTAATGAAAAACCTTTGAGAATACTTACAGATTAAGAAAAATAGTCCAACAATGAGGAAGGTATTGAAGGAGTGGGGGGAGAGTGTGAACCAACCCTGAGTGCACAGAGAATCAGAAGCATGTCACTGGTTTCAAACCAAGTGCAAGATGAAACCTGACACTATAGGTCAAAGTTTCCAGTCTAGCCTTTCTCCTTCGTAGCACCTCAGTTGTTTCTCAATAGAATTTCCACTGAAATACCAGCAATGATTCCAATATAATAAATGAATAGAAATGGCAAATTGATAATGCTCATTAGTACATGCTGATTAAAAATAATGGTGATTTTCAAATAAAGAAAGGTGATACTTTATTCTAATATCTCTAAGAATATGTGTTTTAGGTTTTAAATATGTTTTTGTTCTTTTATAATTCTTGATGTTATTTAAATGTAGAAATATAAAAGAACTAGAATACATGTTCAGTATTATTAGTACTTGAATGAAATTATATTTAAACAATTTAATATGTAACATCTTTAATTACAGAAAAAGGCCTCAGGGAAAATTTACATTCTAAAGGTAAAAGTAACTAGATTCTTCAGTTTTATTTGTCTATTGAAACAACAGAAATATAAACTTTAATTATTATTTCTTGTGAGAATAATTTTGTTATATAAAAATCTACTTCTACATTTAATTAGAAAAATACATTAACTTTTCATAGTTAACATAGCATACTTATTATTTTTAAAAGCCTACAGTAAAAAAAACAATGCATTAATTCTGAAGGATGAAATTTTAAAAACCTACCAACATCACCTCTGCCATAACAACAACCAATGTTAAGATATTAAAAGATATTTTCTTTAACCTGCTTTCATCAAACTCTTAAAACAAAATTCCTTGCTCATCAGTGAATTCTGGAAAGGGAAAGGGAGTGGTGGAAAAATGACTTCTTTCCTTATTTATAGCAAATCTAAATAGTCATGATTTTCTTATTCTTTTCTTTTATTTCCTTTTTTCTTTCCCTCTTTCTTTCCAATTGAAATGCTACCCATTGTGTTTGTATCTGTTTATTAAACAAATCTTCTTGGAAAAACTATTATGTGCTTGATACTATGATTTACGGCCTCCCCAGGTAGCTCAGCAGTAAAGAATCTACCTGCAATGCAGGAGAGAAAGGAGACATGGGTTCAGTCTCTGGGTGGGGAAGATCCCCTCGAAGAGGGCCAGGCAACTCACTCCAATGTTCTTGTGGAGAAAATTGCATGGAGAGAGAGCCTGGCAGGCTACAGTCCATGGGGTCAAAAAGAATCAGACATGAATGACTAAGCACCTATGCACTATGATTTATGCTAGGTAAGTGTGGATAGGAGGGCATATGCTCCTTTCCTCATAGTAAATAATCTGGTGGAGAACAATAAATAGGTAACAGCAATAAGATATAATGTACATGATTGTGGGAAAGGTAAAAAAAAAAAAATGTTGCAGAAGCACATGAAAGGCATCTATAATCCAGGTTTATGGGGATCTAGAAAGATTCTCAGAAAAGTGGCATCTAATAAGTACTTGCCCTAAAGAATGAAATGGAGTTAAGCACAGAGAAGCGGAAGACAGGGAGTTGGATAAAGATTTCTAGATAGTAGCAAAAGGAAATACTGTATACAGTGGCCTAAGTGTGGCTGGAGGCAAGAGTGGTAAGAGACGAAGCTGAGCAAACATACTTTTGAAGCACATGGGCCACTTCAAGGAGCACGGACTAGATCTGATGGCAAGAGATGACAGTGAAGAGTTTTAGCAGGGGAGTAAGAAAATAAAATTTTCATTCATAATATTCACTCCATTTGTAATCCAGTAAGGAAAGAAGAAGAAAATCAAAGCACATAATTTTCAAGATTACCAAAAGTAGCAGAGAACAAACCCAGCGAATTTTTTAAACCTCTGAAGCACCCTCTAAAACTAGATACAGGCATCTATGATGGATAGATATTTGAAGCTTCTCTGAGTATCCTACTGAACACATAATTTGTAGATAAATATGGGAGTAGGGAGTAGAAAAAATTATTTTCAGATTTGCTTAAACATATCAAGTGAGGAAGGTCAAGAATAAAACCTCATAATAAATAAGATATAAATAATTATGTATTTCTTCATATTCTCACTATTATTCATATGGTAAGTGACAGGATACACTTTTGAAATTTCATGCCTGCAGATATCACATTACCATTTCAAAAGCTGTTTAAAAGTTTTTTTGAAAAGATATTTCATTATCATGCCACAATATCTTCAAGTAAAAATACACATGACTCAAATAAGTAAATTTTAATATGTTTTATGATTATATACTAACACTTAGATATAAAACTTGTTTGGTGCTAATTCAACTTTATATGAAATGGCAGTTTAAAACCTGTTGGACTAATAAAAAGAATTCTAACCATCTCCTTGTATCACACTGCTTTACCTAGTTAAGTAAAATTAGATGTTTTTAAATTTCATACAATTCAATGTACTATTTCTGAAAACACTTTCATATTTAAAAAAACAAACTTACCTTAAATGTTAGGATGCTTGGTGTACAATTTGGCACCATTATGGGTTTATTTGTCATTTCCCCCACTTGACAGTCTATAATGATGTGTTCCAAGGCCAGGGGTCTTTTTCCAATTCCTTTTATGTCAAAGATATGCTCCATACCATCTACTTCATTTTGTAGAATCAGCTTGCCCTGTGACAAATCAGTCAAATTTCAGCTCTATAGGAGTGACAGTTAGAAGTCAACAATTTCTTCTGTCTTAGGAATTTTGAATCTGATTAATGAAATGAGCTTTCAAGAAGGTGTTAGTCACTGACTTATCCAGTTTACATATAAATACTTCTACTGAATGAATGAAGATGGATTTCCTGTGAAAAGCTCTTTATTTCTTTTCACTTTCACTAAGTGACAGAGTTTAATAGGCATTCTCATGCTGTTTACATACTTGTCAAAGAAATAAGACTTAAGACAATTTTTTCTGACGTATAAACTTCCTTACTGAATAAAAACAAAGCAATGATTTTACTTTGTTAAACATTTTACATAAAATTAACCTAGATATAAATATTGAAGCCTATGACAATGTGACTTTCAGAATATTTATACCTCAAATTAAAACATTTATTAAAGTTTCAAGCAGAGGGAACATCAATGATCAAATTCATGGAAAATATAACTTTTCTGCAAGAAAATCTATCATAAATTGTAGAGGTAAACATCACATTGGTTTATCGACATATTATTGCTAGGGGGGAAAAGATCAATGAGTTCATACCATAATCTCACATTCAAAAATAGGTTTGAATGTGAGAGGATAATCCACAGTTTCACCTGGTCCGACATATAAAATAGGAGGTCCATGAAACCATTCTCCTTCTACAGTAACGTGAAATTTCCATTCATTCTTTGTTTCATTATTCTAAACCATGAAAATAAAGATAGAAACATATCAGTGTCAAAAAAATTCCTTAAAAATTACCTTTGTCTACGTTATCATCACTCACTTATAGCCAAGTAATAGCCAGTCTCATGGACTTCAAGGAAATCAAACCAGTCAACCTAAAGGAAATCAACTCTGAATATTCATTGAAAGACTGATGGCTGAAGCTGAAGCTCCAATACTTTGGCCACCTGATGAGAAGAGCCAACTCATTAGAAAAGGGCCTGATGCTGGAAAAGATTGAAGGCAGGAGGAGAAGGCGACAACAGAGGATGAGATGGTTGGATAGCATCACCGACTCAAGAGACATGAATTTGAGCAAGCTCCAGGAGATGGTGAAGGACAGGGAAGCCTGGTGTGCTGCAGTCTATGGTGTCACAAAGAGTCGGACAGGACTGAGCGACTGAACAGCAACAACAATAGCCAATCACTGGTCTTAGTGCCTATGAGCCCATCTTAATCATATGTTAAGGTCACAGCTGAATTTGGGCAGAGTGATCTGAGAGACCATGAGTCTGCTTAGTCTGATGATAGGTTAAGGATATTGGAGTTAACTTTTTAAGCAAAGAGATGCAGCAGAAATAGGTGAGTAATATGATAACATTTATATTCAGGAATAAAACTGTGACATCAAATTGGAGTAACAAATGGCCACACACAATGCAATTAGGAATCAGTACTAGTTTAGATGAAAGGTTTGAAGAAAACTTTGAGACAGTGGCAGTGGGAATAAAGAAAGTACCAAGAAAAGAAAAAAGAAAGTTTGTACTTACAATTGGAATATTCTGGGTAAGGGCTTCAAATGCTGGTGTTTCAAAATCAAATCTGGCCTCTGGACGTTCTTCATTTACCACACCTTCAATGCAATACAGACGCACATCGTACTTTGATGTCAACAAAATTTTGCAAGGGTAGCGTCCAGGACTGAGAGGAACAAATCGCAAAGGAACTGGAACAGATCCATCTGCAGCTATCAAAATAATTTAAAAATGGTTTAATCATTTTGATGGTATAAATCCTAAAATTGATTTTAGGATAAAGGAATATTTTATTGTATTGTATTTAATTGAATTATATAATCCAGATGAGACTAGGGTCTAACAAGGTAGCACACTACTCCTCAATCTCCTGGGCATTACAAGCAAGTTTATTTATTTATTTATTTTTATCAATGAGAGAATATATCCTGCATGGGTCAGAGGAAAGTCTGCTCCATAAAGCTACTGAGGGACCCAGGTACACTGCTCCTCCTTTGTGTACAGGTCAGGGGAAGAGGAGCTGAATTGGCTCAAGGGCTTTTTAGTGTTCAGCCCAAAGTTAACACACATTATAGTTAAAAGGTCAGAACCAAACACATGATTCTGCTTCAGTCAACAGGGGCTGAGACTTGAGAGATATATGGACTATTTGGTAAGCATTATTATCTGCTACATTTCTATGACACAGGAGTGCTCTATCCCACAGCAATCAAAATCAGTTACAACTTGACCAGCAAATAGAAATAATTTTTAAAAACCAAGAGAAGCCAAAAGAGGCATAACCAATGAATACTTCTCACATTACCTTGTTATAATATGTACCAGAATAGCTAATATAATTTCTTATGGTGGGCAGGCTATCAATGCTGGTTCTTTCCTTCCAAGCAACACTATTTCTCTGAAAGTCACCATTTTCTTATTCTCCATGAAGTGAGAAAATAGTTATAAAAATCTCTCAACCCTAAAGTAGGATGCACTATAAGAATATAATACAAGTTTCACTGCTAAAGTCAAATTATTTAAGTTATAGATAAGAAACAAGTGATAAAAGATACTTAGAAGCCTAATTCTGTGAAGGAAATTCTCTGAAATCAAGAAAATAAATCAAGCTTATTAACCAACGGACTGGACACGTATTATATTAATTGGCTATAATGTTAATTCACTCACATTTAACACTTCAAATGTTAAAAATGGCAAACTTGTTTTCAAATACACTGAAGTCTATATGCCAAGAAAACCAGTCATTGCTATAAGAACATTAGTTGCTTTAAATCATTTAAAAACATATTCAGGATGTGTATGCATGTGTTACACATATTATAAAATATATTCATCATATTGGAGTAAGAAATGGCAACCCACTCCAGTATTCTTGCCTGGAAAACCCCCTGGACAGAGGAGCCTGGTAGGCTACAGTTCGTGGGGTCACAAAGAGTCGAACACAACTGAGTAACTGAGCATGAGCATTCATCACATATTATATAGAACACATTGTGTGTCGTATATTGTATATTATTTGTTATATATAGCAACATACAATATACGCCTGGTGGCTCAGACAGTCAAGAATCTGCCTGCAATGCAGGAGACCCAGGTTCAATCCCTGGGTTGGGAAGATCCCCAGGAGAAAGGAATGGCTACCCACTCCAGTATTCTTGCCTAGAGAGTTCCATGGACAGAGTAGACCGGTGGTATATATTATTTATGTATAAATGTCATATTTTTATGTTGTATATTAAGAAACACTGATAGTGGATTACTCTTGAAATATATATTATATCTAAGCAAAGTTCAAGAGACTCAGCAGGTCTAAGGAGGATACAAAGGCTGTCAGAATGTTGTTATTTTTATTCTGTCCTATTCAAGTACAAATATAGTGTTAGAATACATTTTTTTTTCTTGTCAAAAAGGACTCCGGGCACATCTTATCATCTGTTGTTCATTGATTACTTTCATTCTGAGAGAAGTATTTGAATTGTGGCAACATCATTAGAACAAACTAAAGATAATTATTTGATTAAAGTTTGTTGTTTTATTGTCAGAAAGGAAGAAACCATACTTTTCTCTTGCATGAACAGATCGAAATGAAAATATTTAGCTCAGGTAATTTAAATAAAATTAAACTGCTTAGAGTATGAAATTTAATCAGCAGGAATTATTATTTTCATCAAAGATAAAGAATAACTAGCCATTTCACGGTAAACAACAATTGAAATGCACAAGTTCAAGTATAAAGCTGCTATCAAAAGCTTTATGCTATACACTATTTCCTTTTCCCTAAAAATATGCATTTTCTATTGATACTGAGTCTGAAAGTGAAAGTCAAGGACATCCTTAAGTGCACATTTCCCAACTCATGAAATGTTCATAAGCAAAGACCCTAAGGAATATGCCATGCAACCCCCTCTCCATTACAAGTCCAAAAAGAAATTCATAATAGAATTTGTGGAAATGATGGTTTTGATGTTGAAGATATATTGATAAAATAATATTTCTTTTCCTTAAGCATCTGAAATAATTTAATTCATACTAGAAAAAGAATAGAAATATTGTCATATATTATCAAAAAGAAGCTACTTGTGGATTAAGGTATTCATCAAGCAGTATCCACATCTCCTTAGATGTGAAATAGCAGAGATAGAGACTTGTTATATTTAGAAATTTGGAAATTTTACTGGCTACACTGTGCCATCTCAACATCATTCTCTTTTAGGGACATGTTTTCTCAAAGTCCTTTCCAATTCTTCTCTGTAGCAGATGTCATCCATGTCCTGCCATGTCTCCTTGGCATTTAAATTGTTGCTGCAGGCCAATGGCTTTATGGAAAACAGATCTTTCTCCTGAGGGCTTTCGCTAGTCATAGGGAGGTGCTTAATCCTTGAATCCATCAGGCCAGAAGTGGCTGTTGCAGTTGTGGTCCTCAACAAATAATGTATCAAACTGGTGGCAAAATAACCCAGCTTCTTTATCCTTTGGTTGGAATAACTGTGAAGTGAATTCTACACAAACTCATAGACAGCCTGAGGACAACCAAACCCAAATTGCTCTCAGTGGCAACTGCTCATGAACACTCCCTGAACTGGCTCCTTCTCTTTGCTGTCTCTCACTCTCTCACACTCCTACCTATGGTTCTTGAGATCACTTCTCAAACTACTGCTCTCAAGACCTGGTCTTGGTGTCTGCTATTAGGGATCTCCAACCTAACACGTACCCTTAGACCAAGGAAAGAGAGCTTGCTATCCATGGCCTCATGCTTTCTAGGGCCTTACACTGAATATCCTCTGGCACTGTCTCTCTGGATGTGCATGGAGTACATGGGCCCACTGGGACAGGCCCACGTGCAGCCCAGACCCATCCATGTTCTGGGTTTAGGGCATGTCACAATTTACAGTTCAAAGTGCTTTGATCCCATTTCCAGTGCCTGCACAGGACTCCTCCCTATGTTGATCCTCCTGTTGGAAGACTCCTAGAATTAAAGAATAACTAAGAGGTGGCCACTAAGGGGAAGATATTGACCAAGATTGATTATGTGGGTTAAAATACCCACAAATTTGTACACAAAGCCTCTTACGATACATGTTAGAGTTGAAGAAAGAGAATGGGGTTGGCACATGCCCAGGGCCCAGCTATCCTGTGTTGTCATGTCTAGCTCAAAACTCTAAGGAGACCAAGAATTCTAAAATCAAACTCTGTCTTCTAGTTTGGTAAAAAGCTTAATTTCTCAAGGTGGAATAATAGATTATATTCTACTTAAAACTTTGTTAGCCTGATTTAACAATTTAAAAATTTTGATATCTGGTACATGGGATTCCATTTGAACTTTTGACTTGGGCATACAAATGTCAGGGACAATCTAGACCTGTCCTTTCCATCCTTAGTCTACTAAATGTAGCTCACTTGTGGCCTTTTCTTTACAGGTGATTCCAGTAACTATGGGAGTTGCCAGGGTTCTGTAATTAAAGATAACCAAATATATCTAAATTTATCAGATTATAGTTTCTAAAGAAAATACAGGAACATAAAGAGTGAATCTCTCTAATGAAAAAATATCTAATTTTATATAACTTGAGCTACTGAGGAAGTCTGTAATCTACAGTTTTTAAAATAACCCATAAAAATGGGCATCTAGCACATATGATCTAGCAATCCCACTCATGGACATGTATCTGGAGAAAACTCTAATTTGAAAAGATACATGCACCCCAGTGTTCACAGTCATGCTACTTACAATAGCCAAGATAGGGAAGCAACCTAAGTGCCCATCAACAGTTGAATAGATAAAGAAGATGTGGTGTGTATACACACACACACACACACACACACACACACACACACACACACACACACCCAATGGAATACTACTCAGCCATAAAAAAGAATGAAATAATGTCATTTGCAGCAACATGGATGGATCTAGAGATTATCATACCAAGTGAAGTAAGTCAGACAGAGAAAGACAAATGTCATACAATACTACTTATATATATATATATATATTTTTTTTTTTTGAAGTCAAGTTCTTAATCTAATTTAAACTAAGGAGTGAATAATGTCATTTGCAGCAACATGGATGGATCTAGAGATTATCATACCAAGTGAAGTAAGTCAGACAGAGAAAGACAAATGTCATACAATACTACTTATATATATATATATATATATATATTTTTTTTTGAAGTCAAGTTCTTAATCTAATTTAAACTAAGGAGTGAGATTTGATTAGTAG
This sequence comes from Bos indicus, assembly GCF_029378745.1. Lineage (NCBI taxonomy): Eukaryota > Metazoa > Chordata > Mammalia > Artiodactyla > Bovidae > Bos > Bos indicus. The sequence continues at coordinate 114,908,216 of NC_091789.1, forward strand.
CTTCCAAACATTTCATTTCTTGGCTTGGGGCTGGGTGGGGTGGAGGGGAGTGTGTCTGAATATTACCTAAAACAGAATCTTAATACATAAGACAAATTAACCTAGAGTCAATCTGGTTGAAATAAGATGCTAGAAGCTCCCATTCACTTCTGCAACCTCCAAATAGACAAAACAAAGCACTTTAGAAGAATGTTAAGGCTCTAAAAAATATAATTTGATTAGCTGATCTCTTGGGTTTCTTTCTGCTTTAACATTCCATGATTATTTAAAAGTACATCAGAAAAGTGGAAGGGACTAAAAGTATAATAAATTGGTCATTATTTTCCATAGCTAATTATATAGGTATATAATCAGCAAACAATAGTCAGAAATTCTTAATTCAGAAAATGAGGTATCAAGAGACTGAATAAATTTATGATACAAATTCATTTGTAAGATGAACTTATAATAAACAGATATCTATTTGTTGCAAATTAATATATGAGCAATTATGCATGCTTAGTCACTCAGTCATGTCGGATTCTTTGCAACCCCGTGGACTGTAGGCAGCCAGGTTCCTCTGTTCATGGGGATTCTCCAGGCAAGAATATTGGAGTAGGTTGCCATGCCTTTCTCCAGGGGATCTTCTCAACTCAGGGATCGAACCCAGGCCTCCCACATTGCACGAGGATTCTTGGGCAAAAAACTCAAAATGATAAAGACTCACACTCAGTTCAGTTCAGTTCAGTCACTTAGTGATATCCGAGGCTTTGCGACCCCATGGACTGCAGCATGCCAGGCTTCCCTGTCCATCACCAACTCCTGAAGATTACTCAAACTCAGGTCTATTGAGTCAGTGATGCCATCCAATCCTCTCATCCTCTGTCGTCCCCTTCTCCTCTCTCCTTCAATCTTGCCCAGCAACATGGTCTTTTCTAATGAATCAGCTCTTCACATCAGGTGGCCAAAGTATTGGAGTTTCAGCTTTAGCATCAGTCCTTCCAAAGAACACCCAGGACTGATCTCCTTTAGGATGGACTGGTTGGATCTCCTTGCAGTCCAAGGGACTTTCAAGAGTCTTCTCCAACACCACAGTTCAAAAGTGTCAATTCTTCGGCACTCAGGTTTCTTTGCACTCCAACTCTCACATCCATACCTGACTACTGGAAACACCATAGCCTTGACTAGACAGACCTTGGTTGACAAAGTAATGTCTCTGCTTTTTAATATGCTGTCTATATTGGTCATAATTTTTCTTCCAAGGAGTAAGTGTCTTTTTATTTCATGGCTGCAATCACCATCTGCAGTGATTTTGGAGCCCAAGAAAATAAAATCTGTCACTGTTTCCATTTTTTCCCCACCTATTTGCTGTGAATTGATGGGACCAGATGCCATGATCTTAGTTTTCTGAATGTTGACCTTTAAGCCAACTTTTTTCACTCTCCTCTTTCACTCTCATCAAGAGGCTCTTTAGTTCCTCTTCACTTTCTGCCATAAGGGTGGTGTCATCTGCATATCTGAGGTTATTGATATTTCTCCTGGCAATCTTGATTGCAGCTTGTGTTTCATCCAGCCCAGCGTTTCTCATGATGTACTCTGCATATAAGTTAAATAAGCAGGGTGACAATATACAGCCTTGACGTACTCCTTTTCCTATTTGGAACCAGTCTGTTGTTCTATGTCCAGTTCTAACTGTTGCTTCCTGATCTGCACACAGATTTCCCAGGAAGCAGGTCAGGTGGTCTGGTATTCCCATCTCTTTCAGAATTCTTCACAGTTTATTGTATCCACACAGTCAAAGGCTTTGGCATAGTCAATAAAGCAGAAATAGATGTTTTTCTGGAACTCTCTTGCTTTTTTGATGATCCAGTGGATGTTGGCAATTTGATCTCTGGGTCCTCTGCCTTTTCTAAATCCAGCTTGAACATCTGGAAGTTCATGGTTCACGTATTGTTGAAGCTTAGCTTGGAGAATTTTGAGCATTACTTTACTAGCGTGTGAGATGAGTGCAATTGTGTGGTAGTTTGAGCATTCTTTGGCACTGCCTTTCTTTGGGACTGGGATGAAAACTGACCTTTTCCAGTCCTGTGGCCACTGCTGAGTTTTCCAAATTTGCTGGCATATTGTGTGCGGCACTTTCACAGCATCATCTTTCAGGATTTGAAATAGCTCAACTGGAATTCCATCACCTCCACTAGCTTTGTTCGTAGTGATGCTTCCTAAGCCCTGCTTAACTTCACATTCCACGATATCTGGCTCTAGGTGAGTGATCATACCATTGTCATTATCTGGGTCGTGAAGATCTTTTTCGTACAGTTCTTCTGTGTATTCTTGCCACCTCTTCTTAAGATCTTCTGCTTCTTTTAGGTCTATACCATTTCTGTCCTTTATTGAGCCCATCTTTGCATGAAAATTTCCCTTGGTATCTCTAATTTTCTTGAAGAGATATCTAGTCTTTCCCATTCTATTGTTTTCCTCTATTTCTTTGCACTGATTGCTGAGGAAGGCTTTCTTATCTCTCCTTGCTATTTTTTGGAACTCTGCATTCAAATGGGTATATTTTTCCTTTTGGCTTCCCTTCTTTCCACAGCTATTTTTAAAGCCTCCTCGGACAGACATTTTGCTTTTTTGCCTTTCTTTTCCATGGGGATGGTCTTGATCCCTGTCTCCTGTACAATGTACAGTGTCTCCATCAGGCACTCTGTTCATCAGGTACTCTATCAGATCTAGGCCCTTAAATCTATTTCTCACTTCCACTGTATAATCATAAGGGATTTGATTTAGGTCATACCTGAATGGTCTAGGGCTTTTCTCCACTTTCTTTAATTTAAGTCTGAATTTGTCAATAAGGAGTTCATGATCTGAGCCACAGTCAGCTCCCGGTCTTGTTTTTGCTGACTGAGTAGAGCTTCTCCATCTTTGGCTGCAAAGAATATAATCAATCTGATTTCAGTGTTGACCATCTGGTGATGTCCATGTGTAGAGTCTTCTCTTGTGTTGTTGGAAGAGAGTGTTTGTTATGACCAGTGCGTTCTCTTGGCAAAACTCTATTAGCCTTTGTCCTGCTTCATTTTGTACTCCAAGGCCAAATTTGCCTGTTACTCCAGGTGTTTCTTGACTTCCTACTTTTGCATTCCAGTCCCCTATAATGAAAAGGACATTTTTTGGGGGTATTAGTTCTAGAAGGTCTTGTAGCTCTTCATAGAACCATTCAACTTCAGCTTCTTCAGCATTACTGGTCGGGGCATAGACTTGGATTACCGTGATAGTGAATGGTTTGCCTTGGAAATGAACAAGCAATGGTGAATGGTGGGTCTTAGAAAATGATACAGATCCACACTAATTACTGACAAATTCAATGTTTGAAATGTAAACTTAAAAAATAAAATCAAATTAAAAAAAAAGAAAAGAAAGTAAAAGTGAAGTCGCTCAGTTGTGTAAAAAAAATGAAATATTGGTTAAAATGGATTTTATCACTTCAAAAGAGGCTAGCTGAATTACTTTTGCTTTTTTATCACAAGGGAGATCTAAAATAATATAATATTTAAGTGTGAAAAAAAAAGAGATAGGAAGAAAGCAGGAAAGGGAAAAAGGGAAAAAAGAAAGGGAGGTGGATAGGAAGTTGGAATTGAGGAAGGAAAATTTGGGGGGATGCTAAGAGAATGACATGTGATCTTCCTTCCTAGCCAACTCCAAATGGCTGAGAGAATCGCATTTGTCTTCCCTTGAAGTTTCTAATTATCTGTTAGCAGAAAAGACTGGTATGGAGTTCTCTGTCAGATTTTACTGAAAGGCAATATGTACACATTTCCCAAGGTGCCCTAAAGCACAGGGAAAAGACCAGAGAGGGATATCAAACTGCTATAATAAGTAAATGTCAGGAACTGTCATTATATCCAGCACAGTCAAGCTATTAATAGGTTTAATAGGTAGAGGAATATGTAATCTTATTGTGTTGGTCAAGTCGAGAAGAGTCTTACTAATGTCTGTTGCCTTGATTTATCAATTATTGACAGATGTACAATAAAATCTTCTACTCTAAATGTGGATTTGTTCATTTTTTCTTCCATACTTGCTAAATTTTGCTTTGTAAAATTTCAGATTAGTGATTAGGTGGAAATAACTTCAAATTTTTTTTTCTACATGGGAGTATTCCTTTTTAAATTAATTATTTGTCTTAAAGTCAAGTTATTCCTTTTTTATTTTTATTTTTTGGCAGCACCATGTGGCTTGTGGGCTCTTAGTTCCCTACCAAGGATGGAATCTGGATCTCCACAGGGAAAGCCCTGAGTCCTAACCACTGGACCACCACAGAATTCTCTAATGTCTACCTATTTTATATTTCTGCCAGCTACTTTTTGATCAGTGAATACCTGGCATAAATTTTTAGGTATTTTATAAGGCAATTTTGTAAACAGCATAAAGCTGTATTTTGTTTTCCACTGTGAAAATATCAACTTTTACATTTATCATGATTAATGACATTTATTTTAATATCTTATTTTGTGATTATTTTATTAATCACCACTCTTTGATTCCAAGTTTTTCTTCTGAATTCAATTTCCTTTATTCATAAGAGAAGATCCTCCTTTGTTCTTTTAGCAACTATCTGTGAGTTTTAAATTATCCCGATTTTACTGTTGAATTGAAAATATTTTTCATTCTTATTCTTGAGTGATAGTTTACTGGGATTTAAAATCCTAGGCTGACAGTTAATTTGCTTCAGTACTACAATACCATTGTCTTCTGGCTTCTCTTGTTTCTGTTGGTAATTCTGCCTTCCGTATAATGTTTGTTCCTTTGAAAATAATATGTCTTTTTCTCTTCACTTCAGAATTTCTCTTGTCTTTGCCATTCTACTGTTTCACAACAACCTATTTAAGTGTGAATTTAGATGTCACTCTTTTATCTTCTAGCATTTAAAAAACAACTGTGTTTTTTCTTCTTTCATTTGTTTTCATAAATAGGAGAGGGTTATCTTTCCTAAGTAGTCACTCTTACAGGGTCTCACTCCCCTTTCATTTTATAGCAATCTCTTAGATCTAAATGTGGAGGTAACTCAATCCATACCCTTGGGTCAATTTTCTGTATTGAACAAGCATCAGTGTGTTAGATGTAGGGGGGAATATTTTCTTATATCCACTGGCAATTTTCAAATTACTTAGGAGAAAATTTACATCTTAGAAAAGTTTACAAATGTTCCTATTATTGAATAAACTCTAATCCCACCAAGAACATGCACCAAAAATCACTTGGACTGTCCCATCTCTGTCACCATCACCATATCTACATGCTAAAGTCTATACACACTTACAATAGAATGATGTTCTACATTTTCCTCTACAGTTACAGTCATTTTAAGTTCAGAGGGTTTGTTTTCTTAAGACAGGTGCAAACAAAGAAGTATTAATAGAGGATCACCCTGGAAAGCATTTCTCATGTATTCATTCATTAGAAAGATATTTTAAAACACCTACTATGTACCAGGAGGAATGCAATTAGGAGGCAGCTTCCTAGTTTTCTGGTAGGTTGCAGACAATAAACTTCTGAGGAAAAGGGAGGTCATGGGACTAAAATGTTTCCTCTTTATACCTAATTTATGTTTTAATTGAGCATGAGCCTATGGAAGGTATTAAATGTGTTTTTCAATCAGGCCACATCAGCTCAGTAATTACTTGGAATTCCTCATATGATTTATGCAAATTGATGGCTCTTATCTTTCCTTTCCATTGATATTGAATTTCTGAATTTCTATATGTCTTTACAGATCATTTAATGGAAAATTAGGAGAGAGCCTATCATGGAATTGTAGCTTGCCAGTAACTCTTTTTCATATAACTTTTTTCAGAAGACAAAATTTCCAAAAGAAAAGAACTAAAATAAGATTTCACCTTCTAATTAACCCCTCCATGGGGAAAGAAGCAAGGGATTGCAGATAGCAAATTAACTGTGTGTTTTGCATTTTCAACTCTGAATACCCTAAACTTTCTTTAATTGTCTTGTACTAAAATAAAATGTTTTGAACAGAGTTGAGTTTTAAATTCTCATAGATTGATTTACTAAGTGTATAAATTAGTCTCAATGAACTTTTAGCAAGCCAATACAAAGTACATTATCTAGGACTTAAATCAGGGGAAAAGTTTTTAATAAAGCATTTTATTAAATGCTTTCCTAAGTGGACTGCTGCACAGCATATAGCATATGTCCACTATTGAACAGCTAATAGGAAGAATATGACATGGCTTAGTGTTCACATTTTTCATTACTTGCAGGCTTTATGTCCTCCACAACTATAAAACAGTAAAAGGCAAAACTGTAAGACATTTATCAAACTGAAAATATCTTACATTAAAACTATAAGAATAAAAAAGTACACACAGTTGTGGATATTATAATTATTTTGAGCTGGTTATGCAAATTATTTAACTTGGACTATACTTTCTTGGATAATATAGGATACAATCACATCTCATTGCTGCATGGTGCATAGTAGAAAGAAAGAAGCTAGAGCTGGCAAAAATTGAAGTATTAGGACAGAACACATACTGATAACTGAACAAGCTATAAAGCCTGACTATCGAGGACAAATGTGGGAAGGCAGCCAGATAAGAAAGGCATTTCAGTCAAATAATAGTTATGACTTGGATTTTTCAAAAGTGGGAAGTTAAATTATAATCAGGTAAGTGGTCCAGTGAACTTTCAGATGTGCAAGCTGGTTTTAGTAAAGGCAGAGGAACCAGAGATCAAATTGCCAACATTCGCTGGATCATCGAAAAAGCAAGAGTTCCAGAAAAACATCTATTTCTGCTTTGTTCACTATGCCAAAGCCTTTGACTGTGTGGATCACAATAAACTGTGGAAAATTGTGAAAGAGATGGGAATGCCAGACCACCTGACCTGCCTCCTGAGAAACCTGTATGCAGGTCAGGAAGCAACAGTTAGAACTGGACATAGAACAACAGACTGGTTCCAAATAGGAAAAGGAGTACGTCAAGGCTGTATATTGTCACCCTGCTTATTGAACTTATATGCAGAGTACATCATGAGAAATGCTGGGCTGGAGGAAGCACAATCTGGAATCAAGATTGCCGGGAGAAATATCAATAACCTCAGATATGCAGATGACACCACCCTTATGGCAGAAAGTACAGAGGAACTAAAGAGCCTCTTGATGAAAGTGAAAGAGGAGAGTAAAAACGTTGGCTTAAAGCTCAACATTCAGAAAACTAAGATCATGGCATCTTGTCCCATCACTTTATGGCAAATAGATGGGGAAACAGTGGAAACAGTGGCTGACTTTATTTTTCTGGGCTCCCAAATCACTGCAGATGGTGACTGCAGCCATGAAATTAAAAGACACTTACTCCTTGGAAGGAAAGTTATGACCAACTTAGATAGCATATTTAAAGGCAGAGACATTACTTTGTCAACAAAGGTCTGTCAAGTCAAGGCTATGGTTTTTCCAGTAGTCATGTATGGATGTGAGAGTTGGACTATAAAGAAAGCTGAGCACCGAAGAATTGATGCTTTTGAACTGTGGTGTTGGAGAAGACTCTTGAGAGTCCCTCGGACTGCAAGGAGATCCAACTAGTCCATTCTGAAGGAGATCAGCCCTGGGGTTTCTTTGGAAGGAATGATGCTAAAGCTGAAGCTCCAGTACTTTGGCCACCTCATGCGAAGAGTTGACTCATTGGAAAAGACCCTCATGCTGGGAGTAACTGGGGGCAGGAGGAGAAGGGGACAACAGAGGATGAGATGGCTGGATGGCATCACCGACTTGATGGACGAGTTTGAGTGAACTCTGGGAGTTGGTGATGGACAGGGAGGCCTGGCGTGCTGCGATTCATGGGGTCGCAGAGTCGTACATGACTGAGCGACTGAACTGAACTGAACTGAACTGAAGATTAACTGCAAGGGGAAAAGAACATTAGGAAAGGCAAACAAAGGAGTAAATGTAGAAAAAACATAATAGGTTTAAAAAATTAAAAATTAAAAGTATAAAAATGAGAAAATAAAAAAATGGAAGAAGAAGGAAAACGGGGGGCGGGGGGGGGGGGTGTGGGAAGGAAAACTCCACAGAATTGCAGAAGCCCAAAGTAGAGGCAGAGGTTCATAACCACAATAAAAAGTGTGACTGAATATACACATATACATATACACCCATAAGCAAAATCAAAACCGTCCAACGAAAAATAAAGTACAATAGACTGACTTGGTGAACAAAGGATACCAAAAATTATATCTGCCAGAACAAAATTAACTAAAGCACAAACTGGAAAACAAAACTACAGTAAGGTGCCAATTGGGGAATAAAGCAATGAAAATAAAGCTAACAAATATGTTGACAGGAAAGGAAAGAAAGGAAAGAAATAAAGAATAGATACACAGAGTTAAGCAGTGGTAGATAAAGAAGATTTATATACATTAAAGATTAACTGCAAGGGGAAAAGAACAATGGGAAAAGCAAACAAAGGAATAAATATAGAATAAATAATAATAGGTTTAAAAATTAAACTTAAAAAAAGAGAGAGAGGAAAACTCCACAGACCTGCAAAAGCCCAACGTAGAGGCAGAGGTTTGTAACAGCAATAACTGTTACAATACAATACAATACAATACAATAACTGTGACTGAGGAAAAAAAAAAGTTCAAAAGCTTAATTAGATTTCATAGTGCCAATAAAATCAAGAACTGCAACAGAGGTGGAGGCGGGAGGAAAAGAAAAATCCAAAAAAATCTGCAGAGCGTGTCAAAACATAAGAATAATAAATGTTTTCCTTGAGTCACTGCTCTCAGAGTCCTTTCCCTTGCTTGCAGTCACAGTCCATCTCACCTCCCTAGCATGCCCTCTAGCACTGTGCTGATCTCTGGACTTGCTGTAGAGGAAGCTCAGATTCTAATCTGGTCCTACTCCTGTGTGTTCTTACCTCCAATGTCCACAGCTATCTGGACTAGTGTTTTTTCTTTTGTGGGAGTTCTCAATGATCTTTTATATATTCCATAGACACAGAGTCTACCTAGTTGATTGTGTGGATTGAATCTGCAGCTGGTACATCTGGTGGGAAGGTTTTGGGTCTTCTTCATAATCTACACTGCTCCTGGATTTCAACTGTGATTTTATTTCCACCGCTGTATGTGGGTTGTCCACTGGGGTTTGCTCCTAAAGCTGCCCTGGAGAACTTGGGTTTGCCCCTGTGAGGGCCAGGTGTGGAGGTGGTGCAGCTGCTTGGGCCACAGGGGTTCTGGCAGCACCAGGTACTCAAGGGAGTTGGTGGCTTGGGCAGCAGGAAATATAGTGCTCTAGAAGGATTGGTCAACTAGTATTGACCAATACACTCCAGTATTCTTGCCTAGAGAACCCCCTTCCAGGGGGTCGCAAAGAGTAGGACTCAACTGAAGCGACCCTTCATGCACAGATGGAAGACTTTTTTGCCTGTGGCAGCTCTACACCAGTGAGGCTGAGCGTGAAGGTGGCACAGCTGTTTGGCTTGCAGGGACCCTGGTGGCGCCAAGTGTGCAGGGACATGGACTGCCTCTGCCGCAGAAGTTACGGCCCTATCAGTCTTTTTTTCAGTTTCTTATAGCTTGTGATCAGAAGGCCTCTTTGGCCAGTCTTTCTCTGTAGTTCTGCCCGTTTGGGCATTTAGAATGTTCCCTTGCCTGGGGTCCTTCTCTGTTGTTCAGTGTGTCAGGCACATAGAGGGGCCCCCTGGCTGGGGTCCTACTCTGTAGATCAGTGCATCAGGCATTTAAAGGAGCACCCTGGATAGGGTCTTGCTCTGTAGTTCAGTGCATGAGGGATTTGATGGGCCAGCCTCTCTATTGTTCAGCTGCGGATGCTGGCCCTGTGGGGAGAGAGAGGCTAAGGTGATGGCTCCACTGCCTACGCGTGACTCAGCAGTATCACCTTGCTTCCATGGCTGCCAGCTTTCCTCCATTGTTCCCATCACGATCTCCCCCCTCACATCCCCTCCATCCATCTCTCCACAGTCAACAGAAGCCCTCGCCCTGGGATAGCTCCACACTCCCCAAACTCCAGCTCCCAGCTGCTGCACCTTCCAGGGGGCCCTCATCCCTATCCAGGGTATGTATGGCTTCAGCAAGGACTGTCTGATTCTCATTTCATTTAGGCTGCCACATATCAGCTGTTTCACTCTCAGCCTTAAATGTTTCTCCTCTGACTCAGACAATTGTCCCAATGTGGGGATTGGACCCCTGCTTCAGTTCTCCTACCCGATGAGGGGAGATCCAGTCCTACTAACACTTCTGCTTTTCCCCCAGGTTCCTTCATCCTACCGAGTTTTGTGGTTATATATATTCTTTTCCTCTGGTCCGGTACTCCTGTCCTCTCTCAGCTGGTGTTCTGCATGCACTTCTGTCTGAAGGTGTATTCCTGATGTATCCGTGGAGAGAGATGTACTCCACATCCACCTACTCCTCCGCCATCTTGTTCTTCCCTGAAAGCTATTTTTTATTCTATCTGAAATATATTTGTGGTTATTTGATATAATGCAAGGATATAGGGTTTATTTTTCAAAGTATACTTAATAAATTTCAAGAAGGATGTTAGGTCCATTTTTATTGCAACAATTTTATAGTTTTTCTCATATTGAAGGATAATTTACGCATTACAATAATGCACTTAATTTTTGTAAAAATGGGTAGAACTACATAGTATAGTGTTAGTTATTACTAGTAAATGTTTACTATATGTTTACAATCACTTTATAAGATCACTGTCATGGAAGTATTTAGTGGATGCTTGTGAACTGCTGCTGCTGCTAAGTCGATTCAGTCGTGTCTGACTCCTCGTGACCCCATAGACAGTAGCCCACCAGGCTCCCCCGTCCCTGGGATTCTCTAGGCAAGAACACTGGAATGGGTTGCCATTGCCTTCTCCAATGCATGAAGGTGAAAAGTGAAAGTTAAGTCGCTCAGTTGTGTCTGACTCTTTGCAACCCCATGGTCTGCAACCCACCAGGCTCCTCCATCCATGGGATTTTCCAGGCAAGAGTACTGGAGTGGGGTGCCATTGCCTTCTCCGTGCTTGTCAACTACTTGACTGCTAATGGGTAAATATTACAAAATTAGGAAAACTGGAATTAGATGGGGGAAGGAGAAAAGTAAAACAGTATTCCTACAATATGCACTTCCAACATGTCTGCCATGTACCCCTTGGGAAAGAAGAAGAAATTGGGTCAATACAAAGTGCTAGAAACTGAAGTGATCACCTTTAGGAATGAGGGTTGTGTTCTTTTTAAGTCAATCAGCAAAACCAGTTGAGAGCACTTTGAGTGCCCTTGCACATAGTTTTTACGGGTGGCACAAAACATATAGGACCTTCATCATTGCGGAGGCGACTTAGATAAGTGCTCCTGGATCCACTGGTGTCTTCCTGCTTGTTGTCATTGTTTAGTTTCTAAGTCATGTCTGACTCTTTTGCACCCTCATGGACTTAGCCCACCAGGCTCCTCCATCCATTGGATTTCCCAGGCAAGAATACTGGGGTGGGTTGTCAGTTCCTTCTCCAGGAGATCTTCCTGACCCAGCAATCGAACTTGCATCTCCTTCACTGGCAAGTAAATTCTTTACCACTGAGCCACCAGGGAAGCCCCTTCCTTATGTCTATTTATGATCCATTTTTATTCTTTGTGTTCATAAATTTCAATATCCACAGAACCACAAGTGGATGAGATTTTAAGTCAATATCTACAACCAAGGAAAAGTCCAGGTTTGTAGCCTGAGGTTTTCACAATTCGGCGGGGCGGGGGGAGTTCTTCAAGAGAAATAATGCAAAATTACAAAGACGAAAGTAGGTACAGGGTCTGGGAGGGTGAAAAAAAAGACTCATAAAGTTTATGCTCTTTTAGTGTCAGAGTAAGTCTGACCATCTAACATCACTAAATGTTTCAGTAATATTTTATGGTCAGATTTAATAATTTGTATGCCTAGAGGTGAAGTGCTTTAAGGGTGATGAGCTTAGAATATTATATTACTAATAGCCAATATTTATTAGGTATATCATAAAACATATAAATTCTTAATATATGTTATTTCATTAAATTTGAACCAAAGAGAGAAGAGAGACATGTGATTATATCTTCATTTGTGAAGTGACGGTAACACCTGCATGTTAAGTGGGAGTAAAGAAAAGGAAGTAACAGAAACTTTAGGACTACAAGATGAATTTATTATATGGGCTCAGAAGAAAGAAGCTTCAAGTAGTGTGCCCAGATTTCTAATATAAGAAACACATCAACTCCCACCATCTGACACGAAAAATATTATATAATGAGGAACAAATAAATGGAGAATAATAATGCACTCATTTTGAATTTGGGGGATATACCTCTAGATTTTTCTATCTATCTACTTGGACATATATTTGCATATATATCTAGGTATGCATGTCTAGTCTGCCTCTGAATATATAAGTTGAACAATACTATAAAGCAATTATTCTTCAATTTAAAATAAATTAAAAATGGAAAAATATATTTATAAGTTGAAAACAGAAGGAAAAGGGTAGGAATAGATAAATATTGATGACATTAATGGTAATTATAACCATGGGTGTATATAAAATCCCCTATGGGAGGGGTAAAAAGTAGTAATAGCCCCATTAGGGCAAGAAGAGTCTTGAAGAGTACCATATTGATGAGGTAAACAGAATAATCTACAGCGACTAAGAAGAAATCTTGTCAAGGGGATGGAGAAGAAATGCAAGAAACAAGGATAAAACCTTGATTTCAAGTGTCTAGAATTCTAAGAACAGATGCTTAATCATCCAGGTTAAAACACTATAGATATCTTGTAAGATATAGACTGAGAATGGTCCGTTGAAAGCAACCAGCTGTTTTGCTCCAGTGGTAGCATAAGCCAGATTTGAGAAGCTGAGAATGTTACACACAAAAAGAAATTGCAAATGCATATCCCTCTACTGGGAAGTATGTTTACCAAGGGAAAGGCATGCATTTCTTTAGGTTTTGAAGTTTGAGAACACTTGAGAGACAAAAGTGAAGGAACTACTACTCTCAGAGAAGACAGAGCTATGATAAATGATGGAGAAGAAAGAGCCCAAGAACAGGTTCTGTGATAATAGATACTTGTAGCAAGGCTGATAGAATAGATTCCTATTATTCAGAGGCTGGGGTGAAAACAATAAGAGGGTTAAGGAAGAGTAAGTAGCTCCTATTCCTCCACGAGAGAGGAGATGCAGCCATTTGTCCAGGGGAGGCTGGAGATGGGGAAAAGACTGGAGTGAAGAGGGTATTTATAAAGACTAATAACAGTGTGCAAAGATTGCTGTGAGAAATGCAAGAGTATAGAGATTAGCAAATAAAAGAATTAATGCCTAAAAAGGGTCTGAGACATAAATATATACCAGTAGGATTAAATGAGAAAATGTATACAAACCAACCCTCACAATGCTTTATATATTGTCAGTGCTCACTAAACATTTAGATCTACCCCAGTCCACTATCATAAAGGGGTCACAGGATCTCTGAGATCCGTGAAATGCGACAAGTGATGTTTCTTTTCAAGGGGAAATTACTGTCATATATGCATATCTATTACATCTATAGAGATTGATGTACCTACTATATGCACACGCACTTTCCTTACAGCTTCATTTCCTTCTGATGAAAGTATTATAATGTTACATGGTAGAGTGGGAAAACATAATTCTTCTCTAAATGATGGGGCTGAAATAATATGGATTTAGGTAGATTATTTTAAATAATTTTGGTGATAGCTGTGTAATCAGAACTGTGGAATTTTCATTACAAATTTCAAAAAGGTAAAGACTGATAGGCAACATTAATATGAGAGGGCAGAAGGCATACATTTTTAATACATCAAAAGTAAAACTTCAAGAGATTACTTTCACCCCTTTCCTGAAATTCGCAGGAACACTAGGCTATTTCCATTCTTCACATAAACACTTCTCATTACTTTCTTTCTCTAATCCATCCATAAAAAACTTTGTTTTTGAATTTATTTATTCCTAGGAATTCTCTGGTTTGTTCTCTTCAAATTCAAATGAAGAAAAGTGAAAAAAAAAATAAACAAACAGAATTATCTGGTTTTTTCTATTCAAAAAAATAAGTTTTCTAAACCCTTAAATCTAATATTCTTTGTTTCAAATTCCAATAGAAGCTTATTTATTAACATAAAAATACTTACATTCTTTTCCTTTTCATTAATCAAGTCCACTGCTTCAAAATAGAATGTACATTGTTAAGGGTATATATGTTACTTGACCTGCCGCTATCCTGAGCTAGAATACTGTGTTTTTGTAAACATGCATTACTTAAATGTGTGCTGAAGGAAATGAAAACAGAAACTAGGGTTGAGAGCTTCGTCTAAAAACTTAACCACATAGACAAATAAGTTATACATGAACCATCACTCAGAGAAGGCAGTGGCGCCCCCCTCCAGTGCTCCTGCCTGCAGAATCCCATGGACGGAGGAGCCTGGAGGGCTGCAGTCCATGGGGTTGCTGGGAGTCTGGCACGACAGAGCGACTTCACTTTCACTTTTCACTTTCATGCATTGGAGAAGGAAATGGCAACCCACTCCAGTGTTCTTGCCTGGAGAATCCCAGGGATGGGGGAGCCTGGTGGGCTGCCGTCTTTGGGGTCGCACAGAGTCGGACGCGACTGAAGTGACTTAGCAGCAGCAGCAGAACCATCACTGGTTAATTACACTGTAAAAGTTTTATGCACAATTATTTAAAATTGTTTGCCATGTCTTTTGAGAAAAAATGTGATTTGATTCAACATCTTGAGATATAATTTGGCCCCCCAAAATTGATTTTAAATGATTTCTTTGAAATTATTTGAATAATGACATCTTTGCTTCATTGTATTTTCCGACTCACTGGTCAAAAATAAACATTGAAAATAAACAGCAGAAATGTTCTTAAAAAAAAAAAATTGTTTGCCGTTCTATTTTTTATTAATTTTCACAATAATCTTCTTACTAAAATGGACAGTTAACAGTTTATATGAAAGATAAATATTAGTCTTAGAAAAATATGTGAGTGAAAGACTTTTAAATATAAATCAGTCATACTTATTTATAATTAGACAGCATCTTAATATGCCAAAGTATTCGTAAGACTATCCGGTGAGTTTCATGCAAGTCTATACTATGTATCCTCGTTATCTGTTTTCTCAAAATGAATTCCTTTTTAAAATTTTAATTATCTTCTATAATCAATTGTATTAATTCTGGTTATATTTGTGAGCATACTCTATGTAAGCACTTCTCTATCAATACTTATCCCATTGTATTACAAGGGCTGCTCATCTGTTAGTTCTTCAAAGGGATGAAAATGGCAATTTTCATTATTTTGCCCAAAGGAATTCATGCTCAATAGTGTTGTTAAATAAATAGCTGAATAAATGAATGGTCTGGACAGACAATACTAGCCAAGTTTATAATGCACACAGCTTTATCCAGTTATCTCAAAAGGGAATAAAATGTTTATGAAAATAAATTCTGCACTTAAAAACGTAATAGCACAGAGTTGGACACAACTGAGCGACTTCACTTTCACTTTTCACTTTCATGCATTGGAGAAGGAAATGGCAACCCACTCCAGTGTTCTTGCCTGGAGAATCCCAGGGACGGGGGAGCCTGGTGGGCTGCCGGCTACGGGGTCGTACAGAGTCGGACACGACTGAAGCGACTTAGCAGCAGCAGCAGCAGCAGCACATAGAAAAGCTGAATGTGTTAAAGATTAAGAAAAAAGACAACAACTTAACATGAAAGGTCTCAAACTGAGAGCTGGCCAGTCAAGCTCACATTTCTTTATCTAGCTCAGAATCTTATCTTTGCTTTTGAAATTTAAGTATGTAAACAGGGCATCTCTTCTTCAGCTTGTCATAGGTCTCATCATCCCTACTGCCACAGACCAGACCCAATTCATAAATACTTGTTACCTGCCTGACCACTTGGCATTTGAAACTGGGATCTCAGATCTCCTAGGAAGGCAAAGTGAACACATTACTCTCTTCCTTGTCATTTGTAATCATCCTTTCAGCTTTAGAAAAAATTTTAGAATTAAAACAAAGCCATAGGAAAATAACAAATAAAAAGCCCAAGAAATTATATTTCTATTATTATCCACCAACTTGGAAAAAAAGTGGCAGAAAAATGTAAAAGAATTTTGAATACTTTAGGCCAACAAAATTCAATCAAGAATAATTAGATCATTTGAACAGACCAATCACTAAAAGTGAAAAAGAATTTGTAATTAAAAAACTCCCTACAAACCAAAGTCCATGACCAAATGGCTTCACAGGCAAATTCTACTAAACATACAAAGAAAAACTTACACTGATCCTTCTCAAACGCTTCCAAAAAACTGAAGAGGAGGGAACACTCCCAAAAGCATTCTATGAAGCCATCATCACCCTGATACTAAAACCAGTCAAAGACACAATCAAAAAAGAAAATCATAGGTCAATATTTTTCATGGATATAGATGTGAAAACTCTCAACAAAATATTAGCAAACCAAATCCAACAACACATTAAAAAGTATCATACTCCATGACCAAATGGTATGCATCACAAGTACATAAGAATGGTTCAACGTACACAAATTACAATGTAATATACCACATCAAAAAAGAAAGAAGAAGAAAAAAAAAAAAAAAACACTTGATCATCTCAATTGGAAAAAAAAAATTGAAAAATTCAATACCCACTCATGATAAAAAAAACTCTTACCAAAGTGGGTATAGAGAGAACATATATCATTATAATAAAGTCTATTTATAATAAACCCACAACCAATATAATACTCAATGATAAAAAGATGAAAGTGCTCCTACTATAATCTGAAACAAGACAAGCCTGCCCACTCTGACCACTTCTCTTCAAAACAGTATTGCAAGTCCTAGCCACAGCAATCAGAAAAGAAAAAAAGAAATAAAACGTGTCCAAATTGGAGGGAAAATGTAAAAATCGTCATTACATACAGATGATATGATACTAAATATAAAAAACCTGAAGACTCCACACCATTAACTACTAAAACTGATAAACAAATTCAGCAAGGTAGCAGGATACAAAGATTAACATACAAAAATAGGTTGCTTTTCTTTACCTCAACAATGAATTTCCAGAAATGGAATGTTAAAAAAAAAAAAAAAAGCAATATCTTTTAAAATCACACCACCAAAAATAAAATATTTGGGAATAAACCAGATCAAGCAGGTGAAAGATTTATATGTTGAGAACTATAAAACATTAATAAAGGAAATTGAAAATGAATCAAAAAAATGGGAAAATAACCCACACTCTTGGGTTGGAAGAATTAAATACTCTTTAAATGGCCATACTACCCAAAACAATAAACATATTTAATGTGATCCCTGTCAACTTACTCATGACCCTTTCCACAAAACTAGAACACATCATCTTAAAATTCACATGGAACTACAAAAGACCCAGAATTGCCAAAGGAATCTTGAAGAAAAAGAACAAAGCAGGAGGCATAACCCTTTCAGACTTCAGACAATACTACAAAGGTAGCATGATATGGGCACAAAAACAGACATGGGGTCAATGGAAGAGAATAGAGAGCCCAGAAATAAACCCACACACTTACATTCAATTAATTTCTGACAAAGTAGGCAGGAGTATACAATAGGAAAAGACAGTCTCTTCAGCAGGTAGTGTTGGGAAAGCTGGATAGCTGCATGTAGATCAATGAGGTTAGAACACACCCTTTCTGTATACACAAAAATAAAGTCAAAATGGTTTAAAGATTTAAGTAGAAGAAATGACACAATCAAATTCCTAGAAGAGAACAGGCAAAATATTCTCTGACATAAACTGCTCCAGTTTGCCTACATTAGTCTCCCAAGACAACAGAAATAAAAAGAAAATTAAACACATGGGACCTAATCAAACTTACGAACTTTTGCACAGCAAAGAAACTATAAACAAAATGAAAAGACAAAAGAATGAAAGAAAGAATTTATAAATGATGTGACAGGCAAGGGCTTAATCTCCAAAATATATAAACAGCTCAAACAACTCAGTAACAAAAAGAAACTACCAACCAACGCATATATATGGAATTTAGAAAGATGGTAACAATAACCCTGTATACGAGACAGCAAAAGAGACACTGATGTATAGAACAGTCTTATGGACTCTGTGGGAGAGGGAGAGGGTGGGATGATTTGGGAGAATGGCATTGAAACATGTATAATATCATATATTAAACGAGTCGCCAGTCCAGGTTCGATGCATGATACTGGATGCTTGGGGCTGGTGCACTGGGACGACTCAGAGGGATGGTACGGGGAGGGAGGAGGGAGGAGGGTTCAGGATGGGGAACACGTGTATACCTGTGGTGGATTCATGTTGATATATGGCAAAACCAATATAATATTGTAAAGTTAAAAAATAAAATTAAAAAAAAAATGGGCAAGAGACCTTAACAGACATTTCTCCAAAGAAGACATACAGTCAATAGGCACATGAAAAGATGCTCAACATCACTAATTATTAGAGAAATGCAAATCAAAACTTCGATGAGGTACCACCTCAAACTAGTCAGAATGGCCATCATCAAAACATCTACAAACAGTAAATGCTGGATAGAGTGTGGAGAAAGGGAACTCTCCTACACTACTGGTAGGAATGTAAGTTGGTATAGCCACTATGAAAAAAAGTGTGCAGGTTCTTCAAAAAAACTAAAATTAGAATTACCATATGATCCAGTGATCCTACTACTGGGCATATATCCAGACAAAATTATAATTCAAAAAGATACATGCCCTGCTATGTTCATAGCAGCATTGCTCACAATAGCCAAGACATGGGAACATCCTAAATGTCCACTGACAGAGGAACGTGATAAAGAAGATTTTATATATATATATATATAAATACTACTCAGCCATAAAAAATAATGGCATAATGCCATTTGCAGCAACATGGGTGCAACCAGAATTATTATTCTAAGTGAAGTCAGAAAGAGAAAGATGAATATCAAACCACATCACATATATGTGTTAGTCACTCAGTCATATCCGACTCTTTGCAACCCAATGGACTGTAGCCTGCCAGGCTCCTCAGTCCACGGAATTCTCCAAGCAAGAATACTGGAGGGGGTTGCCATTCCTCTCTCCAGGGGATTTTCCTAACCCAGTGATCAAAACCAGGTCTCATGCATTGCAGGCGAATTCCTTACCATCTGAGCCACCAGGGAAGCCCATATCACGTATATGTGGAATATAAAATATGATACAAATGAACCTATCTATGAAACAGAAACAGAATCAGGAAATCAGGGACACTGAGAACAGACTGGCGGTTGCCAAGGTTGGGGGGAAGGAGTGAGAGATTGGGGTTGGCAGATGTAACCCCCATTATTTTATATATAGAATGGACAAACAACAGGATCCTACTATATAGCACAGGGAACTATATTCAGTATCCTACAATAAATCATAATGGAAAATAATGTATATATATGTATAATTTATTCTCTTTGCTATATTGCTGTAACACAACATTGTAAATCAAAAATACATCAATTAAAATTTAAAAAAATTTAAAAAATGAATACTTTACATTATTATGTCACTTTGTTTACATCTTATCACTTGCATTTAATAATATAAATGTTTGTATTTTGTTAAATCTCAGTCCTGTGTGAGTGCTAAGTCACTTCATTCATGTCTGACTCTTTGCAACCCTGTGGACTATAGCCCGCCAGGCTCCTCTGTTCATGAAATTCTCCAGGCGGGTTGCTATGTCCTCCCTCCCAGGGGATCTTCCTGACCCAGGGATCAAACTTGAACCCAAGGCTCTTAAGTTTACTGCATTGGCAGGCAAATTCTTTACCACTAGTGCCACCTGGGAAGCCCCAGGCATAGTTCTGCTTGATCACAAATACACAGAATAAAGGAGACAAAAAGTAGGTGCTTAACTAAAAAAGGACCTTATCTAGATGAAAGATAAATTACTCATAAATGGCATTTTTCTCCTCTGAAATGTTCTTGCTACCAATATCCTCCTTCCTATCCTTTAGAGCCAATCTAAGCCTCAACTCCAGTTGAGGTGCAATTCTGTACCAGTGCAATTTCTGTACCCAAGTTCACTGTGACAGCAAGAAATTACCTTCCTCAAAAAGAACTTATGGTCTTAATCAGACAACCACTCTTTAACAAAGACAGGCTGGCAAATTTCGGTAAATTTCAGTACCAGTATTTGGCACCTGAATTCAGTACATAATTTAAATTACTGTGATGTAGCATATCAGTTATTTACAATATAAAGTATCATTTAACAATTTGTATTTATATAGCTGCACCTTCTCTTCAATTACATTATGAAAAACCCATTAAGATAATCTCTTCTTTGTATTTTAAAATTGCACAATACCCAAGCCAGTGCTAGATATTGCAGTCTACACATTAACATTACTGGTTACCTGTTTTTTCTGCAGATTCATTTCCTTGATATTGAGGCAATTCAACTTGAGTTTCTGGAACCTGAGGAATGAAGACTGTCTTGGGGATATCAAAATGTTCTGGAAGGCTCAGTTCTGCTTTGTATAAAATGGACTTTGGCTTCTTCAACTTTGAAACATTAAAGAGCATACACATCTGCAAATAAACAGTAAAATTAGACTGTAATTTTCCTATTGCCTCCAAAATGAAAAAACAGTGTTAGACTTAGACTTCAAATATGGGGAATAGAAATCCCTCAAGAGATTGGCTTTGTTCATTTCTTTAGACATACTATTGTTTAATTGGTATGAGACAACAGTAACATGTTTCATAGACTCAATAGAGTCACCCATTATTGAGAGATACTCAATGTCCCCTGCTCTAATCTTTTCACTGTTGAGGATTTCACTGTCTCAGGAAGAGATCATTCCATTAGTGAACACTCCACTAGAGAAAGTACTTCCCTCTGTGAGTTGAACCTTGTGTTATTTAACATCTACCTGTCAGCTCTAGTTCTTATTAGCAGTACAATTAGTCCCCTCTCTTTTGCTAATGACAATTTGGAGAAAAAAAATATACTTATATAAAACTAGGTCCTACCCCTCCACAAACCTCCCAGTATTCCTTTCAAATAGGTTTGATATCTTTAGTCCATTCAAATATTACTTATATAATGTGGGTTAGAACTTGCCCCCACGAATATGCTCTTCTAGATACAATTTCCTTCAATACTGTCCTTACTGAAATGGGACCACAAAGAAAAACCCAGCTCACTGAGTATGAACCAAGCAATATTTATTTTTATCTGGTCCCTCTACTGCTAAACACATAGTACAGTCTAATGGTTAGACCAACTCTTCTTGAAGCCAGACTGCCTGCATTTATAACCCGATTCTAAGCTTGGCCAGGTTATTAATCAAAGCCATAAAGTCTTTATTTGCAAAACAGGCAATAATATTACATATTGCCTATCCCTGGTATATTTAAAGTATAAACAAATGCCAGGTCCTTGGAACATATTTTAAGTACTCAGTAAATATTGCCTGTCATTATCATTGCCATTGTTGTCCTTGCCATCATCATGATTGTGATCATGCTACCATTACTCAACAAAAATTGGTTTTAGTTCCTCTGGCAGTTATCTCATTCACTGGGTTTGTTATTTATAAAATTCACAAATACTTTTTTCTCACAAAGCCACATTTTCTACCTACTTTATTTTGACAATTAAAATAATGTATATGCAGAAAGGTAAATTAATTCATTTATAATTTTATTGTTTTGATTTGGTTTATTTTTCTAGTTATTATGAACAAATTTTCTATTCATATCAGTACTAGTTCTTTACCCCAAAGTGTACCATCCGCCTTCTATATCTGCAAGTCATTCAAAATAATATGTACAGATACAGATTCTCTTCTTGATCAGACTCTAGTTGGGCTCCTCCAAGCCCTCTTCTCAATTAGGCCTCAACTTTAGCCTATAGAAAATGCACATTTTTGAGCACAAATGATTTTGTCCACCCCTCTCCCTCATACACACACACAGAGACTAGAACAAGTGCTGCCATGCTGCCAGGATAATTTACTGTTTGTTCCAGCCAAAATCTGATATAGGCACATAGGCTCCCCCCTCACCTCAAAACAGTTACTTTAAAAAGCCGGCAATTATAAATCCCTTCTTTACAGATGTAAATCTACCACCCAGAACTGTCTTCTCCAGGACCTCAGAACCCTCTCTTTGAAATACAAAAATTCAAGGAGCTAATGCACCCAGCCAGGTGGGTACTTGGTTCTAACTTGAATCACTACGTATCTCTGGTCATAAAGATTCCAGAAGTTTGTTTTTCTTTATAAGCATCAGTTAACAAGTCCGGATCACTGTGACCAATTCCCTCCTGCTTCTTGTAAACTTCTGTGTATCCCTGACACTTCTCAGGCTCCAGCACACTGTCTCTCCTCAGTTCAGTTCATGCTCGGTCCTCTCTGATGCAAC
This sequence comes from Bos indicus, assembly GCF_029378745.1. NCBI lineage: Eukaryota > Metazoa > Chordata > Mammalia > Artiodactyla > Bovidae > Bos > Bos indicus. The sequence goes on from NC_091789.1 coordinate 114,930,675, forward strand.
AGTTACTGAATAAATTCATCCTTGCTTTACCTAGTACCTGCCTTTGTTTCTCTTTGATAGTATCGACAGGTACTTACTTTGTGATTTGAAGATTTGAAGTGCACTTACATTTGACAAATACAAAAACCTTTTCTTTACCCTACTTAATCCTCACCAAGGGGATCTTTCAGATTTCTTTTTTTAAAATGTCAAATTTCAAAATTTCAATGAATTTCTTTGCCATTTATCCCAGAGTACAAAGCATGAGTTTTAAAACATAAAATTGAGGAAAGTAATAGAAAACATTAGGTAACTCCCTTGCAAGCTCTGAATCTTTCTAGTACCACTGAGTATATCATTAGAGTTGGTTTATTAATGGCCAGGAGGATATGAATCCAATATGAGTTCTACGTGTAAAGTGCCAGATATTCAAGTTCCTGACAAAAGATCCCGTCTCCTGCAGTACATAAAGTAGATACATCATAATGCTATTACCTTATAAACATTTCAATGATTCAAATTGCATATGGCTGTATAACAAAAAATTAGACGTGTCATTTTCTTTGGCAGAAAAGTAGTTACCTTTATTCAATTAGATTTAGTTCTAAACAGATTTATTTCAAGGATAATTTTAGATTTTATTTATTATATAGTTATTTTATGTTATAACAGAGGATTGTAGACTTTCATTTATTCCATTATACATTTTCATGGCAGTAAACTAAGAAATGAACATATGATCTGGAGGCTATACAGGGCAACAAAACAAGCCACGGACTGGGAGGTAAAAACCCAGGCCTATTTCTAATCTGTCACAAACCAGTGGAGTCACCTTGGGCTACTATCTGACTATTTTGGAGTCTTGGTTTACAGGTCTGTAAAAGTAAGAGGTTTGCTATGTACTATGTGTCTCTGAGTGTTCAGCTTTATTTATTTTCCAGCTTTAAAATTTGTCTCTGCCCCGATCTAGGCTGTAATCTCTGTCCTGTCAGTTAGGGCAACTTAGATCTTTTTATGCCTCAGTCATTTCCTGTTTTTTGTATTACAAGTGTAATCCTATCTTCGCTCCATTTCTCCATGGATTCAATGAAATAATTTGAAAAGTGCACATAAAAGCATTTGGGGAAAAATGTGTCAAATACTACATAAGGAGAGGGTACTTTCAAAATCAATCTTGTTTATCGTTCTACTGCAAAAAGCATTAGCATTATCACATTTCAAGAGTACAGTGATAATTACGCTTGAAAAGAGAACTATGACTATCTGTATAATGGCAGAGAAAGATGTGTCTGTATGTTCTGATGTGATGTAGCTGATTTTCTTAAACTTGCACATTCAACCCTTCTCTAGTTATTTTCTGCATTTAGACAGTTTTTGCTAAGAGAAAAGTGAAGGGAGTTTAGGGTTTGGAGAGTGGCTGGTGGAAGTAAGGGATTCTATTAAAAATATAAGTCGGTAAAGCAGAACCTCAGGGTAGCTTTCCAGCAGACCTGAAGAGGGACATAGTCTCTCAGGTCCAGGGAAAAGCTACAAAGGACGGACATGCACAGGCCACAAGGAGCAGGCCTTCCTTGGGCACATGAAGAACAGCAGGGAGGCCTGTGCACAGGGAGGAATGGGAGTGAATGGGCTCCAGTGCAGACACTGAGGTCAGGGAAGAGGATGGTTCAGTGGAGATGCTGGGACTGACCAGGATGACCAGGAGGGTCATGAAAACTATTGTAAGGATGGTGGTTTTCATTCTGACACAAGTTGGAAAAGCCAGGGGAGAAAAGGAGCAAAGTGCAGGGGTTTATATTTCAGAAGACTTGCTTTGGTGGCTCTGTGGAGATTTGACTGTTCCTTATTTTAATTATAAGATAGAGGTCAAGCTATGATAATAAGAATCTACAGTAATAGTAACAACAACAACAAAGATATATATCTAGAAAGCACTATATACCAGGCACTATGCTAAGCATTTTACATAATTATCTCAGTTTTTATTAATGACCATTATTTCCTTATTACAAATATAAAAAATCAAAGCTAGAATTTTGTTTCCCAGAATCAAAACTGGGAATTTTAAGTTACCAGCTCACAGTCACACAGCTGGACAGTGCTAGAGTCTGGTATCTGACCCCAGAATTGATCCTCTCTGGATGAATGACAGAATGACCTAGGCAAATTTTAGAACATGTTCCCACTCACCCCCTTCTCTAGAACAATTCAATGTTCTAGAATGGGGTCTGGGCACTGGCATTAATTCTCCAGGGCCCGCTAATGAATAGCGAGAACTGAAAATTCCTGTGAAATAACTACCAGAGTGTAATGCCTAAAATTACCTAGTACAACAGTTTGTTTCAGATTTATTATTTAATGAGGTAAAAAAGAAAAAAGCTACAGAGCTGTCTTTGTGGGGAAAAGCAGCTTTCATCATTTTTATATGTAGAAACATTGTCATGATTGAGTGTAACATCTCTGTACATGACCCAGAGGGATAGTACGGGGAGGGAGGTGGGAGGAGGGTTTGGGATGGGGAACATGTGTATACCTGTGGTGGATTCATGTTGATGTATGGCAAAACCAATACAATATTGTAAAGTAATTAGCCTCCAATTAAAATAAATAAATTTATATTAAAAAAAGAAAACAAATAAACAAAAAAAGATAGACTAATTTCAGCACGTCCTCTTTCTTCCATTCCTACCTCGATCTCGGTCAGTCCCAGGAGGGCAATGGCCACTCGGATGCTACTGCTCTCCAGAGTGCCTGTGATCAACCTTCTCTCATACTCTATCTTCGACATCTGGTGCTGGGCTGCAAAAGTCAAGGCCTTTTCCTTGGCTTCATTAGTCAGTGGCAATTTAAGGTCCACATCCAAGATTTGGTGGAGCTTACATTTCAAATACAGAACTGGATCATCTTTAGTAAGCACTAGGGGAAGCAAAAACAATCATGATTGCAATGATCATGTATGCCCTTGATATTGTTATCCAGGGTGGACTTGGGAGGTCTGAAATATAACACTGAAGTTGTGGCCTTTATTAACAAGAGTAAAAATAAACAGTTAACACATTTCTGGACTGCAAGGAGATCAAACAAGTCAACACTAAAGGAAATCAGTCCTGAATATTCATTGGAAGGACTGATGCTAAAGCTGAAACTCCAACAGTTTGGCCACCTGATGCGAAGAACTGACTCATTTGAAAAGACCCTGATGCTGGGAAAGATTGAAGGCAGGAAGAGAAGGGGACGACAGGGGATGAGATGGTTGGATGGCATCACCAACTCAATGGACATGAGTTTGGGTGAAATCCGGGAGTTGGTGATGGACAGGGAGGCCTGGCGTGCTGCAGTCCATGGGGTTGCAGAGTCAGACATACTGAGTGACTAAACAACAACAGCAACACATTTCGAGTAGTTCTAAATCAGTAATTTAAGAGTAAGTTTTCAGGAATTAAAGATAATTTTCTCTCCAAAGAGCTCTAGTCATTGACCATTGTTCTCCTATCAGTGATTAGAAGTAAGAGGAGCAGAAAAAAATGTAAAGAAAAACATCTCTCAAGGACTGGCAAGAACTGCAATTTTCTTTCAGTAACAACTTTACACTTTAAACTAGAACACTGCGTAAAAGTACAGGTTATATCATTAATATCATCTAGGGCTTCCCAGGTGGCTCAGTGGTAAAGAACCCACCTGTCAATGCAGGAGACACAGGTTTGATCCTTGGAGGGCTCTAACTCTTCGCGATCCCAGAGATGGCAGCCTACCAGGATCCCCTGTCCATGTGATTTCCCATGCAAAAATACTGCAGCGAGTTGCCATGTCCTACTCCAGGAAATCTTCCCAACCCAGGGATCGAACCCTCATCCTTTGCATCTCCTGCATTGGCAGGTAGATTCTTTACATTATAATCCATGAGGTCTCTAGAGTCAAACACGACTTAGCAACTAAAACAATAACAAACAAATTATAATATATAGAATTTGGCACTGTAGCTATTTCTAAAATACTTGGAAAATGGAAAACTTTGCTGAGTAAATATTTGAATGCCAAATTTCAATATTTATCTGAAGACTAAAATAAAGATTTAAAAAGAAGTACCCTTGACATTTTCTTAAGTGTTAAAATGGTGCTCTATTCCATGGATGCTGACATATTCAAGTTAAAAGGGAGCTTTTGAAACTGTAATTATATATTGGAAAAATGTGCTGTGAGAGTGCTTAGGTGACTCTATGAAGAACAATACTATCCTTCAACATTAGAAATTATATAAAATGCATGAATACTTTACCTTCTTCTGGAGAACAGCTATACTCAAGTGGAGATGAAGAATCCACTGGAAAGAATCTGGAAGGCAAAGGGATAATGCCTCTTCCTTCCAAAATATATATTAATTCTCCAATCTATAACACAACCACACAATAATATTAAATTTTAAAAGCTCATGAAAAAATTAGGATAAATCTTTAAAAACATGCATGGTGTATTACTAAGCAACATACATCCTAAATGGGTGGAGAACATAAGGATTAAATACAGCCCTGCCATAGTATGAGAGAAATATTGCATGCAACCAGAACACAGAGATGGATTAAGAAGGTCCCAAGGTGTCATTGACAGCAGTTGATCCTAACAGTTATAAATATTCTTGGAAGACTGCTAGCTTAAAACAATTAAACAATTCAAGCAAATGAGAATGAAAGTAAAGAATGTGGTGATGATTACATGAGGTAACAACAATTTTTGTCATTTCACTTGTTATCTAAGATATTAAATTTTTTGGTATATTTTTATTATGTGATCAATATACTTGTATATCATTTATGTATATGTTGTTTGCTCAAACACATCTTTAGAATAATCTCTAACCCTTTGCTGGCATTTAGCAAGCACTTAAGAGATCCACTTAAATGGAATGAGAGCAGGCTTGCCAAATTTCATTTGCATGTAAATAACCTAAAAGTGAAAGTGAAGTCGCTCAGTCGTGTCTGACTCTTTGCAACCCCATGGACTGTAGCCTACCAGGCTCCTCTGTCCATGGGATTTTCCAGGCAATAGTACTGGAGTGGACTGCCATTTCCTTCTCCAGGGGATCTTCCCAACCCAGGGATTGAACCTGGGTCTCCCGCATTGTAGACAGGTGCTTTACTGTCTAAGCCACCAGGGAAGTCCTCAAGATCTTAGTAAATGTGGAAGATCTAGTAATTTTTACTAAGTAGACGTGTACTTTTCAAACATAAACCCAAGCTAGCAATCTGAATTTTTTTTGTATGTGTGTTACTACATACAGCTGAGTGATCAATACTAATGATATAAAGTTTTGAAATCCCACAAAGCCACAGGGTACAGTAAAAAAATTTTTTTTTCAGTAACTGGAGTGCAAACGCATCAATCCACCAAAGAAAACAAAATATTAATATTTTACTTTTAATTTTTTTCTGTTTATTTTTATCTAAAAATCAGTTATTTTACCTAAAATGTAGTTAATAGAAGAAATTTTCACGTTGAGTTATGGGGAAGTCATTTGGGCTTATATACGATTTGGCTCAAGCTTTATGCTAACTAGAATAGCCTGTCTTACAGCCTGTGAAACATGAATTTTATATCTGCTTTAATAATTAAAGAAAGAATAAAAATCAAAATGGAGTAATTGTGGTTCAGGCATTCAAAATGCAGGTGGGTGGCTATTGTGGATATAGTTTCAGACAGTCCTGCATCACTGAGAACTTGAATCTTCTGAACCTTTTCAAACTCAAGAACACTACCACTGCTGCTGCTGCTGCTAAGTCGCTTCAGTCATTTCTGACTCTGTGCGACCCCATAGACGGCGGTCCACCAGGCTTCCCCGTCCCTGGGATTCTCCAGACAAGAACACTGGAGTGGGTTGCCATTTCCTTCTCCAATGCAGGAAAGCCATTCTCAATACAGCTGCAATCTTATGGCTTAAAGGTCTTCTCTTATAGAGTTCGTAAGTGTGCAAACACTTGGGGCCCCAAACCAACCCTTGCTTAGCAAGATCCTTACTTCTTGCCAGATTCAATACTAATTCTTGACAAACAACTTATGTACCTTTTTGATTTTTGTCTATTTTAGCCTCCTACATTTTATAGTCTGGGGGAACACCACCCAAGTGCCTCTTGAATCTATGTTCCAGGCTACAGTCCTCAGTTCAGTTCAGTTCAGTCGCTCAGTCGTATCCAACTCTTTGCGACCAGTTAGACTCAAGCAAAATTTTTTTCTATTCCTATTATAGACTGTTTATTGATGATTTGTGTCAACATAGTCTTCATAAGAAGTTAGACTTGGTGACTATAGAGTTATAATAATTGTATGTTTTTTTCAATGTGTACCTGAATGAAACCAGATCTATATAGCATGTCTACTCCTGAAAATGAATACCAACTCATGAGATTTAATACAAAAGGAGTAAACTATTATTTTCCAAAATACAGAATATTTTTCTAAAATATAAATGATAAACATCTTCCTAGCCATTTATTAGTCCCTTGAAATATCAATAACTATGACTCCATTCAACTTCACTTAACTCTATGTCTTAGACAATATATCACTTTTCAAAAAATTATTTCATCTAACTTGTCACTTTCAAAGTTCTTTTTTTTTTTAAAAAGAAACAATGTAATTGAAAATGATGCCTGTTCCAGCAAATTATTCATAAAATTCACTTATAGTATCATTTAATTATTTCCCTCCATTTTTCTAGAAATAAAATCAGACCAGCAAATAATACAAATGCAATAAAGAACTGTTTAAAGTAGAGAAGCCCTTTACATTCCAAGTCTAGAGGTAGTGACAAGGGAAATGAAATTATCTAACACACAATAGGCACTTGTCAATGTAAGCTATCTTAATAGTCACCTGTTAAATTTCCTTTCTGCTCTTATTACATATTTTCTAGTCTGCATATTTACTTGAATTTGCATTTTCCAGAAAGATGCCAATGCCCATTGTCAATTGTAAGAAACCCTCACAAAAAATATTTTGTTCTTTCTGTATCTAGTTAAACGGAGGTCTCAAACAATGCAGTTCATGCAATTTTACAAGACCAGCTGTTAATGACCCAGAAGGAAAGAACACAACACTAAATTGTCAGGAAAGTTTTAATTCCAGCTCTGCCACTAATTAGCTGGGTAACCCTGGCCAAGTCATGGATGCCCTCCAGATACAACCAACCTCAACCTTAAAAAAAATAAAAAAAGAAAAGAAAAAACACATTTCTAGACAGAAAATCAAATCCCTATGTTGTTTCATAGGTCTTAACTTCTACTTACACTCTCATACTGGACCCAGATGTTACTATTTTTCTAATCTGTGTATTTGCATTGGCTGTACAATACTATATTATTTTGATAACAGGCAAGTGAGACCTAAGCTAAAATTTTAAAATGTTAAATTCCATACACTAGAGAGAGATTATCAATCATTGACTGTGACTATTTATTTGACTTTGTAATAATTATAACATGAAACTGACCAGTAAGAATAATTGCCATTCTTTTAAAGTACTATTTTTCATAGAATGACTGAGCTAAGAGACTCAGTGAAGGTGAGAAGAAGGCATATAACAAGATTAAATGCTTGCACTAAAAAGTTGAGTTTTTTAAACATAATTTTAACACAACATTAATTACATGCCTGAGAGATTATTCCATAGACATTTTGAGAAGGTAACATATATTTAAATGGCATAACATATGAATTGATTGTTTAATAAAAACACATGATATATTGTAGGAAAACATCTCTCAAATAAACATTAGGCTGGGCCTAGAGCCAGAAGCTACTGTGGCAATGAGCTTAACAATCTCTCTTTGTCTTTATCACCATATTTTTCAGAAGTTTCTATTCACATTTTTTCCCACCAATTTGCTCTGCAAGTAAATTAAAATTTGCTTTCTCTGCAGGTGTGAACATCACTGAAATTGCCAGTAAGATTGATCTTCATATACAGTGCTCTTATCATTATTTTCCCCAGATTCAACATCATCTCCTCTTCTTTCACCATTGGTTCTCACATTCTTCTGTTTGACTGCTATTAATAATAAGGGAAAGCAGAGGGCTGTAGAGGATGGATGTGTATGGAGTAGTGTAATAGACTGCAAGTCTTCCAGCCAGTCTCTTGGTCTCCCAGTTTGCCTTTAACTCTTAGTCTACTTTCTGTTTTGCCTCCAGAGATGCTTTCAAAGTAAAATAAAATCAGATCATGCCTATGCTCAATATGGCTTTTATTGGACTCCTGCTTTCAATAATAAAAAATAAATTGAGTTCAGTTCAGTTGCTCAGTCATGTCCCGACTCTTTGCAACCCCATGGACTGCAGCACACCAGACTTCATTTCCCTGTCCATCACCAACTCCTAGTGCTCAAACTCATGTCCATCGAGTTGGTGATGCCATTCAACCATCTCATCTTCTGTTGTCCACTTCTCTTCCTGCCTTCAATCTTCCCCAGCATCAGGGTCTTTTCTAACGAGTCAGCTCTTCACATCAGGTGGCCAAAGTATCGGAGCTTCAGCATCAGTCCTTCCAATGAATATTCAGGACTAATTTCATTGAGGATGGACTGGTTAGATCTCCTTGCAGTCCAAGGGACTCTCAAGAGTCTTCTCCAACACCCCAGTTCAAAAGCATCAATTCTTCGGCACTCAGCTTTCTTATTCCAGTTAAAATTCAGGGCCCTCTTCATTTTTAGTCTGACTTATACATTCAAAGCATTTTCTGTCATTTCCAACATTCTATTCTCAGAACTGGCAATTCAAGTATTCATGAAGTTTCATGCTTAGTTCAACCTCACGTTCTTAGAATCTTCTCCTGAGCATACTTCTCTGCCCAAACTCTGTTTACTAGCAAATTTCTACTCATCCTTCTTATCCAAACTCCTTTATCAATCAATTAACCCAGACTCTGCTATGCATTCTTCCCACTATTCCAGAAATGGTCACAATCTGTGTTACAGAAACGAGTGGACATGTCTAGGACACCATGCATACAAGGAAAGAGTATGTCTTGCAAGGGGCATCTTACTGAGGGCAAGGTCATCCCAGCATAAGGTTGCATCCATTTAAGGAAGAAACGCATTTTTTCTAATTCTCATGACTGTGCCATATGTTTAGCAAGCATTTTTCGTAAACCAGGAGGGAGCACCTACTTCAAACTAACACTAAGTGTCTGTGTGAGCTGGGCCAGATTTATGCAAGTTGTCTTCTCCACTCAAATGTGATTCCCTTGGGTTCAGTATTCCTACCCTTTCTGTGTGTTTACTCTCTCCATGCCTAGAAAACTGGTTTTATATAGTTGGTGAATTAAACTCTGTTGGGAGGAGTGAACTGAATAATAAAATGAGATTAATTAGAATACGGCTTGAAGGTGTCAAATTTTTAAACTTACAATAAGCCATACTCCATATTCTATAGTTTTCTTCAAGAAGGAGAGGGTTTGAAACTTGTAACTAGCAGATAAATAAATTCTGGAAATCTAAGGCACAGCAGAGTAATTATAGTCAACAATAGTATATCATGAACTTCCAAGTTGCTAAGATAATAGATCTTAATTGTTCTCGACAAAAAAAGAAACAATATGTGTGATAAATGCATTAGCTAACATGACTGTAACAGGGCTTCCCTGGTGGTTCAGATGGTAAAAAGTCTGCTTGCAATGCAGGAGACCCAGGGTTCAACCCCTGGGTCAGGAAGATCCCCTGGAGAAGGAAATGGCAACCCCCTCCAGTACTCTTTCCTGGAGAATTCCATGGAGAGAGGAGCCTGGGAGGCTACAGTCCATGAAGTCACAAAGAATCGGACACAACTGATCCTTCACCAGAACATGACAGCAGTAATCATATTGCCACATATAAGTATATCAAACCAACACAGTATACATCTCAAAATTATACAGTGTTATCTATCAATTATATCTCAATTAAAAAAAAAAAGGATGAGAGGGTCCATAAAATTAACATGGATTTGGGAAAATAGGAATTACTGTTTCCTCATATTCTACATGTCACTTGAAGTGCAGTCCCCTGGAGCTAACATTTTGGTACCCGAGGCATGTGGAATCTTTACGGAATAAATGGTTGTATCATTGATAAGGAACCTAGAGGAGATCCCCCTAAATAAACAACTACCATTGGGCACAAAATTCTCATTTTCAGATTTTCTTCTATTTTTTTCTAAAATGGCTGCAGTGCTTAATGTATGCTGATGGTTACACAGTAACAGGGGAAGTAGGGTAGGTGAGGTCAGAGGAAGTCTTGTAGTGTGGAGGGGCTCAAGCTCTGTCCATCTTTGTGAACATTTACCACTTTGGTGGGCTCCCCTGGTAGCTCAGTTGGTAAAGAATCTGCCTGCAATGCAGGAGACCCAGTTCAATTCCTGGGTTGGGAAGATGCCCTGGCAAAGGGATAGGCTACCCATTCCAGTATTCTTGTGCTTCCCTGGTGGCTCAGCTGGTAAAGAATCCACCAGGAATGAGGGAGACCTGGGTTCAATCCCTGGGTTGGAAAGATCTTCTGGAGAAGGGAAAGGCTATCCATTCCAGTATTCTGGCCTGGAGAATTCCATGGAATGTATAGTCCATAGTGTCGCAAAGAGTCAAACACGACTGAATGACTTTCACTTTCACCACTTTGTTGGAGACTTCAAAGTTCACCTAACCTGCCCCTATATGGCCAGCAGAAATCCTGTAGTTCATAAATGTTTCAAAGTGTTTATGGGCCAGTTGGGATTTCACTTTCTCTCTGTTTCCCAGGGAACAAGTCAGGGGGTTGGCCTGTGGGGAGGAGTGTAGTTACCAAAAGAAAAAACAAAAATGCAGTTGTAACAAATCAAATGAAAAATCAAAGGGCAAATGAACTGTAGCTTGCTGTTTAAAATCATAGAAAATAGAATAAACCATTAGCAAATTATACTATAAAAATAACTTTCATAAAACTGAAGTTAGTTTGCCTAAATGTAAAATTACATAAAGATTTTAGCATAATATAATGTTTTTATCTTGCTAGCAAAGGAAAAATAAGCAAAATCAATATTGTTATCAGTATTAAGTCTGTACATTAATTATGATTGAAAAAGTTGTACACTGATTGGAATAATTACATATACATAATAGAGACTGCCAGCTTAATTTCTGCATTAGCAGAGACAGAGAGGCTGAGGCAAAATGAAACAAGGGACAGTGCAAAAATCATGTGAGAGGTTCCACTTATTTATGCAAATCTAAGGGAGATGGCCAGAGTGACGTGCAATACATTTAACAACTGGTATGGCACAGCCTGAGACTAAGCTGCTATAAACCACACATCAACAAGAAGGCCTTGTGGGGTCTTCTACCTGGCAGCAGGCACCCTTGCCCTCTCAACTTCTGATCTGATGTGGCAGGGCTGATGCTCTCTTTGGTGTGGGGGCCCTGGTGCAGGACAGGACCAATCTGCATTGCGTAAGCTGTTCAGGGATGTTGACTGCTACTTCCTCAAGTCAGCAAGGCAAGGATTTTGGTTTCGATTGTTTTGACCAAATTTTGTAGACAGAAAAAGGACAGTGAAGGATTAGAAGATAAATACCCAGAGGGAGGAGGATTCTGGCTTGGTTCAACAAAAAAGGCTCATGTGTTGGTGGAAAAGGGCTGGTCAGGTCACAGAAAGTAGCTACAAATGGAATGGACTTTTAACCCAGGCACTGTGTCAAGGATCCCTGGCTGATTCCCCTGCCTCTCTCATAAGGATGATCCCAGCAATGCTGGGTGGTTTCCAGCTGTGGAACCCAGTTCCACTGCTGGAACCCAGCAGCTGTTCACACAGGCACCACTGTGAAGACAGAGTGCCATGGCTGTAGCAACACATGGCTTTATTCTGTGCAGTGTTTGTGTGCTCTGTGTGGGGGTCTGTCTACCTCTCCTCCCAGAAAGTGCACTTTTTCAGGGACTGGGTCATGATTCTGCTCCAGTTTCCTCATTCAGTCTGTCCCTTTCCACACATGAGAGAAATCTCTTTGGATTTCTAGCACTTAAGAGCATGAATTTTTAGGCTTCTGTAGGTTTTCTCCTAATTGAGGAATTTCTATGAACACTGATGGAAGTTTTGCAAAACTGTTTTTCTGTTCAAACAACTATTACACAAGTCATTTCACTTTATTTGAAAGTTTGAAAGGAACAGCCAAAATGAAACAAATGGCTGACCCTCGGTAGCAGCTTTAGTAGAAACATTTCTGTTTTACACACGGAAAGCTATCACACTGGGGCCTAATTACATCATAGTTTTCAACAGGTAGTTCTTAATGGCAAGGAAGTTATCACACATTTAATAAGAAAAGGAACTAAGTGGACTTGGGTGATTGATTATCTATTTAAGTGTGTAATTACATTTTTAAATATAATTAGCAATAAAATTGAACATGTAAATTAATAGATGTATTTCTCCACTCAAGCAATTGTAATTCAATGCAATACTTTAGATTAGGAGCATTATTTCTCAACTGATAGCAATATACGTTCATTATTATTGTTTTTCTTAATATTCTTTCTGATAAGAACAAAATATATGTAATCAAAGGACTGTTTTAAACAGATGTCAAGTTCAGTATAATTATATTTTGATTAATTTAGATAAAATTTATGGAAGTAAATATTAATATTCAAATAGTACAATTCAAAGAATAGTGGGAGCTCCCCAGCAGTCCAGAGAACCAGGCCCAGGTCCAATTCCTGATCAGGGAACTAAGATCCCGCAAGCTGAACAGTATGGTCAAAAAAGCTAAAAACTGATAGCAAAAAACAAAGCAAAACAAAATCAAACTCTTACCAGGCTACTGAGAATTAAACCTAGTATTTTTCTAGGGCTATATTATAAAGTGATATTGAAAAGGGATTGTGAAATATTTTATTAAACTACTGGCCACACCAGAGTTATTATTTTTTTAATAAATTTTTATATAGATGAATTCAGTTAAATCAAACTTTAAAGGAAATGAAAAACAAAATTTACCATTAATATTAAATAGCATTTTTTCTTCCTAAATGGTAATTTTCACTGTAAAATTAAAATATTCTTGACATATTTAAGAGGTTATGCTATTTTTCAGGTATAAATGATACTACAAGCAACAGGTCAATATAACACCTTTTTCCAGTTACCATTATTTCATTGCCTATGAATTCAATACAGTGCATATGTGTGTGTGTGTGTTAGTCGCTCAGTTGTGTCTGACTCTTTGCGAACCCATGGACTGTAGCCTGCCAGACTCTTCTTGTCCATGGAATTCTCCAGGCAAGAACTGGAGTGGGTTGCCATTCCCATCTCCGGGGGATCGTCGGAATCCAGGTCTCCCGCATTGCAGACAGATTCTTTACCATCCACATTTGGGGCTATCTCCTGGGGGTTATCAATTCTGTTGTCAGATCAACACATGGTAGTGTCTTTCCAGAAGGGGATAATGCCATAAAACGTTTCCTCTGAAGCCTGTCTTCTTTCTTTCTCTCTGTCTCTCTTTCCTTTCTCCCACCCTTCTCTCCCTCTCTCTGTTTCTCTCCTTCCCTGGCTTTAGAGAAGCAAGATGCATGGTTCCTAGAACCATGAAATTAACTCTGCCAAAAATTTGAGAGAGTTTAGAAACAGCTCCTTCCTCAATTGAGCTTTCAAGGAGAACACAGCACTGGCTGATGCCTTGATTGAAGACTTGACAGACCTAAAACAGAGGACCCATCTAGGTTACATCTGGATCTCTGACCCATGGAAAATGTGATATAACAAACACAGATTTTTTTAAGCCTAGCAGTGTTTGGTCACTTGTTATGCAACTATACATAGCTGATAGAGAAGGCCCAGCAGGTTAGGTGTGCCTCCACTCTCTTCCCATGGGACTTCCTTACCAGCCCTTACAAAATTTACAGACAACTAGAACAAAGCTAGTGGAGGTGATAGAATTCCAGTGGAGCTATTCCAAATCCTGAAAGATGATGCTGTGAAAGTGCTGCACTCAATATGCCAGCACATTTGGAAAACTCAGCAGTGGCCACAGGACGGGAAAAGGTCAGTTTTCATTCCAATCCCAAAGAAAGGCAATGGCAAAGAATGCTCAAACTACCGCACAATTGTACTCATCTCACATGCTAGTAAAGTAATGCTCAAAATTCTCCAAGCCAGGCTTCAGCAATATGTGAACCGTGAACTTCCTGATGTTCAAGCTGGTTTTAGAAAAGGCAGGGGAACCAGAGATCAAATTGCCAACATCCACTGGATCACTGAAAAAGCAAGAGAGTTCCAGAAAAACATCTATTTCTGCTTTATTGACTATGCCAAAGCCTTGGACTGTGTGGATCACAATAAACCGTGGAAAATTCTTCAAGAGATGGGAATACCAGACCACCTGATCTGCCTCTTGAGAAATCTGTATGCAGGTCAGGAAGCAACAGTTAGAACTGGACATGGAACAACAGACTGGTTCCAAATAGGAAAAGGAGTACGTCAAGGCTGTATATTGTCACCCTGCTTATTTAACTTATATGCACAGTACATCATGAGAAACGCTGGACTGGAAGAAACATAAGCTAGAATCAAGACTGTTGGGAGAAATATCAATAACCTCAGATATGCAGATGACACCACCCTTATGGCAGAAAGTGAAGAGGAACTCAAAAGCCTCTTGATGAAAGTGAAAGTGGAGAGTGAAAAAATTGGCTTAAAGCTCAACATTCAGAAAACGAAGATCATGGCATCCGGTCCCACCACTTCATGGGAAATAGACGGGGAAACAGTGGAAACAGTATCAGACTTTATTTTGGGGGGCTCCAAAATCACTGCAGATGGTGACTGCAGCCATGAAATTAAAATACGCTTACTCCTTGGAAGGGAAGTTATGATCAACCTAGATAGCATATTCAAAAGCAGAGACATTACTTTGCCAACAAAGTTTCATCTAGTCAAGGCTATGGTTTTTCCTGTGGTCATGTATGGATGTGAGAGTTGGACTATGAAGAAGGCTGAGCACTGAAGAATTGATGCTTTTGAACTGTGGTGTTGGAGAAGACTCTTGAGAGTCCCTTGGACTGCAAGGAGATCCAACCAGTCCATTCTGAAGGAGATCAGCCCTGGGATTTCTTTGGAAGGAATGATGCTAAAGCTGAAACTCCAGTACTTTGGCCACCTCATGTGAAGAGTTGACTCATTGGAAAAGACTCTGATGCTGGGAGGGATTGGGGGCAGGAGGAGAAGGGGACGACAGAGGATGAGATGGCTGGATGGCATCACTGACTCGATGGACATGAGTCTGAGTGAACTCTGGGAATTGGTGATGGACAGGGAGGCCTGGCGTGCTGCGATTCATGGGGTCGCAAAGAATCGGACACGACTGAGCGACTGATCTGATCTGTTCTGAGTGTAACTCTTGGCTTATTCTTGAGGATAAGCTCTTTGTTTAGCAACCAGAGGGTTAACATTGTTATCTACATTCATAGAATCTTCAGCTGTCCTCAAGCTGCCTGTACTGGTTATCCTATTAAAGTGCCAGCCCTTAATGAAAGCGCCCACCCCATTTCCATTCTCACCTTTCTGTTACTGAGGATGATGACACAGTAGCGTGTGTGCATGCCAAACGGGAGGAAGAAGAGCTCCAGGCTTGAAGTCCCTTTCGCTGCCAGGTGAAGAGTATGTGCAGAGCAAAAGAACTCTTTGATGAAATTGGACTCAGTTGCTGCCAAAACACGAAATAGGGCTTGTTTACATATTTTGCAAGTGCTGTTCAAATAAAGCAGCTGTTTCAATTAGTGATTAGAGTTTGGGGATGAATTTTAAAAATGTTCAAAGCATTAGCACACAAAATTAGATGACACATGTGTTAATGTAAGTATGGGGGACCCCAGTTCAAGCTTAACATAAAAAAAATGTGTAATTATGACCTTCTATTAAAGATTCCTTAAAAAAAAAAGGGAACTTGACTAGTGTTTAAAATCAGCCTGGATATACACAGAAACATAAACAGCAAAGAGGACATTCCAGAATCTTCAACTTTTTTTGTGGACTATGTAATGATTCAAATTATAGGATGTAACAAACAAACTGGAAATGAAGGCCTGTATGTGTATATATTTATATCTATTTGTTGTTTTTAAGACATATCCACAAAGCCCTCAATATTGCTTTGAATGTGGAGACATAGTGGCCCAGTCTTGGTGACTTGATCCTAATGGAGAGTATACTAGATTGCAGCAAAATCAAGCCATGTGACTTCTGACACTAGGTCAGAAAATGTAATACAACTTCTTCATAATCATCTGTCTTTCCTGGTTCACTTGCTTTCAGAACCAAGCTGTCATTCTGTGAAGAAACTTTAGGCCACGCAGAGAGGCCACATCAGAACAGTGTCCAGAACAAACAGTCCCACTCTCAATCTGACTGCAACTGCCTGAGAGACCCCCGAGCAAGAGTCGCGTAGATGAGGCCGGTGACCCCTGAAGTGTGAGAGATAATAATACAAGGCATTCTTGTTGTTTAATATCAGTACATTTGGGTGGTTTGTTCTGTAGTTAGCACCACAACAGCCCCATATCCATTTTTCTATCCATTATTCTATCCACAGTTTCTAAATTTATAGTTAGTCATTTCATAAAACACAGTAAATCTGTCATCTCCTTAACATTTTAAACATGGTGATATCTGTCACTCCAATAGGTTTAAACAGTTCAGAATAAGCCAAAAGAAACATAAAGGTCATTTATTGAAATACATTTAATGTACAAGTGAGGAAACTAAGACTCGGCAGTAAAAAGCAAGATGTGAACAGTTTTCCAAAGGATCATGAGCAGAAAAGGCTAAGGACCAACACCTCGGGCTCCCATGTGGCCAGCAAGCCTCAGGGCTTGCTGTTCTGTCTATAGTTGTGACCACTACTTATCAGATATTTCATTTATATTATGCTCAGTATATAAAACTAAGACATGAAAACAAATATTTGTAATTGTAGCACTCACAGGTTTTTAAGGCATTTGGGTCCTGGGGACTGCCCTCAGCAACACCACACCCACTGCTATTCACAGCAGCACTGTCATAAGGAAATCAGAAAACAACATCAATGACACTCAAAAATAATACTCTATATCTTAATTCAATCTTAAAATTCCTTAAAAATCATGGCCACCTACAATGTAATAGGTGAAAACCACAAACGTATTTCATGGATCATTTTTATGTTTATAAAGTTTTAGAAATTTTAAAAATAAGAAAAATGTGAAAAGGAAACTATCATCCATATTTTCACCACTGCTTTTAAAAAATTAATTAATTAATTTTAATTGGAGGCTAATTACTTTACAATACTATAGCTCACCACTTTTTTTTTTTAAATGGTAAAAACAATTTCGTTTTGCTTACAAATACTGTAGAGAAGTAAACATATAATAATAATAAAAACTCAAATCCTGACATTTCAAAGTAGGTGGTCTCAACTAAGGACTACATAGGTAGTCTCTCCAAAAATGGTTCTAGAACTTGAAAAAATTATCTTCTCTAAGCTAATTGCACATTTGCTTCTTTCTCATACAGGTAGAAGGAGACTTGGACAGCTGTTTAATCTCGTGTTGTATTTCTTCAAATTAATTAGCAAATCACAGTCTGAAGCAAGTGCCTCCCTTGAAAGTTTCCATGTCTTCCATAACCCATCAATTTCCTCCAATTTGCTCCTCTTAGTATCCACGATTATTTTGCTATCAAATAGTGTCTGGGCTCTAAGATATTGTTTGCTTGATTTTTTTCCAAGAATATAAAAATCTCATATTTTCTCACCTTGCCAGGTGATCTGTATGAATTTTAAGCTGTAAAAATATACTATTTCTAAGGAATGTTCTTCCAACCATATTCATTCCTTTTCACTCTCCTCTTTCACTTTCATCAAGAGGCTCTTTAGTTCTTCTTCACTTTCTGCCATAAGGGTGGTGTCATCTGCATATCTGAGGTTATTGATATTTCTCCCAGCAATCTTGATTCCAGCTTGTGCTTCCTCCAGCCCAGCATTTCTCATGATGTACTCTGCATATAAGTTCAATAAGCAGGGTGACAATATACAGCCTTGACGTACTCCTTTTCCTATTTGGAACCAGTCTGTTGTTCTGTGTCCAGTTCTAACTGTTGCTCCCTGACCTGCATAGAGGTTTCTCGAGAGGCAGGTCAGGTGGTCTGGTATTCCCATCTCTTGAAGAATTTTCCACAGTTTATTGTGATCTACAGAGTCAAAGGCTTTGGCATAGTCAATACAGCAGAAATAGATGTTTTTCTGGAACCATCTTGCTTTTTCTATGATCCAGCGGATGTTGGCAATTTGATCTCTGGATCCTCTGCCTTTTCTAAAACCAGCTTGAACATCTGGAATTTCGTGGTTCACATATTGCTAAAGCCTGGCTTGGAGAATTTTAAGCATTACTTTACAGAAGTGTGAGATGAGTGCAATTGTGCAATAGTTTGAGCATTCTTTGCCATTGCCTTTCTTTGGGATTGGAATGAAAACTGACCTTTTCCAGTCCTGTGGCCACTGCTGAGTTTTCCAAATGTGCTGGCATATTGAGTGCAGCGCTTTCACAGCATCATCTTTTAGGATTTGAAATAGCTCCAGTGGAATTCTATCACCTCCACTAGCTTTGTCCGTAGTGATGCTTCCTAAGGCCCACTCGATTTCACATTCCAGGATGTCTGGCTCTAAGTGAGTGATCACACCACCGTGATCCTCTGGGTCATGAAGATCTTTTTTGTACAGTTCTTCTGTGTATTCTTGCCACTTCTTCTTAATATCTTCTGTTTCTGTTAGGTCCATACCGATTCTGTCCTTTATTGAGCCCATCTTTGCATGAAATGTTCCCTTGGTATCTCTAATTTTCTTGAAAAGATCGCTAGTCTTTCCCATTCCATTGTTTTCCTCTATTTCTTTGCACTGATCACTGAGGAAGGCTTTCTTATCTCTCCTTGCTGTTCTTTGGAACTCTGCCTTCAAATGGGTATATCTTTCCTTTTCTCCTTTGCTTTTCACTTCCCTTCATTTCACAGCTATTTGTAAGGCCTCCTCAGACAGCCATTTTGCTTTTTTGCATTTCTTTTTCTTGGGGATGGTCTTGATTCCTTTTTCCTGTACAATGTCACGAACATTTAATAGTTTTATATAATTTGAGCACTTGATAGACACCTGAAGGCTGATAGACATAGTAGATAGATATTTTAGCATTTATAACAGAGACTATACAAAGAGTGGAAAGAACTATAAAAAAAAATGCTTATTTCTCAATGCACCACTGCAACACCATCTCTTTGCTAATGGAGTTCTGGGTAGAATGTCTGATTAAAATCCTTAGATAATCTCCAAACCTCATTTTGTTCAATACTTGCAATCACTAGCCCTTCAGTCATGGGTGTGTGTGTGTGTGTGTGTGTGTGTGTGTGTGTGTGTTTTC
The DNA here is from genome assembly GCF_029378745.1 of Bos indicus. NCBI lineage: Eukaryota > Metazoa > Chordata > Mammalia > Artiodactyla > Bovidae > Bos > Bos indicus. The sequence continues at coordinate 114,950,080 of NC_091789.1, forward strand.
CCATAGTGAATAGAAAAGCAGAGCAATTTGGGCTTCATCTCCTTTTTCTTTTCTTTACCTATTTTGTTGGAGAACAGCTAATGATAGTGCCTTTTGAACAAATCAAAGAGCTGCCTTATCCACAAAAAAGAGTCTCAAAACCAGAAAAATTGAGTTACCTGTGTTATTTATGAAAAAAATAGATAAAATATTTTACAGACCTAAGAATTTGATGGACTTGCTCATAAAGCTGATAATTATCATGATTAATTCAGAGACATAAGAAAATAATTTAATAAAATAATATGGCTAAGGAAAATTCTATTTTACCTGATCAACGACAGTGTGGATGACAATAAACTGTGGAAAATTCTGAAAGAGATGGGAATACCAGACCACCTGACCTGCCTCTTGAGAAATTTGTATGTGGGTCAGGAAGCAACACTTAGAACTGGACATAGAACAACAGACTGGTTCCAAACAGAAAAAGTAGTATGTCAAGGCTGTATATTGCCACTGTGCTTATTAAATGCAGAGTATATCATGAGAAACACTGGGCTGGAGGAAGCACAATCTGGAATCAAGATTGCCAGGAGAAATATCAATAACCTCAGATATGCAGATGACACCACCCTTATGGCAGAAAGTGAAGAAGAACTAAAGAACCTCTTGATGAAAGTGAAAGAGGAGAGTGAAAAAGTTGGCTTAAAGCTCAACATTCAGAAAACTAAGATCATGGCATCCAGTCCCATCACTTCATGGCAAATAGATGGGGAAACAGTGGAAACAGTGGCTGACTTTATTTTGGGGGCTCCAAAATCACTGAAGGTGGCGATTGCAGCCATGAAATTAAAAGACGCTTACTCCTTGGAAGGAAAGTTATGACCAATCTAGACAGCATATTAAAAAGCAGAGACATTACTTTGCCAACAAAGGTCCATCTAGTCAAGGCAATGGTTTTTCCAGTAGTCATGTATGGATGTAAGAGTTGGACTATAAAGAAAGCTGAGCACCTAAGAATTGATGCTTTTGAACTGTGTTGTTGGAGAAGACTCTTGAGAGTTCCTTGGACTGCAAGGAGATCCAACCAGTCCATGCTAAAGGAAATCAGTCCTGGGTGTTCACTGGAAGGACTGATGCTGAAGCTGAAACTCCAATACTTTGGCCACCTGATGCGAAGAGCTGACTCATTAGAAAAGACCCTGATGCTGGGAAAGATTGAGGGCAGGAGGAGAAGGGGATGACTGAGGATGAGATGGTTGGACGGCATCACCAACTCAATGGACATGAGTCTGGGTGAACTCCAGGAGTTGGTGATCGACAGGGAGGCCTGGCATGCTGCAATTCATGGGGTCGCAAAGAGTCGGACATGACTGAGCGACTGAACTGAAGTGAATGTTCTTGACCCTAGAAGTGTGGTGATAAACTCATTTTGATTTTAGAATGAGTATCTTTCACACTTCAAAACAGAGGAGAAACAACTCAGTTACATTTTTGTTAATCCCTATATCTTAATCCACACTATAATTTTCCTAGTTGCTCATCAATTATGTAGTTATGGAAGAGGAAGCCTTAGTCTTAAGGAAAAAAAAGCATCAAAAGAAGCTAAAATTATGCAAAACACTGTAGATAGAGTAATGGAATATTTCTGCTAATTTAGTAATGGGTCAAAATCAGGTGTGGAACCTATTAATACTTATGAGGTAGAAAGGGTTGGCACACTATTTTCCTCCGCAATAGTGGTGTTAGCTCTTTTCAAGCTCAAATAATCAAAATGATATTGAACTGCTTCTAGTTAGTGAAAGTCACTCAGTAGTGTCTGACTCCTTGGGACCCCATGGACTATACAGTCCATGGAATTCTCTAGGCCAGAATACTGGAGTGGGTAGCCTTTCTCTTCTCCAGGGCATCTTCCCAATCCAGGGATCTAACCCAGGTATCCTACATTGCAGGGGGATTCTTTGCCACCTGAGCTACAAGGGAGTCAAAGCATGAATAAATCAGCTCCAATAATGACTTCCTTCTCAAGTTTCTCCAGCAGGGAAGGAAGATCTTTGTTATAATCTTTCATACTTCTGGGCTGGCATTCAGGGCTATATCCAAATCAAGCAGCAAATTCTCTGGTTCAAGTCTAGTTTTTATGAATCACATGAAGGAATATAAGAGAATCAATTTTTAGGTTAATTGCATCCTCCATGTGTCCAGGAGTTGATCAAAATCAGGTCCCATGGCCATCTGGGGGGCAGTTAAAATAGAATGTTTGATGTTTTTTGTACAACTTGGGCTCCTGAACAGCTGAGAAGTCTCTAAAATGAGGGGTGCTAACCTGTCGTACAAAGAGAGTGATCTGTGAATTAAAATGGGGAAAAAAATTCCACCATTATGTCCACTGACTCTTAATAGCAATTGAAATCAAATCATGTAGTATTAGCTGTACACAAGTATCTTTATATCACATTTCACTTCTTGCACATATATTTAGCTATTATTTATTTTCACTGCTACTTTCAAAGCGTGGTAGTTATCTCTCCCAGTAGATGTTACTATGCATTGTGTTAATGAAGTACATATTTTATTACACTACAAGTTTTAAACATTTTGATACAGTACTCTACTAGACTATTTCTTTCCTCTGTGCTATGGACTGAACTGTGTCACCCTTAAATTCTATGTTGAAGTCTTAACTCTAAAAATGATTGTGTTTGGAGATAGGGCATGTGGGCCTGCTCAGTCACCTCAGGAGTGTTCAACTCTTTGCCACCCTATGGACTGTAGCCCACCAGGCTCCTCTTTCCATGGGATTCTCCAGGCAAGAAGAGTAGAGTGGGTTGCCATGCCCTTCTCCAGGGGACATTCCTGACCCAGGGATCAAACCCATGTTTCCTGTATCTTCTGCATTTCAGGTGGATTCTTAACCACTGAGCCACCAGGGAAGCCCCAGATAGGGCATATTGTAAGGTAAATTAAGGTTAAATGAGGCCATAAGGATGAGGCTCTAATAAGAAAGAATTAGCATCCTTATTAGAAGAGAGACCAATGAGCTCACCCTCTCTCCCTCCATGTGTGCATGAAGAAGAGGTCATGTGAGCACCCAGTGAGATGGCTGCTGCCTATAAGCCAAAAGAAGAGGCCTCAGAGTGAAACTTAACTTGCTGGCACCTTGGACTTTCCAGTCTCCAGGACTGTGAGAAATAACTTTCTGTTGTTTAAACCACCCATTCTGTGGTATTTTGTTATGGTAGCCCAAGGAGATTAAGACATTCTATAATCCTTGTTATTTATGTGCTTGTAAAAACACTATTTTTTGAAATAGAATAGGCTTCACTAGACTGCCAAAGAGCATTAAAACATTAAAACCAGGTATGAAACCCTAATCTAAAGCAAGAGGATCATGGCAGGTTGTTACTCTTAGTATATACATCTGGCTTTTGAGTCACTCTACTTTCCTTATAGACTTGGCCAAGTCTGTTACTAATTATTCAGTATAGTAGAAAGAAATATTTTAAAATCATGGTTCTCCAAAACCCAGCTTTTTTTTGGGGGGTGGGGTTTGGGCAAGAATCAGGACTCAGAAAGATATCTCTACCAGGACCTACTTTCATTTGGGTGGCTAATCTGGGCCTAACTCTCCTAGGAATAAGGATGAATGATGAAATCCCTAAGTTCACAGAGTATGTGGTCTGCCATGCAAAGCAACTCTATAAGAATAAGTACAAAGTAGAATGGTAAACACTTCAACACCTCTTCAACTTGAACTCACACTTTCCTATGCCGACCCTGTAGTCCATATTTATAACCATATGCCTTGTAATTCTGGGCTCCCCTGGTGGTTTCCCCTCACCTGTCTGTCCCCTACTCCCCCAAAGCTTCTGCTATTCCCTCTTCCCATGATCCTTCTACACTTGTAGGAGAGTTCTCCCCTTGTTCTAGATTCTGGCCATCATATCGTACTATTATTTCAGATCCCAATCTGTACTTGATAAAGGAGAACATGGTGTATGCATGGAAAAAAAGTTACTAGGACCTCATTTTTCAACAGTGTCTTCTCTTCCACATAAATCACAAAAATATCTACATAGTGATATTCCTTGCCAATCAGCTTATAGAACACATGCACACGTGTGTGTGTGTGTGTGTCTATTATTTTCTCAATATAACACATACTACTGAATGCATTCTGCCCTATACAACTGTCTCCATTTGGGTAGATTTATGTTTTCCTTCTTCTCTGCTTGATGGCTGGCAACTTTAGGGCCAGATTTGTGACTTATTTATCCCAATACTTCTCCAGTACTAAGAAAAATGCTTGCGGTGCCACTTAGTAAAAATCTATTGAGTGATAAATAATTCAACGCTGCTGTAAAAAATAGCAAGTCATATCACTGAAGGAAATTATTTACAAAGTGCTCCTTTCTGAGCACTGCTGATCTATCACTCAATTTTAAAGTGTGACTAAAATCAGTCTCCTGTCCTGATCCTTTCTGATATTCCTTGAGATTTAATTAGAATAAAAACTTCTTAACTGCTCTTACTTGTGCTCATAGATCATATTCCCATAAAGCAAAATATGTGATGAATATGGTTTCCTCATGCATGTGGTTTCAAATGTGTTGTTTTATATGTATCTATTGCATAAGAAGAGCAGTTTACAGAAACGTTTTTAAAAAATTTTTAATAGGAAATCATTTTTTTTAATGCCACCTGAAAGATAATTTCAGTACTTTATGTCTCATTTGAGAAGAGATTATTTCTCATGTGGGGAGACATTAACTGAAGCGACTCTGAAGAGGAGCATCCATTAGAATGTGCTAGGTCATGCTACAGTTAACAACCCCACATCTCAGTGGATTAACACAATAGTTTACTTCTTGCTCACAAAACATGTCCATTCTAGGTGGAGAAGATACACTCAGAGTTCCTTTGTGAAGGAGGCCTCCATTCCTAAATGTGCCTCTCTAATAATTGTAGCAGGGAATGGGGACAGGAAAAATTACTCACTGGGTCTTAAAGCTACCACTTGAAAAAACAGTCAGTACTTCTCATATGCCATTGGCCAATTATGTGTTCATGCAGAATTTTAACATTAGTGGGGAAGTGTAGTATGTGCACTAAAAGAGGAAAAACAAGGATATTTGTAAGGAGCTCTAAGAAAAAAAATCTAGTTAGCTTATGGAGATTTTTAAATACTTTGTTCTCTTAACGTATGTAACATATATTACATAAGAGAACAATAAAAGTGTTTTTGAAAATAAAAATAAATAAATAAATAAAAATCTCCATAAGCTAATTGGATGATGAGACCTAGAAACCAGGCCACAGAGCAAGCCATCAGGACCTCAGAAGGAGCTACAGCAATGCTTCTAATAAATCTGTTCTGAATTGTCAGAAAAGCAGCCTCTTTGGTGAACTTGAGACGATTTGATCACAACTCAGTGTATGAATTAGGATCTCAGTTGTCCATATCAGCGCCAAAATGACACACCAAAGACCAGCCCTTTTCCTTGAGAAACTGTGTGACTTTAGCCTTCGTAAGTCTGGCCCTTTCTTTTGGTCTGGGAGACAGTCTTTACAGAGATGCACAGGAGTAAATGTGCAGTCCTTTAAACTAGCAGCTCGAATTTCTTCTTTGAGAGTTAATCTGCCGAAGCCTGACTATGCTCTCCCTGACCCAGTGCTCAATGTCACTGCATCTTTATGTTTCTTTTCTCACAGGAAGATTTGAAAGATGAATTAAGACAGTAGAGTGTTATAAAAACAAATGGAAGAGCCTATATGGGAAACAATGATCAATAAAGTTTGAGACTGTGGTAGACACACTTCTTAAGTGATACTTCAGGCTGAGCTGGGAATTGTTTTGGATGAGTATTTCCAAAGTTTCCTTCCTTTTCAAAATTAAATTATAAATGCTTCCATACTTGTTCAATTTTGCTTTTGATTTGAGAAGCATAACATAAAAAAAGATATCTTTACCTGTAGCTTGAGAATCTATGGCTTCAATAATTCTGGAATGTTAGGTCTAAATAAAACCATTTCAGAACATTGTATGAAAAAATCATGGTAAAATTTGGATACAGAATTTCCAAACTGTGTTCCAAATTATGACGGTGGACTCACTTTTTCTCTTCAGTAAAAGGATCTAACTTTGACTTACTTCTGCTCACAGATAGCTATAGCATTTCTTTGAGAATTGGCTATAGTTTAATTAGAATACTATAGATACTTCAAAAAATGAAGAACATGGCATCTGGTCCCATCACTTCATGGGAAATAGATGGGGAAACAGTGGAAACAGTGTCAGACTTTATTTTCCTGGGCTCCAAAATCACTGCAGATGGTGATGGCAGCCATGAAATTAAAAGACGCTTGCTCCTTGGAAGAAAAGTTATGATCAACCTAGACAGCATATTAAAAAGCAGAGATGTTACTTTGCCCACAAAGGTCTGTCTAGGCAAAGCTATGGTTTTTCCAGTAGTCATGTATGGATGTGACAGTTGGACCATAAAGAAAGCTGAGTGTCAAAGAATTGATGCTTTTGAACTGTGGCATTGGAGAAGACTCTTGAGATTCCTTTGGACTGCAAGGAGATCCCACCAGTCCATCTTAAAGGAAATCAGTCCTGAGTATTCATTGGAAGGACTGATGCTGAAGCTGAAGCTTCAGTACTTTGGCCACCTGATGCAAAGAACTGACTCATTTGAAAAGACCCTGATGCTGGGAAAGATTGAGGGCAGGAGGAGAAGGGGATGACAGAGGATAAGATGGTTGGATGCCATCATCGACTCTACAGACGTGAGTTTGAGCAAGCAGAGCTGGTGATGGATAGGGAAGGCTGGCGGGCTGCAGTCCGTGGGGTTGTAAAGAGTTGGACATGACTGAGTGACTGAAATGAACTGAACTGAAATTATTCACAATTAATGTGAGGAAATTGCTTCAAAGCCATTCAGGCAAAATCTGTGACCACAAAGCAACTTCTTGATCAAGAAACAAGGGATTGAAAAAAAAATTTCAGGAGGAGAACTATTTACTGAAGTTTTTTAAGCATTTAAAAGTAGCATTTCATACTACAAAGAAATTAACATAAATGCCTATAATACTCTATACCTATGATATTTATAATGCTGCCTTGGAGATCAATGCATTAATTCATATTTTATTGTTCACTAAAGCAAAATGTCCCCTGAAGAAGGAAATGAAAACCCATTCCAATGTTCTTGCCTGGGAAATCGGGTCACAAAGAGTTGTATACAACTGAGCAACTAAAAAAACAACAAAGCAAAGGGAGAAAAGAAGACTTTGAATGCCTTAGTTAAGTATGAAATTAGCATCCAACAAAACAAATTCAAACAAAAATGTTTTCTCCTTATCAATTTTTCTCACAGAAAATAAACCAATGGAAAAAAATCAAATATCATAATAAATGCAATGCTTATGATCTTCTAAAACAATTGGCTGTAATACAATTCATTTTGAAAAACAAACTATTCATTTTCATCTTAGTGAGATCTGCACAGTCCTTTAATGGTTCTGATGACTTTAACACTGGAATTCCTATGATATCAACATTGCCAAATCCTTGCCACTGGGAATGTTTTTGCATCTAAAAGGATGACACTGATGCTGCCAAGCACTACACAGAATCAATGGTATAAAATAAACTAACACCATAGTAAAGGTCAACATATACATGCACTTCTGTAATCAGATCAGATCAGTCACTCAGTCGTGTCTGACTCTGCGACCCCATGAATCGCAGCACGCCAGGCTTCCCTGTCCATCACCAACTCCCGGAGTTCACTGAGACTCACGTCCATTGAGTCAGTGATGCCATCCAGACATCTCATCCTCTGTCGTCCCCTTCTCCTCCTGCCCCCAATCCCTCCCAGCATCAGAGTCTTTTCCAATGAGTCAACTCTTCACATGAGGTGGCCAAAGTACTGGAGTTTCAGCTTGAGCGTCATTCCTTCCAAAGAAATCCCAGGGCTGATCTCCTTCAGAATGGACTGGTTGGATCTCCTTGCGGTCCAAGGGACTCTCAAGAGTCTTCTCCAACACCACAGTTCAAAAGCATCAATTCTTCGGTGCTCAGCCTTCTTCACAGTCCAACTCTCACATCCATACATGACCACTGGAAAAACCATAGCCTTGACTAGACGGACCTTTGTTGGCAAAGTAATGTCTCTGCTTTTGAATATGCTATCTAGGTTGGTCATAACTTTCCTTCCAAGGAGTAAGCGTCTTTTAATTTCATGGCTGCAGTCACCATCTGTAGTGATTTTGGAGCCCAGAAAAATAAAGTCTGACACTGTTTCCCCTGTTTATCCATCTATTTCCCATGAAGTGGTGGGACTGGATGCCATGATCTTCATTTTCTGAATGTTGAGCTTTAAGCCAACTTTTTCACTCTCCACTTTCACTCTCATTCATGCAAAGATGAGCTCGATAAAGGACAGAAATGGTATGGACCTAACAGAAGCAGAAGATATTAAGAAGAGATGGCAAGAATACACAGAAGAACTGTACAAAAAAGATCTTCACGACCCAGATAATCATGATGGTGTGATCACTGCCCTAGAGTCAGACATCCTGGAATGTGAAGTCAAGTGGGCCTTGGAAAGCATCACTACGAACAAAGCTAGTGGAGGTGATGGAATTCCAGTTGAGCTATTTCAAATCCTGAAAGATGATGCTGTGAAAGTGCTGCACTCAATATGCCAGCAAATTTGGAAAACTCAGCAGTGGCCACAGGACGGGAAAAGGTCAGTTTTCATTCCAATCCCAAAGAAAGGCAATGCCAAAGAATGCTCAAACTACCGCACTTCTATAATAGAAACCTGCATTTTTTTTTTTTTTCTTCCTGCCTGGCTTTCTTCAACCTTTATAACATTGTTTTATTCTACTTCACTTTAAATAGTTATTCTATAGTTTAAAGACGATGAGACATATAAGGCAATCTAACTTTAAAAAATGGCTGCTTCTCTACTGAGAAGTCAAAGTTCCTTTCTAAACTAAATACAGACTTTATAACATGAATCAAATAAGCTTAAATACAGTCAATCTTCATGATCCACCAATCCAAAATTTGCAAATTCATCTTCTCACTAAAACTAATTTGGAATCCCAAAGTTAATACTCTTGGTAGTTTTCCAACTGTTCGTGGGCATGTGCAGAGTGATGGAAAATTCCAGTAGCTGATCACACAAGTTCCCAGCTGAGGTCAGACAAGGTGACACTGGGATTTTTTGTTTCTGCTCTCCAGCTTAGATGAGCAGAGGGTGGAGACAGTGGGGGGCAGTACAGAAGTACAGAAGTGCAAGCTGCTCTAGCTCTGAGGTACGAGGACAGGGTTTAAAACCCTCTCTGGCACCTGTCATTGGGAATGCCTCAGGTAAATCATTTAACACTTCTGAACTTTATTTTCTCCTTGTAAAATACAGAAAGCAGAATCTACCAGGTTGGGTTGTTTTTAGGATTTATAATTACAATACATATGGTTATATAGATTTCTTCTCAGAGGAATGGTGGAATCCTCACTAACTGTTTGTGGCAACTTTATATACCATAAGTACCATGAACAATGGGAATCCATTGTATTTAATAAAGTGCATATGTATTCAATTTTCATGTCCATAAACCTAGTAATACATAAAGGGAATAACGGTGTGAATAATATAAATAATATATATAATATAATATAAATATTTCAAATAAATGAAAACTACTGCATAATTATGTAACAAATTTACTTGAATGCTAATTTTTCAAATTTTTTCCTGAGATAATCAAGAGCATATACAGAAATTTACCGGTGGTTCAAGACGTCAACAGATTCTTCATATTCAGTTAATTGGGATGGCAAAGAGATAAATGTTAAGGATTCCACCAGAATGACACTAAAATACATGAAAAAAGGATTATTTTTAATTCTACTGTAACAAAATTCAGATGACCACAAAACATTCTTCCTTTAAATCATTTCCATTTACCATAAAATATAATTAGAATCAGAATAAATTACAGTTCAAACAGTCCATGTGCTCTCATTCAGTAATTCAAAACATGTTAGAAATAAAAGATGTTGAATGGAAACAGGTTAAAAAAATGATATTTTTATATGTAAAGTCAACACTGAATTCTCATAACAAGGAAACTTAGAGCAAAAATGACCAACCAAATTATATTCTGAAAAGAAAGAAGAAATTATACATTAACCTTAATACACTGTCAGAGTTATACACACTTAATAATATCTAATCTGGACTTACCAGGTGGCTCAGTGGTAAAGAATCTGCCTGCCAATGCAGGAGATGTGGGTTTGATCCCAGGGTCAGGAAGATGCCCTGAAGTAGGGAATGGCAACCCACTCCAGTATTCTTGCCTGGGAAATCCCTTGGGCAGAGAAGCCTGGTGGGCTACAGTCCATGGTCACAAAAGAGTTGAACACAACTTAGCCACTAAACAAAAACAAAAATCTTATGTCTAGAAAAGAGAAATATTTCTCTCAGGAGTGGACATGAAATTTGGGTACCTAGTAAAATCAATGCATTGATAATTATGCTATCATCCGGAATCAAACAGAAATTCAGTCCTTCCTATATAAAAAAGGTCATTCCTTCAAGAAACAGTTATGGAGACCCCATTACATGTTAGGTGTAGGACTAAGTACTGGAAAGTACAAACATGAATATGCTATCTTCCAAGCCTTAGATTAAATAGATGGGGAAACAATGGAAACAGTGAGAGACTTTATTTGGGCGGCGGGGGGGGGGGGGGGGCTCCAAAATCACTGCAGATGGTGACTGCAGCCATGAAATTAAAAGACTTTTGCTCCTTGGAAGAAAAGCTATGACCAACCTAGACAGCATATTAGAAAGCAGAGACATTACTTTGCCAATAAAGGTCGGTTTAGTCCAGGCTATGGTTTTTCCAGTAATCATGTATGCATGTGAGAGTTGGACTATGAAGAAAGCTAAGTGTAGAAGAATTGATGCTTTTGAACTGTGGTTTTGAAGAGAGTCCCTTGGACTGCAAGGAGATCAAACCAGTCAATCCTAAAGGAAATCAGTCCTGAATATTCATTGGAACAGCTGATGCTGAAGCTGAAACTCCAATACTTTGGCCACCTGATGTGAAGAACTGACTCAACTGAAAAGACCCTGATGCTGGGAAAGACTGAAGGCAGGAGAAGGGGATGACAGAGGATGAGATGGTTGGATGGCATCACGAATGCAATGGACATGAGTTTGAGTAGGCTCTGGGAGCTGGTGATGGACAGGGATACCTGGCGTGCTGCAGTCCATGGGGTCACAAAGAGTCAGACACGACTGAGTGACTGAACTGACTCTAGCCTTAGGCTGCCCACAATATAATGGAGAATAGTGTGGAAATGATACCCTAGTGGCAGGGTAAAGATTTCATGAAGAGTCATGTCAGGAATGCCTAATTCCTCTTGCAGAGTTGAACTGAATCTGTAAAATATTGTTAAGAACAGATTTATCTAAACTTAATTTGTTAACAGAAATCTTTTTTATTATGTAACAGTTATTAAGATCTCATTGGAGAAGGCAATGGCACCCCACTCCAGTACTCTTGCCTGGAAAATCCCATGGACAGAAGAACCTGGAAGGCTGCAGTCCATGGGGTCACTGAGGGTCGGACACGACTGAGCGACTTCACTTTCACTTTTCACTTTCATGCATTGGAGAAGGCAATGGCACCCCACTCCAGTACTCTTGCCTGGAAAATCCCATGGATGGAGGAGCCTGGTAGGCTGAGTCCATGGGGTCGCTGAGGGTCGGACACGACTGAGTGACTTCACTTTCACTTTTCACTTTCATGCATTGGAGAAGGAAATGGCAAGCCACGCCAGTGTTCTTGCCTGGAGAATCCCAGGGATGGGGAGCCTGGTGGGCTGCTGTCTAAGGGGTCACACAGAGTCGGACACGACTGAAGTGACTTAGCATTAAGATCTCACAATACTAGCTTAATAGTGGAAAACAGATCAGTAATAAAATCAATCAAATATTTTAGTCTAAAAATACACACACATTCATGAACATGCATACACAAACTAAAATGCAATACATTTATATATCTTAATGTTTGAATGCTGGTATCAGTTTTTGTCTTTTTGGTTTAACTTGTTATTTCTGATGCCTTCATAAAGGGTTGTAAAGGATTTTATAAATATTAAATACTAAAAAGTTTTAAATAAGACAAAATTAACTGTAAAAAAGTGTAAACTATGAATGATGAAAGTTATGTATCAAACTGGAAGAATTGCTTATATAAATTTACAGTTAAGCAAATGTAGGAATAAATCCTCTCCAGAGAGCAATTTATATTTAAAGTCATGCACTAAATTCTCATTTAAATTTTATAAAATTATGAGGCAGAAAACATTTATAACATTTCTTTATATTTCTATAAATCCATGGTGAATCATTGGGCAATTTATTTTGGTAATAATGTGTTCTGACTAAAAAATAATCACAGGCATAATAGTATTTGACACACAAATAAAAAGACTAAACCAACATAATAAATATTAGATTTTTCACATACTATACATGTACCATTTTGAGATAAACTAGCATTCTGTATGCTTCTGTTTAAAAAGTCCCTACTTAATTACAATGAACATACTTTGCTCAAAATAGATATATTAACTTTAAAAATGAAATATATACTGCCATTAACACAGAAAAAGATCCTGTTTGATTATTGCAGTTTCTAAATCAGCAGTCCTAACATTTCAATGTGCATTATTATCATCTGGAGTGCTTGTTCAAAATGCAGATTCCCAAGCTTCTGTTTGTATGAATTCTGAGTTAGTAAGTCTGGCATGGGCTCCACTGAACTCTCCAGATGTTTTTTAAGTAGCCTGTCTATGGGTTAAACTCTGATCACTCTTCAATTATACCAGCACTGCTTTAACATTAATGTACAAATAAATATTCTGGAGATGCTGTTCAATGCAGATTCTGATTCAACTGCATTAGAGTGGGCCTGAGATTCTGGTTTTCTAATAAGCTCCCAGGTGATGGTGATTTTGCTGACTCAGAGATCACATTGTAAGAAGCACAAGTCTGATCTAAAACAAAAAACATATTTTAAATAATAAAACCAAGCCACTAGGAAAACAAAAGCAGGGAATGGTTTAGAATAACCATTTTCACACCTATATAAAATCACTAAAAACACTGGAAAAATTTGTCCAAATTAACTTTCTCAGAATTGCAGCTAACTAAAGAAAAGCTTGCAGCAATCTGAATGGTGTTTACACAAGAAAAGTTTCCAGGGACTTCCCTGGTACTCCAGTGCTTAAGAATCCACCTGCTAATGCAAAGGACACAGGTTCAATCCCTGGTCCTCAAAGATCCCACATGCCAGGGAACAACTAAGCCTGAGAGCCACAACTACTGAGCCTACATGCTTCAACTACTGAAGCCTGTGTGCCTAGAGCCTGTGCTCCTCAACAAGAGAAGCCACCACAATGAGCAGCCTGTGCACCGCAACTAGAGAGTAGCCTCCACTTGCTGCAAGTAGAGAGCACACACATGCAGTAATGAAGACAAAGCAAAAAAAAAAAAAAAAAAGCTTCCAAACCTTGGTAAGAACAGTAGAGTTTGCAGCCTTGTAATTTTTATGTTGTAACTCCCCTCCTCCTCTCCATAGCTCTGCAGTAGCCTTGAAAACGAACTGCCTTGCAACCAAGGTAACTTAAAAAATGCTCAGGCTTGCTGCCACAGGAAGGAATACTGAGGTTGGAGCTCTTCAAAAAGAGGTCCCATCCCTCATCATTGTTACTGTGCAACCTGTCTCAAAGCTCCCTAGAAGAACTCAGTATGCACTGTGTTGCTTTAATCTAAGCAACTGACTCAAAGTAAAACAACTATTCCCAGGATGTTTGTTGAAAACAATCAGTAATAGTTATGCCTGAGGCTGCCAGAGCAACTGGATCAAGAGCCTGAGAAAACATAAAAGGAAGATCTGGAGACAACACGCCCATAGGAGAAATTGCAACAGCTCAGTAGAGTCCTAAAATATGTCAAGGACCTTCAATCCCACTTACAGATATACCTGTTGTTCAGTTACCAAGTCATGGCAAACTCTTCGTGACTCCATGGACTACAACACGTCAGGCTTCCCTGTCCTTCACTGTCTTCGGGAGTTTGCTCAAAATCATATCCACTGAGTTGGTGATGCCATCTCACCTTCTGTTACCCCCTTGTCCTCTTGCCCTCAATCTTTCCTAGCATCATGGTCTTTTCCAGTGAGTCAGCTCTTCTCATCAGGTGGCCAAAGTTCTGGAGCTTCAGCTTCAGCATCAGTCCTTCCAATGAATATTTAGGGTTGATTTCATTTAGGATGCACTGGTTTGATTTCCTTGCTGTCCAAGCGACTGTTAAGAGTCTTCTCTGGCACCACAATTCAAAAGCATCAATCCTTCGGCACTCAGCCTTCTTTATGGTCCAACTCTCACATCTATACATGACTACTGGAAAAACTGTAGCTTTGACTATTCAGACCTTTGTCGGCAAAGTGATGTCTCTGCTTTTTACTATGTTGTCTAGTTTTGTCATAGTGTTCCTTCTAAGGAGCAAGCATCTTTTAATTTTGTGGCTGCAATCACTCTCTACAGTGATTTTGGAGCACAAGAAAATAAAAGCTGTCACTGTTTTCAATCTTCCCCCATCTATTTGCCATGAAGTTCTGAGAGTGGATGCCATGATCTTAGTTTTTTTAATGTTGAGTTTTAAGCCAGCTTTTGGACTTTCCATTTTCACACTCATCAAGAAGCTCTTTAGTTCCTCTTCACTTTTTGCCCTCAGAGAGGTATCATCTGCATATCTGAAGTTGTTGATGTTACTCCCAGCAATCTTGACTGCAGCTGATTCATCTAGCCTGGCATATAAGTGAAATGAACAAGGTGATAGTATACAGCCTTGACGTACTCCTTTCCCAATTTGGAATCAGTCTGGTGTTCCATGTCAGGTTCTAACTATTGCTTCTTGACCTGCATACAGATTTCTCAGGAGGCAGGTAAGGCGGTCTGGTATTCCCATCTCTTTAAGAATTCTCCACAGTTTGTTATTTTGCCATTCTCTTCTCTAGTGACAGAAACAAATACGTCTCACCAAGTAAAGAATATCAGTACAGAGAAATTATACAAAAGAACTAATTATAAATTCTGGACTTAGAAAGTACAATACCTGAAGTAAAAAAGCAGTTCAGTTTAGTTCAGTTCAGTCGCTCAGTCATGTCCGACTCTTTGTGATCCCATGAATCACAGCACACCAGGCCTTTGTGTCCATCACCAACTCCCATTCACTCAGACTCACGTCCATTGAGTTGGTGATGCCATCCAGCCATCTCATCCTCTGTCGTCCCCTTTTCCTCTCCAATCCCTCTCAGCATCAGTCTTTTCCAATGAGTCAACTCTTCGCATGAGGTGGCCAAAGTACTGGAGTTTCAGCTTTAGCATCATTCCTTCCAAAGAAATCCCAGGGCTGATCTCCTTTAGAATGGACTGGTTGGATCACATGCAGTCCAAGGGACTCTCAAGACTCTTCTCCAACACCACAGTTTAAAAACACCAATTCTTCAGCGCTCCGCTTTCTTCACAGTCCAACTCTCACATCCATACATGACCACAGGAAAAACCATAGCCTTGACTAGACAGACCTTTGTTGGCAAAGTAATGTCTCTGTTTTTGAATATGCTATCTATGTTGGTCATAACTTTCCTTCCAAGGAGTAAGTGTCTTTTAATTTCATGGCTGCAGTCACCATCTGCAGTGATTTTGGAGCCCCCAAAAATAAAGTCTGACACTGTTTCCACTGTTTCCCCATCTATTTCCCATGAAGTGATGGGACCAGATGCCATGATCTTTGTTTTCTGAATGTTGAGCTTTAAGCCAACTTTTTCACTCCCCTCTTTCACTTTCATCAGGAGGCTCTTTAGTTCCTCTTCACTTTCTGCCATAAGGGTGGTATCATCTGCATATCTGAGGTTATTGGTATTTCTTCTGGCAATCTTGATTCCAGCTTGTGCTTCCTCCAGCCCAGCATTTCTCATGATGTACTCTGCATAGAAGTTAAAAAAGCAGGGTGACAATATACAGCCTTGACATACTCCTTTTCCTATTTGGAACCAGTCTGTTGTTCCATGTCCAGTTCTAACTGTCGCTTCCTGACCTGCATACAAATTTCTCAAGAGGCAGGTCAGGTGGTCTGGTATTCCCATCTCTTGAAGAATTTTCCACAGTTTATTGGGATCCACAGAGTCAAAGGCTTTGGCATAGTCAATAAAGCAGAAATAGATGTTTTTCTGGAACTCTCTTGCTTTTTCCATGATCCAGTGGATGTTGGCAATTTGATCTCTGGTTCCTCTGCCTTTTCTAAACCCAGCTTGAACATCAGGAAGTTCACGGTTCACGTAGTGCTGAAGCCTGGCTTGGAGAATTTTGAGCATTACTTTACTAGCGTGTGAGATGAGTGCAATGGTGTGGTAGTTTGAGCATTCTTTGGCATTGCCTTTCTTTGGGATTGGGATGAAAACTGACCTTTTCCAGTCCTGTGGCCACTGCTGAGTTTTCCAATTTGCTGGCATATTGAGTGCAGCACTTTCACAGCATCATCTTTCAGGATTTGAAATAGCTCAACTGGAATTCCATCACCTCCACTAGCTTTTTTCTAATGATGCTTTCTAAGGCCCACTTGACTTCACATTCCAGGATGTCTGGTTCTAGGTGAGTTATCATACCATCGTGATTATCTTGGTCATGAAGATCTGTTTTGTACAGTTCTTCTGTGTATTCTTGTTACCTCTTATTAATATCTTCTGCTTCTGTTAGGTCCATACCATTTCTGTCCTTTATTGAGCCCATCTTTGCATGAAATGTTCCCTTGGTATCTCTAATTTTCTTGAAGAGATAGAGGGAAAAGCAGTAGAGGGACTCAACTGCAGGTTTGAGGTGACAAAAAACCAGTACACTTAAAGATAGGTCAAATAAAATGATTACTTTCAAACAATGGAAAGAAAAAAGAATGAAGAAAAATTAACATTAATTAAAAATTTAGCCTCAGAGAACCATGGGAGACCATCAGACAGCCAAATGTAAGCCTATTCAGAATCCCAAAAGACAAGAGAAAAAAAAAAAAAAAAAAAGAGGCAGACAGACAATGTGAAGAAATAAATGATGAAAACTTTCAAAATTTGATAAAAATATTAATTTACACATCTAAGAAGTACAAAATATTCTGTGCAGGATAAATTCAAGATGATCCATAACTAGACAATAAGAGTCAAATCATTGAGAGGCCAAGACACAGTAAGAAGCAGAAGAGAACTGACTTAACACCTGTGTTGCTCCTCAATGGGGAGGGAGGTGGGAGGGGGGTTCAGGATGGGGAACATGTGTACACCCATGCTGGATTCATGTTGATATATGGCAAAACCAATACAATATTGTAAAGTAATTAGCCTCTAATTAAAATATATTTAAAATAAAAGAAAAAAAAAGATTAAGAATTAAATTCCCATTTAAAACCTAAAGAACAAAATGCAATGGGATGATGTATACAGCATGCTGAATGATTATCAATAAGGTATACTATATACAGGAAAACTATCCTTCAGAAATTAAGAAGAAATTAAAATATTACCAAATAAAAAAATGAAAGAATTCATTGCTAACAGACCTATCCTATAAAAAAATACTACCGGAATTCCCTTAGGCTAAAGTAAAAGGACACTAGAAATGAACTGTAAACCACATGATGAAATAAAAAGCATATATAAAGTTAACTACACAGGCAACTCTATAAAACAAATTATAAATGTACTTTATTTTCAATGTACCCTTTTTGTTATCCTTTCTGATTTAAAATAAAACAGTACCAGACAATAAATATAAAACTGTTTTATGGGCTTATAACTTACAAAGATATAATGAGTATAACAATAATAGCATTAACAAGAGGCTAGGAAAAGGAGATACACTGAAGCAAAATTTCTAAGTTTACAGTAAAATTAAGTTGGTGTCTAATATGAACTAGACTGTTTAAATTAACATGCTAATTATAATCTTCAGGATGACTACGGAGAAAAATTTTAGAAAACATATAGTAAAAGAAATGAAATTTTTAAAGGCACACTAAACTGTACTGTATCAGAGATTATATTAAGTGTAATGGGATTAACTCTCTAATCAAAAGGCAGAGATGAACAAAATGGAAAAAAAAATAGACTAGAAAAAAGACAAACGTTGGTTCAAAGTCACAACCAGATTGGGAACAAAAGAAGAATAATAAAATACCACGTAAATAGTAACAAAAAGAGAACTGGAGTGGCTATACTAATAACAGACAAAATAGAACTTAGATTAAACACTGCTCTTAGCATGACAGCATGAGAGCTCCATGGATCAATTTCCAGTAAAATGAGTTCAAATATAAAACCCAACTATTTAAACTCTCTGGAAATGATCTTAAAGGGATATAGCCAATTAAAAAAAAAAAAAAGCTATTCAATAGTAATTACTAAATTCAGTAAGCAAAGATGTAGGACTTCCCTACATGGTAAGGAAGTCCAGTGGTCTGGTGGTAAAGAATCTACCTGCTAACGCAGGGGACACAAGTTCAATCCCTTGTCCAGGAAGATTCCACATGCCGCTGGGCAACTAAGCCCCTGCATCACAACTACTGAAGCTGACATGCTCTACAGCCCATGCTCTGCAACAAGAGAAACCACTGCAACAAGAAGCCCACACACCATAAGAGAGTAGCCCCCACTCACTGCAACTAGAGAAGGTCCACACAACGAAGCAACGAAGACCCAGCACAGCCAAAAATAATAAATCAATCAATAAAAAAGAGATGTAGTCTGAGGCATTTGAACCAAGACTACTCACTCTTTCCTTCTTCCCCACCCAATTAAGAAAGAAACTCTACTCCAGACTAGTACAGCTAGGGACAGAGGACACATTAGTTTCTTAGCTCCCAGGTGGAGAACCATCTTTCTGAGAGATGTATGACATCAACATTTCTCATCCTGCCCCAAGTACATGTTGCTGAGGCTATGTTCAGGCAAATGCAGCTGAGAGGAGCCGAGGGGCTTCCTTCTTCCACCCAGTACCCAATCATGGACCACAAGCTCTGCATGAGTGTGAAATCACCATTGCCCCAGCTTACAAAGTGGTGGTTCTATGCTGGGAGAAGCAAACCAGGAAGACCTGAAACTACTTCCCCCCACCCTACCTAGCATTCAGGTCCTAATATGGGGGTGTTACTTCAAGAAAAGTTTACCATTGTCCCCCTTTCTACCAACACAGTCATGGCTCAGAAATTTTACCTAGAGGGAGAAGCTGACCTTAATACATATAGCTCTTAATCTCTTCACAAAGGACCTGACTTCATTTTCGAAAACAAGTGAAGATAAACCCAAGGGTGCTCTTAAAACTAGTGCAGTTGTGGTGAAAGGCAATTAGGAGGAACCCTGCTAGTTTGTTGGAGAAAACTGGGGAAAGACAACTGAGAGGAGCCCTTGTGGAGACGGAATAAATCTCAAACATTGACCTAAGGGACTATTATTTCAAAGGAGCTGGCTTTGATTGAATTAGTCTGAGGAGCAATTTATACCTTCCACAGAATTCAAATCAGGGAAATTTAATAGCTAAGTGTGGACACAGAAAGACACGGTCAAAGAAAGCTATGCCAAAACCATCATTATCCAAGAGTGACTGTGGGCATAGTCAAGACTGTATCCCCTAGAAGCAATATTAGAAGGTTCACACTATGTATGTGAGGCATTTTTTGAGGGGGAGGTGGAGTAAACATCTCTAAAATAAGCCAGCCATGTAGTAAAAAATTAAACAAGCAAACAACATTAAAAATCATGTGGGAGATGAGACCAGAATTTTCAAAAATGTCCAGTTTCCAACATAACAATTATGAAACAAGCAAAGAAACAGTAAAATAGGTATGCAAGAAAAGCTGCTGGATAGAGTGATCAGCTCTCATATTTAACAGGAAACCAACTCAAAATAGCCATTGTAAATGTCTTAAAAAACTAAGGAAACTATGACTAAAGAAGTAAAGGAAAGCATGATGATGAAATTAATAAAAAAGAACCAAATGAAAATTCTGGATTTGTAAACTACAATAACAGATTGTAAAAAATCACTAGAGGGGCTCAGGAGATTTGAATTGGTAGGAAAAAGAAGAATTAATAAACTTCAAGACTGACAGAGATTATGTAGTCTGAAGAACAGAGAGAAAAATGAATAAAGAAAGATAAACAATCACATACATATATGGTACACAATTAAATGCACCAACACATGTTTAATGAAATAAGCCAAAAGAGAGGAAAAAAGAAAAGAAAAAACATCGGAAAAATAAGGTGAGTGAACATAGCTGGAAGTGTCACACTCTCCAATCTCAAATAATATCAAGCTATAGCAATTAAAACAGTATGATATTTGCACAAAAACAGACACCTAGATCAATGGAACAGAATTGAGAGCTGAGAAATAAATCCACACATATATGATGAATATGATGAATTAATTTACAACAAAGGAGCCAAAAATATACAAGAGGGTAAGGACAGTTTATTCAGTAAGTGGTGCTGGGAAAACAAATCAGCCACATGTAAAAGAATGAAACTAGACCACTATTTTATACCATACACAAAAATTACTCAAAAACAGATTAAAGATCAGAACATAAGACCTAAAACTATAAAACTCCTAGAAGAAAACACATGCTTATGTAAACTCCTTGATATAGGTCTTAGTGATATTTTGAGTCTTGACACCAGAAGTAAAAGCAACAAAAGCAAAAATAAAGAAGTGGGACTACATCAAAATATAAAGCTTCTGCACAGCAAAGGAAACCATCAACGAAATATAAAAGCAATCTTCTGAATGGGAGAAAATATTTGCAAATCAATTATCTGGTAAGGAGCTAATATCCAAAATATAACAATCACACAACTCTGTAGCAAAGAAACAAGCAATCTGATTAAAAACTGGGCAGAAGACCTGAATACACACTTTCCAAAGAAGACATACAGATGGCCAAAGGCACATGAAGAGATGCTTAACATAATTAATCACGCATGCCTGTGTGCTAAGTCACTTCCATCATGTCCAACTCTTTGTGATCCTATGGACTGTAGCCCACCAGGCTACTCTGTCCCACAGGATTTTCCAGGCAAGAATACTAGACTGGATAGCCATTTCCTCCTCCAGGGGATCTTCCCAAACCTGTATCTCCTACACTGGCAGGTGGATTCTTTACTGCTGAGCCACCAGGGAAGACCTAACAATGTGGTATTATGCTCTATCTAAAACATTTGTTAAGAATGTAATTCTCATGTTAAGAATTCTTAACATAGAAAAGAAAAAAGGAATACAAGGAAACTTTTGGAAGTGATGAGTATGCTTATTGCTTTAATTGCTGTGGTAGCATCACGGTACATGCATACATCCAAACTCATCAAATTATATACTTTAAATGTACATTTTTTTCCATATCAATTATACCACAAATGTTTTTAAATAAAGAAAAATAATAGAAAATATCAAAGAAACTAGGAGAAGGGTCTTTGAAGATATCAAGAAAATTAACAAATATTTACCTACACTGATTAAGAATAAAGGAGAGAAAAATCAAATTAACTGAACTAAGGGATGGAAGAAGGGCCATCACAACTGCTTTTGCAGAAAAAAAAAGAAAAAACAAGGATTATAAGGGAATACTATGTAAAATTCCATGCCAACGACTTGGATAATTTAGAAGAAATATACAAATTCCTAGAGTGGCACAAACGACCAAACCGATTCAAAAAGAAACAGAAAATCTGATTAAGCCATAACAAGTAAAGAGACGGAATTAGTAATAAACTGAAGTTCCCACAAAGCAAAGCTCAGAGACAGATGGCTTCAGTTGTGAATTCTAGCAAACGTTAAAAGAATTAATACCAATCCTTCACAAATTCTCCCCAAAAATATAATGGAAAGGACCACTTCCCAAATCTTTCTCTAAAGCTATTACTGGTGATATAAAAAACAGATAAATACATCACAAGAAAAGAAAGTAAATCCTGTGGTTATAAATGCAAATTCTTCAACCAAATACTAGTAAACCAAACTTTACAACATGTAAAAAAAGCATTATACAGCACGGAGAAGGCAATGGCACCCCACTCCTGTACTCTTGCCTGGAAAATCCCATGGATGAAGGAGCCTGGTAGGCTGCAGTCCATGGGGTCACTAAGAGTCGGACACGACTGAGCGACTTCACTTTCACTTTTTACTTTCATGCATTGGAAAAGGAAATGGCAACCCGCTCCAGTGTTCTTGCCTGGAGAATCCCAGGGACGGGGGAGCCTGGTGGGCTGCCATCTATGGGGTCACACAGAGTCTGACACGACTGAAGTGACTTAGCAGTAGCAGTAGCAGCATGAAATACTTCTATTCTGCCAAAGAGGAATTTCAGATCTGGTACACAGAGGTGTGAGAGCTAATTTTATCTCTGTTAAATCTACACCAGATAGGGGATTAAGAAATGTAAACTACCATGTATAAGTAAGCTATATGTTTTACAGCACAGATAATAGAGCCAATATTTTATAATAACTATGAATGGAGCATTACCTTTAAAAATTGTGAATCACTATATTGCATTTCTGAATATATAGTATTGTATATCAAGCATATCTCAATAAAAAAATAAACGTTTAAATTTAGACTAGGTCACCTTTCTTGTTAAAAGTGTTGTTAAATTTTGATAAAGTAGGATCAAATCTGGTCACTGTGCTGCATACAATTTTTTGGAAAATTTTCTGAAATTTTAAATTTTATTTGAAAATACATTTAATATGAGATTATTCATAATAAAGTTCTGATCATTTTTGTAAGTAATATGAAAAACTTGGTCACTTGTTTTATTGTTTATAACATTAAAATAGTCTATGTGAATTATTTGGCATTAAATTTCCTCTCATTCTCTTTTATTGCATTTTATCTTTGAAAATAATGTATGTTTACCATAAAATATTGATTTTACAGATTTTGTGAGTGGCCTTAAATTTTCATGATTATATGCCTATTACCTAAGTTTGAGGGCCACATTCACATAAGAGATGAAGGAGTCAAAAGTCTCCAACAAATAATCTTGTCCTCTACCAAACCATGTATTCCTCACAAGAAGTAACAGTTTTAATTACATCTGAAATAAATCATAAAATTGGCTTCCCTGATGGCTCAGTGGTAAACATTCTGCCTGCAATGTAGGAGCCACAGGTTTGATTCCTGGGACAGGAAAATTCCCTGGAGGAGGGCATGGCTACCCACTCTAGTAGTTCTGCCTAGAGAATCACATGGACAGAGGAGCCTGGCAGGCTACAGTCCATAGGGTCCCAAAGAGTAGGACATGACTGAAGTGACTTAGCACGCATGCACGCATGCAAACCATAAAATAACAATGATATACTGTTATTTTTGGACAAACACACAATTATAATATTCTACCAATGCCAGGAACTTTGAGATTTTCTTTCAATTTTACCACCAGAATAAGAGTTAACATATTTGATCTTGATTTTCTCTGAAGAACTGCAGTCAGTCATTTGGTTCATTTAAGGGTATATTTTAATACTGGATTAATGCCATACATTCTGATATTTTTTTGTTCCTTACATTCTGATATAACATTTTAATAAAATTACAGTAAATAAAATTCTCCCTCACTGAATATGGGAACCATAAATTCACCAATAACTGTTTTAACAAAAGAATTTTTGTTTTGTCAACAATAAATGATATTGTTAATAAGAAATTGCCAAAAGCCTAGACATATAGTAATTTAAAAACTGAAAATTATCAAATACTAATATAATAAGCATACATACAATTTCCAAGCAACACAAGTATTGTTGTAAGAATTTGACTTTTAAAGTTGGTAGAAACAGAGTTCATAATTCAAGCAGTATGTAAGGTATGGAGGAGGGCATGACAACCCACTCCAGTATTCTTGCCTGGAGAATCCCCATGGACAGAGAAACCTGGCAGGCTATAGTCCATGGGGTCGCAAAGAGTCGGACATGACTGAGCGACTAAGTGCAGCACAAGGTATCATTAAGGGCTTTCCAGATAGCTCAGTGATAAAGAATCCACCTGCCAATGCATGAAACACTGATTTAATCCCTGGGACAGGAAGATTCCCTGGTGAAGGAAATGGCAACCCACTCTAGTATTCTTGCCTGGGAAATCCCATGGTCAGGGGAGCCTGGCTGGCTACAGTCTATGGGGTCGCAGAAGAGTGGGACACAAGTTAGCAGCTAAACAACAACAGTAAGGTACAATTATCCATCTTCTCCCTCAACATGTAAATATATAGAAAGATATTTTCTATTTGGGACCTTGAATAAAACTTAAGCATTTTATTGTCTTTTTGTTCCAAATGTATTTTGTTGTTATTGTTGTTGTTAAATCTAAAGATGTTCAAATGAACATTTGCTGTGCAGTTTTAATTAATCATGATGCTTTAGGTGAAGATAAATTTTCTTCTTGAATCAACATTTCACTTTTGGAAATTAACAGATAGGAAGAAATTATAAGTTTAAAAGTCTATTACTTATAAATTTTAAGAAACTGAAAGAACTATACATTTCAATAAGGATAAAGCTTATTGGCAAAATTAATAAAATTGACACAATCAGCATTAGCTTTGTAGAGATGAAACAGCATTTCAAGGAAAACTGATTTACCTTCATTATTTGTTCTATTTTATCTGCTGATGCTTATACATTTATAGTAATATAAATATGCAAAATTTCTCCTCAAAACAGTTCACATTTAAGAAAACTACATAACTTCTCTTAAGACTGGATATGGCTAATTGCAATGAATTTACACCAAAACAATAACTTACTTGAAGTCCCCAGAAGCTTGGAAGGGATTTTTAACTTTCACAGTAACTTCTTTCCATTTATAACATGGGGATTTGCATTTTATAGTTGCCTAAGGTAAAAAAGAAATAAAACATACTATATGATAATAACAAAAAAGAATATCCTCAACTATAAAATATAGGCTTAAAGTATCTAAAAACCTCTCCATTTAAACATTTCAGAGATATTAATTTATATAAACATTATACTGCCAAAATCTGAGTGGGAAAAAATAAAAATAGATTTTACCTCATCATTGATCCATAGTACTATGCTAACAACTGAATGATTTGTCACAATACTGTCTCCTAAATTTACTTCCTTAAAATTCCTTTTGTTCATGACTGAGCATGATTTTACATTTTCAAATTAATCCATCATACACACACACACACACACACACACACACACACACACACACTGAATACACATGACATAAAGAAGAGGCAGGTGTGTGTGTATATGGGCACACTGGTGTGTGAGTGCAAGAATATCTGTGATACTTGTGTTGGAACATGTGTGACTGTGGCATGCCTGTGTTTCTAATGTAATGGCTGTACTGATATATTTTTACTGTAATAAAAGCACAAATATAAAACTTAAACTCAAATTACTCAAGACTTCCATGAAAGAAAAGATTTTAGGAATTCCACACTTCTAGACTAATCAGGATCTTACCTTATTTCTCCATTATTATCCAATTATTTCCTGATGTCTAAGACCATGAGTGGCCAAATGGAGAAGTAAACAGAGATCACATAAGGCCCAAGTGTCAGCTTTTCTGCCCCAGAGCCATGATAATGAGAGGCTAACACCATCCATCCACGTCTCTTAAACACACGTGGCAAAGCAATGTTTTTTTCAGAAAATTTGTGTGAGAGGGTTGGGAAATGTAAGAATTCAGGAGGAAATCAGAAGATCACAATAGTATCTCAGTGACAATCAAACACGTGCTTTCTGTTCCACGTGTCCTTATTGAATAAGCCATTCTGTCCAGATGAGCGTCTTAATGCTCTCCTCACACAGAGTGGCCTTCTAGAGTCATTCTCTTTAACTCCCACTCAAGCTACTGCACGCCTATGATTTTTCATAATCCATATGAAAATCCAGCAACATAAATTTACTTCTTTGCCATACAGCCAAGGTAGAAAATAATACGTAGACAAACTAATGGCTACACAAAGTCAATCATAACAATATCACACCTATTTTACAGAGATTTAAAAATCCTTCTCCCCCATCCTTTGAGGTAGTAACACTTCAGAACTCTGACTGGAACATCATCACCTCTCACTAAATGCCAGTCTTAGCATTACCTTTGTAATGGATTTGCTCCAGAGCACCCTAAAGATAAATTAATAAATCTTCCTATCAGAAACAGAAACATTTTCTTTGCTAGGTAAATCACCAAATCTTAATTCAAACAAAAAACAGACATAGACCCAGGGAGTGCTTTAACTTAAATCACAAGTCTCCATGGCAGAAGGTCATATAAATTGCTATACACATAGTGAATGACTCCTTGATATAAAGCACAAATATAATCCTAAAAAGACAACCTTAAAACAGTACTCAATGCAAGTCTTTTCAAAATGCAGATGGCCAACAGGCACATGAGAAGATGCTAATCATAAGAGAAACGCATATCAAAACCACAATGAGATATCTAGCATCTGTCAGAATGGCCATTATCAAAAAGAATACAAATAACAAATGCTGGCGAGGATGTGGAGTAAAGGAGCCCTTTTACGGTTAGTGGGAAGGTAAATCACCACAGTGGAAAGCAGTATGGAGGTTTCTCAAAAGACCAAAAATAGAACTACCATATGATCCAGCTATTCCACTCTGGGTATATATCCAAAGAAAATAAAGATACTAATTTGAATAAATACATGCACCCCAACATTCATAGCAGCATTATTTACAATTGCCAAGATATGGAAGCAACCTAAGTGTCCATCAACAGATGAATGGATAATGAAGATGTGGGGTGTATGTCTGTGTGTGTGTATATGTGTGTGTGTATATAATACATATATATTATATTTATTGATTTATATGTGCGTCAGTGTACGTGTGCTCAGTTGCTTAGTCGTGTCCAAGTCTTTGCGACTCCATGGACTGTAGCACACCAGGTTCCTCTGTCCATGGGATTTTCCAAGCAAAAATACTGGAGTGACTGGCCACTTCCTTCTCCAGAGAATTTTCCCTGGCTGGCCACTTCCTTCTCCAGAGAATTTTCCCAACTCAGAGATCGAACCCATGTCTCTTGTGTCTCCTGCATTGGCAGGTAGATTCTTTATTACTAGCACCACCTGTGAAGCCATATATATACATATATACACACACACACACACACACACACACACACACACACACACACACACATATATATATTTTGCCATTTGCAGCAACATGGATGTACTTGGGCTTTGCAGGTGGTGCTAGTGGTAATGAACCCAATTGCCAGTGCAGAAGATACAAAAGATGCAGGTTTGATCCTTGGGTAGGGAAGATCCCCTGGAGGAGGGCATGGCAACCGCTTCAATATTCTTGTCTAGAGAATCCCATGGAAAGAGGACCTGGCAGGCTACGGTCCATATGGTTTTAAAGAGTTGGACACAACTGAAGCAACTTAGCAGCGGCAGGATGTATTATGGTAAAGCTTTATGGGCATTATGCTAAGTGAAATAAGTCAGAAAGAGACAAATACTGCATGATATCACTTATATGTGAGATCTAAAAAATGCAACTAATTAGTGAATATAATAAAAAAAGGAAACAGCCTCACAGATACAGAGAACAAATTAAGGGTTACCAGTGATGAGAGTGGGGAGGGGCAATGTAGGGGTGGGAGGTACAAACTCTTGGGTGTAAGATAGGTCCAGGGATGCATTGCACAAAAAAGGGAATATAATCAACATTTTGTAATAACTGTAAATTGAAAGTAATGTTTAAACATTACATACAAAATTAATAAACAAAACCAAAATTTTAAAAGTACAAGTCCTTTCAACTTCTATTATAAAATTGAGATTTATTTCCAAAGAAAGAGTATCAAAGCAAAAATATCAGAGATACAGAAACCAAAAACTGCAAATGTTAAGTAAGTACACATCTGTGTCTGCATATGCACATGATCTCAAAGAACAAGAGCCGCCAGGAGATAAAACTTGGAAGAACTGCTGTACTTGGAACACTCCATGGCTTGAGAAGAGAAGCAAAAAATATATCATAAATGAGGTAAAATTTACTTACGATGGCTTTAAAATTGAGGACTTCACCCTTGAGAGCAAAAGTCATCGTAGTACCTCCTATTCCATTCTTAGGTCTTGAAATTAATAGCAGTGAAGCTTCAGCAGGATGGAGGAAGCGACTGGTAAATTTCAGAGTGATAGTAATTTGGTTTCTATTTAACAAAAGATAAGAAAAAACTACTGTAATAAAAAAAGACAACAAGCATCTATTCAGTGAAGATCATATACCAAGTACACATACCCTGCAAAATACTTACTTCTACAATAAAATTAAAGATTGTTGAAGATTTTAGAAAGCCTATAATCTAGTTATTGCTGTCAGTCAAAACATATTGATCCAGTCTGTAAAACCTAAAGTTAACTTCCAAATGCATATATTATCTACCGAGTATTTGATTTTCTAAGAGTTAGCCATTGGAAATCATGTATGCATGCATTTTTTATGTGAATTTTATAGGACATTCTGGGCTACTGGTTAGGCACATTCTTAGTTACATCAATGACTTTTGATTACATGGAGGAAAAAATGAGAAAGACAAATTCAAAAAAAAATACTTCAAACTGTGGTTGAAAATAAAATTCAAATCTCAAATCAAAATAACAGCATAATGTGTACCTGTGGTGGGTTCATTTTGATATTTTGCAAAACTAATACAATTTTGTAAAGTTTAAAAATAAAATAAACTTAAAAACAAAAACAAAATAATAGCATATAAGTACCATGACTTTTATTTGAAAGACAAAATTAAAGGAAAGAATAAAGAAAACATGTATCTCCTTTAATCTTCAACTTTCTAGTTTCAGATCAGATCAGATCAGATCAGTCACTCAGTCGTGTCTGACTCTTTGCGACCCTATGAATCACAGCACGCCAGGCCTCCCTGTCCATCACCAACTCCCGGAGTTCACTGAGACTCACGTCCATCGAGTCAGTGATGCCATCCAGCCATCTCATCCTCTGTCGTCCCCTTCTCCTCCTGCCCCCAATCCCTCCCAGCATCAGAATCTTTTCCAATGAGTCAACTCTTCGCATGAGGTGGCCAAAGTACTGGAGTTTCAGCTTTAGCATCATTCCTTCCAAAGAAATCCCAGGGCTGATCTCCTTCACAATGGACTGGTTGGATCTCCTTGCAGTCCGAGGGACTCTCAACAGTCTTCTCCAACACCACAGTTCAAAAGCATCAATTCTTTGGCGCTCAGCCTTCTTCACAGTCCAACTCTCACATCCATACATGACCACAGGAAAAACCATAGCCTTGACTAGATGGACCTTTGTTGGCAAAGGAATGTCTCTGCTTTTGAATATGCTATCTAGGTTGGTCATAACTTTCCTTCCAAGGAGTAAGCGTCTTTTAATTTCATGGCTACAGTCACCATCTGCAGTGATTTTGGAGCCCCCAAAAATAAAGTCTGACACTGTTTCCACTGTTTCCCCATCTATTTCCCATGAAGTGGTGGGACCGGATGCCATGATCTTCGTTTTCTAAATGTTGAGCTTTAAGCCAACTTTTTCACTCTCCACTTTCACTTTCATCAAGAGGCTTTTGAGTTCCTCTTCACTTTCTGTCATAAGGGTGGTGTCATCTGCATATCTGAGATTATTGATATTTCTCCATGCAGTCTTGATTCCAGCTTGTGTTTCTTCCAGTCCAGCGTTTCTCATGATGTACTGTGCATATAAGTTAAATAAGCAGGGTGACAATATACAGCCTTGACGAACTCCTTTTCCTATTTGGAACCAGTCTGTTGTTCCATGTCCAGTTCTAACTGTTGCTTCCTGACCTGCATACAAATTTCAAAAGAGGCAGGTCAGGTGGTCTGGTATTCCCATCTCTTGAAGAATTGTCCACAGTTTATTGTGATCCACACAGTCAAAGGCTTTGGCATAGTCAATAAAGCAGAAATAGATGTTTTTCTGGAACTCTCTTGCTTTTTCCATGATCCAGCGGATGTTGGCAATTTGATCTCTGGTTCCTCTGCCTTTTCTAAAACCAGCTTAAACCACAGTAAAACAGTTAAAGAATCTATGGATTTGGAAACTTTATTTCCCAGTTTTTAGGGAATGACTAAGCCATGGCACCCTGGCAATCTTGCATAACTGCACAGGCCACACATATGCAAAGTTTAACTGCAGTGGCTATAAGTGTTGCCAGAAAGTTCTGTGATCCTCCCATAACATGAGAGCATGGAGTTTCAGGAAAAACTGCGACAAGAACATTTCTCATTTGCCTCTCTATCTTCGCTGAGAGGCTGTCAGCAGACAGTTTCCCATTGACTCTGCGTAGCCCCCTCCAGCATAGAGTTACAGGCTAGAAAACTGCTTAACTGCAGCATGAAACAAACTGACTGTCAGCAACTGGTGTCCTCCCATGCATGGTGCAGTCTTCTGGTCCCTTTTGTTTTGGCATCACTCAGCATAAGGGGCATGGAGATCTGCCTCTCTGGTAACTTTTGCTTTCACTGTTTAAGTAAGTAATGAGATCTCCGAATGAAAAATGGGCTCAATGTTTCTTTACTGGCTGAATCTTTCTGCCTTACCTTTCCACAGCTGTAGGTGGTAAACCTTGGAGACTTTTATCTTTGCTTTTCCTCTGACTTTTAGCATAGTTAGCACTATACATCATATCACAGTTATTCTTTGCACAAACTATCACCTGTCATTTTCCCTTAGGATACACACAGTTGGCAACAGAAATGGCAATAGCTTCTCTCAGCATTAAACTATGGCTTAACTTCCCCAGAATCTTTGAAGAATCTCTTTTGAATAGGCGAGCTTAGGGTGCAGCATAGAGTAAAGTGAATGGAGGACTTTTAAAATCAATTGAAATATTCTCAAAATTGATTTTTAGGGAAAATTACAACTCAGAACTAGCAGGAATGGGAGAATTTTATTCAGATATAATATCACTAATCTCAACTACTGCAAAAGGACATTTTCATGACTATTATAAAAAACTCATGTACTTAAATTTAACTGAAAAGAGAATATTTGACCTTGACATCTTTTTCTGGGTGTTTTTCAAACTCTGTGTTAGGATGCCTGTGATTTAGGATTTTTGTAGATATTCACAAATTCATTAGTAGATAAAGCCATACGTTCAAATAAAATTTATAATGTTTCAGACTTTGTTTTAGGTTTGGGGGATAATTAGAAAAAAAAAAACAAAAAAACACACTATTCCTGAACTCCTGGATCTTTCATTTTATATGACATGGCAGACATTAATTATGTCATAATAAAATAAATGTGAAAACAAAGTATGTATGTGCTATGAAGTGATATAAGGGCATGTAATAGAGAGTGTGATACAGTCTGAAGGGTCAGAGGAAGTGATATGTTAGGTAGGATATGGAGGATGAGAGTGAGTTAGGTAGGATTTGCATGGGATGAAAGAAGGCATCCAAGCACTCTAGTATGAGGACTTCTGACGATTTTAAATAATCTATCAAAGGCCAATGGTGTTGAAGCTTAGAGAGCAAAGGTGTTAGTGACACAAGATGTGGTTAAGAGCCAGCCATGAAAGGCCATGTGGGCTATGTTGAGATATTTGGTCTATATCACAATGGTGATGGGAAGCTACTAGAATATTTTAAGCCAAAGAGTTGGAGAAGGCAATGGCACCCCACTCCAGTACACTTGCCTGGAAAATCCCATGGACAGAGGAGCCTGGTAGGCTACAGTCCATGGGGTTGCGAAGAGTCGGACATGACTGAATGACTTCGCTTTCACTTTTAACTTCCATGTGTTGGAGAAAGAAAAGGCAACTCACTCCAGTATTCTTGCCTGGAGAATCCCAGGGATGGGGGAGCCTGGCGGGCTGCCATCTATGGGGTTGCACAGAGCCGGACATGACTGAAGTGACTTAGCAGCAGCAGCAGCAGCAAGCCAAAGAGTAACATGACCAAATTTACATTAAAAACATTATTGCTAGTCTCATATAAAGGATGGACTGCAGAGAATCCTTTTAGGAATAGATTGTAGCAGGCCAGGTTAAAGGTGATCATTTCAGTTCAGTTGCTCAGTTGTGTCTGATTCTTTGCAACCCCATGAACTGCAGCACACCAGGCCTCCCTGTCCATCACCAACTCCTGGAGTTTACGCAAACTCATGTCCATTGAATTGGTGATGCCATCCAACCATCTCATCCTCTGTCATGCCCTTCTCCTCCTGCCCTCAATTGTTCCCAGCATCAGCATTTTTTCAAATGGGTCAGCTCTTCGCATCAGGTGACCAAAGTACTGGAGTTTCAGCTTGAACATTGGTCCTTCCAATGAACACCCAGGAAAGATCTCCTTTAGGATAGACTGGTGGGATCTCCTTGCAGTCCAAGGGACTCTCAAGAGTATTCTCCAACACCATAGTTCAAAAGCATCAATTCTTCGGCACTCAGCTTTCTTTATAGTCCAACTCTCACATCCATACATGACTACTGGAAAAACCATAGCCTTGACTCGATGGATCTTTGCTGGCAAAGTAATGTCTCTGCTTTTTAATATGCTGTCTAGGTTGGTCATACCTTTCCTTCCAAGGAGTAAGCATCTTTTAATTTCATGGCCACAATCACCATCTGCAGTGATTTTGGAGCCCCCCAAAATAAAGTTTCCACTGTTTCCCCATCTATTTCCCATGAAGTGATGGGACCGATGCCATGATTTGAGTTTTCTGAATGTGGAGCTTTAAGCCAACTTTTTCACTCTCCTCTTTCACTTTCATCAAGAAGCTCTTTAGTTCTTCTTTGCTTTCTGCCATAAGAGTGGTGTCATCTGCATATCTGAAGCTATTGATATTTCTCCCAGCAATCCCACTTATTCTTCTTCCAGCCCAGCGTTTCTCATTATATACTCTGCATAAAAGTTAAATAAGCACAGTGACAATATACAGCAGTGACATAATCCTTTTCCTATTCGGAACCAGTCTGTTGTTCCATGTCCAGTTCTAACTGTTGCTTCCTGACCTGCATAGAGGTTTCTCAAGAGGCAGGTCAGGTGGTCTGGTATTCCCATCTCTTGAAGAATTGTCCACAGTTTATTGTGATCCACATAGTCAAAGGCTTTGGCATAGTCAATAAAGCAGAAATAGATGCTCTTTCTGGAACTCTCTTGCTTTTTTGATGATCCAGCAGATGTTGGCAATTTGGTCTCTGGTTCCTCTGCCTTTTCTAAACCCAGCTTGAACATCAGGAAGTTCACGGTTCATGTACTGCTGAAGCCTGGATTGGAGAATTTTGAGCATTACTTTACTAGCATATGAGATGAGTGCAATTGTGCAGTAGTTTGTGCATTCTTTGGCATTGCCTTTCTTAGGGATTGGCATGAAAACTGACCTTTTCCAGTCCTGTGGCCACTGCTGAGTTTTCCAAATTTGCTGACATATTGAGTGCAGCACTTTCACAGCATCATCTTTTAGGATTTGAAATAGCTCAACTGGATCTCCATCAGCTCCACTAGCTTTGTTCGTAGTGATGCTTCCAAGGCCCACTTGACTTTACATTCCAGGATGTCTGGCTCTAGGTGAGTGATCACACCATCGTGATTATCTGGGTCATGAAGATCTGTTTTGTACAGTTCTTCTGTGTATTCTTGTCACCTGTTATTAATATCTTCTGCTTCTGTTAGGTCCATACCATTTCTGTCCTTTATTGAGCCCATCTTTGCATGAAATGTTCCCTTGGTATCTCTAGTTTTCTTGAAGAGACCTCTAGTCTTTCCCATTCTATTGTTTTCCTCTCTTTGCATTGATGACTGAGGAAGGCTTTCTTATCTCTCCTTGTTATTCTTTGGAACTCTGCATTCAAATGGGTATATCTTTCCTTTTCTCCCTTGCTTTTTGCTTCTATTCCTTTCATAGCTATTTGTAAGGCCTCCTCAGACAGCCATTTTGCTTTTTTACATTTCTTTATCTTGGGGATGGTCTTGATCCCTGTCTCCTCTAAAATGTCATGAACCTCTGTCCATAGTTCATCAGGCACTCTATCTATCAGATCCAGTCCCTTAAATCTATTTCTCACTTCCACTGTATAATCATAAAGGATTTGATTTAGGTCATACCTGAATGGTCTAGTGGTTTTCCCTACTTTCTTCAATTTAAGTCTGAATTTGGCAATAAGGAGTTCATGATCTGAGCCATAGTCAGCTCCGGATCTTGTTTTTGCTTACTGTATAGACCTTCTCCATCTTTGACTGCAAAGAATACAATCAATCTGATTTCAGTGTTGGCCATCTGGTGATGTCCATGTATAGAGTCTTCTCTTGTGTTGTTGGAAGAGGGTGTTTGCTGTGACCAGTGTGTTCATGCTCTTGGCAAAACTCTATTAGCCTTTGCCCTGCTGCATTCTGTACTCCAAGGCCAAATTTGCCTGTTATTCCAGGTGTTTCTTGACTTCCTACTTTTGCATTCCAGTCCCCTCTAATGAAAAGGACATCTTTTTTGGGTGTTAGTTCTAAAAGGCCTGGTAGGTCGTCATAGAACCATTCAACTGTTCAACTTTTTAAAGGTACATTAGATTAGCTTGAAAGATGTAGATAAAGGAAAGGATGCCAAATTTAAGATATACTGTGTAAAATCAGTAAGCCTAGGTAATGGATTGGCTCTCTGTGGAAGATGATGAAAAAAGGAGTTCAAGAATGACCATAACCTATGGGACTTCCATGGTGGTCCAGTGGATAAGAATCTGCATTGCAATGCAGGGAATGCAGGCTCAATTCCTGGTCAGGGAACTAAGACTGTACATGTCATGGAGCAACTGTCTGCATGCTGCAACTACTAAGCCCATGTGCCCTAGAGCCTGTGCTCCTCAATAAAAGAGGCCACCACAATGAGAAGCCTGTGCACCACAACTTAGAGAGTAGCTCCTGCTCGCTGCAAGAGAAAGCTGTAGAGAAAGCTCAGGCACCACAACAAAGACCCAGCACAGTCAAAAATAAATAAATAAAAAGAATGATCATAATCTAAATACCATGCACTTAGTAAATAAATTTATGGAACTATACTTAACTTTTATGAAGCATTTACAAATATAGTATCCTTTTTGTGAAGCCCATGGCTGGTTGTAGAACCATCAAGATTTTGAGCTTGTCTTGAGTATAGATATTCCTTTTATAAAGTTTGTAGACATATTTAAGCATGTAAATGACCAGGGCCTTCCTAAGTGTGTTAGAAAGTTCAGAATCAAGTTGGTTGTTGATTTCAGGTATATGTCTTAGGTCTCCAGACATGTGTATCATAATTATGGACTTTATCTTAATTGTCTTACCATTTATTTTATTTTTCTTCCAATTGCCTCCCCCTCATTTAAAAAAAAAAGTCTCCTTGATATTACATGTACCTCATCAACTACTTCAACTTGGCTTTTGGAAGAGATGGGGAATAAATATATGACACATCAATGTCAGTGCCCAGATGGCTCAATGAGAATAATGAGGAAAAAAGAAACAGAATGGTTTTCTAAAAGTATACTTTCACTTTTATGATAGTCACTGTATGATTATAGCTAAATAAAGTCATCAAGTTAGATGCAGAAATGTTTGCTTATATGCTGGTATAGCCATTTAATCTTTTCTATATAAATTATATCTCAGGGAATTTAAATCCACAACTGGCAGAAAAAACTATTATTAATCATGATTTAGACAGATTCTAAATAGGATGTGGTACAACATAGATAATTATGTAATATATGATAATGATAAACCTACAGATTTTTTAAATAAAATATTTTCTGTACCCTCTGTATAAAAACCGAAGCTTTGAAATTAGTCTAGCTAAAAAGTTATTTTAAAAAACACCTAAAAATGGCATTGAAACCTACAAACTGAAATGCACCTGCAGAAGTGAATATCTGGTTTTCATATACATTGTGAATGAAGCATTACATTTTCTGTTTCATTTTCCCCCATTTTCCTCTCATTTTATACACACATGATAAATAAAACAACTATCAAATTATATCCTTATTATGCATTTGCTTGTGTGACACTCTGCCAGATTATAAACTTTTGTGAGTAGTTTTGATATATTTTCATCTATGAATCATAGTACTTCAAATTTAGAGGAGGGATGCAAATACTTACTGTCTGCTTCCTACAAGTCCCAGTTACAGTACTAGGTGTTGCCCCTATATAACTACATTTATTACTGAACACTATAGGCAAATATTCTGATCTCCATTTTCCAAATAAGAAAAATCAAGCTTGATATAAAATCTGTATGTGTCACTATTTAAGCCCAGTATTTAATTGTTAAATGACATGATAAAAGGGTTCTAGGCCACACTGACATCTGAAACTCAGATTCACTCTCTTTCTCTAAGATAAACCTCATTAAGATTAAAATAAAGTTTTTTTTAAGCTACTAGTTGAAGGAAACCATTGATGAGAATCAGCATAGAGGCTAATAAAAGAAACAAAGCTGCCTATAGACTCATGGAGAAGCCATTTCCAGAAATACCTATGTAAATGGAGGGCAAAATGAGTTTCAGACAACCTTACTCTTCCAAAGGTCAGTGTATGATATCAGGCAACCAGACATAAAAGCAAAATTGCTTTTACCCTAAAATGAAGTTGGCCAATTGACAAACGTGTCCATATACAGAATCACAATTTACTTTTCTATTGCCATATTATTACATATAAATGAATAAACAAGTATCACAAGTCATTATAATAAATCCTTCAACATGAAACACGAGACCAAGATAAAAAAACATACCAAATGATTTCAACGAAAATAAAAATAATATAGGTAATAGATGAGAACATAAAAGTCAGAATGTAAAAGTCAGAGACATTTATGAAGATATTGTAACTCCAATTTAACAGTGGGATGCTATGAAATAGATACCCAATGAAAAACAAAGTATTCTTACATATATATATATATATATATATATATATATATATATATATGGAATTATCTATCTACCTACCTACCTATTTGTCTATCTCCTAAAGGAAACAGTTAGAAATGAAGGCATGTTGATCAAGAGAGAAAAAACAGTGAGCTGAAAAATGAGTGATGAGATAGGATACATAGAGAATCCAGTCAACAGCATCCAAGAACCAAAGGCTGGAAAATGAGAACAGAGAAAATGGAGAAGAGAAAATGATGAAAAGTAATTTAAGTGAATTTTCCAAAGCTTATTAAAAAAAAAACAACCTCATAATTAAAGGACTCACTGTGCTCCCAGTCAGTGAATAAAAGATCCTTTTTGATTCATTCTGGAACAATATCAGAACACAATGGAAGATCCTAAAAATGTCCAGGGGTGTAGGAAAGCAGAATTATAGTAGAAATTACAGTATCACAAAAACTGAATACTATGAGGCAAGTGGAACAATTATCTCAACCTATAAGGAAAAACTCTTTCATCTTAGAAAAATACATGATGCAAAATTTAAATCAAGTGTAAGGATAGTCAAAAAACATGCTTAAAAATCAAAAATTTGGCAAATTTACCTCTCCTATACTTTTTATTAGACGGTTTCATAAAGGAAGTTTTTTTTTAGTAAAGAAGTGAGTACACTAAGAAAGAGAAATATAGTTTCTATCCAAAGAGAAATATAGAGTGTCCAATACTGACAGCTTTTCAGTAGGTCTGGAAAGCAATCAGTCCAAATAAGAACAAAAGGTAACATGCTCTAGAATGTGATACACTTGAAGGAAAGGTTTTACATATTTCTTTAGAATTTATTAATTTTTCTCAACTTAAAAGGGAGTCAAAGATACTTTGTATCTACTAATGGTATACAAGGGAAATATTTACAAAACACATTTTTAGTCTTGGAACAGTAATGAATAAAAGATAAAAATAGTGATGTTTAGTGGGAGGGTGATACATCTAGAGGGGTAAGTAAGCAACATCATCAAATATTTTGTCAATATTATGCCATATGTCAAGACACTATTTCTGAGATTGATAAAACAAAAATATTGGCAGGATATACAGATTATTTATATTTACGGAGGTAACCATTGGAAGAATTAAAATTAGACACAGCTGAAAGAGTTAAAAGTAGGCACTCAAGAAGTGCATCTCTAGAGATGGGAATATCAGGCGAGAAGGACTTCTTTGCATGTTAAACTTCCCTGCATAGTTGAATTGTTAAAGCAGGTGCAAGTTAAATTTTGATTTAAAAAGATAAAGAAATTGACAACAAGAATATATGTACCTGTCAAATATGGTCAAAATATTGATGCAATTATATGTTATGGATCTGTAGGATTTCTTACAAACAGTTAAAGCTGTATTTTCTTTGAATGCCAAGGGCTTTGTATGAATATGATATACACAAACACACACACACGGTATGTACAGGTGTCAGTTAAAAAGAGTCTTAACTCTGGGTTTAGATTGGCTGGTTTTGAATCTCTATTTCACAATTTAAGAACAGGGAAAATTGGGTAAGTAATTTAATGTCTTTATGCCCAATGTCTTCTTTTGTAAAAGGAGGACACTAATATGGTTGCCAGGATGATTAGATATGAAAAGGTACTCAAAGTGTATATTTTATAGGTTTTGTACATAGCAAATATTTAACAGATATTAAGTACTTTAACATTTGCATTTATAATGCATTTATTTTGTAAATATTTAATTATGCATATACTATTCATATAAAAATACTAGAAAGAAATCAACTAATAAATACGTTTATCAGATGGAATTCTAGGTAATTTTTGTGTTTTTTTAAATACTTTTCTGTAACAAATTTTCAGCAATGGAGGCATACAGATTTCATATTTATATTCATATTTATATGAAAACTATAAATGCTAATTAAACTAACAAGACATATGGTCTTGGGAATTCCATAGCAGTTCAGTGGTGATTTCACTGTTTTGACCTAAGTTTGATCCCTCGTCAGGGAATGAGGATACTGTAAGCTGTATAGCAAAGCCAAAAAAAATGGTCTTAACCTAAAACATCATAGGTCTACTGTGGTTGTTTGAAAGAATTTTCACATAATGAGAGCTTTGAAACATTGGAACAGGCTATTAGGTTTATGAAAGAACAAAGGGTGCGGTAGGGTGGGGACCTTAATTCTTTTCACTTATTATTCACTTATTTGAAGAAGGGAGTGATAACCCACTCCATTATTCTTGCCTGGAGAATCCCATGGACAGAGGAGCCTGGTGGGCTACAGTCAATGGGGTTGCAAGAGTCGGACACGACTTAGCGACCAAACCACCACCACTGCTCACTTATTAGCATCCTATTTGCAGGGCAGAGAATAGATCTCAATGATCAAAGTATTGAGGGAAGACAAATGGTACTTGGATAATGTCCAAAAGAACTACTATTACTAACATTGTGTTTTATAACAGATATATAAGAAGTATAATTTGGAAGATGAGTGGGATGTTTTTACAAGCAGCTTTATTCTGGGATTTGATTTATAATATAGATACAGGTAAGTGGAGAAATGTTTTTCTCATATTTAATTCAAATTGGATGTAGTCCCAATGATGAATAGTCATATTTTATAAATTATATACTCCTTTAGCATGGAGCAGCAACTCAAGAAAACTAACAGGGGCTGATGACATCAGCCAAGGGCAGTATAGCAACTGGATTTCTTTGCATTTTAATACAGTTAAAACTGGCTCCCCGTTCCAATTATTTCTGTGTTTAACACACTAGAATAAAGACTATAATGTGAAAAATAATTCAAGTTAATATATAGTTCAAAAACCAAAAAGATAACCAAAAGGATAATTAGTAGTTATAATCTGTTGCTTTGCACAAGGAAAAAAATAATTGAATATAAAGGCAATGACTAAAATTCAGGACTGGTTAAAGTCCATTAGCGGTTATTATATTTGTCAACCCCTGTGATACTGATACAGCTATTCTCACATCATCCTAGTATTATATTAATATAATAAGAGTATCTGCCATCATTAACACTTATCGGCATATGAATTAGGATTTGTTGATCCAAGAGGAGTCATATATTATGCTCATTTAATTTCTTAAGACTATTCTCTGAGTTTCATTTGTTCCTTATTTTGGGGAATGGACTAGTAGTAGAAACATTAAACAAGTATCATGTGAATAGAATCAAGTAAAAATGAGACTTTTCAGACTTTCACCACAATGTGGGAGAGTGTATGCATGTCTGCATACAACAAACATTGATATACAATGATTATAAAGGGAGAGAAAAAAATGACAACACTGGGGGTATCTTTGAGGTAAAATTACTAGCTTTTACTTTTATTTTTCTTCATATTTTCATAGTTTCTAAATTTTTTACAATGAGCAGATAGTGCTTCTATAATTAGAAACAACTATATATTTAGCACACACTGGTTCCAATTTCCTATAGGAAACAGAATTGTAGTACATAAAGAACTTTAAAGAGTTATTTTCTATGGACCATATGCATACAAAATAAACTAAAATAAACACATACATATAAAGCAGCTCCTTTATATTGTTAGAATTGTTTTCATAAAATTGTTGAGAAATCTCACTAACATATAAATAATTTGTCTATATCAGCAATGGTGATCTTTTCATTACATACACGTAGCTATTAAAAATAAATCCAGACCATTCTTTTGTAATTATAATGCACATTAAATCTCTAGTGTTGATGTATTCAATGAAGCAAAATTAAAATAAAAAAACAACACACTTACTTTGCAGAAATTGTCACAGTGTTCCCTGCTTGGGAGAGGGAAAAGTCAC
This sequence comes from Bos indicus, assembly GCF_029378745.1. Taxonomy (NCBI): domain Eukaryota; kingdom Metazoa; phylum Chordata; class Mammalia; order Artiodactyla; family Bovidae; genus Bos; species Bos indicus. The sequence goes on from NC_091789.1 coordinate 114,990,968, forward strand.
TGGCATCTCTTCCGACAATTGTAGCACTGTAAACTAAGCTTTTCACGCTTGGATTTTTCAGTTGAATCTATGTTGAAGAAGAGAGTATAAATGAGATCATGAATTTTAAAGATATAGAACTTAATATTTCTTATTTTTTTTCTAATTTTATTTTATTTTTAAACTTTATATAATTGTATTAGTTTTGTCAAATATCAAAATGAATCCGCCACAGGTATACATGTGTTCCCCATCCCGAACCCTCCTCCCTCCTCCCTCCCCATTTTTATCAAAGAGAATCATATATTTTTATCATGAAAATACTTACCCTAGTGTAGTAGCTGGAAGAAAGCAGTTTGTATTTAAAGACTCTGTGTGTGTGTGTGTGTGTGTGTGTGTGTGTGTCTTCTTTTCTTCAGAAGTAGGCAAAGAGAAGACACTATCAGACAAGGAAATGACAGATGTAAAAACACCTGATCATCAAAGATGTGAAATCCAAAGTTAGCAACTTGGATTTTAATCTCATTGCAAAGGGAAACCTTTAAAGAATTTTAAACAGATTCCAATTTACAAAAGGTTACTCTGGCTGCTCAGTGTGGAAAGTGTTATAAGGAGTAGAATCAGAAATCCAGGCTGAAAACAATGGTGGCCTCATCTAGAAGTGGTAGTAGAGTTAGGGGTTGGCTTCCCCTTCCTTCCTGATGTCAAGATACAGAGAATATTTGAGAATGAGCTACTTCATTTTTAGAGAGCATTTCATGAGAAATGTGAGTATATAAGTATTTATGCAGAATACAATGGGGATTTTAAAATATACACATTAGAAAGACACAAAGTTATAGAAAGTATAGACCCAGAGGAAAGAAAATATCTGAGAGAGGTGGATGTTTGGCCAAATTAGAGTACAGAAAGGGCAATGGCACTTAGGCAGGAACTATGTAAGGAACTATAGTCATAGTTCAGGAACATAGTCAGAGATAGAATATGGCAGACATCTGTTGAAAGATTAAATTAACTACTTTTATATTTCAATAAGAACTTTTGTAACCAGCAGGACAAACATGTTAAGTTTCTACCCTCAGTTTACCCCTAAATTTGGGGCTTTCATGTTGATAACCTGCTTACGGATCTCAGTAACAATGGAGGCAAGACTACTCTAGTGTCCTATTTTTGTATGTATGTATGTGTGCATTTAAAGTATTAACTAACAGATCTAGTGATTTTAAGTCACAGGGAGCTAATTTCCATTTTCTGGAAGGAAATGTTGAAAATAATAGTAGATTCACTATGAACTATTATTGGTTTATAGTCCTGGAACTTACATAATCATCCTTGAGATCTTAAGGTAGCTACTCATTCTTGTTATGTCACTCTGCTTATTTAGCTTCTATGCAGAGTACATCATGAGAAACACTGGGCTGGAGGAAGCACAAGCTGGAATCAAGATTGCCGGGAGAAATATCAATAACCTCAGATATGCAGATGACACCACCCTTATGGCAGAAAGTGAAGAACTACAGAGCCTCTTGATGAAAGTGAAAGAGGAGAGTGAAAAGTTGGCTTAAGACTCAACATTCAGAAAACTAAGATCATGGCATCTGGTCCCATTACTTCATGGCAAATAGATGGGGAAACAGTGGAAACAGTGGCTGACTTTATTATTTTTGGGCTCGAAAATCACTGCAGATGGTGACTGAAACCATGAAATTAAAAGACACTAGCTCCTTGGAAGAAAAGTTATGACCAACCTAGACAACATATTAAAAAGCAGAGACATTACTTTGTCAACAAATGTCCATCTAGTCAAAGCTTTAGTTTTTCCAGTAGTCATGTATGGATATATAGAAAGTATAGACCCAGAGGAAAGAAAATATCTGAGAGAGGTGGATGTTTGGCCAAATTAGAGTACAGAAAGGGCAATGGCACTTAGGCAGGAACTATAGTTGGATTATAAAGATGCTTTTGAACTGTGGTGTTGGAGAAGACTCTTGAGAGTCCCTTGTACTGCACGAGATCTAACCAGTCCATCCTAAAGGGAAACAGTTCTGAATATTTTGGAAGGACTGATGCTGAAGCTGAAACTCCAATATTTTCGCCACCTGATGGGAAGAACTGACTCATTTGAAAAGACCCTGATGCTGGGAAAGATTGATGGCGGGAGGAGAAGGGGACGACAGAGGATGAGATGGTTGGATGGCATCACCGGCTCAATGGACATGAGTTTGAGTAAGCTCTGGGAGTTTGTGATGGACAGGGAGGCCTGGTGTGCTGCAGTCCATGGGGTCGCAAAGAGTCGGACATGGCTGAGCGACTGAACTGAACTGATACAACAAATATATAATATAATAATCACATATATATATATATACCACATATATGACATACACACATATATATACATACAAACATGTATATATAAATACATTTATATAAAAATAAGTAAATAAATGATGCAAAAATATTGGGCCCATCTGTGGTCAGATTATTCCACCCAACTCAAGAATTTCATGTAGGGGTCATGTTAATGGTAGGGAGAAGAAAAAGCTGATCAAGGAAAGAAACCAAGCTTAGACTCTCAATTCTCCTTTTGCAATGATAGCTATTATTTAACTATTGTGTTTCTGTGTAAATTTTGTTTCAGAAAGGAAAAAAAAATAGTTCAATTACTTTTAAAAGTATCTCAGAAAATCACTGAACTTGACATTTTTTCACCGATCGTTGTATTGTTTCATGGTCCCAGTATTCTGTTTCTATTTGTGATATATAGCTACAAAATATACTTTTTCAATTATAGTAGCCATTTCTCGAGATTTTTCTTTATACTGGGAGGTCAAAAAAGTTGACAACAATGACATTTCACTACTTAGGTACTGCCATTTATAGTGTTGATGCATATGGGCGAACTACGCCATAGATTCTCAGCAATTTCCAGATCAGTGATTTTCTTGAATGAAATTTAGAATCAAAGCTTGTTGTAATTGATGTTCTATTTTGCATTTTTATTCAATTTTTATTGTTTCCTTCAAAAGATGTTCCTTACATTTCTGAAAAATAAAAGCTCTATGTACAATCTCATCTATAAGCTTAAAGTGAGAATATTATTCCCAATAAGGAGTTAAATATGAAAAGAAATTGTTTCCATTTTAATGATTTAATCTGATTTTTAACATCACAAATAGAATCTATGTTGACAAATTAGGTTTTTCAACATAATCAAATGATATAAAGAAATTCAAACATGTACAGAATTAGAAAACCATTGATAATACTCAAATGAATTAAATCACTGTTTAAATCTAATTCAGACCCCTCCTATTTTCTGCAGGCTTAAGCAAAGCATTTATAACTTTTTAGAAATTAAAGTCCACTCCACTGTAATTATAGCTCTAGGCCAGTTAGTACACAAGGCCCTTAAATATCATCACACTTAGTGAATTACTGTAGTGAATACTGTTGAAAAAGTTCTCTGAAGAGTTTCTTATTTCTTTTTCCAACAAAAACAGGAATAAATTTTTTAAAAAATAAGATCATATATCAATGTTTGCTAATAGAAAATCAGGAGGAATGGCTTTCCTTTTCCTAAATTGAGCTCTTTACACTGAGACAAGTATCTGAGTTTTTTCTGCTTTTTAACTGAATCCTTATTAACCATCACTCATACAGTCAGAGAGTACATTGTTATTTTCTCAAAAAGGATACATCTACAAATCACCAGGACATAACTTTTGAAGACCACATATGGACATGTTTTGCATTGAAAGTATAAAATGAACACACCCCACCCCCTACCTCCAAACTGGGAAGATCTCCTAGGGGACGAAATGGAAATCTATTCCAGTATTCTTGCCAGAAAAATCCTATGGAGAGAGGAGCCTGGAGGGCTACAGTCCATGGGGTTGCAAGAGTCACACATGACTGAGTGACTAAACAACAACAACAAAAACTTAATGTGAAGAGGAATACATAAAACAGCCTGAGGAAAAGGAATAGAAATGATCTGACCAAAGAGATAAATTAACTTTTGTACACAGTAAGATTCTAACAGCCTATACTGTGCAGAGAAAGAAAAAAGGAGATTTCATGAAATGTTCAACCATGAAACTAATAGAAGGAAGTGTCTTGGACAAATATAAGAAATAAAACTATATGTTAGAAAATATTTCACAAGTATTCATATGAAACATATTGTTTGAAAACCACAGTTAGGTTGATGATCCCTGGCAATATGTTTCTCAATCAAAGAAAACACTCGCAAAACATGGACATGTTTATATAGATTCGTTATGGTCACAGGACTTAAAATTTCATTTTCAATTTTTCCTACATATTAAAAAAAAATCACTGTTATGCAATTAGTAGCTCCAGCATATATACAATCTTTTAGTCTGAACTGAACTGAACTGGCATTAATGGTGACCCTGATCAGGAATGCTTTCATTATTACTTCCCTTTCCATATCCTTATTTTGAACACAATCCATCTGGATACGTGCATGCTGTTCTCAGTTGCTCAGCTGTTTCCGACTCTTTGTGACCCCATGGACTGTAGTCTGCCAGGCTCGTCTGTCCGTGGGATTTTCCAAGCAAGAATACTGGTCTGGGTTGCCATTTCCTCCTGCAGGGGATCTTCAAGATCCAGACAGACCTGTGTCTCTTATGTCTCCTGCATTGGTAGGCGGATTCATTACTACTGTGCCACCTAGGAAACCCATCCTTACTTGAACAAAATCCGTCTGGATGTGTAAGGTTCCCTAAAGGAATGCCACGCATACTCTGATACATTTCTACTTATATCATGAAGTTCTCTTGTACATGAAATGGATCTCGACTTTCCTAAAAGATTTGCCCTTCAAAGTGCTTAACTTTCATTTTCTATCTCCCCATTCCATTCTTCAGATGAATAAAAGAACCATTAGTTCATTGCAAGTAGTGATTACTATTAAGGAAAAAACCTCCCTTTCACTCTGCTATACCTTTGCTTTAGAAGGAAAAACATTTGTTAAGGCTTATTTTATCATACTGATACATTTGTTCATTTTGGGTTGGGAGAGAAATATCTAAAACCCACATAAGTGTTTAATTCCACATATATTTTGATCTCAAAGATACCCTTACCTCTCTAAACACTGTGTCATGTAGAGTACAATGAAAGGGCACCACTTTCTTGGGGAGATATGTAGGAAGTCTTTCATACATGTAGACACAAAACATGAGCATCAGGATTGGATTGGGATCACAGATGTCAGTAGCCTAGTTCCAAAGAAGAGAATTATAAATTACAGGATATACAAATAAAATATATTAAAAGAGCTAAAACCCAGTACATCAACCATTGAATTACTTAAAACATCTTAAAATGCTATTGATTGACAATGACACTGAAATGTTGCTATGAGCAAACAAAATATTGCTGTGAATCAGAATAGCTTGACCTATGCATTAGAGGTTGAATTAGATATATCATAAATATAAGAATGACCTCACAGCCTCAAAGACTCCATAAAAGCTAGTCAGAATAATACTAGAGGTCAGAATAATATTATGCACGAGAAATATGGACAAATGTGATTACAATATCATCCATGACTTAAAGTGTATAATGCAGTAAAAGATAATAGAAGTAGACAAACTACTGAAGTAAAAGACGGCAAGAGGTTTTTTTTAACAAAAGCCCAAAGGAAGAGGTAACACATGAGATGGCCTTGAAGAATACTTGAAGGGTTTTAAATAGGTTGGTGTCTGGAGTGAGGAAAAGGTATATCCTATCAGAAAAGTAAAGAAATCTCAGGCAAGGATATAGGGAGTATAGTATTGATTTGGGAAAGAAAAAGCACAATGTGAATCACACACAAGATCAGAAGGGACAAGTGGTAGAAGAAGACAAAGGAGTGCAACAGTCACATAGAGGAGGGTGTGGATACCAGGAAGAGGGACTTGATTTCGGAACAAGAAATAACACAAGAGCAACAATTCATGCAGATCAGGTGGGTCGGGGGGAGGTGGCTGGAGAAGTTCTTATCCTAGAACAAATCACAGTATGGCAGAAAATGTAATTACACTGATAAACGAGATAAATTAGAGATGGTTGTTGGCCAATATCTGAGATAAAATCTAGAATTATAGAGGAATAACAGCAGGGATGATCAACATGGCCAGAATGGGCACTGAGCCCAAAATGTCAAGTCAGGAGCAGAGGAGGAAGGATTATTTCTATCAGTATATGTTGTGCCTATGATCTCCTAGAAAAAGGCAGAGGTAGTGGGGAAGAATTATTCATAGCAATAAAGTACTGGGATTGGTCTGAGGCAAAGACTCAAAGACATAAAACACCACTGACACACAAGCATCTCTGTCATTGTCAGTCAACAGGGACCTCTCTGCACTTTCATAAACTGGAGATCTACTGTGATTTAATGGTGCACATTCAAGTTAGCAACTGAAAACGATCTGGGCCTGGCCTGGAAATGCAAATAGTGCCAGAACTCAGGATACCAATGGTTATCTGGAACTAAAGCACTTGACTCTGAAATCTGGCAGCAGTTATAAGAAACTACTGAGACCCCATTGATCATCTACTAGTACACATTCCCAAATATAGTCTTTCCTTCCTTTGGAAGAACAGAAAGGTTTATTCTTTCTTGTTTTGTCAATAAGCAGTAAAGCTAACCGATAAAGGTAACTGGGAAGGGGATTATTAGGGGAAAAAAGTAGAAGAAGTTGCTAGTCTTGGCAGAGTAGAAAGCTGCTAGTGAGTATGATGTGAGAAAAACTGAGACATATATCAGGACCCCAAAGTTTCTCATCAGTATTGTGACATCTCACATGTCTTCACTGAAGACAACATTAGTCAACATACACAGGATCATCATTCAACGTAAGAACAAACTACAAAATGGAATACAGAGTTTAATTTCCACAAAGTGAAGGATATATCCCTGCATGATGGGCCAGCCTCTGGGTGTGATCCAAAGAGAGCTCTCTATGGTGATGGGAAATGTATTCATTGGAGAAGGCAATGGCAACCCACTCCAGTACTCTTGCCTGGAAAATCCCATGAATGGAGGAGCCTGGTGGGCTGCAGTCCATGGGGTCGCTAAGAGTCGGACACAACTGAGCGACTTCTCTTTCACTTTTCACTTTCATGGATTGGAGGAGGAAATGGCAACCCACTCCAGTGTTCTTGCCCGGAGAATCCCAGGGACGGGGAAGCCTGGTGGGCTGCCGTCTATGGGGTCGCACAGAGTCGGACACGACTGAAGTGACTTAGCAGCAGTAGCAGTGGCAGGATACTCTGGGCCCCAAGTCTGAGGTCCGTAAAACTCTTTTGAATACTATTTTAGTGACTACAGCATAAAATATACAGGTAGCAATATAAAACTATTCCAAAAGTCCATCTTTGAAAAATATGTAATAGGGCAGTATTTTGGAAATGAAAAAAAATGTTTATCTTAACTGAAAAAATTTGATAATTAGAGTATTAGAGTGAAAAACTAGAGAAAAGATCACTCAGCTTTATGATAAAGTTCAGTGAAAATAATCTAAAGAAATCGCTTTTTAGTCAATTCTAGGCTTAAAAAGCCAAATGTCAAAATAAGTTATGTTTATTTAAAACAAGATTTTCATGTGAAATATATTTCAAAGATATAATCATTACTGTCTCTACACAGTTCTAACCTAGAAGAACTTTACTTACATTTATCCATTTGTCTCCTGATAATATTTTCCTACTGAACTAACAAAAGACAGGGAATTTTTGTAATGCCATAATAGAGGAAAATGGTGTAGTAAAAATCTAGTAAACTAAACTCACATCCTGCTACCACAAAGTACCATGATCTTTACGAAATCAACTGGCTTCCCTAGGTCTCAGTGTCTGCATCAGTAACAAGAAGAGATGAGATGGTCCTGGAGCTTCATGGTGGATTCAATTTGCTCTGATGTCAAGATATTCCAGCTTCCAAACTAGATACCAATCAAAACTAGTAGTACCCAAAGACATACCATAATCTGACACAGAACACTACTGACTGCCTTCCCAACAGCATTTTTCTCCCTTCTTTATCAATAATTCAAATTTTTGTGGCTCTTCCATTACTTTTATCAAACACTCGTTTAACTACAAGCATGAGATGCAATTATGGTCAATGATATGCAATGGGATGTATGCTGTGGGACCACTGGGAAAGTTTACCTAAAGGAAAATGAGAAGCACAAGAAGCGGTACTGTTCAACCAGACCCAAGAATAGCTGCATAATGGTGTTATGTAAGAATTTCAGTAGGAACTTTATAGTTATTAGTGCACATGCTTAAAACAAAGCCAACAGGCTAAGAAGAACTGAGCAAAGATGAATCTTTGATAATTTTGTTGATGAAATGAATAAATATCCCTATAATATTTTACTGCCTGATTCATCTTATATAAAATACAGAATTTATTTTTAAAATACTTTTATTCATGAATTGTTATTAAGACTGAAAGCATCCAAGTTGACATAAAGAAACAAAATTTTTCAGAGAAGTTAGATATCTATTCACCCTTAGCTTCCATCATTACTCAGTGAATTATATGTAGCAGAATCTAAGTATTAGCTATACCTATCTATCTATCTATATATAAATATCTCCATGTCTCTACATGAGGGAATAAAAATACATTCTATGCTGAGTTCAAATAAATTGCACAATAGCTTTGCTCTAAAAGGGAGGATATGTAATAATAGTTACATTCCAGATGCTAGGATTCCACATGATATAACACTGGCACAGAACTTATTGAACTGACTCAACAGTTGCAAAGAACGACATAATAAATAGAAAACTCAAACATTAATAAATAAGTCCAGTGGTAAGTTTCACAGTATTCAAATGTGAACCAGTGCTAATCATTAGTATTAATTCACTATGGTTAAGTTAATTTAAATGTGATTTTTTTTGAACTTTGACATTTGATGCAGTGGGTAAATTCGGGCTGATAAAAAGTTAGGGAATTGGAGCTGACTGGTAAAATCTTGGTAATTATCAGCTAAGTTAATTGCTAATTTCTCCATTCATCAAATCTTAGACATCTTCTCTACATTTTTATGTAGTAGATACTCAAATCTTAGGATCTATTTTTTGCTACACAATAAAATAAACATTTTGAGTTAATTTATCTGAGAGGGTCAAAAAGCAAAGGAGAGAATCACAATGCAAGATGAATTATATTTTCTAAACAAGGATATTTTAAGTTTCCTACAAACCCTTATCAAATTCTCAAAGGTCACCTTAAACACCAAATGCCCCATGCAACTCTTGCTGGTTCCCTTTTCAGAATGATTTCTTTCCCCTTTGATTCCCACAGTACACAGTTTCTATGTCTTCCTGGCATGCACTGGCCGCTTTGTACTGGATCTTTTCATATACAAGTCACTATTAGTCATTAACATATTTGAAGGCATGAGTGTGGTTTTACCACATCTGTATCACTTGCAGGTCTATCCAGCATATTTTATGGAGGAGATTCAATCAGTCAAACTGACAGGAACTGTAATATTTTTATTTTTTCACAATAAAGCATTTAGAGTTTATCCTTAAAAGTCTTATAAAAGAACTCTCTGACCAAAATGCCTGATTACAGTATCTCCTTATAGCTCTACCAATATAAAAGATAAATTTCAGACCTGGTACAAAGGGGTTTTAACATGTAAATGACTTTAATACAAGGAAAAAGCAAGCCATTATGAAGCATCATTTCTTTGGCAGGTGCAAGGAAGCACTTTGTACCAAGCCACGTGTGGACACTGGTATCATCAATCTCTCTGAGTCACAGAATGGAAAACTCAGAGTTTGTTGTAATGGTCCTTTTGTGTCCTTTTGTGGCTGGTCACCAGGTCTGGAAAACCTCACAATGTCTCCTCTATCAGTTTATTATTTAAGCCGCCATTAAAATGAACTGAGTAGAGAAAATATTTTGCTACTTGACCAAGTTAAATGGCATTTTTTTGGTTCTGTGTTCCCTGTCTCCAGTCCCTTTCCTTTCAGTTCATCCTCACCATTGTTGTAAGAGTAATCACATTTATTCCCATGACACCAACACAGTAAACTCCTAAATTGTTATCCTGACATCCAAGATCCCAATATATGCCTATATCTATTTTTTCAATCCCAAACTTCAACTAAGTCAGGCTATTCACATAATTTCCTTAATGTATGCCATTTGTCTACATTTTATAGTCTGCTTATGCCTCTGAATAAACACCTTTCTCTCTTACCACTACCAACTCAAATCCATTCAAGACCCAAAATAAGTCTTGCTTTCTTCACAGTCTTTGGTGGATTAATCTGGATCACACTGATCTCTTCTTTTATCTGAATTCTTATTCTATTATTTTCCTACATTGTCAATTAAATTAGTGGAATGTCATTTATTATTGAACTTGCATATATCTTGTCAATTCAATGAGTTTGTATATTCTTAGAAGTCACAAATCATTTATTATACTGCTTCATTACTCTGAAGTAACAAAGGGCTCAGAAAATGATAAGCAGATAATGTTTTTTATTGTCGCCATAGAGAACAATGAGAAAGGCCAGATGGAATTGTAACTTGGAGGTCTAAACATAATAAAAAGCTACATTGACACTGTGACTTCTACATTAATATTTATTTTAAGACTAAGGTGAAAATTTTTCTTTTTGCTACTAAATAGGAAAACAATATAACATCTATATTCATATTCAAATAATCTGTTCTTTAATTCTTAGGGCTCAGATAATATTAAGAAAGCACTGCTGTGACTTGAAAACTAGAACTACTTACTTATTATGCAGTCAGATATACATAATTATACCCATTAAAAAGTATCCAGTAGATTTCTATGAAGTCATAGTTCAATTTTCACATTTTAGCAATATTCCATGAAAAGACTGTTTCAATTTAGAGTTAAAATATATGAACAAAGGAATATTATAAAGGAGTCAATTAACATTTTTCCAAAGAAGATGTAAAATGGCCAACAGATATGTAAAAGCCTGTTTAACATCACTAACCACCAGGGAAATGTAAATCAAAGTCACAAGGAGACATCACCTCACACCTGTTAGAACGGCTATTATTGAAAAGACAAGAGATGTCAAAGGTTGGTAAGGGTGTGGAGAAAACGGATCACGTGCACACTGTTGATGGGAATGGGAACTGGTGCAGCCACTATGGAAAACAGTATGTTGGTTCCCCCCCAAAAATTAAAAATAGAACTACTATGTGGTCTGGCAATCCCACTTCTGGGTATATATCCAAAGGAAATAAAATCAGTTACATCACAGCTATCTCTTATTCTACATACAACTGCACTATTATTCACAAAAGCCAAAAAATAGGATCAACGTAAGTATCTCTCGACGGATGAATGGATAAATAAAGTGTGGTATATTCTTACAATGGAATAGTATTTAACAATAAAAAAGAAGGAAATCCTGCCACTTGTGACAATATGAATGAACCTGGAGGACATTATGATACCTGAAGCAAGCCAGACACACAAAGATAAATATTTGTATGATTTCAACTATGAGTGAAGTGAGTGAAGTCGCTCAGTCGCGTCTGACTCTTTGCAACCCCATGGACTGTAGTCTATCAGGCTCCTCCGTCCATGATATTTTCCAGGCATAGTACTGGAGTGGGTTGCCATTTCCTTCTCCAGGGTATCTTCCTGACCCAGGGATCGAACCCGGATCTCCCTCATTGTAGACAGACGCTTTACCATCTAAGGCACCAGGGAAGTCCTTAGATTTCAACTATATGTGGAATTAAAAAGGCATGCTCAAAGAACCAGAGAATTAAATGGTAGTAGCCAGGGGATGGAGATAGGGGAAATGGGCAGATGCTAGTCAAAGGGTACAAATCATTATTTACAGGATGACTGACTTCTGGGGAGGTAGTATAAAGTATGGTCATTATAGTTAGTGATATATTGGACTGTGTACTTGAAATTTGCTAAGAGAGTAGATCTTAAGCATTCTCATCACAAAAAACAGGTAACTATGCCTGGTGGGCTACAGTCTATAGGGTTGCAAAGAGTTGGACACGACTGAAGCAATTTAGCACACAACATGTGTGAGATGGTTGATACTGATGTGTTTATTCACTTGATTATGATAATCATTTCACATGGTAAACATATATTAAATTATCACCCTGTACATCCTAAAAAATAGCATTGTACAAGCTAAGTATACACAGGTTTTATTTACCAATCATACCTTAAAAAATTGGAAAAAATAAGGAATTAATAAAATATTTATAGAATATGTGATTTTAAGGCACCCACCTGTATATCCATGTCAAAGCCAATTTCATGAAGAACATTCACAACAATCAGGCAATTGTGGAGATACTGTTCAGAACTTTTTGGTTGTGTGTACATGTTTATGAAATGAGACTCAATCTGAAAAAGATAATCAAATTTTTTATTAATAGAATAAAAATAACTGCTTTTTAATTGTTCTCTGTAGTTCAGTAAACAATCATTTCAATACTAACATTAATCAATAGGTTATTATAATCAAAATAAAAGAATAAATAAAAAGGGAATGCTAGCCATTCAGATGTAGGTTCAATTCAGTTCAGTTCAGTCACTCAGTCGTGTCCAACTCTTTGTGACCCCATGGACTGCAGCACGCCAGGCTTCCCTGTCCATCACCAACTCCCAGAGTTTACTCAAACTCATGTCCATTGAGTCAGTGATGCCATCCAACCATCTCATCCTCTGTTGTCCCCTTCTCCTCCCATCTTCAATCTTTCCCAGCATCAGGGTCTTTTCAAAAGAGTCAGTTCTTCCCATCAGGTGGCCAAAGTATTGTATGATATAAAATTAAAACATTTAACAGAATCAGGTTGCAGAAAATGTTTCAAATTTTAATTTCTAAGTTATTTAAATAAAAGAAGACCACTCTGCATAAAAAAGACTTACCAAAAATGGACAATAGGCTCCCAATACTGTTGCAAAAACAAGGCCGTCTAAAAGGTCTTTGTCAAAATTTACTATCCATCTCTCAGGGGGAATAACACCTGTTCCAAAAAAGAGAGAGAGTAAATATAATAACAGTTTTACTTTTTTAAAAATACCTCTTATGGAAATTTGAGCAAGAATCAAAGAAAGATTTGCCTTTGCTTAGAAAATAAAAAGCATTATATTTCGGAAAAAGGAAAAAAAAAAAAACAAAACTAACCTCAGAAGCTTAGTAATATGAAATGTGTCTATAAGGTATTACAGGCAACTGCAGACTGTCCTTTATTTCCACTGGAATCACTTTGAATAATGTACTACCATGAAATAATGGAAGAAAAATCTGACATTTCAAAATTACGTACTGTGCAGTTCAAATGTTTGATCATCAACTTGGGTAAGGTGGCTCAGAAGGCATGAGGTTTCCATTAACTCTAAAGTTTTAGCGCCAGTTTCACTATTTGTTGCAGAAATTCCTTCACATGTAGGGTAAGTATGTGAAAGGGTTTGGGAATTTATGGCTTAAAGAAACTAGAAATAATCTATAAAAGATAATACAAGATGGAAGAATAATAAAAGGAATTTTCAGTTACAGAGATGACTACTACGCTGACACAAGGGGAAAAAAAAGTGAAAGTAAAATCTGGATATTTAGTAAGAAAAAACAAGCAACAACAAACAAACCTGTCCTATATTAGGGAAGAATGAAAGGTGATTTAAACATCAGAAATTACTGACATGATGAATGTGACATTTCCTTTTTCAAAATGTTTCCAAAAGGGCCTAGTAGAACCATCTCTTAATGGTCTGAGATGATTTATTAACTGAAAACAAGAGGAAAAATTGGTGATCTTCATAAATCCCCTCGAATCCCTTGATTCTCATTTTCTGTGAAGAATAAACCATGATGGGATATGTTCATGACATGTATATAACTTCACAAAGTAGGACTGTTTTACATCTGGAAGACTTAGTTTTCTCGGGAAGGAACCAAAGATGTCCTGCATACTTCGCAGAAACAGTGCCCAGTACTTTTTCATCTGAGATTATACAACACTGAACATTTCCTTAGGATTTCTACAGCATATTATTGCAAAATCAGTCTAGCAAACAAAGGTCACTAGGAATTTTCAACTAACATACAGCAAACAATATTTTGCACTATATTTTTCAAATGATTTTTTTTCCTGACAGAAAGCTATAAATAGTTGTATGTCTGATATAAGATGTGACACAACCAAAGTAATTATTTGTAAATGTACTTTTCTAGTTGGCTGAATAATTATAACCTAAATGTACTTCTCAATTTCTATCTGCCACTCACAGCTTTTAACAAAAACAAAGGGTCTCACTTTTGTAGCCAAAATTCATTTTTTCTACAAACTAGAAACAACAATTCTAACTTTAATCTGAAAAACACAATTTATTAGCTTATAGTGAAACAGTCAGTTGGCAATGGGTATATAGACTGTGTCCTCTAAACATCCCATCCTTATCAGAGAAGGGATAGAAATTTCCTTGAGAGAGTTTAACATCTTATGAAAGATTACACTCACAAGAGGAAAACAACTAATTAAAAATTTACTAACTAGAAGTTAATGAACAGAACCTAAGCATTATATTGTTACATCCAATTCCACCAACTACAATTGAGCACCACAGGATTCATGATGACCATCCCCCTTTGCTTATTTCTAACTTCTTTTTTCAACAGTGAAAAAACCCATCTCTCACTATTTAAAAGAAATTCACTTATTTGTTCAGCCACAGTAAACATAAAAAACTACTTTCAGAATTGCAAATCTGTCCCCTGTAAGAAACCACAGTTACATGCATAGGTATAGGTCTACTGGTCTTTTAGTTCTACACTATGCAATCATGGTATGGTAAGTCAGCTCCTTTCTCCTCCATTACATTCAGTGAGGCTGTCAAACATCTGTAAGGCAGTTAGATTCATTTCTCACAGTCTGCATTCCATCCTGAATTACTAATTTATCTGTTCGTTGATTAAAAAAAAAAAAAAAATATATATATGTATACACATACACACACATTCACTCTTTGTGGATTTTGACAGAGTCTGAGGATTTTGAAAGATACATTATCATGTACTCAACACCACATTTCCATACAGAAAAGTTTTATCACTCCCAGAATTCATATGGGCATTTTAGAGCCAACTTATCGATAATCTACCAAAAAAAAAAGTGTGGCAGGATTTTCACTGGGGTTACATTGAATCTATAGATCATTTTGACCTCTCAACAATATGATATTCACTAATTATAAGATCAGTTGCATATAATAATTATCAGACCAGCCACTTGAGGTTGAGATAATATATACAATACTTGGGAGAACCTCCATATAAGCGTATCATTAAACTAGAAAGAAAGTAAAGGCTCTTTACTATGGAGAAGATTGATTAAAAATAAAAGAAGGCCTAAGAAAACAATATCAACTGTAAGAAAAAGTAATTATAGCAGTTACATACAAGGGAAAAGACACAAATAATAATATTATGTTAATATATTTAAAAATTTTAGATGATATTAATTTAATTAAATGAGTTATAAAATCTCAATGGAAGATAGAAAATAATAATCTTATTACAATTAAAGAACTGATTAAGTTCTTTAATCATTTCTTTTATAATTAATAGGCCTAGATGGTTTTATCAGTAAATTCTGCAAAATTTAGGAACTAAGCAATTTCACCAATATAGAAACTCTTAAATAAGTGGGACTTCTTAAGTAATCACTGAGGTTTGCATAAAATTTTAACAAAAAAAACCCTAAAATGTACAGAAAATATTTATAAATTATCACTCATGTAAACTGAAGCAAAAATTAAAATATTAGTAAGCTAATTCTAGAATGGTATTTAAAAAGTTTAGCTATCATGGCAAAATTGAATTTGTGCCAGGACTGCAAGTGTAGTTTACAGTTAACAATCAATTTAACATCATATTAAAATACACAAATATATATCTATCTACATATCTAAATAGTTCTGTAGTATTCATCATAAAAATTCTATAAACCTAAGGAGAGAATGTAAATTCCAGAACACAATGAACATAATCTGAAAAATAATCCTACAGTAAATATCACAGTTAATGAAGAAATGTGGAATATACTATAAGATTAAATATGAAAAAGATCAGGTATAATGTAAGATTATCTATACTCAATAGAAGGCTAGAAAAAGTCACTTCATGTCTCAGTTTCAACCAATATCTTACACTTCAAAATAAGTACAAAAAATACAAAATATACCAAATTTACTAAGGAAATGTTGTAGAACAGGTTTCACACTCTTGAATATCTCACTCACTTTAAGAATATTAAAAAAAAAAAAAAATTAAAGCCAAAGAAAGCAATTCACTTATAGGGGAGGAGTTGCAAGCTGATCTTAATTTTTCCAAAGCTATTTTGCTGGCATAACACAATGGAGTTAGAGTTCAGAGAAACACAGTGATTCCCAAGTTTGATTCTCAGTCAAGATGCAATCCATACGTAAAGAAAATGAAAATGTTTACAAAAAGAACTCAGAGATCAGAGTCCCTGAAATGATAATTAGAAAAAACACAATAATTATGAAATCCAACCATCTAACAGCTGAGTCAAAAATAATTAATAATGGAGAACCCAGTTAAAATGACACACAGTCTAACACTGACAGAATGGATATGAGTGTTACAAGCACTAACTATGTAGGCATAAGTCTAACAAAATGGTGATACTAAGGCAGGAAGGTGAGAGGAAACAAGAGTAATAATTACCTCTCTTGTCAGAGCAATGACTATTAATGTTATGTAAAATCAAAACAGGTAGCAACCAAACAAAACCGAGAAACCTCAGAACTTATTCATAAATTTCTTCTTTTAAAGTGAAGATATATATTGGGAAATATTATTTCTTGTGGTGAACAAGTATTTTATATGGTACTTCTGTATTATTTAATCTTATTTCCTGTTTCTGTATTTGTACACATGAGAGTTTTTAACCTTCACTGTGCAATAGAACCACTTTGAGAGTTTTGCAAAGCTACATATGTGCAGGCAACAATCCAAAAATTCCATGTCAACTGGCCAGAGGTGGGGACATCAGGTTTTTTTAAAGTTTATTTTATTTTCAGTTCCCTAGGTGATTCCAATGGGTATCCAGATTTGAAAATCCACTACTGTGGATGAAAAAGAGAACAAGATATCTCTCTGAATAGCTGAAAAGAATTAGCAAGAACTACACAGATCTAAGTTACTGAAGAATTAATATTTTGAAGAAACAGCACTACCCAATGCTACTTAACTTGAGCCTTGGAGTCAAACCACTTAGATTCAAATCCCAACCACAACTTCTTCTAGGAAAACATGCTAATCTCTCTGCTTTGTTTTTTAATAATGGTAATAAGAGTGACCTGATCAAGGTGTTTGCTTTGAAGTTTAAATGAACAAATAAATGTAGGCCTTTAATTGGCATACCACAAATGTTGGCTATTATTATTAATCATGGTTTTGTCAAATATCCAATTAGAACTGTGGCTCACTACATTGAAGAGAAGATGATAGCTGAATTTTTCATTTTGTCCTATTTTAAACATGTTTTCCTTCCACAAGGCTGAAAATCCCGTACTAGCTATTTTATAGTCTTGAGTCCCCCTTCCTTCAAAGAGATGAATAATAATTGTGAAATTTTTAGAGCATTTTGAAAAAAGCTAAACATTAGAAGAATTTATATCAGATACCTAATGTCTGGGACTGTCTGAAGTCCCCTATAATGTTACAGCCAAAATTATGAAATACAGAAAAAAGATGAAGAACTTCCCCTAAATGAATTATCTACATGATAACTCTGAGCATTACAGAAAAGGATGGATTGCTGTCTGCCTCATTCCTTAACTTCCTGTTACAGTGATATCACAAGCATTGATTCTTCTTGGACCATCAGATATGGTAACTGACAGTTTGTCCTGATCATGGGGCTAGGAACAGAAGATGACTGAATGGGAAATCACGGAAGTAGAATTACTGGTAAAAAATGGTAAATTGATGTATATCTATTTACAAACTTGTTCTGCATTTTAAAAATGCTAAATTATATGTGTATATATTATATACGTATATACACACAAATATATATATATAAATAAATATATATATATATATATATATACTGCTTACAATTCTATTTCTTAAACTATTTTTTTAGTTCAGTGAGCAACCAAGAGCTCCAACCACAAAGACAATAGGGTTTTAATTAATCAACTTGTGAAGAAATTGGGAATGACAAAAAATTCTCACCTGCCACCTAAGAGACTAGATTTATTTTCAAGGCCCAGGCAGTTGACTTTTTTTACTAGAATATAACTTACATGTTAGAAGGGATTTGGGCTTTTTTGTTCTCTGTTGCATCTTTAATCCTCGTAACAGTCCTGGGCATATCAACTTATGCTTATTAAATATGTGCTGAACAAATAATATATTTAGATGCTTCCATTCTTGTTACAGGTTTTAAAAATGATTATACCAAACTTGGATAAACTTCTTTCAAGTTATTTTATAATCTTTAATTTTATACTTAATACTTTTTAATACATTTGGAATTCATTTATGTTATATAGCATATAGTACAAAGTTAACTTTACCTTAATTACAAAACATCAGCCAACTGATCCAGCACTACTTACCAAATGAATTAATATATTTATTACAGATTTTGGAATGTCACATCTATATTAAATTCTATTATATACTCTCATTGTTCTGAGTCCCCTATTATGTTATACAATCATGAATATTCCTGATTCTTTAAAAATATTTTAATATTAATATTAATCCCTGAATATTTATTTTTGTCACATGTTTTGTCAAATGTTTTCCTTAATTTTTCCTCTGTATTATTCTTTCCAAATTTTATTATTACAATACCAATACTGGAAAGCTGGCAAGCAAATAAACACTCTAATTTTAGTAGAACATAGTTGTGGGGCTAGGGGTAAGAGGATCATATCACATATTTCAGTAAAATAAAAAGTTACAGAAAAAAGATTACAAATTGAAAATACTGACTTCACAACACCATTAATCACTAAGAAATGCAATTCACACCCCAAATAAAATACTACATCACACACACCTAATGACTCTAGTCCAAAAGACAGTTACAGGTGTTGGTGAGGATGTGTACAAATTAGAGCCTTCACATACTGATAGTGGGAAAGTAAAATGGTACCAGCACTTTCGAAATTTCTCAAATGGCAAACTTTCAGTTATCATATCATCCAGAGATTCCACTCCTGTCATGAGTGAGTGAAGTTGCTCAGTCGTGTCTGACTCTTTGAGACCCCGTGGACTGTAGCCCACCAGGCTCCTCCATCCATGGCATTCTCCAGGCAAGAGTACTGGAGTGGGGTGCCATTTCCTTCTCCAGGGGATCTTCCTGACTCAGGGATTGAACCCAAGTCTTCCACATTGCAGGCAGA
This sequence comes from Bos indicus, assembly GCF_029378745.1. Classification (NCBI taxonomy): domain Eukaryota; kingdom Metazoa; phylum Chordata; class Mammalia; order Artiodactyla; family Bovidae; genus Bos; species Bos indicus. The sequence continues at coordinate 115,010,413 of NC_091789.1, forward strand.
TGCTTTAACCTCTGAGCCACCAGGGAAGCCCAATGCCATACTCAAGTAAAATAAAAATGTATGTCCATAAAAATCTTTCCATGAATGTTCATGGCAGCATTATTAATAACAGCCCCCAAAATGGAAATAATCAAACTAGTCATCAAATGAAAACTGGATAAAGAAAATGTGGTATAGGCATACAATGGAATATTATCTGTAAATGTCTAAACCAGGAATACGTAAAAAAAAAAGAAAAATCAGCTTCAAAGATATTTGTCATATGATTCCATTTACAGGGAATATCCAGAATAGGTAAATCCATAGAGATAAGAGGTAGCCTGGTAGTTTCCTGGTGCTGGGGGAGTGAGAAGTGACTGCTAATAGGAACATTCCATATGCACTGGGGGATGATGAAGATATTCTATAATTAGATTGTGACAACAATTGTACATATCTATCAACATACTGAAAACTATTGAATCATACACTGTAAATGGATAAATTTTATGGTATTAGAATTATATCTCAATAAATTATTAAAAATACACTTAACATATGATTCAGAAACTCCAATTCTGATATTTACTTCAGAGAAATGGAAACATATGTCTATAAAATACTAGTATATGAATGTCCATAGAGGCTTTATTCATAATAGCCAAAAATGGAAATAATTCATATGTCTGTCATTCAGCTAAGGAATAAAGAAGTTATTATACATATATATATATATATATATGAGAACACTCACTGAAGTCAACAAATTCAAGACTAACAACTCTCCTCTCTCCAAAAAGAAAAAAAGTTCTATCTCTATGTTGTCATTTATCAATCCTTTTACATATTTAAGGGACTTGACACTAATTTCATGGTTCTTGACATTTAAGACCTTAGTCAATACTATACTGACTCAATACTGAGTCAAGTCAGTAGTCAGTTACAGGATTACAGTTTCTACTGCCACAATAAAGAGTTAAGCTGTAAATTATTAGCAGATACATTTTAATATTGATTATTTAAACTAAGTAAATGTTAGGGAGGGCTTCCCTGGTGGCTCAGATGGTAAAGAATCTGCCTGCAATGCAGGAGACCCAGGTTTAATCCCTGGGTCAGGAAGATCCCCTGGAGAAGGGAATGGTTACCCACTCCAATATTCTTGGGGCTTCCCTGGTGGATGCTTGTTAAGTACTGCTCTTAAAAATATATGCTCTTGCTATTTACAACTGTAAAATGGTTCTGAGATCAATTCCAACATGAATGTGTATGTATGTTGGGGAGAAGGGTTCCCACACCACCAAGCAATGCTCAGGAGTCCAGCTGGGTGTTCTATAATTCAACTCAATTCCTTCACTATCTACTCAGAGATAGATAAAATGCTCAGACTCACAGGGCTGCCCTTCACTTTAGATGCCAGTCACATGTGCAGGTTGCTACCTGTACTTCTATTCAACTAGCTAAAAATCAGAGGTTCCCATGACCCTTTCTCCCTTCGGATTCAATTTATTAGCTAGAGTAATCACAGATATCAGGGAAACATTTACTCATGTTTATCAGTATATTACAAAAGGATATGATAAGGAATATGTATGAACATCCAGATGGAAGAGATGCACAGGGCAAGGTATGTGGGAAGAGGGGTAGAGTTTCCATGCCCTCTCCAAGTGGACCAGTTTCTCCATATCTCAGTGTATGTATTCATCAACCCAGAAACTCTCTGATCCCTGTCCTTTTGAATTTTATGGTGGCTTCATTACACAGGCATGCTTAATTAAATCCTGAGCCTCTGATGATCAATTCAATCTCCAGGTCCTCTCCCCTCCCAGAAGACAGGGGGTGGGACTGAAGGTTCCAGCCCTCCAATCACAAGGTTGATTCCCCAAGCAACCAGCACCACCCTTAGGAGATCTAGCAGGCATTCCAGAAGTTACTTCACTAACATAACAAAAGATACCCTTCTGTGTCCCTCCACTTAGGAAATTCCAAGCATTTTAGAAGCTCTGTGCTAGAAACCAGAAGGAAGACCAAACATAATTCTTACTATAATTCACAATATCACAAAATATTAGTAGCAGTTTTTGCTATAATTTATAATTTCTTACAACTCCTAATGCTTCATTTCAAATGAAGTCATGTTTCAAGCATAATTCTTAATCTATTTCATTTGGTGATTTTGATGAAAAACAGCCCCTGAAATGTAAGACCTTGGCCAGTATCAGCTGGGCTTTGACACTGGTAGGAGTAGAGCTGACACTCACAGCTGGGTCACGTTATCCTCTTATTGGACACAAACAATCTAACAGAACACCACCGACATACAAGGTCACTCTGCTTCTGTGATGAAGGGAGACAAAACAAGAGCATTTCATAATCCTGCCTAAGCCCAGAACAAAAACAAGCTCATGGTGTAAACCATGAAACATCAATATCCCCCTCTCCTGGTTAATGTGAGCGAACACTGCTTCTTTACCAATTAAAGAATTACCCTCACTGTAGTCTTCTTCCATTGGATGAGATTTACTATAACTCATTTATAAGATTTTCACTGTCCCTGAAAACATACAGTCAAAACAAATTCCTGTTTCCTTTGTTGGGGAGGTAGAAATTTCTGTCTATTCTTATAGATTATTCTGGCTCAGTTAAGAATTAATTTGACATGATAGATTAAGAGCAGAAAATCAAACAAAAGTTAAATTACATATATACATGGAAAGACCCCCCCAAAAACTCACCAAAATGGCTGAAGCCCTCATCTTAAATAGCATCCTCAGCTAAAGACAAAAGAGGATGGCGAGAGAGTCAGTTATGGGAGGTGACATGGAAAACCACAGTAAACAAGGGTAAGGTTTTAACGCAGAGCTATGGTTTTCCAAGTAGTCATGAATGGATATGAGAGTTGGACCATAAAGAAGGCTGAGCACCAAAGAATTGATGCTTTTGAACTGTGGTGTTGGAGAAGACTCTTGAGACTCCCTTGGACTGCAAGGAGATCCAACCAGTCCATCCTAAAGGAAATCAATCCTGAATATTCATTGGAAGGACTGATGCTGAAGCTGAAGCTCTAATACTTTGACCACCTGATGTGAGGAGCCGACTCACTGGAAAAGATTCTGATGCTGGGAAAAACTGAAGGCAGGAAGACAAGGGGGCGAGAGAGGATGAGATGGTTGGATGGCATCATCAATTCCATGGAGGTGAGGTTGAGCAAATTCAGGGAAACAGTGAAGGACAGGGAAACCTGGCATGCTGCAGTCCATGGGGCTGCAAAGAGTCGGACACGACTAAGTGACTGAACAACAAGTCTTTTCCACAATAAGTTTCCAGAGATTTGGTCACCTTCCTCCTCCTGGTACAGAAATGGAGACAATCTTACAAATGCAGAGTTCCCTTACAAAGGTAAATGTTTCTCACAAATGGATAACTCTTTTAAAATAATATTCCAAAGAGACACATTTTGGCTTTCCAGGTGGTGCAGTAGTAAAGAATATTCCTGCAAATGCAGGAGATACAGGCCATGCAGGTTCAATCCCTGGGTCAGGAAGATCCCCTTAGGAACAAAATGGCAACCCACTCCAGTATTCTTGCCTGGAAAATTCCATGGACAGAGGAGCATGACGGCCAACAGTCCATGGAGTAGCAGAGACAGACACGACTGAGCAACTGAGCACATATGCATCCCTTGAACCTTTCCCAGTTTACCTAGCTAATGCACAAATCCTGCAATGTCTTTCATAATATCCTTTACTGTGAGACAGCTCGTGATTCTCCATAATGTGTGATCTCCCTGCTTGCAATGAGCATTAACAGGAATTTGTTCAACTAGTGGTCTCTGACTGAAAGGCAACCACCCTGAGTAGGTATGAATATGAAAAAGAGAGGAAGAATGGGGTCTAGGTATTGGGCAATTTTTATAACCTCCATTTCCCTAGACACATGGTTATTATCTTAGTTTGTACTGATTTATTGAATCACACTGTTAATCCATTGGAAATGGTTTAACTATTTGTTCTCACATTTGTTTAACTGCTTGACATTTCTCTGAATTTAGTGCTGAGCTTTACACTAAAATCATGACTTATATATACTGACTGTCACATTCCCAAAATAAAACATTCAAGATAAAACATTAAAATGTCATATGATACCATTTCTATTGTCTGTGTGCATTTTAGCAACATTGATGAAAAATCAGTTAGTTCAGTCACTCAATCATGTCTGACTCTGTGACGCCATGAACTGCAGCATACCAGGCCTCCCTGTCCATCACCAACTCCCAAAGTCCACCCAAACCCATGTCCATGGAGTCGGTGATATCATCCAACCATCTCATTCTCTGTCGTCCCCTTCTCCTCCTGCCCTTAATCTTTCCCAGCATCAGCGTCTTTTCAAATGAGTCAGTTCTTCGCATCAGGTGGCCAAAGTACTGGAGTTTCAGCTTCAATATCAGTCCTTCCAATGAACACCCAGGACTGATCTCCTTTAGGATGGATTGGTTGGATCTCCTTTGCAGTCCAAGGGACTCTCAAGAGTCTTCTTCAACACCACAGTTCAAAAGCATCAATTCTTTGGTGCTCAGATTTCCTCACAGTCCAACTCTCACATCCATACGTGACCACTGGAAAAACCATAGCCTTGACTAGACGGACCTTTGTTGGCAAAGTAATGTCTCTGCTTTTGAATATGCTATCTAGGTTGGTCATAACTTTCCTTCCAAGGAGTGAGCGTCTTTTAATTTCATGGCTGCAATCACCATCTGCAGTGATTTTGGAGCCCAGAAAAATAAAGTCAGCCACTGTTTCTACTGTTTCCCCATCTATTTCCCATAAAGTGATGGGACTGGATGGCATGATCTTCATTTTCTGAATGTTGAGCTTTAAGCCAACTTTTTTACTCTCCTCTTTCACTTTCATCAAGAGGCTCTTTAGTTCTTCTTCACTTTGTGCCATAAGGGTGGTGTCAGCTGCATATCTGAGGTTATTGATATTTCTCATGGCAATTTTGATTCCAGCACGTGCTTCCTCCAGCCCAGCGTTTCTCATGATGAACTCTGCATATAACTTAAATAAGCAGGGTGACAATATACAGCCTTGACGTACTCCTTTTCCTATTTGGAACCAGTCTGTTGCTCCATGTCCAGTTCTAACTGTTGCTTCCTGACCTGCATACAGGTTTCTCAAGAGGCAGGTCAGGTGGTCTGGTATTCCCATCTCTTTCAGAATTTTCCATAGTTTATTGTGATTCACACAGTCAAAGGCTTTGGCATAGTCAATAAACTAGAAAGAGATGTATTTCTGGAAGTCTCTTGCTTTTTCAATGATTCAGCGGATGTTGGCAATTTGATCTCTGGTTCCTCTGCCTTTTCTAAAACCAGCTTGAACATCTGGAATTTCATGGTTCATGTATTGCTGAAGCCTGGATTGGAGAATTTTGAGCATTACTTTATTAGCATGTGAGATGAGTGCAATTGTGCAGTAGTTTGAGCATTCTTTGGCATTGCCTTTCTTTGGTATTGGAATGAAATCTGACCTTTTCCAGTCCTGTGGCCACTGCTTAATTTTCTAAATGGCTGACATATTGAGTACAGCAATTTCACAGCATCGTCTTCAGGATTTGAAATAGCTCAACTGGAATTCTATCACCTCCATTAGCTTTGTTCGTAGTGATGCTTTCTAAGACCCACTTGACTTCACATTCCAGGATGTCTGGCTCTAGGTGAGTGATCACACAATCGTGATGAAAAATATTTAATGCTAAATATTAAAGGGCTAATTTGAAATGTCTGGGAAAAATGTAAACTTCTTCATAAAGAATAACTGTTTTCTGGTTTAATGAAGTTGAACATTCGGCACATTTGAAACAATCAATACGTACAAATTTAAGACCTCAAGACCACATTAGTTTTAAGAATAGGGAGCATTATGATAAGACCCATACAATCTCTCAAATATGTACTGAATATTGTTTACTTTGGGCTTCCCAGGTGGTGCTAGTGGTAAAGAACCCACCTGCCAATGCAGGAGACATAAGAGATGTGGGTTTAACCCCAGGTCGGGAAGATCTCCTGGAGTAGGAAATGGCAACTCACTCCAGTTTTCTTGTCTGGAAAATCCCATGGGCAGAGGAGCCTTGCGGGCTATAGTCCAAAGGGTCGCACAGAGTTGGACACAACTGAAGCAACTTAGCATACACGCATGCATTGTTTACTTAAACTAGCACAAAATAAAGAAATTAGGGGCACCTTTAGATGGTACATAAAATACAATTATTGCCAAACATACTTATAACTCTGTTCCACTAAAGTAAATAGAATAAAAAATTGTATTTTTCATTCACAAGAACTACAATTGTTACTTCATCAAAAAATGTTGAAATAAGCATGGCTTAAGTAATAAGACATCATTCTGTAGAACAAAGCTCCTTTGAACAGACAATTCAAAATGCTCCAATTTGTGGATTTTGTTGAAAGTGTAGCAAAATGAAAGTACTTAGTCCTGTTAGAAATTACACTTTATGCTACAAAATGGTCCCTTGCTGCTCTCAAAATCACCAGGTGATTACAGGATGATAAAATTCCCATTAGCAATCAAATGTAGCAGTTCAAGCAAAGGGTCCAAAGGGATGACATAGGGGATACTTGATCATAGGCCTGATCTACTGAAGAAGATACTATCATTAAGGTGTAAAATACAGTTCATCCGTGAAAGAACCTCAACTAAAGTGTTAATGATAAAAGGGCTTAAGTACATATAATACAAAGCATTACTGGGAACAGAAGGCAGAAGGATGAGTGTATAAAAGCAAATTCACTATCTTCTGGCAAGCACTAAAAAGGTCACTGATATACATGAGACAGGTGTCCACTTATCACTTGAAAAACGCTTTTTGACTTTTACAATACTTAGAACAAATCCTCATGTGTTAGGGATTTTCAAACACAGAATGGGCATGTCTTTTTTATTTCTTTTTTAAAATAGTGACTCCCAGAAACCATCTGTAATTAGAGAATGAACGTTTTGAAACTCCAACGGACTGCCTGGTAGCATGTGCTCTTGGACAAGTTAATAGCAAGTCCAGGGTTAAGATATCTCAGTGTGCTCTCAGTGCTGAATTCAGGTGCCCTGGCCAAAAGCATGTGGCTATGGTACACTTCAATCCATGGACTTGCTGCTGCCAGACCAGATGCCTATTTTATCATAGGAGTCACCAGCTCAGCCATCTTGCATGACTCTCCAAGACTAGAGGAATGAAATCCTAAAGCACTACTCTGATATTCATAGCTTATCAGGTGGCTGGGGTTCTAGGTCATCTGATTCCAACTTTACTACTCACTACTCTCCAACATGCCTTCCTGTAGCAAGAGGAAGATTCCCTATTCGTCTTATCCCTCTCCATTCCATCATAGCAAAGAAATTCTAATGAGAGAGTGCAGCAAAGGAAATCATCAACAAAATGAAAAGACTGAATGGGAGACCTACTGGATGGGAGAAAATAATTGCAAATCATATATCTGATAAGGGGCTTATATCAAAAATATATATATTAAAAAAAATCCATACAAATCTTTGGCAAAAAAACAAACAAACAAACAATTCCATTGAAAAATGGGCAGAAGACCTAAATAGATATTTTTCCAAAGAAGGCATACAGATGACCAACAGGTACATGTGCTCAACATCACTAAAGTGAAAGTGAAAGTGAAGTCGTTCAGTCATGTCCGACTCTGTGCGACCCCACAGACGGCAGCCCACCAGGCTCCTCCGTCCATGGGATTTTCCAGGCAAGAGTACTGGAGTGGGGTGCCATTGCCTTCTCCAGAACAGATATGCTAGACTATCTCATTCTCAATCCAGAGAAGCAAAACTAGATTCTTAGCTATTATTTATAAAAATTTCAAATTGCTTATAAGACCTAAGAACAAAATTAAAAAAAACAAATACAAGAAAACATGTCAGTAACTTTGAATTTCAGGAGAATTTCTAAAGAAAGGGAGAGGTCACCCATTAGTCATGAATGTATAGTAATATAAACATTTTGTAAGGCAGAATTTTCTGTGAATAGTGATAAAGCAAATAATACTGTGGGATGTATATATATATGTATATATACACAAAATATATTTGTAGTTTAGTCTTCGTTATAAAGAATGCTACAAGTTGATAAGAAAAATTCAAACAAAATAATAGAAAAATGGGCAAAGTACATGAATAAGTATATCACAGAAGAGGAAATCCAACTGGCTAACAAGCAAATGACAAGATGAAACTATTTTTTATCCTTCAAAGTAGAAAAACAAAGTAGTAAAACCATCATGAGAACACCCAGTCCTGGCAACATCACTAACCATCAGTGAAATGCAAATCAAAATTACAATGAGATATGGCCTCACACCTGTTAGAAGGGCTACTATCAAAAAGACAGGAAATAATAAGTGTTGGTGAGGATGTAGAGAAAAGGGAATCATGGTGCACTGTTAGTAGGAATGTACACTGACACAACCACTATGTAAAACAATATACAGGGTCCTCAAAAAAGCTAAAAATAGAACCATCATACAGTCCAGCAAGTTCTCTTCTGGGTATTTATCTTAAAAAAATGAAAATACTCCTTTGAAAAGATATATGCACTCCGCTGTTCACTGCAGCATTATGTATCATATCTAAAACATGGAAAAACCTAGATCCATTAATGGATAAATGAATAAAGAAATTGTGGCATACACACACACACACATACACATAAAATGGAATGTTATTCAGCCATTAAAAAAAAAGAAAGCTTTCCATTTGTCACAACACAGATGGGCCTTGAGGATATTATGATAAATTAAATAAGTCAGACAGAGTAAGACAAATACCATATGATCTCCCTTATATGTAGAATCTAAAACAACAAAAACGATAACAAAAAACAAACTCATGGACACAGAAAACAGACATGATTACAAGAGAGGGATACGGAAGTAAAATAAATGGCTGGTTTTTGTTTTGTTTAAATAAACTGATTTTTTTTTTTTTTTTAATACTAATGACAGAAATGTAGCAGACCTGTCCTGAGGTGAAGATACTGAAAGAAAGACCACAGCAGATATCTAATAAGCATACAACCTGTCATGTCAGTTCCAATGCTAAACTCTCAAGAGTTTCTGAGAAATCCATAATCAACTAAAATACTCTTTATTTGTTGTCTCATCAGGTTGACCAAGGACACACTGTCCTTAAGTTTGACTCTACAAGCTGCCAACTGATCAGTTTACCCAAAAAGTGTGTAAGCAAGGCCCACTATCTATTCTCTGCAAGGTTTCTCCTTTTCAGTTTAAATATTTCACTCCACATTCTTCCTGAATGCATGATTTCTGAGAAGCTGGATATAATTCTTATCTTTGTCTGTCTACAGGTTAGGTGTTTTTCCTTTGGCTTTTTTTCAAGATGTTTTCTTTAATTTTTCTACAATTTGAATATAATATGCCTAGGTATAAATGTTTTGGGACATTTACCCTGAGCTTCCCGGATCTGTGGTGTGATGTCTGACATTAATATGGGGAAGTTTTCAGTCATTATTTTGGGGCCTCCGTGGTGACTCAGAAAGTAAAGAATCTACCTATAATGCAGGAGACCTGGATTTGTTCCCTGGGTTGGAAAGATTCCCTGGAGAAGGGAATGGCAACCCACTCTAGTATTCTTGCCTGGAGAATTCCATGGACAGAGGGTCCCTGCAAGCTACAGGCCACAGGGTCACAAAGAGTCAGAGATGGACATGACTGAGACACTTTCACTTTTTTTTCTTTCAGTCATTATTTCAGTTCAGTTCAGTCGCTCAGTCATGTCCGACTCTGCGACCCCACAGACTGCAGCACGCCAGGCTTCCCTGTTCATCACCAACTCCTGGAGCCTTCTCAAACTCATATCCAGCGCGTTGGTGATGCCATCCAATCATCTCATCCTCTGTAGTCCCCTTCCCCTCCTGCCTTCAATCTTTCCCAGCATCAGGGTCTTTTCCAATGAGTCATTATTTACTTCCAAGGAATTTTTGTATATAGAAGGGATTTATTTTTCAAATATAATTGGTAAATAAATACCGTTCTATGAACAATTTAAAAGCACCGATTGCTTGTTGTGTTACTATGGCCTAACTGCTTCATCCCTTAGAGTGCATCAGAATCACACGGCAGGTTTTTTAAAATACAGATTGCTAGGCCCCACCCTCAGAGTTTCTTAATCATAAGATGTGAGGTGCAGCCTTATCCATCTACCCTCCACAATACCACTGCACCAAGTTGCAACCATGGTCAGAATTTATCAATGGAGTGGGGATGAGTGGAGCATCAATGTTGAAAATTTTAAATCTGGGATACCGAGTATGACTCTTTTCTCAGTCCAAAGTAACCTAAGTGGAGTCCTTCACAGAGCTCCTTCTCATGGACCTCCACAGATATTAACCAGGCCAAGCTGTACTCAGATGGCAACCCACTCCAGCCTTCTTGCCTCGAAAATCCCGTGGATGGAGGAGCCTAGTAGGCTACGGTTTACAGGGTCACAAAGAATCGGACATGACTGAGCGACTTCACTTCTTCACTTCACACAATTAACACAGAAAGTGTTCCCTTCTAACTCAACCATTCAATCTGATCTCCACATTGGTTCTAGAAGGTACACACTAGTAGCTTAATATATACTCAGTTGTCTGGAATGGGATAGAGAAATATATAAAACCTGAGTGTGTCCCTTTATGCTCTCATTCTTTCATTCATTTATTTAATTTCTCAAGCAGTATTTGATATCTTTTGTTTTCCATGCAATTTTCGGAGAAAGCAGCAGTGAACAACAAAACAGAAGAGGCTGTTTCTGTTAAGAGGCTAACATTCACCAGGAGGAGGCAGGGTATAAATATTACTGGGGATCAACACCATTGAGAAGAATGAAGCAAGAAAGAGAAGGACTGAAGGAGGTACTAATTTAGAGAGGGTACTGGGAAAGCTTCTCAGATAATATGATATTTGAGCAGGATCTTGAGTGAAGTGGGCAAAGGAATCGTGAAGATATGCAAGAAAATAAAGCTCCAAGCAGAGGGAACAGGAAGTACAAGGGCTTTGCAAAGGGATGAGACTCAGTGTTTTAAAAAGCAGAAACTAGGCCAGTGCCCATAATGCTTTATTCTAAAAAATGCAGCAAACTCCTTGAAAACAACTTGTGTATACCATTCTGTTGGTAAAAATAGAACCATAATAATTTTATAACAAAAGAACATATTCATTTCTAATATATGTACATATTTTATAACACTATGGTTAAAGTGTTACTCCTCAGTATTCAAACTATTTACACCTTGTTTTTTTTTACATTTTTGAACAGGTCAAATACATGTTTATAAGATGTGAATCTTATTAAATTGCAGTTTCAAGGGAAATTGCTTGATATTATCAGCATGTCAATTGGAAGGTAATAAAATATTAATGTTTACTGTTCTCTAATACTAATGTATCAATATATCTTTTTCTATCTTGATGTCATTATGTTTACAAAGTAATGCCTTTAAGTTCGGAGCAACTGTAATTCAAAGTCTCATTTTAAATCACACTTGTAATCTTTTCTAGCTAAAGTTTAGATTAAACTCTGAGGATTCTGTATAAAAACATAAAACAAAACCCATTCTGAATATGAATGGTTTGTATGTACTTGGAAGAAGGGAGCTGAATGAAAGTCAAAGAAACAACCAAAGTGCACATGTTGTTTTCTCAAGACAAGCAATGCTTATGATGAAGAAAAGAATGCACAGCTATACTAGCCAATTGGAAATATTTCAAAGAATGTAAGGCTCTCAGGGTAGAAATGTATAAAGTCTTATTACTCAAGAGTAGAACCAGGGAGTGTCCACCTGAACACTGAAATAGGTCTATCTATGATCACGTACTTGCCTTGGTCTTGGTATATGGACCTAATATGACCTATGCTATGCTATGCTAAGTCACTTCAGTCGTGTCCAACTCTGTGTGACCCCATAGATGTCAGCCCACCAGGCTACCCTGTCCCTGGGATTCTCCAGGCAAGAACACTGGAGTGGGTTGCCACTTCCTTTTCCAATGCATGAAAGTGAAAAGTGAAAGTGAAGTCGCTCAGTCGTGTCTGACTCTTCGTGACCCCATGGACTGCAGCCTACCAGGCTCCTCCGTCCATGGGATTTTCCAGGCAAGAGTACTGGAGTGGGGTGCCATTGCCCTCTCCGTAATATGACCTACCTCCTCAAAATTCATACTTAGTGATTTCCAACATGACCATCACAATGAAATAGATGTAAGACACTGTCTAGTCAAGTTTCACTTGATCTCAACTAATAACGTACAAAGTTTCAGTAGTGTCAACTAAATTTAATACTTTATAGAGTTGAAAATATCATCAGCGTTATTAAGGCAATCTTTCATTTCTAGAGCATTTCTACATAATTTTTATCATTTATTCTTCAAAATAAATTAAAGATGCATCTTTTATTATTTCCATTTTAAATGTGTTGGGCCCCAGGGCAGGCTGTTCCAAAATGTGCCTCGAGCATACTGATTATTCTGAATTCAAATTACTTAAGAAACAGCCAATGAAAGAGGGACACTTTGATCCCCCCACCGCTTGTCTCCCTGCAAGCAGAAGGTAAATCCTTCATGTGTAAGATGCTCTCCCTGCCTCTACCCACACTGTGTTCAGATTCCTCACTAATTAAGGACCCAAAGCCTAAGTTTCTTTGTCCTGTAAATTCCTCACAAATTTATTGCTTCTTTGTCTAAAAAGTATAAAAGGTTTGTGCTTTGACCACTTTTTAAGTCCCATTTCTATGAGACCTTCGCACATGATTAAATTTTGTTATTCTCCTGTTAAATCTGTCTTGTGTTAATTTTATTATTAGTCCAGCCACAGGAATTCAAGACAAGTAGAGAGGAACTTTCCCCTCCCTGACACATGTAAGGAAACCGGTCTTGAAAATGTTATAGGACATCCTACTTGTAGAACAGAATACATGCTGCACTCGGGCCTAGAATCCATGGATTCTGTGTTCAGTTCTATGGCTCCTTCCATATTCTCAGACTACAATCTGTGATCATTAAAGCAAAAAAAAAAAACTCACCTTTTTGACAGTTTTTCCAAATAACATGTCGGGCATTCTCATAATTTGTGTTCATCCAGCTAAGCAGAATCCTTTCAGGATCAGAATATATGTTGCTGGATGCAAAATAAGCATTGACTTTTGGTGAATTTTGCATATATACAGGGGGCAGATTATTGATGCTATATGGTACAATTCGGGATAGTACCAGAACCTGAAATTTGGATAAAAGAGAGAGAGATAATTTTTACTACTGGAATGGCAAAATAAAAATTAGTATTTAGAGAGTAAATACTACCAAGCAGAGAGTAAACAGACACCACCAAGCAATTCTCTGCCATCAACTGGATGTCCTACAGTTCAACTCAAGTCTGACACCATCTATGCAAAGGGTACATCAGAGCCCACAGGTTAAGAGAGCTGTCTCATAAGACTGTCCTCCATTTCAGATGTCCATCACAAGCCCAGGTCACCTGTGCTTCTGACTAATGAGCTATCTGCTGGAGGTTCCAACAACCCCTTCTTTGGGTTCAATTAATTTGTGATTACAGCTCAAAGAACTCAGAACTAGTTTATTACAAAGGATATTAAGCGACAGGAATTAACAGTCAGATTAGGAGATACATAAATAAATCCTTGGAAACAAACTCTTAATGCCTAGTAATTTGTACCACATTAAAAACCATCTCAAATCCTATAGATATATGTACAGCATATCCAGGACATGGAACGCATAACTTGATGTGTCATTTGAGCCAGTCGTTTAAAATGGAAATGGATATACAGAAAAACATCAGTGCTATGAAAATATTATTTTTAATCTCACTTTTATTGGAATAATGCATGAGAGTGACCTTCCCTGCAAAACTAGTACATCTCAACATTGGAAAGAAGGCTGTTGAATTCACAGAGGTCACAATAAAAATATTTAATTCAGTAGTGCTATTTTGACAGTGTTCATAACTTTTTTTCTATTTCCTTTTACACTGTATTCATGACAGAGGCATATTTTTAATCCCACATTTCCCTATGAATAAGAGTTCATTTGCAACACTTTTTCTTCTTGTGACCAATGACTCATTCTCGAGGAATCTTACAAATTAATCTTTAAATAACAAAGGATCACTCTACATAAAGCATGGACTTTCTCTGGCAAAGAGAAGAAAATGTCATCATATACTTCTTGCACATACAGTCGACCCTCCATATCCACTGGTTCCCCATTGTGAGTTCCACATCCTTAAATTCAACCAACCACAGATAGAAAATATTCAAAATTATTAATACAAAAAGCAAAAAATTCAATTTGTCCCATGCTGACAACTATTTATATAACATTTAAACTGTATTCACAACAATTTACAGAGCATTTATATTGCATTAAGTATGATAAGTAATCTAGAAATAATTTTAAGTATATGGGAGATTTGAAGTATATAGGAGAATGTGCCTGGGTTTTATGCAAATACTATGCCACTGTATAAAAAAGACTTGAGCATGCTCACATTTTGTTTTGTGGGGGATCCTAAAATCAATCACCCTTCAATATCCAGGGGTGACTATATACTTATTACAGATGTGGAGAGTTATTCATATATTCCCTATACATGGCTATATCCAAATAAACTGCAATATCTGTTACCGCATGTGAGAATAATTGTGTTTCCACATTGTATTCCAGTGACATTATGGACCACTCCTGCAAATCTATTTAATAAAAGAATTTCACCAATTTTGCTTTCATGCCAGTAATATTTTATTGAAGCTCATTTAAAATACTCTTCAGCAATATGATCCCTTGTACCATTTTTGTTTGTTTTCTACAGAGGTATATAATTCTGAATAATGTTTCGGTATAATTGGTATCTTGCCTCCTTTACTAACAAATATTCCTATTTTATTATAGGGAGATTTTAAATTGGTTTGGGGAAAATGTGTTTAATTAACCAGAAAAACCATTGCTCTTAGTTTAAAAATATCAATATATTTGACATAACTGTGTACTATTAAAAAAAAAAAAAACCTTTCTGACAGATAATACACTGGGAACAAATGAATAAACAGTATGCTATGCTATGCTAAGTCACCTCAGTCGTGTCCGACTCTGTGCAACCCCATAGACTGCAGCCCACCAGGCTCCCCCATCCCTGGGATTCTCCAGGCAAGAACACTGGAGTGGGTTGTCATTTCCTTCTCCAGTGCATGAAAGTGAAAGTAAAGTCGCTCAGTCGTGTCCGACTCTTAGCGGCCCCATGGACTGCAGCCTACCAGGCTCCTCCATCCATGGGATTTTCCAGGCAAGAGTACTGGAGTGGGGTGCCATTGCCTTCTCCTGAATAAACAGTATAATTAAACTTATTATTCAGTTATTCATCTGATCACCTTTTTATTTTCCAGTTTCTTTTGTAGAAATATGACATTCAATTCTTATAGCACATACAGATTCATCCTTTATAGTACATAAAAGCCCTCTTAGTGTAATATAGGTTTATATTTAGAAGAGCATTCTGAGTTTAAGTGTTTCTCTTATTGTTTTCACCTCTCGTATGCTTCAGTGACCCATTTTTTAGCTATCAACACATTTTTGTGAATTGGGAATATAATGCAAGGAAATAGCAACAACTAAACATGCAAATTTAACAAGCAAAAATAACCAAATGACATAAAATCAAATTGGTTAAGACAAGCTATATCCTGTTATCTAAACTATTAGCAAAGAAGAAATGACAAAGGCATTCTTGAAGTGCACGTATGACCTATAGGAAAGAGACAATTAAAAACTAAAGGGATTTGTGTGAAAACCACAGTCTTCTATTTCTAACTTGTGAAACATCTCAACAACACTGCTTGCTTTTTTTAAAGTGAAACTGTCAATCCACTACTGATTTAATAGAGTGCTGAGAGCTACATGCTTCAGACACAATCTATGGAGAAACACAGCTCTGCAGATGATCTACAGGGCAATCATCCATGCCTATGAGTCTATCACTGAATCAGTGAAGAATCTCAACTACATGCTGCCATTCAGATCAGTTTTCAGACAAAAGGATCAACCCATCTGGTAATTATACATAGCACCATGATACAGCAGGACCAAAATTAATTTATCATGCTCTCTTGCTTGTCCCTCTGTCTGCCCTGAACAAAATCCTGTTAACATCCCTTGTCTTGTCTTTCAGTGACTGGGAACAAATTCCACTCAGTCACCCAAGCCAGAAGCTCACTGTGGTCTTTGACTCCTCTGTCTCCTTCACTTCCATAAGTTATTGTCATTCACCAATTCCTGATTTCTATGCCTGATATTTATGAAAGCTGCTCTTTTCTCATCTTTCCTACTACCACCAGTATTCTCAGTACCATCACTAGTCACAATAGTCAAAACATGGAAACATATATGTCCATCAACAGATGAATAGATAAAGAAGACATGGAATATTATATGGAACACAGTGGAATATTACTCAGCCATGAAAAAGAACAAAATAATGCTATTTGCAGCAACATGGATGGACCTAGAGAGTATAATGCTAAATGAAGTCAGGCAGAGAAAGATGAATATTAGATAATATTGTTTGTATGTGGAATCTAAGAAACAAATAATATAAATAAACATATTCAGAACAGAAATAGAGCCACAGACATAGAAAACACGCTTATGGTTACCAAGGGGGAAAGGGGAGGGAGGGGAAGGATAAATTAGGATAGAATTAACATATACACACAACTATACATAAGGTAGATAACCAACAAGGACCTACCGTATAGCACAGGAAACTATACTCAATATTTTATACTAACCTATAAGGGAAAAGAATCTGAAAAAGAAATTATATGTGTGTGTGTGTGTGTATGTATGCATGTATGTGTGTGTGTATGTATGTATGTCTGTGTGTGTGTATGTATGTATGTCTGTGTGTGTGTATATATGTGTGTGTATATATATATAGATCTCACTTTGCTGTACACCTGAAACTAACACAACATTGTCAATCAACTGTACTTCAATAATTAAAAAAAAAATTCCCAGTTTCCATAGTGTACCAGAGTGATTTCTATAGAATGCAAAACTGATTATATCAATCTAGTGTTTAAAATCCTTCAAGATTTCTGTACTGACCTTGTGCTAAAATCCATGAAGTTCAGATGCCTTAGTTTGACTTATGAAGTCAACCACGATCTATTTTCTGACCGTGCTCATAGTCTACTCCTCTTAGTCCCAGCCATACTGTGTTTATTCCTCAGAATATACAATGCTCTATCAAACCCCAGGCATTTCCACTTTGAATTTCCGTTAACTTGAAAAATGTTATTGCCCCATCCTCCAATAAAACTCATCTATTACCTCTGTCACACAAATTGTATAATCTTTCTCTCTAACCTATGCCTCACCTTGCCTGCCAAATCCTCCTCATTGTTCAGGGCTCAGTTTAAATTCATCTTTTTCCTAGAAACCTTCTCCAAGGCACAGGCAAGTTAGGTTCCTTTTTATGTGTACTCATCCTTAGTTCTTTGGGTTTACCTTGTCATAACATTTGTCATAGTTTCTTGTAATTGTATTTATTTAATTGCTCACACACTCCAGGACACAAAATCCTTGAAAAGACAGGCTATATCAAGTTTACTTTTATACCCCCAGGGTCTAGTATAGTACCTGGATCATAATAGCTGTTGAATAAATTCATTCAACAAATATTTGCTGAGCCTCTACTATGTAGCAGGCACACTATTAAGTTTTGAGTTCACAAGTGATATGTGGTATCTAAATTCATAGACTTTTAGTTGGGGAAGATGGGTTAAATGAACTAGACATATACATGAATGCATGCGGGAGTGAATAAATGAATGGGTGAGTGAAAGAAGCCTACAACCAAGAGTAGGACTAGTTTGTCCATAAACTATATGCAGCTTTTCTGTTTTGGACTTGCTCCTTTTTATCAGTAGACAAAATTATATATGATACAGCGTGGAGTTAAGAAAGTAAAGAAGATAGCTTTTTTTTTTCCCCCCTCCAAATCTATCTTTGGGTGAGAGTCACTAATACCCCCATCATTCTTGTGGGAATTACTAAAAAAAAAATACAGGATTTCTCCTCTTGACATCCAGCAAGATAGACAGGGCAGGTTGCTGGGGGAAGAAAAGGTAGAGATGGGGGAATAACTGGGAATCAAAGAGCACAACGAACTCTGTAGAGGGTAGGCCTAGGGGGCTGGCTGCCGTGGAGGAGTTCAGAGTGCCAGAGGGCAACAAGAGGGGCCTGGGCTCTTGGGCCTGGGCTATTGCTCCCCAGTAGAGAACAATAAGGAAGACAGCAGAAAACTACATCAGATAATCTTGGAAGAAAGTATGTATGCATGTTAACCTTTCCTTGTTTCTAAACTGGGGATTACTGGTCATGTATGGATGTGAAAGTTGGACTGTGACCAACTGCACCCTTGAAGTTAGGTGCAGCAATATGACCAAATTTTGCCCAGTGGAACATGAAATGGAAATGATGCCCTTTGCAGATGATATCCTTAAAAGGTATTTACTTGTCTTCTACTCTTTTATCTGCTCTTCCCTGTTCTGAGAAATGGATCCAGAAATAAAAGTCCAGTACTGAGGATGGAAGAGTCATCTACTATTTCTAAACCACTTCTCCACAATTTCATGAGAAAGAAAAATAATTATTCTATCTTATTTGGGCCACTGTGATTTTTACAGCAGGATTACCTGTACCTTAACTAACACACTATTCCTATAAATCAACCAAAAAAATCCCAAAACAGTTACCTTGTATATCTGAAGGAATACATCAGTCCATGATCGTTTACTCCAGACTTCAAAATCTGTCATATCTATAACAACAGAATGCTTTCCCTTAGGTATGTGGGAAAACTTGGCTGAGATAGTAGTGGAAGACTATAAGAAATAATATATTAAAATATTAATTACAATGCAAGGGAAATGTAAATCCAAAGTTTTAATTACTTAGCATATATATATATTTTTTTCTTTTTATAAAACATTTACATGTCCTTTATACCCATTCATCCAGATTTCCAACTCTCCATGTGCCAGTAACAGAAACTATCAACATAGACGGCTTTCTGGAACTCACAGCCTCTATTTGAGGTCATAGAGTTACTCATTTATTGTACCTGATAGGTCACTCTGTGGCAACAGTGGCAGTTCAGTGAATCCAGTCACTCAATATTGTCTGATTGTTTGCAATCCCATGGACTGCAGCATGCCAGGCTTCCCTGTCCATCACCAGCTCCTGAAGCTTGCTCAAACTCATGTCCATCAAGTCGGTGATGCCATATAGATGCAAAATTATTCTGAATTCTGAACCCCCCAAAGAGCCATACCCTTAGGATGAAGCCACTGGAACTCAGCAGAGTGCTGAAGAACAGGCCTCTGGATCTTGTGCTAACATAATGTGGTGACTATAGTAACAGTGTTACAACTAACAGAGAGTTTCCTCAAAGCCTACAGACTTCTCAAGACAATTACTCTTCTCAATATGTCTCCATAAAATGAATTGCATAATATGAAAAAAAAATGACTATCTTGCTTAATTTCTCCCTATTCTC
Source organism: Bos indicus (assembly GCF_029378745.1). NCBI lineage: Eukaryota > Metazoa > Chordata > Mammalia > Artiodactyla > Bovidae > Bos > Bos indicus. The sequence goes on from NC_091789.1 coordinate 115,030,050, forward strand.
CACTAAAACTTAAGAAGGGAAGTGGCAATTTTCAGGTAATTGGAAAAAAAACCAATATTTTCTTTGAAAGTTATATATTCTAAACATGTATTTTAAGAAAAAATTTACATAAGTACAGACCATTCTTCATTTCTAAGTCCCTTAAAAGAAGCAATCACCTGTATATTTAAGAAAGCCATGTAATCTATTTTGCATGGGAACTCCACAGAGATTTTTAGACAAATAAAAAATGGCTGTCTGGGGAGGCCTTACAAATAGCTATGAAAAGAAGAGAAGCAAAAAGCAAAGGAGAAAAGGAAAGACATAAGCATCTGAATGCAGAGTTCCAAAGAATAGCAAGGAGAGATAAGAAAGCCTGCCTCAGCAATCAATGCAAAGAAATAGAGGAAAACAACAGAATAGGAAAGACTAGAGATCTCTTCAGGAAAATTAGAGATACCAAGGGAATATTTCATGCAAAGATGGGCTGGATAAAGGACAGAAATGGAAGGGACCTAACAGAGGCAAAAGATATTAAGAAGAGATGGCAAGAATACACAGAAGAACTGTACAAAAAAGATCTTCCCTACACAGATAATCACGATGATGTGATCACTGACCTAGAGCCAGACATCCTGGAATGTGAAGTCAAGTGGGCCTTAGAAAGCATCACTACGAACAAAGCTAGTGGAGGTGATGGAATTCCAGTTGAGCTATTTCAAATCCTGAAAGATGATGCTGTGAAAGTGCTGCACTCAATATGCCAGCACATTTGGAAAACTCAGCAGTGGCCACAGGACTGGAAAAGGTCAGTTTTCATTCCAATCCCAAAGAAAGGCAATGCCAAAGAATGCTCAAACTAACACACAGTTGTACTCATCTCACATGCTAGTAAAGTAATGCTCAAAATTCTCCAAGCCAGGCTTCAGCAATATGTGAACCGTGAACTTCCAGATGTTCAAGCTGGTTTTGGAAAAGGCAGAGGAACCAGAGATCAAATTGCCAACATCCACTGGATCATGGAAAAACCAAGAGAGTTCCAGAAAAACATCTATTTCTGCTTTATTGACTATGCCAAAGCCTTTGACTGTGTGGATCACCTTTGACTGTGTGGATCAAAATAAACTGTGGAAAATTCTGAAAGAGATGGGAATACCAGACCACCTGACCTGCCTCTTGAGAAACCTGTATGCAGGTCAGGAAGCAACAGTTAGAACTGGACATGGAACAACAGACTGGTTCCAAATAGGAAAAGGAGTACGTCAAGGCTGTATATTGTCACCCTGCTTATTGAACTTATATGCACAGTACATCATGAGAAACACTGGGCTGGAAGAAGCACAAGCTGGAATCAGGATTGCCGGGAGAAATATCAATAACCTCAGATATGCAGATGACACCACCCTTATGGCAGAAAGTGAAGAGGAACTCAAAAGCCTCTTGATGAAAGTGAAAGAGGAGAGTGAAAAAGTTGGCTTAAAGCTCAACATTCAAAAAACGAAGATCATGGCATCCGGTCCCATCACTTCATGGGAAATAGATGGGGAGACAGTGGAAACAGAGTCAGAGTTTATTTTTGGGGGCTCCAAAATCACTGCAGATGGTGATTGCAGCCATGAAATTAAAAGACGCTCACTCCTTGGAAGGAAAGTTATGACCAACCTAGATACCATATTCAAAAGCAGAGACATTACTTTGCCAACAAAGGTTCGTCTAGTCAAGGCTATGGTTTTTCCTGTGGTCATGTATGGATGTGAGAGTTGGACTGTGAAGAAGGCTGAGCACCAAAGAATTGACGCTTTTGAACTGTGGTGTTGGAGAAGACTCTTGAGAGTCCCTTGGACTGCAAGGAGATCCAACCAGTCCACTCTGAAGATCAGCCCTGGGTGTTCTTTGGAAGGAATGATGCTGAAGCTGAAACTCCAGTACTTTGGCCACCTCATGTGAAGAGCTGACTCTTTGGAAAAGACTCTGATGCTGGGAGGGATTGGGGCCAGGAGAAGGGGACGACAGAGGATGAGATGGCTTGATGGCATCACTGACTCGATCGACGTGACCCTGAGTGAACTCTGGGAGTTGGTGATGGACAGGGAGGCCTGGCGTGCTGCAATTCATGGGGTCACAAAGAGTCGGACACGACTGAGCGACTGAACTGAACTGATATATATATATGTCTATGTGTGTGTTTATACACACACACATACTGTCTGGAGAGGCGTAATCCTTAGGATATTTCATAAATAAAAAAATCAAGGATTCTAAGCCAAAATCCATTAAATTCAATAATTTCTCAGAAATTAAATTCTCTTACTCTAATTTCAATCCACTTCTTGTAATCTTCCGGTTCAAGCAGAAATTCTGGCAGTACATGAGAAATACAAGCTCCTTGAGCACTAAAATAAAAAAAAAAAAAACAAATTATTATAGAATACTCACAATCCATCTATCACTTGCATATGAACTTTAATGAAATTATTTCATTGTTATATAGTTTATACATGTACTGAATTTTAATTTTAAAATTTAAAACTTATATAATTTTAAAACTTCCCTTATCAATGAAATGTGCATATAATGTCTCCTTCAGGGAATTAATAATGAGAAATAACTTACTAAGTGTCTATAACCATACACATACACATTTACATGCTAATGGGACATAGAGAGTTATATGACTTGGACCCTATTGTCAAGACCATTTTATTGTTGTTATAATATTATAAAACTGAAAAATACATGCAAAAAGTTTGAACACAATAAAATATTAATTAGATAGATCATTAGTTACCCTATGTTAATTGAATGCCTATCACCACATATGCCTGAATATATTAGAATAACATAAACCATCACCTATTTTTCCAGAGTATATCCAAAAATTACAGACTCTTTGATTATATAAACTTGTAGTATCTTAAATGGGAAATATCTACTTATATTATTTTATACATTTAAAAGAATATATATGTACATACTTTATAATATTTTTTAGTATTTTTTTCACTATCACATTTCTTGAAATACTTTTATCAAAAATCTTCATATGCATGTACACTATTACAAGAACCTCTTTATAGACCTCTAATATAATTTTAGCAGGAGTGTTTCTCAGTGGGATTTTGGGTGTCACTAACTCATTTAGTGAGCAGAGAACACTGCTTACTATAAGCATTTAACAGAGAATTTACCATTAGCATTTTACAGAGAATGCCAGATCTAGTATTTAACTCTATAAACACCCTCAGCAGCTTGCAGTCCTGTAACTAGTGACAAGTGGGAAAAAGAAAAAGCAGAAAGATTATGCTGAAAGCTCAAACCTTGAAGATAACACAGATGAATGAAAAGAGGTAGGGCCTGTTTGTGGGAGGTGAGGCAGAGAGCATGGTTCCAGAGTTGTCAAGTTTGCTGTGGCCCAGGGCCAGAAAAAGCTATTGGAAGAAATCATGCTACAAACATAAAGCTCCTTTGTTTGGAAAATAAATGTCATTTCTTCTCTTCTCATTTCCCATCTGCATTTACATTATTTCTATGAATCTTCATTACACTGGAATTACTATAGGTTTAAATAAAATCTAATTTTAGTGGTATACCACTACTTAGAAGTAGCCACACTAAAGCCTATGTAAGAACTCAGTGAGATGATGCCCCAATAAGTTGAAATCCTAGAGGTAAAACAAAGACAACAACTCAAGAGAATTATGAAGAAACTGTAATACTTCCTTGCATGCAAAGCCAAGACAGGATCTGAGGAAAAAATAGTCACTTCTATCACATGCAACTGAGAGCCTAAGGAAAACTATCAGGGAACCACTAAACTGAGAGTTGCTTGAAGAGGGAGACTACAGGGTATTCATTTGAATATTCCCCAGTGCTCACCAGAGAGTAGGCCCTCAGTAACAAATTGAGGCTGAAGAATGCATTTTTGCATTGTTAAAGGCAAGGCAACAAGCCCCAAATGGAGCTGCCTATACTAAACCTCATGCCACCAAATCAAGACTGAGTTAATTTTGGCTCCCCCAGAAATGGAATTGTAAACCAGTCAATCAGGAACCGCCTGATCAGCACTACTTAGGTCACTTGCCTGACAGACCTGCTTCCCCTAAAGGAAAGTAAACTTGGAATAACTAATCTTTTTTTTTTTTTTTTTTGCTGTAAGGGCAGAAAATTTTTTCTTTCTTCCCTTCTAAATTTGTCGGCTTGTCTAACAATCAAATTGACATAGAACAGATTAACAGGGAACAAAACAAATTTAACTACATAACTGTGAAGTGAAGTGAAAGTCGCTCAGTCGTGTCTGACTCTGCGGCATCTCTTGCCCTGTATACCTCTTCAGAGCTCCTTTCTCTGTGCTACACTGAACGCTGACTAGCCGATGAATTGCTGAAAGCCAGTATGATCTTCCCAGGTGGCACTAGTGGTAAAGAACATGCCTGCCAATGCAGGAGACACAGCTTTGATCCCTGGGTTGGGATGATCCCCTGGAGGAGGGCATGGCAACCCACTCCAATATTCTTGCCTGGAGAAGTCCATGGACAAAGGATCCCCGTAGGCTATGGTTCATAGGGTCACAAAGAGTCAGACAAGATTGACGTGACTTAGCATAGCAGTAAGGACTTTAAAATGTACTCAGCTGAATTGTGTTGTTGCTTTATTTTTTAAACATAGAAATATTTATTTAGTAAAGTATGATCCATACATTGTTCTTCTTTTTAAATTTTAATTTATTTTTAATTGGAGGATACTTACTATACAATATTGTGATGGTTTTTGCCATACATCAACAGGAATCAGCCATAGGTGTACACATGCCCCCTCTCTCTTAAACCTCCCTGCCACCTCCCTCCCCATCCCACCCCTCTAGGTTGTGACAGGGCACTGATTTTGGGTTCTCTGTGCCATACAGCAAATTCCTACTGGCTACTTTGTTCTTTAATGGCACTTCATAGAGGCTGTTATGAAGTGAAGGGTAATAGAATAAGCCATGCTAAAATATGCCTCTTTTGCATAGTGATTATTTGGAAAACCTGCAGACAGGAGAAAATCTGAAAACAGAGAAAAGTTCTCCATTTGTAAGGGAAATCTACATTTATAAACAAAATTTACATTAGAAAGAGGGACTGTACCGGAAAGAGAGCTATTACCAGGGATAACTTTCACACCCATGAGACCCATATGCACGGCAGAGTAAGCTTTCTTTATCAAACATTGCCTCCTCTCATCTTCCAGTAAATCCCACCCACCCCCAGCCCTCTGCCTTACCCTTTGAAGCCCTAGACCCTTAAACACCTTAGGTCAGGACTGCATACAAATTTCAATATTCTGGCTGCCTTCTGAGTCATAACTTTGTGAGGCTACCATACAACTTACATACATAATTAAACCTGGGTTTTTTTCCTCATGTTAATCTGTCTTTCTTCATGGCAAATAGATGGGGAAACAGTGGAAACAGTGTCAGACTTTATTTTTATGGGCTCCAAAATCACTACAGATGGCGACTGCAGCCATGAAATTAAAAGACGCTTACTGCTTGGAAGGAAAGTTATGACCAACCTAGATAGCATATTCAAAAGCAGAGACATTACTTTGCCAAAAAGGTCTGTCTAGTCAAGGCTATGGTTTTTCCAGTGGTCATGTGTGGATGTGAGAGTTGGACTATAAAGAAAGCTGACACCTAAGAATTGATGCTTTTGAACTGTGGTGTTGAAGAAGACTCTTGAGAGTCCCTTGGACTGCAAGGAGATCCAACCAGTCCATCCTAAAGGAATCAGTCCTGGGTGTTCATTGGAAGGACTGATGTTGAAGCTGAAACTCCAATAGTTTGGCCACCTGACGCGAAGAGCTGACTCACTGGAAAAGACCCTGATGCTGGGAAAGATTGAGGGCAGGAGGAGAAGGGGACGACAGAGAATGAGATGGTTGGATGGCATCACTGACTCAATGGACATGGGTTTGGGTGGACTTTGAGAGTTGGTGATGGACATGGAGGCCTGGCATGCTGTGGTTCATGTGGTCGCAAAGAGTCAGACATGACTGAGTGACTGAACTGAACTGAATCTGTCTTTTGTTCTTGAAGTTCAGCCAAAAACTTAGAGGGATAAAGGGATAATTAGTTTTCCTCTTCTGTATGTGTCTCGTTTCATTCTTTTCATTTTTAATATATCTCAAGGCCTAATTTCATCAATTGATAAGACAATATTTATAATTATCTTTTGCCAATAGATTTTATGTGTGGTCAGTAGTTTTATAGGATTGACTCTCCATTGATTTGATTACATTTATGCAAAGTTTTCTATGTGAATCTTCTGGGTTTACACTGAGTAGAACAAAACAAAATTAATTGAAATGACTTATTAAAATTTAAACTTAATCTGCCAAATTTTACTTTCTCATTTACCACATAAAACATACAATTTTACTTGTACAAAAGTTCTCACTCACTGACATCAAATTTACATGGGGAAGCTAATAACATTTATGATTATTCTGAACTTTAATACATTTATTTCCATAATGAAACATATACACATATCTTGGATTAATGGCCCAATTTTATTACCTATACTGTCATTCTCTAAATGTTGAAGAATTTTATCACAGCCAACATATACTGATAGGCATGTATTTGCTGATAAAAGAGCAATAAATTTGAATACCTTGGCTTTAATGCCAAAATTATTCTTCCATACCTGCATCCTCATACCATAAAATGTCAAAACAGAAACTACTCATGTTAATGTTAACTCTACTGGGAGCTGTGCCAATAACAATGCTCCAAGAATAACATGATGATCACAAGTGCATAGAGTTTAATGATGCTATCAGAAAACTTTGATTTTTATAATGCACAAGCAATAAGGAGTTATTTAAATATCTAGACTTCTGTTTTGGTTCACATTTAACATTCCATTAGATTTTAAAAGCAAAACTAAACTTCTAAAATAATGGCATTATGATTTTTGCCTTATTGAATTAGAGCATTTTTACTAAATGAATCATCAAGGACCAAGTGTAGGAAGTGGTAAAATTAAAAGACAAGTCATGTGTTTTCTGTTTTAAACTCATAAAAATTTAAATAAAGTTCCCATTTTACCTAATAAAGACACACTTGAACAACCTTACAGACTGGAAGAAAATATTTGCAAATGATGTGACAAACAAAAACTTAATTTTCAAAATATACAAATGATTCCTACAACTCAATAACAACAATAACACTAAAAAAAAAGAATACCTCAATTGAAAAATGGGCAGAAGACCTAAATAGACAGTTCTTCAAAGAAGACATACAGATGGCCAACAATCACCTGAAAAGATTCTAATCATCAGTAATTGAGAATTAGAGAAATGTAAATCAAAACTACAATGAGATATCACCTACCAGTCAGAATGGACATCATTAAAAAGTCTATAAATAATAAATGCTGGAGAGGGAGTGGGGAATAGGGAACCCTCCTACATTCATGATGGGAATGTAAATTGGTAACCCCATTATAGAAAATAGCTCTTTAAAAAAGTAAAACTAAAGTTGCCATATGATCCAGCAATCCTAGTCCTGGGCCTATTCCTGAAAGTGAAAGTTACTCAGTCATATCAGACTCTTTGTGACCCCATGAACTGTAGTCCATGGAATTCTCAAGGCCAGAATACTGGAGTGGGTAGCCTTTCCCTTCTCGAGGGGATCTTCCCAAGCCAGGGATCGAACCCAGGTCTCCCACATTGCAGGTGGATTCTTTACCAGTTGAGCCACAAGAGAAGCCCAAGAATATTGGAGTGGGTAGCCTATCCTTTCCCCAGGGGATCTTCCTGACCCAGGAATTGAATCCAGGTCTTTTGCATTGTAGGCAGATTCTTTACCAACTGTGCTATGAGGGAAGCCTATATCTAGACAAAACTAAATTTAAGAAAGTACATGGGCCCCAGTGTTCATTGTAGCACTACTTACAATAGCAAAAACATGGAAACACCCTAAATGTTCATTAAAAGATGAATAAACAAAACATGGAATATGTGTGTGTGTGTGTGTGTGTATATATATATATATATATTTTTACACAATGGAATATTAGGCATAAAAAAGAATGAAAGTGAAAGTCACTCAGTCATGCCCGACTCTTTGTGACCCCATGGACTTAGTCCATGGAATTCTAGGCCAGAATACTGGAGGGGGTAGCCTTTCCCTTCTCCAGGGGATCTTCCCAACCCAGGGATCGAACCCAGGTCTCCCACATTGCAGGCAGATTCTTTACCAGCTGAGCCACAAGGGAAGCCCAAGAATACTGGAGTAGGTAGCCTATCCCTTCTCCAGCAGATCGTCTTGACCCAGGAATCGAACCGGGGTCTCCTGCATCACAGGTGGATTCTCTACCAACTGAGCTATGAGGGAAGCCCTAAAAAGAATGAAATAATGCCCTTTGCAGCATACATGCGTGGAAATAGAGATTATCGTCCTATTATCATTACTAGTGAAGTAAGTGAGAAAGAGGAAGACAAATACAATGAACATATTTATGAAACAGAAACAGACTCATAGACATAGAGAATAAACTTGTATTCTCCAAAGCAGGGATAGGGAGGGAAGGATTGGGAGTTTGAGATTAGTAGATAAAAACTATTATATATACAATGGATAAGCAACAATTTTCTACTATATATCACAGGCAACTATATTCAATATCCTGTGATAAACCATAATGGAAAAGAATATGGAATATACATATATATGCATATATGAGTCACTTTGCTGTATAGGAGAAATTAATACAGCACTGTAAATCAACTATACTTCAATAACATTTCTAAAATTTAACCAAAGACAGACATCTTTGACAAATACTTGTTTTCTGGAATTCTTTTTTTAAAGATTTTTTTAATAGTCCCCCAGTAACTGTTTATTAGAATGTGAATATATTCCAGATCAATAACTTTAAAAAAAAATTCAGTTACAGAGCATGCATAAAATACAAAGTAGCAATTTACGAGAAGATAGTAGTATCTTCATAACCAATACACCAAAATAATAAAACGGCTACAGAGGAAAACTAAATCGACAGCAATGCCTTTTGTGTGCCCCTCAAGTCATGAGCACCGCAAAAGACAGAAGATTAACTATGAAACATAGCAATCTAGGCAAGCCCACACACATGTGTATTTTGGGGATATTCCACCATCCTGAATAGTATCAATTTAGTTGACACAACTTTCAGACACTTCAGAGTTAAGTGCTTAATATTATCCACAAAAAAATCAAACTAAATATTAGTGTGCACATTTCAGAATGAGAAATGAGCTGCTCCACTGATTTCAATAATGTAGTGGAAGAAAACTTTCAGGTTTGTACAATGCCTAAATGCATTCTGTTTAAACTCAAGGTACTATTTCATCTTACGTACTAAAAGAATACATGCCCTTAAGTGGTACCACTTGAGCAGAAATTAACCTCTCTTGTATTCTTTAGACATACTGAAACCAGATATTTAACTGGACTATATTTCATAATATACTACAAAACTCAAAAATCAGCATTGTTAAAATAATTGTCCATGCCTGCTGGTGGTTATGGTGGTAAAACTAGGTTGCATTTACTGGAAGGTTTTAAGACAAAATTAACACTTTGCCTTCGGATACTAAGAGCATTATTGCCTGAGCAATAAAATGCCACGTTATATACTGCTGGGAAATTAGATAAGTTAAATGACTTGGGCTGCCTGATTACTGTAACAGAGGCACCTCAGGCGGAATTCCACCATTCTCTCCAGTTCCCAGCTACTACTGAAATCATCACAGTCTTTTGTGTTGATTAAGATAATTCTTCTCCAGAAAAAAGTGTTTGCCCCTCTATAATCAACTTTGATGTTTACAAAAATTAAAAAACAAAATTTACTAAACTACATAACCCTATTAAGGCATTTTAGAAATTGACTTCCAGAATTATGGAAAATTTATAGGCTCTCAAAATTCTGCTTTGTTTATAGGGCAATTCTTAGATTTATGGAAATATACTCTGCACTGAGAGTATGTTAATTATAAGCTGCTCTGTGACGAAATGATAGCTTATTTCTACAGTCTTCTTAATTTGATTTAATCAAGACCAATAGGTCTGAACTTCAAGGGATCAAGTTCTTTTATGTCCTACAGTGACAGCTTCCATGATGAAAAGTAAACAATAATTGAGGAATCTAAACATTCAGCTTATTAAACTAAGGCTAGTGAAGCCATAGCATGAAAAAAAGCTGCAGTCATTTGGAACAAATGGATGTTTTTATAAAGCTAAAATCAAAAGGCTTAAGACATGGAAAAATTCATAAGTATGAGGAAGTAATAAACACAAAAATGACCACAAGAATTACAAATATATTTAAGTCTTAGACCTGACAATTGGATTACACACAGCCTTCTAGGGGAGAAGAGAAGTGCCTTATGTGTTCCGACAGCACTGCACCTTTGGCTTGTTTTCAGTGGTTGGTGGAACATGAATAGGAACCACATTGTTGCCTGGAGACATGTTATTTTCACGTCTGTCTGACATTTGCTTCTGAGAAACAATGCGGTATATCTCTGTCTAGATTGTCTGAAAACCAGCTTCCACATTTGTAGGGTCTAGAGCAGATGTCTCGATGAATGACAAATCGTTTTCTTCTGCAAAAGCTCTTGATTCATCTGCAGGAACTGCTCTGAGATGGTGCAAATCACTCTTATTGCCCACAGGCATGATAACAACATTACTATCAGCATGATCTCTCAGTTCTTTTAGCCATCGCTCTACATTTTCATATGTAAGATGTTTAGCAATGTCATAAACCAATAAGGCACCTACAGCTCCACAATAGTATGCTGATGTTCTACTGTGGTATGGTTCTTGCCCTGGCAAGTCCTGTATCTGTACCTTTATTGTTTTCCCATCAACCTGGATGCTTCTTGTTGCAAACTCTACTCCAATGGTGCTCTTGCTTTCAAGACTAAGCTCATTTTGAGCAAATCGAGACAGGAGATTACTCTTTCCAACACCAGAATCTCCAATAAGGACAGCTTTGAAGAGGTAGTTGTAGTCGTCGTCGTGGGTGCCCGCTGTGCAGCGTAGAAGCGAAGGGGTGGCAGCAGCAGTGGTACCGGTGGGACCAGGGGGCATCGCTGCAGGGGTAACCCGAGCACCAAGTTTCAGCTGCCAGACCCAGTAAAGAACCCCTCAAAGAATTTTTTTTTTTTGGATGTGCACCATTTTTTTTGATGTGCACTTGTGCACCAAGTCCTTACTGAATTTGTTACAATATTGCTTCTGCTTTATGTCTTTTGGTTCTTAGGTCCCCAACCAGGGATTGAGCCCGTACACCCTTGCACTGGAAAGCAAAGTCTTAACCACTGGACTGCCAGGGAAGTCCCTTCTGGCATTCTTATTTCAACAAAACATTTATTTCTAATAGATGAAGAGATTCTTAAAATATTCTATTTCCTGAAATATCACAAGAGCCATTTTATGGTATGTCATGAATGGTTACCATACTGCAGTAATTTAAGAAAACATTTTGGCATATCAAAGCCATAGATCATAGCTAAGCTAAGCTAAGTCGCTTCAGTCGTGTCCGACTCTGTGCAACCCCATAGATGGCAGCCCACCAGGCTCCCCCGTCCCTGGGATTCTCCAGGCAAGAACACTGGAGTGGGTTGCCATTTCCTTCTCCAATTCATGAAAGTGAAAAGTGAAAGTGAAGTCGCTCAGTCGTGGCTGACTCTTAGCGACCCCATGGATGGCAGCCTACCAGGCTCCTCCTCCCATGGGATTCTCTAGACAAGAGTACTGGAGTGGTGTATGGATCTATTAGCCATAGATCATAATTTATTTAAATTAATAATAAAAATCTACTATGGGTCATCTAATATACATTTTATTATTTCTAATACTTTAAAAAAATATTTATTTGGCTCTACCAGGTCTTAGTTCTGACATGTGAACTCTTAGTTGCCATATGTAGGATCTAGCTTCATGACCAGGAATCGAACCCTGGCCCCCTGCATTGGGAGTGTGGAGTCTTAGCATTGAACCACCAGGGAAGTCTCTATTTATAATACTTTTTATCAACCAAAGAAATTTAGTAATTATCATCATCAATTTTATAGATACTGAAATTGGATCTTAAACACGTTAAGTATTAATAACTTGTGAAAAGCCACAAAAGTACAAAAAAATTACAATTTAAGCCTTCATCTGTCTGATTCAAAAGTCTATGCTTTTAATCTACTTCAGTGTACTGTTCCAGAATCACTTCTTTATGTTGTTGCTCAGAAATACTGATATAAATTTTTAAAGAGAAAGGAAGTGAAATCACAAATGAAATTAAATTTACTTATAAAGGGTAAAGGGTTAGTTTTTCTAAGTATATTTTTTTAGTATATGAACAATTTATTTTAAAAATCAATGAGTCCAACAGACTGGGAATGGTTCTGAAAACAATGGTATCTCATTGCAAATGAGGTTTATGAAGAGTTTTTAACAACATGGGAAAAGGTTTAAGTTTAAAACAAGCAGGATTACAATATTTTTGGAAGGTAGGGTGGAGCGTGGGGGCTTCCTTGGTGGCTCAGTGGTAACAAATCCACCTGCCTATGCAGGAGACACAGGTTTGATCCCTGGTCTGGGAATATTCCACATACCTAGGAGCAACTAAGCCCATGTGTCACAACTATTGAGTCTATACTCCAGAGCTTGGGAACCACAACTACCCAGCCCATGCACTGCAACCACTGACGCCCATAAGCTCTAGAGCTCATGCTCTGCAACAACAGAAGCCACTTCAATGAGAAGTCCACACACTGCAACTAGAGAGAAGCCCTCTGCAGAAAAGCCCATGCGGCAATGAAGACCCAATATAGCCAAAAATAAAATAAATAAATAAAAATTTTAAAAATACATTTGGAAGGAAATTTCAACTAAGAAATAAATCCCATAAACTTGACTTGAAGGAAATACAGTAAAATGTTAACCAAAGTTAAAAAATAGTCAATTAAATTAGAAAGTAACAGTTATAGTATTTTTATTTTATGTGATATCCTACTTTACAGTTTCAATGTAGGATACCTGATGTTTATATTCTGCTTTTATATTTTTATATTATAGAAATTACAAATAAAAAAGTTTATTTTTTCAATGAAAATCACATTATAAAAATGATTACTGAATATAAACAAATGAAAGTATATCAAAGGATATTAGGCACTGTATTAGTCAACTCAGGCTATCATAAGAGAATACCACAGGCTGGGTCTCTTGCACAACAGAAATTCATTTTCTCACAATTCTAGAGGCAAGAATTCCAAGAATAAGCAAGGTGCCAACCAATTCTGTTTCTGGTGAGACCCTTCTTCCTTAGGAGACAGCTTCAGGTCCCACCTTTATGACACCATTAACCATAATTACATTAAAAAGGCCCTATCTCCAAACAGTCACATTGGGGGTTAGGGTTTCAACAAGTGTGAATTTTGGGGAGACATGATTCATTCCATAACAGACACAAAAGACCTTAAGCATATTATTTCAAATATAACATATAAATTTATTATAAAATATAACACTCACATGATATTTAAAAAAAAAAATAGAAGACATACTAGATTATTGTGGTCTGAAGTATGTGCTTCCAAAAGTCATATGTTAAAACCCTAACCCTCAGTGTTTCAGAATGTTGACTGCATTGGGAGTTAAGGCCTTTAAAGAGGTAATTAAGGTAAAAGGAAGCCCTCAGACTGGGCCCTAATACAATCCGACTGGTGTCCTTTTAAGAATATGGAGTTTAGACACACAGAGAGACACCAGGGACTTGTGCACACAGAGAAAAGACCATGTGGATATAGAGAGCAGGAGTCTGTCTGCAAGCCAAGCCAGAGGCCTCAGAAGAGAATCAATTTGCAGACACCTTGATCTTGTACTTCAAGGTTCCAACACTGTGAGAAAACAAATTTCTATTGTTAAAGGCTTCTAGTCTGTGGTATTTTGTTATGGCTTCTCTAGCAGACTAAGATATTATGGAATAAGAGCCTTAAAAGTTATTTTTAAGACATTATGGTTTAACATTATACACAGTGTTCAAAGTACAGCAGTCATAGTATTATATACCCTACCTTTCTCCAACTTGACCCTTTCTTACTGGTTATACTTCTTTTAGAATGCAAACTCATTACCTTTTCTCCTTTTAGTCCTAATTTTTATATTTCACAAAAGTTTCCATATCGTTTTATGACTGTCCTGAGATCCAATTTCAAGGTTTTATTTCTTTCACTACATAAGTTCAAAAAGCAAATCTCTGTGCGAGACAATATTAATAAATAAATATTTAAGGAACTTTGGATCTATTCCATGTTATCAATGACCCTGGGTGTTAGAGATGCCAGATGAATCAGAGATGCTCCCTGTCCTCAGCATGCTTACATATTAATGGGATACACAGATTCATGAGTAAGTCTGTGGTGTTCAAAGTAATTTATATAGTCACACACAAATGTGCTGTTTTCCTTAACTGACAGCATCTTTCTCATTCTCTCACCCAGACTGGTTGTAGAGGAACAGGGTGGAATGCAGTCTTGGATCTTCACATATCTTAGTCTCTTCTACCCTGAACAGTCTCTTTATAGCAACTCTGTTCTTTGGGATAAACAGTCAAAATTTCAGACCTTCCCATCCCCTCAACAAGATGGCATCATGGAAGAGCAAATAAAGCTTCAATTTCAGGTTGCCTCACTTTTGTGAGTTTCTTCTAAAGCTATGTATATAATTTTTGTAATTTGAATTTGATATTACTTTATAAAGGAAGATCTCCACATTGTGTAAGGCCTCTCAGAATGTGGGTCAGCCCTGAAGTGGGCTTCCATGAGGTAGGGGAGAGGGACTCTTGTACCTGCATGTATGTGGCATTACTTTTCTGGATCCTCAGTCTCTTTGGCAATGACCTCTCCCTCTCCACCTGGCCATCTGCTGCTGAGGCCTGAGATGGGGATCTTGAACCTCTCCTCTTAGTCCCACCCAGAACCAAAAGGGTGTCTCATAACTGCCCCAGTCACTTCCCAGTTGTCACATGTTTTTCATTAATACTGTGGCTGCAGAAACAGCCATCTCCTGCTCTTCCGCCTGTTCAGTGGACTCCCTCTGATTCAGTCAGCCTCCATAACAGATTGCCTGGGTTTTAACTCAGTCACCTTTAGTGACTTTGAAATTCCTATATCCCTTTCAAGCGACAAGAAACTTAAGCCAGTTTTGGTTACTGACATGATAGCGAGAGCCTAAGACACAAAGAAAAAATATTTTGTCCGGTACCATCTAATTTTTTAGACTATAGTATTGCTAGGGACTGAAAAATTCTTATCTGGAAATTAAACAAACAAACAAAAAAAAACTGAACACCAAATCTTTCATTTGCATTCCTATTGTAAGTTTCCTTTTCTTACCCTCCACCCCCATCTCTGCCAAAGAAGGTGAATGAACATCTCTGGCCAACTATGGAGTAGATTCCATATACAAAGTAGCAACATAGAAAAACACAATATTATATTTCAAAATATATTATTTATTTCATAAAGCCCATAAATAGTTACAAGTAACAAATGGTAACTTAGTGGTAGTTAGTAATTTAGTGGTTACAGGAGCATAGAAGTTGGAGTAGTAACACTACCTATGGATGGGGAGAGTTCCAGTGGACCAAGATACTGCAATATAGGCAGAGGAAGTGTTATAAATTCACCAACATTCCCCTGATACTTTTAATGAAAGCCACCTGTCATTTAATCTTTGCAGAGGAACATAGACATTATGCTGACAAGTATTTTTCTGGTATTTTCTATCAGTCATTTATGGAACCTTTCATATGCTTACCTTTTTGAATATTAAAACACTTTAATATGCAGACTAAAAGTTCACAGTATCCAGAATTTGAGATTATACTAACAGTAGTCTGAGGAATACATTTATTGATTTCATCCTTTTTTTTAGTTCAACGGATTTCTATAGTTGCCTTACATGAAGATTCTCAAGATGAAGTCATAGATCAGAAGTATCAGTATCATTTGGAAACGTGTTATAAATGCAAATTAGCATCATAAACTCTGTGAGAAAGAGTCAGTAACCTGCTTAACACACTATGTCAATGATTTGGATGCATGATAAAGTTTGAGAATGACTGCCTTAGATTATAAATTCAATAGGTCATAAAACGCTTATTTTCTATGACTTCTCTAAGGTATATATTACAGGGTTTCATATAAATATATATATATATATATATATATATATATTATAGAAACAGGAAATATTTTACAAAAGGACAAATAATATCAAAGTCTGTTTATCTATCTACCCACCCATCTACTTACTTATCTATCCATCCAAGCCATAATTACATTTTTAAATTAGTATACCCATTCTCTTACCTGAGAAAGTCAAGAAGTAAAGAATGTTGCCAATGAAGCTGAATCACCCTTTCAGGGTAATCCACAGGTAAAGACTGACTTGAATTAATTCCAGGTGGCATTTTTCCACACAGGTGGATCAGCACATCATAAATGGTCTTATTATATTTGGAAAAGTCACTCTGTCTGGAAAATTTTCTGGCCGATAGGGCTGATGAGTACACTTGTATTTTATACACATCCCTATGGGAAAATAATATTAAAATTAAAAACATCTTAAAATGTTATAAAAAACCATTCTCAATGACCAAATACAGTTCTATTTAAAATCAAATGAGAAATTATACAATTCACTTCATTTACCTATTTTTTGAGAGTAAAAATTAGATTTTCTTAATAACCCCAGAACTTTCTAGTAACTCGCTTTAAGCACACATCATTATATAATGGTGATGCTGTCAAGTCTGAAAGATTGGATTGTGACTAGAAAATGCTAAGGGCTTTGGAAAAACAGAATAAAGGTTAAATTCTAGACCCACTATCTACAATTGTGTGAGTAAATTCCACTCTAGTACTCTTGCCTGGAAAATCCCATGGACGGAGGAGCCTGGTAGGCTTATATTATTTGATCAAGTGATCCCACCTCTGAGAACCTTCCTATATAACATCTAGAAATGTTTGCTACCATCTATAAACAGACACATTCAATCTTGGCATTGTTTTTAAGAAAATACCGAACAAAATAACAGAAGTAAATGCCCAACAATTAGTGAGAACAGGCAAGTAAATAATGACACATGAATGCAATAACATACAACAAATTAGCGATCAATATTATAGTAAAATATTAGAAACCGAAAATTAAAATCATAAGCTCTATCAAAAACAATAAAAATGAGAATGCTTAATAGCAAAAATTCTGGGATGCAGTCAATGTGGAATAGAAACAAATTTATAGACCTGAAAATAATTAAGCATACCATTCAAGTTTAAAGGAAAAGTAAATCACAAAGAAAACCAATCAGCATTATTTAGAAAATGCAGAGAAAAATAAATCAATCTAATAGCTTATTCATTATGAGACATAAAAGTAAAATATCTAAATCAAGAAAATATAAAATTAAAGTTATAGAGATCTTAAACATACAAACCATACTACTACTAGTTACAAGTATTATATAATGAATTGTAAATGCTCAATGATTTCTCTGAAAATTAAAAACGTAATAATTAGAATACACTAAAACCAGATACACTTTTCAGAAGGAAAAAACAACAAAACAGAAAACTGAAAACTAGGGAATAATTTCTCTAAAAACTTCCCTGGAGTCAGATGATTTATGATTGAGTCTATAAATCAGTAATTCAATCTATGATGCTGAAAATATTTAGTAAAAAACTGAAAAAGATATCTTTTAGGAAAATTAAACAGTTAGAATAACCAAGCTCATGCCTGTGTATAGATGCAAAACTTCTAATACAGCCCGTCTAGTTATATAGATCAGTACTTGCCCCTGTGGTGCTAGCCAGTTACCCCAGTGATGAAAAAGGAGGTAGGAAAACTCTAAGAACCATTACACCAGTATTAACAATGGAGGTGCCTAAATTCCTGTCAAAATTAACACTATAATTAAGTGACTTGATATGACCAATGCAGTTAACTGTTTTAAACATTCTGAGTAATAAAACAACACGTGAAAGAGGTAAAGATACTGTCAAACAGGAGATAGTATCAAAGAAATTGTGTCTTCCCTCTTCACTAACACTATTTACTATCCATCACCCTGATGATACTCTTGATAGACAGCTGAATTTCATTTATACAGAATTAAAATAATCCTGTTTTATACAGTTTCTAAATTTTTCAAGTTTAAAAGGATATCTTGCCCATATCATCCATTCTCATTTCACAGATGAGGAAACTGAGGTTCAGAGACTTTCAGTGCTTGCCCCAAATCATTGGATGTTTAGAAGAAATTAAAACGCACATGCATACTCAAAAATTTCTATTTGCATCCTTTTGCTTTTCTAATCATCTTCTCATAATGTATCAGTTTAGAATAAATTAACATTGAGTTTCACTTCAAACAATCTCAATAAATAGACATTTATATGATACAAGGCAAACATAGAGAAATGTTAGAGAAACATATAGTTGTTACCTTCTTACAGTCTCTGGAATATTAAGAGAATGGGGTCCTTCAGGCCAACCGAAGAGACTGAACCAGGTCTGAGCTGCGTTTACAGTCTTCAGAAAGAAGTCATATGTTCTTGTTCCTTCTTTAGATGAAAAGAATTCCTTGTCTTTTGCCTCATTTTTCAAAGATCTGTTGCCTTTCTTTGGCATTTCACATTTTCCTGATTTCAATCCTTCAGGTATTATTTCCATTCCTAAAATTCACATTTGTTTATATAAAAAGGATTACTTGACAATAAGGTAAAATAATCTGTCAGCTAGACCTATCTGTATGTAGACAAATGGAGCTTATTCTACAAATAATTCTATGTTCTCAATTTACTATAGCTTAAAATTAAACATTATTTTCAAATGGCCAACAGAAATACTTTAAGAAGATATGTTCAATAAAGAAAACTATTAAATTTTCTCCATGTCATAACAGTGTATTAAATATTCCCCAAAATGGAACCTTTCATTTTATATTACATATATAAAACATTTAGACAATTCTTCAGTTTTACTTATTAGACAGAATTAAACCTTAGCTGAATAACTTATAAAAACAAAAAATTGGTTTCAGATTCAAAATGACTTTCTGTCCAAGTGAAGCACTTCGATAAAACAAAACATGCTCTAGCTAAAGAAATTTTCAAGAATATAAAATGATTTTATCATGTTTTGTTTTTCAAAAATATCTGCCAATGTAATCGTACAAGCACACACTCATTTCAAAACCTTTCAATATTTAATTTGGCTTGGTCCATTCAATTAAGGGAAAATTTTCAATATTATCCACACCCAGAGAAAGGAATATTTGAAAAGTTAACTGCAAATAACAATATCAAGTTCACATATTTATCTGTGTACAACGTGTTCATCCCCGGTGGCTCAGTGGTAAAGAACCTATCTGCAATGCAGGAGCCACAGGAGCTGCAGACTCAATCCTTGGGCCGGGAAGATCCCCTGGAGGAGGGCATAGCAACCTACTCCAGTATTCTTGCCTGGAAAATCCCATGGACAGAGGGGCCTAGTGGGCTACAGTCATAGGGTCATAAAGAGTCAGACACGACTGAAGCGACTTAGCATGCACATCTATTTCTAAGATAAGCAACATTGCTGCTGCTGCTGCTGCTGCTAAGTTGCTTCAGTCGTGTCCAACTCTTAGCGACCCCATGGACTGCAGCCTACCAGGCTCCTCCATCCGTGGGATTTTCCAGGCCGAGTACTGGATTGGGGTGCCATTGCTTTCTCCTAAGCAACATTGGACCAAGCTAATTAGGCAACAACCCCCCCCCCTAGTTGAGCAGTTTGAGAATTATGTACAAAGGGTACCTGTACAGACAGTCTCAGCAAATTCACAGGGGCTCTACCAGATATTCAACATTTTAGTTAAATACCACTATAGCATCTGCTTCATATCATATAAACTACCACCCTAGGTTTTTCTACCAAACAATCTAATAAATGGAACTGCTTGGTATAGCTTTTGGCTTAAGAGAAAAATCTTAAGATATTAAGCATATCATTAGCCAAAACCAGAGAATTTCTACTCTAAATCATTGGAAAGAGCACCCAAAGCAGAGAGTGAAAGTGTTAGTCGCTCAGTCATGTCTGACTCTTTGCTATCCCATGAACTGTAGCCTGCCAGGCTCCTCTGTCCATGGAATTCTCCTGGCAAGAATACTGGAGTGAGTAGCCATTTCTTCCTCCAGAGGATCTTCCCAACTCAGGCATCGAACCCAGGTTTCCTGCATTGCAGGAAGATTCTTTACTGTCTGGGCCACCAGGGAAGCCCTTCAAAGCAGATGACCCTCTCAAAACTAGTGACAAATTCAGCTTTCTTCATGGATTTCTTATTACTTGAAAAAACTCTAAGTTTTGCATCAAATAATATTAAACAGATAATGTTTTGGATTGGGCTGGAGAGGTACATTATGTATTTGCCACATACCAACAAACAATCTTCTCTTTGCAGGCTCAGCATCACTAAATTTACTAGGAGCAGTAGAGGGCAAGCCAGTTTTTCTACTGGCAAGCAGACTCTTGCTTTCAGCCTTCACAGAACTGGTATCCTTTTCTACGAATGACACATTGGATTAGAGTAGGTCAAACAAGCATTTGTGAATTCACTCTCAAATTACTGAACCTGAATTTCATAATTATATATATATATATATATATATAAGCATTATAGTAAATATGTATATATATATACATACACACATACATACAGTACAAAAAAAATCTAAGTTCCTATTACTCATGAATAAGATGTAAAATAAGAAGAAAATAAAGAGTGATACGAACTGAACTGAATGAACTTTATTAATAAGGCAATTATTATGATATATCCATTATTGGAGAATGAACAATGTTCAACTTTAGCATAAACAAGTATATATAGTCTTTTAAATGTTTCTACACCCAAATTTTTAGAATTATTATATATAGTGCTCAAAATCATATATAAAAAGCCTGTCACTAAGGAAAGTAATTTTTTCTAGTTAATTTTCTGAAATGAAAGCATTGCTTGGTTATGATTCCATTTTGTACAGCTTTTGATCTCTATTCCAGTTAGAGCTGCTGTGCATACAGTATACTTGGCCACCATGGTAATTCAAACAACCACAAGCAATGCTGAACAAGAAAAGGAAGCAGATATAACCTACCACCAGATATCTACCTACCTACATATCTACTTATCTATCTACATATGCACGTACATTTATATGTGTATGTATATTATATAAGAATACAATATATACTATATAACAATAAAATATTTAGTACAACACATATATTCAGAATGTTATTCCATCAGAGAAGCATGGCCTGTGCAATTCAAAAGATCTAACATGAAAGCTTGGCACCACAGCTCCGGAGCTAGTAAACCATGGGTACATTATACAAGTTCTCTGAAACATCTGTTTTTTATCCATAAAATGAAATCAAGGGCTCTGAACTCATGTGCTTGTTTTGAGGATTACTTTATAGCCAACAACACATATAAATAATCTGGTATATACTGAGTCTCTTCCACCCTTTCAGTACAAAGCCATTCAGAATTTGCCAGAGAACCTTTGCCCAATAGGTATGCACATATCCACAATGCTAAGCCACTGCAGACTCCATAGAAGGACGCCTTAGGAAATTCAATGACAGAATGATTCATTTTGACAGAATGATACTGCATTAGACAGTACCTTTTCAAGTCAACATCAAATGACAAAAGGTTCCTAGTGGGGTACAAACCCACATCTGGACACTTCAACTAAACTCAGTGATTCATATGATACTTTTTTATTTGGCATATTAAGTATAACAACTTAATAATTTTTATTACATATAAGTCATACTTCTTTACTTTTGGGTATACTTAGTATGTTTTAAGATTTCACCTTTACTGAATGTATCATTCTCTAGAGCACAGTAGCTACATATGGAGCTCTGAGTTCTCATAAATTTGGTTAGAATTCCCTGAGCAATGTGCTCATCCTCCCTATGACTCATTTTTTTTAATTAAGAAAATAAATTTATTGGATATGAACATTATCAAATTTTGGTCATCTATGACTCAGTTTCTTAATCTGCAAAGTGAGATTAATAAGAGTACTGAACCATGGTTGTTGGGAAGACTAAATGAAATAACAAATACAAGGCACTCAGCACAGAATGTCATATGCCTAGAAGGCACTAAATATATGTTATAAATTACTACATGCATATTTCTGAAGATATTTTAAACTATTTAAGAATCATGATATCTTTCTATAGTAATGCTTACCCAAATGCATATATTATTTTAAAAAATTATCATACAAAGACTCCATTTTTTTCCTTCTAAAGAAATAGCAGTATTGTGCACAGTAATTCCTCATTATTTGGGGAGGGGCATTATGAAAAATACAAAAAAGTGGTAAAGTAATAATAAGTTATAATATCAATAATAATAAAATGACAATAATAATAATACATTCCAGTTATTTATAGTCTAGGAATCTTCACAAAAGCCTTTTTTTTTTTAATAAACACACCACTAGTATGCTGCTCCCCCATCAGCACAGTTTGTTTAATAACAGATGTTTAAGGATCTGGGTACTAAAGATAAAAGCAAATGGTAAAATGGTGAGGTGAGAACACAAAATAGAATTTCTACCCAGGTTCTGCAACTTTTCATCCTCTGCTCTTTCTATTACATTGTCTTATTTGATATCTCACATACCATCCATCTAGTATATTAGAAGAATATAACATCAAAATTTGTCAGAAAAATCTTAAAAATTCTGAAAATGTGTGCAAAATTTGTAATACATATGTGCTGAGAAGGAACAATCAGAGCAGTAAGGAGAGACCCCAGGGTATGTGGAAGCCTAGAGAGAGTTTGCACTCATCTCACACGCTAGTAAAGTAATGTTCAAAATTCTCCAAGCCAGGCTTCAGCAATATGTGAACCGTGAACCTCCAGATGTTCAAGCTGGTTTTAGAAAAGGCAGAGGAACCAGAGATCAAATTGCCAACATCCGCTGGATCATGGAAAAAGCAAGAGAGTTCCAGAAAAACATCTATTTCTGCTTTATTGACTATGCCAAAGCCTTTGACTGTGTGGATCACAATAAACTGTGGAAAATTCTTCAAGAGATGGGAATACCAGACCACCTGACCTGCCTCTTGAGAAACCTATATGCAGGTCAGGAAGCAACAGTTAGAACTGGACATGGAACAACAGATTGGTTCCAAATAGGAAAAGGAGTACGTCAAGGCTGTATATTGTCACCCTGCTTATTGAACTTCTATGCAGAGTACATCATGAGAAATGCTGGGCTGGAGGAAGCACAAGCTGGAATCAAGATTGCCAGGAGAAATATCAATAACCTCAGATATGCAGATGACACCACCCTTATGGCAGAAAGTGAAGAGGAACTAAAAAGCCTCTTGATGAAAATGAAAGAGGAGAGTGAAAAAGTTGGCTTAAAGCTCAACATTCAGAAAACGAAGATCATGGCATCCGATTCCATCACTTCATGGGAAATAGATGGGGAAACAGTGTCAGACTTTATTTTTCTGGGCTCCAAAATCCCTGCAGATGGTGACTGCAGCCATGAAATTAAAAGACGCTTACTCCTTGGAAGAAAGGTTATGACCAACCTAGATAGCATATTCAAAAGCAGAGAGACATTACTTTGCCAACACAGGTCCATGTAGTCAAGGCTATGGTTTTTCCAGTGGTCATGTATGGATGTGAGAGCTGGACTGTGAAGAAAGCTGAGAGCCAAAGAATTGACAATTTTGAACTGTGGTGTTGGAGAAGACTCTTGAGAGTCCCTTGGACTGCAAAGAGATCCAACCAGTCCATTCTGAAGGAGATCAGCCCTGGGATTTCTTTGGAAGGAATGATGCTCAAGCTGAAACTCCAGTACTTTGGCCACCTCATGGGAAGAGGTGACTCATTGGACAAGACCCTGATGCTGGGAGGGATTGGGGGCAGCAGGAGAAGGGGACAACAGAGGATGAGATGGCTGGATGGCATCACTGACTTGATGGACGTGATTTTGAGTGAACTCTGGGAGTTGGTGATGGACAGGGAGGCCTGGCGTGCTGCGATTCATGGGGTCACAAAGAGTCGGACACGACTGAGCTACTGAACTGAACAGAGAATTTAATGAGGGGAGTAGGGTGGGTCAACAGTATAAACTACTCTTCAGTAGTGCAGTGACAACAGTTTAATGGATCTAACTTCCTACTTTCCTCTGCTATTTGTCTTCCTCTCTGTGGAAAATAGAGTGGTTTATTGGATTGGTAAATAGGCAAGCAAAACCTGAATTCACTCTTTTTCCTCTTTGGGAACAAGCATGTTCAATGAAGGGATACAGTCTTCTCTTTCCTCCCTATTGTCATCCTGCACACTCACCCAAAGTAGCTAAGAGAGGGAAGCAGAAGTTGAAGGGCAAGAATGAGCAAAGTTAGTTGATTAAATAAGGTCCTTGGACAATGAGATTAAGATAAAGGAACAGCCTAAGGCAGGAAAGAGTCTTCTTTCCTTGGCTTTGTGATGGGAGAGATGGTGGGTAAGGCATGTATGGAATTTGAAAAGTCAGTGTGTTCCTGCCAGATGTTCTCCAGTTCTTCTGAAAAGTCTCAGTCCCCCAAGAATGAGGCAGAACAGATTGAATAGGTTTCACAGGAGTGGTAAACATTTGAAGCAAGTGGAGAAGATGAGAAAACTTGAAAACAGAAAGAGCTGCAATTCAGCGCTGAAACTTAAGTCTTTAATAATCTATACACACAAAAATGTTCGCACTATCCATTGTTCTCAATTTAACAGTTGAAAATGCTGGAGAGGGTGTGTAGAAAGAGACCTTCTACACTGTCAGTAGGAGTGTAAATTGGTACAATCACTATGGAAAACAGTGTGGAGATTCCTCAAAAATCTAAAATAGGATTACCATGGGATTTAGCAATCCCACTTCTGGGCAGATACCCAGATGAAACTAATTCAAAAAGATACATACACCCCTATGTTCATAGCGGCATTACTCACAATAGCCAAGACATGGAAACAACCTAAATGTCCATCAACAGATGAGTGGATAAAGGAGATATGGCATACATATAAAATACACACACACACACACACACACACACACACACACACACACAATGGAATACTACTCAGCCATCAAAAATGAAATATCATTTCCAGCAACATGGATGGACCTAGAGATTATCATACTAAGTGAAGTAAGTGAGACAGAGAAAGACAAATACCATATGATATCACTTATATGTGGAACCTAAAATATGGCACAAATGAATGTATCTATAAAAAAGAAACAGGTTCACAGACATGGAGAACAGACTTGTATTTGTCAGAGAGGAAGCAGGGAGGGAGAGGGTCACGCTGGGAGTTTGAGGTTGTAAATGCAAACTGTTACATTCAGAATGGAGAAACAACAGGGGCCTAATGTACAGCACATGGCTCTGATAAACCTCAGTCATGAGTGTCTGAGTGGAAAAGAATATAAAAAATATATATATGTGTATGAGTTACTTTGCTATACAGCAGATATCAGCACAACACTGTAAATCAAACAACAGTGTAAATGAACTATACTTCAATAAAAAAGAAATAATAGTCATTCTATTATGAAATTGGAATGAAAAATCCAATTTATAACAACTTACCATTTTTTACAATAATTTTTTGCTCATCAAGATGAATTGCCATATATGAATAAATAGTAAGCATGCAGTTTTCTGCTGTTGCACTAACTGGAAGTGAAAACCTAAAAGTGAAAATATTGCATTTCAGTAAGTTAAAATCTTCAGATGCAGTAAACACAATGAAAAAAAAAACTTAACTATCCTGGATGTCTATAATAATTAAGACACGAATTAGTCATCATTTTTCTTTCCTCTATCAACACTCTGGTTTTCTTAACTACCTATTGTATCTAGCTTAATGGTGTAAGAATATTTACTTTTAAAGCTTTTAGCAGAGATGGCAAATTTCACTGTCAAGTGTGCACTAAAACACAGCTTGTAATTACACAGGTTCACAGACAGATTCAGGAAATTTTAGAGTTGCAGGAGCCTCAGAGTTAATCCACTCACCTTCTTTCATAGAATCTGTGACAAATGGTATCTAGCTTCAGAGGACCAGCATGACATTCATGACTCAGAAACAACTCATTTCATATCTAGAGAACTGTAACCTCACAAATTGTATTTCAGGGCAACACAAAATCATATCTACAACCTACAATCTCCATTACATTCCTTCAAATTTTAAATACAGTTCACTATATCTTCTCTAAGCCCTCTTTTCCATATTAAAAACATTTAGAATGTTCAAGGGTTCTTTCAACTCCAAGGCCTTTAAATATTTCACATACCACTCTTTAGACACTCTTGTTTTGTGTTTATCCTTTAAATGTGTCTGAGAATTGAAAGTAATATTGTAAAAGCTGTTCAACCAGTACAAAGTAATATTACCTTCCACAATCTGCATACTCTATTTTATGAAAGCATTGTGAAATTATCATTTTCACCAGTCACAAAACACTCTTAGATGATACTGGGCCTAGCTTAGGTGACAACTCTATCCTTGTGCAACTGATTTTTTAATATAAATACTATATTTTATATCTATATCATTGTAATATCACCTTATTGGTTTCAGTTCTGCATTATAGCATACAAAGATAATTTTATTCTTGAATTGGCTATCAAACTAGCTCTTCTATCTAGCTTATTATGGTCACTGGCCAAGGTGAAATGATAAAATATCATTTTATAATCTAAGTTAAATATAGAATGCAAGTAAAATATAGAATAGGATGAGACTAATAAAAATCTGTAGCTGAAATATAATGAGTTGTCAAGGGACATTAAAATAAACATGTTATATGTAATTGAATTGATTTTCGCCTCAGCTCTGCATATGCATTGTTTTTACCTTTACTAATTAGTGTGTATTAAAATATTATGCAAAATATACAGATTCAACATTGTCTTATTTAACCAACCCTAGTCATTCCCTTGCCTCATCCTAAACACATGCATTAGATTGTCCTCTTCAGGATTAGGTTGTATTTTTATATGTAACTTTTTCCACATGATTTCCCTCTTAAAATGAAACTTTAAATTCCTTGATAGCATGAAACATTACTTCTACATACTATGCATTTATGCGAAGTATAGCGACCAATCAAAACTCCATTAACTGACCAACTATGTTTAAGGATATTTTTCAGATTAAATAATATAGTTTATCAACAGACACCATCATCATTGCTATCTTAGAACCAAAAATGTTAATTTTGCTTTAACAGTGATTATAAAAGGAGAAAAAAAAAAAGGAAAGAAAAAAAGACAACTCTAGCAAATCCTGTGGGTGCTCTGTCCTTAAGTTCTTACCCCCCAGGAAGTAGTTCTTTGTGCTGGACTCCCATCCTCTGGGTGGGCATGGTGGGGTAACGGTTACCTTCTTCAGACAATTACAACTGGGCTACTGGAGCTACTGAAAGTTCTTAGGAGCTTATGGTCCTCAGAGTAATCCTGCAGCCCAAGCCTGTATGGTGTGGGAGTTTGATAGTCCGACAATCTTGCTTCAAATAGCACAAAAACTGTACAATGGTAACCTCATCTGCAAAGAACTCCAGGGATCAAAGTGAGGTTGGGACTTAATTTTCATATTTATTTGGGATGACTGATTCCTGGTGCTGCTTCCCTTACCTCCTTACTTTTTTTTTTTTTTTTCTGGGACTTCTTCCCTAATAAATAACGTATCCATGAGGTCTCATCTAAAGGTTAGCTTGTGGACAACACTACCCATGACAATTAACCAAATGAACAAACAAAAGAAGCACTATCACTTGAAATATTTATGAAATGGTACAAAACTAAGGAAAATATATTTTGAAATAAAATTTCACTATGAGAATGAAATGGGAATAAATATCAATTGTTTTTCCCTTATAAAACTAGTTTTTCAGAGATAATAAGATATGACTTCAGATGCTCCTTAAAGAATAACCAACATATGCAAAATTCATTTGACCACATTCTTCTTGGAGCATGCAATACAGAAACTGGACAAGT
The DNA here is from genome assembly GCF_029378745.1 of Bos indicus. Lineage (NCBI taxonomy): Eukaryota > Metazoa > Chordata > Mammalia > Artiodactyla > Bovidae > Bos > Bos indicus. Next base: position 115,058,194 of record NC_091789.1, read on the forward strand.
TATACAGTATGGGAATATGAACAATTTTTGCTGCTGCTGCTGCTAAGTTGCTTCAGTCGTGTCCGACTCTGTGTGACCCCATAGACGGAAGCCCACCAGGCTCCCCTGTCCCTGGGAATCTCTAGGCAAGAACACTGGAGTGGGCCGCCATTTCCTTCTCCAGTGCATGAAAGGGAAAAGTGAAAGTGAAGTCGCTCAGTCGCGTCCGACTCTTAGCGACCCCATGGACTGCAGCCCACCAGGCTCCGCCATCCATGGGATTTTCCAGGCAAGAGTACTGGAGTGGGGGTGCCATTGCCTTGTCCAAGAACACTTTATACATTGATATTATTAAAAATTCATTTAAACAGAAAAATGACTTTCAGTTGGTAATACTAACACATTATATTAAAAATATTTCTGAGAAAATTGGGTACTTCATGGCATTTTATCAAAGAATAATGGTGTTATTTATGGATTCTCTATGCCAATCCACACAGACAGGAACTATGTGTGGTAAAGGATTTACTCTAAAAATACTCAATATTACAGTAACAGTGAAATGCAAAGGCACTCTGACATTATGGATTTCAATTCTATTCTAGGATTTAAGTAGAAAATTTCAGGCATGAGTGAAATAGGACAGTTCCACTGGACCGAAATTGGGATGGACATCGGTGGTAACAACAGAGTTGACACGATGCAGATGTTGATGGACATTGTGGAAATGTGGCAGCTACTGTGCTGAGCATCTAACATGCATTATTTAATTTACCTAAATCCTCCCAACAGTCCTAGAGGATATGTATTATTAATTTTCTCAGCCTTTGGTTAAAATAGCAAAGTCCAGAAAAAGTCAATAATTGTTCAGAGAGGGTCCAAGGTCAAATTCAATCTGCCTGAAACAAAGCTCTGAAATTAGCCACTGCGTAGGAATGGTTAGCTTCCAGATCTGTCTTGCACAGATGCTCAAAGCTGGGAAGTCTGCATAAAATCACATAGGTGATGATGAACATAAACATAAATGTTTTCCAATAGTTTTTATCAATTATGTCATTAAAAACCACACACTAAAATACTTCTAGCTATTCTAATAATGTTAAATTACATAAGTCCTTATTAAAAACTGGTTTAAATAAGAGCCTTTTTTAAAAGCTATAAATATTTTCCTGGGTTCTCAGTAAGAAATATTTGAATTCAGATGCGCTTCTAAGTAAACCATAACCAGCATTTACACAACTGATGTAAACAAATTCTCCTGTTGGACACATGCAAATTCTAGAGGTAGAAATTCTGTAGCTGTATACAGAAACAAAAGGTACTTCTGTACCCTAAGGCACAATGCAAAATATGTTAAGAAAAACTTGAGTCACTCTTTTAAACAGAATTTTTATGGACAAACTACTGATATTTTACTGTGATAAATCAAACAGTAAATACCATAATGTATGGAAAGTCATGTGCGGAGTGCACATTTTTTTTCTCTGTTATTTCAGGTTCATCTGATAATTCTCATTAATGATTTATTTCCTCTGTTTCCAATTATGTACTTTAAATTCTTCTAAACTTACAGAAGAACTTACACGTGTATATACCCTGTACCTAGTTCATCAATTACCGTTTTGCTACATTTATCTCTCTCTTTCGTTTTTATTTGCAATTAATTTTCTTAAAAAGTATGTGTATACAAATTTACCTTTAAATATTGGCATATAACCCCTAAGAGCAAGAGCATTCTTTCATATAATCACAATTCTGTCATTATTACCATTACATTTCACATTAGTACAAGAATATTATCTACTTTATAGTCCTTATTCAAGAGTCCCAATAATGCCAGGGTCCAAATTGGGATCAGTCATTGAAATTTGTCTCTTTTATTCCAGGACAATCCCTGAGCCTTGTTTGATCCTTCCTTCATGGCACTGACATTTTAAAGAGTCAAGCTGTCTGAATTGCTCTGACTTTCCTCTCCTGAGTGGAAAAGATTTAAACATTTGTAGCAAGAAATCCTTATGTGTTGTGGCATGCTTCAGTTTAATTGCATCAGGAAGCACAGAAGGTTAGTGTTCCTCATTATTTGTGATGCTGAATATGGTCATTTAATATGGTGTTGCCCATCAGATGTAGTCATCTTTTATAGCAGTATTTCTAAAAATATAATTTATATATAATTATATATAAATATAATTTACATATAATAAAATCCATAGTTTTAAGATGTGTAATGCAGTAGTTTTTAATATATTTAGAGAGTTGTATAATATCACCACTACCTAATTTTAAAATATTTTCATCATCCATGAATAAAACCCATATTCATTAGCATTCATTCCCCATTTGCCCCTTCTCTTAGATCCTAGAAGTCACTAATCTACTTTCTGTCTCCATGGATTTGCTCATCCTGAATATTAAATAATTAATTAGAATAATTACTTGTAATTAAAAGTAGTAATTGGTGGATGAGATGTTGAGACCATGTGGACATCTCATCCTCATCAACCTTTCATCCAAAGTATATATACTCTGTCTGGGTTGTGTAAAGCCTTCTGGACAGGCTCCTCCAAGGAGATAGGTCAGTGGCTCGAAAGGTTGACAACCACTGAGCCAAGTCTCAAAACTGCACCGTGCATGAGAGTTTGTGAAGAATTAGTCTTGATTTTTTCAATGTTCAGTAGAATTCTGCAATGAAACCATTTGGGACTGGACTTTTCTTTGTGGGAAGATTTTTAAAAAACTATTCAACTTTTGATAAGAATTATAAAATGTTCTGATTTTCTATTTCTTCTACAGTATGGATAGACTTTGTTTTTCTGGGAAATTGTCAGTTTCATCTAAATCATCTAATTTGTTAGAATATAGATTAAGTATTCCTTTCTTTCTACTTTATTTGAATTTAAGTTGCTCCTCTTTTTCTAGGTTCTTCGAGTCGTGCAAGGTGGAAGGTTAGACTATTATATGAAATCTTTCATAGTATTTAATATAGGTATTTAAAACTATAAATTTCCAAGTATTGCTTTAGCTGTATCCCATAAATTTTGATGTATGTTTTTATTTTCTCTTATCTCAGAATATTTCTTAACTTTCCTTTTGATTTCTTCTTTGACTCTAGTTTATTTAGGAGTATGTAGCTTAATTCCCTCACATTTGTGAAATTCCCACATCTCCTTCTGTTGTGTTTTTAATTTTATTTCATTGTGATGGAGTTCATATTTTGTATGATTTCAATCATGTTTAAAAATATTGAGACCATGGACTTCCCTGGTTGTCTAGTGGTTAAGAATTTGCCTACCAGTGCAGAGGACATGGGTTCGATCTCTGGTCCAGGAAGATCACACACGTTGCAGGACAATTAAGCCAGTGTACCATAACCACTGAGCCCACATTCTAGAAACCTCGAGCTGCAACTACTGACCCCTGAGCCGGAATTACTGAAGGCCAAACATCTTAGAGCCTATGCTCTGCAACAAAAGGAGCCACCACGAGAAGAAGCCCTGCGCACCACAACTAGAGAGCAGCCCCCGCTTGCTGCAACCAGAGAAAGCCCATGCAAAAGCAACAAAGACCCAGTGCAGGCAAACGAAATAAAACAAAATAAAATTAAAAAAAAATCTTGAGACTTGTTTTATAGTCTAGCATTTAATCTGTCCTAGAGAATGTTACATATGCACTTGAAATAAAGTGTGTTTTCTGTTGCTGTTAAGTGGTAATGCTCTAAAGATGTCTATTAAGACCACTTGTTGATGGTGCTTTTCAAGTCCTTAATATCCTCATAGATTTTTTGTCTAGATGTTTTCTCCATTATTGACATTGGGGTCTTGAAATTTCTAAATTATTTATTTCTCCTTTAAAATCTATTTGTTTTGTAGACTTCAAGGATCACTTGTTAGGTATTTATATGTTTATAATTTTTATATGGTCCTGATGGATTGAGAATTTATAATTACCATTATAAAATACTCATCTTTTTCTTTAGCAATTGTTTTCGGTCTATTTTTTAAAATATTAGTATAACCATTCCAATTCTCTAGTAGTTGTGAATTGCAGGGTATCACTTTTTCCATCCTTTTAATTTCAACCTTATCATATCTTTGAATCTATATAGTTGCAGGTTTTTTTTTTCTAAATTAAGCCTGACAATTTCTGTCTTTTGATTAGATTGCTTAATACATTCACATGTAGAGTTATTATCAATATTTTGAGGTTTATATCTCCTATTTTATTTTCTGTATGATTTATACATGTTTTCTTTTGTGTCTTCTTTATTGCCTTATTCTACATTAAGTGGATTCTTTCTAGTATACCATGTTAATTCCTCAAAGATATTTAACTGCATTTTAAGTTATTTTCTTATTGATTGCTTTCAGGATTATAATATGCATCTTAACTTAGCATCTACTCCAGATTTAAACTAATTCAATTCCACTATATTATGAAATGTTGCTGCAATATAGCTCCATTCCTTTTTTTTATTGTCACATAGAATTACATCTTTATCTGTTAAAAACCCAACAATCTAGTGCTATAATTGTTGTTTTACATAATCTTATGTCTTCTAAAGATGTTGAGAAGAAAGGAAAATTGATTTATATAGTTTTTTATATTAGATTTCATTAACATTAGATTTCTTATTCTCATCTTTTCTTCTTGTGGACTCAATTTACTATACAGTGTCATATCCTTTTTCCAATATAGCTTTATTTCTACTGCCCTGCTTTGTAATGCTACTTACAAAGTATCTCTATATTGTTATTAGTTCAACTATACCACATTATATTGTTTTGTACAAGTGTTTTTAAGACTCAATTAAGAGAATAAATATATTGCAGTGTAGTCATAAAGTTCCAGAGTTGTGATTTATATATTTTTTTGGAATATCAACTGACTCAAGTTTCAGGATCATAAAGGAATTCTCATTTACTTTCATTTCAATTTTCCTATGATGCTGTTTTGGACTTATCTTTATTTTCTGTTACTACAAAAAGGATGCCTCCGGATACTATAAGTTTAAGAACAAGACATTCCTATAGTGTCACTGGATTCATTTGATTTTTACTACATCTATAAGTATCATAAAAATGTCTCTAAACATTACACTGACTGAAATGAAACTGCCACTATTCATAATTTTTCATCTATGATACTGGCATCTTTATAAAATCAGCCTAATACATCAGTCTCCTTTAATCTAATCTATATATACAGTGCATGTGTCCATGTATACACACAGGCATACACACATACCACATACTATATACCTTTCCTTATACTCAAACAGCCATTATTGTCTTAGTCCCATTTGATTATTTTCTACACTACTGGATTCTAAGAAGGAAGTCACTGCAAGATAAAACACGTAAAACCAACAACAACAACAAAAGTAAGACGCAGATTACATTTTTACAAATTACAATTTTTATATTGAATTGCATGGTGACCACGTAAATTCATTAAATAAGGTGTGGGAAGTATGATCATTCATCTATCCGGTTGTTAGCTGGTGGATAATTAAAACTCTAATTACACATCTGTAAATCTGTCCCAATCAATAGCGAAGATAAGAGACTCTTATGCTTGTCATCCCAAATCATTCTAGAAATGAAACACTGAAGTTCCATGTTAAATCTCTGTGATAAATTTCCTAGTAATTATAGTACTTTATCACTTTCCAACAGCATATGAAGTACTGTGATGGTCTGTCAACCATATGTCAAACACCATGAGAAATATTATGATATAATTTATATACTTCTCGTCTTAACTAAGGATCTGCTCCTATACACACACTATTTATAGGCAGATCTTACACTCTAAAAACAGCCCTACTGAACATATTTTTAACTCACAAAGAGATGAGCAGAGCAAGAAGGGACAGGGTGTGGGTTTTGGAAGCACATATATTCAGTCTTGGTTGTCTGTCCAAATCTTTGTCTACAAGGCAGCTGCTGCTACTGCTGCTAAGTCGCTTCAGTCATGTCCGACTCTGTGTGACCCCATAGACGGCAGCCCACCAGGCTCCCCTGTCCCTGGGATTCTCCAGGCAAGAACACTGGAGTGGGTTGCCATTTCCTTCTCCAATGCATGAAAGTGAAAAGTGAAAGTGAAGTCGCTCGGTCGTGGCCGAGACTCCTAGCGACTCCATGGACTGCAGCCTACCAGGCTTCTCCATCCATGGGATTTTTCAGGCAAGAGTACTGGAGTGGGGTGCCATTGCCTTCTCTGTAGGTTTGACCTAAATGTGCATAAATCCACAGAGCTATGTTTCACATATAAGTGTATTCCATTGATTTGTATCACATTAGAATGAGATAAGGGCAGAGAATTCTTCTTTAGACACATAAGAGCTCTATAAATATTCATCAAGTCTAGAAATATATGTCCATTCAGCAAAATTTTAAATATATATCAATTCTTTTTTACAAGAGTCATCTCATTTTTAGTCTGTCCAATAATCTGAAAATAATCTCATAATTGATATAAACCATTTTGGAAATCTTAAATCTCTCTTTAGGGCCTAGTTTTACAATTCAAGATCATTAACTTTGGTTAATATATATATTATGTTTAATTTTTAATCCAGGGTTCTTATGGGAAAATACTATAGTTGTTAATACAATTTAAAATGGGGTTTCCAGGAAAGAATTATGGCAAAAAGCAAAATTTGCCATCACTGAAATGTTTGAAAAAATTAAACACATATATTTACATATGGACATATTTCAGTTACACATATATACTATTAATGTATAAACCATGTCTACATTCACAATAGTATGTAAATTTATTACATTCTAAGAATACACAGGAAAAATTTTAAACTTTAACCAGAAGGAAATACAGAGTACTTTAACCCAGTAATGTAATCCCTCAAAAACAGAACTGCTAAAAAGGTGGCTGCTCTATAATGTGATTATTGCAATAATACCTAATAAAACTGAGTTGAGATTATTTCTAAGTTGGGTCAACCATTAGATATTTTGCTACTTACATGCTTATATAATTAACGGTTAATTCCAAAACACTTAGAGCTGAAGCTCTGGCTATTAGATATGTTATGTAGGTCAACATTTGCAACCTGATGGAACCAAACACCCTCCATGATGACATGAACTCATATAAAACTATAAGCTCATTTTCATTAAGAAATTTCTAAACTACTATAGTGCACTTTGTTTAGAAGAGAGCCATGACCTGGCTAAAAAATAGAGTAGGTAATTTTTCAGGATATTTTCACTGTAGCTCTTAGAAGATTTTGGGATATATAAGAACATATATATATATAGATATATATGTACACACACATATATACACACACATATGCACATATTGTATACACACATATACAGTTTTTTAAATGAACCTAACAGAAAAGATATAGTGCAAAGATACCACTGATCAGGGATCAGTACAAAGAAATACAGGAAAACAATAGAACGGGAAAGACTAGAGATCTCTTCAAGAATATTAGAGATACCAAGGGAACATTTCATGCAAAGATGGGCTCAATAAAGGACAGAAATGGTATGGACTTAACGGAAGCAGAAGATATTAAGAAGAGGTGGCAAGAATACACAGAAGAACTGTACAAAAAAGATCTTCATGACCCAGATAATCATGATGGTGTGATCACTCAGTTAGAGCCAGACATCCTGGAATGTGAAGTCAAGTGGGCTCTAGGAAGAATCACTAAGAAAAAAGCTAGTGGAGCTGATGGAATTCCAGTTGAGCTATATCAAATGCTAAAAGATGATGCTCTGAAAGTGCTGCACTCAATATACCAGCAAATTTGGAAAACCCAGCAGTGGTCACAGGACTGGAAAACATCAGTTTTCATTCCAATCCCAAAGAAAGGCAATGCTCAAAGTACTGCACAATTGCACTCATCTCACACACTTGTAAAGTAATGCTCAAAATTCTCCAAGCCAGACTTCAGCAATACGTGAACCGTGAACTTCCAGATGTTCAAGCTGGTTTTGGAAAAGGCAGAGGAACCAGAGATCAAATTGCCAACATCTGATGGATCATCAAAAAAGAAAGAGAGTTCCAGAAAAACATCTATTTCTGCTTTATTGACTATGCCAAAGCCTTTAACTGTGTGGATCACAATAAACTGTGGAAAATTCTTCAAGAGATGGGAATACCAGACCACCTGACCTGCCTCTTGAGAAATCTGTATGCAGGTTAGGAAGCAACGGTTAGAACTGGACATGGAACAACAGACTGGTTCCAAATAGGAAAAGGAGTACGTTAAGGCTGTATATTGTCACCCTGCTTATTTAACTTAAATGCAGAGTACATCGTGAGAAACGCTGGGCTGGAAGAAGCACAAGCTGGAATCAAGATTGCTGGGATAAATATCAATAACCTCAGATATGCAGATGATACCACCCTTATGGCAGAAAGTGAAGAAGAACTAAAGAGCCTCTTGATGAAAGTGAAAGAGGAGAGTAAAAAAGTTGGCTTAAAGCTCAACATTCAGAAAACTAAGATCATGGCATCTAGTCCCATCACTTCATGGCAAATGGATGGGGAAACGGTGGAAACAGTGACAGACTTTATTTTGGGGGGCTCCAAAATCACTGCAGATGGTGACTGCAGCCATGAAATTAAAAGACGCTTACTCCTTGGAAGAAAAGTTATGACCAACCTAGACAGCATATTAAAAAGCAGAGACATTAGTTTTCCAACAAAGGTCCATCTAGTCAAAGCTTTGGTTTTTCCAGTAGTCGTGTATGCATGTGAAAGTTGGACCATAAAGAAAGCTGAGTGCAGAAGAATTGATTCTTTTGAACTGTTGTTGGAGAAGATTCTTGAGAGTCCCTTGGAGTGCAAGGAGATCCAACCTGTCCATCCTAAAGGAGACCAGTCCTGAGTGTTCATTGGAGGAATGACACTGAAGCTGAACTTGACTACTTGGCCACCTGATGTGAAGAACTGACTCATTGGAAAAGAGCCTGATGCTGGGAAAGATTCAAGGCAGGAGGAGAAGGGGACAACAGAGGATGAGATGGTTGGATGGTATCATTAACTCAATGGACGTGGGTTTGGGTGAACTCCGGGAGCTGGTGATGGACAGGGAGGCCTGGCGTGCTGCGGTCCAATCAGTTGCAAAGAGTCGGACACACCTGAGCAACTGAACTGAACTGAACAGAAAAGAATGGATATTTGTGATTTGAAACATCTGGAATTAATTTATTCTAAGGAAGGGATTTTTAGAAACAAATAGTAACACAGACTAAGATCAGAGTTGGTCAGAACTGAAGACCATCTCTGTCATGATGGAACTTTCTCTAATAGAATTCCTTGTGAAAAATCCTTTTACCAACCATCTGGTCAAAGGTTTGAATTCCCACCACGAGATATGTGTTTTTCATTGGTTAGGTAAACATAAGGCAGAAGAATATTTTTGATTATAAATTAGTAGCTTGGAAGTTAAATATTAACACCTAGGCAAGGGAACACTCATTAATGATCAACTAGGGTATGATGAAAGATCACAAGGGCTTGGGAAACCAGGAGATAGCTTGATATTGCTTTCAAAGGGAACGTGGTTACAGATGTCAGTATTAGCTAAGGACTCCTGGCATTAGAGAAATGATCCAGAGGGAAGGGAAAAAGTAAACTAATCAGGAACTACAATCCACTAAGTATAGCATAAAACACTCTTCTCTCATTAATATTCTAAAGTTGTATGATCTCTTTCAGAATACTCCCATTGAATGCAATTCCAGTAACAGGAAAATAGAAAACATATATTAATTGCACTGCTTTATTCCTTTCCAAAAATGTAAATAAAATTCATCCAAAGATTATCTCCTCAATTTCATTAACAGACTTGGAACACTAAAACTACTAAGAGATGTCCATAATCTATGAAAATGGTTCCCAACTTTTATGCTGCAAATGCTCACATTTGTTTTAAAAAAAATGAACTAAGGGATTTCTGTATGTGCTCTAATAGTAAATCAAAATAAATAAATAAATTTTACTTCAAAATGTTACTGAATGTAGAGTAACTTTTGGCACTATGCTTTCTCAAAAATGGAGTAAAACGTAAGTACTCTCATGTAGAGGGTTCAGTAAATGGTTTAAATGTGTTTCATAGTCACCTAACACTTATCTCTTTTATCTAACTAAAGCCCCTTAAAGGCAAAGACCACCACACAGCACATAAATACTCGGAGTTGTGCCTGCATACATGGGCAGATGGATGGATGGAGTGACTGACATCTGTATTCAAGATCTAGCTGAGCTAAAAGACCCCACGAGCATAATATCCAATCTCAAATTATCATAGGTTGGGGTTACTGGAAGAAGACAGTTTGGGGTTTAAGAGGTTTATTAGGATCAGCATCTGTATAAGAAAGGGGAAGGAAGCAGGCTGGAGACAAGAATAAGTTCCAGGGCTGCAGGGTGTGGAGAACAGGATGCTGTAGAACAGCTATGCAGGCCTGATGAGGCGTTGGCCAACTGGGCAGGGAGTTCTAGACTGCCCTTCACAGCTTCTAGTTTTAGGCTGAAATGCCTGGCCCTCTAAACCTGTCTTGATCAATCAGTAAGTAGATGCCAACTGGTGGGGTGCAACCCAGGCCAAGTAGTACCAAGAAGTTAAGACAGATTCTGTAGAAGCTGACAAATGGAGGCTGTCAGCTAATCTCACTTCACTCCTTAAAGGGGCACTAGGAGGTGTAGTTCCATGTTTTCCCGTTTGTTTTTTTTCCTTTCTTTTTTTTGGCCATGCAGCTTGCAGGATCTTAGTTCCTAAACTAGGCATTGAACCCATGCCCCTGGCATTGGAAGCTCAGTTTTCTAACCACTGGACCACCAGGGAATTTCCAATGCAGTTTGATCTTGATTTCTAAATCAGAAAACTCCAACAGGTGAGACAATCACCTGGTATAGCAAGCTGTACAAATTGCTAACCTAAAACTCTTGGTGTATTTTATGACAGAACAGATACACGTAGGCCAACACATAATTTAAGCAGCCCTGTTTAAGTAAGGAAAGACTGAGTGATCAGTCAAGGACTTCATTTCCCCTAAATCTATAAAGCCCTCTGGAGAGCACAGAACTTTTGAGGTTTTCATTGGAATTCTATTGACTATAAATGGGAAATGCACTTCTCATTCAATTTTCCTCATGCCTAGCATTTATTTGTTAGTATGAACTCTCTGTATATATCACATGTCACAAATCTTCAGCAATAGCTACTATTCAAATATCTAATAAGCAAGGGGATACAGTATGGTATTTAAAGTTATGGTTTTCCCTGGCAGCTCAGATGGTGAAGAGTCTGCCTGCAATGCCAGAGACCCAAGTTTGAACCCTGGGTCAGAAAGATCCCCTGGAGAAGGGAATGGCAAGCCACTCTGGTATTCTTGCCTGGAGAATTCCATGGACAGAGGAGCCTGGCAGGTTACATACAGTCCATGCGGTCACAGAGTCAGACACAGCTGAGCAACTAACATTTGCCTTGGCATGACCTGGAAGGATACAGATACAAGAGATTTCTGAGGCATCAGTGGTATTGTGTTTTCTGACCAGAGTGGTAAATACAAGAAGGTTTACTTTACAATGATTTTTTAAAATATTAGTTTTACATACTTTGATCTGTATTATTTCACTAAGGAAAAAAAAAAAAAAACTTCAAAACAGGACAATTAATTGAAAAAGCAACTTTTAAACCAAATGCCTTCAAATTGATACTGCTGGGGTAGTTGAAAGTTATCACCATGTAATTATCACCTCCACTGAGTACACATTTTGAAGAGACTGGAAATTTCCTTGCAAATGTAGAATCAATGCTGGCAGTTAAGAATTGGGAATTTAGCACAAATATCTCCCCATGCTACCCCCAAGCTATGATTATAAAGGGCAAAGACAGTAAGAAGCAACCTTTAGCTGTCAAGAGACAAAACCCCCAACTGCCATACCATGAAGTATCTGAACAAACTTCTTTTTATTAGTAACAGATCAGTATACAATTATTGGTATCCTTCTTTGAAACAATCTGAAGTGTTGAATGGACAAACCTAGAAGTTAGGGTATGTTTAAAAACAAATCCAAGGATTTAATACCAACAAAAAGGATGGACATATCTGGGCAGCAAAAGGAAAATTCAGGAAAGTTGGGACCCACATGCATTCTTGCCACCCTCTTCCACACAGACCCTACTAAAACAACTACCCAGACTGCAGGGCACGAGAGTCAGAGCCCTGTGGGTCTTGTGAAACTTCTGGTAAAGAAGGCCAAATATGCAATTGCCTGAATGGGCCTGACTGTATGAAATGCAATTAGAACACCAAGAAGGGTTTATAAAGCATAAAAAGTTAAAATTTAATAAAATTGTCAAAGTACTGAAAAGGAGAAAGTGTCATTATGACTTGGAGTAGAGCCTGCTATCACCCAGAGGCCATCCTCTTCATCCAAGAAATGGAGACCCCTTCCCAAGTATCAGCAGGACGCACTGCCACACAGGAAGCTACACGTGCACGTACCCAAGCCCACGGGACTAAGTTTGTGTCAGTGACAGATTAACAAAGGTAATGAGCTCTGGTTCATCTCCTTAAAAGCTTTTGTCTTATACTCTCTTCATTCTATTCCATTAGCCTTGAAATGACTACAGCAGGAAGCCACCTCAGAAACCAGGAGTCAAAAATGATAGAGTTGGCCCATAAGCCCCAGATTGCCTTCTGACTCCATTCTATTGTGTGACATATACAGGGGAAAACCCCACAATTAATATGTATAATATTATGTTATCTTAAAACTAATATATCTACATATGTATATTCGTGCATACACATATACATACATAGATAAGAATTACATATATTTGTATAGCCAAAGGTAATACATGAGAAGATATCAAAATTTTAACACATGATGTGACTGTGTAAAATTGAAAGGTGGAGAAGTTAAGCTATTAATGGTATTTTTAACTTTTTTATTGTGAATTGTTATAATGAGCAGGAATTTCATTTTGTTATTTAAATGCCTGATATTCTATGAATAAAGTAAATGTTGCAATCAAACATTATATTCCTGTTAAGGTAGTTCCATGATAAATCAATTCATATTTACAAATAGTTGAAGAACTGAGTAGTCAGACAGGGTATGAGGAAGAAAAGATGGAGAGGACTCTGTCAACTGCATCCAACTTCCAGAAGTCCTGAAAAGATCAACGACTGGGCAAGTGCTCACAGTCACTAAGGGAGAGACAAAGGGCAAACACTGGAGCTTCTTCCAAAATTAAAAATCTCTAAGCAGGGCAGAGGCTCTCCAACCGTCACTGACTCCAAAGCGAAGGGAGAGGGGAGGTGGAGAAGAAAAAGGAAAAAAAGAGCAAAAATCACATCATCTATGGTTAACTTTTACTCTGCAACCCAGTGTTAAAAGCAGTATAATTTTAATAATCTGAGATGACATGGTAAGTATTACCTTGGAAGTTTGGGGCTTTTGCAATTTCTATACAAATTTTAAATATGACCATTTGCCACAAGTGGATAACAAACAAATCATAATTAAGAATATTTTCCTGTTTATCAGTTCAGTTCACTCAGTCAGTCATGTCAGACTCTTTGCAACCCCATGAACCACAGAACGCCAGGCCTCTCTGTCCATCACCAACTCCCAGAGATTACCCAAACTCATGTCCATCAAGTTGGTAATGCCATCCAAACATCTCATCCTCTGTCGTCCCCTTCTCCTCCTGCCTTCAATCTTTCCCAGCCTGTTTATGGTTTATTATAATACCCTGGTTTATTTTAAAATAAATAATACCCTGGCTATTTATCAATCAATCAATTCAGTCGCCCATTCAAGTCCGACCCTTTGTGACCCCACGCACTGTGGCACGCCATGCCTCCCTGTCCATCACCAACTCCCGGAGTCCACCCAAACCCAGGTCCATTGAGTCGGTGATGCCATCCAACCATCTCATCCTTTGTCGTCCCCTTCTCCTCCTGCCCTCAATCTTTCCCAGCATCAGGGTCTTTTCCAATGAGTCAGCTCTTCACATCAGGTGGCCAAAGTATTGGAGTTTCAGCTTCAACATCAGTCCTTCCAATGAACACCCAGGACTGACCTCCTTTAGGATGGACTGGCTGGACCTCCTTGCAGTCCAAGGGACTCTCAAGAGTCTTCTCCAACACCACAGTTCAAAATCATCAATTCTTAGGTGTCAGCTTTCTTTATAGTCCAACTCTCACATCCATACATGACCACTGGAAAAACCATAGCCTTGACTAGACGGACCTTTGTTGACAAAGTAATATCTCTGCTTTTTAATATGCTGTCTAGGTTGGTCATAGCTTTCCTTCCAAGGAGTAAGCGTCTTTTAATTTCATGGCTGCAATCACCATCTGCAGTGATTTTGGAGCCCAGAAAAATAACGTCAGCCACTGTTTCCCCATCTATTAATACCTATGTTTTAGCTAAATATAAGCAAACATTCTACTTTACCAATGAGACTCTGTTATAATCCTATGATTTGATTTAATAGATCTATCATGAAAATAACATTCTTCATAGAATTTAGGTGTCATTATAAACAGCCTTCTTTAAGATTAGGTCAAGCAATAAGGAACAAATGATTATCTCAGGACAAAGCATGGCTCCTTATAAATTTTTACTCCCCCAACCCTGTTTCCTGTCTATTCTATTTACACACACATCATGAAGAAAGGTGGACAAATACATGGTGTCATGCATAACCTAGCCCCCAAAACACAACAAATAAAGTTTAGGGCAATATTTCAACACTGCTTTCATCTTCATCTGTTAGATGATTACTGAAATCCTCTTGAAATTTCCAACTACTTGCCTTTCAGCCACCACAACGCTAAAACTCTAGGTGGTTCCCTGGCTGCCGGGAGCCAGCACAGGAGATCCCACCCATGACAAGGTCATGCAGAGGAGACCTGACGGGCAAGGTGGATCAGGACTCAAGGGACTCCCTGGACCTGCTCCAGCATCTACCCCGAAACCAAAGTCTGTCTGTCTACTGTTTACTATATTATGCCTTTCATCAACTCTTCTGACATTAACCGGGGGCTATCCCCGATCACCTTTCCCTGAAGAAAATCAATTTAGGGCTCTAATTATTCCTGTAAGGCTACCAGGCATGAAAGGAGTATTTCAATTCAAACACTTCTGTTGGCATTCTAACTTGCTTGGCAAGTTTATCCATACTCTTACAACTAATGCACATGATTGCTCACAACTTCCCAACCATGAAAGGTGCTGGAAGCCAAAGCATTCTAAAAGTCCTAATGAGCATAGACCCCTTTGAGGGGTGAAAAATTATTAGATAGTACTAATGAAGGATTTCATTGTTGAGCCAACGCTTGCCGCCAAGTCTCCACATCCCTTACCCATGGTGTGCCTGGGAGTGTATTACATAATATAGTTGGAATGTAGGAAAAATAAGTAATAGCCTTGACATTAGCAACATAAGACCTTGAATTAATAAGTTCTTTCTTTGTTGTAACCCACTATACCTTTGCTCCATGAAATGTAACTTTATTTAGTATTTTCTGAGGGTGATGCAGATTGGAAAAATAAAGAAAAAACACTTTAAGGGAAATAACAAGTCTTCTGGTTTACCAACCTTTATCAGAAAAGGGTCATAAAATGTCAACAGGCCTCTGGGCCAGAAGATAATGTACATAACTTAAGACCCTTGTTTATGAAAAGGTATGCAGAAAATGTCTTGGTTTCGATAAAGGTAAAACTGATGGAATGTTGAGCTGACTCTGCATGACCCTGCATATTTCATTTCTGGAAATGTGTAACTCAGGGTATAAAAGCTCCTTTTGAAAATAAAGCTGCAGACCCTGTTCCACCTAAGCTTAGTCTCCCCTTGTCATTCTTTCTTTCTCTCTCTCTCTCTTTTCAGGCTGATCCCCTGAAGCGCAGAGGCCCTCTGAGTTCACTTTCCTGCCCAGGCTTCTAAGACCCTCTCAAGAAAGCACTCTGCGTTTTCACCCCATCGAGAGGGCACTTGTGGCCTCCGTGAACAGAGCAAGTCCTGTGTCTGGGGCTTTATTGGCTTTCTGTGTAAACCAAGGAATATCAGCCTCTTTCTCTCTCCTTTACTCTCTCGCCGATGCCGTTCATCCTGAGGGTATCCCTGGATCCTGCTGGGGCTGGACCCCAGCACCTGACCATGGGCAGCAGGTTTATGCTAAGAATGGAGTCTCCAAAAGGTGAACACACACATTCTAAATACTGCTCTTGTTAATCCATAAGGGGAGCTCTGAATACCTCAAAAGCTGCTTCTACTTAACTGATAGTGTCTCTTAAAGGTTTGTGAATCACTTTCTATATGTATTTTAAATATGCATCTACAGCCTTATTTTAAATATCCAAATATCCCAGAAAAGCACAGAAAGAGTAGATATGAATTCACACTATGGTTACTAAGGTGGCCCTGCCAAACTGAATGCATTAATGCTTCACAAGCCTCTAGGTCTGACTCATTCTCTGCTGGTCTCCTCTATGTAATGCAGATTCCTACTCTTTTGAGAAGAGTAATGTGTCTGGAAAAGGTATAATAATAATACTTTTTAAAATACTAGCAACCAACCCAAAGTTGCCAAATACATCTTACACAACTACCAAATTATTCATTGAGTAAACAATAATTAGAATCAGATCTCATTATTCCTCATTTCCTGTTTATTATACTGAATGCTTTCAAAAATACATAATTTCAATATAAGTTACTGTCAATGCTCTATTACTTTAATGAGGTAAGCATAACTAGTTTTATTACACATCAAAAATATTTTTTAACCCATAATAAGACTGATGAAATTCTACTGTACATAGAGAGAGTTGATATAATTAAGAGCTGTATGTTCTCAGTTTTAAACAACAGGTCTGCACATTTTAAAATATATTTCTTCACCAGCAAAATGTTAAATACATTTGGAATTAACACTACGTGGTTCGTCTCTAAAGTTAGACTGAAATAACTAACATATATCAATGAATAAGGGAGAAATTACAGTTTAGCATTTAGACTCTTATTAATGCATTAATTTATCTATATATGCAAATCCTTATTACACTTGTTTTAATGTCAAAGATACATATAACCCAGTACCTTTAAATCTGTATCATGAAACAAATGATCGTGACTAATTTTTTTTAAGAAAAAGCCAAGAATTTTGCTAAATCATATCTTGTTCATGATTAAGAAAACAACAAATTTGTGTTGGTTCCAAGTGAACAACTAAATCAGGCATTACTCAGAAGTTTGTCTGCCAAGAAATACATAGAGCAGACACTTCTGTGGCAGCTTTAGAGCTAGGACCACTGAACTTTCTGAACACCAGCCAACAGGGAATGTGCTGGAACCCGGCTCCTGCTGTCGTTAAAACCACATTAATTATGTTCTTTGGAAAGACGATCACGTTTCATATGAAAATAGGGATGATCTTCAAAATGTTCATTTTTTAATATCAATGAACCATACAATCTAAAAGGGAGGTGTATGTTAATACGTTGTTTAAGGGACTGACAATGAGCTTGCTTGATTGTAATGTAAATGCCTCACATTAAATTGTTGACTGTTGAGGCATTCCCTTTGAAGACATCCATTTGGAATAAATAAACTGCCATCCTCCCAAGAGATGCAGAGCCAGGCTGCTGCAACCATGAAATTCTTCTTCTTAGAAAGTTCTGGTTGACCTAGATAACCGACCAGACAGACCACTAGTTTTTCCTCTCCTGAGCTTTAGTTTCCGCACTTATGTTTTAAATTCATCAATGAAGAGTGAATGTGCAAAACCCTAGGTGTCCCACCCGAGATCCTAATAAAGGCAGAACTCAGGCCTTTGCTCAATTGTTTCCCATCTCCACCTACCCCCCACCTCAATGCATGGCCCTAGGCAAGCCAGGTACACTCTATGAGTAAAAGACCTTGTTTTTTCAAAGTTCCCTGATGGCTGTTGCTGAGGTATATCTTAGGACCACAAGAAGAACCAAAAAGGCATGTCCAGGCACAATATTGGTTCTGAAAGAGGAAATGTCTGTGGGGGCTTCCATAAGTACTAAGGGACCAGGTGAGTGCCTCCAGCATTCCTAGCCAATAGTATCATTATTGACACACTGAGACGGACCCAAAACAAAATACTACCAGATGCTTAGAACTCTGACTATGACAGCATTTAGTTCTTTAGTTATTAGGTCCTGACTGGCTCCAAGGTCCAGTAGGAGTTATCAGGGCAGGCCAGGTATAGGGCATGAGTACTCAGGACAGTGCCTGGTTACCAACCAGCCAAAAATTGTTTCAACATTTTATATACTGGTGAGGATATACAAGCTGACTAGTAGTCTTAATTTCAGTTCAACCTCATTTACCAAATATCCCTGTGTCATTCCTAATGTATATTCCTGAATGGCCTCTCATTTAAAACAAAACCTGTGGTTTAACTTATATTAAAACATCAAAATCTTCCTATTCATGTAATCAATTATACATCACTATATGATGTATCATAACTCAATTTTATTCAGTATTCTTACTAAACTATTCAGTAAACTTACTTACTAAGACCATGTTACAGCAATAAAGTCCTAGAACTTGAAAAGTTAAAGGGAAACAAAGTTGTGTGATAGCGATAACAAGACTTGATCTCAAAATGTTGGTTCTCTCACTCTACAAATGGGTGAAGGTCTAAAAGATAAACATAGTAGTACTTCGATTTCCTCCACTATGAATTTGGCATTATACTTTACAATATAGGTATCTTAAGTAGGTTAAGTTAAATAATGTATTAGTAAACTAAACCAAACTTACTCTAAAAGAAAGATGGGTATTTTTCTAAAGATCTCACAACATTACCATTTTCTAGTGGTAATTTTATTTCCTGATAAATGTTGAAGTGTTCCACTGTTTAATCTTTCTAAATAGGATTTTCCTTTATTCATTCTTTTTAGATCCAGTGGTTCACAAGCTTTACTGTGCACATGAATGACCTGGACACACACAAACACACACACACACACACACCCACCCATCCACTCCCGATTTCTTAGATCTGGAGTGGACCTGACGTTCTGGCTCGCAAACAACCTCAGTTTCTCCTCAGCATCAAATGGGAAACTGGTACACTTGCCACTTGCAAGCCCCATTCAAGACTGAAATAAATCAGTAACTCTGGGGAGGAGGTTCAGAAACTGTTTTAACAAATCCTGCAAGTGAGGCAAATGCAGGGTAATGTTTGACAACCTAGAGCAAGGGTTCTCAATTGTGGCTTCCAAAGAGAACCACATGGGGGTGAGAGAGTTAATTCTTAGGTAAGGCTGATAAGAAGTCAGGGTCCCTGAGGAGGAGAAAGGGGTCTGGGGCTCTCAAGGAGGAGAAAAGGACAAACTTTTTTTCCTACATTTCTTTGTCCTAGTCACATAAGACATTATTTTCTTTAAGCTCAGAGCTAATGATTACACAACAAAACTCATCTTGCTCAAGGGTATGCTTTTCCTTAAGCTCTGTACTGATTATATAACAATAACCTATCTTGCTAAAGGATACATTTCTCCTTATTAACAAGAACCTTCTGACTAATCTTGTTATCTTATGATGTAGGAGTGGGTCTGGTAAGAGCTTTCTATTGTTAATTCTAATCTTGTTAATCTAAGATGTATGTTGTGGGAGTAGATCTGGTAAAAGTATATAATGCCTTGATTAGACTAGCAAGGGGGACACTCTTGTTACTCAGAAGCTTTCTCTGCCCTTTTTCACTATAATAAAACTTCTGCCACATGAAAGCTCTGAATAATCAAGCCTGGTCCCTTGTCACAAAGCTAAGTCTTATTCTTCGGAGATCACAAATCCAACACGGTTAACCATAAGCTATCAGGAAGCTTTTAAACTTACAATGCTTAGGCCACCTTCCAGAAAAATTATATTATAATCTCTGAATTAGAAGGAGGCTAAAGGCCCAGCAGCAAAGAATCTGCCTGCAATGCAGAAGACACAGGTTCCATCCCTGGGTAGTGAAGATCCCTTGCAGAAGGAAATGGCAATCCACTTCAGTATTCCTGCCTGGAGAATCCCATGGACAGAAGAGCCTGGCAGGCTACAGTCCATGGGGTCATGAAAAGTTGGACACAACTGAGAATTCACACATAGGCAGTTTTTAAAACTCCTAAGGTGATTCTGGTGTTCAGACAAAAGGACCACTTTCTAGAAGAAAACAGCTGATATCTGAATAGCACATTCACATATCTTTTTGATAAATAAGCCATTTAGATTTCTTTTATTCATTTTCAGGGACTCATGTTAGCTCTCTTACAGAAGAGCTGAAATGTTTTCCTTTGCTCTGCTGCTGCTAAGTCGCTTCAGTCGTGTCTGACTTTGTGGGACCCCATAGACGGAAGCCCACCAGGTGCCCCCATCCCTGGGATTCTCCAGGCAAGAACACTGGAGTGGGTTGCCATTACCTTCTCCAATGCATGAAGGTGAAAAGAGAAAGTGAAGTCATTCTGTCGTGTCTGACTCTTATGGAATGCAGCCTACCAGGCTTCTCCATCCATGGGAGCAAGAGTACTGGAGTGGGGTGCCATTGCCTTCTCCGTTCCTTTGCTCTAAAGTTATTCAACTTAAATTTGGGTACTAAAAACTGATGGAAGATATACTCAGTTTTGAGCATGATGAATATGTTAAATATTTAGGAGATTAAAAAATGTATGGAGAACCTTTGGCCACCTGATGCAAAGAGCAGACTCACTGGGAAAGACCCAGGTGCTGGGAAAGATTGAGGACAGGGGGAGAAGGGGGCGACAGAGGATGATATGGTTGGAAGGCAGCATTGACTCAATGGACATAAGTCTGAGCAAACTCCAGGAGATAGTGAAGGACAGGGAAGCCTGGTGTGCTGCAGTCCATGGGGTCGCAATTGGACATGACTGAGCAACAAAACAATAACAACAACTAATGTTTGCCATTTTAGTAATGAGGCACTGCTAACTCAGGTTAACTTCCTGGTTATTGGAAACATGCAGTTGAAATTAATTATTGATTTTACAAAAGTAAACATCCTATATTTGGGGTTAATCATAAGAAAATATCAAATTGTTTTCGGAATTCTTCAGTTCAGTGAGACCCCATGAGTCGCAGCACGCCATGCCTCCCTGTCCATCACCAACTACCAGAGTCCACCCAAACACATGTCCATTCAGTTGGGGATGTCATACAACCATCTCATCCTCTGTCGTCCCCTTCTCCTCCTGCCCCCAATCCCTCCCAGCATCAGAGTATTTTCCAATGAGTCAACTCTTCACATAAGGTGGCCAAAGTACTGGAGTTTCAGCTTTAGTATCATTTCTTCCAAAGAGCACCCAGGGCTGATCTCCTTTAGAATGCATCTCCTTGCAGTCCAAGGAACTCTCAAGAGTCTTCTCCAACACCACAGTTCAATGGCATCAATTCTTTGGTGCTCAGCTTTCTTCACTGTCCAACTCTCACATCCATACATGACCACTGGAAAAACCATAGCCTTGACTAGATGGATCTTTGTTGGCAAAGTAATGTCTCTCCTTTTAAATGTGCTATCTAAGTTGGTCATAACTTTCCTTCCAAGGCATAAGCGTCTTTCAATTGCATGGCTACAGTCACAATCTGCAGTGATTTTGGAGCCCCCAAAAATAAAGTCTGACACTGTTTCTACTGTTTCCCCATCTATTTCCCATGAAGTGATGGGACCAGATACCATCATCTTCGTTTTCTGAATGTTGAGCTTTAAGCCAACTTTCTCACTCTCCTCTTTCACTTTCATCAAGAGGCTTCTTAGTTCCTCTTCACTTTCTGCCATAAGGGTGGTGTCATCTGCACATTTGAAGTTATTGATATTTCTTCCGGAAATCTTGATTCCAGCTTGTGCTTCTTCCAGACCAGTGCTTCTCATGATGTACTCTGCATATAAGTTAAATAAGGAAGGTGACAATATACAGCCTTGATGTACTCCTTTCCCTGTTTGGAACCAGTATGTTGTTCCATGTCCAGTTCTAATTGTTACTTCCTGACCTGCATACAGATTTCTCAAGAGGCAGGTCAGGTGGTCTGGTATTCCCATCTCTTTCAGAATTTTCCACAGCTTATTGTGATCCACACAGTCAAAGGCTTTGGCATAGTCAATAAAGCAGAAATAGATGTTTTTCTGGAACTCTGTGGTTTTTCCATGATCCAGTGGATGTTGGCAATTTGATCTCTGGTTCCTCTGCCTTTTCTAAACCCAGCTTGAACATCTGGAAGTTCACAATTCATGTATTGCTGAAGCCTGGCTTGGAGAATTTTGAGCATTACATTACTAGCGTGTGAGATGAGTGCAATTGTGTGGTAGTTTGAACATTCTTTGGCATTGCATTTCTTTGGGATTGGAATGAAAACTGACCTTTTCCAGTCCTGTGGCCACTGCTGAGTTTTCCAAATGTGCTGGCATATTGAGTGCAGCACTTTCACAGCATCATCTTTTAGGATTTGAAATAGCTCAACTGGAATTCCATCACCTCCACTAGCTTTGTTCATAGTGACACTTTCTAAGGCCCACTTGACTTCACATTCCAGGATGTCTGGCTCTAGGTCAGTGATCACACCATCATGATTATCTGGGTCATGAAGATCTTTTTTGTACAGATCTTCTGTGTATTCTTGCCACCTCTTCTTAATATCTTCTGCTTCTGTTGGGTCCATACCGTTTCTGTCCTTTATCGAGCCCATCTTTGCATGAAATATTCCCTTGGTGTCTCTAATTTTCTTGAAGAGATCTTTAGTCTTTCCCATTCTGTTGTTTTCCTCTATTTCTTTGCATTGATCACTGAGGAAGGCTTTCTTATCTCTTCTTGCTATTCTTTGGAACTCTGCCTTCAGATGCTTATATCTTTCCTTTTCTCCTTTGCTTTTCGCTTCTCTTCTTTTCAGAGCTATTTGTAACGCCTCCTCAGACAGCCATTTTGCTTTTTTGCATTTCTTTTCCATGGGGATGGTCTTGATCCCTGTCTCCTGTACAATGTCACGAACCTCATTCCATAGTTCATCAGGCACTCTATCTATCAGATCTAGGCCCTTAAATCTACTTCTCACTTCCACTGTATAATCATAAGGGATTTGATTCAGGTCATACCTGAATGGTCTAGTGGTTTTCCCTACTTCTTCAATTTAAGTCTGAATTTGGCAATAAGGATTTCATGATCTGAGCCACAGTCAGCTCCTGGTCTTGTTTTTGCTGACTGTATAGAGCTTCTCCATCTCTGGCTGTGAAGAATATAATCAATCTGATTTTGGTGTTGACCATCTGGTGATGTCCATGTGTAGAGTCTTCTCTTGTGTTGTTGGAAGAGGGTGTTTGCTATGACCAGTGCATACCAGTGCATTCTCTTGGCAAACCTCTATTAGCCTTTGCCCTGCTTCATTCTGTATTCCAAGGCCAAATTTGCCTGTTACTCCAGGTGTTTCTTAACTTCCTACTTTTGCATTCCAGTCCCCTATAATGAAAAGGACATCTTTTTTGGGTGTTAGTTCTAAAAGGTCTTGTGGGTCTTCATAGAACTGTTCAACTTCAGCTTCTTCAGCATTACTGGTTGGGCCATAGACTTGGATTCCTGTGACATTGAATGGTTTGCCTTGGAAACGAACAGAGATCATTCTGTTGTTTTTGAGACTGCATCCAAGTACTGCATTTCGGACTCTTTTGTTGACCATGATGGCTACTCCTTTTATTCTAAGGGATTCCTGCCCACACTAGTAGATATAATGGTCATCTGAGTTAAATTCACCCATTCCAGTCCATTTTAGTTCCCTGATTCCTAGAATGTCAATGTTCACTCTTGCCATCTCTTGTTTGACCACTTCGAATTTGCCTTGATTCATGGACCTGACATTCCAGGTTCCTATGCAATATTGCTCCTTACAACATCGGACCTTGCTTCTATCACCAGTCACATCCACAACCGGGTATTGTTTTTGCTTTGGCTACATCCCTTCATTCTTTCTGGAGTTATTTCTCCACTGATCTCCAGTAGCATATTAGGCACCTACCAACCTGGGGAGTTCCTCTTTCAGTATCCTATCATTTTGCCTTTTCATACTGTTCATGGGTTTCTCAAGGCAAGAATACTCAAGTGGTTTGCCATTTCCTTCTCCAGTAGACCACATTCTGTCAGACCTCTCCACCATGACCTGCCTGTCTTGAGTGGTCCCACACAGCATGGCTTAGTTTCATTGAGTTAGACAAGGCTGTGGTCTGTGTGATTAGATTGACTAGTTTTCTGTGATTATGGTTTCAGTGTGTCTGCCCTCTGATGCCCTCTCGCAACACCTACCATCTTACTTGGGTTTCTCTTACCTTGGTGTGGGCTTCCCTGGTAGCTCAGAGGTTAAAGCGTCTGCCTGGAATGTTGGAGACCTGGGTTCAATCCCTGGGTTGGGAAGATCCCCTGGAGAAGGAAATGGCAACCTACCCCAGTACTTTTGCCTGGAGAATCCCATGAAGGGAGGAGCCTGGTAGGCTACAGTCCATGGGGTCGCAAAGAGTCGGATACGACTGAGCAACTTCACTTTATTCACTTTGGAATTCTTAGTATTTCTATAAAATTAATCACCCAAAGCCATACCTTTCATTCTATGTTTAGTATGAAGTATCATTTAGTGGACTTATAAAGCAAGAGCAAGTGGTTACACTTCATCCTCATAATTACAAACTCCTTCAGTGTATAATGTTTTCTTCTCCTCAATCTGGAGTGGAAAGCACAGTGCAAAATAGGGGATTACACCATTCTGGCATTTCTTAATCCATTCTATCTCTGTGTGAATTCCCAAATAAGATACATTTTTAAACACTGGAAGAAAGAATTCTGAAATACAATATAAATCATTTGTATATTATCCAAAGACTCCCTCACCCTCATGAGAGCTGAACTCCTGTCTCTCTACTACCCACCCCCCGCCTCCCACACAGACACCCTTCTTCCCCTCTTGCTGTATGTCTGCTGAGGATTTATCTGTTACCCAAGGGTGAATCCAGATCAGATCAGATCAGTCGCTCAGTCGTGTCCGACTCTTTGTGACCCCATGAATCGCAGCATGCCAGGCCTCCCTGTCCATCACCAACTCCCGGAGTTCACTCAGACTCATGTCCATCAAGTCAGTGATGCCATCCAGCCATCTCATCCTCTGTCATTCCCTTCTCCTCTTGCCCCCAATCCCTCCCAGCATCAGAGTCTTTTCCAATGAGTCAACTCTTCGCATGAGGTGGCCGAAGTACTGGAGTTTCAGCTTTAGCATCATTCCTTCCAAAGAAATCCCAGGGCTGATCTCCTTCACAATGGACTGGTTGGATCTCCTTGCAGTCCAAGGGACTCTCAAGAGTCTTCTCCAACACCACAGTTCAAAAGCATCAATTCTTCGGCGCTCAGCCTTCTTCACAGTCCAACTCTCACATCCATACATGACCACAGGAAAAACCATAGCCTTGACTAGATGAACCTTTGTTGGCAAAGTAATATCTCTGCTTTTGAATATGCTATCTAGGTTGGTCATAACTTTCCTTCCAAGGAGTAAGCGTCTTTTAATTTCATGGCTGCAGTCACCATCTGTAGTGATTTTGGAGCCCAGAAAAATAAAGTCTGACACTGTTTCCACTGTTTCTCTGTCTATTTCCCATAAAGTGATGGGACCAGATGCCATGATCTTCATTTTCTGAATGTTGATCTTCGTTTTCTGAATGTTCAGCTTCAAGCCAACTTTTTCACTCTCCACTTTCACCTTCATCAAGAGGCTTTTTAGTTCCTGTTCACTTTCTTTTTTTTTTTTCCCTCTTCACTTTCTGCCATAAGGGTGGTGTCATCTGCATATCTGAGGTTATTGATATTTCTCCTGGCAATCTTGATTCCAGCTTGTGTTTCTTCCAGTCCAGCGTTTCTCATGATGTACTCCGCATATAAGTTAAATAAACAGGGTGACAATATACAGCCTTGATGTACTCCTTTTCCTATTTGGAACCAGTCTGTTGTTCCATGTCCAGTTCTAACTGTTGCTTCCTGACCTGCATACAAATTTCTCAAGAGGCAGGTCAGGTGGTCTGGTATTCCCATCTCTTGAAGAATTTTCCACAGTTTATTGTGATCCACACAGTCAAAGGCTTTGGCATATTCAATAAAGCAGAAATAGATGTTTTTTTATAAATAGGGTAAATCCAATTACTGTCTTAATAGAAGAAATGCAATCACTCTCAACGGGCTTTCCTGATAGCTCACCTGGTAAAGAATACACCTGCAATGCAGGAGACCCCAGTTCAATTCCTGGGTCCAGAAGATCTGTTGGAGAAGGTATAGGTTACCCACTCCAGTATTATTGGACTTCCCTGGTGACTTAAGACGGTAAAGAATCTGCCCACAATTCAAGAGAGCTGGGTTCGATCCCTGGGTTGGGAAGATACCCTGGAGAAGGGAATGGCTACCCACTCCAGTATTCTGGCCTGGAAAATTCCATGGATTGTATAGTCCATGGGGTTGTAAAGAGTCAGACACAACTGAGCAACTTTCACTCACTCACACAATCACCCTCTTATCTCTGAAGCAGGCACTGAGATCATTCTGTAAATGTAAACTACTGATTTTAAATGAAATGCCAAGTCTTTACTTAGTTACACACTACCAACAGGGACTGTTCTGAGTGCCTTATAAGTATTTTTTCATTAAATTTTCATATCACCATCTGGTCAAATATCATATCCTCAGAGATGCCTTATCTGTCTAACACATGAAGGTATCCTTTACTCTCTATCTCATTAAACTCATATGATTTCCTTATTAAACTGTGATACTATTTATCAATTTTTGTCTTCTCCGTTACAATAGAAGCTCCACGAATTCTGGAGCATTGTTCTGACCCCACCACCAGAAGAAAGACAG
The DNA here is from genome assembly GCF_029378745.1 of Bos indicus. NCBI lineage: Eukaryota > Metazoa > Chordata > Mammalia > Artiodactyla > Bovidae > Bos > Bos indicus. The sequence goes on from NC_091789.1 coordinate 115,085,092, forward strand.
GTGTACTTTTGTCACTTTGTAAATACTGAATGAATGAATGGAAAAAAAAAAAAAACCCACTTGAGAAACAAGAAGCCTTTTCATGAACAAAGGGAATAAAATAAATATATAGGAAGCTCAAGTTTTCGGTGGTACAGAATGACTGACTGACCTCATCACTGTTCAAAAGTATGGCTACTGCATTCTTTCACTGGTTACTGTGCAATGGCTCCTCATTTCATTCAGGGTAAAGGTCCAAATCCTTACCATTCACCTCAAAGGCCCTACAGGATCCAGTACTGCTGTGTTACTTCTCCAGTCCTTTCTCCTAAACTCCTCACCCCTTGTTCATTCTACTCAGGTTGCCTCCTTGTAAGCACCCACCTCAAAGATCTTGCACCAGCCATTCCCTCGATCTGAAAGGATATTCCCAGGTATCTTTCTAACCCCAATCAGTCCTTCAAATCTCTCCTTAGATCCTCTCCTCTTAGGGGAAGCTCTCCTTATCATCTTATTTATCACACTGAGACTTACTCATTCCCTCTCTGGCCTTCCCTGTGAACTTACCCTGCACTTATTCTTTTTCCTATGCCCTCCATCAATTATCACACACTTACCCTTTATCACAGACTTACTCTTTAGCAGGATTACTGTTTACTGTCTCTTTTCCCCCTGCCAAACTCTAAGCTCCACAAGACAGGGATCATGCTGTGATTTCTGACATAACCCCTATTGCTTAAATGGTGCCTGGTAGGTATCTGGTACATGGTACACATTCAATAAATATTTAAATTAAGGAGTGAATGACTAAATCTTTACTCACAATGTCAGACTGCTAATTGCTAATACTGTTAAAGATATCTGGGTGACTGAATTTCACAATGATTGTTCAAGACCACCCTTGACATTGGGTTGTGCAAACTGAACACCTGGACTTTTTTATTTTCCAGTTCCAAATTAAACGTTTATAACTTATCCAAAGTAGGTGTTATTATACACTTATTATGATTTCTAAAAGTGTATCTTCCCCTTAGTTATTTTATATTGATGAATTCATTTTAAAGAGATTAAGAGGCCACCTGCAGACATTTTAGAAGTTCACTAACCTTACAATACAACAAACACCCCCCATTCAAGGAGGATTATTTCTCAGAATGCTTTCCACAACTCTTATCTACGTAAAGAAATTTCTGTTTTTCAATTCAGGGGATATGTGCTGATTAATCTCCTAATTCTAGAGAGTATAGCTTATTTAAGACTTTTAGCTCAAAATGTACTTAATATAATTATAAACTAAACTCCTCAGTACCTAAAGGCAATACAGAAACTAAATTGTTAAGTTCAGGAAGAAAAACAGAAAACATAATCTAAATACTCAATAAGCCATTTTACTTACATAATTAATAGAATTATATATATTTCTTCATTCTCTCTCACAAACATATACACACACAGCCCTACATTGCTACTTCATATGTCAAAAGTAAAAATAAGGAAAGTCAGAAAGTAAAAAACATTTATGAGCACATGATAAAGATATTAACCTAAAATAGACATTAATTCAAATAGCGGCAAGGAAAGGAACTGTATTTTACTAGTGGGTTCCTTGACTCCCTCAAAAACCACTCTTTATAACATATAAGTAACTAAAGTAACTAAACATGGACATAAAAATCCAATATAAAACTATAAACTTCTAAATAACACATATTTGTTCAATAATAAGCACATGCTTTTTTTGTAGGAAAAGAAAATATTTCAATTTTTACAAGGAATGTGTTTTTCATTTTGAAATTTTATTTTTGTGAAATGTACAGTTTCAAAAGAACATACTTTAGCTGTTGTTTTGATACTGGGTTTCAATTTGACATACTGATTTGAAGTCTTTTGCAAACACTATTAATTTAAAATATCTAAAATAGTTACATGAAATCTTGTCAGTACCCATATATAATAAATTTATTTTTATGTAAATATCTTCTGTAGGGTTGTTTACTGATGGTAGTTGTAAAACAGGCCTCTTCAGTGAAACTATAAACTTTCACTTTATTCATGCTATAACTATGGAGACAATTTATGGACTTTTGCCTCATCAATAAATTAACACATCAATAGAAATAAATGAATGATATCATAAATTTCATTGAGCAAACTTGAATTACTATCATTACTAATCATCAAACATGGAATATTCATTAACATATTCTATTCAATGGATATTTCTTTATCAATTCCCTAATTCAGGAGCATATAGACTTTTTAAGACCTGTAACTCAAAATGCACTTTTAATTATTAACTAAATTTCTTGGTACTTAAGGGCAAAATAGAAACTAAAATGCGATTTACTTAAAAACAACATAATTATATATAGGTACTTATAAGACAGGTGTGTGCATGTGCCTGTGTTTGTGTGTGTGTGTGTGTGTGTGTGTGTGTGTGTGTGTGTGTTTATGAGAGAGCGAGAGAATGATGCAAAGGAATAGAATAAGAGGAAACTGCGGAGTTTCAATTTCTTATTCTTTGTAAAGTTTATATATGACATACAACAGTGCTACTCTCAAAAAAGAATACCTACCATAAAAACTTCTATACAATTCTATACAGTCAAAGTGGTATTAAAACAAGGTGACTGAGTACATGATCATTGGTAACAGAAATCTGCTTCAAATTCCTGGCTCTTCTGCCTCACATATGAGTGAGCTTTAGCAAGTTATATCACACTATAGGCCTTATATCTTTTTTGTAAAAAAGAGATACAGATCTAAAAACATCCACATCTCAGGGCTGTTGTGTGGATTCCATGACATCTAGCCTATGACCTGGGATATGACCTGCGTTAATTGATGGCTGCTGAAAGATGGATTAAATAAAGGAAAGAAATGGAAGGGACCTAATAGAGGCAAAAGATACTAAGAAGAGATGGCAAGAATACACAGAAGAACTGTACAAAAAAGATCTTCCCTACACAGATAATCACGATGGTGTGATCATTCACCTAGAGCCAGACATCCTGGAATGTGAAGTCAAGTGGGCCTTAGAAAGCATCACTACGAACAAAGCTAGTGGAGGTGATGGAATTCCAGTTGAGCTATTTCAAATCCTGAAAGATGATACTGTGAAAGTGCTGCACTCAATATATCAGCAAATTGGGAAAACTCAGCAGTGGCCACAGGACTGGAAAAGGTCAGTTTTCATTCCAATTCCAAAGAAAGGCAATGCCAAAGAATGCTCAAACTAACACACAGTTGTACTCATCTCACATGCTAGTAATGCTCAAAATTCTCCAAGCCAGGCTTCAGCAATATGTGAACCGTGAACTTCCAGATGTTCAAGCTGGTTTTGGAAAAGGCAGAGGAACCAGAGATCAAATTGCCAACATCCGCTGGATCATGGAAAAAGCAAGAGAGTTCCAGAAAAACATCTATTTCTACTTTAATGACTATGCCAAAGCCTTTGACTGTGTGGATCACAACAAACTGTGGAAAATTCTTCAAGAGATGGGAACACCAGACCATCTGACCTGTCTCTTGAGAAATCTGTATGCAGGTCAGGAAGCAACAGTTAGAACTGGACATGGAACAACAGACTGGTTCCAAATAGGAAAAGGAGTACGTCAAGGCTGTATATTGTCACCCTGTTTATTTAACTTATATGCAGGGTACATCATGAGAAATGCTGGACTGGAAGAAGCACAAGCTGGAATCAAGATTGCCAGGAGAAATATCAATAACCTCAAATATGCAGATGACACCACCCTTATGGCAGAAAGTGAAGAGGAACTAAAAAGCCTCTTGAGGAAAGTGAAAGAGGAGAGTGAAAAAGTTGGTTTAAAGCTCAACATTCAGAAAACTAAGATCATGGCCATCCGGTCTCATCACTTCATGGCAAATCGAGGGGGAAACAGTAGCTGAGTATTTTGGGAGGCTGCAAAATCACTACAGATGGTGACTACAGCTATGAAATTAAAAGATGCTTACTCCTTGGAAGGAAAGTTATGACCAACCTAGACAGCATATTAAAAAGCAGAGACATTACTTTGTCAACAAAGGTCCATCTAGTCAAAGCTATGGGTTTTCCAGTGGTCATGTATGGATGTGAGAGTTGGACTATAAAGAAAGCTGAGCACCGAAGAATTGATGCTTTTGAACTGTGGTGTTGGAGAAGACTTTTGACAGTCCCTTGGACTGCAAGGAGATCCAAGAAGTCCATCATTGGACACCAATGATACCAAACCAGTCAATCCTAAAGGAAATCAGTCCTGAATGTTCATTGGTAGGACTGATATTGAAGCTGAAACTCCAATACTTTGGCCCCTGATGTGAAGAGCTGACTCATTTGAAGAGACCATGATGCTGGGAAAGATTGAAGGCAGGAGAAGGGTTCAACAGAGGATAAGATGGTTGGATGGCATCACCGACTCAATGGACATGAGTTTGGGTAAACTCCAAGAGTTGGTGATGGACAGGGAGGCCTGGCAGGCTGCAGTCCATGTGATCGCAAAGAGTCGGACACAACTGAGCAACTGAACTGAACTGAATGATGAAAAGCAATAAAAGAACCAAAAGAATCAAATCTATTTCAAACAGTCAGAAGTGAAAGGGAGGCTCTTGAGGAAGTTCTTACTGGAAGACATAATTTATCTGAATAGAATCAAAAATACATAGTGAGAGAAAGGCAAAGACAGCTTTAGAGAGTTAAGAAGAGAATGAAGAGCTGATCATATGCACTATGGGAAACCAGATAAGAAGTTAACAGGGCATTAATAAAAGGATTTGCCAGTATTAAGGTTCCAGGGAATGTTTCTTTGTATATGGAAAATGCTTTTATAGCCCATGTATGATTTTCAAAATTTCTAAATTAGTTTTAAAAGCTCTACCTTATCTCAAACCCGCTGAAGGTTGAAATGGAGTTTAAGGTAAGGGAAGAAGGGTGGGGAAATCTAGTGGAGAGTAAATGAGTCTCAAGGCTAAAAGGAAACATACAACACAAAAAGACAAGAAAATCATCATCTTCAAATATATGACTCTCCTCTTTCTAGTGGCTGTTTTCAGGTCTCCTAACATCTTGTTTGCTGACTAGACATCAACACAGTGTAACAGCGAAACCTATGCATACCTCTCTTAGAGGCAGTTGTACCACTGTCCAAGACGCCATCTAGTTCACACAGCATTTATTGAAACTCTTTCCTTCCTCACCCTGTGAATGTGGTCTGAGCCTTCATTACCTTTAAGGCATTCATGGAGAAGTTATTCATGATTTTTATTAGTGAGTTCAAAGGTACACATTACTTAATGCTTTTGGCAAAGTGCAAATTTGTGGACTAGAGCAAAGTAAAGTTAAACTTCTATGAACAAGGTCAGCAACATACAAAAAGACAGAAGTATCCCAGGATGGAGGCATAGAGTTCAGTTCTTGATAGAAGTCTAAAGCAATGCCATTAAAAGAAGCTGTTGTTGTTGTTGTTTTTTAAATGTCAAGAAAATATGGATTGCTAGCATTAAAAGAGAAAAATAGTCTGAGAGGTATAATTTAGGTAATTTTATCCATCAACATATGTGAGAAAGGGACGTAGAAGCTGGAGCTCAGAACTCCATGAGCCAGGTCCTGGATCCGGCCACGCTTTTCCTTGGATGTAACATTTCAGTACATCTGTATCTCACCCTTCTAATTCTTAATGCAGGAATCAATCCTTTGACTATGAATATACTATATAATGACGTCACTAAAAGTTAATAAATTATCACATGGAGTACATACTCATTTTTAGTATACAATTCACTCTACACCATGAACTTTTTTTTTTTTTTTTAACACACGTCATTGCTCTATACATTCACCACTTGCTATCTGGCAAGTCAAATCATCTCAAGGTATAATGTAAAAGTGAAATTTCTAGTCCTACATCTTAAGAAATCTAGAAACATGGCTTAACCAGGTGTATTTTAATTTCCTGAACCTGTCAAAGAAACATGTAACAAAATCATATTGTCTGGAAACTTGTTACGCTGATGTTTCTCATTTTCATTAAATACCTACCTAGCATTTCCTTTGTGCCAATTCCTGTACAATAACACAATAATAATTAACTCAATGAGTTTCTCATTATTAGAGAACAGACAGGTTCTGCTATGATCCCCATTTTACAGATGAGAGAACCAAGGGGCTAGGAAGATTACCTAACTTCACCAAAGTTAACAGAGCCAGGACTCAAATGCAGGCAGCCGAGCCCCAGAGTATATGCTGGAAGCCACTATCATGCTGTTTCTCATGAAAGCAACATTGCATTTGGAACTTAAAAAAAAAAGGTTTATGTCCAAAGTCATTATTTTAGATGTCTTTTTTAACATTTTATAATAGCATAGAATATAAACCTATTATTCTTCACTGTCAGATACAAAGGAATCTACATTTAAATATCTTACCAGTTATTTTTGCTATCGCAGAAAAGAACCTTGGTGAAAAATGACACAGGTTTAGATGACTTGAAGCTGAGACGGCAGGTGAGAGCAGCATTAATTCCAATGGAAGAGCCCACAATGACTCTGTCTTTTGGAAAATTCACAGAAAGAAGTTGAATCTCATTACCATCAAGAAGCTTTGCTGGGGATAAGTGGACACTTAAAGTTGAATCCCTGTTTAAAATTTAAAAAAAAATTAGCTGAAAGTATGTGCAAGTAATTGGGTTTAAATGTGCTTTCTTCTGTTTTTTGAATCATTAGAAAAATTAAAACAAATATTTACAATAACATGCCCAACTCCTAAATATGTTTTTATATCATCTCTCATTTTCTGGTCACAATAAAAGTAAAATTGATAATATGGTAATCTGCATGAGATGATGAAAAACTCATTTTGTCCTCTCAGGATTAAAAAACAGGGTTTAAATACCTGATCAAGTACAATGTGTTTTTAGTCACAGCCATGATAAAAACAGTATTGTCTTAAATATGTCCTAACAAAAATTTACTAAAAATCATCCCTTTAAAAGCTAAAGCTTTATTGGATGTAGACTAAGGATTACTAACAAATACATATACACATACCTATTTTTAATCTGCATACAGTTAAGCACTGTACATATGACATGAATATTTTTCAATCATTACTATTAAAATATTCTATTAATACTTGATGTTCACATACTTCATTATATACTATATACTATACATTTCATTATATACTATATGTACTATATACTATACTAAGACTATATACTAATCCCAATTATACTATACTAATATGTACTATACTATATATACTAATATACTATATAGTATACTATACACTATATTTCATTATTTACTATAATTCAGCCAGTTTAAAAGTGTTTGTGATTTTTAATAGCATAGTATATAGTACCCACTTCTTTTTTTAAGGTTTATTTATTTATAGCTATGTTTGGTCTTGGTTGCTGTGTGGGCTTTCTCTAGGTGTGAAGAGTGGGAGCCACTCTCTAGTTGAGGTGTGTGGGCTTCTCATTGTGGTGGTTTCTCTTGTTGCAGAGCATGTGCTCTGGGTGCACAGGCTTCAACAACTGCAGCCCGTGGGTTCTAGTGCACTGGCTCAGTAGTTTGTGGCACATGGGCTTAACTGCTCTGCGGCATGTGGGATCTTCCAGCACCAGGGATCAAACCAGCATCCTGTATATTACAAGGTGAATTCTTTACCACTGGACCACCAGGGAAGCCCTATTCAGTTCAGTTCAGTTGCTCAGTCGTGTCCAACTCTTTGCGACCCCATGAACTGCAGCACGCCAGGCCTCCTGTCCATCACCAACTCCCAGAGTTCACCCAAACCCATGTCCATCGAGTTGGTGATGCCATACAACCATCTCATCCTTTGTCTCCTCTTCTCCTCCTGCCCTCAATCTTTCCCAGCATCAGGGTCTTTTCAAATGAGTCAGCTCTTCATATCAGGTGGCCTAATGGAGTTTCAGCTTCAACATCAGTTGTTCCAATGAACACCCAGTGCTGATATCCTTTAGGATGGACTGGTTGGATCTCCTTGCAGTCCAAGGGACTTGCAAGAGTCTTCTCCAACACCACAGTTCAAAAGCATCAATTCTTCGGTGCTCAGCTTTCTTTATAGTCCAACTCTCACATCCATACATGACCACTGGAAAAACCATAGCCTTGACTAGACGGACCTTTGTTGACAAAGTAATGTATGCTTTTTAATATGCTGTCTAGGCTGGTTATAACTTTCCTTCCAAGGAGTAAGCGTCTTTTAATTTCATGGCTACAATCACCATCTGTATATTGCAAGGCGAATTCTTAACCACTGGACCACCAGGGAAGCCCTATTATTCACTTCTAATTTTAATTCATACTTGATAACTTTTAGCTGTCAATAAATATTTCACTGTATTACTTTGCTTTATTATATATGCAGGTTTGTATAGCAAATAAGACATGCTATCAAATGTGAATCCTATTTCCCTAGTATTTTAATTAGAATGATTATTCTGCTAATTAACTAGAAAAAGTAAAACAAGCTCTCAACTTGAACTAGTTTAAACTCATATGGTTCACTGGATAAAACATGAAAAAGCAGTTTATAAATCAGGTTTGAGTCCAATTCTGTTGCTAATTAACTAAATGTCTTTGGATAAGTCATTAACACTATTAGTTCTATTGCATATATATTAATAAAAGGATACAGTCCCTTTTACATGTTCATTTCATTATATCATGTTAAGACTCTGATTTTAACTTGAAGTAGTTTTAAAATTGATACCATTATACATTAATTCAAAAGCTGAAAGAGTAAAGATTAATTCATATATGAGACAATGTTTGTTGACAAAAAAAGTAATTTCTAGGACAATATAATTCAAGTCATTTTTATTTCCTATTCAAGCAACAGAGTTTACTATCTACTTATAAGATTAGATCTTGAAAAAACTGTGAATCTCAAGAGTTGCCAAATTAATGTTGAAGAACTACACTCTCTCACAAAATGGCATTTAGAGCAATTCCCTGAGGCACAAGTAAGCACTCATCATATCTTGTAAGCCAAATGTTAGAAGCCAATGGCCATTCTATGCTTTTCAACTTTGATGATTTTCATTGATTTCTGTCACACTCGGAACTTGTTTTCTCTGGATCTCAGAATGATTAACTGCAAAATAAAGTACTGAACTAGAGAAGCTCTGAGGTGGGTCTAAGATTTGGTAGTTTACGAAAATAATGGTACACAAATCCCCACAATTTATATATTTTTAACATGTCAACTGACCACTCTTTACATCTATTACTTTATATCTATAAAGAGGCATATATTTTTAAATATAAATTTGTTTCATTGTCCTTTTTTGCCATTTTATATACAGGATATCAATATATGCAGCCTTCTTTGACTTTCTTTTAATTAATCTCAGTATTTTGTTTTCTAAGATTCCTAATACAGTTGTGTTATTAAAATTCCTCCACATCACAGATATAGAATATTTATTCAAGTGCATATATATCACAAATTAATTATACCCTCACATGTCACTGGACATTTGTGTAGTTCCCAGATTTCACTATTCTGAATAATACAACTATGAATACTTTCAAACATACCTTGTAGTATAGTTGATTTGCAATGTTATATTATTTTCAGATGTACAGCATACTGATTCAATACTTATGTTATTATACAATATTAGTTACATGCCCTGTGTTGTAAAATATATCTTTGTAGCTTATTTATTTTATACATAGTGGTTTGTACCTTTTAATCCACTTCCCTTATCTTGACCCTTCCCCATCACTATTTTTTCCTCTGTATCTATAAATCTGTTTCTCTTTTGTTATATTCATTTGTTTTATTTTTTAGATTCTACATATAAGTGAAAAGATACAGTATCTGTCTTTGTCTGACTTACTTCACTAAGCATAATACCTTCCAGGCCCATCCATGTTTGCTGTGAATGGTAAAATTTAATTCTTTTTTATGGCCAAATAATATCCCATTGAATATGTAAAATATATACACATCTTCTTTATCCATTAGTCTATTGCTGGGCACTCAGGTTGCTCCCATACCTTGGCTATTATAAATAATGTTGCTATGAACACTGGGGTTCATGTATCTTTTTGAATTAGCATTTTTGTTTTCTTTGGATATATAACCAGATGTGGAATTACTGGATCATATGATAGCTCTATTTTTAATTTTTTGAGGACCCAACATGCTGTGTGCCATAGTGGCTGCAGCAATGTCCACTCCCACCAACAGTGAACTAGAGTTCCCTTTTCTCCATATCCTTGGTAACATTTATTATTCATTGTCTTTTTGACAATAGCCATTCTGATAAGAATGAGGTGATACCTCATTGTGGTTTTGATTTGCATTTCCCTGATGCATTTTTCTTGTATATACTGTGAAGTGGAAATGTTGGGCTGTGAAATATGCAGATACTACACCTTACATAGTATTATCTACTATGTTCTTACTCACTGATACTCTAACTGGTAGCCTGACTTCCTAACGATTGCCTACCTAGGACAAGCAAAATGATATCTTGCTGTAGTCACTAATTCTTACTTTCAAGTTTACAAAGAGGTCAATTACTGTATATTTTTTCATGTGTTTTATATTTTATCTGTGAAATATCTATTGAAACTTTTTGTCAACATTTCTGTTATTTGGTATTTTTTCTGATTAATTCTTACCAGCTATTTATTTTACTGTTAGCATAATTTTAAGTCATGTTTAAGAAATCTTTCTCTAGCTACAGACATTAAAATTGTTTTCTTTTTTTACATTTTGCCTTTTAATCGATGTGTAATGAATTTTCATGTATTAAGTAGACAGGAATCCAGTTTGAACTATTTTATACAGTTAATTATCTCAGCACCATTTATTGAATAGTAATCTTTTTTCTCCAAAGATCTATACTGCCTTTGTCACATATTCAGTATCTGTCCATGTGTGGGCCATTTTCAAGTCTACTGGGTTCCTTTGCTCATTTAATCTATCACTGCACCACTGTGACATTGATTCACTCTTGGTATTTGGGCACGCAAGCCTTTCTCACCTTCTTCTTCAGGGGTGGTGTGGCTATTCTTGACCCTTGATTTTTCCATATAAGATTTAGAATTTTACTTGTCAATCTTGATGAAAATTTTTATTTGAATTTTTATTGCAGTTGCATGAAAAATCTAAGTTGATTTGTGGAGAACTGTGCTTTTTAAAATCCTGAATATCACAATTCATGAATATGGTGTAAATCTTCATTTATTTATGAGTTCTTCGATTTAAGATTTATAATTTTATCCATATAGTCACATACAATTCTTCCTATTACCTTCAATTGCTAATGTTTTTAAGGATAGTAGTTTTACAGTTGCATGTTCTAAATGTTGTGTGCTGAAATACTATTGAACCTTAAATATTGGACTTACATTTGTTTAACTTGATAAATGATCTTCATAGCTTTAAATATCTGTGTATAAATTCTTTTCATTTCCTATATGGAAAATCTCCTAATCAACAGATAATGCTGGTTCTGAAGCTTATTTTCCTATCCTCACATATTTTATTTTTCTTAACTCCGGCATGGACTAGGTTCTCTAGTAAAACATGTTCGAAAGACAGTGATAATAGGCATCCTTGCCTTTTCTATTTTATTTAAAGGCAATTTATTTATATTCCAATATCCATAATAATGTCTCCTCTAGGTTTATGACAGAAAACTTTGCCAACTTAAATAACTTCTCTTTTATTACTGTTTAAGAGTTTTATAAATTATTTTTGAATTCTGTGAAATTATTTTTTTCCCTGCATCTATGGAAATGATCATAATCACTATTTTAATGTATGTAAATCAATATTTTAACTTGGTGGTTCTGAACTAGAAATGGTTTTGCTTCCAAGGAGAAATGTAGCAATGTGTGGAGACATTTTATTATTTTTTTTTTCTTTCACAACTGTGGGGTTGGGGGGGAGGCTGCTTAATATCCTACAGAGTATAGGAGAGACTTTAATAAAAAAAAAAGGAATTATTATCATCAAAATATCAAGAGTTCTGAAGTTGAGAAACCCCACTTTATTTTAATCTTTTTGTCCTTACATTTCATAAATGCTTTTTAAAATAGGAAGCTGGAATTTTTTCTTATTCCCTCTATGAGCCTCTGTCTTTTAACTGGTCAATTTATTTACATTCCATTGCATTAATCAATTATTTTGAGTTTTTGCCATCATTTTTGTTCAGTTTCCCCTTCATTTAAAAAGTGTGCTTCTCTTGTAAAGTTAACTGAAGTTTTGTCTGTTTCTATGTTTAGGTTTAATGGATGCCCTTAAAATTTAACCTTACATGCTTTATTTTAAAATTTCTAAAAGTTATACTAGGTTCATTTTCCAATCTATATTATACAATCCCATGTTAATTACTAATTTTTATAATGCCATCTTTTATTTTTTAACAAATTATTTATACTTTATATCTGATAAATCCAATATCTGAATTACTTAAGAGTCTAAATCTTAAGACTGCTTGTGCTGACTCTAAGTTATGATGTCTTCCCTCCTGGTGAGTTTTGTAATGCTTGACACTGCTCCTGTCTAGCTGTTAGCAATCTGTGAAAACTGAAATATAGGCCAAAATTGAGGATGGTTTCATTTTGAGTAGAAATTCCGGTTCACTTTGTGAACAGGAGTATCAATATCATTTGGAAACTTATTAGAAATACAAATTACTATATCCCATTCCAGGCTTACTGAATCATAAATTCTAGATATAGAATCTAATAACCTCTGCTTTTGAAAAATCCATCAGAAAATTCTGAGAGATATATATATATAAAACATGGTATTTACAACATGGTATTTAACTCATTCAAAGCCAGAAGTATACCATCTCTTTGACTTTTCTCTCTCACCTGATTAAATTTGATTCACCCATGATTGTCTCCCTTTTGCATACTCAAATTCCATTAGCCAGGAAAACCAGCTAATATATATATATGAAAGATATATATTATATATATATATATAATGAAAGATAGAAGGACTTACTGACATGGAATCATTTTAGCCTCTTCCAGTGTCCCTGGATTAATCCAGGAATCTGAGATTAAGTTTTCCTATCTTGAAATTGTCTTAAGATTTAAAAACAAGCCTACCCTTGGTATGTTAATCCAGTTCACCGCTCCTACTCTGGTTTCAGCTTATAAGTATGTATTGTTTTGGTTTGCTCTCAGTCCTTTAGAAGCCTCCCACACTTCTCAGTACTCCAACAGTTTTATACACGCACACACACACACACACACATGCTCTGTTTTGTAATGTGAGGGCTCATAATGTATCTAGTCCAACAGAGTACTGGGGCTTGAGCTGCTTATCAATTTTTTAAAAATGCAAACAGATGATATTTCTCTATAGCATGTGCACTATGATAGGTAGAATTCTGTGATGGCCACCAAGAGTCCTGTTCCTTGGTGTATAAACTGCATAATTCCCATTCCTTGGGTGGCAGAACCTATAAACATGATGAGACACTTACTTTGATGATTGCTGCTGCTGCTAAGTCTCTTCAGTTGTGTCCGACTCTGTGCGACCCCACAGATGGAAGCCCACCAGGCTCCCCCATCCCTGGGATTCTCCAGGCAAGAACACTGGAGTGGGTTGCCATTTCCTTCTCCAATGCATGAAAGTGAAAAGTGAAAGTGAAGTCGCTCAGTTGTGTCCGACTCTTAGCGACCCCATGGACTGCAGCCTACCAGGCTCCGCCGTCCATGGGATTTTCCAGGCAAGAGAACTAGAGTGAGGTGCCATCAACTTCTCCAACTTTGATGATTAAGTTATGCTATATGGCAATAGTAAAGGGAAGTTCCATATGTAATGAAGATCCCTAGCTAATGGAATTTGAGTATGCAAAAGGGAGACAATCATGGGTGAATCAAATTTAATCAGGTGAGAGAGAAAAGTCCAAGAGATGGTGTACTTCTGGCTTTGAATGGGTTAAATACCATGTTGTAAGAAGGGAACCACATGTCTAGGGCTTGCTGCTGCTGCTGCTAAGTCGCTTCAGTCGTGTCCAACTCTGTGTGACCCCATGGACGGCAGCCCACTAGGCTCCCCTGTCCCTGGGATTCTCCAGACAAGAACACTGGAGTGGGTTGCCATTTCCTTCTCCAATGCATGCAAGTGAAAAGTGAAAGTGAAGTCGCGTCTGACTCTTAGCGACCCCATGGACTGCAGCCTAACAGGCTCCTCCATCCATGGGTCTTTCCAGGCAAGAGTACTGGAGTGGGGTGCCATTGCCTTCTCTGGTCTAGGACTTGAGGGTGGCCCATAAGAGCTGAGAGTTGCCCAAGCAAACAGCCAGCAAAAAAAAATGACGCCTGAGTCCTACAACTACAGGGATTAATTCTGCCAACTTGGAGGAGGACTGAGTCACAGATGATGTGCTGCTGTAGTCCACACCTGATTTCTGCCTACTGAGATCTTAAGCAGTGAACACTAAACTAACCTGGACTACTGACCACCGATGAAACTTGAGAACAAATTCATGTTTTAAAAGGCACTAGATCTGTGGTAATTGGTCATGGAGTAAAAGAAAAGTAATACACTGAAGTTTTAAGCTTGCTTCTTAAATCACAAAATCAGACATAGCAAAAATTTTTATAAGAAAATTTAAAAACTGAGATAACTAAATGAGCTCTTGGGGGGTATTTTTAATTTAAACGTACAGTTAAATATTTTAAAAGTTCACTCCATCTATAGAACAGTCAGACATTGCTCATGACTCGTATAACGCAGACAGAAACAAAGAAGTACTTGAAGAAGATGTGGTAAATTCACATTAGGTGTTTACCTGAAATAGTTCTGAGGTAAAATGTTGACATCCATCACAGCTGGTACATCCAAAGGAACAGGAGTAAAAAATACGAAAGGAGGAACAAATAATAACTTGGGTGATTTTATCTCTCCAATCAGATGTAACATTCGATAGCAAACTGGATTATCATTTAAATAAATAGGGATATCAGCTGTGTATTCTCTAGGCTGTTCTAATGAAAGAAAAACATTTTTAAAGTATTTTAGATTAGTGCACACACAGCAAAAAAAATTATATAATTTAAACCTTACTAAATATTAAGATGTACTATTAAGTTACAGTTTAGTGGAGCAGAATAGATTACCTGGAAACTGAATTTATCCTGCTAAGGAACTTAAGACATGTAATGAGGTGTCATGCAAATAAAACTCTTTTAAAGAACACTCTGTGTAGAAATAGAGCATGTTCCCTTAAAACAGATTTTCATTATTATGGGAAAATACATATACTGTGGGGACACAGTACAACAAGACTTCTATTTTTTAACTGCTTTCTGTGCCTTAACAGGAGCTACCCATCTCTTTAATATAGGCAGTATGAAGATGAGGTCAGATAACTGCCCTAAGGATCTTAGGGGACTACTGAGAAAAGGATATACTGAGAGGAATCAAACATGCTTTCTCTCAGATTTTTAGGTTTATGAAAGGCTGTTAGGATTGACTGGTTAATCTCACCTCATAGGAAAAGACAGGAAATTACCACGTGGCAACTCATAGGAGGAAAGGCAGTTTGTGCTGGAGAAAAGGGCTCAGCACAGAGGCAGCAGGCTGGTCTCAGACAACAGGTGCCAATGTCTTTTAAGACTCAAATCTCCAAACATAAATCTCATAGGCAGAAAAATATGATCTTGTGAGTCTGAACTCAATGTTGTATTTTAGAATTCAAAAACTTACTGAATTCTGAGTTTTGAATGGGCTGCTTTGAGATTATTTCTGGGTTTCAGAAAATTTAAAGGTTTCTGGGGTAATGAAGAATGAGGCTCCTTATATAATCTAAGACCACTGTGGCTTCAATAATGTATGTTTTTAAGCCCAGGTATGCCTTCTCTCTCACCTAAGAGGTAATTTATTTAAAAGTGTTATAGGCATGCTTGATTTTTTAAGAGTTAGGATTGTATCCTATGGAGGGAAACAACGGGTTTGACTGCATGGGCTCAGTCCCACACTGAAAGAAAAAAGTCAAATGGAAATTTTTCTTATTTCCATCTAAATAATCCAGACCACTTCATCTGGATATAAATGTTCATTTGGGACATAAAGGAAAAACTCTG
The DNA here is from genome assembly GCF_029378745.1 of Bos indicus. Taxonomy (NCBI): domain Eukaryota; kingdom Metazoa; phylum Chordata; class Mammalia; order Artiodactyla; family Bovidae; genus Bos; species Bos indicus. The sequence continues at coordinate 115,101,172 of NC_091789.1, forward strand.
AATAGAAATACAGATGGTAGCTTTGGCTAGACTAGTTTTTATGCTATTTCTTTTAGTACCAGACACATTAGAAACTAAGAAGAAATTCACAGAAATATACAATGAGACCTAATAAGTTTTACAAAGTAAACTTTAGATTGCAGGGAATATTTGATGCTTTCTATCATATTTTCAGAGTTCAAAACAGAGGGAATACAAAATAAAAAGATTTTTAAAGTCTACTAATCACAGTATCTGATGTCTTCTCTCTCACCTATAAATCTACACTGAATATACAAGGCCAGGATAAAAGGTATGCTGGATGTAGATTTACTGCAACACTGTCTTACAGAATATTACTGAGAGCGAACACACAGCTTAATGAATTCTTAAGACTTTAAAAGTAGTAACAGGTTCTTATACTGCCTTTTCTACTATTGACATAGCTAGTCACCGGTATTAGATTGCCAGTAGTGTAAAATATGGTAGTGTCCGAGAGATCCCGATGCAAGTGATTTACTGCGGGAGTGCTCTCAGAGGAACCTGTGGGTAAAGGAGGGAAGCAGAATAGGGAAGGGCAAGTAGCTATGAGAAGGTGTCGTTTTAGAATACAGACTCAACCTGATCTTATGGGGTCAGATGGGGTGCGGGGGTGGGGAGTGGGTTGGGTTAGCTGATAGACTAGTGTTGGTTAGACTTAATTTCCTAGGTATCTGTGCATGAGGCATCTTCCTGTTCAGTTCAGTTGCTCAGTCGTGTCCGACTCTTTGCGACCCCATGAACCGCAGTAAACCAGGCCTCCCTGTCCATCACCAACTCCCGGAGTCCACCCAAACCCATATCCATTGTGTCAGTGATGCCAACTAACCATCTCATCCTCTATCATCCCCTTCTCCTCCTGCCCTCAATCTTTCCCAGCATCAGGGTCTTTTCAAATGAGTCAGCTCTCCACATCAGGTGGCCAAAGTATTGGAGTTTCAGCTTCAACATGAGTCCCTCCAATGAAACCCAGGACTGATCTCTTTTAGGATGGACTGGTTCAATATGCTTGCAGTCCAAGGGACTCTCAAGAGTCTTCTCCAACACCACAGTTTAAAAGCATCAATTCTTCTGCTCTCAGCTTTCTTATAGTCCAACTCTCACATGACTACTAGAAAAACCATAGCCTTGACTAGACAGATCTTTGTTGACACAATAACATCTCTGCTTTTTAATATGCTGTCTAGGTTGGTCATAACTTTCCTTCCAAGGAGTAAGCGTCTTTTAATTTCATGGCTGCAATCACCATCTGCAGTGATTTTGGAGCCCAGAAAAATAAAGTCAGCCACTGTTTCCACTGTTTCCCCATCGATTTGCCATGAAGTGATGGGACCAGATGCCATGATCTTAGTTTTCTGAATGTTGAGCTTTAAGCAGGGATGCTATATTGGAGCAAAGTTTTTGCATACTATCGACAAAAACTTGGTATTTATCTCAATTATATTTTAAAAACTAAGATGTTAGTTGTATTTTTTCAGGAAAATCACCATGAAAATACCTCAAAATTTGTGAAAGAAACAAGAGAAGTAAAATGTTAAACTAAAAGACATACAGAAAGCAAATAACAAAAAGATGTAAATCTTTCCTTCACTTCATTAGTAATTAATCAGTAAAAGTAAAGTAATTCAATACAGCAACAAAAAGGCTGAGATAAGTAAAATTTAGATTAAAAAAAAATCCAGGGCCTCCCTGACAACTATTGAGCCTATGCTCTAGAGCCCAGGAACCACAACTACTGAGCCCTCACACCTCAGCTACTGAAACCACCTCAATGAGAAGCCCATGTAACTGCAACTGGAGAGTATCTCTCACTCCACAACTACAGAAAGCTCACAGAGCAACAAAGACCCAGCATAGCCAAAAATAAATAAATTATAAAAATAAAAACAATCCAAATTCATGTCATCTACAGGAGATACTTTTAGATTCAAAAAACAACTCACTCGAAAGTAAAAGGACAGAGAAATAATATACATGCAAGTAGTAACTAAAAGAGAACTGCAGTGACTATAACAATAACAGAAAATAAATATTAAGAAAAGAATTGCTACTATAGATAAATAAGGGTGCTATATGTACTAATAACAGGATAAGCTATCAAGAAGAAATGTGAAGTAGTGAAGTAAAGTGAAAGTTGCTCAGTTGTGTCCAACTCTTTGTGACTCCACGGACTATACAGTTCATGGAATTCTCCAGGCCAGAATACTGGAGTGGGTAGCCTTTGCCTTCTCCAGGGGATCTTCCCAACTCAGGGATCGAACCCAGGTCTCCCACATTGCCGGCAGATTCTTTACCAGCCGAGCCACAAGGGAAGCCCAGGAATACTGGAGTGGGTAGCCCATCCCTTCTCCAGAGGATCCTCCCAATCTAGGAATTGAACCGGGGTCTCCTGCATTACAGGCAGATTATTTATCAACTGAGCTATCAGGAAAGCCCATCAAGAATATAAAACAATTATAAACATACACATACTTAACAGAGCCACAAAGTACTTGAGAAAAATCTGATAGAATTGAAAGGAGAAATAAATAATGAAATAAAAACCCTTTAAAACTTCAACAACCACTCACAAATGTGGGAAAGTCAAGTAGGTAGATCACTAAAGAAATAAAAAGACTTACACAACATTATAAATGAAGTAGACCTAACACACATCTATGGAACATTTCCTCTAACAAAAGCAAAATACATAAACTTCTCAAGTGTATGTGGAACATTCTCTTGGGTAGATCATATTTTAGGGTATAAGGTGATCTGGTAAAGAATCCGCCTGCAATGCAGGAGACCCCTGTTTGATTCCTGGGTTGGGAAGATCCTGTGGAGAAGGGAACAGCTACCCACTCCAGTATTCTGGCCTGGAGAATTATAGTCCATGGAGTCACAAAGACTCAGACATGACTGAGTGACTTTCACTCCATTAAAAAAAGACTAAAACCATATAAACTATGTTCTGCAACAACAATGTAATAAAAATAGAACTCAATATTAAAGTGAAATATGGGAAATTCTCAAATACATGAAAATTAAACAGCACACTCCACAAAAAACTAATTGTTAAGGAATGGTAAGGTAAGTTAAAAAAAAATACCTTGAGATTAAAAGGAAAACAAAACATGCCAAAATTTATGTGATACACCTAAATCAGTGCTCAGAGTGAAATTTATAACTATAAATGTCTATATATAAAAAGATGTTTCAAATCAATACCTAACACCTTGCACCCTAAGAGATAAGAAAAAAAATTACAGCCAAACAAAGCAGAATAGAGAAAATAATAAATATTAGAACAGAAATTAATTGAATTTAAGCACAGGAAAAAAATTAGGCAATCAAAAGTTGGTCTTTGAAAATAACAAATTTTAAAAATCATTAGCAAGACTGACCAAGAAAAAAGAAAGAAAAGATTCAAAAATCATGAATAAAAAAGGGAAAATGCTCACTTTACAGAAATGTAATAAATGAATTATGAGAGAACACAATGTACAACTATATACAAACAAATTAGATAACCTAGAACAAATGGATAAATTTCTAGAAAGATATAAACTACTTCAATTGATGAAAGAAGAAATATAAAATATGAACTACATATTATAATATGTAATTATAAGAATTATAATTATAAGAAGAAATATAAAATATGAACTAAATATGAACTTAAAATATGAATATACTTAAAGGAATGAAAGTAGGAATCAAAACATTTCCCACATGGAACAGCCAAAGCTGAAACAACTTCATTGGTGGAATTTACCAAACATTTCATGAATAATTAATATAAATCTTCATAAAAACAGAAATGAAGGGAATAAAATACTTCACAAGCCATTCTCTAAGACCAAGAGAAATAAAGAATCATGTTTATGGTTAGTTGATTTTCAACAAGGTACCAAGATAATTCAGGGGGGAAAGATATTTTTGTTTTTTATACAGTGATGCATATAAAACAACACCTTGATTGCTGGAAAAGCATATTATTCTTGAAGGGAAAAACTCAATTATATGCCTTTTTCTAGAAACTAGAAAAAATAATCTGTAGTTCATTAGAAAATCAAATGTGTAAAGCTTCCAAATTGTTTTCAAATACATATTTAATGGAAGAAAACTGTTATACCAATTATTAAAAGGTACAGTTATATTTTTGCAATTAAAAAAAACCAGGAAAGTAGAAATATAGATAAACAAACATTCTGGCCAGCTTTCCCCAAAGCAAGCAATCCATGTAAGTCAGAGGTTGTGATGTCTTTTCTGATAAACCCTTAGAGATCAGACACCATCACATCCATAAAATCCCACAAGTCATATATTAACCTTATTTGATGTAGGAGGGGAGTATATAACAGCATGAACACCAGGAGGAAAGGATCAAAGGGAGTCATTTATAATGATAGTTACTACAAAATTTTAGTAAGAAATTTCTTAAAACTGTTTTAAGTACATATAATAATATAAAGTTTCATATACATAGTAAAATAAAATATGTGAATGATAAACTGATATAGAAATAACAACAAATACAGGAAAAAGGTACCTACTTGGACAGAAATTTACAGCAACATTACACTCTTCATTTGGTTGCAGAGTTCCACTGAGTGTGCTAAATTTGAATATACCATCTTTGAAAAGCTTGCCAGTATTTCTAATATCCAAATTCCACACTACATCTTTTCTTGAAGTATTATGTAATACCAGATTCTGTTCACACATAAAAAATAAAAGAAGAAATTTATAAAGATTACAATATGCAATCTAAAATTTAGTTTGTATTGCCATAGCAACTTGATGGTCCTATGAACAAAGTAAGCAATTATAAGTGGTAATCACAGATAAAATGTTTTAAAGGTGAATATTAGACAAACAAACAGGTACATGAATATGTCCATAGCCTGTTAACAACTATGAAAGTACTCAAAGGAGCTATGCTAGCTAGAAAGGATGCAGAGTAACAAGAACCTTCATTCATGAAGGTAGAATGCAAATTGGTACAGTCATGTTGGAAGACAGTTTGACAGCTTCTTATAATGCTAAACATACACTTACCAAATGACCCAGTAAACCTAGTTTTAATTATTTTCCTAAGTAAATTGAAAATTTATGTTTATACAAAAATCTGTATGTGAATGTTTACAATAGCTTTGCTCATAATCACGAACCACTGGAAGTCAAAACAAACATGGTTTCTATCAACAAATGAATGCATAAAAAAACTGCAGTACAGCGATAAAATAGGATAAAATTCAGTGATAAAATAAGTAAAATATTAATTCAAGTAAAAACATAAGTGAATATTACATATTTACTTAATTTTAAGTGAAAGATGCGAAGTCCAAATGTCTACATATTGTATAATTAAATTACCTGTCAGTCTGGAAATGCAAAATTTTGTGGATGGAAAATAAAATCAATTGCTGCCAAATGTTGGTGGAAGGAGAAGTAGTTAATTGCCAAGGGGTTATAGAGAGATTTTTCAGTGTGATAAAACTGTTCTATATGGCACTGAAGTGGTAAACCCTTCTATACAATTTCCAAAAACCCAAATAATTATATACTGCAAGGAGTAGACTTAAAAATATGAAAATTAAAAGGAATCAACCAAGATGTCAGGGATCCCAGGATGGATTGTAGACTGTGACAAATTATATCGCAAAAGAATGAAATAACCTCACTGAAGGTACTGGGTAAAGAATGGCCTACATAATTCTGGAAAACTGTGTTTTGACTGGAAACTACATAAAGCTAAAGACAAAAAGATACTCTTTATAAACACTGTACTCTAGTTGGAAAATATGCTAATAATTCTAACAGAGTACAAGTTGCTGCTGCTACTGCTGCTGCTAAGTTGCTTCAGTTGTGTCCGAGTCTGTGCAACCCCATAGACAGCAGCACATCAGGCTCCCCCGTCCCTGGGATTCTCCAGGCAAGAATCCTGGAGTGGGTTGCCAGTTCCTTCTCCAATGCGTGAAAGTGAAAAGTGAAAGTGACGTCGCTCAGTAGTGTCCAACTGTTAGCAACCCCATGGACTGCAGCCCAACAGGCTCCTCTGTCCATGGGATTTTCCAGGCAAGAATACTGGAGTGGGGTGAGAGTGCAGGTTAAAAATCCTGAAACTTCTTTACTAAGTACACCAGCGTTAAAAAAAAATAAGTAAATACATTATAAATAAGAGATTCAGACTTCTCATTGTCATAGAAGAGTTAAAAATGAACAAGGGAGAAAGATGGAATGAACCTTGTGGCGCAGGATTAGAGTAAGAGCTATAAGTTAAAACTCATGTTTAGATAGGTAGACAGGAAAAGGTAGATATAAATAGATGATAGGCAGGTAGATAGAAAAATTACCAATATATGTGTATTCATGGATTTTTACACATACAAATATTTCCTGGCACTATCTCCCAAAAGGACCTAGAACATGTGACACCACAGTAGCAGCTAGCACATCTTGTATATAGACCTTGTTTTCTAAATACCATTCTCCCATAAAAGATACTGAGGTTTCTTGGAGAAAATGTTGACTCGAGAGCTAGAACAACTAAAATAAAAGTGGCCCTTGACCATTTTGTAGTCATAGAAAGTAAGAGAAATGTTTAAAAATCATAAGAACAAGAGCACGTCAAAGGGTCAATCTAAAAGATGTTCTAATAGCCAAAGTTGGAACAATTTTAGCAGCATAAACAAAAATGAACATTGGATTAAAACTGAGAGTAGGAAGTAAATATATGTGGGTTCATACTGACAAATAAATAAATAAAGGGAGGGAGGAAGGGAATAACCTTTCTTACAGAAAAATTCCAAATAATATACGTAAATGTCCCCTCCAGAAGATGGAGCTTGACCCCCTACACCTTGAGTGTGGGATGAAATTGATGACTCACTTCCACAGTATAGTGTGCAAAGGGGAAAAATGGCTTCTCCAGCTTTACAGTAGAGAAACACGGTGTGTTTATTGATAACATGTACTCCTTTCACATGATGTGACAAAATGAACATTTCACCTATGTGACATTTTCTTCCCCAAAGTCCATAGAAAATAAGAACGGAGACCAGTCAGGTGAAAAATATAAGACAAACCAAAATTAAGGAACATTCTGGAAAAAAAAAAAAAAAAAAAACTACCAGACCAGTATTCTTTAAAATTAACAAGGTCATAAAGTATCAGCAAGTTTGAGAAACTATCATGTAATAGAAGAGACTAAATGCCATATGGTATGCTGGATAGGACCCTGGGCAGTAAAAGTGAAATCTGAATGCAGTCTGTTGTTTAGCTAATAATATTTTCAGTTCAGTTCAGTTCACTTCAGTCACTCAGTCGTGTCTGACTCTTTGTGACCCCATGAATCGCAGCATGTCAGGCCTCCCTGTCCATCACCAACTCCCGGAGTTCACTCAAACTCACGTCCATCAAGTCGGTGATGCCATCCAGCCAGCTCATCCTCTGTCGTCCCCTTCTCCTCCTGCCCCCAATCCCTCCCAGCATCAGAGTCTTTTCTAATGAATCAACTCTTCGCATGAGGTGGCCAAAGTACTGGAGTTTCAGCTTTAGCATCATTCCTTCCAAAGAAACCCCAGGGCTGATCTCCTTTAGAATGGACTGGTTGGATCTCCTTGCAGTCCAAGGGACTCTCAAGAGTCTTCTCCAACACCACAGTTCAAAAGCATCAATTCTTCGGTACTCAGCTTTCTTCACAGTCCAACTCTCACATCCATACATGACTACTGGAAAAACCATAGCCTTGACTAGATGGACCTTTGTTGGCAAAGTAATGTCTCTGTTTTTAAATATGCTATCTAGGTTGGTCATAACTTTTCTCCCAAGGAGTAAGAGTCTTTTAATTTCCTGGCTGCAGTCACCATCTGCAGTGATTTTGGAGCCCAGAAAAATAAAGTCTGCCACTGTTTCCACTGTTTCCCCATCTATTTCCCATGAAGTGGTGGGACCGGATGCCATGATCTTCATTTTCTGAATGTTGAGCTTATTAATGCTAATTTGTTAGTGTTAAAAAATGTTTCCTGGTTGTATAAGGTGTTAACACTAGGGAAAGTTGTGTAACGTGTATGCCAAATCTCTCTGCACTGTCTTTGTGAAATTCCTGTGAATCTGGGAGCTATGTACATGACTTGTATGCAGACTCATCTTTCCAGTGCTAATCATTATGAAAATAAAACCTTCAACCAGGTTTTTAAAAACCCTGCTCTTCAAAATTTGAAGAGTATAGAATGATCTATGTAATCATCACCACAATAAAATAGCATACTTTGTTTCTTTCAAAGCATGATTGATTTAAAATAATCAGGATTTTAAAAATGAGTCAATTTTATTCTGAAATGTCTGTATGTACTGAGACATCTATTTAGTCCTAATATTTGTGTACTCTGTAAGGAAGTTCCTTTGCACCTTGTAAAGAAGACATCTTTTTTTCCTTTTCTTAACACAGAAGGTGGGCATGGTATCATGCTAGTTATGTGAATGCCTCATTTTTCTCATTCTGAATTTGAGGAAATGGTATCTCCAAAATACAATTCACGTCTTTCTATATCCTATCCTAATAATAGAACTGATGCACTCATCAAGGGAGAAACATTGGTTAATTAATTTAGTATAAGTGGTGGTTTAGTCGCTAAGTCATGTCCAACTCTCATGACCCCATGGACTGCAGGCCTCCAGGCTCCTCTGTCCGTGGGATATACCAGGCAAGAACATCCGAGTAGGTTGCCATTTCCTTCCCCAAGTATATGTAGTATTGTGTTATTTTTCTTTATAAATTCATCATAATGATACATGTACATAGTTTATACAAATAGGGAAAATATACTTATCAAAAAGTTGGCCCACTCAACTCTTACTCATCAACACTCCTGTTTCCCAGAAGCAACCAATTTTAACCAATTCTTATTTCAATTTTCTCTAAAATAGTTATAGTTAATTCTGTGTGATGCTAACATAGCTTACTTTAGGTTTTTAATTGCTTCCACAACAAATTACCACAAACAGTGGTTTAAAACAACACAAATGTGTCACATTAGAGTCTTATTGATTAGAAGGTCAATGCAAATATCACTGGACTAAAATCAAGAAGACTAAAATCACAAGACTAAAATCAGAGGAACTGTGATACTTTCCAGAGGCTCTAGAGAAGAATCTGTTTTCCTGCCATTCTCAGTTCAGACATCTTTGGCTGGTGGCCTCCTTGCACCAGCAACATCACATCTCTCTGACCGCTCTTCTGTCATCACGACTTCTGACCACAGTCAAGAAAAGTTCTCTGTTTATAACTTCTCATGTGATAAAACTGGGGCCACATGCATAATCTCAGATAATCCCTCGTGCTCAGGATCATTAATCTTAATTACATTATACATCGGCAAAGTGTCTTTTACAATATAAAGGATTCTATTCACAAATGCAGGAAAAGTGATATAGAAGACAAAAAAGGAGCACCACAAATACAAATTTCTACAATATATGCCTGAGCTTCTTTCTTATGCATATCTTTATATTTTCAGATGGATTCATAATTAGAAGAAAGGCAGAAATATCTAATAAGAAAAAAAGAGCAGATTATCATAGAAGTGACTATAATATATCTGGACTTTTTCAATTTATATTATTGCCTCTCAATTAATTTCCTCACCTGTATGAAACATATTTCATGTGAATTTTAACCATAGCTTCTATTTGTATAAGACAGATAACCATTCAATTTATTTTATATTTTAGTTTTACATTAAAATATAAATATATAAATGGCTTTATATGTGTTTATGTACTTTGATTATTACTTATGAGAAATAGGCTCTCTCTCTCTCTCTCTCTCTCTATATATATATATATATATATATACACACACACACACACACACACACACACATATTCTTACAACACAGGCTTCAGAATAATCATCTTAATAAGCTAAAAACCATAATCAGAAAAAAAAATTGTAAACTGTATCAATTATACATACCTGAGTTTTTGTGACCCTGTTATTAGGATCCAGACTATGTAATGGGATTTCAAAGATAAAATGAGTGCTGGATAATGTCACTGGTGCTTGCAACACTGCAAAAGGAAAGTAAAAGTAAAGTGAAAGTGTTAGTTGCTCAGTCGTGTCTGACTCTTTGCGACCTCAAGGACTGGATCCTGACAGGATCCTCTGTCCATGGAATTCTCCAGGGAAGAATAATGGGGTAGGTAGCCATTCCCTTCTCCAGGGGATCTTCCCGACTCAGGGATCAAACCCACACCTCCTGCATCGGCAGGCATATTCTTTACCATCTGAGTCACCAGGGAACATACTGTTAAAATATTAATGACATAAGCTCACAGATAATTCTTACTTTACCTTAAATTTTCTACCTATTGCTATATTTCCAGCCAGGAAACAAAATTATTTTTAAAAACATTTCAGGAATAACTTGGATTATCATAAGTTCCAATTTTGTAATGGTAGTTAATTACAAGTAAATATAAAATGTACCCTTGAGACAATAAAAGAACATAAAATATACTAAATATTTATCTCAGGACAAAAAGTAGACAAAATTAAAATGATCTCCACAGTAAAGTTTGACCAATGCAGAAGTAGAGAAGTGAAAAGAAATACAGAAATAAAAATTATTGTAATAAAGGGAAAATATATATATGGCATATCATGAAACATACATGAAACAAAAAGCTCCAGGGAGAAAATGGTTATTCTATGGAAGATCAGGAATACAATTATCTATAAAAATACACTAGATAAGGAATTATTATCTGCTGGAAACTCTTATATTTTTAAATAGATTGTTAGAGTAATTTTAGTTCACAGAATTGTGCAGAAAATACAGAGATATCCTTTATATCCCCCTCCCCACTGCCACACACACACAGCCTCTTCCATTATCAACATCGTCTACCACAGTGGTACATTCATTATACAGGAACCTGCAATGATACATTATTATAACGTAATGTTCACTGTTTACATTAGGGGTCATTCATAGTGTTGTACATTTTATAGGTTTGAACAAATGTATAATGACATCCAGCATTACTGTTTCATATAGAGGAGATTCACTGCCCCCTAAATCCTCTGTGGTCTACCTATTTGTCTCTTTCTACTACAATCCTTGGAAGCCACTGATCTTTTTATTGCCTCCATGGTTTTGCATTTTCCAAAATGTCATATAGTTGGAATGATACAGCATATAGTCTTATGAGATTAGATTATTTCACTCAGTGCTATACATTTAAGGTTCATCCATGTCTTTTCATGACCTGATAGCTCATTTCTTTTTAGCACTAAATAATATTCCATTGTCTGCAAAAATTCTAACAACTTTTTGGCCAACTCAATACTGCAGTTTACCCATTCAGCTACTGAAGAACACCTTGGTTGCTTCCAAGTTTTGGAAATGATTAACATAGTTGCCATAAAAACTTACACGCACATTTTTGTGTAAATATGAGTTTTCAACTCATTTGGGTAAATACAAAGGACAGCAATCTGCCACATTGTATGGTAAGAATATGTTTAGCATTGGGGAAAAAACCACCAAATGACCAACTGTTTTCCAAAGTAGTAGTACCATCTTTCAATTCCATCAGCAATAAAATCTCACTAGCAACTGCATTCACACCAGTTCTATTGTCCACATCCTCATCAGCATTTAGCATTGTCAATGCTCTGGATTTTGGCCATTCTAATAGATGCATAGTGCTTCGTACTGTTGTTTTAATTTTAATTTCCTTGGTAACATATGATGTGGAGCACTTTTTCACATGCTTATCTACCTTTGGTGTATTGCCATTGGTAAGTTGTATGCTCATATCATTGGCTCAGGTTTCAAATGGTTTGTTTTTCTTACTGTTGAATTTAAAGAGTTCTTTATTTTGGAGAATAGTTCTTTATTAGATATGTCTTTTGTAAATATTTTCTTCCAGTCAGTGGCTTTTCATTTTGGTATCTTGATAGCATATTTTGCAGAGCAGAAATCTTTATTATTATGAGGTCTAGCTTATTAATTCTCTCTTTCACAGATCATATCTTTTTTCTTGTAGCTAAAAGGTCACTGCCAAACCCAAGGTCATTTTAGGGATGTTTTCCTATGTTATCTTCTATGAGTTTTATAGTTTTGCCTTTTACATTTAGGTCTGTAATCATTTTGAGTTAATTTTTGTGAAGTATATAAAATCTGTATCTAGATTCATTTTTTTTAAATTTTATTTTATTTTTAAACTTTACAATATTGTATTAGTTTTGCCAAATATAGATTCATTTTTTTAACTTATGGATGTCTACTGTTTCAGTTACATTCTTTAAAAAAGACGATTTATTCTGAGTTGTATTGCCTCTGTTTCTTTGTCAAAGATGAGCTTACTATATTTATGTGGGGCTGTTTCTGGGCTCTCTTTCCTGTTCCATTGATCTATTTGTCTAGCTTTGTCAATAAACTCTCTTGATTATTGCACCATTGAAGTAAGTCTTGAAGTCAGGTAGTGTCTGTCTTCTTTGCTCTGTTCCTTCAATACCACACTGGTCATTGTGGGTCTTTTCTTTTTTCATATAAACTTTGAATCAATATGTCTGTCAATATCCACAAAATAACTTGCTGAGATTTTGACTGGGAATGCATTGAATCTCTAGATCAAGTTGGGAAGGACAGCCAACATGACAATATTGAGTCTTCCCATGCATTAACACAGAATGATTGCTCCATTTAATTCTCCTTTGATATCTTTCACCAGAGTTTTACAGTTCTCATATAGATCTGTAACTATATTGTTTGATTTATACCTAAGTACTTCATTTTTGTTGGGTGCTAATATAAATGGTATTTTGTATTTAACTTTAAATTTCATTTTTCACTACTTGTTTTCCCAGGTGGCTCAGTGGTAAAGAATCCGCCTGCCAAAAAGGAGACCCAAGAGACGTCAGTTTGATTCCTGGGTCAGGAAGATCCCTTGGAGGAGGAAATGACAACCTACTTGAGTACTCTTGCCTGAAAAATCAAATGAACAGAGGACTCTGGTGGGCTACAGTCCATGGGGTTGCAAAGAGTTGGGCATGACTGAGTGGGCATGCATACAGAAAAGCAACTGACTTTTGTTTAGTAACCTGTATCCTGAAACCTTACTATAATAGCTTACTAGTTCCATGAGGCTTTTTTTTTTTTAATTGACTCAGATTTTCTACAGACAATCATGTCATCTGTGAACTAAAAGGCAGTTTAATTCTTCCTTCCCAATCTGTATACTTTTCAACTCCTTTTTCTGTCTTATTACATTACCTAGGTCTTCTTATACAATGTTGAGAAAGAGGGGTGAGAGGGGATAGCCTAGCCTGGTTTCTGACCTTAATGAGAAAGCTTCAAGCTACACTTAAAATGGATAACCAACAAGGACCTACTGTATAGTACAGGGAACTCTATTCAATATTCTGTAACAACCTAATTGGGAAAACAATTTGAAAACGAATAGATACATGTCTATGTATAACTGAATCACTTTGCTTCACATATGCAACTAAGACACCATTGTTAATCAACTATACTTCAATATTAAAAAAAAAGAATGTTATTTGTGAGGTTTTTATGTAGATATTTTTTATCAACTGGAGAAACTTCCTTTCCATCACTCATTTACTGTTTTTTTTTTTTTTTTTTAATGAGTAATGGATTTTGTAAAATGCTTTTTTTCCTGCGTCTATTGATATGAACATATGGTATTTTTATCTTAAGGTTATTAATGTGATGTGTGCATGCATGCTTAGTCATTTCAGTTGTATTCAGTTCTTTGTGACTCCATGGACTGTAGCCCGCCAGGCTCCTCTGTCCATGGAATTTTCCAGGCAGGAAAACTGAAGTGGGTTGAAATGCTTTCCTCTAGGGGATATCCCTGACACAAAGACCAAACCTGCGTGTCTTGTGTCTCCAGCATTGCAGGTGGATTCTTTACCACTGAGGAATGGGGGAAACCCATTAATGTCATGGATTACATTGAGTTTTTTTTTCTAATAACTTAGTTGTATGTTTTTTTTTTTTATAAAGAAAACCATTCAGTTCAGTCGCTCAGTAGTGTCCAACTCTTTGTGACCCCACGAACCACAGCAAACCAGGCCTCCCTATCCATCATGAAAACCTGGAGTTCACCCAAACCCATGTCCATTGAGTCAGTGATGCCATCCAATCACCTCATCCTCTGTCATCCCCTTCTCCTCCTGCCCTCAATCTTTCCCAGCATCAGGGACTTTTCCAATAAGTCAGTTCTTCACATCAGGTGGCCAAAGTATTGGAGTTTCAGCTTTAGCATCAGTCCTTCCAATGAATACTCAGGACTGATTTCCCTTAGGATGGACTGGTTGGATCTCCTTGCAGTCCAAGGGAGTCTCAAGAGTCTTCTCTAACACCACAGTTCAAAAGCATCAATTCTTCGGCACTCAGCTTTGTTTATAGTCCACCTCTCACATCCATACATGACCACTGGAAAAACCATAGCCTTGACTAGATGGACCTTTGTTGGCAAAGTAATGTCTCTCCTTTTCAGTATGCCGTCTAGGTTGGTCATAACTTTCCTTCCAAGGAGTAAGCATCTTTTAATTTCATGGTTGCAGTCAGCATCTGCAGTGATTTTGGAGCCCAGAAAACTAAAGTCAGCCACTGTTTCCCCATCAATCTGCCATGAAGTGATGGGACCAGATGCCATGATTTTAGTTTTCTGTATGTTGTGCTTTAAGCCAACTTTTTCACTCTCCTTGTAAACCTTCATCAAGAGGCTCTTTAGTTCTTCACTTTCTGCCATAAGGGTGGTATCATCTGCATATCTGAGGTTATTGATATTTCTCCGGCAATCCTGATTCCAGCTTGTGCTTCTTCCAGCCCAGGGTTTCTCATGATGTACTCTGCATAGAAGTTAAATAAGCAGGGTGACAATATACAGCCTTGACGTACTCCTTTTCCTATTTGGAACCAGTCTGTTGTTCCATGTCCAGTTCTAACTGTTGCTTCCTGACCTGCATACAAATTTCTCAAGAGGCAGGTCAGGTGGTCTGGTATTCCTATCCCTTTCAGAATTTTCCACAGTTTATTGTGATCCACACAGTCAAAGGTTTTGGCATAGTCAATAAAGCAGAAATAGATGTTTTTCTGGAACTCTCTTGCATTTTTGATGATCCAGCGGATGTTGGCAATTTGATCTCTGGTTCCTCTGCCTTTTCTAAAACCAGCTTGAACATCTGGAAGTTCATGGTTCACATATTGCTGAAGCCTGGCTTGGAGAATTTTGAGCATTACTTTACTAGCGTGTGAGATGAGTGCAATTGTGTGGTAGTTTGAGCATTCTTTGCCATTGCCTTTCTTTGGGATTGGAATGAAAATGAACCTTTTCCAGTCCTGTGGCCACTGCCGAGTTTTCCAAATTTGCTGGCATATTGAGTGCAGCACTTTCACAGCATCATCTTTTAGGATTTGAAATAGCTCAACTGGAATTCCATCACCTCCACTAGCTTTGTTCGTAGTGATGCTTTCTAAGGCCCACTTCACTTCACATTCCAGGATGTCTGGCTCTAGGTGAGTGATCACACCATTGTGATTATCTGGGTCATGAAGATCTTTTTTGAACAGTTCTTCTGTGTATTCTTGCCACCGCTTCTTAATATCTTCTGCTTCTGTTAGGTCCATTCCATTTCTGTCCTTTATCGAGCCTATCTTTGCATGAAATGTTCCCTTGGTATCTCTAATTTTCTTGAAGACATCTCTAGTCTTTCCCATTCTGTTGTTTTCCTCTATTTCTTTGCATTGATCACTGAGGAAGGCTTTCTTATCTCTTCTTGCTATTCTTTGGAACTCTGCATTCAAATGGGTATATCTTTCCTTTTCTCCCTTGCTTTTCGCTTCTCTTCTTTTCACAGCTATTTGTAAGGCCTCCTCAGACAGCCATTTTCCTTTTTTGCATTTCTTTTCCATGGGGATGGTCTTGATCCCTGTCTCCCATACAATGTCACGAACCTCCATCCATAGTTCATCAGGTACTATGTCTATCAGATCTAGTCCATTAAATCTATTTCTCACTTCCACTGTATAATCATAAGGGATTTGACTTAGGTCATACCTGAATGGTCTAGTGGTTTTCCTTACTTTCCAAATTTGCTGGCATATTGAGTGCAGCACTTTCACAGCATCGTCTTTCAGGATTTGAAATAGCTCAACTGGAATTTCATCACCTCCACTAGCTTTGTTCACAGTGATGCTTCCTAAGGCCCATTTGACTTTACATTCCAGGATGTCTGGCTCTATCTGAATGATCACGCCATTGTAGTTATCTTTGTTGTGAAGATCTTTTTTGTACAGTTCTTCTGTGTATTCTTGCTACCTCTTAATATCTTCTGCTTCTGTTAGGTCCCTACCATTTCTGTCCTTTATTGAGCCCATCTTTGCATGAAATGTTCCCTTGGTATCCTTCATTTTCTTGAAGAGATCTCTAGTCTTTCCTATTCCATTGTTTTCCTCTATTTCTTTGCATTGATCTCTGAGGAAGGCTTTCTTATCTTTCCTTGCTATTCTTTTGAAGTCTGCATTCAAATGGGTGTGTCCTTCCTTTTCTCCTTTGCTTTTCCCTTCCCTTCTTTTCACAGCTATTTGTAAGGCCTCCTCAGACAGCCATTTTGCTTTTTTGCATTTCTTTTTCTTGGGGATGGTCTTGATTCCTGTCTCTGGTATAATGTCACGAACCTCCATCCATAGTTCTTCAGGCACTCTGTCTATCAGATCTAGTCCCTTAAATCTATTTTTCACTTACACTGTATAGTCATAAGGGATTTGACTTCATAGGATTTGACTTCATAGAACTGTTCTTTACCACTGATCAACTGGGGAAATCCATTAATGTCATGGATTACAGTGAGTTTTTTTCTAATAACTTAGTTGTACGTTCGTTATAAAGAAAACTGTAAGAACAGAAAAAATCACCCCTCAAAATTACCTATACTATATCTACTCAGTAACCATTACTGTTCATGTTTTGTCTACATATATTTTTTCCTATATATATTTTGACATAACCCAAAAGTAGGGCCACACAACCATAGGTTTTGTAATCTGCACTTTTTCTTATTTAACAAGCTATCATGAATTTTCATAGAGGTATAACATTCCTTAACATAGTCAAAGAATAACCTAATTAGCCAATCCCCTATTACTGGACATTTAGTCTACTCCCAGTATTTCACAATCATTGGTAATGCTCTGATGAATATCTTTATATATTCCTTTGTTTCGTCTCTTAGAATAAATTCCTAGGGAATATTCTTAATAGAGAAAACCAATATGTGGGGGCTGTATCTATAATATTTATAATTTCCTTGGTTTAAGTTACAGTTTGCTAATTTAAAATATACCTTCTACTTGACTAGTGCTTTCCATGGTGCTTTCCACTTTGCCAAGTACATAAAGAAGCTATCAATTGTCCTTTTTTACTGATAAGAAAACTGGTTATTTGAGTTTTGAATGTGAACCACAGTTGCATAGGTGAGATACCCGTATACCTCTACATCACCCCTCCCCACTGGTAATCACTAGCTCATTCTCTATATATGTGGGTCTGTTTCTATTTTTTTAATATATATTTATTTATTTTTATATTCCATATGCAAGTGATATCAGAGCATTTGTCTTATCTGCAAGGACCTTTTAATAACAAAATAATTTTAATCCCTCTCTACCACTGCTTGTGTCATTATTGTCATTAATTTCACTTATATATAAGTATACATAAGCATATAAATACACTTCTGCTATTATACTGTATAAACTTAAATGTTAGGTTAAGAATATGAAAACTAAAAACTCTTATTTTACCTTTATTTTCCTTCCAGTGCTCTTTTCTTTATAGATCCAAGTTTTTCAGCTATATCATATTTCTTCCCACTAAAGAACTTTTTAACACCTGTGGCTGATTCATGTCAATGTGTGGCAAAAACCACAATATTGCAAAGTAATTAGCTTCTAATTAAAATAAATTTATTAATTTAAAAAAATTTCTTTCAAGACTGGTCTTTTGGCAACAGATCCCCTCAAGTTTTTTTTTGTTTGTAAAAGGCTTTAATTCTCCTTTACTTTTGAATGATAATTTCTCAAGGTACAGAATTCTAGGTTGGTATTTTTCTGTCTCTCAACACTTTATATAATCTCTCCATTCTCTTTTTGTTGGCATAGTTTCTCAGGAGAAGTCACATGTTACTTTTATCTTTGCTCCTTAGTATATTAAGGTGTCTTTTCCTCTGAATTACTTTAACTTTTATAAAATTAATTTTTATGGAGTATAGTTACTTTACAGTGTTATGTTAGCTTCTGCTATTCAGCAAAGTAAATGAGTTATATACATATATCCCCTCTTTTTTAGATTCCCTTCCCATCTAGGCTACAACAGAGAACTGAGTAGAGTTCCCTGTACTACACAGCAGGTTCTCTAGTTGTCTATTTTAGTCTGTATATGCCAATTACAGTCTCCCAATTCATCTTAGCCCCTTTTCCCACCTTAGTAACTGTAAGTTTGTTTTCTACATCTGTGACTCTATTTATTTCTGCTTTGCAAGTAAGGTCATGTGTACCATTTTTCTAGATTCTACATATAGATTAAATTATACAATGTGTCTTTCTTTTTCTGACTCACTTCACTCTGTATGAAGATCTCTAGGTCCATCCATGTCACTACAAATGGCATTCTTTTGCTCCTTTTATGGCTGAGTAATATTCCATTGTGTGTGTATATATATACACACATCTTTTATAGCACATCTTTTATATCCATTCCCCTGATGATGAACATTTAGGTTGCTTCCATGTCCTGGCTATTGTAAACAGTGCTGCAAGGAACATTGAGGTGCATGCATCCTGAGGATGTTCTCAATCTTTGATTTTTTTGCAGTTTGAAAGTAATATTCCTAAATGTTGTTTTTTTGCCATTCATCCTGTGTGGTGTTCTCTGAGCTTTTTGGATTATGGCTTGGTGTCTGACATTAATTTGGAGGAAATTCTCAGTCATTATGTTTCAAATATTTCTTGTCACTTTTTCTTCTCCCTCTGATATTTCAAGTATGCACATATTAATATTTGTAGTTGTCCCACAGTATTCAGTCTGTTCTTTTTTCTCTTTTTTTTCAGTCTTTTTTTTTTTTTTTTTAATATTTGCTTTCCTTTGGAGATATCTATTGAGATATCCTCAAGCTCAGAGATTCTTTCCCCAGCCACATCCAGTCCACTAATAATCCTACTCATGAGATTCTTCATTTTTGTTCCACTGTTTTTGCTCCACAGCATTCCTTCTGGATCTTTCTTAGAATTTTAATCTCTTTGCTTATATTGCCCATCTGTTCCTGCATGGTGTCTACTTTATCCATTAGAGTTCTAAGCATATTAATCAGTTATTTTACATTCTCAATATGATAATTCCAATATCTATGCCATAACTGCATCTGGTTTTCAACTCTTGCTCTGTCTCTGAAAACTGTGTTTTTCACATTTTAGTATGTCTTATACATTTTTCCTTGATTCTTAGATATGACGTACTGGGTAAAAGGAACTGCTCTGAACAGACCTTTAGTAATAAAGTAGTAGGTTGTGGGGGGCAGAAACATTCTATAATCCTATGATTAGATCTCAGTCTTTTGGGGAGTCCATGTCTCTAGAATATGAACTTTACATGTCTTTCTCAATCTGCACACCACCACTACCAATTTGGGACTAAATGGTTAGAGTGGGCTGAGTTGAGTATTAATATTTCTTTTCTCACACAGAGAAGGTTAGAGGAGACTGGAGTTGGATATTTCCCTTCCCTGAGATCAGGGAGTTTCTGATAAAACCCCAGCAAGATCTGGTCAACGAGTTTCTGCAGAGGGCATACCTTGTTAAGCAGAACAGAATGCTTTGGAATATTTCAAAATTCCTTTTCCTCACCCTTGCCAGAAACATGAGGGTATTTTTCTCTCATAATCACTTAAGAGAATCAAGTCAAGCTCCTAGAGGTAAAATTCACAGAAGTATGAAAGGGGCCCCATGGAGTATGACTGGGGCCCCATAGAGACTGTTGCTCTCAGACTTGCCCATGCTGAACTTCCAGAAATTCCTCAGTTACAGTACAGGCTTCCTTATCCAGGCATTGATTCCCAAAGGAACTTCTACGTTGGAGTTTCTGTTCCATTCAGTAAGTTCTGATTCTCTGTATTTGCCCATGAGTCTCTCCATTTTCAGAGGCATGAGTTTGCCCTGTGACCTCACTTTTCTTGTAGATCTAAGAAGATCTGTTGATTTTTCAGTTTGCTTAGCTTTTTAACTTGCTGTAAGGATGGAGCGGTGACTTCTAAGCTTCTTACACGCTGAACCAGAAACCAGAGCTGAAAAATCTATACTTTTTGAAACTTACCTTGAGGATGCTTATAATCCTTAATGCAAACTAAAGAATCTTACATGTTTATGGCAATATAACTCCCTGGAAAGAAACCAATTTCTGATGCAAAAGCTCATATATCTTACAAGCAATTTTTTTTTTACCAGTAGAATTAATAGATACCTTGGCAGGAAGTTAGGATATGTAGAATAAGAGAAAGGCACAGATAATTTCCATCACTGTGTTACCCCTAACTCTTGTCATGAGTAATCTTAGGAAAAGACAATGTTACGGCCCATATACAAGAAATGGCTAAGATATTCTGCCTATTTTCAAATTGACAATTGGGGATTAACAGTGAAAGTAATAGACTGGTTGTATCTTTTAAAACAAATCACTCTTTTGCCATATTATGACACAATTTAGTGATCTCTATTTCACTTATCAATTAGAAAAACTGATATAAGATAATTTTATCTATTTTATCAATTAGATAAAGAATTGATGCTTTTGAACTGTGGTGTCAGAGAAGGCTCTTGAGAGTCCCTTGGAATGCAAGCATATCAAGCCAGTCCATCCTAAAGGAAACCAGTCCTGAATATTCTTTGGAAGGACTGATGCTGAAGCTGAAACTTCAATACTTTGGCTACCTGATGCAAAGAGCTAACTCATTAGAAAAGGCCCTGATGCTGGGAAAGATTGAAGGCAGGAAGAGAAGGGGACTACAGAGGACGAGATGGTTGGATGGCATCACTGACTTAACTAACATGAGTTTGAGCAAGCTCCAGGAGATGGTGAAGGACAGGGAGGCCTGGCATGCTGCAGTCCATGGGGTTGCAACATGTTGGACACGATTGAGTGACTGAACAACAAATTTTGCTTATACAAAGCTACATTCCACCCAATACGGATTATTACAGAAACATTTTCTGGAGAAACGTCCTCAAGATTAAGGTCTCACATACTAATATTTTGGTTCCCCCCCTAAATTAAAACATTCACTGGCATCCAGTTTGTCACGAAAAGATATAACAGTTGGTGCTGAAGCCAACACTGTGAGACTCCCTAAGAAACATAAGAGAACAGGCAAGACTCAATCGACATTTAAGGAACTCCTCAACATGAGGGAGACAGATATGAAGGAAAAATATTTCAGCAAAAATTGAGACAATGTACTCAACTGAAGAAAAGCTCAAATAATTTATACTATAACTACAGACATAAAGTGTTGCCTTCATTTTAAAAAACTCCATAAATAAAGAAACAATAAGAAAAAATGTTTGAAAATCCTGTTAGTTTACAATCACCAAGATAATTTTTTAAGAGATAAAATAGTTAGTTCAGAAAAAAAATTCTGGGAAATAAAATAAAAAGATGAGGAAAAGGACACTAAGGGAGAATATATAAAATAATTAAAATATACAATACAATCAAAGATGTACAAAATCTAACCAATAGGAGTCAGAAAAAGAAATATGGAAAATAATGGCAAAGTGCTTTTTGAGGAAGCAATTTAGGAAAACATTATAAAACTCAAGAACATTAACTTCCAGAGTGAAAAAACCCACAAGAACTTAGGACAATGGTAAAGTTTCTATCAGATGATCAGATTTCAACTTAACATAGGCAGTAAGATCTCTACTATGCTATAAATAAACTAATAAAAGCCAAATATGGAACAAAAGAAGAGTGAGACACCAAATTACTAATAATGGTGTATTATAAATAGTCACATTCCAGATGATGTTTTCTGTGTTTCTACATTTTCCAATTTTCCTTAATGATGATACATTAATTTTTAATTATAAAATAAGTGAATTATATTTTCTTTTTCATTAAAGTAATTTGCCTAATCTAAAAAGATATCTTAAAACAAGGCATAAATTTTTAATGTCATGGAACTTTTCTACCAGTTGTGCAATTACTGATTCTGTATTTTAAATGGGAGTGAAATAAATCCCTATAGTGTATATGCTACTTTAATGAGGCTTCTCTAACTCGGTGCCAAGTACAATTATTAACTGATCACTATTTTATTATTAAAGACAACTAATGTCAGAACAATAAAAACAAAATACAGTATAATATAAACTAGACTTAAATTTTCAAGAAAAATACTTAAGCACATAATACAATGCAAGCCTAAGCCAGTCAAAAGTATAGTCTGCAGAGGGCATCAGTTTTATATTTGAATACTTGAAGAAAATGAATAAATAAATATTCAATAAATAATTCAAAATTTTAAAATAATTATCCTTCTTTACTTGTACTTAGTTCTTTGGTAACTCATCCCTTTTGAGGGAAAACATTCCCTTAAAAAATTTTTTCATCATTTTATTTTATAACAAATGTATTTTATTTTAACAATTTCTATTTTGAAATAATCATTTAAATTGCCCACACAAAAAACAAAGTACTAACCTGACCTCTGTTTTTAATTACATCCTATTTTTTAAGCAAAGGTAAATTATGTGACAGTATATCCATGCTATTTATCAAAATTCAGTCTCACAGACTCACAAACATACACAAGAACAATATAATAAATTTACTTTCTAGCATTTTTATTTTTAAAAAATGAATATCATGCTGTAATTTTTTAAATTTCTAGCTATATAAGAATAAATAGTTGATATGCATATCAGTTGAATGTTTCATATTACGTACCAGTAGCTTGAATATGACATGGTCGAATAACTGGTGGTCTATTTGGAATCACATGAGAGTCTGACAAACGACATTGAGAGTCAAGTTCTGGAGCTGCAAAGACATTAACTCGAACTTGAATTCTAAAGTTGTACGTTGCCACCTGTTAGACAAAATATACATTATAACTGGCTATTTTTGGTATAAAAATTGTGATATTTTAGAATTTAAAAACAGGGTACATTATTATGTTGTTTCAGGTGCAGTACATAGTGATTTGATATTTGCATATATTATGAGATGATCACCATAAGTCTAGTAATCAACTGTCACCATACAAAGTTATTACAATGTCATTGACCATTTTCCTTATGTAGAATATTACATTATTGTGGTTTATTTATAATTGGAGGTGTGTATCTCTTTATTTCCTTCACCTATTTCATTTTATACTATTTTTTATTGTACATATTTAAAGTTTACAACTTGATAATTTGATATACATAGTGAAATAACACAATCAGGCTATTCATATATCCATCACGTCATGTAGTTACTGTGTGTATGTATGTGTGTATGTATGTATGAGAGAGAGAGAAAGAACACTTAGGATCCACACTCTAAGCAAATTTCAAGTATAAAGTACAATACTGTTACCAGAACTAACATATTATCCAGCAATATCACTTTTGAGTATTTAGCCAAAGGAACTGCAATCAGGATTTCAAGAGTATTACCTGCACTCCTATCTTCACTGCAACATTATTCACAATAGTCACGATGTGGAAATAGCCCACATATTCATGAAAGGATGAATGGATAAAAAAGTAAAGGTGAAACACACATACAATGGAATGTTTCTCAACTTTAAAAGCAGCAGGAAATTCTGCCATTCGCAACAACATGGATGGGGCTGAAGGACATTATACTAAATGAAACAAACCATACACAGAAACACAAATAATGTATGATGTCATTTACACGTGGAATCTAAAACAGTCAAACTCAGAAGCAGAGAGTACAGGGTGGTTGCCAAGGGTTGGGGGAAGGAAGATATGGGGAGATGTTGGTCAAAGGGTACAAAGTTTCAGTTATGCCAGATGAATAAGTTCAGGAGATCTAATGAGATATTATGGATTTTGCAAAACAGCAGTTTCAAAAAAGACAGTTTCAAAAAAAGTTGCCTTGTAACATTGAAAGCACATTTTTTTTTCAACATAAGACTTGGCTTATTTTTAATGAGTCCAAATAGAATTCTTAAAAATAAAAAAATAAGTGACATTAGAAATAATTCCTATTAATTCAAAATGGACCAAAGACCTAAATATAAAGCCTAAAACTATAAACTCTGCGGAAGAAAATGTAGGAGAAAAATATTTCTTAAGTGCAATATCAAAATAATCATCTATAAAAAATAATTAAAGTGTACTTAATCAAATTTTAAACAGTTCTGTTAATGATAATGTTAAAAAACAAAATTACTAGTCAAAAAACATTATTCCTGAAAAAATTCAATTTGCATCCTAAATATATAAATAACGCACAAAGATTAAGAAAAAAACTTAATGAAAAACTATGTAAAAGATTTGAAAAGAGAGTTAAGAAAAGAAAATGTACATATGACATGTTACCGTATAAAAATATGTTTAACATCATCAGATATGAGAAAAATGCAATTTAAAATCACAGAAGATTAACACTTTACACCTATCAAAATGCTTAAATAAAAATGATAACTACCAAGTGCTGATAAAGATGCAGGCACCTAATACATTTATGAATTGCTGACAGGAATGTAAAATTTTCTCATCATTTGGGGAACGTTTTCCAGATTCTTAGAAAATTAAATACATACTTAACATAAGGCTCAGAGATGCCCAACCCTAAATGCTTACCAAACAAAAACAAAAATTTTTTCCTACAAAAGACTGCATGGAAATGTTTTAGTAGCCTTATTTATAATTGTGAAAGCCTGAAACCAAGGCAAATCCCTTCCAAATACTGAATAGGTAACATATTTTGGTAAACGCATATAATAAAATACATTTCAACAATAAACTGGAATGAACTACTGTTAAACAGAAAAATATGGATGGATTTCAAATGTATTATTCTAAGTGAGAGAAGCCAGAATGATAAGGCAACATACTTTATAATTTCATTCATACAAGTGAAAAGACAAAATTACACAAACAAAATGAGGTCAGTGTTTGCCCGAACCTGAAAGTGGAGGAGAGGGTGACTACAAATAAACACAAGAAAAATTTAGGAAATTTTGGAAAGGTGATTTTCCATGAAATATCCAGAAGAGATAAATCCATAGAGATTGGACGCAGATTGGTGACTGTGAGTGGCTGGTGGGAAGAGAGATGGGGAAAGGGGAAAGGGTTTTAATGTGGAGTGATAGAAATGCTTTGAAATGAGATAAAGGGCGTGGTTATACCATATTGTAAAGGCACTCCATTAATTTCAAATGGTTAATTCTATGTTACAGAAATTGCCACTCAACAAATTATTATTTTTAAAAATATATGAAGGACAAATCAACCAGTGGTTTTCAGGAATTCCCCAGATAGTCATAATCTGATAATCTCAAGAACCTAGAGAAGTAAAAAAATAAGTTTTTAATATAAGAACTAAATATTAATAATATAAAGGGTATACTTACAGCTTGCCATGCATATTACCCAACTAGGCAAACTCTTGGGCTTTCATTTTGTTTTTATTTAACACTAGCTGGCTGCTATGGTCTGAAAATGTCTCCCCCAAATTCATATGTTGAAATCCTAAGCCCCAAAAATGATAAAATGAGGAGGTGGCGCTTTGGGATGTGCTTAAGCCATGAGGCCTCATGACTGGGGATTGGAGTCGTGTAACTGGAATTGGTGCCTTATAAAAGACACTCCAGAGAGATTCTTAGCCTCTTCCACCCTGTGAGGGCACATCAAGAAGTTTGCAACTCAGAAGAGAGCCCTCACCCTAATAGGCTGGTGCCATAATCTTAAGAAATCCAGCCTCCCGAACTGTAAGAAATAAATTTTTGTCACTTATAAATCACGCACTCTGTGGTACTGCATTACAGCAGTCTGAACAGACTAAGACACTGACCACCTTATTACCAATACCATCTCACATCAGTCTTTTGTAAATAATCTGTTCTTATAACATAATTATAAAAGCATAAAAATACTGTAAAATATAGTATTTTCATGGATGTTTCATTTATTTTGAGCAAGCAACTCATCTGTAGTGATACCAGCACACAGATGTCAAGGGTTAAACTGAATAAAGATAGAGTTCACGTACAAATACTACCCTTCCATATTCCAGCTCTTAAAACTTCGTTTGATCTTATTTCTCCTGGAATTTCTCATTATTAATTATCAACAACCAGTTATATTTTGTCTCATTTATATTTTACCGCTTCTGGGTTTTTTTTCCTTCATTTTTTGCTTATCGTATTAACAGATATCAATACTTATGCTCACACATATTTTAATAGTATTTATATTACTTTTAGGTACTATCATGGGGAAGGAAATGGTAACTCACTCCACTGTTCTTGTCTGGAGAATTCCATGGATAGAGGAGTCTGGTGGGCTACAGTCCATGGGGTAGCAGAGTCAGACACAGCTGAGCAACTAACACTAGGTACTATCTTATTCTTTTTTTTTTTTATTAACATAATATGAACTCATTTTAAAGTCAAGTAATATCTAAAAGTATGTTTCCAAAACCATCATCGTCATCTGATTATGGTTGATGGACATGGGTTCCCAATAGAAGAGCTGAGGGGAATAAAGAAAATCAATGGAAACATGAAGACAAGGAACTGAGAGGCCAGGGTTCTGGATGGACCTCCATATGGACACTGAAATCACTCAGAAAATGAGAAGAGTAGGGAGCAGAATGTGCAATGCACCTAGCTGGTAGCAATGTCCAGAGAGTGGTAAACTCACATAATGCAAAGTTCAAAGAGGCAGCCATTTGTAACAAAGACCATCTAGAAAAATCAACCCAGGGAGCAAGGCTTCCAGAAAGCTTCACCTCTAGAGCTACATCCTGATCCACAGAAAAGGCTATATAAGAAGTAAAGCCCTAGAGATAGCCATGGTCATAGCAGGAAGAAATAGTGAAGGGAAAGGAATCCCCCAAAACATCAAGGGCTTATGTAAATGTAGATATCCTAGAGGGCAGAGGGGAAGAGAAAAAAAACAGGCGGGAAAGAGCACAGAGCTAGCAGGAATGGCAGTGTATACTCAGAGGGTTCCATTTTCGGGGATGATCAAAGCAAAGAGTGATCACGATGGATTAAATCCCAACAGTTGCTGGATAGTGAGTCTTAACTGTCACTGGATCTGTGTTGTGTCCCAAAATCAGGGATGGTAAGAGTGGAAGACTGCATTGATGGGAGAGGTTTAACACAGAACATGACTGTAGGCTTCATTCAAGATGTTTGATATGATCACTGATGACAATGTTCTTAGTGATTATCAAGATAATTCAATGTACTGATCTTAGCCCTTAACTTTCTCTTTTATTTTAAGCATGAGGCCTTTCTCCCTTCCTGTAACATGTTTTCTAAAATACTGTGTGATGAATTTACAGAGCTAAGAACCAATCCCCACCTTCTTTAATTGTCAACTGTGTGTACGCGGGAAGTCATACTGGTCTTGCCCTCTCTTAACTCAAATCTTTACAAAGAATTTACCCCCCAAAATGTGTTTTTACCCAAGTAGCCCTGTAATTACAAGATTGAGAGGTCCATGATTTTTTCACTCATGTAAGTTTTATCACGTCAACAGAACTAGGAGTCTACAACACTTTTTACACTAAAACTCAGTGATACATGAAGAGAACCAAGAAGATGAGTCCTAATCTTTGTGAGCCCACTAAGGTAACTAATGAAGAGGGAAAACTGAAAGTTTTGTGATGTGTGCCATTCTATATACTTTCCTCATGGGAAATAGATGGGGAAACAGTGGAAACAGTGCCAGACTTTATTTTTCTGGGCTCCAAAATCCCTGCAGATGGTGACTGCAGCCATGAAATTAAAAGACGCTTACTCCTTGGAAAGAAAGTTATGACCAACCTAGATAGCATATTCAAAAGCAGAGACATTACTTTGCCAACAAAGGTCCGTGTAGTCAAGGCTATGGTTTTTCCAGTGGTCATGTATGGATGTGAGAGTTGGACTGTGAAGAAGGCTGAGCACCGAAGAACTGATACTTTTGAACTGTGGTGTTGGAGAAGACTCTTGAGAGTCCCTTGGACTGCAAGGAGATCCAACCAGTCCATTCTGAAGGAGATCAGCCCTGGGATTTCTTTGGAAGGAATGATGCTAAAGCTGAAACTCCAGTACTTTGGCCACCTCATGTGAAGTGTTAACTCATTGGAAAAGACTCTGATGCTGGGAGGGATTGGGGGCAGGAGGAGAAGGGGACGAGAGAGGATGAGATGGCTGCATGGTATCACTGACTCGATGGACGTGAGTTTGAGTGAACTCCGGGAGTTGGTGTTGGACAGGGAGGCCTGGCGTGCTGCGATTCATGGGGTCTCAGAGAGTCGGACATGACTGAGCGACTGAACTGACCTGAACTGAGAAGCTGTCATTCAAATAGACATACTTCCAAGAGAAGAATGATATTCTGATATAGAAAAGATTTCAGTTCTTGTTCAGTACTGGTAGAAAAAATTTTTATGAATAGAAAAGGGGCAGGTGTCATTCGAAAGTCTTCTCTTTTAATACTTGAAGGATTTTTCTTACCTTCCTGTAAAAATGGCTGTAAATCCAGAGTAACTACTACAAAATGTTTACCCAAAGGTTGCATACCCTTGAAAGTCAGAAAAAGGATGGTGGATTAAAAAAAAAAAAGTTGGTAGAAACAGTGAACAATGTTCCCTCATTTTCAAGAGCTTTAGGGAAAATATAAAGCAGGAAAATATAGAGCAGGAACAGGAAGGATAAAAAAGAAGGAAAGATCTATTCTAACACAGTCAAATACAACTTTCTGTGATTATGGAAATGTTCTATACTATCCAACAGTCACATATGGATACTGAGAACTTGAAATGTGGCTATGTTAACTGAGAAAATAATTAATCTTAATTAACTTCAGCTTCATGTAAATATATATGACTAGTGATTACCATGTAAGCAAGCACAACTCTGTACAATGGCCCAGAAGACATATAAGTGGCCCATAGGAAAGGAAGGGCTTGAGTGACTTAGTGTAAACAAACAAGTCTGGTCAAGGATGCCAAATAAAATAGAAACTGTCCATCAGCAGTTCTGATTGTATCCAAACCTGGTGCAATGTAGGAAAGGAAGGGTTACAACTAGAAATAAATCAAGTCCTTTACTGCTGATTTCACATTTTCCTGCTGCATAGGTCAACCAAGAAAGCACCACTGGCTATTTATATCTACACACACACACACACATGAAGACAGATAACTTATAAGTAGCTATAAATATAGTGAAGGACATCTGAAATACTGGAAACCACATAATCAATCTGCCTCACTGGCACAAATTTAGTGAGTAAAATCTCACAGGGTGTGCTGTCTCTGCAGCATTTTTATGTTCTTCTTATTGGACTGAATTACACTGTGATGCACTAGGTAAATCTCCTTTAAACTACCTAGTAAACATAGAACAATTAAAAATGTTAAGCAATGTGTGGCACTCCAGAAAACTATAAATATGTATAATTTAATTTCATACTGAATTTAGGAATCCTTGAAGAGTCATGGTCCAAACATTAAGAAATAGATGTCTGAGTTTTTAATTGTTGAAAGCGTTAAATAGTAAATTGGGCTAAAAAAATGACAAATTGAATATTTTATTGTTGCTCTACAGTCACTAAGTCGTGTCTGACTCTTTTGTGACCCCCATGGATTGTAGTCCACCAGGCTCCTCTGTTCATGGGATTTCCCAGGCAAGAATACTGGAGTGGGCTGCCATTTCCTTCTCCAGGGGATCTTGTTGACCCACGTCTCCTGCATTGGCAAGAAGATTCTTTACCAATGAGCCACTTGACAAGCATATGCATCTTCCCAAAATCATGTAACAGATTTAAATCCGATTATGTATTTTTTCTAATCTTTAGTAACCATTAAGCTACATGCTTTTGTGGATGAAGGATGTCATTAAAAGCATAGTACATATACTCACTGTATAAAAATATAAAATCACAACACTGACTTATTAAGAAAGATGTAACTCGATCTCAGTATACTTAAAAACCTATAAATTATTGTCAAACTTACATTTCTTTTCTTTACTGAACAATGTGTGTATGTGTGTGTGTATGTCTGCATACATTGGTACACATGAAAGATACAGATGCAGGAACTGGGTAAGAGAATGATATAATTGAATGCTTTAAAATAATAACTTGTCACAAAAGGATTATTTTCTTTTAATTTTGAACTTTTGTTTTTATCAAAATTATAAGGGTACATACTTGCAAAAATAAAACAAAAATAATCATACAAAGCTTATTTTGAAAATCAGAAGTCCCTTCTCTCCACCATTGTATACTCACACCACACACACACACACACACAGATGTAATCATTTTCAACTCTTAGAGTTATTTCTTTTGGATTTACCTCAACACAGCTAAATAACCTACATAGAGTGTCATAAAACAATAAATAAAGCTTCAGTAAATTTACATCTAATTAAATAATACAAAGGATATTCTCTAATCACATGGAATTATATTAAAAATCAATAGCACAATGAAGTTTGGTAAATGCGCAAATATGTAGAAATTTAATAACATCCTAAATAACCACAGGTTTAAGAAGAAATTATATGAGAAAATGCAAACCTGATGAATGGAAAACACAAAATACCAAATCTTTTAAGATACAAGTAAAGCAATGCTTAGAGAGAAATCTAAAGCCTATAAAACCTATATAAAAATTTAAAATCTCAAATCAATACCCTGACTTTCTACCTTGAAAAACAAGAATAAGACTGTCATACTGAGTAAAGCAAGTCAGAGAAAAACAAATATCATATGATATTGCTTATATGTAGAATCTAAAAAAGGCAACAGATAAACTTATGTATAAAAACAGAAATAGAGTTATAAACATAGAAAATATACTTGTGGTTACCAGAGGGTAAGGGATTAATTGGAAGATTGGAATTAACACACACATTACTATACATAAAATACATAACTAACAGATCGCTAGCAAGCACAGGGAACTCTACTCAATACTCTGTAATAGCCTATATGGGAAAAGAATCTGAAAAAGAGAGGATACATGTATATGTATAACAGATTCACTTTGCTGTATAATTAATAACATTGTAAATCAACTACACTACAATAAAAATTAAAAAAAAAAACGAGAAAAAAGAAAAGTAAACTAAACTCAAAGCAGAAGGAAGTAAATAATAAAAGCTAAAGTGAAAATAAAATAAACAATAAAAAAGTATAGAAAAGTGACCAAAAGCTGAATCTTAAAAATATAGACAAAATGGACAAACCTTTACATAGGCTAAGACAAAAGGTGAGATAATTTATTAAAATCAGAAATGAAATAGGGGAAATTACTATTTGCCTTACTTAAATAAAAATACCAAGAGAACACTATGAATAATTGCATGCTGCCAAATTAGGTGACTTAGGCAAAATTTCTGGAAGAAATAGAAAATTTGATCACCTTCATCCTTGAAATGGGGTGAAGATGGTCAAAAGGTACAAACTTTCAGTTACAAGATAAATGAGTCCTGGGGATACAGCATATAGCACATGACTATAGTTAATGATACTGTATTGTATACTTGAAAGTGGCTAAGAGAGAACATCTTAAAAGTTCTCATCACTAAAGATCTAAATGTAAGACCAGAAACTATAAAACTCCTAGAGGAAAACAGAGGCAAAACACTCTCTGACATAAATCACAGCAGGATCTTCTATGACCCACCTCCCAGAGTAAAGGAAATAAAAGCAAAAATAAACAAATGGGACCTAATTAAACTTAAAAGCTTTTGCACAACAAAGGAAACCATAAGCAAGGTGAAAAGACAGCCTTCAGAATGGGAGGAAATAATAGCAAACAAAGCAACTGACTAAGAATTAATCTCAAAAATGTACTAGCAATTCCTGCAGCTCAATTCCAGAAAAATAAGTGACCCAATCAAAAACTGGGCCAAAGAACTACACAGACAGTTCTCCAAAGAAGACATACAGATGGCTAACAAACACATGAAAAGATGCTCAACATCACTCATTACCAGAGAAATGCAAATCAAAACCACAATGAGGTACCATCTCACACTGGTCAGAATGGCTGCTATCAAAAAGTCTACAAACAATAAATGTTGGAGAGGATGTGGAGAAAAGGGAACCCTCCTTACACTGTTGGTGGGAATGCAAACTAGTACAGCCACTATGGAGAACAGTGTGGAGATTCCTTAAAAAACTGGAAATAGAACTGCCATACGACCCAGCAATCCCACTGCTGGGCATACACACTGAGGAAACCAGAAGTGAAACAGACACGTGTACCCCAATGTTCATCGCAGCACTGTTTATAATAGCCAGGACATGGAAGCAACCTAGATGTCCATCGGCAGACAAATGGATAAGAAAGCTGTGGTTCATATATACACAATGGAATATTACTCAGCTTTTAAAAAGAATGCATTTGAATCAGTTCTAATGAAGTGCACGAAACTGAAGCCTATTATACAGAGTGAAGTAAGTCAGAAAGAAAAACATCAATACAGTATATTAACACATATATATGGAATTTAGAAAGATGGTAATGATGATCCTATATGTGAGACAGCAAAAGAGACACAGATGTAAAGAACAGACTTTTGGACTCTGTGGGAGAAGGCAAGGGTGGGATGATTTGAGAGAATAGCACTGAAACATGTATATTACCATATGTGAAACAGATCACCAGTCCAGGTTCAATGCATGAGACAGGGCACTCAGGGCCAGTGCACTAGGACGACCCTGAGGGATGGGATGAGGAGGGAGGTAGGAGGGGGATTCAGGATGGGGGTCATATGTACATCCATGGCAGATTCATGTCAATGTATGGCAAAAACCACTACAATATTGTAAAGTAATTAGTCTCCAATTAAAATAAATAAATTAATGTTTTAAAAAGTTCTCATCGCAAGGCAAGAAATTATAACTTTCTTTATAATTATAAAATTATAACTTGTGGTGATGGATGTTAGCTAAACTTATTGTGGTAATCATTCCATGATACATACATATATCAAAATACCATGTCATACCCTGAAAACTAATGCATGTTTTATGTTAATTATATCTCAATAAATAAACATGGAAACTCACTCAGAAGAAGAAAAGAGAAAACTATTAAAATAAAGATGAAGCTGGGGGCAGGGGAAAGTAGGGAAGAACTACTGGCCTTAGTTTATCAAGGGAAGTCAGAGTATTTTCAGCAGAACAGAAAGTTCTCAAAAGATAAAATATAAATACTAAAGGAACATCCGTTCATACCAGAATGAGTGATAGTAAATTAAACCAACATTCAATGGACCCCATCCTAAGCAGGGCATTAGACAGAGGAAAATCATGTAAAACCTATCTAAAATCTAAGAAGCAATACCGACAAAGAAAGAATTGAAAAATGAGAAAGAAGAGGAACTCTCTTTTTGTTGTGGATGCTATAAATTTTTACTAAGAGAAATATATGCAAAAGTTAAAAACAAAACATTACCTATGATTTGATCTGACACAGAAATGATATTCATATTTATGGCCTGGGATAGCAAATACACTGTATTGACTAATAAAATAACATGTTCAATGACATAGATTTGGTTTTCTGAGTTGTCTTGTTCAGATTTGTATCTTTTTAATTCACAATAGTATTTCCCAATATTCTACAAAATCCTGACAATTTGTCATTACTTTTCTTTCTTTCCACTGTATTATAGGTTTTATAAATTTCTACAAATACTCTTGTATATTCAATTAAAGGCTTAAGCATCGGATAATTATCCGCCAACAACCAGAAGAAACAAAGTGAAGTTGCTCAGTTGTGTCCGACTCTTTGCGACCCCATGGACTGTAGCCAACCAGACTCCTCAGTCCATGGAAATTTTCCAGGCAAGAGTACTGGAGTGGGTTGCCATATCCTTCTCCAGGGGATCTTCCCGACCCAGGGATCAAACCCGGGTCTCCTAATTGCAGGCAGACACTTTACTGTCTGAGCCACCAGGGTAGCTGAACAAACAAATTATGGCTACAAATTTCTCCCTATGAATATGCAAAATGGAACAGAAAAGAGATTATATAAAAATGATCACTGACATTTTGATGAAGGCAACTTTATGAAATTGAAGATTCTGAATGCTAAAGACTAGGAGGAAAGTAATAAGTCTCAAAAAAGTATATGAAATTTTTTTGTCTATAGGCAGAAATATATAGTATTCTTCATCATATTTGGATTCCTAACACGGTATCATGACAGGCCAGGAGGCTGAGAATATAACATTTACATCTAAGCTCTGTACCTCACCAACACCTAGTCTTGACAAGTCCCTTAGACTCACTGTGCATCAGCTTCTACAACTGGAAAAAGGAGAAAAATCTAAGGTCTCAATGCTTGTCTTATTGGATTCAAATGGAAATTGATATCAGATAGGAGGGTACTTTGGAGAAGGCAATGGCAACCCACTCCAGTACTCTTGCCTGGAAAATCCCATGAGCGGAGGAGCCTATAGGCTGCAGTCCATGGGGTTGCGAAGAGTCGGCCACGACTGAGCTACTTTACTTTCACTTTTCACTTTCCTGCATTGGAGAAGGAAATGGTAACCCACTCCAGTGTTCTTGCCTGGAGAATCCCAGGGACGGGGGGAGCCTGGTGGGCTGCGGTCTATGGGGTCACCCAGAGTCAGACACGACTGAAGTGATTTAGCAGTAGAAGCAGGAGGGTACTTTATAAATTCTAAGTACTATGTAATTATCAATTAAAGGACCATTATAATTAAAAAAAAATAAAACCTTAATATAGCTAATAGATTGAATTATTTAGTAAACATATGACAAAACAGTTTTTCCAGGAGTCAGGCATGGATGTGAGAGTTGGACCATAAAGAAAGCTGAGAGCCAAAAGAATTGATGCTTTTGAACTGTGGTGTTAGAGAAGACTCAAGAGTCCCTTGGACTGCAAGGAGATCCAACCAGTCCATCCTAAAGGAAAACAATCCTGAACATTCACTGGAAGGACTGATGCTGAAGCTGAGGCTCCAATATTTTGGCCACCTGATGTGAAGAACTGACTCATTGGAAAAGACCCTGATGCTAGGAAAGATTGAAGGCAGGAGGAGAAGGGGACAACAGAGATGAGATGGTTGGATGGCATAACCAACTCAATGGACATGAGTTTGAGTAAGCTCCAGGAGTTGGTAATGGACAGGGAAGCCTGACACACTGCAGTCCATGGGGTTGCAAAGAGTCAGACATGACTGAGCTACTGAACAGAACTGAACTGATGACAGATAAAGCCCAATATCAGATGACTTCAATGATGAAATACATCACTAAAGAAGAATACAATCCTTCAGCCTTTGACTGTGTGGATCACAATAAAATGTGGAAAATTCTGAAGGAGATGGGAATAACAGACCACCTGACCTGCCTCTTGAGAAACCTGTAGGCAGGTCAGGAAGCAACAGTTAGAACTGGACATGGAACAACAGACTGGTTCCAAATAGGAAAAGGAGTATGTCAAGGCTGTATATTGTCACCCTGCTTATTTAGCTTATATGCACAGTACATCATGAGAAACACTGGGCTGGAAGAAGCACAAGCTGGAATCAAGATTGCCAGGAGAAATATAAATAACCTCAGATACGCAGATGATACCACCCTTATGGCAGAAAATGAAGAAGAACTAAAGAGCCTCTTGATGAAAGTGAAAGAACAGAGTGAAAAAGTTGGCTTAAAGCTCAACATTCAGAAAACTAAGATCATGGCATCCGGTCACATCACTTCATGGCAAGAAACAGTGGAAACAGTGGCTGACTTTTATTTTTGGGGGCTCCAAAATCACTGCAGATGGTGATTGCAGCCATGAAATTAAAAGACGCTTACTCCTTGGAAGGAAAGTTATGACCAACCTAGATAGCATATTAAAAAGCAGAGGCATTACTTTGTCAACAAAGGTTCGTCTAGTAAAGGCTATGGTTTTTCCAGTGTTCATGTATGGATGTGAGAGTTGGACTATAAATAAAGCTGAGCACCAAAGAATTGATGCTTTTGAACTGTGGTGTTGGAGAAGACTCTTGAGAGTCCCCTGGACTGCAAGGAGATCCAACCAGTCCATCCTAAAGGAGATCAGTCCTGGGTGTTCATTGGAAGGACTGATGTTGAAGCTGAAACTCCAATACTTTGGCCACCTGATGCAAAGAGTTGACTCATTGGAAAAGACCCTGATGCTGGAAAATATTGAGGGCAGGAGAAGGGGACGACAGAGGATGAGATGGTTGGATGGCATCACTGACTCAATGGACACGGGTTTGGGTAGACTCTGGCACTTGGTGATGGACAGGGAGGCCTAGCATGCTGTGGTTCATGGGGTCGCAAAGAGTCGGACACAACTGAGCGACTGAACTGAACTGAACAATCCTTCATAACTGTTTCAAAAATAGAACAGAAGAAAACTTTCTCAACTCATTCTAAGAAGTCACTATTACCCTGATATTAAAACCAGACAAAGACAACTGAAGGAAAGAAAACTATAGACCGATATTCCTTATGAATAGGGATGCAAAATTTGTCAAGATAATACTAGGAAGCTATCCAGGAATATATAAAAAGGATTATACTCCATAACATACAAAAATCAATCAATATAATGTTACCATTATTAATAGTAGCAAGCAGGTCAAATTGTTAGCCAATAAATCATTACTACTGTATGGTGTCTTATGCAAGAAGAATCAAAGAATATTAAATGTAATTTAAAAATTCACCTCTCATCTATGGGGCTGGCAGAATACTATATACACTGATGATGTATATACTACACTACATATACACTGTATATATATACTATACGCCAATTATATATATAATTGATGCATCCTAGTTGCACAATGGAAGAAGAAAGTAAGCAATATTTTCTGTTACTAGTGGTTAATACTATTGGTATAACCTTTTCAAAGAGCAATTTGACAACATATATCAACAGTCTAAAATATGTACATAGTGTTTGATCCAGTTATTTTACTTCTAGGAAAATATAATGAAAGCATATAATATGAAAACAGTTAACTACAAGGAGATTTCTTATAGACTCATTTATAAAGTCAAAAAATGGAAAAATCTTAAGTATAATAATTAGTTTGCAAAAAAATCTTAGTTTAATAATGCTAACATAGTATAGCCATAAAATATCATCCTTAAAAATTAAATTGCACTTAGAATATTTGATAATACAAAAAGCAACTCATAACATTTAAATTAATACATTCACTAAAAACAGTGCAGGTTAAAAATGTTCATTAAGTATTATTTCATTATAATTACAGAGATAGAAGAAACAAAGATACTCCAAACTACAAGCAGCAGTTATTGTTATTTATCAGGATTTATTTATTGTTTATGTTTTCTTTCTGCCTTCTAAAATTCCCATTTAATTTTAACAAAAGACTTAAATAATCAGGAGAACATTATTGATATCCAAGATTGAAATATAAGTTGATGCTGAAAAAATTTGCAAACCGTTAGGAAATGTGAGAGTTGAGCAGGCTTTGAAAGATATTAAAATACTGCAAAAATTAAGAAGATAAACATCCTCTGAATCTCTTCAAATAACTTGTTAATTATGCTTCTGTCTAAAATAAGAAAGTCACAGATTGTGTTATTCAACAAATAATTGTAACACTTTGACAATATTCCATGCACTTCAAAATCCTCTGCTGAAAAGATAAAAGGAAAATCTAAATAACATTAGTATTCTGATATTATCTGACAGCCTAAATTAGGCCAAAGGAAATTATTCCTAAAATGACTTTCAAAAAAAGCAAAGATGTTCTCTTTCTTCTGGTTAACCTTGCTAAACAGTATCTATCTAAATGTCATTGGTCCATGGATGTATTAAATAGATGAATATTATATAGTAAACCCATGGAAATAAAACATAGTATCGTATACACCATAATGCTGTATAATGCAACAATGTATGTAAAATTAAAAATTTTCATCTTCTTTAATATCAGAAAAGTAGCCTATACTAGTCAAAACTAGAACAGGACTGCTGGCTGACACCGGAGTGTTCCACAGTGTAACCCAAGGGTCTGACCCTGTCCTCTGTCTTTGTGATAGGAGTTCCTCTGGCTTTTCCAGGGCTGGATGCTGCCTCACACCTAGTCTTGGGAGAGTAGGTGTTGTCAAGACCATCTAGACAGTATATTTAACTGAATCCAGTTAAGTCCTCTACAGAAACTTCTAAGATTTTGGCAGGCAGGAATGGAGAGCTACTCATCTCATGGCTACCCAGAACCAACCTTGTGATGAAACATGAAGAAGGGACAGGCTAATTAATTCTTCCTCTTAAGAATGTCAGTGACACCTTGACAAGCTACAATGGAAGCTGGGAACACAGAGCAGTGATGTGGCATCATGTTCCAGAATAAAACACATACCCGGAACTAGAAGGAGGAAGAAAGCAAGTGATGACCGCACCTGAGTACCTACTCCATGTGAGCTGCTGCTGCTTTTCTCCCCTGCATTAGCACCTTAAATCGGAAAAGGCAATGGCAACCCACTCCAGTACTCTTGCCTGGAAAATCCCATGGACGGAGGAGCCTGGTAGGCTGCAGTCCATGGGGTCGCTAAGAGTCGGACACAACTGAGTGACTTCACTTTCATTTTTCACTTTCATGCATTGGAGAAGGAAATGGCAACCCACTCCAGTATTCTTGCCTGGAGAATCCCAGGAATGGGGGAGACTGGTGGGCTGCCGTCTATGGGGTCACATAGAGTTGGACATGACTGAAGCGACTTAGCAGCAGCAGCAGCGGCGGCAGCACCTTAAGTCCCATTGACAGAGTCAATTCCTAGGCAGGTTGATAAGGAGTCTGGAGGTCCCCAAGGAGAGAGGGATCTGGAATTCTCAAGGATGAGGAAAGGACAAACTTTTTTCCCTCTACATTCCTTAGGATTATATAACAATAATGTATCCTGCTTGAGGACAGTTTCTGGAAAAAACCTTCTGGCTAATTCTGTTAGCTTAAAATGTAAATTATGGGAGTGGGTCTAGTAAGTACAACCTCCAGACATTCTTTTGATTCACTGTTAATAACTAATTAAAAATATGTAACTCCATTGCTAACATTAGTGAGGGGACACTCTTTCTGCCCTCTTCTGATGTCTATGTAAGAAGCTTTCTTTATCTCTTTTATACTTTAATAAAACTTTATTACACAAAAGCTCTGAGTGATCAAGCCTTGTCTCTGGCCCCAGATTGAATTCTTTTCCTCTGAAGGCCAAGAATCCTGGAGTCTTTCATGGTTCAGCAACAACCTTTAACCATCATCAGGATACTCTTCTTCAGTATCAGGTACCTGATGCTTCCTGCCTGGGGTGAGTTCTGCTGTCAAATCAGGTGGCTTTCCTGCCAGTCCAGTGACTTGGAGTCAGAAACATATGGATTCACTTTTTAATATAAGAGATCCAGCCCTGATCCTTTGGAGTGGGAGCACTGACTCTAAGACTGAGTTCAGTTCAGTTCAGTCGCTCAGTTGTGTCTGACTCTTTGTGACCCCATGAATCGCAGCACGCCAGGCCTCCCTGCCCATCACCATCTCCTGGAGTTCACTCAAACTCATGTCCATCGAGTCAGTGATGCCATCCAGCCATCTCATCCTCTGTCACCCTCTTCTCCTCCTGCCCCCAATCCCTCCCAGCATCAGAGTCTTTTCCAATGAGTCAACTCTTCACATGAAGTGGCTCTAGGGAGTATCAAATAGTGAGAACTTATACAAAGGAAACCACCTGAATACAACACTTGGCATCACCCAACCACCAGAGGCACCCTGTGCAGGACACTTCATCTAAACAACAAACAAAACAAAAATAGAAACCCAATCATCAGCAGACAGGATTATCACCTCACTCAGCCTTGCTCATCAGAGGAAAAACAAACAAACAAACTCAGCACAAATCTTATCCTATAGGAAGCTTACACAAACCACTGGACTAACCTTAGGAGGGCAGAAACCAAAAGGAAGAAGGAATTCAACCCTGAAGCCTGGGAAAAGGAGACTTCAAATACAAGTTAAAAAAAAATAAAGAAAAGGCAGAGAAATACTACATAAATGAAGGAACAAACTAGAAATACGTAAGTCCAAATAACTGAAGAGGAAATAGGCAAACTACCAGAAAAATAATTCAGAAAAATTATAGTAAAGATGATCAAAACCCTTGAAAACAAAATGGAGAAAATGTAAGAATCAATTAACAAAGACCTAGAAGAATTAAAGAATAAACAAACAGAGACAACACAATTACTGAAATTAAAAATACTCTAGAAGGAATCAATAGCATAATATCTGAAACAGAAGAATGAATCAGTGAGCTGGAAGATAAAATGGTAGAAATAACTTCTGAAGGGCAGAATAAAGTAAAAACAATAAAAACCACTGAGGATAATCGTACAAACCTCTAGGACAATATCAAATGCACCAACATTCAAATTATAGGGGTCCCAGAAGAAGAAGAGAAAAATAAAGGGTATGACAAAATTTTTGAAGAGATTATAGTTGAAAATTTCCCTAACATGAAAAGGAAATAGTCAATCAAGTCCAAGAGCCGCAGAGTCCCATACAGGATAAACCCAAGGAGAAACATGCCAAGATACATACTAATCAAACTAATGAAGACTAAACACAAAGAAAGAATATTGAAAGCAGCAAAGGAAAAGCAACAAGTAACATACAAGGGAAACCCCACACGTTTAACAGCTGATCTTTCAGCAGAAACTGCAGGCCAGAAGGGAATGGCAGGATATATTTAAAGAACTGAAAAGGAAAAATCTACAAGCAAGATTACTGTACCCGTCAAAGTTCTCATTCAAAATTGATAGAGAAATAAAAAGCTTTTCAGACAAGCAAAAGTTAAAAGAATTCAGTACCATCAAACTAGCTTTACAACAAATGTTAAAGGGTTTTATGACAGACTATATTTTTGGGATCCAAAGTCACTGCAGATGGTGACTGCCGTCATGAAATGAAAAGATTCTTGCTCCTTGGAAGAAAAGTTATGACCAACCTAGACAGCATATTAAAAAGCAAAGACATTACTTTGCCAACAAAGGTCCATCTAGTCAAAGCTACGGTTTTTCCAGTAGTCATGTATGGATGTGAGAGTTGGACTATAAAGAAAGCTGAGTGCCAAAGAATTGATGCTTTTGAACTGGGGTGTTGGAGAAGACTCTTGAGAGTCCCTTGGACTGCAAGAAGATCCAACCAGTCCTAAAGGAAGTCAGTACTGAATATTCATTGGAAGGACTGATGCTGAAGCTGAAACTCCAATTCTTTCGCCACCTGATGTGAAGAACTGACTCATTTGAAAAAACCCTGATACTGGGAAAGAGTGAAGGTGGGAGAAGGGGATGACAGAGGATGAAATGATTAAATGGCATTGCTGTCTCAATGGACATGAGTTTGAGTAAACTCTGGGAGTTGGTGATGGTCAGGGAAGCCTGGCGTGCTGCACCCCATGGGGTCACAAAATCAGGCACTACTGAGCGACTGAACTGAACTGATGGTCAAGAAATAGAAGAGAAGGAAAAGATCCACATAATTAACCAAAAACAATTAAGAAAATGGCAATGGGAACATATATATCAATAATTACTTTGAATGTAATCAGATTAAATGCTTCAACCTAAAGACACAGACTGGCTGAATGGATATAAAAATAAGACCCATATACATGCTGTCTACAAGAAACCCACTTCAGACCTAAAGACACATATAGACTGAAAGTGAGAGGATGGAAAAATATATTCCATGTAAATGGGAAGCAAAAAAAAGCTGGAGGAGCAATCCTCATATCAGACAAAATAGACCTTAAAATAAAGAAGATTACAAGAGATAAGGAAGGACACTACATAATAGTCAAGGGATCAATCCAAGAGGAAGACATAACAATTGTAAATATCTATGTAACCAACATAGGAGCACCTCAATACATAAGACAAACACTAAAAGACATAAAAGGAGAAATTGACAGTAACACAATAATAGCAGGAGACTTTAACACCCCACTCACACCAATGGACAGATCAACAAAACAAAAAATTAATAAGGAAACACAAGTCTTAAATGATACATTAGATGAGATGGATCTCCTTGAAATCTTCAGGACCTTCCATCCAAATGCAGAAGAATACACCTTCTCAAGTGCACATGGAACATTCTCCAGTATAGACCACATCTTGGGTCACAAAACAAACCTCAGTAAATTTAAGAAAACTGAAATCATATCAAGCATCTTCTCTGACCAAAATGCTATGAGACTAGATATCAATTACAAGAAAAAAACACAAACACAGGAAGATTAACAATGCATTTCTAAATAACAGGTTACTGAAGAAATCAAAAGGGAAATCAAAAAATTTCTAGAAACAAATGATAATGAAAACATGACAATTCAAAACCTATGGGATGCAGCAAAAGCAGTTCTAAGAGGGAATTTTATAGCAATACAATCCTACTTTAAGAAACAAGAAAATCATTGAATAGACAACCTAACTTTACACCTAAAGCAACTGGAAAAAGAACAAAAACACCCCAGAATTAGTAGAAGGAAAGAAATCATAATGATCGGAGCAGAAATAAATGAAAAAGAAATGAAAAAAACAATAGTAAAGATTAATAAAACTAAAAGCTAGTTCTTTGAGAAGATTAATTGACAAACCTTTAGCCAGACTCATCAAGAAAAAAAAAAAGAGAGAGAAGAATCAAATCAACAAAATTAGAATGGAAAAGGAGAGGTTACAACAGACAATGCAGAAATACAAAGGATTATAAGAGACTATTATGAATAACTATATGGCAATAAAATGGACAACCTGGAAGAAACAGACAGATTCTTAGAAAAGTTCAATCTTCTAAGATTGAACCAGGAAGAAATAGAAATTATGAACAACCCAATTACAAGCACTGAAATTGAAGCTGTGATCAAAAATCTCCCAGAAAACAAACGCTCAGGACCAGATGGCTTCATGGGATAATTTTATTAAATATTTAGAGAAGAGGAAGGGTGGGCTGCCATCTATGGGGTCACACAGAGTCGGACATGACTGAAGCGACTTAGCAGCAGCAGCAGCAATACCTATCCTTCTAAAACTCTTCCAAAAAATTGCAGAGGAAGGAACACTTCCAAACTCATTCTATGCAGCCACCATCACCCTGATACCAAAACCAGACAAATACAACACAAGAAAACTACAGGTCAATATCACTGATGAACATAGATGCAAAAATCCTCAACAAAATTTTAGCAATCAGAATTCAGGAACACATCAAAAAGCTCATATACCATGATCAAGCTGGGTTTATTCCAGGGATGCAAGGATTCTTCAATATATGCAAATCAATCAATGTGATATACCATATTAACAAACTGAAAGATAAAAACCATATGATAATCTCAATAGATGCAGAAAAAGCCTTTGACAAAATTTGGCACCCATTTACGATTAAAA
Source organism: Bos indicus (assembly GCF_029378745.1). Taxonomy (NCBI): domain Eukaryota; kingdom Metazoa; phylum Chordata; class Mammalia; order Artiodactyla; family Bovidae; genus Bos; species Bos indicus. Next base: position 115,144,930 of record NC_091789.1, read on the forward strand.
CTCTTCAAAGAATGGGCATAGAAGGAACCTATCTCAACATAGTAAAGGCCATATATGATAAGCCTACAGCAAAGATTACTCTCAATGGTGAAAAACTAAAAGCATTCTCCCTTAGATCAGAAAGAAGACAAGGGTGTCCACTTTCACCACTGCTATTCAACATAGTTCTGGAAGTCCTAGCTATAGCAATCAGAAAAGAAAAATAAAAAGAATCCAGATCAGAAGAGAAGAAGCAAAGCTCTCACTGTTTGCAGATGACATGATACTGTACACAGAAAACCTTAAAGATAGTATCAGAAAATTACTTGAGCTAATCAGTGAAATTAGCAAAGTTTCAGGATACAAAATCAATACACAGAAATCACTTGCATTTCTATATACTAACAATGAAAAATCAGAAAGAGAAATTAAGGAATCAATCCCATTTACCATTGCAACAAAAATAAATATCTAGGAATAAACTTACCTAAGGAGGCAAAAGAACTGTACACAGAAATGTATAAGACACTGATGAAAGAAATCAAAGATGACATAAACAGATGGAGAGATATTCCATGTTCCTGGATAGGAAGAATCAATATTGTGAAAATGACTATACTACCAAATGCAATCTACAGATTCAATGTGACCCCTATAAAATTACCAATGGCATTTTTCACAGAACTAGAGCAAAAAAATTTCACAATTCATATGGAAACACAAAAGACCCCAAATAGCCAAAGCAGTCTTTAGAAAGAAGAATGGAGCTGGTGGAATCAACCTTCCTGACTTCAGATTATACTACAAAGCTAAAGTCATCAAGACGTTATGGTACTGGCACAAAAACAGAAAAACAGACCAATGGAACAAGATAGAAAGGCCAGAAATAAACCCATGCTCCTATGGGTACTTCATTTTTGACAAAGGATGCAAGAATATACAATGAAGCAAAGAAAGCCTCTTCAATAAATGGTGGTGAGAAAACTGGACAGCTACATGTAAAAGAATGAAATTAGAACACTTCCTAACATCTTACACAAAGATAAACTCAAAATGGATTAAAGACCTAAATGTAAGAACAGAAACTATAAAACTCTTAGAGGAAAACATAGGCAGAACACTCGACATAAATTAAAGCAAGATCCTCTATGACCCACCTCCTAGAGTAATGGAAATAAAAACAAAAGTAAACAAGTGGGACCTGATTAAACTTAAAAGCTTTTGCACAGCAAAGGAAACTAGAAGCAAGGTGAAAAGACAACCCTCAGAATGGGAGAAAATAACAGCAAATAAAACAACTGATAAAGCATTAATTTCCAAAATATAAAAGCAGCTCACACAACTCAATCCAAAAAAATAAACAACCCAATTAAAAAGTGGGAAAAAGACCTAAACAGACATTTCTCCAAAGAAGACATACAGCTGGCTAACAAACATATGAAATGATGCTCAACACTCCTCATTATGAGAGAAATACAAATCAAAACTACAATGAGATATCACCTCACATCAGTCGGAATGGCCATCATCAAAAAGTCTACAAACAATAAATACTGGAGAGGATGTGGAGAAAAGGGAATGCTCTTGCACTGTTGGTGGGAAGGTAAATTGATACAGCTACTATGGAAGACTGTATGTAGATTCCTTAAAAAACTAGGAATAAAACTACCATATGACCCAGCAATTCCACTCCTAGAAATATACCCTGAGGAAACCAAAATTGAAAGAGACACATGTATCCCATTGTTTAGTGCAGCACTATTTACAATAGCTAGAACATGGAAGCAACCCAGATGTCCATCAAAAAATGAATGGAGAAAGAAGTTGTGGTACATATACACAATGGAATATTACTCAACCATAAAAAGGAATGCATTTGAGTCAGTTCTGATGAGGTGGATGAACCTAGAACCTATTATACAGAGTGAAGTGAGTCAGAAGGAGAAAGATAAATATCGTATTCTAATATATATATATACAGAATCTAGAAAAATGGTACTGAAGAATTTATTTACAGGGCAGCAATGGAGAAACAGACATATAGAATAGACTTATGGACATGGGGCAAGGGGAAGAGAGGGTGAGATGTGTGGAAAGAGTAACATGGAAACTTACATTACCATATGTAAAACAGATAGCCAATGGGAATTTGCTGTATGGCTCAGGAAACTCAAACAGGGGCTCTGTATCCATCTAGAGGGGTGGGATGGGGCGGGAGACAGGAGGGAGGTTCAAAAGGGAGGGGTAGCTGATACAAGTTCAGGTTTGACAGAAAACAAAATTCTGTAAAGCAATTATCCATTAATAAGAAAATATATTGATAAAAAATAGAACAGATCATAGTGAACTCTGTAGACAGTATAATTCCATGTGACCCATATGTGCACCCACAGCATATATCCCAATTAACGTATTGCAACTAAGAAAGCAAAATTAATCTTTAGCGTTTTCTCAAATCTTAATGTATCGTTAAAGTTTCTTAACTTTTTCCTCCTGAAAGCTAAATAACAGCTATTATTGCTTCAAAAATAAGATTTTAATTTCAGTAAACTCTATAGTTTAGTAACACTACTTAGAAATGTGTCATTAAATATATACTTTGTTAGCATTCACTACATCTTCTTATTGTGTTATTAATTCCTTTCACTTATTCTATCTATACCAGTTGGGTACAAGGCATCATACTAGTTATGCTGGGACATAAAAAAATGTTTTGACATAAGAGTCTTTTACTGTAATTGCCATATAAGCAGTTTGATTCTTGTTTGGAAGGATATGGCAACATGCCTTTCCATATAATGGTAGCAAGAAGTTCTCTCTTTGGCACTTCTATTGCCTTCAAAGAAAAAGCATATCACAGATTGTCCCTGAAATGTTTCCAGTGGTATCCTTTCCTCATGGGCACATTCTAGGAAAGGTTTTGTTTTTTTTTTTTTTTCCTTTGATTTTCTTCCTTTGTTATTTTTGTTGATGTTTTTAAATCACCAAACATCAAGGAATGCTACCCAATAACCAGTGTCATAGCAACCCCTCTTAAATCTTCACTGCATGTCTTTGGTGTTTTCAGGTGATGGTTCCAACAGCCTCAGGCACACCCTACTCAAAGATAACCACAAAGCACATGCTTGCTCGAATATCAGTGATTTGGGGGTTAGCTTCAACTTTGCTCTCCTTCACAACATGTCATATCTTAAATTTTCCAGAAAGCATAATTGAGACCAAAAACCCATAGAGAATCCTTGGGTGTGTCCTCTGTACCTCCTGAGATACACTGCAAGCACGAAGTCAGACCCCACTAGCAACCATTTTACTGAATAAAAGGATATACGCAGGCATTGCTCACAAGTAGAAAATGATCCACTACAAAAAGAGCTTAGCCACTTTTGATAGCTTCTTAGTTAGGGTTATTTTAACTCCACTGGTCTCCAGTAATATGAGTAATAGAATGTTGAACTTACTTCTTTGGGAGAAAATGCTATGCCACACTCCACAGATGTCTCTTTCTCTAACTCCAGGAAAAATATGTTAGGAAACGCAGGGTCTGTGAATTTCCCTGTAAGACCAGAAAAAAAGACTTTTAAAAAATGCCAGATAAATATCTATGGTATTACTGCTAAACGTGGAGATGAAACTTTGAGAAACCTCAGCAAAACATTCATAACAATTAAAAAGTAGTTGCTGAATCATCTGTGTAGGGCTGCATAAGGCTGTTTCATTAAGCTATCTCAACAGTTAGAACCTCATATGGACCAACTGACTGGTTCAAAATTGAGAAAGGAGTACAAGGCTGTTTATTGCCATTCTGTTTATTTAATAGATCACATATATGCAGAACACATCATGCAAAATGCCAGGCTGGATGAGTTACAAGCTGGAATCAAGATTTCTGGGAGAAAAATCAACAACCTCAGATATGCAGATGATACCACTTTAATGGCAGAAAACAAAGAGGAACAAAAGACTCTTTTGATAAGGGTGAAAGAGGAGAGTGAAAACAATGACTTAAAACTCAATATTAAAAACAACAACAACAACAACAACAACAACTAAGATCATAGCATCTGGTTCCATCACTTTACAGCAAATAGAAGGGGAAAAGGTAGAAGCAGTGACAGATTTCCTCTTCTTAGGCTCTAAAATCACTGCATATGGTGATTGCAGCCATGAAATTAGATGACTGCTTCTTGGCAGGAAAACTATGGCAAACCTAGACAGTGTATTAAAAAGCAAAGACATCACTTTGCCAACAAAGGTCCATATAGTCAAGGCTATGGTCTTTCCAGTAGTCATGTACAGATGTGAGAGCTGAACCATAAAGAAGGCTGAGTGCCAAAGAATTGATGCTTCCGAACTGTGGTGCTGAAGAAGACTCTTGAGAGTCCCTTGGAGTGCAAGGAGATCAACCAGTCAATCTTAAAGGAAATCAACCCTGAATACTCATTGGAAGGACTGATGCTGAAGCTGAAGCTCCAATACTTTAGCCACCCGAAGAGAACAGCTGACTCATTGGAAAAGACCCTGATGCTGGGAAAGATTGAGGGCAGGAGGAGAAGGGGATGACAGAGGATGAGATGGTTGGATGGCATCACTGACTCAATGGACATAAACTTGGGCAAACTCCGGGAGATGGTGATGGCCAGGGAAGCCTGGCATGCTGCAGTCCATGGAGTCACAAAGAGTGGGACATATATTCAATCAGCAAAAAGAGATGGTAAACCTATTTTATTGGTTTTTTATTTGACTTTTTTCTTGTTTCTTGAGGTATGCCTGTATTGCTATGAACTTTCCCCTTAGGACTGCTTTTAAAGTGTCCCACAGGTTTTGGGTTGTTGTGTTTTCATTTTCATTAGTTTCTATGCAAATTTTGATTTCTTTTTTGATTTCTTCTGTGATTTGTTGGTTATTCAGCAGTGTGTTGTTCAGCCTCCATATGCTGGAATTTTTAATAGTTTTTCTCCTGTAATTGAGATCTAATCTTACTGCATTGTGGTCAGAAAAGATGCTTGGAATGATTTCTATTTTTTTGAATTTACCAAGGCTAGATTTATGGCCCAGGATGTGATCTATCCTGGAGAAGGTTCCATGTGCGCTTGAGAAAAAGGTAAAATTCATTGTTTTGGGATGAAATGTCCTATAGATATCAATTAGGTCTAACTCGTCTATTGTATCGTTTAACATTTGTGGTTTTTTGTTAATTTTCTGTTTAGTTGATCTATCCATAGGTGTGAGTGGAGTATTAAAGTCTCCCACTATTATTGTGTTATTGTTAATTTCTCCTTTCATACTTGTTAGCATTTGTCTTACATATTGCGGCACTCCTGTGTTGGGATTAAAGATCTCAACGTAAGACCAAAAACTATAAAACTCCTAGAGGAGAACATAGGCAAAACACTCTCCGACACACATCACAGCAGGATCCTCTATGACCCCCCTCCCAGAATATTGGAAATAAAAGCAAAAATAAACAAATGGGACCTAATTAAACTTAAAAGCTTCTGCACAACTAAGGAAACTATTAGCAAGGTGAAAAGGCAGCCTTCAGAATGGGAGAAAATAATAGCAAATGAAGCAACTGACAAACAACTAATCTCAAAAATATACAAGCAACTCCTACAGCTCAACTCCAGAAAAATAAATGAGCCAATCAAAAAATGGGCCAAAGAACTAATAGACATTTCTCCAAAGAAGACATACAGATGGCTAACAAACACATGAAAAGATGCTCAACATCACTCATTATCAGAGAAATGCAAATCAAAACCACTATGAGGTACCATTTCACGCCAGTCAGAATGGCTGCGATCCAAAAGTCTACAAGCAATAAATGCTGGAGAGGGTGTGGAGAAAAGGGAACCCTCTTACACTGTTGGTGGGAATGCAAACTAGTACAGCCACTATGGAGAACAGTGTGGAGATTCCTTAAAAAACTGGAAATAGAACTGCCTTATGATCCAGCAATCCCACTGCTGGGCATACACACTGAGGAAACCAGAAGGGAAAGAGACACGTGTACCCCAATGTTCATTGCAGCACTGTTTATAATAGCCAGGATATGGAAGCAACCTAGATGTCCATCAGCAGATGAATGGATAAGCAAGCTGGGGTACATATACACAATGGAGTATTACTCAGCCATTAAAAAGAATACATTTGAATCAGTTCTAATGAGATGGATGAAACTGGAACCTATTATACAGAGTGAAGTAAGCCAGAAAGAAAAACACCAATACAGTATACCAACGCATATATATGGAATTTAAAGATGGTAACAATAACCCTGTGTACGAGACAGCAAAAGAGGCACTGATGTAGATCAGTCTTATGGACTCTGTGGGAGAGGGAGAGGATGGGGAGATTTGGAGAATGGCATTGAAACATGTATAATATCATGTATGAAACGAGTCGCCAGTCCAGGTTCGATGCACGATACTGGATGCTTGGGGCTGGTGCACTGGGACGACCCAGAGGGATGGTATGGGGAGGGAGGAGGGAGGAGGGTTCAGGATGGGGAACACAGGTATACCTGTGGCGGATTCATTTTGATATTTGGCAAAACTAATACAATATTGTAAAGTTTAAAAATAAAATAAAATAAAAACTATTTTAAAAATTTCCAAAACTTAAGAAGGTTATCACAGTCTTATTTAGATGAGTATAAAAAGGTGTAAAGGTCAAGGTCAAATAACTGACTGAATCTTAGGTCTGAGAGAATTGAGACTCCCTCTCCAGCAAAAATGGAGAGAGGAAGAGCCAGACCTCCTCTGATGCCTTACAGAATTCACAAAGAAGATAAACACAATTTTGTACAAGGAAACATTTCAATGTAATGGCATAACTTGAAAAATAAAGGCATTGGGTGAAAATACAGACAATTGTCAAAAAGCAACACAAACTTCAGGGTAAAAAATTATAATCATTTAAATAAACCTCTAAAATAAGTTCTTAAAGACTGAATGTTAGCTACAATGGAACATCTGTCTTCATCTAAACAATTCTAAAATCCCTTTTTCTCCCTGAAGATTTCAGATTAATCCAAGGAACGATAATTTCAATTATTCCTGTCCGGAAATAAACTTAAATAATTCATTCCACCCTTCTCCATCCAGGTAAAATCTCACTCAACTTGATGTATGATATAAAAACCATTAGACAAATGAACCAAAAAAATCTATTAAGTGTTAATTAACACAACATATTTGTGGTGTGGGGAAAAAAATACATATTATACAGCAAAAAATATCCACCTAGAATGACTATATATGTCAAATATATAAAATATAATAAAACAGATATTCTTAAATTATCTGTAGTATATATAAACATATAGACTGTGAAATGCAATAATCCAACATAGCATCAATAAATACTTCCTGAGTGCCTACAATGTGCAGAGAGTTACATCAGACATCTCTAGCAGAAAGCAAAATTTGGAACTGTAGTCATTGAGCTCATGATCTCACAGTAAAGAAGACAAACAGGTACAAGGCTCTTTTTAATACAAGCTGCAATTTTTGTCACAGAAGGACGTTTATGTATTAACATACTCATATTAATAAAATGTATTTTCTGGACATTTTAAGTATAAACTTTATGCAAATTATTAATAATTATCAAGATCAACTTATGTACATCCTAAGACTGTGTCAGCAGTCTGCTGTAAGACCCAATGCTACTGGAAATAGAAAACCAACAGAGCTTTTCAGATGGAATAAGATCTTTATTTGAAGGAGATCACTCTCTGGTATAGGTGTGAGGGAAAAAGGCTTGGAGGCTGGGAAAGCACTTTAAAAGAAGATGCAGTGGCCTAAAAGGGAAGTTTGAGCTAGGGCTAAGGCAGAACTGTGGAAAGAAACGCACCTTGCTGAGTAGCTCTACAGAATAAACAGGAAGAGTCTGTGAACCATTAACAAGGTGCATGAAACCATATGAAGCAATCAGAGCAAAAATGTTAAGGCAAATAGTTTCAACATCCAAATTTTTCAAAAATGAATATAAAATTCATATAGATTTCCTAGTGTCTACTGTTATCATTCCTGAGCTATTTAACAGTCTCTGCAAAAACAGCATGCTCACCTAGACCTATTCCATTTCCCACATTATTCAATTCAGTCGCTTGGTCGTGTCTGACTCTGAGACCCCATGGACTGCAGCACGCCAGGCTTCCCTGTCCATCACTAAATCCCAGAGCTTGCTCAAACTCATGCCCATTGAATCAGTGACAACATACAACCATCTAATCCTCTGTCGTCCCCTTCTCCTCCTGCTGTTAAGTCACTTCAGTCATGTCTGACTCTGTGTGACCCCACAGACGGCAGCCACCAGGCTCCCCCATCCCTTGGATTCTCCAGGCAAGAACAATGGAGTGGGTTGCCATTTCCTTCTCCAATACATGAAAGTGAAAAGTGAAAGTGAAGTCGCTCAGTCATGTCCAACTCTTAGCGACCCCATGGACTGCAGCCCACCAGGCTCCTTCATCCATGGGATTTTCCAGGCAAAGTACTGGAGTGGGGTGCCATTGCCTTCTCCACTCTCCTCCTGTCTTCAATCTTTTCCAGCATCAGGGTCTTTTCCAATGAGTCAGTTCTTCGCATCAGGTGGCCAAACTATTGGAGCTTCAGCTTCAGCATCAGTCCTTCCAATGAATATTCAGGACTGATCTCCTTTAGGATTGACTAGTTTGATCTCCCTGCAGTCCAATGGACTCTCAAGAGTCTTCTCAACACCATAGTTTGACAGCATCAATTCTTTGGCACTCAGCTTTCTTTATAGTCCAACTCTCACATCCATGCATGACTAATAGAAAAACCATAGCCTTGACTATATGGACAAGCATTGACGATATGGACATTACTTTGCCTTTGTTGGCAAAGTAATGTCTCTTGCTTTTTAATGCTCCCGCATTATATCAACTATGAATTGTTCATCCAGACATCTGTCTCTTACAGTCAAAAACTGGGAATGATCCAAAATTTCTTCCTCTTCCCTAATACACACGTCCACTTGATAACCACATTGGAGAATTTCTAAGTATCTTTGGAAATCTCCTCCTTTCCTTCCCAACATCAAAATCTGAGCTCAGGCTCTTATCATTTCTCACCTGTATGGCCACCACACCTAACTGATCTCCCTGTCTCTGGTCTTGCCCTTTCTACACCCACGTTTTTCCCCAAGCTATTTTCAACTTCAGTCCAAAAGGAAAATTAGTGAAGGGAAAGCCAACTCACACCATTGCCTAGGTATCAATCCTTTAACCAAACTGTCTAACCTCTAGAATGGATTCCCTGGTGGCTCAGTGGTAAAGAATCTGCCTGCCAATGCAGGATATGTGGGTTTGATCCCTGGGTCAGGAAGATCCTCTGGAGAAGTAAAGAGCAACCCATTCTAGTATTCTTGCCTGGGAAATCCCATGGACAGAGGAGCCTGGCCAGCTATAGTCCATGGGTCACAAAAGAGTTGGAAACAACTTCGGGACTAAACAACAACAACAACCCCTAGAATAAATGTCCAGAAAAGAATGTTAGTTACCTGGGTCTCACTTGCCCCTCTAGTCCTGTACTCCTATACTCTAGATATTCCCAACTACTTGCCATATTGACTCATATCTACGCCTTTCAGTTCACTTCAGTTCAGTCGCTCAGTCGTGTCTGACTCTTTGCGACTCCATGAATCGCAGCACACCAGGCCTCCCTGTCCATCACCAACTCCCGGAGTTCACTCAGACTCACGTCCATCAAGTCAGTGATGCCATCCAGCCATCTCATCCTCTGTCGTCCCCTTCTCCTCCTGCCCCCAATCCCTCCCAGCATCAGAGTCTTTTCCAATGAGTCAACTCTTCGCATGAGGTGGCCAAAGTACTGGAGTTTCAGCTTTAGCATCAATCCTCCCAGAGAACATCCAGGACTGATCTCCTTTAGAATGGACTGGTTGGATCTCCTTGCAGTCCAAGGGACTCTCAAGAGTCTTCTCCAACACCACAGTTCAAAAGCATCAATTCTTCGGTGCTCAGCTTTTCTGCCCCCTTCTCTGTATTGCTCCTCATTCTTCAAAATCCAGATGAGGCATCAATTTCTCCAAGAAATTTTTCCTAGTGCTGATTCTCAGCTAGTTCCCCTTAACATATGTTACTTAGCACCATGTACTGACTTGTCTTGAAGCATCCACCATACTATATGGTAATAACCCAATACTTCATTTCTCTTTCTCCTAGTGTTATATAGGTGGTATTCATTTGTCACTTAGATCCAACAGCCATCTTTCTCTGCTCTCCTCTGTCCTAACCTCTACAGATTGATTTACTGAGGCTCCTTGCTCTTCTGCCTCTGATTTGGTTCAACCACAGGGAGATGCCAGCAAGGTATCAGAGGATAGGAGGTATTTATGCCCTCACATTTTCCCTACCTCACCTACAATTCTAGCAAGGATTTTTTTTTTTTTTTAATAATTAACAGCTTTTATCAGATGGCCTCTCTTTTACAGTTTCACCACTCATAGGGCTCCGATATCTTGCCTCATCTTGCTCCTTGAGGTAGAGGTAGAAGCAGCTTCTATCCTTGTCAGTTCCTTTAAACCTGGTTCCCAGGTCCATACATAATTCCTTCATTAAATAATCTTCAGTTAAATGCTTGAAGTGAGTCATTTATTTATTACTAAGACCTTGACTGATAAACTTACTGTTCACTTTCGGAGAAAAAGTAAAATGTCTTGTCTTTATAGACTCATAAGCTAGTATCTGACCTATAATTGGTATTCAATAAATATGTGCTGAATAAAAAATGACTAAAGCAATGGTTGGCAAACAGTTTTCTGTAAGGGTTTAGACAGTAAATATTTTAGGTTTTGCAAGCCATATGGTTTCTGTCACAACTATTCAACTCTGCCATTATAAAAGTATCCATAAACAATACACAAACAAATGAGTATGCCTGTGTTCTAATAAAAGTATATTTATAAAAAGAGGGGCCAGGCCAGATTTAGCCCGTAGATCTTAGTTTGACAACACCTGAGGTAAACAATTGAAATATATTTATAAGTGTATTTTTTAAAACAATTTTAACATAAAGATACCTAATATATAGTTAAACACACAGAGAGAGCTCTCTAAAATATTTACCTAAAATTCTTAAGCAATTAAAACTAGCAATTAATAATTTTATTTTCATTTATAGTATATACTTATATATAACATACTTAACCTATTATATATATTAGTAAGCAGAGTTAATTGCCATGTATTACCAGTCTTCTGATATTAATACAGGTATATTTATAAAAATAGAACCAAGATTTGTTACAGGATATAAGAAAAACATGCACTTTTAAAAATATTGAGAACAACTGCTGGGGTCACACAGAGTTGGACACAACTGAAGTGACTTAGCAGCAGCAGCAGCAGCCCTTCACAGTACTCAACGTTATTTCTTTGAGCAACTTAAAATTCTTTAACTTTTATAATAATATCATCATGGTATAAAATATGTACCTGATTTGCCTTTAAAATCCAGTGAAAAACCATCAGCATCTTTCAGATTAAACTGTACTCTGGCACGTGTTATACCTTTGTTTTTTACAAAAAATGGCATAATCTGAGTAGAACCAACGTAGGTGCCAATGAAGTTAAATTTATTCTAAAAAACACACAAAAAAAGAAATAATAAATAGAAGGCAGAGTAACGGTTAATAAAGACAATGTAAACTAAAAATTATACTGTAAGACACGAGATCTTAAAAGCCCTTATCACTAGAAAAAAAAAAAGATTATGCTTGGTGACAGATGATAACTAGACTTACCATGGTGAACACTTCACAATATATACAAATACTGAATCATATTGTACACCTGAAACTAACATAATGTTATATGTCAATTATATCTCAATAAAAAATTACACTCTTATGTTTTTCAAGGACATTATTAACGGTGGCACACTCTACAAACTGGGCTTCCCAGGAGGCTCAGTGGTAAAGAAACTACCTACCAATGCAGGAGACACAGGTTTGATTCCTGGGTTGGGAAGATCTCCTGGAGCAGGAAATGGCAACCCATTCCAGTATTCTAGCCTGGGAAATTCCAAGGACAGAGGAGCCCAGCAGACTACAGTCTATGGGGTCGCAAAAGAATCCTACATGATTTAGCAATTAAATGAGAACTCTATACAAATTCATTATATTTTTCTTCTTCCTCTCTCCTGCATGTAATCAGTTATCAAGTCCCATTCATTCTGCCTCTTTCACCTCTTATCTTTATTGCAATTATATAAAGTTAGCAACTGGTCACTTTTCATTTCATTTCTAGATTTTGACTTTCTCTAATTCTCCATTCCACAACTAAGTCACAAGTAAACTAATTGAAAATCTGACCACATGACTTCTTGTCTTAAAATGTGATGATTCTCCTCCACCTACAGGACAATGTCAAGTTCATTAGGAGGGCTCATAAAGCTCACCACGACCTTCCCCCTCCTCCTGTTCCAGCCTCACCGAGCTCTACTCTCACCCCTACCACTCTATATTTCAGCAAGCTGTATACCTGTCATTTCCAACCTACTGACGCTTCTACCCTCTGTGTCTTTATTGAGGTATCTCTTCTGTCAGGAAGACCCTTCTCTAACTTGCACTTGCTTGATAAAATACTATGCATCCTTCAAACACCAGCTGGATAAGCCAGTTAATTACAGTCTGCTCAAGACTACTTCTGTTCCTTATGTTTACTTACATTATGACATCACAAATCCATTGATTTGTATATTTATCTGTGTCTCCTAGTGAATCTTATGTCTCATTCATTTTTGTCTTGTATCTATCTGACATCTAGCTTAAATATATAGGAATGCTAATTGAATGTATCTTAACTTTAACTTATATGACAGGCATGCGCCTATACCAAAAAACTCTGTAGGATTCCTCTTCTGGTGGAGTAACTATAGATACCCTATAGTTCCTAGTAAAAGAATCATATACAGCATTAAAAGAGAAAGAGACAACAGTATCCTGATGTTGAGAAAAACATGGCATTAAAGTCAACTGTCCACTATTTGCTTCAGTTGTTGGTGCTAGTGGTAAAGAACCTGTCTGCCAATGCGGGAGATGTAAGAGATGCAGTTTCAATCCCTGAGTCAGGAAGATCCTCTGGAGGAAGGCACGGCAGCCTACTCCAGTGTTTTTGCCTGGGAAATCCCATGGACAGAGGAGCCTGGCAGGTTACAGTCCATAGGGTCACAAAGAGTAGGACATGACTGAAACAACTTAGCACAAAAAATATCAACTCAGTTCTACAAGTGAAATTTGTAAAATCCAAAACAGGTAGCAAAAGTTTGATGCCTCATATATGCAACAAACCATTCCTCTTATCCCACTCTGGTCTTTCCCATAGGCTCATTTGGATAAGATTTCCTAATTGTTATTAAGACACACATTCTCTATCTATCTCCAGTTGCTCAGTCGTGTCTGACTCTTTGCGACCCCATTGACTATAGCCCGCCAAGCTCCTCCGTCTATGGGATTCTCCAGGCAAGAATACTGAAGTGGGTTGCCATTTCCTTCTCCTCATAATTATTAGATATATTGCTAACAATGTCTGAAAACACTAGAATACTATTTTAAAATGGTAACTAGGCAGCAATGTTTAAAAATCCAAAATAATTAGGGAATATTGATAAATATACATTAATGTAAAGTCCTATGAATTACTCAGTTGTAATATAACATGCAAAGCCTGCCACAAAGAAATATAGTACTAAAAGTCTCCATATTTGTCTAATGTTGTACAAAGGAGGACACCATAGCAATGGAAAAAAAGCAGTCTGGATACTCCAGAAATCACCATTACCATAGCCAAGCTAGCTTAGTATCTGTTGGTCTGTCTGGACTTACCATGCATTCAACGCTGAATAAAAGAAAGTTTAGAAAATCGTAACTTAAAGCCTAAAACTGTGGTGATGTTGTTCAAGTGCAGACTGGTGGTAAGGCCCTACCTGAGACAACCAGCAGTTCAGAACCTGAATTGTACCGGTCATGGGGGAGAGAAAAACAAAAGGGCAAATAAGCTGCAAATAATATGACTATGGCTACAATGGACATGTTCCCAGAATTTAAGATGTCTGTAACATAAATGTCACAAAGGAGGGACATATGGGCTTTTTAAAGGATAAGGGAAAGTTTCTTTGGATAGATAAGAACAGATCTGAAGGTCTTGCCTGAAAGAAAAATAGCATGCATGTGCACTCTACCAATTGTAGAACAAAATTTTATCAGGGTACAGAACAATAGTTCAAAAATTAATTTGATTATAGTTCAGAAAATACAGAACTTTCTGGTGGCACAGTGAATAAGAATCTACCTGTCAATGCAGGAGACAGGGGTTCGATCTGATCCCTGGTCTGGGAAGATTCCACTGTCACAGGGCAACTAAGCCCATGTGTCACAACCACTGAGTCTCCGAGGCACAACTGTTGAGTCCATGAGCTTTAACTACTGAAGCCTGAATGCCCTAGAGCCCATGCTTCACAACAAGAGAAGCCCAAGCGCCATAACTAGAGCAGCCCCCCATTTGCAGCAACTAGAGAAAGCCTGCACAAAGCAACAAAGACCCAGAGCAACCAAAAATTTTAAAATAAATAAATTTTTTAAAATGCAAATCAAGACCACAGTGAGGTACCATTTTACACTCAATAGACTGGCAAATATTAAGTCTTACAAAGAAATTATGGAGCAATGGAACATGGAACAATGGAAACTTGAGCAAAAACATGGAAATTATCTTGTGAAGTCAAATATATATAATCTCAGCAACTCTACCTCTAGGGAAACTCTTACATAAGTACATTAAAGATATGTACATGAATGTTCATAGCTATGGTGGTGGTGGTGATTTAGTCACTAAGTTGTGTCCAATTCTTGTGACCCCATGGACTGTAGCATGCCAGGCTCCTCGCCCCATGGAATTTTCTAGGCAAGAATACTGGAGTGGGTTAGCATTTCCTTCTCCAGGGGGTTTTCCCAACCCAGGAATCGAACCTGGGTCTCCTGCATTGCAGACACATTCTTTATCGACTGAGCTATGAGGAAAGTTCATAGCTATAGTATTGGTAATATAAAAAAAAAAACAGATACACTAACTGAATGCACAATGAAATGAGTCTACAAATTACAGTATGTCTACATAATGGATTATTAAGCAGCAGGGATAATGAATAACATACAGCTACACATAATCAAGATGAAGTTTAAAAACATAACATTCAATTAAAAGTAACGCACCAAAGATAATATATCTTTGTTATAAAGCTGAGAAACCAATAAACTAAACTAAATAATAAACAGTTAAGGAATTCATACATATGTGGCAACCCAATTAGAAAAAATAAAGAGATAATAATGACAAAATTCAGGAAAGTAGTTATCTCTTAAGAGGGGTAGGATCAAGATGAAGTCTACAGATAATTTAATGATTGTGGTACTGTTCTGATACTTAAAATCAGTGGTGAATTCTTAAACCTTCATTTAATCTGTTCAATACTCTGCTTCATTACTTACATTTATATTACATATATTAATTTCTATATCACATTACTATATAATAAAAATTTTTTAACCTACATGGGCTGACTAGGGACACATTAATAAAAATCACTACACTCATACACTGATTCTACAAAAAGGTAACATACTTACCGGATGGATTTCAATATCAGCAACCTCAACAGATCCACCAATCCTAAGGTCTATGTCTTTTGCACAGCGAATAGCAACCTATTTAGGAGAAACATAAAATTCTGCAGAAACCATACTAAAATATACTCATATACTTCTCAGGTAAAATATTACCTGACATTTATATAACATTTTAGGATTTAAATAATCATAACATACTATAAATGTCATAAGATTTATTCTGGCAGTTGTCATCATTTCTTGTGATATGGAATTGAAATTAAGAGAAGTGAATTTTCAACTCTTAAAAACTTCCACCACAAATGGGACTAAGTGACAGCTTGTGAATTTGATTGAAGAGTTCTACCCATTTGCCTTGATATTACTGCCTCAAACTCCATGTAAGCCTTTTGTATTGACCTAATTTCAACAGGATATTCAAAATTAAAACAAGAAACTAAGTACAACATGCTTCTTTCCATAGAAAAATACTAACATCCGAAACAACCATAATTCTAATGAGAGCAGCTAAAAATTGCTGAGTATACAGGCCAAGCACACTGCTAAATACATTATCTTTTTTTAAATCTTCAGTATTTTCTTAATACCCTAATTTCCAAGTGAGGAAAACTGAGGCTTGAGGTCACAAAAGTTGAAAGTAGCAGTGGCTAACCGTGGACCAAGAACTGCCTGAACAATCTCTTTCAAGAAAATTAAGATAGTGAAATAAGAATTTAGGTGTATAACTCCTAAAAAACAAAGCCTGAAGATTACATGAACACATAATTGTCTAATCAAAATCTCAGAAGCATGAAAATATCATTCCTTGAAAGCCCTACCTACATGAGATTGGTAGCAGTCAACTTCAAAATTTAAATCTAAATGTATACTATAATTAAGAAAGAGTCATGGATGTTTTTCACTCTTTCAACAGAATCAGTAACATTGTTTATACACAAACCATAAAATACCATTGTTTCAGAGTGCCATCTAGACAGTCTTATTAACTGAACTGCTTACTTCATAATACTTCATGATTTCTATATTTTATTTATAGAATATATAGTACATAAACAAAATACGTGACTAAAATCATAAGAAGCATAAGCCAATGCTTCAGAAGTAATTACAAATCAGTATGTGCTTCACTGATGAATGCTGCATGTAAGTCTCAACCCCCATGGCTCCCTTTTACTAACCTCTACATTCACGGGTCATGAAAAATTCCGGGCTACCATAACACATTCACTACCCTCACTCATTGCTCGTTTGACCTTTCTGTCTCCCAAGACTTCATCTAACCGATCTAACTCCTCACAAATTCATAGCCCCAGAAATCATACACTCATCTATGCCTCTATTTCTCACAACCGTCTATCATCCCTGTTTTCTTGCCCATTTTCAGAGACATGAATTCTAGGATGTCACAGGGACATCTAAGTCTGTGATATGTGATTTCTTTCCAGATCAGCCCCAATTTACCTGTCTCTATTTCTTTTTTTATTTAACTTCTTACAAAGTTTATCATTTTAACTTCTCATCAATATATTCAGCCCACTTACACTCATTCTTGGTCTTTATATGGGTAACAGAAATAATCTCTATCATCTCTAAGATTAATCCTTAGCCTTCAGACCAATATGCATAAGCAATGGCCTCTTTATTGGACATATTAGACATCTCTACATAGGGATGCAAAAGGTGCTTCAAACTCATGATTTCCCTCTAAAATCTGCTACTCATCCTCTAATCTCTTTCTCATTGAATGTAGTTCATCTGTTTAACTCTTGACTTACTTATTTTACTTATATGTGACCCCTTCCAATCATCAAACCCTAAATGTTCATCTCTTAAATTTGACAGAATTTGTCTAGAATCCTGTCTCCTAACAAAGAACACAATCTTCTCCTTCCTGGACATCACTACCAGACTAATAACTGCACTAGTCCCAGTTTAACGCTACTCTAAACCCAAGTGATATCTGAAAAATGCAAATCTCATTGTGAAACTCTCCATGCTTAAAGACTCATAGTTCTTAAAACAAAATTTTGAGTTCCTAAGTTGTTGATAAGGACCTGTATGACCTAAAATTTATACAGGTCTCTAAATATTTATATCTTTCTCCACTATCATTCAATCTATAAAGCCATGTTAAACTAAGTTTTTTCATATCTGCCTCGTAGCTCACTCTTTCCTATATCTGATCATGGTTCCTCAAGTACTTTTTCTTCTTCTCCTCCTTCACCCCACTACTATCCCTTTCCTCTGGGTGACTTTTAACTTTGGTGCCTTTTAGATGCATCTTCCCCTCGGAAACTGCCTCTGACCGTGTTAAGCCTGGGTGGCAAACCTCTCCTGTATACTCCCTTAGCCTACTGCATTTCTCCATCATTATACTTAGCATACTATCTTTTAATTTTGAGTTGTTTGCATCCTCCATCAGATTGTACACTCTCAGAGAACAAGGACTCTAGTTATCTTGTTCAATTTTACATTCCTAGCATGTACAGAAGAGCCTAACACATAATGTATGCCCAATAAATACCCAGGGAATAGATGAATAAATGAATCTCATTATATTATAATGCTAAAAAGATAAACTTTGTAAAAGCAGTATAGTTCTTTGAAATACAGTGCCAGTTAATCTCTCAGTAAAACCTACATTTTAGTGGCTATATTTTTTACTTTTTCCATAAACATATAAACATATAAAAAATTCTGTCCAAATATCAGACCATATATCATAATATGTAATTTATAAACATATTTCAGTGTATAATTCTTTATAAAGGTAGGATATAATTATTAGGTTATTTATTTCAGGGCCAAGCAAATTGATATTTATTATATTAAGCTACATGTTATTTAAGAACTAACAGTTATGAGAAATTGAAGGATAAAATGGGGGATACATCTTAAGCTATTCATTTTGATCTGATGATAGCATACATGCTATTTTTTTAATGTGGGTTAATGTACACAGTTGATCATCAAATTGAAGAGTATTCCATGAGCTTATTTAATAAATAAAATTTATTACAGACTCATCTTACATGTTTTTTTTTTTCCTGTTTAATGAACTCTTAGAGAAATCCTTAAAATCAAGGTAGTATCTTTTTATTCACATAATTCCATGAACATAAAATACTAAGAAATTCATATATAATTTATCTCTAATTCCTATAGTTATTAAAGCTATTTAGAATTAACACCCAAAATTGATTATTTTTTCCTTAGTTATTTTTTAATACCATGGAGAAAACAATCCTTTGCTTTGTGACTAGTGAGGGCTTGTCACAAGTTAGAGATGTCAAATATTCCAAGTTCATGTGAAAAAGGCCTGGAATTGATGAAAGGTATCCATTTCAACTTAGTACAAACTTCCATTAGCAACTTTCATCAAAAATATTTTCTACAAATCCTCTTGTCAAGGTCTGCTAACCATTTTCACAACAGATGGTATAGATAAGGTTACTTATTTTTTAGATCTTTACAAACTGCACTTCTTTATTTTTTTTTATATTTATTTTTTTTCTTTTCTTTTTTTTTCTTTTATTTTATTTTTAAACTTTACATAATTGTATTAGTTTTGCCAAATATCAAAATGAATCCATCACAGGTATACATGTGTTCCCCATCCTGAATCCTCCTCCCTTCTCCCTCCCCATACCATCCCTCTGGGTCGTCCCAGTGCACTAGCCCCAAGCATCCAGTATCGTGCATTGAACCTGGACTGGCAACTCGTTTCTTACATGATATTTTACATGTTTCAATGCCATTCTCCCAAATCTTCCCACCCTCTCCCTCTCCCACAGAGTCCATAAGACTGTTCTATACATCAGTTTCTCTTTTGCTGTCTCGTACACCGGGTTATTGTTACCATCTTTAAATTCCATATATATGCGTTAGTATACTGTATTTATGTTTTTCCTTCTGGCTTACTTCAATGGAATAAAATAGAAAGCCCAGAGATAAATCCACTCACATATGGACACCTTATCTTTGACAAAGGAGGCAAGAATATACAATGGATTAAAGACAATCTCTTTAACAAGTGGTGCTGGGAAATCTGGTCAACCACTTGTAAAAGAATGAAACTAGACCACTTTCTAACACCATACACAAAAATAAACTCAAAATGGATTAAAGATCTAAACGTAAGACCAGAAACTATAAAACTCCTAGAGGAGAACATAGGCAAAACACTCTCCGACATACATCACAGCAGGATCCTCTATGACCCACCTCCCAGAATATTGGAAATAAAAGCAAAAATAAACAAATGGGACCTAATTAACCTTAAAAGCTTCTGCACATCAAAGGAAACTATTAGCAAGGTGAAAAGACAACCTTCAGAATGGGAGAAAATAATAGCAAATGAAGCAACCGACAAACAACTAATCTCAAAAATATACAAGCAACTCCTACAGCTCAACTCCAGAAAAATAAACGACCCAATCAAAAAATGGGCCAAAGATCTTTACAAACTACACTTCTTTAGAGCTAACTCATTTAGAAATTTAGAATAGAAAAACAAAGGAAATGCTTTAAACTACTCTTTAGTATCATAATATTAAAACCCATCCCCATTAGAAGAAACCATTAAAACAAGCTTTCTAAGAATGAACAAGTACACAACATTTTATAGCATTATACCTACTATTATAAATATCATAACCAAACAAATCCATAGAGACATATATAAGAAGTGAGAACACATATGCATAAACATACCTTTGTTCTTATGTCAAATTTTTCTTTAACGGTAGGAGTACAGGAGATATTGAGAACAGTTAGTCCCCCCAGTGGAATGATTCCTTGTGATGGAACAATGTGAATCATAGACAAAAGACTCTGGTCACAAACCTGTAATCAAAAATTTGTAGAAATGTGACATTATCCTTTAAAGTTATCATTCCAAAATTTTCATAGTTTGCTTCTACACCACTACACAGAGAGATGACCTATAGGTACAGGGCTTGAGATGATTTGAATAGATTTTCAACTTCAAAACAAACATTTTGAAGTTCAACAAGGATTTGCACCCCTAATCCACAAATAGAACTTTCAGCAGTGACATCTTCCAATTCAAATAGGACAATGAAGTCGTTTTGAGACTTTGAAAAACTTACAAAAGAATGAGATATATCTGTTGGAGAGATGCCAAAATTCTAGATACTATTTTGATAGCTTGCCTTTGCCCTGATCCTAAAAAAATGAAAGCAAAGTTAGTGGGAAGGCAAGTTGATGAGGTAACCTCCTCTTCTTTATTATTTACTTCATAGCCCAGTGTCTAAGATATCATTTCA
Organism: Bos indicus; assembly: GCF_029378745.1. NCBI lineage: Eukaryota > Metazoa > Chordata > Mammalia > Artiodactyla > Bovidae > Bos > Bos indicus. Next base: position 115,165,866 of record NC_091789.1, read on the forward strand.
ACCTTCAAAAAAGTAACTTACCAAAAGAGTTAAGGTATGGTTTGTCAGAAGCCAAATTAGGTTTATCTATCATGGCAAGAATACACAGAAGAACTGTACAAAAAAGATCTTCATGACCCAGATAATCACGATGGTGTGATCACTCACCTAGAGCCAGACATTCTGGAATGTGAAGTCAAGTGGGCCTTAGAAAGCATCACTACGAACAAAGCTAGTGGAGGTGATAGAATTCCAGTTGAGTTATTCCAAATCCTGAAAGATGCTTCTGTGAAAATGCTGCACTCAATATGCCAGCAAATTTGGAAAACTCAGCAGTAGCCACAGGACTGAAAAAGGTCAGTTTTCATTCCAATCCCAAAGAAAGGCAATACCAAAGAATGCTCAAACTACCGCACAATTGCACTCATCTCACACGCTAGTAAAGTAATGCTCAAAATTCTCCAAACCAGGCTTCAGCAATATGTGAACTGTGAACTTCCTGATGTTCAAGCTGGTTTTAGAAAAGGCAGAGGAACCAGAGATCAAATTGCCAGCATCAGCTGGATCATGGAAAAAGCAAGAGAGTTCCAGAAAAACATCTATCTCTGCTTTCTTGACTATGCCAAAGCCTTTGACTGTGTGGACCACAATAAACTGTGGAAAATTCTTCAAGAGATGGGAATACCAGACCACCTGACCTGCCTCTTGAGAAACCTATATGCAGGTCAGGAAGCAACAGTTAGAACTGGACATGGAACAACAGACTGGTTCCAAATAGGAAAAGGAGTACGTCAAGGCTGTATATTGTCACCCTGTTTATTTAACTTATATGCAGAGTACATCATGAGAAACGCTGGACTGGAAGAAACACAAGCTGGAATCAAGATTGCTAGGAGAAATATCAATAACCTCAGATATGCAGATGACACCACCCTTATGGCAGAAAGTGAAGAGGAACTAAAAAGCCTCTTGATGAAGGTTTACGAGGAGAATGAAAAAGTTGGCTTAAGGCTCAACATTCAGAAAATGAAGATCATGGCATCCAGTCCTATCACTTTATGGGAAATAGATGGGGAAACAGTGGAACCAGTGCCAGACTTTATTTTTCTGGGCTCCAAAATCCCTGCAGATGGTGACTGCAGCCATGAAATTAAAAGACGCTTACTCCTTGGAAGGAAAGTTATGACCAACCTAGATAGCATATTCAAAAGCAGAGACATTACTTTGCCAACAAAGGTTCGTCTAGTCAAGGCTATGGTTTTTCCTGTGGTCATGTATGGATGTGAGAGTTGGACTGTGAAGAAGGCTGAGCACTGAAGAATTGATGTTTTTGAACTGTGGTGTTGGAGAAGACTCTTGAGAGTCCCTTGGACTGCAAGGAGATCCAACCAGTCCATTCTGAAGGAGATCAGCCCTGGGATTTCTTTGGAAGGAATGATGCTCAAGCTGAAACTCCAGTACTTTGGCCACCTCATGCGAAGAGAGTTGACTCACTGGAAAAGACTCTGATGCTGGGAGGGATTGGGGGCAAGAGGAAAAGGGGACGACAGAGGATGAGATGGCTGGATGGCATCACTGACTCTATGGACGTGAGTCTGAGTGAACTCCGGGAGTTGGTGACGGACAGGGAGGCCTGGCATGCTGCGATTCATGGGGTCGCAAAGAGTCGGACATGACTGAGTGACTGATCTGATCTGATCATTCCCTAAGTCAGAATAATTTGAAGGGAAATTGGTTAAGATTTTTAGGATGACGGAACACCCCCTAAGATCTAAGAACTAATTTTGAACAACAGAGTAGAAAAGGGTATTCTCCTTTGCTTGTTTGGGTAGAAGACATGTAAATATAAAGCTTGAAAGAAAGCTCTCAAATACTAACCTCTACTGTCACTATTAGGAGCTTTTAATGTTGGTTTAAACAACCACCACCACCCAGGGATTGATCCTGGGTCTCCTGCATTGCAGTCAGATTCTTAACTATCTGAGCCACCAGGGAAGCCCAATTTAAATATCACACACCACACAAATTAAATCAGGAGTAATAACTATAAACAGTGTATCTTTAGAATGGTCTTCATCTAGGTCCCACTTGCTACTGTAACAGTCTTAATGACAGAGTGAAAATGAGGGCAAAAAGGAAAAGCATATACTGAATATAACAAAAAATGTACGTTTTTTTTTCAATTTTTTTCTACATCATCTTTTTTTTCCAATAAAACAAAATAACAGAAAGAAAGAAAAAGAGGGGTAAGAGAAGAAAAAAAGGAGAGACTAAGGAAGAGAGAGACAGAAAGAGGCAAATTTTATGGGAAATTAAAAGGACAAAGTATTATAATAGATGAAATGTATTCAGATAAATCTCATACGAAAAATCAAAATATTAACATTAGCCAATGTATAAAGGCTAAAGTATTAATGGCACAGAACTCATAGCAAACACATATTTCAAGTTATAATATGATCTGATTCAAGTAAGATTCCAAGATTCTACATTACCTTGAAATAAGCATGGTTTTGTCCTACATTGTGAAGAATGGCTTTCCTCCAAGTTGTTAGCCCTTGAGGGCTATTGCTAAAGAGTATCCGTGGCTCTAAAAATGTTACCTTGGAGTGTCCAAGCTAATAATAAGAAGAGACAGAACGTGAAATTGAAATAATTGTAAACATGTTTTTTTTTTTTTTTTTAATCTCCCATCAGATAACTCAAGCTTTTTCAGCTTCACAGAAATTTCTAAAATATGAAGTGTTATCAGACTTTATGGTGTGTTTAAGAGAAAAGAATTGAATATTTATACTGTAATCCTAAACTGAAGAAGGCAGGGAAAGCAAGAAAACTCTAAGGAGGAGGTAAATCCATGACTGAGAATCGTGTAGAACAGTCACTGTAGGGGATATTAGAGATCACCTACCCCACTATGTACAATGTGGGAAATAATGTGTGTGTCAAAATATTATCCAGGCAAGTTTCTACTAGAAGTCTTCTCAAAGAGCTTAACATACTGATAATGCATACTTTGCTTATCTGAGAGTGGGGAAGCGACTTAGCAGCAGCAGCATATATACACAGCTGTTTGGCTTCCCAGGTAGCTCAAACAGTAAAGAATCTGCCTGCAATGCAGGAGACCTGGGTTCGATCCCTGGGTTGGGAAGATCCCCTGGAGAAGGACATGGCAACCCACTCCATTATTCTTGCCTGGAGAATTCCACAGATAGTGGAGCCTTGTGGGCTACAGTCCATGGAGACGCACAGAGTCAGACACGACTGAGCGACTAACACTTTCACTTTCATATACACATATGCATACCAACCAATTTAGAGCCCTCAAAATAAAAATCATTACATGTGCAAGACATTTCAGTTTCAGCGTGTTTCCTTCACTGACATGAAGAATAAATTCTCCCCTTTCTGGAGAATCAAAACCCGGCTGCCATGTTACTTCACATTCCAATGAGCAGTATGGTTCAACAGTGCCTACAGAGAATTTAGAGAGAATAAGAAAGTTATACCACATCTTTATTATATTTATTTTTTAATATCTAAAATTAGAACTGGCATATAAATATAATGACATTTAAAACCTATTTGAATTAAACAAACTACAGGGAACACCTTATACTCTAATAGACATATCACAATATTTGATAAAAAAAATATGCTAATATTTAGAAAAAATTAAAATTTATCAATGAAGTGACACTCTAGGATTAGAAATTACTTTATATCTAGATGGTATAAACTTATTTGTGATCCCTGTTCAAACATCCCCTCCACATTTCTCAACACTCTGAAATACACCATTCATCCAGTTTTTTTGAGGAAGGAATTATCATTAACAAGAGGCTTCTTTTTGCTTGTTCGTTTCAATGTTCACATACCGAGATACGTAACTTCTGATGTAGTTTTTACTAACACATTTCTGTAATTCAAATAGATTTAGAACCCAGGAGGGATCAGGCACATTTGCTGTGAATTGCTTTACGTGTTTAAATTATCATCTCCTTTGGACTAAGAAAATAATACTTGATGGAAAGAATGACTTAGAAGCTATTCCCTCAGAAAGGCAGGATCATCTAAGATTCAAAGGCACAGGACACTGAACAGAGAGATGAGTGACAATCACAGCAAACTTTGCCTTGAGTCAGGCTGACTCACATATGATGGTAGTTTCCTCAATTCTGGTCTTTGCATGACACAGCAAATATTTGTTTCCCAAACATTTGCTATCCCATCTCCATGTGAATTTGTTTTCTCTCCTTTGAAGCCCCAAGCCACTATCTCAAACATCCACTTTTGCCTTTAGTTGAAGATGATATTTAAGCTGAGGATTTTGGCCACTCTGTCAAGTTATTGGGTTTTCCTGGGTCTCTCTCATCAATATATGTTATCAAACTTTTGCTTTTCTCCTGTTAATCTGTCAATTTAATTCTTAATTGCACTCACATGCTAGTAATGCTTAAAAGTCTCCAAGCCAGGCTTCAACAGTACGTGAACTGTGAACTTCCAGATGTTCAAGCTAGCTTTAGAAAAGGCAGAGGAACCAGAGATCAAATTGGCAACATTTGCTGGATCATTGAAAAAACAAGAGATTTCCAGAAAAACACCTATTTCTGCTTTATTGACTATGCCAAAGCCTTTGACTGTGTGGATCACAATAAACTGTGGAAAATTCTAAAAGAGATGGGAATACCAGACCACCTGACCTACCTCTTGAGAAATCTGTATGCAGGTCAGGAAGCAACAGTTAGAACTGAACATGGAACAACAGACTGGTTCCAAGGCGGGAAAGTACATCAAGGCTATATATTGTCACCCTGCTTATTTAACTTATATGCAGAGTACATCATGAGAAATGCTGGGCTGGAGGAAGCACAAGCTGGAATCAAGATTGCCAGGAGAAATGTCAATAACCTCAGATATGCAGAAGACACCACCCTTATGGCAGAAAGCAAAGAACTAAAGAGCCTCTTGTTGAAAGTGAAAGAACAGAGTGAAAAAGTTGGCTTAAAGCTCAACATTCAGAAAACAAAGATCATGGCATCCGGTCCCATCACTTCATGGGAAATAGATGGGGAAACAGTGGAAACAGTTTCAGACTTTATTTTTTTGGGCTCCAAAGTCACTGCAGATGGTGACTGCAGCCGTGAAATTAAAAGACGCTTACTCCTTGGATGGAAAGTTATGACCAACCTAGACAGCATATTAAAAAGGAGAGACATTACCAACAAAGGTCTGTCTCATCAAGGCTATAGTTTTTCCAGTAGTCACGTATGGATGTGAGAGTTGGACTATAAAGAAAGCTGAGCGCCGAAGAATTGATGCTTTTGAACTGTGGTGTTAGAGAAGACTCCTGAAGAGTCCCTTGGACTGCAGGGAGATCTAACCAGTCCATCCTAAAGGAGATCAGTCCTGGGTGTTCATTGGAAGGACTGATGTTGAAGCTGAAACTCCAATACTTTGGCCACCTGATACGAAGAGCTGACTCACTGGAAAAGACCCTGATCCTGGGAAAGTTTGAAGGCATGAGGAGAAGGGGATGACAGAGGATGAGATGGTTGGATGTCACTACGAACTCAATGGAGATGAGTTTGAGTAGACTCCAGGAGCTGGTGATCGTCAGGGAGGCCATGGGGTCACCAAGAGTCGGACATGACTTAAGGGTAGGAGAAAATGTCTTCTTCCCCAACACAATATAACAAAAGTGAAAGTGAAGTCGCTCAGTTGTGTCCTGCTCTTTGCAACTCCCTGGACTGTAGCCCACCAGGCTCCTCTGTCCATGAGATTCTCCAGGCAAGAATACTGGAGTGGGTTGCCATTTCCTTCTCCAGTGGATCTTCCCAACCCAGGGATCAAACCCAGGTCTCCCGCATTGCAGGCAGACGCTTTAACTCCTGGGCCACCATGGTTCAGATGGTAATATAACAAAAGGGACATAGAAAACGGGACTCAATAAAATGATCTATACAAAGAGGCAAAAATAAAATTGAGTAATTATTTTATGAAAATTCTGAGCATTAAACAGAAAATGATATAAGAGAAATCTATGTGTATAAATCATGCATACTTTCCTCAATAATATATGAAATACACTGAAGTATTGTAGCATTTGTGTTCTAAAAAAAAACTAAAAGTACTTAAAGGCTAATGATATCATTCACAGAAACACTGTTATTTTTGTTCATTGCATGCTCAGTCGTGGCCTACTCATACTGTATTTGGAATTAAATGTCTTTGTTTTTCCTTTGATTAAAAAAAAAGATAAGACATGCTATGAGCAATCCAAAGAAAAGCAATTATTTTTTTCTGTAAAACACAGCACTAAAAACCATGAGAAGTTTGTGTATGTGTGTGCTCAGTCGTGTCTGATTCTCTGTGACCCCATAGACTACAGCCCACCAGGCTCCAGGCAAGAATCCTGGAATGGGCTGCCATTTCCTCCTCTAGGGAATCTTCCTGTCTCAATGATCAAACTTGTATCTCTTGCATTGGCAGGTGGAATTCTTACCCCTGAGCCACCAGGGAAACCTCTAAGTTAAAAACTTGTTAATTCTATAATAGTGTCTCTTGCATCCTGTGCATTGGCAAGCAGATTCTTTTACCACTGCATTGTAATTCCACTTTTGACTAATGAATCTTTGTCACAGCATTTTCATGGTAGCCATAAGGGGGAAGCCCAACCACTCAACCGTGGCTAGGATGGAGAAATACAAGGAAAAGTGCTTATGCGCAGTGCTTTTCAGATACCTTTAGTGCCGTATCACATGCTTGATCAAAACCTATATCTGGAATGCAGATAATAAAACTACATCTGACACCTGCTGAAAAAAACTGGAGAAGGTTTATAAAGAAACTCTGAAATCTACACAAATAATTCCTTTTTCTTCTCTGATCATTTACTCAGCTTTTCTCTATATTGGGGCTGCTGCTGCTGCTGCTGCTAAGTTGCTTCAGTCGTGTCCAACTCTGTGCGACCCCATAGATGGCAGCCCACCAGGCTCCCCCGTCCCTGGGATTCTCCAGGCAAGAACACTGGAGTGGGTTGCCATTTCCTTCTCCAATGCATGAAAGCGAAAAATGAAAGTGAAGTCACTCAGTCGTGTCCGACTCTTCGCGACCCCATGGACTGCAGCCTAACAGGCTCCTCCGTCCATGGGATTTTCTAGGCAAGAGTACTGGAGTGGGGTGCCATCGCCTTCTCCGTAGATTGGGGCAGGACCCAATACTTCCAGCATTAGTAACAACAACAACAAAAAGAGCTTGGTCAAATGAATCTGCTGAATATTCAGAGGAAGTATATCTCAAATCCTTAATAAATTATAATCTGGGATTGTGCTAAATCTATCCAGATTAATAAAAAGATTAAATATGGTTATAACAATGATCTCCAGTCATAATAAAAGAACAGTCCTCCTCCTCCACTTGTTGTTACCATCTCTGAATATATCTGCCCTAAAATTAAGTGAAGTATTAAAGTGTTCAGTCACTTAGTGTCCAACTCTTTGTGATCCCAAGGGGTGTAGCCTGCCAGGCTCCTCTGTCCATGGAATTATACAGGCAAGAATACTGGAGTGGGTTGCCATTTCTTTCTCCAGGGGATCTTCCCAACCCAGGGATTGAGCCTGGGTCTCCTGCATTACCAGCAGATTCTTTACCATCTGAGCCACCAGGAAAGCCCCTTAAATTAATACTCAAGCTTGTTTATAACACTCCCCATTAACAACACTGGTGCACACTCAGTCATGTCTGAATCTTTGCGACTCTATAGACTGTAGCCTGCTAGGCTCCTCTGTCCATGGGATTTTTCAGGCAAGAATACTGGAGTAGGATGCATTTTCCTCCTCCAGGGGATCTTCCCAAACCAGGGATCAAATCCACATCTCATGCATCTCCTGTATTGTAGGCAAATTCTTTAGCACTGTGCCAGTAGAGTTATACAAAAGTCATGATTTGGAAATGATTTTCCCAGGAAAATCACCTAAGACAAGAATTCTAAATGCCAGGACTCCTTTGTGATCTGAAGTATAGTCTACTTAGATCTCAAATGAAGACTATTCCTAAATTAGATATAAAGAGGGAGGGAGGGGGAGGAAAGGACACAGGGAAGCTAAGAGGGCAGGAATGTCCCATTGTCACAAGATCATATGTGATGTACTTATACATTCTTAGCACCTTTATGCAGTATACACTTAAGATATAACTAAGGCCTGAACACACGAATAAATGAATGTCTAAATCAAACAAACAGAATAAACTTACCTTTAGCTGGACGAATGGAAAATGCCATCCCCTTTCCTGTATTTATTGGTTGCCATTCAAATTTGACAAAGTAATTCTGATGATTATACATCCTAACCGTCCCCCTAAAACATGTTTTCACCAAGAAGCCTCGTGGTCTCAGTATCAGCTCATTAGAAGATAGCTGAAGTCTTACTGGCAGGACAACTGCCATCACTAGGATGTGTCCACCAGGCATATTGTTCACTGTGAAGGTGAAAGACCTGTAACACAGCAAAAGCATCCAGATTGAATGGATAACAGCTCTTAACTGAATGACAGACTTCAGGTACATGTAAAAATGCATATATTATGGATTGATATCCACAATTCTTAGTAAAAAAAATAAATCAAAATAATTATGAAAGGTAATTACACTGAAATATGAATCCACAAATTGCTGCACATATAGTTCCTACCTTTTAGAACCAAATATGACATATACAAAAATAATTGGGGCAAATACACAAAAGGACATTTTTGATTCTAGCAAATAGAAATTTGAAAATAAATCCTACTTCCAAAATTTTCCAATGGTGGGAGATTCAAATATCACTGAAATATAAGTATTAGTTGTAGGTGGAATCACATATGAAAATTGGCTGGTTTTCTTAAGTTCTTCCAAACTGACATCTAATTGCATCAGAATGTGAATTGGTAGCATATTAATAATATGTAGTAGATGAGTATTTGTTGAGTTCACACAAACATCACCAAAGTTAAGGACAGAGGGCCCTGAAAAAACAAAAAGTTACTAAGTTTAATTGCTGAAAAATGTATTCATTGACTTATTTTTGCAAGTATTCACACTATATTTTGATCGATTAATTCATTTAAAATAGCACTTAAAATACTATAATATCAGAAATTATTAAGAGAGTGTTTTATAAAGATGTTCATAACTTGATGGTTAGAGGTTATTGGCCAAAATTCAAATAGATTCTGATATGGAAAATTACATGACAAAATTACTATCACTAATTATAACTCATCTCAGTACACAAATTTGCATACTCCAACACCCTCTCCACTCTCATGAATGCATCTATGTTCACTTATCCAGAATTTACAGAAACTGGCAACTTTCCCATGACTCATTATTTAAATTTTGTTTTTCTCTTTAAATGCCCAAAGTTTTTATATAACTCCAAAAAGTATTCTTGTACCTTTTCATAGTTTCTCCCTACCACCATCCTCTGTATTCCCCCTTTCCAGACAACCACTCATTTGCTTTATGTCACGATAGATCAGGTTGCATTTTCCAGACTTTAATATGAGTGGAATAATATAGAAAGTGTGTTTTTTCCTCTGATTTCTTTCATTCAGCAAGTTCTCTGGAGATCCATTTAAGATGTTTCATGTGTCAATAGTCTATTCTTTTTACTAAGTAGCAGTCCATTACGGAGAAGGCAATGGCACCCCACTCCAGTCCTCTTGCCTGGAAAATCCCATGGATGGAGGAGTCTGATAGGCTGTAGTCCATGGGGTCGCTGAGGATCGGACATGACTGAGCGACTTCACTTTCACTTTTCACTGTCATGCATTGGAGAAGGAAATGGCAACCCAGTCCTGTGCTCTTGCCTGGAGAATCCCAGGGACGGCGGAGCCTGGTGGGCTGCCGTCTCTGGGGTCGCACAGAGTCGGACACGACTGAAGCGACTTAGCAGCAACAGCACCAGTCCATTATAGGTGAATGTTTACACATCACCTGTTACCACTTGGACTCTTCCCAGGTATGGCCTATTAAAATTAAGGATGCTAAAATATTTGCAAACAAGTATTTTATTTAAAATATACCTTCATTTCCTTTAGATATTTAGGAGTATAATGAATGGATAATATGGTAGATGTGTGCTTAAATGTATAAGAAACTGCCAAACTTCAAAATGGTTGTATTGAGTTGGCCAAAAAGTTTGTTCTGACTTTTCTATAATATCTTAGGGAAAAACCCAAAAGAACTTTTTGGCCAACCCAATTTAATTTCACATTCCCACTAGCAGTATACAAGAGTCTCAGTTTCCCCAAATCTTCAACAACAATTGAACTGGTAAGTTTTTTAGCCATTCTAATAGATTTATATAGCAGTATCTCATTTTGGTTTTATTTTGTGTTTCCCTAACAATGAATGTTAAAAAACAAAGATCATGGCATCCAGTGCTAACTATCACTTCATGACAAATATAGAAGGGGAAAAAGTGGAAGCAGTGACAAATTTTCTCTTCTTGAGCTCCAAAATCACTGTGAATGGTGACTTCAGCCACAAAAATAGAAGATGCTTGCTTCTTGGAAGGAAGGCCATGTGAAGCCTAAACAGTGTGTTAAAATGTAAACACATCACTTTGCCAACAAAGGTCCATACAGTCAAAGCCATAGTTTCCCAGTAGTCATATATGGATGTGAGAGTTGGACCATAAAGAAGGCTGAATGCTGAAGAACTAATGCTTTCGAATTGTGGTACTGGAGAAGATGCTTGAGAGTCCCTTGGACTGCAAGGAGATCAAGCCAATCAATCATAAGGGAAATTAACCCTGAATACTCATTGGAAGGACTACTGCTAAAGCTGAAGCTCCAATACTTTGGCCACTGATGTGAACAGCTGACTCATTGGAAAAGACCCTGATGCTGGGAAAGATTGAAGGCAAAAGGAGAAAAGGGCAGCAGAGGATGAGATGGTTGGATGGCATCACTGATTCAATGGACATGAACTTGGATGAATTACAGGAGATGGTAAGGGACAGGGAGGTCTGACATGCTGTAGTTCATGGGGTCGCAAAGAGCTGGACATGATTTAGTGACTGAACAACAACAGCAATGAACAATGGTACATCTCTTTCCATGTGCATATTTGTTGTTATATCTTTTATAAGGAAGGAAGCATATGACTTAATGATCTATCTATTTTGATTTACTTTTGGCATATCAACAGTTAGGTATGACCACAAATTCAAGTGGTTTTTTTTTTTTTTTTTTTTTTTTTGTCGTTGTTTTTTTTGGCTTGTGACTCCTCTGTCCCAGCACTATTTATTGCAAAGACTAGGTTTTCTGCACCATACTGCATTTGCACCTTTGTCAAAAGGCAGCTGTCCAATATACACAGATCTATTTCTGAACCATATGTATCAGTCATTGGTCTATATTTATGCCAATAACATATGGTTTTGCTTACTAATATATCTTGAAATCAAGCAGTGTATTATCTTCAACACATTTTCCTTTTCCAAAATTTTTTTGACTATTCTAACTACTTTGTATTCCTATGTTAATTTTAAAATGAGCCTGTCAATTTCTACAAAAGATCCTGATGGGATTTTGGTTGGAATTGTGGTGAATCTGTATATTCTTTGGATCATTTTTGCATATCCTTTATGTCTCTGCATAACTTTTTGAATAAAAGGAATACAGTTTCAGTGTCATTGTCTGATAATTTTAACATAAGTATCAGTATTAATGATTTAACTGGTTAATAATTCTATTTATTATGGCTTATATTTCCCTGATTATTTTTATGTGTTGTAATATTTACTTGGATGTCAGATATAGTAAATTTTACCTCATTAGGTAATAGACAATTTTTCATATTCTTATAATTTTCTCAAGCTCTACTCTGCAAGGAAGTTACCTTAAAACAGACTGGTGCTTCCAGATCCTTCTTTTATGAATGTTACCTGGGTCCAGAGTATTGCTTTAACTAGTAATAATTATCCTCCAGTACTCAGGCAAGAACTTCCTTAGTACTCTTCCTCAACATTCCATGAATCATGAGGTTTAAGTACTGGTTGAGGCAAATAATACAGAGGTATGCTAGAAATATTAAGACAGAGATCCAAGAACAAGAAAGACAAAGTGTGGCTAATAAGATTCAATTTATACTTAGGATTGCCAGAGCAATCCTGAATAGGATGAGCTAATTTGGAAGACTTACACTTAATGATTTCAAAACTTATCAGAAAGCTACTTACTGACAGTGTAGAACTGCCACTAGAATAGACATACAGATCAATGGAACAGAATAAAGACTCCAGAACAAGCCTTGACATATTTGGTCATTTGATTTTTGAAAAAGGTGCCAAGGCAATTCAATAAGAAATGATAGTATTTTCAACAAATGGTGCTGGGACAACTGAATATCCACATATAACAATATGAATTTAGACTCTTAACTCTTACCATAAACAAAAATTTTAAAAAACATTAAAAGGAATTGTAGTCCTAAACATAAGATCTAAAAATACAAAATGTTTAGGAGAAAATATTTGCGAATTGGGCTAGCTAAAGATTGTTGGGCATGATATTAAAAGCATGATCAATGAAATGAAAAAAAATAAGCTAATTCAATTTTGTTTAATAATTGCTGTGCTTTAAATAACATTATTAAGAAAATAAAAAAAAAGCCACAGATTTAGGGAAAATATTTGGAAATCATATCTGAAAAAAGATGTGTATTCAAAATACATAAACAATTATTAAACTCTATACTGAGGAGGCAAACATCCAAATTAAAAATTGGGGAAAGACGTTTCTCCAAATAAGATATACAATTTAAATAGTTGTATCTCTAAGTAAATACATCAATATATATTCAACACTTTGTCAAAAAGAAAATGCAAATCAAAAGCACAATGAGAGAACATTTTGCACCCACTAGCATGGCTGTAATCAAAAAGACAGAAAATAACAATTGTTGGTGAAAACCTGGAGAAACTGCAACCCTGATATACATATCAACAACCTCTGGTATGGCGATGATACCACTCTAATGGCAGAAAGTAAAGAGGAACTAAAGAGCCTCTTGATGAGGGTGAAAGAAGAGAGTGAAAAAGCTGGCTTGAAACTCAACATTCAAAAAACTAAGATCATGGATGACATCCAATCCCATTACTTCATGGAAAATAGATGGGGAAACAATGGAAACAGTGACAGACTTTATTTTCTTGGGCTCCAAAACACTGCATTCATTAAATTAAAAGACACTTGCTCCTTGAAAGAAAAGTTATGACAAACCTAGACAGTGTATTAAAAATCAGAGATTTCACTTTGCTGAAATGTAGTCAAAGCTATGGTGCGTCCAGTAGTCATGTACGGATGTGAGTCAGACCATAAAGAAGGCTGAGAGGCGAAGAATTGATGCTTTTGTATTGTGGTTATGGAGAACACTCTTGAGAGTCCCTTGCATTTCAAGGAGATTAAACCAGTCAATCCTAAAGGAAATCAACCCTGCACATTCATTAGAAAGATGGTTATTGAAGCTCCAATACTTTGGCTACCTGATAGGAACAACCGACTCATTGGAAAAGACCCTGATGCTGGTAAAGACTGAAGCAGGAGGAGAAGGGGACAGGTGAGGATGAGATGGTTAGATAGCATCACCAACTCAATGGACATGAATTTGAGCAAACTGTGAGATAGTGGACAACAGAAGAGTCTGGTATGTTGTAGTCCAGGGGGTCGCAAAGAGTATGACACAACTTAGTGACTGAACAACTGTTGGAGGGATTGCAACCTAGTGCAGTCACTACAGAAAAGTTTTGGCAATTTCATTAAAAGTTACACACAAAGTTACCATCAGTTCAGTTCAGTCTCTCAGTCGTGTCTGACTTTTTGCAACCCCATGGACTGCAGCACTCCAGACTTCCCTGTCCATCACCCACTGCCGGAGTTTACTCAAACTCATGTCCATCAGTCGGTGATGCCATCCAACCATCTCATCCTCTGTTGTCCCCTTCTCCTCCTGCCTTCAATCTTGCCCAGCATCAGGATCTTTTCCAATGAGTCAGTTGTTCACACCAGCTGGCCAAAGTACTGGAGTTTCAGCCTCAATATCAGTCCTTCCAATGAATATTCAGGACTGATTTCCTTTAGGAGTGACTGGTTTGATCTCCTTGCAGTCCAAGGGACTCTCAAGAATCTTCTCCAACACCACAGTTCAAAAGCATCAATTCTTCGGCACTCAGCGTTCTTTACAGTCCAACTCTCACATTCCATAAATGACTACTGGAAAAACCATAACTTTGACTAGATGGACTTTAGTTAGCAAAGTAATATCTCTGCTTTTTAATATGTGGTCTAGGTTGATCATAGCTTTTCTTTCAAGTAGCAAGCATCTTTTAATTTCATGGCTATAGTCACCATCTGCAGTGATTTTGGAGCCCCCCAAAATAAAGCCTCTCACTGTTTCCCCATCTCTTTGCCATGAAGTAATGAGACTGGATGCCATGATCTTAGTTCTCTGAATGTTGAGCTTTAAGCCAACTTTTTCACTCTCCTCTTTCACTTTCATCAAGAGGCTCTTTAGTTGTTCTTCACTTTCTGCCATAAGGGTGGTGTCTATCTGAAATTATTGATATTTCTCCCAGCAATCTTGATTCCAGCTTGTGCTTCATCCAGCCCAGCGCTTTGCATGATGTACTCTGCATATAAGTTAAATAAGCAGGGTGACACTATACAGCCTTGACGTACTCCTTTCCCAATTTGGAACCAGTTACCATACCAGTCAGCAATTCTACTCATAGGAATCTAACCAAAAGAAATAAAAACATATGTTCACTCAAAGAATTATATGTGACTATTTAAAGCAGCATTATTCACAATAGCCTCAAACTGGAAACAGCTCAGTGTCCCTCAACTGTAAATGGGTGAACAAAATGTGTGTGTGCTTAGTTGCTCAGTCATATCCATCTCTTTGGACTGTAGGCTCCTCTGTCCATGGGGATTGTCCAGGCAAGAATACTGGAGTGCGTTGCCATGCCCTACTCCAGGGAGTATTCCCAACCCAGGGATCAAGCCTAGGTCTTCCACATTGCAGGCAGATTCTTTACCAGCTGAGCCACCAGGGAAGCCCAAGAATACTGGAGAGGATAGCCTATCCCTTCTCCAGTGTATCTTCCTGACCCAGGAATCAAACCAGGGTCTCCTGCATTGTGGGCAGATTCTTTACCAGCTGAGCCACCAGGGAAGCCCATTCCTAATAAAATGAGATACTATTTATGCATAACAACAAACAAAATATTTATACCTAACATTACAGGGATGGATCTTACGAACATTATGCTAAGTAAAAGAAGTAATGTAAGAGAGACCACATATTATGTGATTCCTTTTACATGAAATGTTCAGAATGGGCAAATCTATAGTGACAGAAAGCTAATTAATGGTTGCCTGGGGTTAGGGGTGGGAACTGGAAGTAACAGCATAACAGTGATAGAGGGTGATGGCATCATTGTAAAAACTGAATTGTGATGATGGCTGAATAAACCTGTAAATTCACTGAAATTCACTGATTTGCATGCTTTGACCTGGTGAATTTTATGAAATATGAATTATACTTCAATAAATCTATTTTTTAAAAAGACTTCAGTAAGTTTTTATAGATTCTTACCAACAATTACTTGATAAATTTGCTTTGGTGTCAAAGTTAAGCTGCAATCATGTTTTTCATGGGGTGTGGATGGGTCTGATTTAAGTCCTTTAAGAACCTGTGAGAAATCACATTATTCCAAAATTAACTATTCAATACTAGCAAAAGATATTTTAAGAATTATCATGGTATAATCAAATGTGAAATATTGCACATGCCTTTCTTCTCAGAGACTTTGTCTCCTTGACTGCTATATTTCTGGTTCTCAGCAATTGGTTGTGTTTGATCCAATACTGTGTTGAAGGTAACTCCTCTTCCCTTTCCACTTCTGAGACAGTGGGTGATTTTAGACCAGATGCAGGATGTAATCCTATGTCTATGTCATTATATGAGTATATGTGCTTCCTAGGGAAATTATAATAATAACTAATTGAGGCTAAGTCTTTTAGAAAAGATATACATCAGTAAATTCAAATATTCCCCATATTAGATGCTGTTACTGACCCACTGAGATCCACTGAAGCAGGCAAAAGTACTTTCCACATAAAATTGCCCTCTGTTAAGAGGACCCCATTCTCAAATACCACCCCAATAAAGTTATACCCACCCTACCATACCCAATGACAGTTCACAGGCAATGACTGATATGGAGCACAAAAGTTCCTTTGACTCAAGGCAGGAACAACAAGGCCCAAGAAACTGCAGGCATCAGTCTGAGAGTAAACTTTATTTGAAACACATTAGTTCTGAGCTCCCTCTCCTGCCCTATCCTGCTTCCTCACATTGTACACGTTTCTCCCAAAAGAACATCCTCCAAAAATCACATGTGCTGGAACTCCTGTCTCATAATATGCTTCTAGGGAAGTCCATCTAAGACATTCCCAAATCAAAAGTAAAAAAGGAAATAAATGCAGTTTAAGTAGTTCAATGTTTTGTTATTTTCATACATAAAAACATCCTTTAAATCATGAAAAAGAACCTAAAGAAAAAAACTCTGGCTTTACAGGTACCATGATCTGTTTGTTTCATATTGTTTGAGAAAGTGAAGTTTACCTGTGTGCTTCTTTCTGTAGGCGCACATTTCTTAAAAATTTAATGTATTCCACATAATAGTTATCATGAGATTTCTTTACTATTTTTTCAAATTTAGTATATGCAAAATCAGGATCCACATAATTATATCTTGGAATCTTTGTGAAAATCGTCCTAGAATATGAAGAAGTCATGTTAATATTTATGTATTACATAAATATACATGTGCATTTATTCAATCAGTATTTTTATTGAGTGCCTCCTATACCAGGAGTTGGGCACAGACTTTGTCCTGTCCTGATATTGTCCTCATATCCTATTATATACGGAGACATTATTACATGTAGGATTAAAATTATGTCTAATTTTCTTCATAAACTAATGACAGAAAATCTCTAAGGTCATTGGGATGTAATACCACCTATTCTTGGGGTATTAGTCAAGGAGGTAATAATTTGGGCAGTTCCAGGTTACTACATCTGCTGGATCATTGAAAAAGAAAGAGAGTTCTAGAAAAACATCTATTTATGCTTTACTGACTATGCCAAAGCCTTTGACTGTGTGGATCACAATAAACTGTGGAAAATTCTGAAAGAGATGGGAATACAAGACCATCTGACCTGTCTCTTGAGAAACCTGTATGCAGGTCAGGAAGCAACAGTTAGAACTGGACATGGAACAGCAGACTGGTTCCAAATAGGAAAAGGAGTACGTCAAGTCTGCATATTGTCACCCTGCATATTTAACTGATATGCAGAGTACATTGTGAGAAATGCTGGGCTGGAGGAAGCACAAGCTGGAATCAAGATTGCCGGGAGAAATATCAATAACCTCAGATGTGCAGCTGACACCACCCTTATGGCAGAAAGTGAAGAACTAAAGAGCCTCTTGATGAAAGTGAAAGAGGGGAGTGAAAAGGTTGGCTTAAAGCTCAACATTCAGAAAACTAAGATCATGGCATCTAGTCCCATCACTTCATGGCAAATAGATGGGGAAACGGTGGAAACGGTGACAGACTTTATTTTGGGGGGCTCCAAAATCACTGCAGATGGTGATTGTAGCCATGAAATTAAAAGATGCTTACTCCTTGGAAGAAAAGTTATGACCAACCTAGACAGCATATTAAAAAGCAGAGACATTAGTTTGCCAACAAAAGTCCATCTAGTCAAAGCTATGGTTTTTCCAATAGTCGTGTATGCATGTGAAAGTTGGACCATAAAGAAAGCTGAGTGCAAAAGAATTGATGCTTTTGAACTGTTGTGTTGGAAAAGACTCTTGAGAGTCCCTTGGAGTGCAAGGAGATCCAACCTGTCCATCCTAAAGGAGACCAGTGCTGCGATTCATGGGGTCGCAAAGAGTCAGACACAACTGAGCGACTGAACTGAACTGAGGTTACAGACGGAATTAGATCTGAATCTTATTAGTGTTTCCTAATAGTTAATTACTTTTAGACCACTGTATTCAAAACCAGAAAAAAAAAATTATATAGAAAGAATAAGGAATCCTTTTTTAAAATTATGCTGCTTTCTTAATATTTCAGAGTTTATAAAGTAACCATCAACAACAAACCTATACAAAGAAAAAATCCAAAAAAGAACTACAAACTACTCAATATCTAATATTCACTCAACTATGTTCATGCTTTTACTTTGGCTTACCACATACTTTCCATAAAAATAAGAAGTACAATTATTCATATCATTTGGCCGTAGGCTACCTCAGTCTTCAGCAAATATTATTAATTATTGAGATTATCACTCTCAATAATTAAATCATAAGTATAAACCTAGTAGTCTTACACAGTCAAATGAAATTTAATCTAATATTTCTTCCTGTTTTCAATAATTCCTCAGTGGTTACAGTAAGACTTTTTTAACTGAGTTAAACTCTTTAAGAGAGTGAAGCAATAAGAGAGAAACAAATGCTTTGCTACTCAAAGACTGTTGTTGTTCAGTCACTAAGTCCTGTCTGACTCTTTGCAGCATGCCAAGCTTCCCTGCCCTTCACTATCTCCTGGAAAGTGAAAGTGAAAGTTGCTCAGTGGTGTCCGACTCTGTGACCCGGACTATACAGTCCATGGAATTCTCCAAGCCAGAATACTGGAGTGGGTAGCCGTTCCCTTCTCCAGGGGATCTTTCCCACCCAGGGATCGAACCCAGGTCTCCTGAATCGTAGGCACATTCTTTACCGTCTGAGTCACCAGGGAAGCCCAATAATACTGGAGTTGGTAGCCTATCCCTTCTCCAGTGGATCTGCCCAACCCAGGGATTAAACCCAGGTCTCCCACTTCGCAGGTGGATTATTTACCAGCTGAGCTGCCAGGGAAGCCCACTATCTCCTGAAGTTTGCTCAAATTCGTGCTTACTGAACTGGTGATGACATCCAACCATCTCATTCTCTGCTGCCCGCTTCTCCTCCTGCCCTCAATTTTTCCCAGCATCAGGGTTTTTTCAAATGAGTTGGCTCTTCAAATCAGGTGGCCGAAGTATTGGAGCTTCAGCTTCAGCATCAGTCCTCCCAATGAATACTCAGGGTTGATTTCCTTTAGGATTGACTGGTTTGATCTCCTTGCAGTCAAGGGACTCTCAAAAGTCTTCTCCAACACTACAATTCCAAAGCATCAATTCTTTGGCGCTCAGCTTTCTTTATCATCCAGCTCTCACATTCATACATGACTACTGGAAAAACCACAGCTTTGACTATATGGACCTTTGTTGGCAAAGTGATATCTCTGATTTTTAATATACTGTCTAGGTTTGTCATAGCTTTCCTTCCAAGGAGCAGATATCTTTTAATTTCATGGCTGCAGTCATCGTCTTTAGTGATGCTGGAGCCCAAGAAAATAAAATTTGTCTCTGTTTTCACATTTTCCCCATCTATTTGCCATGAAGTGATGGAATTGGATGCCATGATCTTTGTGTTTTGAATGTTGAGTTTCAAGCCAGCTTTTTTACTCTCCTGCTTCACCCTCATCAAGAGGCTCTTTAGTTCCTCTTTGTTTTCTGCCATTAGAGTGGTACCATCTTCATATCTGAGGTTGTTGATATTTCTCCAAGGATAGTTGTTGATATATTTAAATCTCCCTTCAAGCTCTGGGATCTTGAACTACCTTTGTATGCGTTAGTTGCTCAGTCATGTCCAACTCTTTGCAACCCCACAGACTGTAGACTTCCAGGCTCCTCTGTACATGGAATTCTCCAGGCAAGAATACTGGAGTGGGTTGCCATGCCCTGCTCCAGGGGGTCTTCCTAACCCAGGGACTGAACCCAGGTCTCCTGCATTGCAGGTAGATTCTTTACCTTTAGAATCTAGAAATAATTCCTATATCTGAAGTTCCTCTGTCTGTAGCAAGAAGAAAAGGCAGGACTTAGAAGTAAGTAGTAGAGTAGGTGCCTGAAGTGACAAAAGGTGGTGACTAACATATCTAAATGCTTATGAGATCCTTAAAGAATAAACTTTAAGAAATACCTCTGAATCTTTGAGTAGGTGATTTTTTAAAGTGTGCAAAGTACAGGCAAAAAAATTACTATGTAAATAAGACATTTCCCCTCATTCATTAAAGAAATATTTACTGAGTGCCTATTATAACACACTATTCTAAACACAAGATATATACTGCATTAAATAAAACTAGACAAAATTCTTACCTTATTTTCTTCTCAAAAGTTGAGAAGGTAAAATGCATTAAAAAATAAAATAGCAATTATAATTACCAAGTTAATACACTGTAAAATGTCATTACTTGAATTTTCACTACTAATTGCTAACCGGAAAATAACCAAATTCTGTATTTCTGTTAGAATGGAAAAGAGTAAATTGAGAGAAAAAGTATAATTATGGCCATGGGATAAATATAAAATGCTTAGGTTAGCCTTCCTCAAAAAAAAAAAAAAAAAAAAAAAATCCTGGTAGTTTAGATCATCTGATTAATACTGCCTTACCAATAAAGTATTAATGTTAAATTAACACACTATATATGTATATAGATGTATTTATATAAGCATTGGAAATAATTGAAAAGAATACATTTAAAAATTATTTCCACAGCTATCTTTGCATGTTTTCCTTTTCTTATACTGTATAATTATTTAAAGTGGAGTCTGCATAATCTTCATGCTTGTGTGTTTTACAGTACTTGTCAACTACAAAAAGAGAGAAAAAGACAGATATGGATGGAATTTGTAAAATAAAATCATAAAATAGACTATATATTAATAAACACTTAGAATTTTCCAATAGTGGATAATAAAACAATCATGGCATAAAAAATCAAATTGTATTTTAAGAAAATAACTGTAAAAGTAAGTGAGCTTAAAGATTCACCAAAGGTAAAGAGACAAGTAAAGAATTTTATGGGACATGATCAAGTTTAGACAGTTGTTCAGTAACATACAAGAATGCAGAAAAGAAATCCAGTTCATCCTCAAATACATAAAAACCATTCCTGAGCTAATGGCTAAAATAAAGATGTTAGGATGACTGAATTTATTCTCACTAAGCTTTGACTTATAATTCTTATAACCGGGGAGATTTTAGTTCATTTTGGGAAAAGTTGTTGGAAATGTGACTTTGAGGAGATTGAACAAAGGTGATGCTAAGGATGAAGACAATAATGACAATGAAGATGAGAATGACTGATTATCACAGTTTAAAGTGTTTTATCTTAGATAAATTCAAGCTCTCAGCCATAATTAATGAACATGACTATTCTGAGGACTTTATACATTTCCAAATATGATTATTTCTATTATTTTTCTCTACTTGTCAACAGCTTATTTTAAGAATCATTGGGTAAACCATTCACATTAGAGATGAAAAGTTAGATGAAGGAAACAGAGTAGCATTCCACAACAACTTCTTCAATGTAAAAAAAAAAATTGAAAATAAAATTTTACTACTATTATTATTACCATCATTAATTTATTACATAGGATCTGATAAGGTCTCTGCATGTCATGCTGGTTATTGTGTCTTACAAAATTTCAGGTTTTTAAATAGCACATTACCTGAAATTTTCATGGTCTTCTCCAGACCGGATACTTGCAGCTCGGTCATTGGGAAAGGCTATCAGTGCATCCTTTAATAACTCTTTATTTATCTTATGATTGTGAATGCGTGTCATGGTTGACTGAAGCATCGCAACACGTGCATGGTCCTTGTACTGCACCAAGTCTTTCACCACAAACTGTCCCGTAGGATTACTGACCAAAGGGGATATACCTGTTAGAGAATTGAATATTAAGTTTAAACATGTTTTTTTTTTTTTGAACTTCCATGAATTAACAATTACACTAGAGTGCTGCTTCCAACTTAAAACTAAATCCCTAAGCAAATTCAGAAAATACAAATAATTAATAAATGGATCTACATAAAACAATTTAGTAAAATAATGCATGCATAAGTGATAAAAATGCATGCAAAAATACTAAAACCTGATAACTTGAAGGACTGGGTTGTCCCACATGAAACTGAAATTTTTATAAAGAGAACTGAATATCAGCAATTTCATATGGTTCAATGTATAAGAGATAACTGAGAATTAGTTGAAACAGTAGCAATCAGAAAATCTATGGAATGGTCAAAATGGTTTATATTATAGATACAAAAAAGTAAAAGAATAAAATATTAAAATATTTAATAAATTTTATATACCACCAAATCAGTGCTAGTCAAAGTGAGATCTTCAAAATGGCAGCATCAGCATCTACTGGAAACATGCTGGAAATTCAAATATTTGGGCTCCAACAAAGATCTGCTTACATCAATGATGGGATGTAAGACAGTGACATATTTTTACAGGCCCAGATACATGCAAAAGTTTAGAAGCATTAGATTAGATCACATTTGATATACACAGCTAAACATTAATGTGTTAAGATAATCCTAGAGTAACCAAAAGTAAACTAATAGTTGATAAGCGCCCCTAATAGCATACCAGGATTAACTTTCATCACAACTTTCTTGGTAGAAGGCTTGCAGACACTATTAAAATATAAATATATATGATGGAAAGGCTTCAGTGATGAAGACTGCAAATTTTCATCTGCCACTGAGCCAATAATCTCTATAAATTGCTTCACTTTAAAGACTCCAACTTGATGTGGAATGAATGAACATGTCACATTCTGAAAACAGAAGAAAAGTGATCAATTGCTATAGGCTGAATATTTTAGGCTTCCCTTGTGACTCAGCAGGTAAAGAACCTGCCTTCAATGCAGGAGACTTGGGTTCGATCCCTGGGTAATATTTGCGAACCCCTAAAACTCATGTTTTGGGTTGTTGTTCTGTTTCTATTTTTGCCATGTCATGCAACATACATGATCTTAGTTCCACAACCAGGGACTGAACTCATGTCCCTGAAGTGGAAGTAAGGAGTCTTAACTACTGAATTACCAGGGAAGTTCTGAAACTTTTGTTAAATTCTAATGCTCTATAAAACAGAATTAGGCGATTGAAGCCTGAATGGGATTAGTGTCCTTATAAAAGAGGGTGCACAGAGCTCCTTAATCCTTCCACCATGTGAGGATATCAGAAGAAGTCTGTGCCCAGAAAGAGGGCCCACACCTGACCATGCGAGCACTCCGATCTAGGATTTCCAGCCTCCAGAACAATTAGAAATAAATTTCAGTTGCTTATAAACTGTATAGTCTACAGTATATTCTTATAGCAGCTGAAATGTATAAAGAAAACAGAAAAATGTTAGGATAAAATAAAAAGCAAATAGAAAATGTTGCTTACAAAATTTTAAGGCAAGCTAGTTTATTGATGGTGAAAGTCTTTAGAAACATCATATACAGCTCTGACAAATCTTTAAGATACACATTATTAGAAAACTATCTAAAAAAACATTTAAGATTAATGGTACTGAAATACTTCCAGAATGGCAGAATAAAGGCCTCTAAAAAGTTACTCCTTCACAAACAGAAAGAGAACACTGGGAAAATTGTCAAAATTAACTTCTCAGCTATTTGAAAATTACCTAAAATATCACACAACGAACACTTCAAAAGTTGAATGAATCAGGCTACAAAGTTTAGCCTCATTCGCCACATTCACTTGACCTCTTGCCAACCAACTACCACTTCTCCAGGCATCTTGAAAACTTTTGCAGGGAAAACACTTCCACAACCAGCAGGAGGCAGAAAATGCTTTCCAAGAGTTCGTCAAATTTCATAGCATGGATTTTTATGCTACAGGAATAAACAAACTTATTTCTCATTGGCAAAATGTGTTAATCACAATGGTTTCTATTTTGATTAATAAAGATGTATTTCAGCCTAGTTATAATGATTTAAAATTCATGGTCTGAAATCACAGTTACTTTTGTACCAACCTAAACCTAGATACAGAGAAGGCAATGGCACCCCACTCCAGTACTCTTGCCTGGAAAATCCCATGGGCGGAGGAGCCTTGGTAGGCTGCAGTCCATGGGGTCGTGAAAGAGTCAGACACGACAGAGCGACTTGACTTTCACTTTTCACTTTCATGCATTGAGAAGGAAATGGCAACCCACTCCAGTGTTCTTGCCTGGAGAATCCCAGGGATGGGGGAGCCTGGTGGGCTGCCATCTATGGGGTTACACAGAGTCGGACACAACTGAAGCGACTTAGCAGCAGCAGAAGCAAACCGGGACACCATATTCAAAAGCAGAGACATTACTTTGCCAACAAAGGTCCGTCTAGTCAAGGCTATGGTTTTTCCAGTAGTCATGTATGGATGTGAGAGTTGGACTGTGAAGAAAGCTGAGCGCCGATAAATTGATGCTTTTGAACTGTGGTGTTGGAGAAGACTCTTGAGAGTCCCTTGGACTGCAAGGAGTCCATTCTAAAGGAGATCAGTCCTGGGTGTTCTTTGGAAGGACTGATGCTAAAGCTGAAACTCCAGTACTTTGGCCACCTCATGCAAAGAGTTGACTCATTGGAAAAGACTCTGATGCTGGGAGGGATTGGGGGCAGGAGGAGAAGGGGAATACAGAGGATGAGATGGCTGGATGGCGTCACTGACTAGATGGACGTGAGTCTGAGTGAACTCCGGGAGTTGGTGATGGACAGGGAGGCCTGGCGTGCTGCAATTCATGGGGTTGCAAAGAGTCAGACACGACTGAGTGAATGAACTGAACTGAATAAACAGAAACTGTCCCGAGGAAACACAACTGTTAGAGTTATTAAACAAAGACAATAAGTCAACTATTATAAATATGTTCAAAAAACTGAAGAAAAACATGTCTAAAAACTTAAAGGCAGTATGAGAACATCTCATAAACTAGAGCATATCAATATAGAAATTGTTTAAAAGAACAAATAAAGACAAGAGAATGCAGAAAACTCACAAATATGTGGAAATTAAATAATACATTTCTAAGTAACCAATAGGTCAAATAAGAAATTTCAAGAGAAATTAGAGAAAACTTTGAGATAAAGAAAAAAAATATGGGATGCAGCAAAAGAAGTGATTAGAAGTAGATTTATAGCTGCTGCTGCGTCACTTCAGTCATGTCCGACTCTGTGTGACCCCATAGACGGCAGCCCACCAGGCTCCTCTGTCCCTGGGATTCTCCAGGCAAGAACACTGGAGTGGGTTGCCATTTCCTTCTCCAATGCATGAAAGTGAAAAGTGAAAGTAAAGTCGCTCAGTCATGTCTGACTCTTAGCAACCCCATGGACTGCAGCTTACCAGGCTCCTCTGTCCCTGGGATTCTCCAGGCAAGAGTACTGGAGTGGGGTGCTGTTGCCTTCTCCAAGATTTATAGCAGTAAGCATAAATATTAAAAAAAAGATAAAGGCCTTTCATCAATAACCTAACCTCCATTTTAGGAAATAGAAAAAAGAAGAGCAAAAGGAAGTAAACAAAGCAAACAAAAGGAAAGGAATAACCATGAAATAGAGACTAGAAAGCAATGGAGAAAATCAACAAACCTGAAACTATGTCTTTGTAATGATTAACGATATTGAAAAAAATTTGAGCTAGACTCACCAAGCCACAATCAACAACAGCAAAAACTCAACTTCTTAAAATCAGGAATAAAAGAAAGGATATCACTACCACTCTACATCAATAAAAAGGAATATGACAGAATAATAAAACAATAAATAATCACGTGCCAACCAATTAGATAACCTAGATGACGTGGACAAATCCTAAGACACAAACTTCTGAACATGGTTCTAGAAGAAACAGAAAATCTGAATAGCCATAGGATAACTAGAGATTGAAACAGAAATCTGAAAACTTCTGACAAAGAGAAGTCCAGAATCAGATGGATTTGATGGTGACTTTTACTGGACATTTAAAGAAGAATGAACACCAGTTCTTCACAAAGTATTTCAAAAATTAAAGATAACATTTTCTAACTCCTTCCATGATACCAGTTTCACTCTAATGTAAAAAGGCATTCAAGAAAACTACAGACTAATGTCTTTTATGAATATATGTGCAAAATTCTACCAAATACTATCAAATTGAGTTCAGTAACACACACAAGGAGAAGGTGATGGCACCCCACTCCAGTACTCTTGCCTGGAAAATCCCATGGGCAGAGGAGCCTGGTAGGCTACAGTCTATGGGGTCACAAAGAGTCAGACACAACTGAGCCACTTCACTTTCACTTTTCACTTTCATGCATTGGAGAAGGAAATGGCAACCCACTCCAGTGTTCTTGCCTGGAGAATCCCAGGGACGGGGGAGCCTGGTGGGCTGCCGTCTATGGGGTCGCACAGAGTCGGACACGACTGAAGTGACTTAGCAGCAGCAGCAGCAGCAACGGACACAAAGGATCAATCACTATGTCCAACTATGCACAACTCCTTTGCCATGAAACATCACATATTTGGTCTTGAGAACAATTTTTTGGATAAGACTTCCAAAGCACATGTAACAAAAGTGAAAAATAGACAAGACTACATCAAACTAAAAAGCTTTTGCACAGCAAAAGAAACAGTCCATATAGTGAAGAGACATCCTACAGAATGGGAAAAAATACTTGTGAACCATATATGTGATAAAGGGTTAATATGGAGAATATATAAGGAACACTTACAAATCAAAAGCAAACTAATAACCCGGTTAAAAAACAGGCAGAATGATACAGGATGCTTGGGGCTGGTGCACTGGGATGACCCAGAGGGATGGTATGGGGATGGAGGTGGGAGGGGGGTTCAGGATGGGGAACATGTGTACATCTGTGGCAGACTCATGTTGATGTATGGCAAAACCAATACAATATTATAAAGTAATTAGCCTACAATTAAAATAAATAAATTTATATTAAAAATAAATTTTAAAAAAAGAAAAAGGAAAAAATGGAACCTAGCAAAGAATTTCTTAATATATTACTAGCAAAAATGTGATAAGATGTATGTTTAGAGCTCTGGTTATATCAAAATGCTGAAAGCCACACAAATATCAAAAGAGATTAAATGAATAAGATATGGAACACTTTATAATGAAAAAAAACAAATGGGCAGAGCACTTGAATACACATGTCTCCAAAGAAGACATATGAATGGCAAAAGGTATAAGAGAAGGTGCTCAACATCACCAATCATCAGGGAAATGCAAACCAAAACCTCAATGAGCTATTACATCCCACCTGTATCAAAAAAAATCAGATAACAAACATTGCTGAGGTTATGAAGAAAAAGGAACCTTTTTTGGTGTTTGTTGTTGGTGGGGATGTAAACTGATACAGCAATTAGACAGCAATTAGGGAAAATAGTATGAGGACATCTCAAAAAGATTAGAAATAGAACTACCATATGATCCAGGAATCCCCCTTCTAAGCATATATCCAAAGGAAATGATATCCATATCTCCAAGAAATATCTGCTTTCCCATGTTCATTGCAACATTATTTGCAATAGCCAAGAATCAAAAATAACCTCAATGTTCATCAATGAATGAATAAAGAAGATATGGTACACATACAGTGGAATGTCATTCAGCCTTAAAAAAGAAGGAAATACTGCCATTGCTGACGACATGGATGAACTCGAAGGACATTATTCTGAATGAAACAAGCCAGACACAGAAAGACAAATATTACATGAATTTTACATGTGAAATATATGTGAGTTTAAAATAGTCAAACTGTTGGAAGGACAGAGTAGAATGGTGGCTGCCTGGGGCCGGGGGTGGAGGGGGGTGGAAATAAGGAGATGTTCGTCAAAAGAGTACAAAGTTTCAGTTGCTCAAGATGAGTAAATTCTGGAGATCTAATGTACAGCATGATGACTATAGTGAACAATACTATATTGTTGACTACTATATTGATGACTATAGGGAACAATACCATACCTGCAGTTTACAAAGAGGGTAAATCTTATATCTTCTCACCATAAAATCAAGATTTAAAATTTGAGGTGATGAATATGTTAATTAGATTAACTGTGCTGATCATTTCAAAATGTACACATTTATCAAAACAATTGTGCACGTTGCATGTATGCATGCTAAGTCACTCCAGTTGTCTCTGCAACTCTATGGACTGCAGCCCACCAGGCTTCTCTGTCCATGGGGTTTCTGCAGGCAAGAATACTGGAGTGGGTTGCCATGCCCTCTTCCAGGGGAGCTTCCCAACCCATGTGCACCTTATTCCTATTTGTCAATTGTACCTCAATAAAGCTGAGGACAAGTAACATTGAGCATAAAACTGGGAATGTGTGGGATAATTATAAACTGTATATTTACTGCTACATTCCTCAGAGCACCTTGATTTGTATTCAAAGTTTTAAAGTTCCCCCTTTGTTTTATTACACTTTGTTTCTATAGTAAAAACTACATACATAAGAAAACTTATCCATATAAAAACTTTCATATGAATGTTTATAGCAGCATTCTTCACCACAGCCAAAAGGTAGAAACAATTCAAATGGCCATCAACTGATGAATGGATAAACAAAAGGTAGTATAGCCATACCATGGGATATGATTTGGCCATAAAAAGCAATGGGTTACTGATATTTCAACATTGATGAATCTTGAAGATATTATGCTAAATGAAAGAAACCAGAAACAAGTCTACATACTATATGACTATATTTATATGACATGTCAAGAACAGGAAAAATTTATAGGGATAGATGAGATTAGTGGTTATCAGGGGCTGAGGAATGGGGAGCAGGGGGAGTGACCACTAAAGGACACTGTGTTTCTCTTTGGGGTGATGCTAACATTGTGAAATTAGACAGTGCTAATAGTCACGCAATTCTGTGAATACACTAATTACCACTGAATTGTATACTTTAAGTGAGTAAATTTTATGGTATGTGAATGATGCTTCAATACAGTTGGTATTAAAGGAAAATAATAATTTTACCATACTTCCAAATACTTGGAGGCTAGTTGACCAGCCTGTGGAAGTCATAGTTCTCCAGTGTCCCCTACATTTCTTACATTCATTTTTTATTAATTTGAAACTTATAACTGCTCAAGAAATCTACAAATGTAGAGGGCTAACCCAGGGATCAAAACCAGATCTCCCAAATTGCAGGCAGATGCTTCAACCTCTGAGCCACCAGGGAAGCCCCAAAAATTGTGTTAGGAAATTAACTATCAGCTATGAGAGTCCCTTGGACTGCAAGGAGATGCAACCAGTCCATTCTGAAGGAGATCAGCCCTGGGATTTCTTTGGAAGGAATGATGCTAAAGCTGAAACTCCAATACTTTGGCCACCTCATGCGAAGAGTTGACTCACTGGAAAAGACTCTGACGCTGGAAGGGATTGGGGGCAGGAGGAGAAGGGGACAACAGAGGATGAGATGGCTGGATGGCATCACCGACTCAATGGACATGAGTCTGAGTGAACTCCAGGAGTTGGTGATGGACAGGGAGGCCTGGCATGCTGTGATTCATGGGGTCGCAAAAAGTCGAACACGACTGAGCGACTGAACTGAACTGATGGGATTTTTTGAGTTTGAAAATTTTATATAGCATAGGGAGTTCCCAGGAGTCCCACTCAATGTGAAATTTCCAAATTGGTTTCAGAGATATATATAAGTATATGTTCCTTTCTATGCCCAGAAGATTATATGCTGACCAAAATTTAAGTGGCAAATATACTTCAGGTCTGTCTTGCATTACAGAAATTAAAAACCTATGTGAACAGAAAAAAAATTGATGTAATATGAAAGGAAAGACCCTTTACTACACCCTCTTTAAATGTTCCTTTCTCAACAGTGATTCATTATCTCTTCACCCACATATTTATCAACTCTCATCCATGTATCTTCTCTAAACACTCAGATTTGCCCTCTACACTCAAACTGAATTAACATTTTCATATGGCGTCCACTTAAATTGTTGGCCATCCTACATATTTTCTCAACATAACCACTAGGGACAGCCCATCCCTAATCAACTGTAACTAATTTTATTCCTACCATAAATTAAAAGTCTTCCCAGGTGGCTGCGCTTTGCTGGAGCGGTTGTGAGGAGATACCCCATGCACAAGGGCAAAGGAGAAGCCCCAGCAAGACAGTAGGAGGGGCGAATTTGCATTTGGAATCAAACCCTATTCCTGCCAGAGAGGCTCAGAGAGCTCAAACAAACCTTGTGTGCACTAGGACCCGGGGACTCCACAGAGACTGAGACAGAACTGTGTTTGAGCATCTCCTGTAGAAGTATGGGTCAGCAGTGGACTGCCGCAGGGGCAGGAGCTCTGGGTGCAGCAGACGTGGGTATGGCATAAGCCCTCTTCAAGGAGGTTGCCATTAACCCCATCATAGAGCTACCAGAACTTACACAGGACTGGGAAATAAACTGGGAGGGCACAAAGAGAACCTTATGTGCACCAGGACCCAGGGAAAGGAGCAGTGACCCCACAAGAGACTGACCTAGACTTGCCTGTGAGTGTCCAGGAGTCTCCAGTGCAGGCGTGGGTTGGTAGTAGCCTGCTGCAGGGTAGGGAGCACTGAGTGTAGCAGTGCGTGCATGGGACCTTTTGAAGGAGGTCGCCATTATCTTCATTACCTCCCACCATAGTTTGGCCCCAGGTAAATAGCAGGGAGGAAACACAGCTCCACCCATCAACAGAAAATTGGATTAAAGATGTACTGAGCATGGCCCTGCCCATCAGAACAAGACCCAGTTTCCACCTCAGTCAGTCTCTCTCATCAGGAAGCTTCCATAAGCCTCTTATCCTTCTCCATCAGAGGGCAGATAGACTGAAAACCACAATCACAGAAAACTAACCAAACTGATCACATGGACCACAGCCTTGTCTAATTCAATGAAACTATGAGCCATGCCATGTAGGGCCACCCAAGATGGATGGGTCATGGTAGAGAGTTCTGACAAAACATGGTCCACTGGAGAAGGGAATGGCAAACCACTTCAGTATTCTTCCCTTGAGAACCCCATGAGCAGTATGAAAAGGCAAAAAGATAGGACACTGATAGATGAACTCCCGAGGTTCCTAGGTGCCCAATATGCTACTGGAGATCAGTGGAGAAATAACTCCAGAAAGAATGAAGCTGCTGCTGCTGCTAAATCACTTCAGTTGTGTCCGACTCTGTGCAACCCCATAGACAGCAGCCCACCAGGCTCTGCTGTCCATGGGATTTTCCATGCAAGAGTACTGGAGTGGGGTGCCATTACCTTCTCTGCGAAAGAATGAAGAGACCAAGCCAAAGCAAAAACAACACCAGTTGTGGATGTGACTGGTGATGGAAGCAAGGTCCGATGCTGTAAAGAGCAATATTGCATAGGAACCTGGAATGTCAGATCCATGAATCAAGGCAAATTGGAAGTGGTCAAACAGGAGATGACAAGAGTGAACGTCGACATTTTAGGAATCAGCCAAATAAAATGGACTGGAATGGGTGAATTTAACTCAGATGACCATTATATCAACTACTGTGGGTAAGAATCCCTTAGAAGAATTGGAGTAGCCATCATAGTCAACAAAAGAGTACTAAATGCAGTACTTGGGTGCAATCCCAAAAATGACATAATGATCTCTGTTTATCTCTAAGGCAAACCATTCAATATCAAGGTAATCCAAGTCTATACCCCAACCACTAATGCTGAAAAAGCTGAAGTTGAACGGTTCTATGAAGACCAACAAGACCTTCTAGAACTAACACCCA
The DNA here is from genome assembly GCF_029378745.1 of Bos indicus. Classification (NCBI taxonomy): domain Eukaryota; kingdom Metazoa; phylum Chordata; class Mammalia; order Artiodactyla; family Bovidae; genus Bos; species Bos indicus. The sequence goes on from NC_091789.1 coordinate 115,197,585, forward strand.
AAAAAGATGTCCTTTTCATTGTAGGGGACTGGAATGCAAAAGTAGGAAGTCAAGAAATACCTGGAGTAACAGGCAAATTTGGCCTTGGAGTACAGAATGAAGCAGGGCAAAGGCTAATAGAGTTTTGCCAAGAGAACGCACTGGTCATAGCAAAACCCTCTTCCAGCAACACAGGAGAAGACTCCACACATGGACATCACCAGATAGTCAACACCAAAATCAGATTGATTATATTCTTTGCAGCCAAAGGTGGAGAAGCTCTATACAGTCAGCAAAAACAAGACCAGGAGCTGACTGTGGCTCAGATCATGAACTCCTTATTGCCAAATTCAGATTTAAATCGAAGAAACTAGGGAAAACGACTAGACCATTCAGGTATGACCTAAATCAAATCCCTTACGATTATACAGTAGAAATCAGAAATAGATTTAAAGGGACTAGATCTGATACAGTGCCTGATGAACTATGGAGAGAGATTTGTGACATTGTACAGGAGACAGGGATCAAAACCATCTCAAGAAAAAGAAATGCAAAAAAGAAAAATGGCTGTCTGAGGAGGCCTTTCAAAAAGCTGTGAAAAGATGAGAAGCCAAAAGCAAAGGAGAAAAGACAAGATATACCCATTTGAATGCAGAGTTCCAAAGAATAGCAAGGAGAGATAAGAAAGCCTTATTCAGTGATCAATGCAAAGAAATAGAGGAAAACAATACAATGGGGAAGACTAGAGATGTCTTCAAGAAAATTAGAGATACCAAGGGAACATTTCATGCAAAGATGGGCTCGATAAAGGACAGAAATGGTATGGACCTAACAGAACCACAAGATATTAAGAAGAGGTGGCAAGAATACAGAGAGAAACTATCCAAAAAAGATCTTCACGACCCAGATAATCACAATGGTGTGATCACTCACCTAGAGTCAAACATTCTGGAATGTGAAGTCAAGTGGGCCTTAGGAAGCATCACTATGAACAAAGCTAGTGGAGATGATGGAATTCCAGTGGAGCTATTTCAAATTCTGAAAGATGATGCTGTGAAAGTGCTGCACTCAATATGCCAGCAAATTTGGAAAACGTAGCAATGGCCACAGGACTGAAAAAAGTCAGTTTTCATTCCAATTCCAAAGGAAGGCAATGCCAAGGAATGCTCAAACTACCACACAACTGCAGTCATCTCAAACGCTAGTAAAGTAATACTCAAAATTCTCCAAGCCAGGCTTCAGCAATATGGGAACTGTGAACTTCCAGATGTTCAAGCTGGTTTTAGAAAAAGCAGAGGAACCAGAGATCAAATTTCCAACATCGGTTGGAGCATCAAAAAAGCAAGACAGTTCCAGAAAATCATCTATTTCTGCTTTATTGTCTATGCCAAAGCCCTGGACTGTGTGGATCACCACAAACTGTGGAAAATTCTTCAAGAGATAGGAATACCAGACCACCTGACCTGCCTCTTGAGAAATATGTATGCAGGTCAGGAAGCAACTGTTAGAATTGGACATGGAACAACAGAATGGTTCCAAATAGGAAAAGGAGTACATCAAGGCTATATACTGTCACCCTTCTTATTTAACTTATATGCAGAGTACATCATGAGAAATGTTTGGCTAGATGAAGCACAAGCTGGAATCAAGATTGGCGGGAGAAATATCAATAACCTCAGATATGCAGATGACACCACCCTTATGGCAGAAAGTGAAGAAGAACTAAAGAGCCTCTTGATGAAAGTGAAAGAGGAGAGTGAAAAAGTTGGCTTAAAGCTCAACATTCAGAAAACTATGATCATGGCATCTGGTCCCATCACCTCATGGCAAATAGATGGGGAAACAGTGGAAACAGTGGCAGACTTCATTTTGGGGGGGCTCCAAAATCACTGCATATGGTAACTGCAGCCATGAAATTAAAAGACGCTTACTCCTTGGAAGAAAAGTGATGACCAACCTAGACAGCATATTAAAAAGCAGAGGCATTACTTTGCCAACAAAGGTCCGTCTAGTCAAGGCTATGGTTTTTCTAGTAGTCATGTATGGATGTGAGAGCTGGACTATACAGCATGCTGAGTGTGGAAGAATTGATGCTTTTGAACTGTTGTGTTGGAGAAGACTCTTGAGAGTCCCTTGGACTGCAAGGAGATCCAACCAGTCCATCCTAAAGGAAATCAATCCTGAATATTCATTAGAAGGGCTGATGTTGAAGCTGAAACTCCAATTCTTTGGCCACCTGATGCAAAGAGCTAACTCATTTGCAAAGACCCTGATGCTGGGAAAGATTGAGTGCAGGAGGAGAAGGGGATGGCAGAGGATGAGATAGTTGGATGGCATCACCGACTTGATGGACATGAGTTTGAGTAAACTCAGGGTGTTGGTAATGGACAGGGAAGCCTGGCATCCTGCAGTCTTTGGGGTCACAAAGAGTCAGACATGACTGAGCGACTGAACTGAACTGAACAGGTGGCACTAGTGGTAAAGAACACGACTGCCAATGCAGGAGACATAAGAGATACAGGTTCAACACCTGGGTTGGGAATATTCCGTGGATAAGGTCATGGCAACCCACTCTAGCATTCTTGCCTGGAAAATTCCATGGACAGAGGATCCTGGTGGGCTACAGTCCATTGGGTCGCAAAGAGTCGGACATGACTGAAGCGACTTACACACACACATATACACACAAACTTAAAAATAGCCTATTACTATCATTTCCCTCTATATATTTCATGCTGTAATATTTTTCTTGTTTCCTTGGTACTTGGCCCATTCCTAAGATAATCCTAGTCAAAATTGAAGTTGGATGCTGTGATAAGTTCTGAAACATCTTATTTCAACTAGCAAAAGTAAAGTATCAAAAGGATGTAGGACATATGCTCCCACATTATATATTCACCAGAGCCTTTATTTTCTTTGGGCTATTATTTTCAATTTTTTCTAAAACACTGCTATTTTAAAATCTTTCACTCATTTTGTTCCTCTCACTAGGCTTTCTCAACTTCCATCTCCACTCTCTCTTCCTTGTGTAAAGCACTTCTGTAGGAAATTGATAATCGGTCTTTCAGCTTCAAACTCTTTAACACTCGGAGCTGGCTGCTAAGAAAAATTGATTCCTGTGATTCCTGTGATCCTTGCCAGCTTCTCTGATCAGAGAAAATCAGCTACGTTTTGAAAGATATGCAGGTTACTGGAGAAAATGAATTACGCTGGTAAGGTCAAGAGACAGACTGAAGGAAGTCTCTGTGCTGTGCTGTGCTTAGTCTAAGTAGCCATTAAAAAGAAAAAAATTTTTTTTTTAAAGAAAATGTTTTGCATAAGGTGGTTAGCATGTGTTATTCTCTGAAGACTAATTAGCTCTATTGAAAATGGGGGGAGGGAGTGTCATTCTAATGAAGCAGGAAGAGTTATACATATGAGAGCAAAAGTGAGGTCGCTCAGTCGTGTCCAACTCTTTGGGACCCAGTGGACTGTAACCCACCAGGCTCCTCCCTCCACGGTATTCTCCAGGCAAGAATACTGGAGCGGGTTGCTGTTTACTTCTCCAGGGGATCTTCCCAACCCAGGGATCGAATCCAGGTCTCCCGCGTTGCGGGCAGACACTTTAACCGCTGAGCTACCAGGGAAGCTCATACATATGAACTACATGCATTTAAACATGTATGCAATAGCTCTTGATTGCAACTGGGAGAAAGCTTCCATCAATAATTTTATGAACCATATCACTATGCATCGGAGTAAAGATGATAAAGTAAGAACCTGAGGTGAAACAAACCACTCCTGTCTAATGGTGTTTAGAGCAAGACTCAGCAAACTTTTTCTGTTAATTACCAGACAGTAACTATTTAGGCTTTATGAACCATACAACTCACAACCATTTAACCTGCCCTTGTAGCATGAAAGCAGCTATAGACAATAGGTAACAAATAAGAGTGGCTACATTCCAATAACAGTTTACTTAAAACAAAACAAACAAAAAACAAGTGGCAGAGGGTCTGGGACAGAACTGTCTGAGTAGTGAGAAAAAGCAAACCCGACATCCACAAGCTGTCCTTAGTGCTCACAGGTATGTCTTGGCATTCAACTTCTGTGCTCTGCATCGATAGCTCTACAAGGCCTCCGCCAATTAAGCATTTTGTTTTCCATTTGAAAATTCAACTCAACCTTCATGGTCTGGCTCATACGTTGCCATCTTGGCAGACCTTTCTATCTGGCTGGAGGTTCTATATCACCTTGTTACAGATCTGTTTTAAGACATTTGGCATTCTTCTTGAACTCTACGCCAGCCTCGACTCCCCCACCCCTCACTGTGCCCCCGATGCACGGTGCCCATGAACGGTAGTTGCAGGGCACTTTCCACACCAGCCTCTTAAGAGCTGGCCTGGGAGGATGCATCTCTCAGCAAGTCCTCAGACTCTAGTGCCTGCTTTCCCCCTACCGCCTCGCCTCACAGGAGTGCATAGACCTGGGCCTCTTGGTGGCAAAACTGCCGCCACCACCTCTCTCCTGGCACTGGGGCCGGAAACCAGGCTGCAGCCTCTGCACATGGCACTGGACTTCCATTTCCCCTACATGTGTGCACTCAAGCTTGGCCAACCATCCTCAGCTCTTGGGATGGGGAAGAGGGCCTGGTTCCCATCACCGTTTCACCATTTGCTGCTATTAGCAGCCGCTGGCTCAGAGGCTTCCTGCCTCTGGTCCCTGGGTTCCAGTGCCCTAGACATGGGCTCCAGGACCATGCCTGGATGCACCCTTGTGAGAGAGGGTCAAAGCTCCGTGCTGGATATTTAAGTTTAGGGGTCAACATCCTGGGCACATAAATAAATACTCTCTCAGAAAAAAAAAAAAAAAAAAAAATCCATAGAAGCAGAACTGTTTTGCACTTCTTTGCTTTCTCTACAGGTTTTTTTTTTTTTTTTTTTTTTTTGGCACATGAAAGGCAGGTAAGAAATAATTACGAATATTGTACAAGTACTGATACAAACCAATACAGGCTTCCCTGGTGGCTCAGACGGTAAAGTGTCTTCCTGCAATGTGGGAGACCCAGGTTCAATTCCTGGGTCAGGAAGATCCCCTGCAGAAGGAAATGGCAACCCACTCCAGCACTCTTGCTTGGAAAATCCCATGGACAGAGGAGCCTGGTAGGCTGCAGTCCATGGGGTCGCAGAGAGTCGGACACAACTGAGCGACTTCACTTTGACTTTCACCAATACAAAAGTATTCATAACCAGGCCACAAAAGAGATTAAATTTCTAAACACTGGTACAACAAATGTAGGTTTTAATCCTATGCATGGCTTTTTAGTCAACCTTAAAATATTTAAAGCATGTGAAACATAGAATGATAATCTTACCTGTATACATCCTTCATCAATCTTGCCCTTTTGAGGATCAATTTTAAAATGTGCAGTTTTTTTAAAGTGGTACATCAGAGGAAGGGATTTGGATCGATTTTGCATAACACAATGAATCTCTGAATGTCCACCCATGAAACAAGGTGCAAAATTAAGAATCCTTCCAGGATCAAACTGTAGTAAGACTGGAAGTCCTGAGCCTGTCAGGGCTAATTCTATTTTCTGAAATGAGCCACCTATAAAAGCAATAATAGTTTGTTAATATTAAAAGTGTTTTGGGAACCCAGAATATATTTGCTCAGTCCAAAGAGTGTCATCTGAAAGACTTGATGAGACATGGGTATCCAATTCAATCTTTCATTCAACAAAGTTACTGAATGCCTTCTCTGTGTCAGTATTTTTCTAGACCTTGGGAGTACAGTAGTGAATAAAACAGGTGATGTCCTTGCTCTCATGGATTTTACATTCTAGTGAGCTGACACTGACAATAAAATAAATAGGTAAAGTAAGGTGAGACAGAGTACAATGTCTTGGGGATGCTCATTTATATTGGGAACTCCAAAAAGAATTGATAGGGAGATGTGAGCAAAGATATAAAGGACCCTGGAAGAAAATCATGGGAAAAAAATTTTTTAAGTCTATTCTAAATACAGCAAACAGCAAATACAAAGACTCTAATGTAGGAATGACTTGGCATGCTCAAAAAAAAAGGGGGGGGGGAACCCTTAGGAATGAAGTATGGCTGCAGAAGAGTAGTAGAAGAATGGTAAGAAAAGATCCGACATAAGATATACTTTTGACTGTAGAGATAACAAAATTTGCTGACTGACTGCAGTAGAATTGGAGATTGAACACAATAAATGATGATGCTAAGGTTTTTGGCATAAGCAACTGAAGTGATGGAATGAAATGGAATGAAGTGACGTAAGAAATGAAGTCATTTTTTGAGGCAGGAAAGACTTCAGGAGGGACAGGCTATGGGGAACCAATAGTTCTTTTTGGTTAATTTTGAGACATCTGGTAGAAATCCAAGTGGAAATGTCTTATTAGGTCACTTATTGTATTTGTCAGCTTAGAGTGAAGATGAAGAAGGAAGGACTGGGGTTGTCAGGAGAGAAGAGAAGCTGGGTGAATACTAATCTCAGATCAGGAGAAAGTGAATGAGTGGAGGAATGTAGTAGTAATGGCAAATACCAGGACTCAGTTGGGATTAATGGTTTTGTGTTTTTCACTGGCCCATTTAGCTTCTGAGGTGCAGCCCTGGAGTAGGCTGAGAGTTGAATTGAATCAGATTAGAGGTTTTCCACTCAGCCACAGTGGGAGTTGAGCCAAGAGGTTTACATATACTTGGGGGAAAGTGAATAAAATTATGAACAATGGAATATAAGCTGAGCAACAATGTAAATGTGAAGTTTTGGAGATAGAGTACTAGAAAAGAAGGTAGTCACTATGAAATGAGGGCTTTGATTGAGTGAAAGAATAGTTTTGCAGAGAAAGTATTACAACTAGAATGCCAAAAATAGGGTTTATATTTCTTCACTCATACTCTTACTAGCCAATCCAAGATTCTAAGGCAAACCTAGCATCTCTATCTCTAGCCTTTGAAAACTAGATTAACTTGAAAGCCTAGAATAAATGTTCTGTCTATGGTCAGCAGACAGAGCTCAGTATCATCAACTATAGCATAAATAGTAACAAAGCAATCAATTTATGCCCTAGGAACACTGTTCAACTCTGCTCAATGACATCACTCATACCAACACACAAATCTTCTAGACTCTTATCTTGCCATGGTCATCTTTCTGGATTTCATCACTCATCTGCCTATATTTTTATTTTCTCTTTGATCTTTCTTGCTAAACTGAACTTCAATTCCATTTTACTCACTGCAACTCATCCAACATTACCTGAAATGTACAGAGTTCACTGCATTTTTACATGTGACCTACAAAGCACATGCACTTATGAATATCCTATAACAAGATACTGCATCCTTTTATTGATACTAGAACTCTAGGCCTTATTCTTTGACTGTTACTTTATGTAGATTCTAAGAGAGCTAAAGGCTTGCTAAAAATGAAATAGATCGTTTGTTCCTATATTAATCTCTAAGAGAAAATCTAGGCTTACGAAGAAAAGAAACAAGGTTGTTTTTTGTTTTTATTTTATTTCTTTAACTCTACATCACCATGTTTATCTACTGTCATCTGAAAATAATTAAGTCATTTAACTTTTAAATTGGAAAATTATTATATAAATGATTCTGAGGATGACTTTTCTCAATGTTTCACAGAAGACATGTTAAGGTCTCTCGAATGTTTTCATTCTAATCAATAATTATACATTTCATTAAATTGCCTCTACATATATTGCTGTCCAAACTTTTAAAGAATTTAAACAGCTATATATTTGATGATTATGTTCATTTCACACTTACTTTTGATGATTTGATTATCATCTCTCAAAAACCCATCTTTACTTGCTACAGACTCAAATCTCAAAAAAACAGCATAGTCTTGCCTATGTGAAGGATCATTCTTTTGAACATCAATGATTAGCCTGTGAAAAAATTACAATCAATTATTTCTAAAGCAAAGATGACACATTTTATTAATCTCTCAAAAGGGAATATCAACCCAATACCTAAATCTACACAGATGGAATTCAGCAATAAAAAGATAAGTGTGATCCATTTTCCAAAATTACCTCACAAGATACTGAGACTTGCAAAAGAAGCTCACACTCATATATGTGAAGTCAAAAACACTGAGTTCATGATGATATTTGCAAGATAAGTGGGATTCAAATATACTAAATTGTCAAACTCTTGCCACTTTTTGTGTAAAGGATTTTCTTTCCAGGCAAACTTCATTGCTAACTAAGATCTCTGTTCAAGTCTCTATAGTGGTCCTCCCTACAACCCGGGTGTAATTGCAAATCTCTGGTACATATCTGTGTCCTCCCATGAACTAAGCATATATTTCTAGCCACATTCTTGTTAGAGGAGAAAAGGCAATTTGGAGAACAGGATTTGGTAACAGCCAAATATTGGCAGAGGAGAAAAGCAAAGGAAAGATGAGAAGAAAGGAAGTAGGACCAGAGACACAGATGGGTTATGTCACAGGCTTGTGCCCTGACACAAGCCTTACCTGCTGCTTCTGCTGCTGCTAAGTTGCTTCAGTCATGTTCGACTCTCTGCGACCCCATAGACAGCAGCCCACCAGGCTACCCCATCCCTGGGATTCTCCAGGCAAGACCACTGGAGTGGGTTCCCATTTCCTTCTCCAATGCATGAAAGTGAAAAGTGAAAGTGAAGTCGCTCAGTCGTGTCCGACTCCTCGCAACCCCATGGACTGCAGCCCAACAGGCTCCTCCATCCATGGGATTTTCCAGGCAAGAGTACTGGAGTGGGTTGCCATTGCCTTCTCCATTGCCTTACCTAGAGCTCAGCTTTTTAGCACTGGATACTCATATATATACACAGAAGGTTGATGTGAAATATTACATAGGAATTCAAATAGCATATTGAGAACACCTTTAAGACTACAAATCATATTTATTTCTCAGTTCATGCTAGACTTTCAAATAAAATGAACATATTGCCATGAAAAGAACATTTAGAATTTCAAAGATTGTGTATTAAACAGAATCTTACAGATTCACCAAAGAAATTTCCTGCATGAAGGGATGATTAATAAGGCAATTATAGATTGTACAAATAGAACAACTACTTGATTTATTACTCTCCTTAAATTAAACCACAACTCAGTCTTCATCAGACAATTGGTATCACCAAGTGACCCGGTTGTCACAGAGAGAAATACATTAAACATTGCCTTCTTACAAAGGTCAACATACTGACAACTGGATCAGTTATTGTCATACACTACAATCTCTCAAGTGTACCTGCAATTGCTACTGTATATTTAAAACAGCATTGTCAATTATATTTTTCAAACTAAATAACCAAACCAAGCACAGGGAAAACTACACATTGGCAAAAGTCCTAAACATTTGTATGAATTTTTGCAACCAAGTGTGGTTGATCCCAGCAGCTACGAAAGGCTTAATATTTCTGATATTCAGTCTAAGTATTTGGCCCTGGCAGGAGCACTGCATCCTCTCTGAAGGCATCTACAACAAACTCCATGCTCCTAGCCACTGCGTGACTATTTCTGGAAGGACAGTAAGGTCTTGGTAGAACAGACTGGTCTGTGGGCACAATTCAAAGCAACCCCAAACTTTCACCATCTCATTTCCACAAGGTCTGGAGAGATTTTTAATTTAAACTAAAGTGTTTACTTTGGCCACCTCATGAGAAGAGTTGACTCAGTGGAAAAGACCCTGATGCTGGGAGGGATTGGGGGCAGGAGGAGGAGGGGACGACAGAGAATGAGATGGCTGGATGGTATCACTGACTCGATGGACATGAGTTTGGGTGAACTCTGGGAGTTGGTGATGGACAGGGAGGCCTGGTGTGCTGCAATTCATGGGGTCGCAAAGAGTCAGATACGACTGAGCGACTGAACTGAATTGAACTGAGCTGAAGGTGTTTACAAACATTTTTAAATATTGGAAATAATGTTAACCATGTTAGAAATATTTAGAACCATAGTAAGAAAAATCCAATTTGTGCCTTCTGCCAAGTTTTACTATTAAAATCAATCTGATGAATGTACCATTAATATACTTTCCATTGATCAATAACACCATAATGAAATTAATTTTTGCTTACTTTGGGCTGAAACAAAATGAAATTAAACTCTTTTGATAAGGTAGTAACCTCCCTTCATTAGGAACACAGGAGATAATTGTGGTAATATCTATGCTCTTTATTTTCCTTAAGTAGGTGAGATTATTTAAAGCAACATCTGTTCTTTGTTTAATATTTGTACCCTGTAATATAAAATCAGAAATAAAAGAATATTAAGGCAAATATACAAAAAGTATTTTAAAATGTGGTCATAAAATAATTATTGAAATTCCAGAGGCTAGATATAGAGAATATGTATGTCTTTAAAGAAACATGTGTAAATTTGATCAAGGCACCTCATAAAACTTAAAGAACTATTGAAAAATTGATGAGAACATAAACCCCCACAATTAGCCACTAAGATATATTAATACCTGTCTATTACTATCAAGGTCAGGTTGATTTACTAAACTTTTTGAGGTCACCCTTGGAAACACATGAAATGAAATCATATCTTCACGTTAAAACATTTTTAGATTAATTAAGCAGCTTGTTGGTTATTAGTAAGTTCAAAACAATCTGTTTCAAAACATAATACCTGATCTTCCTCCGTTCCATTATTTACTTACCAATTCTTCTCCAACGGAATCATCTTGCATTATGGCTACCCAGTTTATAGGTTCTGGGCTATTATTGTACAGAAGTGCACGTTCAATCTTTGACGTTCCAAAGAAAACAGAACCAAAGCTAATGCATTCCAACTTTTTATCATTATTTATGTTTAATAATTCAATAATCTGCTCAACCACATGAGCTCTGATATTCAAGAATACGTCTGGACGATCTTGCAAACTCACTCTACAAGATAATGAATTATACATATATATTTTAATTAGAATTCTATACACTTTTTCTCCTAAATGTTTATATAAACAGAAATTTTATAAAATCACATTATAATTAAAATTCAAAGACCTAAAGGAAGTTCCTTTCACGTATGTGACAGAGACTGTCATGTCCTTCTGTCTGTCTGAACTTGCACAGTAGAATGGCATATGTGCAACCTAATTTATTGTCTCCGGGAAACAACAAAGATGGAAAATAACTGCATGAATTGACCTAAAAAAATTTATTGATATTTCCATATCACCAATTATTCTTTAAATACTAGAGTTATATAGAAGGATTTATATGGCCACCTCTAGTTCTAGAATTCTGAGATTCTTTTCTAATCATCCCATTTCCACAAGTCCACTCACCAACTTCATCTTCATCCTAATAACCCAATTCTCTATGAAGCAAAGTATCTTGGCAAAACTCCACTTATTTGCTGAAATGAATATCTCCCCTCATAAAACTTCATTTTTCAGACTAATCTGAATTTACTGTTGAAACTTCCTTTACCTTACATTTATCCCTCTCTGGCATAAACGCAATCCTTTTGAATCTTGCCCCATCAGATAGCACAAATCAATGACCAAAACACAGCCATCACCAAAGTCTTTAAATTACACTCTATCTCTGTTACACTGGGCATGGTTCATACCATGTCTTTACACATCTCCCCTCACTTAGCTTTCTTGACACCATACTTTCATGCTTTTCCTTCAACTTATTTAGACTCTACCTTCTTATTCTCATAAGACTTGAGTATTTTGTAAATTCCATGAATAATGCTGTTTCTCTCCTACTCTTTTATACTCTACTCTCTTTCTCAAAGTTATTTTTAACACTTCATGCTTCATCTACAATTTATGAACTAACAACTCTCAAAGCAATATACCTAGACCAAAAATTTTTATGGGACTCAATATAAGTAAATCTAATAGGCTCCAAAGGATTCTGCAAAGCAAATCAATTCCAACGTTACAACTGGAGTCAAGATCTTCTACCACAGACCTGAACCTCCTCTTACTTTGTCTTTCTATAACCAGTTACTAAATCTAGTCAAACATACCTCCATAACATACCTCCATTCTGCACACTTCTCTCCATATTCCCAATCTGTATCTTAGCTGAGGCCTTCATTATTTCTCTTCTGCCTTACTATTATAGTTTCTAGTCAGGCTATCCACTCCACATCTGTACTCCTTGATTTTGTACACTGCTATTAATGTGAGCTTTCTAAAATGAAAACTAATTAGGACACCCCATCCTAAAACTTTCCTGAGATTCCACAGCCTTTACAATAAAATCTAAGTTTGTATCAGGGCTCACGACTGTTTCTCAAACATTTTTTTTGAGCTGTAGCTTTCAGTGAGAAATGTATTGTACACTGCAATGCAAAATACATACACACACAGACACACATACACATGAAACAAGTTTTACAAAATGCCATTTGAATTTAGTATGTGAGATGCATTCTGATGTTTTCTATATCATTGTTTTAATACTAGTGGTGACTCACTATACTGACTGCATATCCTGCTAATGAACTGAGAAGTATAGCCAAAAAAAAAAAAAAAAAGCTTTCCTATAAGGTACTTAACTGGACCCTGTACCATTCTGTTTTTCTGGTTTCATCACTCCTCACCTCCATCTCTTTGCCTCAGATCTCAAGATGTGTAACACTGTCTATTAACCTCTAGAAAGTCATCTTCTACCTGCTCTGCCTGAAATCATTCCTCTAACCTTCTCCCATCACCAATATCCACCTCTCCTACACACAAACACACAAACACGCACACACACACTCAGCCCAAATCACACCACTGCTCTTTGCTGGCCAATTTCTACTCAACAACAGGTGTTTCATTCAACTACTACCTCCTTAGTGGAGCTCTTTCTTGATCCATTCCCTCACCCCCACAAAATTCAAACTAGGAGCTCCTACTAGGTGTACCCATATGCCATTCTCCAGTTCTTCCCATTTTCTCAGTCTCTAGTACTTGGCAAACAGCAGATACTCAATGAATGAATGCTGACTCAAAGTCAAAGAAGCTAACATACATTCAAAGACAACAGGCATATATGAAAAGAGAAACAGGAAACTATCAAGCACTACACTAGAATTAAGAACCATAGTATATACTCACTTTGCCAATTCGTTTACAACTATGGGCTGGTCTGCACAGAAATCCACTTTAATAACCACTGATGACTTGGGCTGCACAACACCACTGGTTGGAAAAATGACAATGGATAGTTGGCCCTGGTATTCTGTTTTAAAGATACCTAAGGAGAATGAGAGCAGATGGTTTACATTTGGATCCTTATGATGTTAACATTCACTCACTTAGTAGGGGACAGACACACATTACAGAGTATATGGTCTACTGTGGACCAAGAATCACAGCTTTGATTGTAAGTTCAGTCTCCAGGGTCATCCAATAAATTTCAGTCTACTGTTAAGACTCAACCCTCACCAATAGCTAAAATATACTGTCTGCTTACTTTGCTCAGACACTCATGCTAAGAGCTATGCATATGTTATTCTGCTTAGTCCTCAAAATGAAATCAGTGATACAGGCTCAAGCATTACCTCCATTTTATAAATAAGGAAATAGATACTTAGATAGGTCAAGTCACTTGTCCAAAAATACACAATTATTATGACAGATTAGATGATCAACTCCAATTCTTCAATCTTCTCTGCATGCTTAATGTCACACTCCCATGGATTAAGTATGTTTTCCTACCCCTTGACTGGGCCTGATCATGTGATTCACTTTGGCCAATAGCATGGAGCTAGAAGTGACAAGACAGCTCCAACCCCAGATGTTCTCCTGCTCTCTTACCATTCAAAGTGTTTCTTTTGAGAAACTGCTGTCCCTTTGGCCTATGCCCCATAAGGAGCAAGTGTGGAGCAGAGAGAGCCACCCAACTGACTCCCAGACCTGCAGTTAGTAACAGATCAGCCTGGCTGCCTCAACCTGAAGCAGAGTCACCCAGTTTAGTCAAGTTCCTGCTAATGTGCACAAAAGCATTAGTCCAACTCTTTGCAACCCCATGGCCTGTAGACTGCCAGGGTCCTCTGTCCATGTAGTTCTCCAGGAAAGAATATTGCTTTTTTAAGCTACAGAATTATGGCATGGCTCCTTCCACATCAATAGTTGACTACTACAGCTAATAACTAATAGAGCTGGGATTTTCACCTGGATGTTTCTGACCACAGGGCTTATACTTATAGCCACCACTACCACTCATTATGTAGTTAATGTAGTTCACAGAGGAAAAGGGTGAAAGGAATGAATTTCTAGAATAAAAAAGCATATGAGAAGGAGGGCACAAATATTTCTTATTCTGAAAGCAGAAATGGTCCACAGTTTATGGTAATGTCGGGTGCCTATATTAGAGCATGCAGTCTATATCAGATACCATCTCCTTTTCATCTCTGTAGTCCTGGCACACCACATAGTGCCTAACACCAAGCACTGCTCAAAATGTCCAACAAATGGGAAGCAGCCAGTCATGAGTTTCTTTGATATCACTATACAATATTAACACAAATGAGCATTCTGCCCACATAAACAACTTTGAAGATCTCTAACTTAGCAGTTTTACATCACATTTGATGACATTTTCCAAAATTATTCATTTAACTTAGGATAATGAAAATATTAGCATAATAAAAGTACTGAAAATATAAAAAAATAATAAAACTTTAAGTCCAGAAATGACCTGATGAAAAAAGGTAAACAAACTCACAGTAACAAAATGTGTTAATCCAATAATTTTTAGATACATGGTAAGGACATAAATATTTACTTCTTCTATCATAATATAAAGCAAAAATCTGTAAAATTATATCCATTACAAATAAACAAGTATCATTGACTCAGTTCTCCAAGAAAATAAAACTATATAAGTTCAGTTAAGGCTGAGTCTAAAGTCAATGGTCCAAAAGCTTATCCAGGAACAACCCCTAACAAAAGAACATTGTTGAATCTTTTAAATATATTAAAATAGTGAGTACACAAACACAACTGCATCTTATTTAACTTTAGTGCCATCAGTAATAATGAAATATTTGACTGTTTTATTTTTTAATGTTAACAACAGGAGCAAGGACATCATCCTAGGAGAAGGATGTCATTGAAGCAAAGATGTTACAGACAGAATTTTTGTCATCAAATTTTCATTTTTTTAAAGATATGAAATTGGCCAATGTGTGGAGAATGAACTACAAGCAGATAAGAGACTTCAGAGAAATAATTTAGGTTGATATTATAAGGCAAAAAAAGATGATGACCTGTTGTAAAAAAAAAAAAAGTGACAATGGGACAAAGAAAAATAGGATTACTGACATAAGGATGTGGATAGACATGATTTAATAATTGACTCAGTAAGGGGGTAGAGGGTGAAAAGGAGGTAGATGTCAAGGATTTTGCCAAATTTTTGACTTGGCCATCTACATGGTGGTGACATTCAATGAAAAACAGAAACAGAGAACTTTGGGGGAGAAGTTGAGTAGTTTAATTTTAGACATGTTAAGTCTGAAAAACCTGAAATAAATGCAGTCTTGTATAGACATCACTTAAGTAAAAGGAATGGAAGTGATTGCCCAGGGAGAGCAGAGTGACTGAGAAAACATGAGGGTTCATGACAAATGCTAAGGAACACTCACTTCTAACGTACTGAGAAAAGGAACAGCGCTCCACAAGAGAATTAAGGAAGATGGAGAAAAAGAATAATCCTAACATCAACTGTATTTATTGAACATTTAATGTATGTCAGAGAGTGTGTTAAGCATTTTATTAATCATCACCACAATTATACAAGGAAGGTATTACGTTTATCCCTAACGTATAAGTGAGGCAATGAATATTCAGGAAGTATAAATTATTTGCCCAGGGCTTCCAAGCCAGTTAATACTGTAACCAAGATTTGGACTCTGGAAGACCTCACTCTGGGTCAAATCAATTAAATGAATGCTCACTGAATGCTTAGTATATGCCCAACACTGTGTCACACATGAAAAGTATGTTGAAATCTCATGGCATGGATTTCCAAGAAAACAAACAAACAAAAAGTACACTGAGAATAAGTAGTGGGTGCTTCTCTGGGTAAGAGAGGATTCTTAGGACCACTTCTGGGTCTGATTCAACTCAGCAAATTTCCTGCTTTAGAGATGATGCTAGGCTTTTCTAGATAGTGATGTAGAGAGATGATGCTGATGATCAGGGGAAGAGAGGCAGCAGGCATTAAGAGCAAGAGAAAGGTCATATATTTGTGGTAAAATAAACCAAGGTAGCCGGTGAAATCCAGAAATGGTGTGTAAAGATCACTCTATGGACTTTTAAAACTATTCCACATAATAACATGGTAGTAGAAAAACTACCCAAAGATTCAAGAGGGGAAGAGGGAAATGACTGCAATTCAAAAAATGCTAAGATTTTTTTTCTATCTTCAATGATTAAAAACTAAGAAACAATAAAAACATAAACGAGGAAATGGAGTTTACCAAAGCACAAAACACTAATATTAGAAACATCTTAAAGACTAAACTATGTTTTTTCAAAGTTAAAAGATAAGCACTACTTGGTAAGTTAGGCAAACATTCTTACAAGAGGCAATACAACAAAATGTATTTGACAACATGCAGCTAAATCCATGGATAGTTACTCCATAGTAGATTATTAAAGAGAATGCAATGGCACCCCACTCCAGTACTCTTGCCTGGAAAATCCCATGGATGGAGGAGCATGGTGGGCTGCAGTCCATGGGGTCGTGAAGGGTCGGACATGACTGAGCGACTTCACTTTCACTTTTCACTTTCATGCATTGGAAAAGGAAATGGCAACCCACTCCAGTGTTCTTACCTGGAGAATCCCAGGGGCAGGGGAGCCTGGTGGGCTGCCATCTATGGGGCTGCACAGAGTCGGACATGACTAAAGCAACGCAGCAGCAGCAATAGATTATTAACATAAAACATCATGAAGTTGTTACATAGATAAACTCTAGTATCTATCTCAGTGAGAGTACCACAGAGAGAAAACACAGCTATATAAGTCATGAACTTGCCGAATGTGGCTTTTTGATGTTCTCTTAAGTATATATAAGGGCTTCGCTGGTGGTTCGAATGGTAAAGAATCTGCCTGCAATGTGGGACACCCAGGTTCAATCCCTGGGTCAGGAAGATCCTCTGGAGAAGGGAATGACAACCCACTCCAGTATTTTTACCTGAAGAATTCCATGGACAGAGGAGCCTGGCTGGCTACAGTCCAAGGGGTTGCAAAGAGCAGGACATGACTGAGCAACTAACACTTTCACTGAGTATTTGTAAACACTTAATCTTTGACTCTAAAACTATAAAATATTTGTCACATAAAATCCTTTTGGAAAGTTTTATTAAAATCATCTTTGGTTGCTGAATCTATTTTCTGCTTAAGTGTTTTTCTTCATGAAAATACATAATTCTCATGAATATTTATATATTGTGCTTATGGGTAATGAGGACTTTATGACACTTTATGGGCACTTGCTACTGTGAATATAAAACATACTATCAATTTTGATAAGGGTAGAAAAAAATATTCATCTCCAAAAATGAGGGACAAAGGCAGCAGAAAGAAAATGTGTTTCACTGATAACAATGTGTTTCAGTTTGTAAGGTAATGGCAATTAACACTTCATAATACTCAATTATAATTTACCAAGAATAGTATTAACTACAATACCATGCACACATACTAAAAGTTAATGTGAATTACTCTTCCTAAAATGTATGGACTCAGGTCCATATATGTACTTTTATTAAGTAAAGTAATATTAAATAGTCAATTAAAATTCAAACATATATTTTTTACTTATAGTTTTTATATGTAATAAATGTACAATTTGGTAAGATTTTAGAATAAAATCTAGAAGTTAGAATCAATTTAGAATCAATTTAAAATAAAGAGAGGATATGATCAAAGCATTAAAGAATTTGTAATGGACAACAGTTATGAAAAATTTTGGAAAGTAAAATAATACAAATAAAATTCTATCAATTACATATCACTGCTCCACAATCAGATCTAAAGGACTATTTAGACCAGAGTAACTCACCATAAGAGAGTTCATCCTTAACACTGGAGTCAGGCACAAATGAGCCTAATATTTCACAATCTCACAGAATTCAGAAATTCAATCATTTAAAAAACAAAGTATGGAAAGTGAAATAAGTAACACTCAGTGAGGAACAATTATCAGTTTTATCTGTTTATATCCCAGGAAGAAATCAGTAAAGTATCAGAGTTCCTTTGTCTTAATAATTTCCATTGTTCATTCAAGCAGCCCCAGAGAATGCCCTCACTTAGTATAAGACAGGTTTAGATATAAGACCTGTTTCATGTACCCAACAAGCAATCTCAAGAGAGAAATGTACTGCCTGTCTGGAGCTTGTCCTCATCTCAGCTTGAGAAAAATGTTAGTCTTATCTCAGATGCTGACCATTCAATCAAGAGAATGAAAGGATAAGTGATTGTATGCCTACTATATATCAATGACGAGTGTGTGGTCATGCAGACACAAGCACATGTGTGCACGCACGCACACACACACACACCCCTATGCCTTTACGCAAACTGTTAGGTCACAGTAAGAATCTCTAGAAATAACCTCATGGAGAAGAGAGAAGCACTTTTTCTTTCAACAAAATGTTAGTAAGAGCCTGCTAGGGATCAGTATGTGAATTCAAAGTTGAATATGATAGAGAAAAAGAACAAATCTTTCCTGAGTACCTGTGATAAGTCAAGTGCCATATTACAGCCTTTGGTACATACATAATTAACCACAGTATATTTTATTAGTCAGTTTATAAATGAGGAATCTTAAGTTCAATGTTCTTAAAGATACTCATCCCAGATCACACAGCTTGGAAGGCACTGGGCCCTGATTCTATTTCTGGAAAGCTCTAAGGACTGTGTCACTTCTATGATACCACTCTATGTCTATACTCAAGGAGGTCATCAGTCATCTGAGTCAAGTTATATTGATAAGAATCATAAGGATGTAGATTCATCTTTCCTGATATTGCCTATCAGTTTCTAAAATAGTAATCCTACTTAAGGACCTTCAGTTTTGAGCTTTTCCAAATGACAGACCTAATTTTTGAGGAGCAGGGTAAATCATAGAATACATTAATTGCACAAGAAAGATTGAAGGCAGGAGGAGAAGGGGACGACAAAGCATGAGATGGTTGGATGGCATCACCAACTCAATGGACACGGGTTTGAGCAAACTCCAGGAGATAGTGGACAGAGAAGCCTGGCGTGCTGCAGTCCATGGGGTCACAAAGAGTCGGACATCACTGAGTGAGAGAACAACAACAATATATTTCAAAAATTATCAATTTTCTTCCAAAAGTGTAAGTTAATTTATAGAATAGAAAGTATTTACCTGGCACACTGCCATGGTTAATGATATTAATCTCTTTACAATACACTTTACTACTGGCAACCAATGTCCCAAAATTAACTTCTGGCTCAATTTCCAATTGACATGATGGAATCAACCTAGAAGAGGAGAAAAGAGGACCATATGATGAATTTTAACAAATATAATCTCATGGTTAAATCCACAGGGACTTTTATCTTAACTCCTTAAAAGAGACTTCAGTTTCCTTACAGGTCTGCTGGTGGGACATTTGTCAGTAAACAAAATTGTGAAATGAAGATACAAAAAAAGATAATGAGAGACATTTTAAATTTAAAAATCAGATTTTGTGCATAAATACATGGAATACTCTCCCAAGTACTCACCTTGAAAGGTTACCCATGTATCTCAATTTTTTTTTGCAGCTCAAAACATACTTGGAACTCTGTCTTGAAATCTCCACCTAAACCATACATTATTTTGCCCACCCCCCTCAGAAGGGGAGGGGGCATACATACACCATATGTTCTTTTGCCCCCTCTTTCAAAAGGGTACCAGTTATCTTAACAAAGTAAGTCGTTTGGATGATGCCATATCTGATGAAATAAAAGAAGGTGGGATACTATAAAATATAACTTGGAGACTAAGAAAAGGTGTAACAACAAAAGGATACAATTGATTTTTTATGTGCATATCTGTAGCACATGTTTTCATAAGCATTTAAAAAATCCATTCTAATCCTATATACATGTCTCATAAGGATATATATACACATATATGTTTTTAATCTGGATACTAGTTTAGTTTATAAGGCATCATTAAAAATATTATGCTGTTCAATATTAACAAATTTTCTGAAAAATAGGTAAATACTATGGCTCCTATGTTACAGATGAAAAACAAAAGACTTAAAAAGCCTAAATTATTTATCCAAGGAATTATCTAGATATAACATTGAGGAACTTAACCTTGAATCCATTTTGTTAGATTTCATGTACATTACCTTAGAAACCTAACAATGATGACAACAACATCAATAATAAATGTAGTAATAACAGATCTTTACTGAATCTTTAGGTTATATGCCAGACACATGAATTAATTCACTCCACTTAGGATACAACCTCCAAGATATTAATATATACATGCATGCATACAATCATATATACATACAAACATACCAAAATTCACAAATAAAAATACATGAAGAAAACATTCACAAATACTGTGTTACTCATTGATGGTCTGGGCCTTCTTTCTGGGATCTGTGTTTATACATGTTTTTGTATTATTGGATAGGTACAAACACTCCAGAAATCAGCTAGGACTGTCCTGTTTATGCTGCATATTCTAAGAAACACCCATGTTCTTCTCATAAAGAGACTGTAATTTTGTGACAGAAAAAGATCAATGACCTTGTACATCTCTTTACAATATACTTATATGTATATACATAATTGTGTTAATAAAGAGTTTATAAGATCTAAAAGAATAATAATGCAAACAATATAAAATGAAAAGCTAAACATTTTTTCAAGCTTTTTCTCTAGCTAGGTGTGAAAAAGAATCTTAATAATTTCTTGAAAATCTTTCACACATACACATACATATAAATGTACATACATGCATACACATATCCATGGTTTAAGGAGTAAGGGTGTGCTAATATGGTAATATTTAATAGTTTCTCTGGCTTTCCTACTGGTTTGTCTTCCTCTTGTATAAAAAAAATTCTCTGGCCCATATGAACCGCAACATGTCAAGACATTTGACCTCTAAGGATGAAAAGAATCAAGCCACCTATCAGGAGAAGTGCCTCTTGACTCCAAATGCTCTCTACAAAATGAGTTACCAGTTGAACCCTATCTAAGGGTCACCCTTGAAGGAAATTCTGGAGAAGGGAATGAATGACCAACACACTAATATCAAGTACCAGTTATCTCCAAACTTGGAAATGCTCTCAAAGCTAAATAAATACCTTCCAATGGTGCAAAGGAATAGCTCATTCCTTGCCTAAAATGTGTCAACTGTTTGATTCCTATGCAAAATGGGATGCTGTGCTAAAGCAGAATTTCTCAACATGGAGAACCCAAATAATTGGACATCTAAATTTAGTTCATGAAAGTGAAAAAAAAAAAAAAAAAAACAAGGGAAACTATTAAAAGGTTTATATCTAATACTAATATTAATATTTCAATATCAATTCTGCTAGTGATGGGCAAATAGAAACAAAGAAAATACCTATAGAATCATATTTTGCTGTAAAAAGAAGAATTGTGCATGTATATATATATTAAAAATACCTAAAAATTCTATAATAGCTTTAACAGGTAATTTTATAATGAACAGAACTATACTTTTTTCAATGTAAAATGAAAAGCACAATGTCTTGGTCAAATAAATTAATTGTATTAAAGTTAATCTCCAAATCAGTTATTTAATTCTATATTATATTCATTATACTAATCCATATTCTTTAGCCAATCTCAGAAGAGCACCATTTTTATTTTCTTGAAGCCAAACGTCTGCATTATTTAAAATTCTGTGAAGCAAATACAGCAATAATTTAAAATTATATTAAAATGTGACTGCTAAGTCACTTCAGTCGTGTCCGACTCTGTGCGACCCCATAGATGGCAGCCCACCAGGCTCCCCCGTCCCTGGGATTCTCCAGGCAAGAACACTGGAGTGGGTTGCCATTTCCTTCTCCAATGCATGAAAGTGAAAAGTGAAAGTGAAGTCGCTTGGTCGTGTCCAACTCTTTGCGACCCCATGGACTGCAGCCCACCAGGCTCCTCCGTCCATGGGATTTCCCAGGCAAGAGTACTACTTCACTGGAAAGCTGGGGAAGATAGTCAGACAGATTTTGTTGGAGTGAGAATGAAAAGTATGATTGTGGAGACAGTAAAAATAGCATTTTAAAAATAAATCTTTCATCAAAAGGTACAGAAAATATGGCAGAAATAAAATAGGATGTGAATTCAAGGGAAATAAAAGAATACAAGCAATTGTTGAATATTTCTAAGTGATTTTAATAAAAAACAGAAAACTAGTCTTTCATATGTTTTGAAGACTACAATTTGCTAAAAAATTTGTTCTTGAAGTTCAGTTTAAGGATACTATAGATACAAAAAGCCCTACTAGAGAAAATAGAAAATATTACTATGACTCTTATTTTCATCTGAAAGATGCTCAAAATGTTAGCCTCAATTATGAACAATACATACCCAATTAGAGGGACCTCTATTGTTTTATTTCCTATTGAAATAAGAAGTTGATCACACATGTCTTCATTCTTATCAGGATGATACTCCACCATAGCTGTTGTCTGAAGGCCAGAAGCAAGTGATTTATCCAGATTGGTCAAAATCAGTTTGAACTTCAGTGGAAGAAAAAATAATAATAATTACACATCTTAACTCCTAATAAGAAAATAATATGAGCAACTGTAGTAAGGAGTGCACATTATTTCAAGAGATATATAAGATACAGGCAATATTTCTGCCCTAATGATTCTATATGCTTCAGATACACTTTTAATGGTAAATGAACTGAAACTGAAAATGCAGTCAGTCGAGAAATATGTAAGTGTTCAAGGGCTCCTTTAGAAGTATGAGGTACTAAAAAACAGGAAAAAAAAAAAAGGGAAGAGAGCTGTGCCGAGTCACTCAGTCATCTCTGACTCTTTGCAACCCCACACACTGTAGCCTGCCAGGCTCCTCTGTTCATGGGGATTCTCAAGGCAAGAATACTGGAGTGGTTTGCCATGCCCCCCTCCAGGGTATCTTTGCAACCCAGGGATCGAACCCAGGTCTCCCACATTGCAGGCAGATTCTTTACCGTCTGAGCCACTCAATATACACCTTTAGAAGTATGAGGTTCTAGGAAAAGGGAATACTAATCTAATAAAAGTATCATTCAATCTAAATACATATATAACATACATGTACAAGCACACATGCATTCATAAATACATATAGTATTTTATATACTTTTTGCATGAGGACTTGGACTTCAGAACGTGGAGGAAATACAAAAAGGAATAGACCAAGGAAAAAGAACTTTTGTTACTTTTGTTCTTGAAAAACATTTGCTAGACTCCAGGAAGACCTGAAGAGGGAAAGAGAAGAACTTCTATGTATTAAGTACTTCTGGTAGGTCAAGCATTCGACAACTATTAGCTCACTTAATATACTTCTACAGCCCTGTAAGGCTGATATTAAGGCTCCCAGTGTACAGATGAGAAACTAGGGCCTGTAGGTTCAAGAGTGTCAGTGAGGACTTAAAACATACATCTATCTGACTCTAAAACTTAAGCTCTTTCCCCACAACTAGAAACTCCTGAATATATAATCTCTTAAAAGAAGCATATTATATATCCTTTGAAAATTACATAATGTTTAAGCCAGGGACTAATCAGGTGTCATATGCGTGGTGCAGACCAAAGTATCATGAAAATCCAAGAGAAAACATGATAACTGTGGGCTAGGAATGAGCACATTCAATGCAGGTTTAGAGGATGGATGTATAGGGTAGAGAAGAAGCAAGAAAGATGCTCCCTATGGAGGCAGGAATATCTTAGGCACATGCAGAGAAAAGAATAAGCAAAATAATCTTTCAGCAGGGAGCTAATAAGCTAGTCTAGCTGGGCAAAGAGCTTCAATGAGTAACAGTGGAGGTCAAGTTGAAATTAACTATTCAGGGCTTTTAATGCCAGACTGAGTACAAGCAGTGCTTTCCAGCAATGAGGGTAATAAGAGTACTGGAAAGATGTGTTGATACAATTGGTTTGAAAGTGTCATCCTTCCAGCAAACAATAACTCTGAGACCTCATAAATACCACAGCCCAACTTTCAACCCTCATCAATTACTTAAAAAAACAAGGGATAAGTATAGGCCTTTGGGTGCCGAAAGTCCACATAGCAGGTTTGATCATTTTCCTTTATAAAAGAAGGACAAGGAGTGCTTCAGCAGCACATACCCAAACTACAAGTTTCTAAGCACTCTGGGTGGTCTGCAAAGGTGTCAAAGGCACCAAATCTACTCTTAGGAACTTATCATGTGACCACTGAGGTGAAAGTAACACTTAGCAGACACAAGTAACTCTAATGAATGTCTGTATATGCAATTAGTATCCAGTAGTCGTGTCCGACTCTTTGCAACACCATGAATCGCAGCACGCCAGGCCTCCCTGTCTATCACCAACTCCCGGAGTTCACTCAGACTCACTTCCATCGAGTGGGTGATGCCATCCAGCCATCTCATCCTCTGTCGTCCCCTTCTCCTCCTGCCCCCAATCCCTCCCAGCATCAGAGTCTTTTCCAATGAGTCAACTCTTCGCATGAAGTGGCCAAAGTACTGGAGTTTCAGCTTTACGATCATTCCTTCCAAAGAAATCCCAGGGCTGGTCTCCTTCAGAATGGACTGGTTGGATCTCCTTGCAGTCCAAGGGACTCTCAAGAGTCTTCTCCAACACCACAGTTCAAAAGCATCAATTCTTTGGTGCTCAGCTCTCTTCACAGTCCAACTCTCACATCCATATATGACCACTGGAAAAACCAATAGCCTTGACTAGACGGACCTTTGTTGGCAAAATAATGTCTCTGTTTTTCAATATGCTATCTAGGTTGGTCACAACTGAACTGAACTGAACTGAGGGGAGAAAGAGACATGACTGAAGCGACTTAGCGTGCATGCATGCATTGGAGAAGGAAATGGCAACCCACTCCAGTGTTCTTGCCTGGAGAATCCCAGGGACGGGGGAGCCTGGTGGGCTGCCATCTATGGGGTCACACAGAGTTAGACACGACTGAAGCGACATAGCAGCAGCAGCAGCAGTGGGGAGAAAGAATTTGGAGATAAGAGAAGATTTGTTTGAGAAAAATGAAAACTCACTTTTGACTCTCAGAGATGGACAGGATTTGGAAGGCGGTGATTCTTACAGGAGGGAATAAAAACATGGGTCAAAAGAAAAGGAAGTCTGAGCTAACATGGGTAAGAGGACAATGACAAGAAAGACTGGCCTGACAGAACCAGAGGCCACAAGAGTCAGCAGAACACTGAAGATAGGACTGGGTCTTAGTTTTCTAACAGCAACCCACAGTAGGTGGCATACATCACCGCATACGGCAAATAGTAGGTAATGTGGGACCTCAGAAAACAAACTGGAAAACAAGCACTGATGCATGTTAAGAGAATTGTTTCCTAAGTAACTACAATAGTGATGACGGCAATGCTCTTTACATAGCACCCTGTTTTTTGTTTCCTCCAAGACAGCTAATATATTTTTTACTAATCTATCCCTTCCTTAATTCCCTTTACACCTAGGAAGGTCCAGGAATACACATCATGATCTAGCAACAAATATAAGTTCACACTGATATCGAGCTCATGGCTTTCGCCTCTAACTAGTAAACCTGTCTGGCCATTCTCTTGCTAATGTCAAGACCTGTGTTCTAAATAAAAATCACACTAAAATAAAATATATTATTTTTCTTCTGACTGCACAAAAACCGCTCATACAAGTGTCTCCTGCTGCTGCTGCTAAGTCACTTCAATCGTGTCCGACTCTGGTGACCCCCATAGACATCCATGAAATAGTGTTTGCCCACATCTGGGATTTACTGCCAACTTGACTTTTAAAAGAAAATATATTCAGATGAACATTCAATTGTTTAATAAATATGTAGTGAATTAGTGAAATAATAAATGATTTCTCTAATTTTACAGTGTTTGTAGCAATCAGGTACTTCCTGATTTAAAGGGTTAGGCTCTGCATGATTTTATTACAAAATAAACACATTACTACTGTCAAAACATGTAAATACAAAAATCCATAAAGAATGATTCCATTTATATGAAACTCAAGAACTGACTATTAATCTGGTTCATTACAAGTCAGTATAGTGGTCACCTACCTCCATGGGGTGATTACTCCAGGTACTACAGAGAAACTTCTGTAGTATTGGAAATATTCTATGATTTGATCTAAGTGGTAGCTACATGGAGATGCTATGCTATGCTAAGTCGCTTCAGTGGTGTCCGACTCTGTGCGACCCCATACACGGCAGCCCACCAGGCTCCGCCGTCCCTGGGATTCTCCAGGCAAGAATACTGGAGTGGGTTGCCATTTCCTTCTCCAATGCATGAAAGTGAAAAGTGAAAGTGAAGTTGCTCAGTCGTGTCCGACTCTTAGCAACCCCATGGACTGCAGCCTACCAGGCTCCTCTGTCCATGGATTTTCCAGGCAAGATTACTGGAGTGGGGTGTCATTGCCTTCTCCGACATGGAGATAAATGGAGATAAATGCATATAAAAATTCATCAAGCTTTACTTTCAGTTTCTGTGCACTTTAGGTAAATAGTACATCAGTTTTTTAAGTGTAAAAAGTAGAGCATAAGACTGGCCTGACTGAACCATAGGCCACACGGGTCAACAAAACACTGAAGACAAGACTGTGTATTCATTTTCTAACAGCAACCCACAGTAGTTAGAAACATATGTAATTTTAAGTGAACCTTTCCATATCTGCATATAGAAGTCCAGCTGCATTCAGTATCATTATTAGGACTATTTCAGGAGAAAATGCAGTTATGCATCACTTACATATCAAAAATTATCTTCACCTGTCCTATATCAAGTCTCCCTGAGAACATGTGATCATAATAAATTAATATCCATTTATTCACACACATAGTCTAAAATAACAGTGACAGAGATGAAGTTCTGTCAATTTTTAAATCAAAAGAAAGGTGAAAAGATAGGGATAGCCTCTTAGAACATTAATTTTGCTGATTATTCAACTTGTACTAACTCCCTCATTAGTTTTGTTTTGTTTTGTTTTTGGTCGCTGCCATCTCACCAGGGATCAAACCTGTGACCCCTGCAGTAGAAGCATGGAGTCTTAACTACTGGACCACCAGGGAAGTCCCCTCCCTCATTAATTTCTAAGTTTTTTGAGGGCAGAACTATCTCCATTTTACATGCTACTTTCTATTTTGTAGCAGTTGCTAAACAAAAGTTTGTTACAGTATGAAATAATAAACCTTCCTGCTATCCTACAGTAGCTGGAGTAATCAGGCACTTTATGACCCAAAGGGGAGTTAATAGAGAATAAGTTGTCATAATTCTACAACATTATAAAGCATAGATTCTTGGCTGTTAAAGAGGAGAGACGCATAAAATCCTCTTCCCTGTTTTCCCCAAACTCCAAATGAAGGAACTGGGAGATTCCAGATCGACTTTTCTCCCCTGTCTCCCAGCCCCAAACAAAAAGGGCGGGGGGGGGGGGGTGGCGGGGGGAGAAACAAACAAACAAAAAGGCCAGCCCACCAAATCACCGCTTCACAGGAAGCTCAATCCTGCCCGCACCCTCCCCAGGCCCTCCTGAGGCCCTGCTCTGAACTCCCCTGGGTGTGTTACCTGTGGCTTGACAGGCTCCTGAAAATGGATTTTCTGGCTGCTTCGGCCGAGATTTTGTACGGTAAGTGGGAGGCGGTAGACCCTCCCTGCCACCGCGTTCCGAAATTTCATTTCCGACGGGGTCACCCGCAGCTTCATGTCCTTCTTTGTGGTGTCCAAGTCCCGGGCCACGAGGGAGCTCCTCTCGGTCTCCATGGCCGTGCTCTATGTAGCCCGCAAACCTTCGCGGACTTGACCACCGACTAGCGTGGACGCCGTCGCTAGGCAACCGCCCGACGCCACGCGATCTCCTCCAGCCCAGCCGGCTTTGGCGCCGCCCAAGCTGCGCGAGTTGGCAACCTCACAGAGGCTGCAAGCTTCTGGTGAAAGTACCCAGTATCCCAGGTGTCATCAGAATAACTGTAAAACGTGCTTTGGTCACCCAAATCCCAGCCTGGCAGGATTTTAAGAGGCCACTGGCGGGGCGGGCATTTTCCTAGACCTCTCAAGATTAAACTTAAAGAGCAGTGAAAGTATGTGCCCAAGTACGAAACAGGATGTAACAGTAACGGAGGAAGGCAATGGAAACACAGCCAGATCCCCCTGACTCCGGCTCAGTTGCCTTAGGCTAATGTTTCTAAAAATCTACTAGCAATCCTCTGGGTTTTTGTTAAAATTCATAATCTGTTTTCAGTAGATCTGGGTGAGGGCCTAACACAGTTCCAGGTGATTCCAATGGTGCAGGTTCAAGGACCACACACTGAAGAGAGGCTATAAAAATTTTAAGTCGTCTAGGTTTAAGTTTCTTCATTTGTGAAAGAAGGCGCTGCTCAGAAGATTCAGATCAAACATCTTCATGGCTATTTATCTGAGCACCTTTCCAACAGGTCTAAATTCACACTGTCCAATCCATAATCTCTCCTCATCTTTCATCTGCTGTGGTAGTCCTTGGTTTCAAAACATTAGGTGAGTGCCATTTCCCTGACTTAATTGCCTCTGATAACTTCACAACAGTTTCTTCCACAGACCTTTATTAATTTGCAGCCAAGCAGTGCAGAAATGGCTTCCCCCTCCACCCCTTATTTTAAAAACCATATAGAATTTCCCACTCACATAAAAATTTATTTATAATTAGATGCTTTCATTTCCTCACTGCCATGGCACATGACTATCACTCTGAATGGACTAGCCTTTCCATCTCCTGGTCAAACAGTTACTCATCCTTCAGGACCTAAATATCTTTGTAGAAAACTTTCCCACAATTGTTTTACAAGATTCTCACAGTTCTAAGATGATCAGTAAGTTATTACTTCACTATAAAGACAATTTTTAAAATTTCTTGGAATTGTCAATAGTTGAAAATAGTGGAAGTAGTGGTGGTGGACATTGTGATTTACAGATTCTTATGAACTGAATAAAAGCCCCTGCATAATTTTTCAGATTTTTCTATATTATGACTTCACAAGTGGGAGATGTGAGTCACACCTGGATTTTTGTGCTAATCACTACTATGGTATCACAGTACAAATCCGGTGTGTATCTTGTAGCCCCTATGCAGGACACCTCTACAGCACAGAGAAGACAACAGCAGCCCAGGGAACTTGACTGAATCAAGACCACAGTCCATACAGAGCCCTATCATCAACTTCTGCCAAAACTGGAAATTCCAAAGAGGTCTCAAAATTGCCTACTGCCCATTCTCAAGCAGACTGTCTCAAGTCTAGACTTCTGTATGGATCCTAAAGATACAGTGATTCAAATCAAATGCTGAACAATGTTTCCCTGTTCTGTTCAAACTCTCATCAACAATGTCACATAGCTCTCTCCAACTTCCCCACGCCTACAGCTCAATCTGTTGCCCTTAGTAACTATAATTAAACCTTCTTGAGTTTTTACCTTTTTTTTTTTAACCTACCCTAAATGTAAACTTTAGATAAAGTACTCTTAACACGTGCATCATGTGTTTAACTCCAAAGTATCTTATCCAAATTCTATTATCAAATAATGGACATATGAAGGCATAGTTGGGTGAATTGTAGGCTGTTTTTAGTCAAAATTTTAAACTATTCATGATTATGTAGTTACTTTAAGGTTGGACAAATAACAAGAGATTTTTACATAACAGTGATAAAAAATATAAACAGTACCTTTTCTGTGTGTGTGTGTGTGTATAATTTTCTAATATGGAGGCTTCATGGAGAATAATTTTCATTATATATCATGGGTGAAATGTGTGTGTGTTCATCTTTGCCAGATTTCCAAGGCAGCATGGTTGGCAGGACTTTTATATAAAAATCAAAGTAGGCACTCTGACTGGAACACTTTATATATTATAAATAAGGTTTAATTTTATTCCTCATTATACTAATGATGAACTAACTAAAATGAGGACTTGAAGATTAAGTGGACATGCTAAATGTTCCCTGCAGACTTGCCATTCTTCTACTCTGAATTAGTTTAAGAGAAAAAAATGTAACTCCTATCAATTAACCATAAATTTTGCCATGTGAAACAGATATCAGAAGTCCTACTTCATACTTAACTAGTGGAAACTCTAATGGTGAATGTGTGTGTTAGTGTGTGTTAGTCTCTCAGTCGTGTCCATCTTTGTGACCTCATGGACTGTAGCCCACCAGACTCCTCTGTCCATGGGATTCTCCAGGCAAGAATAGTGAAGTGGGTAGTCATGCCTTCCTCCAGGGGATTTTCCTGACCCAGCGATCAAACCAGGGTCTCCTGCATTGCAGATGGATTCTTTACCATCTGAGCCACCAGGGAAGCCCCTAATGGTGGGTAGAATCTCTGAACACCAAGGAAGGGATAACAAGAGGAAGTAAGTGAAATGATCCCTAGTAAAATTTTTGGATGTTTGTGTCTATACATCTTTAAGGGACTGAAAAAAGTTGATGACAAAGGGAAAAAGGGGAAACACCGGATATTATTTTGATAATTTAAAATCTTCAAAAGTTCCATATCATTTTTTGAAAAGAGTTTGAATGAAATCCAGGAAAATATATTACAGTGGTTAGAATATTGACTAAGAAACAGGAGTTATTGTGAGAGGGCAAAAAGAACTCTCTTAAGTACAAGAGTATTAAAAGTGTGGTAACCATCATGTTTATAAAATAATTTAAAAGTCGATAATATACAGTGAGATTCACTGCTGCTGCTGCTGCTAAGTCGCTTCAGTCGTGTCCGACTCTGTGCGACCCCATAGACAGCAGCCCACCAGGCTCCCCCGTCCCTGGGATTCTCCAGGCAAGTACACTGGAGTGGGTTACCATTTAAAGTTACATATAAAAAATTCTTCACGATAATGAAAAGCCATGCCACTAAGAATAGATTGACTAGACTAATGTCTGAATAGAGTAGAATAGCATTAATTACTTGGCAGAAACATAAACAGAAAAATTACCATTTTCACAAAGCATATAGTGAATGACATAAAGCAACTAACCAACCCAGGTCAAAGGATACAAGTTTCTCTATCACTAAAAGCAAGTGTGTCTTACTATACCCAGATGTCATTGCAGAGATTGCTAATTGTGCCTCAGTAGTCATTTATATACATTTTCCATTTACATAAATTTTCCATTTACTGTGGAAAATTCTTAAAGAGATGGGAATGCCAGACCACCTTACCTGTCTCCTGAGAAACTTGTATGCAGGTCAAGAAGCAATAGTTATAACTAGACATGAAACAATGGACTGGTTCCAAATTGGGAAAAGAATATGACAAAGCTGTATATTGTCTCCCTGATTATTTAACTTATATGCAGAATACATCATGCAAAATGCCAGGCTGGATGAATCACAAGCTGCAATCAATATAGCTGGGAGAAATATCAACAACCTCAGATATGCAGATGATACCACTCTAATGACAGAAAGTGAAGAGGAACTAAAGAGCCTCTTAATGAGGGTGAAAGAGGAAAGTGAAAAAGCGGGCTTAAAACTCAACATTTAAAAATTAAGATCATGGCATCTGGTCCCATAACTTCATAGCAAATAGATGGGGAATATGTGGAAACAGTGACAGTATTTCCTCAGGTTCCAAAATCACTGCAGATGGTGACCACAGCCTGAAATTAAAAGACACTTGCTACTTGGAAAGAAAGTTACATATCTGAGGTTGTTGATATTTCTCCCAGCTGTATTGATTCCAGCTTGTGATTCATCCAGCCTGGCATTCTGCATGATGTATTCTGCATAAACCTAGACAGTGTATTAAAAAGCAGAGACATCACTTTGCTGACAAATGTCTGTGAAATCAAAGATCTGTATGGTTTTTCCAGTAGTCATGTACGGATGTGAGTTGGACCATAAGGAAGGCTGAGCACTGAAGAATTGATGCTTTAAAACTGTGGTGCTGGAGAAGGCTCTTGAGAGTCCCAAAGCAGTCAAACCTTACAGAATCAACCCTGAATATTCATTGGAAGGACTAATGCTGAAGCTCCAATACTTTGGCCACCTGATGCAAAGAGCTGACTTATGGGAAAAGACTCTGATGCTGGGAAAGATTGAAGGCAGGAGGAGAAAACAGATAGCAGAGGATGAGATGGTTAGATAGCATCACCGACTCAATGGACATGAATTTGAGCAAACTCCAGAAGATAGTGAAGGACAGGGAAGCCTGATGACTGAACAAGTAGTGTGCTTCCTTCCTTATAGAAGATATAATGACAAATACACACACTGAAAGATATACAACACCGTTCATTGTTGTTGTTGTTGTTGTTCAGTCGCTAAGTTGTATCCGACTCGTTGCAACCCCATGGACTGTAGCACACCATGCCTCCCTGTCCCTCACCATCTCCCCAAGTTCGCCCAAGTTCATGTCCATTGAATCAGTGATGCTATCCAACTGTCTTATCCTCTGTTGCCCTCTTCTCCTTTTGCCTTCAATCTTTCCTAGCATCAGGGTCTTTTCCAATGAGTCAGCTGTTCACATCAGGTGTTCAAAGTATTGGATCTTCAGCTTCAGCATCAGTGCTGATGCTGAAATGTACCCTGGTATAAAAGTGATATATTGATCCAGAAAAACTCAACATCATTTAATGAATAATTACCAATAATAATTACAAAATACAGTCCCTCAAAAGTTTTATTTAGTGCTGCATTAGCTGCACTTAGCAATTGGACATAAATTCTCTCGATAGCACTTTCCCTTATTTTTTCCCTGGGAATTTCTTGTTGAGATTCAATACTTCTGTAAAAGACATTATCAGTTTCATACACTGACTTACCTATTTTTTCTCTTCCATTTGTATTCATAATTGCATTTCTCTGTTATTGTTTAATATATCGAGGAAACTGCTTGAAATTTTTATTAAAAATAAATATTTTAATTATCTTTCATTCTTTTTCACAATTCCAACATACCCTGCGTTTTTGCCCTTTCCCTTTGTCCTACATATTCAATTCCACTTTCCTCATTTCTTCCTTTAAGTTTATGCTTTGGCTGAAGTAAAAATTGCCATTTCTTTCTGTCCTTTTATTTGAGTTCAGTATTTGACTGGTGAACCACATAGCACCACGGCTTTAGACAGGGCTAGTCTCATAGTATAGGCTTTGAATCAAATTTTATTGGGCAATAAGAAACTGATGTTTATTGAACTATAAAATGCAACCACCATCCAATCAGGACCTGATAAATGTGACTAGTTGAAGACTGAAATCAATGTGAAAAAAAGTCTCCAAGTGGTGATTATGAAAGGTATTGTTCATCAAAAGATTTAAGATACCTTCATTCCTCAACTCATTTATATCTCTATATATACTTTATTTCCTGTTTGACCCCAGTGAACCCCAAAACCCCTTTGGTATTACTTATTTCAAATACAATTTAAAAATCTGTTTCCAAAGGGCTTGTGAGACTGGTGAAATGAATGAGACAATTTAAAAATCCATTCTGTAACCAAACGGGAGGAAAAACCTGTAAAACAGGGAATGAAAAAAATCTTTTCAATTACTGGTTCAACAAGAAATATGTGTCAATGTATATATAATTTGATACATTCATTTTCAGTAAGCTTTCCTTATCTATAAATCAGAGAGCTTATTCTTAGGTAGGTTGAAAAGGAGTCTGGGGCTCTTGAGGAGGTGAAAGGAGGAACTTTTTTGTTTTTTCTACATTCCTTCATATTAGTTAAGACATTTTGTCTTAAACTCTGAGTTGGTAAGACAACAATCTTTAAGACAAATTTTCTTTAAGCTCAAAGCTAATGATTATAGGACAAAACAACTCATTGTGCTCAAAGGTATGTTTTTCCTTAAGCTCTGTCAGTTCACTTCAGTTGCTCAGTCGTGTCTGTTTTCGACCCCATGAATTGCAGCATGCCAGGCCTCCCTGTCCATCACCAACTCCCGGAGTTCACCCAAACTCATGTGCATCGAGTCAGTGATGCCATCCAGCCATCTCATCCTCTGTCGTCCCCTTCTCCTCTGGCCCCCAATCCCTCCCAGCATCAGGGTCTTTTCCAATGAGTAAACTCTTTGCATGAGGTGACCAAAGTATTAGAGCCTCAGCCTCAGCATCAGTCTTTCCAAAGAACACCCAGGACTGATCTCCTTTAGAATGGACTGGTTGGATCTCCTTGCAGTCCAAGGGACTCTCAAGAGTCTTCTCCAACACCACAGTTCAAAAGCATCAATTCTTTGGCGCTCAGCCTTCTTCACATTCCAACTCTCACATCCATACATGACCACTGGAAAAACCATAGCCTTGACAAGACGGACCTTTCTGGCAAAGTAATGTCTCTGCTTTTGAATATGCTATCTAGGTTGGTCATAACTTTCCTTCCAAGGAGTAAGCGTCTTTTAATTTCATGGCTGAAGTCACCATCTGCAGTGATTTTGGAGCCCCCAAAATAAAGTCTGAGACTGTTTTACCACTGTTCCCCTATCTATTTCCCATGAAGTGATGGGACCAGATGCCATGATCTTCATTTTCTGAATGTTGAGCTTTAAGCCAACTTTTTCACTCTCCTCTTTCACTTTCATCAAGAGGCTTTTGAGTTCCTATTCACTTTCTGCCATAAGGGTGGTGTCATCTGCATATCTGAGGTTATTGATATTTCTCCCGGCAATCTTGATGCCAGCTTGTGTTTCTTCCAGTCCAGCATTTCTCATGATGTACTCTGCATAGAAGTTAAATAAGCAGGTTGACAATATACAGCCTTGATGTATTCCTTTTCCTATTTGGAACCAGTCTGTTGTTCCATGTCCAGTTCTAACTGTTGCTTCCTGACCTGCATACAAATTTCTCAAGAGGCAGATCAGGTGGTCTGGTATTCCCATCTCTTAAAGAATTTTCCACAGTTTATTGTGATCCACAGAGTCAAAGGCTTTGGCATAGTCAATAAAGCAGAAATAGGTGTTTTTCTGGAACTCTCTTGCTTTTTCCATGATGCAGCGGATGTTGGCAATTTGATCTCTGGTCCTCCGCCTTTCCTAAAACCAGCTTGAACATCTGGAAGTTCACGCTTCACGTATTGGTGAAGCCTGGCTTGGAGAATTCTGAGCATTACTAGCGTGTGAGATGAGTGCAATTG
Organism: Bos indicus; assembly: GCF_029378745.1. Taxonomy (NCBI): domain Eukaryota; kingdom Metazoa; phylum Chordata; class Mammalia; order Artiodactyla; family Bovidae; genus Bos; species Bos indicus. The sequence continues at coordinate 115,232,866 of NC_091789.1, forward strand.
TACAGTAGTTTGCACGTGCTTTGGCATTGCCTTTCTTTGGGATTGGAATGAAAACTGACCTTTTCCAGTCCTGTGGCCACTGCTGAGTTTTCCAAATTTGCTGGCATATTGAGTGCAGCACTTTCACAGCATCATCTTTCAGGATTTGGAATAGCTCAACTGGAATTCCATCACCTCCACTAGCTTTGTTCGTAGTGATGCTTTCTAAGGCCCACTTGACTTCACATTCCAGGATGTCTGGCTCTAGGTGAGTGATCACACCATCGTGATTATCTGGGTCGTGAAGATCTTTTTTGTAGAGTTCTTCTGTGTATTCTTGCCATCTGTTCTTAATACCTTCTGCTTCTGTTAGGTCCATACCATTTCTGTCCTTTATCAAGCCCATCTTTGCATGAAATGTTCCTTTGGTATCTCTGATTTTCTTGAAGAGATCCCTAGTCTTTCCCATTCTGTTGTTTTCCTCTATTTCTTTGCACTGATCGCTGAAGAAGGCTTTCTTATCTCTTCTGGCTATTCTTTGGAACTCTGCATTCAGATGCTTATATCTTTCCTTTTCTCCTTTGCTTTTCGCTTCTCTTCTTTTCACAGCTATTTGTAAGGCCTCCTCAGACAGCCATTTTGCTTTTTTGCATTTCTTTTCCATGGGGATGGTCTTGATCCCTGTCTCCCATACAATGTCACAAACCTCCATCCATAGTTCATCAGGTACTCTGTCTATCAGATCTAGTCCATTAAATCTATTTCTCACTTCTACTGTATAATCATAAGGGATTTGACTTAGGTCATACCTGAATGGTCTAGTGGTTTTCCCTACTTTCTTGAATTTAAGTCTGAATTTGGCAATAATGAGTTCATGATCTGAGCCACAGTCAGCTCCTGGTCTTCTTTTTTCTGACTGTATAGAGCTTCTCCATCTTTGGCTGCAAAGAATATAATCAATATTATATTGATTATATTATAATTATATATATTATATATATATATATAGATTGTATAATATATATTGATTATAATATATATATATATATATATATATATATATATATATATATATGTATATCATATATTTTGGCTGCACCGGAATAATCAATTTTGGTGTTGACCATCTGGTGATGTCCATGTGTAGAGTCTTCTCTTGTGTTGTTGGAAGAGGGTGTTTGCTATGACCAGTGCATTCTCTTGGCAAAACTCTATTAGCCTTTGCCCTGCTTCATTCTGTATTACAAGGCCAAATTTGCCTGTTACTCCAGGTGTTTCTTGACTTCCTACTTTTGCATTCCAGCCCCCTATAATGAAAAGGACATATTTTGGGGGTGTTAGTTGTAAAAGTTCTTGTAGGTCTTCATAGAACCGTTCAGCTTCTTCAGCATTACTAGTTGGGGCATAGGCTTGGATCATCTTGATATTGAATGAGTTGCCTTGGAAATGAACAGAGATTGTTCTGTCGTTTTTGAGATTGCATCCAAGTACTGCATTTCAGACTCTTTTTTTGACCATTATGGTTATTCCATTTCTTCTAAGGGATTCCTGCCCACAGTAGTAGATATAATGGTCATCTGAGTTGCGCAGGCACAGGAGGGCCTAGAGGAGCTATCCCACATTGACGGTCAGGAAGGGCGGCGGTGAGGAGATACCCTCGTCCAAGGTATGGACCAATGGCTGTGCTTTGCTGGAGCAGCTGTGAAGAGATACCCCATGCCCAAGGTAAGAGAAACCCAAGTAAGACAGTAGGTGTTGCAAGAGGGCATCAGAGGGCTAACACACTGAAACCATACTCACAGAAAACTAGTCAATCTAATCACACTAGGACCACAGCCTTGCCTAACTCAATGAAACTAAGCCATGCCCGTGGGGCAACCAAAGACGGGCGGGTCACGGTGGAGAGTTTTGACAGAATGTGGTCCACTGGAGAAGGGAATGGCAAACCACTTCAGTATTCTTGCCTTGAGAACCCCATGAACAGTATGAAAAGGCAAAATGATAGGATACTGAAAGAGAAACTCCCCAGGTCAGTAGGTGCCCAATATGCTACTGGAGATCAATGGAGAAATAACTCCAGAAAGAATGAAGGGATGGAGCCAAAGCAAAAACAATACCCAGCTGTGGATGTGACTGGTGATAGAAGCAAGGTCTGATGCTGTAAAGAGCAATATTGCATAGGAACCTGGAATGTCAGGTCCATGAATCAAGGCAAATTGGAAGTGGTCAAACAAGAGATGGCAAGAGTGAATGTCGACATTCTAGGAATCAGCGAACTGAAATGGACTGGAATGGGTGAATTTAACTCAGATGACCATTATATCTACTACTGCGGGCAGGAATCCCTCAGAAGAAATGGAGTGGCCATCATGGTCAACAAAAGAGTCCGAAATGCAGTACTTGGATGCAATCTCAAAACTGACAGAATGATCTCTGTTCATTTCCAAGGCAAACCATTCAATATCACAGTAGTCCAAGTCTATGCCCCAACCAGTAATGCTGAAGAAGCTGAAGTTGAACGGTTATATGAAGACCTACAAGACCTTTTAGAACTAACATCCAAAAAAGATGTCCTTTTCATTATAGGGGACTGGAATGCAAAAGTAGGAAGTCAAGAAACACCTGGAGTAACAGGCAAATTTGGCCTTGGAATACGGAATGAAGCAGGGCAAAGACTAATAGAGTTTTTCCAAGAAAATGCACTGGTCATAACAAACACCCTCTTCCAACAACACAAGAGAAGACTCTATACATGGACATCACCAGATGGTCAACACCGAAATCAGATTGATTATATTCTTTGCAGCCAAAGATGGAGAAGCTCTATACAGTCAGCAAAAACAAGACCAAGAGCTGACTGTGGCTCAGACCATGAACTCCTAATTGCCAAATTCAGACTTAAATTGAAGAAACTAGGGAAAACCACTAGACCATTCAGGTATGACCTAAATCAAATCCCTTATGATTATACAGTGGAAGTGAGAAATAGATTTAAGGGCCTAGATCTGATAGAGTGCCTGATGAACTATGGAATGAGGTTCGTGACATTGTACAGGAGACAGGGATCAAGACCATTCCCATAGAAAAGAAATGCAAAAAAGCAAAATGGCTGTCTGAGGAGGCCTTACAAATAGCTCTGAAAAGAAGAGAAGCGAAAAGCAAAGGAGAAAAGGAAAGATATAAGCATCTGAATGCAGAGTTCCAAAGAATAGCAAGAAGAGATAAGAAAGCCTTCTTCAGCGATCAATGCAAAGAAATAGAGGAAAACAACAGAATGGGAAAGACTAGGGATCTCTTCAAGAAAATCAGAGATACCAAAGGAACATTTCATGCAAAGATGGGCTTGATAAAGGACAGAAATGGTATGGACCTAACAGAAGCAGAAGGTATTAAGAACAGATGGCAAGAATACACAGAAGAACTCTACAAAAAAGATCTTCACGACCCAGATAATCACGATGGTGTGATCACTCACCTAGAGCCAGACATCCTGGAATGTGAAGTCAAGTGGGCCTTAGAAAGCATCACTACGAACAAAGCTAGTGGAGGTGATGGAATTCCAGTTGAGCTATTCCAAATCCTGAAAGATGATGCTGTGAAAGTGCTGCACTCAATATGCCAGCAAATTTGGAAAACTCAGCAGTGGCCACAGGACTGGAAAAGGTCAGTTTTCATTCCAATCCCAAAGAAAGGCAATGCCAAAGCACGTGCAAACTACTGTACAATTGCACTCATCTCACACGCTAGTAATGCTCAGAATTCTCCAAGCCAGGCTTCACCAATACGTGAAGCGTGAACTTCCAGATGTTCAAGCTGGTTTTAGGAAAGGCGGAGGACCAGAGATCAAATTGCCAACATCCTCTGGATCATGGAAAAAGCAAGAGAGTTCCAGAAAAACATCTATTTCTGCTTTATTGACTATGCCAAAGCCTTTGACTCTGTGGATCACAATAAACTGTGGAAAATTCTTTAAGAGATGGGAATACCAGACCACCTGATCTGCCTCTTGAGAAATTTGTATGCAGGTCAGGAAGCAACAGTTAGAACTGGACATGGAACAACAGACTGGTTCCAAATAGGAAAAGGAGTTCGTCAAGGCTGTATGTTGTCACCCTGTTTATTTAACTTATATGCAGAGTACATCATGAGAAACACTGGACTGGGAGAAACACAAGTTGGAATCAAGATTGCCGGGAGAAATATCAATAACCTCAGATATGCAGACGACACCACCCTTATGACAGAAAGTGAAGAGGAACTCAAAAGCCTCTTGATGAAAGTGAAAGAGGAGCGTGAAAAAGTTGGCTTAAAGCTCAACATTCAGAAAACAAAGATCATGGCAACCGGTCCCACCACTTCATGGGAAATAGATGGGGAAACAGTGGAAATAGTGTCAGACTTTATTTTGGGGGCTCCAAAATCACTGCAGATGGTGACTGCAGCCATGAAATTAAAAGACGCTTACTCCTTGGAAGGAAAGTTATGACCAACCTAGATAGCATATTCAAAAGCAGAGACATTACTTTGCCAACAAAGGTTCATCTAGTCAAGGCTATGGTTTTTCCAGTGGTCATGTATGGATGTGAGAGTTGGACTGTGAAGAAGGCTGAGCGCTGAAGAATTGATGCTTTTGAACTGTGGTGTTGGAGAAGACTCTTGAGAGTCCCTTGGACTGCAAGGAGATCCAACCAGTCCATTCTGAAGGAGATCAGCCCTGGGATTTCTTTGGAGGGAATGATGTTAAAGCTGAAACTGCAGTACTTTGGCCACCTCATGCGAAGAGTTGACTCATTGGAAAAGACTCTGACACTGGGAGGGATTGGGGGCAGGAGGAGAAGGGGACGACAGAGGATGAGATGGCTGGATGGCATCACTGACTCGATGGATGTGAGTCTGAGTGAACTCCGGGAGTTGGTGATGGACAGGGAGGCCTGGCGTGCTGCGATTCATGGGGTCGCAAAGAGTGGGACACGACCGAGCGACTGATTTGATCTCATCTGAGTTATATTCACCCATTCCAGTCCATGTTATTTCTCTGCTTCCTAAAATGTTGACGTTCACTCTTGCCATCTCCTGTGTGACGATTTCCAATTTGCCTTGATTTATGGACCTAACATTCCAGGTTCCTATGCAATATTGCTCCTTACAGCATCGGACCTTGCTTCTACCTCCAGTCACATCCACAACCGGGTATTGTTTTTGCTTTGGCTCCATCCCTTCAGTTTTTCTGGAGTTATTTCTCCACTGATTTCCTGTAGCATACTGGGAACCTACCAACCTGGGTAGTTCTTCTTTCAGTATCCTATCATTTTGCCTTTTCATACTGTTCATGGGATTCTCAAGGCAAGAATACTGAAGTGCTTTGCCATTCCCTTCTCCTGTGGTCCACATTCTATCAGAGCTCTCCACCATGACCCGTCCATCTTGGGTGGCCCCACATGGCATGGCTTAGTATCATTGAGTCCAAGGAGCATCCAACCCCATGTTCAAGGACTGGTGGCTGCAAGCATGAGGAGCTACTCTACATTCAAGGTCATGAGGGGCGACCTCGTCCAAAGTAAGGTGCAGTGGCTGCGCTTTGCTGGAGCAGCTGTGAAGAGATACCCCACGCCCAAGATAAGAGAAACCCAAGTAAGAAGGTAGGTGTTGTGAGAGGGCATCAGAGGGCAGACAGGCTGAAACTATAATCACAGAAAACTAGCCAATCTGATCACTGGGACCATGGCCGTAAGCTCTGTACTAATGATTATATAATAACAATGTATCTTGCTCCAGGACATGTTTTTCCTTCTTAACAGGAAGAACTAATCTTCTCATCTAGTTAGAACTAATCTTATAACTAATCTTCTTATCTTGTTTGTTGTGGGAGTGAGTGTGGTAAGACCTTTCTGTTGTTAGTAACCAGCTGGAAAAGTATGTAAGGCCTTCATAAGACTAACCAGTGGGGCACTCTCTGCCCCCTTCTGTTGTCTGTCAGAAGCTTTCTCTGTCCCTTTTTATACTTTATTTTTATACAGAGTTTTATAAAACTCTGCTACACAAAAGCTCTGAGTGATCAAGCCTCGTCTTTGGTCCTGAAACTAAATTCTCTTCTTCAGAGATCACAAATCTGACACCGTTCACCATAAGCTATCATCAATTTATAAATAGCTGGTTTTTCATAATAAAGAGCGAGTCTTTAAACAGACACTTTTGAGACTAAAGTATACCAGGAATTCCACAATTACAACTTTGGGACAGGCATGGGATGATGGGGATGAGAAAAGGAAGTTTTGTTCCTGTTAAATAGTCAGAAAAAATATAACTTGTAGTGTATCCAATTCCATCATATGGATAAATGTTGGATAAACTATCTTTTTGAACCTTTTAAGCATATAGCAGAAACTCTCCTCTGCCCCCCTCCACGAAGGAGTTTTTCTAAATTTTCTTACTTTGTGTCTTCTTCCCCATCTCCCCAACCATCCCACTCTCCCTTCTCCTTATTCTTCTTTGTTTTCAAGCTTAACCTTCAATAATCTCTCTTGCAACCAAATTTGCATGCAATTTTTACAAATTACAGACATTTCTTTTATATTAATACAATAAAAAAGAAATTAGGATACCAAGACTTTCTTGATGTAATATGAAGGGATGCTATGGTACATGTTAAGTAGAATAATTTAAAAATTTCTGATAAGAAAGAAAAAAGTTGCTGGAAAAAGAGAAAATGTTTCTGAGTTCAGAAGCTTTAAAATCTAGTTCTCACTCTATCTCCAGTGCTCAACAGAAATATATGTGTATCACATCTTCAAGTAACTTACAGATAGTATTTTCTATGTGTGCCACAATATGAAAACAGATTAAAGAGCCTCTTTTCAGGGAATTTCTGAATCAGTGAAATAGTCCTTTTTCAAGATGAGATGTTAATTTATGTACTTAGTGATGGGAATTAGATGGATCTGCCTCTTCCTAAAATGGAATTTTTTACCTATAATCAGTCCTTTACCTAAAATATTGTGCTCATTCTTGGGAATTGTGTGTGTGTGTGTATGCTCTTAGCTAAGTGTCTGATTAAAGATATTTGAATAGTGCATTTTAAAGCATGGTTCATGGAAGGGCCTCAGTCAATGAACATTTTGTTTTTGGTCCATGATGAGTACAGAAATTGAAAGGGAGAGTTTAGACACATTAATAGCAATTTGATATTGTCAGACCTTATGTTCTCTCTTTTATGATGAAGGAAATCTTCTGACAGTTATTTCACTGCATTTGCCATAGGACATTATGTTCTGAACTGCTGATATTCCACACATGGTTTCATTTAAAACTGAATAAGCCAGATTTTTTGAAATGAGTTTTTGATCGGTGTGACTAAACTGGTCAACTCATTAATGGGCCAAGCCATATCCCGTGGAAGAGTGTGATGTCCTTAAACATTTATAATCATAATACAGAGGAAGAGGTAAGTTCTGACAGCAAAGAGGAAAGTTTACACCTTTCTGTTCAAAGAACAGATAGACCTCGACTCCCATATGGGTAAGGCTGACTAGAGAATGCCATGTGTGAAAACTGAGCTAGCACCCTATGTGAAAGCCTGATGGAATCACTATACACAAATATTGTTTTTTCATAAAAAGTGGCTCCATTTTTATGCTCAGAATTCCTTGGGAATAAAATTAATAAAGTGCAAGAACAACATGTAGGGGGAAAAAAAAAGAACAGGTCAGATTCCTGGGGCCCTAAAAGTGGCTTCTTATAGGAAGAAAATAGGAAAGCAATCTTCTCTAATAATAAGCCTAGTTATTATAAGTCTAGTTTAAAAACACAGCCTGGATCCCCTTTGTGCTGTTAGGAATTCATTTATTTGGAACTAAATTTCAGTTTTCACAGACCCATAAGGGGTTCATTTTAACTTGTATCCATTCTGATTGATTGGTAACCTTTCTGTACCAGAAGTTAATATTTTAAATATCACCTATGGCAGTGTTCCTCCTTAAGGTCTTCAGAGTAGGTACAGGACACAGCAGCTCTTCTGTCTTGAAGAGTATCCTCAAGCATGACAAAAAGAATGGAAGCAAGACCTTAGAAAAAGAAACTTAAGATATTGTCTGGGAGTACAGGAGGCAGTATACTTGTCAATTCTGAAAAATAGCTGGACCAGATATTTTTATGGGAAATTGTCTTAGCTTAAGTTTTCACTCCACATGCAACAAATAGTTGTGTTCTGGGAATTGGGTTCGTGTGTGTGTGTGTGTGTGTGTGTGTGTGTGTGTGTGTCTGTATGCATGTACATGCACTAAAATAACTTAGGTATAAATTTTCATTGATTTCATTGGTTCCATTATTCTTTAAAAACAGTATGTATGTCATGTCATATGTCTTTGGCTTATGATTCTCTTGAGATTCCCAGATCTCCCTCCCTTCACCTCCTCTGTCCCATTATGGAATTTTTCAGCCATAGACATAAACTTAAAGGTCTACAGAAGTGGGATCTTCTCAGACCGTAAATTCACATCTAGGGAATAAGTAGGATGATTATACACAATCATCCTACTTAGTAAGTTTGATTTCAGTGGACTGAAAGAGTTATTCCACTTAAATGTCCATTGTACTGGGAGGGAATAGACAAGAGTTCACTACATTCTTTTAATTCTTATTTAATGAGATGATGCAGATGGATGCAATCAGTTCAGGAAATTAGTGTTCTTGAGAAGTCACTTATAAATATATTCCAGATGCAATCTACATAAATGGGAAAGAAATAATATCTCTTTCTAAAGCTAGCACCCTATGAAAGCCAGCTCTTTCAATTGGAATTTGACCCCAATTTGTAGGTAATGGAATGGACCTCAACCAGGAGGTTCAAATAACTGACTGTATACCTTAATAATTGCTATCATTTATTTAATGATATTTTAAATTTTATTCAAGAAATACTTATATGGTACTGGGTATCAGACATTTATTTAAAGGCTTTAGGAAAAATAATTATTTTATTCTCCCATAAAACCCCATGGAAGTACTGTTATTTTCCCTACATCACAGTAGAAGAAACTGAGGCACAAAATGGTTAAACACATTGCTCCAGGTCACAATGCTAGTAAGTAGCAAAGCCAGGATTTGTAGCTGGATAGTATGGCTCTAGAGTGTGTTCTCCATAATCATTACATTATGCTGCTTGCTATAGGGTTACCACTATGCCGGAGTAGAAAAGGAGCATTCTATTAAAATCTCATAAATCATGCTAAGCTAGCCACTTAGCCTATGAATAAAACCAGTTGGAGAGATCAATATATTCTTATACATTATAAAGAGATACACTACAATATGCATGTATTATATGTTTAAGTAAAGTGAAGTGTAAGTTACTCAGTCGTGTCCAACTCTTTGACCCCATGGACTATACAGTCCATGGAATTCTCAAGGCCAGAATACTGGAGTGGGTAGCCCTTCCCTTCTCTAGGGGACCTTCCCAACCCAGGGATCAAACCCAGGTCTCCCACATTGCAGGTGGATTCTTTACCAGCTGAGCCACCAGGAAAGTATATTATTAATACATATGTCAACATATGGTCTTAATACATACTCTTATGCATTAAAATACATATTATACTATTCAATCATTTAACACAATGGCTCAGCAGGTGAAGAATCTGCCTGCAGTGCAGGAGATATAGGAAATGTGGGTTCGATCCCTGGGTTGGGAAGATTCCCTAGAGTAGGGAATGGCAACCCATTCCAGTATTCTTGCCTGGAGAATCCCATGGACAGAGGAGCCTGGTGGGCTAGGGTCCATGAGGTCACAAAGAGTTGGACATGACTGAGTGCACTCACACACAATATGATTGTAATAGCCTTTGTTCCTACTTAGATATTTTAAGGTCTTAATATATTATAGCTCAGGCCCACCAAACTATGGTCAGAAATAGTGCTCAAATCTCATTGACCTTTTTCTACATTTTCCTGTCTTGAATTACCTGTTACATATGTCATGTCTTATTGTGTCAGATAGAGGTCATAAAATGTAATACAAGCAATTTTTGACCAGTGTTTATGATGTACAATAGGCTTATTTGATGCTGGCTAAGACAATATATTGTAATAAAGGTATGCATATACCATATACTTACTAAATGATTTTTTAACATGAGTAACCTAAGCCATTTATTTTATATACCCAAATCCGGTTAAGAATTCATCTTCCCTTTTCTCACCACTTTTGAATAAAATATTTGTCTGCCCTTACCATGACCCAACCACGTGAAAGGCATGAAACCTTTTGGAATTTAACCCCACTCAGTACCTGAGCAAAAGTAGCCAATATTGTTATTTGCTTACCCGATAGTTATTAATTGATAACAAACTTCTTCATTGCTAAATTTTTGCTGAAAGAAAGTAAAAAAAAAAAAAAAATTAGATGAAGCAGTGCTTGGATAAAGTTCCCTAGTAAATAAATGGTGATTGGTCATAGACTATGCAACTATGACAAACATATTCTTTAGATCATCAATTTTCCAGTCTACCTTGTATCTAGGCTTCATTAATGAGACCACTTTGTGTTAATACCATTTAAGAAAAAGTCTGGAAGAAGAATAGAGGCCTCTGAGAAAGTTTTGCTTATGATAGGGCCAAATTTGAGTGGTGCCACCCTTCCTCATCCTTCCTGCCTTAAGATGAGGTACAGTGATTGAAGATGGAATAGTCATCTTTCAGCCATGAATCAACAAGTATAAAGAAAAAAAGATGAATACACTAAGTATGTAGAACAGGAAGAAATTGCATGAATAGAAATAGCAGATGAACTACCTCCAAAGTTCATGCTTTGTGAGAAAACTCACACTTGTTTAAGTCCCTGTTGGTAGGGATTTCTGTTACTTGTATCAGAAAACATATCCAATCAATATTACCAAGGAGATCCCAGGCCCTTAATATACTGAATTTAATTACCCAACTAATAAAATGGTAACCAACCAGCTATGTCCCTAGTTTATTCACTAACTTCATCCCATTCTACACACATCCCAAGATCACCACTATGCATAATAGAGTGTGACAGTATCTCATTAACAATGTGTCATTCATTAATTAAAACATATATATATTTAATGTTATTGAACACTTTCTATGTGCTTGATATTCTGCTCAACAATTGTGAAAAAAAAATGTTCAAAAGCAGGCTAGGAACATTCTCATCCTAACAAAATTTTATAGTCTAGTGTGGGAGAAAGATTCTAATTACATGTTATCATAAAATAAATATATTTGATATAAGTCTAATGAAGAAGAGATATATGTTGCTACAAGACTATAAATTGAGATTTAACTAGTCAAAGAAATCACAAAGGCTGCCCTGAAGAGATAATTAATGTTTTCCTGAAAGCTAAAGAATGAATAAGTAAATTCATAAGAGATACTGGCCTATAAATTTCTTTATTACGGTACCTTTCTCTAATTTTTGGTATCAGATTAATGCTGACCATGTACAATGAATTGAGAAGTATTCCCTCCTCTTTAATTTGTAGAAAGAGATTTTACATAATTGGTATTATTGATATTGATTTTATTTCTTCTTTAAATGTTTGAGAATTCACCAGGAAAGTAAAGTTAGCCTGCAGTTTTCACTGTAGAAAACTTTACAAATTCCATTAATTTACTAGATATAGGGTTATTCAGGCAATGTTTTTCTTATGTGAACTTTCGGTAGTTTCTTTCTTTCAGCAACATACATACTCATATAAGCTATTGAGTTTATTAACATAAAGTTATTTATCATAACTCCTTATCAATTTAATATCCGAAAAGATTGTAGTGGTGCCACCTCTCTCATTCTTGACATTGTAAATTTGTGTCTTTTCTATTTTTGTGTTCAGTCTGAATACAAATTTATTATTTTTATTGAGCATCTTAAATAACCAGCTTTTAGTTTCACTGATTTTCTTTGTTTTGTTTTAAACATCATTGATTTCTGTTATGACATTATTTCCTTTCTTCTGCTTATTTTATGATAATTAGCCTTTCTTTATCTAGTTTCTTAAAAAGGAAACTGAAGACATTGCTTTGAGACATTTTCTAATATAGGAATTTAATATTTTATATAATTTTCTCACTAAACATGGCTTTAACCGCATCACACAAGTATAATACATTCTTCTTTTTTAATTTCCATAAAGGTCAAAATACTTTCTAATTTCTCTTTTGATACATGGATTATGTATATTAGTTTTCAAATATTTTGAGATTTTTCATACTTTTGTTTTTTATTTCTAATTTAATTTAATTGTGATCAGAGAACATACTTTGTATGAACAGAATTCTTTAAATTGAATAAAACTTCTTTTATGATCCATGCTATGACTCATTTTGGTAAACATATCATGTGCACATGAAAAAAAATGAGCAGTTTGCTGTTGTTGGGTAGAGAGTTCTATAAATGTCAATTAGTACAGATTGGCTGATAGCATTCCTCAGGGCTTCTTTATTCCTACCAACTTTCTAACTACTTAGCCAATCAATTATTGACTAAGAGGTATTAAAATGTTCATCTATAATTGTCGATTTGGAGAAAGATGGGGAGGGAAGTGAATACTGTCATTTCTCCCAAATCCACATTTCCTTCTACCCCACTGTGCCATGGTGTAAAAATCACATGGTTTGGAAGGGATTGAACATATCCAAAGCTCTAGGAGCAAGCAGTGATGAGTGAAAGTCTGTCAGGATTATCCCACTTTCTTGCCAAAGCAACTGATTCAGGTATCCCAAGGAAAGTCAATTATCTGTGATATTCTCCTAGTTGACAAGATTGGTTCAGCACTCTATTTGATTCATTATGTTTCAATCAGTGGTTTGCTGAAGGCCTCTTAAAGTAAAATGTCTATGCTATTTTTGAAAGGATTACTGGAAGGGGTCACTGCTCTTCCCTTTTGGATGGTGTGGTGGGTGGATGTGATGACTGCTCTAGCTATTTTGCCACCAAGAAGAAAGGCATTCTAAAAATGCATTTGGCGTCATGAAGCTGGGACTGAAATAAGTTACATATATTTATTGTAATCTATGATCTACTGAATCAAATAAAAATTAGGTCTATGTTATAGCTCAACTTTTAGTTACTTTAGTCAATAATGTCATTTGTTTAATTTTGCTTGCATTGAATTTTCTGATACTTAGAATTGAATGTGTTCTGGTTTAAAAGGGTAATGGTAGCATCACTCAGATTTAACAAACTATAATTTTAAAACCTGGATAACATACTTTGAAAAATGTTAACATTGTAGAAAAATTATTTAACAAAAATTTTGGTAAAATAAAGCAGTCCAACAAAATATTATCTATGAACTTGTCTAAACCTAGGGATTTACAAGACTTAGATCTATTGACCCTGACCCCTATTCAGGCATAAGATTGCATATTTATTTCCAGGGGAGTATAAAATAGAGACTTTTCAATTGAGAGATACCAGACACTGTTGAGGGCAAAGTACTGTACTAAAGACTGTTATAATCTCTCAGCCCTCTTACTTCATTTGGATATAGTATCAGCAAGTTTATAAAAGGTGGAACGAATCTGACCACTCCAAAGGAAAATACTGCCATTGTGCATTACCTTTCCATACAGCATATCCCTAAGAAAATAATCTTACTAGCTTGTGGTTCTGGAAAGCCCACAATTTACAAAATTCATCTATGTGTACAGAAATTGCATTTTAATGTCTCACTCTTAAATATGAGCAAGTGGTTAAGACTCTCCTATCATAATTTTAAAAATGCTGACATTACAAACACCAAAGACATAAGGCATAAACAACTTAAAGGAAAGAGAGGCCATGCTGCTGCTGCTAAGTAGCTTCAGTCGTGTCTGACTCTGTGCGACCCTATAGACGGCAGCCCACCAGGCTCCCCCATCCCTGGGATTCTCCAGGCAAGAACACTGGAGTGGGTTGCCATTTCCTTCTCCAGTGCATGAAAGTGAAAAGTGAAAGTAAAGTCGCTCAGTCGTGTCTGACTCTTAGTGACCCCATGGACTGCAGCCCACCAGGCTCCATCCATGGGATTTTCCAGGCAAGAGTACTGGAGTGGGGTGCCATTGCCTTCTCCCAGAGAGGCCATACTGGATGATAAAATCTTAAGAACAGAGAAAAGAATGTTAATATCTTTAGAAAGATAACAGAAAATATTATAGCCATGAATTAAGAACAGGATGTTATAAATAGAATTAATGGAAGTTGAAAATATGAACATATATATGAGAAATTCAATAGAAAATCTGGAAGACAAAATTGAAAAAATTAATCTTTTATAAAAGATGTCAATAAACTTTGCATTAAATGATCACATATTACATATTTTAGGCCTGTGAGGTATATTGTCTCTGTTGCAACTCAACTATGCAGTTATAACAGAATGGATGTGGCTGGTGGTTTAGTCGCCAAGTTGTGTCCAACTCTTTGCGAACCTATGGACTGTAGCCCACCAGGCTCCTCGGTCCATGGGATTTCCCAGGCAAGAATACTGGAGTGGGTTGCTATTTCCTTCTTCAGGGGATCTTCCCGACCCAGGAACTGAACCCAGGTCTACCTATATTGCAGGCAAATTCTTTACTGACTGAGCTGCGAGGGAATCCCATGGATGTGGTTGGGTTCCCGTAAAACTTTATGTAGAAAAATGGGAAGCTATATTATAGGTCACAGTTTGCTAATCTTTAATTAATTAGTCTTAATCTAGAACATACTTTTAGAAGCCTAAGGGATGGAAAAAAAGGAAGAAAAAAAAAAACACAGAAAAAAGATTAGAAGACATCCCTATAGCTCAGTTGGTAAAGAAGCCACCTGCAATGCAGGAGACCCTGGTTTGATTCCTGAGTCAGGAAGATCCCCAGGAGAAGGGATAGGCTACCCACTCCAGAATTCTGGCCTGGTGAATTCCATGGACTGTATAGGTCATCGGGTCACAGAGTCAGACACGACTGAGTGACTTTCACTTTCACTTTTAATATGTCCAATAGCCACATAATAGGTATTCCAAAAAAAGGAAAAGCAAAATAAAAAAAAAAAAAGTCCATAATCAAAAGCATATTCAACACAGTTTTCTGGAATTTAAGGATATGATTTTCCTGATTGAAAGGTCTCATTATTTCTCACTACTATGGATCCAAACACATCTATGACGAGGTAAAATTGTGGAATTTTCAAAGAAAAGGAGTAAGGAGAACATTGCAAGAGTTTCCAAAGGTGTGGAGGAAGGGGAGGTACACTTGCAAAGAACAAGAAATCAAAATGGCTTTGGTCTTCTTCAGCAGAATACTGGCTACTAGAAAATGCTGCAGCAATAGCTTCAAGATATAAGGGATATTATATCTGAAATTAAACTACTAATTGAATGCATGGGTAAATTGATAGTATTTTCTGACAATTGAGGCCTTAAAACTTTACCTCACAGGCCATTTTCCCAGGAAACTAAGAAATCATGTTGTATTCAAATGAGGCTAAGGGGGGAAAAAAAAAAACAAAACAGTGTTCAGGAAACAGAGCATCCAACTTAAGAGAGTGGTGATGGAACACCTCAGGGAGATGATAGCTATGCAACAGGCCTAGTAAGCAACCAATGAAGATTGAAGGCCAGAAGGCAACAGATGTCTCCAAGAAGACTGAATAAATGGAGTGTTTGATGAATTTGAATGTGTTGAGAAATTATTTAAACAACTGAAGTAGGTGAAGGGGGATACATTATTAGTGAAGAACAAACAGAAGCAAAATAAAAACATTAAAAGTTCAATTACTTGTAAAAATGTAAAGCTTTGCATGAAAATCAAAATGTTACTTGGCTTAAGTGTGATTGTTATTTATTGAGATATAATAATAATAAAGGCAGAATACTGATCCAAATAAAATTATAATATAACTGTATCAGGAAGATGGTATGTGTACATGCTGGTGGGCTGGTTGATAAGAGATTACCTTCTAAAATAAAAATAACGGCAACACAAAAATGCTGGTGAAAATGTAGAGCAATGAATCATTGCGTCATTTGAATCAAATGAATCATTCAAATTAATCATCTGAATGATAGATTTCTGCTGGGAATGCAAAGTAGTACAGCTACTCTGGAGAGCAGTTTGGCATTTTCTTACTAACTCAACATGTGACTACCATGCATGCATGCATGCTAAGTCACTTCAGTCGTGTCTGAATATGACCAACCAATTGTACTCATAGGCATTCATTCTAGAGAAATGCAAACTATGCTCACACAATAACTGAGTACTCATACTAGCATTATTCATAATAATTAAAAACTAAAACCAGTCTATATGCCTTCAACAGGCAAATAAACTCTGATATATCCTTATAGTGGGATGCTACTCAGCAGTGGGGGGGGGGGGGGGGGAACTATTGATATACACAACAAACTTGGGAAAAATCTTCAGAAGGCTGCAGTGAGTGAAATAAGTCCATCCCAAAAGGTTACATAGCATATGATTCCTTTTTATAATATGTTTTAAAGTGATGTTTTACAAGCAGGAATCAAGATTGCCAGGAGAAATATCAACAACCTCAGATACACAGATGATACTACTCTAATGGCAGAAAGCAAAGAGGAACTAAAGAACCTCTTGATAAGGGTGAAAGAGGAGAGTGAAAAAGATGGCTCGAAACTCAACATTCAAAAACCTAAGATCATGGCATCCAGTCCCATCACTTCATGGCAAATAGAAGGGGAAAAAGAGGAAGCAGTGACAGATTTTCTCTTCTTGGGCTCCAAAATCACCGCAGATGGTGACTGCAGCCATGAAATTAGAAGACGATTGTTTCTTGGAAGGAAAGCTATGACAAACCTAGACAGCATACTAAAAAGCAAAGACATCACTTTGCTGACAAAGGTACATATAGGCCAAACCATGGTCTTTCTAGTAGTGGATGTGAGAGCTGGGCCATAAGGAAGTCTGAGTGCCAAAGAATTGATGCTTTCGAATCGTGTTGCTGGAGGAGTCTTGAGAGTTCCTTGAACAGCAAGATCAAACCAGTTAATCCTAAAGTAGATCAACTCTGAATACTCATTGGAAGGACTGATGCTGAAGCTGAAGCTACAATACTTTGGCCACCTGATACAAAGAGCCAACTCACTGGAAAAGACCCTAATGCTGGGAAAGATTGAAGACAAAAGGAGAAGAGGGAGACAGAGGATGAGATGGTTGGATAGCACAACCGACTCAATGGACATGAGTTTGAGTAAGCTCCAGGAGTTGGTGATGGACAGGGAAGCCTGGTGTGCTTGGGGTGCCTGTGTCCATGGGGTCACAAAGAGGTGGACATGACTTAGCGACTGAACAACAACAAAGTGATAACATTTTAGAAATGGAGGGCATATTAGTGGTTAGACATGAGGCAAAGCAGAAGAGAGCTGAAGGTGGTTCTAAAAAAGCAAGAGGAGGGATCCTTGTGATGTTGGAATGGTTCAATATCTTGACTGTAGTGGTAGTATGTGAACCTAAACAGGTAATAGAATTATATAGAACTGAATACACACACACACGAATATGGATAAAACTGGCAATCTGAATAATATCAATGCATTATATCAATGTCAAAATCCTGGTTATAGTTTTGCAAAATGTTACCACTGATGAAAACTAGGACAGTATTACAGGAGACACCTCTGTATTATTTCTCACAATTGCATGTGACTCTACAATTATCTTAATCTAAAATTTAAATTTTAAAGAAAATTTAAATAAAACAATTTTAAATAAATGCAAATAAGTAAGTTTTATGGAATTCCCTAACCCACATCAAAATGTTACCATTGGGCTATCTGGATATAGTATATATGAAATCTAAAAACAAAATAAACTCAATGTGTTTGTTCACAATACTTTGTATGGCAAGTGTCACACTTTTACTCAAAATTCTAAATCATTTGATTTTTGTTGTGCATTTAAAGGCAGATTTACTTCTTGTATAGGAGTGTAATTCAGCCAGACAGTGAGAAGAACATATAAAATCCTGCAGAGACAGCACACCCTGTGAGAATTTGGTCACTAAATTTGTGCCAGTGAGGCAGATTGATTACCTGGTTTCTAGTCATTTCAGATGTCCTTCACTATATTTATAGATAGCTGTAAGTTGTCTGTTGTTTTCTTGTGGAAATGTAAATAGCCAGTAGGTGCTCTCTCCATTGACCTGAATAGCAGAAAAATGTGAAATCAGCAATAAAGGACTTGATTTATTTCTTGTTGTAACCTTTCCTTTCCTATGCTGCATCAGGTTTGGGTACAATCAAAATGAGCAGTGGACAACTGCAGTTGTATTTGGTATCTTGCCTGGACTGGCTTGTTTAAGTCACTCAAGCCCCTCCTTTCCTTGTGGGCCACTCACATGTCTTCTGGGCCAGTGTATAGAGTTATGTTTCCTTATATGGTAGCCACCAGTCATATGTGATGATTTAAATGAACACTTAAATTAATTACAACTGAGTGAAATAAAAATGTAGTGCCTCCATTGCAACAGTCATATTTTAAGAGCTGTGTAACTACTAATAAGTGTTCTGATATTTTGTTTCTATAGCTGTTAGGAGAACAAACTATTTCCAAAAAATTATATGACAAGAGAAGGAATTGTCCAGTTCATGTTAAATAAAAACAAAAATGAAAACTCAAGTGTTTTGCCCAGTAGGCAATACATTTGACTGGAGCTGAAAGTATTCCCTTTATATTATTTAACTCTTTATTTTATTAGGGAAAAAAAAAAAAACTTTTCAGGCTGTTAGCATGGGATTTATGAGTATAGCACAACACTAGGTATATGTATCTCTGAAACCATAATAGCTTGTTATGAACTTTAAGGCTTAGGTGTGTCAGCTTGTTCTTCTTCTTTTTCCCACTTTTTAAATATGTGTCATTCTTTCTCATTTTCCTCCTCCTACTTTTAGACTCTGACCGAGAAACCATGAAGGAAGAGTTATAGAGTTGAGTTTTTTAAACTTAATTTTAACATATCTGTGTTAGGTTTAAATAAAATTAACACATGCATAAGAAAATTAAGTCAGTCACTAGAACAGTTGGTCTAGTAAATGATAATAACTTTCCAAAGTTGAGATTTGGGGATGAAATTCCTCTCTAGTCCTCACACAGAGAAATAGAAAGAGAAAGAATAATCACCTTCATGCTTCCCCCAGCGTCAAGGCAGACTAATAGCTCTTTGTTCTTCTGACTGCCTAATTCCTCAATTATTAATTGTCCTCTAAGGAGCCTAGAGTGAGGGAGGAAATTTCCAGCTAGAATTTTGGGATTGAGACCAATTCATATTTGAAATATCTATTAGTCTATTAGAAATGAATCCTTAAATTTTGTAAAAGCATATTCAATATTGTTTTTTAAATATGTATCATTCATTGGGTTATGTTTGCTCTTTGATGTTTGTAAGATTTTCTTGTAAACTATATATGTCATTGATTTTTAGGATTTTGCATTTTTAAATATTTTAATGTATTTTTTAAATTACTAATTCATTACTTCAACTATAGAGTAACAGAATTAATTTTCAATGATTTAAACTCTAATGTAATACTAATTTTATTTGTTTTAAATATGTCTTACTAAAAAAACGTAGTGCACCATTAAAAAAAAATTAGAAAAATTTTCATCTACCCATAATTGTACCCTCAGGTACAGAAACCACAGATCAAATTGCCATCATTCATTGGATTATAGAGAAAACAAGGGAATTCCAGAAAAACGTCTACCTTTGTTTCACTGACTGCTAAAGCCTTTGACTGTGTAGATCATAATAAAATGTGGAAAGCTCTTAAAGAGATGGGAATCCCAGACCATCTTACCTCTCTCCTGAAAAAGCTGTATGTGGGAGAAGAAGTAACAATTAGAACCCTCGGAGAAGGCAATGGCACCCCACTCCAGTATTCTTGCCTGGAAAATCCCATGGATGGAGGAGCTTGGTAGGCTGCAGTCCATGGGGTCGCTAAGAGTCGGAAACGACTGAGTGACTTCACTTTCACTTTTCACTTTCATGCATTGGAGAAGGAAATGGCAACCCACTCCAGTGTTCTTGCCTGGAGAATCCCAGGGACTGGGGAGCCTGGTGGGCTGCCGTCTATGGGGTCACACAGAGTCGGACATGACTGAAATGACCTAGCATAGCATAGCATGGAACAACTGATTGGTTCAGGATTGAGAAAGGAATATGACGGGGCTGTCTGTTGTCACCCTGTGTATTTAACTTATATGCTGAGCACATTGTGAGAAATTCTGGGCTGGATGAGTTACAAGCTGGAATCAAGATAGGAGGGAGAAACATCAACAACCTTAGATATGCAGATGATACCACTCCTATGGCAGAAAGTGAAGAGGAACTAAAGAGCCTCTTGATGAGGGTGAAGGAGGAAAGTGAAAAAGCTGGCTTAAAACTAAATATTAAAAAACAAAAAAAAACTAAAATCATGGCATCCGGCCCCTTTACTTTATGGTGAATAGAAGGGGAAAAGGTGGAAGTAGTGACAGAGTTCCTCTTCTTGGGCTCTAAAATCACTGTGGATGGTGACAGCAGCCATGAAATCAGAAGACATTTACTTCTTGGTAGGAAAGCTATGACAAACCCAGACAGTGTGTTGAAAAGCAGAGACATTACTCTTGCGACAAAGCTCTGTATAGTCAAGGCTATGGTCTTCCCAGTGGTCATGTACAGTTGTGAAAGCTGGACCATTAAGAAGGCAAAGCACCAAAAACTTGATGTCTTTGAACTGTGGTGCTGGAGAATATTCCTGAGAGTCCCTTGGATTGCAAGGAGATCACACCAGTCAATCTCGAAGGAAATCAACCCTGAATACTCATTGGAAGGACTGATGATGAGGCTGAAGCTCCAGTATTTTGGTCACCCAATGCAAACAACCAACTCAATGGAAAAGTCCCTGATGCTGGGAAAGATTGAGGGCAGAAGGAGAAGAGGGCATCAGAAGATGAGATGGCTGGATGGCATCACTGATGCAATGGACATGAACTTGGGCAAACTTCGGGAGATGGTGAGGGACAGAGAGGCCTGGAGTGCTGCAGTCCATGGAGTCGCAAAGAGTTGGACACAAATGGGTGACTGAACAACAACAATCCTATCCTCTGCTATAATCATTTGAATTTCTTCATATTACCTAATCTTTGTCTACAGATCACTCAAAATAGTAGTTAATAGCCTATTTATTTATTTGTAAGTATGTTTATTTACCTAATACTAATTTTTCAAAATTTTCTCTATAATCACTTTTAATATTTCAGTTGATGCACAAAGTCCATCAGTTTGCTATGCTAGTAAAATATAAATATTCTATATCTCATGATTTTTAGAAATATGTTTTATTTTTATTAATATAATTATGTTAGCTTCCAAGATGGCCCCCAATGATCCTCATTTCCTAATATTCATACCTTTATGTAATCCCCTCCAATACTGACTAGGGCAAACCTGTGACTTAGGGGATACTGTGGATACAATGCTGTAATTTCCAAGCTAGATCATAATAGTCATTGCATCTTCTTCCTTGTGCTCTTGGATCACACATTGTGGGAAAAGCTGGCAGGTATATACTGAGGACACACGGCAGCCCTGTAGAAAACCCCATGAGGAGAGAAACTGAAGTCTATTTCCAGGAGCCGGCACCTTCTTCCCAGCCATGTGAATGAATCACCTTGGAATCTGGTCTTTCAGTTCAGGTCAAGCCTTCACATGACTGAAGCTCTGCAATCTGAGTCCTGATAGAGACCACACAGTGGACCCAAACCCATAAGTGATGCTCTAGGCTGCTCCCAAATCTCTGATCCAGAGTAATTATGATTGATAGAATTGTCTGTTTTGGTATAATTTTTTATGCAGCAGTATCTAACTAATACAAACATTTTAATTACAGATAATCTGAAATGCAGCTTCTGTTAATGGATAAAAATGGTTTCTATATAAATATTACTGTCATTTATAAAATAAATTTGTTACTTCATATAAGTGAAAGTGAACAAGTGAAGTTGCTCAGCCATGTCTGACTCTTTGTGACCCCATGGACTGTAGCCCACCAAGATCCTCCATTCATGGAATTTTCTAGGCAAGAGTACTGGGGTGGGTTGCCATTTCCTTCTCCAGGGGATCTTCCCAATCCAGGGATTGAACCTGGGTCTCCCGCATTGCAGGCAGATGCTTTACCCTCTGGGCTACCAGGGAATCTATGTCAAAAAATGTAAGGGAAAAATCGCACAAAAATCACAGGCACTATATATCATACCTAAGTGTAATCACTCTCAACATTCTGAATTTTTTCCAAACATACACTAATATATACATTTTTATAAAAATATGTATATACTCTAATACTGTTTTATTTTTTTTCTTTACCTATATAGTGGTTATCGTTGGACTACACATACATAACTAACTAATTGCTTTGATGGCTCTATAGTACTCAATTTTATAGATATACCCTAATACATTTTACCAATTCTTTCTTTGGACATTTAAGCTGTTTCCATCTATTTAGTGTTATAATATTACTATAATCTATTGCTTTTTATTGACATTTGTTTTCATACTTATCCATATGTTTTTCTTATGATTCCTTAGAGGAAACCCATATGCATACACATTTATAATGGTGAAAAGTATTGAAATCTATTCTTACAGAGGCTGTGAGGGTGGGTATCTAGTAATATTTGTTCCTTAAATTTTTTCTGATATCCCAGCATTTATTAAATGACACTCAGTATTTACAGTGATTTAAAATGATTCCTTTACGATATACTAAATTATGTTATATACTTAGATCTATTTATAGAATATGAATTATATGCTTTTGATCTATCATTCCATTTAAATCCTGGCATTTTATTTTTTTTGTCTTGAATTACAGCAATTATAGACTTTTCTTTGCTCCTTGGTACAAAAATTCTTACCTCAAAGACATTCGTTATACAGATTTATTGACTCTTCTCACCCATTTACTTGTCTGGATGAAACATAAACAATAGAATATTTTTTTTCTTATTTCAAGGAAAAAAAAGGCTCTTTAAGATATTGAATTGGGATAACCTTATGTATGTGTAAGTTTGGGAAAACATACATTTAAAATAGTGAGTTTTCCATTCAAGAAAGCATGTTCATCCATTACATTTATCTTTATGGCTCAGAGGGTAAAGAATCCACCCACAATGCAGACACAGGTTCAATTCCTATGTTGGAAAGATTCCCGTGGAGGAGAAAATGGCAACCCACGCCAGTATTCTTGCCTGAAAAATCCCATGGACAGAGGAGACTGGCAGGCTACAGTCCAAAGGGTCACAAAGAGCTGGACACAACTGAGCGATTAAGCATGCACATTATATCCATAAGTGTTATGAAAATATTTTTCCATTATTCTTCTTAATTAGTTGTTCCTAGTCCAAAGACAGCTTGATTTATTTGTATTTCATCTTGCAACTGGTTCTCTTACTGAATTTAAGTGATTAGTTCTAGCATATTTTCAGTTATTCTTCAAGATTTTCTAAGTAAACAGTTTGCTGATCTCATATAATGGAAACTTATGTTTCTTCTTCTCATTCTGCCTCTTCTGTTTCTTCTTCCTCTTTTTTCCCTTCTTCTTCTTTATGGTTAGAATATTTAGAATTATGTCAAATTTTTGTGTTAATGTTAGGCATCCTGACCTTGTTCCCTCCTGGAAGGGAATACTTAATAGTGTTTCAGAATTATTATGCCAGTTTAAGAAACATGGCAAACTCAAAGGGAGTAATTTTCACAGCGGGTTAATTCACTACAGTCTGGATCCCTATCTCCTCATCTCTCATTCTACCCTCTACTCTACTCTTCTCAAACTCTCTTGCAAAAGTCATCAAGGGCAAATCCACGGGATCATTTTCAGTCTGCTTTGCTAATGAATATACTGCGGTATTTGATACCACTGATCTCTTCTATGATTTTTAAATACCCTCCTACCTGGGCTTCCTCAAGACCCCTTTTTCCTAATTAATTCTATTTCTCTACTAGCCTCAGGGCTCTTCCTCCAAATGTCCTATAGAGGACAGATCTCTATTCTCTTCATGAGAGATCCTCTCTCAGAGTTTTTCAGTCCAGGGACAAATTCCTGGAATTGATCCTATAAGGTGATACCTTCCATCTCTGAAAATGTTCAGGAGCACTACAGGTAAAGTCTGTAGCCTGTGGTCCCTTCTATCATACACACCCCCAAGCCTGGCCTGTTGGCTCTTGCCCATCAGTTCAGTTTGTCACTCAGTCATGTCTGACTCTCTGTGACCCCATGGACTGCAGCATGCCAGGCTTCCCTGTCCATAACCAACTCCCAGAGCTTGTTCAAATTCATGTCCATTGAGTTGGTGATGCCATCCAACCATCTCATCCTGTTGTCCCCTTCACCTCCTGCCTTCAATCTTTCCCAGCTTCAGGGTCTTTTCCAATGAGTCTATTCTTCGCATCAGGTGGCCAAAGTAATGGAGCTTCAGCATCAGTCCTTCCAATGAATATTCAGGACTGATCTCCTTTAGGATGGACTGGTTGGATCTCCTTGCAGTCCAAGGACCTCTCAAGAGTCTTCTCCAACACCACAGTTCAAAAGCATCAATTCTTCAGTGCTCAGCTTTCTTTATGGTCCAACTCTCACATCCATACATGACCACTGGAAAAACCATAGCCTTGACTAGATGGATCTTTGTTGGCAAAGTAATGTCTCTGCTTTTTAATATGCTGTCTAGGTTGGTCATAGCTTTTCTTCCCAGTTTTTGTGATGAATGCTTTAGAAAAAGTCCAAGGCTGGGTCAGTTTCAAGTAGATGCAGCCAATTGTTTTCACTCCAAGTTTCAGGATCTCAGTTTTTGTCAATCAGTGCCCAAACTTTCACATGAGAAACTTTGTAAGCCTCTGACTTTAATGGTCAGTGTGATTCAGCAGCCCACACAGTGAAATTGTGCACTTGATTTTGAGCAGTATCAGCCCTGTGATCACAGAAGTAAACGCTTCTTCTAAGACTAACAAGGAAACTCTGATCATTTTCTCTTTGTGAGCACTCAGTGAACTCAAAAGAATCTATCTCATATCATTGCCCCTTCAGTTGTCATTACTGCCATTATAATCAAATACAGCAGCCACCTGGGCCGTGAAAGCACAAATTTCATTTGGCATTTCATCACAATCAAACACAAATGAAAGCTGGACAAACTGTGAAGTCAACACTTGCTGTTTTACTAGTATCCTGTTTCCCACTGGCAAGGAGCTCAGCATTGTACCCAAGGCCAAAGGCATGATCAAACTAAACTATCTTTGAGGATCTGCCTCCTGGGATCACTGTGTGTGTTAGTCACTCAGTCGTGTCCGACTCTTTGTAACCCTATGGACTGTAGCCCTCCAGGCTCCTCTGTGCGTGGAATTATACAGGCAAAAATCAGTCAGTTCAGTCGCTCAGTCGTGTCTGACTCTTTGGGACCCCATGGACTGCAGCACGCCAGGCTTCCCTGTCCATCACCAACTCCTACTTACTCAAACTTACTCAAACTCATGTCCATTTACTCCGTGATGCCATCCAACCATCTCATCCTCTGTCGTCCCCTTCTCCTCTCATCTTCAATCTTTCCCAGCATCAGGGTCTTTTCAAATGAGTCAGTTCTTCACATCAGGTGGCCAAACTATCAGAGTTTCAGCTTCAGCATCAGTCCTTCCAATGAATATTCAGGACTGATCTCCTTTAGGATTGACTTGTTGTACCTCCTTGCAGTGCAAGGGAACCTCAAGAGTCTTCTCCAACACCACAGTTGAAAAGCATCAAATCTTTGGCACTCAGGCAAGAATACTGGACTGTGTTGCCATTTCCTTCTTCAGGGATCTTCCTGACCCAGGGATCAAACCTGGGTCTCCCACATTGCAGGCAGACTCTTTACCATCTGAGCCACAAGGGAAACCCAACCAAGTACCAAATGTGTATCAATCTAGATTCAATCCAGAGAAGAAAACAAGAGACTAATTTGAACAGGGAAAGATTAATATAAAGAATCATTTACTATAGTGGGATTGGCATGTTGATACATTGGCAAGAAGGAAAGATAACTAAAGAATATTGAAATAGTATGTACAAGGAACAGCCACAATGCTAAGACTAAGATACAGCACACCAGGAAATTGCCACTCCTTGTAGGGCTGGGAATCAGAGGGTGCAGGCATGGGTCACTGAATGGCAGAGAATTTGCTGTGGTAGGACACTAGCAGAAACTTGTTGGAAATCTTCCCTCTTGAGGAGAAAAGTAGTTCAGAGTTAAGTGTCTCATGAGAAACACTTGGTACAAAACTGCTTGAAGGAGGGTGCTGGGGAAGTTATTGGTGGCTGCTGCTGCTGCTCACCTCCTACTGCAAGAGCTGGGTGCTGGAGAAAGTGTTTGTGCTATAGGAGCCTGATGACAGAGAACACCTTGTCAGTTGTAGGAGCCAGAGGATTCAGCACGCTAGAACCCAGAAGCAAAACGTTCCTCGGCAGTGTATCTCTAGCGCCCTCTGTTGACAAAGATTCTGTATCAGCAAACGAAAAATACTTAGCCCACATTCCTTTTCCAAACATGGTGCGTTTGGAATAATAAATTGATAATCAGTACCAGAACATATAACATGGAAAGGATTAGATTTAATCCCAGAAAGCTAGTGAAGCTCCTGGAATTTCAATTCTCATCTCCAATACGTAGATGATAATATCTAATAGGTTTGTTATGAGGATTAGATACATTGTGCATAAATAAAATACAATTTTTTAATATATTGCTTAGTTTTAGTAATAGTCAACATTATTATTATTAGCATTGAGTTTATAACATATGCATAAAATTTTCCATCTTATATTTTTAACTGAAAACCATGTTATTATTTAAAAATTTTCCTAAATGTAATGTTTCATTTAGTTGTTTTAAAATTAATGTTAAAAAATAATAAATTTCACAGATTACATAATATACTGCATTAACTAATTTTGATAAAAAGATAGCTAAGATAATATTACTGATTACAAAGAAAATTTTGCAGGTGCTTTTCACAGTATCATTTTCCAGTTTTTCTTTTTTTTAAATATCAAAACCAGAACATGCTATCCCAGAATTCAATTTCTGCTCCATCTAGTACACTCATAATGATTAAATAACATTCTTCATTTTAAACTAACATTTGCAACTTGATCTATTCTCTGATACAGTTTTGATACTTGGCTTTGAAATATTTGAAATAAAATATTTATTAGCAAATTTTGTATTAGATTATTTAGTGTGTTGTCTTTTGGATGCATCAAGTTGGCTAGGCTAATGTCCCCATTTATCTAAACATTAATCTAGGTATTGTTATAAAGGTAGTTTGTAGATGTGATTTAAGTCCATAATCAGATGATTTGTAAATAAGGTAGATTATCAAAGATAATTGGGATGAGACTCATTGAATCATCTGAACGCAGAGCTGGTGCTTCCTTGAAGAAGAATAGATTCTGCCTGCATACAACAGCTTCAGTTCAGGCTCCAGAGTTTCAGTCTTCCTTTCCTAACATCAGCCCTTTAGATCTCAAACTTGCCAAGCCAACTCCCACAACTGTGTAAGCAAATTCCTTGCAATAAATCTCTTAACATTAATTCCTATTTGTCCTGCCTCTCTGATCTGACCGTGACTGATACATTCCAGAAAAGATGGAATATGTTACTTCTTTAAATATATCTACATTCTCAAAAGAAAAATCAGCTATGAGCTGCTGCTAAATAGGGAAGTTGACACAGGTGGTAAGGACAGTAAGCAAAACTGAATCTAACTAAACAGTATCAACCATAAAACACATTTTTGAAACATATTATAAACATGTCCAAACTCATCAAACTACATACACTAAAATATGTGCCGTTTTCTATACATCAATTATATTTCAATAAAGTGGTTTTTAAAAAAGGAACTTAATTCTGTCTTCTTTGAAGTAATCTAAGTGCCATAGTAAAATATTGGTAAAAGAGAGGAATAATCTTAGTACTCTGATACAACCACTGTTAACAGCTCTCCTTTCATGCATTCTGTGTGTGTGAGCTATAATCAAACAGCATATAATTTTGTTTTTAAAAGCATGCTTGGACTTCAAATTCTGGACTTACTTCTCTCTGTTCTTCCTATAGCTAAGATCCCTATGCATAATACATAAAACAAACACAGAAAGACCTTCCAAAATGTTGGGGAAACTGAGGCAAATTTGTTAGAGTCCTTGGGACTTGAAGAACAGTACAGAAGTGAGCTCCTGGGTTTTCATTTTCATTTTGCCTCCTGTATGCCCCAGATAGCATACTGGAGAAGTTCACAGCCCAGGAAAGCTGACAGGTACAGAGAAAAAGTTAAATACTGCTTGTGCTTACAGTTATATAACACTCTTCAAATGATAAAATTTTACAGATGAAGACTTGATTAGTGGTTGCCAGAGGATAGTGATGTAGGCAAGAATATGACTATAATGGGGGTGGTAAAAAGGAATTTCTTTGTCATGATGGGTTTTTCTGTACCGTGAATGTAATAGTAGTTACATGAATCTACACATTTTAAAAAATGCATAGAACTGAAAATATACATACACATATGCATATGCACACCACAAATCTATTCATGAAAAAATTAGTGAAATCTGAACAAACCTGTAATGTTATTAATTGCATGGGAAGCTGGAGGGAGGAAGGGTACACAGACCTCTGTAGTGTTCTTGCAACTTCTTATGTGTCTATGATTATTTCCAAATAAAAATTTAAAAAATGAAAGTGTATTGCTTGTTCATGTATTCAGGCCATAGCAATTGTCACTTGAACATCACTGTATGTTCAAAAGTAAACACTACCATATATCTTAAGATACTCAAACAAATGCCTAAATCACAGAGATATTACAAATAACCTAAGGGTATATATGGAAATGCAATGAAGAAACATTAAGTCTGAAAAGTCAAGTATAAAGTATATGTACTTAGGAAATGAGATGTTGTGCTAGCTGTGTATCTGAATAATTTTGGAACTTATTAGCAACTCAATCTGTTAGATTCTAAAACAGAATTTTGTCATACGTGAACATAGAATAAAATTAATTTGTGATTATTGTGAATGATAAATTATCCAAGATTTAGTCACTTATACCATATATTGTTCAGTGATTAGTTTGTTGTGTGCATGTGTATGAGTGCCTAAGTATGGGGTCTCTGTGTGTTTGGAGAGAGAGAAAGAGAGAATTTTATTGGAGCTTTATTAATGTTCATAATTTAATTCTGTTGCTAAGCAGAGTAAATGCAATTCAAGCTAAGTGTCTATTGATGAGTGACTGAATAAAGAAAATGTGATATATGATGGAATATTATTCAGCCATAAAAAGAAAGAAATCCTGCCATTGTGACAACATGAATGAACCTGGAAGACATTATGGTAAGTGAAATAAGCCAGTTCAGTTCAGTATTCTACGTAGAATCTAAAGAAGTTAAACTCATAGAGCCAGAGACGAGAATGGTAGCTGCCGGTGGAGTGGGAAAAATGGGGAGATGTTGGTCAAGGGTACAAACTTTCAGTGATAAGATGAATGAGTTCTGGGGTTCTATGATGACTATACCTAACTGTATATTTGAACTGTATACTTGTAATTTGCTAAGAGAATAAATCTTAAGTGTTCTTACTAAATTCACACACAGACACAAATGGTAACTATGTGAGGTGATGGATGTGTCAAATAGCCTGATTGTGGTAGTACTTCACAATACAGGACGTGTATTTTAAAATATCATGTTGTATAGGTTAAATATATACAGTTTTTAATTGTCAATTATGTCTCAATAAAGCTAAGGAAAAAAACTGCAATTTAAACCTCAAATTGCAGGTGCTGGAGAACTTGGCAGGTTACCTAACATAATAGATGAATGAGAGAATCAAGATTCAAATCTTGATAGACTGGAATAATGGACTGAAATTAACAAGGCAAAATTCAATTTTAAAAACTACAAAAAAAAAATACTGGCAAGATAATTTTTTGTCTTATGTATTAGAGTACAGGTTTAGTGATGGTCTGACCAGGTTTGAATCCTAGTCCACCACTATCTGACCATGAGTCCTTAACAATGACAGGAACTACTGGAACAGGCTTTTAAAAACTATGCCTTCAATTGTGTATTTATAGGCTACTAATAGCACATTTATTGACCACTCATTATTTGTCAGGCATACGGTGTCACATTATGTACTCAGATGAGAATAGCTCTTATGCTCATTTTAATTATGAGGAAGCTATACTTTGGAGACACAACACCACTAAAACAGAAGAAGCTAAAAGTCAAGTGCCAGACCCGTGAGGACTGAAAGCCCAGAAAAATGATCTTCCTACGTGTATCTTGTACCAGAGGAGAAAATAATTTTCGCTCTACCCTTCTAGGTTTTTGGCTGAGACCACCTTGCAATAAAAGATGAATTAAAAGAAGAAAAACAAACCACTTGAATAACATGTACATCTGCTTTTCGTAGGAGAGACCCAGGAAAACTGAGTAACTCCACAAAGCGGCTGAAATCCTCACCTTAAATATCATCTTTAACTAAGAGGCTGTTGGAGAGTAGTGGTTTGGGGATTCAAAGAGGAGAAAGGCAATTCACATGGAGATGGAAAAGCAAATATCTGGTAAACAAATCTTTGCTGGGCCATGAAGAGACCATGGGACACAGAGTGGACCCTGAGCTCTAGGCCCTGTTGACTTTCCCCACCACACTTAACTCATGTTCTTTGCAGATACTCTGATGATAGCTCTTTTCTGGGAACAGGCCCACTATATAAATTCTTTTAGGCAAGTAGGGGGATGGTCAAAGGTTCTTCCTGCATCTTTTGGGCCTTGATTTCTTTTCAGCTCAAAATAATCTATAAGCCAAAGAGACATATTTGGGGATAGCAAACTTTACTTCCCTACAGTATCAAGAGCACAGCTTATCAGAGAGGGCTTGATGAAAACGGGAGGCATGGACAAGATCTGGAAGGTGGAGGGAAAAGGTTGGGCAAGTTTTTAAACAGTCCTAAAAGTGGAATAGGTGGAAGCAACTCTGAAATGGATTTGGTGGAAATAAAGATAAGGAAGGGGCTAGGAAATGAGGAATATAATTAATTAGGAATTATCGAGTCATTTATTTGTCAAAATTAGTTAGTAAGCACTAAGGAACCATTTCAAGTTCTTGAGCAAGAGACGGAAAGATTTATGGTATATTTCCAGAAAAGTAGTCTGGTAGCTGAAGTTCTAGAGAAATAGGACAAAGGATAGGATAGCAGAGGCACTGGGAGAAGCTGTTATAATGAACTATCTTGGTTACCATGGTAATGGCAAGGCAAGGATATATACTAGATTCAGGATAGAGTGACCCGTATGTTGCCTTTTCTCACCAAACTCTGTTCTGTTGCCATAGATGAACATCCTGAACATCCTGAACAAAAGAAACATTATTTCCTTTTTATTTAACATATAACTATTATTCACTTTAGGAGTTTGAACAGTGGATCTTTATTTTTCATGTTACAAATTGCAGCATTCATTTTCTTCTAAAAAGCATAGAAACCAGAAATATTCTGTGTATCTGCACACTTTAGATGAAGCCTAATTGTTTCAAGTGTTTGTTTTGGGAAATAGAACCAAAGCTCTTATACTAGACCATTTCTCTACCTAACAACATTCAATAGCACCATTTTGCTTCTGAAAATTAAAATTCAGTTTTCTAGTTCCTCTAAATCATACCCATTCCCAATCCTTTTACATAACATCTCGCCTGTGTTCAAACCATGATTTCAACAATATTATGAATAGAACTTTGTCTTTTCACTCCCAGATCATAAGAGCCTGGGGGGTAAAAATAATGGCATAAAAAGCACAGCAAAGAGTTTGTTTTCTCCTTTCCCCTTGTGACTGAGAACTGTGGATCTCTAACTGATTTAAAATTCCTTCCAATTACACATGGTGGATGGAGTCTTATCCTTGTTCTTCAAGCTATCACATAGCATATGCCATTTCCCTCTGGCATGCATTGATGACTGATTACACTTCTGTTCTGCCATTATCTCCTCTCCTAATCTGGCTGTGATGTGAACCTGCTATCTCATGCCATGATCAAAGCCTTGATGTCCCTTTAAACAGAAATGCTCCATTTTCTTTTCATTGTATTAATAGATGCAAATTTTGCTATTAATACTGCCTTAAAAGGGATCTGATATATTTCATCTCCACTTTGACTAAACTATTATACTGACCACCAAACAGGCTTTTAGGAGTTTAACCATGGTAGGTTTTATTTTTCATCCCTTCTTTCTTGCCCCTTCATTGGATTCCCACAGGGGCTAGAATGTTATGATTGTCGGGAAGGAAAAAACTTTCCTCTCCCCTTCTATGTTCTTCTGGCTGGTCCAAGAATCAAGTTGACACAACAAGAAGTAACAAGAGAAAGTCAAATTTAATCTTGCAGTATGGGAATTCCACATACACAAGAAGTTCAGAGACAGAAAGCTAAAATAAGGTATACACCACTCTGAGCTAAGAAAAGGGATAGGGGCCTGGGTGGGGCTTCCAAGGACAGGAGGGTCATTCACAGGGTGATAAGCAGACCAGATGTTTGGTAATTAGACATCTGTCCGGTCATATAGATGAGGTCACTTAGATGAAATTAATCTCATGTAAAAACTCTTTTCTGGAAGATATTATCAATTTAAATTCTAGGTAGTTAAGGGAGGGATAGTAGTTTCTCATGAACCCACAAGGTCTCAATTGCCTTTAGCTCAAAATGTGTCTACATTAATTGCTCAGTCATGTCTGTCTCTTTGCGACCCCAGGGACTGTAGCCTGCCAGGCTCCTCTGTCCATGGGATTCTCCAGACAAGAATACTAGAGTGGGTTGCCATTTCCTTCTCCAGGGGATCTTCCTGACCCAGGGATCTAACGTGAGTCTCCTGCATTGGAGGCAGATTCTTTACAGTTTTAGCCACCAGGGAAGCCCTTAGCTCAAAATAGCCCCCATGCAAAAGTAGCACATTTGGGGGAGGCTTATTATGAGCCCCCACATGACCCATCTTGAGTTTTTCCCAAAGTGCCAACCTCTTCCAATGCTGAGATACTGTTCTTTGAATCACATTTGTGTGGATAGACTTTTACTCCCCTTGGAAAGCTTGTTCTCAGAGCTTCTTATTTCTCTTTTAAATAGCTCCAGTGTTTCAGAAGCCAAACACCTAGGGTGTATATAGCTTGGAAAATTCTCAAGCTAAGAAACCCTGCTACATAAAAAAACAAAATGTCTCCTGTAGAGACAAAAAAACAAAATGTTCTCCTGTCACTGAGAACACTGACAACTAGCTACTTTTTTGTTGTTGCTGTTTAGTAACTCAGTGGTGTCTAACTCTTAAAACCTCATGGACTGTAGCCTGCCAGGCTCCTTAAAAAACTCTCCTCAATGCTTTTCCAAGCTATTTCCTCCTGCTCTTTTGCTCTGGTAAGACAGCAGGAAATAGCTGAGAGAAGCACTAAGTTTTTTGTTTTTTTCTTTCTCTTTTTGAGGAAGTTTATACTGATACGTATCTTTTATTTAAAGCATCTTCCTTAGTCCCTTAACAGTTTATAGCCCATACCAGAATAAGGATATTAAATGCCATTTTCACACTATTTTTTTCCTATATGAAAGAGTCATATAATAACTTGTTATTCTTCATAGTTGGGCTTACTTATGATGTAATATTTGGAACACCATATCTTGCATATGCTCTTTGAACCCATCATGCTTCCATTATTGGTCTTTTAAAATCTGAAGGATATGCCACCCCAAATATGTCTCTTTGGCATAGGATTATCTTGAGCTGATTGTTTTGAGAAATAGCAGATAAAGGCGGAATTCTGAAAACCAAGTAGGAGCTACCCTTTTGTAAGGGATATTTACATTTACAAGGCAAATCTCCATTTGTAAGGGTGACTCCTGCTCTATACCAGGAAGAGGGTAAGTTTATCTCTAGAAAGTCTTCCCAGTGGAAAAAGTACCAACTTAGATCTGCACAACAGCCTTACCCTAGTTTACTGTGCATGGCTTGGTAACCTCCCATAACTGGTCTCCCTGTCTCCTTCCATTTTCCTTTGTCTTTAGCTGGAAATGGTATTTAAGGCAGTGAATTGGGCTGTTCAGGAAGTTACCCAACTTTTCTGAGTATCTCCCATGTATACAGGAGGTAGACATTTTATTAAAATTCTGTTTGTCTTTCTCCTGTTAATACGTCTTGGGGTGGGGGTGGTGCTCAGCCAAGAACCTAGAAGTATAAAGGAAAAATTATTCCTCCTAAACTTTTATGCTTATTAAAAAAAAAAAAAAAACTCAAAACAGTTTGAAGACTTAAATATAAGCATGACAGCATAAGACTCCTAGAAAACATAGACAAAACATCCTTAAACATAAATCACAGCAATATTTTCCTAGGTGAGTTTTGTAATGCAAAAGAAATAAAAGCAAAAATAAACAAACATGTTTTAATCAAATGTATAAGCTTTTGCAAGGCAAGTGTTAGTCGTTCAGTCACGCCCGACTCTTTGTGACCCCATGGACTGTAGCCCACCAGGCTCCTCTGTCCCTGAGATTTTCCAGGCAAGGATACTGGAGTGGGTTGCCATTTCCTTCTCCAGGGGATCTTCCCAACCCAGGGATCAAACCTGGGTCTCCTGCACTGCAGGCAGATTCTTTACTGACTGAGCTACAAGGGAAGCCCAAAGGAAACCATAAACAAAACAAAAAGACAACTTACAGACTGGGAGAAAATATTTGCAAATAATGCTACCAAGAAGGGGTTAATTTCTAAAATATACAAACAACTCATACAACTCAATACTAAAAAACAAAACAACAATCAAAAAAAGGACAGAAGACCTCAACAGACATTTCTCCAGAAAAACCATACAGATGGTCAATAGGCACAAGAAATATGCTCAACATTAAATATTAGAGAAATGCAAATAAAAACTATAATGAGGTATCATTTCACACCCATCAGAATGGCCATCATCAAAAAGTCTGCAAATAATAAATGCTGGAGAGGATGTGTAAAGAAAGGGATTCTCTACACTCTTGATGGGAATGTAAACTGGAGCAGAGACTATGGAAAAGAAATATGACCCAGCACTCCCACCCCTGGACATATAGCTGGAAAATACAAAAACTCTAATTAAAAAACATATATGCACCTCAAATTTCACAGCAGCACTACTTTCAATAGCCAAGACATGGAAGCAACCTAAGTGTCAACAGATGAAGAGATAAAGAAGATGTGAAATATATATGTGTACACACACAATAAAACATCACTTGGTTATAAAGAAAATGAAATAATGTCATTTGCAGCAACATGGATAGACCTAAAGATTATCATACTGAGTGAAATAAGACAAATATATGATATCACTTATATGTGGAATCTAAAAAATAAGACAAATGAATTTATATACAAAACAGGAACAGACTCATACTGCTGTATATAAAATAGATAACCAACAAGGACCTGCTATACAGCACAGAGAACTATATTCAATATTTTGCAATAATCTATAACAGAAAAGAAACTGAAAAAATATATTTTAGGTTGGTGCAAAAGTGTGGTTTTTACATTGCTGAAATTCGCCATTTGATATTGGAATACATTCTTAAATAAATGTGGCTACATTATACATCATTTTAAAGTACATCTCTTGCTTTACATCTTTTGCTAATGACATTATTTACTGTTTATTTTACATGTATTTTAGACCATGGAAAAGCTGTTAGACAAAAAGCAAATTTGAGCGATTTTCTTATTTGAGTTCAAAATGCGTTGTAAAACAGCGGAGACCACTCACAATATCAACAACACATTTGTCCCAGGAACTGCTAATGAACGTACAGTGCAGTGGTGGTTCAAGAAGTTTTGCAAAGGAGACGAGGGCCTTGAAGATGAGCATAGTGGCTGGCCATCAGAAGGTGACAACAACCAATGGAGAGCAATCATTGAAGCTGATCTTACAACTACACAAGAAGTTGCCCAAGAACTCAATGTCAACTATTCTATGGTTGTTTGGCATTTGAAGCAAATTGGAAAGGTGAAAAAACTCGATAAGTGGGTGCCTCATGAGCTGACTGGAAATTTTTAAAAAATGGCATTTTGAAGAGTCATCTTTTCTTATTCTATGCAACAATGAACCATTTCTCAATTGGATTGTGATGTGCAACAAAAAGTGGATTATATATGACAACTAGTGATGACCAGCTCAGTGGCTGGACCAAGAAGAAACTCCAAAGCACTTTCCAAAGCCAAATTTGCACCAAAAAAGACCATGATCACTGCTTGGTGGTCTGCTGCCCGTGTTATCCACTACAGCTTTCTGAAGCCCAGCAAAACCATCACATCTGAGAAGTATGCTCAGCAAATCAATGAGATCCACTAAAAACTGCAACATCTGCAGCCAGTATTAGTCAACAGAAAGGAGCCAATTCCTTTCCCAGAGCGTACATCACATAACCAGTGCTTCAAATGTTGAACAAAGTGGGCTGTGAAGTTTTGCCTCATCTGCCAAAGTCAAATACCTGACCTCTCGCCAACCAATTTCCACTTCTTCAAGCATCTCAACAACTTTTTGCAGGGAAAACACTTCTGCAACCAGCAGGAGGCAGAAAATGTTTTCCAAGAATTCATGGAATCCCAAAGCACAGACTTTTTACACTACAGGAATTAACTTCTCTTTGGCAAAAATGTGCTCATTGTAATGGTTTCCATTTTGATTAACAAAGATGTGTCTGAGCCTAATTATAATGATTTAAAATTCATGGTCTGAAACCACAATTACTTTTGCACCAACCTAACTGAATCACTTTGAAGTACAGGAAAGTAACACAATATTGTAAATCAACAATACTTCAGTTTTTTTTTTTTTTAAGATTGTGTTATAGGAAATAAAAATTTTCTACTTCTCTCAGATTAAAAATAAAAATAGATATGATATAACTGAAAGAAATATTTGGCTCTATTTATAAGTATTCAATATAAAACTAAATGTATTTTTCATTTAATTACTTTTATTAAGGATATTGAACTATCTTATTTTAATGTCTTTAATTTTATTTAATAGCAATATTTTAATTTAGTTTGACCTTTACCTATAGTGTGAACATTTTCAGCATTCCAATCGAAGAGAAATCAATACAAAAACCCTTCAATAAGTGTTTCAGAATTCCATCAGACTACTTCTATTTCGTTATTTAAATTCTTGGATTTTACTCAAAGATGAATGTCAATTTGAAGAAACTCGGAGGACTTATTCATGCCCTCACTTTCAGAATAAAAGTATTCTCTATTTGCATTTTTTTTTTCTCCTCTTAAACTCTGCATTTAAAATACCATGCTACACCATCTCAATCACTAAGCATTCAAATAATACTGTAGTAGCTGAGTGATAGGGCTTCCTGGGTAGCTCAGATGGTCATGAAGTTCCTCTGGAGAAGGGAGATGCTACTCACTCTAGTATTCTTGGGCTTCCCTTGTGACTTAGATGGTAAAGAATCTGCCTGCAATGCAGGAGACATGGGTTTGATCCCTGGGTTGGGAAGATCCCTTGGAGGAGGGTATGGCAACCCACTCCTGTATTCTTGCCTGGAGAATCCCCATTGACAGAGGAGCCTGGCACAGAGGAGCCTGGCAGGCTACAGTCCATGGGGTCACAAAGAGTTGGACATGACTGAGTGACCAAGCACAGCACAGCTGAGTGATAGGTGACATAATCACTGGGGTTGACTTATGTAGAGGAAAAATAGTACAGTAGATGATCATCTCACCTGTTAAATTTTTCTGATTTGGAAATCAAGATAAAAATTGGTTTATTAGTATGGAAGACATGGAGCTATACCTTCTAGTGCTCCTTCAAGGTAGGACATGCTGCCCATGTGGACTGTCTTCAGGTGAGTGCCTCCATTTGTCAAGAGTGGGTGTCTCAGCCACTTGGCCGTAGGTTACACCCCACCACGAGTCAGAGTTTAGAAGCTCAGACAGTTCAGATCAGTGCCAAATATTCTGCATGGCAATCCAGAGCTCCCTGTCATATTGGTCAAGGCCTTATGAGGTCTGTGTAGCTGTATTACTTCATCTGATCCAATCTCCTTCTTCTCCATTCCTTACACAGAAATTGATCTCTAATAAACCTCTTACACCCCAGACTCTCTCTGCTTATACTAAACTCAGTTAGTGACAATTAGGGATTAAATGTTATACTTTTGGGGTCCTTACTGATGGTTACAGGGCCTCTCAGGTGGCATTGTGGTAAAGAATTTGCCTGCCAATGCAAGAGATGTAAGGGACGCAGGTTCAATCCCTGGGCTAGGAAGATCCCTGGAGTAGGAAATGACAATCCACTCCAGTATTCTTGCCTGGGAATTTCCATGGACAGAGGAGCCTGCAGTCCTTGAGGTCACAAGAGTCATACATGACTGAGCATGCACACACCCATGTACCCACTGATGGTTACAAAGCAGTCTTTTCTGGGAGTTTAAATTTATCTTCAATGACAATGTCAGACTCCAACCAATCATCTATCTACCCATTCATCTATCTTTGAGACACGTTTGCAAATATATTTATCTTGTGCTGGTCTTTGATTTTAAGGAGCTTTTGGTCAGATGGAAGAAATAAGATATTTAGTGCAAGTTGAATAAGAAAGAAGAAAGGGCATCAGTACAGATATCTGTAAATAAATAAACCAAGTTGAAGCAAATAAACAAAATTGATTATGGAAGAAGAAGGTATAGAATTACAGTGGTTGTAGTTGACCTCAGAGTTTATTGTAAGGGTTGTATTCTCCAGTATCCAAGTTCAGGAAATGTTACATCCCTGACGTTAAAAAACATATCCCTTGTAGCTGTGGGAATCAGTATCAAACTGCAAGTACATAGTTGTTTGGAGATATCAGAACCTGACCTTTCCCAATACCTTGCTAGACATAGCACTGCTTTTGTGTTGCTACTAGATATGTCTACAGAAAGAAACCTCAATGGAAAGAAGCTGAATTCACGTGTTTCCTACTAAAAAGCAAAAGGTAGTTCAGGAATACATTAATACTTCTGATGACATTAGTCTTCATTCTATTCTAAATGATCTTTATCTTCTGTCTTCTGGGATCCTACTGTGCTTTATTTTAGACTATTTATTCAAACTGAAGAGCAGTAGTTCCCTGTTTTTCAAATCCTTTAAGCACTTTTAACTTCAAACCATTTACTAGACCCTCTAAATTAGGATGGGATTCCCTAACAGCTTAGTTGGTAAAGAATACACCTGCAATGCAGGAGACCCCGGTTCAATTCCTAGGTTGGGAAGATCTGCTGGAGAGGGGATAGGGTACTCACTCCAGTATTCTTGGGCTTCCCTTGTGGCTCAGCTGGTAAAGACTCTGCCTGCAATCCGGGAAACCTAGGTTCAATGCCTGGATTGGGAAGATCCCCTAGAGAAGGGAATTTCCACCCTAGTATTCTGGCCTAGAGAATTCCATGGACTGTATCGTCAATGGGGTCACAAAGAGTCAGACTCAACTGAGTGACTTTCACTATATTAGAATGCTTTCGTTTTACTGCGTTGTTTGAAAAAACATGGACCAAAAGTTACTCTAAATTCATCAGCACTTAAAATTTTCATTTTGTTAACTATTAGAGCAGGCATTGACATTTTGTAACCTTGTGTTTAAATACATGTATTGGACAAACTATTTTTCTGTTTGTTGTGACTGTCTTAGGATGTAGATATCCTCAACTGGTACCTATATTTCTGTTGCCTCTCATTTGTCTGCAGCCTAGACATAGGGCTCCATACTCATTGATGATGGAAACCTATTGGTAATTTTGCCATTTCAAGACTTACTGATATTGAGTAGAGATGTTTTGTGTGGATTTCACTGACATCTTATTAGATATGTACAAAACAATACAAAGCAAATTACTTTGTCTAGTTTCCTAACATTAGACTTACATACAATGGGTATATTCTGAAAGAGATCATGCAACTTTAAGCATTAAATATGCTAAGAATGTCTTATGCTTGTGTCTTATGTCAATGTCTTGGTATATCATAGTTCGTGCTTAATTTACTTTTTCCCTTTCCTTTTGAGCTACTAATCCTTTGCAACCATACTCATGAAAGTGGCCAGTTTTCTGGTTTCTCAAGTCCAGGTGCTTATCTCATCATGGTGCATTTTTTCCCTTGCTTAGGTATTCACTTTTAACCTTCAAGCTATTAATTTATAGTCAACTAAAAATCCATCTTTAGCATTGCTCTAACTAATGAGAACACACATTTTATGATGAGATTTCAGATATTTGTGAAGATGATTGAGGAAATACATCTTAACAAGGGATTCTATCAGAGGGAATTCCATCTTAACTCCTTGCTGATGGCTTCCTGATAAGGCCAGCTCTGACATTAATCTGTGTTACTACCTGTTTCTAAAAATCCCTACATTAGAATACATCGATTCCAGGTATTTCAAAACCTAACTATCCCTTCTTTTGTGCTCATTGAAGACATTCTGAAACTTTCTAAGAGATAAGATGAAAATAACCTATAAAAAGTATCTAGTCTATGTTTTAGCTAGTTCAAGGCTGTCTTCTAAAATAAGTGCATTACATATTTCTAAAAAATAGCTTAATGAAAATGAGCTTGCTGTGTTTATGTGGATACATGCCATAAGAGTAGAAGTTTCAGCTTTTGGTTATCAGCAGGGTATGGATGTTGATTCACATAATATGTTTAAAGGCTGTTGCCTCTGCTCAGAATTCTTTGGAAATAACCATTAAAGATATAAACAGGAGAACAGCTAATGGTTCCTATGGTTTACAAATAACTTTTCAACTCAGCTTTATTGGGTATTCTAAGGTTGATTGCATTATCAGAGCAATCTACCATATACAGAAGTTCTACTCTTTGGGAGCTAAGGCAATGCTATTTACTGTTTGAAGTAATCTGTGTTTCTTTCTGAATATTTATGTTTTGCCCTTGTATATTTTTTGTAATCATATTTATTTATATATATTAAGCCAAAAACATTATAGAGTATACATATACACATACACACATGTATAGTATTTGGCTCAAACTTAAGTATGTTTAAGAAATGATAAATTTTAAAATTATTTTTGCCACAATTCATTCCTGGAAACAACATTTTAAACTGTGTTAACACTAGATTACAAAATTTTTCCATAGATATAGTCCCTTGGAAAGAAAATACATACTGATAGGTGTTAATCATAGGTAATTAGTTTGAAATAGTGAAAGTAGGCCCTAACAGAGATTTTTCCAATTTCTCAAATGTTTTGAAGAAACTGTAGTCTTTTCTTACTTACCAGATTATTGGGTATCCAATGCCTGGTGGCTCAGCTGGTAAAAAATGTGCTTACAATGCGGGAGACCTGGGTTTGATCCCTGGGTTGGGAAGATCCCCTGGAGAAGGGAAAGGCTACCCACTCCAGTATTCTGGCCTGGAGCATTCCATGGACTGGAGAGTCCATGGGGTCGCAAAGAGTGGGACACGAGTGAGAGACTTTCACTGTCACTTTGGAGCTTCCCAGGTGGCTCAGTGGTAAAGAACCCGCCTGCCAATGTAGGAGATTTAGGAGACCTGGGCTTGATCCCTGGGTCAGGAAGATCCCCTGGAGGAGGAAATGGCAACC
The DNA here is from genome assembly GCF_029378745.1 of Bos indicus. NCBI lineage: Eukaryota > Metazoa > Chordata > Mammalia > Artiodactyla > Bovidae > Bos > Bos indicus. Next base: position 115,274,548 of record NC_091789.1, read on the forward strand.
CACTCCAGTATTCTTGCCTGGACAATCCCATAGACAGAGGAGCCTGGCGTGCTACAATCCATAGGGTCGCAAAGAGTCAGACATGACTGAAGCGACTTAGCACGCACAACATGTGAGATGATAGATGTGACAATAATTTATGTAAATGTATGGTTTTGATAAGTGGACATATATTTCTATACATGGCGAATATTTATGGGAAATCATAGATGGCCTAAAGACATGTTCTAAGATCTTATTCTGCTGTAATGAAGTCAGTGGAAGATATTCACTTGCAGGGACTTGGGCACACTTCTTGTTGCTGCTGTTGTTCATTAGCACTCAATACTCTACAGATAGTTAATTACAAGATCTAGATTGAGTTTAAATGAATGGTTTTCATTAATTAGAGAGCAGCTGCATCTTCATTCTAGTGTTAAAAAAATATAGTTTTATAATTTTTACCTGAAGTGTACTGGTTATGTTTATGTCTGATGGACGGCTTAGCATATTTAAATCATTAAGGGCTTTGTAAACCAGAAGTATGCAAAGAGAAAGAACAGGTTAACCAAAAAAGGCAAATAATTTGAGCTATTTTGCAATTATAAATACTAAATGTTATATATTCCCTAAGTAATTTACAAGTACATATAGATTTGTACTATTTGAAGGGCATTTATTTATTTATTTATTTTTTTGAAGTGTTAGTAGTTCAGTTGTGTCTGACTCTTTGTGATCCCAAGTACTGTAGCCCGCCAGGCTACTCTGCCCATGGAATTCTCCAGGCAAGAATACTAGTGGGTTGCCATTCCCTTCTCAAGGGGATCTTCCCAACACAGGAATTCCCAGGTCTTCTGCATTGCAGATTCTTTACCATCTGGGTCACCAGGGAAGCCCTTTATCATATATACCCTCTTTTATCATATATACCCTCTTGTAAACCTAATTCTTCCCCTGTGGCACAGCTGGTTAAGAATCTGTCTCCAATGTGGGAGACCTGGGTTAGATCCCTGGGTTGGGAAGATCCCCTGGAGAAGGGAAAGGCTACCCACTCCAGTATTCTGGCCTAGAGAATTCCATGGACTGTATAGTCCATGGGGTCACAAAGAGTTGGACATGACTGAGCAACTTTCACTTTCACTCTTACAAACCACAGCTGAATCAAATACTTTTGATTTACTTACAATGAAGGTAAAGTAACCAGTCTTGTTCATGATATCACTATAGAAACTCCAAAAAATATAAACTGGAAAAAAAAAAATAAACTGGCATTTCTTTTCTGGGTATAAAGTAGTATACACTCTTTGTAAACAATTTGGAAGTTACAGAAAATTATAGAGGTAAAGTTACCATAACACTATCTTTCTAAGATACCCATGGTTAATATTTTAGTATTTTGGATATCTCTGTCTATCTGTACACACTTAACCTATCTATACAGTACCTATGGGCACACACAGCTATTCAACTTATAAATACACACGTGTGTGCAAACCATCTCATTCCTCAAATTTTTACAGAAAGCCACTTTCACCTCCCTTCCCTAGCTCCTGAAAGACATATGCCATCTCCTCATGAGGTGAGCATTTTTTCTCCCAAACTTCAGATACCTTATGTCATGAAGTTGTTATAGCTTCCCCTTTAAACCCCATTGCCACTTTCAGACTATCACACCTCTACTGTTATCTGAAGTCTCTTATTACATTTTCTCTTAAGCCATCTGACGCTACTGGCCTCTACCAATTTCATTCATGGATTCAACCAACTCAGTCTCTTCACTCCATTCATCGAAGGACTAACTGCACATTTGTTCTTTGTGTCTTTATGCTGATTTCTTCCGTGCTCTGGATGACTGCAACTTTCAGAACTCTAAACACATTTCCTCAGTTTTTTAACTGTCAATGTCTCTTATTTATGTTCTACTTCACCACCAACTCCATGGCGATATCATAGACCACATCTCTCCCTAGAACTGCTCTACTTCTGACATCATACATTGATACTTGACACCTGTAACTCCAACTCTCGTCCTCTCACTCTCACTGAGCAATTCCTATTTTGCCAGCTCTCTTACCTATGAGTCCCTTGCTTCTAACTCTATTCTTGTCAAATTAGATGCAACTATCACTTTATTATCTCTCTTGATGGACCTGAACCTCCTTGGTTCAGTTTTTATTCACAACTGTCTGGTAAAACTCCACCCATGGATCTTTGAAAATCCAGACTGTCTCCCAGCTGCTGAGAATGTAGATTGTCTAGGCCTTAATGTTCAGTGTTGATTAGAAGGTCTCTGTATTCTTTCCAGTTTTCTCTGATTGTCTATACTTGTTTCTTCAAATTTCACTCTTATGTAATTTTTTTCACCCTTCTGCTTTAATCTCAGGATGCCTTTTTCTCTAAATTTTAGAACAAATAAAGATCACTGAAGGAAATGGCAACCCACTCCAGTGTTCTTGCCTGGAAAATCCCATGGACAGAGGACCCTGGTAGGCTACAGTCCATGGGGTGGCAAAGAGTCAGACATGACTGAGCGACTTCACTTTCACTTTTCACTTTCATGCATTGGAGAAGGAAATGGCAACCCACTCCAGTGTTCTTGCCTGGAGAATCCCAGGGACGGGGGAGCCTGGTGGGCTGCCGTCTCTGGGGTCACACAGAGTCGGACACGACTGAAATGACTTAGCAGCAGCAGCAGCAGGCAGGAATACTCTGAATTTCTAACTACCAAATACTAATAGAAACTCATGATCTGTCCTTTGGCTCCTGTCACAAAGCAAGGAGCTGAACTGTCTGTTGCCTTAAGCCAACCCTTCCCCTAATAGAATGAATCACTTTACCCAAAGGCCTCATTTCAGTAATCCTTGCTTACTCTTAACCTTCAACTTCTGCCTCTGTCTAGGCTTCTTTGGGAGAGTGTCCAGATATGGCAGCAGGAAGGAGAGAAGTGCCTTTAAATTCTTTCAGTAGACAGACTCATTCCCAGACAGGAAAGGGGGCCGATTCAGACCATACATGCCCAATTTACTCTTTCCAAATTTATCAATCAAACCAACCACTCTATTTCCCAGGAAGAAAGAGGAAACTAGCAGAGGAAAGAGGCAGTTAGAGTATATGCTTTAGTAATTGGACTTATAAGCAGCATTTGATACTGTGACTATTCTTGCTTCAAAAGCTCTCTGGGCTTCCACATATCTTACTGCCTTGGGTCTCCTCTCATCCCTCTGACTATTCTTTCTGAGCATCCCTCATGGGATGCACGTCCTCTACCTGTCCTGTTAAATTCTTTGTGTCAATGTGTATTGTCTCCTAGCTCCTTTTCTCTTCTCCCTTCCGTGATTTCAGCTATAATTTCTGGGCTATATCTACAACCTAGATCTCAGTCCAGAGATTCAGGAATCTATGAATGTCTTTCCTTGAATTCCCATAGGCATTTCAAGAACATTGTGCAAACTGAACTTCCCATTCCAAAATCATCTTCTCCTTTCAAACACTCCAACTCTGTGTTTCTATGTACTATTCATCCTGGTATTCAGTCCAGAAACCTGAGTGCCATCCTAAACAGTGTCTTCTCGCTCACACTCCACTTCCAGTCCACAATTCCCATCCTTTTTGTCTCCTAAATCTCTATCAAATGCATTCATTTCTCTCCCTCTCCACTGCAACTCCCCATATTCAGGCAGCCATGATATCCTTCCAGGATTACTGTTAAGTCTCCAAACTGTTTTTTTGCCATCTACAATGTTCCCCACATTTCCCACACCATCCTTCACACTCTGGACACAGTGGCATTTCTAAAATGAAATCCAGTCTTGTCATTACCAGGCCTAAAATCTGTCTGCAGAACCCCACTACTAATATGATGAAGTCTACAAGGCTCCAGTGTCATGGCCCCAGCCAATGGCTTCATTCTCATTTCTGGTTCTCTTTCCCTCTGTGCTGAGGCCACATTATACTTCACTGAATTCTTCTAGCAGCTATATTTTTGCTGATGGTCTTTCTTATAACTGAGGTATTTTCCCCAACCATAATCTATATATATATACAGAAGATTCATGCCTTTGCATGTAGGGATTTTATGTTTCCCTGCTGTAGCTCTGTAATACCAGGGAAACATAGCTCTGCAGTTCTTCTGTCATGGCCCTTGACCACACTGTGACTTAACCATTATCCATATCCATTCTAAATAATGAGAACAGAAACCATATCTCCACCTTTCATCCTTGTATCCATAGTACTTAGCACATTGTCCAGCATGTAAAAGGTATTCAATCAATACTATAGAATGGATAGTCTGAATTATAGACTACTAGGAAGACATATTAGCAATGCAGTTTCATAAGGGAGTGGATTTTATGTGGAATAGTGTGTTATGAGTGATAAGAAATTGATTTTGAAGTAATTTATTCATAATCCTGCTAGCAGGTTGGGACCTTTATCTATATCTATATATCTATATATATCACAATTTTATAAACATTGTCAAAATTAAAAGGATTTTCTGACTAATCCTAATGTTGTATTCTAATATATTAGAAGGAAGATTTCAGATAACAGTGAAAGAGCACTGTTACAGAATCTGGATGGAAATTCTATTTTCTGTGCTAACCTTATCAATTTGCCATGTAATTTCATCTTTATCTCTTAGAGCCTGAAATTTCTCATTTGCTATTAAAACAAAATGTGTGCATTGGTAGGAAGGGTAACAGGATATTTGTAATGTTTGTTTTATATATTTGAAGGCTTTTGTGAGGAATCATAGACTGTAAAATGTTGGAAAGTGTTATTACTATAATTTTATTATTGCTGTTATAACTATTATTAATATTATTGTTTTTTATTGTTTCATTTTTAATAAAATTCCCCCACAAAAACCAGTGAGGAATTACTATACAATAAATAACATTCTTATATGAATAAAATCTTTGTTTTCCTTTGATTAATGGGGAAAAATTCTCCAAATAATGCATCTGTTTGGAGAAATACTTCTGAAGATGAACATCATGAGTCTTAAATATTTTAGAAGAACTTTAGAAATATATGTAATAATAATCACTAATATATTAATATATTTAGTGTTTTCCTGGCATGAGGTGCTCTGCTATATGTCTTACATTCATTGGTTCACTTAGCCATCCCAACAATTTTAAATTAGATAACCTTATTGATCCCATTTTACAGACTAAGAAACTGCATCCTAGAGAGATTGGGAAGCTTATGTTTATAGTGACTATGATTTAGCTGGATAGGTGACTGCTTGTCTTATGAAGAGATATGTGTGTGTGTGTGTGTGTATGCATGTACATTGTGATTAAACCATATTTTGGCTAGAAAATGTTAACTGAGAAATATTCTGTTTCAATTATTTTATTTGGACATAAAGGAGGTGCTAGTGGGAAAGAACCCGCTGCCAATGAAGGACACGTAAGAGACTCTGGTTTGATCCCTGGGTTGGGAAGATCCCCAGGAGGAGGGCATGGCAACCCACTCCAGTATTCTTGCCTGGAGAATCCCATGGACAGAGGAGCCTGGAGGGCTACAGTCCATAGGGTCGCAAAGAGTTTGACATGACTGAAGTGACTTAGCACTCATGCACAAAGCTATTTTGAAACTGAAATAATCTCTGTGTCTTTAGAAACTCTCCAGAGAGGGTATCAGTGAAATCTGAGATATCTTTGAGACAATATAAAGAATTCCTTCTTCCTGCTTTGGAGTCCACAGATGCTCGACTCTGTGTGTTGGTTTCTACCATATGATAGGAAACTGAAAGCTGCCCCCAAAGCTGAAAGTCAAGAATATGAACACAGAGCTTCCCTGATGATCCAGTGTGGTTAAGAATCTGCCTGCAAAAGCAGGGGACATAGGTTCGATTCCTGCTCCAGGAAGAGTCCACATGCTGCTTGGCAACTAAGCCCGTGTGCCGCCACCTGAAATCCATACGTCTAGAGCCTGTGCCCCACAACAAGAAAAGCCAGTGCAGTGAGAAGCCCGAGCACCTCAACTAGAGGACTGACCCAGTTCACTGCAACCAGAGAAAGCCCACACGCAGCAACAAAGACCCAGAGCAGCCAAAATAAATAAATCTTTAAAAAAGAACACAGACATTATATGTACAATGAACAATTTGATAGGCAAAAAAGAAAAAAAAAAAAAAAAAAGAAACTGAAGCTGCTTTTTCCTCTATCATGTCTGCAGCCAAAGTCTTATTTGGGTTAATTAGGAATGCTAGGAAGTTTCAAGATATTTTGAAAGTAATTGAATATACAAGAACATTTTGAAGGAGATGTTTGTATATACTATTTTGATGATAAGAAAAAAACGGTTTGTTAAAATTAACCTGTTGACTAGATATTTCTGTTAGATCTTTGAAAAGAGACACATTCTTTTTAACAGACAGTTAATTGAATTAGAATTTCTTCTTAGAGAAAATAAAATAAATATAATGGGGTTTATTTCTCACATTCAAGTGGTAACAACTCAGAATATTTTACAATATTCAAGAAACCTTATTTTGTGTCATATAATAAAATATAGTGCATCATTTGGAATCATCTTTTACATACATTAAATATTTTTTAATTTGTATTATTCTACTTCATATTTATTCTGTGTTAAACTATAAATTATGAAGGAGTTGTTAAGAAAAGCAAAAATTTGTAAACATAAATTGTTTAATACTCATGTACTTTTCATTTATTCTGAATATCTTGTGACAGGCAAGCAATGAAAAACTGAGTATCAGTTTTCTCATTTGTAAAAGAGAAAGTTGAATTAGAGCAAGTAAAGTCCATTTAAACCTACAAATTTTAGAAGCTATACATTTCTATATAAGTAAAATACCAATCTTAAATCTATCATATGGTCAAAGTAGATACATAGTAGTATCAATGAACAGGGACCAGTCACTTTGGGGGACATTATCTCCTTTTTGACACTTGGTGGTTCAGAGGTTAAAGCATCTGCCTGCAATGCAGGAGACCTAAGTTCGATCCCTGGGTTGGGAAGATCCCCTGGAGAAGGAAATGGCAACCCACTCCAGTATTCTTGCCTGGAGAATCCCATGGACGGAGGAGCCTGGTGGGCTACAGTCCACGGGGTCGAAAAGAGTCAGACATGACTGAACGACTTCACTTTCACTTTCACTTTAGCTCAGCTGTATGCAGGTCAGGAAGCAACAGTTAGAACTGGACATGGAACAACAGATTGGTTCCAAATAGGAAAAGGAGTACGTCAAGGCTGTATATTGTCATCCTGCTTATTTAACTTATATGCAGAGTACATCATGAGAAACACTAGGCTAGAAGAAGCACAAGCTGGAATCAAGATTGCTGGGAGAAATATCAATAACCTCAGATATGCAGATGACACCACCCTTATGGAGGAAAGTGAAGAAGAACTAAAGAGCCTCTTGATGAAATTGAAAAAGAAGATTGAAAAAGTTGATTTAAAGCTCAACATTCAAAAAACTAAGACAATGGCAACTGGTCCTGTCACTTCATGGGAAATAGACGGGGGAACAGTGGCTGACTTTATTTTTCTGGGCTCCAAAATCACTGCAGATGGTGATTGTAGCCATGAAATTAAAAGACACTTACTCCTTGGATGGAAAGTTATGCCCAACTTAGACAGCATATTAAAAAGCAGAGACATTATTTTGTCAACAAAGGTCCATCTAGTCAAGGCTATGGTTTTTCCAGTGGTCATGTATGGATGTGAGAGTTGGACTATAAAGAAAGCTGAGTGCAGAAGAATTGATGCTTTTGAATAGTGGTGTTGGAGAAGACTCTTGAGAGTCCCTTGGACTGCAAGGAGATCCAACAAGTCCATCCTAAATGAGATCATTCCTGGGTGTTCATTGGAAGGACTGATGTTGAAGCTGAAATTCCAATACTTTGGCCACCTGATGCGAAGAGCTGACTCATTTGAAAAGACCCTGATGCTGGGAAAGATTGAGGGCAGGAGGTGAAGGGGATGACAGAGGATGAGATAGTTGGATGGCATCACCAACTCAATGGACATGGGTTTGGGTGGACTCCGGTAGTTGGTGATGGACTGGGAGGCCTGGTGTGCTGCAGTTCATGGGGTCACAGAATCGGACACAACTGAGCAACTGAACTGAACTAAACTGAGATAATTAATTAATGTATTTTTTATTAACTAGCATGTCAAAAAGAGTTACAGTTCATTGGTTACATCAAGCCATGTACATACATTGCTAAGTTAAATAGCAATTTAGGTTCCATTGGTAGTTATATCATGGCTGATGTGATGGGTTGTCAGAGAGTCTGTACTGTAATTTTAACCACCAAGGTAATCTGCTGACACATTAGAGGTAAATTTTGATTACTATAAATAGAAGGGCTGTATTTAGAATTTCTGCATCTATATTCAACAGTAAGTTTAATAAACCAGTTCCATATGTTTCTTATATATTATTCTTTTCCATTTTTTAATAATAAGACAAATCTAATTCTATAGATTTAATTAGCAAATATTTTAAGCTTCTGTGAAGTGGGAAATTTAATCAGTAAGTACCTTGAAAATTTGAAGACTTGATCATAAAATCATCTTAATCTGTGAATTTTTTTTCCAAGAATTAATTCCAACTTCAATTTTCTGTTTGATTTATTGAAATTTTTACCTATTTGAAGCAGCTTTTAACATACTTTCATTTTGGGGGAAATCATTCATTGGGCATTCAGAATTCATTATCCAACAGTTGTAACCTATAGTCTCATTTAAAAAAAAAATCACTTTTACATTGTTTTTTCTTCACCTAACACAGCGGATGAGAGGGAAGAATTAGAAATATTTTATGATTATTATGTATCTGCACTACCTGTGAAGTGGTACAGTGTTATTTGAAAGTCGACCTGGATTAATTAAAAATGTATATTGTAAATTCAAGGCAAACAGTAAAAAAAGTTAAAGAAAAAAAGAAGTTTAGCTGATATATTAAGAAAGGAGGGGAAAAAGTGAACCATATAAAGTATTCAATTAGAATAATAAGACATCACCTCACACCTGCTAAAATGAGTATTATCAAAAAGATAAGAGACATTAAGTGTTGGTAAAGATGTGGAGAAAAAGGAACTCTTAGGCACTGTTGGTGGGAATGTGAAGTAGTACAGTCATTATGAAAAACAGTATGTTGGTTTCTCAAAAAACTAAAAATTGAACTACCATATGATCAAGCAATCTCACTTACAGGTAGTTATCCAAGGGAAATGAAATCACTATTTTGAAAAGATATCTGCACCCCATGTTCTTTGTAGCACTATTTACAATAGCCAAGACACAGAAACAACCTAGTGTCCATCAACAGATAAATGGATAGAAGATGTGCTACACACAAGAATACTATTCAGTCATAAAAAAGGATATCATGACATTTGTGGCAACATGGATGAATCTTGAAAACATTATACTAAACAAAATAAGCCAGATACAGAAGGACAAATAAATACCACATGAGAAACTTATAGGAGGAATCTAAAAGAGTCAAACTCATAGAAGCAGATAGTATGGTGGTTGCTAGAGCCTGGGAGAAAGGGGAAAATGGGGAGGTATTAGTCAAAGAGTGCCGGGAGCCACCATGGGAGATCCCACCCATGACAAGGTCATGTGGAAGAGCCATGACAAGCAAGGCTGATCATGGCTCGAGGGACCCCCTGAATCTGCTTGAGCATCTACCCCAAAACCAAAATCTGTCTGTCTTACTAATTTGTGCCTTTCACCAACTCTTCTGACATTAACAGGGGGCTAGCCCCGACCACCTTTCTCTGGAAAAAGTCAACTTAGGGCTTTAGTTAATTAGTCTCCTGGGCATGAAAGGAATATTTCTATTTTAACCCCTCTGTTAGATTCTAGCTTGCTTGACAGGTTTATCCATACTCTTGCAATTAACACACATGATTGATCACAACTCCCCAGCCTTGAAAGGCACAGGAAGCCAAAACATTCTAAAAGTCCTAATGAGCATAGAGTCCTTTAAAGGATGAAAAATTATTAGAATAGATCATACAGGTAAAGGGCTTCATTATTGGGCCAATGCTTGCTGCCAAGTGCCCATATCCCTTATCCACTGTGCACCTGGGAGTGCATTGGTTAACATAGCTGGAATGTAGGAAAAACAAGTAGCAGCCTTGGAATTCACCACATCAGACCTTTGAGCTAATTGGTTCTTTATTTGTTGTGACCCACTGCACCTTTACTCCCTTAGAATGTAACTTTATTTAGTATTTTCTGAGGCTGAGAGAAATAGAGAAAAAACACTTCAAGGGAAAATAAGTTTTCTGGTTGAGCAGCCTTTATCAAAAAAAGGTCATAAAATGTCCACAGGCCTCCAAAGCCAGAAGATAATGTACACAACATTGTTTATGGGAAAGGTATGCAGAAAAAATCCTGGTTTTGATAAAGACAAAACAGATGTAATGTTTGGGCTGACTGGATGACTTTGCATCTTTCATTTCCCTCTATGTACAAGTCAAGGTATAAAAGTTCCTTTTGAAAATAAAGTTATGGGCCTCGCTCACCGAAGCTTGGTCTCCCCGTGTCGTTCTTTTTTTCCTTTTCCCTCTTTTTCTCTCTCTGTTCTTCTTTCAGGATGACTCCTTGGAACACAGGAGCTTTATGGCTTTCTGTGTTAATCAAGGAAGATCAAGCCCTGCTCTCTGCTTTGCTATCCTTTCGCCTAGGCCGTCATCCTGAGGGTACCCCTGGATGCTGCTGGGGCTGGACCCCAGCAAAAGAGTACAAAATTTGCTACACAAGAGGAATAAGTTCTACCAAACTTATTCTGTGTACAACATAGTGCCTGTAGTTAACTATATTTGTACTACATACTTAAAATTTTGCTAGAGGGTAGAACTTATGTTTTCTGATCACACACAAAAATAATTACAAATAAAGAGGATGGGAGAAAACTCTTAGGGATGTTGGATATGTTTGTGGCATAGACTGCACTGACAATTTCATGGATAAAGTTGTATACCTTAAATATATCCAAGTTTTTGCATAAGTAATTTTAAGAAGCTATGGAATACTGTGATTTTCACACAAATCATTTTAGCTTCTAATTATCCCTTTCCTAGTGGTCATGCATGCCCTTTAGGACTGCCTTTGCAGTTCTCCTTGACTAATAGTTTAGATAATAGGATATAGCTTGTCTCACCCAATTTGACTTTGTGTTATTTGGCTGTTTTTGCTTATTAAATTTGCTTGTTCAATTGCAGCTATTGTCTTGCATTGTATTCTAAAATTCACACACACACACACACACACAAAAAAAAACCAACACACACACACTGATAACTGAAAAATTGTTCACTGAAGCAAAAGAGAGATGAAAAAAGGATAATAGAAACACTCTAATTCGGAATATAAATGTAAATAGACCTACAACATGAATAGAAAGGAAAATCTGCACATGATTAAAGAAGAGCATCTGTACATACAATGATTTTACAGAAGGAGTTAGAAAAGAAAAATATGACAGGGAATATAGCAATAAATATCCGAAAGGCAGGTTTAAGTAGATTGTTGACTGATTGTTCCCAAGTATTGTCTGTTACAAAGTTTTGTCAAATAGTGGCACAGTTCCATCATAAAGTTAGATACTTTCAAACAAAGGAAAGGGATTCCTCTGGTAAATCAATGAAATTTCCTCAGAACCTGTATTAAATTATGCCTTATAGAATTCAATTGAAGCGTTCTGTTGCTGAATATAGGGAGATGAGACAAAAACTACAGAGGCATAATGAGGTTTATAAAAATGCAGCAAAAATAAAATAAAGATGATAACATATGGACCTCATATTGCAACATCAATTCCAAAATATGATTCTGGAGAAGATGAAATTGGTTAAAGCATTTTCTTAAATGTCTCTGTAAGATGTCTCACAATATTATTAACATACAATGTAGAAGAACAACTATTCACATATGCTACCAGTCATTTCACTGGATGAAACCAGTGGAAATATACTGACACCTGTTTGTATGTGTGTGGTACACATATGTGAGAGAATTATTTGACGACATTTTGTTTTATTTCTTATTGAAAGTCCATGATATAGGAGGAGGAATTTTTGTCATTAGGTTAAAAATGAACTCACAATACAGAAAAGAGACTTTGGGATACGTATGCTAGAGCACGAGCCATGAGCATAGAAAGGAAAAGGGTGTTTATGTGAATAAGGAAGGCTGCAATTGAAACCTTATTCACAGGGAAAAGATGGCAACCAGTTTTATTCTCTCTATTCAGTGTTAATGAAATAGTGAAGTTGTGAATAGAGTTACATATTTTCATCTGCTCTGTGAAAACATAGGTTATAAACTCTAAATACTTAATGGGCATAACTTATTGATCAGTACGTCATTCAGTCACAACTGAGCTTATAAATTTTGCTATCTAACCTACATACTACTTGCTAAGTCAATAAACATATTTTAAAATGTGCCTGACTTAGAAGAACAGATGAATCTTTCTTTGCACAAAGATCAGTTCAGTCACTCAGTCGTGTCTGATTCTTTGCGACCCCAGGCTTTCCTGTCCATCACCAACTCCCAGAGCCTACTCAAACTCATGTCCATCAATTTGGTGATGCCATCCAATCATCTCATCCTCTGTCATCCCCTTCTCCTCCCATCTGCAATCTTTCCCAGCATCAGGGTCTTTTCCAATGAGTCAGTTCTTCGCATCAGGTGGCCAAAGTATTGAAGCTTCAGCATCAGTCCTTGCAATGAATATTCAGGACTGATTTCCTTTAGGATTGACTGGTTTGATCTCCTTGCAGCCCAAGGGACTCTCAAGAGTGTTCTCTAACACCACAGTTCAAAAGCATCCACAAAAATACCATTAGGTCAAACTATGCACAACAGACCCTTGAGCAACACTGTCCCTCTGCACAATGGAAAATCTGCACATGACTTTACCATCGGCCCTTTATACCCCTGGTTCCACATGTGCAGATTCAACCAACAGTGAATCCTGTAGTACCATAGTATGTATTCATTGGAAAGAAATCCACATATAAATGGAACCATCAGTTCAAACTTGTGTTATTCAAGCTTCAACTGTAAATATAGGACTATGTCCTTTCTGAGAGGACTGGGCTGCATTTAAAAATTTTATACAAAGGTTTTGTACAGATTAATAAAGTTCTGGTAACAGAATCTGAATAAACATTGAATAACACGAAAATTATTCTTATCTTTGCCACTCTATCTCTATTTTATCTATCCTGATTTATTTTACCTATCCTGATCTATTTTACCTTCTGTTATTGAGCTTATCACAGCTCAGTATCTAATGGAATCTGGATAGTAGATTTCCATGAGATACTTCTATAGAACGCCTCACTCCATGTTTCATTTGAATATCTAGAACTATCTTCCAGAACCACCATTCTTATTAACCCATAATTGTGAGACAATGTTTTTCCATACTTAGCAGAAATAGAGCATGGAAAAGCAAACATAGAATATGTAGAATGATCTACAATCTCAATGCATCCACCACTGAGGTGAATAAATATGTTTTTTTTTTTTTTTTGGAGACTCTAACAATATCACTCCTCTCACTGATATGAAGCCATTATTATTGTTAACACTACTTTTGTAATAATGCTTTTTCCTACTATCTAAAATTATATTGAATCTTTTTTTTACCAAAATCAACAATCTTTGTGGTTGATGAATACATATTAAGTGACCTGTCCTGTGCTGTGCTAAGTCGCTTCAGTTGTGTCTGATTCTTTGCAAAACTATGGACTGTAGCCTGCCAGGCTCCTCTGTCCATAGGAATCTCCAGGCAAGATTACTGGAGTGGGTTGCCACACCCTCCTCTAGGGGATCTTCCCGACCTAGGGATTGAACCCACATCTCTAAGGTCTGCTGCATTGGCAGGGAGGTTCTTTACCACTAGCGCCAACTGGGAAGCTCTATTAAGTGACCTATGGTGATACTATTTGGAAATCACACAAAATGCACAACTGAAAAGTGGAGTGTGCTTGACTCAAGGCGTAGCTTCCAGTGTCTTATTCACTCCACTCTCAAGTCACAAATGATCACAAGAGATGGGGCATGGGGCACTTCAACTCAGGAATGCCTTCAAGTCTGTGATCCTTTCAGTTTTTATTCTTTATAGTCAAGCATCACCCTTGGAGTAAAAAATAATTATCCATCACTCAATAAACAATATTGACAATGAGGTATGGGTGGTTGGCCCACTCCACAATCCTCAACTGAGTTCTCAATAACTTAGATCTGGCATACTCCTCTAAGTTCCTGGAGTTAATGGTATAAAGAGATGCCAACTAAAGGTCAAGCCCTCAGGTACTCCCAAATCTAAAAGAAAGGTCACAAACTGGCTATTAGTCATTTCCTTCTGGTCAGAATAAGACTATTCAAGATAAAATCAAGTCAACTATTTAAATAGTCTAAGTAAAAGTAGAGGTTTTTATTGACAATTCAAATATTAAAATCATCATATTTTTTCTTTGGGTAGGGGAGGAAAACTTCCCCCTTCTTTCCTTCTAGGATTTTTGGCTGGCCTAATAATTAAATCAACATAAGACAGATTAAAAGGAGAGAAACAAAATAAATTTTGTATGTAAAGCCCCCAAAATATAAAACTCCCTGACAGGCACTTGAGGCATATATACCATCCTGAGCTAAGGAGAAGTGGGTAATGATCTGGAACTTCAAAAGGGAGGAATGCAATTTACAGAAAGATCAGAAGAGCAGATGCAGATAAGTCTTTGTAAAGTAAAAAGTTACTTCTGGTTATAGATTTTTTCCTGGTATTAGCTCCTTTTCTGAATTCTTTTTAGGCAGTTAAGGGAGAGGTTTAAAAGGTTTTCTTAAGTCTATTGGGCCTTGATAGTCTTCAGCTCGAAATAATCTACATGCCAAAGTAGCATATTCTAGGGCAGCCTGCCCTGAACCCCATCAGTTACCCATTCACAAAAAAGATATAAATTATCTGAACATAAATAAATCTATAACAAGTAAAGAGATTAAATCATCATTCAAATAATTTCCAACAAAGAATATCCCAGGACAAAGTAGATGAACTAACATCAGTGCTTCTCAAATTCTCCCCCAAAATAGTGGAGTGATTACTTTTAACGCATTTTAAAAGATCAGCACTACTCTGGTACAAAAATCAGACAAAGATATTATTAGAAACAAACAACTACAAACCAGTGTCCCCTAAGTATATAATACAAAAATCCTCAACATAATACTAGTAAACTGAATCTAACAGCATATTGAAAGGATTATACACCATGATCAAGTAGAATTTATCCCTGGACTACAAGGGTGGGTTTAATAAGAAAATGAATTTAATATACCTTATTAATAAAAATGAAAGAGAAAAAAGTAATTTCAATTGCTGCAGAAGAAACATTTGACAAAGTCCAATACCCTTTATTGATAATTCAATAAAATAGGAATAGAATGCAACGTTCTCAATCAGTAAAAGGCATCTCTGAAGAATCCACAGCTAACAATATATTAAATGGAGAAAGATGGAAAGTTCCATCCCCCCCCCGCCCCCCCCCCATATCACAATGAAAATAAGGATGCTCATCTTGTTATTTCTATTCAACAGTGCACTGGAAATTTCAGGCAGGTAAATGAGGCAATCAAAAGGGAGTCATTAGCAAAATGGAAAGAAGTAAGTGAAACTATTTCTATACACAAATGACTTGATGTAGCCCACCAGGCTCCTCTGTTCATGGAATTCCTCAGGCAAGAATATTGGAGTGGGTAGTCATTCCCTTCTCCAGGAGATCTTCCCAAGCAAGCCAGGGATCGAACCCAGGTCTCCTTCATTGCAGGCAGATTCTTTACCATCTGAGTCACCAGGGAAGCCCATGATATCATATAGAGGAATCCTAAAGAGTTTACCAAAAGATTATCAAAGATGATAGATGAATTCAACATAGTTGCAGTATGTAAGATCAACATAAAAAATAAATTTTATTTCTATAATAATTAACAATCTAAAATGAAACAGAAGAAAATTATTCTATTTATAAGAAAATCACAAACTACTTGAGAAATAAATTTAAAATGAATGTGCAAGACTGGTACACCCAGTCTTGGTGTACAGATTGTACACTTTGGTTGTACTGGTACAACCAAACAGTGTTGAAAAAAATGAAAGAACTAAAAGAACTAAATGAACAGAAAGACATCTTATACTCATTGATTAATATTGTTAAAATCATTCAGTTCAGTTCAGTTCAGTCGCTCAGTCATGTCTGACTCTTTGTGACCCCATGAATAGCAGCACACCAGGCCTCCCTGTCCATCACCAACTCCTGGAGTTCACCCAAACTCATGTCCATTGAGTCAGTGATGCCATCCAGCCATCTCAGCCTCTGTCGTCCCCTTTTCCCCCTGCCCCCAATTCCTCCCAGCATCAGAGTCTTTTCCAATGAGTCAACGCTTCGCATGAGGTGGCCAAAGTATTGGAGTTTCAGCTTCAGCATCAGTCCTTCCAAAGAACACCCAGGACTGATCTCCTTTAGAATGGACTGGTTGGATCTCCTTGCAGTCCACGGGACTCGCAAGAGTCTTCTCCAACACCACAGTTCAAAAGCATCAATTCTTTGGTGCTCAGCTTTCTTCACAGTCCAACTCTCATATCCATACATGACCACTGGAAAAACCATAGCCTTGACTAGATGGACCTTTGTTGGAAAAGTAATATTTCTGCTTTTGAATATGCTATCTAGGTTGGTCATAACTTTCCTTCCAAGGAGTAAGCGTCTTTTAATTTCATGGCTGCAGTCACCATCTGCAGGGATTTTGGAGCCCAGAAAAATAAAGTCTGACACTGTTTCCACTGTTTCCCCATCTATTTGGCATGAAGTGATGGGACCAGATGCCATGATCTTAGTTTTCTGAATGTTGAGCTTTAAGCCAACTTTTTCACTCTCCTCTTTCACTTTCATCAAGATGCTTTTCAGTTCCTCTTCGATTTCTGCCATAAGGGTGATGTCATCTGCATATCTGAGGTAATTGATATTTCTCCCAGCAATCTTGATTCCAGCTTGTGCTTCTTCCAGTCCAGCGTTTCTCATGATGCACTCTGCATATAAGTTAAATAAACAGGGTGACAATATACAACCTTGACGAACTCCTTTTCCTATTTGGAACCAATCTGTTGTTCCATGTCCAGTTCTAACTGTTGCTTCCTGACCTGCATACAGGTTTCTCAAGAGGCAGGTCAGGTGGTGTGGTATTCCCCTCTCTTGAAGAATTTTCCACGGTTTATTGTGATCCACACAGTCAAAGGCTTTGGCATAATCAATAAAGCAGAAATAGATGTTTTTCTGGAACTCTCTTGCTTTTTCCATGATCCAGCGGATGTTGGCAATTTGATCTCTGGTTCCTCTGCCTTTTCTAAAACCAGCTTGAACATCTGGAAGTTCATGGTTCACATATTGCTAAAACCTGGCAAAATGGTAATACACTCCAAAACTGATCTGTAGATTCTATATAATCTGTGCCAAAAATCCAACTGCCTCTTTATCAGAAATGGACAAGCTGATCTTCAAATTTATGTGGAATGACCATGGACCCCAAATAGCTAAAATAATCTTGAAAAGAAAATGATATTAGGTGACATATATTTCTCAATTTCAAAACTATATATTATTGGCATAGAGTAAACATATAGATCAATGGAATAGAATTCAGTTCAGTTCAGTTCAGTCGCTCAGTCATGTCCGACTCTTTGTGACCCCATGAATCGCAGCATGCCAGACCTCCCTGTCCATCACTGACTCCTGGAGTTCACTCAAACTCATGTCCATCGAGTCAGTGATGCCATCCAGCCATCTCACCCTCTGTTATCCCCTTTTCCTCCTGCCCTCAATCCCTCCCAGCATCAGTCTTTTCTTTTCCAATGAGTCAACTCTTCACATGAGGTGGCCAAAGTACTGGAGTTTCAGCTTTAGCATCAGTCCTTCCAAAGAACACCCAGGGCTAATCTCCTTTAGGAGTCCACAAATAAAGCCATACATCTATGGCTGGTTGATCTTCCACAAGAGTGACAAGACAATTCAATGGGGAAAGAATAGTCTTTTTAACCAATGTTGTTGAGATAGACAACTGATATTCACATGGAAAAGAATGAAGCTGGACTCTTCCTTCATTACACATATAAAAATTAACTCAAAATAGATAAAAATCTAAGGTAATAGCTAAAATTATAAAATTCTTAGAAAAAAAAGTTAACATTTAAGCCAATGGATTTGACAATGGATTCTTAGATATGACACTAAAAGCTCAAGCTACTTGGAGAAAGAAATGGCAACCCACTCCAGTATTCTTGCCTGGAAACGTCCATGGACAGAGGAGCCTAGGGGGCTGCAGTCCATGGAGTTACATGACTGAGCATATGTGCATGAGGGTGGAGGAAAAGGGTTGGTAGCAATAAGTTGGTAGAACTAAAAAAAAAAAAAGCATAAGCTGCTTAAATAAAACTACATAAAAATGGATCTACTGATTTAATCAAAAGAACACATTTTTGTGCATTAAGGGATACTATCAAGAGAGTGAAAAAACAACCCATGGTATGAGAGAAAATATTTGCAAATCATATATTTGATAATGATCTAGCATCCAGGATATATTAAAGAAAAACACTCCCAATTCAACAAAATCCAGTCACAGAAAGACAAATATTGCTATATTGCTTGGTTCCACTTCTGTGAGGTATGTAAAATTGTTAACAGGGAAATGGGGAGCTGTTTTTCAATGTATATAAAATTTCAGTTAAGTTAAATTTGTTCTAGAAATCCTCTCTATGGCACAGTGCTATAGTCAACAGTACGGTATTGTGCACTTAACATTTTGTTAGAAGGGTCTATTTCATGTTAAATATTCTTATGATAAAAAACAATTCAAAGAGACACAAGGAAACTTTTGGAGGTGATATGTATGTCTATTACCTTGATTATGGTGGTGGTTTCACAAGTGTATGCATATATCCAAACTCATAAAATTGTATATATTAAATATGTGCAGTTTTTTGTATATTAGTTATACCTCAAATTTTAAATTTTAAAATGACAAAATTTTAAAATGACAAAAATATCAATTAAATCTTATTTATTTTTTAAAAAGACAGAGTTACAGATGTAGAAAACAATCTTATGGTTACCAGGGGATAAGACAAGTGAGTGAGTGAGTGAAGTCGCTCAGTCGTGTCTGACTCTTTGCGACCCCATGGACTGTAGCCTATCAGGCTCCTCTGTCTATGGGATTTTCCAGGCAAGAATACTGGAGTGGGTTGCCATTTAAGACAAGGAGAGGGATAAATTGGGAGACTGGGATTGACATATACACAGTACTATATATAAAATAGATATCTAATAAGGACCTATTGTATAGCACATAAAACTCTTCTCAATACTCTGCAATGACCTATATGGGAAAAGAATCTAAAAAAAGAGTGGGTATATGTATGTATAACTGACTCACGTTGCTGTATGACGTGAATGTTACATTAGCAGAAACTAACATTGTAAATCAACTATACTCCAATAAAATATTTTTGATTTTAAAAGACAAAAATGCTAATTAAACATGAACAACGGACTTGAAGAGATATTTCTCCAAAGAAGATGAACGAATTGCCCCCCAAAACACATAAAAAATGCTCAATAGTACTTGTCATTGAGGGGAAAGCACAATGAGATCCCACTCCACATCCATTTGAGTGGCTACAATAATTAAAAACACAAAAGGAAAATAACGGGTGCTGGTGAGGATGCAGATAAACTGCAAAACTAATACGTTGCTGATGGGAATGTAAAATGGTTATGTGCTTGGCAAATTTTGGAATTTCCTCAAAAAATTTAACTGGAGAATTTCCATATGACTCAGAAACTCCACTTCTAGGTATATACCCAAGAGAATTGAGAACAGAAGATCAAACAAAAACATTCATAGCAGCATTATGTATAACAGTCAAAAAGTAAAAACAACTCAACTGGTAAATGAATAAACAAATGTGGTATATTCCCACAGTGGAATATCATTCAATCATAACAAGGAAAGAAGTACAGATACATGTTATAGCATGGGTCAACTTTGCAAATAGTGTGCTAAGTAAAAGAATCCAGAACACCAAATGATACATAAATTACATTTCTGTTTATATGAAATGTCCCTAAGGGGTAAATTCACAGATGTAGAATACAGATTACTGGTCACAAGTAGCTGAGGGGAGGGGAAGAATAGTGAGTGACCATTTATTGAGTATGAAAGTGAAAATGTGAATCACTCAGTCGTGTCTGACTCTGTGATCCCATGGACTGCAGCCCTCCAGGTTCCTCTGTCCATGGAATTCTCCAGGCAAGAATACTGGAGCAGGTTGCCATTTCCTTCTCCAGGAGTCTTCCTGACCCAGGGATCAAACCCAGGTCTCCTGCATTGCAGACAGATTCTTTACTGTCTGAGCTGGTTGTCTTTTCAGGCTGATGAAAATATTCTTGAATTGGATGGTGATGATGGTTACACAATATTTTGAATGTACCCAAAGCCACTGGACTGTGTATTTAAAATAGTTAAAATACTGTAGGTGAGGTGAATTTTAGCTCAGTTAAATGATCAAAAATGTCAAAGAATAATATATCTTCTGGGTGTCTCTCCTTTCAAAAAAAATACTATGAGGATAATAAACATTAAATAAGTCAATCTTATTTGGCGAAGTATGGCAACAGCATAGTATCTTTGATGAGGGGGTACTGGGATAAAATTTGACATGTATATACAGACAGACAAATTTGGAAGGTGGCACTGTCATGGTCAAATTATGGCTTATCATTGTCAAGAATATCTACAAATGGCAGGAAATAGAGAATAAAGTTACAAATAAGTTTAGCTGTAAAAAAAAAGTTGATGGTTAAAATGTGGATTAATATATAAAAGGGCTAACAGATATAAAATTAATATAATTATTATCTTTACTGAAGCCATTGATGCATTCTTATGCACTTAAAATGTGACTGCCCACACAAAGATTCATTCACCACAGATTCTGCAGAAAAATAGGTGAAAGTAATAAGAGACAAATCTGCAGTTTCCCATCTGGAGACCAAGATCAAATAACTCTCTGGCTTCTTCTCTAGAATCAGAACAAATCTCAGTCAACCTCTCTCTTTCTTCTCTCTTTTCTCTTCTCCATTGTCACTTTATTTTGACATAGGCCATGTAGTACATATTAGGGAAAATGTGTTCATAAACAGAACTATTGCAGTTACATTTTATAATAACAGTTTTGATACACATGCCATTAAAATACATTTAACTATGTACTAATTAAAGAGCCCAGGTGTGTTGGATAGATGACAGTGTAGATACCATGGACTGCATTACAAAATAAAATATTAGATGGTTCAGAATTTTTATTCACTGGACATTTTAAAATGTTAAGGAATGATATTAAAATTGGTTCTTTCTGAATGTTTCTCCATGGCCAAAAAACAAATATAGTCCCTATGTCATAAAGTGAAAAGTCCCAAATCAGGTCTGTGGCCAACACCAGCTGTACCTCTTGCTCATTTTAGAGTAAAATTACTGAAGGAGATTTACAGCACACAAATAGAGGAAGTTTTTAATAAATTTGTCAGTATATTCAGTGGAGTCCAGGTTAAAAAATTAAACCTAGGATATATCTACATGTAAAGGAAATGGTTTCTGTTATTGAACTATGCCTCTAGAACTTAGGAGGTACTGATGTGAGGATTAGTGCAGGGCCAGAACCTAAAGTAATTTAACAATTTAACTTAAAATGTACATCACGGACTTCAGGCATAGAATTATTTGAGAATGCTTATTAAGATGCAATACTAAGGCTTTACCCAAGATGGCCTAAATTAGAAATTCAGGGTTTATCATTTGATAACCTCCTTTTGGGGGCTTTCCTGGTGGCTCCCTGATAGCTCAGACAGTAAAGACTCTGCAATGTGGGAGACCTGGGTTCAATTCTTTGGTTGGGAAGATCCTTCTGAAAGGCTACCCACTTCAGTACTCTTGCTTGGAAATTTTCATTGACAGAGGAGCCTGGTGGGCTACAGTCCATGGAATCTAAGAGTCAGACATGACTGAGTGACTAGACAGCAACAACAATCTCCTTTTTAACAAACTTACCATTGTGATAGACCTACAGTTAGTTTAAGCAGACCATTGAAACTCCAGTACTTTGGCCACCTCATGAGAAGAGTTGACTCATTGAAAAAGACTCTGATGCTGGGAGGGATTGGGGGCAAGAGGAGAAGGGGACGACAGAGGATGAGATGGCTGGATGGCATCACTGACTCGATGGATGTGAGTCTCAGTGAACTCCGGGAGTTGGTGATGGACAGGGAGGCCTGGCGTGCTGCAATTCATGGGGTCGCAAAGAGTCGGACACGACTGAGCGACTGATCTGATCTGATCTGACCGTTGTGATAGACCTACAGTTAGTTTAAGCAGACCATTTACTTGTAAACAAAGAAAACCAATTCTCAAAATACCAGCACTGAAAAGTCACAGAAGATGAATGAGCTGGTGACTGTGATAAAACTAGAGTTCGAGCTGGCAGCAGAACTGAAAACCAACCAAAATGTCTTAGGCCTGAGCTTCTGTGGACTTGCCCCAAAACACAAGGTACCAGTCAATTACTGTTTGGAGAAATTTCCATTCTTAACAAAGATGGTTGTTGGAAGCCACATTAAAAATAACAATAAGAAGAAAAAATACCAGAGATCTAGTCTGTGTTTGAAAATTCATAACCTGGTGATTTAACTGTGGCAAAAGAAAAAAATGCATATGTTCTATTTAATAAAGAGACCCCTTCTCATGTGAATAAGGGGCCTTTGGAATGCTTGCCAGTCCTTGCTCACATCCTAATCCTTCTGTTCCCAGTAGCTCATTTTTGTGTATATGCATAAAGCCTTTTAACACTATAATTAACATTTTTCACTGATTAACATTTTCTCACACCTTAGTAACAGAGTCTTCTTCAATAGATCATGGCTATGATAATGTCTTCTTGGGACCCTTTGCTTCAGTTACTACACTGGATTGCTAATGAAAATTTTGTCACCCTGTAATCTTGTAGTGGTTCCGAAAGCAACAATGGACCATTTTATAACATTAAGTGGAATTTCTAACAAGACTAAGTACTTTCATTTGACTATAGTCTTAGCAAAATCTGGCATTTGGGGCATTCTGAACTGTGTTTTCAAAGAACTACTGTTCCAAAAGAACAGAAAGTATTACTATTTACCTTATGCTACTTCAATATTTTTAATGAAATAATATTAGGTTAGTGCAAAAGTAACTGTAGTTTTGCATTGTTGAAATTTGCCATTTGATATTGGAGTACATTCATAAATAAATGTGGTTATATTATACATCACTTTAATGTACATTTCTCACTTTGTTTTTCTGCTAATGACATTACTTGCTGTTTAGTTTATATTTATTTTGCATTAGGGAAATGATGTTAGACAAAAAGCAAATTCAAATGATTTTCTTACTCCACTTCAAAATGGGTTGTAAAGAAGCAGAGACAACTCACAACAGCAACAACTGATAATGAACGTACAGTGCAGTGGTGGTTCAAGAAGTTTTGCAAAGGAGACGAGACCCTTGAAGATGAGAAGCAGAGTGCCCCGCCATCGGAAGTTGACAACGACCAACTGAGAGGATCACTGAAGTGGATCCCTTACAACTACATGAGAAGTTGCCAAAGAACTCAGTGTCTATCATTCTATGGTCATCGGACACTTGAAACAAATTGAATAGGTGAAAAAGCTCAATAAGCGGGTGCCTCATGAGCTGACCAAAAATCAAAAGAAAAATTGTCATTTTGAAGAGTCATCTTCTCTTCTATGCAACAACAGTGAACTCTTTCTTGATCAGATTGTGATGTGCAACAAAAAATGGGTTTTATACGACAACCAGCATTGACCAACTCAGTGGTTGGACCAAGAAGAAGCTCCAAAGAACTTCCCAAAGCCGAAATTGCACCAAAAAGCAATCATGGTCACTGTTTAGTAGTCCACTGTCCATCTGATCCTCTACAGATTTCTGAATTTCAGCAAAACCATTACATCTGAGAAGTAGGCTCAGCAGATCGATGGGATGCACCAAAAACTGCAACACCTGCAGCCAGCAGTGGTCAACAGAAAGGGCCCAACTTTTCTCCACAATACCACATGTCACACAACCAATGCTTCACAAGTTGAATGAATTGGGCTATGAAGTTTTGTCTCATCCACTATATTCACCTGACCTCTCACCAACTGACTACTACTTCTTCAAGCATCTGACAACTTTCTGCAGGGAAAACACTTCCACAACTAGCAGGGGCAGAAAATTCTTTCCAAGAGTTCACTGAATCCTAAAGCACAGATTTTTACACTATAGGAATAAACAAACTTACTTCTCATTGACAAAAAGCATTGGTTGCAATGGTTCCTATTTTGATTAATAAAGATGTGTTTGAGCCTAGTTATAATGATTTAAAATTCAGTCTGAAACATAAATTATATTTGCACCAAGCTAATAGCCGTAGTTCTTATGAATGAACAATACTGCTGCTTTGCTATTTTCTTTAGAGGAGCAGAGTGCAGGTATATTTGGTAATAACTCATTGGAAAGACCCTGATGCTAGGAAAGATTGAGGGCAGGAGGAGAAGGGGGTGGCAGAGTATGAGATGGTTGGATGGCATCATCGACTTGATGGACAAGAGTTTGAGCAAACTCCAGGAGATAGTGAAGGACAGGGAAGTGTGCAGCAGTGCACAGGGTCACAAAGACTCAGACACGACTTAGCTACTGAACAACAAAAAACAATGTTTAATTTTATGTACCATCTGAAGATGCCCCCACACTTTCTGAATGAAATATGTGTTCATTTTTAAACAGTTTGCTCAAGCAAAGAATATTCAATGTTTGTGACACTAGTCTTTCAGTTATTTTATATATTCTTAAAATTAAGGTGGTGCTGAAGTCTTAAATCTGTATGCATCGTGTTCTTTCAATGTGTCTAATTTCAATTTCATTGAACCAAAAAGTAATCTTTACTTACAAAGAAGTTTGTAATTCTTCCAGACATTATAAATTATTTTTTTAAATTTCAGCATTCAATATTTATCATTGATGTTGCAAGATTTGAAGGCACATAGACAATAGAAATAGGGTAATCTGACATTGTTACATTATGTTTATATTTTTATTTCAGTAGTGTGACCATTAGTCAATAGCTGGATGGTGTGATTAGTAGAAAGCTCAGCACTAAATTCAGAGAAGTGCCAAGGAGACAAAATGAATGTGAGAACAAAAGGGCCAACTACCTCCAGTGGACTAGTAGCATGGTTCAATAAGCCTTGATTAACAAGGCAATAACCATGGGTCCTGGAAAATGGAGGATGTAAAAGGAGACCAACTATCAGACCCCATTATCTAATATTCACACTGCCTATAATCACCAAATAGAATGAATCAAGGACTCTATCTGAACTATGACTGTATCTGTCTGAATCATTGGGATATATAAATAATAACAAGGAACTGCATCGATAAATACTAAAATGTTTTAAATAAATGAGATGGCAAGATATTTTGGGAAATTTCTGTATCTTCCTGTTAATTTTTCTGTAAACCTTGAACTGTCTGGAAAAGAAAATTAAATAGATGAGAGCTCTGTTACTATTAAAAACCATTATGAGCATTATTTATTAAGATTAAATGAGCCACACTAAATTTTGCCAATAATTATACTTGTGGCTTAACTCTTTATCCATGGACAGTGTGGGGGATAGGAATAATAATATAATGATAACATGGCCAGGCATTGAAATGGGATGCTCTCTGACTCAGTTTTGTTTAAGGGCTCAAAAGTCAAGAACCAAACAATTGTACCATATAATTCAAAGGTATACAAAGGTAGTAGCTGAAGAGGGGAGGAGACTGTTTCCTTTAGAGAGTTATTTGTGTGCTGTTGTTTGTGCCCATCTCTCATGAAGGCAAGTGATAGAAGGGGCTGTAATAAACTATTTAGGGAACTTTACATATGACATTCCCCAGAATATGGGGGTCATAAATCCCGATATTAGAAACAACGGCTAGAAGGTCTGAAAGTGAAAGTCGTTCAGTCATCTCTGACTCTTTGTGATCCCATGGACTATAGAGTCCATGGAATTCTCCAGGCCAGAATACTAGAGTGGGTTGCCATGCCCTTCTCCAGGGGATCTTCCCAACCCAGGGATTGAACCCAGGTCTCCCACATTGCAGGTGGATTCTTTACCAGCTGAGCCATAAGGGAAGCCCAAGAATACCGGAGTGGGTAGTCTATCCCTTCTCCAGTGGATCTTCCTGGCCCAGGAATCGAACCAGGGTCTCCTGCATTGCAGGCAGATTTTTTACCAACTGAGCTATCAGGGTCTGAAAGGATATACTAAACAGAGCGAAAAAGGGTTACTTGGAGAGCCAACAACATTTCACTAATGATAAGGCCAGGATGCCCGAGTATTCTTTAGATATGGGAAATGCAGAAGGAATCTAGTGTGATACTGTTTGGATCCCTCCCAAGAAAATTGCCTGAAAAAAGTATTAGGGGAGGAAGAAATGTCCTTCTACCTTTTCTAGGTTATTTTGGTCATTTGTGTTAGTTGCTCAGTCATGTCCAACTCTTTGCAAACATGGACTGTAGCCTGCCAGGCTCCTCTGTCTATAGAATTCTCCCAGCAAGAATACTAGAGTGGGTTACCATGCCCTTCTCTAGGGGATTTTCCTGACCCAGGGATCAAACTTCAGTTTCCCAAATTGCAGGCAGATTCTTTACCATCTGAGCCACCAGGGAAGTCCACTAGCTATTTTGGCTAGTCTAAGAATTAAATTGACATGAGACAGATTAACAGGAAAAAATAAAATTTAATCACACATATATAGGGACCCCATCAGAAAAATGAGACACAACACAAGTTAGGCAACTGAGGCTTTATGTGCCATCTGATGGAAGGAGAAGTAGGGGTCCCTTCAAAAGGGAGGCAGGCAATTCACATGGTGATGGAAAAATAAATATTTGCTAAACAAATGTTTGCAAAAAGTAGGGAAAACTACTAGGCAATTCAGGTATGACCTCCTTATGATTACACAGTGGAAGTGACAAATAGATTCAAGGGATTAGATCTGATAGAGTGCCTGAAGAACTACGGATAGGGTTTATGACATTGTATAGGAGGCAGTGATCAAGATCATCCCCAAGAAAAAGAAATGCAAAAAGGCAAAATGGTTGTCTGAGGAGGCCTTACAAATACCTGAGATGAGAAGTGAAAGGCAAAGGAGAAAAGGAAAAGATATACCCATTTGAACTCAGAGTTCTAAAGAACAGCAAGGAGAAATAAGAAAGGCTTCCTCAGTGATCAATGCAAAAAATAGAGGGAAACAACAGAATGGGAAAGAATAGAGCTCTCTTCAAGGAAATTAGAGATACCAAGGGAACATTTCATGCAAAGATGGGCAAAATAAAGGACAGAAACAGTATGGACCTAATAGAAGCAGAAGATAATAAGAAGAGGTGGGAAGCATACACAGAGGAACTATACAAAAAAGATCTTAATGACCTGGATAACTGTGATGGTGTGATCACTCACTTAGAGCCAGACATCCTGGAGTGTGAAATCAAGTGGGCCTTAGAGAGCATTAGTATGAACAAAGCTAGTGGAAGCGGTGGAATTCCAGTTGAGCTATTTCAAATCCTAAAAGACAATACTACTAAAGTGTTGCTCTCAATATGCGACCAAATTTGAAAAACTCAGCAATGGCCACAGGACTGGAGAAGTCAGTTTTCATTCCAATACCAAAGGAAAGCAATGCCAAAGAATGTTCAAACTACTTCAAAATTGCATTCATTTCATATGCTAGCAAGGTAATGCTCAAAATCCTTCAAGCTAGGCTTCAATAGTATGTGAAACAGAACTTCCAGATGCACAAGCTGGATTTAGAAAAGGCAAAAGAACCAGAGATCAAATTGCCAACATCAGTTGGATTACAGAAAAAGCAAGAAAATTCCAGAAAAACATCTACTTTTGCTTCACTGACAATGCTAAAGCATTGTCCATTTGACAATGGAGAAAAGAGAATCTCTTCAATCAGCAGTGCTGGAAAAACTGGATAGGTATGTGTAAAAAGAATGAAATTATAACATTCTCTAATACCATACACAAAAATAAACTCAAAATGGATTAAAGACCTAAAAGTAAGGCTGGAAATTATACAATTATTAGAGGAAAAGAGGCAGAACATTCTTTGACATAAATTACAGCAGTATCTTTTTGGATCCACCTTCTAGAATAATGAAAATAAAAAAAATTTAATTGGACCTAATTAAACATAAAAGTTTTTATACAGCAAAGGAAACCATAAACAACATCAAAAGACAGCCCACAGAATGGGAGAACATATTTGCAAATGAAATGACCAACAAGGGATTAATCTCAAAAATATAGAAATAGTTCATGTAGCTCCATATCAAGAAAGAAAACAACCCAATCAAAAAATGAGCAGATCTAAATAGACATTTCTCTCAAGAAGTATACACATGGCCAAAAAGCATATAAAAACATGTTCAATATCACTGATTATTCAGTTCAGTTCAGTTGCTCAGTCGCGTCTGACTCTTTGCGACCCCGTGAATCGCAGCACGCCAGGCCTCCCTGTCCATCACCAACTCCTGGAGTTCACTCAAACTCATGTCCATCGAGTCAGTGATGCCATCCAGCCATCTCATCCTCTGTCGTCCCCTTCTCCTCCTGCCCCCAATCCCTCCCAGCATCAGAGTCTTTTCCAATGAGTCAACTCTTTGCATGAGGTGGCCAAAGTATTGGAGTTTCAGCTTCAGCATCAGTCCTTCCAATGAACACCCAGGACTGATTTCCTTTAGGACTGGTTGAATATCCTTGCAGTCCAAGGGACTCTCAAGAGTCTTCTCCAACATGCAAATCAAAACTACAGTGACGTATCATATCACACTGGTCAGAATGGCCATCAACAAAATGTCTACAAACAATAAATTCTGGAGAGAGTACAGAGAAAATGGAACCCTCTTACACTGTTGGTACGAATATAAATTGGTACAGCTGCTATGGAGAATAGTATGGAGGTTATTTTAAAAACTAAAAATAGAGCTACCATATGATCTAGCAATCTGATTTCTAGTTAGACATATATCTGGAGAAAACCATAATTTGAAAAGATACGTGTACCTTAATGTTCATTGCAACACTATTTACAGGGCTTCCCCGATAGCTCAGTTGGTAAAGAATCCGTCTGCAATGCAGGAGACCTCGGTTTAATTTCTGGGTTGGGAAGATCTGCTGGAGAAGGGACAGGCTACCCACTTCAGTATTCTTGGGCTTCGCTTGTGGGCCACTGCATCCCTTAGTTTCATCACCCACTTCTTGTCTCCTCTATTCCTATGCATGATGCAAATGGTACTTCTTTCCTGAACAAACATTATGCTTACTTCTGGCCTTATACCACATTTCCATTCTGAAAGAATGTATCTTCTGCCTTGCCCCAAACACAATATATTCAAAATTTTAGCATTCTCCATTGCCCATCTCAAATGCCACTTCCTCCTCTGGGCTTCTGCTTGAATACTTTGTCATTTTTTACTTAGTAATACAATAGTCTGTCTACTTGTCATTGCTCTTTTTCTTAATTACAGATTTCTTTAAAGCAAGGGATGGTGTCTGAGTCACTCTATCTGACTGGCTTTTATGAGGTCTTGGAGACTCTGCTAAGTCACTTCAGTCGTGTCTGACTCTGTGTGACCCCATAGACAGCAGCCCACCAGGCTCCCCCATCTCTAGGATTCCCCAGGCAAGAACACCAGAGTGGATTGCCATTTCCTTCTCCAGTACATGAAAGTGAAAAGTGAAAGTGAAGTCGCTCAGTTGTGTCTGACTCTTAGCAACCCCATGGACTGCAGCCCACCAGGCTCCTCCATCCATGGGATTTTCCAGGCAAGAGTACTGGAGTGGGGTGCCATTGCCTTCTCCCTTGGAGACTCTGAGGTCAGTGTTATTTTAGAATACTCTAATTCATGTTTTAACTCTTCTAATTTACTCTGTAACACTTAAGCTTAGATCTTGTGATTAATCTCAATATACTATTTGCTGTGTCTACATTTCAGTCATGGTCAATTAGTGACATTTTAAAAGTAATACAGGGATCGCTATATTATGTTTAGCTCTTGAAATATATTTTAATTCATTTGTATATCCTTTTAGTTTATATTTTTCATTTTTGAAACTAAGATGTTGATATCTATAACCCAAATCCAATCCTGATGTTCATGTTTTTGTCTCCATATATAAAAGTTTGCCCACATATTTCTCCAAGAAGGGGAAGGGTTTTAGATTTTTAAGTAGGGTTTTAGATTTTTTCATAAGCCCAAGTTCACTACAAGTACTTATATGTTGCTACTTCTAGGTGAAAAGTTTAGAAGAGTGAAAGAAACTTTGATGAGTTTTAAACATATGGAAACATCTGTTTAAGAGAAGAAAGCAAACATCTGATTTTTTGCTAGCAAATATTAAGATGTGTTTTCTTATCCTGAGTATTTTCATTTTAATTAGAATAAAACATGTAAACTTTACCAGAAATTTTTTTCAGCAGCATTTCCTAGGATAATTCTTTAAATTCAATCCCATTTAAAGACTTCATGTCCTTAGGGTAACTGGCCTAAAGCTGCAATTACATTGCAGAGAGCTTTGACTTCAAGATAATTCTTCAGAAGAGTTCAAAGTATCCTGTTCAAGTTTATGGGTGACCAGAGAAGACTGTTAAGTATTATTACAGTTAACTTATATATTATAACTTCTCTATTGCTATCTATACATTTGTATTTCTTAATATTTAATTTTTATCATTTGAAAAGTAATATTAATGCTAATGTTTAAATATCAACTGTGATATTAAGATAAAATTAAAGCATATTTAAATGGAAACATGCTTTCTTTTCCCATTTATCTTTTTACTAGAAATAATGTTTAAGACTATAGATGAAATTAGATATGGCTTTTATTTTTCACAAATATAGGGTGAGCTTCTTTGAAGGAAAAATTTAAAATTTAAAATAAATAGACAGACATTTCTCCAAAGAAGACATACACATAGAGATATGCAGATCAAAACTACAATGAGGTTTTATCTCGTAACAGTTAGAATGGCTATCATCAAAAAATCTGCTGCTGCTGCTGCTGCTAAGGTGCTTCAGTCGTGTCCAACTCTGTGCAACCCCATAGACAGCAGCCCACCAGGCTCCCCTGTCCCTGGGATTCTCCAGGCAAGAACAATGGAGTGGATTGCCAGTTCCTTCTCCAAGGCATGAAAGTGAAAAGTGAAAGTGAAGCCACTCAGTCGTGTCCGACTCTTATCGACCCCATGGACTGCAGCCCAACAGGCTCCTCTGTCCATGGGATTTTCCAGGCAAGAGTACTGGAGTGGGGTGCCATTGCCTTCTCCGGATTTCACTTATACATGGAACTAAAATATGACACAAATCAACATATCTACAAAACAGACTCACAGATAGAGAGAACAGACTGCTGATGCCAAGGAGTTGGGGTGGAGGGGTAAGGGAAGAAAGGACTGTGAGTTTGGGATTAGCAGAGGCCAACTATTATATATAGGATGGATAAACAACAAGGTTCTACTGTATAGAACAAGGAACTACATTTAATATCTTGTGACAACCCATAATGGAAAAGAATATGTATTATATATAAATATAAAACTGAGTCACTTTGATATACAGAAGACAGTAATACAACATTGTAAACAAACGACAATAAATTTTTTAAAAAATTAAATAAAAATAAATGTGAAATAAAACATCAATTTATTTCAACTTCTATTAAAAATAACTTAATTGTGGAGAAGGCAATGGCAACCCACTCCTGTATTCTTGCCTGGAGAATCCCATGGACAGAGGAGCCTGGTAGGATACAGTCCATGGGATCGCAAAGAGTCGGACACAACTGAGCGACTTCACTTTCACTTTCTTTCACCATGATCATAGTATACTGAGAATTTTCTCCTTCCTACTGGTGCACTGACAAAACTTTAACTTGTGATTCTCTACCATTTGCTATGTGACTGAAAATACCTGGACAACTGCACAGATGCAGTTATACATATTGAAAACCAAGACTCTCTCTCGCTACCTACATTATCTATCCATCTTCTATGTAATAGAAATACATAATATATGTATTTATCTATCATCCAAATGTAATACTAAGGAACCATATTCTACCTCCCAGGAGGAGTCCAGAGTTTACAGAAATTTAGATACTGTAGATGTTTGCTTACTTATTTCAGAGTCTTTCCCCATTTATCACTTACAGGAAAGGTTTTGGTTTTTAACCACCAAGGTAAGCTCATTTATCAATTTATATGTCCAATAGCCTTATAACCCTCATACTCCCTTAGCCCCATTTTGTCTTACATCCACATATAACTTAAAATTAACTCTCATCAAAGAAATGGGTTTTTTTACCCTATTCTCAAATAAGAGGTACCATTAAAATTCTACTGAAAGTACCAAAATCTCATCTCTTGGAAATATAGTACCAAAACTAGTTGATTCTTTGCCAAATTAGACTTTGTCATTTGTTTAATCACTAAGTCATGTCCAACCCTTTGCGACCCCATGAACTGTAGCCCACCAGGCTTCTCTGTCCATGGGATTCCCCAGGCAAGAATACTGGAGTGGGTTGCCATTTTTTTATCCAGGGGATCTTCCTGATACAGGAATCCAACCTTGTGTCTCCTGCATTGGCAGGCAGGTTTTTTGACATTGAGCCACCAGGAAAGCCCACAAATCAGTCTTTACTCACCAGGTTATCTGGAAATCATTTTGAGAATGTGATGAAGATGTCCAGTGGTGATGATCAGGTATAAATTTCACTGTCAAAATTATCTTACACATGGAATGGTATATTGCTAACAGGGATTCCATGGTGAGGAATGGGACTGCCAGGGAATTGGAATACTCTTAAGTCAAAGGAAGGGCAAGTGATTCTTGGCTGTTGCACTGGGAGAAGGTGCAGGCTACAGAGGAGGATACAGAGAAGAGCTGGTAAGGAGGTTAAGGCTCCAATTTGGACATGAGGGCACACTACAGTAGACCCAGGGGAAGGGTGCTATAATGCACATACTGTAGGGGAATAAAAATAATCTTCCGTCTACCCTGCTAGGTTCTTGGCTGAGAATCCCTTGTAATAAAAAGACAGATTAATAGGGAGAAAACAAATTTAATTACATATATATGTAGTTATAGGAGAAGGCAATGGCACCCCACTCCAGTAACTCTTGCCTGGAAAACCCCATGGACGGAGGAGCCTGGTGGGTGGCAGTCCATGGGGTCGCTAAGAGTTGGACACGACTGAGTGACTTCACTTTCACTTTTCACTTTCATGCGTTGGAGAAGGAAATGGCAACCTACTCCAGTGTTCTTGCCTGGAGAATCCCGGGGACAGGGAAGCCTGGTGGGCTGCTGTCTATAGGGTCGCACAGAGTCGGACACGACTGAAGTGACTTAGCAGTAGCAGTAGTTATAGGAACCCCACAAATACATGAGACTCAAAGGAGTGATCAAATCAGGAAACTTTGGTAACTTTTATACAAACAATAAATTTGTAAAGAATTGACAAGGCAGAAGGGTTTGGGCTAGAAGTAGTAAATGGTGAAAGAGTAACAAGATTTCTTTACATCATCTCCTTGGCTCTCAATTCCTTTTTTCCTTCTTATAAAAATGCCTTCTACCTTCCTGGTACAGGGAGAGTACCTTTCACAGTAGAGACTTATCTCCTACTTTCAGGGGGACAAAGGAGGGTCACAGTGTCCCTCCTACATAGTTTCTCAAGTACTTTTAATTCAAAATAATCAATATTCCAAAGTGGCATATTCTGGGGTGATATATTCTGAACCCCTATACACAAAAGATGGAAATGCTATCTCCTGGGCAAAGTCAGCTCTCAAGGAACCCCAGGGTTAATGATAGCAATATTCTAGGTAAATGATGCCCTTTAGACGACCTCCAAATTGTATTTCATTATCATTTTCACCTTTCTTCTTTATATGTGCTTTTAGTACTTTGGATTCCAGGTCCTTTTTATCCCAAGAGGCATTAGGAAGTAGTGAGAACAGAAATGAATCAAGAGACAAAGGGTGGATCTCCATAGTTTTTTTTTTTTTTTTTTTCCATTCAAATCACCCTTATCTTCACTAATTTCACATTTATCAAAACATAAGCATTTCTCAGACTATGCAAACTTACACTGAAAATAATCTATTTAAATATCCCTTAAACAGAGTAGTCTCTGGCTCTCCCAGTCCAGGGCAACATTTGCCAACCCAGTGGTTTCTCACCTAGAGAAAGTTTCATTGTTATCTCTTAAAATCCCTTAAAGACAATATATGTAAGACTCACTTTGTGAATTATGTTAACTGGCACAGGGACAAGACTAGAAAAAACTTCCATTCCTACCCCAGTAAAGATTTCTCTTTCTACCATGACCCCGAAGTAACTGCAAGGTCCACTCCTGCCTTTTGAGTCTCAACTCTGAGACACACCATCTGGAGGTCTGATCACTGATTACCGCTCTATCAGTCCATCTCGCTATATATCCAATTTTAACTTAAAATGAACTCTCATAGAATGAATTCCGTCTTCCCCAAATCCTAAATTTCCTTGCCCCAGAGCATTTATACTTGACAGCCTCACATGGAATACCTCAAACTCCTGCTAACTCCTTTTGCTTGTCTGTTAGATATTATGAGACATTCCACCATTATTATTATTGGACTGTCAATCCTAGAAGTAAAAATTATAAGAGGAAGTTTTAGATCTTATTTATGCTACAATTTCCAGTACTAACATGGTGATTTCCAAAGAGCAAACATTCAATAAAAGTTAAGAAATAAAAACAAACAGTGAGAACGGGATCTAACTTATTGAACTTTATTTCTTATAATTTTATAAGCACGTTAGCAAATTCAAGCATTTTTAATTTAATAAAAGATATGAGGGCCATGGATTGAAATTCTTTTACATGTTCTCTGTTTCTTAAACTCAACTATTTTAATACTGATTTCCTTCACATTTCCAGTAAATGCCTACAGTAATGCCATGTTATATTGTTCCAGATGACGGATGGTTTTACAATCTGTTTTATAAAATTCTTACTATTAAGTCTCATTGTAAGATTAAGTCCGTAACCAACATTATTCACAAACTTGAAGATTATGAAGGCAACTAAATATATATTAAAAGAAACAATATTTGAATAATACACAGAAAAAATTCTTGAGTTACATATACAAAATGGTGACACATAGGCATGCACACTATCTTATTTTCAGTCCCACCTCAGACCTAAATTTTATGAACACTAACTGCCTCTTTGGACAATGCATGAAGAAACTATCCCTGACTCCCCTAGTTGGGGAAGAAGCTGCTAGTCTGAATACAAGAACCGGTAGTGGCAGAGACAATTGGCTGAAACTCTGGCCTGAGCTTTCTCTTTTTCATCTTCCAAAGCCTCTTCATACTGAGATGGGAAAGAACTTGGGTCAGTCCCATTAACCTTGGCCAGAAACTCCAGGATCTTCATCTTGGTGGTTTCAGCATAAGCTCTGGGGCCCCACAGGAACTCAGATTGCCAACGATCAGCGTTGACCACGTGCTGGAACTCTAGGTATCCTTCCCTCACGAAATCATTGAGGAGCTGCTTGAGCTCTCCAAAGAAGAAGTACTTCCTTCCAGAACACATCCTGGTAACATTCAGAACCTCCAAGACTTCTTCTTCGGTGGCACAGTTGCCCTTCATGAAGATCACAGCCAGGATAAGTATCAAGATGCCGGTCTTGGGCACGCCTGCTTCACCGTGCATCATGCCATCATAGGTGAGGCCCAATTGAATTAAAAGGACATAGCAGTGGTTGGTGGGATCCACTTCCTTCAGATCAAGGCCAAAGAGAATTCGTATGCACTCAGAGGCTCTCTGGAGGATATCAGGGAAATGGACTTCACACTTGTAGATGAAAACCTTCATCATATCAGCTTTTGTTACTGGCTGTTTCATTTGATACTTGAGCAGCAAGAAATCCACCAACAAAGCCACTTCTTCATTTAGAGGATCTCTGGGCATACTCACAGGGTATGACATAGCCTGTGAGGTGCTTAGACTATAATCTACATTTTGGCTAGGGGAAAACTCATCTGATTTGATCAATAAGGTGGTGGTGGTGGTGGTGGTAGTGGTGGCGGCAACAGATGAGTAGAAATTCTGACAACTCTCAGAAGTACTGGGAAAATCACCAGGTATTAGAGATTGGGAGGGTATATTGGTCTTCTTTGGTGTCCTGGAGACCTGTGCAACCTCCCAACCACGGGACTTACTGAAGGTCTTACGGCATTGACCGTACTTCTGATGCCGAGGCATGATGACTTTTGTGGATGGCAGTAGGTAGACAGGAGAATGGGCAATGAGATTCACCACCTAAGATAAACAGGGCGTATATGAGTGGCCTCAGATGCTAAACTATGGTGGCTTTTCACTTCCCGAGACACGGGGCTGGAAGTGGGGAGGGGAGCTGCCTGCCTAATTCCCTGGGCCTCTCAGGACTGACAACAGGGCAAGGGCTCTAAGAAGCCCCCTGTCCTTGGGTTGATTAGCCCAACAATCCTCACATCTGTTCCTCAAACTGAATTCTGGTTGGTTACGTGCCCGATTTATTTACTGCTTGAGGCCTCCAATCAAGGCTTCATCTCTGTGAGACTCCAAAATGGAAGTGAGGAGAACTTCATGATAGGACATGGAGAGCTGACAAGAGGAGTAGACGCTGTGCACACCCTTTGTCTTGGGGTCAGAGGGATTCCCTAAAAACTCACTTGGGGGTCTTCATTAGAATTCCTGCGTGGCCTGAGATGCCTTCCTGTGGCGATATGACACTGCTTGCCCTAGACTAAGGCTTCTACTCCCTCAGACTACAACGGCCAAACAAATCAGCAGCACTTCTGGCCGCCCCTGTCCGGGGACTCCCAGGGCTGATCGCCCGGCTGAGGTTCAGTTAGTTACTGCTATTCTGTGGGGGGTGGATCCCCTCAACACTCACTCAGAAGCCTTTGCTTTTGGACCCTGAGCCCCGCACACAAAAGCGGCCACCTCAATCAGACTGCTAAACAGGAAGTGTGTGGTAGCTCTGCCTGAACTTGCCTGTGCTTCCTGTGGTTGGGATGGAGCTCTCATCAGCTGGGTGCCCTCCTTTCTGGGACAGGGGGGTCCCCTAAGTCCTTACTTAGAGGCTTACCTGATACCGGATGGCACCCGTGGCTCCTCCGGCTGCTGAGTGGAGTCCGCACCTCAGATCGAAGCGCTCTCAGCCTGGCTCTCGGGAGGCGGAAGTCAAGGGGCGTGACTTCCGGTGACCCCTGCCCTGATGTCACCCAGGGCAACCAGCAGTGGCGGACATTGCCCGGCTCTGTTTCCGAGCAGAGGTGGCTGCGGGTTTGTATGCAGTCCTCACATTGGGTTCCGCCAAGCCCCGGATGCCTCCCTCTGTTGAGCTGACATCTTGACCCTCATACCAAGGTAGTCCTACCCAAGAACCCTTTAGAGTAACTGAGGGCGTGTCTCAGCCAGACAGCCTTGCCTGGAGCTGTTAGTATGAAAAGCAGCCAGCAGCCCGTTTGCCTGTGATCCCGCTTCATTCTCTGTTGTTCTTCTCCTGTGTTCCCATTCATGGGGTTCTTTTTTGGTTTGTTTTTCATGACTTAAGGCCTCCTGGGAAATGCCAGCAAAATCTTGATGAGTTCTCTTACCACAATCCTGCACTGCTTGGAATGAGTCATGTTCCATCCTCAATGGGAAATGGGGAAGTTGGAGCATGAGGCAGTCAGGGACCAGGTCAGGGGTTGGGCTGTCAGAGACAAATCACAATCTTCCTTCTCTTCACCAGGCTGACTCAGCCTCCCATACACATTCTGTTCTACAAAGTTTACTTTCTTAGAAAGGGACTGAAATGAATGATTTGGAAAGTACCTGATTCTTTGAGGTTATTGGACATTGCATATCAGAAATCATATGCAGATGATAAATATTCTCTTTCTTTTTGCATTTTTCTTACTTCTCATTTATTTTGCTATTGCTCTGCTTATGTTTTCCGGTGCACTCTGGAACAATGGAGTGGACTTGGGTCAAATACTCTTTCGGGGGGTTCTCCTTATATATCTTGTTTTTGTATCAAAGAGAACCTGTTTGCTATAATATGTGGAGTAATTTCAATTTTTTTGTGATTAAAAAAACTTTACATAACATGCCAATTAGTTTTTCTCTGATTATATGGGGGTGTGTGTTTGGGTGTGTGTGTGTTAGTCGCTCAGTTGTGTCCAACTCTTTACAACCTCATAGACTGTGGCCCACCAGGCTCTTCTGTGCATGAGATTCTCCAGGCAAGAATACTGCAATGGGTTGCCATTTCCTTCTCCAGAGGATCTTCCCCACCCAGGGATCGAACCCAAGTCTCCCACATTGTAGGCAGACGCTTTACCGTCTGAGCCACCAGGGAAGCCCCGATTATATGGTATCATTTCAGTTCAGTCGTTCAGTCGTGTCCAACTCTTTGTGACCCCATGAATCGCAGCACGCCAGGCCTCCCTGTCCATCACCAATTCCCAGAGTTTACCCAAACTCATGTCCATCGAGTCAGTGATGCCATTCAGCCATCTCATCCTCTGTCACCTCCTTCTCCTCCTGTCCCCAATCCCTCCCAGCATCAGAGTCTTTGCCAGTGAGTCAACTCTTCGCATGAGGTGGCTAAAGTACTGGAGTTTCAGCTTCAGCATCAGTCCTTCCAGTGAACACCCAGGACTGACCCTCTTTAGGATGGACTAGTTGAATCTCCTTGCAGTCCAAGGGACTCTTAAGAGTCTTCTCCAACACCACAGTTCAAAAGCATCAATTCTTTGGTACTCAGCTTTCTTCACAGTCCAGCTCTCACATCCATACAAGACCACTGGAAAAACCATAGCCTTGACTAGACGGACCTTTGTTGGAAAAGTAATGTCTCTGCTTTTGAATATGCTATCTAGGTTGGTCATAACTTTCCTTCCAAGGAGTAAGCATCTTTTAATTTCATGGCTGCAATCACCATCTGCAGGAGCCCAAGAAAATAAAGTCTGACACTGTTTCCATTGTTTCCCTATCTATTTCCCATGAAGTGATGGAACAGATGCCATGATCTTCGTTTTCTGAATGTTGAGCTTTAAGCCAACTTTTTCACTCTCCTCTTTCACTTTCATCAAGAGGCTTTTTAGTTTCTCTTCACTTTCTGCCATAAGGGTGGTGTCATCTGCATATCTGAGGTTACTGATATTTCTCCCAGCAATCTTGATTCCAGCTTGTGCTTCTTCCAGCGCAGCGTTTCTCATGATGTACTCTGCACATAAGTTAAATAAGCAGGGTGACAATATACAGCTCTGACATACTCCCTGTCCTATTTGGAGCCAGTCTGTTGTTCCATGTCCAGTTCTAACTGTTGCTTCCTGACCTGCATACAAATTTCTCAAGAGGCAGGTCAGGTGGTCTGGTATTCCCATGTCTTTCAGAATTTTCCACAGTTTATTGTGATCCAAAGAGTCAAAGGCTTTGATGATTATATGGTATAGTTGGCCTCTAAATCTAATCTGACCTAGGTGTCTAGGCCTAGAGTTTCAGTTTCTGTTGATTACAATTATCTCTTTCTGACTGTTCTCCTTTGCAATTTATATTTTGCTGAAAAACAGAATCTCATCTGAATATTCAAAATTAAAGGTACGATACTGACAGCTCAACAGGTAAGGAATCTACCTGCAATGCAGGAGACACAAGATATGCAGGTTCAATCCCTGGGTTGGGAAGATCCCTTGGAGGAGGAAATGGCAACCCACTCCAGTATTCTTGCCTGGAGAATCCCATGAACAGCCTAGTGGGCTACAGTCCATGGGGTTGCAAAGAGCTGGACACAACTTAGCACACACCCACATTTATAATAAATGATTTCTCATGGAAATTCTTATACTATAGTACACAAATGAGTACAAGGAACCCTGTTCACTGAACATTCAGCATAACAGTCATCAATAGTTGGAAGTAGAAGCCTGATCAGATTAGTAATTTTTTGGCCAATATGTTTGTTCTTTAGCAAGATCACTCTCGAGGTGATGATTCATATGTCCATTAGGAAAATACCCAATGTCTGTGTGCTCCTGTTTGGTCATCTTCACACTCTGATAATAACGATAATTTTTCCATTCTTCATTATGGGCTGTAGAATGAAAATTCTTTTATCCTCTCAGTTTTTACTTTATTAATTTTTCTATAGATGGAACTCTTTCCTTATATGCCATTAATTTATCCTGAGATATTGTTATAACATATTTCTAGTGTTCTCTTGTAATATCTAAATTTCTGCATTGATACTTTACATAATATTATACAACTATTATCACTCATTTCTATTTTTTCTTTTGTAATTGATAATACTTGTAAAATTATCTGCCATATAGATCTTATGTAACAGAAGAGACAGCATAAAAAAACAACATATTCTATCAGCTAGAGAGTGAGCAACAGTCATCAAGGGCATTAGTAAATCTGATGGAGAAAGAATGAAAAGTTTAGAGAAATACATTGGTCAGTAACAGAAAGAATTGAGGTGATATGAGCAATGGAGCCAGACATCCTGGGACGTGAAGTCAAGTGGGCCTTAGGAAGCATCACTATGAATAAAGCTAGTGGAGGTGATGGAATTCCAGTTGAGCTATTTTAAATCCTGAAAGATGATGCTGTGAAAGTGCTGCACTCAATATGCCAGCAAATTTGGAAAACTCAGCAGTGGTCACAGAAATGGAAAAGGTCAGTTTTCATTCCAATCCCAAAGAAAGGCAATGCCAAAGAATGCTCAAACTACTGCACAATTGCACTCATCTCACATGCTAGGAAAGTAATGCTCAAAATTCTCCAAGCCAGGCTTCAGCAATGCATGAATGGTGAACTTCCAGAAGTTCAAGCTGGATTTAGAAAAGGCAGAGGAACCAGAGATCAAATTGCAACATCTGCGGGATCATCCAAAAAACAAAAGAGTTTCAGAAAAACATCTATTTCTATTTTATTGACTATGCCAAAGCCTTTGACTGTGTGGATCACAATAAACTGTGGAAAATTCTGAAAGACATGGGAATACCAGACCACCTGACCTGCCTCTTAAGAAACTTATATGCAGATCAGGAAGCAACAGTTAGAACTGGACATGGAACAACAGACTGGTTCCAAATTGGGAAAGGAGTACATCAAGGCTATATATTGTCACCCTCCTTATTTAACTTATATGCAGAGTACATCATGAGAAACGCTGGGCTGGAGGAAGCACAAGCTGGAATCAATGTTGCTGGAGGAAATATGAATAACCTCAGATATGCAGATGATAACATCCTTGTGGCAGAAAGTGAAGAACTAAAGAGCCTCTTGATGAAAGTGAAAGAGGAGAGTGATAAAGTTGGCTTAAAGCTCAACATTCAGAAAACTAAGATCATGGTATCAGGTCCCATCACTTCATGGCAGATAGATGGGGAAACAGTGGCTGACTTTATCTTTCTGGGCTCCAAAATCACTGCATATGGTGTTTGCAGCCACGAAATTAAAAGACGCTTACTCCTTGGAAGGAAAGTTATGACCAACCTAGATAGCATATTAAAAAGCAGAGATATTACTTTGCCAACAAAGGTCCATCTAGTCAAGGCTATGGTTTTTCCAGCAGTCATGTATGGATGTGAGAGTTGGACGATAAAGAAGGCTGTGTGCCGAAGAATTGATGCTTTTGAACTGTGGTGTTGGAGACGACTCTTGAGAGTCCCTTGGACTGCAAGGAGATTCAACCAGTCCATCCTAAAGGATATCAGTCCTTGGTGTTCATTGGATGGACTGATGCTGAAGCTGAAACTCCAATACTTTGGCTACCTGATGCAAAGAGCTGACTCATTTGAAAAGACCCTGATGCTGGGGAAGATTGAGGGCAGGAGGAGAAGGGGATGACAGAAGATGAGATGGTTGCATGGCATCACTGACTCAATGGACATGGGTTTGGGTACTCCGGGAGTTGGTGATGGACAGGGAGGCCTGGCGTGCTGCGATTCATGGGGTTGCAAAGTCATGGGACATTACTGAGCAACTGAACTGAACTGAGCAAGGGAGTAGAGGAATTGGCAAATCTTCTTCCCCAAGTTCTCCATATAGTTTTCCTTCTTGGGCATTCATTTTTAATAGGTGGAAACTGGGACTGAGGCTGTACTGAAAGAATGCTGTCTGAGCAAATGATATGTTCCACTACAGCATCTTCCATAGTGATTTGAATTGTTCTGTATCACTAATAATTATAACCTGCATGGTATTGTTCCAGAGAAGAATCATCAGAGAAAACCATGTTGATTATGGACTCACTGAGAATCAAGAGGACATTATATGACTTAGATGCACTGCCATGCCAGGGTGTCTGAATGTGATGGGAACAGTGGGCAGGCAGATTTAGTGAATCAAGTAAAAGGGCCCCTTCAGAAGATAAATTATCACCATACTCTGCAGGAGGCAGACATCTTACAGTGTGAATTCAAATGGGCCTTTGGAAACAGTACTGCAGGCAAAGCTAGTGGAGGTGATGGAATTCCAATGGAGCTATTTCAAATATTAAAAGATGATGCAGTTAAAGTGCTGCACTAAATATGCTGCCCAATTTGGAAAAGTCAGCAGTGGCCACAGGACTAGACAAGGTCAGTTTTCATTCCAATCCCAAAGAAGGAAATGCCAAAGAATGCTCAAACTACTGCATAATTGTACTCATTTCACATGCTAACAAGGTAATGCTCAAAATCCTTCAAGCTAAGCTTCAGCAGTATGTGAATCAAGAACTTGTAGATATACAAGCTGGATTTAGAAAAGACAGAGGAACCAGGGATCAAATTGCCAACATCCAACAGATATAGAAAAGGCAATAAAATTCCAGAAAAAAAATCTACTTCTGCTTCATTGACTATGCTAAAGCCTTTGACTATGTGGATCACAACAAACTGCAGAACATTCATAAAGAGATCAGAATATCAGACCACCATACCTGCCTCCTGAGAAACCTGTATGTGGGTCAAGAAGCAACAATTAGAACCAGACATGGAACAACAGACTAGTTCAAAATTGGAAAGGGAGTATGTCAAGGCTGTTTACTGTCACCCTGCTTATTTAACTTCTATGCAGAGTATATCATGCGAAATACCAGGCTGGATGAAGCACAAGCCAGAATCAAGCTGGGAGAAATATCAACAACCTCATATAACACCACCCTAATGGCAGAAAGCAAAGAGGAACTAAAGGGCCTCTTGCTGAAGGTAAAAGAGGAGAGTGGAAAAGCTGGCTTAAAACTTAACATTCAGAAAACTGAGATCATGGCATCCAGTCCCATCGCTTCATGGCAAACAGATGGAGAAACAATGGAAACAGTGACAGACTTTATTTTCTTGGGCTCCAAAGGCACTGTGACTGCAGGTGACAGCAGCCATGAAATTAAAAGATGCTTTCTCCTTGGAAGAAAATCTATGACAATCCTAGACAGCATATTAAAAACACAGATATCACTCTGCTGACAAAGGTCCATATTGTCAAATATATGGTTTTTCCAGTAGTCATGTATAGATGTGAGAGTTGGACCATAAAGAAGGCTGAGCACTGAAGAATCAATGCTTTCGAACTGTGGTGCTGGAGAAGACTCTTGAGAGTCCCTTGGGCTGCAAGGAGATCAAACCAGTCAATCCTAAAAGAAATCAACCCAAATATTCATTGGAAGGACTGATGCTGAAGCTGAAGCTCCACTACTTTGATCTCCTGATATCAAAGAGCTGACTCATTGGAAAAGACCCCAATGCTGGGAAAGATTGAGGGCAGGAGGAGAAGCGGGTGACAGAGGATGAGATGGTTTGACGGCATCATTGACTCAATGGACATGTGTTTGAGCAAACTCCAGGAGATAGTGAAGGACAAGGATGCCTGGTGTGATACAGTTCATGGGATCGCAAGGAATCAGACCAGACTGTGGGACTGAACAACAGTAACTGCAAGAAGACCAAAAAATAGGTCCACACAGCACTAAACTGAGGAAGAACTTGAAGAGAATCAGTACAATGTTGGTCAGCAT
Source organism: Bos indicus (assembly GCF_029378745.1). Classification (NCBI taxonomy): domain Eukaryota; kingdom Metazoa; phylum Chordata; class Mammalia; order Artiodactyla; family Bovidae; genus Bos; species Bos indicus. The sequence goes on from NC_091789.1 coordinate 115,318,831, forward strand.
GTCAGTCACGGATATTTACTAGCACAGAGCAAGTCATGCAACCATCCCTATCTGCTTCACATACTTCATTCCAGCTGCACTCATCCTTTATAGTCAAGAAACAACAACTACTTACTCAAAAGTTATATGAACCTGGGACTTCCCTGGTGGTCCAGTGGTTAAGAATCTAACTTCCAGTGCAAGGGACACAGGTTTGATCCTGGTGTGGGAAGATTTACCATCCCGCGAGACAACTAAGCCAGCACTCTGCAACTACTGAGCATGCACTCTAGAGCTGGCCTGCCATAATAAAAAGCCCGCATGCAGCAACTAAGACCCAACCAAGCCAAATAAATACATAAATTTTGTTTTAAAAGTTACATGAACCTATTACTGCTTGTCATAAGGTAACCACTTTAGATTAGAAACATGAAATATTGGAATGAAGAAAGAGAAAAATGAAGAGTTAATTTCTGGGAAAATATTGTAAACTCATCATGCTTTAGTTTTGTTATGTGACAAATTACTGCAAACATAACAGTAAAAAAAAACAATGCAAATTTATTATCTCTTAGTATCAGTAGTCCAAGCATAGCTCAACTGCCCTCTCTGATTCAGGTTGTTTCCTCGTTGAAATTATGATGTTTACAGAGCTGTGTTCTAATAGGAAGGCTTGACTGGAGAAAAATCAACTGCCAAACTCATTCAGTTTGGTGTCACAGTTCATTTCTTTTTACCTGTACAACTAAGAGCTTTTTTTTTTTTTTCCTAATTCTATAAATCAGTTTTTATGGTTTCTAAAGGTAACCTGCATTTCCAGGTCATGTGACCCTTTTCACAGCTTTATTTTTGACATAGCATATTTCTTCTTCAGTGCCAGCAAGAGAGTGTAAGCAAGTCTTTCAGCAAAATGGAGTCAGGTTGTCTGTAATCAAATGAATAACATTCCAGCTTCTTGGACATCAAATATAATCATGGGTGTGATATATCTATTAGTGCCATATTCTATCAGTTAGAAGCAAGTCACAGGCCTTGCCCACACTCAAGAGAAGTAATATACAGAGGTATGAACACCAAAAAGTCAGGATCGTTGTGACTCCTTTACACTCTGTCTACCGCAACTTATGCTCTGAACTCAAACATCCAAATCTCTTCCTCATGCCAAATACATTCACCCTTTCCCAAGATCCCCCCAAATCTGAATCCACTATAACAGTAATTAAAAATCTAAATCTTATCATCAAAATAAGATGCATGTGCAGATGAGACTCTTAGAAAGTACATAGTTAAGTGTACCAAATGGGGCAAATACTTCTCTCTTTGTGGATCCCTGAAACAAAAGGAACAAATTATGTGGCCCTAAGACACCCTATATATAATACTGGAAAAGGCATAGGACAATGGCTATAAGCATTTCTGTTCAAAAATAGGAAAAATGGCAAGTGTTAAACATTCCCTATCTCATAATATTGTGAAATCTTATGTGACAAATAGGAATTACTTGAATAGATTTTAAAGGCATTGTAGGGGAGCAAAATTTTCTACCCTAAAATGTTTCTTTTGGGCATGAGAATTAATCTAGGTAGATTATTTTTAAGAGGCAGAAGAGTCAGGAAGTGTTCCTTTTTGTCTCTCCCTTAGCTGCCTAAAATTCAGCTAAAGGACTTGCTCCCAGAATACAGCTATCACTAGAGTATCTGTAAAGATTATGGGCTAGATGTGATGGGTTAAACCCAGCAGACCCTAGCGATCAGAGTCAACTCTGTGTCCAAATGCCTCTTCGTGGACCAGCAAATATTTGCTTAACAAATATTTGCTATTGCATATCCATATGAATTGCCTTCTTCCTTTTTAGAGACTAACTGCTATCTCTAACATCCTTTTTTTCTTTAGCTGAAGATGGAATCTGAGGTATGTGTTTCAGCCATATTGGGGAGCTACTTAGTTCTCTTGTGTCTATTTTGGAACATGTATTAAATGTTCCTCTTTTTAATCTGTCTTACACCAGTTTCATTTTTAGACCAGCCAGAGAACCTAGAAAGGTAGAAGAAAGTTTCTCCCTCTCTGACAGCCTTCATATAATTTTTCAAAGGCCACTCTAGGGGTTCTTGTTTCTCTTTTGGAGTTACCTTTCCTTTATTATGAAAGATAGCATGTGTTTACAACTGAGTATGCAAAACAATAACTTTGCAAACTGCAATCAAATGCAACAAGACAAGGGCCCAAAACATCTACTTTATTTCTGTCAGTTAACAGGTCCTCTCTAGTTTATTTAGGATTCAAGAGTAAATGCCAGGTCCCATTTTGCACCTCAGGCTTTAGTCTCACAACTGTGAGACAATATCTGAGGGATCTGTTCTCTGTTGAACACTTAAACACATATGATTTGTCCACCCCAAAGCTAAATTCAAACTTCATTCTCACTAAAGAACAAGGAGCTTACTGAATCCACAAAACATCATGGCTTGGGACATTTCTAGGTGACTGTTCTCCCTTGAACTATTGCCTTATGTTAGAGGGAAAAAATTTTCCCTCTACTTTTGAAGGTTTTTCAGTCTGGTCTAAGAATTATATAGACATGAGACAGATTAATAAAAGAAAATCAACATTCAATAATATGTATACATGGGATAGACACAGGACAATAGAATAACTTCCTAAAACGATTGAAACTCTCACATTAAGTGCCGTCTTCAGCTTCTTGAGAATATTCAGGGCAGTGGTTTGGAACTTCAAAGTAAAGGAATGCAATTCACATGGAGATGGAAAACATATATTTGATAAATGTTTGATGGACCATGCAGAGACAATGCAACACAGAGTCAACTTTGATCTCTAAGCCCTGTTGAGTTTCTCCCTTTACATCTAGCCCATAGTTTTTGCAGATACTTCCGGCAATAGCTCTATTCCAGAAACAGGCCCTTTATCTAAATTCTTTAGCCAGCAAAGAGGGAGATAAAAAGAAATATTTTGTGAGTTTTTTGTGTCTTAAAAATAATCAGCCTGAATTTATCCGGCTGACAAGAACCCTATAAAGCAGCCCTGCTGATGATCTTTCAGGAGAGCATGCACTCTGGAGCAAGAGCTCACACCTCTCCATTCTTTGATCACAATATAAGGCTTTCCTTTGCTTCTCAATCAGATGCAGATTTCTTCTATTGGAATGAGTAACTCTGGGCAGGAGGACCCTTACTGGGGCCTGACTCAAAAGCGTTGCTAACAAATTTTGGCAACCAAGATGTGATGGACCACGGCCTTTTTGCCTGCACCTATTTACTAGGCTCTGGGCTCACTTGGCTCCAGTGGGAGGACGATGGAGGCTTTGGGAGGTTCACATGAGGATGACTGATTCTGATCTTTGCCTACACTCTGATGGGGTAGGATGTCAGCAACCTTTGGTTGAATTCAGAGCAACTGTACCCAGCAACTCCATACCCGGGTGTGGGGTGCATATATTGTAGTCCCCAGGTTAATGTGGACTGTGACCCATTTGAAGAAGTCATACCATGGTATCATTGGGGATCAGAAACTAAAACTCATACATATCTGCCTGGCTGGCCTTCCTGAGGTACTGGACACCCAGGGATGGTGGAGACCTGTGGACAAGAAGCTACAGCAGTCTTGCCCACTGTCTGCCAGTAACTCTGTCCTCTTGAGCCCAGTAGAAGGCAGTAGGGACCACACTTAGGCTTTTTGCCCTGCTTGCCAACCCCCAAGGGTCAAAAGTAGCACTCTGTATAGTCACACTCAGTTTGGTAAAGCCAAGTGGCCAATTTCATGAGCCAAGGGGTGAGACTGAGAAAAGGCCCAAGTAATAAAAAATATTTGACTAAAGGGAATGAGGATGCTTAATCTGAGTTTAGGAAAAGGCACCAGGGATGCCCAAATGTGAATGGTCCCAAGGTAGATATGCAACCAGGAACTTGACTTCTTCTAGTCAGTGCTAGTTTCTCTGAACTGGGCTAGAGAGCCCAGAGAGCTGCTGGCAAGAGTAGGAAACACCCAACACCTGAATCTCCTCCCCGCCTCTGCTTCTAAGGTGAACCTTGAGTGATTCTTTACTGACTGAGGTTCTCTAGGCTGTCCTGCTGGGTATCAGCACAGAATACCAGCTACTCCAATGATCTGGTGAGTACCCCATGGGAATCTCTCATGCTTTTAGATCCCAACTGGGGGGAATTTTGAAAACTCTTCCTTTTTAGCTGAAAGGAGAGAGAAGACATTCACTTTCAATAGCTGTGCAACTCGGCAAGGGCCAAGTTGGTCAGGAACTAAGGTGGCTAAGCTGCTCTAGCCTGGAGGTACCCCTGTCCAAACTCCTGTGGGATATTCTGACTAAGGAGGGACTATCTCAAGCACAGCCCATCACAGATTTAAGTGGAACCCCCAGTTATTAATACATCATAGTCTAACATTTGGATGCCTCCTATTTTGGTCTTTTGAGGAATCCACTAACAGTTTGACACTAATTCCATATTTCCTGAACATGAAATCTTATTTGGGTCAAATCTTGTGTTATTTACATGCCAACAAATCATTCCGAACTACCGCACAATTGCACTCATCTCACATGCTAGTAAAGTAATGCTTAAAATTCTCCAAGCCAGGCTTTAGCAATATGTGAACTGTGAGCTTCCAGATGTTCAACCTGGTTTTAGAAAAGGCAGAGGAGCCAGAGATCAAATTGCCAACATCCACTGGATCATCCAAAAAGCAAGAGAGTTCCAGAAAAAAAAAAAAAAACATCTATTTCTGCTTTATTGACTATGCCAAAGCCTTTGACTGTGTGGATCACAATAAACTTTCAGAATTTTTCTGAAAGAGATGGGCATACCAGACCACCTGACCTGCCTCTTGAGAAACTTGTATGCAGGTCAGGAAGCAACAGTTAGAACTGGACATGGAACAACAGACTGGTTCCAAATCAGGAAAGGAGTACGTCAAGGCTATATATTGTCACCCTGTTTATTTAACTTATATGCAGAGTACATCATGAGAAATGCTGGGCTGGAGGAAGCACAAGCTGGAATCAAGATTTCTGGGAGAAATATCAATAACCTCAGATATGCAGATGATAACACCCTTATGGCAGAAAGTGAAGAAGAACTAAAGAACCTCTTGATGAAAGTGAAAGAGGAGAGTGAAAAAGTTGGGTTAAAGCTCAACATTCAGAAAATGAAGATCATGGCATCTGGTCCCATCACTTCATGGGAAATAGATGGGGAAACAGTGGAAACAGTGTCAGACTTTATTTTTCTGGGCTCCAAAATCACTGCAGATGGTGATTGCAGCCATGAAATTAAAAGACGCTTACTCCTTGGAAGGAAAGTTATGACCAACCTAGACAGCATATTAAAAAGCAGAGACATTACTTCACCAACAAAGGTCCGTCTAGTCAAGGCTATGGTTTTTCCAGTGGTCATGTATGGATGTGAGAGTTGGACCATAAAGAAGGCTGAGTGCTGACGAATTGATACTTTTGAACTGTGGTGTTGGAGAAGACTCTTGAGAGTCCCTTGGACTGCAAGGAGATCCAACCCATTCATCCTAAAGGAGATCAGTCCTGGGTATTCATTGGAAAGACTGATGTTGAAGCTGAAACTCCAATACTTTGGCCACCTGATGTGAAAAGCTGACTCATTTGAAAAGATCCTGATGCTGGGGAAGATTGAGGGCAGGAGGAGAAGGGGACGACAGAGGATGAGATGGCTGGATGGCATCACCAACTTGATGGACATGGGTTTGGGTGGACTCCTGGAGTTGGTGATGGACAGGGAGGCCTGGCTTGCTGTGGTTCATGGGGTCACAAAGAGTTGGACATGACTGAGCGACTGAACTGAACCGAAGTCATTCCAACTGTCCCCTCGGTAGTTAGAAACAAATCCAAAACAGAACATCTAAGGTATAGGGAACCAAATGTCCATCATAAGGATAGCTTGCTAAGGTGTATCTCATAGAATTGGAAGTTTTTTGGGTATCACTCTCTGACTCAAAAACACTTTATCTTACTATGAATGGACTGTAGCCTATCAGGCTCCTCCATCCATGGGATTTTCCAGGCAAGAGTACTGGAATGGATTGCCATTGCCTTCTCCAGGGGATCTTCCCACCCAGGAATTGAACCGGCATCTCCTGCATTGCAGGCAGATGCTTACCGTCTGAGGCACCAGGGAAGCCCCCCTATGAAATACAAGCTGACCCCAATACTAGCTGGGATATAGGGAAAGCTGGCCTGTAATGGGTCTTTTAATTAGAACACCATTTTACAATTGAATCTGCTATGCCACAGAAAAAAAGAAATGAGATGAATTTCCCAATGTCCAGGTTTTATGACCTTTTATCAGAATGAAGGCCTTTGAAAGGGATGTTCAGCTAGTCCACTAAAGTAATATCAGTCTTTGACCCTCCCCCTGAGGACCATTTTATCTCTTCCCTAACCCTCCTTCTACTGCTCCCTCCCTATTCCGTTCCCTCATAAATCCCAATTCAGGTCACAGGCCTGAGGGGCCCCCATCATACTAGCCCCATTCCCCAGAACCCAATCCAGCAAGTACACAGAGACTAATTACAAGCCAGGGCCTAACAACCTGCCAGGAAAAGTGCTCCCTTTGAGGCAGCTCTCCAGTAGAGGAGGACTCATCCAGGTATACATTCCATTTACCACTTTTTTTTTTTAAAGAGATGAAATATAGTTGATGTTTCACGTTTCACAGCAAAGTGATTAAGTTATGCAAAGATATTCTTTTTCAGACTCTTTTTCATCATGGGTTATTATAAGATAATTAATGCAGTTCTGTGTGGTATACAGCAGGTCCTTATTTATTTTAATCTTTTATATATAGCAAGAATTCCCAGGTGGCACTAGTGGTAGAGAAGACACCTGCCAATGCAGAAGATGCAAGTTCAATCCCTGGGTCAGGAAGATCCCCTGGAGAAGGGAGTGGCTACCCACTCCAGTATTCTTGGCTAGGCAATCCCATGGACAAGAGGAGCCTGGCGGGCGACAGTCCATGGCATCACAAAAGAGTTGGAGTTCCCTGGTAGCTCAGATGGTAAAGCATCTGCCTACAATACAGGAGACCCAGGTTCAATCCCTGGGTCTGGAAGATCCCCTGGAGAAGGAAATGGCAACCCGCTCCAGTACTCTTGCCTGGAAAATCCCATGGATGGAGGATCCTGGTAGGTCCCAGTTCATGGGGTCGCAAAGAGTTAGACACGACTGAGCAACTACCCTTTATATATAGCAGTGTTTATCTGTTAAACACATATTCCCAATTATCCCCTTTCCCCATCCCCTTTGGTAACCACGAAAGTGAAAGTGTTAGTCACTCAGTCGTGTCCAACTCTATACAACCCCATTAACTGTAGCCCACCAGGCTCCTGTGTCCATGGAATTCTCTAGACAAGAATACTAGAGTGGGTTGCCATTCCCTTCTCCAGGGGATCTTCCAGACCCAGGGATTGAACCTGGGTCTCCTGCATTGCAGGTGAACTCTTTACCATTTGAGCCACCAATGAAGTTTGTTTTTTATGTCTGTGTGTCTATTTCTGTTTTGTTAATAAGTTCACTTGTATAATTTCTTTAGATTCTAATATAAGTGATATCATATGATATTTTATTTCTTGGAAACCTCACTTAGCCTGGTTGAGGTTGCCTACTGGGTATTCAATAACTGAGATATAAAGGATAAAAAGTTAGAGGATAAAAAGGCCTGGAGGTAAGCCCACCTACTGGCTGTTGCCCTCCAATATCAACTGGTCAGCATGGGAATCTAGACTAACAACCCGCAGAGACTCTTGACTTTGGTGAGTAACCCCGGAATCCCACTGAAAGATAGCAAAAGCCAAGGAAACTAGGACCAATCAGTGCACCATATGTCACCAAGGGACTGGAAGACAGACCGCCCTCACTGCCCCTGAGGGGAGACAGAAATGGCAGATCTTGGCCACTACCCTCAAAGGTAGATGAATCTAAATAGATGAAGAATGATGGGGCCAGGAGGCTCCTAAGCTGACACTCCAACTGATCCTTGAGGAGTCCCAGCTGACAGTGGACATGGGGAGAAAGTCTGTCAAATTCTTAGTTGAGATCCATGCCACTCACTCAGTTCTAAACACCACATCAGGCATACTAGGTCACAAGAGTTGTAAAATTATGGAGGTATTAGGGAAGGCCCAAGAATAGGCATTCATAGAGCCATTAGAATGTAAATTTGATGAACACATACTTCCCCATTCCTTCCTGTATGTCTCTGAATGCCCTATACCTCTACTAGGAAGACAGATATTACATAAACTGGGGACTACTATCCACCTAATAGAAGACAAACTGGAGATTGTTGTCCCCTTAGACAAAGGGTACAAGATGATAAGTTGACTTACCTGGAGTAAATCGCAAGGTCTAGGCCCAGAGACCAGGGGATAAACTGTAGCAGCCAGTTCTGTGATAGTCTATCTAAAATCGCAACATACATGGCCCAATTAAAAACCAGTATCTTCTCTGTCAAGAAGTCTTATTGGGCACTGCCCCTGTTATACAGGTCTAATTGACCAGGGCCTTATTAGAGTGTGTCAATCAGCCTGTAATACCCCATTCTTCCCATAAAGAAATCCAAAGGAGAACGTAAGATGGTATAGGACCTCAGAGCAGTCAGTAAAGTCACTGAGAATATGCATCCAGTCATCCCCAATCCCTGCACCCTGCTGGCCACTCTTTTACCCACCAGGACCTGGTATTTTGTATTAGATTTAAAAGATGCCTTCTTCTGTATTCCATTAGCCTCAAAACTCACAAGACATGTTTGCTTTTAAGTGGTAGGATTCAAATAGGCAATGAAAATAATACTGCACAGCCCTGCTCCAGGGGCTCAGAAATCCCCCACCATCTTTGGGGAAAATTGAGCTAAACACATAAAAGACTTACATCTAGAGAAAAGAACCCTCCTCCAGTATGTCAATGGCACCCCACTCCAGTACTCTTGCCTGGAAAATCCCATGGATGGAGGAGCCTGTAGGCTGCAGTCCATGGGGTCGCTAAGAGTTGGACTTCACTTTGACTTTTTACTTTCATGCATTGGAGAAGGAAATGGCAACCCACTCCAGTGTTCTTGCCTGGAGAATCCCAGGGACGGGGGAGCCTGATGGGCTGCCGTCTCTAGGGTCGCACAGAGTCGGACACGACTGAAGTGACTTAGCAGCCAGTATGTCAACAACATTATGACCACCAGCCCTACTTAGGAGTCCTTTGACAAAAATACTGTAACCACCCTGAATCACCTAGCTGATAAAGAATATAAGGTATTCAAGATAAAGACTCAAATATCACAAACTAGGGTGAAGTACCTAGACTTCATTCTCATAGAAAGTCAGAGAAGCCCACCCCAGGAAAGGAAAGAGCCATTTGTAGCCTCACTTCTAAAATTACAAGACAGCTTAGGGATTTCCTGGAGATGGCTGGGTTTTGGTACATCTGGTATGGTCTAATAGCTAGGACTCTATGTGAAAAGTTGAAAGGAAAGAATGATGATCCTTTTGAGTGGAAGTTATAATATGAAGGGGCCTTTCAAGAACTGAAAAAGTATTTACTTCAGGCCCTGCCCCAGCCCTCCAAGATTTAGCTAGAGCCTTTGACCTTCACATTCTTGAGAGAAGAGGAATCACCCTTGGGGCATTAGCTCAAAATCCAGGACCCTTTACTTGGTGGTTGCTTTTTTCTTTAAATAATTAGATCGAACCACTAAAGGATGGCCTCCTTGCCTACCAGCAGCTACTACAACCCTCTTGAAGCTGAAAAGTTAATGTTCAATCAGCCAATTACTATATGGATTCCACATCAGGTTCAGGCTTTAGTAAGTTATTAGGGAACAGAACGGCTATCCCCTAGAAGGTTGATTCGAGTTCAGACTCTGCTTTTAGACAAATAAGTGGCTACCACAGAAACCTGTTACATGCTGAATCCTTCTACTGTGCTATCCATGGAAACGGGGCCCCTGGAGCATGGCTGTATAGAAACCAGGCTGCTGCTGCTGCTAAGTTGCTTCAGTTGTGTCTGACTCTGTGCAACCCCATAGATGGCAGCCCACCAGGCTCCCCCGTCCCTGGGATTCTCCAGGCAAGAATACTGGAGTGGGTTGCCATTTCCTTCTCCAATGCATGAAAGTGAAAAGTGAAAGTGAGGTCGCTCAGTCGTGTCCGACTCTTAGTGACTCCATGGACTGCAGCCTACAGGCTCCTCCATCCATGGGATTTTCCAGGCAAGAGTACTGGAGTGGGGGGCCATTGCCTTCTCCGATAGAAACCCTAGACGTGATCTATTCCAGTCACCCAGTCCTAGGAAGTGAGCCTCTCCTGAATGCTGAAGAGGAATGATTCACAGAAGGGAGTAGTTTTATGAGAGAGTCCTCATCCGAGTCTTAGAGCTCAGGACAAGAAAGATCTTAAATGTTTACGCAGATTTACAGTATGCACATGCCTATGGGCACATGGGGCTATTTGGAAGGAAAGAAGTTTGCTTACTGCAGAGAATAAACAGGTGAAACATGGCTTAAGCATACTGAAGCTCTGAGAAGTAGTACAGCTTTCAAAAAAATATGGCAGTGATTCATTGTGCTAACTGCTAAGTCACTTCAGTCGTGTCCGACTCTGTGCGACCCCATAGATGGCAGCCCACCAGGCTCTCCCATCCCTGGGATTCTCCAGGCAAGAACACTGGAGTGGGTTGCCATTTCCTTCTCCAATGCATGAAAGTGAAAAGTCAAAGTGAAGTCGCTCAGTCGTATCCGACTCTTAGTGACCCCATGGACTGCAGCCTACCAGGCTCCTCCATCCATGGGATTTTCCAGGCAAGAGTACTGGAGTGGGGTGCCATTGCCTTCTCCGAGTGATTCATTGTAGAGCTCACCAAAAGGGGGCTGCAGAGGTAGTAAAGGGAAACAAGGCGGGTGCAGTTGCCACAAGGGTGGCTCTGGAACTACTAACTTGACAATAACCCCTCATACTTTGAAGGCCAGATCCATCCAATTATTCCCCAAACTACACATAGAGAGAATTAGATAAAGTCTGAAAATGGAGCTTCATTAGAGATATAGGAAGTCATGGATGGCTCGTTACAAAACATGGCCAAGACCTCTTTCACCAGCTGGAGCTTGTGAAGCTATCACGGAAGCCCATCAAGGAACTCACTATGGGAGAGAAGCCCTATATAATTCGTTAGTTGAAATCATGGTAACTCTTCACATGATAAGTATTCTCAGTTGGAGAATTGAGACATTCCTCATCTGCACAAGAAACAAATCCAACACCATACTCCCTGGAGCCCCCAGATAAAGCCCACTGAAACCGAAGAGACATATCCTGGTTGGAAGGTTGATTTCACAGTCAGGCAGAGAGTATCAGGCAATTTCAGCTGTCTCTTGGTGCTAGTATGAGTAGATACGTTTTCTGGGTGGAAGGAAGCATTCCCTGCTAGAACTGAAATGGTGGCTCTAAGTGGCTAAGATATTACCACAAGAAATAATCCCCACGTTTGGACTCCCAGTATCCCTACAAAGCAATAATGGTTCAGTATTTGTGTCTCAAGTGACAAAGGGGATAATGAGTGCCCTTGGCATAAAATAGACTTTGCACTCAGCCTTGCTCATATGGTGCCTCATGGAGAGTCCTTGCAGCTGGCATTTTAGGCCACAGTTCCAGCTGCAGAAAGTCTGAACCTGATGCCTCGATTCAAGATGGTGGCAGAGGGCCATGTGCAGAGACGCTGCACCTACACTGCAATCTGGAGCATGGGGAACACATTTGCCCACCACACGAGAACTCTGCCCCTCCCAGCAAGAAATCTGACCCCTCCCTGCTGATCTCTATAGACCAGCCCTGCCCATGGCCTGGACTGTCAGCTTTGCTTCTGAACCAATTTTTTTTTCCCTTGTTGGCTCAAGTGACACCAGGCTGAAGGACCCTTTGTGGGGGCCCAACTTGAAAGGGTCAGTAACATCTCTGAATAATCAATCAGAAGTTTCTTAGAAAGTTAACTTGCACTTATGTTGAACAGGCTCCTGCTATGTACTTTAAATGAGAAATGAAAACTTACACTTGTGCATCTACACATGCTAAGTTGCTTCAGTTAGGCCTGACTCTTTGTGACTCTATGGACTTCAGCCTGCCAGGCCCTTCTATCTATGGATTCTCCAGGCAGGAATACTGGAGTGTGTAGCTGTTCCCTTCTCCAGGGGATCTTTCCAGCTCAGATCGAATCTGCATCTCATGTCTTCTGCATTGGCAGGCGGGTACTTTACCACTAGTGACACCCACACTCAAGTGCACACAAAAATGCATCTGAATGTTTGTAGAAGCTTTATGTGTAATAGCCAAAAACTTGAAACAAACTAAATGTCCTTCAGTGAGGAATAAAAGACAGTTATCCACACCATGGGATACTACATCACAATAATAGAGAGACAAGTGTACGTATTACAACTGGGATCAATCTCACGAAATAATACTGAGTGGGAAAAAAAAAGCAAGTGTTAAAAGTCAGCCTTATCTACTGTATAATTTCATTTGTATAAACTTCTCCAAAGGACAAAATTATATAGGCATATGTGTTTATGGGTTTGCCTCTTTCTCTCAATCCTGTTATTTTAATGCATTTGAAATGTTGTTTTGTTATTTTAAGGTATTTGCATTGTCCAAAAATCTAGATGTTACTTATGACTCATGAAATTTCTGATTCTGGTGAAGATGTAGTAGCTGAGAACAGATTTATCCACGTAACTGAAACAATTCAAAAATCAGATAAATTATGATAATACTATTCAATATGTTGAACATTAGACCATAAAAACAAGTGATCACTGAAAGACAGAAACAAATGGTGTGAGCCTGTAAGTTCTCCAACTTACTGCATGGACCTAGGTGGAGCATGGAGACTCTGTGAGTTGACGGGATGAAGCTGAGGATCTGGGGAAGACTGAGCAGTTAGAGTTCCTAAGAGAGAGTACTGGACAAAAGAGAATTGCACAAAGAACTGTGGAGCCCATGCAGGACTGGGAGTACTTCCTGTCAGAGAGATAAACCATATAATTAATTGGGTATCAGCCAGAGTACTCAAAAGTGTTTTGTCTAAGTGAAAGTGAAGTGAAAGTGAGAGCTGCTCAGTTATGTCCAACTCTTTGTGACCCCATGGACTATACACGTCCATGGAATTCTTCAGGCCAGAATACTGAAGTGGGAAACCTTTCCCTTCTCCAGGGGTTCTTCCCAACCCAGGGATCGAACCCAGGTCTCCCCCTTTGCAGGCAGATTCTTTACCAACTGAGCTACAAGGGAAGCCCTTGTAAGCTACAAGGGAAGCTTTGTCTGAGTAGTGTAGTGAAATAAGCTATAGTTCATGCTGCTCTGGTCCCAACTAATAAAGCTTAAAAGCAAGAACTGAAAAGATTATTTTGTTTCTAAGTTAACTTAATAGCATTACAGAACAGAGCTTGAGAATACTGATTTACTGAAGTGAAAAGATGTATTTTTGCTCTGCACAGGTGTGAAGAAAGTAAAATCACAATTTCACAATGTCTGACATCCAATCTAATATTACCAAGCATGGAAAGAAATATAAATATATAACCAATAACTAGGAGAAATTTCATCAGTCAAAATTGACCTGGAAATGATATAGATGACAGAAAGAGTAGATAAGGACATCACAAAATTTATTATAACTGTATTTTAAGAAAGAAGAAGACAGATTAAACTCGTTAGTGACACAGAAGATATAAAAAGATTCAAAATGCAACTGAAGAGATGAAAAATACAATATCTGCAATAAAAATATACATTGGTTAGGAATAATGAAGGAGTAAAACTTCAGTGAACCCATGCATTAAAAAATATCTGAACACATTTTTATAGTACATCTATTATGGGAGGAAAAAAACTATGATCAGCTTTACAATTCTACATATCAGATGTTTCTTGTATTCACCTTTGAGGAAGTGGAAGAACTTTTAAGTTTTAAAGGAAGATAATTATAATTTATCAGTTCTGTTAGCCTGTGTGTGTGCTCAAGTCATTCAGTCATGTCTGACTCTTTCAGACCCCATGGACTGTAGCTCGCTAGACTCCTCTGTCCATGGAATTTTTCAGGAAAGAATACTGGAGTGGGTCGCCATTCCCTTCGCCAGTGGATTTTCCTGACCAAGGGATTGAACCCATGTCTCTTGCATCTCCTGCATTGGCAGGCGGATTCTTTATCACTGCGCCACTTGGGATTCCCCAGTACTATTAGAATTTCTTGCAAAAAGAATATATGCACAATTACCTTAAAATATTTAAATAAGCCTAATAAAAGAATGAATAGCTATGTTTTAGCCAGAAAAAGTGACTGCTAAATGATATAACAGACACAACCTGAAATATGAATAGCATAATATAACAAAAGCTCATGTCTCCACGTGGACTGGTAGACATTCTGTGCTAACACGTGATACTGGAGTCCAGGTTGTTTGCTGCCTCTAGGTCCACAAATAAACACACGACTTCCATGTTTACAGATGAATGCAAAAACAACAGATTATACATGGTAAACTGGATAGCAAATGCTTTGGCCTCAAAATGATAAATATTGCTTCTGTTCATAGATCAATGGCAAGGGCTAGTCATGATCTTTCTAACTATAAGTGCTCTTGGTCATACAGTTTCCCCTGAGCCTAGGAAGGTAAGGAAAACAAGAAATGGATGAACACTCTTTATCCCCTATGACCTGTTACATAGTAGGTCCTCAACAGACTGCAACTAGTAGAATTTATTATAACCACTTTCTTTATTTCCTGGCAGAGTTTCTGAAGGGGACAAATTTCCTTGTAATTCCTCAATTTTTTGAGGTCCTACTATGTGACAGTTGTTTCCAATCACAGGCTTACATCAAATTTTCAGAAGGATCCTGCAAAATATCAGATGGAAGATTTTGTCTTCTTCACTCAGTAGTACCTTCCTGCACTGACCTAAACCATAACTTTAAAAAATCTTAATAGGATGTGAATTTTCTTCTTGTTGTGGCTGCTGCTGCTGCTAAGTTGCTTCAGTGGTGGCCGACTCTGTGCGACCCCTTAGACGGCAGCCCACCAGGCTCCCCAGTCTCTGGGATTCTCCAGGCAAGAACACTGGAGTGGGTTGCCATTTCCTTCTCCAATGCATGAAAGTGAAAAGTGAAAGTGAAGTCGATCTGTCGTGTCCGACTCCTAGCGACGCCATGGACTGCAGCCGACCAGGCTCCTCCGTCCATGGGATTTGCCGTTGGTGCCTGATCAAATTCTGAAAACTTGAACTGGTGTCCTGAGGCACAAAGAAAAACCAGGATTTTTTATTTCTGCTAACCAAAGACCGTGTCTCTGTCAATAAACAAATTTTTACCTCCTGGAAGGACCTGAGGACTTTAAGGAAGTTAACCCTTATGCTTGCTTTGCAATGATTTCCATGGTCTTTGATCTCTTCCAGGAAGGGGAAATTACCACTCTATCCACCACCACCACCCCTCCACTGCCCCCATGACTCTTGAGTTCTATGGCTGGTGACACAAAGCAGATTAAAAGGAGGAAAAGAAACAAGTTTAATTCATGTGCATGGAGACCTAAGTAGTGGCCAGGCAGCTTTTATACTTTTATACTTTTCAGACACAAAACAATACACATGTGAGGAACTGTCAGGACCAAGAATTCTAGGCTTTGGGTGCTTCATTAGTGAAGAAACTTACAAGAACTGGGGCTTTGGGTTGTAAATTAAAGAAGTAACAAGGGTTGTTTACACAGGCCTCTGCCTAGAATTCCCTATCTCTGGCAATGAGGATGCTCTTTTACCTTTAAATAAAAGATAAAAGGAGTGTATCTTTCACATGAGAGATTTATTTCCTGCTTTCAGAGAGGAGGGTCAAAATGTCCCTCAAGGTTTGGTGATTTCTTAAGTAATTTTAATTCAAAATAATCAATACACCATAGAGGTGTATTTGGGGGCAGCCTACTCTGTCCCAGAACAATCTGTTTTCAACTATCACATATGAGGGAAGTTTTTCTTATGGACCACATGGGTAAGCTCATATGTGTGTGTGTGTGTGCAGTGGCCAGTGTCAAAAACAAATAGAAAAATAAAATTCTATTCTATCTTGCAAATTTCAAGGGGATTTCAAAACCTCCTCTGCAACTTCAAGGTTTTATGCACCAAATTGATAAATTCTATGACAAATTAGACTGTATCCACCAGCGCTTTAGGAAAACATTTTGAGAATGTGGAGGAGATGCCCAGTGGGTGGTCAGGCCTAAATTTCAATGTTAAAGCTACCTTTTATGTGATACAGGATGTTACTGTCATAGAGGTACAGGTGAGGGAGGGGACCACCAGGGAGCTGGAATGCTCCAAGTCAGGGGAAAGCAGGTGAATTTTGCCATTTGTTCCACTGGGAGCAGGTGCAACTTTCAAGAGAAGGACTGAAGAGCTGGCCAACAGGGCAGGTTTCAGTTTGGACAAGAAGCTGTGATGGAGAAGACCCAGGGGAAGGACACTGTATTGCAGAGAGAACAGGAGGTGATAAAAATGCCATTCTCTAGGCAGGTTCAGCTCTCAAGAAGCCCTGGGGCTGAAGTAGAAGACCCTAGAATAATAAAACCCACAATCTCCCAATTCTGTTTCTTGTTTTGACCTTTATTCTTTAAACCTGTTTTAAGACATTGGCTGCTACATTCTTTCTATAATATATCCTGAGAGGCATTAAGGAGTAGTGAGAAGAAAGGTAAGAGGCAGAAGGTCTGCCTCAGGCCAGAAAGAGTAGAACCTAGTGGATTCCAGATGAGTTCAGAGAAGAGGTCTAGCGGCAGCTCTGTCACAGACTAGACATGTGAAATCAGAAAAAAATCACAAGCTCTTTGAGCCTGAGGCTCTTCTTTTATATAAATTCGGTTTTACAAGTCCTGTCTTCTAGGACTGTTAGAATGTGCATGTAGTATATAAAGCACATGGCAGGCACAGTGCCTTGCATTTCTTAAAGCTTTAATGAATAAGAGTTACTATGGGGATGTCTCTGATTGTTCAATGGCTAAGACTCCACACCCCCAATGCAGGGGCCTGGGTTCCATCCCTCGTCAGGGAACTAGATCCCTCATGCCACAACTAAGAGTTCACAAGCCATCACTAAAGATCCCACATGCTGCAATGAAGATTGAAAATCCCACATGTCACAACCAGAACCTGGCACAGCCAAATAAATAAAAAATTTTTAAGAGTTACTGCTATGATTATGTCAATTCCAAATTCTATCTCAAGGGATTATCATCTGTATTTTCAAAAACTCTTTAGTGATGATAATATATATATATATATATATATATATATATATATATATATATATATATATAAAAGACTTAGTTTGTGCATGTGTTCAAATGTACTGGATAAGAGTGCAGATCATTTTCCATTCCTGTTCCAGGTGAGAATCTCTCTCTTCTTAACTATGATTCAAAAGTAACAGCTAACAGAAGTTGACCACTTTAGAAATCTGGATTTCAAGTTGGAGACATATCATCCGAGGGTCTACTCACTGCTCATGATGCCCTCAGCCTCATCTGGCCCATCACGCAGTTTAGTGTGAAATTAACTCCTGAAGGACCTAAAGTTTCCTCAAGATCCAAACTGCCACGCCTAACTGCATCAACACTTTGGCAGTCTCATAGGACTGTCCACCTGGACCTACTCACTCCTTCATTTTACTTGTCCTTTAAGTATTAGAAGACCCTGCCATCATCCTTAACGGATTACCGCTCATATATCAAAACACTGTGGGCAGGTCCTGAGTCATTAATCCTAAAATTCTCACTACTAGGGCCGTTCTGTCCAAAAAGCAGGTATTCAGTAAAGCTTTGGGAAATGAATGACCCAGTGAGCTTAAGGTATAATTTCTTAATATTTGTTTTTTTACCTTCTTGAAAGAGCCAAGCAAACTCATATACATGTCATTTAATTTTAGAGAACAAGAACTAAAAGGAATAAGAAAGCCAAGATTTCAATATCTTTTAGATTTTCTTCTCTATTTTTCTCTATTCATCTCAACTATCTTAGACTTCTTTCACATTTACAAGGAAAAGCCTATAGCAATGCCATGTTATCTTACTCCAGATGACAAAATAAGATGGACGGTTTCACAGTCTGTTTTACAAAACAATAAATCTCTTATTTGTAAACGTCATTATAGCATGAAATGTGTGACCAATGTAATTTATAAACTTGAAGATGCTGATTGTAATATATATTTGAGACAATATTTGAATAATATATACATCAAAAAAAGAATAAATTCTGAAGTAACACATATAATATAGGAAGACACAGGCTTATATAGTTTTCCTTTCACTCTCACCTCAGACTTAAATTCTATTAAACACTAAGTTCCTCTTCTAAAAATGCATGAAGAAACTACCCCTGGACTTCCTTAGCTCTGGAAGAAGCTCCTAGCCTTGGCATTGAACCTGCAGTGGCCAAGGAAGGACAGATAGCTCTGCCTGACGTTCTGGCTTGTTCTTTTTGTTGACATTCAAAATCATTTGTGCTTCCATAATAGACTCTTTCATTTTATATTTCAGCTATAGAAATGGTACTAAAGAAGACACTTTCTTAATTACAGGGTACCTCTACAAGAATGGGCTTTCCTGGTGGCTCAGGCAGTAAAGAATGTGCCTGTACTGCAGGAGACACGGGTTTGATCCCTGGGTCAGATAGATACCCTGGAAAAGGGAATGGCAACCCACTCCAGTATTCTTGTCTGGGAAATCCCATGGATAGAGGAGCCTGATGGGCTGTAATCCATGGGGTGGCAAAGAGTTGGACACAACTGAGCGACCAACAGTTTCACTTTCACTTTGTACAAGAAAGCTTATAAAGTGCTTGTTTTCTCTTCCTGGCTCTGTTGGTGCCTTAATCACTTATTGTACATGATACAGCTGCAGGAGCAGTGATGGTGAATGTGACCCTCCAAGATCCCTGCCTAGTGCTAATTGTCCTTAAAACAGGCAAGTCTGAGGAATACTCTTGAAAAGAAGTAAGAGGGAGGAGTAGGACTCTTCTCCAGCTGTGAAGGAGCACCAGACCTCCCAGATGCTACCTCTCACCTCAGATGTATGTAGCCACAGCAGCCTACAGCCTTTCCAGACTACCAGCAGGGGCAGATCTTTGCTCCTCATGACTCAAGTTCTGGAGCATGTGGTCTACTCAGATCTCTGTTAGGACTTCTGACTGCTGATAAGCTGTGGATAGTATTACCTTCCCTGTATGGGCTGAGATTTTTGTCCAACTCTTACACAGCATGAGTCAGGGTCCCAAGCACAGTAGAGAAGTTGAAGCACAAGGCAGGAGCCCTAAGATCAAGGATGGGCTGTCAGAGAAAAAAACATGTTGATCTATTCCTTCTTTTTATCCTGTAGATTTACTATCCTAAAGACCTTCTTGCTTAAAGATGTATTTGTTGTTGTTATTTAGTCATCAAGTCATGTCCAACTCTTTTGTGACCCCATGGACTATATCCTGCCAAGCTCCTCTGTCCATGGGATTTCCCAGGCAAGAATACTGGAGTGGGTTGCCATTTCCTTCTCCAAGGGACCTTCCCAACCCAGGTATCAAAGCCCTGTCTCCACATTGGCAGGCAGATTCTTTACTACTGAGCCACCTGGGAAACCCAAAGATGTATTTGCTACATAGAAAAGGCAGATACACAGGATTTTGTGAGCCTGTACATTTTTTTAATGTAAAATGTATTTTATTTTTATTGGAGTATAATTGCTTTACAATGTTGTGTTAGTTTCTGCTGTACAACAACATGTATCAACGATATGTATGTACGATTGAGGGCAGGAGGAGAAGAGGGTAACAGGATGAGATGGTTGGATGCCATCGCTGACTCAATGGACATGAGTGTGAGCAAACTCTGGGAGATAGTAAAGTACAGGGAAGCCAGGCATGCTCTGGTCCATAGGGTTGCAGAGTCAGACACAACTTGGTGACTATACAACAACTATACCTATACACATATATATGTGTAAACCCTCCCTTTTGAGCCTCCTGCCAACCCTACTCATCTTGGTCATCACAGAGCACCGAGCTGAGCTCCCTGTGCTATACAGCAGCTTCCCACTAGCTCTCTATTTTATACATGGTAGTGTATATATATATCAATCCTCATCTCCCAGTTTGTCTCACTCTCCCCTTCTCCACCTGTGTCCACATGTCTGTTTTCTACACTGGCATCTCTATTCCTGCCCTGCAAGTTGCTTCATCTATACCATTTTTCTAGATTCCATATATATGCATTAATATAAAGCGTCTGTCTACAATGCAGGAGACCCAGGTTCAATCCCTGGGTCGGGAAGATCCCCTGGAGAAGGAAATGGCAACCCACTCCAGTACTATTGCCTGGAAAATCCCATAGACAGAGGAGCCTGGTAGGCTACAGTCCATGGGGTCGCAAAAAGTCAGACATGACTGAGCGACTTCACTTTCACTATGGGCTTCCCAGGTGGCTCAGATGGTAAAGAATCCACCTGCAATGCGGGAGACCTGGTTTTGATCCCTGGGTGGGAAAATACCCTAGAGAAGGCCATGGCAATCCAGTCCAGTATTCATGCTTAGAAGATCCTATGGACAGAGAAGCCTGGTGGGCTACAGTTCATGGGGTTGCAAAGACTCGGACACGACTGAAGCGACTTTGCATGCATTTTACAACATTGCATTGTCTAGTGTAGTGACTTTTAAAATTACCATTACTGGTAGTCCAGGGGCTAAGACTTCGTGCTCCCAAGCAGGGGACTTGGTTTCAATCCATGGTCGGGAAACTAGATCCTGCATTGTTCAACTAAGAGTTCACATGACACAACTAAATATCCTGCAAGCTGCAAACTAAAGAACCCACATGCCACAACAATGAAGATCCCACGTCACAACCAAGAACCAGTGCAGCCAAAACAAATAAATAAAAATGTTTAAAATGACCATTATCCATAAGAATATGTATATAATAAAAACACCTAGCCTTATTATATATGATTCTTTCTGATATTCTCTGTCCTATTCTAGTCGCTATATTCAAGATCATTCTTTTATATTCTATTAAAATAATAATAATAAAAGATCAGTTCTCACCCATTAAAGAGACTTCAGGTGGTTATTGCATCCTCTGGAGTCACTCATACTGCCTCCAGCAGTTCAAATTTTATACTTTCCTGATATGCTGCTATTGATACTTGATGGCAGCTGTGTTGCCACCTCATATTCCTGCAGTGAAAAATAGAAATTCACTGTACTAAGATACAACTGCAATAGCTGAAGAGGAACTTTAAAATGTATGCTCCAAACTATCTTATCATCTGTCTTGTACTGTAGACTTCAGTCTCACCGCAACTTCATGGCATGCCCCTCCTCTCCACTGTGAAAAGTACTCATACTTGACTTCAATCCATCAAATCAAGTATCTCTGTATTAGACTTAATGAACCCTGAAATATTTTTGCTCTGTGAACAGCATTAAGAAAAGAAAATTGCAATACATAGAGTGGGAGATAATATTTGCAAATCACATATCTGAAAAAGGGCTTGTTCCCTAAATAAAAAAAAGAACTCTCTAAATCCAGTGGTAATAAACAGAGTCTAATTTAAAAATTGGCATAAGACCTAAATACATGCTTTACCAAAGAGGACATGTGGATACCAGATAAGCAGATGAAAAACCTGAAAACACATTACATATCCTTTAAGGAAATGTAAACTTAAACTACTGAGATAACATTACATATCTATGCAAATGGCTTTAAAAATACTAAAACTACCCTCTCCGGGTGAGGATGTGGAGGAACTGGTAGAAATGTGAAATAGTCCACGTTCTCTGGAAAATCTTTCAGAAGTTTTTAATACAGTAAACTTATGTTTGAACAGGTATATTCAAACTGTATATTTTCATAGAGAAATAAAAATTTATACTCACACAAAAAATCTGCATCTTAATTTTTATAGCTGCTTAATTTGTAATAGCTAAATACTAGAAGCAAATCAAATTCCCTTTTATTAGGAATGGATAAGGCTGTGATACATATCACGGGATACTATGTCACAATAAGAAAGAAGAGACAAGTGTACATGTTACAAATGGGATCAATATGGAGCTTATAATGATGAGTGAAAAAAAGTGCCAATCTTAAAGGTATCTTACCTTCTCTAAAATAAGAAACCTTATATTTTCTAATTTCCTTTACAATTCTCAAAAGGACAAAATTACATAGGTATGTGTGTTTGCAGGTTTACTCAGTCTTTGAATCTTAATTTTATTTTAATGCATATGAAAGTTTGGTTTGCTCTTTTAAGACATTAGCATGCTGTAATTATTTAGATATTACTTATGACTTATACAACTTGTGGTGAAGATGGAGTAACTGTGACTAGATTTATCAATGTGTCTTAAACAATGGAAAAATAGATAAAATATATGAGAACAATAGTCAATATATTGGACATCATTCCATAAAAGACAGTGATCACTGAGAGGAAAACAAAGGATGTGACCCTATAATTTCCCAAGCTTACTGCCTGGACCAGGTGGAACCTGAGTTCTCTATGAGTTGATGAGATGAAGCTAAGTGTCTGGGAAGGACTACTCAGGTACAGTTCCTAAGAGAGAGTACCAGAGAGGACAGTGCTGCACAGAGAAAGAACTGTGGTGCCCACACCGGGCAGGGAATACTTCCTATCAGAGTGATACACAATAGGATTCATGGGGCATCAGCAAGAGTACTGAAAATTGTTTTATCTCAGTAGTGTGGTGAGTTAAGCCATAGCTAATTTTGCTCTGGTCCCAACTAACAAAACTTGAAAGCAAGAACAGAAAGGAGACTTCCCTGGTGGTATAGAAGATAAGACTCAACCTGCCAATGCAGAGGACACAGGTTCAATCCTTGGTCTGGGAAGATTCCACGTGCCACAGAGCAACTAAGCTTGTGGGACACAATGACTGAGGCCACATGCTGCAACTCCTGAAGCCCTGAGCCTAGAACCTATGCTCTGCAACAAGAGAAGCCACCACATGAAAGCTGTACCCCATAACAAAGAATAGTCCCAGCTTGCTGCAATAGAGAAAGCCTGTGTAACTAAAATAAACAAAAAGAAAAAGAAAAGATTATTTTGTTTCTAAGTAGCTTCATAGCATTACAAAACAAATCTTGAGTATACTGATGTATTGAAATTTAAAGTAAATGTATATTTCACTGAATAGTTAAAACCATCTTCAAAAATAAGGACAATGCTGGAATATCATGCTGCCCTATTTTAAACTATACTACAAAGCTACAGTAATCTAAATAGAATAGCATGTCAAAAAAACAAGATACATAGTTCACTACAACAAAATAGAGCCCAGCAATAAACCCACACTTTTAGACCCAATTAATCTATGACAAAGGAAGAAAGAGTATACAATGGAGAAAAGACAGCATCTTCAATGAATGCTGTTGGAAAAAATGAACAGCTACATGCAAAAGGATGAAACTCGATCACTTTCTCATACCATATACAAAACCAAAAAATGGACCAAAAACTTAAACACAAGACCTGAAACCATAAAACTCCTAGAAGGAAACAGTATATTCTTTAACATCAGTCTTAACAATATTTTTAGGACCTGTCTCTTAAGTCAAGGAAGAAAAAAAAGAAAAATAAACAAAAACAAAAAACCCAAATGGGACTCAGTTCAGTCGCTCAGCCATGTCTGATTCTTTGCGACCCCATGGACTACGGCACTCCAGGCTTTCCTGTCCATCACCAACTCCCGGAGTTTACTCAAACTCATGTCCATCCATTTGGTGATGCCATCCAACCATCTCATCCTCTGACATCTCCTCCTCCTGCCTTCATTCTTTCCCAGTATCAGGGTCTTTTCAAATGAGTCAGCTCTTCGCATCAGGTGGCCGAAGCATTGGAGTTTCAGCTTCAACATCAGTACTTCCAATGAATATTCAGGACTATTTCCTTTAGAATGGACTGGCTGGATCTCCTTGCAGTCCAAGGGACTCTCAAGAATCTTCTCCAACACCACATTTCAAAAGCATCAATTTTTCAGTGCTCAGCTTTCTTTATAGTACAACTCTCACATCCATATATGATTACTGGAAAAACCATAGCTTTGACTAGATGGACCTCTGTTGGCAAATTAATGTCTCTGCTTTTTAATATGCTGTCTAGGTCGGCCATAGCTTTTCTTTCAAGGAGTAAGCATCTTTTAATTTCATGGCTGAAGTCACCATCTGCAGTGATTTTGGAGCTCAAAAAAATAGTCCCTCAGTTTCCATTATTTCTCCATCTATTTGCCAGGAAGTGATGGGACCAGATGCCATGATCTTAGTTTTCTGAATGTTGAGTTTTAAGCCATCTTTTTCACTCTCCTCTTTCACTTTCATCAAGAGGCTCTTTAGTTCTTCTTCGCTTTCTGCCATAAGGGTGGTGTCATCTGCATATCTGAGGTTATTCATATTTCTTCCAGCAATCATGATTCCAGCTTGTGCTTCATCCAACTTGGCATTTTACATGATGTACTCTGCATATAAGTTAAGTAAGCAGAGTGAGAATATACAGCTTTGACATACTCCTTTCCTGATTTGGAACCAGTCTGTTGTTCCATGTCCAGTTCTAACTGTTGCTTCCTGATCTGCATATGGATTTCTCAGGAGGCAGGTCAGGTAGTCTGGTATTCCCATCTCTTTCAGAATTTTCCATAGTTTGCTGTAATCAACACAGTCAAAGGCTTTGGCATAGTCAATAAAGCAGAAGTAGATGTTTTTCTGGAACTCTCTTGCTTTTTTGATGATCCAGTGGATGTTGGCAATTTGATCTCTGGTTCCTCTGCCTTTTCTAAATCCAGCTTGAACATCTGGAAGTTCATGGTTCATGCACTGTTGAAGCAGGGCTTGGAGAATTTTGAGCATTACTTTGTTAGTGTGTGAGAAGAGTGTAATTCTGTGGTAGTTTGAACATTCTTTGGCATTGCCTTTCTTTGGGATTGGAATGAAAACTGACCTTTTCCAGTCCTGTGGCCACTGCCAAGTTTTCCAAATTTGCTGGCATATTGAGTGAAGTACTTTCACAACATCATCTTTTAGAATTTGAAATAGCTCACCTGCAATTCCATCACCTCCACTAGCTCTGTTCGTAGTGATGCTTCCTAAGGCCCACTTGACTTAGCATTCCAGGATTTCCTGCTCTATGTGAGTGATCACACCATCCTGGTTATCTGGGTCATGAAGATCTTTTTTGTATTCTTGCTACCTCTTCTTAATATCTTCTGCTTCTGTTAGGTCCATACCATTTCTGTCCTTTATTGTGTCCATCTTTACATGAAATGTTCCCTTGGTATCTCTAATTTTCTTGAAGAGATCTCTAGTCTTTCCCATTCTATTCTTTTCCTCTATTAAACTAAAAAGCATCTGCATAGAGAAGGAAACCATCAACAAAATGAAAAGGAAACCTACTAAACGGTAGAAGATATTTGCAAATAATATGTCTGATATGGAGTTACTATCCAAGATTGAGAAAAAACTCACACAACTCAACATCCAAGTAAAAGATGTGCAGTGGACCCAAATAGACATTTTTCCAAAGAAGACATGCAGATTGCTAATAGGTACATGAAAAAATGCTCAATATTGCTGTTCATCAGAGAAATGCAACTAAAAACCACAATAAGAAACCACCTCCCATCTGTCAGAATGGCTATCATCAAAAAGACAATAAACAACAAATCTTGCTGAGTATGTGAAAAAAAGGAAAACTTCAGACATTTGTTGGAATTGTAAATTGGTACAACCACTATGGGAAAAAGCATGAAGATTTCCCCCAAAATTGAAAATAGAACTATTGTATCATTCAACAATTTCACTTCTGGTTATCTACCCGAAGAAAACACAACCAGTAATTCTAAAAGATACAGTCACATCAATGTTTACTGCAGCATTATCTACAATAGCCAAGATATGGGAGCAACCTAAGTGCTCGTTAATTGATAAATAGATAAAAATGAAGTGGCATACACAAGAGAATATTATTCAATCATTAAAAAATGAAATCTTGCCATTTAGGACAACATGGATGGATCTAAAGAGTATTATGCTAAATGAAATTGTGAGACAGAGAAAGATAAATATAGGATTCCATTTATACATGTAACCTAAAAAAACAAAATAAAAAGAGTCATAAATACAGAGAACAAAAGGGTAGTTGACAAAATGGAGGTGGTGGGGTGTTAGGCAAAATAAATGAAGAGGATTAAGAGATACAAACCCCCAGTTATAAAATAAGTAAGCCCTGGTGATGTATTATATAGCATAAGGAATTTGTTCCACACTATTACAGTAACTTTTTATGGGACGAGAGTTACTAGACTTACTGCGGTGATCATTTTACAATGCATGTAAAGGTTGAATCAGTATATAGTTAACCTGAAACGAATATTACATCATACATCAATAGAAAATAAATTTTAAAAAGCTTTCTTACAGGAAAGTGTAAATTAGGTAAAATTGCAATTTCACAACATCTGGCATTAAGTCAAATATTACCAGGACTGGGGAGAAGGAAGAATATAATATTAAGAGAAAATTAATCCATCAAAACTGACCTGGATTCCGCTCGGGGCAGAGCAGAGATGGCGTCTGCCCACGGGGTCAAGGAGGCCGCGCAGGGCGGGGAGCCGGGTCGGCCGGAGCTGCCGCCGCCCCAGCCACATCCTCCGCCTCCCAGCCGATGCAGGAAAAGGCGGCGGCGCCCACTATGGACGATGGGTTTCTGAATCTGGACTCACCCACCTATGTCCTGTACAGGGACAGGGCAGAATGGGCTGATATAGATCCAGTGCCGTAGAATGATGGCCCTAATCCAGTGGTCCAGATCATTTATAGTGAGAAATTTCAGGGCATCTATGATTATTTCCGGGCTGTCCTGCAGCACGACGAGAGAAGGGAATGGGCTTTTAAATTAACCAGAGATGCTACTGAGTTAAATTCAGCCAATTACACAGTGTGGTATTTCTGGAGAGTTCTCTTAAAGTCACTCCAGAAGGAACTACATGAGGAAATGAACTACATCTTGGCAGTAACTGAGAAGCAGCCCCAAAACTGTCAAGTTTGGAATTGTAGGTGAGTGCTGGTGGAATGGCTGAGAGACCCATCACAGGAGCTTGAATTTATTGCTGATATTCTTACTCAGGATGCAAAGAATTACCACGCCTGGCAACACCAGACAGTGGGTTATTCAGGAATTTAAACTTTTGGATAATGAGCTGCCGTATGTAGACCAACTTCTCAAAGAGCACATGAGAAATAACTCTGTCTGCAACCAAAGATATTTTGTAATTTTTAATACTGTGGGCTACAATGATCATGCTATATTGGAGAGAGAAGTCCAGTACACTTTGGAAATGATCAACCTAGTCCCACATAATGAAAGTGTGTGGAATTAATTGAAAAGGATTTTGCAGGATCGTGGTCTTTCCAAATACCCCAATCTGTTAAATCAACTACTTGACTTACAACCAAGTCACAGCTCCCCCTACCTAATTGCATTTCTCGTGGATATCTAAGAAGACATGCTAGAAAACCAATGTGACAACAAGGAGGACATTCTTAATAAAGCATTAGAGTTATGTGAAATCCTAGCTAAAGAAAAGGACACTGTAAGAAAGGAATACTGGAAATGCATTGGAAGATCCCTTCAAAGCAAACACAGCACAGAAAGTGACCCACCTACAAATGTATACCAATAACACCGGATCTTCACGAACTTGATAGGATGCTTTTATTTTTTGAGACTCTAATGAAGGAGTTAAAAACTAGAGCGATCATTTCTTTTGCCTGTGGTGTAAAACACACAGCACACAGGTCTGCTTTTTAACATGAACTAAGTATGTGCTCCTTGGGTGCTGCTGCTATTCAGACTAGTTACAAGTAACTTCATTTTTTTTTTTTTTTTTTAGCACAGAATTTGGGGGAGGAAGAGGAAGCAAAAAGTCCCATAAAGGAACTTTTGTAGTCTTATTAACATTTACTCTAACCGCTTAGCATCAACTCCTCCCTAAATGATTTGCGTGTCAGGATGTGCAGTGTTAATATTTGCAGGTATGTAAAGGATATAAGCAATCTCAAAAACGACAGAATGATCTGTGTTCGTTTCCAAGGCAAACCATTCAATATCACGGTAATCCAAGCCTATGCCCCAACCAGTAATGCTGAAGAGGCTGAGGTTGAATGGTTCTATGAAGACCTACAAGACCTTTTAGAACTAACACCCCAAAACGATGTCCTTTTCATTATAGGGGACTGGAATGCAAAAGTAGGAAGTCAAGAAACACCTGGAGTAACAGGCAAATTCGGCCTTGGAGTATGGAATGAAGCAGGGCAAAGGCTAACAGAGTTTTGCCAAGAGAACACACTGATCACAGCAAACACCCTCTTCCAACAACACAAGAGAAGACTCTACACATGGACATCACCAGATGGTCAACACCAAAACTGATTATTTTGGTGCAGCCAAAATATATATTATAACCAATATATAATAAATATATATAATACAATCAATATAATTATATTATAATCAATATAATATTGATGATATTCTTTGTAGCCAAAGATGGAGAAGCTCTATAAAGTCAACAAAAACAAGACCGGGAGCTGACTGTGGCTCAGATCATGAACACCTTATTGCCAAATTCAGACTTAAATTGAAGAAAGTAAGAAAAATCACTAGACCATTCAGATATGACCTAAATAAAATCCCTTAAGATTATACAGTTGAAGTGAGAAATAGATTTAAGGGACTAGATCTGATAGGCAGAGTGCCTGATTAACTATGGACAGAGGCTCGTGACATTGTACAGGAGACAGGAATCAAGACAATCCCCATGGAAAAGAAATGCAAAAAAGCAAAATGGCTGTCTGGGGAGGCCTTACAAATAGCTGTGAAAAGAAGAGAAGTGAAAAGCAAAGGAGAAAAGGAAAGATATAAGCATCTGAATGCAGAGTTCTAAAGAATAGCAAGAAGAGATAAGAAAGCCTTCGTCAGTGATCAATGCAAAGAAATAGAGGAAAACAACAGAATGGGAAAGACTAGAGATCTCTTCAAGAAAATTAGAGATACCAAGGGAACATTTCATGCAAAGATGGGCTCAATAAAGGACAGAAATGGTATGGACCTAACAGAAGCAGAAGATATTAAGAAGAGGTGGCAAGAATACACAGAAGAACTGTACAAAAAAGAGCTTCATGACCCAGATAATGGTGTGATCACTCACCTAGAGCCAGACATCCTGGAATGTGAAGTGAAGTGGGCCTTAGAAAGCATCACTACGAACAAAGCTAGTGGAGGTGATGGAATTCCAGTTGAGCTATTTCAAATCCTGAAAGATGATGCTGTCAAAGTGCTGCACTCAATATGCCAGCAAATTGGGAAAACTCAGCAGTGGCCACAGGACTGGAAAAGGTCAGTTTTAATTCCAATCCCAAAGAAAGGCAATGCCAAAGAATGTTCAAACTACCACACAATTGCACTCATCTCACACACTAGTAAAGTAATGCTCAAAATTCTCCAAGCCAGGCTTCAGCAGTACGTGAACCATGAACTTCCAGATATTCAAGCTGGTTTTAGAAAAGGCAGAGGAACCAGAGATCAAATTGCCAACATCTGCTGGATCATGGAAAAAGCAAGAGAGTTCCAAAAAACATCTATTTCTGCTTTATTGACTATACCAAAGCCTTTGACTGTGTGGACCACAATAAACTGTGGAAAATTCTGAAAGAGATGGGAATACCAGACCACCTGATATGCCTCTTGAGAAACCTATATGCAGGTCAGGAAGCAACAGTTAGAACTGGACATGGAACAACAGACTGGTTCCAAATAGGAAAAGGAGTACATCAAAGCTGTATATTGTCACCCTGCTTATTTAACTTATATGCAGAGTACATCATGAGAAATGTTGGGCTGGAAGAAGCACAAGCTGGAATCAAAATTGTGGGAAGAAATATCAATAATCTCAGATATGCAGATGACACCACCCTTATGGCAGAAAGTGAAGAGGAACTAAAAAGCCTCATGATGAAAGTGAAAGAGGAGAGTGAAAACAGTTGGCTTAAAGCTCAACATTCAGAAAACTAAGATCATGGCATCTGGTCCCATCACTTCATGGCAGATAGATGGGGAAACAATGGAAATGGTGTCATACTTTATTTTTGGGGGCTCCAAAATCACTGCAGATGGTGATTTCAGCCATGAAATTAAAAGACACTTACTTTTTAGAAGGAAAGTTATGACCAACCTAGATAGCATACTGAAAAGCAGAGACATAACTTTGCCAACAAAGGTCCATCTAGTCAAGGCTATGGTTTTTCCAGTGGTCATGTATGGATGTGAGAGCTGGACTGTGAAGAAAGCTGAGCGCCAAAGAATTGATGCTTTTGAACTGTGGTGTTGGAGAAGACTCCTGAGAGTCCCTTGGACTGCAAGGAGATCCAACCAGTCCATCCTAAAGGAGATCAGTCCTGGGTGTTGATTGGAGGGACTGATGCTGAAGCTGAAACTCCAATACTTTGGCCACCTCATGCGAAGAGTTGACTCATTGGAAAAGACTCTGATGCTGGGAGGGATTGGGGGCAGGAGGAGAAGGGGACGACAGAGGATGAGATGGCTGGATGGCATCACCGACTCAATGGACATGAGTTTGCATGAACTCTGGGAGTTGGTGATGGACAGGGAGGGGTGGTGTGCTGTGATTCATGGGGTCACAAAGAGTTGGACATGACTGAGCGACTGAACTGAACTGAACTGAAAGGATATAAGAAACTTACCTTCCAGTTCAGAAAGCAGGGAATGCAGTTGTTACATTAGAGCTGCTCTGACACACTTGCCATCTTGCTCTCACTGTAACCAACTAATGCCAAAAGAATTGTTTTGTAATAAAATTATAGATGTATTCTAAAGCAAACAGAAAAACTGACCTGGAAATGATATGGGTGATAGAATGAGTAGAGAAGAACAACAGAGCAGTCATTATAACTGTATTTCATTTGTTCTGTTGAATTTTGCCCTGTTTGTTCCACTGGAAACAGGTATAGCTTACAGAGGAGCTGAAAAACTGGCCAGCAGGTCAGTTTTCAGTTTGGACAACAAAGTGCATTGGAGAAGACTCAGGGGATAGACACTATTGCAGAGAGAACAGGAGCTGATAAAATGCTAGCCTCTGGGCAGAGTGGGCTCTCAAGGAACCCCCTGAGGGGCTGAGATAGAAGACCTTAGGTAGATGAAGCGCACATACAATCCTCAAATTGTGTTTCTTGTTTCAATCTTTATTCTTTAAATTTGCTCTAAGTTCCTGGCTACTACATTCTTCTTTCTTTATCCTGAGAGGCACTAAGGGGTAGTGAGAAGAGAGGTAAGAGGCAGGTCTGCCTCAGGCTGGGGAGAGTAGAGTCGAGTTGGCTCTGGATGAATTCAGATAAGAGGTCTAGTGGCAGCTCTGTCACAGACTAGACATATGAAATCAGAAAAAATCACAGGCTCTTTAAGCCTGAGAATCTTCATATGTGAATTTGGTTTTATAAGACTTTTGTAATGTGTATGAAGTATACAAAACACACGGCACAGTGCCTGGCATATCATAGGGCTTTGATGAATGAGAGTTATTGCTGTGACTAAGTTGTCTCAAATCCTAACCCCCCACCTGTCTTTGTGCATGTGTGTGTATGAGTGTGCATTGTCTAGGTATAGGCTTTCTCAGAAAACATAAAGTGCTATGGGATATAGTATGTCAAATCAGACCAAATCAGACAATGGGACTGTCTTCCCAGCTAGATATAACTAAAATTTCCTAGAATTGTGTCAAGGATGAACCTCTTCCATCTCTCCCAGTCACCATTTGTAGGGCTTCATAATATATTAGTCCTTCCTTCTCTGTGTGTTACTTACAGTAGATGACTGAAACCATATATATATGTTTCTTCCCATTCATGCCCATAATAGAGTTCAACTCACAAACCAGGCACAAACCCGCCAGCATCACTAATATTATACTTTGGGCTACTAAATAAAATAAGGGTTATTTGAACACGAGCACTGTGAAACTTCAGTAGTCAATGTGATAACAGAGTCTAGGAGTCTACTAAGTGACTAAAAGGAGTAATATGCTGCACAAAGGGAATCCTGTCCCAGGAGGGATGGAACAGGACAGAAAGAGATTTAATCACAATACTCAGAACTGCAAGCAATTTAAATTTTGTGCATCATGTATTTCTGAAATTTTTCATTTATATTTTAATATTTAGGACCACAGTTGACTGTGGGTAAGTGAAATATTAAAAAGCACAACCAGAGGCCTTCCCTGGTGATCCAGTGGCTAAGACTCCGTGATCCCAGGGCATACAGAAGATCTGGGTCCGATCCCTGGTCAGGAAATTAAATTGTGCATGCTGCAGTTAAGAGTTCACATGTTGCAATTAAAGATCCCATATGCCACAATCAAAAGATCCCACATACCACAACTAACATCTGGCACAAATAAATAAAATTTAAAAAACAACCAGGATAAGGGGCACGACAATATTTCACCCTCAAAATTCCACTTTGGTATACTGGTTATTTTGAATTGAAGGTACTTGAGAAATAGTTGGCTCTCCTTTGTCCCCCTGAAAGCAGGAGATAAATCTCCAATATGAAATGTACTCTCCCTGTATCAGGAGGGTAGAAGACACCTGTATCAGTAGAGACAGAGAACTGAGAGCCAAAAAGACTGTCTAAACAAACATTGTTACTACTTGGCCATTTACTACACTTAGTCCAAAGCCTTTGTCATGTCAATGCTTCACAAATTTGTCTAAAAGCTTCCTGCTCGAGTTACTTCTTTGAGTCTCATTTTTTGTGGTGCTCCCATATATACAAAATTAATCTGTTTTCCTATTAATCTCTCCTTTTATTACAAGGAAGTTTCAGCCAAGAACTTAAAAGGGGACAGGGAAAATTATTTTTTTCTCCTCTATACCTCCCATGCAACCCTTCCCCCACTTTAACATTAATTTCAACCTGACCAAAACTTTAGCTCTCAAATCCCTTGGCAAATTACACTGAAGACAGCTTGATTAAATTGTCCTTTGAATGGAGTGAGTGCTGGCTCTCCTAGGTGATGGCCAACTGTTAGCCCTGTGGCTTCTGTGTCTAATCTCAAGGGAGTATCTATTTCTCAGAAACTCCTTAGAGGTCACATATACAAAAGAAACAAACAAACAAAAAAAAGTTTGTGCATGAGTTCAAATGCACTGGGACAAGAACGATGGTCACATTCTGTTCCTGCTCCAAGTGAGAACTTCTCTCTGGTTTACCTGAGATCAAAAAGTAACAGCTAAAAGCACTTTATCTCTTGACATTGTCATTTTAACACTTGAAACACATCATCTTGAGGGTTTTGTTCCTGCTCATGATGCCATCAGCCTCATCTGACCCACCATTCAGTTTCATGTAAAATTAATTACCACAGAAGGACTTAAAAGTTTTTTCCCCCGTCCTTCAATATTATTTTTTATATATTTTTTAGAATTATACTCTATTATTTTTAAACTTTTTAGGAAAATTGTATTTCAATTGAAAAAAAATTCTATACAATTTTAAAGGTTACTTTCCATTTTCAGTTATTACAAAGTATTGGCTGTATTCCCTATGTTGTACAATGCATCTTTGATCCTATCTTACAGCCAACACTTTGTGTCACCTAATTCTCCACCCCTAATTGCTCCCCCCCCCCCCACACACACACAGGTAACTGGGCTTCCCCAGTGGCTCAGCAATAAAAAAAATCCATCTTCCACACAGGAGAAGTAGGTTCAATCCTTGGGTCAGGAAGATTCCCTGGAGAAAGAAACTGCAACCCACTCCAGTATTCTTGCCTGGGAAATTCCATGGACAGAGTTAGCCTGGCGGGCTACTTTTCATAGGGTTGCAAAAGGGTCAGACACAAATTAGCAACTAGATAAGAACATTTCATACACATTCTTGAAAGAACGAGGCAAATTCATTGCACTTATCATTTAATTTTATAAAATAAGCATTGAAAAGACAAGAGAACTAAGATTTCAGTCACATTTTTTTCTTTGGAGTGCATCTAAAAGTCGGTTTCTTTCACATTTGCAAGGAAATGTCTATAGCAGTGGGCTTCCCTGGTGGCTCAGCAGATAAAGAATCTTCCTGAAATGCAGGAGATGCAGACTTGTGCTTGATCTCTGGTCTGGAAGATCCCCTGGAGGAGGGCACAGCAACCCATTCCAGTAATCTTATCTGGAGAATCCCATGGACAAAGGAGCCTAGTGGGCTACAGCCCATAGGGTCGCAAACAGTCAGACACAAATGAAGTGACTTAGCACATATACATGCACGCCTACAGCAGTATCATGTTATCTTGTTTCAGATGACAAAACAAAATGGATGGATTCACAATTTCTAAAACAACAGAGCTCTTACAATTATATATTATAACATGAAATGCAACATCAATAATCACTCATAAAGTTTTGAAAGCAATTAAACCTATATTAAAATAATCATTTAAATAATGTATATATGAAAAAGAATAAATTTTCATGTTACACATACAAAATAGGAACACACGGTCATATATACTGTTCTCCTTTCAGCCCCACCTCAAATCTAAATTCTATGAACACTAACTGCCTCTTTGAACAATGCATGAAGAAACTATCCCTAGTTGAGGAAGAAGCTGCTAGTCTCAACACTAGAACTTGGAGTGGCGGAGACCCTTGGCTGAAATTCTGGCCTGAGCTTTCTCTTTTTCATCTTGCAAAGCCTCCTCATACTGAGATGGGAAAGAACTTGGGTCAGTCCCATGAACCTTGGCGATGAACTTCAAGACCTTCATCTTGGTGGTTTCGGCATGAGCTCTGGGGCCCCACAGGAACTCAGACTGCGCAGGATCAGCGCTGGCCACCTGTCGGAACTCTAGGTATCCTTCCCTCACGAAATCTTCGGTGATGAGCTGCTTGGGCTCCCCAAAGATGAAGTGCTTCTTCCCAGGATATAGCCCGGTCACATTCAGAACTTCCCAAACTTCTTCTTCGGTGGCACAGTTGCCCTTCATGAAGATCACACCCAGGATAAGTATCAGGATGCCGACCTTGGGCACGCCTGCTTCACCGTGCATCATACCATCATAGGTGAGACCTGATGTAATGAAAATGCCATAGCAGTGGTTGGTGGGATCCACTTTCTTCAGATCAAGGCCAAAGAGCATCTCTATGCGCTCAGAGGCTCTCAGGAGGATCTCGGGGAAGTGGACTTCACAATCGTTATTGACAACCTGGAGCATATCTGCTTTTGTTACTGGCTCTTTCATTCGATACTTGAGCAGCAGGAAATTCACCAACACAGCTATTTTACTATCTAGGGCATCCATAGGCACATTCATGAAATCTGGCACAGCCTCTGAAGTGCCTGACACAGCCTCTGAGGAGCCTTGCACAGCCTCTGAGGTGCCTGGCACAGCCTCTGAGGTGCCTGGACTATTCTCCTCACCTTGATTCATGGAGACCTCATTTGATTTGCTGGATGCAGAGGCTGTGATGCCAATGGAAGATGCAGAGAAACTCTGAGGACCCTCAGGAGTACTGGGTTTATCACCACCAGGAGCCTCCTTTGAATTTCCAGGCATTTGAGGATGGGGGAGGAGATGGGTCTCCTCCAGAGCCCTGGAGAGCTGTGCAACCTCCAGGTTCTGGGACTGAGTGGAGGCTTGACGGGATTGATGCTGTGCACGTCGTGAACTCTGAAAACGCTTAGACAGTTTGATTCTTACGGGCGGCATTTGGCAGCAGTGGGCAATGGGAAATCACCACCTAAGGGAAAAAAGGCAGATATGAGTGGCCTCAGCTGGTATACTCAACTGTGCTGGCTCAGATAAAAGTTGCCTTCAGTGGATTTTGCTAACAGTGCTTTAGGGTCTCACAGGTCTCCTGGTGCTGTGTCCCTCATGAAGGAGGAATCTTAATGTTCCTCAGGGACCAGGCAGTCAACCCAGGCTAAAAATTCTCAGGGATCACATAGGCAGGTGTATTATGTCTCTGTAGCACCATTACCCTTCTGAAAAGGGTGGTTCCATTGGTTCTCACTCAGTTTCATTACCTTGGTCTGTGCCAGGATCTCTTCTCCCATAC
Organism: Bos indicus; assembly: GCF_029378745.1. Lineage (NCBI taxonomy): Eukaryota > Metazoa > Chordata > Mammalia > Artiodactyla > Bovidae > Bos > Bos indicus. The sequence goes on from NC_091789.1 coordinate 115,355,063, forward strand.
TTAAATATGAGGCTATTCTCCTAAGACCAACTAATGTCACATCCCCTAAAATGACTGAGGAGGATGTGCTGAGGTACCTTCTCCAGAATCTCTGTGATTTCCCAGGGATGACAACAAAGTTAAAATTGTAGATGCTATCTCTGTTGGTGTTGTGGTCCCCCTAGTTTCACTTGGTATGTTACTTTGAATCTACATAAGTCTGGGGATCTCTACTTGCTGCCATAACACTGCCACTCAGAACAAAGCCCTGACCTACTGAGATCTAATTGGGGTAATTAGAGGACACAGCCCCTTGACATCTTTTCCCATAGACTCTCAGCACTGACAACAGTGCAGGGCTGAACTCTTTGTTATCCCTCTTCTACTGGGATCAGTGTTCCCTCAGTATTCAGTGTCTTTGTCTTGACTACTGGCAGGGCCTCAGACTTGATCACTCTGCAAACTGGTGCCAATCTGTCTGCATACAAGAGTTCCCTATCTTTCAGAGTCAGCTCAGGAAGAACTGAGGAAGTACACTTTCTAACTACCTCTACTAGGTCTTCCTTAGGCCAATAATAAGAACTAGACAATGTGGAGCTCCCTCTTTTCTTGGGTGGATTGACTCCTCAGACCTTATTCTTCATCCTTACTGTGACAGACCCTGGCCTCCTTCCTTTGCTGACTTCATATGATATAGGACATAGACCAAGGACATCAGCTGTCTGTAACATCCAAGAAGGAAGAAAGCAGGGAAGTTGTCCTGAGATCTTTGACCAGGTTCCCTAAGCTGATAAAGTTCTGGGGCTCTTTGACAACCCTATGTTCTGGGCTGGATTCCATTGTGTCTTTCTCTATGTCTCCACACAGACTATTGTACTGCCTCCTGATTTGTGCCACCTCCTTCAGACCATGACTGCCACCTCCCTAGAAGTGAGCTGATGAGACTTCCGGCTAGCCTTGTCTAGGACATCCCAGGGAATGAGTACAAAGTCACAACAGGTATATGAGAGTGTCCCATCTATGTTCGAGTAGATAGTCAGCTCTTTGCTTAAAAAAATGCCTTTACTTTGAATTTTGACAGTGTATGAGAATCCTTCCCTCTGATGACCAGAAGTTGTTCCTCACACTAGAGAGTCATGCCCCTGCAACCTCTGAGGAAGTATTAAGAGGATCTGACATGCAGAGTTCCCAACATGAGACGAATACAGCTTTGTTGAGATCGTAAGTTTCTAGAGTTGATATCCCCATAAGCCTCAATTAGGATACTTTCCTTGACTTATAACAAGTAGTGGGATCCCACATTATGTTCACAAACCAATCTTCATAACCCTGAATTCACTAAGTAGTAAATGTGGCGATGTTTCAGTCTGATAGCTTTGCATGGGGCCTTGCAAAGCTGACAGCAGATCTAAAATGACTTTGGCTCCTATCTTCTGGGACGGGAAATTCTCTCAGTCCTTTCTCGGGGGCTTTACTTTGGCAACTAGTAAAGGCACCCCACTCCAGTACTCTTGCCCGGAAAATCCCATGGACGGAGGAGCCTGGAAAGCTGTAGTCCATGGGGTCGCTGAGGGCTGGACACGACTGAGCGACTTCACTTTCACTTTTCACTTTTACGCATTGGAGAAGGAAATGGCAACCCACTCCAGTGTTCTTGCCTGGAGAATCCCAGGGACGGGGAAGCCTGATGGGCTGCCATCTATGGGGTCGCACAGAGTCGGACATGACTGAAGTGACTTAGCTTAGCAGCAGAGCTTTAGTCATCACCTTCTGATACCAAAGGCCATCCCTGCCCACCCCCTCAAAAAGCGAGATCTATTCACTGAGACAACTGAGAAATAAAGGATGGGGAATCCTACACAATCACCATAGCAGGCTTACCAGTGTTGACAGTATGGTTAAGATAATCTGGACCCCTCTGTTCTGGGGCTGGCAGCCCTCTCAAACCTCATTTAGGGACCTTACCTTGGTCTTAACAGGCCTTGGGACTCATCTTTTGCTCACTTCATGTGCTAAGCCCTGTATATCCCAACACTCTCCTCACTGAAAGCCCAAGAAGGAAGAGGAGCAGCATATCATCCTGTCTGCTTCCCTGGACTGATGGTTAAGAGTGTATCCTCGCTGCCACCCTTCTTCTACCCCATCCTAGGGTAACTTAGGCTCTCGGTCCTAAATCTGTGTCTTAAGTTTCTGGAACTCCTTCTACTCTGTCCTTTGTAATCCCAAGGACCCCACTCAGATAAACATAAATCACTTCCCTGAGCCCTCAGAAGACTAAAGTAGAATGTAGGAATTCCGACCACTCTTTCCTCAGGCTTACAAGGGCTAAATGCAGAGGCAGAGTGAAGTTCATGGAGATCACACCTGCACTGGAATGGTGTGCCCTGTATAAGACTTATACAGGGCACACTGTATAAGACTCCTCTTCTGATCTGATGCCCATTCTTTCATGACTTCCAAAGAGGAAGCAAGGGAATATTTCCTCTGGATATCCCTGTCCACAACTTCCTAGGGTGACAATATCTGTGGACACTGTGGGATCAAATGTATCTGGAAGTGAATGTTTCCTCACTGATAACTCTGGGCTCTTACTGTGTATACTTTAAGCACTTGGGAATCCTCCTTCTGATAACCAACTTAGCTTTTTTAGACCAAGGCTCACAAATTCCTAAAACTAAAAATGATGAAATTATCTGAAACATGGTCAACCTTTCTACTTCAACCTTTCTAGAGATCTCACATGCTTAGCCACAGGGGAATAGACGAGCTTGATGTTAGTGGGCTGTTCTGGAATTGTTGCTGCTGTTCAGTCACTCAGTTGTGTCCAACTCTTTGTGACCCCCATGAACTACAGGATGCCAAGCTACCCTCTCCTTCACTATTTCCCACAGTTTGCTCAAACTCATGTCCCTTGAGTCAGTGATGCCATCCAACCATCTCATCCTCTGCATACCCCTTCTCCCCCCACCCTCAATCTTTCCCAGTGTCAGGGTCTTTCCCAAGGAGATGGCTCTTCACATTAGGTGGTCAAAGTATTGCACTTCAGCTTCAGCATCAGTCCTTCCAACAGGGTTGATTTCCTTTAGGACTGGCTGGTTTGATCTCCTTGGGCAGTCCAAAGGACTCTCAAGAGTTTTCCCCAGCACCACAGTTCTAAAGCATCAATTCTTCAGCACTCAGCCTTCTTTATGGTACAACTCTCATATCTCTACATGACTACTGGGAAAACCATAGCTTTGATTATATGTGTGCTTCAAAATCACTGTGGACAGTGACTGCAGCCATGAAATTAAAAGATGCTTGCTCCTTGGAAGGAAAGCTGTAACAAACCTAGATAGCATATTAAAAAGCAGAAACATCAGTTTGCTGACAAAGGTCCATATAGTCAAGAGTTATGCCTTTTCCAGTATTCATGTACAGACGTGAAAAATGGACCACAAAGAAGGCTGAGAGCTGAAGAATTGATGCTTTTGAAGTGCAGTGCTGGAGATGACTCTTGAGAGTCCCTTGGACTGCAAGGTGATCAAGCCAGTCAATCCTAAAAAAAAGTCAACCCTGAATATTCATTGGAAGGACTGATGCTGAAGCTGAAGTGCAATACTTTGACCACCTGATGCAAAGAGCAGACTCCTTGGAAAAGACCCTGATGCTAGGAAAGATTGATGGCAGGGAGACAATGGGGCTAGAGGGGACAAAATGGTTGGACAGCATCACTGACTCAAGGGACATGAGTTTGAGCAAAGTGTAGGAGATAGTAAGAGGACCAGGAAGTCTAGCGTGCTGCAGTCCATGGTGTCACACAGAGTCAGACACAACTTAGAGACTGAACAGCAACAATAAATTCAGAATAAATCTTTACCTTCCTGAGACTCAGAGAAGCAAAGGAAGGATGGCCTCTGCCTGTTTCACTCCCTGGATCTCTCAGGGCTGTGGAGCCCCCTCTGCCATTACTTGGTTAGTCCCACAATCCTCCCATGCATTCCTCAGACTGAATCCAGGTAGGTAATGTGTCCAGTGCCATGTGCTGCCTAAGGTCCCCAAGTTCAAATAAGGCCCCATCTGTGTGAGACCCCAGAAATGCAAGTGAGAAAAACCTCATGACAGGACATGGAGAGCTGACAAGAAGGGTAGATGCTGTGCACACCCTCCCTCCTGGGGTCAGAGGATTCCTAAGAATTTATTTGGGGTCCTCATCGGGATTCCTGCAGGACATATTAGCTGCACAATGAGAGGTTTAATGGTATTGACCGGTGTTATGGACGAAGATTATGAAGGGGAAATACATGTTGTGGTAAATGTTGTGAAAATGGGAAATGTATACTTACAAAAGGGGAACATTCTGCACAATTATTACTTTTGCCATATGTTAAACCAATGAAGGCATCTGATAAAGTTCTGCAGGGAGGCTTTGGCAGTACCAACCTTACTGCTGCACTATCCACCTTATTAAAGGAACATCAGAAACCCATGCTTACTTTACGCATACGGGGAAAGAATTTCACAGGCATGTTAGATACCGGAGCTAACATTTCAATCATTAGAGCTGCAGAATGGCCCCTCGATTGGGGTAAAATTATGGTTCCTTCTAGACTATTAGGAGTGGGTGAAACTGATGCCAAACAAACTTTTGTCAATGCATCCTATTTACAAGTGTATGGCCCTGATCAAATTGTAGCTTATCTTAAACCATATATTACTTATATCCCTATCAATTTATGGGGACGAGATTTTCTTGAACAAACGAAAGCCACAATTTCTTTAAATGAACCTTTTTAATGGGGGCCATTGAGTTAACACCGCTGCCCCTTGATTGGGAATCTGATACCCCAGTATGGACACCTCAATGGCCCCTAACTAAAGAAAAATTGGCAACTCTTATGCAATTAGTTAATGAACAATTACAAAAAGCTCGTATAGAACCTTCATTTTCCCCATGGAATTCCCTGTTTTTGTATTAAAAAAGAAATCAGGAAAATGGCAAATGTTGATAGATTCAAGAAATGTTAACAATACCATGTTACCTATGGGGCCCTTACAACCCGGATTGCCCTCCCCTTCTATGGTACCAAAAGGATGGTCTATAGTTATTATTGACTTACAAGACTGTTTTTTTACTATACCTTTGCACCCTAAAGATAGAAAACATTTTGCCTTTGCAGTTCCTTCTATAAATCACATGGCTCCTGTTAAAAGATTTCAATGGAAGGTGCTACCTCAGGGAATGATGAACTCCCCTACCATTTGCCAATATCTCATATCTGTTTTATTATAATCCATTAGAGATAAACATCCTACTGTGTTTATAATTCATTACATGGATGATATACTTCTATGAAATCTGAACACTGTTTACAACAGTTATATTATGAAGTTACTACTACTCTTCAAAATCATGGCCTGCTTGTAGCACCAGATAAAATTCATTGGAAAGCACCCTTTAATTATCTAGGACATGTTCTGGAAGAATCTAAAATCAAACCTCAAAAAACTCAAACTTCTGTGCAATCTCTACGCACACTGAATGATTTTCAAAAATTGCTAGGAGATATTAATTGGCTACGGCCATCTGTTGGCATCCCCACCTATGCCTTACAAAATCTATTTAAAATTTTAGAGGGATCCCCTGACCCTAATAGCCCTAGGCAGCTAACAAAAGAGGCCAAAGAAGAACTGGCCTTAATGGAGAAACACATTCAATAATCTTTTTCAACTCGGCTAGATTATGATCATCCAGTTTCTTTATATATATTCCCCACTGAACATTCGCCCACTGCAATTATAGCTCAACATAGCCCAATAGAATGGGTATATTTACACACTAAACAGTCTAAAAAAATTGCATCATATATTGAGAAAATAGGGCACTTAATTGTGTCAGGAAGAAGCCATGTACAAACTCTGACTGGATTTGATCCATATGCAATACACGTTCCCTTGACAAAAAAGGAATTGCAAATTGCCTTACAATATAACTTGACCATGCAAATGGCATTAAGTGATTTTCAAAATGTTATCTCATTTCATTTGCTGAAAGGAAAATTATGGGACTTTCTACAATGTACTAAATTCATTGTAACTAATATCATTGCATCCCAGCCTATTACCAATGCACCCACCTATTTCATTGATGGCAACAAGAAAGGCATAGCAGGGATTGTTGGCCTTGATATCAAAGAGAAATTACCCACTACCTATTCTTCAATACAAAGAGTTGAATTGTATGCTTAATATGCTCTTTTGTCACTTCAACCATTATCCTTCAACATATATACTGATTCCAATTATCTTGCTTCCCTTTTTCCTGATTTTGTTACCGCCTTTTTATACAACCTAGATGAAGAATTGTATACTCTCTTTTCACAAACCCAAGCTTTAATTTGCTCACGTACCAAACTCTTCTTTATTGCACATATACATGCTCATTCAGGTTTACCTGGCCCTCTGGTCACAAAAAATGATGCTATTGACAAGCTCATAGCTCCCATTTTTACATCTACCAATGACGAACATGCTAATCTTCATACCGATGCTAACAGATTGCACTCTAAATACCATATTCCTCTCAATGAAGCACGGCATATTATTAAAACCTATGATGTCTGCACCCCTCTGCACTTACGCACTACGATTTCAGGAATTAATCCCTGGGGGCAACAACCTAATTCCCTTTGTCAATCTGATTTCACTCACTGCTCCTTAGGAAAATTTCTTTTGTCTCAGTTGATACATTTTCAGGCTTTATCTGGGCAGTACCTATCTCTTCAGAATGGAACCTAACACACATTACAGGAATACCCTATAATCCTCAAGATCAAACCATTATTGAAAGAGCCCACTGCACCCTAAAAACTCATTTATTAAAACAGAAAGGAGAAATATAGAAGAAGAGATACACTTCTTATCCCATGAACCCTTAATTACTATTATCTTTAACTCTTTATTCCCTGAATTTTTTAAACTTAACAAAAAATAATTCTGACACTCGTGCAGATAGACATTTTACAGAAGACAAAAACAGTAAATTAGAAATCAATACACCAATATGGTATAAGCAATTTAATCAGTGGCTGCCAAGAATCTTACGACTCCTAGCCAAGGGTTATGGTCTTGTCGTTGCAGATGGAGAGGAAATCTGGGTTCCCCTTCACTACGTCCGTTACCGAGAGGGACCCCAAGACGGGACTCCCTCGGGAAGTGACGAAGTTGACGCGAAGGGTCTCATCAATGACCCTGGAGGAGCCAATGAGGAAACGCCATCATCTGAATCCTTACCCGACATGGGCTCAAGTGAAAAACATGACTCATCAGGCTGAGCAGACACTGAAGAACAAGAGGAATATCATAACTGCTCCTGGTTTAATACATCAAGCATTGGAGGCTTTCATAAATCTAAGATAAGTTTCTGGACTGATAAGGACATATTGCAGAATTGGTATAACGGGGGCTTATCACCCCCATGACCCAGGATTGTCGTCCCCATTGTGGGGCCAGAGCAATGGCACATTTGGAAAAATTCCAGCAGCTTTAGGGCACTTCGCTAATATTTATGGGACTATGGGTGTGCTTCATCCTTCTGATTATACCTTCCTATATAATAGTACTGGCTATATTCAATCACGTGTTCACCTTCCATACTTGTTTATTGTAGGGCATTTTGATATTGACTTATCAGCCAGGATTGTCAATTGTACTGCATGTGCATTGTATACCTGCCTAATCACACCATTTCCTATCACAATGCTACCATTGCGCTAGTTAAACAACGATCTGAGTTATGGCTTCCCATAAACTTAACTGAGCCTTGGACTGATTCTGTATTTCTTTCTGTATTGTTGAAAACTAGGCTTAGGCGATCTAAGCGCATCATTGAGTGGATTATTGCAGGCATCTTAAGCCTTATCTCCATTGTGACTATAGAACTTTGTCTGGTATGGCTTTACATAATTCTATACAAAATCATGATTTTATCACTGCTTGGCACAAGGACTCTCATGATCTGTGGACTCGACAAGCTCAAATAGATCAGCAATTACAAACACGAATTAATGAGTTACAAACTGTGGTTATCTATTTAAGAGATCAAATGCAACAACTGACTTTCCAAACACACATACATTGTCATTGGAATTATACTTCTTTTTGTCTGACTAACATGCCCTATAATACCACTGAATATCCTTGAGATAAAGTTAAGGCACATTTGCAGGATCTCACAGATAACTCAAGTTTAGACATCAATTTGTTGAAACAAGTTGCTAATTTTCAAGTTAGGGTACCTAGGGAATTGTATAGCACTCAATTCTATGATATTTTAACCAAAACCCTATCATCTCTAGACCCTAGAGCTTGGCTTTCAGGAAGCAATATTTTTATATATGTATTAATCACCCTGCTCTTTTTGTCATTGCTTATAGGATACAGAAGTCTCTACTCAAGACTCCATGCCTCCCACAATGGAGTCCAACTAGCAGCCAACGTGCTTAATTTAAAAACAAAAGGAGGATATGTTGGGAAGCCTAGTACAAAATATCCGTAAAAGGAGAAAGTCCTTGGGAAAATGGCAAAGGGCCAGAAGTACCCGGCTTTGTGCTGCAGACAGAAAAACATCTCCTGCCGTTGGTTATGCTCGGCGCCAAGATTTAATAATAAATAGGGATGTTACTTGAGAAAACGGGTTGTGGGATAAGCCCATGAGTCACTTAGAGCGTGCTGTCCTTGAAATGTTTTTACTGATTATGTGTTAACCCCGTATGCGCTCTGCTGGCCATATACTTTAAGCTCTTTGTTCCTGCTTCTATAAAAAAGCTTGACTGCAGAAATAAACTTGTCAGTCCTTGCAAGAGACTGTCTGAGTGTCATTCTTTCAGGTTCGTCGTTTCCAAGTCCCGGGGAGAAAATCCCCAACAGTGCAGTGGCCTGAGACGCCTTCCCGTGGTGCCATGACATCGTCTACCCCAGACTAACGCTTCCACTCCCTCAGACTCCAAGGGCTGAGCAAAGCAGCAGCACTTTTTCCCCTACTAGTGAGGGATGGGGGTAGGGTGGTATTGGCGGGTGGGGTGTTGGGGGTCATGGTGGGCATGTGAGGGTGGGGTGGTACGAATGAGGTGTGCGGGTGGGGTGTTGGGGGTGGGGGGGAGGTGTCGGGGTGGGGTAGGGTGGGTGGGGTGTCGTGGTGGGGGTGGGGTGTCGAGGTGGGGGTAGGGTGGGTGCGGTGTTGGGGTGGGGGTAGGGCAGGTGGGGTGTGGGATGTCGTGGTGGGGGTAGGGCGGGTGGGGTGTTGGGGTGGGGGTAGGGCAGGTGGGGTGTGGGATGTTGGGGTGGGGGTAGGGCGGATGGGGTGTGGGGGTGGGGTGTTGGGGTGGGGGTAGGGCGGGTGGGGTGTAGGGTGTGGTGGGGTGTCAAGGTGGGGGTAGGGTGGGTGGGGCATCGGGGGTGGGGGTGGGGTGTCAGGGTAGGGGTAGGGTGGGTGGGGTGTGGGGGTGGAGAATGGGTGTCGGGATGGGGGTAGGGCGGGTGGGGTGTCGGGTGCGGGTGGGGTGTCGGGGTGGGGGTGGGGCGAGTGGGGTGTCAGGGTGGGGTAGGGCAGATGGGGTGTCGGGGTTGGGGATGGGGTGTTGAGGTGGAGGTAGGGAGGGTGGAGTGTCGGGTGTGGCAGGGTGTCGGGGTGGGGGTATGGTGGGGTGGGGTGTTGGGTGTGGCTGGGTGGGGGTATGGTGGGTGGGGCATCAGGGGTGGGGGTGGGGTGTCGAGGTGGGGGTAGGGCGGGTGGGGTTTGGGGGTTGGGGTTGGGTGTCGGGATAGGAGTAGGGCGGGTGGGGTGTAGGATGTCGGGGTGGGGGTAGGGCGAGTGGGGTGTCGGGGTGGGGGTAGGGCTGGTAGGGTGTAGGGTGTGGCAGGGTGTCGGAGTGGGGGTAGGGCGGGTGGGGTGTGGGTGTGGGGGTGGGGTGTCAGGGTAGGGGTAGGCCGGGTGGGGTGTGGAGATGGGGTGTCAGGGTAGGGGTAGGGTGGGTGAGGTGTGGGGGTGGGTGTTGGGTGTTGGGATGGGGGTAGGGTGGGTGGGGTGTCGGGGTGGGGGTAGGGCAGGTGGGGTGTGGGATGTCGGGGTGGGGGTAGGGCGAGTGGGGAGTCGGGGTGGGGGTAGGGCAGATGGGGTCTCGGGGTTGGGGATGGGGTGTTGAGGTGGAGGTAGGGCGGGTGGGGTGTCCGGTGTGTCAGGGTGTCGGGGTGGGGGTAGGGCGGGGTGGGGTGTTGGGTGTGGTGGGGTGGGGGTAGGGCGGGTGGGGTGGGGGTAGGGCGGGTGGGGCATCGGGGGTGGGGGTGGGGTGTCGGGTGGAGGTAGGGTGGGTAGGGTTTTCAGGGGTGGTGGTGGGGTGTCGAAGTGGGGGTGGCATATGGGGGTGGGGTGTCTGGTGGAGGTAGGGCGGGTGGGGTGTCAGGGTGGAGATAGGGCGGCTGGGGCGTCAGGGGTGGGGGTGGGGTTCGAGGTGGGGGTAGGGCAGGTGGGGTGTTGGGGGTGGCGGGGTTTCGGTGGGGGTAGTGCGGGTGGGGCATCGGGGGTTCGGGTGGGGGTAGGGCGGGTGGGGTGTGGGGGTGGGGTGTCGGGTGGAGGTAGGGCAGGTGGGGTGTCGGGGTGGGGGTAGGGCGGCTGGGGCGTCAGGTGTGGGGGTGGGGTTCGGCAGGTGGGGTGTCGGGATGTCAGGGTGGGGGTGCGGGTAGTGCGGGTGGGGCGTCTGGGGTGGAGGTGGGGGTAGGGCGGGTGGGGTGTGGGGGTGGGGTGTCAGATGGAGGTAGGGCGGGTGGTGCGTCGCGGGTGGGGGTAGGGCGGGTGGGGCGTCGCGGGTGGGGGTGGGGTTCGAGGTGGGCGTAGGGTGGATGGGGTTTCGGGGGTGGGGGTGGGGTTCGACGTGGGGGTAGGATGGGTGGCGGGTCGGGGGTGGCGGGGTGTTGGGTGTGGCGGGGTGTCGGGGTGGGGGTGGGGTGGTGGGGTAGGGCAGGTGGGGCCTCGGGGGTGGGGGTGGGGGTATGGCGGGTGGTGTGTGGGGGTGGGCTGCCGGGTTGAGGTAGGGCGCATAGGGTTTCGGGGGTGGGGGTGGGGTTCGAGGTGGGGGTAGGGCAGGTGGGGTGTCGGGGGTGGCAGGGTGTCAGGGTGGGGGTAGGGCGGGTGAAGGGGTTAGAGGCTCCCTGGGCCGATTGCCCTGACGAGAATCATTGAGTCACTGCTATTCTGTGGGGCCGGGTCACCTCTAAACTTACTAAGGGGAGTTTGCTTTTGGACCTGTACGTCGGGGACTCTGAGCCCCGCACCTAAAAGACACCACCTCAGACGGCCAAACAGAAAGCGCGTGATAGGTCAGCCAGGAACCTGCCTGCGCAGGAACCTTACCAGGGTTCTGTTGGTGTTCTCATTAGGTGGGCGCCCTCCGTTCTGGGACGGGGGGGGGGTCCCCTTGGTACTCATTTAGAGGCTTACCTGACAGTTAATGGCACCTGTGCTTCCACTGCGGGACTTCGCGCTTCCGATCCAAGCTCTCACAGCCTTGTGGTTCCAACGGAAAACCAGGGGGCATGACATCCGGTGACCTCAGCCTATAGCTTCCGGGGTCACCCAGCAAGCTGGGTGGGCGTTGTGCGCATGCGCTCAGTTTCAGAGGACGTGGCTGCTGGTGTTGCTCCAAGTTTTTACAAAAGCTTTTGCCAGGCTGTGGGAACTTTGAAATCTTTTAATATTGAGTAGTCAAAAATGTCTATCATCATTTTATTCTGAAAGTGAACGTCACTCAGTGGTGTCGGACTGTTTGTGACCCCATGGAATATTCAGTCCCTGAAATTCTCCAGACCAGAATACTGAAGTAGGTAGATTTTTCCTTCTCCAGGGGATCTTCCCAACCCAGGGATCGAACCCAGGTCTCCCACATTGCAGGCGGATTCTTTACCAGCTGAGCCACAAGGGAAGCCCAAGAATATTAGAGTGGGTGAAGTTAAGTGAAGTCGCTCAGTTGTGTCCGACTCTTTGCGACCCCATGGACTGTAGCCTACCAGGCTCCGCTGTCCATGGAATTTTTCAGGCAATAGTACTGGAGTGGATTGCCATTTCCTTCTCCAGGGGATCTTTCCGACCCAGGGATCGAACCTGGGTCTCCCGGATTATAGACAGACGCTTAACTGAGCCACCAGCCTACTCTTTAACGAAGATTCTATATAGGAAAGTAATGTGAAACACAGCTACCAAAGAGATAAGCATCAGAAAACAAAAACAATGCTAATATAATTAAACATCAATAGAGCACGTAGGAGGTAAATTTACTAATGAAAAACTGTTAAAGCAATAAAATGGTTTTAAACAAAATTTCTAGGTATAAGACAAATATATAAAAATGCACCTTTTTCTGTAGCAAAAAACAGTATTAAGGTGAATTCAAATAAAAATAACTTTTAAACTATAATGATAAATACCTCATTCCTAAAAATAAGTATAAGAACTCCATAGAAAATTGATACAGATATTTCTTGAAATTGCTTACACCCTAACTAAATGGAGAAATATTATATGCATTTCTATGGAAGATTCAATATTATAAGCATGTTATTTAGTGTTAGTCACTCAGTTGTGTCCAACTCTTTGTGACCCCATGGACTGTAGAATTGTCTAGGCAAGAATACTAGAGTAGGTAGCCATTCCCTTCTCCAGGGGATTTTCCCAACCCAGGGATCAAACCCAGGTCTCCTGCGTTGCAGGCAGGTTCTTTACCATCTGAGCCACCAGATAAGCATAAACATATTCATCTTCCCCAAATTTAATCTACTAGTAACTATAATGTCTCTTTCTCAATGAAGCCACATAATTTGTGTGTGAACGTTTATGTATGTGTGTATGTGTGCAAACCTTGACAAAGTAATTCTAAAATTTAAATTGACTTGCAAAAGTCTATGAATAGCCAATATACTCTTGAAAAAAAAGATATGATATTAAGAATTGTGAAAACATCACAGTAATGAGAGTTTGTGGTATAGATATAGGCATGTTCCAAAACAGACTCATTGTACATAACCTGGTTTATTGAAAGTTAGCTACTATTGAGAAGCGGGGGGAAAGAATAGTGTTTAATAAAAAATTACAACACAATAGTTTGATATCCACATTAAACACAAAATGTGACGTTTAGAAATAAAACTGTCCCTCACACAACACAGATTTCATTTGCAAATGGATTAACACAAATTCCAATTCCAAGTGGATTAGAAACTTAACTTTTTAATATTTTAGAGTTTATGGAATAAGCGCTGCTGCTGCTAAGTCGCTTCAGTCATGTCCGACTCTGTACAACCCCATAGATGGCAGCCCACCAGGCTCCCCCGTCCCTGGGATTCTCCAGGCAAGAATACTGGAGTGGGTTGCCATTTCCTTCTCCAATGCATGAAAGTGAAAAGTCAAAGTGAGTGCAGGCATAGGCAAATAGACCAAAGTAACCAAATAGAGTGTCTCCAAACAGACCACTTGTATATGTTGCTTGATTTAAAAAAAAAAAAAAAAGCCTTTGCAGAGAAGTGGGGAAAAAGCAGTATTTTTATGAAGAAATGACAGCAGAACAGTTGGTTCTAGAAGAATTCAGATCACCTTTCTAGTCCCAGCTCTGTTATATTCTAGCCCTGTCAACATGGGCATATTACCAAACTCTATGAGCCTCAGGCTGTTCATCTGTTAAATGGGTTTGATAAGCCCTGTATTCTAGGACTGCTGGAATATAGGTAATATATATAAAGCATATATCATAGTGCCTGGCATATCTGAGATGATTAACAGTTTGTGAATGCATTTCTCAGAGCGCATGAAGTGCTATAGGACATGGAATAGTAAATCAACCAAAATGCTGATTTGCAAGTAAAACGTCAACTTCCCCCATTTGAAGACATAATGTAGTAGGGAAGAACAAATCTGACTCCATATTAGATGTGTTCCTTTTACTTTACTTCACTTCACTTTTTACTTTAACCTTACTGTAACCTTTGTGCTCTGGTGCCTGTGCTTAGTCATGCTGGCTCTGCACCTTCTTTAAAAGAATATTGCCTATAGCTTGAAATATACAGGATAACCTGACGATGACCTGACAAGAAAACATTTGTGCTGTTGGAGTTTACAGGAAGATTGTGTGATCTGACAGACCATGACTTCTGGATTTTTAAGGCATGAGCCACCACCCATTTCCTTGCAAGGCCCTGCAATAAGCCTTTCTCTGCTCCAGACTCTAGCCTTTTGGTGTTGTTTGGCCTCACTGTGTGTTGGGCACATGGACTTTCATTCAGTAAAATATTATTTGAGTGGTGAAGAGTCTTCTCCATTTGGATACAATTCACAGCTCCTAATATTTGTGTGAAGGGCCATCGTCTTCTACTCCTCCCAGCTGCCATTCCATCCAAACCACACCTATTTTCATTCATTCCACCACAAGCAGAAATCTAGCCATTTGTAGACTTACAAAAGATAACAATTCAAATGTCCTTTTTAATGGAGTAGGCTCTAGTTCTCAGCCCAAAGACAAAGACTGCAGACCCAGCATCTTTTTCACATCATACCTCAATCAAGTCACAGACTTTTTCCCACAGAAACTCTCTGTATCAGATCAGATCAGTCACTCAGTCGTGTCCGACTCTTTGCAACCCCATGAATCGCAGCACGCCAGGCCACCCTGTCCATCACCAACTCCCGGAGTTCACTGAGACCCACATCCATCTAGTCAGTGATGCCATCCAGCCATCTCATCCTCTGTCGTCCCTTTCTCCTCTTGCCCCCAATCCCTCCCAGCATCAGAGTCTTTTCCAATGAGTCAACTCTTCGCATGAGGTGGCCAAAGTACTGGAGTTTCAGCTTTAGCATCATTCCTTTCAAGAAATCGCAGGGCTGATCTTCAGAATGGACTGCTTGGATCTCCTTGCAGTCCAAGGGACTCTCAAGAGTCTTCTCCAACACCACAGTTCAAAAGCATCAATTCTTCAGTGCTCGGCCTTCTTCACAGTCCAACTCTCACATCCATACATGACCACAGGAAAAACCATAGCCTTGACTAGACGAACCTTTGTTGGCAAACTAATGTCTCTGCTTTTGAATATGCTATCTAGGTTGATCATAACTTTCCTTCCAAGCAGTAAGCGTCTTTTAATTTCATGGCTGCAGTCACCATCTGCAGTGATTTTGGAGCCCCCCAAAATAAAGTCTAACACTGTTTCCACTGTTTCCCCATCTATTTCCCATGAAGTGATGGGACTGGATACCATGATCTTGGTTGTCTGAATGTTGAGCTTTAAGCCAACTTTTTCACTCTCCACTTTCACTTTCATCATGAGGCTTTTCAGTTCCTCTTCACTTTCTGCCATAAGGGTGGTGTCATCTGCATATCTGAGGTTATTGATGTTTCTCCCGGCAATCTTGATGCCAGCTTGTGTTTCTTCCAGTCCAGCGTTTCTCATGATGTACTCTGCATAGATGTTAAATAAACAGGGTGACAATATACAGCCTTGACGAACTCCTTTTCCTAAATGGAACCAGTCTGTTGTTCCATGTCCAGTTCTAACTGCTGCTTCCTGACCTGCATACAAATGTCTCAAGAGGCAGATCAGGTGGTCTGGTATTCCCATCTCTTTCAGAATTTTCCATAGTTTATTGTGATCCACAGAGTCAAAGGCTTTGGTATAGTCAATAAAGCAGAAATAGATGTTTTTCTGGAACTCTCTTGCTTTTTCCATGATCCAGCGGATGTTGGCAATTTGATCTCTGGTTCCTCTGCCTTTTCTAAAACCAGCTTGAACATCAGGAAGTTCATGGTTCACATATTGCTGAAGCCTGGCTTGGAGAATTTTGAGCATTACTTTACTAGCGTGTGAGATGAATGCAATTGTGTGGTAGTTTGAACATTCTTTGGCATTGCCTTTCTTTGGGATTGGAATGAAAACTGACCTTTTCCAGTCCTGTGGCCACTGCTGAGTTTTCCAAAATACTGGCATTTTGAGTGCAGCACTTTCACAGCATCATCCTTCAGGATTTAGAATAGCTCAACTGGAATTCCATCACCTCCACTAGCTTTGTTCGTAGTGATGCTTTCTAAGGCCCACTTGACTTCACATTCCAGGATGTCTGGCTCTAGGTGAGTGATCACACCATCGTGATTATCTGGGTTGTGAAGATCTCTTTTGTACAGTTCTTCTGTGTATTCTTGCCATCTCTTCTTAATATCTTCTGCTTCTGTTAGGTCCATACCATTTCTGTCCTTTATCGAGCCCATCTTTGCATGAAATGTTCCTTTGGTATCTCTGATTTTCTTGAAGAGATCCCTAGTCTTTCCCATTCTGTTGTTTTTCTCTATTTCTTTGCATTGATCGCTGAAGAAGGCTTTCTTATCTCTCCTTGCTATTCTTTGGAACTCTGTATTCAGATGCTTATATCTTTCCTTTTCTCCTTTGCTTTTCGCTTCTCTTCTTTTCACAGCTATTTGTAAGGCCTCCCCAGACAGCCATTTGGCTTTTTTGCATTTCTTTTCCATGGGGATGGTCTTGATCATGTCTCCTGTACAATGTCACGAACCTCATTCCATAGTTCATCAGGCACTCTATCTATCAGATCTAGGCCCTTAAATCTATTTCTCACTTCCACTGTATAACCATAAGGGATTTGATTTAAGTCATACCTGAATGGTCTAGTGGTTTTCCTTACTTTCTTCAATTTAAGTCTGAATTTGGCAATAAGGAGTTCATGGTCTGAGCCACAGTCAGCTCCTGGTCTTCTTTTTGCTGACTGTATAGAGCTTCTCCATCTTTGGCTGCCAAGAATATAATCAATCTGATTTCGGTGTTGACCATCTGGTGATGTCCACGTGTAGAGTCTTCTCTTGTGTTGTTGGAAGAGGGTGTTTGTTATGACCAGTGCATTTTCTTGGCAAAACCTTATTAGTCTTTGCCCTGCTTCATTCTGTATTCCAAGGCCAAATTTGCCTGTTACTCCAGGTGTTTCTTGACTTCCTACTTTTGCATTCCAGTCCCCTATAATGAAAAAGACATCTTTTTTGGGTGTTAGTTCTAAAAGGTCTTGTAGGTCTTCATAGAACCGTTCAACTTCAGCTCCTTCAGTGTTACTGGTTGGGGCATAGACTTGGATTACTGTGATATTGAATGGTTTGCCTTGGAAACGAACAGAGATCATTCTGTCGTTTTTGAGATTGCATCCAAGTACTGCATTTCAGACTCTTTTGTTGACCATGATGGCCACTCCATTTCTTCTGAGGGATTCCTGCCCGCAGTAGTAGATATAATGGTCATCTGAGTTAAACTGAAACCATACTGAAACCATACTCACAGAAAACTAGTCTAATCTGAAAACTGAAATCTGAAAACTAGTCTAATCTGAAAACTAGTCAATCTAATCACACTAGGACCACAGCCTTGTCTACCTCAATGAAACTAAGCCATGCCCATGGGGCAACCCAAGATGGGAGGGTCATGGTGGAGAGATCTGACAGAATGTGGTCCACTGGAGAAGGGAATGGCAAACCACTTCAGTATTCTTGCCTTGAGAACCCCATGAACAGTATGAAAAGGCAAAATGATAGGATACTGAAAGAGAAACTCCCCAGGTCAGTAGGTGCCCAATATGCTACTGGAGATCAGTGGAGAAATAACTCCAGAAAGAATGAAGGGATGGAGCCAAAGCAAAAACAATACCCAGCTGTGGATGTGACTGGTGATAAAAGCAAAGTCCGATGCTGTAACGAGCAATATTGCATAGGAACCTGGAATGTCAGGTCCATGAATCGAGGCAAATTGGAAGTGGTCAAACAAGAGATGGCAAGAGTGAATGTCGCCATTCTAGGAATCAGCGAACTGAAATGGACTGGAATGGGTGAATTTAACTCAGATGACCATTATATCTACTACTGCAGGCAGGAATCCCTCAGAAGAAATGGAGTGGCCATCATGGTCAACTCTCTGTATACAATATACATAAAACACCTAGCTTTTGTACTAGATTCAACTGCACTGGGACAAAGTACAGGACACCTTCTGTTACTGTCACAGGTAGAAGTTCTCTCTGGCTTACCTAAAATATCAAAAGAACTGTTATGAACAGTTTTTCATTTCAGGCTTAGTTTCTCAACTCTAAGATACATATGAGTGTCTGGCTTCTGCTCACAACACTGACAGCCTCATCTAGCCCACTATCCAACTTAACTTTAAAAATACCTCCCACTGAAGAAACAGTCAGGTCCAAAACCTCAAACCTTCTTCCTTTCTGAGATTTATATTTGACTGTTCTCATCTACAGCTCATCCTGCTTAACTCCTTCCTTTTGTTTGTTCTATTTGATTTGTGCAGTGTTTCACCATCTTCATCATGTGAAAGCTGTTCCTAGACTCTAAAGTTCCATGGGCAAGGGTTGGACCATCTTTATTTTAGCATTCCTTGTACTAATAAGGAGGCTTCTAAAGAACAGATGCCTAATAATGTCTAAAGGATGAAAGGGCTTATGGCCTAAAGGTTAATTAACTATGGTTTTATTTCTCCTATATTCTTTAATAAGCTAAGCACATCTGTGTCTTTACTTCTACTAAAAGAAATACTAAAATACAAAAAAACCCAATAATTAACTATTTTATTTCCCTTCTATTTTGTGATCCTAATTTTTTTTTTATTATTTTTTTTATTTATTTTTTTTTATTATTTTTTTTATTATTTTTATTATTATTTTTATTTATTTTTTTTTTATTATTTCCAAGAAAATACCAAGACTCTTAAGCCTGATAAACAGCAACAAACCTGTGATCCATGCCATTCATAAACTTAGATTCTGATGCTAAATAAACTTTCTGTAAAAAAAGACAACATTTAAAAAAAAAAAAAAACAAAGAAAGAAAAAAGGTAAATGACAAAGTTCTCCACACAGAACAGGAATGCAGAGACACCTACAGCCCCACTTTGGCCCTCCATTACTAAGAAGATTCATTCTTCATCCACAACATGAAGAATCTGCCTCAGACTTCACCAGAGGCAGGAAAAGCTACTGACATAGCCCTGGAATTTGAACTGACCATGGCAGTAGTGCCAGTCCTGGCTGCAACTCTTGCTCAAGCTCTTTCTTTCTCATCTCTCCTAGCCTCTTCATACCAGGACTGGAAGGCACTGGGACAGCAATGTTGACCTTGGCCAAAACTTCCAGGATTTTTATCTTGCAGGTTTCAACCAGGCTCTTGGACCCCAAAGATCACAGCATAAAGGATCACTGCTGGTCATCTGCCCCTACTCCAGGTATTTTCCCTGCATCAAATCTCTGGTGGGGAGTTTCTTGGGCTCCCCTCAAATTAAATGCCTCCTCCCAACATATTCCCCTACACTATTCAGGAATCCTAAGATCTCCTCCTCAGTGGCATAACTGCCATTCATGGAGACCGAACCCAGGAGAGGCATCAAGAGTCCAGTCTTTGCATTTCCCTGCCACTAGTCAAACTCCCTTTGTGGGTTATGTCCAACTTGCTGACAAAGGCATAGGAATGACTTCTGGGGTTGGTTTTTCTACATTCATGCCAAAAATCAGCTTGAAGTGCTCGTGAAGATTTCAGGGAAGTAGTGCTTGTGCTTTTTGTTGACAATCTTTAACACATCTGCTTTTGTAGTGGGTCTCTTATTTTATACTTGTGCAGCAGGAACTGTACTGTCAACTGTACTATGCTTCCTCATTAGAAGGTCTCTGGGTCAGCTCTTAAGTGAGAGGTGCTTATCCTTTTCTCATCTTGGCTCCTGGCACCTTCATCTGATCTCATGCTGAAGCACTTGCAGAAACAATGGTAGTGGGTGTGGCTCTCTGAAGTTCCTAAGAATGCCAGCAGCAGGGGGGCCCTGGAGAATATCCCCCCAAATAGGAGGGGAGGTGTCTGACTTTGGGATTTGTGGTGTTTCTCACCAAACTTCTTACTCCTCTGCTCCCAAGGTATGGTGACACTGGCCAGGGACATGAGGCAGAAGTGTGGGCAGGAGAACAGGTAATACCAGTCCACCAGGAAGAAGATAGAGGGTGTGCTCATCTTCAACAGGGAGATACTTCCTTAGTTGTAATAAAGACAATCTTTGCAGGTTTCCTTGAGGGTGCTATTCTAGGTACCCACAGGGCTGTTCTTCCTCCTGCCCCTAAGGCCTCTGGTATAGTGGACTGAATTGTGTGTCCCCAAAAGATGTGTTCAAGTCTTATTCTCCACTAGCTGTGAATGTGACCATAACTGGAAACAGGATCCTTGCAAATGTGATCAAATTAAGGTGGGGTCATCCTGGAATAGGGTGAGCCTTAAATGCAGTGACTGGTATCTTTGTAACAGAAAAGAGAAAAAGATTTGGATATAGAGACACAGAAGAGACACTAGAGACATAGAAGAGACACAGAGGGGAAGAGGTCATCTGACGTCAGAGGCAGGCAAAGATTGCTGGCAAACCACCAGAAGCCAGGAGAAAAGCATAGAGTAAGTTCTGCCTTAGAGCTTCCAGAAGGAACCAACACTGCTAACAACTTGATTTCAAACCTCTGGCCTCCAGAACTGTGATTGGATAAATTTATGGCTATTGTAGCCACCAAAGTTGTGGTACTTGTTATGGAAGTCCTAGAAGCTAATATACCTAGGGCGGAAGTCACAGGGAGTTTTGGGATGAGGCCTTTTATCCCTGCCTGAGGTATACTGGACTGACAGAAGAGGCTGGCATTCAGGCTCCCTGTTCCCTGGAGTGAGTCTTAGGACACACTCAAGATCATCATTTTAACTATTAACTAGGCTTTGGTCCCTTCCCTTGCTGTGAAGTTGCCACTTCAAACCAAGGCACTCGCTTCCCTGGAACACCAGGAAAAAAAAAAGAAAGTGAAGGGGTGTGTCAGCCACAACCCCTACAATGGGATATCTAGTATTGACTAATCTGTTGGTCTGTCTTAGTCCTGGCATGCCTGGTTCCCAATTATTGAAGAAGTGTCCTCACCTTGGCTCCTTGTAGGGCCTGCAGCTGCTCCCTTTAGTAACCAACGGCTACACCATCATCCCCTTAGACCTGATGTAAAGAAGTGACAGTCTGGCCCAGGGTATTCAAGGGCTGACCACGGAAATTATAAAGACACAACAATCCTAATATGCAGGCCCTCAAAGAAGAGTTTCAAAGACATAAAACAAAAACTCGGAACCGAACAGACTTGCAGACAAATTTACACGATAGTCAGGGTTTTAAACACCTTTCTCTAAGGAATCAACAGCAACCACACAAAGGAACTCATCAAGGATTTAGAAGATATAAATACAGTATCCCCTTCATGGATCATAACCTTGTTGTGGCAAAGAGGCTCGCATAACTTAATGAAGCTATGAGCCATGAGGTGTAGAACCACCCAAGACAGATGGGTGATAGTGAAGAGTTTTGACAAAACATGGTCCACTGGAGAGGGAATGGCAAACCACTCCAGTATTCTTGACACAGGAACCCCATGAACAGTATGAAAGGCAGAAAAGTATGACGCTGGAAGATGAGCCCTCCCAGGTCGGCAGGTGTCCAATATGCTAATGTGGAAGAGTTGATGGCAATTACTAATGGCTCCAGAAAGAATGAAGCTGATGGGCCAAAGCTGAAACAACACTCAGTTGTGGATGTGGCTAGTTGTGAAAGTAAGGTCCCAAGCTGTAAAGAACATTATTGCTTAAGAACCTGGAATGTTAGGTCCATGAATCAAGGTAAACTGGACATGGTTAAGCAGGAGATGGTGAGAATGAACATCAACATCTTGGGCATTAGTGAACTAAAATGGATGGGAATGAGTGAATTTAATTCACATGACCAGTGTATCTACTACTGTGGGAAAGAAATCCTTTAGAGGAAATGGAGTAGCCCTCAGAGTCAACAAGAGTGTCTGAAATGCAGTACTTGGGTGCAATCTCAAAAACAAAGACTGATCTAGATTCGTTCCAGGGCAAACCATTCAAGATCACAGTAATTCAAGTCTATGCCCCAACCACTGATGCTGAGGAAGCTGAAGTTGACCAGTTCTATGAAGATCTACAAGACCTTCTAGAACTAACACCAAAAAAGATGTCCTTTTCATCATAGGGGATTGGAATGCAAATGTAGGAAGTCCAGAGATACCTGGAATAACTGGTAAGTTTGGCCTTGGAGCACAGAATGAAGCAGGGCAAAAGCTAACAGAGTTTTGTCAAGACAACAAATTGGTCAAAACAAACACCCTTTTCCAACAACACAAGAGACAACTCTACACATGGACATCACCAGATGGTCAATATCGCAATCAGATTGATTATATTCTTTGCAGCCAAAGATGGAGAAGCTCTATAAGGTCAGCAATAACAAGACCTGGAGCTGACTGTAGCTCAGATCATGAACTCCTTGTTGCAAAAATCAGGGTTAAATTGAAGAAAGTATGGGAAACCACTAGGCTATTCAGGTATGACCTAAATCAAATCCCTTATGATTATACAGTGAAGGTAATTAATAGATTCAAGGGATTAGATCTAGTAGACAGAGTGCCAGTAGAACTATGGATGGAGGTTCGTAACACTGCACAGGAGACAGTGACCGAAAAGATCCCAAAGAAAAAGAAATGCAAGAAGGCAAAGTGGTTATCTGAGGAGGCTTTACAAATAGCTGAGGAAAGAAAAGAAGTGAAAGGCAAAGGAGAAAGGGAAAGATATACCTGACTGAATGCAGAGTTCCAAAGAATAGCAAGGAGAGATAAGAAAGCCTTCTTAAATGAATAATGCAAAGAAATAGAGGAAAAGAATAGAATGGGAAAGACTAGAGATCTCTTCAAGAAAACTGGAGATACCAAGGTAGCATTTCATGCAGGCATGGTACAATAAAGGACAGAAATGGTATGGACCTAACAGAAACAGAAGATATTAAGAAGAAGTGAGGTGGCAAGAATACGCAGAATTATACAAGCAAAGTCTTAATGACCTGGGTAACCACGATGGTGTGATCACTCACCTAGAGCCAGACATCCTGGAGTGTGAAGTCAAGTGGGCCTTAGGAAGCATTACTATAAAGAAAGCTGGTGGACAGGATGGAATTCCAGCTGAGCTATTTCAAATCCTAAAAGATGATGCTGTTAAAGTGCTACACTCAATATGCCAGAAAATTTGGAAACTCAGCAGTAGCCACAGGACTGGCAAAGGTCACATAGCATTCCAATCCCAAAGAAGGGCTATGCCAAAGAATGTTCAAACCACCATACACCTATTTCACATGCTAGTAGTTATGTTCTAAATCCTTCAAGTTATGCTTCAGCAGTATGTGAATTGAGAACTTCCATATGTACAAGCTGGGTTTAGAAAAGGCAGAGGAACCAGAGATCAAATTGCCAACATTCGCTGGATCATAGAGGAAAGCAAGGAAATTACAGAAAAATATCTACTTCTGCTTCATTGACTGCGCTAAAGCCTTTGACTGTGTGGATCAGAACACACAGAATTAAGAAAGAATTAAGAAAATTCTTAAAGAGATGGGAATACCAGACTACCTTACCTGTCTCCCAAGAAACCTGTATGTGGGTCAAGAAGCAACAATTAGATGCGGACATGGAACAACTGACTGGGTCAAAATTGGGAAAGGAGTTACAAGGCTGTGTATTGTCACCCTGCTTTTTAAACTTATATGCAGAGTACATCACGTGAAATGCCAGGCTTGATGATTCACAAGCTGGAATCAAGATTGACAAGAAAAATATCAATAACCTCAGATACGCAGATGATACCACTGTAATGGTTTTGGGTTCCAAAATCACTGCAGATGGTGACTGCAGCCATGAAATTAAAAGACACTTGCTCCTTGGAAGAAAAGCTATAACAAACCTAGACAGTATATTAAAAAGCAGAGACATCACTTTACCGACAAAGGTCTGTATAATCAAAGCTGTGGTTTTTCCAGTAGCCATGTACAGATGTGAGAGTTGGACCCTCGAGAAGGCTGAATGCCAAAGAATTGATGCTTTCGTACTCTAGTGCTAGAGAAGACTCTTGTGAGTCCCTTGTATAGCAGGGAGATCAAACCAGTCAGTCCTAAAGGAATTCAACCCTGAATATTCATTGGAAAGACTGATGCTGAAGCTGAAGCTCCAACTCTTTGGCCACCTATTGCAAGGAGTCACCTCAGTGGAAAAGACCCTGATGCTTAGAAAGATTGGAGGCAAAAGGAGAAGGGGTGAGGGGAGCACAGAAGATGAGAGGATTAGATAGCATCTCAGACTCAATGGACATGAATGAGTTTGCGCAAACTCTGGGAGATTGTGGAGGACAGAGGAGCCTGGCATGCTGCAGTCCATGGGGTTGCAAACAGTCAGACATGACTTAGTGACTGAACAATAACAACAAATATAGTATAAAGGATATAGAACTAAATAGCATTATAATCTAACGGGATCCAATTAATCTTTATAGAACATGATCCAACACAACAGAACACACCTTGCTTTCAAACACATAGAATATTTACAAGCTAAACCATACCCTGTGTAAAAAAAAAAAAAAAAAAAGAAAGAAAGAAACATTAAAAAGGTAAAAGAATGAAATCACACAGAGTGTGTTCTCTGAATGTAATGGAATGAAACTATTATATAAATCAATAACAAACTCATCAGGAAAATCTTCAAATTATTGGAAATTAAACAACATACCCATAAAGAATATATGGGTCAAACAGGATTTCTTAAGGTTAATTTTTTAAGTATGTTCTGAATCAATGAAAACTAAAATGTAATGTATCAGAACCTATGGGATTCAGGTAAGGCAGTGATTAGAAGAATTTATAGCACTAATTGCTTATACTAGCATATTAGTTTGACTTTACTGCTTTAACAGATATCCACAAATTTAGAAGTTAAAAACAACACAAGTGTATTATTTTATGGTTCTGTAGTTCTAAAGTCTGACATATGTCTTATGAGGCAAAAATCTATGTGTCGACAGGACCACATTACTTTATGAAAGTTTTAGGGTCAATCTACCAATAAGCTACTACAATGCTCATTGTGGATTCACCAAAGTGCATAGCTGAAAAGTATGTGAAACAGAACCAACAGAATTGAAAACAAAAATAGATAAATCTATAATTATGTTTGGAGTTGTTAAAGGTTAGCTAAGCTACTCCATGGTATTATTGCCTCAGCATCCATTTTGTTCAGCCAAGCAGCCTGCAGAGACCTTAAACTGATTCTAGCCCCTCAGACAAGTGCATGTTCTAGACAGCATCCCACAGAGCCACAAGCAAATTAAGTTTGTGATATGACTTCTGCAATAGATTTTGTCATCAACAGTCTCCTCTGCCTCCCAGGGCCACCAGCTTCTATACGCCTTAGATGAGACTCCACATAACTTTTACTCTTTTGTTTTGAATTGACTAATCCAGCCTTAGCCTGAAAAACCCAAAGCACTCTACCCCCAGTCCCTAATAAAGGTATGTGCCCCAGGTTCTGACTCTGTCTGCACTCTGCCTTGATCTCCCCATGTGGTCTCTGAAGCTTGGATGTTCTCTCCCCAGGATCTGTGAGTAATAAACTTCTCTGTTTAAATTTCTCTTGTGATCTGCTGTTGCACCACTGCTCACTATTTAGCACCCTTAACTTATGCTCCTTTTAATTAATTTAACAAAGACATACCAGGAGTGTTGAACACTATTGTCTCTCAACAAATGATAGAACAACTAGATACAAAATCAGCAAGGATATAGAAGAGCCATCAACTAATATTAATAGAATCTAACTAACATTTATAGAACATTATACACAAAAACAAGAGAATGAATATTCTTTTCAGGACCTCATACGACATCAACCAAGATAGATCCTATTCTAGTTAATAAAGAAAAAAAAAAAGAAAACAAACCTTAACAAATTGAAAATAACTATAGTCATATACATTATACTCTCTAATGATCATGGAGTCAATACTGAAATCAATAAAAAGGATAACAGAAAAACTCTAAATATTTGGAAACTAAAAACACACTTTTAAATCATTCATGGGTCAGAGAAGAAGTCTCAAAAGAAATTTAAAAATATGCTGAACCAAATAAAAATGAAAATGTAACACTTCAATATTTGTGGGGCACAGTTAAAGCAATGCAGAGACTAAAATATAGTACAAGATAGTAAATTAAATAGACAGTAAAGTCTCAAATCAGTAATTTTACCACAAGAACCTAGATAAAGAAGACCAAAATAAACCCAAAGCAAAAAAAAAAAAAAGAAAAGAAAAGAAAATGATGAAGAGCAGAACTTAATTAAATTATAAACAAAAAACAAAAAATGCAGATAATTAATGAAACTAAAACCCGCTGTTCTTTTTGTGTTTTTTTTGTTTGTTTGTTTGTTTGTTTGGAAGTACCAATAAAGTTGACACATCTCTAGTAAGAATGACAAAGAAAAACAGAGAACAGACAGAATTTACCAAAGTCTGAAATGAATAGTAGAATATCATACAGACAGAAAATAATGATGATGATAATTATTACTACTGACAAAATTCTGCACTTATTTATAATAGCACTCTTAAGATATAAAAAATTCTCTCAACTGGATAATGAGCATGTAAAAAATACTTAAATGTAACATTATATTTAATGGTGAAAAGCTGAATGACTTTTCTGTAAGATCAGGAATAAGGCAAGAGAGTCTCGTGTGGGAGGGATGGGGCGACCCCCCCCCACTACCACCCCGCTGTTCTGAGCCCAGGTTGGGGGTAGTAGGGTGGGGACTGAAAAATAAAAAAAAAAAAAAAAGGAATAAGGCAAGAATGTTCACTCTCACCAGCACTAGGATGTCTAGCCAGCACAATAAGGTAATAAAAGAAATAAAAGTCATAAGGATCATATATGAATAGATAAAACTGTCTCTCTTAGAAGTCATGACTGTGTATGTTAAAAAAACCAAGAAACCTACAGAACAACTCCTAGATCTAGCAAGTGACCACAGCAAGGTTGCAGACTTTGAGATCAATATGCAAAAATCATTTGTATTTCTATATAGTAGTAATGAACACATGGAAACTATAAATGCAATATCACTGACACTCAGAAAAAAAAAAAAGAAAAGCTATGCAATACCTAAGTATAAATCTAACAAAATATGCACAAGCATTGTATGCAGAAAAGTACTAAGCACTAATAAATAAAAAAATATCTAAATAAGTGGAGTGATATAAAATATGTTCATGGATTAAAAGACCTAATATAGTAATAATCTCAATTTTTGTTAAATTGACAAACTAGTTTAAGGTAATTCCTATAACTATTTCAGCAAGATTTTTTCCATGTATAGTGAATTTGAACTAGAAGAGCTAAAACAATGTTTAAAAAGAGTAAAATGGGAGGAATCTCTTTTATCAGATTTCAAGACATTAATTAGCTGTGGTAATAAAGACTCTGTGACATTGGTAGCTGGATGGACATATAGATAAAGAGATCAGAAAAGAGACCATAGAAATATACCCATATAAGTAGGGAAATTGATTTTCAATAAAGTTGCAAAAGCAATTAAATGCAGGAAGGATAGGTTTTTTAAAAGCTGGTGCTGGAGCAATTGAATATCCACTAGGAAAAAAAAATGCATTTTGACCTAAACCTCAGACCTTATACAAAAATAAATTCAATGTTGTGTGTGAAATTTGCTCAGTTGTGTTGACTCTTTGCAAGCCCATGGACTGTAGCCCTCTAGGCTCCTCTGTTCATAGGATTACCCAGACAAAAGTACTGGAGTAGATTGCCATTCCCTTCTCCAGGGAATCTTCACCACCCAGGGATCTATCATGGGTCTTCTGCATTGCAGGCAGATTCTGGACTATCTGAGCCAACAGGGAATATAAAATGTAAAGCTATAAAACTTCTAGAAGAAAAAATAGGGGCAAGCTTTGGGGGTCTACCAAAGAATTTAGACATTATACCAAAAACACAATCCATAAAAGATTGATAAATTAGACTTCATCAAATAAAAAAATTTTTATCCATAAAAAATCTTCTCAAGAGAATGAAAATAGAAACCAAAGGAAATATTTGCCAAACCAAATATGTACAAAGGATTCATATAGAGAATATCTAAAGACATCTAAAACCATTTTTAAAAGGAAACAATTAGAAAATGGGCAAAAGGCATTATCAAGTAATATATATACATATACTGGCCTCTGCCCCCAGTTCCTGGCACAGAGTTCCTAAAACGGATATAATTTTCTAAGTGGTAAGTATATTAGGAACATTTCTTGTTATATTTGTCTTTGACTCCATCCCTGACACAGGACTGCTAAAACTCTTGTAAATTTCAAAGTAATAAGAAGAGTACTGGGAACATCCTTTGTTCTACTGGGGTGAGTCTAGGTGGGCTCCTGGATGGTGGCTGGTCACCAGAAAGACCAAACCATGATTAGAAGCTTGGAAGTTTCAGTCCCACCCCTTATCCTCCAGAGAGGGGAGGAGGGCTGTAAATAGAGTTAATAATCCTTATTCCATGAGTAAGAATTCATAAATTCCCAATAGTACAGGGTTCAGGGAGCTTCTAGACTGGAGAGCACATCCACACTGGTCCCAACTCCATGGGAACAGAAGCACCTACACTCAGGACCCTTCCAGACCTTGCCCTATGTATCTTTTCATCTGGCTATTTGTCTGCACCATTTATATCCTTTAATACACCAGTAAGTGTAAATAAGTGGTTCCTTGAATTCTGTGAGCCCTTTTAGCAAATTAATCAAATGCAAGGAAGGGATCTTGGGAACCTCTGAACTACAGCCAGTCAGTCAGAAGCACAAGTGACAGCCTGGGCTTGCCAATGGCATCTGAAGTTGAGGGGCAGGCACTCTTGTGGGACTGAGACTTTAACCTGTGTGATATGATGCTCTATCCAGGTAGTGTCCTAGTTAAATTGTAGGACACCCAGCTGATGTCACAGAGAATTGTTTTTTGAGGGGGGTTAAAAAAAAAACCCTTCAAACATTTGGTGATCAAAGATGTCAGAACTGTAAATGTTCTATGTGATTAGTAAAGGACACAGTAAAGAAACACACAGTAGGGACGAACTGGGGTTTTCCTTACACAAGAATATGAAACATTTTGAGAAAAATACATACAGATAGTAAATAAGCACATTAAAAGAAGTTCAACTCCACTAGGTTTCAGGTAAATGTGAATTAAGGATGATGATGAGATGTCACTACATACTTATTAGAACAGCTATCAATAAAAAGAGAAGTAACAGTATCAAATGTTGGCAATAAGGCAGAGAAACTGGATCATTCAACACTGCTGCTGGGAATTGATGGAAGACATTTTCACATATTGAGGTATGGGGAACTTGTTCTAGTTTATACATGATTTTAACTTAAGCTAATTAGAATAGCCTGTTTTGAAGAATGCGTTTAAAAATCAAAATGGAGCAACTGTGGTTCAGGCACCCAAAATGGAGCTGAGTGGCCATTTGGAATGTGCTTTCAGACACATGCCTGCATCACTAAAAACTTGAATTTTCTGGATTGTATTAGACTCAAAGACACCACCAGCTAGTCTCAAAATACTGCCTGTTTGCAGCTGCTAGCTTCAACTTTATGGTCTCAAGTCTTCCTCGTGTAACTCTACAACCATTTTACTCTACAACCATTCCATACCCCAAACAATTCTTGCTTAACAAGCACTCTTACTGCTTGGCAGCTCCAACTATAACTCATGAGAAACTGTAATTTTGTGGGTTTTGCCTTTATAAACTCCCCCATTTTGTAGTCCACTGGAACACAATTTAAGAGCTTCTTGAATCCATGTCTCCTGGGCTATTCAGGCTTCAGTTTGGCCCAGATAAAACTCTTTTTAATTCCATGATCAATTGGTTCATTGATTATTTCTGTCAACAGGTACAGTGACTTTGAAAAATAATTGGAAAGTTTAAAGAAAATAACTAAACATACACTTACTATGTGACCCAGAAATAGCACAATTGGATATTTATCCTAGAAAGTGAAATCTTATGTTAACAAAGAAACCTGCACACAAATGTTCACAGCAACTTTGTTTGTAATAACTGAAAACTGGAAACAACCAAAATGTCCTGTAGCAGGTAAATGTTCTAAAATAAAAGTGTGTGTGTGTGTGTGTGTATTAATTCATGTAATTCCCACCACATTCAAAATACAGAACCGGTCCACTGGTAAAAAAAAAAACAAAGCTGCCTCGTATTATCACTTTATAGTCACACAATCCTTCCTACTTTACTAAAAATTTCCCTGGTATCCCACAGCTACTCATTTATAATGTGTTGGAGTAGAGATTCAGATTGGCACTGTTATTAGCCTGTTTGCCATACAATAGACATATAGCAACTATATAAATACACACACGTACAGATATACACACAAAGAGATCAGAAAAACCTTGGCACTAATTAATTTAACAAATTGTTGATTTGACTATCTGTAGGAGGTCCTAAGGCTTTCCCTGGTGTCTCAGTGGTAAGGAATCTGACTGCTAATGCAGGAGATGCGGGTTCGATCCTTAGGTCAGGAAGATCCCCTGAAGAAGGAAATGGTAACCTACTCCAGTATTCTTGCCTGGAAAATCTCATGGACAGAGGGAAGCTTGGTGGGCTACAGTCCTTGGGGGTCACAAAGAGTTGGACACGACTGAGTAAATAAACAACAAGGGAGTCCTAAAGGTCCATGGCCCCTGAGAAGTAATTTATGGAAACAAAACTTACATTCTTTGCAGAGCTGTTTTTTGAGAATAGATCACTTACATGAACCAAACAGGCTGACTCCCACCAAGTGTGTCATGGATGTAGAGGGAAAGGTATCCACAGCTGAGAATGAAGCCATGAGCTGGGGACATGCAACCGGGACTTGTAACAAAAGGAATCCATGAACATAACAAATGTTAGCCATGTAGAGTTATATGATAAATGTCATCCAAGTGGAAAATGTCTATATGAGCTTTTAAATTATACAGGGAATGGATTGCATTTTGCATTCATAATTGCAAAATAAATCATAAGCTATCTGCATCTTTTGGTTAACCTAATTGATTTTTCTTTGCATACTTCCAGTTTCCAAAGACTCGGATGACTTAAATATTCTAAGTAATCCATCATATAATAAACATGACCAGTCAACTCAGGTACTTCATAAAAACATTTTTCTTTCTTAATGATCATTGGGATGGATCTGAGGACAGCATAATCATTGAAAACTACTCATTTAAACTCAATCTCAGTGTTTTAATAATCTTCAGGATATTGAGTGCTTGTCAACATTACTTATTACAGAATTAGCCAAGAAATTGAAAACTTGTTATTCCTGACCTTTGCTGTCATAACATCTGCATGCAACTGCATCACACAGTGTCTATTTGGTTTTTGGTTTTGCTTTTTATGTCTGCCATCTATTTTTTTTGTTTTTTGTTTTTAGTCAACAAAATTTATTTGCTCTTGCTTTACCTTTACTTCAGATTTCTTAAGGAAGCTACAATGTATGAGTACTTTATGAGATAATATGATTTGGTTAGAAAAATGTAACTAATAGGATGGTCACAGAAACAGAGACTTATTACAACAGATAAAATCAGTAATTTTTCTGGGACCTTCTTTTTAAACAACCAATTCTAAGTCTCTTCCATGGCTTTAGTGACTTCTAACAGTTTTTCTTACATCCTGAAACCAAGCAGGACACTGCACAGCTCTTTTGGGTAATGAAACCTTTCTGTGTTTCTCCATTTGTTGTTTGTAGATATAGGCTTTAGTCTCCTAGACCTTCCCAGAGTTTCAAAGAGCAGATTCAAGTAGTTACTAATTAGGGGAAGTGAGGGAATGCAGACACAAAGGAAAAGCAATCCAGAAACAATAATTCAGAGATAAAACAGAATCCTAGTGCCTTCTCAAGGGATATACATAACAGATGGATGTGTATCTTTGGGTTCTGCAGGAACTAAGGCCCCCACCCAGGTGGAGAATGTTAACTACATGATGAGACCCTAGAACCAGAAGACTGATGATTGAGATTTCTGGACTATCACCCTGTTACCTCACCATCAACCAGTCAGAAAAAAGTGATATACCCTGTAGCAGCCACCCTGTAACTGAGCAGGACCCTATGGGGTCTTCCCTAAACAGACAGACTCTACCCACATCCTCTGCTGTAGCTCCTCACTGAAGTACCCAGATAGTATTTTATGCATATTTCCTGAGTTTTTCAGATACTAAAAATCACCACCTATTTAACTACTTGATGATCATATGGACAAAGCTCCCCAGACCTTCTGGAGCCTAAGGACTGATATCGTTAACCCCTGTGACACCATCCTGTGAACTCACTATCAATTAATCAGAGAATTGTGCATGAGTTGATCACATACCTAGGGATGCCCCTCTGTCACACTGCATTTAAAAGCACTTTGCTGAAACCCTTGGGGGAGTTTTGGGCTTGGCGGGGGCATGAGTCACCCATTCTGCTTGCATGGCCCTGCAGTAAACGTTTCTCTGCTCCAAACTCTTGACGTTTCAGTTTGTTTGGCTTCAACATGCATTGGGCACACAAAAACTTATGTTTGGTGACAACTCCAAATACTGCCTTTAAAAACTCTTCCCTGAAAACCTTCAGGGAGTTTGGGCCTTTTGAGAACAAGCTGCCCATTCTACTTGCTTGGCCCCATGCAATAAACCTTTTGTTAGGTGAACCACTGACCAAAAGTGCCCATCCTGGCCAGACGTGATAATAATCACTTGCATGAATTATCTTACAACAGGAGGTCCTAGTAAGGAATGCAGAACAAACCAGCTACCACCAACCAGAAGAATTCAGGAAAGAACAAAAACAGAGAAGTGACACCAGTCCATGTGTCCTACCAACCTCCCAGAATCCTTATGTCTGGAATCCATCTTGGCTGAGTGATACATATGCCACCAGGAAGGACCCTGAGTCAGAATATTTGGTCAGAGACAACCCAGAAACTAATCCCATTACCATAAAACCCGAGACTGTGAGCCACATGGCAGAGTAGTTCTCCTGGGTTTTGTTACCCTCCTCCCCTCCTCCCAGAAGCCTCTTCCCAATAAAGTCTCTTGCTTTGTTAGCATGTGTCTCCTCGAACAATTCATTTTCAAGTGTTAGACAAGAGCCTACTTCTGGGCCCTGGAAGGGATCTGTCTTCCTGCAACACTTTCTTTGCTCAAACCTCAGATGTTTATGTCTTTTTGGCCTTACCGTGTGTCAGGCACAGGGACCTGGATGCAAAAACAATCCTTGATTCACCATTGTCCTCCAATAGCCTCAAATCAGTCCACTGAACTTTACAGTAATTGGTCTATTGACTAATTTACATTAAGACCTAAGATACATTAGCCAGACTGAAACACTTTGAAACTGCAACCCAAATTCAAACTCTAACCCATGGTCTTTTAATTGAAAACACACATCTTGTCTCAGGACTTAATGCATCTCAGGTTCTTGATGTCTCAAAGAATTCAATGTATAAAGAATTCAGTTAAAGACAACGTGATAGGTAAGAAGTGGATTTATTTAGAGAGAAACATACTCCACAGAGTGTGGTCGTCTCAGAAAGCAAGAGGCCACAGGGTTTGAGGGTTATCAGTTTTTATAGGGGTGAACAATTTCATAGGCTAATGAGTGAGGGAAGGGGTAGGGATTTCTAGGAATTGGGCCATTGCCCACTTTTTGATCTTTTATGGTCATCCATGAAACTGTAGTGTCACCTGTGGGTATGCCGATGTAAAACAATGAGGATATAATGAAACTTAAGGTCCATTAGATGTCAATTCTTCCACCATCTTGGATCTAAGTTGTGCCCAACTCTTTGCGACCCCATGGACTGCAGCCCACCAGTCTCTTCTGTCCATGAGATTTTCCAGGCAAGGATACTAGAGTGGGTCACCATTCCCTTCTCCAGGGGATGTTCCCAATCCAGGGATTGAACCCTGGTCTCCTGCACTGCAGGCAACTGAGCTGCAAGGGAAGCCCATCTTGGATCTAATTGGTTCTAACCAGTTTTTGTCATGTCCTATGGCTATGTTATTCTTTTAACAGTTGTGCCCTGGCCCCTTCCCTCCTGTTTCAAATTCACTGAGATTTTAGTGATTTCATTGCCCTCTTCCAATTAACTGATGGTTGCTTCCCCTCCATTCTCTTGTCCTTAATTTGGAGCCAGACTTTATTCCAGTCCTCATAATCCTTGGACGATAACTAATAAGTTCTTTGCTGAATGAAGCATATGCTGAATCATTTTCTCCCTATCCTTCTGAATTCTTGGCTAAGACTCCCTGTAATAAAAAATGGATTAACAAGAGGAAAAAGTTTATTAATGTGTATACCTCTTGTATACCTAGAAGATATCAGGAAAACTGAGTTGCTACCTCAAATTGCCCAAGGTACCACCTTAAATCCCATTTTCAGCTAAAGACAAAGGAAAAATGTTGTTGGGGGTTGGGGATAGGCAATTCATGAAAAGGTAAAAGAAGAAAATGTGTGGTCAACAAAAGATGCCCAGCCCTGCAGGTAAGTCTCTCAGGTGAAAAAGTTATCTCTGATAAGAACTGTCTTTCCAGCAAGGCCTCCTTTTTAATTAAATTTTTTTATAAATGTAGATTCCCATTACAGAGTAAATTCTACTCTGTTTTCAAGGCTTTTCCTGTGTCTGCAGTTTCTCAAAGCAATCAGCTCAAAACAATTCTTACTTCAAAGAGGTGTATTTTGCAGTGGCATATTCTGGTACCCTTCAGAAACTTAATTCAACTTTCAAATATTTCCAGTTTTGTTGCTGCCATGATAAAAATTTCAAATTCTGTTTACATTACTCGTTTAGAACAGTCCTTTGATTCCTATCATTCTTCTTTTTCCTCACAAGAGCATAATCTATTTTTTCAGTTGTGGATTAGTCCAGCCACTGAGTGACAAATTTTCTAACTGAGCAGAGAGTCAATTTATTTATTGGAGTAGTTTACTGAATGACTGTGCAACTGGATGCCTTGTGATAGATGTATAATCAATGACTAAGAAACTTCTTTTTGGGTTTGGAAGATTCCCTGGAGGAAAAAATGGCAACCCACTCCAGTATTCTTGCCTGGAGAATCCCATGGACAGAGGAGCCTGGCGGGCTACAGTCCATAGAGTTTCAAAGAGTCAGACAAGACTAAGCATGCACTACACTACACTACACCAGTGAATGTGTATGTATGTGCAGATGTATGCATCTGTCCACATTTGTGTGCACATGCACATATGATTGTTGTATGTGGGAAAGAAAAGAGAAAGTCAGTATACATATTGCAGAAACAGTGATGTAAACTTGTTTTATCAATTAATTTAAAAACTAAATTTATCTCACCAACTTCCTACCATTACTTTAACTCAGTCCTCACAAAACTAAGATAAATATCTTATCTCTAATACAAGTGAAGGAGGAAACAGACAGAACCTAGGCTTAAGGCATATGACTCACGGGTTAACTTTGATTGTATCTTTCTTTTCCCTTGTTCAGACTGCTGCTGCTGCTGCTAAGTTGCTTCAGTCGTGTCCGACTCTGTGCGACCCCATAGACGGCAGCCCACCAGGCTCCCCCATCCCTGGGATTCTCCAGGCAAGAACACTGGAGTGGGTTGCCATTTCCTTCTCCAATGCATGAAAGTAAAAAGTGAAAGTGAAGTCACTCAGCCGTGTCCGACTCTTTGCAACCCCATGGACTGCAGCCTACCAGGCTCCTCTGTCCATGGGATTTTCCAGGCAAGAGTACTGGAGTGGAATGCCACTGCCTTCTCCTTGTTCAGACTAGTTTCAGGGAATTTGGGGAGGTGGGTTTGGGCATGTACACTTAGGGTATATAAGGTTTTCAGAAAAACTGGTCAGGGTCCTTGGCTAAGAGGAGACTCTGCTTTGGGCCCGTTGGTGTAATAAACTGCACTCCACTATCTGCATTGTCCTTCTGAGTGACTTTGTTTCCCAGAATGCATGGCTACAACACAAGGAGTTATCAGGGATATTAAACCTATACATTTGTTACATATAACTACAGTGTTATTTCTTTAATATTCCTATATATGCTACTTCCTCCTTACAGAGTGCATTATCTATTTAACATTCTTCAAAATTTTGTGCAAAATTCACTACACTGAAAAAAGTTTTTAATACCCTTTATCAAACCAGTCGTTCTATTCTCTGCATCCTAAGCACATACATCAAATTTCCATGAGTATTAATTTGTATCTGTATACTGTGACAGGGAGTATTCTAAAGATGGTCCCCCAAGATTTCAGCCCCCTGGTTGTTCAATCAAACAGTAATTTATGTCCTCCTAGGGAAAGATTTTTACAGAAGTAATTGAAGTCACAAGTCAGTTTATCTTAAGATATGGAAACTATCTATGTGGGCCTAACTCAATCAGGTGAGAAGCCAAACAGTAGAGTTTCTCTGGATGTGTGGCAGTCAGAGACAGAGGTGCTCCTACTAACCTGAAGGAAGAAGGTATAAAATGCCATCTGGTAAGATGGCTTGTGAGTAGGAGGCCTTTAACAACAGACAGCCACCCCTGCCTGACTGCCAACAAGAAAATAGGCCTAAGTTCCACAAACAAAATGTTATGTAGTTAGAATAGGAAACAGGAGTCCAGAATGGCAGTGGCTAAAAGACAAGGAAGGGAAAAGTCCACGAAAATAGAACAAAGAAAGGTCTGAGGACCAGAGTGAGGGCCTCAGGTGGGACAAACAGCACTCCTGGCTGGCCCAATTTATGTAGGGCAGGCCCAGGGGGAGGAAAAAACATATAAAAAGAGGAGCCAAAGGGCCAGGGGGTCTCTCTCTCTCCCACATGCACACACTCTCTCTCTCTCTCTTCTCTTTGTATCTTTTGGGTCGGCATGCCCTCACACCTCAAGGATGTATTTTCCTTTATTTTCTAAATAAAAATGATCTGTCCAAGAACTATAACATGGACTATCCAAGAGCTGTGACGCACCAAGGGCTTTAATGTCCCTCGCTTCAAATCTTTGTTGTGATAAGACAGAACCAAGGAGATTATACTCCCCTGACAAAAAGAAAACAAATTCTAACAACAACCATTGTGTTTAGAAAAGGACCTACCCAAGCCTCAGATAAGCACTGTGCTGCTGCTGCTAAGTCACTTTAGTCGTGTCTGACTCTGTGCGACCCCATAGACAGCAGCCCACCAGGCTCCCCCATCCCTGGGATTCTCCAGCCAAGAACACTGGAGTGGGTTGCCATTTTCTTCTCCAATGCATGAAAGTGAAAAGTGAAAGTGAAGTCTCTCAGTCCTGTCCGACTCTTCGAGACTCCATGGACTGCAGCCCACCAGGCTCCTCCATCCATGGGAGTTTCCAGGCAAGAGTACTGGAGTGGGGTGCACTGTAGTTTTGGTTAATTCCTTGACTTCAGTTTGTGAGACCTGAGTAGAAAACCCACTCATGCTATATTGGACTTCGGACATACATGTATGTGAGACAGTAAGTGGATATTGTTTTAAGCCATTGAGCTTATCCTTATTTGGTATGGCAGCAATAGAAAATAAATATGTGTGACTATTTTCTGTGTTGTTCTCCTTACAAATAAAGCTTAAAATTCCTTGACATCACAAATTAGTACTATTGCTTACAGTATATTAATGCTAAACATAATATCCAAATATTCCACTACCTAAGCATCTGTTTTTAACCAATAATGATCTAGATCAAATAAAATATTTTATTTATGGTGTCATCACCAATGCTGTCACTGAATCAAAAAAAAAAAAAAAAACAATTTTTTTTTTGTTCTAACAACTTCAGAAAGAAAAAAAGACCACTCTAGCAAATGTTATCAATATTCAGCCCAGATCACCTGTGAAATGCTCCTATCCTCCATCTCCCACAATCTTAGTTCTATGAAATAAAATTAATATTTTATGGCAAGACAAGAAAAATTTAAACACAAAAAAATTTCACTGCCCTCTGGCCTCTCTCTCCCCTCTACTGTGCATTGTGTTCTGCATTATGCATTGACAAACCTCCCTCATCAGCAAAAATACCTGCTCAACCATAAAAAACAACATTCTCCTAGCATCAACAAGACAACTCCTCAAAAGAAAGCATTCCTTCTGAATCTTGAAAGGGGCCAGGATGATACATGATCCAGTACTCCCTAGATTGTGTAAAAACTGTCAATAGTAAGTAATTTAATGTGCAGCTCCTGTCTCAAAAACTAATATTAAGAATGCTTTGACTTTTAACCAATGGAACAGTTCTTGGGGCTTTCTGAGAGGCTGTTCTTGGGTTGTAATCCTCATTTTGGCTTGAATAAAATTTTCATTTCTTTCTCAGGTTGACTAGTTAATTTTTGTCAACAGTCCTAAGCTGATGCCTGTAAACTTCTTCAGAGAACCTCCCTTGTTCTCCTGTAGCTGTTCAAAGCCTGAAGTGCCTGGGAGTTTTTGTGCCCTTCAGTCAAAGCCGATGCTCATGTAGTATGGGAGTTTAAAAGTCCAGCTCCCTTGCCTCAGATAGTCTAAAAACTCAATTGTGCAATTTCAGTTCCTGAGAATCCACAGTATAATGGTGAGGCTTGAACTTTGAAATGTCACTGTTATTTAAGGTGACTGATTCTCTGTTTGTTTCCCCTACTCCACTGTTTGTTGTTTTTTCCCTTGGGACAGTCGTGTCTGACTCTGTGACCCCATGGACTGCAGCCTGCTAGGCTTCTCTGTCCATGGGATTCTCGAGGCAAGAATACTGGAGTGGGTTGCTATTTCCTCCTCCAGGGGATCTTCCTGATCCAGGAATTGAACCCACAGCTCTTATATCTACTGTACTGGCAGGCAGGTTCTTTACCCTAGTGCCACCTGGGAAGCCCCCTTAATAAACCACATACCCAGAATCTGCCAACACTTAGGAACAATCCATAAGCAGCTACCCAAGACAACTACCAAATGAACGAATGGACGAAGCACTGCTGAATGGATGTAAAATGGTAAAGGATTAAAGGAAAAAAATGGAAATAAAAAATCAGTTTAAGATAGCATTTGATTTCAAATGTTCCTCAAAGTAGTAACAACTGATGCTGACTGAAAACTCAGCCTCTGTGAGCTAGTGCCAAATCAAATTTCAGAGACTGAATTTTGGGTGAAGCAGAAAACAATAGTTTTATTGCTTTGCCAGGTGAAGGAGGACACAACAGGCTCAGCCCTGAAAAAAATGTGTCCCAATTGAGGGGGATTTGGTGAGGACTTTTATAGCAATGGTACAAGGATATGGTTGCTGATAAGGATCAGGGTGTGAGAAGGACCTGCACTCCTTTAATCTGGCCTCAGGGGGTCTCCTCCCTTGTCCCTGCATCACTTCCCTTCCCTGATTAGCTGTTATTCAAATCTGCCTTTTGGAACTCTGGGAAGGTCACAGGGGCTGGAGTCTGTTCCCTACAAACAAGGAATGGAGAACACAGAAAGGTTTCTGTGCCCAGGAGCCCCACACGGTCCTGCTTGGTTTCATAACCAACACAGACAAAACTGACTTGACACATTCTTCCACGAAGCACATGATACAGAAATCTAACAAGTTATATTGCATGGTCACATGGGCACTTTATACATTGGTAAGTCAGTCAGTTCAGTCGCTCAGTCGTGTCCGACTCTTTGCGACCCCATGAATCGCAGCACGCCAGGCCTCCCTGTCCATCACCAACTCCCAGAGTTCACTCAGACTCACGTCCATCGAGTCAATGATGCCATCCAGCCATCTCATCCTCTGTCATCCCCTTCTCCTCCTGCCCCCAACCCCTCCCAGCATCAGAGTCTTTTCCAATGAGTCAACTCTTCGCATGAGGTGGCCAAAGTACTGGAGTTTCAGCTTCAGCATCATTCCTTCCAAAGAAATCCCAGGGCTGATCTCCTTCAGAATGGACTGGTTGCATCTCCTTGTAGTCCAAGGGACTCTCAAGAGTCTTCTCCAACACCACAGTTCAAAAGCATAAATTCTTTGGTGCTCAGCTTTCTTCACAGTCCAACTCTCACATCCATACATGACCACTGGAAAAACCATAGCCTTGACTAGACGGACCTTTGTTGGCAAAGTAATGTCTCTGCTTTTCAATATGCTATCCAGGTTGGACATAACTTTTCTTCCAAGGAGCAAGCATCTTTTAATTTCATGGCTGCAGTCACCATCATTGGTAAGATTATTATTTAAAAAATGTTATAAAAGAAAAGGGACATGCAGGTGGTAATACTAATACTCTTTGCCTTAATATTATATTTTAATTTTAAATGTGTTTTAGTTTATATTAAAACTAAAGACAAGGGAGAAAAGGAAAGATATACCCATCTGAATGCAGAGTTCCAAAGAATATCAAGGAGAGAAAAGAAAGACTTCCTCAGTGATAAATGCAAAGAAATAGAAGAAAACAATAGAATGGAAAGACTAGATATCTTTTCAAGAAAATCAGAGATAATAAGGAAATGTTTCATGAAAATACGGGCACAATAAAGGACATAAACAGTATGGATCTAATAAGCAGAAGATATTAAGAGGAGGTGGCAAGAATACACAGAACTGGACTGTCAGAAAGCATTTAACAGGAGGCTTCCTGTGTGCTGTTTTGGATCTGTCAGGAATCCTCTGTTCCTTATTAATTCCTGAATATTCAAGCCTCTCCTGGGGCTGAGGGATCCAGGCATTTCCTTTCTTAGTTTTTCTATATGGTGATAAGTACCCTCTTCCTTCTTGTGGGCCATATGGTAAAAGTGATTATTTACAACTCTCTCTCTCTTTAATATGGCTTGCCTATGCTTTGTAAGTCTGGAATTTTAATCTTTATCTTTGCTGAGAGTAACTACAGTATATATGCCCACACCATGTTGATTAAAACACCTTTGCTGCATCAGAGCTCTGGTCCCCTTGTCTTTCTTTCTCTTTCTCTCTCTCTCTCTCAGGCTATTTCTTTGGAGCACAGAGGCCCTCTGAGTTCACTTTCCTGCCCAGGCTTCTAAGACCCTCTCGAGAAGGCACTCTGTGCCTTCACCCCATTGAGAGGGCAACTGAGGCCTCCGTGAACAGAGCAAGCCCCGTGCAGGGGCTTTATTGGCTTTCTGCGTAAACCAAGGAATATCAGCCTCTTACTCTTTCCTTTACTTTCTTATTGGTTGACTCCAGACCACCAGGTTCCAGTCCATTAAAGGACCTCAACAAGTGGTGCCCGAACACGAGCCTGGTACACTTGGCAGATCGGATGTAGTGACCTCGAGGGCCTATTGAGGCTGGTAAGTACTAAGACATGGGTCAAACGGCTGGAAAGCCCCATCACTTTTCTACTTTACTTCAGCATTTATTTAAAGTTCAGGGATTTTCAGTTTTGCCTCAGCAAATAGAGGCTTGCCTTCAGACAGTGGTTGAATGCAACCCTTGGTTCCCTGAAGAAGGTAGAAATTTCAAAGATTTAGAAATTTGGCACTGGGCCACAGAGAATGTTGAACGTGCCGCCAGACAGGGAAAAAATATCCTGATAGATTTTTGGCCCATGTGGGCTCGTATTGAAGCCATGATTTTGCAATTACAAGATAATTCTAGCCCTCCTAATACTCAGCAACAGGCAGAACACTTATTACATGAATATTAATTAGATAATGATACCTTATGAAAGGCCCA
The DNA here is from genome assembly GCF_029378745.1 of Bos indicus. NCBI lineage: Eukaryota > Metazoa > Chordata > Mammalia > Artiodactyla > Bovidae > Bos > Bos indicus. The sequence continues at coordinate 115,396,712 of NC_091789.1, forward strand.
ATTAGAACAACATAAAATATTTCAGAATTTTCCTACAAGCCCTGCCCTGGTTGCTCCAAGCACTCCTCCCCTGCCAGCAGACACAAATCCCAACATCTCTCCCATGCTAGAACCTAATGATTCTGGCAACTACTCCCCTAAGACACCTTTTGATATTAAAACCAACAACACCTTTCTGAATAACAATAATTTACCTACTCAATCTCCTTCACCACAGAGGCTCTCTGAATTGCTGGCTTTGCAATCACAGGTCTCTGAAGCTGATGGTTTCTCTGCCTTTCCAATTTTAAGAAATCCTGATGCTCAAGGGCACATAATGCTTCAATATGAGGCTATTAACTTCTATTACATGCAACAAATTAAAAAAGCTATAACTATGTACGGGCCACATTCACCTTTTACTAAAGTACTTCTAAATTCTATAACATCCTCTACTGGAAATTTTATTCCCCATGATTGGCGAACTTTAATAAAAGCTCTCCTTAAACCAGGAGAATATCTTCAGTGGATGATGTGGTTTCATGATATAGCCAGAGAACATGCTAACAGAAATGCTCGAGCTGGCGCTCCCCAAAATCAAATTACTTTTGAAATGCTAACTGGCACAGGACAATTTGACGCTATAGAAGCTCAAATACAGTGCCCTCCCTTGTTACATGAACAATTAAAAACAGTGGCCCTTGAAGCTTGGGATCGAATTACTCCTCAAGGGGAGCCTACAGGTAGCTACACTAAAATATTACAGGGGCCCAATGAAACGTATGCTGATTTTTTAGGTAGATTACAAACTGCTATTTCCCATACTGTAATTGGAGAAGAAGCCAAAAGGCAACTAGAGAAATTACTTGCTTATGAAAATGCAAATCAGGAATGTCAAAAAGCCATAGCTCCAATTCGTGAGACAGGGACTATTATTGATTATTTGAAGGCTTATGGCAATCTAGGATTAGAAACTCAAAAGATGCAAATGCTAGCTGAAACAATGGTTGCTGCCTTAAGAAAGGGAAATGAAGGATGCTTTACATGTGGAAATAAGAACCATTTAAAAAGGGACTGCCCTAAGAAAGCTAAAAAAAAAAAAAAAGGAAAAAATAAAAATAAAAAACCTCCAAAAATCTGCCCTTGCTGCTGTAGAGGAATACATTGGGCCAAAGATTGTAAGTCTAAATTTGACATTGAAGGAAAACCTATTCCAGGAAACTCCAAGCAGGGGACCCCCCCAGGTCCCCTTCAACAAAAACCTGGGGCAAATTCCATCTTTTACCTGAAACACTCAACATCCGGCAGTGCTGCCATACATATACCAGCTTTGTTTTTAGATAATATGAAGTTAATGAGCTCTATTTAAATTCAAATTCACGTGAACTAAAAAATATTTAATATTAAATATAATGTTTATTTAAATATAAATATAATTTAAATAAAATTGTTTGCTAATCTAATTAAGACATGTCTTAAGTCATCAACATTATATAATACTTTTATTATGCCTAGGTTTAAGGTAAACTAAATTTGTCAACAAAAAAGTAACTCTTTATATAAGCTAAGTCACTTCAGTCGTGTCCAACTCTGTGCGACCCCATAGACGGCAGCCCACCAGGCTCCCCCGTCCCTGGGATTCTCCAGGCAAGAACACTGGAGTGGGTTGCCATTTCCTTCTCCAATGCATGAAAGTGAAAAGTGAAAGGGAAGTCTCTCAGTCGTGTCCAACTCTTAGCGACCCCATGGACTGCAGCCTACTAGGCTCCTCCGTCCATGGGATTTTCCAGGCAAGAGTACTGGAGTGGGGTGCCACTGCCTTAGATAGAGTTTATCTAAAAGTTTTTATCTCATTAGAGTTATAAATCTATAAATGAGATAAAAACTTTTAAATAAACTCTATCTAAAATAATCTCTTATGTTTGAGATAACTTAAATTTCTAGAGTTTACTAAACTAAATAACAAAAGTTTATTAAATAGCTAGGTCATTTCCAAATAAAATAAGATTTTAAAACATTAATTACTAACATTAATTTCCTCTTACAAAAAGTTTTTCTTACAGAAAAACTAAAGAGATTTTAAACTATTAATAAATATATAATGTATAATATATTGATATATATAAATATATATATAATGACTATATATTATAATATAATATAATAAATATATTCACCAATCTATAAAATGCTAATATACAAGACACTTCATAGTTGCTAACAAAGATAATATACATGCTTTTAATAAAAGATATAAAATATGGCAAACTCAGATATACATTCCACATTTTTCCTAAGGGCCACTGCTCATTTAACAAACAATACAATTATTAAAATAACTTAAAAGAATGACGAGCCTATTTGGACAGAGCAGTGGCCCCTCACAAAAAAGAAATTACAGGTGGCTAAGAAACTTATAGATACACAACTAGAATTAAAGCATATTGAAGAATCTTGTTCTCCTTGGAACTCTCCTATTTTTGTTATAAAAAAGAAATCTAACAAATGGTGTCTCCTAACAGACCTTAGAAAAGTTAATGCATCTATGAAACCTATGGGTGTATTACAACCTGGAATCCCATCACCTACCACTATTCCTCAAAATTGGCATATCTGGAATATTTTGGAGTAATTTCATTATCCTTTTGGTAAGCTGTGGAATTTCTTCAAAAATACTGAATTTATTATTTCTCACATTATCAGCTCACAGCCTAGACCACAGGCCGAGGTTTTTTATATAGATGGGACTGAAAATGCCAAAGCTTCATTCTGGTCTCTTAAGGAATATAAAGACTTTTATACTAAATTTCATTCTGCTCAACAAAATGAATTATATGCTCTTATTTAAGTTATTTGCCTATATCCTTACCCCATTAATGTATTCTCTGACTCTATATATTCTGTTTTTGTGTTAAAAAATATAGAAACCTCCACCATAAACTCCAATCAACCTGTTATTCAACAACTCTTTTTTGAACTACAATCTGTTGTTAGAAACCTCAATTCTCCCATTTATATTACACATATTCAAACAAGTTCTTGTCTTCCGGGCCCCATGACTTATGATAATGAACAAGCTGATAAACTGGTTTCCTTTGCTACTCCAGAGGAACAGCACGCTCTGTTGCATAACAATGCTGGCTCCCTACACCAGCTATGGAAAATCCCATACTGCCAGGCTAAAGAAATTATTAGTAATTGCTCTACTTGTAGACCCCTACATCTTCGACCCATTGCACAAGGTATTAATCCTCGCAGTTTGCAACCTAATGAACTATGGCAAATGGATGTAACTCATTTCCCTGAACTCTCTCTATCTTCTTTCTTGCATGTCTGTATTGATACTAATTCTTCTTTTATTTGGGCCACACCTCTTCATGGTGAGGCTACACAACATGTTATAACTCACTTATTAGCTTGCTTTGTTGTAATGGGAACTCCTAGTTCTATAAAAACAGACAATGGCCCTGCCTATATTTCTAGATACTTTAAACAATTTTTACAATCTTTTTCTATTAAACATATTACAGGTATTCCTTATAATCCACAGGCACAAGGCATAGTCGAACGAGCACATCACACGCTAAAGTTGCAAATAAAAAAATTTTAAAAGGGGGAATACACAGGAACACTACTGTCTTCATTATCTAAAGCAGACTTTACTAGATTCCAACATATTTTCTAAACCTATAACTATTGTTAATACAGCTTTATTTGTTTTAAATTTTTTAAACTTACCACAGGGAGATATCTTAATGAGAGCAAAAAGGCATTTTGAGGAATTGAAGGACACTTCTCCTCTGCCCATTTGGTACCAAGACGGGTTAACGAAACAATGGAAATTTGGGAAACTAATCTTACAGGCAAAGGGGTATGCTTGTATTTCCCCAGATGGATCCAACGAACTCACATGGCTTCCTCTTCAGAAGATTCGACTCAAGGGGGCCCCTGGCCTTCAAAATGGAGACGGGACAACAAGGACCCTGTTGTTGTCCCATCTCCATTCTTCCAAGGAGGAAGAAATTCCAATATGGGCCATGGCGGCTCTAAAGATCTCCAGGAAGCACCACCCTTGGCGGCATCACCCCTATGATCTCCCCACTTGGGGACAAATAAAAACCCTTACTAATCGAGCTGAAAATTTGGTCTCAACAGGGATTGCCTCGGAGTCCTGAATACATTCTCCTGGCAATGCTCAGTCTTTTGGCCTGTACCTCCCCACGCTCGAGCTCAGACTAATACTCAACCCCCCTCTATTACAGGTGGTTGAATGGACAGAGAGAGGACCAATTGTTTCAACTAATGACTCTATACATATGCCTTCTCCCTAGTACATTAAAGGGCCCTCATACCCTGGGAAGGAGGGAAAACTAATTAACATTTCTTTAGGATATGAAGTCCTTCCCTTGTGCAGGGGCCCAGGGAAACTACCCATAAACATCAGCCAACAAACTTGGGTTTTCGTCCTGCCTCCAAAAGAAGACCTTCAGACTTCTTGGGTTATTTATAAATAACCCAAATAACTGCTTGGGTTATTTACTGTGAACCGTGTTTATACTACTGAAACTTTAGGCAAAGAACAAAAAACATTATGTAAAAGGTTACTAATTAAACATTACCATGACAAAAGAATTCTTGGCTGGCTTGACAGTGGAATGGCACCCCGCCCTCCTCCTCAAATCGTCCTCGATAAACAGAGTGGGCCTAAACAATGGGACGTTTTGGCTGTGAGCACCGAAAAACTTGGAACTTGGACTGGACATTTTACAGGGACCAGTCATGGTCATAGTAACTATTTCTATAATCAGTCATATTTTATACAGGCCTATGTCCCACTTCCTTTTGTTATAGCCATAGGAAATTTACAATAAGACTTTACATACTTTAACTTGTATTAATTTTAAACTATATACTTGTCTTAATTTCTCTATTTCTTTAAGAAATGATTCCCTTTTGATTCTTCAATCTCAATGTAATTTGTAGTTACCAGTAAATCTCCAACGACCCTGGGAAGAAGGTCCCATGGTTGGACTTGCTTCCAGATTACCTCAATTTTGCATTACTCTTGATTCATTTTAATCATAGTGCCTACAACTGGATACAAATCAAATTTCATTTTACAAATATAATAAAATAGAGGAAATTGTCAGCAAGCATTTAACAGGAGGCTTCCTGTGTGCTGTTTTGGATCTGTCAGGAATCCTCTGTTCCTTATTAATTCCTGAATATTCAGAAATTAAGAGGAGAGGCAAGCCTCTCCCAGGGCTGAGGGATCCAGGCATTTCCTTCATTAGTTTTTCTATATGGTGATAAGTACCCTCTTCCTTCTTGTGGACCATATGGTAAAAGTGATTATTTACAACTCTCTCTCTCTCTTTAATATGGCTTGCCTATGCTTTGTAAGTCTGGAATTTTAATCTTTATCTTTGCTGAGAATACAGTATATATGCCCACACCATGTTGATTAAAACACCTTTGCTGCATCAGAGCTCTGGTCCCCGTGTCTTTCTTTCTCTTTCTCTCTCTCTCAGGCTATTTCTTTGGAGCGCAGAGGCCCTCTGAGTTCACTTTCCTGCCCAGGCTTCTAAGATCCCCTCAAGAAGGTGCTCTGTGCCTGCACCTCATCTAGAGGGCGTCTGAGGCCTCCGTGAAAAGAGCAACCCCATGCCAAGGGCTTTATTGGCTTTCTGCATAAACCAAGGAATATCAGCCTTTTACTCTTTCCTTTACATTCTTATCAGTCGGCTCAGGACCACCAGGTTCCAGTCCATTAAAGGACCTCAACGCTGGACAAAAAAAGATGTTCAGTTCAGTCACTCAGTCATGTCTGACTCTTTGCAACCCCATGGACTGCAGCATGCCAAGATTCCCTGTCCATCACCAACTCCCAGAACTTACTCAAACTCATGTCCATTGAGTCGGTGATGCCATCCAACCATCTTGTCCTCTGTCATCCCCTTCTCCTCCCACCTTCAAACTTTCCCAGCATCAGCGTCTTTTCCAATGAGTCAGCTCTTCACATCAGGTGGCCAAAGTATTGGAGTTTCAGCTTCAGCATCATTCCTTCAAATGAATATTCAGGACTGATTTCCTTTAGGATAGACTGGTTTGATCTCCTTGTAGTCCAAGGAACCCTCAAGAGTCTTCTCCAACATCATAGTTCAAAAGCATCAATTCTTCAGCGCACAGCTTTGGTGTGATCACTCACCTAGAGCCAGACATCCTGGAATGCCAAGTCAAGGGGGCCTTTGAAGCATCATTACAAACAAAGCTAGTGGAGGTGATGGAAATCTAGGTGACTATCTCAAATCCTAAAAGATGATGCTGTGAAAGTGCTACACTCAATATGCCAGCAAATTTGGGAAACTCAGCAGTGGCCACAGGACTGGGAAAGGTCAGTTTTCATTCCAACTGCAAAGAAAGTCAATACCAAAGAATGTTCAAAATTACCACACAATTGCACTCATCTCACATGCTAGTAAAGTAATGCTCAAAATTCGCCAAGCGAGGCTTCAACAGTCTGTGAACCAAAAACTTCCAGATGTTCAAGCTGGATTTAGAAAAGGCAGAGGAACCAAAGATCAAATTGCCAACATCATAGAAAAAGCAAGAGAGTTCCAGAAAAAATCTATTTCTGCTTTATTCACTACGCTAAAGACTTTGACTGTGTGAATCATAACAGACTAGAAAATTCTTAAAGAGATGGGAATACCAGACCACATTACCTGCCTCCTGAGAAATCTGTATGAAGGTCAAGAAGCAACAGTTAGAACTGGAAATGGAACAATGGACTGGTTCCAAATTGGGAAAGGAGTACATAAAGGCTGTATACTGTCACCCTTCTTATTTAACTTATATGCAGAGTACATCATGTGAAATGCCAGGCTAGAGTAGATGAAGCACAAGCTGGAATCAAGACTGCCGGGAGAAATATCAAGAACCTCAGATATGCAGATGACACTTTCCTTATGGCAGAAAGCGAAGAAGAATTAAAGAGCCTCTTGATGAAAGTGAAAGAATAGAGTGGAAAAAACTGGCTTAAAACTCAACACTCAAAAAACGAAGATCATGGCATCCAGTCCCATCACTTCATGGCAAACAGATGAGGAAACAATGGAAACAGTGACAGACTTTATTTTCTTGGGCTCCAAAATCACTGCAGATGGTGACTGCAGCCATGAAATTTTTAGACGATTGCTCCTTGGAAGAAAAGCTATCACAAACCTAGACAGCATATTACAAAACAGAGATATTACTTTGCCGACAAAGGTCCATCTAGTCAAAACTCTGGTTTTTCCAATAGTCATTTATGGATGTGAGAGTTGAACCATAAAGAAGGCTGAGCACCAAAAAATTGATGCTTTTGAACTGTCATGTTGGAGAAGACTCTTGAGTGTCCCTTGGACTGCAAGGAGATCCAACCAGTCTATCCTGAAGGAAATCAGTCCTGAACATTCATTGGAAGGACTGATGCTGAAGCTGAAACTCCAATACTTTGGCCACCTGATGCGAATAACTGACTCATTGGAAAAGACCCTGATGCTGGGAAAGATTGAAGGCCGGAGGAGAAGGGGACAATAGAGGATGAGATGGTTGGATGGCATCACCATCTCAGTGGACATAAGTTTGAGCAAGCCCTGGGAGTTGATGATGGACAGTGAAGCCTGGCATGCTGCAGTCCATGGGGTTGCAAAGAGTCAGACACGACTAAGTGACTGAACTGACTGAAAGAAAACTAAATTTATATTTTATTTATATTTACGTATTATACCATAATAATGCCATCATTAAGTTATAATAAATAGTATTAAATTAAAAACACTCTAACTTTAAGCAAAATTTTTAAATAAAAATATTTTCTGGTATGTTGGACAATTTATGGTACCTCACCAGGAACAAATAGTACTATTTATGGATTCACTATGCCATGTAGAAGAAAAAACAATTAGTAGGAAGAAATTTATTTAAAATTACTCAGTATTAGAGTGACAGTAAAACGAAAATGTACATGACACCATGAATTTTAATGCCATTGTGGGATTTAAATAACACACTTCTAGCATGAATGATTTAGAATGTTTCCCCTGGGAATAAATCAGGATAGACAATCCTGGTGACAATGAGGGGGCAAGCTGGTGTGGATGTAGTTAAAAGTGGTGATAATGGGCTTGTACTATTTGTGCCAGATATTGAGTACCTACTGTACATTATCTCATTTCTACCAATCCTTTTAACAGTCTTAGAGGGCAGATGTTAATATCTTCCATGGACTTTGTTTATGATAATATGGCTTTGAAAAGGTCATTAACTGTTTAAAATTCCACAATTAGAAAAATAGTGGGGCCAGGTTTGAGCTGAACCTGCCTGAAACAAAGGTATGTTCTTAGTCACTGCAGGGGAATGGTTAGTTTTCAGACCTGTGGCTGCACAGATGTTTAAACTTAGGAAGTCTGAACAAAACCTTACAGACAATGATGAATGTAAACATTTATAACCCTTTTTTGACTAATTTATTTTCTCAATTTTATCATTAACTAACATGCATTTTAGTTATTTGTTGATGTTTGGTCACTCAGTCATGTCTGACTCTTTGCGACCTCATGGACTGCAGCATGCCAGGCCTCCCTGTCCATCACCAGCTCCCAGAGCTTGCTCAAACTCATGTCCATGGAGTCAGTGATGCCATCCAACCATCTCATCCTCTGTCATCCCCTTCTCCTCCTGCCCTCAATCTTCACCGGCATGAGGATCTTTTCTAATGAGTCAGCTCTTTGAATCAGCTGGCCAAAGTATTGGAGCTTCAGCTTCAGCATCAGTCCTTCCAATGAATATTTAGGACTGATTTCCTTTAGGATGGACTGGTTGGATCTCCTTGCAGTCCAAGGGACTCTCAAGAGTCTTCTCCAACACCACAGTTCAAAAGTATCAATTCTTTGGTGCTCAGCCTGCTTTATGGTCCAACTCTCACATCCGTACATGACTACTGGAAAAATCAGAGCTTTGACTAGATGGACTTTTGTCGGCAAAGTAATGTCTCTGCTTTTTAATACACTGTCTAGGTTTGTCTTAGCTTTTCTTCCAAGGGGCAATCGCCTTTTAATTTCATGGGTGCAGTCTCCATCTGCAGTGATTTTGGAGCCCAAGCAAATAATTTCTAGCTATTCTAATACATGTGCGATTCTATATGTTCATAGTAAAAAGTAGTTTAAATAGCAGCCTTTTTGGAAGCTATAAATATTCCTTTGGTTCCCAGGAAGAAACACATTTTATTTAAATGTTCCCCAGAGGAAAGGAAAACTAATACTTTCAAACCTTACTTGACCAAGTACTTCTATGGAGCACATGATAAATTCATACAAAGACAGAGAGTCTGAAGTTTTATATAGAAAAAAGGTACTCTTGAATCCTAAAAAATGTTATACATAATATATGACAATAGAAAAGATACTCTGGCTAATTTTTGTCTAATGCTGATTCACATATGATTCTCACATAAACTTGGTATTTCAGTCTAATAAATCAAATGACAAATATCAAAATACGTGGAAAGACATTTCTGTCATGTACTATATAGCTTTTATTGTTTTCATGTTCAGACCCATCCAATCTTATCAATGATTTCTTCTCCCTATCCCACCCCAACTTTGTACTTTAAAATATTCCATATTTGTGTAAGAGTTGAAGACTAGAACAGGAAACACATACACATCCTCCATTAGCTCACCAATTAACATGTTGGCATATCTGCTTTTTCCTTTCCTCTCTTTTGTCTTCTTTCATTTACAATTTATTTTATTAAGGTATTTGCCTGTGTGCATGTGCACGTGCTCACATACATATAGGCATATACATCCCTAATTATTCAGCATGCATCTTGTAAGAAAAAAAAAAGTCTTCTATATGATAGCAATTACAACATTTCAACCAACACATTTAACAATTACATAACATTATCTAAATTGCAGTTCATGTTCAAAAGTCCCAGTAATGTCAATGTTTCAGCTTGGACCATCCACTGAATTTAGGCTCCTTTAATCTAGGACAGTCCCCTAGCCTTGTTTGGTCCTTCATAACAATGACATTTTTAAAGAACTGACACCAGCTGTCTGAAATCTCTGGTTGTCTCTTTATGATTCAGTTCAGTTCAGTTCAGTCGCTCAGTCGTGTCTGACTCTTTGCGACCCCATGAATCGCAGCATGCCAGGCCTCCCTGTCGATCACCAACTCCCAGAGTTCACTCAGACTCACGTCCATTGAGTCAATGATGCCATCCAGCCATCTCATCCTCTGCCGTCCCCTTCTCCTCCTGCCCCCAATCCCTCCCAGCATCAGGGTCTTTTCCAATGAGTCAGCTCTTCACACGAGGTGGCCAAAGTACTGGAGTTTCAGCTTTAGCATCATTCCTTCCAAAGAAATCCCAGGGCTGATCTCCTTCAGAATGGACTGGTTGGATCTTCTTGCAGTCCAAGGACTTTCAAGAGTCTTCTCCAACACCACAGTTCAAAAGCATCAATTCTTTGGCGCTCAGCTTTCTTCACAGTCCAACTCTCACATCCATACAAGACCACTGGAAAAACCATAGCCTTGACTAGACGAACCTTTGTAAATTTTTTTGCAAGAAAAGTGAATATGTACTATGGTATAGTTCTAGTGTGTACCAGCAGCACAGCAGATCAGAGTGCCAAATTATCTGTGATGCTAAATTTGGTCACCTGTTATGGTGGTGTCCAGCAGATGTCTCCATGTTAAAGCTAGCTTTCTCCCTTGGTAGTTAATAACTAACCTGTAGATTAGACTTTGAGATTGTGTGAATACCCATTTCCTTATCAACCTTTCCCTTAATGGTCTGCATATGAAGTATACACTCTATGTTTGGGTTGCATAAAGCCCTTTGGAAGGGCTCCTCCAAACAGTTAGTTCAGTGGTTCTCAGGACTAAAAACTATTGAACCATATCCTCAAAATGAAAAGTGCAGTGCAAGACAGTAGCATCAGAAGATGGAAAAGAATCCAGGTGCTTTTTATAGCAGTATGAGGAGTGGGTGTATAAATTTGCTCCACATCCTATAAATACAAATTTATAGAACCAGTATATCTGATTTTAAGTAACACAGCCAGAAATTGCCTTTTTCTACATATTTCAGGTCATGTACATAATCCTCTGGTTGAGAACTACTGGAAATCAATTTCTCCAAGCGGCTTCCCAGGTGGTGCTAGTGGTTAAGAACCTGCTTGCCAATGCAGGAGACATAAGAGATGCAGGTTCGATCCCTGGGTTGGGAAGATTCCCTGGAGGAGGGCATGGCAACCCATTCCAGTACTCTTGCCTAGAGAATCCCATGGACAGAGAAACCTGGTGGGCTAGTTCATAGGGTTGCAAAGAGTTGGACACATCTGAAGTGACTTAGTACATACACACACAAGGGATTAAGAACAGCAGTCTTTCAGAGCCACATGAAACTGAGAATTATGAACACAACTCATCTTTATTCAGTACAAATCAATTACTCTTATGTTAATATTTTTAATATGATGTATCCTTTTTGTATAACTTCATTTCTAAATAATTGTATTAATCTCTTGTTGGTTCTCATTTTATAGGAGTCAAGTTAGTTTATCCAACAAAATCATGAGGCTACTTCTGCTACAGATTCTATGATAAAAATCATGTTTATAAATCAGTACACAATAGACGTCATTGATTTATAGTTGGAATGACAGTTCAAATATCATGATAGTAAAATATACACTTACAATGACTACGCTTTCACAGCATAGATGCTTTCAACCTCCTATTAAATACAGAAAACTAGGATTATGAGACACTGACTTTGTAACTCCCATGCCTTAGAGCAGCAGTTCCCAACCTTTTTAACACCAGAAACCAATTTCATGGAGGATGATTTTTCCATGGACCAGGGGTAGGGGGGATGGTTTCGGGATGATTCATGTAAATTACATTTATTGTGCACTTTATTCCTAATCTAATGTCACTGCTGATCTGACAGGAGGTACTGGTCTGCAGCCTGGAGGTTAGTGACCCCTGCCTTAGAATGTTTTGTTGTTTTTTTATATAAATAATCAAGGAAGCAATTAAAGAATGATAATTCAGATCTGTTTCAGATCAGAACACTTTCATTAGAACAGTTTCTGAATGAAATTTAAGAGCTATATAAATTAGTAAATATTTTAAAATGCTATTATGGAAATGATTACTTCAATTTTATTTGTAAAGACTTCAGTTATTATATTGTTCCAATGTCTGTATAATTTTTAAACAAAATATATAAAGATATTAAAATTTTCTTTCAATGAGTTTATCAGTTTAATACCAAATAAGTAGTTTCTGATTGTTATAATATTTAAGCACATCTCAAACTCTTCATGATGGTATAACAATTCTTTTTAGTCAATAATAAAGTATCAGAGGTTTTGAAATATGTATTTCTTTTTATTGAACTAAAGCATACTCAAAAGTTTCCTGACAATAGTGTAACTCTCATTCACTTGTATTTTAATATCCTCATGATGTTATTTGGGGCTTATATTTCCTCATATTAAAAAATGATACTTCTGGACTCTACAATTATGAAATATCCCTGAAGCTGTAGTGGCACTATTACATCAGTGCTAAGGTTGCTTGCATCAAATGAATGTTTAAATATTGGGTTGAAGCACACGAAATTGCCAATTACATAAATGGCAGTTTAATTTGATTCAACTAATACATTTGTTTTCCCATTATAATGCACACACACACAGACTTGCATGCATACATAAATATCACATCCCTCTCCCCAGGCCCAGGCACACATTACTGTCTTAATTCTTTCCATTTCTCCTCATTAACAAATTATAGGAAAGAAGGCCCTATCTTTTCTGTAAAAACAAAGCAAACAAACAAAAACATCTTTTACAGGCTAAAAAAAAAAAAACAAATCACACAAAAAAATTAAGTTCAAAGTAGAGAATAAACAATACAATGCAAATAATGATTTTAAGCATCATGATTTCAAAGCTGAATGATATAATGAGTATATGTAACACATTAGAGAAGGTATGTAAAGTCTCATCATTCATCATCTCAGTCATTAACTGGGAAATAACAACACTCAAATTTTACATCTGTAAGTTTTTCTCCATCATTAATGAAAAAAACCTACCTTTATCCTTGTCTTTCCATATTGTGCTCAGTAAAGTTCAGTCGCTCAGTCGTGTCTGACTCTTTGCAACCCCTGGACTGCAGAATGCCAGGCCTCCCAGTTCATCACCAACTCCCAGAGCTCAAACTCATTGCCATCAAGTCAGTGATGCCATCCAATCATCTCATCCTCGGTCGTCCCCTTCTCCTCTCGCCTTCAATCTTTCCCAGCATCAGGGTCTTTTCAAATGAGTCAGTTACTTGCATCAGGTGGCCAAAGTACTGGAGTTTCAGCTTCAGCATCAGTCCTTCCAATGAATATTCAGGACTGATTTCCCTCAGGATGGACTGGTTGGATCTCCTTGCAGTCCAAGGGACTTTCAAGAGTCTTCTCCAACACCATAGTTCAAAAGCATCAATTCTTTGACACTCAGCTTTCTTTATGGTCCAACTCTCACATCCATACATGACTACTAGAAAAGCTTTGACTAGATGGACATTTGTTGGCAAAGTAATGTCTCTGCTTTTTAATATGCTGTCTAGGTTGGTCATAGCTTTTCTTCCAAAGAGCAAGCGTCTTTTAATTTCATGGCTGCAGTCACCATCTGTAGTGATTTTGGACCCCAAGAAAATAAAGTCTCTCACTTGTTTCCATTATTTCTCCATCTATTTGCCATGAAGTGATGGGAACGAGATGCCATGATCTTAGTTTTCTGAATGTTGAGTTTTAGGCCAACTTTTTCACTCTCCTCTTTCACTTTCATCAAGAGACTCTTTAGTTTTTCTTTGCTTTCTGCCATAAGGGTGGTGTCATCTGCATATCTGAGGTTACTGATATTTCTCCCAGCAATCTTGATTCCAGCTTGTGCTTCATCCAGCCTGGCATTTCACATGATGTAACCTGCATATAAGTTAAAGAAGCAAGGTGACAATGTATAGCCTTGACGTACTCCTTTCCTGATTTGGAACCAGTCTGTTGTTCCATGTCCAGTTCTAACTGTTGCTTCCTGACCTGCATATAGATTTCTCAGGAGGCAGGTCGGCTGGTCTGGTATTCCCATCTCTTTCAGAATTTTCCACAGTTTATTGTGATCCACACAGTCAAAGGCTTTGGCATAGTCAATAAAGCAGAAATAGATGTTTTTCTGGAACTCTCTTGCTTCCTCCATGATCCAGCAGATGTTGGCAATTTGATCTCTGGTTCCTCTGCCTTTTCTAAATCCAGCTTGAACATCTGAAAGTTCATGGTTCATGTACTATTGAAGCCTTGCTTGGAGAATTTTGAGCATTACTTTACTAGCGTGTGAGATGAGTGCAATTATGTGGCAGTTTGAACATTCTTTGGCACTGCCTTTCTTGGGGACTGGAATGAAAACTGACCTTTTCCAGTCCTGGTGCCACTGCCCAGTTTTCCAAATTTGCTGGCATATTGAGTGAAGCACTTTCACAGCATCATCTTTTAGGATTTGAAATAGCTCAACTGGAATTCCATCCCGTCCACTAGCTTTGTTCATAGTGACTTTGCATTCCAGGATGGTGAGTGATCACACCATCGTGGTTATCTGGGACGTGAATTTGTTTTTTGTACAGTTCTTCTGTGTATTCTTGCCACCTCTTCTTAATATCTTCTGCTTCTGTTAGGTCCATACCATTTCTGTCATTTATTGTGCCCATCTTTGCATGAAATGTTCCCTTGGTATCTCTAATTTTCTTGAAGTGATCTGTAGTCTTTCCCATTCTATTGTTTTCCTATATTTCTTTGCACTGATCACTGAGGAAGGCTTTCTTAACTCTCCTTGGTATTCTTTGGAACTCTGCATTCAAATGGGCATATCTTTCGTTTTCTCCTTTGCCTTTAGCTTCTCTTCTTTCCTCAGCTATTTGAAAGGCCTCCTCAGACTACCATTTTGCATTTCGTTTTCTTGTGGATCTTGAACACTGCCTTCTGTACTACGTCACAAACCTCTGTCCATAGTTCTCCAGGCACTCTGTCTAACAGATCTAATCCATTCAATCTTTTTGTCACTTCCACTGTATAATCATAAGGGATTTCATTTAGATCATATCTGAATGGTCTAGTGGTTTTCCCTACTTTCTTCAATTTCAGTCTGAATTTGGCAATAAGGAGTTCATGATCTGAGCCACAGTCAGCTCCTGGACTTGTTTTTGATGACTGTATAGAGCTTCTCCATCTTTGGTTACAGAGAATATAATCAATCTGATTTTGGTATTGATCATCTGTGATGTCCATGTGTAGAGTCTTCTCTTGTGT
Organism: Bos indicus; assembly: GCF_029378745.1. Lineage (NCBI taxonomy): Eukaryota > Metazoa > Chordata > Mammalia > Artiodactyla > Bovidae > Bos > Bos indicus. The sequence goes on from NC_091789.1 coordinate 115,412,103, forward strand.
TGTTGCAAGAGGGTGTTTGCTATGTTTGAAATTTTGAAGCTTTATAGTAAATATTTGTGTTAAAGTGTTTTGCAGTTACAGTATTTTATTGCTTTCTAATAGCATAGAAAGTCGGAGAAGGCAATGGCACCCCACTCCAGTACTCTTGCCTGGAAAATCCCATGGACAGAGGAGCCTGATGGGCTGCAGTCCATGGGGTCGCTAAGAGTCAGATACGACTGAGCGACTTCACTTTCACTTTTCACTTTCATGCATTGGAGAAGGAAATGGCAACCCACTCCAGTGTTCTTGCCCGGAGAATCCCAGGGACGGGGGAGCCTGGGGCTGCTGTCTATGGGGTCGCACAGAGTCGGACACGACTGAAGCAACTTAGCAGCAGCAGCAGCAGCAGCAGCATAGAAAAGTACTTGATATCCTACCAAAAATATGTGTGTAAGATTGTGATATTCTTTGTATCTTTCTGCTCTTAACTAATGCTCTATTCTCATATATATTAATGTGACAAAAAGGAGACATTCCCCATCCCTAAACATATTTATGTTTGTGTTCAAAAAGAAATTCAACTGAACATGGCTTTACTTCATAGAAATATCGTCAGAGTGAGAGGAAGGGGCAAGGCTCCAGGATGTGGTTTTGAGAAACAAATCTCTAGTCTCAAAATGATTTTGTGTCTAAACTTTCTCTGCAATGCGAGTCAACCAAAATTATAGGGCCAAAATTCGGCAGTGGCAATGAATGGTTACCAGAACGTTCACTGCTAACACTGCTTCATTGATAGACAAATCATTTTATAGGGCTAAATAAAATATAAATAGGAAAAGGAAAAGAATATATGCTGGGTCAATCCTTTGAAAATGCTATATATTATGAAATTTACTACCACTAGCATCACCATCCAAAACAAATGCTTATTACTATCTGTTTAGTACATAGTTAAAAAACATAAAATTAGTAGAATGATTTTGATTGACTGTTCATGCTTTAAAGAAAGTTATTACAGAAAACAAATTTTGTTCAGAAACCTTTTTTTTTTTTTTTGGCTGTCCTGGGTCTGCTGTGCGTAGGCTTTCTCTAGTTGCAGTGAGCAAGAGCTACTCTTTTTTGCACTGCATGGGATTCTCATTGTGGTGGCTTATGTTATTGTGGAGCAAGGTCTCAGTAGTTGTGGCACACAGGCTTAGTTGCCCCTCAGCATGTGGAATCTTCCTGGACGAGGGATGGAACCCATGTCCCCTGCATTGGCAGGTGGATTCTTATCCACTGCTCCACCAGGGAAGTTCCAGAAAGCTTTCTAAAGCAGATTGCACTATTCACATTTATGTAAAATATTTTTCAATTTAATAACTAGGGCTTCCCTGATAGCTCAGCTGGTAAAGAATCTTCCTGCAATGCAGGAGACCCCAGTTCAATCCTTGGGTTGAGAAGATCCCTGGAGAAGGGAAAGGCTACCCACTCCAGTATTCTGGCCTGGAGAATTCCATGGACTGTACAGTCCATGGGGTCACAAAGAGTCGGACACAACTGAGCAACTTTCACTTCACAGCAAATACTCAATGCAAAATTACTTTCACACAAAAGTGTTAATTAATCCTTATTTAAATGTACGTGTGTGTGTCACTCAGTCATGTCCATCTCTTTGCAACCCCATGGACTGTAGCCCATTAGTCTCCTCTGTTCATGGGGATTTTCCAGGCAAGAGTACTGGAGGGGGTTGCTAGGTCCTCCTCCAGGGAATCTTCCCAACCCAGGGATAGAATCCAGGTCTCTGCATTGCATGTGAATTATTTACCAACTGAGCCACCAGGGAAGCCAAAGAATACTGGAGTGGGTAGCCTATCCCTTCTCCAGCGGATCTTCCCAACCCAGAAATTGAACCAGGGTCTCCTGTATTGCAGGTGGATTCTTTACCAGCTGAGGTACCAGGGAAGTCTGCTTATTTAAATATGTAATGCTTACTATAGATAGAATATTTAAGTTGGGATAATTAATGGGATGAGTAAATTTTATTTCTGCTGCAATAATGTATATTTATAATGACATCCATCCACGGTGTTGTAAAACATAAGAATGTCTCAATCACAAGTCATGTTATTAATGAGGAATGAAGTTCCATAGTTTTAATTTCTTTCATTTATTTTCAATAATAAAAGCAGGCTCGAATATTCCTGATGAGAACGTGACTTTCACTTTATCTTTCAATATACCTACTTTGGTGGAGGGTAGCGGGGAAAGAGTATAGTTATTCTTCTAGGCACTGCAATACCTCAGAATATATGTTATTAATATTTACAGGCCATAAAGTCACCATTATTTATGAAAAATACTACTTCTAGCTAACACATTAACTAACATAGTGCCCCAACATAGACTTTTTGGTTTACCCTAAAATTTCCTAAATCCATGGAAGTATGTTGCATATGTGAAAGTCTTCCATTGATTTGTATCACAGCAGAATAAGGGTACTGAATTATTTTTTTAGATCACGTAAGAGATCCATAGATATTCATCAAGTATAGAAATATATACCCATTTAGCAATAACTTAAATTTATATGCTATTTTTCACATGAATCAGGTAAGTTTCTGGTTACTCGATAATCTAATAAAATAAACTGCAATTTTATAAAACATTTGAGAAACCTGGATATCTTAGAGCTTATTTTAAGTATTTAGAAACATTACCTTTGATTAATATCTACCACTACTTTTTTTTCAAGAGAGTGTTCCTGGAGAAAAATACTATATACATTATGTATTATATAATAGTATTATAAACACTATTATATATAGTGTAAGGTTCAAAATAGGGTTTCTAGGACAGAAATGTGACAAAAAGGAGAAATTGCCAATCTTTTGATCCCTGGGTCAGGAAGATCCCCTAGGAGGGCATGACAATGCATTCCAGTATTCCTGCCTAGAGAATCCCACAGACAGAGGAGCCTGGCAAGCTACAGTCAACAGGGTTGGAAACAGTCAGACACAACTGAAGTGACTTAGTATGCACACATGCACACAAACATATTTAAGTTTGGCCAAAACCCCATACGCATGTGTATGTATTTTATGTAAGTTTATGTGTATACTTTAAATTTACAAACTTTTTTCTTTGTCTCTAAATAATTATCATTACAAAGAGATATAAAGGCAAAATTTAAACTTTAAGTATTCAGAAAGCTATACAGAGTACTTCAACACAGTACTAAATAGTATTGCCTTCATGCCCAAAGAATAGAAATGTGATATATGGTAGATTGCTCTGGTAACACGATCAGCCTTATGATACCTAATAAAGCTGTCTGAAAATTATTTGTAAATTATATGATCCAATAGCTTTTCTTCTGTTTGCATCCTTACATCTTTAATGGTTAATCCCAAAGAATTCTGAGTAGAGGTAAAAGCCATTAAATATATTATGTGAATCTATCAGTATCCTGCTGGTAACCAAAAGCTAAAACTCCCACTGTGATGACATAAACTCAAGAACACAGTAAGCTCATTTTCATTATACCATTCCTTCATATATTTAAATGCATTTTATTTTAAAGCAGCTATGATGTAGCTAAAACACAGACTAGGTAATATTTATTGTGTGTGTGTGTGTGTGTGTGTGTGTGTGTGTGTGTGTGTGTTCAGTCATATCCAACTCTTTGTGACCCCATGGACGGTAGCCTGCCAGCCCTCCCTGTACACGGAATTTCCCAGGCAAGAATACTGGAGTGGGTTGCCGTTTCCTACTCCAGTGGATCTTCCCTACCCAGAGATCAAACCCACGTCTCTTGCATCTCCTACATTGGCAGGTGGATTCTTTACCACTATGACACCTGGGAAGCCCAATATTTATAGACTATCCCCATTATATCTGTTGGATTTTAGGACTTTTTTAAATGAACATAACAAAAGAAATCATAGTTACACTTAAAATACCTGGAATCAAGCTATTCTATTGAAGAAGCTTTTAGAAACAAATAGTGGCACAGGCTAAGGTCAGCACTGGCCTTACAAGTTATTGTGTGTGCTTAATCACTCAGTTGTGTCTGACTCTTTGTGACTCCATGAACTGTAGCCCACCAGGCTCCTCTGTCCATGGAGTTCTCCAGGCAAGAATACTGGAGTGGGTTGCTATGCCCTCTTCCAGGGGATCTTCCCAACCCAGGGATTGAACCCAGGTCTCCCACATTGCAGATGGATTCTTTACCATCTGAGCCACCAGGGAAGCCCACGACTTATTAAAGGAGGTCACTGATCCTGTGTCATAATAGAGCTTCCACAGATAGAAACATTTATTCAAAATATATTTCCCATTCAGTCAAATGCCTCTGAAACGTGTGTTCTCATTGACTAGAGTGACGCTAAAGAAGATTTTTTATTATAAATTTGTAGCTTTGAGGTTAAATATTGATGTCTAACCAAGGGAAGTGTTATTAAAGATCAATTAAGTTGTAACAAATGACTCTAGCAGCTTGGGAAGCCAGGAGACAGTCTGGCATCAGTTTCAGAGAGATTATGATTGTAGATGGCATGATTACTCAGGGATTCCTGACCACATAGGAGTGACTTAGAAGGGACATTAAAAAAGAAATAAATAACAGGAACTATCATGTGCCAAGTAAAGAATAAGGCAAGCTTATCTCATTTAATTTTTTCAAGATAGATAATCTTTCCTAGACTATTCCCATTGGTTTTAAGTCCAATGATAGGAAAATAGACAAATTATGTTTGTATTGCACTGTTTTGTTGCTTTCCAATAAGAGGTCAGTGAAATGGATCCAAAATATCTCAGCTCAATATCAATTATAGACTTGCAGTGGCAAAATTATTAGCAGATTTCTAACATCTTTGAAAACAGTTTCTGATCCCTGGGCTGCACAAACCTGAGCGGCAATGGAATCACAGCAAACAGTTTTGCTTCTGTATTGCCTTATGTACAAACAGTCTGACAATTTGCCTAACACATGTTTTTAAATATGATCTTATACATGTGAATGTATACTTTCATAGTTATTAATAATCAAGTGAAATTTTTACTTTAAAGAGTTGCTGAATTTAGAGTAACTTGGGTTTTCCTGGTGGCTCAGCTGGTAAAGAATCCACCTGCACTGTGGGAGACCTGGGTTCCATCCCTGGGTTGGGAAGATCCCCTGGAGAAGGGAACAGCTACCCACTCCAGTATTCTGACCTGGAAAATTCCATGGACTATACAGTCCATGTCGCAAGGAGTTGGACACAACTGAGTGACTTTCACTTGGTCATTATGTTTTTGCAAAAAAACCCAGTAAAATGCAAGCAGTGTCATGTATGAAAGTGAAAGTGAAGTCGCTCAGTCATGTCTGACTCTTTGTGACCACATGGACTGTAGCCTACCAGGCTTCTCCATCCATGGGATTTTCCAGGCAAGAGTACTGGAGTGAGTTGCCATTTCCTTCTCCAGGGGATCTTCCCGACCCAGGGATCAAACCCCAGTCTCTTGTATTACAGGCAGACACTTGACCCTCTGAGCCACCAGGGAAGCCCAATGGTTTGAGGTTAAAAGTGTCTGCAGTACTTGAAAAGCATGAAACCAGTGCTCTTTAGCTGGAATGTAGTCTAGGATAGAACACACTAGGAACCCATTAGTTTATGCAAGGCTGAGATAAGGATCATTTAAAGTGCATGGAAGACAACTATACCTTCAAGCTCAAAACTGTAATTCTGAACTAACTTTTGCATTTCAGCAGGGGAAAAATGAATTTAATTCCTGTAATTGATGCCTTTTTTTTTTTTTTTTTGGATAAACTTTCCTGATGATTGCAAGAAAGCACTAAGTCTAGTACTAAGACTGAAAAAGGTTGGATGTGAGTGTTTACAAACATCCAAGTGATCAATGGCTACAAAATACAGTTGAAGACTGACTCTCACAGTTACAGGGAATAGGTTATTAAAACCATCGAGCTAAGATTTACTGCTGAACTTGGAAATTGGAAAATAATCCCTTAAATAAACACTGAGGTTAACAATTACCAAGAGAATAACAGAGCTATCAAAAAGAATATCAAATCAAATCAATTTGTACACCTGTTTCAGTAAATTGAATGATAAGTTTTGAAGTTTTGCTAACCACTGCAAAGGTTTTAATTAGGAGTTTAGTTAGATTTATGGTATGCTATTAACAGAAAATAAAAGAAATACTCCATTAATCACAACAAACCAACAAGAAAAAAATCCTGCCATTTTTGAAACCATGTACTACTGATTAGAAACAGAACATGATGCATTATCAAGACTTGAAGGTCTTTTTTTATGATTAAGTTTTTGAGATGTTTAGAGCCAGCTGCAGAGATTGGTCTATGAATGCCTAGGCACGTGCATATATGATGCTTTTAGTTCTTTCCCTTCAGAGGATTTTAGATGCTCTACATTGCCATTAATCCTATTATTTATTCTATAAAACACACATACACACACACACTCTTTTTTTCCCATCCATTCCATTTCTATTCATTTCACTTTTTAGATCTGTACCTCTTTATGGCCTCAATCTGATAGAGTTGTATTCTCTCCCTTCATAGTCACTTTGTTCATCAATATCATATTACTTTCATCTGGTTGGAAGTTCCTTAAAGGCAGAGACCAGCACACAGTACATAAAAGTTACTTGGAAGTTTTGAATGCAACATGGAATTGGATGGAAGGATGCATGGAAGAATGGATGGCAGATGAAGAGATCACGACACCCTTTTTTAAGGAAAATTTTAAACACCAGAAAAAACTGCATTGTAGTTATCAGCAAGGACACCCTCAAAGTGTACAATTCTGTGCTAATTGTCACAGGAGGCTGCATGAGTAGGATGTAACTTCAGGCTAGGCAGCTGAAATAGACTTTGTAGGAGGTGGAATATAGAAGCAGTCAGTTGACAACATTCCACATAGTTGGACAACATATTCTACCTTGAAGAGGCACTAGGAGGTACAGCTCATGACTTACAGACTAACCTCTTTTTAATTGTGGCCAAAGTATTAGAGCTTCAGCTTCTGCATCAGACCTCCTAACTAGTTTGATCTCCTTGCAATCCAAGGGACTGTCAAGAGTCTTCTCCAACATCACAGTTGAAAAGCACTAATTCTTTGGTGCTCAGCCTTCTTTATGGTCCAGCTCTCACATCTGTACATGATTACTGGAAAAACCATACTTTGACTATATGGATCTTTGTTGGCAAAGTAATGTCTCTGCTTTATAATATGCTGTCTAGGTTTGTCATAGCATTCTTTCCAAGGAGCAAGTTTCTTTTAATTTCATGGCTGCAGTTACCATCCAGAGTGATTCTGGAGCCCAAGAAAATAAAATCTGTCATTGTTTCCACTTTTTCTCCATCTATTTGCCATAAAATAGATGGGACCAAATGCTATGATCTTGGTTTTCTGAATGTTGATTTGAAGCCATCCTTTTCACTCTCCTCTTTTACCCTCATCAAGAGGCTCTTTAGTTCCTCTTAGCTTTCTGCCATTAGAGTAGTATCATCTGCATATCTGAAGTTGTTGATATTTCTCCCGGCAATCTTGTTTCCAGCTTGTGATTTATCCAGCCTGGCATTTTGCATGATGTACTCTGCATATAAGTTAAATAAGCAGGGTGACAATATACAGCCTTGTAGGATTCCTTTCCCAATTTTGAACCAGTCCACTGTTCGATGTCCAGTTTTAACTGTTGCTTCTTGTCCTGCATACAGGTTTCTTAGGAGACAGGTATTTCTTAAGGTTAAATATAACCTTATCTTAGGAGACAGGTAAGGTGGTCTGGTATTCCCATCTTTTAAAGAATTTTCCACAGTTTGTTGTGACCCACACAGTCAAAGGCTTTAGTATAGTTAATGAAGCAGATTTGTCTTTTTTTTTAAATTCCCTTGCTTTACCTACATTATAGTTACCCTGCTGTTGCAAACCCGCCATTCCAAGTAGATTAACTCTCGGTCAAATTCATTTTCTGCTGGTCTCCTCTATGTGATGCAGGCTCCTCCTCTTTCAAAAACTGTAAAATATCTAGAAGAGGAATGCTTAACACATTATTGACCAGACAACTTTTGCAGAAACTAATGCCTGTGGCCAGTGATTTATATGTAAGTGTATACTGAAACATTTCCAGTCAGTAACATTTGGGTAACAAAAGATGTATGAATATGTCTCTGGTCAATAATGTGTTAAAATAATTTAATAAGTACTAGAATCCAACCCAATATGCCCAGATGCACCCATCACAAGTATCATAGTATGCATTGACAGTTTTTAAATAATATAATTACCATTTGAATGGCAAAGACTTAACATATTAATGAGACCAGCATAAGAAGGTTTATTATGCATCCAAAAGTTTTATGATTCTATAACAAGGTTGACAAAATGTGTCTGCCATATAAAAAAACACTAAATATAACTAACAGCTTTCCATTCTCAGATTTAACATCATAGTTACATATTTTAAAATACATTTCTCATCAATATAATATTCTACACTTTTATGATAAAGACTTTTAAGTACTTTAACTCTAAAGCCAGAATGGAATACTTAATTATCATATCAATAAATGAAGTGTAAATTACATTTTATTATTTAAGCTCCCTATTAAGTAACATATTAAAGTATACGTGCAAAATTCTATTTACATTTTTTTTAAATTTTGGTGACAGGATCACTTTATCTTTTTAAGTTTTTTTACTGTGGTAAAAGTCACATAATATAAAACATACTATTTTAACCATATTTAACTGTACAGTTCAGTTACACTAAGCACATTTACATTGTTGTGCAACTCCTCTCATCATTATCTATCTCCTGAATTTTTCACGTTCTTAAATTGAAACCTTCTCCCCATTAAACACTAACTCCCCATCCCCCCTAACCACCTTGAAACTCCCCAGCCCCTGGCATCTATCATTGTACTTTCTAACTCCATGAATTTGACTATTCTAGGTACCTCATATCGGAGAAGGCGATGGCACCCCACTCCAGTACTCTTGCCTGGGAAATCCCATGGATGGAGGAGCCTGGTAGACTGCAGTCCATGGGTTTGCAAAGAGTCAGACAAGACTGAGCAACTTCACTTTCACTTTTCACTTTCATGCACTGGAGAAGGAAATGGCAACCCACTCCAGTGTTCTTACCTGGAGAATCCCAGGGATGGGGGAGCCTGGTGGGCTGCCGTCTATGGGGTCGCACAGAGTCAGACACGACTGAAGTGACTTAGCAGCAGCAGATACCTCATATAGTTGGAATCAAACAATATTTGTCTGCAGCTAATGTATATTGCAATGCATTTTTAAGGTTAACTTAATATATGTCCTACAAATAGACTATACCTTCCTTCCCCCAGCCCTGTGCTATATATAGCTTAATATCAAAAATACAAACAACCCAAACAAAAAAATGGGCAGAAGACCTAAATAGACTTTTCTCCTAAGAGAACACAGCCAAGAGTCATATGAAAAGAAGCTCAACATCACTATTAGAGAAATGCATATCAAACCTACAATGAGGTATCACCTCACACTGTCAGAATGGCCACCATTAAAAAAATCTACAAACAATAAATGCTGGAGAGGGTGTGAGAAAAGGAAACTCTCTTATACTGTTGGTGGGGATGTAAATTGATACAATTACTATAGGGAACAGTATAGAGGTTTCTTACATGTGTTCTAAACAGAAAAAAAAAAAATTATATAATGTATTACGTTAACTTCAGAACTCCAAAATAAATATGACTGAGTCAAATTATTTTTAAGAAAAATCCAAGAATTCTGTTAAATCTCACTCGTTATTAGGAAAAGCAGTAATTGATATTAGTTTAGAGTGGGTAACCAAACCAGGCACAATGCAAGAGTTTGTGTGCCAATATATTCATAGAGAGAGGAGACATTAGAGTGACAGCTTTGCTGTGAATGACACTGAGGCTACTGCACACCGGGTATCTGCAAATGTGCAGGGCCACTGCTCCTTGGGGTATAACTTGGAATATAAGCATTAGAAATATAACTACTATGTCTTTGCAATCACGATCATGTTTTATATGGAAAAGGAGTGATAGTCAGTGTCAACTACAAATGGCACTTGTCATTTACCTCTACAAGAATTAAAACCTGTGCTGCTGCAGCTGCTGAATTTCAACACCCCCTGAAAGAAGTTCAGGGAGAAGAGCAGAAATGAGGCATTCTGTGCTTGGGGAAAAACTGGCAAGACAGGTCTTCAGACAGATACTTTCAGGAGCTGATTTTATGAGCCCAATTCTTGTATCACCCTGTATCTAGAAAAGCACTGACATCCTTCACAGTGATGACTGTTCCTCATGACTAGCAAAAGCTTCTCAAGACTAGTAGAAATCTTCAGGAAAAATATGTGCTCAATTGCATGTACTCCCCCTTCAGCAATTGAGCACATATTTTTCCTGAAGATTTCTACTAGTCTTGAGAAGCTTTTGCTAGTCATGAGGAACATGTACTCCCCCTTCAGCAGGAATTGCTTCCCTGGTGGCTCAGAGGTTAAAGCATCTGCCTGCAATTCGGGAGACCTGAGTTTGATCCCTGGGTCAGGAAGATCCCCTGGAGAAGGAAATGCCAACCACTCCAGTATTCTTGCCTGGAGAATCCCATGGACAGAGGAGCCTGGTGGGCTACAGTCCATGGGGTCGCAAAGAGTCGGACATGACTGAGTGACTTCACTTTCACTTTCCCCCTTCAGCAAAATCTCATATATACTGACCTTACCCCCTGCCTCATTCGAGCAGTTTCTCAAAGCTATCTGAAGAGCTGTCTCCTGGGTTGCAGTCCTCATTTTGCCCCAAATGAAACTTAACTCACAACTCTTATATTGTGCAATCAAAATAGTTAGCTTTTAACGCTAATAAGTCCTACAAGGTAAAAGGGATGCAGATAAATAGATAATAGCATAGGATCCTGAAGAATCCTGACTATACCAGACATTAACCCTTCAGTTGCTAGGCCTTGAGTAGGTATGAAGTCTAGACGGAGTGGGTATGCAGCCCAGGTATCAGGTATGGGCACTGAGGACAGTGGTTAGTTACCACCTAACGAAGAAGTATGTCAAGATTTTATCTGGTGGCAAATATGTATTAATTTTGTGTCAGTTCAAAAGCATCCCTGAGTCTAGTTCACTTTAATCTACCAAACATTGCCTATATAATTCTTACTATGTCTTTCTAATTGGTCCCTCATTTAGAACATAATCCATTAAAACCCCAAAGTCTTACTATGTAAGTAACAGATTTTCACAACTTAAAACAATTTTATACATTTCTTAGTAAACTGATCATGTAACAGCAGTAAAAACATTGGTTGATAAAGTTGGTTCTCATGGTGGTAGAGGTTACCAACATTGGAGATAACTATACATGTAAGCCAAATTTAACTATTAAATAGATAGAAAATGATAGATACAGGTCTTTTATTGTTGGATTGGAAGGCTACAGAAAAGCAATGGGGAAAAGTTAGAATAACTCATGTGGTACTAGGTTAGAATTGGAGATAGTAGAAAGAATTCATGTTTTACCTTAAAATAGACATGTACAGATATAAATAGAAGTATTTATAAAGGTGTGTGTGTGTGTAGGGGTTAGTATATACACATATATTTCCTTGCTCTGTCAGCTGAGAGCGCCCAGAAGCACTGACACCCCAGTTGCAATAAGCCGACTTGGCACCCATTCTCTAATAAAGAAAAACATTCGCCTATAAAAGGAACCAGAATTCCCTGAAGAAATGGCTAACTCTAGGGTTGGGAAAAGAAATATACCTGATGACTGTGGACGATCTTGTAGTGATAGATATTATGGAAATTCTCAAAAATGAGCACAGATAAGGATGTGTCAAAGCAACAAAGGAGTTAAAAGAAAGAGCTGTCAATAAAGCTGGAACAATTTGAGCAACAAAATACAAAAGGTAGTATAAGATCATAATCCAATGTTTAAAATAAATATCCAAGAGTCTATAGTGATATAAATAAATAAAAGATCAGATAAATAAAAATAAGTAAACTGAAGAAAATAGACAAATCTCCTTTGCAGAACAATTTCAAATAATTTATGTGGATAGTCAGGCCCTTCAAAGAGGCAGCACATAAATCCTGTTCCTTAAGTGCAGGCAGAGTATTGAGAGTGTTAATAGTCTGAGTAGGGAGGCCAGAGGTCCCCAAGCAGCAGGAAGAAATAAAATTGCAAGTGACAGACTTTTTTTTTCTTTTCTCTTCTAATCCTGTGTTGTCATGGTGACACCTGGTTCTGCCCAAACTTAACTTTATCTCAAACCTTTAGCTAACCAATGCATTTTTCTCATGGAAATGTCTTCCTTAAGCTATGCTAATGAACTCTGTATTTGCTTGGAAATCTGCCTTTCTTTGATTCTTGTCAATTGTTTTATGGCAGGGATGACTCACCTTGTGCCAATGCTATCTCAAAATGCATGTTGTGGGTGAGGGGCCTGGTGTAACTCTCTCAGTTTTGAGGTGCTTCCTTTCTCTAATTAGCAGCATGCAAATAGGTATATAATTCCTTGCTAAAAACTAACAAGGGGGCACTCTTTCTGTCTACGTCAGAAACTTTCTCTATCTCTTTTACACAAAAGAGATACACTTTTTACACTTTATTACACAAAAAGCTCTGAGAGATCAAGCCTCGTCACTGGCCCTGGATCGAATTCCTCTCCTCCGTAGGCCACAGATCCCAGCGTCATTCATAGGACATTCACAGGTAGCAGCAACCTTTCAGTATAATAACCTCATTCCAAAGAGTACAGCAACCTTTCAGTATAATAACCTCATTCCAAAGAGTACAGTTGGAGAAGGCAATGGCACCCCACTCCAGTACTCTTGCCTGGAAAATCACATGGATGGAGGAGCCTGGTAGACTGCAGTCCATGGGGTCGCTAAGAGTTGGACACGACTGAGCAGCTTCCCTTTCACTTTTCACTTTCATGCATTGGAGAAGGAAATGGCAACCCACTCCAGTGTTCTTGCCTGGAGAATCCCAGGGACAGGGGAGCCTGGTGGGCTGCCGTCTATGGGGTCGCACAGAGTCAGACACGACTGAAGTGACTTAGCAGCAGCAGAGTACAGTTCAGAAAGAGATGAGAGATTAACTTCAGTGGAGAAACCTGATAATAACTCAGGTTAAGTGATATTAAGACCTACTGATAGCAAGTTCCCTTGATAGGACAGGATGATAATGGTATTTTATCTCAGTGGTCTTCTACCCCAAAATCTATAACTCAAGTCCAGTAATGAGAAACACAGTAGACAAAACCAAATTGAGGAACACCGTACAAAATACCTGACAAGTACTCCTCAATACTCTCAAAGTCATCTCAAATCTAAAATAAGTCAAGACTGAGAAACTGTCATAATAAAGTGGAGTCAAAAGAGACATGACTAAAATATAATCTGGGATCCTAGTGAGGATCTTCAAGGAGTAAAACAACACTAGGGAAAATCTGAGGAAATCTGGAAAAAGTATAAAATTTAGTCAGCAATAATATATCCATATAGGTTCATTAGTTGTGACAAATGTGCCACAATAATGTCAGATGCATCACTGAATCAATGGACATGAGTTTGAGCAAGCTCCGGGAGATAGTGAAGGACAGGGAAGCCTGGAGTGCTGCAGTCCATGGGGTCGTAAAGAGTCAGACATGACTGAGTGACTGAACAACAATAAAAATAGGGGAAACTGGATGTGAGTGGTATGGAAACTCTCCTTAACACTGTATTTCCAAAACTTTCCCATACATCTAAAGCTGTTATAAAATTTTATTAAGATAAAGTTAGAAAGACACAAAATATTGGACTAGATAATAACACTTGATCTCAGATCTAGCTTCTTTCATCTAAGAGCTGGTAGAAAGAATAAAAGGTAAATAGCCTAATAATGCTTCTATTCTCTCTTTAATTTGCAGACTATATATTGTACAATGTGGAGTTATTTGAAGGGCAACGTTAATAATGCATTTGTACTTATATATAAACACAGAATCATGAGTAGGAGAAACAAAATCTACTCTAATGACATAAACATATGTATTGAGCCTAAAGATTCCCACGGCAGCATCATTTCTAGTACTAATGTCATTTCCTGCTAAAATGTTTATTCGGATATCTCCTGATGGCATTGCTCCTTATTTGGTCTTTATAGGTCCCCATGCTTCACTAACTTTATTGAGAACCTGAATCATCCAGTGATATTTTTAAAATAGAGATACTGTTGATTCCTTAGATCTAGAGTAGGACCTGAAATTCCATCTTGCAAACATGCTTAAAGTCTGTCCTCAAACTAGCAGCCTCAGCAGACAAATTTACAGGTCCCACCAAAGACTTGCTACACCAGGAACTCAGGACATGGGACTCAGAATCTGTTTTAACAAGCCCTGGCAATCCACTCCAGTATTCTTGCCTAGAGAATTCCATGGACAGAGGAGCCTGGTGGGCAATAGTCCATGGGGTCTCAAACACTGAGCAACTACACTTTCACTTTCTTTCTTTCCAGGTAAGTCATATGCATGATAAAGTTTGAGAACCAGTGTTCTAGAGCAAGGATTCTCAACTTTGTAATCATTTGGGAAGCATTTAAAACTTCAGTGCTTTCGGTCACCCTTCAGATAATTAGTATCAGCATTTTGGGGTCACAAGAAGACATGTGTAGTTTTAAAATTCCCCAGGTGATTCCAATGCCCAGCCAAAGTTGAGACCCCCTTCTCTAGAATGGGAAAACAGTTATTATCTGAAAAAAATCAGTCCATATATATGTTTTATGTTATCTAGTCCAATAATTTAGAATTCTATCATTTAAATTTTATTTTCCAATAACCTGCTTTAGTTCTCTTAAAAAACAGCTTAATTTTTTCTTTTGGTCTAAATTTATTCACTTTAAACCTGAGTACTAAAATGTAGGGATTATATAATCTGCTTTCAATAGAATGAATATATCTTACAAGTTTGTGGGATGAAGAAAATAACTGTGGTAAACCTTCAGGTTCTCTCCTCCCCTCTGCTGATTAATGAACAATCAATGAACCCTTGATTGTGTTGGTACTGGGTGGCCCACCCAGTATTTTAACAGAGATCATGTGCTTGTGCTCAGTCATGTCCGACTCTTTGCAACCCCACGGACTGTATAGCCCACCAGGCTCCTCTTACTGGAGTGGGTGCCATTTCTGACTCTAGGGGATCTTCCTGACCCAGGGATCAAACCTGTGTCTCTTTCATCTCCTGCATTGCAGGTGGATTCTTTACTGCTGAGCTTACCTGGGAAGCTCCACCATTTTTAACACAGAGGCACTCTGAAGTCAGGTTACTTTCATGGTACCAGAACCAAGCAGTTGAAATCAACTCTTGACTTTTCAGAAGTAAACACCCTAGGTTTGGGGTCAATTATCAGAAAAGATTAGGCTTCTTTGGCATTTTTAGAATTCTGGTAAAAATAATCACCCAGAGATATTACTTGAGTCCCTTGAGAGGTCTAGGCAAAGTGCCAGCCAGGCAGTAAACTTATCATAACATAGGAGGAGGCAGAAAGACTTCATTCTGATTACTATAAGCTCCTTCAGGATGTAATCTTTCCCTTCCTTGTCTACTGTGGAAACTACAGTGCGAAATTGGAGATTTCAACATTCTGGCATCTCTTAAGCCGTGTGATCTCAGTGCATTCCCAAATCAGACACATTTTTCAATGTAAAAATAAACATTAAATGTAAAACACAATGTAAATTATTTGGAGGGTATCCAAGGCACTCCTCACTTCCCATGAATTGCATTTCTGCCTCTGCCCCTTCTTCCCTTCCTACCCAAACTCTGTCTCTATGATAGTATCTCTTATAACCCAGGGTAGACGCAATAAAACTATTCATAGTACAAGGGCCATATCTCTATAGTAGCCACTGACATCATTTTGGAAAGCGGAAATATTCAATTCTATTACTAATGACAGTATTAGAACTTTGACTCCGTTATTATAACTAGCCAGGGACTGTTAATAGCACTTGGAATGAAATTCTCATTAAATTGCACAACAACCAACTGCTCAAATATATCTTCAGAATGCCTTATCTGCCCGCCACACAGAGCTATCCCTTACTCCTTCAACTCATTTAGTTTTCTTTTTAGATTGTGATATATTATTCATTTATTTGCTGTTTTCTGTGTTATCAGCACTGGAACAGAAGCTCTATGAGGGCAGGGGCTTCTTTATCTTGTTTATTACCCTGATTTCAGTGCCAACAAAAACAGCCACATCTATAGCAGTCAAGAATTAAAAATAGAAGATGAAAGAAGAGTATGAAACTAGACCAAGAGAAACTGAAACTGAATAGGGAGTTACAAGGCTGCACAGACTCTACATTGTTCACTTTGAGCCACAGAAATTCAAACCAACAAAAATAAATTTAAAAATAAGATGCAAAAGAGACACTGAAGTATAGAACAGTCTTATGGACTCTGTGGGAGAGGGAGAGGGTGGGAAGATTTGGGAGAATGGCATTGAAACATGTAAAATATCATGTATGAAACGAGTTGCCAGTCCAGGTTCGATGCACGATACTGGATGCTTGGGGCTAGTGCACTGGGACGACCCAGAGGGATGGTATGGGGAGGGAGGAGGGAGGAGGGTTCAGGATGGGGAACACATGTATACCTGTGGCGGATTCATTCTGATATTTGGCAAAACTAATACAATTATGTAAAGTTTAAAAATAAAATAAAATTAGAAAAAAAAAAAGATAAAAAAAATAAAAATAAAAAAAAATAAAAATAAGATGAATAAAGTGTATATTTAAAAGATGGATAGCTAATTCAAATAGGCTCAATCAACAGCTTGAGAATACAGTAAACATTTTTGTCAAGAACATAAAGATCTACCCCTAGGCATAAAGATCCAAGACTCAGTAACATCTTATGAGGCAACAAAAATCAGATTTTTCATAAGCAACTGGTTGAACCTTCAGACACTCAAATTCTTAAGTACCCTCCCTCCCCTCCCCCCCAAAAAAAAACCCATAAAGATACTCATCAGCACTAAAAGATGACCCTGTGGGAATACTCAGAGATAAAAGCATGTGTGGCTTACAAAAGCAGAAGACTTTCTGAAAGCTTAATGACAAAGAGAGAAAGATGCAAGTGGCCATGTGAAAGACTGACTTCATGGAACAGGAAATCTCTGAATCCAAGATGCTCAGGAAAGAGATGGAAGCTCAGCTTGAGGATACTTTTGCCAAGGCTTCACAGAAGCACAGGTGTCATGAAAAGCAGACAGAACTTTTGAACCAAATAGAAAGTGAGGTTGAGGTCTCCGTAACAAACAAAGATGGTTAAGTTCCAGGTTCCACTTTGGAATACCAGCAACAGACTTCTACAATAAAATATGAACTTGAGAAGAAAGTCTTGTCTTATGAAAAGGGATGCATTGGACATGAAACATCCCATGTTTTAGAAGCCACAAAAACGAAATGCAAAAAACAAGATGTGTGATTCAGAGAGCTATCAGCGTATCCTATAGGAAAAAACAAACAAACAAACTACAGTTAAAAGAGAAATAATGAAAGTCAGAAAAAGAATTTTATTTCTGCCTCCTCCAATGAAATGGAGGAGGCAGAAGGCACGGTAAAAGGTGTATTTTTGAAAAAGAAAGTGCAATGAGGTACAAAGAAAATAAGAAATTAGTGAAAATTCAAGGCTTTGACCCATTTTGGATAACTTAACAGAGCTTCTCTGGTGGCTCAGTGGTAAAGAATCCACCTGCCAATGCAGGAGATGCAGGTTTGACACCTGGGTTGGGAAGATCCCCTGGGGAAGAAAATGGCAACAGACTCCAGTACTCTTGTCTGGAAAATCCCATGGACAGAGAAGCCTTCAGTCCATGAGGTAGCAAAGAGTCAGTCATGACTGAGCACACATATGCATGGATAACCTAACAGCTCAAAATACACAATATTAAGTTGAGGTTAAGGATTTGGTAGCTAAGGGTAGGCTGCCTGCTGGGAAGCTTAGATTGCAGAAACCATGAATTGGATCAACAATGAGAAAAATGTCCAGGAGTATTTTGAAACTGTTATTTCTAAAATGACCAAAGAGTTTGAAACTGAAAAGGTCTCATTTGGGATCAAGAATGTTGAATCAACTTTGGAAAAGTCATCATAGTGAGAAGCTGAGCATACCTGCAGGGCTTTCGGTCTGCTTTGGAGGTGAGCAACCAGACCAGGCAACTTGTTCAAAACTGACCGACAAAAGTCAAAATACAAACTTCTTTTTTGGAAGTAAGCTAAAGGAGTCTAAAGCAATGAAGGGAGAATGGAAATTCTGAAAACAGTAATGGATACTCAGAATTCTAGGGTTTTGTGATTCTATTTGTAAGTATTTCAACTCTGCACCTCCTGCACATGATCTGAAACTTAGAACCAGCTGAGCTAGTAAGAAACACCAACTGCAAACCCAGAACTGTCCCCATCAACTTTCACGCCCATAAGCCCAGAACAGTAAGATGTGTCTCAGCTGCAGCAAAGACCAGCCGCTGTGCCATTGTCACCACACAGACCCTCTTATTGGCTGAAGCAAAGCCAAAAGTTCATTGATTTAGCATAAAGTTTTGTTTCCAGTCTTACTCGATGTAGCCATTGTACCCCACTTATAGTTGGACTAATTTAACAAACCTATGACCTGGAGGTGTGCTCATTCACATGCCATGTACCCTGCAAAGACAGTGTTCCCAAGGTCTGTACAACCTCTAGGCAGTCCCAGAGGCTTCTTGAAGTGGATAGGCAGAAAGGCCTAGGAACATCCTACAAAATTTAGGGTGCAAAATACACCAGTGGAGAAAGGATGACAGGTTTGAAAGAAGTGTTAGTTGCTCAGTCGTGTCCAATTCTTTGCGACCCCATGGATGGTAGCTTCCCAGGCTCCTCTTTCCATGGAATTATCCAAGCAAGAATACTGGAGTGGGTAGCCATTTCCTAATCCAGGGGATCTTCTCAATCCAGGGATTGAACCCAGGTCTCCTGCACTGCAGGCAGATTCTTTACCGTCTGAGCCACCAGGGATGGCTGTATATACCTGTATACTCTTTTTGTATGATTTGCCTGAAGGAAAATCTACCCAGCCTGGAGTTATTGTGAGTCAATCTTGTATCTTAGAGATGAGGATTTTTTGATGAGCTTTATCCTAGCTTTAGCTATTATATGTGATCTGAGCTGAGATATCCCTTGCAAATTCAGGGTGACAGCTTCTCACTTAGATATAACTTGAAGACTAGTTCTTTACTAATTCCTACAGAAAATGAGAAAGAAATGAGGAAACTGAGTAGGTTTCTAGATGGACTCTAATCTATCCAATATAAAACCAGAGTGAATAATCAAGTTCTACGTATTCCACTAGAAGTTTACAATAGGATATTGCCTCTTATTAAAGCAGTTCTGACACCTGTTATGGAAGATCATCTAAGACTGCAGCTGGTTTAAAGGAAGATGTGTACATAATAGAGATTACTTGTGATATGATCATTCAAGCTACAGTTGGTAAGAAAGTATATAATACTGAACTTACTCTTCCCCAAAAGGGAATTATAGCTCTTTTCTGTTACTGGAATAGCTGTGTTGCTGGGACCATGCGCTGCTGTATCCTCTTCCTTTGAGGCAGTGAATGGAAGGGAGATTTCACATCAAGCTTCCAGAAATAAAGGGCTGCCTGCTCGTCCTAAGTTCAACTCATAGGGAGAGTTCTTTGACCTATCTTGTTTGTAGCAGTGAAATGCCTGATCTTTTGCTATGAAATCCATAGAACCAAACCTTCTCACAGACAGTTCAATGAAACTGTGGCTCCAGGAAGTATGTGGTGCATGACAATGTTCAAAGAAAAGTTCTGTGTTGGCTACCCTTCTGGGTTCTCTCTGTTGACCATCCATAAAGATGAGCAATCTCTAAGCCTGGTAAATTCCAAAGGCCCTCAGGTAGTTACAGCCCCTCACTGTAATCTTTTGATGCTATTTGTTCTGTGGAGCTCTAAGATGAGAAATAATAGCTTTGTTTCAGTCAGATAGGGTTGCACATAAGACTCACATCAAAGGTCATGCATGCAGGAGCTAATATATCCCTCAAATAACTGGCCTGAGAAGGATAAAACCACTAAACTTTTAACAGACTGTCAAACCTCCTCCAATTTGAGTGTCCATGCTTATTCTAAGAACAAGTCCTCTGGAGAAGTTCTGAGGGCGTCAGACACTTACAAAGTTTCCAGAGTGAGAGATTACAATGCAGGTGAGCGATGCCTAGAGACCCAAAATGAGCTCCAAAACCATATCAACCTAACCAGTTTCAACTATGTGACTCACATGGGGCCTGGGTAAGGAATGCAAGTCCTCATGGCTCTCATTGCAAATGTTTTGCTTCCCTCACTGGAGGAAAGGCTAGTTCTTGCTCCAGCCAATCTTTCTCAGGAGGCTCAGTCCAGAAAAAGGTGTATAATTCAAGACTCTCATTGAATGGATCGGAGACAAAGAGCCAGCTTCCACTAGAAGATGTGGAGCAACTGTCCTGTGAAATCTGAAGCTGCTTGTTCTATGGCTCCTCATGGTCAGGTCAGTGCCAAAGTTGAGACTGAACCTTTACTGTTGTTTAAGGAAATGTAGAACTAATTAGTAATTATGAACAGGAAGAAAATATTTATTATTATAATCAATTTTAGGTCACATCATTCCATAGTGGAAGATAAGAGCCACTCTTCTGCACAGATATGAAGCAACACTGTCATGTTTGCCCTTGAAAGGCCGCCTTGCTGTATATCTTCTATTCAGAACAAACTGAGTGGCCTATTAGGGCTTGTGTTCAACTCTGCCTCTAGATGACTGCATGTCTCATTTGGAATGAGACATGTGGACACTCTGTATGCCTCAGACAATAGACTTTTTTTCCTATTTTCTGAAGCTGTTTTCCTGAAGTCTTGGAATAAGAAGGTGTTTATTGTTCTCATCCACACTAGAATTTTGAAGACAGAACAAAATACAGATTAGTTTGTGGTCTTTTCATTCACTTAGCTATTGCATATTAAGCTCTAGAAGTCTTTCTAACAACTCTTTCGTTATGGGTAGAGGACCACCAACAGTAGGCTTCACAGTCATCCCTGCCTCCTAACCCACTATTCTGGGTCCCTTGCATGTGTCTGTCCATCCTTAGTCACCATCAGTAAGTTTCACTAGTACTTGGTATTGGAAAGTCTGGCTGTATTCTGTTTCTCAGTCACTCCCATAGCTTCTGATTTCTTTCATAAAAATTAGCCAATGAGTATCCCAGGGTTCCTAGAAGACTCCTGGGGCTAGGAGGCGGCCAGAGGCCAAGAGAGCCATAGAGCAGATGATGGGACGTTTCACTGCCCACACAGCTGTGAGTGAAGATGCCATGATTAGTAACCCAACAATGATCATGTAAAATTATCCAACATACTCGTCTATACTGCCCCACAGCCCTCCTTCAGCAGTGATATTTTCTCTACATACATTAATATCATCCCTCCATGTATTATATGTTTAGTAATCAGTGTTTTTTTTTTTTTTTTTTTACTATATCTCATTAAAAGCTGGTAATTTATTGTGGCCAGGAGACACAGCTTTTTATCTTTGGCCTCAGGAGGATCCTTGAACAAGTATGAGGACAGTGGGGTCTAACTTTCTTAAATTTGGTTTTCTTAGGATTTTCCCTTCTCTCCAAATGGTTGACACATTTCTGGCAACACTGTAGAGAATGAGCACTTTAATACCTTGACTGGGCACTGACTGATGTGGGCACCAGCAATTCTGTGCCAGAGAGTGCTCCACATCTGGCGCCTGCCTGTCCCATCCTGCTCTACTTGATCTTCAGTCAGTTTGGAATGTGTTTAGGATTACAGTGTTTATTTTTTAAATGTTAATTGTGTTTCTTCAATCATTATATCATGAAATAAGTTTTAAACAACTTAATCACGTATATTTTGTTGTATAGTTACTAGGTTGTGCCCAACTCTTTTGCGACCCCATGGAATGTAGCCCTCTAGGCTCCTCTGTCTATGGGATTTCCCAGGCAAGAATACTAGAGCGGGCTGCCATTTCCTACTCTAGGGGATCTTCCTGACCCAGGGACTGAACCCACATCTCCTGCATTGTCAGGGCTGGTTCTTTACCACTGAGCCACCAGGGAAGCCCATATAGATAGACAGATAGATAGATAGAGCCCATCCGGGCTGGATAAGTTACAAGCTGGAATCAAAATAGGCAGGAGAAACATCAACAACCTCAGATATGCAGATGAGACCACTCTTGTGGCAAAAAGCGAAGAGGAACTAAAGAGCCTCTTGATGAGGGTGAAGGAGGAAAGTGAAAGAGCCGGCTTAAAATTAAATATTAAAAAAACTAAGATCATGGCATCTGGCCCCATTACTTCATGGCAAATAGAGGATGAAAAGGTGAAAGTAGTGACAGTTTCTCTTCTTGGGCTCTAAAATCACTGCAGATGGTGACTGCAGTCATGAAATCAGAAGACCCAATGCTTGGTTATTTTTCTCACCATTTCTCCTACTTTCCTCCCTCTTTGTTCACTCCACTGATGCCACACTGGCCTCCTTATAACATTCTCTTTGATAATCTCACAACTGTTCCCTCTTTCTAGAAGATTCTATCAACAGATACCTAACTCCCTCCTTTTTTTCATATACCTCATTCTCATCTTCTTAAAGGATTACTCCTTACCACTCTACATCATATTGCCAACTATACTCACTCCCTGACACTCCCCATTACCTTACCCTGCTCCTTTTTTTTTTTCCACCTGGCCTCTATCACTTACCACATACAAGAAAATTTATCTTTTATTATGCATACTGTTTATTGTCTGTATCCCCCTTAGTAAAGACTCTAAGCTCTACAGGGCACAGATTTTTGTTTTGATTTCTGATGTAATCTGAGTGCTAATAACACAGTCTGGCACACAGTAGAGAATATTTGCTAAATGAATGAATCACTCAAATATTCACAACTTCTGTAACCAAGTTCACTGTCAGATCAAGAGCTCATCTCTCTATGGTCTTTATCAGATAACTATTCTTTAAGATAAATCTGCAAATTTTAGTACCAGAATTGAGCACTTAAATTCAGTATATAATTTAGGTTAATGTGATGTCATGTGTTGCTTTTTTATAATGTAAAGTATCATTCAATAACTGGCATTCAGGTAGTAGAACCTCTCCTCAATTATATTACAAACCCCTTGTTTAAAAGATAATCTGTTTTCTTTGAAGTTTACCTCCTTGATATTTAGTCAATGTGGCTTGAATTTCCAAAATATGAGGGATGTAGATTTTCTGGAGATATTGATATATCCTAGAAGGCTCACCTCTATCATGTATAAAATAAACTTAGGCTTCCTCAACTTTGAGATATTCAAAAGAATTTTTGTTGTTCAGTCACTAAGTCATGTCTGACTCTTTGCAACCCCATGGACTACAGCACACTAGGCCTCCCTGTCCTTCACCATCTCCTGAAATTTGCTCAAACTTATGTCCACTGAGTCAGTGATGCCATCCAACCATCTCATCCTCTGTCACCCTCTTCTCCTCCTGCCCTCATCTTCCCAGCACCAGGCTCTTTTCCAATGAGTCGGCTCATTGAAAATAAAGAGATAAAGGACCACAAATAAATAGATTAAAATCAGAATGGAATTATCTTAATTATCTTCTACTTCCCCACAAAAAGCATTATATATTCAGGCTTCATATTTAGGGAAGAGATCCACCAAGAGACTGAATTGATTCATTTCTTAAGCCAACATTTTATTTAATTACTGGAAAGTAACACAAACACATTTCACAGAACTAATGGAGTCCCTCTTACCAAAAGGTGTGTAATGTTCCCTGCTCTAATGTTTTCAGTGTGGAGGAATCCAATGACTTGGAAGGAAACTGTTTTACTGATAAATGGCGTTGATAAAGTGCTTTCTTTCCTGAGTTTAAACTTGTGCTCCTTAACACCTACCCAACAGATATATTCTTATTAGCAGTATAGAGTAAGACTCCTCTTTAACTAATGGCAATTTTATAAATATATAAAAGCAACTAATTTCCACCCTTTCACAGCTCTCCAAAATTCTTCATATCTAGATCAGACATTTTTACTTCCATTCACCATTACTCACATAATGCCCCCATGCATAATACTTCTTTGGATATAATCTATTTCAACAAAGTTCTATCTAAAATGGGACACTGTAGATAAATTCAGCTCAAAGAATGTGAGTCAACTAGGTTAAAAAAGTCATTTTTTATTCAGGCATATGTTCAATTCAGTTAAAAAATGACAGAGCAGATATCATGCACAAAACATTGTGAGAGAGACAAAATGTACATAAAAAAACCTCTTTAGATTTCTAGGAATTCATAACCTGGTGGGAAGTACAGGTAAGTGTAAAAGTAAATCAATATAAAACATAATTTGATCAATGCAATAACAAAGTAATTAATACAGTAAGTATACTTCTCTCATAGCTCAGTTGATAAAGAATCTGCCTGGAATACAGGAGACTCTGGGTTGATTCCTAGGTCGAGAAGATCTGCTGGAGAAGGGATAGGCTACCCACTCCAGTATTCTTAGGCTTCCCTTATGACTCAGCTAGTAAAGAATCCACCTGCAATGTGGGAGACCTGGGTTCAATCCCTGGGTTGGGAAGATCCCCTGGAGAAGAGAAAGGCTACCCACTCCAGTGTTCTGGCCTGGAGAATTCCATGGACTGTATAGTCCATGGAGTTGCAAAGAGTTGGACATGACTGAGCGACTTTCACTTCACTTCCCTTCAGTTCAGTTCATACTGGGTTCCAGGGAGAGGGTCAAAGAGAGAGGGAGAAAATTCACAGTGTAAGTACATTCATCATAGAAAGTTGGTCCTTGTACAAAATCATCTCCTTCAACCATTTTCTAGTTCAATAAAATCTCTTGAAAAGAGATAAGAACGAAGAAAATGAATTTAAAAGGAGAGTGAGAGAGCACTCTTAAGATAGGCTTAAAGTTTTAAACGGCCACTTATTGAACATTTTTACTGCAAAAGTTCACTAAAAGTTGAACATAAACCTTCCCAAATGCACTGTTCTATGACAGAAGTAGTCTTTTAGATATGAGCTGAAGAGAGCCATCGGCTTCTCAGTAGCACAGAATGGATGAATCAATTAAGTGGGCCTCAAAACCCGAGGCCTTGATGTTTTGGGACATTCTTAAAAAGCCATCATTAATGGCTGAGAAGCTTTTTTTTCTCCCCTGTATTTATTCTAGAATTCTCACAAATGCAAAAATGTCAAGGGTTTTGTTGTAACTTATCTAAATTAAAGCTAACATTAAATTAGCAGGATTTTTAGAATTACTATTTATTTTATCAGTAAACAAAGATTTATTGACTATCTTTGGCACAGTACACATTCTTATCAGTATTGATAATATGAGAGTTGACTAAACACATTATCTTCTCACCAATTCCCTTGCTGCAGATAAAGAGTAAATATATAAATATACTACTCTAAGATGGTAAATGCTAACTTATAGAGAAAACTGAGAGAAGTTTAGGGTTTGGAGGGTGGCTGGTAGAAGTAGGGTTGTTTTTAAAAAAATGTAAGTTGGTACTGAAATTGAAACTGGGATTTAAAAACTCCCAACAAACAAATGTCAGGACCAGATGGCTTCACAGGCAAATTCTATCAGACCCATAGAGAAGACTTAACACCTATTCTTCTGAAACTATTCCAAAAAATTACAGAGGAAAGAACATTCCTGAATTTATTCTATGAGGCCACCATCACCATGATATCAAAACTAGACAAAGATACCACACAAAAAAAGAAAAAAACAGAAAATTACAGGCTAGTATCACTGAAGAACATAGACACAAAATTCCTCAACAAAATACTAGCAAGCCAAATCCAATAATACTTCAAAAGGATCATACACCATGATCAAGTGGGATTTATCCCAGGGATGCAAGGATTATTCAATTGCCACAAGTCAATCAATGTGATATATCACATTAACAAACTGAAGAATAAAAACCATATGATAATCTCAGCAGGTGCAGAAAAAGCTTTTGACAAAATCCAACTCCTATTTATGATAACAACTCTTCAAACTCTCTAGAAAGTGGGCATAGAGGGCATCTACCTCAAGAAAATAAAATCTGTATATGGCAAACCTGCAGCCAACATCGTACTCAACAGTGAAAAACTGAGAGCATTTCCCCTAAGATCAGGAATAAGACAAAGATGTCCACTCTTACCACTTTTATTCAATATACTTTTGGAAGTCCTAGCTATAGCAATCAGAGAAGAAAAAGAAATAAAAGGAACCCAAATTATAAAAGAAGAACTAAAATGGTCACTGTTCACAGACAACATGATACTATACATAGAAAATCTCTAAAAATGCTACCAGAAAAGTGCTAGAGTTCATCAACGAATTCAGTAAAGTTGCAAGATACAAAATTAATACACAGAACTTGCATTTCTAGACACTAACAATGAAAGATCAGAAAGAAAGATTAAAGAAACAATCCCACTTATCATTGTATCAAAAAGAATAAAATACTTAGGAATAAATCCACCTAAGGAGGCAAAAGACCTGTACTCCAAAAACTGCAAGACACTGATGAAACAAAGTGAAGACAATACAAACAGATGGAAAGATAGACAACATTCTTGGATTAGAAGAATCAGTATTGTTAAAATGATCACACTGCCCAAGGAAATCTACAGACTCAATGCAATTCCTACTAAATTACCAATGGCATTTTTCACAGAACTGGAACAAAAAAATTTTAAATTTGTATGAAGACACAAAAGAGCAAAAGCAACACTGAGAAAGAAAAACAGAGCTAGAGGAATCAGGTTCCCTGACTTCAGACTATACTACAAAGCTACAGTCATCAAAACAGCATGGTGCTGGCACAAAACCAGAAATATAGATCAATGGAACAGGCTAGAAAGACCAGAAATAAACCCACACACTATCATCAGTTAATCTATGATAAATATAGGCAGAACACTAAGACATAAATTGCAGCAATATCTTTTTGGGTCCACCTCCTACAGTAATGAAAATAAAAGCAAAAATAAACAAATGGGACCTAGTTAAACTTAAAAGCTTTTGCACACCAAAGGAAACCATAAGCAAAATTAAAAGACAACCCACAGGATGGGAGAAAATATTTGCAAATGATGTGACAGACAAGGGATTAATCTTCAAAATATACTAACAGCTCATGTAGCTCAATTCCAAAAACAAACCATCCAATCAAAAAATGGACTGAAGAGGATGTCCCTGGTGGTCCAGGGGTTAAAAATCTGCCTGACAATGCAGGGGACACAGGTTCAATCCTTGGTCCAGGAAGGTTCCACATGCTTCGGGGCAACTAAGCCCATGTACCACAACTACTGAGCCCATGCACCACAATTACTGAAGCTCATATACCCTAGAGTCCATGCTCTGCAACAAGAGAAAGCATAGCAATGAGAAGCCCACACACAACTAGAGTAGTCCCTGCTCACTGCAACTAAAGAAAGCCCATGTGCAGTGATGAAGACCCAGCACAGCCAAAGATAAATAAATTAATTAACTTTAAAAAAATGAGAGATCTAAATAGACATTTCTCCCAAAAAGACATACAGATGACCAAGAGGCACATGAAAAGATGCCCAACATCAATAGTTATTAAAGAAATGCAAATCAAAATTCCATGAGGTATCACCTCACATCTGTCAGAGTGGTTATCATCAAAAAGTCTACAAACAATAAATGCTAGAGAGGATATGGAGAAAAGGGAACCCTCTTACACTGTTGGTGGGAATGTAAATTGGTAAAACCACTATGGAGAACAGTATGGAAGTTCCTTGAAAAACTAAAAAATAGGACTACCATCATTCAGAAATTCCACTCCTAGGCAGGCATATATCCAGAGAAAACCATAATTCAAAAAAATACACAGACCCCAGTGTTCATTGAAGCACTATTTAAAATAGCTGAGACATGGAAGCAACCTAAAGGTCCATTGACAGAGGAATGGATAAAGAAGATGTGCCATGTATACACAATGGAGTATTACTCAAACACAAAGAAGAATTAAATAATGTCATCTGCAGCAACATAGATGGACTAGGAGATTATCATACTAAGTCAGAAAGACATAAACCATATGATATCCCTTATATGCAGAATCTAAAAAGATGATACAAATGAACTTATTTAGAAAACAGAGACAGACTCACAGAATTTGAAAATAAACTTATGGTTACCAAAGGGGAAAAGTGGGGATAAATTAGGAGATTGGAATTGACAAATACACACTACTATACATAAAATAGATAACTAACAAAGACCTATGGTATAGCACAGGGAACTCTACTCAATACTCTGTAATAACCTATGCAGGAAAAAAATCTGAAATAGAATGGATACTTGTACAACTGAAACTAACACAACATTGTAAATCAATTATATTCCAATAAGTCAGTAAAGCAGAACCTCAGGGTAGCATTCCAGCAGACCTGAAGTAACTGAGGGATACAGCCTCTCATATCCAGGGAAAAGGAGCAAAGGACAGACACACACAGACCACAGGGAGCAGGCCTTCCTTGGGCACATGAAGAACAGCAGGGAGGCCTGTGCACAGGGAGGGATGGGAGTAAATGGGCTCCAATGGAGATGCTAAGGTCAGGGAAGGGGATGAGATTGACCAGGAGGGTCATAAAGACTATCTAAGGATGCTGGTTTTCATTCTGACACAAGTTGGAAAATTCAGAGAAGAAAAGAAGCAAAGTGCAGAGGTTTACATTTCAGAAGAATTGCTTTGGTGGCTCTGTGGAGATTCAACTGTACCTTATTTCAGTTATGAGACAGAGATCAAGCTATAATAATAGAGTCTACAATAACAGTAATAACAACAAAGTCATACATCTAAAGAGTACTTAATATATGCCAGGTACTATGCTAAACATTTTACATAATTATCTCAGTTTTCATTAATGATCATTAATTCCTTATTATAAATATAAAAATCAAGGTTGGAGGAGTTTTAAGTTATCAGCTCATAGTCACACAGCTGAACAGTGTTAGAGTCTGGATTCTCAGCCTGGTAATCTGACCCCAGAATTGATCCTCTCTGGACGAACAGAATATCCTAGGCAAATTTTAGAACATGTCCCTGCTCACCCCTTTCCAGAGATTATACTGAATTTTTCTGGTGGGTAATTGAACTGGTATTAGTTCTCTAGGGCACCCTAATACACAGCCAGAATTGAGAACTATTGTGAAATAAGAACCATACTCTATCATACTATAATGTCTAATTCCCAGCTGGCTCAGAAGGTAAAGAATCTGCCTGCAAGGCAGGAGACCTGGGTTCGATCCCTAGGTTGGGAAGATGCCCTGGAGAAGGGCATGGCAACCCACTCCAGTATTCTTGCCTGGAGAATCCCCTGGACAGAGGAGACTGATGGGCTACAGTCCATGAGATCACAAACAGTCAAACACGACTGAGCGACCTAGTAAAACAATTTGTTTCAACCATATTAATTAGTGAAGTTAAAAACAAAAGAGCTTTCTGGAGAAAAAAGCTTTCAGTGTAAACTCAAAATTTTATATAAAAAATATTGGTATTGATGACATGGTAACAGCTGTGTATACATTTTTGATGAGTGAGTAATTTAAGTGTATCATTCATTCTTCAGCCCATCAGGACCTGGGTCAACCTCAGAAGGGCAATGACCACTTGGATACTGTCACTCTCCACAGTACCTATCATTAACCTTTGCTCATACTTCATATCTGACATCTGTTGCTGTGCTGCAAAAGCCAAAACCTTTCCCTTGGCTTTATTAGTCAGCAGCAGTTTGAGCTCCACATCCAAGATTTGAAGGAATTCACATCCCAAATACAGCAACAGGTCTTCCTTATTAAATGCTGCTGCTGCTGCTGCTACTACTAAGTTGCTTCAGTAGTGTCCAACTCTGTGCAACCACATAGATGGCAGCCCACCAGGCTCCGCCGTCCCTGGGATTCTCCAGGCAAGAACACTGGAGTGGGTTGCCATGTCCTTCTCCAATGCATGAAAGTGAAAAGTGAAAGTGAAGTCCCTTCAGTCGTGTCCGACTCTTTACAACCCCATGGACTGCAGCCTACCAGGCTCCTCCGTCCGTAGGATTTTCCAGGCAAAAGGACTGGAGTGGGATGCCATTGCCTTCTCCATATTAAACACTGGGGGAAGCAAAAACATTGGTGACTGCAGTGAACATTTATATCCTCATTATTACTATCCAGGATGGACTTGGGAGATATAAAATATAAAAGTACAGTCATCAACTTCACTAACAGGGATAAATGGATAACCCTTTTCCAGTAGTTCTAATTTAGTGATTCAAGAAGAATTAGGGAAGAGGCATTTTATTGACAATATCAAATATGCATTCTAATCAAATGGTTCTCTCAGAGAAACATCAATGTACTCAAAATTTAGTGACTATTATGCTTTTATTAGGCATTTAGAAGGCAGGGAGAGTAGAAATAAATGTATAGAAATATAACAAGTTGTAGATGCTAATAATTGTCAAATAAAAATAAATCTGGGCTTCCCTGCTGGTTCAGATAGTAAAGCGTCTGCCTACAATGCAGGAGACCTGGGTTCGATCCCTGGGTCAGGAAGATCCTCTGGAGAAGCAAATGGCAACCCGCTCCAGTACTCTTGCCTGGAAAATCCCATGGATAGAGGAGAGTGGTAAGCTACAGTCCTTCCATGGGGTTGCAGAGTTGGACACAACTGAGCAACTTTACTTTCACTTTCTTTTCTTTCTTTACTCAAAAACAGTTTTGCAATAGGGAGAATGCTCCAATTTAGGATCTGAACATGACTCAAAATCAAATTTAAAAATGCTTTTCTCTTAACGAGAGGAGGGTAAGCAGGGCTAGCTGGAACTTTTGAAGGGAGAATGGGGGAATAAGTGGGAGTTACCAGGGCTGTCTTTTTCAATGTGCTCAGTTAGTTCTCACGATGAGATGTTAAGGGGAAATGTTTTGCATTTTAATGATTAATTAAATTTGAGGGCAAGCCAAAG
Source organism: Bos indicus (assembly GCF_029378745.1). Lineage (NCBI taxonomy): Eukaryota > Metazoa > Chordata > Mammalia > Artiodactyla > Bovidae > Bos > Bos indicus. The sequence goes on from NC_091789.1 coordinate 115,443,210, forward strand.
TTCAGGGGCTTTTAGGGTAGAGAAAACTTTGACTAAATGTTAATTAAGGTAAGGAAGAGGGTATGAAATGGGCAATATTATACATCTGGTCACAACTTTACCATTTAATACTTCTTTATTGGTTAATAATTAAGCAAATAAAACACAGAATAGAATTCAAATCTTGGAATACATAAATTTTGAGAATATAGTGGTTTCCTAATCATTTGAGAAATGGAAAAGTTTTGCTGATTAAATAATTTATATACTAAATTTTGATGTCAATCTTAAGAACAAAAATTAAAGTTTTACAGGAGCACTGTAATTAATATTTTTTAAAACTGGTGAAATGTTGTTCTATTACATACATGCTGGTATAATAAAGTCAAAAGGATGCCTTCCAAAAAAACCAATCACATACTGGAAACGTTTGCTATGAAGCTGGTTTGGTGACTATATGAAGACTACTCCCTTCCCTCAGCATTATAAATGAAATATAATATATATGTACTCTAACTTATTCTGCTACAGTGATGTAGTTAAGTAGACTAAAACATTTATTGGAAGGAAGGTAGAAAGCAAGGGGATCATACTTGTTCCTTGCACAATATATATGAATTCTGCAATGTATAACACAACTAGACGATCTTTTTTTAAAGATCAGAAAAATTATGGTAAGTCATAAAACTATGTTTTCATATTAAAGGCAGAACTAAGTAGTTGCTGAGAATGACTCAGCCTATGACAGTAACATCCATACATTATGTATACACCCTAAATAGGTGGGGAAAAGGTAAGACATAAATATAGCCATAGTGTGGAGGAAACTCTGCATGCAACCAGAACATGGGAATGGATTTAAAAGGTCCCAGGATGGCACCAACAATAACTGAATCTTTACCGATACATATAATCTTTGAAAGAATGCAAGCTTAAAACTAATGAACAATCAAGAAAGCAAATAAAACACACACACACATACACCTACACAACCCCTTTCCCTCATTCGGTAACCTTTGGTTGGAGGGTACTGACATCATTCCAGGGTATGTCTGATTTCCCAGGAAACTAGACTTTAAACTCCTGGTTCCCTAAATGGACATGCGGAGATATGAAAAATCCAGACAAAAATCTGTGGATGAACAAAAGAAAGAACAAAAACTTAAGAAAAAGGCAAGAAGTCAGAGAGCTAAATGAGAGTGAAATAAAACTGGGGACAATGTAAGGGCAGTTACATGATGTAGAGAAGATTTAATGGCAGTGGACAGGCTCGAATTCAATTCTGGCATTGCCATTTACCAGCTACTTAATCTCAGGCAATGTACTTCATTTCTGAGTTCTAGATTTGTCCTTTGTAAATTGGAATAAAAAATACCTTCATTTGCAGTAACCTAGAGATTAAATGAGCTTTAAGGAGTTTTTAGATTCCACATACCCAATTCTAATGTGTGGAGCAGGTGTTCTCCCCAACATCACCAAGCAAGTACTGGGGCACCAGTTGGGTATCCTAAAATTTAACTCAATTCTGACACTATCTTCTGGGAGACAGTGTCAGATTCCACATGCTAAGGATCCCCCAAGATTCCCCCCAACACACACATACTGCAGATGCTAGTCAAAAGCCCAAGTTGTCAGCTATGCTTCTGTCACCTGGGACTATAGATCAAAGGTTCCACCAACCCCCTCCTAGGGTTGGATTAATTTGCGAGAGTGACTCACAGAACTCTGAGAAACATTTTACTTGCTAGATTACCAGTTTAGTATAAAAAGATACAACTCAGGAACAGCCAATGAAAGAGATGTCTAGAGGGCAGAGTATGGGAAAATTGCTTGGATCTTCCAAGCTCTCTCCAGGAACTTCCCTTGCCTCAAATCACCACGTGTTCACCAACCCAGAAGCTCATCAACCTCTGTCCTTTGGAGGTTTTGTGGAGGCTTCATTACACTGGCACGACTAATTAAGTTACTAACCACTGGCAACAAATTCAACCTCCAGCCTCTCTCCCCACTCAGGAGTTAGGACTGAAAGTTTCATCCCTCTATTCATGACTGATTCTCCTGGGAACCAGCCCTCAACGTTAGGTGCTTTTCAAAAGTCACCTCATTAACATTAACCTGGCTGTGGTGAAGGGGTGTACTATTGATAGAACTCACAGGAGGCCATCCCCAAATATGCCAATTTGGTATATTGATTATTTTGAATTAAAGTTACTCAAGAAACACCCCAGAGAAGGCAATGGCACCCCACTCCAGTACTCTTGCCTGGAAAATCCCATGGATGGAGGAGCCTGGTAAGCTTCAGTCCATGGGGTCGCTAAGAGTCGGACACGACTGAGCAACTTCACTTTCACTTTCCACTTTCATGCGTTGGAGAAGGAAATGGCAACCCACTCCAGTGTTCTTGCCTGGAGAATCCCACGGATGGAGAAGCCTGGTAGGCTGCAGTCCATGGGGTCGCACAGAGTTGGATACGACTGACGCGACTTAGCAGCAGCAGCAAGAAACACCCAGTGTAAGAAGGGCGCTCTGACCCTCCTTAGTCCCACCCACTGAAAGCAGAAAATATAGACAGTGCCCCATAAAAGGACATGACTGAGCACAAGTGCACACGTAGACACACACACGAAAGATACTTTCTCTGCACCTAGAGGTAAAAGGCATCCTTATCCAGAGATAGGGAATTAAAGGCCCTTGAAAACTATACAAACACTTTTTTTCATTAATTTGCTAACGAAAGCCCAAATCCCTTTGCTAGTTCTTCACACACATACAAAAAACAAAAAACTGCTTCTTTGTTTAAAAGGTATAAAAGCCACTTGCTTTAGTCACTATTTTAGCTCATATTTCTATGAGCTCCTGTACATACAGAATTAAACTTTGTTTTTCCTGTTACTCTGTCTTATGTCAATTTAATTATTAGATCAGCCAAAGAACCCAGAAGGGGAAAAGGGAAAAAGTTTTCCTTCCCTATATTACAAATAACAAGATATCCACTTCACCTTTATGACTCTGAAGCATTTTGAGAAATTGAGGATGAAACTAAATATTTTAACAAAAGATGTCCCCTTCTGTCTTATCTTTTAGGAAATTACAAGGGTTTGGGGAGCTCTTAACCAGGAACTGTCGATGAGAAATAGATTTTGATCATCTGAATGACCAAATGTATATTGCAGACAGAGACAGTCAAAAGACAAAACATACAATCACTATGTATGAACTTTATTTAGATGCTAATTGAAACAGTTACTTAAAAATAAATGGCAACAATAACACAAACACAATTATGAGACAATTATGAAAATATGAACAATGCCTGGATGCTTGAGAATACTAAGGAATAACAAATATTTTTTAGTAGTAATGGCATAATGGCTGCATCAAAACTAGTGTTTTAGAAACAGCACTATTTAAGGATAAAATGGTGTGATGACTAGGATTTGCTTCAAAATAATCATAAAGAATGCTTGGCCATACACTGGAATCTGGGTAAAGGCTATGAGAGGTTTGTTGCTATTTTATCTCTGCAACAATTATATATATAAATCCTTACATCTTAAGAAGTGGAATGATAGAAAGGATGTGGTGAGGACCACCTGAAGTAACACATATTAGAAACCTAACCCTTTTCCAGGCAGGCACTAGGTACTTAAGGGATCCATTTAAATAGAATGGAACCATTTATTGAGAGCAGTGCTTCCTAAACTTTCATGAGCATACACATCACCAGGGGATCTTGTGCAATACAGATTCTGACACAAAAGCTCTAGAGGGACCAACACTAGAAAGGATCAATGAGAACAAAGGCTAGAAAAATTTAGGTTTGGGCCTACAGTGGAGAATCTTGTGACAGGCATACAAATAACTACTAGAGAACCAACAGAGTATCAAATCCAGCTCTGAAGAGGGCTTGAAACTCACCTGAAGTGCATCATAGTCTTCCATGGATATCTTTATGCAATCTATTTTTAAATATCCCAAAATAGTGTATCTTAGATAAGAAGTGAAACAGTGGAAATTGAAAATCAGGTAGGAAGACAATGTAGAGATAAATAATTTCTAAGTTCACATTCCTAGCTTCCTTAAGCTCTTCCCAAATTGGTATCTGTTTATAATTCATTTAGTGGTCTACATCCATAGGATAATTTCATTAAGTTCAGTTACTTCAAGAAATTTATAGTATGGTTTATAAAATCTGTATATAGAGTATTTCCTAAGCAGCCATGTATTTTGCATGGAACAAAAAAACATTTTTTTAAAGTATAAATACAGCTGAGTAATCAATGCTAATGATGGAAGACTTTCAACAGTAATTACAATAGAGGACAAAATCATCAGCTCAAAAAAGCAGAGGCTTGAGAAAACAAGAAACTGTTCTATTAGTTTTATTTGAATTGTCATAGCATCCTTATTTTACTTTAAAATTCAGTTTTTTCAAAAGATAGTATTATTAAGCAATTAGACTCAGTGATTAAAATATTATCATAATTTTCAGTGGTTTTGTGTATGGCTGAATAAAACCTGAGCTGAAATTTCTCAACCTCGTGCAAATGAGTATCAGACCATGACTGTCTATATAAAGGCAGCAAATTGGTATTTCCAAAATTTCTCTAACACAACTGTTTCCCAGTCATTTATTAGTCAATTTTTATTAAGATATCAATAAATTAGTCTGCATTCAATTCCATTTCTTACACAGATGGTGTGTTACCATTTCTCTAAAAATTATTTTATCTAACTTGTTCATTTTGAATATGCTCTCTTATTTTATAAAAACAACACAAATAAAAATAACTCTTGTTCTGCTTATGTCACAGAAGAGAAGTTATTCAGGTGACGATAACCTGTAGCCTGATATAATTATTTTTTTCCACCTTTGTGAAAGATAATGCAGATGTAATAAAAGTATTATGTCATAAGATTAGTAAGTTCTGAAGATATAATTACAATATGGTGACTATAGTTAAAAATACTGTGTTATATTAAAAACTGGTCAGAAGACCTAAATAACATTTCTCTTAAGAAGACATACAGATGCCCATAAAAAAGAATAAAATAATGCCATTTAAAGTAACATAGACAGACCTAGGGCTTCCAAGGTGGTGCCAATGCAGGAGACATAAGAGATGCGAGTTCAGTCTCTCATTCAGGAAGATCCCCTGGAGGAGGGCATGGCAACCCGCTCCAGAATTCTTGCCTGGAGAACCCAATGGACAGAGGATCCTGGCTAGCTACAGTCCATAGGGTTGCAAAGAGTCAGACATGACTGAAACGACTTAACACAGCAGCTAGTCCTAGAGATTATCATACTAGGTAAAATAAGTCATACAGAGGAAGACAAACACATGATATCATTTACATATGGAATCTAAAAATATACATACAAATTTATTTATTTACAAAACATAAACAGATTCACACAGAAAACAAACTTATGGTTACCAATGGGGGAAGAGGAGGGGGAAGTATAAATTAGGAGTTTGGGATCAACAGATATGCATTGCTGCATATAAAATAGATAAACAATAAGGATTTACTGTATAGCACAAAGAACTACATTCAATAGTTTGTAATAACTTACAATAGAAAATAATCTGAAGCTGTACATCTGAAACTAACACAATATTGTAAATCAACTATAGTTCAATATCTTAAAAGTTTTCAACACACACACACAATTATAACTATGTGAGGTGACAGATGTGTAAACTAATCTTACTGTAATAATCATTTTGAAATATTTAAATGTATCAAATCACCACACCATACACCTTAAAGGAACTCAATGTTATGTCAATTATATCTCAATAATGCTGAGGAAAAAAGTTTCTTAAATTCTAAGTCTAGAGGTCATGGCCAGAGCAATGAAATTCTCTAAAATATAACAGACACTTGTCATGTGAGCTATTTTTAGAGTCACCTGTGAAAGTTCCTTCCTGCTCTTAATTTCATATTCTTACTGTACATGGTTATTTTAATTATATTATCCTGGGAAAAACTAAGAAACACTCAGGAAATATTTTGTTCATTCTATGTATCTAGGTAATTCTCAGATAGCACAGCTGCATGTAATTTTGCAAGACGACCAACTATTAATGACCCAGAAAGGAAGGACACAAAACAGAATGGGCAGGAAAGGTCTAATCCCAGGTCTATAACTAATTATCTGGGTAACCTTGGACATGTCATGGATGTCCTCTAGATACAAATAACTTCAATCCTATAAAAAGATACTGTCCTAGACAGATACCCATATTGTCTTACAGATCTGAAATTCTACTTATTCTTTTACCTTGAGCCTAGATCATGCCAGGTTTTGTAATTTGTTTGAATTATGTAGGCAAATTATATGAGTTTGAAGGCTAGATAGGCAAATGAGAGTGCTAAACTGAAATTATAAAATGGTAAACTGCATACCCTAGAAAGAAGCCATTACTCATTCAAGATGACTATTTGACTTTAAAAAATTATACAATAACATGACCAGGGCAGAATAATTGCTGTTATTTTGAAAAGAATAATTTAAATTGAATAATTAATAATAATTAACTCAGAGGAATGTGTCAGAAAACTCAGTGAGGGTAAAAAAATTTCTAAGAGTGCAGTGAGAAATTCAGCCATTTGAACATAACACAATCTTAACTGCATGTCTCAGAGATCATTCCACAGACATTTTGTGAAGGTAATATATACTTAAATGGAAAAACATACAGATGGATTTCTTAATAAAAATGTAGTGTGCTATATGACATTATCTCAACAAATACCAGGAAACTGTGCTTAGACTCCAGAAGTCACTGTGGAGATAAAATTAGTACTTCTGCTCCTCACTATTGCCACATTTCTTGGGGAAAAAAATTTTTTTTCTACTTTTAAAATGCCAACAATTTGCTCTGCAAGTAAATTAAAATTTTCTTTCCTTTAAGTGTGAATATCAACCAAATCATCATTAGAATTCATCTTTATATCCAGATTCATCTTTACAGTTGTTCCTGGTTTCTCTGTCCTTCCTATTCCTACAGTCACTTCTTTTTCACTATTGCTTCTCACATCCTTGTTTCTGCTGCTAGTAATCAAATTATGGCCCTTGCCAGAATCACAGAAGGAAAACCAAAGGGCAACAGAGATAGATTGCCAGAGCTTCTTAGCCAGTATGCCTGATTGTGATTTCTGTCTCCAAACTTTTAATGTACTTTCACCACTGGCTCCAGAGACCCTTTCTAAAACACAGATGAAATCAGAATTTCCCTGTGATCAATATCTTTCACTGAGTTCCTACTTTCAGTAAAACAAAACTTGTTATTTGCCTTATAATTTACTGTTCTCCTCAATTTCATTTTGTCTTATCTATGCAACCAATTTATTGACACTGCTTACAGATGGCTCTCAGAATTATCCACTCAACTGTCCATGAGATTTCAGGCTTAGATGCTCTTTTTTTTTTTTTCCCATGAAATGCCTTTTTTAAAATTTTTAAATTTATTTTTATTTTTTTTTAATTTTATTTTATTTTTAAACTTTACAATATTGTATTAGTTTTGCCAAGTATCAAAATGAATCCGCCACAGGTATATATGTGTTCCCCATCCTGAACCCTCCTCTCTCCTCCCTCCCCGTACCATCCCTCTGGGTCGTCCCAGTGCACCAGCCCCAAGCATCCAATATCGTGCATCGAACCTGGACTGGCAACTCGTTTCATACATGATATTATACATGTTTCAATGCCATTCTCCCAAATGTTCCCACCCTCTCCCTCTCCAACAGAATCCATAAGACTGTTCTATACATCAATGTCTCTTTTGCTGTCTCGTACACAGGGTTATTGTTACCATCTTTCTAAATTCCATATATATGCGTTAGTATACTGTATTGGTGTTTTTCTTTCTGGCTTACTTCACTCTGTATAATAGGCTCCAGTTTCATCCACCTCATTAGAGCTGATTCAAATGTATTATTTTTAATGGCTGAGTAATACTCCATTGTGTATATGTACCATGGCTTTCTTATCCATTCATCTGCTGATGGACATCTAGGTTGCTTCCATGTCCTGGCTATTATAAACAGTGCCGTGATGAACATTGGGGTACACGTGTCTCTTTCCCTTCTGGTTTCCTCAGTGTGTATGCCCAGCAGTGGGATTGCTGGATCATAGCAGTCCTAAGGGGAAAGTTCATAGCAATACAGGCATACATCAAGAAACAAGAAAAAAGTCAAATAAATAACCTAACTCTACACCTAAAGCAACTAGAAAAGGAAGAAATAAAGAACCCCAGGGTTAGTAGAAGGAAAGAAATCTTAAAAATTAGAGCAGAAATAAATGCAAAAGAAACAAAAGAGACCATAGCAAAAATCAACAAAGCCAAAAGCTGGTTCTTTGAAAGGATAAATAAAATTGACAAACCATTAGCCAGACTCATCAAGAAACAAAGGGAGAAAAATAAAATCAATAAAATTAGAAATGAAATGGAGAGATCACAACAGACAACACAGAAATACAAAGGATCATAAGAGACTACTATCAACAATTACATGCCAATAAAATGGACAACGTGGAAGAAATGGACAAATTCTTAGAAAAGTGCAACTTTCCAAAACTCGACCAGGAAGAAATAGAAAATCTTAACAGACCCATCACAAGCACGGAAATTGAGACTGTAATCAAAAATCTTCCAGCAAACAAAAGCCCAGGTCTAGACGGCTTCACAGCTGAATTCTACCAAAAATTTAGAGAAGAGCTAACACCTATCCTGCTCAAACTCTTTCAGAAAATTGCAGAGGAAGGTAAACTTCCAAACTCATTCTATGAGGCCACCATCACCCTAATACCAAAACCTGACAAAGATCCCACAAAAAAAGAAAACTACAGGCCAATATCACTGATGAACATAGATGCAAAAATCCTTAACAAAATTCTAGCAATCAGAATCCAACAACACATTAAAAAGATCATACACCATCACCAAGTGGGCTTTATCCCAGGGATGCAAGGATTCTTCAATATCCACAAATCAATCAATGTAATACACCACATTAACAAATTGAAAAATAAAAACCATATGATTATCTCAATAGATGCAGAGAAAGCCTTTGACAAAATTCAACATCCATTTATGATAAAAACTCTCCAGAAAGCAGGAATAGAAGGAACATACCTCAACATAATAAAAGCTATATATGACAAACCCACAGCAAACATTATCCTCAATGGTGAAAAATTGAAAGCATTTCCTCTAAAGTCAGGAACAAGACAGGGTGCCCACTTTCACCCTTAGCTGCTCTTTTTACAGTCTTCTTCCAAGCACATCTGTCCCTTACCATCACATTATTTTATTGGCAAATTTCTATTCATCTTCCTTGATCAAATTCCTTTATTCATGAATTATCCCTATTTCTACCATTATATATAAATGAATTTTTATCTCTATTCCAGAAACTGTCAGTCTGGCTGACTGTATTACAGAGATTAGTAACCATGTTCTGGGATACCATGTACACTAGCAAAGATCATACCTTACAAGGGGCATCTTGTGGACGGCAAAGTTGTCCCAGCACAAGGCTCCATCCACTGAAACAAGAGAGGCATTTTTCTTATTCTTGTGAATGTGATACATGCTCAGCAAGCTTTTCTCATCCATGTGGAAGGGGCATCTACCCCATGGGGAATCACTAGACAAGCTTGCTTTCTTCACTTGATTGTGAGAACCTTCAATGTAGGGTTCATGCTCTTTCTCTTTCACTTATTTTCCCAATTTAATTTATTAAATTGTGTTGGGAGTAGTGAACACAAAAATAATAAATTAAACTTACTGAGAATTCAAATTGAAATGGGGAAATTAAAAAATTGCAACAGTCTTTCCCCATATTCTATAGTTTCCTTCAAGAGTACATGGGTCTATAAAACTAGTATTTTGGGAAAATATGAACTACTGTTCTTTCATCAAGTATAAGGTATTCAAGGTATAGGCATTATGGAAAGCAGGAGAAGGAAATGGCAACCTACTCCAGTGTTCTTGCCTGGAGAATCCCATGGACAGGGGAGCCTGCTGGGCTGCTGTCCATAGGGTCTCACAGAGTTGGACACAACAGAAGCAACTTAGCAGCAGAAGCAGCATTATGAAAAGCAGTTTGGAGGTTTCTCAAAAAAAACCTGAAAACAGAACTTCCACTGATTCTACAATCCCACTTCTAGGTGGGATATATCTAAAAGAACTGAAACCAAGATCTCAGAGGTATCTATACTCTGATGTTTACTGGAATATTCATGATAGCCAAGAAGTGAAAACAAGCCTAATGTCCACTGATGGATAAATGGATAATTAACATGGTGTATATTCACACAATGGAATATTGTTCCTTAAATAAGAACAAAACCATAAAAGTAAATATTAAACCTTAAAAAGTAAGGAAATGCTGGGATATAAGACAACATGGATAAACCTTGAGGACATTATGATAAGTGAAAGAAGCCAGTCACAAAAAGACAAATCTTATATAGTTCCACTAATATGAAGTATTTAAAAGAGTCAAATTCACAGAAGCAAAGAACATAATGGAATTGTTCCTGATCAACATATGTAGACAGAAAAGATTTGGAAGAGAAATCTATGGGGGAAAGAGGAATCTAGTTTTACCTCAAACAGGCCCAAAGATTGGTGGGAAAGAGCTGGTTAGGCCACAGCAAACGGCTCAAACAGGAACCCTCTCTTAACCTAGACGAAGCCCAAGAATCCCTTGCCTCTCCTGCAAGGGATTATTATTAGAGATAATAACTGATGCCCATACTTGAAGATAGATACCTTTCCCATAGAGATAAGCCCAGCACGGCTGGCTGATTTCCTACTTTGGAACTCAGGACTACACAGATGTTCACACCGGCACCACAAGTGAGGACAGAGTACCAGGGTTTTGTCAATACATGGCTTTGTGCTGTGCAGTGTTTTTATGCTTTGTGTGGGGGGCATGTGTCAATCCCTCCTCCCAGAGAACACAGTTTCTCAGGGACTGGGTCATGGTTCTGCTCCAGGTCCCTTCATTCAATCTGTCCCTGGGATTAAAGCATGAGCGGAATTTTCTTTGAATTTCTAGCATTTGAGAGCATGGATTTTCAGGGCTTTTGTATGTTTTCCCCTAATTTTAGAGTTTCTATGAATCTCAGTCAGAGTTTTGTAGAACCATTTCTATTTTCAAAGAGCTTTAAAATAAATTATTTGATTATTACTTGAAGGTTCAAATAGCTAAAATGAACCCAATGACCTTTCCTTGTTAAGTAGAAATGTTTCTGTTGTACATATGTAAAACCATCAAATAGAAGCCTAATTACTTTACAGGTTTCAATATGTAGTTCTTATGAGCAAAGAAGTTACTGCACATTTAATTAGAATAAGAACTGACTAAGCAGGCTTAGACATTGATTTGATTATATATTTAAGTGCATTATTGCTTTTTAAAATATGCTTACCAATATAATTCAGTACATAAATTAGTACATATATTTCCTACATCAGTTCAGTTCAGTTCAGTCACTCAGTCGTGTCCGACTCTTTGTGACCCCATGAATCGCAGCACGCCAGGCCTCCCTGTCCATCACCAACTCCCGGAGTTCACTCAGACTCACATCCATCAAGTCAGTGATGCCATCCAGCCATCTCATCCTCTGTCGTCCCCTTCTCCTCCTGCCCCCAATCCCTCCCAGCATCAGCGTCTTTTCCAATGAGTCAACTCTTCGCATGAGGTGGCCAAAGTACTGGAGTTTCAGCTTCAGCATCAGTCCTCCCAGGGCTGATCTCCTTCAGAATGGACCGGTTGGATCTCCTTGCAGTCCAAGGGACTCTCAAGAGTCTTCTCGAGCACCACAGCTCAAAAGCATCAATTCTTCGGCACTCAGCCTTCTTCACAGTCCAACTCTCACATCCATACATGACCACAGGAAAAACCATAGCCTTGACTAGATGGACCTTTGTTGGCAAAGTAATGTCTCTGCTTTTGAATATGCTATCTAGGTTGGTCATAACTTTCCTTCCAAGGAGTAAGCGTCTTTTAATTTCATGGCTGCAGTCACCATCTGCAGTGATTTTGGAGCCCAAAAAAATAAAGTCAGACACTGTTTCCACTGTTTCCCCATCTATTTCCCATGAAGTGATGGGACCGGATGCCATGATCTTCGTTTTCTGAATGTTGAGCTTTAAGCCAACTTTTTCACTCTCCACTTTCACTTTCATCAAGAGGCTTTTTAGTTCCTCTTCACTTTCTGCCATAAGGGTGGATATTTCCTACATAAGTATTTATAATTCAATATAATCCATTAGATTGACAGCAGTATTTCTTGACATTAACATAATTTTATAATTCTCACTTTTTCCTAATTTTTCTACCAAAACAAAGTATATGTGATCAAGATATATTTAAATACATTTAGATGTCAAAATAAGTGTAATTGTATTTTGACTGATGCAAAATTAGGGAGTAAAATATTAATATTCCAATGTCTAGTTCAAAGAATAAAACTGACTTCATTACTATGCTACTATAAATTAACATTAGTATTTTTCTAAGGCTATATTATGAATTAACACAAGAGGATTCAGAACCATCTGATTAAACCACTGATCACACTGCAGTTTGGATAAAGATCAGTTGTCTCACGCATGACCTGCAACCAAGACTGGAAAAACACATAATTTAAGAAACTGTCTCCAACCTGGATGGAAGGACCTTTCTACCAGGTACTCTTAACTAGCTCATGCCCAGTGAAATTGAAGGGATATTGACTCTTGGATTAACTCCCACTTCCAAAGTCCCCTAAGCTGGACTGGTCTATAAAGAGGCCTGCCGACCTCAAACTCACCTTAAAACAATGCTCAAACAGAGGAAACTACTACACTAGGACAAGACGATGACACCAGAAGTAGACAGCTTGCCCAAGATGCTGATCTGACTCATATGATCATTTATAATGTTTTCTTGATTCCTTGGACCTATGCCTATCAAGCAAATATTTTCTATCATAGACACAACTCTATGCTAGTTTAAAACTCAATCCAATTGTTGGGTTGTGGCCAATTACCTGTGTCTAGTAGTTTTGGGTTACCTTGGTGGATTTCTGTTCTCCAGGGCTCTGATTGGATACCCCGTAGGCAATTTATTTTAGATGAGAGTTCAGTCTTATTCCATCTATTCAGATATTAATAAATGGGATCCTCTCACCTGGCCAATTAATAATAGCTGCTCTTATGCTAGCCATAAATTTTCTCTTAGGGTCATTCAAACTCAGTCAGAGTGACAAGCTAAGCTTCAATAAAAAATACTAAATTCTCATCCATTAAAAGGAAAACTCCCACAATTATGGGATGGATCTATATGGCTGGACTTCCCTTGTGGCTCAGTTATTAAAGAATCCATCTGCAATGCATCTGGGTTTGATCTCTGGGTTGGGAAGATCCCCTGGAGAAGGGAAAGGCTACCCATTCCAGTATTCTGGCCTGGAGAATTCCATGCACTGTATAGTCCATGGGGTCACAAAGAGTTGGACACGACTGAGCAACTTTCACTTTCACACTGCAGTTTATTTTTTTCACAAAGTTCTATACAGGAAAATTCAGTTAAGTCAAATGTTACTAAGGACAAGATAAACAAGATTTACTAATACTGCTGCTGTTGCTAAGTGGCTTCAGTCGTGTCCGACTCCGTGTGACCCTATGGATAGCAGCCCACCAGGCTCTTCCATCCACTGGATTCTCTAGGCAAGAAGACTGGAGTGGGTTGCCATTTCCTAATACTATACAATATATGTGCAACTGTATGTGTAAAATTAAACTTTATTTTACATATTTAATATTCTATATTATTTTTCAGGTTTAAATGATCCTCTATATATTAGGTAAATTTGGCTGATGCTTTGACTGAAAATGTGTGAGACTGTAAGCAGATGACTCTTAATCCAAGAAGGAAACTGTAAAATAATAAAGGGTATTGCTAAATCTCTATTAATCTGTTACATACCTATAAATAACATGGATAAAATCAAAGCTCAGGCATGCTGCCACTCTGCTCCCACAGGACTTTGCATGTAGTCAGTCATTTAGAATTTACACACAACTAGTATAACTCTTCTGGAGAAGGCGATGGCACCCCACTCCAGTACTCTTGCCTGGAAAATCCCATGGACAGAGGAGCCTGGTAGGCTGCAGTCCATAGGGTCGCTAAGAGTCGGACATGACTAAGCAACTTCACTTTCACTTTTCACTTTCATGCATTGGAGAAGGAAATGGCAACCCACTCCAGTGTTCTTGCCTGGAGAATCCCAGGGACAGGGGAGGTGATGGGCTGCTGTCTATGGGGTCACACAGAGTTGGACACGACTGAAGCGACTTAGCAGCAGCAGCAGTATAACTCTTTGCTTATCTGCCTTCCTTATTAGTCTATTGGCAACCTGATGACAGAGATTGTTACTATAATTCTAGAGCCTCAAAGAGTGCCTGATATATAGTAGACACTCAAAGAATATTTGTTTTCAGATAAACTAGGATTCATAATGAGGCCATCATGACAGTGAAGTGATGCAAAAGTGCTTGGAAAAACTGTTTACAAAAAGGATAGGATTTGGTTCTCATAAGAATGGTTAAACCACTATATGCTATCTTTGTTTTTTTTGTTGTTGTTGTTGTTTACTTGTGTCTTATTCTTTTTTTTTTTAATTTTATTTTATTTTTAAACTTTACATAATTGTATTAGTTTTGCCAATTATCAAAATGAATCCACCACAGGTATACTATATGCTATCTTTGAATTTTTAGCTCCTCAGGCCAAAAAAAAAAAAAATCATTAATACACTATATATGACTTCAAAGCAATAAGAATAATCATATAAACCACAAATGAAAATTAGCTTCATGATTTATAGCCAAGTTTTCAACTCATACAACTGAATAACAAAAAACCCAAACAATCCAACTGAAAAATGGGCAGAAGATCTAAATAGACAATTCTCCAAAGAGGACATATAAATGCCCAACAGGTTCATGTAAAGATGCTCATCATCACTAATTATTAGAGAAATGCAAATCAAAACTACAATAAGGTACCACCTCACACTAGTCAGAATGTCCATCATTAAAATGTCTACAAATGATAAATGCTGGAGAGGGTGTAGAGAAAATGGAACCCTCCTACACTGTTGGTGGGAATATGAATTGGTGCAGCCACTATGGAAAACAGTATGGATGTTTCTTAGAAAACTAAAAACAGAGTTTCCATATGATCCAGGAATCCCACTCCTGGGTGTGGATGTATGTGTATGTATGTATGTGTGTGTGTATAAAATTCAAAAGGATGCTCACATCCCTATGTTTACAGCAGCACTATTCACAATCGTCAAGACATAGAAACAACCTAAATGTCCATTGACAGATGAATGGATAAAAAAAGATATGGTACATATATACAATGGAATACTACTTAGCCATAAAAAATGGAATGCCATTTGCAGCAATATGGATGGACCTAGAGATTATCACACTAAATGGAGTAAGTCAGAAAGAGAAAGATATACCATATGATATCACTTATTGTAGAATCTAAAATAGGACACAAATCAACTTTTCTCTGAAACAGAAGGTCTTACAGACACAATAGAATAGACCAAGGGTGGTGGGGGGTGGGAAGAACTGGGAGTTTGGGATTAGCAGAGGAAAACTATTATATATACAATGGATAAATTATAAGATCCTACTGTATAGCACAAGGGACTATATTCAATATTCTGTGGTAAGCCATAATAAAAGCCACATAAAAAATGTGTGTATATATACATAACTGAATCACTTTGCCATATAGCAGAAATTAACACATTGTAAATCAATTATACTTAGATAAAATAAATTAGAAAAATTAAAAAGTTAGAACAACAAAAAAAGATCAATGAAACTAAGAGGTGATTATTGGAAAAGATATAAATTTCACTTTTTTTTTTGACTTTCAGAAAAAACAGACCAACTCCTAGAAATGCACAGTCTCCCAAGACTGAACCAGAAAGAAACAGAAAATATAAACAGACCTATTACCAGTAATGAAAAGTAATCAGTAATTTTAAAAAACCCAACAAAAAAAGTGCAGGCCCAGATGGCTTCACAGGTGAATTCTACCCAACTCTTAGAGAAGAATTAACACCCATTCTTCTCAAACTGTGCTATGGATGCTTTAATTTATTCTTTTTTTTTTTTTTTTGCTTTAATTTATTCTTGCATTTTGCATTTAATGTAAATGGCCTAAGTATTAACCTTCAAATACCTTGAACTACAAAGAAAGCTAATGAAGTGGCAACTTGCTTCTGTTACTAAGAGATGGAATATTGTGTTTCCCAGACCCTCATTTGGTAAATATAGGCAGAGATAGAATAGTCCTCAAGAGTATCTGCCCAATTGCTTGATCATTGTGTGGGGAGCAGAATTTATCCCAAAATATGCCTCTTTGGTGCAAGGATTATTTTAAGTTGATTATTTTTTTTAAAAAAGCAGAAATGGGACAGGCTCTGAAAACCAAACAGAAGTTACTCTTTAGTAAGAGACATTCATAAAGGAAATCTCCTTCCCCAGTAGCCATGCAGCAGAGTTTCCCTTGCCTCTCTCATTGTCCAGATACACGCACAAGAAGTGGGATTAGTGAAGCAGAAAGGAGGAATGGCCATTAAGGCAATCAACAGAGTCCTCTCTAGAATTACAGCATATCAATGGGTACTGCTAGTTACAGTTCAAATAGAGTGTGAAAGCTGGTGACATCATTATGAAATCACAGCTTATTAAATCCACCATGAAGCTCATGATCATCCTTCTCTTCTAGTTATCGATGATTAAACTGAAGCCTAGGAAATCCAATTCAATACCATCCAATTCAAGGTCATGGTACTGTGTAGTAATAGAACTTACATCTAGTTTATCAGATTTTTTACTCCAGGATCTTTTCTATTATGAGGTTCCCCCCTCCCCCATCATGTGTTGTTGTAATTCTGTCTTTCATGAGGCCAATAGCAAAACACTATCTTTAGGAGAAAAAAAATAAAGATCTAAACAACTACATTCTTTCTGGATAAAGAGAGACTGGGAATTTTATGTTCTGAAAGATATTTCACATGTGAATAATGTTTAGGAGAAACTTGATCTAACATTTTTTAAATGTGGGAGTGACAAAAATGTCAATTTTTTTGCTTTTGTCACTGAAAAAAGAAAATTTATGAACGTTCTTTCACTTAAAGAGTTTAACAAGGTTACTCACTTTATTGTCTTAATTATCAAGTATATTTTCTCTTTGAGATAAACTTTTTTCATTTACCAAATAACTGCATATATTCATATATTTTTAAAGATTGGTTTTTGAAATAATTTTTATATTGTTATCTATTTTAAGTTATGTATACTAAGACAGGTTTCAAAAGAATTTTATTAGCCCCAGGCTTGAGCCCAGAGTGTTTTGCTACTAGTTTTCCCATTTCCCCAATAAACACATTTCCTATCATCCCAAACAGCATTCTTTAGATCAGACCTATAGGCTGGTCCATCACAAAGGGCTAAGCAGTGACATAGATTTTAATTTTGAAATTAACATTCTTAGGCTACAAAAGTGTAGCCTAAAGAATCAAATTCTTTTATTCTGTTCATCTCTGAAATCTTTTACCTATCTATGTCTAACAGTGTCTCTATGCCTAACAGTGTCTCTAATGAAAACTATGGAATCACAAAATACTAATGAGAAACTGTGGGGTCCTGGTATATTTCTTAGTTTTCCTTAAACTATAATCATAAGCAGCTTTCTACTCTGCTGAAGCAGGTGAGCTACCTTATTCATTATTTTTTACCAACAATACCTTCTCCAGGCACTTAAAAATGCTTTGGTAAACCTTACTGCTTATTGACCACTGCCCCCTCCAAAAAATAAATAAAAGGAAAGAATAAGCCCTTCTCTTCTTTACAAGGAGAGGAGCTTATAAGGATGTGTGAAATACTGGATTATCAGAGGAAATAGTGTTATTCTCCAATAACTACTACCAAACATCATCATCAAGTGCATTCCTTCCACAGGACCCTTTAGGTCTCCTCTAACATTTTACTATTTGCATTCCCAGGCCAGACCCAGATCATTTTCAGTTGCTAATTTGAATGTCTGTTTTTGTTCAGTTACTAAGTCATGTCTGACTCTTTGTGACTCCATGAACGGCAGCATGCCTGGCTTCCTTGTCCTTCACTATCTCCTGGAGTTTGCTCAAATTCATGTCCATTGAGTCAGTGATGCTATCCAACCATCTTATCCTCTGTTGCCCGCTTCTTCTGCCTTCAATCTTTCTCAGCATCAGGTCTTTTCCAATGAGTGAGCTCTTTGCATCAGGTGGCCAAAGTATTGGAGATTTCCTTTACAATTGACTGGTGTGATCTCCTTGCAGTCCAAGGGACTCTTAAGAGTCTTCTCCAACACCACAGTTCAAAAGCATCAATTCTTGGCACTCAGCCTTCTTTATGGTCCAACTCTCACATCCATACATGACTACTGGAAAAACCATAGCTTTGACTATATGTGTGCTTTTAATTTATAGAAAAATCTTCATTTCGTGGAAGTGCAGAGAGATGATGGTTCATTCAGTGTCTATGTGTGTCTTAATCCTTACTTCACAGCAACCTCAATAAATTTTTTTTTTTTTGCTATGAATAAGCCTCCCCCAGTCCCTCTACCCTTTTCCAGGAGATTTTAGTCACTACATAGACTGACAGAAAGAACCTTTCCTTTTCCTGACCCTCATTATATTTTTGGCTCCAACTTACATGTGGCTATATTTATGTGTGGTCCTACTGTTTGTTATTCCTATACACTTTTGGATTTTTTTCTCAAATTTATTCCTACTCAAATTTGTTTTTAACATAATTATCATGTCTACCTTGTTACAGTGTGTCTTTTCTGGGAAAGTACTTTCTTTCCCCAATGGCTTCCGTTTGATCTGCCTGAACTGTTACTCATGTTGTTATTCTTGTTCACACATCAGGTCCTTTCCTCTGCCATCCAGCCCTCCATAATAAGGTCCTGCTACACTTTTGTGTACACTTTTTCCATGAAATTAAAAGATGCTTACTCCTTGGAAGGAAAGTTATGACCAATCTAAACAGCATATTAAAAAGCAAAGACATTACCTTGCCAACAAAGGTCTGTCTAGTCAAGGCTATGGTTTTTCCAGTGGTCATATTTGGATGTGAGAGTTGGACTATAAAGAAAGCTGAGCGCCAAAGAATTGGAGTTTTTGAACTGTGGTGTTAGAGAAGACTCTTAAGAGTCCCTCGGACTGCAAGGAGATCCAACCAGTCCATCCTAAAGGCGATCAGTCCTGGGTGTTCATTGGAGAGACTGATGCTGAAGCTAAAACTCCAATACTTTGGCCACCTGATGCGAAGAACTGACTCAATGGAAAAGACCCTGATGCTGGGAAAGATTGAGGGCAGGAGGAGAAGGGGACGACAGAGGATAAGATGGTTGGATGGCATCACCAACTCGAGGGACATGGGTTTGGGTGAACTCCAGGAGTTGGTGATGGACAGGGAGGCCTGGCGTGCTGCGGTTCATGGGGTCACAAAGAGTCAGACACGACTGAGCGACTGAACTGCTGACATTTTGTTTTTTCACCCATGACTTGTCCCCTCTTATCTTATGCATGATTCAAATTATACTCTTTTTCTTTCCTAAACAAACATCATGCTTACCTATTTCCCTGTCTTAAAGTGCTTTATACAGCTTACACAATCTTTACATTTTTATGTATTATATTATATATTCTATGTATTATATTATATAACAGCCTTTCCTTTCTGTTAGAATTCACAATTTTCCTTGCTCCAAACTTAACCTATTCAATATCCAAGCATTCTTCAAGGCACATCTCAAACACAGCCTCCTCAGATGGGCTTTTCCTTGAAAATCTCTTGCCATCCTTTCTTCACTGCACAACAGTTTATCTACTTGCCATTTGTATTTTATTGCATTATATGATTCTATAAGGCAAGGATAGTGTCTTTGTCACTTCAGCTGTTTCTGGAGTCTATAATAGTATTCTTCTGCCTTCTGACTAGCTATTATAGAATCCTTGAGGCTGTCAGATCAGTGTTCTCCTTAGAATACAAATAATTTATCTTTTAGTGATTCTAATATTTCAATACATAGTGCAACATCTTCTGATTTACTTCAATTTGCAGTTTGCTGTTTCTATAGGCCAGCACTATTGACCATAACTGACTGAAAAATAGTGCAGTATTTGGTATACTATTTTTTAAATATAAATTTATTTATTTTAATTGGAGGCTAATTACTTTACAGTATTGTATTGGTTTTGCCATACATCAACATGAATCCACCATGGGTATACACGTGTTCCCCATCCTGAACCCCCCTCCCACTTCCCTCCCCATCCCATCCCTCTGGGTCATCTCAGTGCACCAGCCCCGAGCATCCAGTATCATGCATCAAACCTGGACTGGCGATTCGTTTCATATATGATATTATACAAGTTTCAGTGCCATGTTTTAACTCATTTTTATACATTTAACTAATTTGTATACCCTCTAAATTTATATTTTTCTTTTATAAAAGTGGGGCACTGACATTTGTGACCTGAATCCAATCCCAATGCTCATGCTTTCTGCCTACATGTGTGAACTGTTACTAATATTGGGTTGGCCAAAAAATTTGTTTGGATTTTTTGTAAGATGTTAAGGAAAACCCGAATGAACTTTTTGGCCTACCCAATACATCTGCCAAAGAAGGTGACATTTTTTAACTGTACTCTACACAACAGTGTGATGGGACAGGCATGGGTACCTTTGGGAACAAAATACATGTTACTTAAGCATGTAAGTTGTGTTTTAGATATTTCCTTCATATGCCCAAAGTAACAACAATTATTAATACAGAACAGTTTTATTCAAGTTGAATGACTTAGCAAATATGCTTCTTCTACACACAGGATTTATAAGAGTAAAAGAAACATTTACACTTAAATTCAATAACCACTAACAATGAATCATGGTCCATTGTTATTCATAAAATTAAAAGAGTCTGGTGACATAGGAAATGACAGTTTAGTACTTTTGAAGGTCCAATCCCTCCGGGCTTGTTGAGATCTATTTCATGTTTGAAAGGACGGACACTTAAAGGGGAATCTAGTAATATGAGTGTGTTCAGCTTTTCTTTAGACATTCACACACTAGAAGAAATTGTTTTTCAAATGAGGATTTTAAAAAGGGATGTATCCTGACCAGGGCCACCT
Organism: Bos indicus; assembly: GCF_029378745.1. Taxonomy (NCBI): domain Eukaryota; kingdom Metazoa; phylum Chordata; class Mammalia; order Artiodactyla; family Bovidae; genus Bos; species Bos indicus. The sequence continues at coordinate 115,464,475 of NC_091789.1, forward strand.
AATTTCTAAAGGTTTTTGTATACGTTGGAACTACTAAAAGGGTAGTGTACATTTGTCAACTTGCAGAAGAAATTGAAAATGAAATTTCTGAGTCTGGTGTACTGGTAACATTTCTAAATAACTATGTCAATGCTTCCAAGTGTCATCCATGATGGGACAATATCTTGTACATTGAACTCATTTTTTCCCAAATTTGTTCCATATTGGGACTTAAGAAATATTTTCTAGCACACGGTTTTAAATTGCTTATATTTATCTAACACTTTCCCACTACTAGTTTTTATAATATCTTCAACCATATTTTTTTCCTCAGCATATTATGGGAAAATATAATCTTATTTTGCATTATAAATATTTTACCATTTTGATCTGATTCATGTTCATTACTTCAGGCTGTTCTGTGTATTCTTATTCATATTTTTATTAGGATAACATAATTTTATTCTCATGTTGAAGACTTGTTCATACTGGCCTTTGGAAGTATGTTCTGGTGAACATTAAGTTGTAACTGTCATGTCCTTGAGAAAAATAAAAAATGTGTACACTGCAAGAGGGTGTGAGCAATGCCTGAAAAGGATTCAGTTATAAATTGGAAAAAAAAAAAAATTCTTGTCTCAAAAAGTAAAGGGCTCAGATTAGAGAAGAAAAGCATCTCCCTCCCCATTTTCTGCTAAGAAATATTAAAATGTGTTCTCTTGTACTTGATTTTAGTTTTCTGTTTTTGTCAGAAGAAGACATATAAAGCTTATAAGAAAATTTCTTTAGCACTATTTACTAATACCCTAACTGCAATCACATTCAAGGTCTGAGGATGCTAATAGCCTTAGAGCTGTAATTACATTGCAGTGACTTTTGACTTCAAGATAAGTTTCATAAGCACAAGAGTTTATGCTAGTTAATGTTTAAACAGAAATTTTAATTATGATATAAAAATCAAATGAAAGTGTATTTGACTAGATTAATAATTTATTTAGCCTTTTACTAGAAATAATGTTTAGACCTAAAGAATATAGATATATTATAGAGACAATAATCTTTATGAAGACATAAATGTAAGGTAAGATTCTTTAAAGGAAGAAAATTAGAAATGAATGAAAATGGCAAACATGAATTATTTTGTTACTACATTTGTTGTTAAATTTCACTTAAGAAAATCACTAATTTGAAATTGCAGAGATTCTTTGGCACAATTTACCCTTGTGAACCAATACCATGAGGTGGTAGTGTTTAAGCTGCAGAATGTCATTCTTACCAACACTTTCAAACTCCTTACACAGATTAAAAAGAAATATCAAGAAATTGCTATTATAATTGACAGAACAGTTTGAAATCAGATGAGCACAACATCTTTGTGTGACAGACACAATGAGACAGAGTGGCTTCCCTAAGGTTTAGGAGTGGTTATGGACTATCAAACAGTAGTAGTGAACTGCTGTTCGGTCTAGTATGGTTATCATAACTTCCTGAAAATAGAAATAGCAGCCTAAATAATGCTGCAAATAAATGTCTGAGGTTTAAAATACCTGCTCTCTTAAAGAACACCAGAGAAAAATAACTAGCTAATTAATTGAAAGGAAAAAAAAAAAAAAAACCTGCTGGGGTAGCCTTGTTCTCTTTTAAACTGATGTGTACAAGTAAGTGAGCAGACAAAAATGCCCAAATACTCAAGAAAAAGAAGGTAGGAATTTTAGTAACACATTTTTTTTCAGAAGTTGCCAGAGTTCCTGTGAAACTGTCAAAGTAGTTAATTTCCTTTTTCTACACATGCTGATCCCATTGTCTATGTTTCACAATCGGCATATAATCAGTGTTTTTTGAGTGAAGGAATCTATCAATCAATTAAAGTACTAAAGCTCAAATTCCCTAATTCAAAATGTAGAGACTCACCTCTGCCTCCACTGAAGAAACACGAAGTACTACAGATGAGGCAGGAGGGAAAGGGACAGGACACAAACGCTGGATAAGTGAGGAAGGGACACAGATATTGGGATGCAATAAAAACCTGGAACCAGCTGAAACGAAGGTGGCTTTGAGAGGAGTCCAGTCATTGACTTTTATCTCATTATACCTTCATTACAATACTAAAAGATCACTCCTCCTTATGCCATGACAATTCCAAGATGAACCATAAAAGCCAAAAAAAGTGGGCAGTGACCCAGTTCCTGGGAAATCCTTGCCCTTCCCTGAAACAGCAAGAATATTCCTTCCACTCATTAGCATATAAAATTATTCAGCCCATAAAAACCAGTGACCCCATGCCCCAGGGCCCCTTTCATTTTCTGAGATGACCCCCGTGCCCTGGGGTTGCTCTCACCTTCTAAGGTCTGTATTCTGCCTTTGAAATGTGTATCCCTCTATTTTATCAAGTAAACTCTTTTTTGCCTTTCTTTGGCTCCCTCTTAAATTCTTTCCTGTGCAAAGCCACTTGGCAGTCTGTCCTAAGGACTCCTGCGGGTCCCAGGATGTGACATTTCCCTCTCCTGCAACAAAGCTGCTCATCTAACTTGAAAATTCCTATGTGAAACTACCACCCTGAATGTCATAATGAACATCTCATTCTCAGGCCCTAAGCTCTTCATTTTAGAGGTGAGACTGTGTACAACAGGACAATGTATTATGCTTTTTACATTGCACTACACACATCCTTATTATCCCAATTTAAGAACATGCACCATCTTCATGGGTTCAGCATCCAATCTGCAAACAGTTATACCTTGAGCCAACTTCCTACTCCAGGACAGAACACCCACTCTCTAGTGTGCCAAGGGCTCAGAAACCACGGAAAGAAGTCTGAGTTGAAGACACCATCTGGACTGATTCAGAAGACACATCATCCACACTCACCCTCACATCTGTTGAGTTACTGAGGTACTTAGCATCCATGTATCCCTCTAATTTCCAAGTGGAAAAACAAGACATAATTGAAGCTGCACACCCACATTCACTACCTGTGGGACTCCTGGCCTGTCTTCCCTGTTGCTTATCAATATCAATTATTACATAGACCCAGCGTCAAGGAAGAAGGGCCAGTGTTCACAGAGAAAGAAATACTCATCTCTAGCAAGCAATAAGACAACACCCAGCAACAACAGAAACATCCATGGGTGGATGAATGAAGAGAGACTATGTCACCAGTAATGCCCACTGGGTCCCTGGAAAAATAAGATAGAATCTAGGTGATAAGATAAAGTTTAACTTCTTTTGTAGTTAGTCTAGTTTCACTTGCCTACAGGAAGCCCTGTGCAGAGGCCTTGATCCTAATCTATCACATTAGAGCTCCTAGTCCAGAACCTCTGTGCCTAATACCCCAATTGGCATGCTTTGTGCAGAAGTACCTCACAGGACACCTCAATTCAAGACGGCAATGGCGTACCATGTGCAGAGATGCAGCACCCAGCACTTCAGTTTGAAATGTCCTGAGGAAAATAGCTATGCCTGACCCTCAAGGACTCGGCCTTTCCTCCGCAGGTGAGAACCCTATAGAGCAGCCCTTATCGGGAGAGCATTCACTTGGGAGCAAGAGCTCACATCTCCATTCTTTAATCAAAGAATAAAGCTTTCTTTTGCTTCTGAACCAAACTTGGTCTCCTTCTGTTGGAACAAGTGACACAGGGCAGGAGGATTCTTATTGGAACCTAACTTGAAAGGTTAACAAATTTTGGTGACCCAGGTATGATGGACTATGGCCTTTTTGCCTACAGCTATCCACTAGGCTCTGGGCTCACCCCAGTTCCAGAAGGAGGATGGCAGAGGCTTTGGGAGGTTTGAGTGAGGATGACTGACTGTGACCTCTAACTACACTCTGGTGGGATAAAATGGTGGCAGAATTCAGAGCAACTCTGCTCAACAACTCAATAGTCAGGTGTGGTGTGCACACAGCATAGCTCCCAGAGTAATCTGGACTGTAACCCCTTGAGGGAATCATACCGTGTCATTACTGGGGATCAGAGATGGAAACTCATGTGTATCTGCCCAGCCCACTGCCCCTGACTGGCCTTCCCACAGTGCCAGACAACCAGGAAAAGTGAGGATCTGTGGACGAAAGGGAATTGTGGCCATTCTGCCCACTGTCTCACCGGTAGTATTGCCCTCTTAATCCAAGTACAAAACGCAGTGGCAACCAAACCAAGGCTTTTTGCTCTCCTTGCCAACCTCCAGCGGTCAACAGTAGCATTCTCCATAGTCACTTTTGGTTTGGTAAAGGAAAGTGGCTAGCCCCGTGAGCCAAGAGGTGAGACCAGGACAAGGACCAGGTAATAAGGACCACATGACAAAATGGAATGAAAATGCTCCATCTGAGTTTAGGAAAAAGGCACTGGGGACACCAGAGTGTGAAAGGTTCCCAAGGAAGGTGACCAGTGACTTGACCTCTTCTGGTCAGTGCTGGTTTCTCTGAAGTGGGCTGGGGAGCCCTGTGAGCTGCTGCCAAAACCAGGAACCCCGTTACTGGGAAGCCCAGTAAGCTGCTGGCAAGAACAGGAAACATCCACTGTCCAACCTCTCCTCCCCCTGCCATTAGCTTGTGAGACAAGGTGATTCTTTATTGACCCCTAAGGTTCCATAGGCTATCCTCAAAATATCTGCACAAAATACCAGCTGCTCCAGTGAGCTGGTGAGTGTCCCATGGGAATCCTTCATGCTTTTAGTGGTCCTTCTCACTGAGTGAGAAGTCTGAAAATTCGTTCTCTTCGGCCAAAAGGAGGAAAAAGAAGAGCCCTGTCTCAGACAGCTGTGCCACTCCCTAAAAGACCAAGGTGGTCTGAAACGAACGTGGCTAAGCTACTCTGGCCTGGAAGCAGTCATGTCTATCCTCCTGTGGGACATTCTGACTGAGGAAGAACAGACTATTTCAAGCACAGGCCACCATGAATTCAAAGAGGACCCCCAACTCTATCACACTTCATGTCTATTTCAGTCTCCTGAGGAATCCATTAATAGTTTGCTTGCTGGTTCCAAATTTCCTGAATTTGAAATCTTATTTGGGTCAAATCGCGTGGCATTTGTGTGCCAACAAATCACTCCAGCTGCCCCCTTGGTAACTGGTAACAAATTCAAAACAGAACATCTAAGGTATGGGGAACCAAGCGTCCATCATACCTAAGCACATCCAGTTAGGGTGCATCCTACAGAACTGGAAGTTTTTCATGTATGAAAATGTTTAATTTTCCTATGTAATACAGCCTGCCTACAATGCTTGCTAGGAGATGTGAGAAGTTGGCCTGTCACTGGGTCTTCTAATTACCAGCCAGGGCCCAACAACCCACAAGAAAAAGGACTTGTTTTGAGGCAGTTCCCTGATGGAGAAGGACTCATCCAGGTATATACATCCATTTACCACTTCTGATCTGTATAACCACACAAGTCATAGTAAGAGTGGAGGTAAGATCCAGAAGGGTTTCTGAATTTGATTAGGGGAATCTTTCGGATCCATGACCCCACATGGCCTCCTCAATGTGCTCCTAACAGGAAAGAAAAGGCCATGGTCTTTTTAAAAGTCCCAGAGGAAGAGACAAAGGGAATAGAAACAATGTAGTTTGTGTCATTTTCAGACCTTAGAATTAAGTGCCCCCAGATAATGAGCTCAACTGGGACCACCAATGAAAAAGAGGGTGGAAGAAAGATGGACTCATTTTTTTTTTTTTTTTTTAAGATGGACTCATTTTAAAAACATGATCCTAAAGGGAATCTAGGCAACAGGAAAGAAATCTGTCAACTGGAATAGATAAAAGAAATCAGCAACTAACAGAAAACCCTTTGGCATTCCTAGAGCCTTAGGGAATGCCTCCACATCTACATAACAGCTGACTCGGAGTCTTTGGAAGGGGACACAATCCTGAGGTCATATTTCATTTCTCAAAGTGTCCCTGACATCAGGCATAAACTTCAGAAACTGGAAATAGAACCAGATACCTCTACCTCTTGCCCGGTTAAGGTTGCCCACAGAGTGTTTAATAACTGAGACACAGAGGAGGAAAAGTCAGCATAAAATGGCCTGGGCACAAGCCCATCTACTGGCTGTTGCCCTCCAATGTCAACTGGTCAGCCAGGGAATCTGGACAAACCACACATGGAGACTCTCTCCTACATAAAACTCCTTTCCCAAAAAACAGCGAATGATAAGTAACCTTATATGCTGCACCCAGCAGTAGAGATTTTAGGATGTTAGCTGCCAAGGGAGGGGTCTGTGCACTGACCAATATGCCATGTTGCTTTTACTTCAATGTGAGTGGCCGGACTGAAGAAAGTGTGCAGGAGCCAATGGTAACAGCAACTTGGCAAACAGAAGGCAGCTAGCCTCACCTGAAGGGTCAAAGAGGCCCTCCCCAGCCTTGCTGGTTTCTGCCTTTTTCCTGGGCCCCTTAATAACCATCCTTCTCTTGCTGACATTTGCGCGTGTATCTTAAGCTGTCGAGTGTCCTTTGTCTCCAAAAGGTTAGAAGCTATAAAACTTCCAAGGGTGGTCGCTCAGAGACGCAAACAGGGCTAAGACCTAAGGAAAATCAAACATAACTAAAGGAAGCTGGGGAGAAGCTCCGCTCCTCTCCCCGGGCTATGAATCAGTAGAAAGCAGTTAAAGAAGGCAAACCACCGCCCCTCAGCGCCCCTTGACAATAAGGAGCCCACCAAAGGCCAGAGGAGATATGTGTCACCAGCAAAGCTTATTAACAATTCCTGGGAAACACAATCTAGACAATACAATGGGGTCTAACCTTTTTTTTTTCCCGTCTGTGTTTTGTCTTCTTTCTCTTGCTCATAGAGTGCCATGTGAAGAGCCCATGCAGCCCGCACTTGGCTCTTCAGACCAGAGTTCTCTAGTGCAAGGTGGCTGCATCTGACCCCTCAGTTCTGGGGTTGTGAGCAGAAACGCTGTGCTCCCCGCTAGGACCTGGAGCATGAGCAACACCGCTATCCTGCAAGAACTCCACCTCGCGAGAACTCCTCCTCAAGAGATTTCCACCTCGCGAGATCTCCAGCACTAGAGAACTCCGCCATGTGAGAACTCTGACCCTTCCTCGCTGATCCCATTAAAGCAGCCCCGCCTATGGCCTGGCCTGTCAGGGAGAGCATGCTCAAGAGCAGAGGCTCACACCTCTCCACCTTTTAATTAAAGAATACAGCTTTCCATTGATTCTGAACTGAATGTCCCCTCCTTCTATTGGCTTGAAGGACATTAGACAGGAGAACCCTTGTAGGGGCCCAACTCTAAAGGGTCAGTAATGTATATGATATATACATACAGTAGAATAATATTTAGCCTTAAAAACAGAAGAAAATCCTGTCAAAGGCAACAATATGGATGAGCATTATGGATATCATGCTGCTGTTGCTGCTGCTGCTAAGTTGCTTCAGTCGTGTCCGACTCTCTGCGACCCCATAGACGGCAGCCCACCAGGCTCCCCCGTCCCTGGGATTCTCCAGGCAAGAACACTGGAGTGGGTTGCCATTGCCTTCTCCAATGCATGAAAGTGAAAAGTGAAAGTGAAGTTGCCCAGTCGTGTTCGACTCTTAGCGACCCCATGGACTGCAGCCCACCAGGCTCCTCCGTCCATGGGATTTTCCAGGCAAGAGTACTGGAGTGAGGTGACATTGCCTTCTCTGGGATATTATACTAAATGAAATACACCAGTTACAGAAATGTTGCATGAATCCATTTGCATGAAGCATCTAAAATAGTCAAATTCACAGAATTAAAGAGTGGAATGATGGTTGCCAGGGGCTGGGGAGAAGAGTAAATGAGGAGTTACTAATCAACAAAGTTTCAGTTAAGCAAGATAAGATCTAGGACCTACTGTACAACATGATACCTATAGTAAAAAAATAATGTACATGCACACACACAAACAGCCCCCAGCTCTGGATGGAATACTGACACTTGCCTCCCGATATGGAGAGGGTATTCTAAGGTGAGGTGGCTGGCATTCTGTCTCTATTCCTTTTGTCCAGTGGACTCTTCACACTGAGATGTCCCTACTGCTCAGCTGGCAATGGTGATCAGAGATCTCTCAAACTTATTCATGTAATTTGTCCTGGACCCTCCCTTCTTGCCTGCCATCCCCAGATTCCCCATCTTCTCTACTTCCAGTGCTTTCTCTACATAATGCTGAACTCTGGATTCAGAATCCTGACAGCTATCTTACCCTGGGGTCCCTGGACTTGCTTTGCATGTGATTTCTCTCATAGACTTTGAATAATGCTGTCCTTTTGGATCCTCACTAATTAAGATTTTCCTGTCTGGCCCTCTTCCTTGACACCTGGTCAGTCTGATCGAATCCTTGTTTCTCAAATGAAGGAGAAATATCACGTTGACATATCAGAATTTTAAAGCATACCAATAAATATTCTGTTATTCAGCAAATCACTGTATAAATTCAGCTTAGTATAAGAGAGGTTGTAATATAATTTTCTGCTATAGTTAGAAAAAAAGGCAATATAAAATAATAGTGAGACATTATTTTCTCAGTCTTAAGTTTGACTACAATTTAAAGGATGGGTAAAATACATTAATTAGTGAGACTAAGAACTAGAAGAAAAATTTTGGAAATAAATTTGGGCAATATTTATAAAAATATACAATCTTAACCCAATTTGCATTTTGCAATATATTTCCTTTGAGGAAGCATGCACATGTACCCTGTAATGCATTTCCAAAATGTTGATTTCAGTTCTATAAACCATATTAAATGGGAAACAACTTAGTTTCTAATTACTAGAATGGCTAATTCATTATGACACACACTTGCTTTGGGTAGTTACATAAGTGAGGCTATGTATATGTGTTGTCATGGAAAGATCCTGCATTCATTTTATTAAGTGGCAAAGGCAAATAGAAAACAACACATTATTTTTATCCATTAAATTAAAAACATATTTATAGTAATTTCTATATTGGAAATCCTAGAGTCATCTTTTAAATAATACATACTAGACTCTGACTTGTGGTTAACTCTCAGTGAGGGCATAAATTTTAGAGAAACAGTGTAAAGCAGAGAACTTTGATTTATGTATATTGTTAAAACTCTTTTGCCACAAAAATATATGCACCAGTAGTTTTCTTATTAAGATATTAAAAATAAATGAAATAAAGTAGCCAATAAGATAGAATGTGTTAATAACGTAGAGTGATTGCTGCATGATATAACATACACAACCTGAATTTTGAATGGCTTAACACAGAGATATTTATTTTTTGTGAACATGAAATCTAATGTAGGTTGTCCTGGCCACAAGGACCCAGGCCGTTCAGCCTTCTAGTTCCACCATCACAACACAAACTCTCTGGGGTTGTTGCTAAATGAAAGAGAAAGCACAGAGGTGGCATATTGATTCATATTCTTTCACTTGAAAGAGGCAGACTGCTTTTTCTGATACGTCAGCAGCAAGGGACACATGATGGGGACAAAAACAACATATACCATTAAATTATACTTTATTCTTATGTTCATCTTCCTAAGCCTGCATAAAGTATTCTGGTGACAGAGTCCTTCTTTTTATCATCTGGGAGACATCAGGGAATAATGAGAAGAGAAATGAATTATATAAAGGACAGGGAGAGAAGGCTTACCTCTGGCTGGGAGGAGTGGAATAGTGTGGGCTCTAGACCAGTTCAGATCACGGGTTTAGTCCTGGCACAGTCACAAACCATTCTATTAATTCAGGCACATCCCAAGCTCTATGAACCACAGTTTCTTCATCTGTGCAGTGGGGTCTAATAAACACTATGTCAAAAGTCTATTGGAATGCATGTAATGTATATAAAATGCCTGGCACAGTGCTTGGTATATCTTAAATCTCTATGAATGGGCATTATTACTCTGATTGTTTTGATCACAAATGTAATCACCCTTATCTATTTTTTTAATTAAAAATTAATCAAGGATGTATCAGAGGACACAAATTGCTATAGGATATGAAATATAAAATCAGGTAAAAATTTACTTGGCAAGTAAAAAATCAAATACAAATTTTCCCTCAAATAGTCTATTACATAATTTAGGTGTGGAGGTGTCACCCCAACTGGATGAAACTCAAAGATCCAAGAATTTGTGGGACTCCCCTGGCAGTCCAGTGGTTAAGACTCCATGCTTCCAGTGTAGAGGGCACGAGTTTGATCCCTGGTCAGGGAACTAAGGTCCCACATGCCACATGGCATGGCTAGAAAAAAAAAATCCTAGAACTTGTGTCAAGGACTAACTCCTTTCCTGCATGACATGCAAACCACCACTGTTTTCATTCATTTTACTCTTACCAAAAACTGAGCCCCTGATTAGATTTGCCAGCATACATTCAAGATAACCTAATTAAAATGCTCTATGAATATAGTGGACTCTGGACCTCTAAGTCCTACATATACAGTGCCAGCCCAATGTCTTTTGCATATATCATCTCAGTCAGTCAGTCAGTTCAGTCGCTCATTCGTGTCCGACTCTTTGCGACCCCATAAATCGAAGCACGCCAGGCCTCCCTGTCCATCACCAACTCCTGGAATTCACTCGGACTCATGTCCATCGAGTCAGTGATGCCATCCAGCCATCTCATCCTCTGTCATCCCCTTCTCCTCCTGCCCCCAATCCCTCCCAGCATCAGAGTCTTTTCCAATGAGTCAACTCTTCACATCAGGTGGCCAAAGTACTGGAGTTTCATCTGTAGCATCATTCCTTCCAAAGAAATCCCAGGGCTGATGTCCTTCAGAATGGACTGGTTGGATCTCCTTGCAGTCCAAGGGACTCTCAAGAGTCTTCTCCAACACCACAGTTCAAAAGTATCAATTCTTTGGTGCTCAGCTTTCTTCACAGTCCAACTCTCACATCCATACATGACCACTGGAAAAACCATAGCCTGCCATTTTCCTTCTCCAGGGGATCTTCCCGACCCAGGGATCAAACCTGGGTCTCCTGCATTCCAGGCAGACACTTTAACCTCTGAGCCACCAGGGACTCCTAGACATCTCAAGGGAGTATCAAATTTATTTTTCAAAGACTCCTTGGAGATACTGTGCATAAAACACTTAGGTTGTAATGTGTTCAACTGTGCACAGGACACCTTCCATTCCTGCCTTTATTTATGATCTCAAAGTAACTGCCAGAAATTCCCAATCCAAGCTTTTATCTATCAATGCTGAGTTACACCATCTGAGAATATGGCTCCTGCTCACCTCTCCCATAATTGTATGTTCTCCATCACCCACCTGAACTACACATTACCTCAATAGCAAACAAACACTTTAATTAAAAAATGAGCAGAGGACCTGAATAGGCCTGAACACATACACATGCCAACATGCATAAAAAGATGTTGAATATCACTAATTATCAGGGAAATACAAATCAAAATTGCAATCAGTTATCACCTCATACCTGTTAAAATGGCTAACATCAAAAAGACAAGGCATACAGACTTCCTTGGCAGTCCAGTGGCTAAGACTCCATGCCCCCAATGCAGAGGGCCTGGGTTCAATTCTTGGTCAGAGAGCTGGATCCTACATGCTGCAACTAAAGATCCTGCATATCACAGCTAAGACCCAGCACAGCCAAAAATATATATATATATATACATATATATATATATATATATATATATATATATATACACATACATATATTAAAAAAAAAAAAAAAACCAAGGCATAACAAATGTTGGCAAAGATGTGGAGAAAAAGGAATGAAAGTGAACATGTTAGTCACTCAGTTGTGTCTCACTTTTTGTGACCTCATGGACTATAGCCGCCAGGCTCCTCTGTCCATGGAATTCTCGAGGGAAAAATACTGGAGTGGGTTGCCATAACCTTCTCCAGGGGATTTTCCTGACCCAGGGATCAAACCTTGGTCTCTTGTGTGCAGGCAGATTCTTTACTGTCTGAACCACCAGGGAAGCCAAATACTTGTGTACTACTGATGGAAATACATTTTGGTGCAGACACTATGGAAAACAGTATGAAGATTCTTGAGAAAGAGATGGGAATACCAGACCACCTGACCTGCCTCCTGAGAAATCTGTATGCAGGTCAAGAAGCAACAGTGAGAACTGGACATGGAACAACAGACTGGCTCCAAATCGGGAAAGGAGTACACCAAGGCTATATATTGTCACCCTGCTTATTTAACTTATATGCAGAGTACATCATGCAAAATGCTGGGCTGGAAGAAGCACAAGCTGGAAACAAGATTTCCAGGAGAAATATCAAGAACCTCAGATATGCAGATGACATCACCCTTCTGGCAGAAAGTGAAGAAGAACTAAAGAGCCTCTTGATGAAAGTGAATGAGGAGAGTGAAAAAGTTGGCTTAAAACTCCACATTCAGAAAACTAAGATCATGGCATCTGGTCCCATCACTTCATGGCAAATAGATGGGGCAACAATGGAACAGTGACAGACTTTATTTTTTTCGGCTCCAAAATCACTGCAGATGGTGACTGCAGCCATGAAATTAAAAGATGCTTCCTCCTTGGAAGAAAACTTATGACCAACCTAGACAGCATATTTAAAAGCAGAGACATTACTTTGCTGACAAACATCCTTGTAGTCAAAGCTATGGTTTTTTCAGTAGTCATGTATGGATGTGGGAGTTGGACTATAAAGAAAGCTGAGTGCCAAAGAATTGATGCTTTTGAACTGTGGTGTTGGGGAAGACTCTTGAGAGTCCCTTGGACTGGAAGGAGATCCAACCAGTCCATCGTAAAGGAAATCAGTCCTGAATATTCATTGGAAAGACTGATGCTGAAGCTGAAACTCTAATACTTTGGCCACCTTATGTGAAGAACTGAATCTTTGGAAAAGACGCTGATGCTGGGAAAGACTGAAGGGGACAAGAGAGGATAAGACATTTGGATGGCATCACCGACTTGATGGACATGACTTTGAGTAAGCTTTGGGAGTTGGCAATGGACAGGAAAGCCTGGCATGCTGCAGTCCATGGGGTCGCAGAGTCAGACATGACTGAGTGATTGAACTGAACTGAACTGAACCATGTTATCCAGCAATTCAGCTTCTGGGTACATATGTAAAGACATGGAATCACTATATTGAACCGATGTCTGCATTTCCTCATTCATAGCATCATTATTCACAACAGCCAAATGTGGAAATGACCTAAGTGTCTGTCTACAGATGAATGTATAAATAAGTTGTGGTGTGTGTGTGTGTGTGTATGTGTAGATATACATATGAGCAAATACTTACATCTGCACTATTCTGGATTTTTGTGACTCTGATACTCTTTCTGTGGACATATGTCTCCAATTTTATATAAGAAGTTGAAAGAACCTGCATTAAGTATTATTTTAGGATTATATTTGTGCTTTTTCATGAAGAAGTCATTCATTCACTATATACATAGCAATTTATATTTCCTTTTGTCATGGAGCCTTGTGACTTAAGTTAAAGCAGTCCCTGAGTCTGTGTTCTTGTTTGGATTATGGGTTGGAGGTTTATGCAGAAAAGAGGACAGCTATCTTCTTTGACAGGAACATTCATCAATTCATCTTGAGTCTCCTGTGGAGCAAATCCATTATAAAGATGATGCTAATGCTGGCATTTAATAAGAGGTGATGATGTTCTAAACAGAGTTCTAAGTATTTATAGCTCAAAGAGGGGTAGATTTTTAAATTCTAAGAAAATTATTGTGACATTATCATGATTTAATTTTGTAGACATTATCTTGCCTAAATATTATTTTCTGCCACAGACGTGTGTGATTTAAAAAAAGGAAATTCATTATGTTGCTGAATTCTCATATGGATTTATAAAGAATTTTAGGTGGGCAGAGGCAAGAATGGGAAACAGAGAGGATGACATCAGGAGGGTTGAGTAGTGGCCAAGTGTGTAAGGAAAGGGTCAAAATGCTCATGTGAGCAGACTATCTGATTAGATAATGACAGCCAGAACCAGAAATGGGTATTTGATTGTTATTGAGGTATGTGTTGTGATCTTCTGATTTCCTCCTGAAAAATGAACACATATTTCTCAACTTTCTCAAAGAAATTCTCTGAAACATGACATTGCTTTGAAATGTGCCTAAGAGACAGCACTGATCTTAGCCTGTCATCAACATGATTCTAGGCAGAAAAGCTGAGACCTGAAGATGATGTGGTCTGTTTACTTCCTCATGTACTCACTCATGGTCTTAAGTCACCAGGAGGCAAACTGGATAATAATGGAGAAATAAATAAGGAAAGGACATGACCAGTCTGAAAATACAGAATTTCTGAAAGGTTCCACTCCATGGAAGTCATTTGGGAATTGAAGTTTTAGTTTTATATATATGCTTTTATTACAGTGCAAATATACCAACATAGCCACAGCATTATAAACAGTCATGTCACACTCATGAAAGTGAAAGTCTCTCAGTTGTGTCTGACTCTTTGCAACTCCATGGACTGTAGCCCACCAGGCTCCTCTGTCTATGGGGATTCTCCAGGCAACAATACTGGAGTGGGTTGCCACGCCCTTCTCCGGGGATCTTACCGACCCAGGAATCAAACTGGGGTCTCCTTCATTGCAGGTGGATTCTTTACCAGCTGAGCTACCAGGGAAGCCCAACCTAGACTTTAGTAGCATGTTATTTGCAGGAAAACAGGAATTACAATGGAGAAGGCAATGGCACCCCACTCCAGAATTCTTGCCTGGAAAATCCCATGGATGGTGGAGCCTGGTAGGCTGCAGTCCATGGGGTCGAAAAGAGTCGGACACAACTGAGAGACTTCACTTTCACTCTTCACTTTCATGCATTGGAGAAGGAAATGACAACCCACTCCAGTGTTCTTGCCTGGAGAATCCCAGGGACGGGGGAGCCTGGTGGGCTGCCACCTATGGGGTCACACAGAGTCGGACACGACTGAAGTGACTTAGCAGCAGCAGCATGAATTACATAATTTAATATCAGTGTAATATTTACAATGATATTTTTTAAGTTTAAAGTTTCTAATTTAAGATACTCCTTTTTATTATTATCAATTCAGATATTTTGATTTATTTCTTTGTTATTTGGGAAGTTATAAAACACAAAAACACCACAATGGAAAGAAATCACTGTGAATGTCAAAACTCCTTCCAAACTGAGGAGGGCTTAAGTAAGTTGTCTTGGTATAAATTCACTGTGATTAGCATTCTTACCTTCTAAGAGAAATACATAATTTTCTTTATCTCTTGAACATGAATTGTTTTGAAAAGAAATTATATGTATTTACAGCTCTATAACTTATAAGCATCAACAGATAAAAATGAATAAATAATCACGGCAAATCAATTTTCCTTGAAGTGTTTTTTGATCTGTACAAAGCAAAGATTACTTCAAATTTATTAATCTTGTTTTTTGGCTTACTGAGATCCAGTATTCTGTCAATATATTAAATTTTATAACTAATAGACTTTTTAATAATTTTACTTCATCTGTTAAATATTAATACTGAAAAATTGATTTAAACAGAAAATGAATTTTTCTCAAGGTATCATGATTAATTAGTACAGAACATTAGTACAGCAATGTACATGTACCTATGTTGAGATTAACAACAACAAAAAAAATAGATTTGAGATAAAAAACAATAAAATGCTTGAATATTATTTATGGACACTATGGAAAAAAAGTTCTCTGCTCTTAATGACTTGTCAAAATTCCTACAATTTTACATATTAAGGGAAAAGATGGATTGTAAGTGAAAATATCAAATGTTTATGCTTTGAATTCTGCTTCATATGAACTCAGCTTCAGAACCTCAGGTCAATACCTGTGTTGATATCTGGATGTTACACATATATCTAAACTTGGTATTTGATATTTTCTAGTTCTTTAAATCACTGAAGTTCTAGACTTTGATAGTGCCTGTTAACAAACTCATTGTTTACAAAACAAAAACTCTTTTGTTGAAATGGTTCTTGGTGAATTTATGGTTCCCCATGCGAGAGAGAGCTGTAATTTTATTAAAGGTTACATTAGAGTGTAAGGACCAGGAAAACGTCATGATATGTGACACTGATTCAGTATTAAAATCTTCTCTTGAGTTTGGGGGAGAATAAATACATGTATATGTATGGCTGAGTCCCTTTGCTTTTCACCTGAAACTATCACAACATTGTTACTTGGCTATACTCCAATACAAAATAAGTTTTTTTAAAAATTAAAATTTTTTTTCCATTAAATGAACCAAATGTCTGGCTACAGCCCTCTTAAAAAAACAAAACAAAACAAAACAGGCTCAAAATTCTTACTTCTTCATTCTAAGGTTAACATTGAAGGAAGTCTCAAAGTTCCAGAAGTTAGAAGATTATTATACTCAATAATTATATATTTCTAAAAAAATAGCAATAGCTTATTGGGTCTTTACAGTTTACTTTTTGTGAGGGGTTAGTGGTTTGGCAGAGAGCAAGATTAATTAGGATTCTTCAACTCTGTTCTCCCTTGAATGAATATGATCCATAAATGTTGACAATGAGAATGTAAATTAAAAACTTTAAATAAATACAAACATTTGAAAAATCAGTATTTTATGATGTGTGTGTATTACTTTGTACCTTAAAAAGTACAAAATACATAAGAAAAGAATTTGAATGCCAACTAGTTACTATATAGATTACATTTGTATAACCAATATAGTAACCCATTTTTTAAAAAAATTCTTTTTAAGTGTTGCATTAAAATAGGATAGAAATTTATTACTAATAATCTCACATTAAATTATGTGAAATTAAGATTAAAATGTCCACATATATTCCCTGTAATTGTGTGCAGCACAAGGACCAGGTTTGATCACTTTCAGTTCAGTTCAGTTCAGTCGTTCAGTCTTTTTTTGAAGGATGGTTTTGTTGGATATTTAATTCTTCATTGACTTTCTTTCTTCTATCACCATTTTGAATATGCTATACCACTGCCTTCTGACATCCATGATTTCTGATGATTCAGTTCAGTTCAGTTGCTCAGTCGTGTCCAATTCTTTGCGACCCCATGAATTGCAGCACGCCAGGCCTCCCTGTCCATCACCAACTCCTGGAGTTCACTCAAACTCATGTCCATTGAGTCGATGCCATCCAGCCATCTCATCCTCTGTCGTCCCCTTTTCCTCCTGCCCCCAATCCCTCCCAGCATCAGAGTCTTTTCCGATGAGTCAACTCTTTGCATGAGGTGGCCAAAGTTTCAGCTTTAGCATCACTCCTTCCAAAGAACACCCAGGACTGATCTCCTTTAGAATGGACTGGTTGGATCTCCTTGCAGTCCATGGGACTCTCAAGAGTCTTCTCCAACATCACAGTTCAAAAGCATCAATTCTTCGGCGCTCAGCTTTCTTCACAGTCCAACTCTCACATCCATACGTGACTAATGGAAAAATTATAGCCTTGACTAGACAGACCTTTGTTGGCAAAGTAATGTCTCTGATTTATCAAATTTCAAATATTACTGTCATAAATGAGGGAACCCAGGCCAGATTTAACAGAGCCAGAATGAACTCACTGGTGTGCTGACTCCCAAGCCTCTCTATGCAAATGTGTCCAGACTGACTGTTCTCAAATTCTTTTCCAGGAAGTCAATGTTCCCTGAGTTGTTGGAATGCTCTCTTGCTAACAGAAGCCAATAGCTGTCTTCCATGGCTGTGGAGACAAAGTCTTAATGTTATTTTATCTTTTCCTCCCATACATATTTTTCTAAAAATGTGATTTTTTCTGGAAATTGTATGGTCACAAGTTTAGCATTTTCCTCCTACCTTGCACAAGCTGTAGCATTCTTTCATATGTTCTTCTTCCTTGGCTGTTACTTTTTGGGAGAGTTCCTTAATGTGGTTGTACTCCTCAGGTTCCTAGTTATTTTAGCCTGTGAACTCATGTGAGGCAGGTAAGGGGAATCAGCCATCCTGTCTGGTCTGGTGTACTGCAGAAGGGCTGAAGGCCCAGCTTGGTCTGTGTCAGTCCCAGGGAATTTAAGTATTAAAATCAAAACCAAATGGAGACCAACCTTGAAAATCCTCTGAGCAGACAAAACCAGTTTAGTCATGTCAATACAAACAAAGCTTGAAAGTGAAAGTCACTCAATCCTGTCCAACTCTTTGGATTCCATGGATTGTCCAGGCCAGAATACTGGATTGGGTAGCCTTTCTCTTCTCCAGGGGGTCTTCCCAACCCAGGGATCAGACCCAGCTCTCCTGCATTGCAGGTGGATTCTTTACCAGCTGAGTTACCAGGGAAGCCCAAGAATACTGGAGTGAGTAGCCTATACCTTCTCCAGCAGATCTAGTCAACTCAGGAATCGAACTGAGGTCTCCTGCATTGCAGGCAGATTCTTTACCAACTGAGCTATCAGGGAAGCCCAGCTGTTCTCTTCTCCAGGGGATCTTCCCAACCCAGGGATTGAACCCAGGTCTCCCACATTGCAGGCAGATTCTTTACCAGCTGAGGGGTGAAGGAAACTTAATTTAGCTAATTTTGCAGGACTTGACCTGGGTTATTTCTCATTTATGCCTTTTGGAAATTGTAAGTAAAACTTAAAGTCTTTTCCAAGGTTGATATGCAGTAACCATTAACTAACTCCTATCATTTAAGAAAATGCTAATATTATAACCAATCACCTTGAAGAATAAACAGTCACAGCTTCCTCACTATGTGCTTTTGTGCTTAGTCACTCAGCCATGTCTGACTCTTTGTGACCCCATGGACTGCAGCCTGCCAGGCTCCTCTGTCCATGGGGATTCTTCAAGCAAGAATACTGGAGTGGGTGGCCATGTCCTCCTCCCTCTTCACTATATAAACTGTTTTATATTGTTAGATAGTTAGAATAGGAAAAAGGAGTCCAAAATGGTGGTGGCTAAAAGACAAAGAAGGGAAAAGCCCATGAAAATAGAACAAAGGAAGCTCTGAGGACAAACAGTCCTCCTGGCTAGCCCAATTTACATAGGGCAAGGTCAGGGGGGAGGAGATAAATGTGTAAAAGGAGGAAGCCTAGAAGGATTGAGGCCTCTCTTCCTTTTTTTGGGTTGGCCTGCCCTCACTCCTCAAGGGTGTACTATCCTTTGTTTTTCCTAATAAAACAGAGCTATAACACTGATTCATCTGTCGCTTCAAATTTTTGCTGTGGCGAGAGAGAAGTGAGGAAATTACAAACTCCCCCGACAATATCAACACACTCCTGAGCCTCATTCCATGTTTTGGTTGGAGTGCTCCTGGTTCACAAACTGTCTTTTTGGTGTGTGCAGCAGTAAACTTTTACCAGTTTTGAGTTTGATCATTCATTGGTTTTAACTTCTCTGTTATTTCTGAACTTTTGACTAAAGAAAGGAAAGAGGTCACATACCAGGGAGCAAAGCCCCAGACGTGACATGAACTGCTTCTGGTCAGCCTATTTTGCTGCCCACTTACCAGGAAACTCCTTTGTCCAGAGCTTTTCTTCAAATCCTTGGGAATTAGGTGCAGGGTGAGGACCTAAAGTTACAATCCATCAGCCCTGCAGACCTGGAAGGAGTGGAGGAGGAGTGATTGAGGATTCATCTGCTCCTTTCTGTATCATCTGAACACCCCAATTTGTAGATGCAGGCATCCAAAGAGCTAGCCTGTTGATGCTTTTTTTCTGTAATGGAGGGAGGCTGGTGGTCATGTTACAGCAGGCATGTAGCTAGATATGAGCAGAGAAAGCGGGGCACAGGCCCGGTGGCAGGAAACCAAACACGTTGTAAACAGAGGGAGGTCCATGGGTAGACAAAGAAAAGCAGGAGCCTCCAGACTGACAGGAAACCACAAATTTGGGGGTGATAAGTGTCTTGGAGGCAGACAAAGAAAGGTGGGGAAAGGCATGAATCTCCTGCAACTGAATGTAACTTTTGCTCATTATGTCCTCATCACAACAAAATTAGCCTTGCAGATAAGAAGTACCCATACTGCACCAATGCCATGATCAAAGCTAAATAAGGATAAAAATCCCTCCTCCCCCGGGAAGCTGGGATGAAACTCAGGGAATGGGATCCCCAAACTTCTCCTTCCTCCATGAATGTTCTGCCCCTTCATTTGTATGCCCCACATAACCAGCCTGCCAAAGAAATCGAGGGCAGCTACTCACCTGTGTGCCGCTCTCCCTCTGAGAACATATTCCTGCGTAAATAAATCCTCACTTGACTTTCTTGACCTCCCTATCTTATTTCTGAATTCTTTCTGTGAAAGAACCGTATATTCACCAGTAACAGTCATGCCTAGACAACTCAGGGGAGAGACAGAGAACAGAACTTCACATGATTCTTCAGCCTCTCCTCTCATGGCCTCCTCCTGTCCACATTCAGCTTCTCACCTGAACCTCCATCCCCAAACAGTCCCCCAAAACCTGCCCTCTCTCTGAGTTTACTGTGATGGTTAAGTTCCTAAAATACATGTTTCCCCCCTTTACAGTTTTTCTAGGATTCATACTAAGAAAGTCAAGCAGAACAATCTGCTTACAAAATATCACTATTCCACAAAACTTATATTTATTAATATTTGCTAAAAGTCCTTGGCATTGCATAAAATTACATACTTGGTTAAACTTAGTATCTATATTTCATGGACTTCCAGAGGAACCATGGATTTTACATGTTCAGCCAACTGAGCATGTTTGAAAGCCTTATGTCTGCTTGGTGCAACTTACAGTAAACCTAAGAGTTTCTTCTCTATCCTACACATAATACTCAGCATTAAGTCTGTTTGTTGTTTAAATCAAGTAACTGACATTGAGTTCTAGTAACTGTTGAATCTATTAGTTAACATAAGGTAAAAACAAAATTAATAAAGCTGGGGAAAAGGCACTTGAGAAAATAAGTCTACAAACCAAACTTTTATGACTTCATAATCATCTATCTGCCCTGTTTTGCTGGGTAAATTCTCCACTAGTAGTGTGAAAAGGAAAGATACCCACCTGGAGCAGCATTTGTCTAATGGTTGTCAACTACACATTGGCACTTACCATGGGCACTTACCATCTCCATCTACAAGGATTAAATCCTGTGCTGATGCAGCTGCTGATTTTCAACATCCTCTTAAAAGAGATCAGGGTGGAGAACAGAAATGAGGCACTGTGCACTCATGGTAAAACTGACAAGACAAGTCTTCAGATAGATATTTTCAGGAGAAGATTTTATGAGCCCAATTCTTGTATATCCGCATATCTAGACAAGCACTAAAATCCTTCATAGTGACAACTGTTCATCGTGAATAGAAAAAGCTTAATGAAACTAGCAGAAACCTTTTGGGAAAATATGTGCTTAATTGTACGTACTTCCCCTTCACCAAAATCTCATACATACTGACCTTCCCCACTGTCTCTTTGGAGGAGTTTCTCAGAGCTATCTGAGGTGCTGTCTCTTGGGCTGCAGTCCTCATTTTGCCCCAAACAAAACTTAACTCGCTACTCTCAGGTTGTGCATTTTTTAAAAGTCAACATGGTATAAAATTGAACATTGCGCTCCATCAAAAATGCTTTAACCAGCTGAGTCTTAAAAAAAATAGCATTATCTTTGAATGACTCTTACTGTACCTAACTGAAGGGGGTTTTCTGTCCAACAAATAGCAGGATTTGTTTTTACCCCAAAACACATACAAATGTACGGATAATTCAAGTCCTCTATAAACTGCTAGTTTTCAATCCTTAATTACATAATCACTAAGTAACCCCCTTTCTAGCTGAAAACCTCCAAACCATCTCCACCATCAGCACAAGTACTTTATTAATTTCAGTTCAGTTGAGTTCAGTTCAGTCACTCAGTCGTGTCCGACTCTTTGTGACCCCATGAACCATAGCACGCCAGACCTCCCTGTCCATCACCAACATACTGGTAAGTATTATAATTTTGTTGTAACTCATATCTCTGAGAGTCTTGGTTTACATTTAATGAAGCTTTAGTTTTAAAACCTTGCTTCTCAATGTGTGGTGGTCCATGGACCATAAGCATTGATTTCACCTCAGTTCAGTTCAGTCGCTCAGTCCTGTCTGACTCTTAACGATCCCATGAATTGCAGCACGCAAGGCCTCCCTGTCCATCACCAACTCCTGGAGTTCACTCAGACTCACGTCCATTGAGTCGGTGATGCCATCCAGCCATCTCATCCTCTGTCGTCCCCTTCTCCTCCTGACCCCAATCCCTCCCAGCATCAGAGTCTTTTCCAATGAGTCAACTCTTGGCATGAGGTGGCCAAAGTACTGGATATGCTAATATGCTACCCAGACCCCCCCACCCCAATTCTGTTGAATTAGAACATGCCAGGGGCTTCTTATGCACAATATAGTTTAGAACTGGGCAGGTCTAGGACAGGATTCATCAGGAGTGAATCCATGGACGCATAACATCAAGAGCATCTGGAGAACTTCTTTTACATGCAGGGTCCTGGGACCCATATCAGATTTATCTGACTAGAATCTCGGCAGGTAAAACTTTGGTAATTTAATTTTTAAATATGTACCCTAGGCGATTATTCAGTTCAGTTCAGTTCAGTTTAGTGACCCCATGGACTGTAGCACGCCAGGCCTCCCCGTCCATCACCAACTCCCAGAGTTTATTCAAACTCATGTCCATTGAGTCAGTGATGCCATCCAACCATCTTATCCTCTGTGGTCCCCTTCTCCTCCTGCCTTCAATCTTTCCCAGCATCAGGGTCTTTTCCAATGAGTCAGCTCTTTGCATCAGTTGGCCAAAGTATTGGAGTTTCAGCTTCAGCATCAGTTTATCCAGTGAATATTCAGGATTGATTTCCTTTAGCATGGACTGGTTTGATCTCCGTGCAATCCAAGGGACTCTCAAGAGTCTTCTCCAACACCACAGTTCAAAAGCATCAATTCTTCGGCACTCAGCTTTCTTTAAAATAAGTTCAACTCACATCCATACATGACCACTGGAAAAACCATAGCCTTGACTAGATGGACCTTTGTTGGCAAAGTAACATCTCTGCTTTTTGATATGCTTTTCTAGGTTGGTCGTAACTTTCCTTCCAAGGAGTAAGCATCTTTTAATTTCATGGCTGCAGTCACCATCTGCAGTGATTTTGGAGTCCCCCAAAATAAAGTCTGCCACTGTTTCCACTATTGCTCCATCTATTTGCCATGAAGTGATGGGACCAGATGCCATGATCTTTGTTTTCTGAATGTTGAGCTTTAAGCCAACTTGTTCACTCTCCTCTTTCAGTTTCATCAAGTGGCTCTTTAGTTCTTCTTCACTTTCTGCCATAAGGGTGGTGTCATCTGCATATCTGAGGTTATTGATATTTCTCCCAGCAATCTTGATTCCAGCTTCTGCTTCATCCAGGCAAGCATTTCTCATGATGTACTCTACATATAAGTTAAATAAGGAGGGTGACAATATACAGCCTTGACGTACTCCTGTCCCGATTTGGAACCAGTCTGTTGTTCCATGTCCAGTTATAACTGTTGCTTCTTGACCTGCATACAGATTTCTCAGGAGGCAGGTCAGGTGGTCTGGTATTCCTATCACTTTAAGAATTTTCCACATGTGTTGTGATCCACACAGTCAAAGGCTTTGGCATAGTAAATAAAGCAGAAATAGATGTTTTTCTGGAAATCTCTTGCTTTTTTCGATGATCCAACTGATGTTGGCAATTTGATCTCTGGTTCCTCTGCCTTTTCTAAATCCAGCTTAAACATCTGAAAGTTCACGGTTCACGTATTGTTGAAGTCTGGCTTGGAGAATTTTGACCATTACTTTGCTAGCGTGTGAGATGAGTACAATTGTGTGGTAGTTTGAGCATTCTTTGGCATTGCCTTTCTTGGGGATTGGAATGAAAACTGACCTTTTCCAGTCCTGTGGCCACTGCTGAGTTTTCCACATTTGCTGGCACATTGAGTGCAGCACTTTCACAGCATCATCTTTGAGGATTTGAAATAGCTCAACTGGAATTCCATTACCTCCCCTAGCTTGGTTCGTAGTGATGCTTCCTAAGGCCCATTTGACTTCACATTCTAGGATGTCTGGCTTTAGCTGAGTGATCACACCATTGTGATTATCTGGGTCATGAAGATCTATTTGTATAGTTCTTCTGTATTCTTGCCACCTCTTCTTAATATCTTCTGCTTATGTTAGGTCCATACCATTTCTGTTCTTTATTGAGCCCATCTTTGCATGAAATGTTCCCTTGGTATCTCTAATTTTCTTGAAGAGATCTCTAGTCTTTCCCATTTTATTTTTTTCCCCTATTTCTTTGCACTGATCATTGAGGAAGGCTCTCCTTGCTATTATTTGGAACTCTGCATTCAAATGTTCAGATTGTAAAAGTGAGTTACAAACTGGCTGATATTAAAAAAAGAGCAGTTTTTTTTTTTTTTAATCAGGCAGTTTGTATCTCAGTTTTACAATTAATTTATCCATCTATTTTAAGGAAAATGTATTTATTATAGTTAAGCAGGGATTCAGCAAACAGAATCAACAGGAATGCTATTTTATCTCAAAGTAGTACATGTACAGTACATAAAAGATGAAATATTTATATTTATTACATTGGCTTAATCTTTTGACCTGTGTGTCAAAATGTCTTACCCTTGTGGCTATGTAATAGCCATAATAGATTATCACCAAAATAAATTGCCCCAACGATTCACCTTAGATTCACAGAAATACAGAAAAGCATTGTAGATTCTTTTTTCTTTTGCCTCATAATTGCATGAAATTTAAATGAGAATTCAGTGCCTGGTTTTAAATTTAAATTACTCTCCAGAGAGGAACACTTGCTTGTATATTTGCCTAACTGTAACTTTACAGGAATATAGGTACATCTGAAAGTCTGTCATGTGTCTTGCATAATTCATAGATCGTCTTTTAGTATTATTAATTTTATATATTGAACATTTTCTGTGACATGCTTATTGGTACATCTTACAAGTCAAATAGTAAAGCATTAGACATATTAAGTTATAACAAAAGAAAATAATCTGATGTTGGTTTTCAAGTGTCAGGATATATAAAAATATTGCAGTTGTACTAAGGTGGCTAAGAAGTACAAAAAAAAAAAATTAATCTTATTACTGACTTGGGTTTTGATTTATGCAATTTTTGTACATTCTGAAGTCATCATATTACTTATTCTAAATGTTTACTAGCATAGTTATTAAAGAAGAAAAGTCAGTATAAACTGTGATATGAGTAATTCAATATTTAAATGTTTTGGCATAAAGATGATCAAAGAGAAGATGTGTAGCACAGCATCATGTGTATCATATGTTATTGCTTCTCCCTCCGTTTCTTTTTCTGGAATATTGGTTTGAGAAATAGTGAAATGACTATGAAAACTCAGCTGGAGAAAGAAACTTTGGGCACTTACCCTTAGATCTTTCTTCCACCAGGAGTGGACAAGGTGAGGCGTGATCATCGGAAGCACAGTGATGGCTTTTGGCATCCTAAGCACAAGGACAGCTTGCTTTTTGTAATCCTATGTCAGATAGATTATAGGTTTTCCCCAAACCACCTGTTTGGGCTAATTCATTTTTTTCTCAACTTTCTCTGGCTATGACTATTTTATGATATTTATTCTTTTAAAAAAGATGATGGCCCCATTTTACACCAACTGAATCAGACTTTCCAGGAGAGAGGCCTGGGAATCCATGTTTTCTTGTCTTCTGACATTAAGTTTTGAGTGGTAGAATGGGAAGACTTATACTTGAACTGAAATTTATTCTGACTGTAATTACTTTTCATGAATGGTAGGAAAAAAAGAAGAATGTTTCTGTGGTTGTGTGGATTTCTATGAAGGAGAATTCTAAATGATTCTTGTTTCATCTATTTCAGGGTCATTTTGGTGGAGTCCTCAATGTTTGTATCTTAACTATAACAATTAACTAAACCTGGCCAATTAGTTAACCACATGAACTACTGGTAAATATTTGTATTTCATGAATTCTTAATTATCAGAGGGAAATCATTATAATTTGCACTGAATGAATTTACTAAAAATTTGCATATTGGTTTTAATTTATTCAAAATTATTGTATTATTCATATTTTTATTCAAATATATCTTTCTGTGTTACAAGGTTCATGTGAATGGTAATTGAATAAATATGCACTTGACAACATTAATATTTAAATTTCTTCCATCAGTGTTTATAAAGAGTCTTTGAATTCAAGATATAGAAGCAGATTTTTTAATAAGCTGCAGAAAACTATTGATAGTAAAGAGATAAAAGGTAGTGTTATAACAGTTAAGAGATATCAGGACAAAAGAAAATAATGCAGATTTCTATGAATAAAATGGATTCATATATTGACCTTTACTGCTGTACTGACAGTTTACATCACATTTTTGTTTATTTCTGTCTGTGTGATCCTTTTAGGAGTAAAAAAGCTCATCAGGTAATAATTGGGGAAGTTTTGGTAAAATGGGTTGTTAAAGTCATCTAAAATCATTACAAACCTTGCACCAATCTTGCTAAGATTAAAATAAATGTATTTTAATTTCCAAAAGTGAATTGTACTCAAGCTGGTATTTTTTGCTAAGTCACTTCAGTGGTGTCCAACTCTGTGTGACCCCATAGATGGTAGCCTACCAGGCTCCTCCGTCCCTGGGATTCTCCAGGCAAGAACACTGGAGTGGGTTGCCATTTCCTTCTCCAATGCATGAAAGTGAAAAGTCAAAGTGAAGTCGCTCAGTCATGTCCGACTCTTAGCGATCCCATGGACTGCAGCCTACCAGGCTCCTCCGTCCATGGGATTTTCCAGGCAAGAGTACTGGAGTGGGGTGCCATTAAACTATAAAAAGTGTATGTTATGTTTGCTTTCCCTATTGGTTGTTCTATGAGAAAAGTTGTTAAAGAAGATGCCATTTGGCATCACTGCACTTGTTTTATTAACAAGTTGTTGGGCATTCAAATCCTTGCTTTCTCACTCACCTTTAGTAATTAGTATGACATGAATTGATGAGCTAAGCTTTAATACTATGCCACACTGTCAGGGAGGAGGAAATTTCCCCCTCTACTTCCTCCTGAGTCCTTGTGATTGGATTAACTAATAATAAAATTAACACAAGAGAGATTGCATGTGTGCTAAATTGCTTCAGTTGTGTCCCACGTGGCATAAGAGAGGTTAACAGGAGAAAAAAAGAAACAAATTTTAATTTTGCACATGGAGGTATCATAGAAACAGGACCTAAGAAGTGGCCAAAGTAGGCAACTTGTATACTTTTTAGAAAAAGCAACAATAAATTTGTGAAGAATTTAGGGGACAAAGAAACCCACAGGACAAAGAAAACTAAAGGCTTTGGGTGCTTAATTAGAGAAGAATCTAAGCAGGGTCTGGGCTTGGGATAGTCAATTACGGAAGTAAAAAGGCTTGTGGATACTGGCTTCCCTGCCCAAATTCCCTGTCTCTGGTGATAAGGGTGTCCTTCTGCCTTCAGATGCAGGGAGAACACCTTTCACATGAGAGATTCATCTCCACTTTCAGAGACAAAGAGTAGGGTCAAAGTGTCTCTCATGCATTGACTGTTTCTTAAGTAACTTTATTTTTAAGTAACTTTAATTAAAAATGATTAACACAACACCCAGGTGACATGGGAGAAGGCAATGGCACCCCACTCCAGTACTCTTGCCTGGAAAATCCCATGGATGGAGGAGCCTGGTGGGCTGCAGTCCATGGGGTCGCTAAGAGTCGGACACGACTGAGCGACTTCCCTTTCACTTTTCACTTTCATGCATTGGAGAAGGAAATGGCAACCCACTCCAGTGTTCTTGCCTGGAGAATCCCAGGGACAGGGGAGCCTGGTGGGCTGCTGTCTATGGGCTCGCACAGAGTCGGACACGACTGAAGCGACTTAGCAGCAGCAGCATACCTTACCATACCACACCTGGAGATTTTAGGCGTCTTATGTTAACTTATTTATAGACATCAAATATTATTGCCAAACACTAGTTCTTCCAGAAATCTAACTTTTTAGCTCCTTGCATCTTCTTGATTAAACAGTTACTGTCACGTACTAATAGATTTCACCTGAGTTGTCTCAAAAGCCCTTCTTTACTTTTCATTTTGAATAATCTATGATATCACTTATTTAACTTGAGTCAAACTTCAAAGCAATTCTATAGACATCTTTGAGCACAAGTAACAAAAACATTTTGACTTAGTTTAATGAATAGGAAAATTGACTTTACTTTCAAAATTTGAAATGCAATATAAGAATTCTGCCTCACAGATTTTAACATTTTTTTTCTTTATATCATGTTCTGGAATGTGTTTAACTAGATCCAAAGTCAAAAGTTATTGAAACCATAGACATTAAATTTACAGGTAGAGGTATGTTTCTTTCTATGACATATGTGCCAAGTTAAAACAAAAATGGAATTCACAAGTATAAAAACAAAATGCAGTTTTGGCAGGAAAAGAAAATTTGGAAGTATTTATCTCAAATAATTACCAACTCAGTTTAAAGGACAGCTTAAGAAGAGTGTCACCTCTTGTGTCTCTCAAGATTTATTGGTTATTCTTTCTCATACAGTCTCTTCCATCTACAGTAATACTGCTGAATACCTCAGTTCTTCTCTCAACCCTCCTTGTGATTAAAGAAACATAAAGTTGCTGAAACACTGAATGAGGGAGTCATGACCTAACCAAAGTGAGGAAGAACATGATCCAACATAGAGGAGTCAGTATTCTGCAAACTAACCCTCAAAGAATGACTCAGAGCCATTAGTTTAAAGGATTGAGGTTTTACTCCATATATCACTGTGAAGACTGTCTCCCAGATCAAAGGCAGGGGTGGGACTTACAAAGGCAAAAGCCACAAGATTTCTCAAGGAAAAGGCACTGGCCCATTTATACAAGTCCTCGATTTGATAGAAGCAAGGTCCACTGCTGTAAAGAGCAATATTGCATAGGAACCTGGAATGTTAGGTCCATGAATCAAGGCAAATTGGAAGTGGTCAAACAAGAGATGGCAAGAGTGAATGTAGACATTCTAGGAATCAGTGAACTGAAATGGACTGGAATGGGTGAATTTAACTCAGATGATCATTCTATCTACTACTGCGGGCAGGAATCTCTCAGAAGAAATGGAGTAGACATCATGGTCAACAAAAGAGTCTGAAATGCAGTACTTGGATGCAATCTCAAAAACGACAGAATGATCTCTGTTCGTTTCCAAGGCAAACCATTCAATATCACAGTAATCCAAGTCTATGCCCCAACCAGTAACACTGAAGAAGCTGAAGTTGAACGGTTCTATGAAGACCTACAAGATCTTTTAGAACACCCAAAAAAGATGTCCTTTTCATTATAGGGGACTGGGATGCAAAAGTAGGAAGTCAAGAAACACCTGGAGTAACAGGCAAATTTGGCTTGGAATACAGAATGAAGCAGGGAAAAGATTAATAGAATTTTGCCAAGAAAATGCACTGGTCATAACAAACACCCTCTTCCAACAACACAAGAGAAGACTCTATACATGGACATCACCAGATGGTCAACACCGAAATCAGATTGATTATATTCTTTGCAGCCAAAGATGGAGAAACTCTATACAGTCAACAAAAACAAGACCAGGAGCTGACTGTGGCTCAGATCATGAACTCATTACCAAATTCAGACTTAAATTGAAGAAAGTAGGGAAAACCACTAGACCATTCAGGTATAACCTAAATCAAATCCAGCATAATTATACAGTGGAAGTCAGAAATAGATTTAAGGGCCTAGACCTGATAGATAGAGTGCCTGATGAGCTATGGAATGAGGTTTGTGACATTGTACAGGAGACAGGGATCAAGACCATCCCCATAGAAAAGAAATGCAAAAAAGCAAAATGGCTGTCTGTGGAGGCCTTACAAATAGCTGTGAAAAGAAGAGAAGTGAAAAGCAAAGGAGAAAAGGAAAGATATATGCATCTGAATGCAGAGTTCCAAAGAATAGCAAGGAGAGATAAGAAAGCCTTCTTCAGTGATCAATTCAAAGAACTAGAGGAAAACAACAGAATGGGAAAGACTAGAGATCTCTTCAAGAAAATTAGAGATACCAAGGGAACATTTCATGCAAAGATGGGCTTGATAAAGGACAGAAATGGTATGGACCTAACAGAAGCAGAAAATATTAAGAAGAGGTGGCAAGAATACACAGAAAAACTGTACAAAAAAGATCTTCACGACCCAGATAATCACAATGATGTGATCACTCATCTAGAGCCAGACATCCTGGAATGTGAAGTCAAGTGGGCCTTAGAAAGCATCACTATGAACAAAGCTAGTGGAGGTGATGGAATTCCAGTTGAGCTCTTTCAAATCCTGCAAGATGATGCTGTGAAAGTGCTTCACTCAATCTGCCAGCAAATTTGGAACACTCAGCAGTGGCCACAGGACTGGAAAAGGTCAGTTTTCATTCCAATCACAAAGAAAGACAATGCCAAAGAATGCTCAAACTACCGCACAATAGCACTCATCTCACACACTAGTAAAGTGATGCTCAAAATTCTCCAAGCCAAGCTTCAGCAATACATGAACCGTGAACTTCCTGATGTTCAAGCTGGTTTAAGAAAAGGCAGAGGAACCAGAGATCAAATTGCCAACATCTGCTGGATCATGGAAAAAGCAAGAGAGTTCCAGAAAAATATCTATTTTTGCTTTATTGACTATGCCAAAGCCTTTGACTGTGTGGATCACAATAAACTGTGGAAAATTCTGAAAGATATGCGAATACCAGACCACCTGACCTGCCTCTTGAGAAACCTGTATGCAGGTCAGGAAGGAATAGTTAGAACTGGACATGGAACAACAGACTGGTTCCAAATAGGAAAAGGAGTATGTCAAGGCTGTATATTATCACCCTGCTTATTTAACTTATATGCAGAGTACATCATGAGAAACGCTGGACTGGAAGAAACACAAGCTGGAATCAAGATTGCTGGGAGAAATATAAATAACCTCACATATGCAGATGACACCACCCTTATGGCAGAAAGTGAAGAGGAACTAAGAAGCCTCTTGATGAAAGTGAAAGTGGAGAGTGAAAAAGTCGGCTTAAAGCTCAACATTCAGAAAACAAAGATCATGGCCTCCAGTCCTATCACTTCATGGGAAATAGATGGGGAAACAGTGGAAACAGTGTCAGACTTTATTTTTTGGGGGCTCCAAAATCACTGCAGAGGTGACTTCAGCCATGAAATTAAAAGATGCTTACTCCTTGGAAGGAAAGTTATGTCCAATCTAGATAGCATATTCAAAAGCAGAGACATTACTTTGCCAACAAAGGTCCGTCTAGTCAAGGCTATGGTTTTTCCTGTGGTCATGTATGGATGTGAGAGTTGGACTGTGAAGAAGGCTGAGCACTGAAGAATTGATGCTTTTGAACGGTGGTGTTGGAGAAGACTCTTGAGAGTCCCTTGGACTGCAAGGAGATCCAACCAGTCCATTCTGAAGGAGATCAGCCCTGGGATTTCTTTGGAAGGAATGATGCTAAAGCTGAAACTCCAGTACTTTGGCCACCTCGTGAGAAGAGTTGACTCATTGGAAAAGACTCTGATGCTGGGAGGGATTGGGGGCAAGAGGAGAAGGGGACGACAGAGGATGAGATGGCTGGATGGCATCACTGACTCGATGGACGTGAGTCTGAGTGAACTCCAGGAGTTGGTGATGGACAGGGAAGCCTGGCGTGCTTCGATTCATGGGGTCACAAAGAGTTGGACACGACAGAGCGACTGAACTGAACTGAACTTGATTTGCAATGTGGGAACTGGCATAGACTGCTTCAGCCATAACCCATATGATGAATTAAGTAGAGTAGTCACAAGTTCACTGAAAAGCCTGATTTTCTGAAATGCTAAATAGTTTCTTATATTTTCTGGGGTCCTGACAGCAGGACCCCAGGCTTTATGGCTTCCAGGCTCTGGGTCATGTTACCAAAAACATCTTTGCATTTGCTAAAGGCTCAGTGAAAATTTCCAGAACTCCAACCACAATACCCACCTTCTGGACAGCAGAAAAACAGGAAGGGCAGTGAAAAAGTGCCTTCTCTTTATACAATACAACACTTCTATTTGTAGCCCATGGTCTAAATCTTAATCAGATGACCAGATCTATGCTCACATGACTAAATAAAACCAAAGGTAAAATGATTAGTGGGGTAACAGGAAAAGAACTTTTATCCCTAACAACACAGTTATCTACTATTTCATCAACCTGGCTATGTAGGCATACTGAGATCTTTTGATATGTAAATATTTCTTAATAAAATTAACACTTAGTAATGTTACAAATTAACAGTAATGTTCACTCTTGCCATCTGCTGTTTGACCACTTCCAATCTGCCTTGATTCATGGACCTAACATTCCAGGTTCCTATGCAATATTGCTCTTTATAGGATCAGACTTCACTTCCATCACCAGTCACATCCAGTACTGGGCGTTGTTTTTGTTTTGGCTCCATCTCTTCAGTATTTCTGGAGTTATTTCTCCACTGATCTCCAGTAGCATATAGGGCACCTATTGACGTGAGGAGTTCATTTTTCAGTGTCCTATCTTTTTGCCTTTTCATACTGTTCATGGGGTTCTCAAGGCAAGAATACTGAAGTGGTTTGCCATTCCCTTCTCCAGTGGACCACATTTTGTCAGAACTCTCCACCATGACCCGTCCGTCTTAGGTGGCCCTACAAGGCATGGCTCATAGTTTCATTGAGTTAGACAAGGGTGTGATCCATGTGATCAGGTTGGTTAGTTTTCCGTGATTGTGGTTTTCAGTCTGTGTGCCCTCTGATGGAGAAGAATAAGAGGTTTATGGAAGCTTCCTGATGGGAGTGACTGACTGGGGGTGGGTGGAAACTGGGTCTTGTTCTGATGGGCAGGGCCATTCTCAGTAAATCTTTAATCCAATTTTATCTGTTCCCTTCCTGTTATTTGACCTGAGGCCAAACTATCCTGGAGGTATGAACATAATGGTCACAGCAAACACCCTTTTCCAACAATACAAGAGAAGACTGTACACATGGACATCACCAGATGGTCAATACTAAAATCAGAACAATTATATTCTTTGCAATCAAAGATGGAGAAGCTCTATACAGTCAGCAAAAAGAAGACCAGGAGCTGACTGTGGCTCA
Organism: Bos indicus; assembly: GCF_029378745.1. Taxonomy (NCBI): domain Eukaryota; kingdom Metazoa; phylum Chordata; class Mammalia; order Artiodactyla; family Bovidae; genus Bos; species Bos indicus. The sequence goes on from NC_091789.1 coordinate 115,497,481, forward strand.
GATCATGAACTCCTTATTGCCAAATTCAGACTTAAATTGAAGAAAGTAGGGAAAACCACTAGACCATTCAGGTATGACCTAAATCAAATCCAGCATGATTATACAGTGGAAGTGACAAATAAATTCAAGGGATTAGATCTGACAGAGTGCCTGAAGAACTATGGACATAGGTTCATGACATTGTACAGGAGGCAGTGAACAAGACCATTCTCGAGAGAAAGAAATGCAAAAAGGCAAAATGGTTGTCTGAGGAAGCCAAATAGCTGTGAAAAGAAGAGAAGCGAAAAGCAAAGGAGAAAAGGAAAGATATACCCACTTGAATGCAGAGTTCCAAAGAATAGCAAGTAGAGATAAGAAAGTCTTCCTCAGTGATCAATGTAAAGAAATAAAGGAAAATAATAGAATGGGAAACACGATAGATCTTTTCAAGAGAATTAGAGATATCAAGGGAACATTTCATGCAAAGATGGGCACAATAAAGGACAGAAATGGTAGGGATCTAACAGAAGCAGAAGATATTGAGAAGAGGTGGCAAGAAAACACAGAAGAACTGTACAAAAAGATCTTCATGATCCAGATAACCACGATGGTGTGATCACTCACATAGAGCCAAACATCCTGGAATGTGATGTCAAGTGGGACTTAGGAAGCATCACTATGAACCAAGCTAGTGGAGGTGATGGAATTCCAGTTGAGCTCTTTCAAATCCTAAAAGATGATGCTCTGAAAGTGCTTCACTCAATATGCCAACAAATCTGGAAAACTCAGCAGTGGCCACAGGACTGGAAAAAGTCAGTTTTCATTCCAATCCCAAAGAAAGGAAATGCCAAAGAATGTTCAAACTACCGCACAATTGCACTCATCTCACACGCTAGCAAAGTAATGCTCAAAATTCTCCAAGCTAGGCTTCAACAGTATGTGAACTGTGAACTTCCAGATGTTCAAGATGGATTTAGAAAAGGGAGAGGAACCAGAGATCAAATTGCCAACATTCATTTGATCATCAAAAAGCAGGAGAGTTCCAGAAAAACATCTATTTCTGCTTTATTGACTATGCCAAAGCCTTTGACTTCTTGGATCATAACATGTGGAAAATCCGTAAAGTGGTGGGAATACCAGACCACCTGAGCTGCCTCCTGAGAAATCTGTATACAGGTCAAGAAGCAACAGTTAGAACTGAACATGGAACAATGGACTGGTTCCAAATTGGGAAAGGAGTACATTAAGGCTGTATATTGTCACCTTGCTTATTTAACTTATATGCAGACTATATCATGAGAAATGCTTGCCTGGATGAAGCAGAAGCTGGAATCAAGATTGCCGGGAAAAAATATCAATAACCTCAGACATGTAGTGGAGAAAGCAATGGCACCCCACTACAGTACTCTTTCCTGGAAAATCCCATGGATGGAGGAGCCTGGTAGGGTGCACTCCATGGGGTCACTAAGAGTCGGACACGACTGAGCAACTTCACTTTCAGTTTTTCACTTTCATGCATTGGAGAAGGAAATGGCAACCCACTCCAGTGTTCTTGCCTGGAGAATCCCAGGGGCAGGAGAGCCTGGTGGGCTGAAGTCTATGGGGTCACACAGAGTCAGACATGACTGAAGTGACTTAGCAGTAGCAGCAGCAGACATGTAGATGACACCACCCTTATGGCAGAAAGTGAAGAACTAAAGAGCCTCTTGATGAAAGTGAAAGAGGAGAGTGAAAAAGTTGGCTTAAAACTCAACATTCAGAAAACTAAGATTATGGCATCCGGTCCCATCACTTCACAGCAAATAGGTGGGGAAATAGTGAAAACAGTAATAGGCTTTATTTTTCTGGGCTCCAAAATCACTGCAGATGATGACTGAAGCCATGAAACTAAAAGAAGCTTCCTCCTTAGAAGGAAAGTTTTAACCAATCTAAACAGCATATTAAAAAGCAAAGACATTACTTTGCCAACAAAGGTCCATCTAATGAAAGCTATGGTTTTTCCAGTAGTCATGTATGGTTGTAACAGTTGGACTATAAAGAAAGCTGAACACCAAAGAATTGTGCTTTTGAACTGTGGTGTTGGAGAAGACTCTTGAGATTCCCATTGACAGCAGCGAGATCCAACCAGTCCATCCTGAAGGAAATCAGTCCTGAATATTCATTGGAAGGACTGATGCTGAAGCTGAAACACCAATACTTTGACCACCTAATGTGAAGAAGTGACTCATTTGAAACGACCCTGATACTGGGAAAGTTTGAAGATGGGAGGAGAAGGGGACGACAGAGGATGAGATGCCATCACCGACTCAATGGACATGAATCTGAGTAAACTCATGGAGTTGGTTATGGACAGGGAGGCTTGGCGTGCTGCAATCCATGGGGTCACAGAGAGTCAGAAATGTCTGAGCGACTAAACTGAACTGAATGTTACAAGATCACATTTTTTTCAGAGCTCTCATTATTATGTTTTTGAAGAGAATTCCAGGCACAACTAAAATATAAGAATGCATATTTAAAATAACATTTTGAATGGAAGTTCTACATGGTAACTCTATGGTTAACCTTCTTATGTAATCAAAAATGTAATAGCATGACACTGTCTCAATAAAAAACCCCAGGTCTGGTCTCTAGATTCAACCAGCAAGGTAACACTAGGAAATAAGAAAAGCTTAAAAAAAAAAAATGCCCATAAACTGACTGGATTGCTTTTACTGCTTTTAAAAAATATTCATGTTCTTCTCTTTTTATGTACATGGTAATAGTTCACTTCCTAACTGATACTTATGTGTGAACATATAATTTATTTGGCCAAAAACATATGAGAAGTGCTATACAGTATTTTGCAAGTTTAAGTGCCACTGGGTAATTTTTTCAGATTCCTTTCCTCATCTGTAGTGATTTTTGAAGTAAATGCAGAAATTGAGTCACCCTCAGCATCAGTCTCTGACTGTACCTTCTCCATGTATAACAGACATGTCATAGGAGCAAGAAATCAACTACTATGCAAATCCACTGATTTTGGAGGTTGGTTGTTACTGCACCATAATGTATCTCAAAAGAATATATTTTCTCTTCTCAAATGAGCCTTATGGTATTAAAAGTATCTTTCAGGTGTTGCTAAACATATAAGCCCTTATTTTAAAGTCTCTTTCTATAACCTGTTCTTTGTAAGCAATGGATACACAGAAAAAAATTAAATGGCATGGGTGGTAGACTTTATATTCATCACACATTTCACTTTGTGAGAATATGAAGCAGTAGCATAAGCAAGAACAGTTAACAAATTCTTATTTTAATTAATCCCAAAAGAACTGGCTGGCAAAGATCAGTATAAAAGACTGGTTTTAGCCACAGTTTTAAAATTGATCAATGGATCAACTGTGCTCAGAAATGAATCCTTTGAAAATTACTTCTTCCACTGATAGGATTTGTTGTTCTTACCAGCAATATTGAGTTATGTACTCAATCACAGATATATACTAGATGGCACTCCAGGCATTCTTTGTAGTCCTGGAAAATACAGTGATTAACAGGTCAGATCTGTTCCTCAAATAGCCCACCATCAAGTAGAAAAAAAAAAATTACACTAAAGTTTGCAGTTGTACAAAGCAGCATGCACTTGGTATCGTATATAAAAACACTGCTCTATGAGTTGATAGAAGACTACCACTATTTAGATCTGATAGAGTAGCTGTCCCCAACATTTTTGGCACCAGTGACCAGTTTCATGGAAGACAATTTTTCCACAGACATGGAGGTGGGGCTGTGGGGGCTGGTTTCAGGATAATTCAGGCACATTACACTTACTGTGCACTTTATTTCTATTACTGTTCCACCAGTTCCAGCTCAGATCATTAGGCATTAGATCCCAGAGGTTGGGGACCCTTGTGATAAGAGAATTTCATGGAAGAAGAGAGGACATTTAAGGAGAATTATGAGGTACTAAGCCTTTTTCTCACATATATACTGTACTGCTCTGTGGCTTTTATTTATCTCATACAGACGGGGCTCTGAGACATGAATAAGCTCTTGATAGTCTGAGTGTAGAGAAGGGAAAGAAGTACCCTATAAGGAAAGAAAGCATGGAAAGAGGGGATGGCAGAAGCACTGGGGGCAGCCAAAGGGAAGCATGAGCCTTATGAATGTGCATACGGACCACAGGGTCAATATAGAGGACTGTTAATGAAGGTTGAAAAGGTATTAAAGTATTCATCATTCTGCACTGTAATTACTTTTTGCAGGCCTACATTTTATGGCAGACTGTGTGGTACACAAACTTAGGGGCTTCAGGATTTAGGCTTATATCCCAGAGTAATTTGATCCAGAATACATATCCAGGTGAAAGAAGTTTCCTCATGGAAATATGTTTGTGGGTTCTGATCCTCACTAAAAGCTCACCAAAAGCTGGATTCTGGAGAGTCACAATTTAAAAATATTTCATTCTACTGCACTGAGTTAGTAATGTGAATGAGGCAAGTCTCTGAATTAACCAGAGAAAATCACAAACAAGTGTATATATTCAATGGTAAACTGCCTTGATCTTGTTGCTCTAGATCAGAGTTTTTTTTTTTTTTTTTAAGCCATCAGCCTCTTTGGCAATTTGATGAAGCTTCTGCTTCTTTATAGAATAGGATGTTTAAAATACAAAAAATAAGATGCAAGAACTGTGGAAGAAACTAATATTTGAATACATTTTTCAAAAAGTAAAAAAACTATGTTAAATGTAGACTTCATTAACACAATGAATAATAACATCTAATGGTGGGTCTAATGACTGTCATACTTTCAAAGTAGTGATAAATATAAAATATTTATATAATATATATTAATATATAAGTATTTTATATATAAAATATTTGTATATTAAAATATAAAATACAGAAATATAGATCAATAGAACAAAATAGAAAGCCCAGAGATAAATCCACACACCTACGAACATCTTATCTTCAACAAAGGAGGCAAGAATATACAATGGAGAAAAGACAATCTTTTTAACAAGTGGTGCTGGGAAAACTGGTCAACCACTTGTAAAAGAATGAAACTAACACCATACACAAAAATAAAATCAAAATGGATTAAAGATCTAAATGTAAGACCAGAAACTATAAAACTCCTACAGGAGAACATAGGCAAAACACTCTCCGACATAAATCACAGCAGGATCTTCTATGACCCACCTCCCAGAGTATTGGAAATAAAAGCAAAAATAAACAAATGGGACCTAATTAAACTTAAAAGCTTTTGCACAACAAAAGAAACTATAAGCAAGGTGAAAAGACAGCCTTCAGAATGGGAGAAAATAATAGCAAATGAAGCAACTGACAAAGAATTAATCTTAAAAATATACAAGCAACTCCTGCAGCTCAATTCCAGAAAAATAAACGACCCAATCAAAACATGGGCCAAAGAACTAAGCAGACATTTCTCCAAAGAAGACATACAGATGGCTAACAAACACATGAAAAGATGCTCAACATCACTCATTATCAGAGAAATGCACATCAAAACCCCAATGAGGTACCATCTCACACCAGTCAGAATGGTTGCTATCCAAAAGTCTACAAACAATAAATGCTGGAGAGGGTGTAGAGAAAAGGGAACCCTCTTACACTGTTGGTGGGAATGCAAACTAGTACAGCCACTATGGATAACAGTGTGGAGATTCCTTAAAAAAATGGAAATAGAACTGCCATATGACCCAGCAATCTCACTGCTGGGCATACACACCAAGGAAACCAGAACTGAAAGAGACACGTGTACCCCAATGTTCATTGCAGCACTGTTTATAATAGCCAGGACATGGAAGCAACCTAGATGTCCATTGGCAGACGAATGGATAAGAAAGCTGTGGTACATATACACAATGGAGTATTGCTGCTACTGCTAAGTCACTTCAGTCGTGTCCGACTCTGTGAGACCCCATAGACGGCAGCCCACCAGGCTCCCCCGTCCCTGGGATTCTCCAGACAAGAACACTGGAGTGGGTTGCCACTTCCTTCTCCAGTGCATGAAAGGAAAAGTGAGAGTGAAGTCGCTCAGTTGTGTCCGACTCTAGCGACCCCATGGATTGCAGCCCACCAGGCTCCTCCATCCATGGGATTTTCCAGGCAAGAATACTGGAGTGGGGTGCCATTGCCTTCTCCAAATGGAATATTACTGAGCCATTAAAAAAATACATTTGAATCAGTTCTAATGAGGTGGATGAAACTGGAGCCTATTATACAGAGTGAAGTAAGCCAGAAAGAAAAACACCAATACAGTATACTAATGCATATATCGGAGAAGGTGATGGCACCCCACTCCAGTACTCTTGCCTAGAAAATCACATTGGAGAAGGAAATGGCAACCCACTCCAGTGTTCTTGCCTGGAGAATCCCAGGGACGGGGGAGCCTGTTGGGCTGCCATCTATGGGGTCGCACAGAGTCGGACACAACTGAAGTGACTTAGCAGCAACAGCAGAAGCAATGCATATATATGGATTTAGAAAAATGGTAATGATAACCCTATATGCGAGACAGCAAAAGAGACACAGATGTATAGAACAGTCTTTTGGACTCTGTGGGAGAGGGCGAGGGTGGGATGATTTGGGTGAATGGCATTGAAACATGTATATTATCATATGTGAAACGAATCACCAGTCCAGGTTTGATGCATGATATGGGGTGATCGGGGCTGGTGAGCTGGGATGACCCAGAGGAATGGGATGGAGAGGGAGGTGGGAGGGGGGTTCAGGATGGGGAACACATGTATACCCATGGCAGATTCATGTCAATGTATGGCAAAATCACTACAATATTGTAAAGTAATTAGCCTCCAATTAAAATAAATAAATTCATATTAAAATTAATTTAAAAATTAAATTTAAACTTAATTATTTAAAAAAATATTTTAAAATTAAAATATTTCTATATTAAATATATAAAATTATATATATAAATATATAAAATATATAAAATTATAAAATATTTATCACAATATTTCTATAACAGAAATGTGATGTAAACATTTGTAATTCTTTGGTGGCCAAGTGATAGGGACAACTAGTAATAATGCGGTTTGGGAATGTTATAATGCAATTAAAAGCCAATAAAAAATAAAGTTGGAATTTCACATATCCACTTTCTTCTTAGGCCCCAGGTTAGGGCTTCTTGCTTAAGATACTCCTCAATTTCCTAGAGGTAAAGAAGTAAAAAATGCAGCAGACATCTAATTTTTATTGCCCTCTAGAGGGCCACTTGTCTCTTTCTTGAACTCCTCGACACATAAAAGTAGGATGAATCTAAAACTTGATCTCGTATCACTTTACGAAGGTGTTTTCATTTTCATCTTCTGAGTACATATGACACGTGTTTTATAAACAAAACAGATTCATTACTGACATTCTAGACTCAGGAACATTAATCAGGTAAAACAGAATTTGCCCAAGACAAACTATTTTATTAATTATTTTTTCTGGCATCTCTAAAGTAACGCTAATGATAATAATTAGCTTTATAAACATGTAAATACAAATTCTTGGGTTCTCAAATATTTTCTAACCTGTTTTTGCTATGAAGAGTACACTTAATTCTGTTTCCTGGGTTTGAGAGGCTCCTTTGGAGATGAAGCAATTTGTTGACTTATTCAAAAAAGGACTTTCATTAGCTGCTTGCCAAAAAAAAAAAAAAAAAAATAGGTAAGGAAAAGTACTGGCGATAAAGCTTAAGTTAGTCTGTTTTTCTAATCACCAGGATAAAAAGATGGAAGGAATGGATATCGCAAGTGTTGAACATACGGAGGTTTGGAGATTTCATTAGTTTCCTGTAGCCACTTAGCAAATTATCTGCAGCAGGGATTGTTGGCCTGGACCCTTACAGGTAGCCTCTCCATGTAGCCCAGGCTATTTCACAGGATGGCAATTTGGTTCTAAAGTCAAGTAAGCTAAAAAGATAAAAGATTAGGCAGAAGTTCTATAATGAAAATGTTTGTAATAAAATTTCCTGATCTCGTATCAGAAATCACAGTGCTTCACTTCTGCTGCAGTCTAGCATACTATTTGTTGCTAAAGCTGGCCCAGCATATCACCACATTCAATGGAGTATTAAAGAAATTGTGGCTATATTTTCAAACCACTACAAAGATGTGTATGTGTATGTTGAGACATAGAACAGCCCTTTATTTCCAATTCAAATTTCCCATTACATTTTGTACTATGAATTATTATAGTCCATAACAATTTTTGAAGATTCATAGGTGACTCCTTTGCTATGTATTTAACTGGCTAATTTTAAACCACAGTCAAGTTCTTCTTGTAATGAAATTCCTTAATAGAGGGTACCCATTATGAATTTTTTAAAAAGGCTGAGCTGTGGGTCACCCATACTTTCATTAACAAATGTACGTATCATCTTTTAATCTTGTGTGCTAATGTTCTGAGCAATTTTATTGATCCCCAGATGTTCATCACTAATTGAACAGCTGCTTTATTTAAATAGCACTTACAAAATGATATTTGGACAAGCTCTGCTTCATGTTTTAGCAGAAGTGAAGTCTGATTTCATGAGAGAGTTCATCCACTCCATACATATTCTTTACCTGGAAGTGCAAGAGATTTCAAGCCAGAAGCTCCACTTTCTTCCCTTTGACATCCACAGGTGCCCCTGTGGTGAGAGCAATGAAGAGGTGAGAACAGAATTGTGGTTAGTACTTTCAGCATGGGCTGCCACCTTAATGGAGTAACCAGTACAGGTAACTTGAGGCAGCAGGAAGTCTTGGGAAGTGTGGGATGATACCTTGAGACCAACAGTATCCTCAAGGAGAAGTTGCTCCAGAAGCCTGCAGGCGAAAGACATAATTCAGATAGTATGTCTTCATTTCCATTTCCAGGATTCTCAAGAGACGAGAAGTCAGTAGACTTGATTGTCTCTCCTTGGTTCAGTTATAGTATTTAAGACAGCTAGCAATGGAGTTGAGGGTGATACAGAGATACCAATGATTAAAAAGCTCAATCTCCTCCATACCTCATTGCAACCTCTATTTCTGACTGATCGTGCCTCCTTTTACATTATGTTTTTTTGAGATTTATTGAGATATTATTGGTACCATATGTAAGTTAAAGGTGTATAATGTGATAATTAGTTAAGGACATCAAAACAGTTATTGCAACAGTATTTCATATGTTCCAAAAACAAGAAAGATTAACTGGTTCGAGAGACAGAAGACATAAAAAGACCCAAAATGAACCTGGAGAGGTAAAAACTAGAATGTCTGAGATAAAAATATACACTGGATTGTAATAATGAAATAATAAACATCAGTGAACTCATGTATGTGAAAAAAAATCACAAAGTATTTTTATAGTATATCTATGTATAAAAATAATTAGCTTTAAAATAATATATTTCCTGGAGAAGGGGATGGATACTCCAGTATTCTTGCCTGGTGAAGTCCAGGGATAATAGAAGTTAAATGAGTTTACCTTTGACGAAGAAGTAGAATTTTTTAGTTATAAAGAGGGACAATTGTGATTTCTTACTATTGTTAGAATTCCCTGCAACAAAATATGCACAGTTACTGTAGTAATTAAAATATTTGATTAAACCTAATTCCAGAAACAGAGGATGAGATGGCTGGATGGCATCACCGACTCAATGGACGTGAGTTTGAGTGAACTCAGGGAGATGGTGATGGACAGGGAGGCCTGGCGTGCTGCGATCCATGGGGTCGCAAAGAATCAGAGATGACAGAGCGACTGAACTGAACTGAACTGAAAGCCAGAAAGAGTAGCTGTGCTTTAGCCACAAAAAGTGACTGATAAATTATATAACAGACTGCACTTGAAGCTTAATATGAAAGCTTAATATGATAAAAATTTGTTTCTCCCTATGAATTGGTAGACATTCTATGCTAACAGGCAACAAAAGGGTTCAGGCTGTTCCCTTCTTGTAGGTCTGTGAATCAATACATGATTTCCACGTTTACTGATAAATGCAAGAAAAAACATGCAAGTGGTAAACTGAAGAGCAAATGCTTTGGCCTGGAAATGACAAATACTGCTTCTGCTCACAGACCAATGGCAAGGGTTAGTCAAATGCCCTTTCTAACTACAAGTGCACTTGGGAACACAGTCTCTCCATGAGCCCAGAAAGGAGAGGAAGATAACGTGGATGGCCACTTGTAGTTTTCCCCATAATATGTTAAAAAGTTAGTGCTCAATATACCATGACTAGTAGAATTTTTTCCACAGTTTGCTGTGATCCACACAGTCAGAGGCTTTGGCATAGTCAATAATGCAGAAGTAGATGTTTTTCTAAAACTCTCTTGCTTTTACGATGATCCAGTGAACAAAGCTAGGGGAGGAATGGAAGTCCAGTTGAGCTATTTCAAATCTTGAAAGATGATGCTGTGAAAGTGCTGCACTCAATATGCCAGCAAATTTGGAAAACTCAGCAATGGCCACAGGACTGGTAAAGGTCGGTTTTCATTCCAATCCCAAAGAAAGGCAATGACAAAGAATGTTCAAACCACCACACAATTGTACTCATCTCACATGCTAGCAAAGTAATGCTCAAAATTCTCCAAGCCAGGCTTAAACAGTACATGAACCAGGAACTTCCAGATGTTCAAGCAGGATTTAGAAAAGGCAGAGGAACCAGAGATCAAATTGTCAACATCCAAAACCAGAGATACTACTTTGCCAACAAAAATCCATCTAGTCAAAGCTATGGTTTTCTCAGTAGTCATGTATGGATGTGAGACTTGGACTATAAAGAAGGACTATAAAGCTGAGTGCCAAAGAATTGATGCTTCTGAACTGTGGTGTTGGAGACGAATCTTGAGGGTCTCTTGGACCACAAGGAGATCCAACCAGTCCATCCTAAAGGAAATCAGTCCTGAACATTCATTGGAAGGACTGATGCTGAAGCTGAAACACCGATACTTTGGCCATCTGATGCAAAGAATTGACTCACTAGAAAAGACCCTGATGCTGGGAAAGATTGAAGGTAGGAGGAGAAGGGGATGACAGAGGATGAGATGGCTGGATGGCATCACTGACTCAATGGACATGAGTTTGAGTAAGCTCCAGGAGTTGGTGATAGACAGGGAAGCCTGGCGTGCTGCACTCCATGAGTCGGACACAACTGAGCAAGTGAACTGAGTAGAATTTTTATGACAAACCATCCTCTCTATTTCCTGTTAGTGTGTGAGAAGGTCAGATTTCCCTGAAATTCTTTAACTTTTCTGAGGTCCTACGATGTGATACTTACTCCCAAATATAGGCTTACATCCAATTTTCTAAAGGATCCTATAAAATGGCAACAAGAAGATTTTGCCTTCTTCACTCAGTAGTACTTTCCTGCACTGACCTAAACCTCAACTGGAAAAATCTTAATGGGATGAGAATTTTATTCTTTCTGTTGGTTTCTAGTCAAAAACCTATGAATTTCTGTCACCTTCAAGATGTAGGAGCACAGCTAAACACTTTTATACAAAGAAAGGAAGGAAAAGGCACAAGGATAAAATGAGGATTTTCTTTTGGTCACATAGACAAGAGGCAGTAGAATTGTATTGAAATATTTTTATTTCTGCTAACCAAAGACAGAGTGTTTGTCAATAAACCATTTTTCATCTCCTGGACGGACTCCAGGGAATTTAAGAAATTAATCCTCTCTAGATGTTTGCTGTGCTATGATTTCCAAGGTCTTTTACCTCTCTTCGGCTGTCACTTATGAGGGAAGTTTTGGTTATTAACCACATAGGTATGCTCATAAATGTATATGTTCAGTGGGCATGCTAAAAAAACTCATTACAATTATATTACAAATCTTTAGGTACTTTCAAAATCCCCCCTCCAACTTCAGGGTTATTTCCCCCAAATTAGTAGATTATTTGACAGATAAGACTATACTCACCAGCTGTTTGGGAAATATTTTGAGAACCTGGAGGAAATGCCCACTGGGTGACCAGATCTAAATTTCAGTGCCAAAGTTACCTTTTGTACGGAACATGATGTTGGTATCACAGGGGTACAGGTGAGGGAGGGGACCACCAGGGAGCTGGAATGCTCCAAGTCAGGGGGAGGCAGGTGAATTTTGCCCTGTTTGTTCTGCTGGGAGCAGGTGCAGCTTTCAGAGGAGGACTGAAGAGCTGGCCAACAGGTCAGGTTCCAGTTTGAACAACAGTGTACACTGGAGAAGACTCAGGGGAAGGACACTGTATTGCAGAGAGAGAAGGAGATGATAAAAATGCCAGCCCCTAGGCAGGCTCAGCTCTCAAGACATTGGTAAAAGAAGCTCACAGATAATCCCCAAGCTGTGTGTCTTACTTCAACCTTATTTCTTTAAATCCACTGTAAGTTCCTGGCTCCAAGGAGTAGTGAGAAGAGAAATACCTTAAGGGACAGAAGGTCTGATTCAGGCTAGGAGAATTAAAGAGTGAATTCTAGACGAATTCACAGAAGATATGATATGTCCCCAAAACAGCAGTGGGTGTCTGGAACCACCGAGAGTACTTAATCCTACATTTACTGGGTTTATTCCTTCCGACATATACATACCTATGTGTGTGTGCTCCGTCACTTAGTCATGTCTGACTCTTTGTGATCCCATGGACTGTAGACCACCAGGCTCCTCTGTCCATAGGATTTTCCAAGCAAGAATACTGGAGTGATTTGTCATTTACTTCTCCGGGGGATCTTTCTAACCCAGGGATCGAACACATGTCTCTTGAGTCTCCTGCATTGGCAAGAGGATGGTTTACCACTGCTCCACTTGGGAAGCCTACATACATATACATAAGACATAGTTCAATTTATAAATTATGTATACTAAAACAATATCCAATGTGGCAGCACCACTACACTTCTGTTTTGGGCCATTATTAGTTACTTGAACACAATCATTATGAAACCATGACAGCTGATCTGATAATTGACAAGGCTACTAAGGGAATGAGGCAGTATCCTGTTCAGTATACTCAGTTCAGTTCAGTCGCTCAGTCGTGTCCGACTCTTTGCGACCCCATGAACTGCAGCACGCCAGGCCTCCCTGTCCATCACCAACTCCCGGAGTCCACCCAGACTCATCTCCATCGAGTCAGTGATGCCAGCCAACCATCTCATCCTCTGTCGTCCTCTTCTCCTCCTACCCTCAATCTTTCCCAGCATCAGGGTCTTTTCCAATGAGTCAGCTCTTCGCATCAGGTAGCCAAAGTACTGGAGTTTCAGCCTCAACATCAGTCCTTCCAATGAACACCCAGGACTGATCTCCTTTAGGATGGACTGGTTGGATCTCCTTGCAGTCCAAGGGACTCTCAAGAGTCTTCTCCAACACCACAGTTCAAAAGCATCAATTCTTTGGCACTCAGCTTTCTTTATAGTCCAACTCTCAGATCCATATGTGACCACTGGAAAAACTATAGCCTTAACTAATGGCAAGGTAATGTCTCTGCTTTTTAATATGCTGTCTAGGTTGGTCATAACTTTCCTTCCAAGGAGTAAGTGTCTTTTAATTTCATGGCTGCAATAACCATCTGTACTGATTTTGGAGCCCAGAAAAATAAAGTCTGACACTGTTTCCCCATCTATCTGCCATGAAGTGATGGGACCATGCCATGATCTTAGTTTTCTGAATGTTGAGTTTTAAGCCAACTTTTTCACTCTCCTCTTTCATTTTCATCAAGAGGCTCTTTAGTTCTTCTTCACTTTCAGCCATAAGGGTGGTGTCATCTGCATATCTGAGGTTATTGATATTTCTCCAGGCAATCTTGATTCCAGCTTGTGCTTCCTCCAGCCCAGCGTTTCTCATGATGTACTCTGCATATAAGTTAAATAAGCAGGGTGACAATATACAGCCCTGACGTACTCCTTTTCCTATTTGGAACCAGTCTGTTGTTCCATGTCCAGTTCTAACTGCTGCTTCCTGACCTGCATACAGGTTTCTCAAGAGGCAGGCCAGGTAGTCTGGTATTCCCATCTGTTTCAGAATTTTCCACAGTTTATTGTGATCCACACAGCCAAAGGCTTTGGCATAGTCAATAAAGCAGAAATAGATGTTTTTCTGGAACTCTCTTGCTTTTTCCATGATCCAGCAGATGTTGGAAATTTGATTTCTGGTTCCTCTGCCTTTTCTAAAACCAGCTTGAACATCAGGAAGTTCATGGTTAACGTATTGCTGAAGCCTGGCTTGGAGAATTTTAAGCATTACTTTCCTAGCATGTGAGATGAGTGCAATTGTGCAGTAGTTTGAGCATTCTTTGGCATTGCCTTTCTTGGGGATTGGAATGAAAACTGACCTTTTCCAGTCCTGTGGCCACTGCTGAGTTTTCCACATTTGCTGGCATATTGAGTGCAGCACTTCTACAGCGTCATCTTTCAGGATTTGAAATAGCTCAACTGGAATTCCATCACCTCCACTAGCTTTGTTCATAGTGATGCTTCCTAAGGCCCACTTGACTTCACATTCCAGGATGTCTGGCTCTAGGTGAGTGATCACACCATCATGATTATCTGGGTTGTGAAGATCATTTTTATACAGTTCTTCTGTGTATTCTTGCCACCTCTTCTTAATATCTTCTGTTTCTGTTAGGTCCATACCATTTCTGTCCTGTATTGAGCCCATCTTTGCATGAAATGTTTCCTTGGTATCTCTAATTTTCTTGAAGAGGTCTCTAGTCTTTCCCATTCTATTGTTTTCCTCTGTTTCTTTTCATTGATTGCTGAGAAAGGCTTTCTTATCTCTCCTTGCTATTCTTTGGAACTCTGCATTCAAATGGGTATATCTTTCCTTTTCTCCTTTGCTTTTCATTTCTCTTCTTTTCACAGCTATTTGTAAGGCCTCCTCAGACAGCCATTTGCTTTTTTGCATTTCTTTTTCTTGGGGATGGTCTTGATTCCTGTCTCCTGTACAATGTCATGAACCTCCATCCATAGTTCATCAGGCACTCTGTCTATCAGATCAGGATATACTGGTGTTGACTAAAAAATTTAGTCACAACATGAAAGTATAAAGTTATTTTACTTAATGGAAAATGTTAGGACTTCAAGCCCAGGAGACAGCATCTCAGGTAGCCTTGAGAGACTGCTCCGAGGAGGCAGAGGAAGGAGTCAGGATATACAGAAGTTTGCAAGAAAGGGGGCAGGCAGTCTGAACACTAAAAATTATTGGTAATTAGGGAAAACCAAATATCTCAAGGAATTTAGCACTCTTCTATGTATAGGAAGATACAAGAGTCCCAGAATTATTCATGGTTTTTACATCCTTGTTTTTTGAGGTGGTAGGATATATTCCATTTCACACTGGACAAAAGGGTTATTCATATCCCAGGCAGGATGAAGCAGGATAG
The DNA here is from genome assembly GCF_029378745.1 of Bos indicus. Classification (NCBI taxonomy): domain Eukaryota; kingdom Metazoa; phylum Chordata; class Mammalia; order Artiodactyla; family Bovidae; genus Bos; species Bos indicus. The sequence goes on from NC_091789.1 coordinate 115,512,785, forward strand.
CATAAGATTACATCACAGTACTCAGAAAGGAGTGCAATTTAAAACTAATGAACTGGGACTTCCCTGGTTGTTCAGTGGCTAAGACTCTGAGTTCCCAATGCAGAGGGCCTGGGTTTGACCCCTGGTCAGGCAACTAGATCCCACATGCTGTAACTAAGAGCTTGCATGCCACAACTAAAGTGTGCAGTAAAAGGAAAAGATCCTGAGTACCGCAACTAAGACCCAGCACAGCCACATAAATAAATAAATATTAAAAAAAATACACAAAAAACATATGTTTGCTTTAAAAAAAACAAAACTAATGACTTACTTCTAAATGACCTAATATTGAATAGACAGTCCCCGAAATCTACTGTTTCCTTTGTCTGCCTCAAAGTGTACAGTTAGGTCAATGTCCCACTGAACTTCACACTGGTGTGAAACCATCTGATGTAGTTAGTCCATTTGGGTGTAACATTTTAAAAACAAGTAGTCAATCATGTTTATCAGTTTATGTTATCCCAAGCATTTCTTATATGTTCATGATATGTAATAGTTGATCAATAAATATTTAATATCCAGGGAAAAAAGCTAATGAATTACTTACTTTAAGCATTTCTACTTAATCTTTTTTTTTTTTGGACCATGGTTGACCACAAATAACTGAAACCATAAATAGGGAGAGATTACTGTCTCTCACCTCAAAAATGCCACTCTGCACATAGGTTACTTTAAATTGAAGGTACCTGAAAAACAGTTGATGAAAGAAGGACTCTGACCCTCGTTTGTTCCCCTGAAAGCGGGAGCTAAATCTTCCTAAGAAAGGCATGCTTCCTGTACCAAGAGGGTAGAAGACATTTTACCATGAGACACAAAATTTTAGGGCCAAGAAGGATGTATAAACAAACCCTGTTTCTTCTTCAAGACTTACTACCCCTAGTCCAAATCCCATTGTTATGTCAATTCAACCAGAAACACAAATTTATAGTTTCTTTGTCTGAAAGATACAAAAGCTTTCTGCTCTTGTCATTTCTTTGAGTCTCATATATTTGTGATGCTCCAACACAAACACTGAATTTGTTTTTCTGATGTTTATCTTTTTCTTACAAGGGGAACTCAGGGAAGGACCAAGAGGGAAAACTACTTTTTCTCTCCTGCTCCTTCCATGCCACTTTGTTACACATTTTCATTCATTTCACCCCTACCGAAACTTTAATTCTTATTTATTTTCCAAATCACACTGAACACAGCTTAATTGAAATTCCCTTTAAATGAAGTGAGCACTGGCCCTCCCAGGTGATGGCCAATTGTTAAGCCAGTGACTTCTGGGTAGCCCATCATCCAGTTTCATGTAAAATTAACTCCTACTAAAGGACCTGAAGTTTCCCAACGTCCCAAGTTGCCACATCTAATTGCAGTAACACTTTGACAATCTCATAGGATTGCCCACCTCTACCCACTGACTCCTTCATTTTACTAGTTGTTTAGAAAATAAGATTCCACCACTGTCCTTAAAAGATTACTGTTTTTATATGTTAAACTCCATGGGCAGGTCCTGAGTACTTCACATTCCCAGTATTAAAGCTATGCTTTACAAAGAGTAGGTAGTCACTGAAGGTTGGGGGAATAAATGATTCAGTGAGTGTGAGGTCCAATTTATTAACATTTATTTCTTACACACTGTTGAAAGAACTAGAAAATTCATGTACATTTCATTTACTTTTACAAAACAAGAACTAAAAGGGATAAGAATGCCTTAATATCTTTAGACTTTGTTCTCTTTCCTTATTGATCCAAACTATCTTAATACTGATCCATCACATGTCTAAGAAAGTGTGTATAGCAATGCCATATTCTTATTACAGGTGACAAAGTAAGACGGTTTCACAATTTGTTCTATGAAACAACAAAACTTTTTAAACCTCCTTATAACATTAAATGTATGACCAGTATCATTCAAAAACTTGAAGATTTTGAAGGAAATTAAATCTATATTGAAAGAAACAGCAGGGACTTTCCTGGTATCCTGGTGGTTAAGACTCCATGCTTCCATCACAAAGGCGTGGGTTCGATTCATAGTAAGAGAAAGAAGATCCCACATGCTATGCAGTGTGGCCAAAGAAATAATAAAAATTCATTTAAAAAATAAACAAAAGAAACAATATTTGAATAGTACATACATCAAAAAATAGATAACTAATGAGACCAAAATAAATAAATAAATAATAAATTAAAAAATTAAACATACAAAATAGGAAGACATAGGCATAAATATGGTCTTCCTTTCAGCCCCACCTCAGAGATAAATTCTACAAACACTAACTGCCTTTTTCAACAGTGCATGAAGAAACTATCCCTGACCCATCTAGCTGTCGGAGAAGCCGCTAGCCTTGGCACTAGAACTTGTAGTGGCAACTTATGACTCAGGCTCTCTCTTCTTCATCTTGCATAGCATCCTCATACTGAGATGTGAAAGAACTTGGGTCAGTCCCATTAACTTTGGCCAGAAACTCCAGGACCTTAATCTTGGTGGTTTCAGCATGAGCTCTGGGAGTCAACAGGAACTCAGATCCTGCAGGATCCGTGTTGGCCACCTGCCAGTACTCCAGATATTTTTCCTTCACAACATCTTCAGTGATGAGCTTCCTGGGCTCCCCAAAGATGAAATGATTCATCCCAGAATATATTCCAGTCACATTAAGAACTTCCCAGGCTTTGTCTTCAGTGGCACGGTTGCCCTTCATGAAGATCACATTCAGGATAAGTATCAGGATGTCGGTCTTGGGCAGGCTCCCTTCACTGTGCTTTATCCCATCATAGGTGAGGCCCAATTTGATGAGGCAGTGATAGCAGTGATTGGTACGATCCACTTCCATCAGATCAAGGCCAAAGAGCATCTCCATGCATTCAGAGGCTCTCAGGAAGATCTCAAGGAAGTGGACTTCACACTTGTTGATGATAATCTTCAACGTATCTGTCTTTGTTATTGGCTCTTTCATTTGATACTTAAGCAGCAGGAAATTCACCAGCAAATTCACTTCCTCATCTAGAGCATATATAGGCACACTCCTGGGGTCTAGCACAGCCAGTAAAGTGCCTGGACTACTCTCTTCTTCCCGGATCATGTAGCCCTCTTCTGATTTGATGGATGAGGTGGCTGTAATGGCAGTGGAAGATGCACAGAAACTCTGACAACCTTCAGGAGTACTGGGAATACCAGCACCGGGACACTCCTTCAAATGGCCAGGCATTAGAAGATGGGAGGGGAGATAGGTCTCCTCCAGTGCCTTGGAGACCTGTGCAACCTCCAGGGACTGAGACTTGATGCAGGTCCAAAGGCATTGATCATGGGAGCATCGTGGACTCTCTGGATACTAAGGCATGATGACTCTTGCTGGTAACAGACAAGAGTATTGCCAAGAAGGAGAACAAAGGGGAATCACCACCTAAGTGAAAGAAAGCAGATGTGAATGGCCTCATCTGGTAAGCTCCACTGTGCTGGCTCAGATAAAAGCTGCCTCCAGTGGACTTCTAACAACAGTGCTAAATGGCTTCATGGGTCTCTTGACCTGGTGGCGAATACGTCTCCAAACACATGAAGGAGGAAGTGTGAATATTCCTCAGGGTGCAGTCAGCCAACCCAAGTGGATAATTCTCAGGGATCATAATAGGAAACTGTGAATGGGCTCTGTAGAGCCACTTCAAGAGTGTGGTTCTGTTAGTCCTTCCTCAGGTTATCACTTTGCCATTGGACAAGGATTTGGTCACCTCCTCCATACTAACATAAGGCTGTCCCTTTAAGACCAAAATCACATCCCCTAAGACAATTGAGAGGCAAGTGTGGTGTTACCTCCTTGAGAAACCCAACCTGGGTTTTCCCAGAGTAGACAGCAGAGCTAGATTCTGTGCACATTATCAGTATGATTTCAGTGTCCTCTGCATTCTCACCCATTTGCCTTGCTTTAAATCCAGGCAATTCCTGGAATGTCTTTTTATGCTAGTATGGGAATCTTCCTCAGAACAAAACCTCTACCCACTGAGATCTGGAGAAGAGCATTAGGGCACCTGAAAGCCCTGTCTGTAGACTCTCAGCAGTGACAATGGAGCAGGGTTGCACTTTTTGTGATCCTGACTCTACTGAGGTCCACTTTCCTTCAGTTATCATTAAGGGTCCTTGTCTTGACTATTGGTGGGGCTTTAGGTTGACCATTCTGCAAACTGATGTCAATCCCTCTGCATACAAGAATGCCTTATGATTCTGAGTTACTCCAGGATAAACTGCGGAAAGACACTCCATCAACCTCCACAAGGGCTTCCCTCTGCCGATAGCAAAAGCTAGAGGAAAAAAAGTGGTGGCCTCTGCCTATATAACTCCCTGAGCTTCTTAGGGCTGATAACAGGGGAAGGACTCTTTGAAGTCCCCTCCATCTTGGGTTGATTAGTCCCACAATTCTCACATCTGCTTCTCAAATTGGATTCTGGTTGGTAATGTGCCTGTTCTGTCTACTGCTTGAGGCCCCCCTCCAATCAAGGCTTCATCTTGGTGAAACCCTAAAATGGAAGTGAGGAGAACCTCATGACAGGACATGGAGAGCTGACAAGAGGAGCAGACACTGTGCACATCGTCTTTCCTGGGGTCAGAGGATTCCCTAAAAAATCACCTGGGGTCCTCGTCGGGATTCCTGCATAGTCTGAGATGCCTTCCTGTGGTGACATGACACCACCTGCCCCAGACTAAGGCTTCCACTCCCTCAGACTACAATGGCCAAGCAAATCAGCAGCACTTCCAGCCACCCCCTGCTGGGGGCCTCCCAGGGCCAATAGTCCTGCAAAAGCTCAGTGATTCATTGCTATTCTGGGGAGTGGGGGGTGGGGTGGAGGGGCTGGGTGTGTGGGTCCCCACAAGACTCACTCAGGGAACTGCTTTTGGACCTGTAGGTCAGGGTCCCTGCACCCCATGCACAAAGGCCGCCACCTCAATCAGACTGCCAAACAGGAAGCGTGTGGTAGCTCAGCCTGAACCTGCTTGGGTCTCCCGGGGTTGGGGTGGAGCTCTCATTAGGTGGGTGCACTCCTTTCTGGGGTAGGGGATCCCCTCAGTCCTCATTTAGAGGCCCATCTGACACCTGACAGCACCTGGGGTTCCTCCGGTTGCTGACTGGAGTCCGCACCTCAGATTCAAGCTCTCATAGCCTCGCTCTCTGCAGGCACAAGTCAGGGGCCGTGACTTCCTGTGACCCCTGCCCTGAGGTCACCAGGGCCACCAGCAGGGGCGGGCACTGCACACCCTGCACTCAGTTTCGGAGCAGAGGTGACTGTAGGTCTTGTATGCAGTCCTCACATTGGGTGCTGCCAAGCCCCTGATGCCTCCTTCTGTTGAGCTGATGTCTTGACCCTCATTGCCAAGGTTGTCTTGCCCCTGAGAACCCTGAAGAGTAACCGAGGGCATGTCTCAGCCAGACAGCCTTGACCGGGGCTTTTAGGGTGAAAAGCAGCCACTAGCCCGTCTGCATGTGATCCCCCTTTATTCTCTGTTGTTGTTCTCCTGTGCTCTCATTCATGGAGTTCTCTTTTTTGGCTCGTTTTTCATGACGTAAGGCCTCCTGGGAAACGTCTGATTCCAGCAAAGCCTTGATGAGTTCACTTACTGCAGTCCTTGCAGTGCTTGGAAGGAGTCATGTTCCAGCCTCAATGGAAAAAGGGGAAGTTGGAGCACAAGGCAGGCAGGGGCCACGTTGTGGGTGGGCTGTCAGAGAAAAGTGATGGCCATCTATTTCTGCTTTCACCAGTAAGACAGCCTCTTTGATACTTTATCCACTAAAAAGTGTGCTTTGTACATGGAGGGACTGAGATTAATGATTTTGAAAGCCCCTGTTTTGTGAGGTTGTTCACATCCCTATATACAGAAATCATATGCAGATGATAAATATTCTCTCTTTATTTGCATTTTTATACTTCTGCTTTATTTTTCTATTCTTATTGTTGTAGCTTTGTTTTCTAGTCCACTTTAAAACAATGGCTTAAATATTTTCTTGAATCTCCTCATCTACTTTGTTTTTGTATCAAGGAGAGCCTGCTTGTTAGAATGTGTGGAGTAATTTCAAATATTTTTGTGTGATTTGGAAAAGTTTACATAACATGCTGATTAGTTTTCCCTGATTATATGGTGCAAGTAGCCTCTAGATCTGATGCAAACTATGTGGCTTTGGCTTGGTATTTCAGATTGTGATTGTGGATTTCAATTTTATATTTATAATGGGCCTACTCTGCACTTTGTTTTGCTGAAAAATAGCCTTTCTCTTGGGTGTTCAAAGTTAAAGGCATGATCTTTATAATAAGCCATTTCACATATAAATTCTCTGCCATTTAGTATAGTACACAAAACAGTACTATGAACCCTATTTCCCTGACACTCATAATAACCATCATCAATAGTTATATGTATAAGTCTGATTAGATCAACATTTTTTTGGCCAATATGTTTGTTTTTTGGCAAGAGCACACCCCAAATGGTATTATATTTCTATTTGGAGTTGTTGTTCAGTTGCTAAGTTGTGTTGAACTCTTCATAACCTCATGGACTGCATCATACCAGGCTTCCCTGTTCTTCACTATGTCCCAGAGTTTAAGCCATCTAACCATCTTATCCTCTGTTACCCTCTTCTCCTTTTGCCTACCATGTTTCCCAGCATCAGGGTATTTTCCAGCAAGTTGGCTCTTTGCATCAGGCAGCCAAAATATTGGAGCTTCAACTTCAGCATGGGTCCTTCCAATGAATATTCAGGGTTGATTTCCTTTAGGACTGACTTGTTTTATTCCCTTGTGGTCCAAGGGATGCTCAAGAGTCTTCTCTAGCACCATAATTTGAAGGCATCGATTCTTCAGTGTTCAGCCTTCTTTATGGTCCAATTCTCACATCTGTACATGACTATGGGGAAAATAATATCTTTCATTATACTGGCCTTTTGTTAGCAAAGTGATGTCTTTGCCTTTTAATATGCTATCTAGGTTTGTCATAGCTTTCCTTCCAAGGAGCAAGCATCTTTTAATTTCATGGCTGGAGTCACAATCTTCAGTGATTTTGGAAGGCAAGAAAATAAAAACTGTCACTGTTTCCATGTTTTCCCCATCTATTTGCCATGAAATGATGGGGCTGGATGCCATGATCTTAGTTTTCTGAACGTTGAGTTTCAAGCCAGCTTTTTTAGTCTCCTCTTTCACGCTCATCAAGAGGCTTTATAGTTCCTCTTCACTTTCTGTGATTAGAGTGGTATCATCTGCATATCTGAGGTTGTTGATATTTCTCCCATCAGTCTTGATTCCAGCTTGTGATTCATCCAGCAAGCATTTCACATGATGTACCCTGCAAATAAGTTAAATAAACAGGGTGACAACATACAGCCTTGATATATTTCTTTCCCAATTTTGAACCAGTCCATTGTTCCATGTAAGGTTCTAACTGTTGCTTCTTGACTCACACACAGGTTTCTCAGGAGACAAGTAAGATGGTCTGGTATTCTCATCTCTTTAAGAATTTTCCACAGTTTGTTTTGATCTACACAGTCAAAGGCTTTAGCATAGTCAATTAAGCAAAAGTAGATGTTCTCCTGGAATTCCCTTGCTTTCTCTATGATCCAATGGATGTTGGCAATTTGATCTCTAGTTCCTCTGCCTTTCCTAAACCCAGCTTGTACATCTGGAAGTTCTCGGTTCATGTACTGCCTGAAGCTTAGCCTGAAGGATTTTGAACATAACCTTACTAGCATGTGAAATGAGCACAACTGTGTGGTAGTTTGAACATTCTTTGACATTGCCCTTCTTTGGGATTGGAATGAAAACTGACCTTTTCCAGTTCTGTGGCCACTGCTGAGTTTTCCAAATTTTCTGATATATTGAGTGCAGCATTTTAACACCATCATTTTAGGATTTGAAATAGCTCAACTGGAATTCCATCACCTCCAGTAGCTTTGTTTGTAGTAATGCTTCCTAAGGTCCACTTGACTTCACACTCTAGGATGTCTAGCTCTAGGTGAGTAATCACACCACTGTGGTTATCCTGGTCATTATGACCTTTTTAATATAGTTCTTCTGTGTGTTCTTGCCACCTCTTCTTAATCTCTTTTGCCTCTATTAGGTCCTTATTATTTCTGTCCTTTATTGTGCCCATCCTTGCATGAGATGTTCTTTTGATATCTCCAACTTTCTTGAACAGATCTCTATCTAGTCTTTCCCGTTTAATTATTTTCCTCTACATCTTTGCATTTTTCATTGAAGAAGGCCTTTTTATCTCTCCTTGCTATTCTTTGGAACTCTGCATTCAGTTGGGTATATTTTTTGCTTTCTCCCTTGCTTTTTGCTTCTCATCTTTCCTCAGCTATTTGTAAAGCCTCCTCAGACAATCACTTTGCCTTCTTTCATTTCTTTTTCTTTGGGATGGTTTTGATTACTGCCTCCCATACAATGTTATGAACCTCTGTTCGTAGTTCTTCAGGCACTCTGTCTTCTAAATCTAACCTTTGAATCTATTTGTCACCTCTATGGCCTAGTGGTTTTCCCTAATTTCTTCAATTTAAGCCTGAATTTTGCAATAAGCAGCTGATGATCTGAGCCATAGTCAGCTCCTGGTCTTGTTTTTGCTGACTGTATAGAGCTTCTCCATCTTTGGCTGCAAAGAATATAATCAATCTGATTTCAGTATTGGCCAGTTGGTGATGTCCATGTATAGAGTTGTCTCTTGTGTTGTTGGAAGAGGGGTTTGCTATGACCAATGAGTTCTCTTGGAAAACTCTGTTAGCCTTTTCCCTGCTTCATTTTGTACTCCAAGGTCAAACTTGCCTGTTACTCCACGTATCTCTGGATTTCCTACATTTGCATTCCAATCTCCTCTAATGAAAAAGGATGTCATTTTTGGTTTTAGTTCTAGAAGGTCTTATAGGTTTTCATATAATTGGTCAACTGCAGCTTCTTCAGCATCAGTGGTTGGGGCATAGCCTTGGATTAGTGTGATATTCAATAGTTTGCCTTGGAAACAAATCGAGATCATTCTGTTGTTTTTGAGATTGCACCCAAGTACTGCATTTCAGATTCTTGCTGACTATGAAGACTACTACATTTCTTCTAAGAGATTCTTGCCCATAGTAGTAGATATAATGGTTATCTGAATTAAGTTTGCCCATTTCCCTCCATTTTAGTTCATTGATTGCTAAGATGTTGATGTTCACTCTTGCCATCTCCTGTTTGACCACCTTCAATTTACCTCGATTTATAGACCTAACATTCCAGGTTTCTATGCAGTATTGTTCTTTATAGCATCGGACTTTACTTTCAATACCAGACACATTCACAACTAAGTGTCATTTCCAGTTTGGCCCAGCCACTTCATTCTTTCTGGAACTATTAGTAATTGCCCTCCACTCTTTCCCAGTAGCATAGTGGACACCTTCTGACCTGGGGGGTGCTCATCTTCTGGTGTCATATCTTTCTGCCTTTTCATACTGCTCGTGTTCATGGGGTTCTTCATACAGGAATACTAGAGTGGTCTGCCATTCTCTCTAGGAGTTATATAATGTCTGTGTCTTCCTTTTTTATGATCTTCACACTCTGATAATTATGACCATTCTCCATTCTCCACTACCAGCTACAGAATGGTAATTTTCTCATTCTATCAATATCATATCTTTAAATCATTAAGATAAGTTTTCTATAGGCCAAAACCTTTCCTTGTGGCCACTTTTTGCTGAGGTATTGTTATAAAATACTTTTAGCTTTCTCTTAAAATACTTTAATTATCTGCACCTATATTTTATACACTATTTTAAACTATTATCACTTATTTCTGTTTCCTTTGTGATTAAGAACACTTATAAAACTATTGGTCATATAGATCTTATATAACAGAAGGAACAAACAAAATCTTTGTATGTTCTATCAAGAAGTGATCTGGCAGCAATGGTCACTGAGTGCATCAAGTCTGGAGGAGAAAGAATGAGAAGTCTGGGGATATCTATCAGGTCAGTAATAGAAGTACATGAGATGATATGAGCTGGATAGAAGAAATGCCAGCTCTTCTTCCCCATGTTCCATATGCAGTTGTTTTTTTTTTTTTTTCTTTTGAGACCTTCACTTTCAAAATGTGACAGCTGGGACTTGGTGTTGTATTGGGATAATGCTATCTAAGCCAGTGATCTGTTCATTTCACCTTGCACTACATCATCACTCATGCTGACTTGCATTGCTCTGCACCTCCTGAAATTATATTCTCTGGACTATATTGTTCCAGAGAAAAGCCACCAGGGAATAGCTTGTTGATTACAGACACACTGAGAACCAAGAGGTCATTATTGACCTAGATGCAGTACCATGCCAGAGTGTCCAGATATGATGAGAATAGAATCCCATTTATTCTTCCAGCATTCCTTAATCAACTCAGATGTGGGCTTTGTGTTGATGATCCTGCAGTGCTCAACTGAAATGCCAAACATTAGTTATGCTTGGAAAGAACTTAAAGAGCAACTGAGTGAGGATATTGATTTCAAAGTGAAGGGAATGGTCTTTCTCTAAGGAAAGCAGTGTGTTTGCCTTGATATCCCTACTGCATCAGTAAAAGTAGTACAAGGAAAATGGCATGATTCACTGAAAAGCGCTGGCAGCTTTCTGTGGCCACTGAGCAACCAGAGCTAGAAGGACCACGGGAAAGATATTGAAACTTCTGGGGACAGTGGGAAGGTAGTTGAGGCTTCAGGGGACAGCGTGAGGGCAACCGAAGTGTCAGGGGACAGTGAGAAAGAACTAGAAGCTTCAGAGGATAGTGAACAGGAGGTGGCAACAAAAGTAACAGATTCCAAACAAAGGTCAGAAGTGGAGTTTTAATACAGCATTCGGACAGGAATTTGAAGTAGAGGGTTTATGTGGCAAAAACAGAACTATGGTGAGCAGCATGGAACTGAACATTATTTTTCATGCAAAGTTAAAAACACATTGTATTTCCTTCCTGACCACTTGCCCAGACCCATCTCTTCAAGAGAGAAAAGCTTCACCTAAATTATTTCTTCTGATTGATGATTGTCATTTATAAATTTATTGCTACTTCTGTCTTGGGTATTCCTTTGGAAAAGATGTATGGATTCGTTACACATTCTAATGCATTGTCTACAGATTATAAGATAAAGTCAAGCAGGTATCTGCTAATATTTTTTAAAGTTGATCTGTCTTTATACTTAGAAATATCTCTTAATAGTAGGCTTCCCTGGTGGCTCAAATGGTAAAGAATCTGCCTGCAATACAGGAGACTCATCTTCAATCCCCAGGTTGGGAAGATCCCCTGGAGAAGACAATGGCAACTCACTCCAGTATTTTTTCCTGGAGAATTACATGGACAGAGGTCCATGGGGTCACAAAGAGTCAGACATGATTGAGCATGCACACACATGCCTCCTAACTCTTTTTTTAAAATTGTCCCTCTTTGTGTACCCTGCTATCTCACCTTTTACAATGTCTACACACAAAAAATCTGAGCAACTCAAGCAATGGCACGGTGTCTTCCAAAGAGCAGACACTGAATGTTTTGGAGATAAATGAACCAATGAACTTGGTATCTAATTATTAAGATTTAATTTCTCCAATATTCTTTATAACTAAATACAAATAAATATCCTTGGTTTTACAAAATGACATTAAAAAGCATTAGGAAGGTAAGAATTGATCAGTATTTAATTTATTTATATAAATTTCTTGGGGGAAATGACTTTACTACTGAGTTCTTTCAGATTTCCTAAGAAACATGGATTGCAGTACCAGGTTATCCTGTTCTGGACTGCAAATATTGTTTTATAGAATCACAAAACTCCTATTCAATCATGATAGAAAACATAAACATGTAACCAAAATCATACATAAATATAGATTCTAAAGGGCTATTTAAACCTTGTGTAAAAAGAACAGTACTGGAAAAATAAATGAAAGAAGAAAGTAAGGTTATAAGGGAAGTAGGGATGGAGAGATGAGAAAAGGAAGAAAAAGAGGAAGTATGGAAAAGAAAGGAAGGAGGGAGGGAGGAAAAACTCCAAGTTACCACATAAATCAGGAATACAAAGATGATGTAAAAATTTCCCTCCAGCCCTCACTGGACCTCAACTGCTTAGAACATTGACTTTAGTATTTAAAAACCAAATGAAACATCTGTGTCAGGAGAAGCTGTTGAACTTGGCCTTGTAATGTACACTTGCTATGGCAGTAGGGCCATCCCTGGCTGCAATTTTGGCTTGGGATATCCATACCTCATTGCTTAGAGCCTCTTCATAGCAGGAAGGGAGGGCAATGGGAACTATAACATGGGCCCTCTTGAAAAATCCCAAGACTTTAATTGTGTTGATTTCAGCATGGGTTGTTGGAATCCACATGTATTCATAGCATGTAGATCGCTGTTGAGAATCTTCTAAAACATTAGATATTTTCTTCTATCATGTCTCTGTTGATTAGATTCATGGGCTCTTAGTAGAAAAAGTGATTCCTCTCAGCATATACACTCATTACATTAATCTCTTCCCAGATTTCCTCCTCAGTGGCCCAGCTGTCCTTCCTGAAGATCATGACGGGGATAGTAAATGAGTGGTCAGCCTTGGGCATGTCCTTGTCACTACTCAGTTTCCCAGCAAAGGTGAGGTCCATTGTGCTAATAAGAGTATGGAAGGGCTCCATGGAGTCAACTTTCTTCAAATCACTGAAAACACCCAGCTCCATCTACTCAAAAGCTACCCTGATTTCGGGAAGTGGTCCTGTTGTTCACATTCATTAGCATGTGTGTCTTTGTGCTCTTTCATTTCATAAAGATCAACAAGGACTTCCCTGGTGATCCAGTGGCTAAGACTCCACACTCCCAATGCAGAGGGCTCAGGTTCGATCTGTTGGAGATACGTCTCCAGGACTTGGAAATGGCGAACCTGAAAGAACAACACTTGGACAGTCTCTGCAAGGACTGACAAGTTTGTATCTGCAGCCAAGCCTTTTTATAGGAGCAAGGAACAAAGAGCTTAGAGCATACAGCCAGCAGAACACGTACAAGGCTAGGATATAATCAGTAAAAAATACTTCAAGGAACAGCACATTCTTAATGACCCATGTATTTATCCATGACCCATTTTCTCAAGCAACGTCTTTAATGTTTAATTGTTAAATGTAGGCGCCGAGCATAGCCAAAGGCAGGAAATGTTCTTCAGCAATCAGTACTCAAATGCCTGGGTACTTTTGGCCCTTCACCATTTTCCCACGGACTTTCTCCTTCAAGGCTATTTAGCGCTGTGCCTCCCAACATGATCCCTGGTCAGGGAACTAGATCCCATATGCAGCAACTAAGAGTTTCCATGCTGCAACTAAAGATCCTTCATGCCACAACAAAGACCTGGTGCAGCCAAATAAATAAAATGATCAACAGAAATGACACCCAGAAAGTAACCTTGTTATATACAGGATCTGCACACAAGTACTTACTGTCAGGAAGGGCTTATGAGGTGCTTGAATTTTCCCTTCCTTTTTAACTTTGTTAGCTCATTTATTGCTTTCTGCTTATGATGCAACTGCAGCAGTAGTGATGGTATATGGGGATATTCAGAGAGCTCTGGAGAATCCCAAGTGCCCCCTGCACTGGAAGCATGGAGCCTTAACCACTGGACTACCAGGAAAGTCCCCCTCGATTCTATTTCTAGTCCATTCTTTATAATTAACTAAAATAATAATAGGCCAGTTCTTACCCACCAAAGAGGCTTCATGTGGTTATTATACACCCTGTAATCATACTGCCCCAAGCAAGTCAAGCTTTTATGCTTTATTGAAATGACCCTATTGATGGTTGATGGCAGCTGTGGTTTCAGGAGCCACCTCAGATTCCTGCAGTGAAGCATCAGAAATCCATTGAACCAAGTCACACTTGAAATAACTAAGGGGTGGATTTTAAAATGTTCCCTCTAATCTATCTAGTCATCTTCCTCCTACTGTAGATTATAGACTCACCACAATTGCATAGCATGTCCACTGTCTCCAACATGAAAAGTTCTCACACTTGACTTCAATCCATAAAATAAAACGTATGCTAGACTTAGTCAAGTTTAAAACATTTTTTGTTCTGTGAATAGCACTGCTAAGAAAAAGAAATTACAATATGAAGACTGGGAAAAATATTTGCAAATCTGATATCTGGAAAAAAAAGGCTTCTTCCCTAAATAAGAAGAACTCTCTAAACTCAACAGTAATAGAGCTCAGTTAGAAAACTGGCATAAAATTTGAACACATGCTTACCAAAGAGGACTATTGATGCCAAATAAGGAAATGAGACTACTTTAAACATCATTACACTTTAAGAAAATGTAAATTTAATGCTATGAGATGCCACTACATATCGATTAGAATAGCTAAAAAAAGACAGTACTAAAAATACCAAGTCCTGAGTGAGGATGTGGAGCTATCAGATCTCTGATACATTGCTTTGGGAATGCAAAATGAGCCAGGTTCTCTGGGAAACCATTTAGATGGTTCTAATAAAACTAACTTATTATTTAACTTTGAAAAGGCCCTTTCGGTATATTTTCATAGAGAAATGAAAACTTCTACACACACACACAAAAACAGCATCTGAATGTTTATAGAAAATTTCCAATGGCCAAAAAGTAGAAGCAAATAAACATCCCACAATGAGGAACTGATAAGACTGTGATTCATATTGTACCACAATAAAAAAGAAGGGGACAAGTATACATGTTACAATGGGACTCAATCTCAAGAAATAATGCTGAATCAAAGGAGCCAAACTTAAAGTCTACTCTATAATTTCATCCACATAAAATTCTCAAAACGCTAAAATTATATCGGTATATGTGTTTGTGTGTTTGCCACAGTCTTTCATATTCTAATTTTAATTTTTAACGTGTTTTGGAATGCTGGTTTATTCTTTTATGATATCTGTGTGCTGCAATAATTTAGATTTTACTTATGACTTCTAAAACTTCTACCATGCTAAAGATGGAGTAAGTAGGACAGGATTTACCCACTCATCTGAAAATGACTAAAAAAGTAGGTAAAATATAAGACAACATTATTCAGTATATTGGACATCAGCCCATGAAAAACAGGGATCACTGAGAAATGGGAAAGAATGGTTCTGAGTCTACAATTTCCCCAGCTTGCTTCCTAGCACTCGAGTGGAGCCTGTGGTGTCTCTAAGTTGATAAGATAAAGCTGGGAGTCAGGAGAGGCCAATGCAGCTAGAGTTCCTAAGAGAGAGTACCAGGGAGGAGAGAGCTGCACACAGAGAGAACTGTGGTGCCCACACAGGGCAGGGAGCACTTCTTGTCAGAGTGATAAACCATTATCATTCATAGGGCATCAGGGAGAGAACTCAGAAGTAAAGTGAGGTAAGCCATGGTTCATGCTGTTCTAGTCCCAATGGATGAAGCTTGAAAGCAAAAACTGATAAGATTTTGTTTCTAAGTACCTTAATATTCATTACAAAACAGGGCTTGAGAATACTGATATATTGGGGAAAAAAACAAACTGTGCATTGGTTCTGGACAAGTCTGATCAAGGCAAAAATCACAATATCACGATGTCTGGCGTCCAATCACATATCACCAGGTACACAAAGAAGTAGGGATATATAATCAATAATTAGGAAAAAAATTAAGCAAACAAAACTGACCTGGAAATGGTACAGGTGATAAAATGCAGTCAAGGACAATGAAACAGTTATTATAAATATACACCATATATCATAAAATTAAATGGGTTGGAGACATAGAAGATATGAGAAGATTCAAAATGAGCATGACGGGACTTCCCTAGTGGCTCAGTGGTAAAGAATCTGCCTGCCAAAGCAGAAGACACAGGTTCAATCCCTGATCCAGGAAGATCCCACATGCTGAGGAACAACTAAGCCCGTGTGCCACAACTACTGAGCCTGAGCTCTAGAGCCCAGGAGCTGTGACCAGTCAAGCCTGCACGCTCTACAGCCTGTTGCTCCACAACATGAGAAGCCACTGCAATGAGAAGCCCGTGCACCACATCGAAGAGTAGCCCCTACTCACTGCAGTTAGGGAAAGCCTGCACACAGCAACAAAGACCCAGCACAGCCAAGACTAAAGTATTTAAATAATTAAAAACAGAATGAATGTGAAGGGACTTCCCTGGTGATGCAGTGGCTAAAACTGTGCTCCCGATGCAGGGGGCCCAGGTTGGATCCCTGGTCAGGGAACTAGCCTCCACATCCACAGTTAAAAAGTTCCCACATGCCATGACCCAGATCTGGTGAAGCCAAATAAATAAATAAATATTTTTTTAAAAAACTGAAGAGGTAAAACTACTTGAGGTAAAAGTACACATTGGTTTGGATATTGAAAAGAAAAAGAATCAGTGAACCCATGTATGTGAAAAATAGCACCACATATTTTTAGGGTGTATCTACATATGAAAAAATGATTACCTACAATCTGCTTTAAATTAATATATTTCAGATGTTAAATGCATTCACCTTTGAGGAAGGAGCAGAATTTTTGAATAACAAATGGGGACAATTGTTAGAATTTCTTGCAACAAGAACATATGTACAGTTGCCTTAGTAATGAAAATTTTTAATAAGCCTAACACTAGGAGGAGTAGCTGTGTTTTAGCCAGGAAAAAAAAAAAATGACTGCTAAATGATAAAATAGACAAAATTTGAAATATAAGAGCTTACAATAAAAGTTTACAATATAATAAAAGTGTATTCCTCCACGTAGGTTGGTAGACATTCTGCACTAAGAGTGAAGAGCACTAATTGGGTGGGTGTGAATGAGCAGGTTACCACTGTGGGTAATTGGGGCTTATGGCCACTGTGGATCTCTGCAATAAAATTCACCTCAGAGTTATTCCAACCAAAGGGCAAGGCAGATGTGCTAATTTTTCACCAATTTCCATCCATCACTGGTTGAGGACTGGGCCTGCAGGTTTTAACTGCTACTTCTGGCCTGAGGCATTTGAGGGCTGTGCACCCTCCTGTGAACAGAGAAAGCCCTCAAGGAGAAAGGAGCAGTTTTTCGTGAAGCTACTGACCCACAGGAAGATTTAAACGTGAAGGGACATGGCAAGGCATGGATGCTATCTGCTACAGAGCAGTACTGGAAAGAACTTTGAGAAAACACGTCCCTAAAAGAGAATGATGGTATGGTGGCACAACGTGGCCCAGGGAAATTTCCAAGCTTCTAAGGATGATAATAATTTCTACCTTTGCTATTTTACATCTAAGGGGATGTGGATATTGACTGATGAATCTCTTAACCCAGAAGTGGCTTCTGATTCATAATATATAACACACCTACTTATGTTAATTATATGAATCAATGAAATTATTTTGAATTTTTAAAAAAGAAACATTATTTTATCAATACATCTTCAAAAACAGAACCATCTTTTCCATAAATTCCACTATTATGGCAGATTTCTTTCTGGACTCTTAAGGCAGGCGACTGTCACTGTAGGTCTTTGCTCATGAAGATTTCATGAGTTCAAAAATATACACTTAAGAATGTCCATGGATTTCACTTTCACACTCCATATCATTAGGAAATGAATATTTTAGGGAAAAGGAAACAATGCTTTTGAAAGTTTCTACCTGAACTTGCACATTTTAATTTTTGTGTACTGTGAAGAAGTTAGTGACTCTTTGACTTTGATAACATTAATAATTATTGTTGAGTTGCTTAAATTTCCTACTTGAAACATTTCATTTTATGTAAATTTCCTATCCTAAAGTTTTTTTTTTTTTTAATTCAATCTGTTCATGCACGAGAAAAATCAGGCATTTTTTTCCCTGTATTTCTGCTAATAAAACAACACATTTTGACCAAACAGTTCTTTCTCCTAGTTTCCTCTAATGCGATTGCCACAACCCAGGTACTTCTCTGACAATGAAAATAATCAATGAACAAAGATGATAAAATGTGCTTGGAGTCCTTTTTTGCCAAGAGAAAATTATATTCTAAAATTATATTTGTATTTGAGTAGGATGGAATAAAACTAGCAATATTCTGACAGTCTTTGAGAGTAACTGTGTTTGCCTAACAGGCCATCTGAGAGTCTTGGGGCTCTGATTAGACACTGTATGGATTTCAACTGTGATCCACTGCCAATATGTTTTAATATATAATATAAAATTATAATATGTATATAAAGTAGCACATAACATATAATATGTGCTATGTAATGTATAATTAATGTGATAATGCAATTAATCTGTAATAAAATATAGTATGTACATAAAACATAACCACATTCAAACTCTCAGTTTGTTTTTCAATGGATTTAAAGCAGTTAATATTCTTGCAGGAGTGACTGATTTTATTGACACACAAATTTCAGTGCATTTGAAAACAAAGTTGCCATTTTTTAAATTTGACATTTATATGTTTTTGACAGTAGTGAATTAAAATCATATCCATTTAGATTCATTAACATGATACCTGTCTGATTGATAAGCTTTTTCTTGTTTTCTGGAGAATTTCCTTACATGGAATTAGACCTTAGGACACTTTTTCTCATTTGTTATTTATTGATTACTTATATATATATTGGCAATAAATGGAAAGAAAACCGTAATACAAAAATTTGTATTATGCTTTTACACTGTATCCTACCCTTTGGGTTGAGGAGGTTCTTATAACTGTGCTCTGATTTCATTAAGATTAGAAAAATGGAAACCTTCAGACAAAAGTGACATTGCTTGAAAAGAAAAGACCAGCACAGATAAGTGAAACAAAGGATAGCCAGCCTGATCAGCTCCAGAACCTTGAAGAAACAGGGAAACTCTCCATGGACAAATAGCAGGGCAACAAGAAAGTCTTCAACAGAGCAAGATAATTTTTATAGTTATGTTGTCCAGCTGTTACACCATCTACCCATTTTAGCAATGTGCCCTGCTTCCCCTGGCTACTCCCATGTTCTTTAAGGGAAAGGGATCCTTATTCAGTAATCTGAGACATGAAGGTCGTCATTTGTAGATTTAGACTTGAAGAAAACTGGTAAATGCATAAAGCACTTTTTACAACAAAACTTATCTGTTTCATTCTCTATTATACAAGACAACAAATTTCAACTCAGTAGCTTAGCTGGGCTTAACAAATATGTGTGTTTCAGGAGTGCTTCAGGATGGTGAATAACAGTTACTTAAGTGGAGGAGGATTATTGGCTTCTTGCCATAAATTATTTGACAGTTTCCTTGCTTGATATGGAATTAGATTATACAAGATACAAAAAAAAAAAAAAAACTATCAAGGAGGAAGCAACTTCATTTGAGTATCTCTGGATACATACTGAATATAAATTATGCATTAGTTAAGATCTATTTGTAGGAAAGAATACATACACTCATGTCAGCAGACATTGGATATCCTGTGAATGGTCTAGAAATGAGATTTGAAAACAGAGTTTCTCCTTAAAAAAAATAATAGCACACTTTAATAAAAATAGATCATTGAATTGTTCTTGTCTCCTGTTCTTAGGTAGATTAAACTAGTATTTTAAATTATTTATGTGCTATTTTCAAAAATATAGTTTCCATAGATATGAGGGAAAATAAGAGTCTGGAGTGGAGGAAAAGTAAAATCTCCTAAGGTATTGTGGTTAGTAAGATATGATAGTGGTAGGCTGGGAGAGCAATGCCAAAGTCACTGGGAAATTGTAGAAAGGGTTTATCTTATAGGTATGGGAGGATCTTTTGGGGCCATAGTCTAATTTGAAAATGGTATAACAAAGGCCAGATCAGGGAGAAAAAATTTCTGAATGTAGTGCTAAAATGCTGAAAATCAACTATTCATTCATTTATTCATCCATTCAACAAATGTTGGTGAGTCCTTATACATGCCAGAGTCTGTGTTTGGCATAAGACATGCCAAAATGAACCATGGGGACAAATGGTGGGAGTCAGAAGTTTTGTCTGAGAAAATAGAAGTTGCCAAGATTTTGCTGCACAGATGAGAGGTTTAAAACTTTAGACATATTGAACTTTGAGCACTCTCAAGAAACTCAACTATATAATTATGATAGGTTAACCCAGGGGCAATAAAGGTAGAAAATGATTCTTGATATCATAAGAAGAAATATTATCTGCAGGGAAAGATGGAACTAAGGATTTAAGATGGCAAACTGAGAGATGTGCATACTGAAATTAAGAAAAATATGAAGAAACTCAAAAGTGTGATTATGAAAAGAAAAGATCATATTTGTCAAGGAAGGAAATTTTATGTGGAGTTTTCAAAAACCCCTTTTAGCATACCTACTTAATAAAATTTTCTATTTTTCCTCTTTGACAGAAAAATGTTTTATCTTATGTGACTACAATCAACTGTATGCTTATTTTTAAACACAGGTCAATATCACTGCATGGTGAATTTCATAACACTGTATGTTTTTTCTTTAAAATGAAACACACACACTGAAACAAGATTTCTATATGGCAGTCAAGTTCAGTATCACCTTCTAGTTGGATGAAACTGCATACAAGCAAATACACTCACAAATTTTGGTTAAAGGTAAAATGTTTAATTACAAGTATGTGTAAAAAACAGCATACTTAAAATAACATTCTTCAGTACACATAACATTTTGCTCTATGAAAGCAGGTAAAAATTATTTTCAAATTAACATATCATTAATCTTGACCTTATATAAGGACAAAGTAATTTATTTCAAAGACTTTAAACCTAATATGTAAAACCTAATAAAGTTACAATACTAGTAATGTAAATCTTCTCATTTTAAATTTGGGTCAAGTTTATAATATAAAAAGACAGCAAAGACATTATTAGCTTCGTTAAAGCTAACAGGCCCCTTCATTGGTCACCAGCCTTGTTGTGGTGAAGTGGCTTGTGTAACTCAATGAAGCCATAAGCCATGGCATGCAAGGCCACCCAAGACAGACGGGTCACAGTGGAGAGTTCTGACAAAACGTGGTCCACTGGAGAAGGGAATGGCAACCACTATAGTATTCCTACTGTAAGAACCTCATAAACAGTATGAAAAAGCAAAAAGATATGACATTGGAAGATAAGCCCCCAGGTTGCAAGGTGTTCAATATGCTACTGGGGAAAAGCAGACGGCAATTACTAATAGTTCTAGAAAGAACGAGGAGGCTGGGCCAAAGCAGAAACAATGCCCAGCTGTGGATGTTTCTGGTGGTGAAAGTAAAGCCCAATTCTATAAAGAAAAATATTTCACAGGAATTTGGAATGTTAGGTCCATGAATCAAGGTAAACTGGATGTGGTCAGGCAGGAGATGGCAAGAGTGAACATGAACATCTTAAGAATCAGTGAACTAAAATGGATGGGAATGGGCAAATTTAATTCAGATGACTGTTATATTTATTACTGTGGGCAAGAATCCCTTAGAAGAAACAGAGTAGCCCACATAGTAAACAAGAGAGTCCGAAATTCAGTTCTTGGGTGCAATCACTAGAACAACAAAATGAGTACGGTAAACCATTCAATATTACAGTAATCCAAGTATATGCCCCACTACTGATGCCAAAGAAGCTGAAGTTGACCAGTTCTATGAAGATCTACAAGAATTTCTAGAACACCAAAAAAAGACAGCCTTTTTGGTGTCATTTCTTTGAAGGTGATTCAAAGAAATGGAAAGATATCCTATGCTCTTGGATTGGAAAAATTAATATAGTTAAAAAGACCATACTACCCAAAGTAATCCACAGTTTTAACACAATCCCTATAAAATTACCTGTGGTGTTTTTCACAGAATTAGAATAAAAAATCCTAAAATTTATGTGGAACCACAAAATACCCAGAATTAACAAAACAATCTTGAGGAAAAAGAATAAAGCTGGAGGCATAATCATCCCAGATGAAAAGATGAAAACTCTAATTCAAAAAGATACAAGTACCTCAATGTACGCAGCAGCACTATATACAATAGTCATGACATAGAAGCAATCTATGTTTCCATCAGCAGATATGATGTGGTATATATATATACATACATACATACATACAATGGACTAGTAGTCAGCCATAAAAAGAAAATGAAATAGTGCTATTTTCAGCAACATGGATGGACACAGAGATTATCATACTAGGTGAAGGAAGTGATACAGAGAAAGACAAAATATGATATTGAGAGGGTAACAGGCAGGAAGGCCAGGGGTCTCCAAATGGAGGAAATAGGCTGCAAGTGTCAGATATTTTTATCTCTCTTACGCAGCAGGAGGAAATAGGCTGCAAGTGTCAGACATTTTTATCTCTCTTAAGAGGCAGGAGGAAACAAATTAGCAATATTTTTTTTCTTCTCTATACAAATTTAAAAGGTTTCTCTTAAAATACTGTGTTGGCATAATGACACCTGGTTTCACCTGAAGTTAACTATTTTCAAACCTTGAGTTAACCAATGCATTTTTCTTATGGAAATGTTTGTTTTAAGCTATATTAATGTACTATGCATTTACCCCAGACTCTGTCTTCAAGTTGGTTCCGCCTAATGGCTCAGAATCTACTTGACAAACCAGTATTTATACTCAGACATTGTTCCCCTAATCTATATAAGTGAAACTATTTGTATGGTAATCTTCCCTTCTACAAGATTCAAGTCAATTGTTTTATGGCCCGGGATGAATCATCTAGTGCCAAGATAATCCCAAAATGCATCTTATGGGTGAGGGGCCTGGTGCCATTCTGAGTTTTAAGACATTCCTTTCTTTCATTAACAGACTGCTAGTGACTATATAACATCCAGCTGAAGACTAGCAGCAGGGTACTCTTTCTGCCCCCTTCTGATGCCTATGTCAGAAGCTTTCTCTATCTCCTTTATACTTTAATAAAACGTTATTACACAAAAGGTCTGAGCGATCAAGCCTCGTCTCTGGCCCCGGATGGTATTCTTCTCCTCCAGAGGCCAAGAATCCTGGCGTCTTTGTGTTCAGCAACAACCTTTCAATATCATTTATGAAAGTGAAAGTTGCTCAGTTGTGTCTAACTCTTTGTGACCCCATGGACTATACAGCCCATGGAATTTTCCAGGCCAGAATATTGGAGTGGGTAGTCTTGCCCTTCTCCAGGGGATCTTTCCAACCCAGGGATCAAACCCAGGTCTCCTGCATTGCAGGTAGATTCTTTACCAGCTGAGTCAAAAGGAAAGCCCAAGAATACTGGAGTGGGTAGACTATTCCTTCTCCAGCAGATCTTCCCTACCCAGGAATCGAACTGGGATCTCCTGAATTGCATGTGGATTCTTTACCAATTGAGCTATCAGGGAAGCTACAGTATCATTTATGTGGCATCTAAAAAATAAAATAAATGTACTTATTTACAATCAGAAACAGACTCAAAGATACAGAAAACAAACTTATGGTTACCAAAGGGAATAAGGAGAGAGGAATAAATTAGGAGTATGGACTTAATAGATAAACACCAGTATATGTGAAATAGATAAACAATATTTACTGTATAGCACAGGTAACTATATAACTATACATAATATTTTATAATAATCTATAATAGAAAAGAATCTAAAAAACTGTATATATAAAACTGAATTACTGTGCTGTATACGTGAAATTAACACAATATTGTAAATCAACTATACTTCAATAAATTTTTTTTTCTAAAAAGCAAAACTCAATGTTCATTAAGGGACTCCAAGGAAACTTTTGTCTCTTCCACTTGGTTTTCTGCCTCAGAAGATTATTCACTTAGTAAATAGCAAAATGTATTTTTTAATTTCAATTAAATGTTATCCAATATTTTAATTAAAAATAAAATAAAATGAAGGAATATTTTAAAAGCAAAAAATAATTAACCTATATTTCAACTTTATTTTTATTTCTTTAATTTATTTATTTTAATTGGAGGCTAATTACTTTACAATATTGTATTGGTTTTGCAATACATCAACATGAATCTGCCACGGGTATACATGTGTTCCCAATCCTGAACCCCACCTCCCACCTCCCTCCCCATACCAACCCTCTGGGTCATCCCAGTGCACCAGCCCAAAGCATTCTATATCCTGCATCGAACCTGGACTGGCGATTCATTTCTTATATGATATTATAAATGTTTCAATGCCATTCTCCCAAATCATCCCACTCTCGCCCTCTCCCACAGAGTCCAAAAGACTGTTCTATACATCTGTGTCTTTTTTGCTGTCTCGCATACAGGGTTATCGTTACTATCTTTCTAAATTCCATATATATGTGCTAGTATACTATATTGGTGTTTTTCTTTCTGGCTTACTTCACTCTGTATAATAAGCTTAAGTTTCATCCACCTCATTAGAACTGATTCAAATGTATTCTTTTTAATGGCTGAGTAATACCCCATTGTGTATATGTACCACAGCTTTCTTATCCATTCATCTGCTGATGGACATCTAGGTTGCTTCCATGTCCTGGCTATTCTAAACAGTGCTGTGATGAACATTGGGGTACACGTGTCTCTTTCAATTCTGGTTTCCTCAGTGTGTATGCCCAGCAGTGGGATTGCTGGGTCATAAGGAAGTTCTATTTCCAGTTTTTTAAGGAATCTCCACACTGTTCTCCATAGTGGCTTTACTAGTTTGCATTCCCACCAACAGTGTAAGAAGGTTCCCTTTTTTCCACACCCATTCCAGCATTTATTTATTTCAATTTTAATTTTAATCATCATGAGAGTTGGGCAATTTAACTACTTGTAATGAGCAATATGTCCTTTAAAATTGGCATGATTATTTTTAGACAAAACATAATTAATGAACCTCAGTATTTTATTGTATATAAGGCAGAAAGGTCTGCTACTAGAAGAAACATAACAAGGCCTTGTAAACTGTGGAACTTTATTGAATTAGGAATGTTTTGGTCCACTGGAGAAGGGAATGGCAAACCACTTCAGTATTCTTGCCTTGAGAACCCCATGAACAGTATGAAAAGGCAAAAAGATAGGACACTGAAAGATGAACTCCCCAGGTCGGTAGGTGCCAAATATGCTACTGGAGATCAGTGGAGAAATAACTCCAGAAAGAATGAAGGGATACAGCCAAAGCAAAAACAACACCCAGTTGTGGATGTGGCTGGTGATAGAAGCAAAGTCCTGATGCTGTAAAGAGCAATACTGCATAGGAACCTGGAATGTTAGGTCCATGCATCAAGGCAAACTGGAAGTTGTCAAATGGGAGATGGCAAGAGTGAACATCAACATTTTAGGAATCAGCAAACTAAAATGGACTGGAATGGGTGAATTTAACTCAGATGACCATTGTATCTACTACTGTGGGCAAGAATCCCTTAGAAGAAATGGAATACCCATCATGGTCAACAACAGAGTCTGAAATGCAGTACTTGGATGCAATCTCAAAAATGACAGAATCATCTCTGTTCATTTCCAAGGCAAACCATTCAATATCACAGTAATCCAAATCTATGTCCTGACCAGAAGTTGAATGGTTCTATGTCAAAAATGACAGAATCATCTCTGTTCATTTCCAAGGCAAACCATTCAATACCACAGTAATCCAAGTCTATGTCCTGACCAGAAGTTGAATGGTTCTATGAAGACTTACAAGACCTTCTAGAACTAACACCCCCCAAAAATGTCCTTTTCATTAGGGGACTGGAATGCAAAAGTAGGAAGTCAAGAAACACCTGGAGTAACAGGCAAATTTGGACTTGGAGTACAGAATGATGCATGGCAAAGGCTAATAGAGTTCTTTCAAGAGAATACACTGGTCATAGCAAACACCCTCTTCCAACAAGAAAAGAGAAGACACTACACATGGACACCACTAGATGGTTGACACTGAAATCAGATTGATTATATTCTTTGCAGCAAAAGATGGAGAAGCTCTGTAAGTCAGCAAAACAAGACCATGAGCTGACTGTGGCTCAGATCATGACTCCTTATTGCCAAATTCAGACTTAAATTGAAGAAACCTAAACCAAATCCCTTAAGATTATACAGTGGAAGGGAGAAATAGATTCAGGGGATTATATCTGATGGACAGAGTGCCTGAAGAACTATGGACAGAGGTTCATGACACTGTACAGGAGACAGGTAACAAGACCATCCCCAACAAAGAAATGCAAAAAAGCAAGATGACTGTCTGAGGAGGCCTTAAAATAGCTGTGAAAAGAAGAGACGTGAAAAGCAAAGGAGAAAAGGAAAGATATACCCATTAGAATGCAGAGTTCCAAAGAATAGCAAGGAGAGATAGAAAGCCTTCCTCAGTGATCAGTGCAAAGAAATAGAGGAAAACAATGGAATGGGAAAGACTAGAGATCTCTTTAAGAAAATTAGAGATACCAAGGGAACATTTCATGGAAAGATGGGCTCAATAAAGGACAGAAATGGTATGGACCTAACAGAAGCAGAAGATATTAAGAAGTGGCAAGAATACACAGAAGAACTGTACAAAAAAGATCTTCATGACCCAGATAATCATGATGCTGTGATCACCCACCTACAGCCAGACATCCTGGAATGTGAAGTCAAGTGGGCCTTAGGCAGCATCACTATGAACCAAGCTAGTGGAGGTGATGGAATTCCAGTTGAGCTATTTTAAATCCTAAAAGATGACGCTGTGAAAGTGATGAACTCAATATGCCAGCAAATTTGGAAAACTCAGCAGTGGCCACGGGACTGGAAAAGGTCGGTTTTCATTCCAATCCCAAAGAAAGGCAATGCCAAAGAATGCTCAAACTACCGCACAATTGCACTCATCCCACATACTAGCAAAATAATGCTCAAAATTCTCCAAGCCAGGCTTCAACAGTACATGAACTGTGAATGTCTAGATGTTCAAGCTTGATTCA
Source organism: Bos indicus (assembly GCF_029378745.1). NCBI lineage: Eukaryota > Metazoa > Chordata > Mammalia > Artiodactyla > Bovidae > Bos > Bos indicus. The sequence goes on from NC_091789.1 coordinate 115,539,568, forward strand.
CAAAAGGCAGAGGAACTAGAGCTCAAATCGCCAACACTGGTTGGGTCTTTGAAAAAGCAAGAGAGTTCCAGAAAAAAATCTATTTCTGCTTTATTGACTATGCCAAAGCCTCTGACTGTGTGGATCACCACAAAGTTTGGAAAATTCTTAAAATCATGGGAATAACACACCACTTGATCTGGCTCTTGAGAAATCTGTATGCAGGTCAAGAAGCAACAGTTAGAATTGGACATAGAACAAAAGACTGGTTCCAAATTGGGAAAGGAGCATGTCAAGGCTGTATATTGTCACCCTGCTTATTTAACTCATATGCAGAGTACATCATGAGAAACGCTGGGCAGGATGAAGCACAAGCTGGATCAAGACTGCCAAGAGAAATTTCAAGAACCTTAGAAATGCAGATGACACCACCCTTATGGCAGAAAGCAAAGAAGAACTAAAGAGCCTCTTGATGAAAGTAAAAGAGGAGAGTGAAAAAGTTGGCTTAAGCTCAACATTCAGAAAACTAAGTTCTTGGCATCTGGTCCCATCACTTCATCGCAAATAGAAAGGGAAACAGTGGAAACAGTGTCACACCTTATTTCTTTGGCTCTAAAATCACTGCAGATGGTGACTGCAGCCATGAAATTAAAAGACGCTTCCTCCTTCGAAGAAAAGTTATGACCAACCTAGATAGCATATTAAAAAGCAGAAACATTACTTTGCCAATAAAGGTCTGTCTAGTCAAGGCTATGGTTTTTCCAGTAGTCATGTATGTATGTGAGGAGTTGGACTATAAAGAAATCTGCTGCTGCTGCTGCTGCTAATTTGCTTCAGTTGTGTCCGACTCTGTGTGACCGCATAGACAGCAACCCACCAGGCTCCCCTGTCCCTGGGATACTCCAGGCAAGAACACTAGAGTGGGTTGCCATTTACTCCTCCAACACATGAAAGTGAAAAGTGAAAGTGAAGTCACTCAGTCGTGTCCGACTCTTTGCGGCCCCATGGACCGTAGCCTACCAGGCTCCTCTGTCCATGAGATTTTCCAGGCAAGAGTAATAGAGTGCATTGCCATTTCCTTCTCCATAAAGAAAGCTGAGTGCCAAAGAATTGATGCTTTTGAACTGTGGTGTTGGAGAAGACTCTTGAGAGTCCCTTGGACTGCAAGGAAATCTAACCAGTCAATCCTAAAGAAAATCAGTCCTGTATATTCACTGGAAGGACTGATGCTGAAGCTGAAACTTCAATACTTTGGCCACCTGATGTAAAGAACTGACTCATTTGAAAAGACCCTGATGGAAAGATTGAAGGCAGCAGGAGAAGGGGATGACAGAGGATGAGATGGTTGGATGGCATCACCAACTCAATAGACATGAGTTTGAGTAAACTTTGGTAGTTAGTGATGGACAGGGGGCCTGGTGTTCTGCAGTCCATGGGGTCACAAAGAGTCGGACAGGACTGAGCGATTGAACTGAACTGATGATAACCTTGAAGGAAGGTCCTGGGCTAGGGGCTGCTGAAATGAATAGAGGAATTAATGAAGTGGATTTGATATGCTTTTTCTTTGTATAGCCTTGTTTGTATTGGTCTTACCGGTGATTGTGAGGCTATACATTTCAAGACATATTTACAGTGAGCCAATAAGTACCCTTTTAACATAACTGTATGGAGAAAGAATAGGGAACTAAAAGTGAATCAGGGTGCAAAGCAAAGCAAGGGTGGATTAGGGTAAATGCTGGTGGTTACATAAGAGGTTTTGCAGGCCTCATTATTTTGAAAAATATTTGTAAAACATGTTTATGATAGCTGTGCTCTGAGTTTTCCCTTAGAATTGAATTAATGTTGCCATTATGCTCTGGAAAAATAGAGCTAGTCAAGGAAGAGCTAATTCCATTTTTATTGATATTACTACTAGATGACTTGTACATGTTTTTAAACACAGTAAGTGTAATTGTTTTCAAACAGCTGTTAACTAATCTGAAATAATATAAGGAAAATTACACTATTAATTTTTTCAAACATATGCGAAAATGTCCCTATTCATCCTGGTGAAAGATGTACATCAGTGTGTGTGTGTGTGTGTGCGTGTGTGCGTGCGCGCGTGTGCATGCGTGCACGTGCGTGCATGGTCTTTTTAAAAAGTGTTCATTTTCAGTTCTGCCTTAAGTACAAAACAGTTATTTACTGATGACCTATAATTAGAAAATCTTTGGTAAGTATAGTAGCTATCACAATGTTGGCATTCAACCAGTTATGCTCTAAGTGTTAAGATATCATAACATATCATAACATTATTATAATGTAACCCTTGCCCCTCTAACTACTATGTCCTCTCCCATAAAGCCTCCTGGGTCTCTCCAATGATTTAGTGACATGCAGTAAGTACATCAGGGAGTTTCAGGACTTTGGTCAGGCATCTTTTCAGATTCATAAGAACTCTAATCTATGTTCATTAATCATTTCATATATTAGCAGTGGATATAAAGATAAATATGATATGCCTCCTGCCTTCCAGGAATTCATATCTGGTGTTGGAAATAGACATATATAAATCTCAATACAAAGTACACTCTGATATATCAAAATGTCAGCATGATACTGGAGAGCTTGGTGGAAAGAGATTAATCACAACAGTTGTGGCAGGATGGGTGGGGAGGGGGGTTCCTGAGAGGGCTTCTTAGGAGTTACTGGATTTTATCAGGGCCTTGACTTATCAGCCAGTATGGGTGGGGCAGGGAATTTTAGCAGATGAAACAACTGTATTGTAGAATAAGACAATTTCTGTTGCAATTACAGAGAAGAAAATTTCTGTAAATAATGAATAGAAGGGTGTGTCTGGTGTGTGTGTGTGTGTGTGTGTGGTAGTGAATGCTGAGTAACATACAGGTAGAATACAGGCAGCATTTGTAGGGCAGGTTTGTTTTATTTTTTGTACTTTTTAATTGCACCAGAAACCACTGAAGATTTTGGAGGAGGCAAAATACATGAGTCAATAGTTTTATAAAGAGAAATCTAGAGGTAACATATGAAACAAATGGACTGGAGAGATAAGGAAGTTAGATCTGCAGAATCATTTAAGGGCCTTTGGCAATGATTTAGATCAGGTAACAGTTTTTTTTTTTTTTTTCTGTAAAGGTCCTGATAGTAATATTTTATGCTTGTGAGTCAAATGGTCTCTATTGCAACTACTGAACTCTGCTGTTACAGGGTGAAAGCAGCCCCTGATAGTACCTAAATGAATGTGAGTGGCTGTGTTCCAAATAGGAAAAGGCGTATGTCAAGGCTGTATATTGTCACCCTGCTTATTTAACTCATATGCAGAGTACATCATGAGAAACGCTGGGCTGGAAGAAGCACAAGCTAGAATCAAGATTGCCTGGAGAAATATCAATAACCTCAGATATGCAGATGACACCACCCTTATGGCAGAAAGTGAAGAAGAACTAAAGAGCCTCTTGATGAAAGTCAAAGAGGAGAGTGAAAAAGTTGGCTTAAAGCTCAACATTCAGAAAACTAAGATCATGGCATCTGGTCCCATCACTTCGTGGCAGATAGATGGGGAAACAGTGGAAACAGTGTCAGACTTTATTTTTCTGGGCTCCAAAATCACTGCAGATGGTGACTGCAGCCATGAAATTAAAAGACGCTTACTCCTTGGAAGGAAGGTTATGACCAACCTAGATAGCATATTAAAAAGCAGAGGCATTACTTTGCCAAGAAAGGTCCATCTAGTCAAGGCTATGGTTTTTCCAGTGGTCATGTATGGATGTGAGAGTTGGACTATAAAGAAAGCTGAGTGCCGAAGAATTGATGCTTTTGAACTGTGGTGTTGGAGAAGACTCTTGAGAGTCCCTTGGACTGCAGGGACATTCAGCCAGTCTATCCTAAAAGATATTAGTCTTGGGTGTTCATTGGAAGGACTGATGTTGAAGCTGAAACTCCAATACTTTGGCCAACTGATGCAAAGAACTGACTCATTGGAAAAGACCCTGATGCTGGGAAAGATTGAGGGCAGGAGGAGAAGGGGACAACAGAGGATGTGATGGTTGGATGGCATCACCGACTTGATGGACATGGGTTTGAGTGGACTCTGTGATTTAGTGATGGACAGGGAGGCCTGGTGTGTTGCGATTGTGATGGAGTCACAGAGTTGGACACTACTAAGCGACTGAACTGAACTGAACTGAAACCTGGGGTTCCTCACTGGGGACCATGTTAGAGACCCCTGGTGGCTCAGTGTAAAGAATGTGCCTACTAATACAGGAGACACAGGTTGGATCCCTGAGTTGGGAAGATTCCCTGGAAAAGGAAACAGCAACCCATCCAGTATTTTTGTCTGTGAGAATTTCATGGACAGAGGAGCCTAGCGGGCCACAGTCCATGGGGTTGCAAAGAGTTGGACATGATTTATTGACCAAATGACAACAACAACAAAGAATATCCCTATGCCGAACTGTCATATTGTAGGGTGAGGAAGCTGGCTTTGTATTCACTATAACCCATGACTCATTATTTGAGAAACACTCTTAAGATATCATTTCCCAGATAGCTCTGACATAAACCAAGTGTTTCCATGATAAAACAATGCCTTCAAGCAGAAAGATGCAGGGAGACATGAACATGTATGGGAACCATTATGCAGGATATATGGTCTCAGAACAGTACAGTCATTCTGTGGTATATGCAAGGGGTTTGTTCCAGGAGCCCCACAGATATCAAAATCCTGGATGCTCAAGTGCTTTACATAAAGTGACAGAGTACTTGCATCTAACCTACACACTTCTTCCCATACACTTTAAATCACATCTAGATTACTGATAATACCGAGTACAATGTAAACAATATGTAAATGGTAAACACAATATAATTGCTATATACGTAGTTGTGGCCCATGGCAAAAAGTTTTTCTGTCTGGAACTTTCTGGATTAAAAAAGAAAAAACATATTTTGGGTCCACAGTCTGTTGAATTTGCAGATGCAGAAGCCACAGGTATAGAACGCATGGATACAGAGGGCCAACTGCACGTCGTTTGATGGATATAATACCATATGGGTGAGTAGGGAAATGTTTTTTAAGAAAAGGATGGAGTTGAAATGCATGCCTTCAGTGAGCTCCAATCAAAATCCATGTGTCTGCGGGAGCAATATTTATTTTAAAGCCCACTTATCACGGAATAAAAGTAAAGAATGATCATTCAAAATGAGAGTTTAATGGTAGACTGAACTAGATTAGTGAGAAAACAGAAGATACTTTCAAGAAAAATAAAAAGGTAGAATGGTTTTGTCACAGACTGGGTTCCATGAGAGGCAATCCTGAAGATGGAATTTAGCATGAAGGATGTTTATTAGGACACCCTAAGGAAGGTGACACAATTTAAAGAGGAGAACAAAATCAGAGGGATTACAAACCTAGTTAAATGTTGAAATCAAAGCTATCTTTTTTGAAAACACATTTCAGAAAAAAATAAGTTGATCTAGACAAGAAAATATGGAAACTAATTTTATAAACATAGCATTATATCAATGAGAAAAAGAAGCAAAAGCAAGCAAGCAAATACACTATGTGTGGAATCTGTTGTTCTTAAAGTCATGATAGAAACAATGTTAATGATACGCTTTAAGATATGATGAAAGTTAAAATTCTTTCCTGAATAACCACATATATAATTCTCTGGTCTGGATAAAAGTTATAATTTTACTGTCCCTTATTACTGGATTGATATATAACAAACTATACAAATAAAGTAACTGTGGCAAGTTTGGTTGAAGTAGTGAAATATGCAAGTACATATCTTCTTTTCTTCAGAAAGAAGTTTGTTTTGCACAAGACTGAAATTTAGATAAAGATAATTTGTCCTAAGTGGTTACCTTATACTTCAGTGACAGGAATTCTTAAATCTATTTTTATTGCAATAATATAATATGATTCATCAATGTAATTTAGAGATGGCTATAAAACCTGCATGTTCATAAGACAGAGAAAACTCTTCTAATGCAGTAGTATGAAAATTAACTTGTACCAGTTAAAGGTTGTATAATGTGGTATAACTTGAACATCATTCTTCTAATAATTTTTTCCAGGTACTCTTTAATAACCTATATAAAAGTACTATGTCAGAGATGTGTCTAATATAATGGTTCTAAACTTCTTATGAGACTGTAACTCCAATCAGCTCAGGGCCCTCCAGCTTCTGAATGTCAGGGTCATCATATATCCTTAAAAATAACATTCTAATAACAACAAGCAGATAAATGTAATGGGTTTATATTTATAGAACTACCCCCAGGACCACTCTTCTGTGCTGTAAGTTACCTACTTCCAGACCACGACATATATACCATAGCAGTTTCGAACCTATTCTCTGACACATAAACCTTTGGAAGTCTAAAAAAATATACTCAGAATATTGTTTGTATATAAATAAAGGTATATAAGATAGGAAACACACACAGAAAACAAAATCAAAACAAAACCCCCAAAATAGAGCTACCACATGATCCAGAAATTCCACAAGAAAACCACACTTTGAAGATACAGGCACCTCAGTGTTCATTGCAACACTATTTACAATAGCCAGGACATGGAAGCAACCTAAATGTCCATCAACAGAAGAATTAATAAAGAAGACATGGTACATATATACAGTGGAATATTACTCAGCTACAAAAAAGAATGAAATAATTCTATTTGCAGCAACATGGATGGATCTAGACATTATCATACTGACTTAAGTAAGTCAGAAAGAGAAAGACAAAATCATATGATATCACTTATTATGGAATCTAAAAAGATGATACAAATGAACTTATTTATGAAACAGAAAAAGAGCATAGATTTAGAAAATAAACTTTTGGTTACCAAAAGGGAAAGGAGGAAGGGGATAAATTAGGAGGTTGGGATTCACATATACATACTACTATATAAAAAAGAATCAACAAGGACCACTATATAGCACAGGGAAATCTACTCAGTACTCTGTAGTAACCTACATGGAAAAAGAATCTGAAAAAGAATATATATATATATATATATATATATATATATATATATATATGTATATATATATAGCTGTTTAGTTGCTAAGTTGTGTCTGACTCTTTGTGGCCCCATGGACTATATAGCCCACCAGGCTTCTCTGTCCGTGGGATTTTCCAGGCAGGAATAACGAGTGGGTTCCCATTTCCTTCTTCAGGGGATCTTCTTGACCCAGGCATCGAACTGTCATCTCTTCCCTCTCCTACATTGGCAGATGGGTTCTTTACCACTATCACCACCTGAAAGGCCCATGGGATTCTCCAGGCAAGAATACTGGTGTGGATTGCCATTTCCTTCTCATGTGTGTGTGTGTGTGTGTGTGTAAAACACTTAATCACTTTGCTGTACACCTGAAACTAACACATTGTAAATCAATTTGTAGTCCAATATAAAATTTGATTTTTTAAAAAAAGATAGTAAAGAAAACCAATAATTTTAAAATATTGCTGTCAAAATAAAAATTAAATGCTTCAGTGATATAGGAATATATATGTTCCTTAATGTACTGAGCAACAAGAGATAGTGGATGGTTTCATAATTTTCATAACCTTGAGATGTGTGACATGGACTGTTACCTGATTTAAAAATACCTGGGATGCTTACTGGTGACATGGTCATAGGTACTTCCTACTCATTAGGTTGGTTGCCCATAATCATACTTGAAGGAACTAATACATTTAGTGAGACATCCATAAAAACATAAATGTCATTTTTTCCCATCCAATTCTTCCGTCCTCCCCATCCCCTGAATTTTACACATGGGAACCTCTGGCAGACCATGGATACTAAGTGAGAAATCCATGGAAGGCCCCACTCTATTGCCTTCTGCCAGGGCCACATGTGCAGTGAGTTTGGTGTTGGCAAGTCAGTCCAGTCGTTCTTCTGCATAGTCTACTTTGATGAAACCCTTTCCCTGAGGGTATTTCTTTGATGTGAGGCCAGATGATGAAGGAATGTAAATTCAAGAACAAGAAACTTAGAACTCAATCCATAGGCATTTTCCAGCCTTTGATACTTTTCTGATAGTATGCTAGTATGATCTAAGCAGTGGTTTAGCCTTACAACTCTGTTAGTGTTAAACAAGATGGCTTGAAGCTGAGTCGGGTGAGGGGGTTAAATAAAGCATGAGAACAAAGTGTGGGTTGAGTTGAGATATCACTGTCAGAGTCCTGTCTTATAAAGGAGGGGTATGAATTACCAGGTAGCATGATGAACTACTAAGACTTGATGAATGTGGAATTTGGATAAAGAACCAAAGCTCTCACTGATAATGTTTTCTGGAAAGTAATAAGAAAATTGTTGCAATACAAACAGAAGCAGAGAAATAAGAAGTTAAAATATGTTGGGGGAGGACACGTTATGTCTTTGATTTTAAATGTTCACAATTTGCTATCTTGGCTAGGGAAATGTCCAACAGGTACCTGTAAGTCTTGAAGTTCTGGGTGGGAGGATGGGAGTTGTACAGAACAAGATGATATTTGGATTTGTGAATGTGGTAAGATGTCTGAAGGACAATGTGTAGAGTGAGAGAAGAGCAGAGAGGTTAAAACAAAGCTTTGCAGGAGTGCTACATTGAGAAATAACAGAGAGGTACGGAAAGATCAGGAAACACAGGAGACAAAGTAACAGTATAGTTTCACATATGGTAAGCAGTTATGACTAAGTTCTAAGGTCTAATGCATAATGTGGTGACTATAATTAATAGTATTTATTGTACACATGAAAGTTACTAGAGAGTAAATCTTAAAAGTTCTCACTATGAAAATAAATAATGGAAACTATGTGAAGTGATAGATGTATTAACTAACCTTATTGTGGTAATCATTTTGCAGTATACACATATATCAAACCATCATGTTGTACATCTTATATTGAAAGTGAAAGTGTTAGTTGCTCAGTCTTGTCTGACTCTGTAGCCCACCAGGCTCCTCTGTCTATGAGATTCTCCAAGCAAGAATACTGGAGTGGGTTGCATTCCCTTCTCCAGGGGATCTTGCCAATCCAGGGATAGAACCTGGGTTTCCTGCATTACAGGCAGATTCTTTACTGTCTGAGCCATGAGGGACATGGTGTTATATGTCTATTATATCTCAATAAAGCTGGGGAAAAAAGAAAAAGAATTTGCCAAATTGTCTTCCTGAGTGACTATACCATTTTGCATTCCCACCAATACTGAATGAGAGTTCCTGTCGCTCTACAAACTTGCCAGTATTTTAGTGTTGTCAGTGTCCTGATTTTTGGCCATTCTAGTAGGTGCGTAGTGATATCTCATTATTGTTTTAATATGCATTTTCCAGATGACATTTGATGTAGAGTATCTTTCTGTATGCTTATTTGCCATCTGCATTTCTGTTTCAGTGGGGTGTCTATTATGGTCTTTGGTCCATTTTTCAAGTTAGTTGTTTTCCTATTGTAAATTTTCTTTTTCTTTTTTCCTATTGTAAAGTTTTAATAATTCTTTTTATATTTTTGGTAATAGTCCTTTATCTGATGTGACTTTTGCAAATGTATTTTCCCAGTCAGTGGCTTGTCTTACTCTGTTGACATTGTCTTTCACAGAGGAGAAGTTTTTAATTTTAATGAAGTCCAGTTTATCATACATTTGGTATTAATCTAAAAAATTCACTGCCATACCTTAAAGTCATTTAGGGTTTTAATCGATCTTATATTTTACATTTATAGTTTGTGTCTTACATTTCGGTTTGTGATCTATTTTGAGTTCATTTTTGTGAAGGGTGTTAGGTCTGTGTCTAGATTCTTATGTGTGTGTGTGTGTGTGTGTGTGTGTGTGTGTGTGTGTAGTGGTTCCCAGACCATTTTTTGAAAAGACTGTCTTTGCTCCCCTGCATTACCTTTATTCCTTTGTCAGAAATCAGTTGACAACACTTACATGAGTCTATTTCTGGGTTCTGTATTCTGTTCCAACAAACTATTTTTCTTTCATCAATATCATACTGTCTTCATTACTGTAGTTTTATAGCTAAGTCTTGAGATTATAGAGTGCCAGTCTTTGAACTTTGTTCTTCTGCTTCTATATTGTGTTGGCTATTCTGAATTTTTTCCTCTTCATATAAATTTTAGAATCCATTTGTCAATATTCAAAAAATAAAGCTTGTCTGTAATTATACTGAATTTGTAGATTATTTTGGAAAGAAAAGACTGTAAGAATTTAATATGCTGATCTTGGCTTATGGCCTAAAATAATTTCCAAACATTGAACAACCAGAATGATTTTATATGGCATGAGTTACAGGGGCAAACCTTTAGATGTTGCAGAACATAACAGGAACATAGTTCAATACAGTTATCAAGGTGCTTTAACTCTATTTACTCCACATCAGCAAACTAAATACTCAGAACTTATAATTAAAGTGGTTTTTACCATATTAGTAAATTTAATCTCTACCCTGAACATTCACCCAATTCTTAATATATTAGTCTGAAATTCAATCCTTTTATTCATGACCTTGATAGTAATAAATAGTCAGCTAAGCTTGTAGTTCCAGAAAATAAGCAACAATGATCAATTTTAACACCATCAACAAATACCTTGTACTTCTGCTCAATAGCAGGTAGTCCTTTTTTACTTGCTGAAAAGTGATTTTATTCATTTGGTTCTTACAAGTGTAAATTATAGCTAAGACATACTTCTAAAAATTTGCAATTCAGAAGTTAGCACACTGGAAAGAAATCTATTATGAAAATGGCATATGAAAGTCTCATCCAAACAACTGCAAATAAGCGTTTATTCAGCTTTGGTAAAGGCTCAACATCAGAAAACTTCTGTTTAATGTCTAAGTAAAATGTTTAATGTGAGCACAATAAAGTTGTTCTTATGGTAGGCCTATATTAAAGTAAGACAGAAATAGTTTTTATAGTCAACATTCTTCCACTCTCTGAAATTCTATACTTTCCAGAAACACATTTATTACCAGTTGCCATCTTTAAAATGACAAATTCAGTTCAAAATTTGATTTTTAATATTATGTGTGATAAGAAGCATTGCTTGCCCTGAACATTTTTAAAAAGTGATGTCAAACAAAAGTATTACCATTTAATTTTGCATTTTCATTTAACTTTGGTAAGGATATTTATTCTATCTACCACCTTATAATGGCGAAACGGTACATCTCTAATTTTGCAATTTCCTATTTAACTGTTATTGCAAAAAGAACTTATTCAGAAGTCAAATAATTCAGTTTTCAATGCTTTCTTAAAATATCCCTTTGAAAACATTTCAAGGTAGAGCCAAGGTTACATATTTCAATAGATTTTTAAGGCTTATCCTTTTTTCTAAGACAATATTCCATAACCAAAATAGTTGACCTGAGAAGGGCTTTTTTTTTTTTTTTTAAACTTGAAGCATATATAACAGGCTTACTCCACTTTTACAAAATATATTTTAAATATTGTTTTCTAAAATATCAATAAATTATTTTATTTTAATGAGAGATTTCTCTCTTGAATAAATACCACACTAATTTTTATATCTTGAGCAAGCCATCCTTTGATTTTCATCATTTAGCTTGATATACAGCTATTTCAAGCTTTCCAACAATATTGTAACAAAGAATCACTTTACATAAAATCTTAGCTTGTTTTATGTACTATAAGAATATATAATATTGTCTCAAAAATGGAGGTTTTTAAAAATCAAAAGCCATCATCAAAATATGATTGTTTTTTGTAATTCCATGTTATGTAAAGAGCAGACTCTAAATCTCCTACCTACCACTTCCTGTCACTGGGACCTGGGCCAGGTTATTCAATCTCTCTAAACCTCAATTTTCTGATCTAGGGAATGATAAACTAAATACAACCAACATCATCAGCTGTTGTATCATCAATGGAAGATAAAGCTATGAAACCTCTAGTACAGACAATGCAGAAAGCACTAAATAAATGCTAGGTCTCCTCAATATTTTATACCACTGAATAAACATGACTTCAACTCTCAATTATGTCATTCTCTGGTTGCTGTGATCTTGGGTTACTAATTAATCTCATTAAATATCAGGGTTCTTATCTGTCAAATAAGATACTATTTGACCTTTCAGGGTGAGTATGGACAATAAAAGAGAATAAATGAAATGCACCAACTGTTCAGTTCAGTTCAGTCGCTCAGTCGTGTCCAACTCTTTGTGACCCCATGAATTGCAGCACGCCAGGCCTCCCTGTCCATCACCAACTCCCAGAGTTCACCCAAACACACGTCCATCGAGTCAGTGATGCCATCCAGCCATCTCATCCTCTGTCGTCCCCTTCTCCTCCTGCCCCCAATCCCTCCCACCATCAGAGTCTTTTCCAATGAGTCAACTCTTCACAGGAGGTGCCAAAGAACTGGAGTTTCAGCTTTAGCATAATTCCCTCCTAAGAAATCCCAGGGCTGATCTCCTTTAGAATGGACTGGTTGGATCTCCTTGTAGTCCAAGGGACTCTCAAGAGTCTTCTCCAACACCACAGTTCAAAAGCATCAATTCTTCAGCGCTCAGCCTTCTTCACAGTCCAACTGTCGCATCCATACATGACCACTGGAAAAACCATAGCCTTGACTAGACAGACCTTTGTTGGCAAAGTAATATTTCTGCTTTTCAATATGCTATCTAGGTTGGTCATAACTTTTCTTCCAAGGAGTAAGCGTCTTTTAATTTCATGGCTGCAGTCACCATCTGCAGTGATTTTGGAGCCAAAAAATAAATAAAATCTGACACTGTTTCCACTGTTTCCCCATCTATTTCCCATGAAGTGATGGGACCAGATGCCATGATCTTTGTTTTCTGAATATTGAGCTTAAGCCAACTTTTTCACTCTCCTCTTTCACTCTCATCAAGAGGCTCTTTAGTTCCTCTTCACTTTCTGCCATAAGGGTGGTGTCATCTGCATATCTGAGGTTATTGATATTTCTCTCGGCAATCTTGATTCCAGCTTGTGTTTCTTCCAGTCCAGCGTTTCTCATGATGTACTCTGCATATAAGTTAAATAAGCAGGGTGACAATATACAGCCCTGACGTACTCCTTTTCCTATTTGGAACCAGTCTGTTGTTCCATGTCCAGTTCTAACTGTTGCTTCCTGACCTGCATATAGGTTTCTCAAGAGGCAGGTCAGGTGGTCTAGTATTCCCATCTCTTTCAGAATTTTCCACAGTTTATTGTGATCCACACAGTCAAAGGCTTTGGCATAGTCAATAAAGCAGAAGTAGATGTTTTTCTGGAACTCTCTTGCTTTTTTGATGATCCACCAAATGTTGGCAATTTGATCTCTGGTTCCTCTGCCTTTTCTAAAACCAGCTTGAACATCTGGAATTTACAGTTCATGCATTGCTGAAGCCTTGCTTGGAGAATTTTGAGCATTAGTTTACTAGGGTTTGAGATGAGTGCAATTGTGCTGTAGTTTGAGCATTCTTTGGCATTGCCTTTCTTTGGGATTGGAATGAAAACTGACCTTTTCCAGTCCTGTGGCCACTGCTGAGTTTTCCAAATTTGCTGGCATATTGAGTGCAGCACTTTCACAGCATCATCTTTCAGGATTTGAAATAGCTCAACTGGAATTCCATCACCTCCACTAGCTTTGTTCGTAGCGATGCTTTCTAAGGCCCCCTTAACTTCACGTTCCAGGACGTCTGGCTCTAGGTAAGTTATCACACCATCATAATCATCTGGGTCGTGAAGATCTTTTTTGTACAGTTCTTCTGTGTATTCTTGCCACCTCTTCTTAACATCTTCTGCTTCTGTCAGGTCCATACCATTTCTGTCCTTTATCGAGCCCATCTTTGCATGAAATGTTCCCTTGGTATCTCTAATTTTCATGAAGAGATCTCTAGTCTTTCCCATTCTGTTGTTTTCCTCTATTTCTTTGCACTGATAGCCGAGGAAGGCTTTTATATCTCTTCTTGCTCTTCTTTGCATCTCTGCATTCAGATGCTTATATCATTCCTTTTCTCCCTTGCTTTTCGCTTCTCTTCTTTTCACAGCTATTTGTAAGGCCTCCCCAGAGAAGGGAACAGCAAACCACTTCAGTATTCTTGCCTTGAGAACCCCATGAACAGTATGAAAAGGCAAAATGATAGGATACTGAAATAGGAACTCCGCAGGTCTGTAGGTGCCCAATATGCTACTGGAGATCAGTGGAGAAATAACTCCAGAAAGAATGAAGGGATGGAGCCAAAGCAAAAACAATACCCAGTTGTGGATGTGACTGGTGATAGAAGCAAGGGCCGATGCTGTAAAGAGCAATATTGCATAGGAACCTGGAATGTTAGGTACATGCATCAAGGCAACCTGGAAGTGGTCAAACAGGAGATGGCAAGAGTGAATGTTGACATTTTAGGAATCAGCAAACTAAAATGGACTGGAATGTGTGAACTTAACTCAGATGACCATTATATATACTACTGCAGGCAGGAATCCCTCAGAAGAAATGGAGTAGCCATCATGGTCAACAAAAGAGTCCAAAATGCAGTACTTGGATGCAATCTCAAAAATGACAGAATGATCTCTGTTTATTTCCAAGGCAAACCATTCAATATCACAGTAATCAAGTCTATTCCCCAACCAGTAATGCTGAAGAAGCCGAAGTTGAATGGTTCTATGAAGACCTACAAGACCTTTTAGAACTAACACCCAGAAAGATGTCCTTTTCATTATAGGGGACTGGGATGCAAAAGTAGGAAGTCAAGAAACACCTGGAGTAACAGGCAAATTTGGCTTTCGAATTCAGAATGAAGCAGGGCAAAGGCTAACAGAATTTTGCCAAGAGAATTCACTGGTCATAGCAAACACCCTCTTCCAACAACACAAGAGAAGATTGTACACATGAACATCACCAGATGGTCAACACCAAAATCAGATTGATTATATTCTTTGCAGCCAAAGATGGAGAAGCTCTATACAGTCAGCAAAAACAAGACCAGGAGCTGACTGTGGCTCAGATCATGAGCTCCATATTGCCAAATTCAGACTTAAATTGAAGAAAGTAGGGCAAAACCACTAGACCATTCAGGTATGACCTAAATCAAATCCAGCATGATTATACAGTGGAAGTCAGAAATAGATTTAAGGGACTAGATCTGATAGATAGATTGCCTGATGAACTATGGACGGAGGTTTGTGACATTGTACAGGAGACAGGGATCAAGACCATCCTCATGGAAAAGAAATGCAAAAAAGCAAAATGGCTGTCTGGGGAGGCCTTTTCCAACTATTAGGGCTCAATTAATGTTCATCACTCTTATTTAAGATGCTAACTCCCATCTCCACCCCATCTATGGCCCTCACACTTGATAAAATAGTCTCTTTCAACATGAAAAAAAAATCATGCAGGGGGTATCCTTTGTATGCTAACACTGTGTTAACTGAATATTTTTAAATAAAGTAAGCCATAGAGAAAACCTGTTTGGAAGCTGGCTTAGAAGATGCATGATACAAAAGTAAATCTTCAATTACTTGTACCTCTGAAAAAACTCTGTGTACTAGTTGAAGCTCATGAGAAATCTGCTTATGATGATCAGTTTCACTTTTGCATGTGTTATAATAACTATTAGAATAACACATGGGTCCTTTATTAGGAATAACTACTAACATTACATCTGTATCTTATCTACTAAATCCCACAAACATTTGATATAGGTAAAATTATTTCTGCTGTTTTATAGAGGAGGAAACTGAGGCACAAAAGAGCTTAAGTGAGTTGTTGACATTCATATAACTCATCAGTGTCAGAAATGATACTTGAACCATGGTGGTTTGTCTCCACTGTCTTTGCTCTGCATCTGTGTGCCATATTGTCTCTCTTCAATGGTGAAAGAAATCTAGTGACTGCAGACCACAGAAATTGATAAGGTATTATCTAATGTAAACTTTTGCTTCTCTACCTTCCCTTTCTCCTTACTACTATTTTCTTAGTCTGGCAAACAAATAATGCTAAAATTTATATGCAACCACAAAAGGTATCGAATTGCCAAAGCAATCTCAAGCAAAAAGAATAAAGCTGGAGGCATAATCCTCTCAGACTTCAGACAATACTACAAAGCTACAGTAATCAAAAGAGCATGGTACTGCTACAAAAGTAGACACTGGAGCAGAATAGAAAGCCTAGAAATAAACCCATACACCTATAGTCAATTAGTCTACAACAACAGAGGCAAGAATATACAATGGAGAAAAGGCAGTCTCTTCAGCAAGTGGTGCTGGGAAAGTTGGACAGTCTCATATAAACCAATGAAGTTAGAGCACTCCCTCACACTATATACAGTAATAAACTCAAAATGGTTTAAAATCTGATTCTAGGACATGATGTCATAAAATTCCTAGAAGAGCACACAGGCCAAATGTTCTCTGACATAAATCATAGCAACGTTTTCTTAGGTCAGTTTCCCCAGGAAATAGAAATAAAACCAAAAATAAACAAACGGGACCTAATTAAACTTATAAGCTATTGTACAGCAAAGGAAATCATCAACAAAATGAAAAGACAACGTAAACACTGGAAGAAAATATTTGTAAATGATGCAACCAACAAGGGGTTAATTTCCAAAATATATTAACAGCTCATACAACTCAATATCAAAAAAACAAAATAACCCAATCAAAACATGGCAGAAGACCTACAAAGACATTTCTCTAAACAAGATATACAGTTGGCCATCAAGCACATGAAAAGATGCTCAACATTGCTAAGTATTACAGAAATACAAATCAAAACCACAATGAGGTATCATCTCACACTAGTTAGAATAACCATCACCAGCACCTCTACAAACAATACATGCTGGAGAGGTTGCAGAGAAAAGGAAATCCCTGCACACTGCTGGAAGAAATGTAAATTGGTACAGCCAGTGTGGAAAACGGTATGGAAGTTTCTTAAAAAACTAAAAATAGAGATACCATATGATGCAGCAATCCTACTCTTGGGTACGTACCCAGAAAATAAAACAAAACCTCTAATTTGAAAAGATACACATATCCCCAATGTTCACAGCAGCATTGTTTATGATAGCTAAGACATGAAAACAACCCAAGTGCCTATCAACAGATAATTGGTTTAGAAAGAGTATACATACATACACACACATGAACAATAGAATATTATTCAGCCATAAATATGAAATATTATTTGCAGTAATATGACTAGACATATTACATGAAGGAAGTCAGAGAAAGACAAATACTTTATGAAAGCGATTATATGTATAATCTAAAAAAATAATACAAATGAATCTCTATGCAAAACAGAAACTGACTCACAGACATAGAACAAATCTTGTTACCAAAGGAGAAGGGAGGGAAGAAAAATTGGAAATATGGGATTAACAGATACAAACTACAAAAAATAGATAAGCATCAAGAATTTACTGTATAGCACAGGGAACTATATTTAATATCTTGTAATAACATATGAGAGAAAAAAAATCTGAAAAAAAAATTATACATTGTGACCATTTACAGTTAAATGAAAATGTGGTATAATAAACTTTTCTCATATATAGCATTTACTTAAGAATCTCAGATATAGGGGTTTATTATAAACTGCTTTATTAATATGTCCTCCTTTTTTCAGAAACTCTTTCAAATTCAAAGCACTCTTCAAAATACTTTCCTAATATGCGAGAAATTAAACATAGCCTATTGGAATTAGTAGCAGTGAAAAATTCTTCAACAATTTTGAAACTTTAAAACTACTTGGAAGTTTAGTAAGGCACCACCACAGTGCAGTGTGGCCCCAAACAGATGAGCACAATGACATCTGATACTCATGAAATGTACCTGACTAAAACATATTTGACAAGTTAGTCTTGCTAGTAGAATGATTGGTGTATTCGTCAGGATCCTTTAGAGAAACAAAATAGGATATATATAGATATAGAATACAGAAAGAAATTTATTATGAGGGACTGGATCATGCATTTATGAAGGTTGTGAAGTTCCACAATTTGTTATCTGGAAAATACAGACTCAGAAAACCTGGTGATGTAATTCCTGTCCAAACATGAAGACCTGAGAACCAGAGGAGCCAATGGTGTATGCCCCAGTTCCAGGAATGCCAGAGAACAATGAACACCAATTTCTGAGGGCAGGAAAGA
The DNA here is from genome assembly GCF_029378745.1 of Bos indicus. NCBI lineage: Eukaryota > Metazoa > Chordata > Mammalia > Artiodactyla > Bovidae > Bos > Bos indicus. Next base: position 115,557,661 of record NC_091789.1, read on the forward strand.
TGGGCATTTCAGCTCAAGCAGAGAGCAAAATCACCCTTCCTCTAAATTTTAATTCCATTAAGGCCTTCAGCAGATTGGATGATGCCCACATACAAAGGCAAAAGCCATCTCCTTCACTCAGGTTACCAATTCAAATGCTAATCTCTTCTAGAAACACAGACACAACTATCTGGGCATCTTGTAGTCCATTCAAGTTGACATGTAAAATTAACCAGCACAAGCAGAATGCTTTTAGAAAATAATACCACAAAACCATTGCCATGGGATTGAAAAAGTACACAGAAAAGAAATAAATATAAAAGCATTTCACAGGTATCACAAGTAGCTGATCTACTTATTTTTCTGGATTTTGTGGTGCTTGCAGTATTTATCAGCTTTCAAAATTTATAACTGTTGTGGTTTCTTTTCCCATTTTCAATACAGTCCGTTTAATACCTAATCTTTTAGTTTCAATTCTATATTCTCTTCTCCTAAAATGGCTGTGCAAATCATACAAGTTGCAAGCCCCCAAAACCTGACTGCACCTGATCACTAGTGTGAGAACAGTTTTACTTACATTTATTACAATGTCTACTGCATACTTAAGCTCATGAACAGAACTGCCAATCTTCCAGATACACACTTTGCTTTTCATCTCATAGCCATTTCATTGCCACTGCTGGGACAAGGATGTACTAGGCTGAAAGCAAAGAGAGACGGTGTAGTCAAGTCTGTGATTTAAGTAAGTGACTTGTGAGCAATGTAAATATACCATAGTAAATGTTGTAAAAATGCTGATATTGATTTCACTTTTTTTTCAGTCCATTTTGTAATATGTTTACAGTAGCACTGAATGACAGTTTTCACATTTTAAGCTGTACATAGTTTTTTTTTTATAACCAACAAGGAGAATCTATCATGCTTGCATCACTACAGTGACAAACATTCATGCATTGGAGAAGGAAATGGCAACCCACTCCAGTGTTCTTGCCTGGAGGTAGAATATAGGGGGTAGAATATTAGCTTTGAATCAGGAATATTTTGTTCAAAATTGGGTTCTACCTCATTTTGCTCTGAGAAAGTTGTTTAGTTCCTGAGCTTTTTACTCTCTATAAAATGTGAATTAAAAATAGCTATCTGGAAGAATGGTTCAGAATGTTAAAATATATTTTATAAACAATTTCAATTCTTTGTTCCCCACTGTCTTCAATTTAAGTCTGAATTTTGCAATAAGGAGTTCATGATCTGATCCACAGTCAGCTCCCGTTCTTGTTTTTGCTGACTGTATAGAGCTTCTCCATCTTTGGCTACAAAGAATATAATCAGTCTGATTTCGGTATTGACCATCTGGTGATGTCCATGTGTAGAGTCTTCTCGTGTTGTTGGAAGAGGGTGTTTGCTATGACCAGTGTGTTCTCTTGGCAAAACTCTGTTAGCCTTTGCCCTGCTTCACTTTGTACTCCAAGGCCAAATTTGCCTCCTACTCCAGGTATCTCTTGACTTCCTACTTTTGCATTCCAATCCCCTATAATGAAAAGGACATCTTTTATGGGTGCTAGTTCTAGAAGGTCTTGTAGGTCTTCATAGAACCGTTCAGCTTCTTCTTCATTACTGGTTGGGGAATAGACTTGGATTACTGTGATACTGAATGGTTTGCCTTGGAAACAAATAGAGATCATTCTGTCATTTTTGAGATTGTACCCAGGTACTGCATTTCAAATTCGTTTGTTGATGGTGACTGCAGCCATGAAATTAAAAGATGCTTGCTCGAGGGAAAACAAGATGGTGGAGGAATAGGTGAATGTGGAATACATCTCTCCCCACAGATACATCAGGATTACAGCTTCAGACACAGAAGTGCATGCAGAACACCAGCTGAGAGTGGACAGGAGTACCTGACCAGCAGAAAAGAATACACAGACCCACACTTAAGTGACTACTGGTGCTGCTGCTGCTAAGTCGCTTCAGTCGTGTCCGACTCTGTGCGACCCCATAGACGGCAGCCCACCAGGCTCCCCCATCCCTGGGATTCTCCAGGCAAGAACACTGGAGTGGGTTGCCATTTCCTTCTCCAACGCATGAAAGTGAAAAGTGAAAGTGAATTCGCTCAGTCATGTCTGACTCTTAGCAACCCCATGGACTGCAGCCTACCAGGCTCCTCCATCCATGGGATTTTCCAGGCAAGAGTACTGGAGTGGGGTGTCATTGCCTTCTCCAAGACAAACACTAACAGACATAAAAGGAGAAATTGACAGTAACACAATAATAGTAGGAGACATTAACACCCCACTCACACCAATGGACAGATTATCAAAACAGAAAATTAATAAGGAAACACAAGTCTTAACTGATACATTAGATGAGATGGATCTCATTGATATTTTCAGGACATTCCATCCAAATGCAGAGGAATACACCTTCTTCTCAAGGGCACATGGAACATTCTCCAGGATAGACCACATCTTGGGTCACAAATCAAACCTCAGTAAATTTAAGAAAATTCAAATCGTATCAAGCATCTTCTCTGACCACAACACTATGAGACTAGATATCAATTATAAGAAAAAAACTGTAAGAAACACAAACACATGAAGATTGAACAACACATTTCTAAATAACCATGTTACTGAAGGAATCAAAAGGGAAATCAAAAAATTTCTAGAAACAAATGACAATGAAAACACAACTCAAAACCGATGGGATGCAGCAAGAGCAGTTCTAAGAGGGAAGTTTACAGCAATACAACCCTACCTCAAGAAACAAGAAAAATATCGAATAGACAACCTAACCTTTCACCTAAAACAACTGGAAAAAGAACAAAAACCCCCCAAAATTAGAAGGAAAGAAATAATAAAGATCTGAGCAGAAATAAATGAAAAAGAAATGAAAGAAACAATAGTAATGGTTAATAAAACTAAAATCTGGTTCTTTATTTTTATTAATATAAAAATAAAAATAAAAAATTGCAAAAAAGCTGGTTCTTTAAGAAGATAAACAAAATTGGCAAACCTTTAGCCAGACTTATCAAGAAAAAAACAGAGAAGAATCAAATCAAAAAAATTAGAAATAAAAAAGGAGAGGTTACAACAGACAATGCAGAAATACAAAGGATTATAAGAGAGTATTACGAACAACTCTATGGCAATAAATTGATAACCTGGAAGAAATGGACAGATTCTTAGAAAAGTTTAATCTTCCAAGACTGAAACAGGAAGAAATAGAAATTATGAACAACCCAATTATAAGCACTGAAGTTGAAGCTGTGATCAAAAATCTCCCAAAAAACAAAAGCTCAGGACCAGATGGCATCACAGGAGAATTCTATCAAACATTTAGAGAAGAGTTAATACCTATGCTTCTAAATAATCTTTCATAAAACTTTCAGAGGAAGGAATATTTCCAAACTCATTCTACGAGGCCACCATTACCCTGATAACAAAACCAGACAAAGATAACACACAAAAAGAAAACTATAGGCCAATATCACTGATGAACACAGATGTACAAATTCTCAACAAAATTTTAGCAAACGAAATTCAGCAACACATCAAAAACCTCATACACCATGATCAAGTTGGGTTTATTCCAACTTGAATGCAAAGATTCTTCAATATATGCAAATCCATCAATGTGATACACCATAGTAACAAATTGAAAGATAAAAACCATATGATAATCTCAATAGATACAGAAAAAGCCTTCAACAAAATTCAGCACCCATTTATGTTTAACACTCTTCAAAAATGGGCATAGAAGGAACCTACCTCAACATAGTAAAGGCCATAAATGATAAGCCTACAGCAAACTTTATTCTCAATGGTGAGAAACTGAAAGCATACCCCCTAAGATCAGGAACAAGACAAGGATGTCCACTTTCACCACTACTTTCAACATAGTTCTGGAAGTCCTAGCTAAAGAAATCAGAGAAGAAAAATAAAGGAATCCAGATCAGAAAAGAAGAAGTAAAGCTCTCACTGTTTGCAGATGACATGATACGGTCCATCGAAAACCCTAAAGATACTATCAGAAAATTACTAGAGCTAATGAGTGAATTTAGCAAAGTTGCAAGATACAAAATCAATACACAAAAATCACTTGCATTCCTATATACTAACAATGAAAAATCAGAAAGTAAAATTAAGGAATCAATCCCATTAATCATTTTAACAAAAAGAATTAAATATCTAAGAATAAACTTACCTAAGGAGACAAAAGAACTGTACACAGAAAATTATAAGACACTGATGAAAGAAATCAAAGATGACTTAAACAGATGGAGAGATAGTCCATGTTCCTGGGTAGGAAGAATCAATATTTTGAAAATGACTATACTACCAAATGCAATCTACAGATTCAATGTGATCCCTATCAAATTACCAGTGACATTTTTCACAGAACTAGAACAAAAAATTTCACAATTCATATGGAAACACAAAAGAGCCCAAATAGCCAAAGCAATCTTGAGAAAGAAGAATGGAGCTGGAGGAATCAGCCTTCCTGACTTCAGATTATACTACAAAGCTACAGTCATCAGGACAGTATGGTACTGGCACAAAAACAGAAATCTAGACCAATGGAACAAGATAGAAAGGCCATAAATAAACCCATGCACGTATGGGTACCTTATTTTTGACAAAGGAGGCAAGAATATACAATGGGGCTGGGAAAACTGGACAGCTACATGTAAAAGAATGAAATTAGAATACTTCCTAACACCATACACAAAGATAAACTCAAAATGGATTAAAGACCTAAATGTAAGACCAGAAACTATAAAAGTCTTAGAGGAAAACATAGCAGAACACTCGATGACATAAATCAAAGCAAGATCCTCTATGACCCACCTCCTAGAGTAATGGAAATAAAAACAAAAGTAAACAAGTGGGACCTGATTAAACTTAAAAGCTTTTGCACAGCAAAGGAAATTATAAGCAAGGTGAAAAGACAACTCTTGGAATGGGAGAAAATAATGGCAAATGAAACAACTGACAAAGGATTAATTTTCAAAATATACAAGCAGCTCATACAACTCAATACCAGGACAACAAATAACCCAATCAAAAAGTGGGGAAAAGACCTAAACATACATTTCTCCAAAGAAGACATACAGAAGGCTAACAAACACATGAAAAGATGCTCAACATTGCCCATTATTAGAGAAATGCAAATCAAAACCATAATGAGATATCACCTCACATCATTTGGAATGGTCATCATCAAAAAGTCTACAAATAATAAATACTGGAGAGGGTGTGGAGAAAAGGGAACACTCTTGCACTGTTGGTGGGAATGTAAATTGATACAGCCACTATGGAAGACAGTATGGAGTTTCCTTAGAAAACTAGGAATAAAACCACCATATGACCCAGCAATCTCAGTCCTAGGCATATACCCTGAGGAAACCAGGGTTGAAAAAAACACATGTATCCCATTGTTCATTGCAGCACTATTTACAATAGCTAGAACATGGAAGCAACCTAGATGTCATTGACAGATAAATGGATAAAGAAATTGTTGTACGTATACACAATGGAATATTACTCAGCCATAAAAAGGAACAAATTTGAGTCAGTTCTGATGAGGTGGATGAACCTAGAACCTATTATACAGGGTGAAGTGAGTCAGAAAGAGAAAGATAAATACCATATTCTAATGCACATATACAGAATCTTGAAAAATGGTTCTGGAGAATTTACAGGGCAGCAATGGAGAAAAAGACATAGAGAATAGACTTATGGACATGAGGAGAGGTGAGGAGAGGGTGAGATGTATGGAAAGAGTAACATGGAAACTTACATTACCGTATGTAAAACAGATAGCCAATGGGAATTTCCTGTATGGCTCAGGAAACTCAAACAGGGTCTCTGTATCAACCTAGAGGGGTGGGATAGGGAGGGATATGGGAGGGAGGCTCAAAAGAGAGGGGATAAATGTATACCCATGGCTGATTCATGTTGATGTTTAACAGGAAACAACAAAATTCTGTAAAGCACTTACCCTTCAATTAAAAAATAAATATTTTTAAAAAAGATGTTTGCCCTTGGAAGAAAAGCTATGACCAACCTAGACAGCATATTAAAAATCAGAGACATTATTTTGCCAACAAAGGTCCATCTAGTCAAAGCTATGGTATTTTCAGTAGTCATGTGTTGGACTATAAAGAAAGCTGAGTACCAAAGAATTGATGTTTTGAACTGTGGTGGTGGAGAAGACTCTTGAGAGTCCCTTGGACTGCAAGGAGATCAAACCAGTCCATCCTAAAGGAGATCAGTCCTGAACATTCATTCGAAGGACTGATGTTGAAGCTGAAACTGCAATACTTTGGTCACCTCATGTGAAGAACTTACTCATTGGAGAAGACCCTGATGCTGGGAGAGATTGAAGGCAGGAGGAGAAGGGGACAACAGAGGATGAGGTGGTTGGGTGGCATCACCAACTCAATGGACATGAGTTTGAGCAAGCTCTGGGAGTTGGTGGTGGACAGGGAGGCCTAGTGTGCTGCAGTCCATGGGGTTGCAAAGAGTTGGAAGTGACTGAGCAACTGAACTGAACTGAATACTTGGTTCTGACCCCTGATAGGCACTGATGTAATACATTCTGGTTGTTATTATTATCAAAAATTCTTTCCATCATGGAAGATAATTATTGAGTCATATTATCACTCTATATCTGCAGAGCAGGGATGTCCCTACTATATAGGTGGAAGCAAAGGTTTACTTACTACAGGTTACCACATAATTCTTTTACCTCTGTCCTGGAAAATAGTTTTATGTTAAGTTACCAGTGAAGAAGATATTTTGACAAGATCATCTAACTAGAATAACTTCTACCATGATAAGCAATTAAAGTTGCTCTGCTGTTTTGATGCCTAGCTTCTATTTTTAGCATAGAAGTGACTTGTGAGTAATGTAAATATAACTTTTATAACTGCTGTGATCTCTTTTCCCATTTTCAATATAGTCCTTTTAATATCTAATCTTTTAGTTTCAGTTTTATATTCTCTTCTCTTAAAAAGGCTGTGCAAATCATACAAGTTTCAAGCCCCAGAAAACCCAACTGTACCTGATCACAAGTCTGGTATTATCAAAATTTATGGTATGTAGTACTGTCTTATTCTTGGCAGGCCAGTGGTTAGTGCTCTTCACAATGGCTAAACATCAATTCACATGACTAAGACTCAACGAATTAGCTGTAGCTGAGTAACACAATATACACTGTACCTATAACAATATAGCCACCATATAAATTTGTTTATACAATATCTGCAGGTCAATCAAAACTTATACCATTGGCTCAAGTTTCATTCCTTCTTATAAAAGATTTTATCTTAGGCCCAGGTAGCCATATGTGGGGTAAATGATTATGTGGCTACAGCTGACTGAAATCAAGAGTAGACAGCTGACATCCTGAATACCTTTCTGGGGCATTTGAAGTAAGACTATTTTAGGCTGTGTCTGCAGATATCAGACCTGCCATAATGAATCAAGACTAGACGTCAGTATAGATGTTTAAAGCTCTATGCAGTTCAAAGTAATGGGATAGCAAATCCTAAGTATTTTCAGGAGCCTGGGGTAGGCTTGCAGAATAAAAACAAAGGTATGGTACACTGTGAATGAGAGAAAAGGAGGATGATAAGGAAGTGAGAACTAGAAAAAGAGCCAGAGAATGAAAGAGTAAGTGTGAGAGTGTATGCCTGATGATTTGTTAATTTCTTAACACTCAGCTACACATCCAAATACTGGTCCTTGTAAGAAATAAATTTACTATTTACTTTAACTACCTTGAATTAGTGTTTCTTATAACCATGTGATTTCTAATTAGAATTCTAACAATTATATATTTCACATCTGTACAGGATCTGAATCCAGCTAAGCAAGATATCTTCAGAAATATATTTTAAAAATTGCTACTGTAATATGGAAGCTTCAGTTCATCTATCTATAGTAGTTTCCTAGTGTTTCTGTAACAAATCATCACAAATTTTGTTACTTAAAACAACAGAAATTTATTATCTTACAATTCAGGAGGTCAGAAGTCAGAACAGGTATCATGGCCCTAAGATTAAAGTGTCAGCAAGGCCACATTCCCTCTGGAGAATCCATCCTTTGCCTCCTCCAGTTTCAAGAGACTGTCCGCATTCATTGGTATGGGCAATATCATTTCAGTCTCCACTTTTACTTTCATCATCACATCTCTTTCTCTACTTCTGACTCTTTTGCTTCTTTAGTATAAGAAAACCTTGTGATCACACTGGGCCCAATCAGATAAATTCAGGATAATCTTCCCATCTCAGAATCTTTTATTTAGAAATACCTGAAAACTCCCTTTGCCATGTAAAGGAACATATTCAGAGGTTTGGGGGATTAAGTCAAAAGCATTTTGGGGGGAATAGTATTCCATGTGTCATGCCATACATAATATAGTATTTTAATAGTTTTATAATCCATTTTTACACTCATGTTTATATGCTTAAAAGTATTAAAGTTTTCAGAGTTTATGGTAAGGTAAGAGTCATAAATCTCAACTTTATACTGTTTATAAACTTTACATAACTGTTGGAAGGTATACAAAAAGATAGGTGCTCTACCTTTAAGTATACATTAATAATGAAATATTTGGTTAATTTTTCAAATGAAAAACTATTGACTAGATGCAACTAACATTGTGATCTTAATGATTACTTATATATCTTGAAGATACTTTTAAAATATGACGTTTGATATTCTTAAAAAATTAATATTTGATTTCCAGGTAAGTGTTTATAATTTTGATTCCAAAGTATTTCACTTCTCTGTGATATGTTGAAATACACAACATGAATATTGAAATTAGACCAAGAAGACATGGTCATCTGTAATTCACCTCAATTTACTTAGTCACCATCCAGGCCTCTTTTGATTTTTATGAATACACTAATTTAGTATCCCCACTTTTTATGTAGATGTCCACTGATAATTTCAACTAATGACTGCATTTTATTTAGTGATTTTCCAAATTTTATTTCTATCCACACTTATATCACGAGTTTTATAACTTCAGAATATATGTTTGAATATCATGCCTTTTTAACAGTATACTGTGCTATGAAAACGTTGAAAGAAGAAAAATATTCTCCATCTTCCTGCTAAAGATCCCAGACAAAGACAAATGCATGTGTGCATGCTCAGTTTTGTGATCCCTTGGACTGTGGCTCACCAAGCCCCTCTGTTCATGGAATTCTCCAGGCAAGAATACTGGAGTGGGTTGCCATTTCCTCCTCCAGGGGATCTTCCTGACCCAGGGATTGAACCTGGGTCTCCTGTGTCTCCTGAACTGGCAGGCAGATTCTTTACCACTGAACCACCTGGGAAGCAAAGATCCCAGAGGTATTTGTTTAAAGAAATGAAGTTGTTGGCTGGGAAATTTTACACAATATATAAGAGAAGCTCTAATATTCCATTTATTTTGAATGGGATATTTTGTAAAAAAGAACATAAAATCAAAGAGTATTTAGGATATATATATATTTCCCCCCACCTTTGGTTTAAGAGTCCCATAGGTATTTTTCACAAAATAAAACCAGAATCATAGAAGATCATAGATGAGTGAAAAATTTATTAAATCTTACTGGAAATTAAAATAGACTGCATTTGATAGGGTTCTCCAGAGGAACAGAATAAACAGAATGTGTGTGTGTGTGTAATTTTTTTAAAAGAAATTGTCTAACTTGACCATGGAAGCAGAGAAGTCCAGACCCAGGAGAGCTGAAAGTATAAATTCCAATCTGAGTTCAAAACTGAATCCCAAGGCAAGAGAAGATTGATGTTACAGATTGAAAATACTCAGGCAGAGGGAGAGAATTCTTTCTTAGCCTTTTGTTCTATTCAGGCCTTAAACTGACTGCATGAGGCTCACCCATATTGGGGAGGGCAATCTTGCTTTGCTCAGCCTACTGATTTAAATGTTGATCCCATGGAGAAACCCCCTCACAGACACACAGAGAAATGTTTAATCTACTATGTGAGCACCCTGTGGCCCTGTTGACAGCTAAAATTCACCACCACATAGACTTTTAAAATATTCTGAAGACTGCAGAAAATTGAGTTGTTTGCACTTAAAATTGATTGATACTGCCTTCTAATACTTCACAGTCTAATATGGATCAAAACTGGGGAAGAAAAAGTAGAAATCCAAATATCTTTCTATAGCAAGATATGATAAATATCATGAAAACAGAGGAAAGTTAGGTAAATGCATAATGCAGAATCCCAGTTTAAATAATGATGGCCGGAGCAAGGCAGATGCTAGTGGATTTGAATTTGTTAAATCCAGCGTCCCACATGTGAGGGAAGAATCTGTCTTGGGAAATCAGAGGCATTAAAGGATCATAGAGAACTGATGAGAGAAGCCTGGCCTTGCTCTGAAAAAACAGAGTGGATAAGCACTTTGTTGCGGTACAACCCAACAAACAAAAAGGCATTGATGAACCAGAGTGAATCATTATTCCCTATGTAATACCTCAAATTTAATTCTACTGACAAGGACACAGTAATACACACTGTAGCAAATACTGTTACTGCCTGGACCATTTCTCCTCTGGCCACCTTGTACCTCACCTACAGTGGACTGTGCCTTTCACACTCCCAGGATGCCTCTCTGCTTGTCTGCCTTAAGGCTTCCTCCTGCCTGCTGATAAGTCCAATCAGAGTTTTAGTGCTCTCAAGGAAAAACATCAACCAAAGGGGGATGGGAGTCTCTAATGAAATGCTCCAGCCTCCTGTCCATTGGGGAAAGCCAATTCCACAGGGAATTTTATATAATTCCTCATAAGGTCACAGGGAGACTGAGCATAGTTGTTCATAGGAAAAACAAGCACCTTACTGGGTTTCCAGTCTGACATTCCCTGTTCTCTCCTGTACCCTTTCATGGATAATCTGTCAAATAAATACCCTATTCCCTCAAACTGATTCATGCTCTGTTGTTAGAAAGACCTAAGCCAAGACACACACTCAATTTAATGTGTATAACTCTACTGTAAACAAAAGTGTGTTATGCTCCTAATTGCTCTCTGAAGGTGCTTCCCTGGTGGGGCTAAAGTCTACCTGCAACGTGGGAGACCTGAGTTCACTCCCTGGCTTAGGAAGATCCCCTGGAGAAGGGCATGGCAACCCACTCCAGTATTCTTGCCTGGAGAATCCCCACGGACAAGAAGAGATTGCCAGGCTACAGTCCATGGGGTTGTAAAGAGTCGGACATGACCAAGCGACTAAGTACAGAACACAGTGCCCTCTGAAAGACGTGGGATGTGGTGGGGATTGAGAGACAAGTTTTAGAGTTGTTGTCAACTCCATTTTACTGACAAAGAAAAGACTTTAGATAATCTGAGTAATTCTCCCAAAGTCACACAGTTAATAATTGGCAAAGTCTTCTTTGATGTGCTAAACAGAAACTTGGCAACACAAAAAAAGAATGAATCATTTCCCAAATGAGTTCTGCGTGCTTTAATTTTATGTATAATTTCAATTTAATGTGTCAGATCTTGCTAGCTTAAAACATTTCAGTTAAACCTCATTAATTTGGACTCCATTAATGTATGCTTTGTGATAACTTATAAATGTAGGAGTGAAATTTATTTTCTCTGTAAAAATGTTATCTAATCTGAGATACAAATTTTTAATAATGCCAAATCATTTCCTCAATCCCCATCTTGCCATCATCATTTAATGTTCTATGATATCCAAAAACAAAGAACATTAGGTACACTGAATTTTGGGATATTTTATTGCTCTCATAATGCTCTCCAGGACCATGAGATCAACCTCTGTCCCATTTCAAGTTATATTCAGAGAAGGAAACCTTTGTATATTTTTTCCAGTTTTTAGTTTTTATTTAATGTGTACTTATACAGCACTAACTATATGCTGAACACTATTCTAAATGTTCCTATGAATAATAAATCATTTAATTTTTACAATAACCCTTTGAGGTAATACTGTTTTCCTCAATTTAATGCTTCCCAGGTGGCACAGTGGTAAAGAATCTGCCTGCCAATGCTGGTGATACAGGAAACGTGGGTTCGATATCTGGGTCAGGAAGATCCCCTGGAGGAGGAAATGGCAACCCACTCTAGTATTCTTGACTGGAGAATCCCATGGACAGAGGAGGCTGGTGAACTACAGTCTACCGGGTAGCAAAGAACTGGACAAGACTGAGCATACACACATACACAAACTGGGTACAGGGATAATAGGTGATTTGATCAGTGTCACACAGCTAGTAAATGGCTAAGTCTGGATTCAAACACAAGAAACTTGGGTCTGAAGTCAGAAGTCAGTGTTCTTATCTACTAACAGTGCCTTGAAAAATCTTAAAATCCTATCTTAGTCACTACAACAACCTACATTCCATAGCTGGCAGTCCTTTGTAAAGAAAGACTGAAGAGGAGGGTTTTAAATTACACATTTCCAGGATGTTCATTAGTCCTAATTTCACACAAATGATTCAGTTATTAAGGTCCCAGTTGCTTCTAGACACCTTCATGTGCCTTTAAAGACCTTTCCAGTCCACCTCACAGCCCTTTGTTGAGGAAACACTATGACCAAGAAAGGCTTTTACAACAACAAAGAAAATGGATACTACAAGGTTTTGAGTGTTCCTCATCTGAAACATGAATGACAAAGAAGGGAAAGCCAGCAGATTCCACAGTCATTTGCCCATGCAAATCATGTGTAAATATCAGGCTGATTCATAGATTAGTCAAATTCTCCACCAGTATAAGAATTTGGTACACCCAGCCAGAGAGAGAGGAATTTTGTAATTATTTCTAGAGCTGAGCTAGGTTAACTGTCATATTGTAATAGGAGTTACTTTCCAGACTAACTCCCCTTGCCCCAAAATGCCTTTGTGGATTTTATAATATGTGTTGGGGAGAAAAAATTTTCCCTTCTTTTCTTCTAGGTTCATTGGCTGGTCTAATAAGTAAATTGACATAAGAAAGACTAACAAGAGAAAAAAAAATTAATTATGAACCTGTGGGAACCCCACAAAGACATAAGACCCACCCCCAGGCAGTCAGGTAATTGAGGCTTATATACCATCCTGAGCTAAGGAGAAGGGGACAGGACTTTAGAATTTCAAAGGAGTTTAATTCACAAGAACCTGAGAAGAGCATATTTTTTGGTACACAAATGTTTGCCCTGCCATGCAGGTAAGTATGTCTAAAAATAAAAGTTATCTCTGGTAATAGTTCTCTTTCTGGTACAGTCCACCCATCTAAATACTTTCAGGCAGTTAAGGGAGAGGTAAAAACCTTTTCCTGAACCTGCAGGGTCTCAAGTGCCATCAGTTGAAAAGAATCTCCATGTCAAAGTGACACATGTGGGGGTGGCATATTCAGTTTCCCTTCACAGGTCAGTGTTCTTATTTCCAAAAGTTCTTACCATAGGCTTAGATTTTCTAAAATAAATTATCCAGCTATTTCATTGTTTTATCAACAGCTTTTCTACATATTTTTTTTTGAGAGAAGTGGTTTGTAATTTCATTTTTTTTAACTTGGAATAGAATTGCTTTACAATGTTCTGTTAGTATCTATTGTACAATGAAGTGAGTCAGCTCTCTTGGACCTCCTGCCCTCCCAACCCCCCTTCTCACTTCCCACCCCTCTTGGCCATCACAGAGCACCAAGCTGAGCTTCCTGCGCTTTACAGTAAGTTCCTACTAGCTAGCTATTTTATACATAGTGGTATATTATATATATTCGCTTAAGAAAAAAAAATGCTTTCCTCCTTAAATATTCTTGCTCTCTGATTGTTTTCATAAGTCTCAATGATATTTCTCCACACTGAAGAAATTTGATTGTATAAATTAAGGCCACTAGAATACCATTTACCCTCCTTGAACATTACTTTCCTTAATAAATGATTCTCTAGAGTTCTGAAACAAGATTAACACACTGAACAGAACACCTAGCTCACAAGGGAGTCAGATTATTTACTCATTAGGATTTATTTAGAAGATACTACAAAGACTAAAATCCTCAAGATGGAATAGAATTATATGATGGTACAATAACACTCATTTTATTGATTTGACTTTGATTTGATTTTCTAACCCTGTGTTTTGTGATTGTCTCATTTTCTTATTAAGGTTATAACATCATAATGTTAGAAGCCGTGACAAGAATAATAAAGCTCAGCTTCCTCATTTTACATCTAATGAAACAAAAGCCCTTGCTTCCAACCCAGTGCTCTATTCAATAAACATCTCTCATTAATCATGACATGTTTATCTTCAAACATAAACCCTTGGTGAGAGGAAGTGTGTGTTTCAAAAGTATATGCATAAATAAAATATTCACAAATGTTAATTAATTATGGTGTTGATGGAATAAACATCAGTAGTTTTATATTTGACTGATTAAAAAACACTGACTGTTGATCTTAGTTTAAATACCAGATTCCAAGGAAATTTTTCAGACGTGTTTATGTTTTAATTTGATATTGATTTTATAAGTGCATCCCTCTTTTGGGTAGCACTGACACTTTTATTATACTTTTGGCTGCAGAATTTATTTGGACACGTGTATGCAGAGCAGAAGTGGAGGAGTTTTATAAGCAACCACACATTTGTTTTTTCTGAGAGGTAGCATAAAGGCAACATAAAATAAAACAAATTGGAAACAGAAAAAGTTCTGCAAAAGAAAGAAAATGCGTTTTTGGTGAAAACCAAAACAACAGTAACTTACTTGCACAGGGAAAGACTACAGTATTCAAAAGGCAGAGAATTCTGACAATAATCAGATGTTCACAGTGTCTATCAAAGCACAGGGAAATGGTGCCCCGACCCTGGGCTGCCCCCCAGCAAGTGGATATAGAAACCCAACTGACCTGGCTAAACATGTGTGTATTAATCTACCAGAATCTGATGTCATCAAATGCCTGTTATCAAGCCACTGTCTTCTGGTGGACTTGAGCCTGTGTTGATCAAGCAACCTTCAGATAATTTGCCTTCTAAAGAAAGAGAATGTGCTATTCTTATCATTCAGTGCAAATCTCTGTTTCACTGGACGGTATTTTTTTTTTTTTTTTTTTCCCTACTAATACACTGTTGCGGAAGACAAATTTTCTTTTTACGTTTCCAGGTTCCGTGCCTGGTCAAACATTAAAATAACATAAAAAAGATTAATAAGAAAAAACAAATTTAATTTCATACATATGGGAGTCCCATAAAAAACAGGAGACCCAAAAGGCAGCCAGGGGATTGAAGCTTATATAACATCCAGAGCTAAGGAAAGGAGTGAGGCCTGGGGATACAAAGGAAAAGAAGGCCTGGCATTTACAAGGAGGGCAAACGAAAACTAAGGTTGTCCTGTTACACAGATAAGTTTTTTGTGTAAAAAGGTATTTTTAAAAATAGCTCTCTTCCTGGCAGAGTCCCCCTTTCCAATGAAAAGTTAGGCAGTACTTGAGGGGGATAAAAAGGATTTTTCCTTAACCTCAAAATAATTCTCCTGCCAAAGTGGAATAAATTTCTGTTCCCCTAT
The DNA here is from genome assembly GCF_029378745.1 of Bos indicus. Taxonomy (NCBI): domain Eukaryota; kingdom Metazoa; phylum Chordata; class Mammalia; order Artiodactyla; family Bovidae; genus Bos; species Bos indicus. The sequence goes on from NC_091789.1 coordinate 115,573,160, forward strand.
CAGACTCTTGTGAGTTGACATAGAAAATTTAGTCTTTGTGATTATAAATATTTCTGAAGTGATTCTAAATATTTATACACTGTAACACCAAGGGGCATAGGTCATACATATTGTAGTTAATTCACCAAGACAAATAAATTTCATGAGGCATTTTGGGAACTGGCCATCTACCTTTCTTCATGTGCAAAGAAAGCTTTTCAACTATTTTACTTTCAGGTTTCCAGAATAGATACTTATTCTATTTTTAGTATACTTTTGTTTTTCAGATCCATATTACTAATTCATAAGTGCATCACCAATATATTTATCACTATAGTTTTAAACCTATAATTCTGTAAAATCATCCAAATTAATGTTTAACACCATGCTACCTAAAGATGAAAACTCTGGACTGTTGAACTTTGCTGAACTTCCAAGTATCCTCAAGGTTCTGGTTACCTGAGATGTTTTCCTTGGTAGGTAGTCACAGGACCTAAAAATGGATATATTAATAATAACTTTTTTGAAGTATCACAACTAGTTTCCTAACTTCCTTTGAAGGAAAGAGAATCAATGTATTTATAACAGTGAATATATTTTGTCAAGACTCACATTTATAATAAAATCTGATGACTAATTAAGAGCTTGTGTAAAACTTTACTTATAAAATTAAATTATGTTCCCAAATTATGGGAATTTGTGTATTCTACACCCTGCAATTGTAATATTTTGACTTATAAGAAATATATATTTGGTCATTCAAGATGACCAAAATATATTTTTCATATATATTTGGTCTTTATCCACAGTTCCTCACTCATAGCTCTCAAAATCCTTGGAATTTCCTGAGCAATAACAGCAATGGAGTATATTTTGTTATAATATTTGGCCTCCTGTCCTTAGTCCCTGAAATCCCTTCAGTGTCATAAAAGTGAAATGGGTATCTTGTTATTCATAACAAGTCCCTTTCTGTAATAACTGGGTTTATGTTAACAAAATGACTCCTGGAAAGCATTTAAGGATAGAAGCTGGTTGCCAGGGGAACCAATCATGAATAGAGGGGTGAAGCCTTCAGTCCCACTCCCTGATTTCTGTGGAGGGGAGAGGGGCTAGATGTTGAATCAATTTCCGGTAGCCAATGACTTAATCATTCATGCCTATATAATAAAGCCTTCACAAAAACCCAAAAGGACTGAACCCAAAAGGCATCCAGTTAATGAACACATAGAGATTTGAGAAGAGTGGCACTTAGAGCATGGAAGCTTCATTCCCTTTCCCTTACCTTGCTGTACTCATCTCTTTCATCTGGCTCTTTCTGAGTTATAGCCTTTCACGCTGCTGCTGCTGCTGTCGCTCCAGTCGTGTCCGACTCCATGCGACCCCATAGAGGGCAGCCCACCAGGCTCCCCCATCCCTGGGATTCTCCAGGCAAGAACACTGGAGTGGGTTGCCATTTCCTTCTCCAATGCATGAAAGTGAAAAGTGAAAGTGAAGTCGCTCAGTCGTGTCCGACTCTTAGCGACCTTATGGACTGCAGCCCACCAGGTTCCTCCGTCCATGGGATTTTCCAGGCAAGAGTACTGGAGTGGGTTGCCATTGCCTTCTCCGTAGCCTTTCATAATAAACCATAATAAACAGTGATTCAGTAAGTACAATGTTTTTCTGAGTTCTGTCAGCCACTCTGACAAACTAATCAAACCCAAGGAGGAGGTTGTAGGAATCTCTGTTTTATAGCCAGTCAGTGAGAAGTATGGGTAACAACTTGGATTTGCAAGTGGTGTCTGAAGTGTGTGTGTGTGTGTGTGTGTGTGTGAGTGTGCACGCGCACAAACTCAGTGGCAGAAAGTGGGGCAGTCTGATGGGATTAAGCCCTTTACCTGTGGAATCTGATGCTATCTCTGCATAAATAGTGTCAGAACTGAGCTTTTTGGTTGTGTGAGGGCAATACAACCCCCTATACATTGGAATTGAGTGCAGATTCAAACGGCAGTACAACAGAAAAATCTTACCTTGTTATTAATATCTATAAACATGCATTAAAATGCATTGTGCATATGCCTAGGTTATAATTAAATCAACTCTATAGCACCACTTTCTAACAAGTTTCTGCAATGGTGAAAATGTTCAAAACATAGTATCAGTAAGGATGCTACAAGAAAACTATTAGACCTTATTAATGAATTCAGTACCATTGCAGGATGCAAAATTAATATACATAAATCTATTGTATTTCTATTATAAGAATGAAGTATTATAAGTAGAAATTAAAAAACAATCCCACTTACCATCACATAAAAAATAACAACATAATTAGGAACAAACCCACATAAGGAGGCAAAAGAACTATACTCCAAAAAGTTTAAGACACTGATGAAAGAAACTGAAGATGACACAAACACATGGAAAGTATTATGATATTTTTGAATTGGAGGAATCAATATTGTTAAAATGACCATACTACCCAAGGCAATCTACAGATTCAATGCAATCCCTATCAAAATACCAATGTCATTTTTCATAAAACTGAAAAAAATTTTAAATGTATATGGAAACATAAAAGCCCCCAAATAATCAAAACAATCTTGAAAAAGAGGGAAAGAGATGGAGGAATCAGGCTCCCTGTCATCAGACTATACTACAAATCTACAGTCATCAAAATAGTATGATACTGACACAAAAACAGACACATAGATCAGTGCACCAGAATAGAAAGCCCAGATATAAACTCATGCACTTAAGGTCAAATAATCTACAGCAAAGAAGCCAAGAATATACAATGAATGTTAGACAGTCTGTTCAGTAAGTGCTGTTGGACAGCTACATGTAAAAGAATGAAATTAGAACATTCCTTAATACCATACACAAAAATAAACTCAAAATGGATTAAAGACCTAAATATAAGACCAAATATTATAAAACTCCTAAAGGAAAACATAGGCAGAACACTCTTTCACACAAATCACAGCAATAATTTTCGCATCTATTTCCTAAAGTAAAGGAAATAAAATCAAAAATAAACAGTTCAGTTCAGTAGCTCAGTCATGTCCGACTCTGTGACCCCATGAACCACAGCAGGTCAGGCTTCCCTGTCCATCACCAACTCCTGGAGGCCACCCAAACCCATGTCCATTGAGTCGGTGATGCCATCCAACCATCTCATCCTCTGTCGTCCCCTTCTCCTCCTGCCCTCAATCTTTCCCAGCATCAGGGTCTTTTTCAATGAGTCAGCTCTCCGCATCAGGTGGCCAAAGTATTGGAGTTTCAGCTTCAACATCAGTCCTTCCAATGAACACCCAGGACTGATTTCCTTTAGAATGGACTGGCTGGATCTCCTTGCAGTCCAAGGGACTCTCAAGAGTCTTCTCTAACACCACAGTTCAAAAGCATCAATTCTTCCACGCTCAGCTTTCTTCACAGTCCAACTCTCACATCCATACATGACCACTGGAAAAACCATAGTATTGACTAGACAGACCTTTGTTGGCAAAGTAATGTCTCTGCTTTTCAATATGCTGTCTAGGTTGGTCATAACTTTCCTTCCAAGGAGTAAGCATCTTTTAATTTCATGGCTGCAATCACCATCTGCAGTGATTTTGGAGCCCAGAAAAATAAATTCAGTCACTATTTCCACTGTTTCCCCATCTATTTGCCATGAAGTGATGGGACTGGATGCCATGATCTTAGTTTTCTGAATGTTGAGCTTTAAGCCAACTTTTTCACTCTCCTCTTTTACTTTCATCAAGAGGTCCTTTAGTAGTTCTTCACTTTCTGCCATAAGGGTGGTGTTTTATGCATATCTGAGGTTATTTATATTTCTCCCAGCAATCTTGATTCCAGCTTGTGCTTCTTCCAGCCCAGTGTTTCTCATGATGTACTCTGCATATAAATTAAATAAGCAGGGTGACAATATACAGCCTTGACATACTCCTTTTCCTATTTGGAACCAGTCTGTTGTTCCATGTCCAGTTCTAACTGTTGCTTCCTGACCTGCATACAGGTTTCTCAAGAGGCAGGTCAGGTGGTCTGGTATTCCCATGTCTTTCAGAATTTCCCACAGTTTATTGTGATCCACACAGTCAAAGGCTTTGGCATAGTCAACAAAGCAGAAATAGATGTTTTTCTGGAACTCTCTTGCTTTTTGATGATCCAACCTATGTTGGCAATTTGATCTCTGGTTCCTTTGCCTTTTCTAAAACCAGCTTGGACATCTGGAAGTTCACAGTTCATGTATTGCTGAAGCCTGGTTTGGAGAATTTTGAGCATTACTTTACTAGCATGTGAGATGAGTACAATTAAATGGGACCTAATTAAACTTAAAAAGTTTTTGCACAGCACATTAATAAAACGAAAGGCAAACCTACAGAGTGGGAGGAAATATTTGCAAATGATATGACAGATAAGGGATATAAAATACATAAATGGCTCATACAATGCAACATCAAAAAACCAAACAATGTGCTTAAAAAATGGGCAGAAGAACTGAACTGGCATTTTTCCAAAGAGGAAATGTGGATTGCCACAGGCACATGAAAAGATAACTCAATATCGCTAATCATAGGGAAATGCAAATCAAAACCACAGTGAAGTATCACCTCACATCTATCAGAATGGCTACAGTTAAAATACATGAAGAACAAACATTGGTGAGGATGTAGAGAAAAGGGAACTCTCCTACACTGTTGGTAGGAATGCATAGCAGGCAGATTCTTGACCATTTGAGCCACCAGGGAAGTCCAAAATGACAGTTGGAATGACATGGAATTCTCTAGGCAAGAATATTGGAGTGGGTTGCCATTCCTTTCTCCAGGGGATCTTCCCGACCTGAGGATTGAACTCGGGTCTCCTACACTGCAGGGCTCTTTACCATCTGAGTCAGTGAAGTGAAGTGAAGTCGCTCAGTCGTGTCTGACTCTTTGCGACCCGTGGACTGTTGCCTACCAGGCTCCTCAGTCCATGGAATTTTCCAGGCAAGAACACTGGAGCGGGTTGCCATTTCCTTCTCCAGGGGATCTTCCTGACCCAGGGTTCGAACCTGGCTCTCCTGCATTGCAGGCAGACGCTTTACCATCTGAGCCACCAGGGCAGCCCACTGCTAAGTTGCTTCAGTCGTGTCCGACTCTGTGCGACCCCATAGACGACAGCCCACCAGGCTCCTCCATCCACAGGATTTTCCAGGCAAGAGTACTGGAGTGGGGTGCCATTGCCTCCTCCGGGGCAGCCCACTAGGGAAGCCCAAATTGGTGCAGCCACTGTGGAAAACATTATGGAGGTGCCTAAAAAAAAAAAAAAAAAAAAACCTAAAATTAGAAATAATCTGTGACCCAGCATTTCCATTCTTGGGCATATAACCAGAAAAAAAAAAAAAAAAACAAGAACACCAATTTAAAAAAATACATCTACCCCAATTTTCATAGCAGCATTATTTACAATTGCCAAGATATGGAAGCAATCTAAGTGTCCACTGACAGGTGGACGGATAAAGAAGTGGTATATATACACAACTGAGTAAAAAATAAAATTAAAAAAAAATGAATGAAAATTTGCCATCTATAGCAACATGAATGGACTGGGAGGGGATGGTGCTAAGTGAAATAAGTCAGACAGAGAAAGATAAATACTGTATGTCACTTATATGTAGTATCCAAAAAATACAACGAACTAGTGAATATAACAAAAAAACGAGTAGACTCACAGATGTAGAGAACAAACTAGCGGTTACCAGTGGGGAGGGGAGGGAAGTAAATATTGTGGTGGAGAAGTGAGAGGCACAAACTACTGGCTATAAGATAGGCTCAAGGATGTATTTTACAACATGGGGCATATAACCAATATTTTGTAGTAACTGTAAATGAAAGGTAACCTTCAAAATTGTATAAAAAAGTATAAAGTAACAACAAAAATACAGCATACTAAAATGGTTTCCCTAGCCACATATCACTATTGAGCACCTGAAATATGGCTAAGGGAACAAAAAAACCTAAATTTTAAATTGTACTTATTTTTATTAATTTAAATTCATATTGTTATATGTGGCTCGGGGCTCCAGTATTAGACAGCACAAAGAGACTAGAATTCTGTGTTATAAATGTACTGAATAAAATAATTTTAAGAAAAAAAATGTGAGCAAATTAGAATATGCATTTGTAAAGAAATGAGTAAAATCCTTACAGATATCAAACTACATGTTTCATCAATTAAAACTGTCTTAGTTTTGGTACTCCTTTATTAAGAAAAGACAGCTTTCATTACTTCTTATATTAAATACTTTTCAATCATTTCTTAATCATTATGTGGATCTCTGTCAACTAAAATTATATTTTAAGACTTAAATTCTATTTCCTAATCTATTCATGGTGTAAAGAATTTTGTTAAGAATCTAGGAAATGTTGATGATTATCAACTATATTAAGTGAAAGAGCTTCCCATTACCCATCATAATAAAGAACAATATATATTTAATATGTATATATATATATATTATAATCTCAATTTAAAAAAAATATCTTGCACATGTTAAGTGTAAATGTATGCATTTTTATACAGTAAATTCTAGCCACTTTTTGCAAATGTTTTGATCCTGCAGGCTTCTAAATAAAAATGTTATCAAAATAAACAGGGAAAGTAAGGAGACATAGTAGGAAACTAGAAAATATATGTGTTTATTTCCCGTTCTGTTTTATTTTTTTTCCAGTAAGGCAAAGCAGATATTAGAGGAGAGAAAAAAAAAATAGGCTACATTTGAAAGGTTGGACTGAATTGGTGTATACTAGATTCAGAGAACTGAGTTGCATTATATTGAAGCTTTCCAGGATATCATTGATTACTTAACTCTGGAATCGATATATCAGCTGCTATATGTGCCTATGACAAAAGTGTAAACCACTAGATGCAAAGCCGAGATAGTACTGTAGTGGCTTCACTCAACCTTGAAATTCATTTTTCCTGTTCTTTCAGGAGTGACCAGGAGGAGGGCAGGAGATTGTCAGTAAGAAAACCACATTATCTGGCCCCAGAGGAAAATTTTGTGATAAATAAAATCCAGTTTCTGAAGGTTTATATAAACAATCCATAGCTAAAATTGTTATCCTATAAACCAATTTATGATGCATTTTATGACAGGCTTGAAAAGATTGAGAAGGGAAAGTAAAACAGGCTAATTGGTACCATTCACTGGACAGTATTTAGGGCCTCAATAATCCTTCCTAAGTAAGAAACAGAATTCAAATTATACTTTTTTCCCCACTGTTATTGGCATACATCACTGTAGAAGTTTAAGGCCTGATAGCTATGGTGTGTTATGTTGTGAAATGATTACTGCAATAGGTAAAGCTAACATTCATCTTCTCACACAGATACAATAAAAAGAAAAGAAAGATGAGAAAAAAAGGGAAAATAATTTTCTTTACGTTGAAAACTGTCTCTCTTAACAACCTTCCAATATATTGTATAGCAGTGTTAGCTATAGTGATCATATTGTACACTGCATCCCCAGTACTTATTTATCTTATAGCTGGAAGTCTGTACCTTTTGATCATCTTTCTCCAATTCCCTTTTCTCCCACCCTCTGCCTCTGATAACCACAAGTCTGGTCTCTTTTTCTATGAGTTTGTTTGTTCGTTTTTTTAGATTCCATATATGAGATCATACAATATTTGTCTTTCTCTGACTTATTTCACATAGCAAAATGCCTTCAAGGTCCATCCATGTCATCATAAATGGTACAATTTTCTCAATTGTAAATAAAAAATAAATCTAGAATTTAAATTGCAGTAAGTGTTCTGAAACACTATACAAAGATGCAATGGAAGAGGATCTATCAGGGAGAAAATGGTTATATTTGGGGGCTAAGAAAAATGCCAATTTGAGAAAGCAACAATAAACTGAGGTCAGAAAGATGAAAAAGAGTAAATCTGGGGAAGAGTGAAACATATGAGAAACTTTGAGAATGAAAAAAAAAATTGATAACAAGTGCTATTCAGAGATATTATCTAAACATTTTGTATTACAGAGCATTAGACTTGTTTTAAATAATGGAAATCAGTAGTTTTAAGAATTTGTCACCATTTTTTGATTATTAAACTATCATGCTAATTATATAAAGTATTCTTTACAAAATCTTTCAAGACTCAGGCTTTTTTTATTGTAATGAAATGATTGCATTATTTGCTCAATTTTGAGTTAGCACTTACATCGAAATCTTCTCTTCTAATTATATCCTTGCCATTAGATTAATAGGATGTTTTTCTAGCTACTCATTCAAAAAATTTTAGACTTTTATAGTGTTAAGTGACCACTTATTTAAATTGATTTACAGCAGAGAGTTTAATCTGGTAGAAACTTTAAAATTCTATCAGATTAGCTAGAAAAAAAGAAAACAGTCTTCCAGACTGGAACCAAGCTTTTCTTTGTAGAGAATTCTTTAATTTAATTTTTTTCCCCCAGAGAGTTTTTCTTTAGCTAAAATTTTCTTAAAATGATTTTTTTTTTCTAGTATCAGGAAACCAAAGCAAAGTCTACTGTTTGATGTAGAGTGGAGGAGGTGGCATTTGGCTTTGCACAGCATTTTGTTAACCAGTTTTCTTCAAGTGGCAGTTTCTTTTGTTCCAAGGTGGCAGATTTGTAGCAGAGTGGCATCTAGAAATCATTGTAATTGCAGCAGTATTTCATGCAATTGCTGAAGAGTATTCCCTGCTCAAGGATTTCAAAACACTTTTCTAATGGTAAATTACCTTCACAGTATTCTTTTCTTGTAAACTGCAAAAAACTGAAGCACACAGTGAGCAATAGTTTATCAAGGTCTAGTGCAGATTTTCTTAGGCAACATATTTGTGGATATTTTGTAAATCCTGAACACTTTGCTGGATGCAGTGAAGGGAAATAAAAGATAAGTTTCTTGAAGTCAGCTGTTCAGCTTAATGAGAGAGATACAAGAACCAAAGAAAATTATGCACGTATAGAAAACATTTATAGAGACAATTATAGATGTTCCCATTAAAGTGCTTAAGTTTCTAGACTGCTGTAAAGGCTGGATAAAGACGTTTCATTGTATAATTAGGATCATTGACCTTGAGAAGGTTTTTAACGAGTGAGGCAGATTACTTGACACTGCAAAGTGGGGACAACATTCTAGGCAGATTAAATGGCATATTTAGTGATATAGAGGCCAAAGAGAGGACAATTTATGTGGGGGTTGGCTTGCAATACTGCCAAAGACAGTAAAATCTGGATGGTCCCAAATCAAGTAGGCCCTTATAGGGAAGAGTTTCTGGCAACAGGAATACCTGGAGTAATTTTAAGTGAAAAGATAAGAATGACACTGAAGTCAAGTCCTTACTACACTATATGTCAAAAATTGGACAACAGAAAGGGATGGAGGAATAAAGAGGGAGAGGCATCAGCAAGAATTCTCTAGAGACACTTGATGCGCTGGGTAGCAATGGGATGGAGAATCAATTATTTAGAGAAGATTTTAGAGTCAATTCACTAATACCAAATTTTAACTGGAGATGAAATACAGATTTAGGTACTGGTGTATTAATTAGAAGCTATTTCTAAGAAACAGATGGAAACAGAAACATAAAAGGTTACTGTAACGTTTCAGCTGATTATATTTTAATACAATCATGTAGAGAATTTCCAGAAATTTTACTATGATACAATTCTCTGCCTCTGTTCAGCTCACCAAGTCCCTCTCTTTTCTCTCATCATATACTCATGGATCATTTGACTGACATGAAGAGAATTGAAGTAAAAATCCTTAGAATTCCAACAAAAAAACAAGAATTGCCATGACAAACTATTTTTATACTTGACATTACTACAGTTTGATCTTATGTACAAATTATTCAGACATGTATTAACTCAAACATAATTCTCATACATACCCTATCAGGGAACATTGGGCATATTAGCAATAGCCTTGGGTAGTAGATGTGAGCAGAAAGAACTACAGGTTATGGATTCTTCTTTAAAAATTGCCTAAGTAATAAGATTATTCTATGTTTAACAGCTCTAGCAATAAGTATTATAATCAACAGTAACAATGCATGCTATTATCAATGAATGATAATAATTCCTGTCCTTTTTTCATAAAATATATGCAGTTGAGAACTAGTGCTTTAGATAAAGTTCTCTAAGTTTTACTTTCCTGTATCAGGCTACAGTTTTGGAGAGCACATCCTTAGAACTGATGATTCTTACCAACAACTTAAAAAAGATAAAACAATCGCTGAATGTGTGTGTGTGATTATTTTTTGAGGAGTCACAGTTTATTGGCTCTATTTTCTCTACCAATGCCCACATGCAAAAAAATCAAAGTGATTTTTCTACTGTTCCAACTTGAACTTGTAACTACCTTTCTTGAGGGCTATACAAGTTTCTGGGTAACACTTCGTAGTGGGAACAGTGGTTCTTTGAGGGTTTAGTACTAGTGTCCATAAAGTAAGCATAATTCCTTTCAATCATCTGGAGGGATAACAACAAAAATTAACATTCTGTAAAGATCTGTACAGCTTAATATCCTTAAAGGTACTGTGTTCAAATCAGGAAACTGTGGTACACACAGGCTTTCTGACCATGACTTCTATGCCTTGAGTTCTACGCTGTTGTTTTTATTAGAGGGAGATAAAAACAGTGTAAAAACCATATCTGCTTCATTTATTTGTTTGACAAATGTTTACAGGGTACCAAAATGGGTATTTTAGGGATAGTATGAATTTATCTGAACATACACTAGAATTTTTAAAGAAACAAATGTTTAGTAAGGGAAAGAAAACGTCATGGAACTATAAGTGATATAATATTGGGCTATTTTTTAAAAGCAATGTATTTCAAAAATTAACTTCTCTTTGGATCCTGTGCTGTAATTTTTAATTAGAAATGACTTTTCCAGTGACCTCTAAAGTCATTGTTAAACTTAGTGTTAATAGGGTTTCACATAGCTTTGCTTAATTTTATAATAACAACAGACATAATAATTTTAGTGAAAAAGTGATTAAGTTCTTTTTTAGGAAAAATATCCCCTCTCAGTTTAATTAGTTGAAGTGAATATTAAGAAAGCAGAAATTTTCAAAAGAAGGTTATCCTTTTAAAAACAAGATTATTATGGAATATGGCTTATTACTTATGGTGTGCTCCTTGACTGGAATTTTCATAGCAGAATGAACAAAGGGAAATCGGTTATACCTTTAATTTGTTTCTTTAACTTGCTTTTGAAACAGTCATTATTCTATAAGCCTTTACCTGTTTCTTCAAAATTATTCCTACTATTCCCATGTCAGCAAGAGGTGCACCATCCACTGAAATTCACCGACCCGGGCTTATCTTATTCAGATGGTCCACACGATGCTGCCATGGTTACTGTTTATTAGTGACATCTATTCTGATTGGTAGTAGCCACTGACCAGTCATTACGTATTTTGAATTGGACCCTTGTCCTGACCATCAATCAAATCACCACCTGTGGAAGGCATTTGCTTCTCTCCAGCTTTGCTGTCATCATCACTTGAATTCAACTCATCTCATCATTAAGATCCAGCAATCTGTAGTAACTTCTTAGTGATCCTCCCAAATCAATCTTGGCTCCTTCCAACTCATCTTCCATGTAGCATTTATTATACTCCATCAAAATAATCCATTTGATGATGAGGGTCTCCTCCATAAAACATTGAATTTGCTTTGCAATGTTCTTGAGAAAAACATCAAACTCTTTAATATATTCTAAAAGCTCCTGCCCATCTCAGCAATATAAAAGCTTGTGGTCAATCCCCTTAGTCTCCAAACAAGTCTTAGTCTCCAAACAAGTAGTCTCTAGCCACAAGCACATTTTTTTGAGCTTCTCCTAGAAACAAATGTTTTTCTCTCTGCTCTACTTTTCCCTGCTCCTTACTACTCTTTTGTCTACTGTTCATCCTTTAGAGGATGCTCAAAGAGGCCATTCCTAACTCTCCAGCTTATTCAGTGTCCCCTGTTGTATGCCCTCATACTAGCCTGAACTTTTTCTTTGTAATTTATCACTGCTCTAGTTAAATAATTCTGATTACAATTAAGTTAATCATTATGTTATTGTTTTCCTTACTAGTATGTAAGTGTTACTAATGCTGGGTCATGTCTGTGCCTATCACAATACCCTGCACAGAGTAGACATTCAATAAACACCCACTGAACAAGCGAATGAATGAAATATATTTTAAATAACAATTATAATTTCTTATTGGAGAAGGCAATGGCACCCCACTCCAGTACTCTTGCCTGGAAAATCCCATGGACAGAGAAGCTTGGTAGGCTGCAGTCCATGGGGTCGCTAAGAGTCGGACATGACTGAGTGACTTCACTTTCACTTTTCACTTTCCTGCATTGGAGAAGGAAATGGCAACCCACTCCAGTGTTCTTGCCTGGAGAATCCCAGGGACGGGGGAGCCTGGTGGGCTGCCGTCTATGGGGTCGCACAGAGTCGGACACAACTGAAGTGACTTAGCAGCAGCAGCATAATTTCTTATATATCCACACCATGGTTATGCAACATTTATCAAGTATCAAAGAGTTATTACATGTAATTAGCAAAGTGATAAAATGGCAGAAGATAAATGTGAAATACCAAAAGTGGTTTTGCCACTGATAAAAATTCCAATCTGTTCTTCTAACAACATAGAATTCTTTGTTAAAAGTGTTAAACAATGTGGGAATAGGACAAAGATCCCTGGCTTGGGAAAACAGGAACCTGGGTTTTAATCTGGCTGTGGTACAAACAACATGTGAGATCATGAATTCACAGTTACTTCTATTAAAATGAACTAAAAAAAATTTTATCTTAGCACAGCATCTCTTAAACTATGTCCCCTGGAATTGTAGCTGGGTAATTTAATCCAATATGTTTTACAGTCTACTACTTCTCAAATATTTCTCATCTTATAAGAAAATAATAACATAAAAATTATATTAATTTTAATTGCTATAAATATTTTACATTTATTTAAAAATATATCAGGTATTAAAATTTCTACTGAAAAGGTTTATAACTTGCAAAGTTTGATACATGTCTGTTCATATTTTACAACAGCATCCCTATATTTTCAGATTGCTTGAAATTTTTTTTAATTTTTCTAAATTTCAACATCTTTTGAATTCCCTTATTTTAAAAAATTTAAAATATTGCACTTCTATGCCGCAATATTAAATACATATGATACAGTCCTTTCATAAAAGATTGTGAAAATTGGAGGCAATTTCTTTAAACAAGCACAACTTTTTTCATATAGAACATTAAGTCATTATGCCAGTTAATCTATTCTTTAAGTACAAGTGAGAGAAAAATGCTTTATAAAGGAGTTTATATGATAAGGAGAGGGAAACCTCTACCCCTCTTGAGTTCTTGTAGCTGGGCTGATAATAAAATTGATATAAAACAGATTATAATAGGAGAAAAATAAAGATTTTAATTCAAACTCATGGAGTTCTCACAGAAATAGGACCTACTACTACTGCTGCTGCTAAGTCGCTTCAGTCGTGTCCGACTCTGTGCGACCCCATAGACGGCAGCCCAACAGGCTTCCCTGTCCCTGGGATTCTCCAGGCAAGAACACTGGAGAGGGTTGCCATTTCCTTCTCCAATGCATGAAAGTGAAAAGTGAAAGTGAAGTCATTCAGTCATGTCCGACTCTTAGCGACCCCATGGACCGCAGCCCACCAGGCTCCTCTGTCCGTGGGATCTTCCAGGCAAGAGTACTGGAGTGGGGTGCCATCGCCTTCTCCGGAAATAGGACCTAAGAAGTGGCCAAAGTAGACAGCTTCTATACTTATCACACACTGAAACAATAAATTTATGAGGAATTGACAGGACAAAGAACTTAGGCTTTGGGTGCTTAATTAGGGGGAATCTAAACAGAGTGTGGGCTTGGGGTAGTCAATTAAAGAAGTAACAGGGTTTGTGTATACAGGTTTCTCAGCCCGAATTTCCTGTCTCTGATGATAAGGGTGTCCTTCTGCCTCCAGAGGCAGGGAGAGCACAGAAGGAACTTATCTTCTGCGTTCAGGGAGACAAAGGAGAATCAGAATGCTTCTCTTGCACTGGCTGTTTCGTAAGTAATTTTAATTCAAAATAATCAGTATGCCATTGCTCTGTGTATTTTGCAGCAGCTTATCCTGAGCCCTAACATTCTCTATCATTGAACCTAAAAGAGTCCACATGAAGATGAAATACATTTTCTGAAGTCACCATGTACAGTCAGTATTATTTTACTTGTATTTAGGAAAAAAAAAAAAAAAAACCTGGTCAAACAGTGATGAAATTAAATTTACAATAAAAGCTCACCTATCGAAATGAAGGAATAAAATCCCACACATCAACATGAGTCAAGATACTAGTGAAATATTCAAACATATTATTCATAGAAATTCAAAGACTGCACTTGCTGTAGCTCCTGTGTGAGAGCCATTTCTCTTAAATAGAATAGGGGCAAGATGCCTTAGACAACAAGATAAACTATTTTTGTATATAGAATTTTCCTTATAAATTTTATTTTGCATATTGTTTGCTCTAGATACTTCTGCATTTCTGGAATGATAAAGTTAACACAGGGCTTCCCAGGTGGCTCGCTGGTAAAGAAGTTTAAGGTGATCTTAGGCCCCCAACTCGTTGCATATTCCTGTCGACACTTAGGTTCAGGTGAGACTGAAACTAGACCCTCAGGCGGCCACTCAAAGAGTAAGGATGTTGAATGTTGGATAAATGTTCCACTCTTCTCTTCCTCTCACCAGTGAGAAGCTGGGAGTTGGGAATTATTTCCCAATCACATACTGCTTTCCTGCAGCAAGGCACTATGCAGAGTAAATGCCACTTTTCCTACTGGACTCAATATGGTTCTTCTTGTCTATGTGTCACCTGAAGTGCAGGAACCTCTTAACTGGTTTCTGGATTTTTCTCCTAAAAGTGTTTTGTACTGCTGTTCCCACGGGAGAGAGCTTCCTATCCCACCATATCGCCAACATCACTGTGACTAGAAGCTTAAACTTTTAACTATAATGAAAATTTTCTTTCTAGTGAGTCTCTTTCTTATTTAGAATCCCTAGAGAATTAGATTCCAGGGATTCCCAAGAGATTGTTGTGTTGGCAGCTGTGTGAAGGGTTTTGAAGGGATAACAGACCTATTGCCTAGAATGATCAATTGGTGATGTTTGCCATGGATGTACCAAGGAAGAGCTGTGACATAAATGTCCCACAGCTACTATCTCCATTTCCTACTCTGAAGATTCAGCCAACCATAGAATGCTATAACACCTCTGTAACACGGGGACATGCTCCTATTAAACAGGTTGCACCTCACAGAGAAAATAGTAGGTTTAAAGTGGTTTTATTTTGTGTTCAAGACTTGAAAATGATGATTAAGACCTAAGTCAATTTTTTATTCCAGTATTTTGCTCCTCTTTGGACCAGGATTTTATAATATGCTGGTATGTCAATCCATGAGTAAATCAAAATAAGCACTATCCTTTAAAAATAAGACTAGAATAAAAGAGAATAGAAAATATCAGAGAACATCACATGTGGTAAGGGTAGGAATTATTTAGTGATACTTTTCTGGTGAAAACATTCTGAAAATCATTGGCATTTTCACTTCTGTGAAGAAACTGTAGCATTTTCTTGAATTGACATTGATCTTCTCTAATAAATAACTGAGAATTAGACCAAAACAAATGCCTAGGCCTTCATTTTCTCTCTTAAATCCTAGGCAAAGTTTCTAGAGCAATGTATGGTTGATGGTGTTTGTTATTCTTGCACATTCCTTTGCTTTAGTAGTTGATTTGCTTGACCATTGGAAAGTTCCTTGGGAGGCCAAATCCCATACCACTTTTATAAAATATGACATGTTAATGTGGAAATTAGTCATTGTCTAGTGTTTTGTCTTTTATATTTTTATTTTTTCTTCTTTATAATTACAAGCATTGAGTGCTTTACTGTAGTTCTTTGAGTGTCCATTTACCTTATGAATCCATGATTCTAATATCACCTGCAATTATTGCAGAAAGCAATCTCCCATTGTTGCATTATAAACTTGTGTATATTCTTAATTCCATCTTTTCTCACCAGATGTTATTCACGGCCCTAAATTTTGTCCCTCATCTCCTAAAATGCATTATTTTCTCACTTATTTATTTGCAGAGGTAATCAAGTATATTTTCTGGGAGTTGGGCCCTCTGAAACACCATCTGGACCAAGCTGTAATGGTAATTTTGATGATGTGCTTTGTGAATAACTCTTCTGTCACCATCTTATTATCAGAGTTGTCTTGTCACCTCTGTAACATTATTTGATAGATGTCAAAATATCTTTGTTTTAAATTATATCCATTTTAGTTTTTTATATCCAAAAAAAACACTCTTCTTTATTTCTTAGATTAAGATGTTATTTATGTACAACTGGTCTTTCTTAAAATTAAAATGGTTTCTGCCTAATAATAGCCTTATGGAATACTGAATTAAATAATTCCTAAATTTTTCTTCATGCCCCCTCTTCTTTTTACATTTCACTTTCTGAGAACAAAAATTAGAACCAAATGGTATTATATGAGAAGGCTCAAACTATTCAGTTTCCTTAATGAAAATTAATTTCCACTTAAATTCTCCAGTAATCACATAGCACCCATAGACAGAACAAGAAACATTTTTTTTTAAATGCTAGCAGGTGTTCTTTTAGTATTTAATTTGTTTGTGAAAAATTTATTTGTGAAAAGACACACATACATATGCCTATGTGTATATGTGTGCATATACATGAGTAATTCAATTACTTCAATGAAACAATCAACTTTATGATATATGTTTCAAAATTAATTCTAAATTCTTTATTGGCATTTCAAAGTCCACAAGTGACTTAGGTACGATTTGTACACTGAATTTAATTTTATTCCATGAAAACAACCTTTGCTAGTTTATAAACTCTTTCAGCGTAATAATAATTCCTATCTATTCTCATAGCACTGATCTGTCATACCATCAGAATCCAGTAATTACCACCTAAATGTATGAATAAATGACTTAAGTCACAAAGTTTTAAAGGATAAAACTATCCTGTAATTTGAAGCAAAAAAAAAAAAGGATATATCTTATTCTGATGGGCCCTCTTTGATAAATTGCTACTAGAAACATAGCCTTGTCTCATCTCCCATATTAGCTAACTAGAGCTGCCATAACAAATTACCACAAACTGGGTAGCTCAAAACAACTGAAATTTATTGTCTCCCAATGTCAAGTCCTCCTGGTGATGGAATTTGGAATGATGGAATGGTCTATATTTTGACTATATCAGTGTCAGTTTCCTGTTTGTGATATAGTACTACAGTTTTACAACATACTACCATTGGGGAAGACTGGGTGAAGGGTACATAGGATCTTTCTGTATTATTTCTTACAACTGCGTGTGAATCAACAACTATCTCATAATTAAAATTTTAACTAAAGGAAACTATTTTCTCCTGGTTCTGGAGGCCAACAGTCTCAAATCAAGGCGTCAGCAGGGTCACACTCCCTCAGAAGGCTCCATGGCGAGCTTGCTGCTTTCCAGCTTCTGTTGGCTGCAGGCATTTCTTGGCTTGCGTCTCCATCACTTCAGTCTATCTCATGGTCACCTTGCCTCAACCCTTTCTCTCTGTTTTCACTTCTGTTTCAAATATCCCTCTGCCATTCTCTTACAAGGACTCTTATCATAGTATTAAAGGCCAAAAGGGATAATTCAAGATCTCCTTAAGACTTTAAATTGCATCTGTATATATCCTTTTTCTAAACAAGGTAACAGACACAGGTTCCAGAAATTGGACATATAAATATCATTTGGAGGTGGTGGGAGGATCTTTCAACTGCATTTACCCAGTGTGATTTTATAAACTTCGTGAGAAAGCACCAAATCTTGATTTCGCTATATCAGCATACATTAAGGTACATAGCCTTACCTAATACTTGACTGTCTACTCTGTTATCTTCACTGTGGCAAGTATTTTACATACATATACACACAGAAAATCTCCACACACTCATGAGAGGTAGGACGGCATCATCCCATTTTATAGATGATGGAACTAAGGCTTGCAGATCTTGATTTACTTGTCCAAATTTGCATAAATAAATAGTGGTGGAGCTAGCATACAAACACAGTTAAGATTTGAGTGAGTCACAAACTCTCTCCACTGGAGCTGAATACATGTTGATTATAAATGGAGCCCTCTAGAAATGTATGTCACCTGATAAGATTCACATAAAAATACATGCATTCAACAATTTGAATCTGATTTAATTACATTTCCTATGTTAGTTTAGACAATATATTAAAATCCCTTGAGTTTAACAAGTGTTAATACCAAGTTCACTGTTTTTCTTAAATAAGAAATGATGAAGTAATATCTTCACCATAAAATAAATGTTAAAAGATACACACTGTGTCACAGTGCGTTTACCAGCAGTGCCTTAACCCATATAATTCTAATAATTTTGCACACTTTATATCAAAATTATTATGAAAACTAAGTGTAATGGCCAGATTATATATATGTGTCTCCTTCATTTTTGTTTTCAGCCTAATAAAAGTTTAGAGTTAAGATATTTACTGAGACTCACTACTGAAATACCACAACCAATCATAATACCAGAACTTAAGTTGTGACCTTGAAGAATAGTTTCTTTTCATGCCAGGAAAAAAATAAATAAATAAAGCAATAGAGAAGTCAGCTAAGAGAGGTGAGCCAGCAGTCCAAATCACATTAATCCAATCAGGAATTGAGAGGCTTTGAAGTTTATACTGTTAATCTCAGAGGGGATTATTTCATGGTTTCCATGGAAAGTCTGAAGTCTCTTCCAGGACTCATCCTCAATGATTGACCCTGAAATCCATTTCCATTGCCCTCCCCTACTCTGCAGACTTATAAGTTAGCTCAAAGTCCCGCTAAACTTCAGCCTTCCAGTTGCTACTTTCAGGATCAGTAAAAAATGAAAAGGAAAAATGGCTTAAATGCTGCTTTATTTTCTTTAATCATGTTTCTTGAAGAAATACATAAAGGATTCTCCTTTATTAGTCAATGAGACAATCAGTCTTTAAGCAAGTTACTTCTTACTTTCATATTTTTTATTGTGGTAATAACAAAATAAGATCTACCGTCTTCACAATTATTGTTAACTATAGGCACAAGGTACTACAGCAGATGTCTAGAACTTTTACTCATCTTGTAGAACCGAAAACTGTATACACTCTGAACAGCAACTGGCAATTTTCCCTTTCCCTCAGCCCCTCGCAACCACCATTCTACTCTAGGCTTCTATGAATTTGACTTTTAGATAACTCATATAAGTGGAGTCATGCAGTATTTGTCCTTCTGTCCCTGGCTTATTTCATGTAGCATACTGATTCAGTAGTTCCACTTCTGGGTATACAGCCACAAAATCTGGGGCACCAGAGGCAAGTATAAGCTCTTTTTAGGGAGAAACTGATGACTTGGACCAGGCTAGTCAGAAAGGGCAGTGGAGGTATCTGCAGGACTGCCCATTGTCTGGGGAGTGTCACTGTGAGCCAGTTGATGTGTACTAAATTAGAAGCCAAACCCTCAGGTAGCAGCTTTGGTAGGGATGGAGTAGGATAATTAAATAGTTTAGAAAACCCACTATGGGACTAAAGATAGAAAGGGAATTTTAAGGGAGGTTTGGAGACTGTTATAAGCTAATGACCACCCAAGAAAAGAATCCAGTAACTTAGCAGCAATTCATACTACCTTGAACGAAGATCAGGTGCATCCAAGTGCCAGACACACTCAAGCCATAAACCCTGATAGTTGAAATGCAGACAATAGATATGGGGTCTGACTCTTGTTATGGGAAGTCAGGGAGTCCTTGAAGAGTAGCATCTCTGAATGTAGCCAAGACATAAATACAGGTGAAAGGGGAAAAAACAAGGCAGAATGAGATATTATACCAAAATCTAAGACAAATTACTATGTTTAAGTATATGTTACCACCCTTTGCTAATATACATATGATTTAAATAATGACATGAGGGTCCCAGTTAAATCATATAGTGTCAAAGAAGGGACTAATGATGTAAGTCTTGATGTTTGCCCAAGGATGAGGAAGAAGATGGTCTTCTCCCCTTCCCATTTTTCTTTTGATTATAAAGTCCTCTTTCTATACAATGGAGGAAAGACAGTCTCTTCATTAAATGGTGCTGGGAAAACTGGTGGACCACACATTAAAAAATGAAAGTAGAACCTTTTTTAACACCATACACAAAATTAAACTCAAAATGGATTGAAGACCTAAATGTAAGACTTGATACAAAACCCTTAGATGCAAACATAGGCAAAACACTCTTGGACATAAGTTGCAGCAACATATTTATCAAGCCATCTCTTCATTTCAGTTCAGTCGCTCAGTCATGTCCGACTCTTTGCAACCCCATGAATCACAGCACACCAGGCCTCCCTGTCCATCACCAACTCCCGGAGTTCACTCAAACTCATGTCCATCGAGTCAGTGATGCCATCCAGCCATCTCATCCTCTATCATCCAATCCCTCCCAGCATCAGTCTTTTCCAATGAGTCAACTCTTCCCATGAGGTGGCCAAAGTATTGGAGCTTCAGCTTTAGCATCAGTCCTTCCAAAGAACACCCAGGACTGATCTCCTTTAGAATGGACTGGTTGGATCTCCTTGCAGTCCAAGGGACTCTCAAGAGTCTTCTCCAACACCACAGTTCAAAAGCATCAATTCTTCGGCACTCAGCTTTCTTCACAGTCCAGCTCACAGCCATGCATGACCACTGGAAAAACCATAGTCTTGACTAGACAGACCTTTGTTGGCAAAGTAATGTCTCTGCTTTTGAATCCAGGTTGGTCATAACTTTCCTTCTAAGGAGTAAGCATCTTTTAATTTCATGGCTGCATTCACCATCTGCAGTGATTTTGGAGCCCCAAAAAATAAAGTCTGACACTGTTTCCACTGTTTCCCCATCTATTTCCCATCTCTTAGAGTAATGGAAATAAAAACAAAAATAAACAAATGGGACCTAATTATATTCAAAATATTTTGCACAGCAAGTAAAACCATAGACAAAACAAAAAGACAATCCACAGAATGGAAGAAAATATTTGCCAACAATGCAACAAGCAAGGGCTTAATATTTAAAACACATAAACAACTCACACAACTAAACAACAAAAAAATAACTCAGTAAAAAAAATGAGCAGAATATCTAAATAGACATTTATACAAAGAAGGCATACATATGGCCAGCAAGCATATGAAAAGATGCTCAACATCGTTAATTATTAGAGAAATGCAAATCAAAATTACAATGAGATATCACCTTATACCACTCAGAATGATCATCATCAAAAAATTTGCAAACAATAAATGTTGGAGAGGGTGTAGAGAAAAGGGGACCCTTCTACATGGATGGTAGGAATGTAAACTGGTATAGCCACTACAGAGAATAGTATGGAGGTTCCCTTAAAAAAAAACAAACAGAAAACTAAAAACAGAGCTACCATATAATCCAACAATCCCACTCCTGGGCATATAGCCAGATAAAAATATTATTCAAAAGGGTACATGCATCCCAATGTTCATTGCAGCACTGACTACAATGGCCAAAACATGGAAACAACCTAAATGTTCTTTGACAGAGGAACAGATAAAGAAGATGTGGTACATATTAATGGAATGGAATATTAATAACACAATGGAATATTACTCAGCCATTAAAAAGAATGAAATAATGCCATTTGCAGCAACATGGCTAAACCTGTAAATTATCATACTAAGTGAAGTAAGACAGAAAAGAGAAATATTGTATGATATTGCTTATATGCAGAATTTTTAAAAAATGATATAAAAATAAAGTCCTACCAGTCTCTGGGGCAGAGCTGTGTTCTTCTATCTCTCACAAGCACCCTATGCTAATAAACTGACTCTTTGCCTGCCACTTTGCCTTATGCTGAATTCTTTATGTGATGAGACAAAAATAACCTGAGTTCATTAAGTCCTGACACCAGGTGAGCAGTTTCAATTTAAACACAGCCCCTTACTAAGTTAGGGATCCTGGGTTCAAGTTCCAGTCTGAGAAGCAGGTCCCAGCCCATAAGTTTGAGTTCCAATCTGAGTTGTGGCTTGATTGAGTCCCACCTGAGAAATGTGGTTTCAATTTAAGGTATGCAAATAGGCCTCTTTCTGGGAAAGACTAGGGGATGGGCAAGACTGTCTGTTTCCTCTGCAGAGCCCTATGGGGATAGCTGATTAAGAATTGTTTCTTTGTTTGCCAAAGTCCTATGGGGCTGGTGAATGCAAGCCCCACTGGCTAACAGATCCAAGTGACCTAGGGGTCCATCCCGTGGCAGCAGGTGCAAAAGCTGGGGTGACAGATGTGCGCATGCTCCCCCCAGGAAGAAATTGGAGACTTGGGGTAGGATTAAGGGAGAAGGCAGAGGTGAAATTCGCTGGCTTTCCTGGTTTCTTAGGAGAATCAAAGTTAGCCCCTAGATGCGTATTACATTAGAAGCCTAAGTCTCAGGCAGTAGCTTTTAAGGTATATAAGTATGCCAAAGGGAGACTGGGAGGCAGGCTTTTTTTGCCTGTTTCTTTTACTCCAAGCCTTGGTGGCTCAGATGGTAAAGAATCTGCCTGCAATGTAGGAGACCTGGGTTTGATCCCTGGGTCAGGAAGATCCCCTGGAGAAGGGAATGGCTACCCACTCCAGCATTCCTGCCTGGAGAATTCCATGGACAGAGGAGCCTGGAGGGCTACAGTTCATAGGGTCCCAAAGAGCTGGAAATAACTGAGCAACTAATGCTTACATTACTTTGTCTATTATACTATTTTTGTCTGGTAGGTTTTCTTTCTTTAAGCACATTTAATATATCACCATCCTCTCTGGTGGTCTACAAGGTTTCTGCTGAAAATTCAGCTCAGTCTTACGGGAGTTCCTTATATATGATGAGCTCCTTTTTTCTTGCTGCTTTCACAATTCAAACTTTGACTTTAGAAAATCTGATTATAATGTGTCACGGTGTGGATTTCTTTAGAGCCATATAATTTTTTTTTTTTTTGAGAGTCTTGGATCTGAATGTCCATTTACTTAGCCAGATTTGAGAAGTTTTCAGCCATTACTTCTTTGAGTAACCTTTCTGGTCCTTTCTCTCCCTCTCCTCTTTCTGGGACTCCATATGTATATATTGGTCTGCTTTATTAGATCTCATAAGTCCTTTAAGTGTTCCTCACTGTTTCATTCTGTTTTGCTTTTGTTTCTCTGAATTATTTCCAAGGATCTGTCTTTGATTTGATTGATAGCTTTTTTCTTCTTGATCTAGTCTGCTGTTCAACCCTTTTTAGTATACGCTTTTTAGTTCATAGTATTGTATTCCACTCCATGATTTCTGTTTAGTACCTTTTAATACTTTCCATATCTTTGTTGAAGTTTTTACAGTGTTCATGCATTGTTCTCTTGACCCACATGGGCACTTTTATGACAGTTACTTTGAATTTTCTGTCAGGTCAATCATTGGATTGGTTTCTGGAGATTTATCTTGATCCTTTGTTTGAAACATTTTTGCCTGTTTCTTCAATTTAGATATGGACAGAGAAACAGAGAAAAATACCTACCTATACTGTTTTTTTCATATTAACTAAGCTTCAAGGACAAATGGAATGCAATTATATTCTTATTTACTTTTTTTTTGGCTAAGACTGATACTAAAATTAACATATTCCTTAAGTGTATACTAACTGATAACCCTGTAATATTTGAGGTGTTAGAGACAGGCCAGCACAAGATAAAAATAGCTGCTGCAGATAAACCAATCATGTACATAATGACATTGCTATAAATATAAAATTTAGTTTTCTCTTTATTTCATGATAATTATCAAAGTGTCTTGAGTATCAAGTGCTGTATGTTTACAAAGATTAAATTATACTGCTAAATTGTAATTTTAGTTTTTGAAAGGTTATCTGACAAAACATATTAGTGAAAAATAATTGACTTACTCTTCAAACATATATGGGGCTTCCCTGAGAGCTCAGTTGGTAAAGAATCTGTCTGCAATGCAGGAGACCCCGGTTAGATTTCTGGGTAGGGAAGATCCACTGGAGAAGGGATAGGCTACCCACTCTAGTATTCTTGGGCTTCTCTTGTGGCTCAGCTGGTAAAGAATCCTCCTGCAAGGTGGGAGACCTGGGTTCGATCCCTGGGTTGGGAAGATTCCCTGGAGAAGGGAAAGGCTACCCACTCCAGTATTCTGGCCTGGAGAATTCCATGGACTGAATAGTCCATGGGGTTGCAGAGAGTTGGACACCACTGAGTGACTTTCAGTTTCACTTTTCAAACATGTATGACTCATTCTGTAAATGTTGATATTAAATATTATATTATGCCCATTGTGGCATTTTGATTACAGAAGATACTCTTGCTCTCATTATGTTGAGATGGAGTTGCTGGCTTCTCTCAGAATTTCTGAAGTGGTAATTTAAATTAACACCATACAGTCTCAATTTATTCCAGCTGATCACAGTTGTACCCTGAATGTGTATATGATTGGAGAATAAGAGAAACTTCATTGCACACTAAAAAAGAAAGTCGCATCTATGTGTAGAATTTTTTTACTTCATCAAGCCTATAACTTAGGTTCCCAGTACTCTGATATATACCATGGGATGAATGATGTACTCATCCCTTGGTATCCACAAAAGATTGGTTCCAGGAGCCCCAAAGATACAAAAATCTGCAGCTACTCAAGTCCCTTATATAATATGCTGTAGCATTTGCATATAGCTTATGCTCTTCTTTCTGAATACTTTAAATCATCTCTAGATAATTTAGAATACCTAATAAAATGCAAATGATGTGTAAATAGCTGTGAACACAATGTACATGCTATGTAAACAACTGCAAATTCAAGGTTTGCTTTATTGGGACTTTCTGGATTTTTTTTCCCTTAATACTTTCAATCTACTGATGGTTGAATCCAAGGACATAGACCACATGGAAAGGAAAGGCCAACTGTGCACTATGGGCTTCAAAAGAAAAGGTACATTTCTACTAGGGCTTCTGAATCAGCTTAAAAAGTTAATTCTGACTTCCTTTTATATATTCAGTAAAACCAGATGGTCAGTGTGCCTCAAACACCACTAAACACTTTACCAAGGGCTGCATACCAATATTTTGAGCAGGCATGCTGAGAATGAAGAATATGTGGAAGGCAAGACATTAATCACATGAACATCAACCTTGCCTACACCTAGTACACAGAGATGCTGACTCAAACAAAAGTATTGATTTTTGTTTCTCTTTTGCTTCTTTCCATGTATGTACAGTTGCTCATACTACTTCATTTCACTATAGAGGTGCCTGTTCAGTTTCATCCTACTGTACTCAGGAAGGTTATTCATCAGGCTCCAATCAACTTCTACTTTGCTAAGATAAGATAGTATATTCTTAAACCAAGTCAAATTAACTAACTTTTAAAATAAATAAATATCTCAATCACTAGATTGCTTGAATCAAGCAGAATCTATACTCAGGTTTAAAAGATAGGTACTATAATGTAAATGCCACATTGCTGGCATTTACTTTAATTTTCTGGCTTGGGTTTTATTATTCAACTTTCTATGAAAACAAATACAAAAATGTAGACAGTGTGATTTTGCACATAATGTGTAATTTTCACCCCATTCCATCTGCAGAATATGATTGAATAATAATTTTTAAAAACAACAATAGCTAATCAGTGTTTGAGCATCTCTAAAGCTGCTACATACCAGTCTAAGAATTTTCTCAATTCATCCTCATTACAATCCTATAGTGGAAGTATTGTTTTCAACCACATTTTATGGATCAGGAAACTGAGACACAGAGAAATTAAGATCAGGCAGTAAGTAAGAGGCTGCATCAAGATCTGAACCCAGGATATCTGAATTAAGCTTGTCTTCATGACTACTTTTCACAGGTACCTGCTGCTGCTGCTAAGTCGCTTCAGTCGTGTTCGACTCTGTGCGACCCCATAGACGGCAACCCACCAGGCTCCCTCGTCCCTGGGATTCTCCAGACAAGAACACTGGAGTGGGTTGCCATTGCCTTCTCTGTCACAGGTACCTACAGTGTACCAAATGATTATTTTGGTAAAATGAAAATTTAGATAGTACTTTAAAAGTATCATTATTAATTTAAAAAAAAATCTTGGGAAAGTCAATGGAGGAATATTAAAGAACACCAAAGAACTCTAATAACTCTATCAGAGAAGCAATGGAATCAAATATCATACAGGAGTCCTAAAATCAGTGCTCAGCTTGTGAGTGACTGAAATGTTACCTTTTCCAAAAATATGCAATTTTCTTTTAGAAGAATTGTTTTGAGACTAATAGACAACTAACTGACACAGGGCCTCTACCAAATATTTTAGAAATATTCTTACAGTCTTAAAAATAAATAAACAAAATAACAATCCTCACCCAGAAGGGAAAATATAGAAGAGATTCTTTTTTTTCTTTTACATAAATAGATAAAGTAGCAGAGTGATTATAGGTTTTGAATATTAACAGCATTAGAAAATGCTAGTCTAGAAGCTCAAAT
Organism: Bos indicus; assembly: GCF_029378745.1. NCBI lineage: Eukaryota > Metazoa > Chordata > Mammalia > Artiodactyla > Bovidae > Bos > Bos indicus. The sequence continues at coordinate 115,599,731 of NC_091789.1, forward strand.
TCTTTGCCAAACACAAAAGAAATCAAACAAGTAAATAATCAACTCAAATTTTTTGTGGACCAGTTAAGAACTGGTATTTGATTTTATTCTGAGAATCTTCTTCCAAGTTGTAATAAATCTCCAACGATTCATCTAAAGCTGGACTTGAATCAATAACTCATCCTTTCAGCTGCTGGCTCCAGACTCCTTCAACCTTTTCAATGTATTGCTCTAACCTTTGCAATATTTCCTGCCCTTTTCATCCTTGAATCATCTGGTCTTCTTCTATTTAATTCATTTGGTTGGCATCTTTTTCAAACAAAAAGCAGTTCACTGAAAAGCATTAATTGAATAAAAGTGTAAGTGCAGACATATCATGGAGCTTTTTAAAATAAAATTTCAAGGTTTATTTTTCTAGATCTAAGAGTCTGAAATAACTTTTAGCCATTATGAAAGAAAACAAACAAACTTAGATTGTATATCTCTTTTCACTGATTAAATGTATTGAACTGACACGACTGAAAAGCTGACTAATCTAAAATCAACAAATGGCAGTGCTTATAAGATAAGCTTTATTTCAGATCATTCCTCTTGCCTGAACCAGGGGATTCAGTATGGTTTCAGGGGAAACCAGTATGGATTACTATTGGCTTCCTTTGTTTCTAACTTGGATTCATAGCAAGATTTCTGCACCACAAAGTCTTTAGGCTAGAGTCGTTTTGTGCAGATTTTGAATTGAAAGTAATCTGATTAAGGTAACACAAGTGCAAATATCATGAATTCCTATTATGATACCAGAGTCTCTAAATGGGACTACATTACTGCATAACAATAAAAGGAACAGTAATTAAGAGCAAATGTGGAAATGTGGGACTCTCTCAAACTTCCCTTGTGGCTCAGCTGGTAAAGAATTTGCCTGCAATGTGGGAGACCTGGGTTCAATCCCTGGGTTGGGAAGAACCCCTGGAGAAGGGAAAGGGTACCCACTCCAGTATTCCATGGACTATACAGTCTACAGGGTTGCAGAGAGTCAGACACAACACAGTGAAGAGTCGGACACAACTCAATGACTTTCACTTTGGGGCTCATATTCCAATATTTTCTTTCTTGGCCTTCAGTTGTTCCATTTTTAATTTTCAAAGAGTTGGCATTATTTATTTGATTCTTACTTGATTGTTTGACTCTCTTCACCTAAAGGTCAGAATAGCAAAAATGAAGGAAGAAGGTACACAATCAAGTGTTTTGGTAACTCAGCTTGAGTCTATGGTCCTCATAGCCTGTGTCTATGCAAAGCTCTGTTGATTTCCAGCATGTTTTGACATCCTGGAGCTCTGCTCAGTGTGCAAGCCAGATTTGATTTTTCTTCCTCTACTTGTATTATCTTTTAGAAACAATGGAATTGAAGCTTTAAAGATTTTACTGCCTCTCCTTTAGAAGACTGCAATTAAAATAGGCTTAAAAAAAGTTTTTTTAAATGTACATGCTCACTGGGTTACTTTTTAATTTTCCTCTCTACACCCAAGTGGATAATTTAAGCAATGGCTAGTGTATCAGATATTAGTGTTTTACAGTTTACTGTGTTCAACAGCAGAATGTGTCTTAGCAGAGAAGCACAGAAATACTTCATTATACTAGGACACTTGGGGAAACAAGAAAACATGACTTTCTTCTTTTTGTAGTTTGTCTCATTGTGATGGTTTCAAGTTATGTGGTTTCTGTTATTCGGGATCTATTCTGTTAAATAGCCAAACAATAAGCAACTGTTTGTTAACTAATTAAACCTAAGTCTTTACATAATTAAGCAGATACTCAGTGTGCTTCTAAAAATATCGTAACATATTTGTGATTTAAACCCTTTTACAAATAGACACCGCAGAAACAGACTGTTGGTACTGTAATAAAGTAGAAATATGTCAAATATTGCAATGACTGATTCCTTTTGCCAGGGCTCAACAAACTTTATCTGTAAAGGGGCAGATAGTAAATATTTTTGACTTTGCAGCTCATATGGTCTCTGTTGCAAGCACTCTGCTGTTTTGGTCCAAAAGCAGACATAGACAATATTTAAAAAGATGAGCATGGTTACATTCCAATAAAACTTTATTGATAAAAACAAGCAGTGGGCTGGATTTGACTCATGGGCACTTGTGTGACAGCTCCTTCCTCATTCTCTTGATGGTAGACATCTCACTCATACATGATACTTTATAAATGTATGCTTAGTGTTATATATATAAATGTGATGGTAAACAAATATGATTTACTACCTTAAATGTTTTAGATGCACTGGGGGAGACTTTTAACAAAGAAAACAAACACTCAATGAAGCGTTACAAGGATGCGAAATTAATGAAAATGCAGTTTGATCAATATGTTAACATCAAAAATAAATTAAGAAATAGTTTGGCTTTTTAATTTCCCACAATTATTTTGAACTACTTTCTACTCCATAGTGAGAAAAAACAGTAAACTTGCTGATCAAAACAATACTGATGTTTTTCCAGTTGAAAAGTTTATTTTAAGTAAACTTACTGTCTCTAGGGTAAATGTTCAGACTCTCAGAGTTTTTCCTCCCTTTGTCTTAATTTAGTGGTGTGGGTAGGAATGAACAATGAGATGCTGGAGTGTTTTTCTGGTGATGGGAGAATATGTCTAGATTCACAGTTGAATCCTCTTAGTATTCTCTTGGCCCTTGGTGGTCTTCTCTCTTTAATTTCAAGGCTAGTGAAAGGCTTGAGCAATTCTCTCACAGACAAGTTCTGAGGGCTGCCCCGGCTTTATCTCAGCATGAGAAATTCCATGAGGTTGATTATAAGGCCCATTGGAGTAACAGAATAGGCACGACCTGGCCCAGTAGCTTTCAAACAGATGGGCTCTATGATCCACTCTGTTGATCTCCTCACAGTATCTCTAGTCTATACCATTAATTTTTATCTTTTAAGATTTATTTATTCCATTAATTTAGCTTTATTTTCTGGCTGCACTGGGTCTTCATTGCTGCATGCGGGCCTTCTCTAGTTATGGCGAGCAGGGGCTTCTCTGTAGTTGTGGTACACTAGGCTTTCTCACTGCAGTGGCTTCTCTTGTTGCAGAGCATGGGCTCTAGGTGCGCCGGTTTCAGTAGTTGTGGCCCAGGGGTTCAGCTGTCCTGCGGCATGTGGGATCCTCTTAGAACAGGGATTGAACCCATGTGCCCCGCATTGACTGGTGGATTCCTAACCACTGTACCTCCAGCAAGCCCCTATCAGCTATTTTATACGACCTCAATATGGCAATAAGGAATTCAAGGATTAATTGCACATAGTTGCCACAAGAGACTCTTTGGTTCTATTTCTTATTCCTTCTTCCTGACATTCCACTTTTGACACTTTTACTCTGATGTCGGTACCATGTGTCCACAGGGTGCTCACTGTGAGGTGCTCCCCACCCAGATTTGCAAACTCAATGTGGCATGAAATTGCCTCAGAAGTCTGTTTTTTTGCAATGATTATCTTGTTTATCTAATCTACTCATTCTCCTTCTACCTCTGAAATTCAATAAAAGGAATGGGAGCAAAGAAAGACTCCGATCTCTGATATCTTCTCTCTCTTTCTCTTCTACATAAAGAAGATCCTTCTTACCGTTTTTTGGTAATGATATCCCCCATTCTCTAATAACTTACTGTTTCTGTCTTTTATTTTTTCTTCAGGCACCATCTACATATCTTGTGTTCAAATTCTTTGGTGACCAAATCTCATAATGCGTCCTGCATTGTCAAAGGGTTATAGGGAAACATGACTGACAGGAAGAATAAAAATGCTGAAAACATATGCCAAATGTACTCATTACAAAAGGTATTAAATGAGCAACTTTTCATTTAAATGTTTGGAAATGTTTTAATGTTATTTCAAGATAAGATTATGCTTTCTTTTGCTGTCTCTCAACAGATGATATGAATGTGTGTTTAGACGGTACAGAAATCAAAGAATCTCTGCTAGTGGCAGGTTGATAGTAAGATTCATGATACATCAGCAAGAGGAAGATTTGTGGATGTGAGTGATCTCACAGCATTTCAGATACTTCATCTATCATGCCTTACTGCCCCATCCCCAACACCATTATTTTTCCAAGAAAGGAGAATTCTTTGAGTTGCAAACTCATTACCAAACTTTTAGATTCCTTATTTCTCTAAAATCTTTTTTCTTTCTGACATCTTGGCTAATTCCACTTTTATCAGCTGTCCCAGAAATATTTTCCTATGAGAGTTAAGGAATCTTTTTCACTTTATTTCTATTTTGCTAAATCTAAGTACTAGATATCCATAATACTGTATTCATGGTCCAGTCATTTAGTAGAGAAGCTCCATCCTATTTGCCATATAAATGCCTAAGGCAAAAACTCCACCTTCAAAGATCTCATAATACAGTGGGGAAGACAGACATTAACTATAATAACTGTGAAAGAATTAATGCAATAAAGGTGGGTATAAGCTGCCACATAGTTCAAAGAAGGGATGCAACCATTCCAGGCTTAGCAGATGCATAGAAGATCTGGCTAGAGATGTCATGCACCTGAAGACAGGATGACTAAAGTTTGGCAGATAAAAAATGTGGAGAAAAGCACTAAAGGCAAAAGAAGAGCATGAGTAGGTATATGGGAAAGATGCATAGGCCATTTGGGGAAGAAAGAGAGAGATTTACCATTCAATGTGGGAAGAGGTTGTCTCTTCAACAAACGGTGCTGGGGGACAAAATGCTATCTACATGCAATAGAATTAAGAATTTGGGACTCTACCTCACAGTATATATGGAAAATTACTCAAAATAAACCAATAACCTAAGTATCAGAGCTAGCTAACAATACAAGAAATATAAAAAGAAACCCTAGTGACTATAGATTTGGTAATGGATTAATAGAAAAGACTTTAAAACAGGAGCAAAATAAGAAACAGATAAATCGGATCTTAACATTTTTTTTTTAAAGTGTGCTACAAGATAGATTATCAAGAAGGTGAAAAAGCAGCCTAAAGAATGGAAGAAAATATTTGCAAATCAAGATAGACAAATGGGCCAGCAAGCACAGGGAAAGATGATTGATGTGAATTGTCATTCAGTTCAGTTCAGTCACTCAGTCGTGTCCGACTCTTTGTGACCCCATGAATTGCAGCACTCCAGGCCTCCCTGTCCATCACCAACTCCCGGAGTTCACTCAGACTCATGTACATCAAGTCAGTGATGTCATCCAGCCATCTCATCCTCTGTCGTCCCCTTCTCCTCCTGCCCCCCAATCCCTCCCACCATCAGAGTCTTTTCCAATGAGTCAACTCTTCACATGAGGTGGCCAAAGGACTGGAGTTTCAGGTTCAGCATCAGTCCTTCCAAAGAAATCCCAGGGCTGATCTCCTTCAGAATGGACTGGTTGGATCTCCTTGCAGTCCAAGGGACTCTCAAGAGTCTTCTCCAACACCACAGTTCAAAAGCATCAATTCTTTGGCATTTAGCCTTCTTCACAGTCCAACTCTCACATCCATACATGACCACAGGAAAAACCATAGCCTTAACTAGACGAACCTTTGTTGGCAAAGTAATGTCTCTGCTTTTGAATATGCTATGTAGGTTGGTCATAACTTTCCTTCCAAGGAGTAAGTGTCTTTAAATTTCATGGCTACAGTCACCATCTGCAGTGATTTTGGAGCTCAAAAAAATAAAGTCTGACACTGTTTCCACTGTTTCCCCATCTATTCCCCATGAAGTGATGGGACCAAATGCCATGATCTTTGTTTTCTGAATGTTGAGCTTTAAGCCAACTTTTTCACTCTCCACTTTCACTTTCATCAAGAGGCTTTTTAGTTCCTCTTTACTTTCTGCCATAAGGGTGGTGTCGTCTGCATATCTGAGGTTATTGATATTTCTCCTGGCAATCTTGATTCCAGCTTGTGTTTCTTCCAGTCCAGCATTTCTCATGATGTACTCTGCATATAAGTTAAATAAGCAGGGTGACAATATACAGCCTTGATGAACTCCTTTTCCTATTTGGAACCAGTCTGTTGTTCCATGTACAGTTCTAACTGTTGCTTCCTGACCTGCATATAGGTTTCTCAAGAGGCAGATCAGGTGGTCTGGTATTCCCATCTCTTTCAGAATTTTCCACAGTTTATTGTGATCCACACAGTCAAAGGCTTTGGCATAGTCAATAAAGCAGAAATAGATGTTTTTCTGGAACTCTGTTGATTTTTTGATAATCCATCAGATGTTGGCAATTTGATCTCTGGTTCCTCTGCCTTTTCTAAAACCAGCTTGAGCATCAGGAAGATCACGGTTCACGTATTGCTGAAGCCTGGCTTGGAGAATTTTGAGCATTACTTTACTAGCGTGTGAGATGAGTGCAATTGTGTGGTAGTTTGAGCATTCTTTGGCATTACTTTTCTTTGGGATTGGAATGAAAACTGACCTTTTCCAGTCCTGTGGCCACTGCTGAGTTTTCCAACTTTGCTGGCATATTAGGGAAATGCAAATCAAAACCACATTGATATGCCATTTTGTGAAATTTAAAAAAAAAAAAAAGAAAATAAGAAGTATTGGTGAGGATGGGGAGAGACTGGAATCCTTGTCAATAGATGGTGGCAAAGTACAATGGAGCAGCCACTCTGGAAAGCAGTTTAACTGTCCTTATAAAGCTAAAGGCAGAACCCCATATGAACCAAGTATTCCAACCTCTAGGTTTAAATACAAAATAACTGCAAAAGGATACACAAATAAATACTTGATACAAATGTTCATTGTAGCACAATCACAACAGTCAAAAGGTGGAAACAGTCCAAATGCTCATCAATAGATAAATATATAAACTGTGACATTACTTTGCAATCATAAAAGGAAAAGAACGACTGATGAACTCAACAATGTAAACGTATCTTGGAAATATTAAATGAAAGAAGGCAGACATAAAAGATTAGCTATTGTATGATTCCATTTATATGAATTGTCAAGAAGAGGTAAATCTACAGTACAGAAAGCATCCTGGTGGTTGTCAGAAGCTAGAGGAAAGGATCTTAGGGAGTAACTACTTGATGGGTACAAGATTTCATTTTGTAGAAATGATAGTTTTGGAGTTGGATAGAGATGGTGGTTGTACTACATTGTGAGTGTGCTAAATATCAACCAGATATGCACCTTAAAAATCATTAATTTTATGTTACACCGATTTTACCACAATTAACAAAAATCTCCATGTTAAAAATTTTCCTGGCTGTTCTTTTGGAACAGAAAGTGGAGACATTGGTTACACACTGGTCTATCCATTAAAGCAGGCTTACAACTATGTCCTAAAGAGAATTTTGACCCCTTTCATAAGAACTTCCTGAGTGGGGTGGGTTACCTTTCACTTACACATTAATCCTTGTGATGCTCCTCAATTTCCACATGAAGATCATCAACCTTTAACTCAATTATTAGTTATGGTATATATTGTTTACTTGTAACTGAACTGCTATAATTTAGGTGATATACAATAGATACTATTTAAACTGTTAAATATGACAGGCACTCTGCAGAACCCTTCATTTTTATCCCAGGACATTTTTGGTTTCCAGGTTGGGATTTATCTGGGCCATCTTCCAACTGCCAACAACCACAACTCTTTCACTAGGAGCTTTCTCTGGATGTCAAAGCCTGCTCAGCTTACCCAGGGAAGGAACCCTCTGAAACAGGCAGTATCTGTTTTTAAAGATATGAAAGCTGAAGCATACTGAGGCTTAGCAATTTGATCAAGATCACAGAGCTACTGAGTGATATTGCTGGCATAAAAACCCAAGACTGCAAAGCTGGGTCTCTGAATCACTTTGCACATGACCTCTCAGTAAACAGAACAGTATCTCACTAACTGCTCGCCTAGGTACACAAAAAACCTAAAGCATCTTCTGAAGAATACTAGTAAATGATGAGAAGAAAGCTTTGCAACCTGTCTGTTCCTCTAGGTGCTCTAAAATCTACTTGATAATTAAATCAACTGAGCCAGAAGCCCTGTACCTAAAATCTACTATGTCCTCTTCCAACCACAGTAAGGCTACGATTATTGTGTTGTGATGTCATCTACTAACAATGTCAGATGAAACAGAAATATTCTAAAGAATTCATCTTGATGTTTAGATAAGGACATCATCAAAGGCTTTCCAGTCTTTTTAATAAAAATATAGGGAGAAATGGCTTTCGGATGTTAGCATCAGGAAGAACAGTTGACTCTTTCAAGCAATTAATTGGTTTTTTATTGCATAGAGCATGACTGTGCCACTTTTCATGTTTCTTTCATACACCAGCTGTTAGAAAGACATTGTGCCCTATCCAGAGCAAGTGATATAACCATACTATATCACAGCCCTGACTGCAGGAGATGTCTCTAACCTTGTTTCCTAAAAGAATTACTTGTAATTCATGTTTTCTTGTGTTTTATATCTTTGTGATACCTTTAAAAGGTTTTGTAAAAGATGAGGCATAAATAAATCAATATGGGAGCCAACCAACACCATAGGTTTATTATTTGAAAACTTCTGATTGCTGACTGCAGAAGTATCCTACCCATGGCATGTTAAACCAAAAGGAGTGGACTACAGCTCTCAACTTCTTTTGGATTCATTTTTCTGTCTCACTCAGTGTAGGAACAAAAGACTCCAGACAAGGACATGTATAAACTAAAGCAAAAGAAACACAGCAAGCCCTTGAACGAACCTTCAGTTTGGCATCATGGAAGGCAACATACAGAAAAGATTATGTTTCAGGGTTCCATACATGTCTTAATGCCTGCTGCTAAGTCGCTTCAGTCGTGTCTGACTCTGTGCAACCCCATAGACGGCAGCCCACTAGGCTCCTCTGTCCCTGGGATTCTCCAGGCAAGAACACTGGAGTGAGTTGCCATTTCCTTCTCCAATGCATGAAAGTGGAAAGTGAAAGTGAAGTCGCTCAGTCGTGTCCGACTCTGTGCGACCCCATGGACTGCAGCCTACCAGGCTCCTCCGTCCGTGGGATTTTCCAGGCAAGAGTACTGGAGTGGGTTGCCGTTTCGTTCTCCAATGTCTTAATGCCTACCAACTACTAAACGTGAATGGGAGAGGGTGGCTGGATGGAGACTCCAGAATGCACCAAGGCACAACCAAATACTTATGTCCCTGATTATCTATTTGGAAGATATCACTTTCAAGCTAGAAGTAGCACTGAAGCATGACGGAAGCTTGCAAAGCGTCTTGTTCTTGGATGGCCATGAAGTGTAATCATTTATGTGCATAAACCTCATTTCGTCATAAGCTACTCAAATATGTTCTTAGTGGGGAGTATGTGTGTGAGTGTGTGCATGCAGTGTGTGCATACATGAAGCTATAAGGGTGTGCATACTTAACAGGCCCCAAAACAAACTGGGTAGACAGCACAGAACTTTGTTTATAATAGCCATATAATAATTATTGATAATATAGCTAACCATGAGTGCTCAAAATACATTATTTACTTATGATAATCACTGATGCGATTACCATAAATAATCTCAGCAATTATCAAATGCCAGGAAGTTACACATTGAGTCATCTGTGTAACTGGTGGGCATTAGGCTATGCTGTCAAACCTGTTTTCTTACATTTTAATTGCTAGTCTGATTTTAACAGATGTAATGCACAGGATGCCAATGTCAATCAGAGTACAAGCTATTACTCTTAAGCTGACTAATACTGCCATCACAACTACATCACTTTATGTTTCTCTGTAATTGCCTTCCTGGGTTTTTAATTGTATCCGCATTTATGAGGTCAGCAGGATACAGAAAAATACTACAATTTTTTCTGTAAAAATGAGTGACAGTTATTTGTCATATTTGGTACTTAATTATGGCATGTCAATCACGCTGATTCACAGTGACATAGGCCCTTAGGGTCCAAAGAAATAATCTGGCACTGGAAAAGTCATGATTTGAACATCAATTAAAAGTATAACAAAGCATTCACTATTAATTCTGTGCAACTTCAGAATTCCAATAACATTGCTAACTAAAGTTCTGTCATTGTATCTGTTGAAGTATTTTTGAAATTTGCATGATGCACCAGATAAAAAAGTGAAAAATGAACTTCCTTAAATTTAAAAGCTTTTGTCCCTCTAAAGACATTATTAAGAAAATGGAAAAAAAAAAAAAAAACACAAAATGCAATACAGTTCTTATAAATCAGGTATTGGCTAAAGTTTTCATATCTAAAACATGTTTGTGTGTTTGTATGTATATAATGTATGTGTGTGTCTGTGTGTGTGAACTCAGTTGCTTAGTCATGTCCGACTCTTTGGGAGCCCATGAACCAAGCCCGCCAAGTTCCTCTGTTCATGGAATTTTCCAGCAAGAATACTGGAGTGAGTTGTCATTTCCTTCTCCATTTCCTTCCTTCCTGACCCAGGGATCGAACCTGAGTCTCCTGCATTGGCAGGCAGATTCTGTGCCACTGTGCCACCTGGGAAGCCCCTATATATAGTCTTATAATATGTATATAATCTTACAACTCAACGACAAAAAGACAAACAACCCAACTAAAAAATGTGCTAAGAGTTTACATACTTAAAAGTTAAACAGAGCACTTCTATATGGCCCATAAATTCCACTTTTAGGTATATACACAAAATAATTAAAAATACTCAGATAATACGTACCATTGTTCATTATACCATCATTCATAACAGGCAAAGGTAGAAAATCCCTAAGTGCTCATCCACAGATAAAAGGATAAACAAATGTGATATACACACACAATGAAATATTATTCAGCTCTAATAATAAAAAATGAAGTTCTGATACATGCTATAACATGGACAAATATTGAAAATATTATGCTAAATGATATAAGCCAAGGTATAAATTATTGGGTTGGCCAAAAAGTTTGGTTGGGCTTTTCATAAGATGTTACAGAAAAACTCAAAGGAACTTTTGGCCAGCCCAATATTATATGATGCCAGTTATATGAAATACTTGAAAAAGAAAAAAAGCATACAATGAGAATGTATGTTAGAGGTTACCAGGAGCTGAATGGAAGGGGGAATCAGAATTATTGATTAGTGGTTACATAATTTATGTTTGAGGTGAAAACAGTGATAGGTATGTAACACTAATTAATTAATCCAATTAATGCCACTGAATTTTACATTAAAAAGTGAATAAACAGCAAATGTTATGTTATATATACTTTGTGACAGTAAAAATAAAATGTATAAAATAGTATTCACATTTCAGTTGAACAGTTCACAACCCCTTTCCAACCAAGACGACTTTATCTTGATTTTTCCTGGTGTTCTGAAAGAGGCTGGCTTTCAAAGAAAGCTGTTTACTGAGTAATACTTATTCACCTGTTCTGACTCAGATTTGAAATCATTCAATATAGTTTCCGTTAAGAGTAAGGGAGTTATGTTCCTCACTGAGTTTCTGTAATTCCAGCTAACACACTTCAACTTTTCATTTACCTGCATGGCCTTTTTATGGGGAAACAGGTAAGGGATAGCTACTTGAGCTTTTAAAACAATGGTCCTATTTCTTCCTTCAAGTATCCCCAGGGCTCCTGGTTTCTAAGGATCCAGGGTCGGAAGCCATTGGTAGAGGTACAAGGAGCACTTGACTAGGCATCAAAAAAATGTTCAAATTCAACTCTGTGAGAAACAACATGGGTCTAACACACCTATTAAATATAATATTGATTTTGACTTACAATCTAAGATACAAGCACATTCTGTATTAAACAAAGTGATTTATAAATGCTAAAATAAATATGTCAAGGTGCACCAGGCAAAAGGAAACAATAAGGAATACAAATTTAATTATCAAATTATCAAATAAAGTGAGCTTCCCTGGAGGCTCAGTGGTAAAGAATCTGCCTGCCAATGTTGGAGATCCAGGTTCAATCCCTGGGTTGGGAAGATTCCCCTGGAGAAGGGGATGGCAACACACTCCAGTACTCTTGCCTGGAGAACTCCATGGACAGAGCAACCTGGCAGGCTACAGTCCATGGGGTCAGAAAAGACTAGGACATGACTTAGTGACTAAACCACCAACCATATCAAGTAAAGTATAATATGAACCAAAAGCATTTTTCATGGGAAAGAAGGGCACTTTGAAATGCTAAAGTCCCAATCAAATTATATACGTAATAGTTATGAATAATCAGGCACTAGAAACACAACAACCACAGGAGATACAAGGAGAAAATGAAAGATAAAAACACACTAATATTATGATACTTTAATACTTCAATAAGGCTCTAGTAGTGCTGTGCTCAGTCGCTTCAGTCATGTCTGACTCTTCACGACCCTATGGCGGGTAGCCCACCAGGCTCTGTCCGTGGAATTCTCCAGGCAAGAATACTGGAATGCGTTGCCATGCCCTCCTCCAGGAGATCTGGACAGAGGAGCCTGGCGGACTACAGTTCATGGGGTCCCAAAGAGTGGGACATGACTGAAGGCTCTAGTAGATGAAACACCAAATCAATAAAGTAGATCATATGGGTACACAGCAAAATTAATACTTTATAAGAAAATAAAACTCCAGCCACATGGTATATTCATTTATAGCATTTGATGGTTTTTAAAACTATTCTGATGTCATTACATTGGTCATACTTTCATATTAAGCTTCAAAATAAATGAATTGCATTCTACTAAATTGAATGTTGTAAATACGGTTGTCTTGGTATATAGGCTTTAAGTACCTGGATGAGGGCCATAGAGATATTACATAAATAAGCCAAAGACGGCTTATGCACCTTGGTTCTATATTGTTTACTTCTTTATAGTAGGTGAAGATCATTTGCTCAAAAGCCTATCAGCACCAAACTTAATTTTTATACATTATTATTTTTAAAATAGCACAGATAAAGCAGATTGTCACCAGAGTTTTCCTGTTTTGCATATCTCCACAAAACTGCACCCAACATCTTCTCTATCTGGACAAGAGAAGATCTGTAGCTCTGAAAGACCCCTCTGCTGCCCTTCAGAGTTCTCTGACTGCAAGACTCCCCACCTTGCTGCTGGGCAATCAACATCACCTACACACATAAACCTGATTTCCCATCTACCCCATGCCCTTTTCTCCTTCTGGGGAAGCCCTTACACTTAGCCTCTGGGAGGTCCTCTGCAGGAAGGAACATCCCCTGGAATGCAACCTATCAAAGTGCTGCCTGAATACAGCTCCTTATATACTACTGCCACCAAGTGATCAGATCCTTTTCCTTGATCCGCCTTGAAATCCCTCCAACTCACTACCCTCGTGTAAAAAGGGTAGTTACAAAATATAGATTGCTCTTGACCTGGTGTAATGTAATGAGTTCTAAAAGATCATGGCTTAGGCCAATGCTACCCAAACTGTATTTCCTATACCTGTGGCAGAGGCTATTATGTACTATCCAGATAACTCCTCAAAATTGAAACCCAGCTCATGGAAGTACTGCCCCTTGAGAGAGAGCTTGCAGCTATTAGAGCTTTTAGAGAATTGCCTTGGATTGAAGACAGCAGCCTTGTGCAAGGTTAGGACATTTTTTCTGCAGGCAGACTGTATCCAATGACTGGTTGATGCAAGGATATAAAATCTTGATTTCAATACATCCATTTAGGACTACTTTGAAGAGTCTTTCTGGGTTCAGAGCTTCTTCACATGAGATCAGCTAAGATTTTTTTCTGTGTGATTGAATCACACCCCACCCTATGCTTAATCCTGTTTCATTCTCTTCCCATACGGTACTGCTTCTGAAAGCACTTATTAATACACTTTCTGGAAACTAATCTCCTTTTCAGTGTATGCTCCCTGACACTGAAAAGTGTTAATTAAGATAATTCTGAGTGATATACAAATATTTTCAATTTTTATTTTATTAGTTATCCATTTTAACTGTTATATTTTATTTATAACAGTATTATTTATTGGGTAAGAGCCCAGGTCCTGAAGCCTGACTGCCTGCATTTAAATGCAGCTTCACTACTAAATATCTGATTTCTTTAGACAGACTGCTTAAACTTATGAGCCTCAATTTAATTATATTTAAAATAAAAATGATAACACCTAACACAGTTCTATAAGGATGAAATCAATATTTTTAAGGTCCTTAGAAGAATATCTAACATACAAGCTCTGTATAAATGTTTTTTTTTAATTAAAAAAAAAGTTAACCAGTAATATATGTATAAAATTATCAGGTAAAATGGGGTAACATTTTCTAACTCAGATATTTATTTAACGGACATGAATAATATTCAATTAAGGAACACTGTAGCTGGGATACATTTCAAGGGCATTGTTTATATTAGAAATGTGATTCCTAGAATCACAATTGGTATTAAATGTGAAAGCTAAGTTTTTTTTAATTGTTCATTCATTTAGTTATCAGGCCTCTTCTGATGAGCGCTGTGTGTGGAATACTGTAGGTATGTCAATAATAAGATCATGTCCAGTGTCTCCTCAGTTAGTGCTACAAATGTGCTGCAAAAAAGCCTTTTAAAAATATACAACTCTGTGATTTAGAATGGCAAGACTTTAACCCACATATGTGGGTAAGCCGGGGTTTATATGATGGAGGTTTGGCTTTTTGTGTCATATCTAAGAATTCACACAAAGAAAAAAACTCTACTGTCACCAGTCCTGTGAGCAAGTTAATTTAATCTTATAGAATGGATTAGTTTCATATTTTTGTAGTTATCTCATACAAGGGAAATAAAGACGACTTTTTATTTTTAAAACATGCATTCTCAAGATTTCCCTCCTTCGGGCACAAGCACTCATGATTTTTGTTCCTATGTATTCTTCCAGAATTATGGTATCTAAAATGATGTCCCTTTCTATAGCAACTGAGCAGGTACTGGGACCCCTATCTCCTTGTTAGAAGTAGACACAGTCATCATTGAGTTATATTTATCTTTTCACTGCATGTAAATGACATGCTGATATTTACCACAAATTCTATCACAAGGAAAACTGATATGAGGAAAAGGCCAAATGGTGAGACATTCGTTTTGTACCAAGCACTAAATTAATGGGTACATTAGCAAACTTATTTACATATAATTTAGAGTCATTAATAATTATATATATATATACATATGCTTTCTCTATATGTATATATATATAATTTACATATATAACTTTACATACATAATATATAGTATATATTTGAATGTATTATAGCATATGTGTGTGCTTAGTTGCTCAGTTGTGTCTGACTCTTGTGTCCAGAGCCTGCCAGGCTCCTCTGTCTATGGGACTTTTCAGGCAAGAATACTGGAATGGGTTACCATTTCCTCCTCCAGAGAGTCTTCCTGACCCAGGGATCGAACCTGTGTCTCTTGCATCTCCTACATTGGTAGGCAGATTCTTTGCCACTGTGCCACCTGGGAAGACCACCACGGAAGTCCAGTATCATATATATTGGGTCTCAAATGACACCTTACAGTCATATCACATTTCCTGAGCTTTCTCCCTCAGATCATTTCACACCTTCTCCTCTCTCCTCATACAGCTAAAACATCTTCCCACATCCCCAGTCTCAAGAGTTGAGAGTTCAAAGTTAACTGAGAATATAGAGGTAATCAAATGAGAACATCTAAAAACCCTCACCCAACTCAATTACCCAGACACATGCACCTGTGACTATATGGTGTTATCTTTTTCCTTTTATGATGGAGGAACTGTCAGAACTTCTGTTTAGGTCATTCTCTCGACCTGTCCACTAGATACCATCCTTACTGGCTCCAGTGATTCTCCTTTAACACTAGCCTTATAAATTTCTTCTCTTTTAAATCATTCTTATTTGCATATAAAATGCTATAACTTCTCCTATATTAAAAAAAACCTCTTACATTGACATTCTCTTCTTCAAGATACCTCCTCATTTCCTAATCTCTCATTTATTGCAAAGTTCCTCAAAAGAGTTGAGGAGACTACAAGAGTTGAGAACTCTGATTTTTCATCTCTCATTTCCTATTGAGCCTGGATCCTGTTGGGATTTATTGTTACATTTCACCAAACCAACTACTGTTAAGCTAACTATGATTTCCATGTTAGTAGATTCAATTATTAAATCATATTTCTCATCTGACTTCACAGATGTTCATCTCTTCTACACTGGAGCTATATTAGTGGAATGAAGGGGAAAAATAACCTATGATGTTCTAGATTGATGCAGAAAACTTATTTGACTAAATTGAACACTCTTTCTTGATTAAAAAATAAAAAGAAAATGTCCACAAGCAAGGAATAGAAGGGAATTTCCTCAAAATGATAAAGTACATTTCTGAAAAGTGTACAGCTAACCCCACAGAGGCTGAGACAGAACCGTGTTTGAGTGTCTCCTGTGGAGGTACAGGTCAGCAGTGGACTGCTGCAGGGGCAGGGGCTCTGGGTGCGGTAGACCTGGGTATGGCATAAGCCCTCTTGGAGGAGGTCCCAATTAAACCCACCATAGAATGAACCACCAGAACTTACAAAGGACTGGGAAACAAACTCTTGGAGGGCACAAACAAAACCTTGTGCACATCAGGACCCAGAAGAAAGGAGCAGTGACCCCACAAGAGCCTGACCCAGACTTGCCTGTGAGTGTCCAGGAGTCTCCAGCAGAGGTGTGGTTGGGTGGTGGCCTGCTGCAAGGTTGGGGGCACTGTGTACAGCAGTGCATGCATGGGACCTTTTGAAGGAGGTTGCCATTATCTTCAATACCTCCACCATAGTTTAGCCTCAGGTCAAATAATAGGGAGGGAACACAGCCCCGCCCTTCAACAGAAAATTGGATTAAAGATTTACTGAGCATGGCCCTGCCCATCAGAACAAGACCCAGTTTCCCCCTCAGTCAGTCTCTCCCATCAGGAAGCTTCCATAAGTCTCTTATCCATCTCCATCAGAGGGAAGATAGAATGAAAACCACAATCACAGAAAACTAACCAATCTGATCACATGGACCACAGCCTTGTCTAACTCAATGAAACTATGAGCCATGCTGTGTAGGGCCACCCAAGACAGATGGGACATGGTGGAATGTTCTGACAAATCGTGGTCCACTGGAGAACGGAATGGCAAACCATTTCAGTATTCTTGCCTTGAGAACCCCATGAACAGTATGAACATCATACTTAATGAACAATCATTAATGGTGGAAGCTTCTCCTCTAGGATCAAGAACAAGATGAGGACGTTCACCTTACCACTTCTATTCAATATTACACTGGAAGTCCTAGACAGAGCAATTAGGAAAGAAAAAGTAATTAGAGGCATCCAAGTTGGAAAGGAAGCAGGAAAACTATTTCTATTCACAGATGATATGGCCATATGCATAGAAAATCCTGAAGAATGTACATTTAAAAAAAAAAAAAAAAAAACCTGTTAGAGCTAATACGTGAATTCAGTGAAGTTGTAGGATATAAGATCAGTCTGTAGAAGTTCAGTTGCATTTCTATATAAAAGGAAGGTAACAAAATTCTTTTGACAACAGCATCCCCCAATATACAGTACTTAGAAATAAATTTAGTCAAGGAGGTGTAAGACTTATGAGCAGAAAACTATAAAATATAGCTGAAAGAAATTAAAGACCTAAGCAAATTGAAGGACATCCCCTGTTCACAGACTGAAAACTTAACATTATTAAGACAGCAATAGTTCCTAAAGTTATCTTCATATTCTTTGCATTTTCTATAAAATCTCAATTATTTTTTCTCAGAAATGGAAAACTTGATCCTAAAATTCATATGGAATTCATAAGGGATCCTAAATATCCAAAACTATCTGGAAAAGAAAAATTTTGGAGGACTCACATTCCTGGACTTTAAAACTTACTACAAAGCTACAATAAGAAAAACAGCTTCATACTGTCATAAGAGTAGACTTATTGACCAACAGAATAGAATAGTCCAGAAATAAATCTATATATAAGTTGATTTTTGACAATACTGCCAAGATCATTTGGTGAGGGAAAGAATACTTTTCAACAAATAGTACTGAAACAACTGGATAGCCACATGAAAAGGAATGAAGTTGGAACTACAGCTCACACTATGTACAAAAATTAATTTAAAATGGAACAAAAACCTAAATGCACTAACTCAAGTTGCAAATGTCTTATCAGAAAATATACGGGTAAATCTTTAAGACCTTAGATTTGGCAATAGATTTTTAAAAGATATCCAGCCTTCCTTTTCTCACATAAAATTGATAAGCTTTAATTCATGATTTAGTTTTATTCCACAAAATATTTACTGTGGTAAAAAATACAAAAGTTATCATCTTAACCATTTTTAAGTTCTTTAATGTTAAATATATTCACATTGTTATGAAACATATCCCCAGAACTTTTTCACCTGGCAAATCTGAACTCTATACCCAATTAAAAACAATTCCTCTTTTCACTCTCCCTCTGACCCCTAATAACGACCATTTGGAGATTTTTGCCTCTATTTTTGTTATTCATTCTTAACTGATTGAATTAATTGCACTGCAATCAGAAAACTACAATAAGTTCTATCTCTTTAAATTTTTTGAGACTTGCTATATGGAGACATGTATGACAAATTTTTGTTAATACTGCATATGTGCTTATAAAGCATGAATTCAGAAATTGTTGTGTACAGTGTTCCATACAGATATATTAGATTATATTTCTTGTTACCATTATTTATATCTTCTATATCCTTAGTAATTTTCAACTTGCTGGTTGTAAATACATGCTATTGAGAGGGTTTTGTTAATACATTCCAACCTCACTGTATATGTATCTATGTCTCCTGATGGTTTTGTTAAACTTTTCTTTATAAAAAAAGAAAAATAAATTAAATTAACCATTAATAAATTAGAATTGTATCTTCCTCATCAATTTAACCTTTAAAAATTGTAAAATCAGATCAGATTAGTCGCTCAGTCATGTCCGACTCTTTGCGACCCCATGAATCGCAGCACGCCAGGCCTCCCTGTCCATCACCAACTCCCGGAGTTCACTCAGACTCACGTCCATTGAGTCAGTGATGCCATCCAGCCATCTCATCCTCTGTCGTCCCCTTCTCCTCCTGCCCCCAATCCCTCCCAGCATCAGAGTCTTTTCCAATGAGTCAACTCTTCACATGAGGTGGCCAAAGTACTGGAGTTTTAGCTTCAGCATCATTCCTTCCAAAGAAATCCCAGGGCTGATCTCCTTCAGAATGGACTGGTTGGATCTCCTTGCAGTCCAAGGGACTCTCAAGAGTCTTCTCCAACACCACAGTTCAAAAGCATGAATTCTTCGGCGCTCAGCCTTCACAGTCCAACTCTCACATCCATACATGACCACAGGAAAAACCATAGCCTTGACTAGATGAACCTTTGTTGGCAAAGTAATGTCTCTGCTTTTGAATATGCTATCTAGGTTGGTCATAACTTTCCTTCCAAGGAGTAAGCGTCTTTTAATTTCATGACTGCAGTCACCATCTGCAGTGATTTTGGAGCCCAGAAAAATAAAGTCTGACACTGTTTCCACTGTTTCCCCATCTATTTCCCATGAAGTGGTGGGACCGGATGCCTTGATCTTCGTTTTCTGAATGTTGAGCTTTAAGCCAACTTTTTCACTCTCCACTTTCACTTTCATCAAGAGGCTTTTGAGTTCCTCTTCACTTTCTGCCATAAGGGTGGTGTCATCTGCATATCTGAGGTTATTGATATTTTCAGTAATCATTTTACCTTAAAGACTACTTTGTCTTCCATGCAAACTTCACAAACTCCTTTTGATTCACATTTGCAGAAAATTTTTTAACCTATACATTTACTTTCAACTTTTCTGTATCTCTATATTTTAGAGTTGTCTCTTGTAAACAGTGTATTGTTGTTCAGTTGGTCAGTTGTGTCTGACTCTATGATCTCATGGACTACATCATGCCAAGGTTCCCTGTTCTTCACTGTCTCCTGGAGTTTGCTCAAACTTGTCCATTGAGTTGACAATGCCATCCAACCATCTCATCCTCTGTTGCCCCCTAGGTTATGTTTTTTAAATCCTATCTGATAATCTTCATTTTGGTTTTTCATTTCTTTTAAAAAAAAATATTTTTAAATTGAAGGATAATTGCTTTACAGAATTTTTTTTTTGTCTTCTGTCAAACATCAACATGAATCAGCCATAGGTATACACATACCCATTCCCTCTCATTTATTTTCATTTAATCTCTTCATTTCAATTTCCACAGTTTGCATGCAGCATGTAGACTACGTTCCTATCCAATAGTATTCCCTCAATTCCCTGAAGTCTCCTTCTCAAGCATGGAATTAGAAAGCCAGACATACAGTAGTATTGTAGGTGAATGAAGTGTTCATTACCCAAAATGTAGGTGAGGCTCCCTTACTTCTTGTTGCTGTCTTCTCCATCTAAGGATTCTTTCTTTTTTTCTTCCAGTTTTATTGAGATATTCAAGTGAAAGCTTAAATTCATATTTAAAGTAAAAGTTATAGCTCAGTTGGTAAAGAAACCGCTTGCAATGCAGGAGACCCCAGTTCAATTCCTGGGTCGGAAGATCTCCTGGAGAAGGGATAGGCTACCCACTCCAGTATTCTTGGGCTTCCCTTGTGGCTCAGCTGGTAAAGAATCTGCCTGCAGTGTGGGAGACCTGGGTTCAATCCCTGGGTTGGAAAGATCCCCTGGAGAAGGGAACGGCTACCTACTCCAGTATTCTGGCCTAGAGAATTCCATGGATACAGTCCATGGGGTCACAAAGAGTTGGACACCACAGAGCGACTTTCACTTTCACTAGAAGATGAAACACTTTTCAGGCACTTCATTTACTCCTGTAATGTTCATTGTGGCTCTAGTTTTATGGAGATAATAACTATGCTCAATAGTAAATTTATTTTAGTGTGACTTTCAAGCCAGGTAGAATGTAAACATCACTTATTATGAGAATTTTGCCTGTGTGGTGATCTGGATAATCCATTAGCACATTACATTAATATCCATACACACACATAATTTTAGGAAGTTTATTTGCTATTTTACCAGCCCAATGTGGAAGACTGGGGTTTGATCCCTGGGTTGGGAAGATCCCCTGGAGAAGGGAAAGGCTACCCTCTCCAGTATTCCAGCCTGGAGAATTCCATGGACTCTATAGTCCATGGGGTTGCAAAGAGTCACACATGACTGAAAAACTTTCACTTCACTTAAGTAGTTTTTTGAATCTGTCTGCTTAAGAGTACAATATGAATGTATTCATAATGAAGAAGATGAAGTAAAGAAAGATCTCATAAGCATTCTGAAGTTTCCAAATAGTATCCCAATTTTTTTTCTCCAAACTCTACCAGTATCAGGTTGATCTCATATAGACAGTGCTCTCATGAATTCATTCATCCACTTATTGTTCAGGGCATATTATGTGCCATGCTCTGAACCGAAAGAAGACTTTAAAATGGCTACAAAGAGACACTTTCTCTTGAATAAAAACATATTTTACTTTGAAAAAAAAATCATAACACATCTCAGATTAGTGTAATTCTTTCAACTCTTTAGTTTATAATGTCTTTGATTGACAATTTTCAATGTCTTTCAAATAACATTTCAGAATCTCCATGTTGTCCTTTTGCTTTTTTTAAGTCACTGTTAGAACCCATGATGTCTTTCCCCCTAATATTACATCAAAATTACCCCATCTTCATTTTCCTGTTCAGAATGTTGTCAAGAAAAATAGAAAATACACAGATGTTTATTATTAGGGAAGCATTAAATGAATTTTATAAAATCTCAGTTATTTTCAATTTTTAAGATGCTATTTCTTACAAGTTCTGAACATTGAACTGCAATTTCACAGCTTAGCAAGAATAGTGAGTCTAACCCTTTGAGAATATAATAAAACTAATGGAGTCTTATGGTAAATTTAGAGGAAACTATGTTTCTCCTTTGAGATGTGGCAAATAGTTACAGGCACAAACATCACTGGATTTTTACTTAAATGAGCTTATTTGCCTTGACATCATCATATCCTGCTTTCTAATTCAAATATTACAAGCAAGCATAGTATAAACAATAGATAACCTTCTTATCTATTCTTTGTCTCCTTAGATGATATAAATGTCAAAGTATGTTTTTAGTGAAAAGTAGTTCCTGTAAGTTTAAATGATATTTTCTAAGCTTGATTATTTAGAGAAACATGGTTTACTTGAATCAACTCTTGCTGTTTTGTGTTCCAAAAAGATTTTAAGAAGAACCCATCTATTACTGTAGTATAATGAAAAAAGAAGAGGTGGATTTTTGCACAAACTATATACTCAACCAGATGTACTTGTGACCTTTGAAATATGAAGTCAACTTCATATTTCTTTTATAACTCTGCAAGGGAATTTATAGACTTTATTAATGTAAGGTCTCTCATTTTGTTATGAATGATGAAGAATCATAAGTAAAATGCTGATTAAAATGGAAAAAAAGGTTTCAGTTAAACAGGTCTTACAGATCTACATCAAGATTTTAATGCATGTGTAATTTAATGACAGACATAATATTTTATGTTTATTTTTTATAAAAAATGTTCCCTTTTTATTAACTGTATCAGTTCAGTTCAGTCACTCAGTCGTGTCCAACTCTTTGAGACCCCATGAATCGCAGCACACCAGGCCTCCCTGTCCATCACCAACTCCTGGAGTTCACTCAGACTCACGTCCATCGAGTCGGTGATGCCATCCAGCCATCTCATCCTCTGTTGTCCCCTTCTCTTCCTGCCCCCAATCCCTCCCAGTATCAGAGTCTTTTCCAATGAGTCAGCTCTTCACATGAGGTGGCCAAAGTACTGGAGTTTCAGCTTTAGCATCAGTCCTTCCAATGAACACCCAGGACTGATCTCCTTTAGAATGGACTGGTTGGACCTCCTTGCAGTCCAAGGGACTGTCAAGAGTCTTCTCCAACATCACAGTTCAAAAGCATCAATTCTTCGGCGCTCAGCTTTCTTCACAGTCCAACTCTCACATCCATACATGACCACTGGAAAAACCATAGTCTTGACTAGACGGACCTTTGTTGGCAAGGTAATATCTCTGCTTTTCAATATGCTATCTGTATAGTATCTCACAAAACAATGATTTATGAAATATGTAAAGCTTACAAGGACAGATTTCAAGATAAAAAGCCTTACATAGATAGCCTTATGTAGATATATAGATATCCTAGTTAACTTGAGAGTTTTTATTAATACCTCTGAAAAATATAGAATTACTATATCTTATAAGATTTGTGATCTTATGCAAATGTTTTAATCTTACTATCTCAATTTCCTATTTATTAAGTGGGAATAATTATAGCACTTAACTCGTATGAGGTTTTCTGATGATTAAATGAGATGATACAAGCCAAATACCTAGAACTGAGGCCAGCATATATTAAAGACTTAATAGTTGCTATTAATGACTATGTGGTATATTTAGTAATGATAAACTTCATAAATTCACATTTAGTAAGGAACACAGTTAACATCTTAAGTTGGGTATATTGAAGAAGGGGAAAATTCCTCTTTTTGTGACTTGATTAATGGTTTAGTAAAGAGTATCACCTTTGGTGAAATGTCTCTGAATCCTATATATCTTATGAAAGAATAAGAAAAGAATACAGTCAATAATACTTTAGAAGATGTCATTCTCTTTAATTTCCCATTATTAGCATAGTTAAAAAACTACCTTCTGCAACCTCTAAACACCTGTCACAAATATGTTGTTTTTCAAAGTATGCCCCAATGATCATTAGATTCTGAATCTCTTAAGGTCTAATTAAAGCTGTGCCCTAAAAATGGCAGCTTCCTGGACACCAGCCAGATTGAATGAATCAGAATCTCAGGAGGTGGGACTAACCAGGCTTTCTTTTTAGCAAGCTCCATAGGTGATTTTTATACATAGTAAAGTTTAAGAAATCTTAATCTAGTTATGACATAAGAAACTGCTATCAATAACATAAGAACCTGCTATCAATCATTCTGCTTTCTGGCTTTCACAAGAGTGAGGACTTTCCCCTTTTATTAGGTTGGTGCAAAAGTAATTGCTGTTTTACACTGTTGAACTTTGCCATTTGATATTGGAATATATTCTTAAATAAATGGTATATATCAATTTAATGCACATTTCTCACTTTGTTTTTTGTTTTTTGTTTTTTTTTTGCTAATGACTTACTACTTGCTGTTTATTTTATATTTATTTTAGACTATAGAAATTATATTAGACAAAAAGCAAATTAGAGTGACTTACCTATACATTCAAAATGGGTCGTAAAGCAGTGGAGACAACTTGTAACATCAACAACACATTTGGCCCAGGAACTGCTAATGAATGTACAGTGTAGTGGTGGTTCAAAAAGTTTTGCAAAGGAGACTAGAGCCTTGGACACGAGGAACATAGTGGCTGGCCATCGGAAGGTGACAATGATCAATTGAGAGCAATCATTGAAGCTGATCTCTTACAACTACATGAGAAGTTGCAGAAGAACTAAACGTTGATTATTCTATGGTTGTTTGGTGTTTGAAGCAAATCAGAAAGGTGAAAAAGCTCAGTAAGTGGGTGCCTTATGAGCTGACCACAAATAAAAAACTCATTGAAGTGTTGTCTTCTCCTACTCTATGCCACCACAATGAACCATTTCTCAATTGGATTGTGATGTGTGATGAAAAGTGTATTTCACAAGACAATGGTGATAACCAGCTCAGTGATTGGACTGCGAAGAAGCTCCAAAGCACTTCCCAAAGCCAAACTTGCATAAAAAAAAGGCTATGGTCATTGTTTGGTGGTCTGCTGCTTGTCTGACCCACTGCAGCTTTCTGAATCCCAGTGAAACCACTACAACTGAGAAGGAGGCTCAGCAAATCAGTGAGAATAACCAAAAACTGCAACGCTTGCAGCTGGTCAACAGAATGGGCCCAATTCTTTTCCATGACAATGCTCAACTGCACATCGCAAAAGCAATGTTTCAAAAGTTGAACGAACTGGGCTACAAAGTTTTGCCTCATCCACCTGAGCTCTTATCAACCAACTACCTCGACAACTTTTTGCAGGCAAAAACTTTCTACAACCAGCAGGAGGCAGAAAATGCTTTCCAAGAACTGGATGAATTTTGAAGCACCAATTTTTATGCTACAGGAATAAACAAACTTAATTCTCATTGGCAAAAATGTGTTGATTATAATGGTTCCTATTTTGATTAATAAAGATGTGTTTGAGCCTAGTTATAATGACTTAAAATTCATGGTCCAAAACTGCAATTATGTTTGTACCAACCTAATACAAATAATTTTTTATTTTCATCTTGGATCAGTCAAGGAAATGAACAGTGATTACTGGCAGCAATTCTGAGGCTTCAAATGGAGACCAAAACCTGTTAAAGAGTAGCAAGACATACATCAGAAAGGTTTTTGTTTCTTTAGATAATGCATTTGAATGTAATTTCTCTTTCAGTAAGGTAAGATACACTCATGAATTTTATGTTTCCTTATCTGAGAAAACCCAGCTGTCTGTTAAGACATCTACCAGAGAAATAAGGATTGACGGTTTTTTAATAGGGTTGATGGATATCTTTTGAGATAAAATGGTAACAGAACACTTGCAATTTATTATACTGTAGTAAAAATATTATTATGATAAGGACATGAGATCTACCTTCTTAACAATTTTTTAAACATTTTTAAAATTTATTTTTTTAATTGAAGGATAATTGCTTTACAAAATTTTGTTGTTTTATGTCAAACTACAAGAAACATATTATTGTTGACTATAGCTGCATTATTGTATGCAAAATTTCCAGAGCTTATTCATATTCCTTAACTGAAATTTTATGCCCACTGGTTAATAACTTCCCATTTCCCCCTTCCTCCAGCCCCTGGTGATGACTATTTCATACTTCGACTCTACGAATCTATTCAAATACTTTATGTAAGTGGAACTGTGTAGTATCTGTCTTTCTGTGACAGCCTTATTTTACTTAGCACAAGGTCCTCAAGGTTCATTCATGTCGATGCACATAGCATAATGTCATACTTTGTTAAGACAGGATAGTATTCCATTGTTGTATATAGCACATTTTCTGTATCCAATCATCCATCAATAGACATTTAAGTTGTTTCTACATCTTGACTACTGTGAACAGTGCTGCAATGAACACAGGCATGCTTTTAATATTATCTCTTCAAGATCCTGATTTCTATTCTTTTGGATAAATACCCAGATTAATCTAAAAGTGATTTTGATAAACTGATAATCTCTAAAGGGAACAGATTATTTACTAATGCTGCTAAATTTGTATTCTACAAATATTTACCACATTAAAATTATTCTTAATGTTTTACAGATTATTAAACCCAATAATAAAAAAAATAAACCCAATAATATAGATACTCTGGTATTACTTAGTGTCAACTTTATAAAATTATACAAAACACTGGTAGTCATTCAGATAATGAGTGAAAATGGTAAATTTATAATTGTGATGAACTGGATATACAGATATTAAAATAAGATTATCAAAGTTAAATTATTTTAACTAACATTGATCTGATTGGTTTCTTCTACACATTATGAATATGCAATATAAAATTCATGATTTTGTGGTGAAGAATTTATTTCATGATGTCTTAAATGATGACAGTTATATATTATACTGAGTATAGTATATTCCACTGCTAGCTTAAAGTGATGAAAAAGTTCAATTGTGAGTATCATTAACAATAAATAATAGTCAGAGACATGCAAGGGGATTCCTTTTAAATTGGGATATTAGTGTCTAATAAGGCAATAAATAAATGTTCAGTATCCAGAGAATAACCTCAAACAGGTCTGGGAAAGTACAGGACTTCAGGTGCTGGCATTCACTAAGTCATGGAAATTCTAATGAAATACTGCCATGACTAGGGGATATTATGTCATTTTGTAATATGACTCAGAGAAAGTTTCTTTGTATACTTAGTCCTCTCCTGTTCTATTCCAGTTGTAGTCTGCTGTCACTTCGTATTCAAAATGTCTCACCGTGGCAATGGGGGTGGTGGTGTGACTATGAGTCAGAGGCAGGTATGATTTACTCCAGCACCAGGGACGTAGCTTCTTGTCTATCCTGCCTCTCTCCAAACTGCAGCCATAAGTTGAATCTGTAATCATTCCTCTTCTCCATGAGTAGGGTTTTTACACCTATTTGATTTTTGCATGTCATGACTGTTTGCCAGTTCCTTAAAATCAACAGTGCCCATTGCCCTTCTCCTCACAGAGGAAGGCTGTTGCTCTGTACAGGAGCTTCAGGAAGAGAGTTGGTAGAGTTTCTTGCCCCTCCAACATGGCTGTTGCTTTTCTCCTGGGCCTGCCCTACAATGGATATTTCTCAGGGCTCTTTCCAATCTTTTTTGCAAGCACCTGGTGGGATTTGCTGAGAAAGGACATGCAAGGAGACACTGATTCTTCCAATTTCTGATGCTCTCAGGGGTTTCACACTGTCTCACCAGGCCACACTTGGTCTTCACCAATTGTCCTCGTGGCTGAACTCTTCTTATAGGTACCTGGATCATGTCTACTCTGGGTGAGTGCATGTGTTCACCTCTTATATCTCCCTAATGCCATGTTCTTTCCTAGGACTTGGGACCAGTGACCTCAGCTTTCTGGTAGTTCAAGAAATGTCATGTAACTTGAAGTTGTTCTGGCTCTTTTATACTATAAGGGCAGAAGCAGCGATCTTTTCAATGGTTTAAAAGCCAACATGGATGGAAGCCAAAACTATTGCTTATATGTATAGTTTTAATTTTAACAAATGGAGTAAAAAAAAATCCACATTTCTAACAGCACTTTTGACAATAATGTCGTTTTTGTTGTTGTTGTTTTTTTTTTTTTTTTTTTTTTACTTATAGTACTCTCTTTTCTGGGCTAAAAATTATAGAGCATATAGAAATATTTTATAACTATCAGATTATTTTTCTTACAGAGGGAAAAAACACATTTTTGTTTCCTCTGTATCACTTACAAGGTAACCTATAGTTGCCTTAGAGAAGAAGTTTTAAATGTATAATACCAAATCATCTGATTAAAGTGATGTAATAAAGCCTAGCTATTGGTCTGTTAGAATTTTAACAGTAATGTTGCTTGTGTTTCCTGAAGATACTGATTTCTTTTCCCCAAATTAAAAATGAAAAGCAGAAAATCTCCATCTAAAACAAGAACATGAAAGTATAAATTTCTTGAATATAATTTTACACAAAAGTTGCAGGGCATGGTCCAGAAAGTCAGCTGATGTAAACATATTACCAGCATTCATTTGGCTTGGTAATTATTATTAAATTATTATTGAGGCTATGCTGGAACATAGAGCAAAAACAAACAGTAATGTCAGTGTTGTGAAATAGATTGTGTACTAGATATTGCATTATTTCATCAAAGAGTTGAAAGATATATTAGTAATGTTTATCTACAAATATCCTTAAGGAACATGGCTTCCCAGGAGGCTCAGTGGTAAATAATCTGCCTGCCAATGCAGGAGATGCAAGAAACATGGGTTCGATCCCTGGGTCAGGGAAGATCCCCTGGAGTAGGAAATGACAACTGGCTCCAGTATTCTTGCCTGGAGAATTCCATGAACAGAGGAGCCTGGCGGGCTGCAGTCCATAGGGTTGCAAAGAGTTGGACATGATTCAGTGACTGAGCATGTGCACGCATGCATGCAGACACACACACACACACACACACACACACACACACACACACACATGCACACCCTTAAGAAGTACACTGATGAAACTGTATAGATATGTATTATAGACATTCTATAGGGTCCAGTCCCCAGTATCTACTTAGTAGATCATTGGAGATTGGCTGTGTGCTTTTCTTTTGCAACTGGATCATTTGTTGATATTTTACTTTTATTCAAAGATTTATTTCTCTGTATCTATCACCTATATTATCTGCATACATAGGGTCTAAGGTCTCTTTTGCTTTTATTTTGTTTTGTTTTGTGAGCCACCTTTTTGCTTTGTGCATTCTTATCTTCCCCTGCCCACTGGGAGAGATTGATGGAAAAGGACTCCATTCTACTTCATAGGGGAAATACAATGAAATGTGAATCCACTGTGATTGACTGCTGCTTCCATTATCAGGGCACTAATTTTCTAAGGACTTATAGGACGAGATCAGCATCTTGATACTAACAGTAATTTTCATCATACTAATTTTCAAGTTAATACTTGAAGCCAGTGAACCTAATTATAATCAGAAATATTCTGATTCTTTATATATGAATTCTTCATATTCTTCAGCCATTCCAACCCTCTCATATTACATCTAACTATATCTTTATTGTTTATGTCACATATATATTCTAGGTCTAGAATATTAGATATCAATTTGAAAATTTTAGGATAAATAAAATTTATTTTAGATATTATTACATTAAAAATGTGCAACAAATACACAAATTTACAAGTTTACAGTTTAGGTGGATATGTGTATTATTTATGCCATGAAACATAGTACTGATATAATAAATTTAAAATTTAAAATATCTTATTTGTATTTGATTCCCCTTTTCACACAGAATGAATCTGTGTGAAGTGAAGCTGTGTATCCAGCTTAATAAAAGTATAATATGTGACATATCTGTGAGGAACATCTATCTGTTTGGACTCACTTTCCTGGTGGCTCAGATGGTAAAAAATCTGCCTGCAATACAGGAGACGTGGGTTCGATCCCTGGGTCAGGAAGATCCCCTGAAGGAGGAAATGGCAACCCACTCCAATATTCTTGCCTGGAGAATCCCACGGACAGAAGAGCTTGGCGTCGCAAAGAGTCAGACATGACTGAGCAATTAACACTTTCACTTTTATGGCTTCAGAATACTTGAAAGCTAAGGTACAAGGAAAATATTAATACCATGTCTTTGTGTGATTACTGTCTGTACAGGTAAATTATGCTTTATTTCTCATAAGATCACTAACAATTTCCCCTCCATCGATATAGAAGTATACAAATATGCATGCTATTAAAATGTAATTTACATTTAAGCTTAGTTTTTAGATAATTACAATTATACTGTTTCTTCACAATTAAAAATATAATAGTCTGTTAATTTTATAAATGGAAGAGCAATTTAAAAATAAAAATTTTAAATATTTTACTAAATTGGTTTAAATAAACAATAAGGCACGTTTGAATAAGTTGTTTGAGTAATGATTATTTGAATAAGAAAAATCTTTAAAGCAAAAACTTACAGCATATTTGTTATCATGTCACAAAAGGAATACAAAATTATTATAAAAATAGGGATTATTATTGCCACAATGACCAATTCATATGTTCACAATTACCAGTTGAATTAGTCATATAATTATATTTTTGGAGCAGATTTCCTATGTGCTAATCTGGTCTTCTTTAGTCCATATCCTTCACATATGGGGAACAATAGCATCTTTTTGTATATTATTTAGTACTCATCACCATTATCTTGTATGTTCTTTACCAGTTACCAGTTATCCCCTTTTTAGCAGGCAGCATATCAATGTGTCTCATATGCATGTAAGGCTTCCCTGGTGGCTCAGTGGGTAAAGAGTCTGCCTGCAATGTGGCAGACCTGGATTCGATCCCTGGATCGGGAAGCTCCCCTGGAGAAGGAAATGGTAACCCACTCCAGTATCCTTGCCTGGAGATTCCCATGGCCAGAGGAGCCTGGTGGGCAACAGTCCATAGGGTCGCAAAGAGTTGGACAGGACTGAGCAACTTCACTTTACTATATGTATATATATTCATACTTTTATAAGTTATTTATGTATAAATGTGACAGGTAATGACAAGATAATACATACCAAGAAAGATTTACATTTCATGACATAGCTTATTTTCTGATATCTAAAGTTTGATTATATAAACTAAGAGTCAAAGTAACTGGAAATACTTCTCTCTAGGAATGAGGTGGAGAATACCGTAGAAGTCATGTGAAGTGAAGTCATGTCAGACTCTTTGTGACCCGACTGTAGCCCACCAGGCTCTTCCATCCATGGGATTCTCCAGGCAAGAATACTGGAGTGGGTTCTTTGAACAATTTTATCTCAGAACTGACAGATTGTGTAGTGTTTTTAAAAGGAGTTCAGGTAACAGTAAAGAAGATGTCTACAGTAAGAGAATCACAATCATGAATCTTTTTTAAACCATTAAGTAAGTAAGTGTTGGAGAAGGCAATGGCACCCCACTCCAGTACTCTTGCCTGGAAAATCCCATGGGCAGAGGACCCTGGTAGGCTGCAGTCCATGGGGTCGCTAAGAGTCGGACACGACTGAGTGACTTCACTTTCACTTTTCACTTTCACGCATTGGAGAAGGAAATGGCAACCCACTCCAGTATTCTTGCCTGGAGAATGCCAGGGACGGGGGAGCCTGGTGGGCTGCCGTCTATGAGGTCGCACAGAGTTGGACACGACTGAAGCGACTTAGCAGCAGCAGCAGCAGCAGCAAGTAAGAGTCGCTCAGTCGTGCCTGACTCTTTGCGACCCCCATGGACTGCAACCCACCAGGCTCCTCTGTCCATGAAATTTTCCAGGCAAGGATACTGGAGTGGGTTGCCATTTCCTTCTCCAGGGGACCTTCCCAACTCAGGGATCGAACCCGGGTTTCCTGCACAGCAGGCTTATTCTTTACCGGCTGAGCTACAAGAGAATAGAAACACATTTTGCTGGAGTTGTAGAGTGCTGATTGTTTTTTACTTCTTTTAAATACTGCATCATTTGAGTAATGTTTCATGAGTACTCAGTTCTTATATTTGCTCTTTTCACTTAGTGGTTACACTCCCAAATGACAGTAATTAAAATTATTAATAGGTTTATAAGACATAGATTGTGATTTTGTCAACAGTGAAAAGAGGTAAATCTGTAATAACTGTAATTTCTACTTTCAGCCTACTTTAATTTCTTCCTTTCTCTTTGTGATTTCCTTTAGATTTTAAGAAATATGATTGAGGCCCTGTGTTGCAGCCTTACTTGTAGAAATACAAGCTTGGATAAAATACCTTTTTTTTTTTAAAAGAAATAGAAAAATGGACATAAATTAGATATAATGCCCAAACATCTTTTATAATCAAGTAAAAGGCATACATTACATTTAAATTATAGCATTTTACTCATAAATTTGGCATCTAATTTTGACTCTAAATAATTGAAAATACTTTACCTAATTTCCCCCAATATGAGATTTTTTCACTTGAAATAAAAATATACCACCAACCAAAATGCAAGATATAACATTTTGAACAAGCCATTGATTGTTCTTTTAAGTTTTGTACTTTTGAATATATATCAAGATGTTGATATGGGCACTTTATCTTCTCAGGTAAGCATTTTGGTTATCAAATGTTTGACTCTGATACTAGTGAAGTGGGTTTTGTTTATGGTGCTCATTATTGTTAGATGTATCTGACGCCTGCTAGGAAGCCAAGCTTTATCCCACAATGTTTGTATTTAGTGTAATACCAGCAAAAAAGATAAACAAGTCAAAAGTGCTAAGATACCAGCAAGGCAGTATCTTTTTCCCTCTTGCATCTAAAGAGATGATTCTTCTGAGATCCGTATGCTGCTAAGCAAGTGGTATTTGCTTTTAAGCTACAGATAGTTGCTACTAATAATTAGTG
Organism: Bos indicus; assembly: GCF_029378745.1. Classification (NCBI taxonomy): domain Eukaryota; kingdom Metazoa; phylum Chordata; class Mammalia; order Artiodactyla; family Bovidae; genus Bos; species Bos indicus. The sequence continues at coordinate 115,632,280 of NC_091789.1, forward strand.
AAAGGTCTGCTTGAAACAAGTTCAGCTTTAGGATTCAGGTTTTATGGCCAAACTTGTCTAAAAGTTAATTTAGTAAGGACTGACACTGCATGTGGTGTTGGAATAAACTCTTGAGAGTCCCTTGGATTGCAAGGAGACCCAACCAGTCCATCCTAAAGGAGATCAGTCCTAGGTGTTCATTGGAACAACTGATTTTGAAGCTGAAACTCCAATACTTTGACCACCTGATGCGAAGAGCTGACTCATTTGAAAAAACCCTTATGCTGGGAAAGATTGAGGGCAGGAGGAGAAGGGGACAACAGAGGATTAGATGGTTGGATGGCATCACCGACTCAATGGTCATGAGTTTGGGTGAACTCCGGGAGTTGGTGATGGACAGGGAGGCCTGGCATGCTGCAGTCCATGGGGTTGCAAAGAGTTGCTGAGAGACTGAACTGAACTGAACTGAAACTGCATGTAAGTATAGAAGGATAAAACCATCTTGATTTGAATTTCAGACAGTGAACTTGGTCTCCATTAACTGCTCTGATATCTAGTCTTAAGACTTCTCAAAAAGTTAATATAATGACCTCACATAATCCCAGTGATGAAAACTTTATTTTTTAACTGACTTCCAGGTGAACTAAACTGGAATGAGCCTAACTCATATCAAAAGGTAAATTCCTATAGCAGTATTTCATTAAATTCAAGGGGGAAAAAAAAACCCTATGTTTATATATTATTTAAAAAGCAAGTTGACCACAAAATTGAACATACAATTCCTTGCAAGAACAAAAATACCTTCTCTAATTTGCTTCACTTACATCTATTTTATTTTACTTTGATCTTAGTTTTATTAACTTTGATCTAAGTATTTCAATAATAAAAGAATATAAATGACACATAACTGAAGGAGTTATGAGAGGGTAGTTTTAATATTTTATAATAATGTCTATTCCTATCACTTCAATAAAATTGTCATTTTTAACAATTAAAGAAGTTGTTGAAGTTGCTCTCCCCACAAGTCAATCCAGTCCAACACAGATTAATTTTATACCATAAACAGTTAGTCATATGATCTTTCGTACTTGACAGGTAGAACATTTTTCAAACAAAAAACAAAGAAGACAGGGTACAAGTTGGTTAGGAATATACTTCAGCTATTTTAACAGTGACCAAAACAGAGTACCAAAAAAGACAGGCTTTTTTCTCTTCTATGTAAAATACTTTGGCCACCTGACATGAAGAGCCAACTCACTGGAAAAGACCCTGATGCTGGGAAAGAGTGAAGGCACAAGGAGAATGGGGCAGCCAAGGATGAGATGTTTAGATAGCATCACCCACTCAATGGACATGAATCAGAAGAACTCTAGAAGAGAGTGAAGGACAGAGCAGCCTGGTGTGCTGTAGTCCATGGGGTCTCAGGTAGTCAGACACAATTTAGCGATTGAACATGTAAAAGCCTGGACTTATGCATGGTTTAGGGAGTGTAGTGCCTCTGTCCCTTGAGATTATCAGGGATTCAAGATCCTTTTTTCTTGCTGCTCCACATTCCACTAAGTTGTCCTCATCTCCATAATCTATTGCACAGCCACATCTGCAGTGAAGACCAAGCTGTTTCCCTTTAAAAGTCATGACCTGAAGAAGCATACATTATTTCTACCCACATCCCATTGGTCAGAACTCAGTCATATGGATACACCTAGCTGCAGCTGAGGCTGAGATATGTCTTGTGGCATGTTCAGACAGAAATGAGGGGCCTTCTATATTTAAAAAGGGAATGGAATGTGTTTTTGAAAAAATATTTTTATAGATGAATACTCAGGCTAACCTAGTGGATACAATCTTGAAACTTCCATGATTACCCACTTCAAGATCAAAGTATTAAATGCTGTGTGCTTTTTAGCTGTTAGTGCTATGAAAGCTAAAATGCTTTCTACCTTGGTGGTCCATTTTACTGGGTGCCAGTGAATGGACATGGAACAACAGACTGGTTCAAAATAGGAAAAGGAGTATGTCAAGGCTGTATATTGTCACCCTGCTTATTTAACTTATATGCAGAGTACATCATGAGAAACGCTGGAATGGAAGAAGCACAAGCTGGAATCAACATTGCTGGGAGAAATATCAATAACTTCAGATATGCAGATGACACCACCCTTATGGCAGAAAGTGAAGAGGAACTCAAAAGCCTCTTGATGAAAGTGAAAGTGGAGAGTGAAAAAGTTGGCTTAAAGCTCAGCATTCAGAAAACTAAGATCATGGCATTCGGTCCCATCACTTCATGGGAAATAGATGGGGAAACAGTGGAAACAGTGGCAGACTTTATTTTTTGGGGCTCCAAAATCACTGCAGATGGTGACTGCAGCCATGAAATTAAAAGATGCTTACTCCTTGGAAGGAAAGTTATGACCAAGCTAGATAGCATATTCAAAAGCAGAGACATTACTCTGCCAACAAAGGTATGTCTAATCAAGGCTATGGTTTTTCCTGTGGTCATGTATGGATATGAGAGTTGGACTGTGAAGAAGGCTGAGCGCCGAGGAATTGATGCTTTTGAACTGTGGTGTTGGAGAAGACTCTTGAGAGTCCCTTGGACTGCAAGGAGATCCAACCAGTCCATTCTGAAGATCAGCCCTGGGATTTCTTTGGAAGGAATGATGCTGAGGCTGAAACTCCAGTACTTTGGCCACCTCATGCGAAGAGTTGACTCATTGGAAAAGACTCTGATGCTGGGAGGGATTGGGGGCAGGAGGAGAAGGGGACGACAGAGGATGAGATGGCTGGATGGCATCACTGACTGAATGGACGTGAGTTTGAGTGAACTCCGGGAGTTGGTGATGGACAGGGAGGCCTGGCATGCTGCGATTCATGGGGTCGAGAAGAGCCCGACACGATTGAGCGACTGAACTGAACTGAACTTAGATTCAATACATTCTCTTATTATAGTGTTTGATAGAATATTACTGGCCAGAAAACATGGGCAAAAGAAAAAATGTAGTGTTCAATTCCCAATGTGTACTTAGTTTTTTGTTTTCATTTCTAAAGTAAAAATAAGAATCTCTACTAACTTTTCAGTTGGCTCTTTTGGTTTTAAAGGATGAGCTACAGGCTGTGTGTTTTTCTGTACTGACATGGCACTTATTAAATACTTTTGTACCATGAAAAATAAAAAAAATAAAAAAGGAAAGGAACTAAACATTGGGGACACATTTAGCAGTCTCTGTCATACTTTATTTATTATGGATCTATAAACTCTATCTACATAACTATCTAAAAGTACTTCAGTTCAGTTCAGTTTGGTCACTCAGTAATGTCTGACCCCATGATACGCAGCACACCAGGCCTCCCTGTCCATCACCAACTCCGAGAGTTCACTCAGATTCACGTCCATAGAGTCGGTGATGTCATCCAGCCTTCTCATCCTCTGTCGTCCCCTTCTCCTCCTGCCCCCAATCCCTCCCAGCATCAGAGTCTTTTCCAATGAGTCAACTCTTCGCATGAGGTGGCCAAAGTACTGGAGTTTCAGCTTTAGCATCAGTCCTTCCAGTGAACACCCAGGACTGATCTCCTTTAAGATGGACTGGTTGGATCTCCTTGCAGTCCAAAGGACTCTCAAGAGTCTTCTCCAACACCACAGTTCAAAAGCATCAATTCTTCAGTGCTCAGCTTTCTTCACAGTCCAACTGTCACATCCATACATGACCACAGGAAAAACCATAGCCTTGATTAGACATACCTTTGTTGGCAGAATAATGTCTTTGCTTTTGAATATGCTATCTAGCTTGGTCATAACTTTCCTTCCAAGGAGCAAGCATCTTTTAATTTCATGGCTGCAGTCACCATATGCAGTGATTTTGGAGCCCCCCAAAATAAAGTCTGCCACTGTTTCCACTGTTTCCCCATCTATTTCCCATGAAGTGATGGGACCAGATGCCATGATCTTAGTTTTCTGAATGCTGAGCTTTAAGCCAACTTTTTCACTCTCCTCTTTCAATTTCATCAAGAGGCTTTTTAGTTCCTCTTCTCTTTCTGCCATAAGGGTGGTGTCATCTGCATATCTGAGGTTATTGATATTTCTCCCGGAAATCTTGATTCCAGCTTGTGCTTATTCCAGCCCAGCATTCCTCATGATGTACACTGCATATAAGTTAAATAAGCAGGGTGACAATATACAGCCTTGACGTACTCCTGTTCCTATTTGGAACCAGTCTGTTGTTCCATGTCCAGTTCTAACTGCTGCTTCCTGACCTGCATATAGGTTTCTCAAGAGGCAGATCAGGTGGTCTGGTATGCCCATCTCTTTCAGAATTTCCCACAGTTTATTGTGATCCACACAGTCAAAGGCTTTGGCATAGTCAATAAAGCAGAAATAGATGTTTTTTCTGGAACTCTCTTGCTTTTTCCATGATCCAGGTGATGTTGGCAATTTGATCTTTGGTTCCTCTGCCTTTTCTAAAACCAGCTTGAACATCTGGAAGTTCACGATTCACTTATTGCTGAAGCCTGGCTTGGAGAATTTTGAGCATTACCTTACTAGCGTGTGAGATGAGTGCAATTGTGCAGTAGTTTGAGCATTCTTTGGCATTGCCTTTCTTTGGGATTGGAATGAAAACTGACCTTTTCCAGTCCTCTGGCCACTGCTGAATTTCCCAAATTTGCTGGCATATTGAGTGTAGCACTTTCACAGCATTATGTTTCAGGATTTGAAATAGCTCAACTGGAATTCCATCACCTCCACTAGCTTTGTTCGTAGTGATGCTTTCTAAGGCCCTCTTGACTTCACATTCCAGGATGTCTGGCTCTAGGTGAGTGATCACACCATCATGACTATCTGGGTCATGAAGATCTTTTTTGAACAGTTCTTCTGTGTATTCTTGCCACCTCTTCTTAATATTTTCTGCTTCTGTTAGGTCCATACCATTTCTGTCCTTTATCAAGCCCATCTTTGCATGAAATGTTCCCTTGGTATCTCTAGTTCTCTTGAAGAGATCTCTAGTCTTTCCCATTCTGTTGTTTTCCTCTATTTCTTTGCATTGATTGCTGAGGAAGGCTTTCTTATCTCTCCTTGCTATTCTTTGGAACTCTGTATTCAGATGCTTATATCTTTCCTTTTCTCCTTTGCTTTTCGCTTGTCTTCTTTTCATAGTTATTTGTAAGGCCTCCCCAGACAGCCATTTTGCTTTTTTGCATTTCTTTTCCATGAGGATGGTCTTGATCCCTGTCTCCTGTACAATGTCACGAACCTTATTCCATAGTTCATCAGGCACTCTATCTATCAGGTCTAGGCCCTTAAATCTATTTCTCACTTCCACTGTATAATCATAAGGGATTTGATTTAGGTCATACCTGAATGGTCTAGTGGTTTTCCCTACTTTCTTCAATTTAAGTCTGAATTTGGCAATAAGGAGTCATGATCTTAGCCACAGTCAGCTCCTGGTCTTGTTTTTGCTGACTGTATAGAGCTTCTCCATCTTTGGCTGCAAAGAATATAATCAATCTGATTTTGGTGTTGACCATCTGGTGATGTCCATGTGTAGAGTCTTCTCTTATGTTGTTGGAAGAGGGTGTTTGCTATGACCAGTGCATTCTCTTGGCAAAACTCTATTAGCCATTGCTCTGCTTCATTCCGTATTCCAAGGCCAAATTTGCCTGTTTCCCCAGGTGTTTCTTGACTTCCTACTTTTGCATTCCAGTCCCCTATAATGAGAAGGACATCTTTTTGGGGTGTTAGTTCTAAAAGGTCTTGTAGGTCTTCATAGAACCATTCAACTTCAGCTTCTTCACTTTTTAAGAAGCTATTATACATGAAGTATTTTTCTGTATCTGGTGACAGGACAGTGAGGGAAGCTTTTGCCTTTATACTCATCTCATTCCTACCATCAAATTGGTGTCCCCACTCTTTAGGACAGAGCCCAAGTCAGTTTCTGGTCTTATGTCAAATTCCCAACTGAAACAAGAAATCCTCTCTAAGCTCCAATGTGCTGGAATAGGAATAGGGTGACTAGTAATCTCATTTTCCTCATGACTGAGGCATTTCCCAGGACACAGAACTTACAGTGAGTGCTGCTTCTTGCAAACTATACTCTTCACAATACACATGGTAGAGTTTAGAAACTATTAAATTTTGCAAAGGAAATAAATGAAAAAAAGATCAAAGTAATTCTTCTCCCATCTTTATTGAAACAGATGAAAGTAATTATTTTTTCTTAAAAGTGAAGGAATTATAGAATGAATATCTCCTGTTATATGCACCCAACTGATTCTTAGAAATTATAACTGATTCTTAGAAATTATACAATTTGATATTTCACACAAATTACATTCTATGTATTTACCAACTAGACCTTAGTGATACATATTTTGCAAAGAAGACAGTATTATCAGCTTTTACAATTAAATTTTAATAAGGATACTTTAATAGCATTTTTTTCATCAGTTTGAGTAAATATTAATTTTATAAGTACAAACTGGGTCAGATTAATCAAACAGGACTTATATTTATAAATAAAATTGGAATATATACACATGGAACATACATATTATTCTATTGCCAATTTTTCTCAATTACTCTTTAAGGAATTATTTCTTCAAATTAAAATTGGACAGATGGAAACCAATCCATCCTATCACGGAAATATTATAACCTGGATCCAAAACTTGCTTTACTAAAATAACTAGAGAAATTTTAAAAATATGATATTTAATACATGGAGCCCTGTAAACCTTCCTTTCTTCAACTAATAGCAAAAACTGATTAATTCGAAAATCAGGGAAACAGATATTAGAGTGGTTTGCCTGAGAGTTCAAACATGTAACCCTTAACTGCCAATTTTATGGGCTAAGACAAATTGCAGTGTTTCGTGATTAAAACGGAATCAAATTTTACTAAGCAGACAGAGGACATGTATAGTACTCCAGGAATGACCAGTCTCATTCAAATGTAAAAAGATTGTTTTCTGTTTCCTGCTACACTTAAGTGAAGTTTAATGGTTGGTTAACTTTCATTGCAGAATCTTAACCGGGGTTAAGTGTTCAAGGCTTGATTCTATTGGAAACCTATCCTGATAAAGAAAAATGGTTCTATATATACAGGAAGATAGAATGAATGTTTGTATGTAGGAACCATTGTAACTCACTACTACCTTGTACACTTTCAGAATTATTAAGTTCCTTTTCTCTTGCTGCTCCACCATCCACTAAGTTGTCCTCATCTCCATGATCTATTGTAGAGTCTTCTTCTTGTAAACTAAAGAAATATTAAATCTGATAATAGGAATTGATTAAAAGTTACTACCTAAACTATTTGACAGTTGCTAAGAGACTTTATTTTTGGGGGCTCCAAAATCACTGCAGATGGTGACTGCAGCCATGAAATTAAAAGATGCTTACTCCTTGGAAGGAAAGTTATGACCAACCTAGATAGCATATTGAAAAGCAGAGACATTACTTTGCCAACAAAGGTTCGTCTAGTCAAGGCTATGGTTTTTCCTGTGGTCATATATGGATGTGAGAGTTGGACTGTGAAGACGGCTGAGCACCGAAGAGTTGATGCTTTTGAACTGTGGTGTTGGAGAAGACTCTTGAGAGTCCCTTGGACTGCAAGGAGATCCAACCAGTCCATTCTAAAGGAGATCAGCCCTGGGATTTCTTTGGAAGGAATGATGCTAAAGCTGAAACTCCAGTACTTTGGCCACCTCATGCGAAGAGTTGACTCATTGGAAAAGACTCTGATGCTGGGAGGGATTGGGGGCAGGAGGAGAAGGGGACGACAGAGGATGAGATGGCTGGATGGCATCACTGACTCGATGGACGTGAGTCTGAGTGAACTCTGGGAGTTGGTGATGGACAGGGAGGCCTGGCGTGCTGCGACTCATGAGGTCTCAAAGAGTTGCACATGACTGAGCGACTGAACTGAACTGAAGACAGTAGTATTCTTGCCTGGAGAATCCCAGGGACATATGGGACTGGTGGGCTGCCATCTCTTGGGTCGCACAGAGTCGGACATGACTGAAGCGACTCAGCACCTGCAGCAGCAGCAAGAGAGTAGCAGATTCTGAAAGTTCTCATCAAAAGGAAAAAAAAAATGTAACTGTATAAGATGATGGATGTTAACTAAACTTACTGTGGTAATAATTTTGCAATCTATTTAACTCAAATCATTATGCTGTGTACCTTAAACTTATACAGTGTGTGAGTTCTAATTTGCTTCAGTTGTGTCTGACTCTTTTGTGATCCCATGAACTGTAGCCCACCAGACTCCTCTGTCCGTGGGATCTTTCGAGGTGAGAATGTTGGAGTGAGTTGCCATTCCCTCCTCCAGGAGACCTTCTTGACCCAGGGATAGAACCCACATCTCTGTCTCCTGCACTGGCAGGCAGGTCCTTTATCACTAGTGCCACCTGGGAAGCCCCAAACTTACACCGTATGGTATGTCAATTATATTTTGCTGGGGCTCAGCACAGGCTACCCCCAAATGTACTGCAACATCATATTTATTATTTTGAATTAAAATTACTAAAGAAATGGTCTTTGTAAGAGGGATACTCTGGCACTACTCTCTGGCTCCCAGAAAGTAGGAAACAAAACCTCTCACGTGAAAGATACTCTCCCTGCATCTGGAGGCAGAAGGGCATCCTTAGAACCATAGACACAGAATTCAGACAGAGAAGCCTGTATACACAAATTGTTTTACTTCTTTGACTACCCCAAACCCAAATTCTGTTTAGATTCTTCACTACTTAAGCATCCAAAGCCTAAGTTCTTTGTGCTGTCAGAAATTTGTCTAAAATGGATAAAGCTGCCTGCTTTGGCCACTTCTTAGGTCCAGTTTTTATGAAATCTCCATGCACATGAATTAAAATTTGTTTCTTTCTCTCCTGTTCATCTGAGTTGTGTCAATTTTATGATTAGCCCAACCACAAGAACTCAAGAGGGGAAACGGGGAAATTTTCCTCTCCTCAGCAATCTCAATAAAACAATTTTATTTTTTTTTTTTTTTGGTTACTACCAAAATGAAAAGAAAAAAAAAAGCACTTTCTTCTAGATGAACAGAATCTGTAAGGAAACTTCCAATATCATTTTTGGAAATTTGAAAGGCAAACAGAAAAATGTGTGCATGTGTGCCAAATTGCTTCAGTCATGTCTGACTCTATGAGACTCTATGAACTGTAGTCCACCTGGCTCCTATGTCCATGGAATCATTCAGGCAAGGTTCCCATTTCCTTCTCCAGGGGATCTTCCCAAGCAGGGATTGAACCCACATCTCTCATGACTCTTACATTGGGAGGTGGGTTCTTTACCACTAGCACCACCTGATAAGTCCAAACAGAAGCATAATCTTTCTCATGTAGTTCTTAAAAACACATGTTTTGATATGGCCCTAATTTTTCTGTTTTATTGCTTTTTATAATGAAAAATAATACTAAATGCTAAAAATAGCTATATAGAAAGAGTACAGGCTTATCTTCACCCATCATTTCCTCCGAAATATTTTCTTCTCTGCTTGGTACTACCAAATTCAACAAGCTCATTATTTTAAGGCTAAAGACACTTAAATTTGTGAATGTTTTGTTCTCCTGAAGCAAGTCTTGCCATAGGGAAGGAGGTTTGATCAGTTCTAACCTGAATTTAATGTTTTTCTCAGTCTTTATGGTACATGAATATTTGATAAATCAGCTGATTTCTGCCTTGTCTGGGTTCCTTAAAGGCACTTGGCAATAATGTGATTCTTTTCCCTATCCTTATCCTAAGGGTGTGATCAACTTCCTTGCACTCTCTGTAAGTCTTCCTGCACCCTTCCCTAATGATAGCTTGAACAATGTTGGATTCATGATCTCCAAAGAAGAAGAAGACCAGGAACCAGGCTTGATCACTCAAGAGCTTTTGTGTGGCAGAGTTTTATTAAAGTATAAAAAGGAACAGAGAAAACTTCTGACATAGACATCAGAAGGGGGATGGAGAGTGCCTCCCTTGCTAGTCTTAGCAAGGGATCTATATACTTTTCAATTGGTTATTAACAATAAATCAAAAGAATGTCTTAAGGTTGTAAAGATCTTACCAGACCCACTCCCACAATATACATTTTAAGATAACAGGATTAGAACTAACAATAGAAACATCTTACCAGACCCAATTCCATAATATACATTTTTAAATTTATTTATTTTTTATTGAAGGATAATTGCTTTACAGAATTTTGCTGTTTTCTGTCAAACCTCAACATGAATCAGCCATTGGTATACATATATCCCTTCCCTTTTGAACCTCCCTCTCATCTCCCTCACCATCCCACCCCTCGAGGTTGATACAGAGCCCCTGTTTGAGTTTCCTGAGCCATACAGCAAATGCCTGTTGGCTATCTATTTTATATATGGTAATGTAAGTTTCCATGTTACTCTTTCCATACATTTCACCGTCTCTTCCCCTCTCCCTATGTCCATAAGTCCATTCTCTATGCCTCTTTCTCCACTGTTGCCCTGTAAATAAATTCTTCAATATCACTTTTTTAGATTCCATTTTAAGATGACATTTTAGGCTTCCCTGGTGGCTCAGAGGGTAAAGCGTCTGCCTGCAATGCAGTAGACCTGGGTTTGATCCCTGGGTCGGGAAGATCCCCTGGAGAAGGAAATGGCAACCCACTCCAGTATTCTTGCCTGGAGAATCCCATGGACAGAGGAGCCTGGTAGGCTACAGTCCATGGGGTCGCAAAGAGTCAGACAGGGCTGAGCAACTTCACTTTACTCACTTTTTTTTTTTTAATTGGAATACTGTTATTTTTATTTGATTTTCTCAACAGAATGCAGAACAAAGTAAAGATCTTGTTTTGGGGAAATATATACATTTTTCCTTTTTTTTTCCTGCTTGAAATTCACAACAATGTACAGAGAATATAAACATACAACATATTTAATAAATTTGTATTTTATATGAATTTTGATGTAAATATTCAAATTCAAACAATGGTTTGAATAAATACAATTCATATATGAACGACATAATTTTGGTCACCAGGAAACTTGTGTAACCTACTTGCTAGTGGATTCCTTTATATTTTCTTTTCAAAAGTGCTGAGTTGTCAGTGTTGATTAAATTGTAAAAAGAGATTAGCATGGAACTCATAATATGACAGGATTAATCAGAAGGTTCTCAAGAAGGAGAAACATGTCCTCAAGCAGGATACATTGTTGTTATATGGGCTTCCCTGGTGGCTCAGAGGTTAAACCATCTGCCTGGAATGAGGGAGACCCAGGTTCCATCCCTGGGTGGGGAAGATCCCCTGGAGAAGAAAATGGCAATCCACTCCAGTACTCTTGCCTGGAGAATCCCATGGAGGGAGGAGCCTGGTAGGCTACAGTCCATGGGGTAGCAAAGAGTCGGACACAACTGAGCGACTTCACTTTCACTTTCATAGAGTTTAAGGAAAATATATCTTTCAGCAAGATGAGTTGTTTTGTTGTGCAATCATCAGCTCTGGGTTTAAAGAAAAAAAACTTTTGTCCTTTTCTCCTCCTTGAGAACTTCAGACCCCTATCTTCTCTTCCAGAACCCCAGACCCCTCTTAGCAACCTCCCTAGAAATTGACATTTTTACTAATCAACTCCAGCGCCACTCCCACTGGTTTACCTTTTTTTTTCCAACTAAACTATAGTTGACTCACAATGTTATATTAGTTTTAGGTGTGTAATATAGTAATTTGATATTTTTATAGCTTACACTGAATACAAAGTTATTATAAAATACTGACAATATTTCTTGTGCTGTGAACTGCATTCTTGTAAATAATTTATTTTATAACTGGTAGTTTATATCCCTTAATAATTCCCTTACTTATTTTCCCCTGCTCTCACTGCTCTCCTCTCTAGTAACCACTAGTTTGATCTGGATCTATGAGTGCATCTGTTTTATCATATTTATTTCTTTTTTAGATTTCACGTGTAAGTGAAAACATACCATATTTATCTTTCACTGTCTGCCTTATTTAACTAATACCCTCGAGGTCCATTCATGTCAGGGAAATGCCCATCAACATACCAATCACATTTTTCACAGAACTAGAACAAATAATTTAAAAATTTTATGGAAACATGAAAGATCCCAAATGCCCAAAACAATCCGGAGAAAGAAGAAGAGTTGAGGAATCATATGCCCTGACTTCAGAGTATACTACAAAGCTACAGCAATCAAAATGGTATGGTACTGGTACAAAAACTGATACACAGATCAATGGAACAGAATGGAGAGCCCAGGTATAAACCCATGCACTTATGGTCAATTAATCTACAACAAAGGAAGCAAGAATATACAATGGAGAAAATACAGTCTCTTCAACAAGTGGTGCTGGGTAAACTAGACAGTTACATGTAAAAGAATGAAATTAGTATATTCCCTAACACTGTATACAAAATTTAGTTTAAAATGAATTAAAGACCTAAGTGTAAAACCAAATTCTATAAAACCCCTAGAAGAAAACATAGGTAGAACACTCTTTGACATAAAGCACAGCAATAACTTTTTACATCCATCTCCTAAAGTAAAGGAAATGAAAACAAAAATAAACAAAGGGACCTAATTAAAATTAAAAGCTTTTGTACAGCAAAGGAAGCCATCAACAAAATGAAAAGACAACCTATAGAATGGGAGAAAATATTTGCAGATGATCTTACCAATAAGGGGTTAATATCTAAAATATATAAACAGCTCATATAACTCAATACCAAAAAATCAAACCTGATTTTAAAATAAGCAGAAAAACTGAATAGACATTTTTCCAAAGAGTAAATGTGGATGGCCAACAGCACATGAAAACACTCTCAACATTACTAATCATCAGGGAAATGCAAATCAAAACCACAGTGAGGACCTCAAACCCGTCAGAATGGCTATAATCAAAAAACAAAAATAACAAACATTGGATGTGGAGAAAAGGGAACTCTCCTACAGTGTCAGTAGGAATTTAAGTTGGTACAGTAGACTTTGGAAAACAGCATGGAGGCTCCTCAAACTAAAAATAGAATTATCATAGACAAGCAATTCCACTCTCAGGTATATATCTAAAAAAAAAAAAAAAAATCCAAAACACTAATTAGAAAAGATACATGCACTCCAATGGTCATAGTAGCATTATTTACTATAGCTAAGATAGAGAAGCAATCTAAGTGTCCATTAACAGATGGATGGAACAAAAAAGATATGGAATACACACACACACACACACACACACACACACACAATGGAATACCACTTGACCACAAAATAGAATGAAATTTTGCCATCTGCAACAACACGGATGGACCTGGAGGGTAATAAGCATAAGCTAAGTGAAATAAGTAAGAAAGAGAAAGACTGTATGTTTTTTTCTGAGATGTGGAATCTAAATAAAGCTATTTTTTTTAAATGAAGGGACAAGTTTGGTCACAACTCTGAAAATATTATTCTTTAGTATATGCAGAGGCAAACCAGCTATATCCCCCCTTGAGTATAACTTTACTCAGCACATTAAACAGTGTCCAAAGGGTAATGCTGTCTATGTAATTCTGCACTTTTATGTTTCTTAAATGCCTTATGGCAGAAATTTGAATGTTTCACCCTGTGACTTGGACTGTGATTAGATGTAAACTAAATCACACCCTTACCTCATCTGAGTATAAAACCAACTGAGAAGTAGATGTAGAAATAAGGCAGATAAAAAGTAAAACGTCAGCTAATTATCGATAAAGATGAACTGGACAGTGGTTTGGAACTTTGGACACAACTGGCTTATTAAAACTTTCCATCAAAATCGAAAGTATTCACACCAAACTGGTCAGTTTACTTCCCACAGGAAGTCTACAACCTGAACAAGAAAGAGGAGGAGGAGAAAAAAATAGATTCCTAGATTCAAGTTACTGGGAAAGAAAGAGAAGGCTCTGATCATCTGCTCATGTTTTATTCCTTCATCCAAATTCACCGAACTGATACATTTTTTTTTTCCTCCCATGGGGAATCATGAGGGAGGAGGTAGAAATCCGGGATGTTTTTCTTCCTATATTTTTCGCACTCTTGAGTGAACAGTCTCCTGTTTACTGAAACATAGTAAATAGGAGTCAAGGACCCTCACCACTCCCTTTCCATCAACCTTCCTTTATCTTCATCATCCTTGTTCTATCTGTCCAGTAAAACTATCAAGCCTCATAAAATGAAAATGCCAGGATCCTCCCCCTCAATCCCTACTCCTTGCACAGGTGTGTTTGCACCAACCTGGATTGATCATTTTAATACTGGTATCATTCAACAACAACTGAGTGTGCATCTTGGCAGCCAGATACTATGCTCAGTCTCAGACACTAACATGAACAAAACACAGACTCTGCTGTCAAGAGGTTTGATGAACATTTTTCCAATATGTTTTATTTATGGATCCATTCTATTTAAATCAGTTGGCATTTCCTTGTCAGGATACTATTCTTGGTGGACATTTAGACTTTGTTTCGCATTGTCACTTCTTTAAGATTACAAATCATTCTCTGCAGGCAAAATTTCCCCCATACTTGTATTTCTTCTTCCTGAGTAACTCTTGGTCCAGGTGTTTTTTGTGCCTCTCTGGGGATTAGTTCAGTCACTTTTCTCTGTGGGATGGTCTCTGTGGGAGTGGTTTTACTGTTTAACTGTACATCAGATTCATGACTCTTTTTATTTCCCAGATGTTCTATAGCTTGAGGACACTGTTCTTTGACTACTTGTTGTCTTTTTTTGTGTCTGATTTGCTGATTTATGCATCATGCTGGTCTCTTTTCTCCCAAGGTCAGTCATCTGGCTGTGCTTTGTTTGCAAGCTGAATGTAAACTCTCATGTTGGGTTTGGTCTGTAATCATAAACAGCTCCTGAGAAATATGTCATTGGTCCTCCCATGATCCCACGCTGGCCTCCAGATCTTGATCCTCTGCTCTACTCCCCCTCACGTTGTTTCCTCTCATCAACTCACTTTGATAAAGCTCCCATCCTCTTCATTTAGTAGGACTGCCTGTGACAAGACTGGCAAGCTTGTCCATTAATGCCTTTAATCCAATGGTCAGATTTGTGTTCTGAGCTCACTCAACCCATCAGCAGTATGTTTGACCAGTTGAAGTTCTTTCTGCTCTTGGCTTTCATGACTAGCCTTACTAATTTATTATCATCCTGGCTGTCCCTTCTCTGTTCTATTCCTCTTCCTCTGATCTCTGACCTGGAGGGCCACCACACTCCATTGCACAGGTTACAGATTACATCTTGCATATGTGATGCTTCTGTTGATGGCATCTTCTCAGTAGTTGTGCTATATAACAGGCCCAGTATCCTAGGCTGGGACATCAGAAGTCAGAGCCTTGGGTTCTTCCATTTGGTCTCTGTAGGGCCTTGAGAAAATTTCTTTGCTCTACACTCATTTTCATCAATTGGAATGTGGACATGATGATAGTATCTGTTACAAAGATTATTTTTGAGAATTCAAGGTACAAATGCATGTGGAATCCTTAGAAAGTCCTGGTTCCCAGTGAGCGTTCCATAAGTGTTACATATTACCATTATTATCATTTAAGCTCTAGTTTGGTATTCTGTGACTGTGATGTACTTAGACTGCCAATCTTCCTTTCTTGGTGAGTTTTCTAAGAATCATACAAAAAAATACTCTACAAAAATAAAGTACCTGGGCTTTCTCTGGTGGTCCAGTGGTTAAGAATCCTCCTGCCAGTGCAGGGGACATGGGTTCAATTCATGTTCCGGGAAGATCCCACTTGTGATGAGACAGCTAAGCCCACATACCCTAGAGCCCATGTACCACTAGAAGATAAACTAATGCAATGAGAAGCCCAGGCACCACAACTAAAGAGTAGCCAATGCACGGCAATAAACAGCCCATGCTCTGCAACAAAGACCCAGAGAAGCCAAAAAAAAAAAAAAAGAGGGGGGCGGAATATAGTTCAAAATATGAAGCATAAGTCTTGGATGGAGCCTGAAATTGGATGCTAATTGCCTAAAACTCAGATAAAATATGCATGTTTCAGAGGCCCCAATATTTTTGCTCTCTAGCAACATTTTTTTGAAGAAAACATGTAAGAGCTTTCGATGCATAGCAACTTTTCTCTCTCAATTTTTATTTTGTTGCTTACTGTTCTTGTAGCCATAGCAGAAGAAAATGTAGTTGTTTTAAGTTAATCAAAATGTCTGGTCTTTTAGCTGACCTTATGAGAGTGAGACCTTATGGGGGTTCCCTGGTGGCTCAGACAGTAAAGCGTCTGCCTACAATGTGGGAGACCCGGGTGCGATCCCTGGGTCAGGAAGATCCCCTGGAGCAGAAAATGGCAACCCACTCCAGTACTCTTGCCTGGAAAATCCCATGGATGGAGGAGCCTGGTAGGCTACAGTTCCTGGGGTCGCAAAGAGTCCAACACAACTGAGCGACTTCACTTTCACCTTCTTCCACTTTATGAGAGTGAAGTAAAAACATGTAAATAAAATAAATACCTCTTGAAAAAGATATACAATTATGTAAAGATAATAAGAGTATGCTGCTGCTAAGTCACTTCAGTCGTGTCCGACTCTGTGCGACCCCATAGACAGCAGCCCACCAGGCTCCCCTGTCCCTGGGATTCTCCAGGCAAGAACACTGGAGTGGGTTGCCATTTCCTTCTCCAATGCATGAAAGTGAAAAGTGAAAGTGAAGTCGCTCAGTCATGTCCGACCCTCAGCGACCCCATGGACTGCAGCCTTCTAGGCTCCTCCGTCCATGGGATTTTCCAGGCAAGAGTACTGGAGTGGGGTGCCATTGCCTTCTCCGAAGAGTATGCAGGCAGCAGTATTTAATTATATAGTCAAAGAAAATAGCTTCTTCTGGTTTACCCATCGTCCTCTATTTTCTTTGATTACTTTGTAATCTTTATCCTATTTCAGATGAATCTTCAGTGATTCCATTTACTTCTTATATGCCTATTAAGTTCTATTAAACAAATGCATATGCTTGATATTACAGCACAGAAAACTACAGAAATTCAGAGAAATGACATGTATAACAATTTCCATTATAGTTTGATATATATTTCTCCATCATTGAAATGTTTTTGTTGTTTGCCAGAAAAAAAATATTTCCTACAGATAAATGTTTTCTGATTTTGTAAATTAATTTTTATAATTCAATGGAGTTTTAAATTATTATATTTAATCAAGTATTCTGGTTTCTAAAATCACTAATATTCTGCCATATTGAGTAAAACTCAATAATTTCCTGATTCACCCAAATAACAGGCACTCTTGGCTAATATAGCTCTTGCTGCATGATATGTTGGCACTATGATATACACACTGGGTTGAATAGTAATTATGCAGGGACAATATCTGGATGGGAGACTTTCCCCTTTTTTTGCAACATAATGAGCTTGCTGGCATACCCAAATGATTATTGCTATTGTTGTTTTATGACACTATTTTGTTAGACAGATAGATAACTCTACAATTCTCTGAAATATGTTTGATTAAATATTTTATACATATATATGTATATACATATACAAACATATGGGCTTCCCTGGTAGCTAGATGGTAAAGAATCTGCCCACAGTTGGGAGACGCAGGTTCAATCCCTGGGTCGGGAAGATTCCCTGGAGAAGGGAATGGCAACCCACTCTAATACTCTTGCCTGGAGAATCCCATGGACAGAGAAGGCCAGTGGGCTACAGTTCATGGGGTCGCAAAGAGTAAGACACAACTGAGTGACTAATGTGTTATGGGTGTGAATTCAGTACCAAAGTGATAAGTTAATGATGATTTTGGTTACCAGTCATGACTACTCACATAGCTCTCACTTCATATCTATCAGCGCATTACTTGATCTTAACATGTTCCTCTCACCCTTGTGCAAGCCACTACCTGGCCTGAAATACTGTGGAAACTACATTAACTTCTCTCCTTGAATCTACTTTGCTCAGTTTACCATTAAAAGAACATATTACTTCATGCTTAAAACATTCAGTGGCCCCCACTATTCTTTTGAGGTTTCAAATCTTCACCATACTTTGCATGGTCTTGCCAACTTTGCCTACTTTCTCTCTTGATAAGTTTTCCTGTTCCCTCTGCTCCACCCACAGTAAGTTCTTCCTCAAACGGGTCAAGCTGGGTTCCACCACAGAAAATTCCTACATATTTCTCTGATGCCCAGAAGGTGACTTATTTTTGTTCTATCTCTACATCCAGCTAACTCTGATTCAGCCTCCAGGTGTGGTGTATTGGTCTTCTGATGGGGCATCTTTAGTACTCAAGGTCCCAGGACCTATGCTCTCATAGCCTCCTTTACTTGTTCAAGGTAGCATTTACCACAGTTATCGTTTTATTTATTTCCACAGTAAATTATTCTAAAGCAAGTTGTGTCTTTGGCAGTTTACTGTCACTTCTTCTCCACTGATCATAAGCTCCACGAAGACAAAAATCATACTTCTCACAGCAATGAAGGTCCTCAATTACTATTTACTGAATGAATAAAGGAATGAAAATATAAATCATAAGAAATATGTTTGTAAGGTATGTTTACATATCGGCTGTAGAAACAAAATTATCTACCCCATATTCATGAATTTAGCCACAATGAGAAACTGTGGTGGAAGCTTAGTCAGTGGTTCATGAAGCTCTTCAGAGAATGGGAAACATTCTGACAACAGGAGGTGCTTTGAGGACAGAAGCATGTGCTAACTATTAAATATTGTAAGACAGAAAAACAAAGAAGTTATTAAGTATTTACACCCCTGTTCAAACACAGCTGAGGTTAAATATATATACTGAGTACAGATTTCATGAAGTGTCTTCTTAAGGATTTGCTAAAGATGGGCAGACATTTTCTCCAACATTAAAAGGTTTGTTAACAGTAGTACTAAAGTCTGTTGACTTGTAACTCTTAATTTTTAAAATACTTATTTTAGAAATCTGCATTTATTCTCTTAAATTTTTCAGCTATGCTTATCATAAAAGATTGATTTTATCTAATAACCAGATGATAACTCACTGACAACTGTTAATGACCCAACCCACCTAAAAGGACTATATAGATTCTGCCAAATTAGAAATGTAGTGAATAGCATATTTCTTAATTAAGAATATTACTGTTCAAACAAAATGCTGAGATTCTAATAGATCAACTTCAAAACCTAATATAAAAAATTGATTTATCATAATTGTTGTCAATGGTGATGCTGTTCCTCTTCCTTAGCGGGTTATATACAATATATTTGAGTTATGGACAAGGATGATGTTTGTATCATGAACATACACTCAGTCACTTACTACTTGCCTAATCCTCTGCTCATAGATGACAATCACATCTCTACTTCTACCAGTGGATATTCTTATAATCAGAATTATTACAGCCATAGACACAGATCCTCACAGGAAGTTCAGTACTTCTGAACCTAAAATTAGCTTCTCATTTCTTAGCTTCATTTTGACACTGCCCATAAAAGCTTCAACAACTAAACAGAAATACAAACAGATACCAGATATGTAGAATATGTCTTTCTCTGGAATTAGATTAGTATATCCAATAGAAATATTAAGCTAAAGGGAAACGGAAAGATCCAGAAGTAAGAGAGAGAAAGAAAATGAAGGAGTGCTTGATTTTGTTTGTGTGTGTGTGTGTTTAGGTTTTCTCAATTCCAAAATATTTTTCTATGGAGACTAAAAGGGAGAGTTAATCTAAAAACAGGATTTTGTACAACCCATTTTTTGAGAAACAGAAAGATAAAGGATCTTAAAGTTTTTTCATGTATAAAAATGTATAGACATTCTTTGAGAAGCAGAGATGTAAAATTTATGTGTTACTAATCATAGCACAGTACTTTCTTAAGACATTTTGTATTTTTCTCATGTTTTATTATGAGTTATCTGTTTTTCGTAAACATTTGAAAAGATTTTGGGCTCCAAGTACAGTGATCACATGCACAAATCATACAGCTCACAATTTTTCAATGAAGGTACATAACCTCTTTGTCTCAAGCTGTTGACACTTTGTTTAGGCTGCATTTGTATCAAGAAATTCTCCAGAAACAAATTTTTAAATATTCACGGAAAGGAAACTCTGATAAAGTAACAAAGTACCCTTCAGACTTTGTGTATCTGATGAAAATCTAATGGTATTTTGCTGATTTCAAAACTCTAAATTATATTTTCAGTGCAGGGATACAAAAAGCTAAGATACAGAAAGTAAATGCTTACAAAGGCTTTTGTTTTGGCACTTAAGACTTTTTTCCCCCTTGATATGCTGTAATTATTAAATATTTTAACTTACTAGATATTTCTAATCTAAGTTCATTGTTATCACGGAGGAATCAAAGTGAAAAAACCTAAACCATAAATGCTGAATAAAACTGAAAAAGCTGTCCCTAAAATCTGAAAACAAAACAGAAGACAGAAATTATAGAAAGTAGCATAGTTTATCATATAAATAAAACAATTGATCTATATCAGCGTGTTTTAACTTTAGCATCACTGATATTTGGGACAGAGAATTCTTTGCTCACTAGCTTATGTATTGTAGGATGTTTAGCAGCAGCCCTGGCTTCTACCCACTACATACAAGTAGCACCCTCTTCCCTATTTATAACATCCAAAAAAGTCTCCACTCTTTGCCAAATATCCCCTGGGGCAAGGTAAAAAATCACCTCCACCTCCTTTCAGAACTACCCACCTAGCTAAAAGCCTGTTAATTTGTGCACATGCAGCTGTATCTGTAGGATAGGTTTTGAGAAGTAGGATTTCTGGATCAAATGGCAATTTTGATAAATATTGCCAGATTTTCTTCCACGGGGATGTAACCACTTTGCACTGTTACTAGCAATGTAGGAAGGACAGTGCCTGGTACTTCAAAATGTCACAGAAAGGTGAATGGTCAAACTTTGATTTTTCTTTTTGCCAATCTGATAAGTGAGGGGAAATGTCTCAGTGTTGTTTTGATTTGTATTTTCGAGCTTGTTTTGGCAGAACAATTTTTTATTATTCTGTTCTCAAGGGGACCACTTTAATAGCATGTGTTACTTTCTGAAAGCCATGCTTTTTAAACTTGGTCACTGTTCAGACAATTTAAGGAAAAGAAAAAAATTATTTTGGTCTCCCTCTGTGGCTTCAATTAGTTGTACTAGCCAATTACTAAAATATGCTCAAACAAATATATTTAAAAGCATATCTTTAGCTTCCAGCTTTTATGCAGCTATAAAAATGATCAGTTTATGAATTCAATAAAAAAAAAACAGCCAAACCAAAACACTCAAATTAAGAATGCTAATTTAATATAGCCACTGATATACTGTGAACACTTAATCACCACTGACAACATGAATATGGGACTGTTCATTAAGGAAGGTGCTTGTGTATTTTCCCTTGTCTTTCCTATAGAGCGCCACAGGATATGGCAAGCTGCCCTCCATTGCTGAGATATTCCATCACTTTAGATCTCATGAAAAAAGAGGATCCATGGACACATCTGGTCTTCTTTTGGCACAAAATTATCATTTATGTCCAAGTCCTTTCTTCTCAGAACTCTCCTCTCCCAATTGCAGAAAATTTTCTTTTTTTTTGCAAGGAATACGACTTTATTTGTGGAGCTGACTGACTGAGAAGATGGCAGGCTAGCACCTCAAAATAACCATCTTCTGCAGAAAAATTTCTGATACCACTGTCCCATAGGCCCAGGTATCTGTGACCTGTCCTGGCCTGTTCAATGGAGGGAACTCATTCTCATCTATGTGTGTGTGTGTTTTCTCTCTAATTGAAATATCACTGATGTACAATATAAAATTAGTTTCAAGTGTACAAAATAATTCAATATTTTTTATATATCACACATTACAGTTAGTATAAAATATTGACTATATTCTCTGTGTTGTACATTACATCCTTATAACTCACCTATTTTATAACTAGAAATTTGTACTTCCTAATCCCATTCACCTATTTTGTCTCTATCCCTACCCCTCTCTCCTCTGGTAATCCCTAGTTTGTTCTCTTTATGTGTGAGTCTATTTCTATTTGGTTGTATTTGTTCATTTGTTTCATCTTTTAGATTCTCTGTATCAGTGAAAACATGCAGTATTTGTCTTTCTTTGTCTGACTTATCTCACTAAGCATAATAACCCCAGGGTATTTTATTTTGTGATGTAGTATTTTTTTTTTTTTATTTTCTGAAAAGTAAGTGATATGATGGGTGGTCAAAACTTTCCTATTCCCTAGAACATCCAAATGATCTATTTCGTTTTTCAATTATGACTATATTTTGACAATGAAGTATCTATTACTGTGATCATGAATGTACTTAAAATGGCCTTGGATATATATGCCTAATTACTAAATGATAACAGAATAAAATTAAGAAAGCAGCAATAAAATCAAGCTTCAAGAAGAACATAAGTTATATGAAAATGAAAGCAAAAATAAACAAATGAGATAATTAAACTTAAAATCTTTTATAGCAAAGGAAACCATAAACAAAATGGAAAGACAACATATAGATATTTGTAAACTATGTGATTGAAAGGGATTAATCTCTAAAATACACAAACAACTCATGCAGTTTCAATATGAAAAAAAAAAAAAAAGATAAAAAAATGGGCAGAGGATCTAAATAGATACTACTCCAAAGACATACAGATGGCCAAACGGCTTATGAAAAGATACTCAATATCATTAATTGTTAGAGAAATGTAAATCAAAACCACAATGAGGTATCACCTCGCACCAGTCAAAATATGTGTATTATACATGTGTGATAGTCGCTCAGTCGTGTCCAATTCTTTTGTGATCCCGTGGACTGTAGCCCATCAGGTAGCCCTCTGTCCATGGAATTCTCCAGGCAAGAGTACTGGGATGGGTTGCCATTCCCTTCTCCAGGGGATCTTCCCAATCCAGGGACTGAATGTGGGTCTCCTGCATTGCAGGCAGATTCTTTTACCATCTGAGCCACCAGGGAAGCGGACCATCATTAAAAGGTCTATAAATAGTAAATGCTGAAAAGGGTGTGGAGAAAGGGGATCCCTCCTACAGTGCTGGTGGAAATGTAAACTGGTGCAGCCACTATGGAAAACAGTACGGCGGTGGTGGTTTAGTTGCTAAAGTGAAGTCGCTCAGTCGTGTCCAACTCTTTGCGACTCTATGGACTGTAGCCCACCAGGCTTCTCCATCCATGGGGTTTTCCAGGCAAGAATACTGGGGTGGGTTGCCATTTCCTTCTTCAGGGGATCTTCCCCACCCAGGGATCAAACCCAGGTCTCCCACATTGCAGGCAGACACTTTACCCTCTGAGTTGTGTCTAACTCTTGCGACCCCATGGACTATAGCTTGCCAGACTCACTTGTCCATGGGATTTCCCAGGCAAGAATACTGGAGTGGGTTGCCATTCCCTTCTCCAGGGATTTTTCCAGACCCAGGGACTGAACCCAGGTCTACTGTATTGCAGGAGGATTCTTTACCAACAGAGCCACCAGGGAAGCCTATGGAAAAGAGTATAGAGGTTCATTAAAAAACGAAAAATACAGTTACTATATGAGCAAGCAATCCCACTCCTGGATATATTTCCAGAAAACAAGAAATGACAATTCTAATTCAAAAAGAGATATGTACCCCAATGTTCACAGCAGCATTATTTATGATAGCCAAGACATAGAAGCAACCTAAGTATCCATTCACAGATGAATGGATAAAGAAGATGTGGTATGTATTGTTGAGACCAGCTAGACAAGCAGGGTTTCCGAAAGTGCGATGAGGTGAGAGAATGAGAAACGAGACACAAGAATTCAGAGAGAAGCGAGGATCAGGGGACCAACACGGCTCCAAGGTGAAGGTGCCGAAACTGAATCCAAGCAGCTTTATTATACTTTCAGCCGGGAGGGAAGGAATATGCAGGGAGTTAAACTCTAACTCATGTGGCCTTCAGGGCCAAAGAACAAAATGATCATTAACCATTGAGTAATTAGGAAACAGTAATCAATAACAAATCAGTAACTAAGACTAATATTCTTATCTATAGATTTTCCACCAGATATGTAAAACTTGACTCTGAGACACCGGTTGAGAAACAGTCTGGGGTCGGTTTTCTGACCCCAGGATCATATCTTGTTTTCAAGATTATGAACTGTTCCCTCTGGACTTGTTCCAAGAGTCTCATGCCTTATAGCATCCAGTTTACCAATAATTATAAATTTCTTTTGCGGCCCTTGCTGGGGCCTGCTTTTCTTTTCTTTTTCCTGTCTCCTATGTGTATATACAGTGGAATACTCCTCAGCCATTACAAAGAATGAAATAATGCCATTTGCAGCAACATGGATGGACCTGGAGATGATCATACTAAGTAAATCAGACAAATATCATATGCCATCATTTAAATGTTGTATCCAAAAAAGTTATACAAATGAACTTATTTACAAAACAAAGGAGATCTAACCAGCCAATCCTAAAGGAAATCAACCCTGAATAATCACTGGAAGGACTGATGTTGAAGCTCCAATACTTTGGCCACCTTATGTGAAGAGCTGGTTCACAAGAAAAGATCCTGATGCTGGGAAAAATTGAAGGTAAAAGAAGAAGAGGGTGACAGAGAATGAGATGGTCAAATGGCACCACTGACTCAATGGATATGAGTTTGAGCAAACTCCAGGAGATAGTGGAGGACACAGAAGCCTGGCATGCTACAGTTCATGGGGTTGCAGAGTCAGACATGACTTAGCGACTGAACAACATTAACAACAAAACAGAAACAGACTCACAAGTATAGAAAACCAACTTAAGTTACCAAAGGGGACAAAGGCAGGGGAGGGACAAATCTGGAATTGGGGATTAACAGATATAAATATGCATTACTATATATGTGTGTGTGTGTTTGTGTGTGTGTGTGTACACACAAAATAGATAACCAACAAGGACCTAATGTATAGCATAGAGAACTATACTCAATATCTTGTAATAATTTACAATGGAAAAGAATGTTTTATATATAACAATCACTTTGCAGTACTTCTGAAACATTCTAAATCAACTATACTTCAATAAGAAAGAAAGAAAAGAAAAGAAAGGGTAAGACAACAAGACATGATAATAAACCTATTACAGTACAAACTGGCTCTAATTCTGCCCCTGATATTCCCACTGACTTTGGTGTGCCAGGGAACATCTGCCAGGCTTTATCTTTTTCCTCTGAAAGAATAAGGGGATTATCTGCAGAATTTGTAACATGTCATTCTGTTCTAACACTCTGTGACTCATACTTTCAGAAAATAGGTAATTCAAACACACATACACACACACACAGAACTTAAGTTATAAATATCAACACTGCCCCCATTTTATCTTTGATTTTCATAGTATTCTGTTTTTAACCTCAGTATTTGTTCACTTTTTTTATTGTGTTAATTCAGTGATATGAAAAATAGCAGCAATTACCAAAAGAGGAGGAGATAATATTGGTAAATATGGGCAGAGCCAATGCCCATATTTATACTCAGTCAAATTTTTATGGATTTATAGCTTCTTGGTAAGTATTTGGAAACCAAGTTAGGACAATCTGTGTGCATGAGATTCAAAACTTTCTATGAGGGTTGTGTGACCCTCATAGAGGTTTGATGTATTTTAAGAAATCTACTGTATGCATATATTAACATATTAATTGACTTGTTATTCCTTGTTGCAAATGTATTTGATTTCCTTCACTGGACGATACATACATAAATAACATTAGTAAATATAAAAGCAATAGTGCAAATTTTTGAAAAAATCAGAATAAATGATTATAATAAAACCTGAGCATAAAGCATTAAATTCAACTTGTCTTGAATGGCAAAGTAGAAAATACTATGCATTACATATTTTCGTGGTTTAGCAAAGGGAAATGCACCATTGTGCCAGAACAATGTATTTCTTTGACAAATTATAGGTAGCCTTTTAGTTTGAATATTTTAAGATACATTGTGAAAATGAAAGTGAAAGCGTTAGTCACTCAGTTGTGTCTGACTCTTTGAGAGCTCATAGACTGTAGCCCACCAGGCTCCTCTGTTCATGGAACCGCCAGGCAAGAATACTGGAGTGGGTTGCCATTCGCCTCTCCATCCAATCTTCCTGACCCAAGGATCGAGCCCAGGTCTCCTGCATTGCAGGCAGATTCTTTACCATCTGAGCCATCAGAGAAGCCCAAGTACTGCCAAGTACTACATACTGATTGTCCATGATCTAAAATTATGTTTTAAAATAAAAGATGGAGGAATATTATTTCCATGACCTATGGTCATTTTATATTGATTTTAAACAAAAACTGAAGACCTAATACTATAACTTAAGTCAATGAAAACATTTTGATTAGATGCAGAGCTCATATAGCATGAATCAGTCTGATAATCATTCAAGAACAGGAATCAGAAACCTTTTTCTATAAAGAATCAAATAGAAATATTTTAGACTTTGTGGATACTTAGAGAAGTAAGTGTAAAAATAGAGGGAAGTGGATAAACAGCTCTGATATATTTATGCAATTGAATACCATTCGCCAAAACAAAGCTTAGGGATCTGTGGATCAACATCGATGAATCTCAAACATTTCATGTCGTGTGAAAAAAATGGAGAAGAACACAGTTCCATTCATATGAAGCTGTAAAACAGACAAACCTAACTTATAATTGAAATGTGCCTATGGATGGAGGCACAGATGGCCTGGGAAGGGTCATGAAGAAATTTATTTCAATGGATGCAAAATCTACCTCATTTTTTAAAAGTAAAAGAAAAATGAAGAAAGTAAAGGGTAGCTAAGAAAAACATCTATTTGCCAAAGCCATTCAAATTATAGCAGGAATGTCAATAACCTGGGATTGAGGTTAAATCTGTAATTTGATTCACAGATACAGAGATGGTACTCATTCACATATTTTAGAAATGAACTTTCACATTTAGTTACAATTTGATGTATTTTTTTATCATTAGAACAGATACAAGAAAGAAAAGAAAGCTAACATATGTAGAGAACTCATGATACGCTAAACACTGTGTGTTACATATGCCACTTAATCTCATATATATCTCTGACATAAATATGAGTAAACCAAGACTTCAGGCAATGGTGTAACTTTTCTAAGGATGCATCCAGTAGGTTACAAAACTATACAATCCATCTTTGTCTAATCTCCAATTCTAGTTCCTCCCAACCTTAATAATGACTGGCAGTTTACCGACAGAAGACACAGAAAAGTTACAAGGTTGATAACAAAACATCACTATAAAAGGGATTCTCTTTTAAGTGTGGCTTAAAATATGTGATGGGAAAGCTTGGCAAACCTTAAATACCTGGCTAGTCTAAGCCAGAACTTGAAGCACTTACTTGACACAAAATCCAATCTGCCACAATGGTGAGAGTTCCTGGGGTAATTTTCCAAGACAGATAGATCAATAAGGAAAGAACTGTTTGCATCTGAGGCCAAACAGGTGGTTTGCAGCTTCCCCTCATGCTGGTTAGGCTTTGATATCACAGATTACTGTTCATATTTGGGGATCTGTGTCTTGGTAGTATGTGTATGAAAGTCCACAGAGGAAAGTGAACTTAGGAAAAGAACACTGTCCCCAAAAAGATGTTGCAGAAAGCCACCAGCTCAATAGCTGGTAACAAAGAAATTCTTCTTCATCCTTTTCCATAACTGTCAAATTTAACTAAACAATGTTTTGCCCTCCTGTATAGTGGGCTCCACTCTCAGTTCCCTTAACACACTGAAGTGATATTAACCAAAAGGTGTTATGCCAGTATGTGTCTGTGGTCATTTAGTTAAAAAAATAGAAATCTTTCTTATGTAATATCATGAGGCTTTGTAAGTATTCACATAAAACATGTATTTTCTATGTGAAGAGATAAATAGTTAAAATAATTAACTCACATTTAGCAATTTTAAAGAAATCCTCAAGTTATCCTGCCTATTATCCTAAGACTTGGGTTTATTTTCCATTTTTTTCCTTGTATTTTTTATAAAGTAGTTTCTGCTGGTGACATCTATAGTACCTATTAGATAGAAGCTACCAGTTCTCAGTCAACAAGTGGAACCTAGATAAGATGCCCTGCAAAATTATTACCCTGACTGGAACATAGTAATTTAAACTGTAGCATAAAAATTATTTCTGAATTCAAGTTTACAGCCACCTGCATTTTTTAAAGAATTAAAACCCACGATGGCTTTACCAAAAGCTCAAGGTTTACATTTTCACTGTGGATACTGATCTTACATGCTATGGTTTTGTTTTCCTAACAAGCATATTTCACACATCTCTTATTTTGTGTCTCAAGTTCCACTGATAATAAGAGTACATGGTAGGATCTGGAAGTTTCCCATAAGGTTGGCCATCACTGAACTTCAAGTGGATGCTGTCATTGACACTCAAAGGCTCAGCTTCTTTAAGTAATCTATCACTGGCTCTAGGCTAACAAGTCAGAGAATGTAATATATCAAGAAAACATATGTGGCTCAGTTTTGCTAATGCAATTTATGCTCAATCGTGAAACAATATTTAAGATAAAAAATCCTATTATGTCTTTCTTTGCTGCTTAAGCCAGAGCAGCATGGCTTCTATGCTCGAACTTAATGTATAAATATACATTTAGTATATTTGTTAAAATACAATGTCTGCAAAGTAAAGACCAAAGAAAGTTGGAGGCAAAAATAACTAACTAGATATTGATTCTTTAGGAAATTTTTTCTATTCGTTTTCAATGGGCAACCCAATGCATTTTATTTTTTAATATATGTGGATTTTTTTTCAGTAAGCCTTAAAAGTACTACCTTATGAAATGCTTTAAGTGGAGATGATTAGATGATACATTGATTCTATTTTCTATCTTATTTTACTGTTTCATCATCAGATCAGATTAGATCAGATCAGTCGCTCAGTCGTGTCCGACTCTTTGCGACCCCATGAATTGCAGCACGCCAGGCCTCCCTGTCCATCACCAACTCCTGCAGTTCACTCAGACTCATGTCCATCGAGTCAGTGATGCCATCCAGCCATCTCATCCTCTGTCGTCCCCTTCTCCTCCTGCCCCCAATCCCTCCCAGCATCAGAGTCTTTTCCAATGAGTCAAATCTTCGCATGAGGTGGCCAAAGTACTGGAGTTTCAGCTTTAGCATTATTCCTTCCAAAGAAATCCCAGGGCTGATGTCCTTCAGAATGGACTGGTTGGATCTCCTTGCAGTCCAAGGGACTCTCAAGAGTCTTCTCCAACACCACAGTTCAAAAGCATCAATTCTTCGGCGCTTAGCCTTCTTCACAGTCCAACTCTCACATCCATACATGACCACAGGAAAAACCATAGCCTTGACTGGATGAACCTTTGTTGGCAAAGTAACGTCTCTGCTTTTGAATATGCTATCTAGGTTGGTCATAATTTTCCTTCCAAGGAGTAAGCGTCTTTTAATTTCATGGCTACAGTCACCATCTGTAGTGATTTTTGGAGCCCAGAAAAATAAAGTCTGACACTGTTTCCACTGTTTCCCCATCTATTTCCCATGAAGTGGTGGGACTGGATGCCATGATCTTCGTTTTCTGTTTCATCATAACTGTCCTTATTGTACTTGTAATATCATATGCTACATGACAACAGCATTTCAGCCTGTCTCACATGTGCATGCACAGTGTATTTTAAGTACACTTTGATTGACTATAAATGCTCCTTGTAATTTTATATTTGAAATGCTGACTAGGAACTGGTATTAATTATTTTGGCTTTCTTCAACACATGCTAGAGAAATGGTATTTTGTTTGAATAAGGCAGATTCTTCCCTAATGAAGTTTAACTATATCCACTCAACACAGACTGCTAAACTTTAGTGGGTGGAGAAATAAGAGATTCATGTCCCCACGTCATAGTGAATACTTCCCACACTACTGCCAGACAAGGTGGGAGATGTATGAATTTGGGAGGGCAAGATCTAATTTATTGATCTTCTTCATTTTACAACTGCTAGAAGAACAGTTTTGGTATCACTTGCCTGTCTGTGCTTTGTGGTGGCTAAGGATGGTCTATCTACCACAGAAATGAGCTTTACAAAGACACTAGGCATGTATGAATGCATTCTAGGGACTTAGGTCAAAATAATAAGCAGTAAAATATTTGATCACTTATTGATATCATAATTGGAATTCTCATCTTTGATAGCACAGTCTCTCAGTTAGCCATTTTGAATGTTATGGTATCATTAAACCATTACTTCCAATTAACTAAAAATATGGCAAATTATTCATTTTTTAAATCTAAATATATTATTATCTTAATTTTCAGTTGGTTTTTATCAATAATCATTGTGATTCTCAAAACAAAAGCTAAAAACACTTTCCTCACTTTGAAATATTAACAAAGAACAGCTGAAACAGGTCACAAGAAATATTTTTTTCCATTATATCCAATGCTTAAACCATTTGTTACTCCAATTAAAAAAATAATTCAATCAAAAAAATATCATTTTAGCTAGGATGCTTTTCTCTTTATATTTAAGCTAATACAATTAGTCTCTTTCACTTCTAATCCACTTTACAGAGTATCATAAAACTCCCTTATAGGTACATTGTTATGTCACTTCCCTTACCGAAATCACTCAAAGTTTCCCTGTTATTTATGCAGAGTGGTGTTCCACTTACAAATACTGTCTGTAGCACCCAGGCTACTCTGATTCAGTCTGTGCAAAGAATCACTATTTCCAGAGCTCTCTCACACATCACTACCTTTCAGCTGCCTCCATTTCTTTGGATGCTTAAAATGCCCTTCATACCTCCCTTCCATCTACTTAAATTCTATTTTTATAAGTTAGATGTATGTTTCCTTCCTTTTCTGATTTTTAAATACCTGAGTAGGTTGATCCTCAAGAATGGTCTTTTCATTTTAATTTCATAATTTCATTTGTGAATTGATTAATCATTATTTCCCAAATCCTAATATGAGTCTTGTGCTCTAGGGACTCATATTCTTGTCAATGAGAAGAAATAAATATGCTAACAGTTAATACTTGCTGTAGCAAAGATCATATGGACACAGAGAACTAGAACAGGAGTTGGCGCAGTAGTTCTTTACTGAACAAATGTGTGTGCATGCTCAGTCACTCAGTCATGCCCGACTCTCTGCAACCTCATGGACTGTAGCCCGCCAGGCTCTCCTGTCCATGGAATTTTCCAGTGAACAATACTGGAGTGGGTTGCCATTTCCTCCTCCAGGGGATCTTCCCAACCCAGGAATTGAACTCACATCCTCTGTGGCTCCTGCATTGGCAGGTGGATTCTTTACCACTGCATCACCTGGGAAGCCCTGACTGAATAAATGAATGAAGAATATGGTCCAAGTCAGCTGCCTTCACACCAGGCCCCAAAAGTGAACTAATCATAGACTCTAGGGGCCCATATAGTCATCTTGTTATAATTTTTTTCATATATTTCAATTCTTTCTGCTTTAGAGATTCAGTGTCTAAATTGACTAAAGTGTTTAACAAGCTACTTTATAAAGTTGTAAATTCAAAGTTTGAATCTGTGAGAAGACTATAAGTGGGTAAGATTTCTCTGCATCTCAAAAATCTTTGTTGCAAAATGCACGTGATCAACTTTCAAAATATGTGTTTTTAGAGAACAAAAATGAGGCAATTTCACTGGTGGGATGAAATTTGCTGGTAGAACATTTGATAACTGTGTGAAACCCTAAAATTCTCCCAAAAGGTATAATCAAGTCTAAATCATTGTGATTACCTGAGGAAAAAAAATAAAGAGACCATGGTGGAAGACTGTCATCTCTCAGGTTAAAAAAATCATTCATCTACTTGAGAACTTTTCAAACTGATTAATCTCTGTCTTTAACAAAGAACAGGATATAAATATTATTTTAGGTTATAGTAGCAACTATGTTAATATTTTTTTCAAAAAAAATACTTTGGATCAATTTATACCACATGTGGCAAACAGAACCTCAAATCATAAGATTTTTCTGAGAAATAATCGGCAATATTTAGAACATGCAAATACATGCATATGTATAATGCATAACTTTTTTGTGTATGGTAATCTGTCTCAACTTGTTTGGGTTAAGAAATAAGAAAAGTAATTACATTATAGGTCATGTGGCAGGACATAAGCCATGGGAGGTAACTCCCTTGTGCTGATAATAATTTAAAAAATGGCAGAAAGTAAGATAGAACAGTAACAACTATTACCCATATTGCTTAAGTTAACTGTCTTTCTGACAGGTTTAAACGCAAAATGGTTACTGCCCTCTGCAGTAAGTTCTAACCTATAAGGAATTAACTTAATTATGCAGACCTACTCACAAGTATTTGGAAAAATAACCATAACAATAAGGAAGAAAAATCTAGATATTTTGAAGCATGAAGCTTCAACACTGCTGCTTAGAGACATATCAATAATGGATCCATTCTGAAATGTGCATTGTAAGAGGGTCACTGAGAACTTCTAAGAGATGTCAAAGGCAGAATAAGGGAGATCCAAAATCAGCTCACCCAGGTTCTGCAGAAGAAAAAAATTTTGAAAATTGTCCTGTGTGAACTGGACATTTAAATCCAAGAAATGTTACCACTTATCCAATAATGGGTCAGTTTGCTTTTAGTCATTATTTTCAGTTCAGTTCAGTTCAGTCGCTCGGTCATGTCTGACTCTTTGTGACCCCATGGACTGCAGTATGCCAGGCTTCCCTGTCCATCACCAACTCCTGGAGCCTACTCAAACTCATGTCCATTAAGTCGGTGATGCCACCCAACCATCTCATCCTCTGTCGTCCCCTTCTCCTCCTGCCTTCGATCTTTCCCAGCATCAGGGTCTTTTCCAATGGGTTGGTTCTTCACATTTACCATACATTAATGTAGTCAATCGATGTATTAGCTACATATCATACAAAAAATGAAATTTTAAGTGTGATAATTAAGACAAGAAGTAAATGAATACATATAATATGGAAATTTTGTTCTCCTATGGAGGTCAGGGAAAGTCTACTGGGAAGAGAGATTTGAAAGATGCAGAGAAGGTGAAGGAAGGGGAGGAGAAGACTTCAGACAGAAGAAACCACATGAGCAAAGAAAGGTCCTTGGGTGGGGAGGAAGCAGGATGTGGACATGGGACTACCAAAGGCCAGTGTGGCTGAGAGAAAGAAGTTAAGGAAATGTTGAGGGCAGCAAGTTGCTGGAGAGGCCAGTCAGAACTTGATGGTATAAAGAGTGCTCTCAGGAATCAATACACATTGAAGAAAGAAAAAAAAAAATGCGGGATTGGATAGAGGGAGAAATTGTGCTATGATGCAGACTCAATCCAGACTCGTTCAAGCTCTTAACTCTTCTAATTTATCCCAGTTTGGAATAAGAAGGCCTCATTTTTTTTTTTTTTTTTTTTATCTCTGCCTTGGCTAGACACTAGTAGGCAGCCCCCTCAGGGAAGGAGGGCTGTCTTTGGACAAAGTAGCTCTACTCAGATTAGGGTACTTCCTGGACAGGCATGTCAGCTTGGTGCTACATGTCTCACCAGCTGGGGAGTAAGTCCTTCATTCATAAAAGGTGATCTGGGCAGAACACCAGTGTCCCTGTACCTACTGATTTCTACTCATCCCCCAGGTCTCAAGCTAAATGTTTATTCCTGGAAGCATACTGGAGAGCAAGTTCTGATAAGACCACACCACCATTCTCTTCAGTAATGATACATGTTGTTGTCCTTAGATATGCAATGTCTGCTATTACCATGCCCCTGGGTTCAATGAGGGCAGGAACCTGTGTCACGCTGTTCAACCACCACTGTATCACCAACAAACAACACAGTGTGAAGCATGTAAAAGATGCTTAATAAGTACCCCTCGAAAGAATGAAAATCCCCAAGCACTTCAGTTTCCACAATAAGTAACAAGTAAGTTGGTGATCTCCAATTACCCTCAGTAACTTGGAGAAGGAAATGGCAGCCCACTCCAGCATCCTTGCCTGGAGAATCCCATGGACGGAGGAGCCTGGGGGCTACAGTCCATGGGTCACAAAGAGTCGGACGTGACTGAGCAACTAAACCACCACCACCCTCAGTAATTATTGAATAGAAATCTGCCTTGAGGTACTCGTCGGTAAAAAGAGAGCCTTGGTATATTTCTTGGGTTTTGGGGAATACTGACACATATAATTAATGCCTTTTTGTAATCAGGGATTTTGTAAAACTTTAAGAAGTATTTTTAAAAGAGCAGTCATAAGTTCGCTTTATATATTGGCAACCTTTATCCTTATTTAATGAATAAAGCTATCACATCTACATATATATATAGAGAGAGATATGTATCTATCTATCTATAGAGAGAGAGAGAGGGAGAAAGAGAGAATTTTTTCAAAGTATATTATCCATCATAAACAGGATTTTTTAGTGGATTCAGAATGGATTAATCAGCTCCAAAGAAACACAGGTATGGGTATGAATGAGAGCTTGGCTTCTCCACTAATTGATGAAATGTTCTGCATAACTTTCCCAGTTTGTTCAGTTTGAAAATATTCCCTTTGCAATCAGGAGTGCAAAAATGAATTTCTACTTATTTGGCAGGCAGTAGATTGTACTATCCTACTTGTTTACTCTGAGAAAGCTGCCTCTTGGGTAGGAAATCGATTTTCCTTCATTCAGTTCTGTATGTTCATCTGGCCTACATAACACTGGGGGTTTGCTCACAGCCTTTGCTACTAGGAGTGCATTTTAGATGTTCTACATCACAAGTTTCTAGTGTGGGTGAAAATGAACTAAACATATGCCAGATGTATTCCATCTAAAATATAATAAACTGATTTCATAGTTTTTATGGGCCTTTAATGAGCAAAATCTTCTTTATTCTTTCTTGGTTGTAGAAAACAGTCCATAGAGTTCAGGGCAATTGAGCTATCATATTGTATCTGTGTTAATTAACCATCCTGTAACAGTATCCTGAAAGTAAATTGATGAAAACAGAGCAACCAGATAATTTCTATTAAAATAACACAAGTTCCATCCTCTACTGCCTCACTTATGATTGCTTGTGACAAATTAAGTAATTCAATAATCAGTTTTAAGTTTTACAGTCAACACTAAAGTCTCAAAATTCTCAATGACACAAAGGCAAGCTTTCAATAAAGATTTGAATGAAATGTTTGAGTTTTCTGCTAGAATGCTCATGATTGTGATTATTCCTAATTTGAAAAAAAATTATTAGTCTAATCTGTCTTTAAATGTGACTGGGAACTCTGCCTGGAGTTAGTTAATTGGAGACATAGAACACAGGCCCATATTTAGGTTCAGAAACAGGGTGAGGAGGAACAGAGGCATATCACGTTCTACTGAATATGAATATTGAAAGCAATAAGACTAGCTTTCAATTTGGGAGGGGCAAAATAGATTCTTGCTGTTTTAGTTGCTAAATCATACCCAAATCTTTTGCGACCCCATGGACTGTAGCCTGCCAGGCTCCTCTGTCCGTTGGATTTCCCAGGCAAGAATACTGAAGTGGGTAGCCATTTCCATCTCCAGCAGATCTTCCTGTCCCAGGGATCAAACCCATATCTCTAGCATTGGTAGGCAGATTCTTTACCACTGAGACACCAGGGAAGCCCTTGATAGACTCTACTGTAGTAGTAATAATACTAATGTTAGTATTTTACAGATATGTTGAACATATTATTTTCTATGACGAAGTGATCATTTTGAATCTACTTCTTGCTCAAAGTAATAAATTAGAAGACCAACTATTACTTTCTTTATTCTCTTACATTATTCATTTCTCTCAATTCAATTCCAAGTTGACTTTCGGATTATATTTCTGGAGATCAGCCCTGGGATTTCTTTGGAAGGAATGATGCTGAAGCTGAAACTCCAGTACTTTGGCCACCTCATGTGAAGAGTTGACTCATTGGAAAAGACTCTGATGCTGGGAGGGATTGGGGGCAGGAGGAGAAGGGGATGACAGAGGATGAGATGGCTGGATGGCATCACTGACTCGATGGACGTGAGTCTGAGTGAACTCCGGGAGTTGGTGATGGACAGAGAGGCCTGGCGTGCTGCGATTCATGGGGTCGCAAAGAGTCGGACACGACTGAGCGACTGATCTGATCTGATCTGAAGCCTTTAAGAGAACACAAAGGTAATTACAAATTAATTTTTTCAGCTTGGCATTTGGTTTAATTTCATATTCTCATTGAATATCTTGATGCTTTTTTAATGTCCTTGTGGTAGCTTGGTTATGGGAACCACTGGAAAATATATGACACAAGATTCAGTTTCTGATGTAATAAGGTTTGCTTCCTTGTGTCCTGGTATTTTTTTAAGGGAATAAAATAAGCAAATTTGGCAAAATATTGTATGGAAAAAAACAAAAAGAAAGTAATAATTCTGTTTCATATTTAATGGCTGAGTTCATTTTAAATTAATATCCATAGTAAACTGTTAAGTGTTTGTTTCAAATTAGAAGAAACTTTCATCTTTTATTCTGGGGTATTTATACAAGTGCTAATTTTAAAAATACTCTAAAGAAATAATGAAATAGACTGACTTCATTAATTTTCAATAAACATTTTGCTTGAGAAAGAATGCATTTATCAAGAATTCTATGATGTCAAATCATACATGTCAAAGGAATTCAAAATATGAAATAAAATTGATTCTTCTGCCCTGAACTCTGATGATCTTTTTATATTGAATGAATTACTTAGAATTACTAAGTAATCCAAAAGTGCCAGCAGAATATTTTACAAAGACTTTCATTTTGTATAACTTTGGCTCTGAGAATGTTATAATGCAAGCCTTATACATACTGATACTCAAAGAAGAAGTGAAGTCGCTCAGTCGTGTCCGACTCTTTGCAACCCCATGGACTATAGCTTACCAGGCTCCTCCAGCCATGGGATTTTCCAGGCAAGAATACTGAAGTGGGTTGCCATTTCTTTCTCCAGGGGATCTTCCTGACCCAGGGATCGACCCGGGTCTTCTGAATTGTAGGCAGACGCTTTTACCATCTCAGCCAATAGGGAAGTCCCAACCAGTATACTGATACTGGGTGATTTTTAAAAATATTCAGTAGCACACGGGATTTTTTTCATTATTCAATACGTAGACTTGAGGTGGGGGGCATTTTTGTGCATTTTAATTACTGAGATTCTCTCATACAGTTGAATCCCTTGTTAGTCATGTCCACAGTTATGTTAAGGTTTGACTGGCTAACTCTCATGAACAGCAGTTTATGCTGGTTGTTGGCTGGCAAGCTCAGCTGGGACTATCAATAGAAATGCCTACATAGTCTCTCTAATATGTATCCATCCCCCAGATAGATGTATTTCCTACATAATAACTGGTTTCCCATAGAGTATGTATTCCAGGAGAACTAGTTGGAAGACACAGGGCGCTGTCTGACCTAGATAATGAAGTTAGGCAGCATCACTTCAGTCATGTTCCACTGTTTACAATTAAGAAAGGGAACACAGAGCTCACCTTTCAATGAGAAAAGTGTTAAGGATATAGAGCCATGCAACAATGGACTATGCTTACTTGAGTGAAACTTGACCCAGGGTTTCCAAAGGTCCTGTGGATGAAAAAAATCTTACTGAGAGGTAGGAAAACTGGAGGGAGTAGATGGAAGAGCAGAATATCTTCAATTTAGAGGCAGGAAAATGAAATGAAAGATGAAGTTTAAGGTGAAGAGAAGTCATGTTAAAGGTAGAAAGTTACTGTGGGTAGAAACATGTCTTGATAAAAAAAAAAAAAAGTAGGGAAGAGCAGGAGAACCTTTAGGCAAATAAGAGGGGGGAAAAAAAAAAAAAAGCAGGGGATAAGGGCTTCCCTGGTGGCTCAGGTGGTAAACATTCTGCCTGTAATGCAGGAGACCTGGGTTCAATCCCTGGGTTGGGAAGATCCCCTGGAGGAGGAAATGGCAACCCACTCCAGTATCCTTGCTTAGAATATCCCATGAACAGAGATGCTGGGTGGGCTACAGTCCATGAGGTCACAAAAGAGTCAGACATGACTGAGCGACTAACACACAAGGAAGGGGAATCCAAATGAGTTCTGTTCTGTTACCTTGGACAGCAGTTGACTACCTTGTGATGTCACTCTACTTATTTGAATGACTGCTTCTCGCTGTTGTCTGCTTCTCCTTGTTGTCTGCTTCTAGAACTTCTGGTATAGACTCAGTCTGGTGTTTCTGGTTAGACTACTTCTCTAGTTTGAACAGCTGTTGTTTTCCTTTAATTGTGAAACATGAATGCAAGACTGAACAATCTACAACTTGACAGGAGTTTTAGCAGAGTAAACTGGTATAAACTCCCTTCCATCTGGGATCAAGGTTGGTTTTCCAATGGTGGCATTTTAAGAATACCGGATCACCTATTTGTAAGTCATGTAAAGGATAATCAGGAAATTCTAAAGGGAAAGCATCTTCGAGAAGATAAACAAAATTGATAAACCTTTAGTCAAACTCAAAAAAAGTGAGAGGACTTAAATCAATAATGTTAAAAATGAAAAAGGAGACGTTATAAGTGACACCTTACAACTGGGCTTCCCTGATAGCTCAGTCGGTTAAGAATCCACATGCAATGCAGGAGACCCTGGTTCGATTCCTGGGTTGGGAAGATCCCCTGGAGAAGGAAATGGCAACCCACTCCAGTATTCTGGTCTGGAGAATTCCATGGGGTCACAAAGAGTCGGACAAGACTGAGTGACTTTCACTTCACTATAAGTGACACCACAGAAATGCAACAGATCATAAGAGACTATTACAAGCAATGATATACCAATAAAATGGGCAACCTAGAAGAAATGGACAAATTCTTAGAAAGGAATAACCTTCCAAGACTGAACCATGAAAAAATAGACAACATGAACAGACCAATCACAAGCACTGATATTGAAATTGTGATTTAAAGACTTTTAAGAAGCAAAAGTCTAGGAGCAGATGGCTTCGCAGGCGAATTCTATCAAACATTTAGAGAAGAGTTAATACCTATCCTTTTCAAACTATTCCAAAAAACTGCAGAGGAAGAAACACTCCCAAACTGATTCTACAAGGCCACCATCATCCTGATACCAAAACCAGACAAAGATGTCACAAAAAGAGAAAAGTACAGGGCGGTATCACTGATGAACACAGATGCAACAATCCACAATAAAGGGAAGGCAATCTTCATTTGCTGATATAGGACTGAGGATATTTTTTTAACCCTTGAGAGTATATAAAGGTATCAGATTGTGTCAGGTTAGAATCTTCTGCAAGCCAAGATGAATAAGGCATCCTCAAGGGACTTCCCAAGATAACTTTAAAAGGAGATAGTTTATACATAGATAGGGGTGAAATTCTGAGAGTCTTAAGAGCAACAGGAATCTCTCATGGCTACAGTGAGTTCAATTCTTCAAATAATTTAGCTAGCTTGGTCTTGAAGTACTGTTGGCTCTTTCTATGATGCCTGATTACTGAGAATGGTAACAGTGGTGGAGACTTTGACTAATGTGTGCTGCCTTTTCAATTTTCTATATAACTCTGACAATGAAATGTGATCTGTTACTAGATACAGTAGAGGGGAAGAATCATTCTACAAAAACTTTGGCTACCGATGCTGCTGAGGCATTGTGGCAGAGACAACCTCTAACCATTTAGAAAACATGCAGATTAGGGTGAGTATGCTTGGGTAGCCTTGTTCTTCTGTAAATGAAGGAAGGTCTGGTGGGAGATGATCTACTTCCCTTCCTTGCTCTACAAAAGACACACAGTCTTTCCAAGATTATGTTTTTGTCATATGAAGCAAGAGGAAACTACTTGGTTCAAATAAAAACTAAAGGGTCCAAACTATTGTGTGTTTAATATAATTGGCATTTTGTCCTTTCCATGCGAGGTCATATCATGTAAACTATACATAATGACTTGGGCAACAGACTTAAGAGCCATCGAGTGGGCATCATGGTACTGCTATAGCCTATTTGAGTAGACTGAACATCCCGCTTTTCCCATCCAGCCCTTTTTGAGTCTGAAGCTGTTACACGGGTCATGCAGATATCGGTGATTATTTCCTTGGGAGTCATTCTAAAGAATTTGTTTCCTTCAAGGAAAAGTGAAGAATTCTACCAGGCAGGGCCTTGAAACAGAATGCAGGGTCATAGTCCCAAGACTTGGAAACCACTTGAATATCTTAGGTGGTATGGGAAGGCTGCTAGGTTAGCATATTTATCAGTCAATTTGTCTTGCTGGGCTGTGTTTGAGATTTTTTTATACTATGCCCTTCAGTTTTAACTATAGCAATATGCTGGGACAATAACAATGCTTCTAAGCATTCTATTATTTCGAGTCTATTTTGGACTGGGATACCAGCTGCTGTCATGAATCCTTTCTATTTCTATAACATGCCAACATCATGTACTACCCTAAAGGCATAGCAGCTGTCAGTGTAAATGTTAACCTTCTTTCTCTCTGCCTTTATGCAAGTCTGAGTGATATCAATTAATTCAGCCATCTGAGCTGATTTAACCGTTAGCATGGCTTCATATTCAAGAGATGTGCGTTCATCAAGTTGGAAGGTCCCATACTCTTCCTGGAGGGAGGTACCATGGATCTAAATAATGAGATCAACTTGGGGGAAGGAGTTTTCTGACAAACCTAACCTAAAAAAAGATAGTTATTTGGCATTACTGAAGCAATCATGGGAGATTCTGTCAGTGCATAAAGCAAACAAGGTGGCAAGGTTAAGTTTCTGACAGGAAGGTGTGGCGATGTGAGAAAGGAAGAGTAGTAGGTCAAGATGTGGAACAGTACCATGTGTATTCATTAAGAAACTGGGTCTCTACAACATGAGGAACACTTATGTCAAGCGGATGGCCTAATATTAAATCAGAGGTAGCATGGACAATTT
The DNA here is from genome assembly GCF_029378745.1 of Bos indicus. Taxonomy (NCBI): domain Eukaryota; kingdom Metazoa; phylum Chordata; class Mammalia; order Artiodactyla; family Bovidae; genus Bos; species Bos indicus. Next base: position 115,673,115 of record NC_091789.1, read on the forward strand.
TGGCAGTTGTGGCCACAGCTCACAGGCATATGGTTGCCTCAGTTTCTGGGTCTAAGGCCAAGCTGTAATAATACCTCTTGGGTCTCTGGTATCCATTAGGCCTCTGGGATATTACTACATGAGCATGTCCCACTCATTCATGAACAAACAAAGGAAAAGGCAGTGAGCAGTTGGGAAGTCCAAGGGCAGGAGGTGAAAGCAGAGATTCCATAAGGTTCTCACAAGCATCTCGAGATTATTGGGTCTGGGGATGACTCCCTAGTCACAGCATAGAGAGATGAAGCAATCGTAGGAAAATTAGGTATCTACACCTTACAATACCCCATAAGATCCCTAAAATCTCAGTTGTCCTTTTGTTTCAGGGAGAAAAAAAATGTTGGATGGTAGATTCTTGGTTTGTAGAGACAGTCTTTCCTGTGGCTGAGGTGTCTTGACCAAGATATCAGACATACAAGCATAACTGAATTTTGTCACAAGGCATCTTGTGCTCCATTCTTGCTAATGTCTTAAGAAGGTATTCAGTGTCCAAAAGGGACCTGTCATAATTGTCAGAGCATACAAGGAAGTCATTTATATACTTGATTACTGTGGAGTCTCCTGGGATTTTTCTTTAAGTCTTTCAAACTGGCATTTAGGGTATGCAAGAGTAGGTAGAGGCCTCAGTAAATTCCTGAGGCACAACAGTTCAGGTATATTGCTGGTTTTCTCAGTGAAAGCAAGGAAAGGTTAGAGTTCCCTGTGAAAGGGAATCCTCAAAAAAGCTGAACATATAAATGACTGTGAAATACTGGGTGCTGGAAGGTATAGCAAAGAGGATAGTGTTTGGATCAGGAAACAAGGAAAATCTACTGCTACTGCTACTGCTGCTAAGTCACTTCAGTCGTGTCCGACTCTGTGTGACCCCATAGACGGCAGCCCAACAAGCTCCCCCATCCCTGGGATTCTCCAGGCAAGAACACTAGAGTGGGTTGCCATTTCCTTCTCCAATGCAGGAAAGTGAAAAGTGAAAGTGAAGTTGCTCAGTCATATCCGACTCATAGCGACCCCATGGACTGCAGCCTACCAGGCTCCTCCATCCATGGGATTTTCCAGGCAGGAGTACTGGAGTGGGATGCCATTGCCTTCTCCAAGGAAAATCTAAATTTGACCATTTTACTGACAGATGTCAGACCTTGAACTAATTAACATCCCTCCCCATTAGTTTCCTTAATGGCCAAAAAGTGAAGAGGAACTAAAAAGCCTCTTGATGAAAGTGAAAGAGGAGAGTGAAAAAGTTGGCTTAAAGCTCAACATTCAGAAAATGAAGGTCATGGCATCTGGTCCCATCACTTCATGGGAAATAGATGGGGAAACAGTGGAAATAGTGTCAGACTTTATTTTTGGGGGCTCCAAAATTACTGCAGATGGTGATTGCAGCCATGAAATTAAAAGACGCTTACTCCTTGGAAGGAAAGTTATGACCAACCTAGATAGCATATTAAAAAGCAGAGACATTACTTTGCCAACAAAGGTCTGTCTAATCAAGGCTATGGCTTTTCCAGTGGTCATGTATGGATGTGAGAGTTGGACTATGAAGAAAGCTGAGTGCCTAAGAATTGATGCTTTTGAACTGTGGTGTTGGAGAAGGCTCCTGATAGTCCCTTGGACTGCAAGGAGATCCAACCAGTCCATTCTGAAGGAGATCAGCCCTGGGTGCTCTTTGGAGGGAATGATGATAAAGCTGAAACTCCAGTACTTTGGCTACCTCATGCGAAGAGTTGATTCACTGGAAAAGACTCTGATGCTGGGAGGGATTTGGGGCAGGAGGAGAAGGGGACGACAGAGGATGAGATGGCTGGATGGCATCACTGACTCGATGGATGTGAGTTTGAGTGAACTTGGGAGTTGGTGATGGACAGGGAGGCCTGGTGTGCTGCGATTCATGGGGTTGCAAAGAGTCGGACACGACTGAGTGACTGAACTGAACTGAATGGCCAAAATGGGAATACTGTATGGACCAAAAGTGAAGATAAAATTTCCTGTTTAACAAAGTCTGGAATGCTAGGTAAAGCCTCTCAAGTCCTTCTGGTTTTGGATGATATTGAGGAATCCTAGGGAGGTGTGTGAAAGAATCTGTTTCCAGTTTGAGAGGTTCAGCATCCTGTATGTGTCTGATACTGCTGAAACTTTAGCCCATAAGTAAAAAGCAATGCTACATAACAGTTGATTTAAATCTTTGGTCAAATAAGTGCTAGGCTGAAGGGGGAAAAGAAACTCAGGTAAGTTGGACAAAGCCCTTAGTGGACACAGGGATGAAGGGGAGAAGCTGAGGATCTGTAGGAAGGAGTCTTTTAGAAGCACAATAAAATCCGATATCATAACTCATGAGAAGATCCCTAACAGATTTGTTTGGGTGGAAGAACTGAGAAGGATGTTGTTTCGAGCTTTAAAGGGTCCTACAAAAATATTAAGAGACTGAGCTAAAAGAAATTATGAGGTACATTATTAGAACCATCACTGTTCAAATTTTGAACTCCAAGGAAGGGGGACAGGAAATGAAGTGCTGTTAAAAGTGGAATGTGTTGCTCCTATATCATTGAGAAACTTGGAGGGATGCCCTTCAACTTGAAGGGTTATTTTCTCTAGTGAGTTTAGTGGCAGTTGAGAGCAGTGGGCACTTACTTCCTCTGAGGGGAGGCAATCATGCTCTGATGAGAAAAAGACTCCGGCTTCCCCTTTCTCTTAAGGTCTAGATAATCCCAGACCTAACTTTTTTCCTCAAAATTTTGGCACGTATCTTGATCAAAGAGAACCTGTGACTTTGGAGCTTGACATAGATTAAATTTGTCAGGTTCTTCTGATTGCTTTAATTGCTAGGCCATAAGGTTGGATTGTGTATTTTCCATTTTCAGAAACACTATTTTTCATAATGCTAGGCTACTGTCTGGACCTCAGATGTGCATTTTGCCAGTTAATATTTTCCTGTAATGTGTCATAGAGCTCTGATCTGACACCATTTCTGAAGCTTATGCTCAGAGGATATTTGGAAGTCATTTCTAGCTCTGAATACCTTTCCACGTTGTGGCCAGTCTATGGTGACAGCCACAGTTTTCTGTCTCTGTTGGGGAATGCTCCCTAGTAATTTTTTCTTTTACTTCTCTCAGTTTCCAATGGAAATCGTGTAGTCTGAAACTCCTGATGGTTTTCAAAGGTGGTCCACTTGGCTTTTTAAACCAAAGGAAGGTATCTCCAGGCCCAATCAATAGGTATTTATGTTGATATAAAGGGGAATCCAGGAGAACAGGCTCATAGAACAATTCTAAATTGTTCAGTAAAGCTTCCCTTTCCTTTCAGAGGTCAGAAAAGCCTTTGACGATGGCATGTAATTCAAAGTAAGACCAAGGTCCCTAGGTTTCATCTGCAAGAGATGGGGGCATTGTGAACTTTATGGTTTCAGGAAGTTGAGAGGCTAGGGTGTGACTGATGGAGGGTATCCTGGGAGAAAAAGGATTCAGAAGAGGACTAGGAGGGAAATATTTGGGTGTCAGGATTTAGGCAGCTTGTTGGATTGGAAAAATGTTTTCTGTAGAAATTGCTTAAGAGCCTCAGACTTTGAGGGAGGCTTGAATTATTTAGCCATTTTTCAGCTTCTTTATACCAAGAGAAATAAGGAGAACACTTTGGGTCCAAGATTTTTGTATCCTTTACTCTGGGTCTCCTTTTAGGTGGATTAATTTGGGGATATCCCAGAAACCCCAGAGGAGCCACTGCAGCTCAAGGGTTTAGTAAACTTTGCCAGGGAGAAAGGAAGTGGATAGTATTAGAGTAGAGTGGCTAAGCACGTAGCCTGCAAGAGCTTGAGGAGGAGGAGGGAGTTTAACCATTTAAGAATACTCTATGTTCTTGACTAATGATAGCTTTATACTTCTGAAGAGAGAGGCCTGGGACTAGTTTCTGTTTGCCTGAGACTCTAATACCAGTTCTAGAGTATATTTGATTCTTTTTTCAAAACTTATTTGGCTGCACCAGGTCTTAGTTGCAGCATGCAGGATCTTTAGCTGCAGTATGTGGGATCTAGTTCCCTGACCAGGGATCAAACCCGGGCCCCCTGCATTGGGAACACAGAGTCTTAGCCCCTGGACCACCAGCAAAGTCCCTATAGTTGATTCTTATCAAAATCTGTTCTCACCATGCTTGACTAGATATTTATCCAGAGTTCTGGAATCTGGAATCAGATTCACCACTGGATTCCCAAATAAACAGGCAAATTAGAGACAAAAGGCCTCGGTGCATGCTGAAGTATCGTTGTCATGTCTGAGGGTCTGATGGTGACTCCAATCCAGATTTAAGTTACCACACAAGAAATTATTAAAGAGAACCAGAGCTCTATACTAGTTACAAGTTGCCAACTTTTTTCCAAAACTATTGCAATAGAGGAAAAAGATGAATTCAGTATAGAAATGAGTTCAATTACAAATACAAATGGGAATTTGTAGACAGAGAACAAAACAACAGGGTCAGTGGGTGAAGAATTACTATGAGGAGACATCAAGGGTAGGGAGATTTTTCAAAGTTGACAACAGGATTCTTGCTGAAGGCAGGTCAAGGTGATGAAGGGTAGAGGATTCTCTCTAAACTAACTTAGCAGCATTGCTGCTAGGATTGGACTCAGTAAGGATCGATGTGGAAGCCCAACGTCAAATCCCAGCTGAGAAAAGGGCACAGAGGAATCTCTCTAAAGTTTAGTCAAAAACAGTCTTTGTCACCTCTCTCCAGTTACATTTCAACAGAGATACCCCTATTCACATCCCTAGTCTAAGCTTAGTGTTCTGTGCAATTTCAGATTCAGGCCATTTTGATCTGTAGTAGACTACAGAACACAGGAAATCTGCCAGTTATCTTTTCAATACCAAAATCACTGAGAAAGCTATTAAGCATCCCTATTCCATTAGAGGTATCTCCAGCATTAGCTTCAGCAGATGTTGGCCGAATAGGTTATCCTACTGAGCACTATAATGTAAGGAACATCACAAGGAGGAACAGATAATTTCTGTAAATATCTATTATCACATACGGTGTCTGCAATTCAATCAGAGTGTAATCCTTTTGAATTAGGGTTGTTATTTTTAAAAACTTCTACCCTATTAACTCCCCCAACCATGCCCCCTCCCACCAAAACACACACAAACCCTCAGTAATTAAAAACAAAAGCTCTATTTCAGGTGTTTTGTTCATTTGTGCTTTTAGGTAATTTGTTTGAACAAAGGAGTCCATGGCTAAAAATATCAATCAATAAAATAGAAATTTTTCAAAACATCAGGTGAAGAAGGAGAATCTCCTGGACACCATGCCAACCCCAATTAAAAAGGACTGCTGGGGCTGTGTAAAAATAATCTTGGCATAGATGTGCACAGAACTTTACAAGTTTGAAAAGGTCACTAAGCCAAGGTAGTGCCAACAAAAAAAGAGAAAATGAGCTTTGGAACTAGGTCCGCTGGTTTTTCAACCAGGGGCTGCGATTCCCAACTTAAGGGGTTCTTAAAAATTCACAGGGACATGTTTAGTAGGGTATTACAGATATTTAAAGCCTTGGAGAAGAAGTACTACAACTTCCCATCCCTATGACACCATAGATTGGCCCTGGTGTCAGGCAGCTACCTCCTCACTCTCCATTGTTCACTGTCCTCCTCGCCTAAATATGCCAACTTTGAAGCTCATGACAACAGAATCTCCCTCCTCTTCCTTGATACTATCATTTTAAAGACACTGGAATAACTCCCTCTTAGCAACTAGTTTAAAGTCACTTTCCTGTACCACCCCTGCCATGGTTTTCCATGACTTCAACAGCCCCTGGAATGAAGTATCCCAGCACCACTGCCTCTTGGGCTGTTACACTCTCTCCATGCTTTATACTTTCTCTACACTTTCAATGCAAGATGAATCCTTAGTCCTCACCTCACTTAACTTTTGTCCATCATCTGCTGCAGTCCATCACCCCTTCTTTCTTGAACCACTGTGCTCACATCACCCTCAGAGCATCACTCTTTCTAGGATTTCCTCCTCTGTTACTGCCACTCTTTCTTGGATTTCATTAGATATCCCTCATCCTTTCCCTAATTTTAAACACTGGAATGCCCCAGGGCTTCACCTCAGAGTTTTGTTTTATCCACACTCTATCTTTAGGTGATTTCACCAGTCTAATGACTTTACTCTGGAGAATTCAAAATTCCTACTTCCAGTCTAGGCCTCTTTCCTGAACTTCAGGTTCATATAACCAGTTACCTACTTAACATTACTATTTCTATGCTAATATTCATCTTACTCAATAACATGTCCAAAAATAGATTCTTGAGTTTTTTCCCCAAAGTGACTTTTTAAATAAAGTCCTCCCATTTCAGTAAATGGTATTTTATTGTTGTATTATTTCAGGCCAAGAAACTTTAAGCAACTTGATGCTTCCCACCTGATTTGTTAGTAAATTTGTTGACATAATCTATAAAACAGAAGCAAAATTTAAGTATTTCACTACTACCACTACTGCCATCTTGGTCTTACCACCAACATCTTCAGCCTACTACTGGGAAACTGTGAAGTTTCTTCAATGATCTTTTTTCTACCCAGTCTATTCTTGGAGTAGCCAGAATGATTCTTTTAAAGTATAAGTTTCCACTATTTATTTGACCAGTTCACCTCATAGATTCCTTTCTCCTGGAAGTTCCTAAAACCCTAAATTTCTGCAGCATTTATTTAGTTGTTGATATATGCTATTTTACCAAATTTTAATTGGTTCTGTTTTTATAGGTATTTGTCTATATGGCTCATTTCCCCAAGTACATTCTCAAGCTACTTGAATACAGGAGCTTTTTGTTAACCCTTCTTTGTGTTAACACTTCTTTGTATTCCCCACTAGATATGTAACAAACGTAGAGACTCAGTATCTTCAGTTGTTGTTATTCAGTCACTAAGTTGTATGGACTCATTGTGACTCCATGACTAGAGCAAGCCAGGCTTCCCTGTCCTTCACCATCTCCTGGAGCTTGCTCAAACTCATGTCCATTGAGTCAGTGATGCCATCCAACCATCTCATCCTCTGTCGCATACTTCTCCTGCTCTCAATCTTTCCCAGCATCAGAGTCTTTTCCAATGAGCCAGCTCTTCGCATTAGGTGGCCAAAGTACCGGAGCTTCAACAACAGTCCTTCCAATGAATATTCAGAGTTGATTTCCTTTAGGATTGACCAGTTTGATCTCCTTGCTGTTCAAGGCACTCAAGAGCCTTCTCCAGCACCACAATTCAAAAGCATCAATTTTTCTTTACAGTCCAACTATCACATCCATACACAACTAATGGAAAAAGCATAGCTTTGATTATATGGACCTTCGTCAGCAAAGCGATGCCTTTATTTTAATATACCACATAGATTTGTCACAACTTTTCTTCCAAGAATCAAGCATCTTTTAATTTCATGGCTGCAGTCATGGTCTGCAGTGATTTTGGAGCCCAAGAAAATAAAATCTGGCATTGTTTCCCCTTTCTCCCCATTTATTTGCCATGAAGTGATGGGGCCAGATGCCATGATCTTAGTGTTTTTAATGTTGAGTTTTAAGCTAGCTTTTTCACTCTCCTCTTTCACCTTCATCAAGAGGCTCTTTAGCTCCTCTTTGCTTTCTGCCATTAGAGTGGTATCATCTGCATATCTGAGCTTGTTGATATTTTTCCCAGCAATCTTGATTCTAGCTTGTGATTCATCCAGCCCAGTATTTTGCATGATATATTCTGTATTTAAATTAAATAAACAGGGTGACAGTATACAGCCTTGACATACTCCTTTCCAAATTTTGAATCAGTCCGTGGTTCCATGTCTGGTTCTAACTGTTGCTTTTGACCTGCATATAGTTTTCTCAGGAGGCAGGTAAGGTGGTCTGCTGGGGTCCAGCCCCGGCTGATCCAGGGTATTCAAAGCGGGGACGGCGTCGGCGAGGGTCAGGATACAATAGCTTCAATTAGATATTAATTAAAGATATAAAGAGTAAAAGAATAAGGATAGCTCAATAGGAAAATTTAGTGGAGAAAAGAGGCTGAGTAGCTTGGTTTACGCGGTAGACCAATAAAACTTCAAGACAAGAAGTTTGCACCACTTACATAGGCCACAGGCATCCTTCCATTCTCCCGAAGGAGAGGAGACACTGAGGCCTCCCCAGTCGGATCTTAGAAGCCCAGGCATAATTAGTAAGTATTGTGGGTTCCTCGCTCCAGATGGAGACTCAACCAGAGTGAGAGAGAGAGAGACATGGGGAGACCAGTATTTCGAGGAACTGATTCCAATTCTTTATTTTCCAGAGTCTGTTTTTATACACTGAGATGTTATACAAAAGTCATGTGGGGACAGCAGTCCTGACTTTTATTAAAGTCAGGTGCTTCACACAAATGTATACAGAGGTCTTAGGGGTGTTACATCATCTTCTGGCCAGGGGGGCTTGCTGACAATTTATGACCCTCTCCTTGTGACAGTGGTCAGTCAACCAGAACACTTTTTTCTCCAAGGGTGATTATTCTTAAAACAGACACCACCCAAATAAAGTTACATTCCTATAGGGTGAGGGTGTGGTGGGTTTTAGTTAAGGAAAGAATTTACTTAGCCTAAGGTCTAATGTGGTTAATATCAAAGGTTAATACTTATTTATTCTATATATTCATTAATGTGTGTAAGGGCAGGGGATGTGGAGACTTAGCAACAAACATTGGCTCAACAAATGAAAAACCCTTCACCAATACAATTTCTAATCAGCCCATTATATTTATACTAATAGTTTTCTAACTTTTCTAAGGAACCTGTTTTTAGAAGGTTTAAAGCATCTCGTGCCTCTCACAGTTGGGAGGCTGTGAGTGATCACATGTGGCCAGACAAGCCTGTCAGGCAGGCCAGAGAACCTTCAGAGAAGTTTGTAGGTTAAAACACTCTTGTCACGCCCAGGAGTTTTTATTAACTGGAGCTCTAAATTAACTCCTTCTCCGAAAGAGGTGGTGGGGGACAGCCCCCCGTAAAGTCAGAGGTGTAGGTGAAAGCACAAAGTAGTAAAGTAGGCAGGCTCTGGTTATGGGGGTAGATGCTCGAGGATTTCCAGGGGGACTCCTGAGGCTCGATCCCGCCTTTGCGTATGTCGAGCCTCCTTCCTCATGACCTTTGCCACGGGCGGAGTACCTCACTCTGGCCCCCAACAGTGGTCCCATCGCTTTAAGAATTTTCCACTGTTTGTTGTGATCTACACAGTCAAAGGCTTTAGCATAGTCAATAAAGCAGATGTTTTCCTGGAATTCTCTTGTTTTTCTAAGATCCATCGTATGTTAGCAATTTGATATCTGTTTCCTCTTCCTTTTTTAAATCCAGCTTGTACAACTGGAAGTTCTCAGTGCACATACTGCTGAAGCCTACCTTGAAGGATTTTGAGTGTTACCTTGCTAGTGTGTGGATTGAGTACAGTTGTGTGGTAGTTTGAACATTCTGTGGCATTGCCCTTCTTTGGGATTGGAAGCAAACTAACCTTTTCTAGTCCTGTAGCCACTGCTGAGTTTTTCAAATTTGGTGGCATATTGAGTACAGCACTTTAACAGCATTCTTTTAGGATTTGAAGCAGTTCAGCTGGAATTCCATCACCTCCACTAGCTTTGTTCATAGTGATGCTTCCTAAGGCCCACTTGACTTCGGATGCCAGGATGTCTGACTCTAGGTGAGTGATCACACCACAGTGGTTATCTGGGTTGTTAAGATTTTTTTGGATACTTCTTCTGTATTCTTGCCATCTCTTCTTAATCTTTTCTGCTTCTATTAGATCCTTGCCATTTCTGTCCTTTACTGTGCCCATCTTTGGATGAAATGTTCCCTTGGTATCTCAATTTCCTTGAAGAGATCTCCAATCTTTCTCATTTGATTATTTTCCTCTATCTCTTTGCATTGTTCACTTAAGAAGGTTTTCTTATCTCTCTTTGTTATTCCCTGGAACTCTGCATTTGGTTGGATATATCTTTCCCTTTCTCCTTTGCCTTTCACTTCTCTTCTTTTCACAGCTATTAGTAAGGCCTCCTCAGACAACCACTTTGCATTCTTGCATTTCTCTTTCTTGGCAATGGTTTTGTCACCACCTTTCTGTACAATATTATGAACCTCTGTCCACAGTTCTTCACTTTGTCTACTAGATCTAATCCCTTGAATCTATTTATTACCTCCACTGTATAATCACAAGGGATTTGATTTAGGTCATACCTGAGTGGCCTAAGTTGGCTTAAAGCTCAACATTCAGAAAACAAAGATCATGGCATATGGTCCCACCACTTCATGGGAAATAGATGGGGAAACAGTGTCAGACTTTATTTTTCTGGGCTCCAAAATCACTGCAGATGGTGACTGCAGCCATGAAATTAAAAGACGCTTACTCCTTGGAAGGAAAGTTATGACCAACCTAGATAGCATATTCAAAAGCAAAGACATTACTTTGCCAACAAAGGTTCGTCTAGTCAAGGCTATGGTTTTTCCAGTGGTCATGTATGGATGTGAGAGTTGGACTGTGAAGAAGGCTGAGCGCCGAAAAATTGATGCTTTTGAACTGTGGTGTTGGAGAAGACTCTTGAGAGTCCTTTGGACTGCAAGGAGATTCAACCAGTCCATTCTGAAGGAGATCAGCCCTGGGATTTCTTTGGAAGGAATGATGCTAAAGCTGAAACTCCAGTACTTTGGCCACCTCATGCGGAGTTGACGCATTGGAAAAGACTCTGATGCTGGGAGGGATTGGGGGCAGGAGGAGAGGGGACAACAGAGGATGAGATGGCTGGATGGCATCACTGACTCAATGGACGTGAGTCTGGGTGACCTCTGGGAGTTGGTGATGGACAGGGAGGCCTGGCGTGCTGCGATTCATGGGGTCACAAAGAGTCGGACACGACTGAGCGACTGATCTGATCTGATCTGATTTGAGTGGCCTAGTGGTTTTCCCTGCTGCTGCTGCTTAGTTGCCTGGTTGTGTCCAACTCTGTGCAAGCCCACGGACTGTAGCCCACCAGTCTCCTCTATCCATGGGATTCTCCAGGCAAGAACACTGGAGTGGGTTGCCATTTCCTTCTCCAGGGGATATTCCCGACCCAGGAATCGAACCCAGGTCTCCTGCACTGCAGGCAGATTCTTTACCATTGAGCCACCAGGGTTTTCCCTATTTTCTTCAATTTAAGTCTGAATGTGGTGTCTGCCCAAATGCAGGATCTGTGGAGTCTGCTCTGCAGACACCACATTTGGGCAGAGTCTACAAATTTGAGAATGATAAGCTTTCCTCCTTCTCTTTGTATTTCCCACATCATCCATGTGTGCCATACATAAGCACACAGGTACACACACACACACACACACACACAGAAGCACGGGGTTTGCCTCCAACCCTAGAAGCAGCCATCTGAGTCATCTGCAGGAAGCCAGCAGGAAGCATCTGATCCACCAACTGCAGTGAAAATATGGTTGAGTTACTTGGCCTCTCTGAGCCTCAGTTTCCTCTAGATGGGGATGTCTTACGTTCTTGCAATTCCAATATTGTGACCATAACTCTAGCATATCATTTCCCCCATAAATGATGGTAACATGTAAGGAAAACAAAAATTAATCTCTGAAAACTCTCAATGATTCTATAAATACAGGACACATTTTGTGTAAATCTATTGAAATGAATTTTGCCACATTCATACCCAATCTTACAGTATATTATAACTCTAGTGAAGTTAAAGATGAACTTAGCTGATTGTAATGAAGCGGAAGTAATGATGATAGAAAAATACCTGCCGAGCGTCTCTGGAATTGTATTTCTCTCAAAAAGCTGTACATTTCCGGAACTTCAATTAAAATGACTCTCCAATTTTCTTTAATACTTTCCTTTTAATTGGATGAGCATATTTTGCATAGGCCAGAGTATCCACTAAAGACATTTCAGAAGCCCCACACCTTTTCCCCTTTCCTCATATAACCTGTAGGAGGCCCATAGACATCATGTATGAGAAACCGAAGCTATTGTTTCAACACTACATTATCTAATGCTACCAGCATGTTTGTTTTTCTTCTAAAAGTCAAATTAGACTAATTGCTTCGATTTTTATCCTCTCCCATCATCGCCAATAGCTGACATCTTTAATTTCTGATGTACTTTCAAAACAAAACATTGATTTATTATTGCATATGGAACAAACAAGACAGAACACTGTTTTGCTAGGGATGCTCAAGGATAGGACAGGCTCAGTGACTTGTTACTTCTCCCCCAGTTTGTGCAATTCAAATGCCTGTTTCTATTCAAGACACTCTGTTAGTACAATGTCAGAGCTGCTCATGAATCCTTGAGCCTACACAAACCCTCTCTGTCAGTACTAGGGAACAAGCGTTTTGAAAATGGGAAGTCAGTTTAAAAGCAAGTATTTAAAAGAATTTGTCTCACAAAGGAAATCTAGATCATTCTATCGTTAAGCAATTAGGTCTGAACATAATGGCAAAAGTATAGTAACAGCTAAGATACTGTAGCTGTCTGTGTGATAGGGATCTGTGCAAAATCTGAATTAAGATTACAGGCTGGCTATGTATTTATAGCACATCTATTTTTCTGAATCTGGGCTTCTCCTGTTTCTTCTCTCAGGCTGTAAAAGGTAGGGGGTTTTTGAGGTGTTGCATTTTCGCTATCCTCTTCCCCTTACTGTGCTGCCTTGGTGGGATTCACAGGGTTCTATTTGAAGCCCCACGAACATTCTAAAGAGTCCTTTGTCCTCTCTTACTTTTGCCTTCCTCAAGGCCAATGCCACTCCAGCTCAGGCTTGCTTTTCATTTGCCAGGGGCCCACTGAGCAACTTCACTTTCACTTTTCAATTTCAGGCATTGGAAAAGGAGATGACAACCCATTCCAGTGTTCTTGCCTGGAGAATCCCAGAGATGGGGGAGCCTGGTGGGCTGCCGTCTATGGGGTCGCACAGAGTCGGGCATGACTGAAGTGATTTAGCAGCAGCAGCAGCAGCAGCAGGATTCCAGTGGAGCCTGGAGAAGCTTGCATACATGCCTAATCACAGAGGAGATGAAATCAAGCAGGACCCTGAGAAGCCCTCCCTGGGACAAATCCTTTCCATGCCCCCTGTTTCTTGTTTGTTGGAAATAGGCTTCATTCAGCCTCCCTGAGCTTCCCTGAGTTCCAAACCTCAAACAGTTGCTAATCAAGGAAGGAAGAGGATGCAGAAAGAAGAGAGGAGTAATCAAGAAACAACAGTGCAGAGATTAAAGCAGGGTCCTGGTTCCTCATCAAGAAATTTACGTAACAATGTCTTTGAGTTCTTCTGCAGGAACTAAGGCCTCTGGGGAACTGGGGCTTCTCCAGTGGCTCAGTGGCAAAGAATTCACCTGCAGTGCAGGAGAGACAGGAGAGTCTGGTTTGATCCCTGGGTGGGAAAAATCCCCTGGAGGAGGAAATGGCAACCCACTCCAGTATTCTTGCCTGGAGAATCCCATGGACAGAGGAGCCTGGCAGGCTACAGTCCATGGGGTTGCAGAGAGTCAGACACAACTGAAGCAATTGAGCTTGAGCGCAAGGCCTCTACCCAGGTAGAGGATGGGAATTTCAGGCTGAACACAAAATCCCTGGAGCACCACTCTGTTACCTCACCACCAACTAATCAGACTACCCTAAAGCCTTTCACTATGTGCAGTACAACAAACTGTGAAAAATTCTTAAAGAGATAGGAGTACCAGACCACATCACCTGTCTCCTGAGAAACCTGTATGCAGGTCAAAAAGCAACAGTTAGAAATGGACAGGGAACAACAGACTGGTTCCAAAATTGGGAAAGGAGTATGTCAAGGCTGTATATTTTCACCCTGCTTATTTAACTTATATGTAGAGTACATCATGTGAAATGTTGGGCTGGAGGAAGCTCAAGCTGGAATCAAGATTTCCAGGAGAAATATCAATAACCTCAGATATGCAGATGACACCACCCTTATGGCAGAAAGTGAAGAGGAACTAAAAAGCCTCTTGATGAAAGTTAAAGAGGAGAGTGAAAAAGCTGGCTTAAAACTCAAATTCAAAAAACTAAGATCATGGCATCTGGTCCCATCACTTCATGGCAAATAGATGGGGAAACAATGGAAACAGTGACAGATTTTATTTTCTTGGACTCCAAAATCACTGCGGACAGTGATTGTAGCCATGAAATAAAAAGATGTGTGCTCCTTGAAAGAAAAGCTATGACAAACCTAGACAGCATATTAAAAAGCAGAGCTTTTTTTTGCCAACAAAGGTCCATATAGTTAAAGGTATGGTTCTTCCAACAGTCATGTATGGATATGAGAGTTGGACCATAAAGAAGGCTGAGTGCTGAAGAACTGAGGCTTTTGAACTGTGATTCAGGAGAAGACTCTTGAGAGTCCCTTGGACTGCAAAGAGTTCAAGCCAGTTAATCCTATAAAGAAAATCAGTCCTGAATATTCACTGGGAGGACAGATGCTGAAGCTGAATCTCCAAAACTCTGGCCACCTGATGTGAAAACCCAACTCACTGGAAAATACTCTGATGCTGGGAAAGACTGAAGGCAAGAGAAGAGGACAACAGAGGATGAGATGGTTGGATGGCATCACTGACTCAATGGACTTGAGTTTGAGCAAACTTCGGGAGATGGTGAAGGACAGGGAAACCTGGTGTGCTGCAGTCCATGGGGTCGCAAAGAGTAGGACACGACTGAGTGACTGAACAATGTCCCCAAATGATTAACTGCACTTAATTTCCCCCTTCTCCCTTTAGAAAACTTCAATGGTGGAACAGAAACTTTGGAGTTGGGTTTTGGACACAAGTCTAACATTTCCCCAGGTTGCTGACCTCCTAAATAAAGCAAACTTTCCTTTCCACATAACATTTGTCTCTTAAGCATTGGCTTTCCAGCAGTAAGTAGCCTAACCTCAGTTGGATAATGGAGAGAGTCAAGAAACACTGTGCTATCGCTGCTAGTGACTTCTTCCCACGTGGTGATGACTGCTTTCACAAGCAGCAGATATTACTGCATTTCAAGGGCAGACAACCACCATATCTGGCCTGAGACTAAGTCTACCAATCCACCAGTCTCTCACTTACATCAAGAGAGTAATAACTGCAATTTCTTCTGTTTCCCTAGGAAATACAGTTCTCGACCCCAGGTTTCTGTCTGCCCTGCTCCCTCTTGGAAATCAGTCTGCTGCTGCTACTGCTAAGTCACTTCAGTCGTGTCCAACTCTGTGCAACCCCATAGACGGCAGCCCACCAGGCTCCCCCATTCCTGGGATCCTCCAGGCAAGAACACTGGAGTGGGTTGCCATTTCCTTCTTCAATGCATGAAAGTAAAAAGTGAAAGTGAAGTCACTCAGTCGTGTCCGACCCTCAGCGACCCCATGGACTGCAGCCTTCCAGGCTCCTCCATCCATGGGATCCTCCAGGCAATAGTACTGGAGTGGGGTGCCATTGCCTTCTCTGGGAAATCAGTCTAAATCACCCCTATTTCTAGTTAAAGCTTTCCTCCAAGTTCATTTAAGAGACTTGATTGAAATCTGATGTGACAGAAGTTTAATAAATGATGGCTATTACTTTTATTATTCATGCATATAGCCATTCATCAGTGATGGTTTTTCCCTCGGTTCCAGGCATACCCTTAATGTTCTGTTTGGATTTATATATATATATATATATATATATATATGTATATATATATATATATATGTGTGTGTGTGTGTGTGTGTGTGTGAGTGTGTGTATGTGTGTGTGTATATATATCTCTCTCTCTCAGAATGTATCAAGGAAGAACAAGCATTAGCTGCGTAGCTCACTGATGTCCATTGTTTTTTTAAAAAAGACACAGGCCTCCAATGGAATCACTTGTGCTGCTAAGCCCCATGTTGGCAAATCACAACCTAATACCTAACATAATTGTAGTTTTAGTTATTATACAGAGGAATTTTAAGCCAATCAGTCTGGAATTTCCTGATCAACACTAGAAAGGTAATCTGCATGACAGAGTCTCATGCTTCCCCCAAACCTTGCCTGAAATAGTTCTTTCATTTTTACTTTTGTCTCATTCCCATTCTGCCTCTAAAAATCTTCATGTTATAGAGCTCCTTGAAGCACCTTTCTACTTGGTAGATGTTTCCTGATTCATGTATTATTGAATAAAGCAAGTCAGATCTTCAAATTTACTCAGTTGAATTTCATTTTTTAATAACACTTTTCCCTCAAGATCCCAGACTTGGTTTCTGAGCCTCAACTTTAAGAAATATGGAAGGATGGGTCACATTTTTCTAAAAAGAGTTGCTGTTTAGAATCATCCCAAATTTTAAACTTCTGCTATAAATAACACAAAATTTTCTTATTAATGAAGGGGAAGAAAATATATTACTCGTAATTTGATTATTAAAAAAAACACACAGCAGATACAGGAAATGATCTAAAAACTGAGTACAACTTGTGATTTTCTAAGAGATATTTACATTTATCTGGGAAATGTCCATTTGTAAGTGTGTCTCCCTCTCTGTACTGGGAAGAAATGGGTGACTCTAAAACTCTAGAAACTCTTACCAAGGAGAAGGCATGGCCTTAAATCTGCATAACAACCTTAGCCTTGTTTATTGTGATTTTCCTGGTAACCTCCCACAATTGGCATTCCACTCCTTCCCCCAATTTTCTTATGTGGAGCTAAAAATGGTATTTAAGCTGGTATCTTCAGCTATTTCAGAGTTAATCAGTTTGCTTGAGGATCTCCCATGTATATATGGGGTATATGAAGTGAAGTTGCTCAGTCGTGTCCGACTCTTTATGACCCCATGGACACCAGGCTCCTCCATCCATGGGATTTTCTAGGCAAGAGTACTGGAGTGGGTTTTTACAGTCCAACAGAAAAATATTTCCTTCTCCAGGGATTCTTCCCGACCCAGGGATCGAACCCAGGTCTCCTGCATTGTAGACAGACGTTTTACTATCTGAGCCACCAGGGAAGTCAAACTTCTGTTTTTCTTTTTTTAATCTTTTATTACATGGTGTGTCAGCCAAGAACCTAGACAAGTATAGGGAAAATTATTTTTCCTTATGTAAATTAACATGTTATTTTTTAAACTATTGATTTTTAAAAAGCCGTATTATTCATGAACCTATTATAGTGATGTGCTATAGAGTACATGGGTATCTGTTTATAGTTCTGGTATCTGTAATTTTTATGTCACTAATGCTTATATACTAGGTCTATGGAAATTTTTAGTTCCTAATTTTGTGTAGCTAACATTTTATTTACTTAAGCTTCTTGGATATTTTGCATATTTTTCTGTTGGACTGTAAAAAGCTTGGAAATCACAGATAATGAAATCAGTTCAGAGACAGGAAACTTCTTACACTCTGATTATGAAAACATCCTAGCAGAATACTAGGAATGATTGGGTTATCCCAAGCCACAAACTCAGTTCTTAATGGATAACTAGAAAACACATAATAAATATTATAGCATTTTCTGAATGGTTCCCTATTACAACTTTAATAGCAATAACTCATATTTTACATACCTTCTATTTATCTCTTGAGAATGCTCAAACTACCGCACAATTGCACTCATCTCACACTCTAGTAAACTAATGCTCAAAATTCTCCAAGTCAGGCTTCAGCAATATGTGAACCGTGAACTTCCAGATGTTCAAGCTGGTTTTAGAAAAGGCAGAGAAACCAGAGATCAAATTGCCAACATCCTCTGGATCATGGAAAAAGCAAGAGAGTTCCAGAAAAACATCTATTTCTGCTTTATTGAATATGCCAAAGCCTTTGACTCTGTGGATCACAATAAACTGGAAAATTCTGAAAGAGATGGGAATACCAGACTACCTTACCTGCCTCTTGAGAACTTTGTATGCAGGTCAGGAAGCAACAGTTAGAACTAGACATGGAAAACAGACTGGTTCCAAAAAGGAAAAGGAGTACGTCAAGGCTGCATGTTGTCACCCTGCTTATTTAACTTATATGCAGAGAACATCATGAGAAACGCTGGACTGGAAGAAGTACAAGCTGGAATCAAGATTGCCGGGAGAAATATCAATAACCTCAGATATGCAGATGACACCACCCTTATGGCAGAAAGTAAAGAGGAACTAAAGAGCCTCTTGATGAAAGTGAAAGAGGAGAGTGAAAAAGTTGGCCTAAAGCTAAACATTCAGAAAACTAAGATCATGGCATCTGGTCCCATCACTTCATGGGAAATAGATGGGGAAACAGTGGAAACAGTGTCAGACTTTATTTTTGGGGGCTCCAAAATCACTGTAGATGGTGACTGCAGCCATGAAATTAAAAGACGCTTACTCCTTGGAAGGAAAGTTATGACCAACCTAGACAGCATATTCAAAAGCAGAGACATTACTTTGCCAACAAAGGTCCGTCTAATCAAGGCTATGGTTTTTCCAGTGGTCATGTATGGATGTGAGAGTTGGACTGTGAAGAAAGCTGAGCACCAAAGAATTGATGCTTTTGAACTGTGGTGTTGGAGAAGACTCTTGAGAGTCCCTTGGACTGCAAGGAGATCCAACCAGTCCCTCCTAAAGGAGATCAGCCCTGGGATCTCTTTGGAAGGACTGATGCTGAAGCTGAAACTCCAATACTTTGGCCACCTCATGAGAAGAGTTGACTCACTGGAAAAGACCCTGATGCTGGGAGGGATTGGGGGCAGGAGGAGAAGGGGGCAACAGAGGATGAGATGGCTGGATGGCATCACCAACTCGATGGACATGAGTTTGCGTGAACTCTGGGAGTTGGTGATAGACAGGGAGGCCTAGTGTGCTGCAATTCATGGGGTCACAAAGAGTCGGACATGACTGAGCGACCAAACTGAACTATATTTTAGAAAGGTATATAAGATATTTTTATGGTCATTTGCCTTTTGTAGTTGTTGTTCAGTTGCCAAGTTGTGTCTGATTGTTTGCAACCCCATAAACTGCAGCACACCAGGCTTCCCTGTCCTTCATTATCTCCCTGAGTTTGCTCAAACTCATATCCACTGAGTCAGGGATGCCATTCAACCATCTCACACTTCGTTGTCCCCTTCTCTTATTGACCTCCTCAATCTTTCCAACAGCGTCTTTTCCAATGAGTCAGCTCTTCACATCAGGTAGCCAAAGAATTGGAGCTTTGGCTTCGGCACCAGCCCTTCCAATGAATATTCATGGTTGATTTCGTTTGGGATTGACTGGTTTGATCTCCTTGCTGTCCAAGGGACTCTCAAGAGGCTTCTCTAGCACCACAGTTTGAAAGCATCAATTCTTCAGTGTTCAGCCTTCTTTATGGTTCAACTCTCACATCTATGTGTGTGTGCTTAGCTGCTCAGTAGTATTTGACTTTTTGTGACCTCATGGACTGTAGCCTGCCAGGCTCCTTTGTTCATGGGGATTCTACATGACTACTGGAAAAACCATAGCTTTGACTATATGGACTTTTGTTGGCAAAGTGATGTCTCTGATTTTTAGTACACTGTCTATTTGCCTCTAAATCACTGATTTAAAATACTGCACTAGATTGACCTTCTTGAGAATGGCATTCTATCTTATACATCTCTCATTTATTAGATCATGCATCATTGCCTAGCATTGGTAATGAAATGTTAAAACAGCAACAACAAAAATAATGACCATAGTAATACCGGTTAATACTTAATACTTTTCACATGTTAAGCACAGATGTGATGACTTTACATGGGTTATTAAATTTGTGTAACAGATGAGAAACTGAGGTACAGATTAAATAAATGATCTGAAGTCATGCATCTTGTTAGAACCAGGGTCCAAATCTAGGCCATAGATATCCAGTCCACTCTTTAAACCTCTGCCAAAATGCTCAACATACACTTGCTCAATAGATAAAATAATCCCAACATAAATGTCCCCTGTCTCTTTTTCTATGTTTTACTGTTGTGCTCATTTTTGAAAACTGTAATTGACTTTCTACCCATCACTTTGAAATTTAAATTCCTTGGTGTACAACCTCCCACACAGTATGCTCCTCCCTTGTTTTAGTCCACCAAGAAGTTCCTCAACTTCTTTCACAGTCTTCATCCCCAAAAGAATGAACCTTGGCATGAAGATGGTTACTTGAGTCTTAAATGTCACTCAGTTCATTTCAGATCACTGGAACCCATCTTCAGGCCCCAAAATACTCAAGGAACTTGTAAAGTGCTTCCATCTCAGTCAGCAAATGGAAAGCTAAAAGGAAGTTCAGTATCACAATGGAACAGTAGTATAAACAAGAATCTTATGGAAACCAAGAAGAACCCTGAGGGGATTTCCTAGGCATAAACCCTTTCCGTATCCCAGGTTTCTTGTTTGTAGGAGAGACTTCAGTTAGCCTTCAAGACCTTCCCTGAGTACCAAAGGGCAAATTCAAGCAGTTGCTAATTAGAGAAGGGAAGGAATGCAGAAACAAAGAGAAGCAGTCGAGAAACTATAGTGTAGCCATTAAAGCAGGATGTTGGTTCTTCCTTAAGGAATATACTGATATATAACATTATATTTTTTTGTTCTTCTACCATCCCTTGGACTGCAAGGAGTTCCAACCAGTCCATCCTAAAGGAGATCAGTCTTGGGTGTTCATTGGAAGGACTGATGCTGAAGCTGAAACTCTAATACTTTGGCCACCTCATGCAAAGAGTTGACTCATTGGAAAAGACTCTGATGCTGGGAGGGATTGGGGGCAGGAGGAGAAGGGGATGACAGAGGATGAGATGGTTGGATGGCATCACCAACTCGATGGATATGAGTTTGAGTGAACTCTGGGAGTTGGTGATGGACAGGGAGGCCTGGCGTGCTGTGATTCATGGGGTCACAAAGAGTTGGACACGACTGAGTAACTGAACTGAACTGAAGAGAACTGAACAGAAATGAACAGAAACTAAGGCCTCTACCCTGGTGGAGGATGTAACTTCAGGCTGAGCACAAGATTCCTGGAGCACCACCCTGTTATCTCACCACCAGTGAATCAGAAGAAAGTCACAAACCCTGTAGCCCCCATCCCAAATTTTGACCATGGAAGTTTCTCTCTCAGAACCATTGGGGAGTTGGGGGTTTCTGAGCACAAGCCACCCATTCTCTTTGCTTGACCCTGCCATAAACCTTTCTCTGCTCCAAATCTGAATGTTTCCAATTGTTTGGCCTCACACAGGAACTTGTGTTTGGCAATGCTATGACAGCTGTTCTGGTCAATCATTTTATATACGAATTTACAAATGACTGAATTTTCATTTAGGACATTGAGTTCTTCCCATTTTTATATGGCTAGTTTTTTCCTTGTATACTATAAATATGTGAAAAAATCTTTAGGATTCCATTTTATTACCTTGGGAAGAATAAAACTTTTCAGTAATTTATAAAATTCCTTCTGATTATTATTCTGTGAGTATTCCATATGAAACTGAACAGGATCCTGTAGAGCTACTGGGCATGGAAGTGTTTCTGTGTCTCCCATTTCTTCTTTGTAGGGAAAAGGCATCAAGTCTCCATGACCTTCCCTGAGTTCCAAAGGGCAGGTTCAAACAGTTGTTAATCAGGAAAGGGAGTGTATGCCAGAGGAGTAACACAAGGGAGAAACAATAGTGCAGCCTTGGGGAAGGATCCTGGTTCCATCTCAAGGGATAGACATAACAATATCTTTGAGTTCTTCTGCAGAACCAAAACCCCCAACAAATGGAAGATATTAACTACTTGATGAAGTATTCTTCATTCCAGAAAGAAGGTCACAGTTTGACAACATTGCGCACCTCAGAAGCTCATCAGGAGATCACTTGATGTCAGATTAAAGAAATGTAAACCTTACACACTCTGATCCTTTATCCACAACCCCACCCTTGAACCATTTCTATAAAACTCACCAAATCCCCCTGGCTCAGGACACACAGTTTTGAAGGCATGAGCCTACTGTGTCCCCCTTTGCCTGGCAAGGCAATATAGCTATTCTTTTCAATTCACCTAAAACTCCATCTCTGAGATTCAAACCAGCATCTATGCATAGATGCCAAATTTTTGGCATCAGTCACGAGCATCAGGCTAATAGCTGCATGGCTGTGCTATTGCAACAGGATACAGTCTTCAGTCATCAAAGTCTCACAAACAGAAGAGGGTAATGATCAAATTTAATAGGTCAATATTTACACTTTTTTTCTAGACATGTTGAGCAATTCACCACAAACTTCCTACCTGGCAGCAATCTGAAGATTTGGTAAAGTCACAGGTTGGAGAACTTCTTCCATTTGACACTGAGGGGACTCTCATCAATGTGGGTTTTAAACCTTGAATGTAAAATAGGAAATATAAAGCAACATTATTAATACAGGAGCCTTCTATATAGGCAATAGCCAAGGATGCTTGATGTCACCAAAAGCATTAAACAAACTAGGTGAAAAGGTTTAATATTAAAACATTATCTTTCTATAATATGTGTTTTCAAGGACTTTATTATGTATAGGTGATTTGAGATAGAGATTTTGGAATCTTTTTTTAAACCACGGGGTATTATAACCAAAAAAAACAGAGTCTGAACAGTTGAGAAAAATTAAATATAATATTAAATCTTTTTGAATTTGTTAGGTAGTTAGAATAGGAAAAAGGAGTCCGGAATGGTGGTAGCTAAAAGACAAAGACGGGAAAAGCCCGTGAAAATAGAACAAAGGAAGGTCTGAGGACAAGAGTGAGAACCTCAGGTAAAACAAACAGCCCTCCTGGCTAGCCTAATTTACATAGGGCAGGCTCAGGGGGAGGAGAAAAAACATATAAAAAGAGGAGTCAAAATTGAGCTGGAGGCTTCTATTCTCTTCTAGTCTTTTGGGTCAGCCTGCCCTCATGCCTTGAGGATGTATTTTCCTCTGCTTGCCAAATAAAACAGCTGTAACATGGAGCTGTAACACTGGTCCATCTGTCACTTCAAATTTTTGCTGCAGCAAGACAGAACCAAGGAAATTACTCAATTCCCCAACATACATGGTGCTGTTTCTAGGATTTATCCTGGCTTAAACAATCTCGGCTCAGCCCCCACAAGGCAGAAGCCGAGCACAGCAGAAGCCCAGCTCAGTGAAAGATCCCATGGTGGAAGCTGAACATGAAGAAAACCCAGCGCAGGGAAAGTGACAAGAAGCCCACTATGCTGGAAACTGGAACAACAAAAACAACTCAGTGGAAAGTTCACGCAGCTCAGTCTCAGATTCCAGGAGGCCTCCGGTTAAGGTAGGAGGTCCTCTCTCCTATGGCTGGAAGGCCATATGGCTAACAAGATCTTAATTCCTTTAAATCTCTCATTCCTTGTTTCCTCAAATCCCCCCCCGGTGAACAGGCGAGTGGCAGCGGGTGCAATTGAGGAACTCTGGAAAGGCTACTCCTCAGTCTGTCCGGAAAGCTCCACTACCTTCGGTGCTCTAGTAGCTGTTGCCCAAGTGGGTGGGGGTTATTCTGTCCTTAATCTTCTTTGTGCCAAGGATGAGGCACAGGTGATCACAGGTCAGGTATTTGTGATCACAGGTGATCACCTGTGTGATCACAGGTCAGGTATTTGGCAGATTTTCCAGCAGGTTATGAAGGGGATTCTTTAGCACATTTTTCTCACTGCTTTTTCCTCCCATCCCTCAGTTCCTCTCTCCCAGGACTTGAGCCTGGCCAAAACGCATGTTGCCTGGCTTCAGGACCTAATGAAGCTCAAGCTCTTGATGTCTCATTGCAAAAAATTCAGTGGGAGACACAGCGATAGGTAAGAGGTAGATTTGTTCAGTTTCAGAGAGAAGCGCAGTCCACAGGGTGTGGGCCATCACAGGGGGCCAGTGTGGTGGCCATGGAATGTGGTGTGGTTAGTTTTCCTGAGCTGGGTGATTTCATATGCTAATGAGTGGGAGGATCATTCCAACAACTGGGGAACCACCCACTCCTTGGTCTTTTCATAGTGCCTTGGAACTGTCCCGGTACCTCTGAGTGTGTCATTTAGCTTGCAGACTGAGGATCAAGGTTTAGTTGAATTTGACTTGTCTGTCATCCTGGACCCATTTGATTTTAATTGGTTTATGTTATGCCTTTGGGCTATGTCATTCTTTCAAAAGTTGTGCCCTGCCCCCTTCCCTCCTATCTCATGCTCTTTTCCTGCCCACAATGTTGCCTCTACAATCTTCTGGAGGGACAACCAGAAAATAGCTGGTCTTTGGGGGAGAAATGCTATATAATATCCAATCTATCTAGATATTCAAGCCTTCATCTTTCATGTTTCCTTCAATATGTGCATCAACAGCATCTCTCATTGAACCCCCTAGGGCCAGGGACAGGCACACAATACCTGCTAGAAGTCCATCTGTTGATGGCATCCCTTCAAGGGCAATTAGGTTTCCCAGGATAATGTTTGCCACTTTGGGAGTTAGCCCTGCAGGCCGTTTGGGCCCTAAACTTTACCACCTTTCTCCTAAAGTTACAAACATACCCCTGGATCAAATTTCCACTCCACTTTTATGGAACATCTGGTCTGTTGCCTCTTATCAATTTGTCCTTAAGCCACTTACTAACTCCTACAACCAGGACCCTGTCCCCTTGTAGGCAGCATTGCTCCACCCCGCTTATTATTAAAATACTCTTAATGCCCCTAACAGGGCCACATAACCCACTCCTTTGTCATTACTTCTGTTGTTACCTAAAGTGGGTCTATGACAATGAAATGTTTACCATTGGAAACACCCTGAACTGCTCTTATGGAAGACTAGGGGAGGAAATCAGTGACTTACATTCCCTCAGAGCAATAAGAGGATAAGGCTTATGCCTGTTTCACCAGGTTCCCAGTCTCAGGGCACAGGCTTGGGTTGCTTTACATCATGGTATATATTTCCATCTGCGGTGGACAAACCAGCAATGAGTTTAGATTACAACCCCTTAA
This sequence comes from Bos indicus, assembly GCF_029378745.1. Lineage (NCBI taxonomy): Eukaryota > Metazoa > Chordata > Mammalia > Artiodactyla > Bovidae > Bos > Bos indicus. The sequence continues at coordinate 115,698,025 of NC_091789.1, forward strand.
TCCTGCTTAGCACTGGTCATGCTGGAGACCTTGGGGACACCCAACTCCAGTCCAGGGTCCCAGGAGGTCAACCTGCCTAGGGATCTGATCCTCAGGAGGTTGTCACACCTGAACCTGCTCAGGGATCTGCCAGTCCAGGGGTCCCAGGAGATCAACATGCCTCAACCTGCCCAGAGACCCAATTTTTGGGAGGCCAACCTGCCTCAACCTGCCCAGGGATTTGATCTCCAGGAGGCTGTCATGCCTCAGCCTGCCTGGGGATCTGCACCCTGACCCAGGGATGCCTGGCTCTCAGGTTGCAACAGTACTGGGTAGGATAAGCTTCAGAGAGTCTCACCTCTAAGGAAGTACGCCCATGGAAATAGAAGGAAGCCTATTAGTTGTGGGACTGTGCCCTGTCTCAACAGTAACTCAGGAGCCCAATGAGAACCCCACTGCCTTTCTGGAAAGTCTAAAAGAGGCCCTCCAAAAGTTTACCAATTTGGACTTAGACTCTTATCAGGGACAGGTGATTTTAAAGGACAAATTCCTGTCCCAATGTACATCAGACATTAGGATAAAGTTACAACAGCTACAGCAGCATGGCCCTTCTGCCTCTTTAGATGAGATGGTCCAGACAGCCACCAATACCTTTTACAACACAGAATAGGAGAGGGAGGCCGAGGCCCAGGAAAGGGAGAAAAGGAGACAGGGCATGCCCAGATGCTGGCCACCCTCCAGGGAAGACCTACGGCAAACCCCGAGTCCTTGAATGACAAGCAAATGCCTAATCTGTAGACAGAAAGGGCATCGGGCCAAACAGTGTCCAAACCGTGACAAGTCTACTAAAACAGCTTGCTACAAATACCATCAGTTGGAACATTGGGCGGCACTCTGCCCTCAGAACCCAAGAGCCTCAAAGTCAAGTGCCAAGCCTTCCCTCATGATGGTTCAACAGGACTGAAGTGATCCACTCCAGCCAGCCTGCCTGTCATAGATAACCATCCTGGGGCTAGAGCCAAGGGTGCAACTGGATGTGGCAGGTAGGCCCAAAAATTTCTTGGTTGACACAGGGGCTATCTACTCTGTTCTGACCTCCTACCCCTGAGCCTTCTCCTCCCAAACATGTACCATTTTGGGTGCTATAGGAAAAAACAATTACAATAAGATTCACCTGAGTATTTCTTTGTTGCTGGGATGGACAAATATTTTCCCACCAGTTTCTGGTGGTCCTTGAGTGTCCTACTCCCTTATTGGAAAGAGATCTTTCCCTGCCTTCGAAATCTTGCAGCTATTGTAGTCCTGATAGAAGATGCTTTAAAACTCTCTTTTGGGGGCAAACTGTTTTTACCAGACACCAAGTGAAACAACTCCTTAATGGGAGAGGCTACTTATGGATATCCGATCAAAGGATCCTCAGATATCAAGTAGTGCTGATGGAAAATCCAGGCTTGACTATATCCTCTTGTGAGCTTCTTAACCCAGCTACTCTCCTGCCTACACCCAAGGCCTCTCTCCCCTTTCACTCTTGCCTAGAAACCTTGGACCACTGGACAAAACCCAAGAGGGACTGGCATAAGATCCTCTGACCAATCCTGAGGAAATCTGGTACACTGATGGAAGCAGCTTTGTCTTGGATGGAAAAAGAGGAACCGGATATGCGGTAGTCTCCAATTCTGAGACCATAGAGGCTAAACCTTTGCCACCAGGTACTTCAGCCTAATAAGCTGAGCTCATAGCCCTGACTTGACCTTTAGAGCTGGGAAAAGAAAAAAGAGTAGTAATTTACACAGACTCCAAGTATGCCTTTCTGGTGCTACATGCACATGCTGCTATTTGGAAAGAAAGAGGCCACTTGACCACCCGAGGGTCCCCAATCAAATATGATGATCAAATCCTTAGGCTCTTAGAGGCAGTCCATTTGCCCACTGAGGTTTCAGTCTCCCATTGTAAAGGACACCAAAAAGGAAGCACTTAAGTGGCATGAAGGAACCATGCAGCTGATCAGGCAGCTAAGAGAGCAGCATTACAGAACAATGACCTAATAGGGGTTGACATCCTAGTTCCAAAGACTAATTTGTCAGAAATTTCTTCATATACTAAAGGTGAGACTCTTAAAGCTAAGAGTGAGGGCTTTCAAGAAGATCATATGGGGTGGTTCCAAATGGAGGGACTCCATTTTCTGCCTGGGAACCTCCAATGGAAGTTGGTTAACTCCTTACATGCAACCACTCATTTAGGGGAAAAGGCCCTCCAAAGATTACTAGAAAGGTCCTTCAGAGGAACAGGCCTCCAAACAACTATAAGACAGGTGGTCTCCTCTTGTTCCACTTGCCAATTAAACAACCCCCAAGGAGCTCGAAGACCCCAGCTGGCCCAGCCTGTCCAAAAGCATAGGACCTACCCAGGAGAGGACTGGCAGATAGACTTCACCCAGAAGCCAGTTTCTCAAGGATATAAATACCTATTAGTCATGATATATACATTCACAGGATGGATTAAAGGCTTTCCCACCTGGACTGAGAAGGCTGAGGAGGTGGTAAAAAAAACTGCTCCATGACATCATTCCAAGATTTGGTCTGCTCAGGTCATTACAAAGTAACAATGGTACATAATTTACTTCTAAGGTCACCCAAGGGGTCTCGAAAGCCTTCAGATCAGTAGCTCAGTCATGTCCAACTCTTTGCGACCCCATGAATCGCAGCACACTAGGCCTCCCTGTCCATCACCAGCTCCCAGAGTTCACTCAGACTCATGTCCATCGAGTCAGTGATGCCATCCAGCCATCTCATCCTCTGTCGTCCCCTTCTCCTCCTGCCCCCAATCCCTCCCAGCATCAGAGTCTTTTCCAATGAGTCAACTCCACATGAGGTGGCCAAAGTACTGGAGTTTCAGCTTTAGCATCATTCCTTCCAAAGAACACCCAGGGCTGATCTCCTTTAGAATGGACTGGTTGGATCTCCTTGCAGTCCAAGGGACTCTCAAGAGTCTTCTCCAACACCACAGTTCAAAAGCATCAATTCTTCGGTGCTCAGCCTTCTTCACAATCCAACTGTCACATCCATACATGACCACAGGAAAAACCATAGCCTTGACTAGACGAACCTTTGTTGGCAAAGTAATGTCTCTGCTTTTCAATGTGCTATCTAGGTTGGTCATAACTTTCCTTCCAAGGAGTAAGCGTCTTTTAATTTCATGGCTGCAATCACCATCTGCAGTGATTTTGGAGCCCAGAAAAATAAAGTCTGACACTATTTCCACTGTTTCCCCATCTATTTCCCATGAAGTGGTGGGACCAGATGCCATGATCTTTGTTTTCTGAATGTTGAGCTTTAAGCAAACTTTTTCACTCTCCACTTTCACTTTCATCAAGAGGCTTTTGAGTTCCTCTTCACTTTCTGCCATAAGGGTGGTGTCATCTGCATATCTGAGGTTATTGATATTTCTCCTGGTAATCTTGATTCCAGTTTGTGTTTTGTCCAGTCCAGCGTTTCTCATGATGTTCTCTGCGTATAAGTTAAATAAACAGGGTGACAATATATAGCCTTAACGAACTCCTTTTCCTATTTGGAACCAGTCTGTTGTTCCATGTCCAGTTTTAACTGTTGCTTCCTGACATGCATGCAAATTTCTCAAGAGGCAGATCAGGTGGTCTGGTATTCCCATCTCTTTCAGAATTTTCCACAGTTTATTCTGATCCACACAGTAAAAGGCTTTGGCATAGTCAATAAAGCAGAAATAGATGTTTTTCTGGAACTCTCTTGCTTTTTCCATGATCCAGCGGATGTTGGCAATTTGATCTCTGGTTCCTCTGCCTTTTCTGAAACCAGCTTGAGCATCAGGAAGTTCACGGTTCACATATTGCTGAAGCCTGGCTTGGAGAATTTTGAGCATTACTTTACTAGCAAGTGAGATGAGTGCAATTGTGCGGTAGTCTGAGCATTCTTTGGCATTGCCTATCATTGAGCATTACTTATTATCTTCACTGTGCCTGGAGGCCTCAGTCTTCAGGAAAAGTAGAAAGAGCCAACCAATTCTTAAAATCAGCAATAAAAAAGATAACCCAGGAGACCTCCTGGGTCTTTACCAATGCTCTCCTCCGTACCTGTATTGCCCTTAAGGAACAGGTTGGTCTTAGACCTTATGAGATGATATATGGGGGACCTTTTGTTTATATCAATGACCTCTTCCTAGATCTAGAGATTCAGACCCTCCAATCTTATACCATGACCATCGGGCAATTCCCACAAGATATATGCTTGTGAGGTGTCAACCAGGACCCAAAAGATTCTAAAGAGCTACCATTATATGCTCCATGGACTCAACTCCTAATAACTGAAAGATGGGTCCCCAAAGATTCAACTCCAGTCCACATGGAAGGGCCCCTACCCTGTAATAGTTTCTACCCCCACAGCAGTCAAGATACCAGGACATGACTCCTGGATTCACTACTCACTAGTCAAGCCATGGAAGAAAACAGAAGAAGATACTCAATATACCTGTGAGCCCCTGAGAGATCTCAGATACTTATTCAGGACTACAAATGAGTGCCATTCTAATGAACACCCCCAAAATTAAGATTCTGGGAATAAGATTTCTCAGGACAGCACTAAAGAGCTAAGACAGCTTGGCAGGGGTTGTACTCCAAAATAGACAGGAGACAGGTCTCCTGATCCCTGAACAAGGAGGGACTTGTGTCATCTTGAATGAGACGTGTTGTTTCTAGGTAAATACCTCCAGCTAAGTTAAAGTATTAAAAACATTCAGTTCCTATATGATCTCAAAGAATGAGCTGGAGAGTTCTCAGGGTGCCTACAATCTCTCTTTGGGGGATCCTACTCCTGGCAAGGGGGAATTTGGAGTTAGCTAATGCCCCTGCTAATCCTTGTTATCACCATATTGATGCTGCTTATGATTGCTCCATGTATTATCAATTGTCTAACCTGTTTTGTCTCTGCCCAGGTCAACAAGTTACAACATGCAGTGCCAGTTCAACAAGGATATATAAAACTACAGCCAACCACGGAAAATATCACTCACCCTAAGATGGACAGCACTATAAGGACTATGGGCTTGAGACTACCAAGAGGGGGAGGCCCAATGCCCCTTGCTGTCAAGTTCAGCAGGAAGTAGCCAGAGAGATCTCAACACTCCTATTCCCAAAGAATTGGGCCTCCCATCTCTTGAGTGGGGAATGTCAGGTAGTTAGAACAGGAAAAAGGAGTCCAAAATGGCGGTGGCTAAAAGACAAAAAAAGGGAAAAGTCCACAAAAACAGAACAAAAGAAAATCCAAGGACAGGAGTGAGAACCTCAGGTTAAACAAACAGTCCTCCTGGCTAGCCCAATTTACACAGGGCAGACTCGGGGAGTGGGGAGACAAATGTATAAAAGGAGGAAGACAAGAGGAATTGAGGCCTTTCCTTCGGGGTCAGCCTGCCCTCATGCCTCAAGGGTATACTATTCTTTGCTTGCCAAACAAAACTCTGACTAGTAACTGAGCTATTCCATTGGTCTGCCGTTTCAAATCTTTGTTGCAGCGAGACAGAATCAAGGAAATTACACATTCCCCCAACAAATTGAAATAATAAATATAAAATGAACTATGAAGATAAAAGTTTGCTAAACTATCATTTTATTAATAGCAAAGGAAAATACAGTTTTGTAGATTCCACAGGTGGGCAAAATTTCTCCATAAAATTTCCTAAATATATTCTACTAAGAACTTTATGAAAAGATAAAAGTTATCTTTTTGAAAAGATACCTATTTCCTGTGTCTATTTTCAGTAGCACAGGCAAAAAAAACATGTTTCAAGATACAACTCTTAGTGCCAAAGTGATTACAAAACTGTTAAGACAGTAATTTAGGGAGAGCCAAGGCCAGAAAAATATATTATTACTGTTATAATGAACAGAGAAAAGAAAGATGTTGAATATAGCTTGAGAAAAAACTTCTGTTTCTCATCTTTTTAAGAGTTCTTACAACTCAGGTAATAAAAATATAAAACTTATGGATCCTTGTTGCAAATAGTCCTCTGCCTACACTGATATTTGATTTAAAGTGATCATGTTGTACTTGCTGGTTAAGAGGATATACCTGCCTTATAATGGGCTTAAATAATCTCTTTAAAGATACATTTGCAAGCTAAGATGATGCTTATTTTATCTAATATACAGTGGACATTTCTAAAGTTAACTACTTAGGAGGCCTTATTAGCAAAGTATGTTCCTGGCTTCCCTGTACTGATATGACAATTAAATCATTGGCAGAGAACTGAAGGTTGCCTTTGAGACAATAAGTTGGCATATGATATTGACCAAAAACATGATATCTGCAGTTAGTCTAAAGTGGAACAATTTGATAAAAGCTTATGTGGGGAAAATTGAGATTGAAACATGTTTTCATGCAGGCTAAGTTGCTTCAGTTGTGTCCAAATCTTTGTGGCCCTTATGGACTGTAGCCTGCCAGGCTCCTCTGTCCATAGGATTTCCAGGCAAGAATACTGGAGTGAGTTGCCATGTACTTCTCCAGGGGATCTTCCTGACCCAGGGATTGAACCCAGGTCTCTTATGTCTCCTGCATGAGCAGGTGGGATTTTTATCACTAGTGCCACCTGGAAGCCCATTTAAGGAATCACTATTTTGTTGATTCTATTTTCTATGTAAAACTACAAATATGTGCAGAAATAGAATAATTAATCTCTGTACACTTATCATCCAGTATGAATACATATTCACTCATGGCCAATCCTACTTCAGATACCCACTCCCTTCCCTATCTTCTATATTATTTTGAAGAACACCCCAGACATCCTATCATCTGCAAATATTTCCTATTAATCTCTAGAAGTCAAAAATCAAAACCATGATAACCACTATCATATCTAAAAATTAACAATAATGACTTAATATTAACATGTAAAATACCCATTTAGTGTTAAAACTTTCAATAGTTTTATAATTCTCACAATTTTAAATCTTTACTTAAAACAAGTACAATAGATTCGTCTTTTGTGTAGTTGCTAAGTTGTGTCTGACTCTTGGCAACCTCATGGACTGTAGCCCAGCAGGCTCCTCTGTCCATGAGATTTCCCAAGCAAGAATACTGGACTGAGTTGCCATTTCCTTCTTTAAGGAATCTTTTCAACCCAGGGATCAAACCTGCATCTCTTGCGTCTCCTGCATTGGCAGGCAGATTCTTTACCATTAAACCACCAGGGAAGCCCATAAGAGACTCAAAGCAAGTTGCAAAAATAGTACAATCCTGTGAGCTCTTACCCTGCTGTTGTTCTAAATGGATGACATGTTGTATAACTGTAGTGTAATACCAAATCAAGGAAATTTACATTGGTAAAATATCATTGACTTGACCACAGACTTTCCATGTTCATCATTTTTTACATACATTTGTGTATGAGTATATCTGTGTGTTTCCAGTCAGTATGAACCCACATATGGATTAGTTTAATGACAACCTCAACAAAGAAACAGAACTGTAACAGAGCAGAACTCTATGGGGCCGTCCTTGGACAGACTCCACCCCTTCATGTCCTCTGCTTTAGCTCCTCTCTGGAGTACCTACATAATCTGATGTACATTTCCTGAGTTGTTTGACAGATGCTAAAACTCCCACCAAATGGAAGAAGTTAACTGCTTGATGACCATGAGGACCTAGCCCCCAGACTTACTGGAGTGTGAGGATTGATGTTAACCCCTGTGACACCACCCTGTTGTCTTACCATCAACCAGTCATATAACTGTGCATGAGTTGACTGCATACTCGTGACTTCCCTCTTTCACCCTGCCTTTAAAAAGGCCTCCTTAAAACTCAATGGGGAGTTAAGGCTTTTTGAGTATTAGCTGTCCTGGATTCCTTGTACGGGCCTTAACAATAAACACTGCGCTTTCCTTCACCACAACCCTGTGTCAGTAGATTAGCTTTACTGCATGAGGATGAGTAGACCCAAGTTTGGATCAGTAACTGAACTATCGATGTTTCATCACCACAGAGTAATTCCCTTGTGCTATCTCTTTATAGCCCATTCCAACCCAGTAACTCCCTGTGTATCAATGGAAACCATTAATCTGTTCTTCATCTCTATGTTATTGTCTTTTTGAGAAGGTCATATAAATGGAATCATACACTATGTAAACTTTTGATATTGGCTTTTTACAGCTAAACATAATGCCCTTGAGAGTCATTTGAGTTATTAGGTATATTCAAAGTAAGAATCATAAAAGTAGGGTTCAAACTTTGTCTGATTATAAAGCCTATTCTTAACAACAATACCATGCTGCTTCACAAAACAAATAAGAATACACCTTTAAAAATTAAATCATTATCTAATTAATATTATTGCATATATTATAATCCTTATTTTTTCTTCCAATTTTCTTGAGATTATCATTGACATACAGCACTGTATACATTCAAGGTGTACAGCATAATGACTTGACATACATATATCATGAAATGATTATCACAATAAGTTTAGTGAACATTCATGATCTCATACAGATACATAATAAAGTTAAAGAAAAATAAGTTTTTTCGTCACAGTAAGGGCTTCCCTGGGTGGCTCAAAGAGTCTGCCTGCAATGCAGGAGACGGGGTTTGATCCCTGGATTGGGAAGATTCCCTGAAGAAGGAAATGGCAACCCACTCCAGTATTCTTGCCTGGAAAATTCCATGGACAGAGGAGCCTGGTGGGCTACTGTTCATGGGGTTGTAAAGAGTTAGACATGACTGAGTGACTAACACTTTCACACTTTCACTTTCACTGAACAACTTTCACACATAACATTCAGCAGTGTTCATTATATGTATCATGTTGTTCATCCCTAGTATTTATTTATCTTTATAGCTAAAAGTGTTGCAGGGAGAAAGCCAATTCTGACTCCACGTTGGAAACTGTTTCTTTGACTTGCTTTTGGTCGCCTTTATTATTACAATCATACTCAATGGCTTGCCTGGAGGACCCTGCCTTCTGCTTGACTGGAAACTAATGTACCTTTGTTCAGCTCACGGAGCCATAGTTTGTTCCCACCCATCTGTGAACAAGAGAGATTAACATACCCCTTTCAAAGGCTGGCCATTCTCTTGGAGATGTTTTGTAAGACTGAAGACCCTTTCACTTTAATTCTCCACTGCCTCTCCCTCTCTATTCTGCCTTTTGACTTTAGCTCCTCATTGCTTCTTTCTCTCTGATCTATAAAAGAACCTGGCATCCTGACCCCAATAAGATGGTGATTTTGAGGCATTAGCCTGCCATCTTCTCAGTCTGCCGGCTCCCCAATTAAAGTCTCTTCCTTGCCTTAACACCTTGTCTCTTAGATTCATTGGCCTATCATGTGGCGAACAGAGTGAGCTTGGACTCAGGAACAGAAGTTTGTACCTTTTGACCAAATTCATTCAATTTTATTCATCTTGCCCTTTACAGATCTCTTGCTTTCAGACTTCCAACCCAAGTCTTTTCTCCACAGCATTTCATCCGGCAATTTGTGAAACTTTTAGAGAAGTTTCAGATGCAGGAAATATGGGGATTAATAGTCCACTGAAGTGGTATGGAAATTACTTTAAACCAAAAATCTAAATAACCATCACTCACTAAAGAAGCATCATTTAAACTTTAGCAGAGTCTCCCCAAAATACAGCTGCTATTGCCATACCCCTCCGCCCACTCCCAGGCAGTTTCCTGAACAGGGCAAGACTGTCTTTTATCACTGGGAAATGGAAATTAAGCTGTGCATTAGCATCAAAAAGTCCAACACAGTTCCCATTGAAGCCCTACCCCAAACATTTGTGAAACTTGCATATGTACCTTTACCTCTGGTTGTTCATCAAAATTACTCATTACTGAGAAATCCCCTTGTGCACATGTAAATAAACCCTATGAACCTTGTCTTTTCTCCTGCTAATCTCTCTACTCTGTTTATTCTCAGGCCCCCAACTATCTGTGCCAAACATGGTAGAGGAAAATATTTCCTTCCTGAAAATACATGACTGGGAGTGGTTATTTATAATGTGATTAAAGAATGTTAAATATCAGCATAAGAACTATAATTTGGAGGGGTTAATAAAAGTAGGGAGTAGCTGGCATTGTTCCTCTGTGTGTGTGTGTGTGTGTGTGTGTGATTCACAGTATGACTGGCTAGGCCTCAGAGAATTGGACTGCCTAGAGGACCTGAAGGTTGGCTGAAGCCTTGCCTGCTGCCATTTATGTGTCGGAAAATCCCAAGTGATGTATCTTTACCTTCTGTCCCATAGCCTCGTTTATAGGCAGACTGAAATAGAACACAATAAAGGTCAAGTATATGAATTTACCACACTTTTAGATCACAGAATTTATTTATGTATCTTATATCTCTTTTCCTCTCCCATGGGCCTTTTCCTCCAAGACCAGGGCTAATGCCAATGGAAACTATACAATGATAGTGTTCCCAGGGCACTACATCAGGAACACCTAGAGAAGGAGTACCATTCTGCCCACTCATCTCTGGCAACAGGTTGCCTGCCCATCACTTCCTGCCATTGTTTGTGTGGTGACCCAAGGACGAAAGAGCAGATAAAACCAAGGAGTGTCTTGGAATGCAGGAATGGAAAAACCAGACCCTTATCATCCTTCCCTCCCCCATGTTGTAGCTATTAATGGAACAGTATAAACTGTCTCCCCTCCTACCCCAGAGGGAGCACATGCCTCATCCAATCAGCAAATGACCTGCAAGACCTTGCAATGACCTGTAAGGGATAGCAAGACCCTATCCCACTCCTTGTACCCTGGGTATAAAAGTGGACTAAGGACCCCATTCAACGTTGATTCTCCCTTGAGCTGGCCCGCTGTTCTAACAACGTCTCCCACTCTAATAAACTTTATTTCCATCTCATTCTCTCATGTCTGGAAATTCTTTTCCAACCCACACCTGGACCATGTGATTTTTGGTAGCCTGTACAGGGAACTTGGGGTCTCTTCCCCCACCCCCTCGCTTCTCCTTTTTCATAGGGACCCTCTGTAAAGAGATAAGTGCTGTGGAAGCAACTGAGGAACTCTAGCCAGGGTTACCCTCTGGTGTGTTCCAAAGGCTCCACTGTTCACTGAGCCCCAGTAGCTGCCGCCTGAATGGCTGAGGGTCTCTCCTTTGTCTTCTTTCCAACTGAGGACTAGTCCAACCAATATTGTGTGGGCATGGGTCAGGCACTTAAAAGCCATTAGGGCGCCTGCCGCATGAAGACTCCCATGTGAGGATAAGGGGGACACAGAATGGATCAGGCCACAAGGGCATCCGCCCCCAGTAAGACAACTTCCGTGCACCATGTCAGGCACATAGTGGTTAAAGCAAAACAGAGACCATTGTCCCATGGCCACCACCTCCCCAATAGGATTGTAAGGCAGATTCCTCAGCCTTCCTCCCTGTCACTTTCACTTCTTTCCCTTTGAGTCCAGACTGATTTACAGGCGTAGCCTCTGAGGCATGCCAAGAGTGCCTTCCACGTTTCAGGGAATCGCCAAATGGTGAGACGCCCAGTTGCTCCCAGGAATCTCTGTCTTTCTCTGCCTGAATCACATGGTGCCTTAGCTCTGTCTTTCTTTGCCCGGGTTACATGTGCCTTAGCCACACAGTTCTCAGGGGTCAGCTCTCACTGTCGGATGTGACTATTGGGACAGTCGACCATTTTTGTGCCATTAGTCACACAGACAGATCACGGGGACAAAAGGGATGCCTTTCTGTCAGCCAGTGACTCTCAGTACCCCCATTCTATGGCAGGTAGGCTAAGAGTGGGTTCTGGTACATCCCAGGAGCCTTTCTCAGACTCACCCCTTGGCTATATTCTCAGAAACTGGAAAATGTTGACCCTGCAAAAGGCCTGGCCCCAATACAAATGGGGGACCCAAAAAATGGCCTCTGAGTGGCACACTGTTGCTAAGTCACTTCAGTCGTGTCCGACTCTGTGCGACCCCATACACGGCAGCCCACCAGGCTCTCCTGTCCCTGGGATTCTCCAGGCAAGAACACTGGAGTGGGTTGCCATTTCCTTCTCCAATGCATGAAAGTGAAAAGTGAAAGTGAAGTCACTCAATCCTGCCCGACTCTTAGTGACCCCATGGACTGCAGCCTACCAGGCTCCTCCGTCCATGGGATTTTCCAGGCAAAAGTAGGGAAAGGACTCAGAATTTCCTTATGTTCAGTCCTTCATGGCCCTCAGTTAGAATCGGGATTTCAGGGACTCATGCCGCATATGTTTTTCTGTTGCCTCCCTATCTCCTGTACCCCTCTGTCTCTGTCCATCTGATTTCCTAGATGACCCCGACTCGACCTTTCATATCCACATCATCTCAAGGAAACGATTCTGAGGTTCCCTTTGGTCCAGGTCTTTCTCCTATATTCAAAAGCCTGAAGGATCAAAAACTCTGCTGAACATTCTAAAGAATTCCCTTCTAACTACTCCTGTTTTTCAGGGTGGGGATGGACCAAGCTTCCCCCACTCCTACAAATTCCCTTAATCCTTGAGATTTTTCAGATGGGACAAAGACTTCACTTCCCCAGAGGGACAATGCTTGCTGGGACCAATCTGCCCTTGTTATCAGGGCCAAGTTGAGCACTATCTGGTCTAAATTTTGGGTATAAAACTACAATCAGAGAAAAATACAATTTTTGACAATGAGGTCACAATATTCTTTAGATTCCAGAGAAAGCTTGAAGAAAAAAATTATCTCTTTAAGAATTCTTGCCCTGAAGAAATAACTTCTCCTATACCTTTAGACCAGAGCTCTCTGGATCACTTATTTAGACCACCTCTAAGTTCTCAAATCAAAAGGAAAAAAAAAGGGGTTTCAAAGAGACATTTTAAATCTCAAGCGGAAAACTATGAGATCTCTGTCTGTTTGGATTTATGTATGTCTCAGTATGTATGGGTCTTTTCTTTTTTTATAATATTGCTGAAGTTGTTAATGAGTTCTAATTTAATTGGCCTAAAGAAAAGTAAGCTCTCACAAATCAGACAATTCTAAATACAAGAGAAATTAACCTAAATGAATTTAAGATTCACATGAACTGGGAAATAGTCAATATTAAATATCTAGTATTAATGTTTGTTTGCTAATCTAATATAGACATGTCTAAGAGTCGTTAACATTAAGCATAATATTTTCATTGTGCCAAGGTTTATTATAAGTTAAATACACCCAAAAAAGATGTCCTTTTCATTATAGGGGACTGGAATGCAAAAGTAGGAAGTCAAGAAACACCTGGAGTAACAGGCAAATTTGGCCTTGGAATACAGAATGAAGCAGGGCAAAGACTAATAAGGTTTTGCCAAGAAAATGCACTGGTCATAACAAACACCCTCTTCCAACAACACAAGAGAAGACTCTATACATGGACATCACCAGATGGTCAACACCAAAATCAGACTGATGATATTCTTTGTAGCCAAAGATGGAGAAGCTCTATACAGTCAACAAAAACAAGACTAGGAGCTAACTGTGGCTCAGATCATGAACTCCTTATTGCCAAATTCAGGCATAAATTGAAGAGAGTAGGGAAAACCACTAGACCATTCAGGTATGACCTAAATCAAATTCCTTAAATTATACAGTGGAAGTGAGAAATAGATTTAAGGGCCTAGACCTGATAGATAGAGTGCCTGATGAACTATGGAATGAGGTTCATGACACTGTACAGGAGACAGGGATCAAGACCATCCCCATGGAAAAGAAATGCAAAAAAGCAAAATGGCTATCTGGGGAGGCCTTACAAATAGCAGTGAAAAGAAGAGAAGTGAAAAGCAAAGGAGAAAAGGAAAGATATAAGCATCTGAATGCAGAGTTCCAAAGAATAGCAAGAAGAGATAAGAAAGCCTTCCTCAGCAATCAATGCAAAGAAATAGAGGAAAACAACAGAATGGGAAAGACTAGAGATCTGTTCAAGAAAATTAGCCACACCAAAGGAACATTTCATGCAAAGATGGGCTCGATAAAGGACAGAAGTGGTATGGACCTAACAGAAGCAGAAGATATTAAGAAGAGGTGGCAAGAATACACAGAAGAACTGTACAAAAAAATCTTCATGACCCAGATAATCATGATGGTGTGATCACTGACCTAGAGCCAAACATCCTGGAATGTGAAGTCAAGTGGGCCTTAGAAAACATCACTATGAATGAAGCTAGTGGAGGTGATGGAATTCCAGTTGAGCTCTTTCAGATCCTGAAAGATGATGCTGTGAAAGTGCTACACTCAATATGCCAGCAAATTTGGAAAACTCAGCAGTGGCCACAGGATTGGAAAAGGTCAGTTTTCATTCCAACCCCAAAGAAAGGCAATGCCAAAGAATGCTCAAACTACCGCACAATTGCACTCATCTCACTTGCTAGTAAAGTAATGCTCAAAATTCTCCAAGCCAGGCTTCAGCAATACGTGAACTGTGAACTTCCTGATCTTCAAGCTGGTTTTATAAAAGGCAGAGGAACCAGAGATCAAATTGCCAACATCTGATGGATTATCAAAAAATCAACAGAGTTCCAGAAAAACATCTATTTCTGCTTTATTGACTATGCCAAAGCCTTTGACTGTGTGGATCACAAGAAACTGTGGAAAATTCTGAAAGAGATGGGCATACCAGACCACCTGACCTGCCTCTTGAGAATCCTGTATGCAGGTCAGGAAGCAACAGTTAGAACTGGACATGGAACAACAGACTGGTTCCAAATAGGAAAAGGAGTTTGTCAAGGCTGTATATTGTCACCCTGTTTATTTAACTTATATGCAGAGTACATCATGAGAAACGCTGGACTGGAAGAAACACAAGCTGGAATCAAGATTTGCTGGGAGAAATATCAATAACCTCAGATATACAGATGACACCACCCTTATGGCAGAAAGTGAAGAGGAACTCAAAAGCCTCTTGATGAAAGTGAAAGTGGAGAGTGAAAAAGTTGGCTTAAAGCTCAACATTCAGAAAATGAAGATCACGGCATCTGGTCCAATCACTTCATGGCAGATAGATGGGGAAACAGTGGAAACAGTGTCAGACTTTATTTTTTGGGGCTCCAAAATCACTGCAGATGGTGACTGCAGCCATGAAATGAAAACACGCTTACTCCTTGGAAGAAAAGTTATGACCAACCTAGATAGCATATTGAAAAGCAGAGACATTACTTTGCCAACAAAGGTCTGTCTAGTCAAGGCTATGGTTTTTCCAGTGGTCATGTATGGATGCGAGAGTTGGACTGTGAAGAAGGCTGAGCACCGAAGAATTGATGCTTTTGAACTGTGGTGTTGGAGAAGACTCTTGAGAGTCCCTTGGCCTGCAAGGAGATCCAACCAGTCCATTCTAAAGGAGATCAGCCCTGGGCGTTCTTTGGAAGGAATGATGCTAAAGCTGAAACTCCAGTACTTTGGCCACCTCATTCGAAGAGTTGACTCATTGGAAAATACCCTGATGCTGGGAGGGATTGGGGGCAGGAGGAGAAGGGGACGACAGAGGATAAGATGGCTGGATGGCATCACATGAGTCTGAGTGAACTCCGGGAGTTGGTGATAGACAGGGAGGCCTGGTATGCTGCGATTCATGGGGTCACAAAGAGTCGGACACGACTGAGCGACTGAACTGAACTGAAATATCTTGCTATATCTGTTACAAGTTTGTCAGTAAGGAAAGTACCTTGAGTGAAGAAACTTTAAAAAATTGTAAATGAGATATGAGCTTTTAGATAAAGTCTATTAAGAATAATTATACATTAGAAATGTCTGTCTAAAACAGTCTCTCTAATTTTGGTAATCTGAATTTCTAGGGTTGTGCTAAACTAAGTGACAGAAGTTTATTGAATAGCTAGGTCACTTCCAAATAAAATAAGATTGTGAAACATTCATTACTGAACACTAACTTCCTCTTACAGAGAAAGTAGAGATTTTGGACTATTAATGAATAATGTTTGATGCCATCCTGAGATGTTCTATAGAATTTTTTTAAAATTGTCACAGGTATTTATGCTCACCAATCTATAGAATGTTAATACAAAGGTCAGTTCTTGGTTGCTTAAGGAAAGTACGATGTGTGTTTTCACTAAAGAAGGTATGAGGAATGAAATTACATTTTATGAAGGGAAAAGGAAGTAAGTCTGACTTACAGGTGGCTGTTTCAAGATGGGAGAACAAAGTAATGGGTACAGAAAGTGATAAGAAGGTTTTATGGAAAGTGGACCCCAAGGGAAGAGTTTTGTGCATAAATACAAGTTTTCTTGAGATGTCAAACTGCCTTCGATAATGGATTTTAAGTTTCTTTACCTCTGAAGTGCTCTGTTTTATGTTTACCTTTGAAATCTTCTTTGTTACTGTGGCTAAGTTAATATATTGTTTCACAGTGATCTATGATTCTATCTGACTGAGTTTTATAAGCCCTTTTGATATTTATTGACAAAACTTCCTAAATAACTTGGTTTCTAGCTGACTTTGGGATGCTTCAGAGGGCCCCTGAGACATCCCAAAGAGCTATTAAACTACCTGAGTTCATTTGACATGTTAAGTTACATGGGAAGTATAGTTAGAGGAGTGAGGAATCTTCTCAGGTTATACTGTATGGTTGATGTTACTAATATAGATATCCTAGAAATTATGTGAAATTCATGAAAATCTGATATGTCCTGGTAAAATGTTGTCAGTTATAATTCTAGTTATCATGTTACAAGTCACAGCAATGACCAGGTTACTTTGTCAATTGTAGTTTAATCAGATTTTAAACATGCCTTCTATGGTTCCACTCTGATGGCTTTGCAAGAATACTACCTCAAGATTTACGGAGAAGACTTTTCTAAGATTAAGCAATAAACAAATTTTTTTTGTTTATTATCTGGTAAACTGGTGACAGACTGGAATTTAGTCTACTCTCTCTGTTAAGAGGGACCTCCCTGTTGGCTCAGATGATAAAGCATCTGCCTACAATGTGGGAGACCCGAGTTCGATTCCTGGGTCTGGAAGATCCCCTGGAGAAGGAATGGCAACCCACTCCAGTACTCTTGCCTGGAAAATCCCATGGATGGAGGATCCTGGTAGGCCCCAGTTCATGGGGTTGCAAAGAGTCGGACACAACTGAGCAACTTCACTTTCACTTTCTATGTTAAGAGAACAAAGTTTTCTTAGAATGAAGCTGTTGATAACAGATTATGAATTTCTTTGCCTTTAAGTGACTTATATTTGTTTTAAAAATCTTTTGCTACTTTGGTAAAGTAAATAAACATTATTTAAGATTATGGTACATGCAAAAGCTCATTCTGCTTCTACAAAAAATAACCCCTCACTGTTAGACTTTCGCTATTCTGATGTCCTAAAACATGGCAACAGTCTACTCCTAAATCAGGCAATTAAAAATGGGTGAACAATAGCTGTAAATTAAGGAGTCAGGGCTATGGGAAATCCAAGATAGCCACTTAGCTTTTCCGAGGTTCCTGACAAACCTCATTCTTATTTGATGGGTTAAAGCCTTCCCTGGTTACAGGGTTAATGCCCTCATAATGAATAAATCATGTTTCACTAAATATTAAGTTTTGTTAATTGTTAAACTAAGTTTCTAGTTTTGTTAATTAAAGTCTATAGTTTACTAAGACTCACTTCTGAGATAGTTCCTTGTTGTTATATTGCTAAAAGATTTAATTAAGTTATTAAAAATGACCCTAAGCTTATCTCAGTAACCAATCTTCAGATAAATGTACATTCCATGATGTACAACCAGGAGATTAACACCAGGCTACAGTCATTTAACAAATGAAGTTAGATGACTTAGGGTATACTGGGCTCTACCTAATGAAAGTTCTTGACTTCTAATTCTTACTTATGACCTTACTAATAATTGCTAGCCATAGCTATATTATTTTCTATGTCACTTGCTTCAGAAGATTGCTTCTTACATTACCAAATGTATGACTGAGCCTGTGATACAATGCTGATATGCAATTCCACATGAGATCAATGACTGATTGTAATAATGTAACTCTAGACATGGGAAGAAGCAACAAAAGGAAATATTTTCCTGGACCAAGAGGCTAGAAAGACAGGTATGGTCCAGAGACTTTTGCTACTTGGAAGGCCTGGTGTAGTAATAGCACATTGAGTAGCCTGTCAATGGAATCTTAGGTAGACCTGGGAATGAGCTTTCCCAGCACCAGAGGACACAATGGTCATGAAATGCCCCCAAAACATGGTCAAATATGTGGCCATGAAGGGACCCTGCTGAATAGAAGTCGGCACTTGCCAGCTGCCTATATCAGAGAAGGCAATGGCAAGCTACTCCTGTACTCTTGCCTAGAAACTCCCACAAATGGAGGAGCCTGGTAGGCTGCAGTCCATGGGGTCGCTCAGAGTTGGACACGACTGAGCAACTTCACTTTCACTTTTCACTTTCACACATTGGAGAAGGAAATGGCAACCCACTCTAGTGTTCTTGCCTGGAGAATCCCAGGGACAGGAGAGCCTGGTGGGCTGCCGTCTATGGGGTCACACAGAGTCGGACACGACTGAAGCGACTTAGCAGCAGCTGCTGCCTATACAAAAATTACATCATGAGCACTGCAAGCTGCTGACCTTCAAACACCCCCTGAAAGGAGTTAAGGGTGGAAATCAGAAATAAGGCACTCTGTGCTCTGGGAAGGGAGAAGGAAATGGCAACCCACTCCAGTGTTCTTGCCTGGAGAATCCCAGGGACAGAGGAGTCTGGTGGGCTGCCGTCTATGGGGTCACACAGAGTTGGACACGACTGAAGCGACTTAGCAGCAGCAGCAGTGATCTGGGAAAAATCCAGAAGAACCAGCCTTCAGACAGTCAGATGTTTTCAGGTAAAGATTTTATGAGCCCAAATTCTTGCATCTTCTCATGCCTAGAGAAACAGTAATGTCACGAGCCAATGTCTGTTCCTGGTTCTCCTGGCTAGCCCTTGAGCAGCTTTTCTACTTCTATTAATCTTTGGGCCATGTACCTTTAATTTCTTGTTAAATTTGTTTCTTCTAGAATACAACAAATCTCCAATTGGTAGTATGAGAAGAATATTCCCTGACCAACACCTGTACAATGCTGAAACAAGTCACACCTTATCATTCCATGGACTCTTATCTCCCTCCATAAATGCACCCTGACAGAGAGCAGGCAAAGGGAACCCAGAGCCCCATGAAGCCCCTGTAAACCCTGAAGAATCCAGAGTGGTCATCGCCCCTTTTCCCCTGAGACTAGGTTCCCAAATGCCTGAGAAGGGAAATAGGCAGACAGTTAGACATGAGCAGGGTATCAAAAGGGGCCAAAGAATTGGCCGTAAAAATAAAAAGAGGGAAGAATGTGGTGACCCGAGGACGAAAGAGCAGATAAAACCAAGGAGTGTCTTGGAATGCAGGAATGGAAAAACCAGACCCTTATCATCCTTCCCTCCCCCATGTTGTAACTATTAATGGAACAGTATAACCTGTCTCCCCTCCTACCCCAGAGGGAGCACATGCCTCATCCAATCAGCAAATGACCTGCAAGACCCTATCCTACTCCTTGCACCCTGGGTATAAAAATGGACTAAGGACCCCATTCAACGTCGATTCTCCCTTGAGCTGGCCTGCTGTTCTAACAGCATCTCCTACTCTAATAAACCATATTTCCCTCTCATTCTGTCTCATGTTCAGAAATTCTTTTTCAACCTGTGCCTGGACCACGACAGTCTGTCCAACTGATATCTCAGAGGGCTTGGAGAAGTGTTTATGAGTAATGGGGTTAGTTTTAAAACCCAAAAGGTAAAGTGGTGGGGCAGTTGCATCTCTCTGATAACTAGCTGAAAAGCATATAGGATGTTTATTTATTTTTTTTTCTTTTTATAAAGTAAACCCATAGTGTATTATATTAATGACATGATTGACTTTCTACTAACTATCCTGCTGTAAGTCATTCCTTCTAGTAATATGGGAAAATGAAATACTCCTCATTTATTTTGAACTCTATCTTATGCTTAGCATCACTCACTACCATAACTGGTACATCGTACTGGATAGACAAATAGACAAATACAGAGATGTAAAATATATTATCATGCTCTTATTACAAAATTATTTGCAACTTAATTAAAATATACACAATTAGGGCTTTAAAACCAGTCCATTCTAAAAAAAATCAGTCCTGAATATTCATTGGAAGGACAGATGCTGAAGCCAAAACTCCAATACTTCGGCCACCTGATGTGAAGAACCAACTCACTGGAAAAGACCCTGATGCTGGGAAAGATTGAAGGTGGGAGGAGGAGGGAACACAGAGGAAGAGATGGTTCGATGGCATCACCAATGCTATGGACATGAGTTTGAGTAGGCTCTGGGAGTTGGTGATGGACAGGGAAGCCTGGCGTGCTGCAGTCCATGGGGTCGCAAAGAATCAGACATGACTGAGCCACTGAACTGAACCAAACTGATAGGTTGTTATTTCCAATGAGCCCCTGCAGATAATTATTAATATTGTCATATATTAATCCCCAAAAGTATATTATTCAAATTTATCAGGAATCATTCTATGCAGTAACAGTAACATAGTTGATGTTAAGATACTAATCTATTAAAAATTTTGGCATCCACAAATCCATACACATAATGTTGTCACTTTTAAATTATCCACAATTAACTGAATAGAAATTTGCATCTGAGAATTTGTTCTATACATATTAGTATCATCACATGTAATCATTTAAGAAAAATTGACATTTTTTGGTAACTGCTAATACCAGACCACCTGACTTGCCTCTTGAGAAACCTATATGCAGGTCAGGAAGCAACAGTTAGAACTGGACATGGAACAACAGACTGGTTCCAAATAGGAAAAGGAGTATGTCAAGGCTGTATATTGTCACCCTGCTTATTTAACTTCTATGCAGAATACATCATGAGAAACGCTGGGTTGGAAGAAGCACAAGCTGGAATCAAGATTGCTGGGAGAAATATCAATAACCTCAGATATGCAGATGACACCACCCTTATGGCAGAAAGTGAAGAGGAACTTAAAAAGCCTCTTGATAAAAGTGAAAGAGGAGAGTGAAAAAGTTGGCTTAAAGCTCAACATTCAGAAAACTAAGATCATGGCATCTGGTCCCATCATTTAATGGGAAATAGATAGGGAAACAGTGGAAACAGTGTCAAACTTTATTTTTTGGGGCTCCAAAGTCACTGCAGATGGTGACTACAGCCATGAAATTAAACGACGCTTGCTCCTTGGAAGAAAAGTTATGACCAACCTAGATAGCATATTGAAAAGCAGAGACATTGCTTTGCCAACAAAAGTCCATCTAGTCAAGGCTATGGTTTTTCCAGTGGTCATGTATGGATGTGAGTTGGACTGTGAAGAAAGCTGAGCACCACAAAACTGATGCTTTTGAACTGTGGTGTTAGAGAAGACTCCTGAGAGTCCCTTGGACTGCAAGGAGATCCAACCAGTCCATTCTAAAGGAGATCAGCCCTGGGTGTTCTTTGGAAGGAATGATGCTAAAGCTGAAACTCCAGTACTTTGGCGACCTCATGCGCAGAGTTGACTCATTGGAAATGACTCTGATTCTGGGAGGGATTGGGGGCAGGAGGAGAAGGGGACGACAGAGGATAAGATGGCTGGATGGCATCACCGACTTGATGGACATGAGTTTGAGTGAACTCCGGGAGTTGGTGACGGACAGGGAGGCCTGGCGTGCTGCGATTCATGGGGTCACAAAGAGTCAGACACGACTGAGAGATTGAACTGAACTGAATTATAAAACAGTTCCTAATGATATGACCTATTTGGAGTGCTTAGAATTACTTAAATTATAGGAATATATAAACCAATGGGTAAACATTCAACTGGGCTGTAGCTTCTAATGTAGTTATGTTAAGTCACTTCAGTTTTGTCTGAGCCTTTGAAACCCTATGGACTGTAGCCAGGCAGGCCCTCCATTCATGGGATTCTCCAGCCAAGAATAATTTGGGGCATTACAGCCATTACTGTTAACTAAAAATGATATGACCTGAGCAATAATATTATTCACATCAAAGACAACACAGTAGTCCCTCTGTACCATGATAACATAGCTATTAAAGAACTTCCAGAAACACTGTGTTTGTCAGATGTCACAGCTCACTAATTTGTACTAACTTTGAGTTGCGGATGCAGGTCTTTGTCTGTATCTCATTCATTTGTACCCACAAAATGCTAGGTGTGAGTGCTGGTCCCTTAATTTAACTCCTGCATTAAATCCTCACAACAATAAGAGGGAACTGGTATAACTTTTCACTTTTAGATGAAGAAACTAGTTTTAAAGAAAAAAATTACTCTTCATTATCACATAGTAATTTGAAACAGGTTCTTATCTATGTGATCAAGAACAGATGTTATTTCAGCTGCACTAAACAAGTGCAAATGAGTATTATTTTTCTTTGCTGTTTATAACGAATGAACCCAGAAGTGTCAAGGTCACTGTGACAAATGTCTAAACTCAGTCATTTTCTTCACTTTAAAACAGTTCACTGTTATTATTCTAAATTCAAAATATATTGATATCATGATCTTTTCTTGCAAAATATTTTTGCATAAATGATTTCAAATGCAATCATTGTACTTTAACTTACCTTAACTCTTTAGATTAATGCTTTATTAAATAAATTGCTACTTTTCACTAAAATGAAAGTGACAATAGGTACTACACTAAAAGTCATGAAAACAATACTGCCAAACATTTACATATTAAGTCAAAATTCTTTAATTTCATAAATATCAGGGTTGGTGAATAATTTTATTTTCACTCAATGGTGGATCACTTTCTGTTAAATTTCCACAGTTTATACTGGACTTTTTAGTAAATGCTTTCCTTAAAGTTCATATGTTCTCAATTACAAAGAAATGATCACCACTTAAAAAAAGAAAGTTTTGCCTCCACTTCCCCCTAAACATATTCCTCCTTCCTACTATTCCCACCTCAAGTTAATAGCATCTTGTGTACCCTCCACTGTACAAGAAAATATCTTTATCCTAAAATCCACCTATGACTACATTTTATTGGCTCTATCTGCTACATATATCTTAGATTCCCATCCCTCAACTTCTCTTATCTGAGTCAACCATAATATCTAAATCCAGGCTTATACCATGCTTACTTTTTTCCCTTCAGTCCCATCATGTGTCATGTGGGATACTAGTTCCCCAACCAGGAATTGAACCCATGTCCCATGAAGCGGAAGCCTGGAGTCTTAATCATTGGACCGCCAGGGAAGTCCTCACAGCATGTTTACTGACTTAACACAAAAGCCTCCAAACTAATATACCAGATTGCAGTTTCTCCCCATTACCCATCTTCATCTAACATCTAGATTTAACTTATTGAAACATAGCTATGATCACATTAGTCCCCTGGTTAAAAACTTCCAACAGTATGTCTCCTCTCAATAGCATTTTCACACTTAACATGCTCCTCGAGTAGATTTTAAGCTTCTCTGAGTACATAATTATATTTCATTCATATTGGTATTTTTGAAAATGAAAATTGAGCTAGTGTTGTAAATTAGTATAAATTGAATTAAAAGAATAAATGAGTGGACAAATTAACAAAGACTGCAAATCAACTTGAACAGTGTTTTTCAATCTGTTAGTCATGATCTGTTAGTGGGTAAAAATCAATCTAGATGTTTCCAACTAGTACATTTTTTAATTAAGCAAAATAGAATAGAAAAATACTGAGATTCACACTCAGTAATGAAAAGTATTGTTCTCTAAAATCTGGTTTTGTGTGTTTGTGTTTAATGGATTATGACATAAAATATATTATTAAATTCTTATTGTTGTTTAGTCACTAAGTCATGTTTGTCTTTGCAACACCATGGAATGTAGCCTGCCAGGCTCTTCTATCCAAGGGATTTGTCAGGCAAGAATACTGGAGTGGGTTGCCATGTCCTCCTCCGGGGATATTCCCAACCTGGGCTTGGAGACATTTTCCCCCCTGGGGTAGATAAGCAAGTCAGAATTGTTGCTGTTGTTGTTCAGTCACTAAGTCATGTCTGACTCTTTGTGATCCCATTGACTGCTGCACGCCATGTTTCTCTGTTCTCCACTATCTCCCAGAGTGTGCTCAAACTCATGTCCACTGAGTTAGTGATACTATTTAACCATCTTATCCTCTGCCACCCCTTTCTCCTATTGCCTTCAACCTTTCCCAGCAGGGTCTTTCACAATGAATTGGCTCTTCACATAAGATGGCCAAAGTATTGGAATTTCAGCATCAGTCCTTCCAGTGAATATTCAAGGTTGACTGCTTTTAGGATTGACTGGTTTAATCTCCTTGCTATCCAAAGGACTCTCAAGAGACTTCTCCAGCACCACAATTCAAAAGCATCAATTCTTTGGTGCTCAGCCTTCTTTATGGTCCAACTTTCACATCAATACATGACTACTGGAAAAACCACAGCATTGACTACATGGACTTTTGTTGGCAAAATAAGGTCTCTGCTTTTAAATACGCTGTCTAGGTTTGTCATAGCTTTCCTTCCAAGGAACTAAGTGTCTTTTAATTCCATGGCTGCAGTCACCGTCTATAGTGATTTTGGAGTCCAAGAAAAGAAAATCTGTCACTGCTTCCACTTTTTCCCCTTCTATTTGCCATGAAATAATGGGACCGGATGCCATGATCTTAGTCATAGAATAGAGAGCTCCAAATTCTTTCTCCAAGGAAGTAACTGACTTTAATCGAAACAGAGTTAGAAGAAATTCATGCCAATGGGCACTCTCAAAAAAAAGTTGTGGATGTTGTAATGAAAGGCAGAATTGATAGTCACTGGAAATACAGGCTAAACTGGAGGCTGGCTGGTCTTCTGGAGAGAAATTTGAAAAGAGACATTTGGGGAGAGCCTTCCTTTGGTCAGAAAATATCTCCAACACTGACCTCCAATACTATCCTTTCAATGGGGGAACAATTTGATTAGACTAGTTTGTGAAGCAATTTGGCCTTATAGGGAATTATTGAAAAATAATAAAGCAATCAGGCAGCAATTAGTGGTGTTTGACAGCTGGATGTGGTCAGGGAAAGAGACAGTCAAAGATAGCCCTACCAAAACCACTTTCGTGCTACTGGTGACTGTGAGAATACCCAAGGCAGCAACCCCTGAGTAACAAAATCAAAAACTTCATATCAAAGCTTATGGGACAGACTTGCAGACTTTAGGAATACAGCCAGTCACTAAACAAGTAAATAATAATAAAATGTCCTTGGGCTGGGGACAAGGGACCATTATCCAGAGTTGCTATAATATAGTATCTGAAATGTTGAGTTTCCAATAAAATATTATGGGTCATGCAAATGTCAAGGAGGGGGAAATTTCCCCTCTGACTCTACTTGAGTTCTCTTAGCAGGTCTAATAATTAAACCGACACAAAATAGATTAACAGGAGAAAAAAAAAAAAACAAACAATTTTATTTGTGGGCATGGAGGTCTTACAGAAATGGAACCTAAGAAGGGACCAAAGCCAGGCAGCTTTGACAGAACCAAGAAATTCAGGTTTGGGTGCTTCATTAGTGGGGCTTCCTTGGTGGTTCAGATGGTAAAAAATCTGCCTGCAAGGTAGGAAACTGGGTTTAATCCCTGGGTCAGGAAGATACCCTGAGAAGGGAATGGTAAAGAATTTAAGCAAAGTTTGGGGTTGGACAGTAATCAGTAAAGAAGTAATGAGTTTGTTCATACAGGATTTTAAAGGAATTAAAATCACTATCTTGAACAGATACCTACACTCTCATTTACATTGCATCATTATTCACAATAGTGAAGATATGGAAATAACTTAAGTGTTAATTGATATATGAATGAAGAAAGAAAATATAGCATATATATAATAATAACAATAATATAATGAAATTTTATTCAGCAATAAAACAAGATTTTACCATTTGTGACAACACGGGAAGTCCTTGAGTCATGCTAAGCAAAATACATTAGACAGAGACAGACAAATAGGGTATGCTCTCAGTTTTAATGAGGAATCTATAAAATTCAAACATTGCAATAGTAGTATAGTGGTTGTCAGAGGCTAGGGTTAATGGGGACATGTTGATCAAAGGGTACAAAGTTTCAGTTATAAGATGACTACATTGTAGGGATCTAATGTACAGGATGGCGACTATAGTAAACAATATTGAATTATACATCAATACTTGAAACCTATTAAAGGATCGATCTTAAATGTTCTCACTCCATCAAACAACAACAAAAAAGGTAATTATGTGTGGTAATCATTTTAATATATATATATATATATATATATCTCAAATCATCACATACACTTATAAATTATAACCTACACATGTTATATTTCTATTATATCTCAATAAATCTGGGGGAAAATAAAGCAATGATGAGGTATCACTATGCATCAGGCAGAATGGACAAAATTCAGAATGCTAACACCAAATGCTGGCCAAGACGTGGGGCATCAGGAACTCTCATTCACTGCTGCTGGGAATGAGAACTGACACAGCCACTTTGGAATACAGTTGGCAGTTTCTCACAATACTAAACATATTCTTGTCATGTGTGCATACATGCTAAGTCACTTCAGTTGGGTCCAACGCTATGCAAACCTATGGACTGAAGCTCGCCAGGCCCCTCTGTCAGTGGGATTCTTCAGGCAAGAATACTGGAGTGGGTTTCTATGCCCTCCTCCAGGGGATCTTCCTGACCCAGGGACTGAACCCACATCTCTTATGTCTCCTGCATTGGCATGTGTGTTCCTTACCACTATTGTCATCTGGGAAGCCCCTACTCTTACCATACGATCCACCAGTTGTGCTCCTTGATATTTACTCAAAGGAGGTGAAAACTTATGTCCACCCAAAACCTGCACATGTATGTTTAAAGTAGCTTTATTCATAATTGCCAGAGCTTGGAAGCAACCAAGTTGTCCTTCAGGAGGTGAATGGATAAATAAACTGTGGTACATCAAGAGAATGGATTATTAAATACTTAAAAGAAATCAGCTATCAAGCCCAGAAAAGACATAAAGGAAACTTAAATGCTTATTACTAAGTACAACAGGCCAATCTGAAACAATTGGTTCTACTTCTATGGCATACTTAAAATTAGCAAAAATAAGAAGACAGTAAAAAGGTCAATGTTTACCAGGGGTTAGAAAGAGAGGGGGGAATGACTAGGTAGAGTACAGAGATTTTTTTGGGCAATGAAACTATCCTGTTTGATACTTCAATGGTGGATATATATCATTCAACATTTGCCCAAACCCATAGAATGTAGGATACCAAGAGTGAATGCTAAAGTAAACTGTGGACTTTGGGAGATAATGATGTATCAATGTTAATTCATTGATTGTAACAAAGGTACCGCCTTGATACAGAATGTTACTGTGGTGGGTGGGGGGCGTTGTGCATGTGTAGGGGGCAGGGAATATATGGGAAGTTTCTATATATTCCATTGAATTTTGTTGTCAACTCTAAAAATTCTATATGAGAAATAAAGAATAAAAATCCCCCATCCCTTAACATTTCATATTGGTTCCAGTCTCCTAAAATTCACATACAAGGTCATATCAATCTTGTTTTAGCTTACATTATTTACCACAGAGTAAAATGGTTTGAATGCATACTTGAACAATATGAATACACTTAAATATCCCTGTTGGATATTTGAATAGTTAATTGTATACTTTCATAATCTCATTCTTTTCTCATAAAAACATTAATCTCAGCTATTGCTAATATCCTCATTATACAAGTGAGGAAATGATGACACAGATAGTAAGAGTACCTCTCCTAAGGCCATAGAATTAGTGTTTGACACAGCCAAGATTTCACAATGCATCCCAATACTCATTATCTTACAGAACACTAGCAGGGTGATGTTGATGATAACTGACACACATTATACCTTTTATTTTTGGCAAAACTGAACATCCTGTTTATCTCCTCTGAGCTTTGCTCATGCCCTGTTTATGACAAAAATAAACATAATTCCACATCCCCAGCTTATGACTGGGTGACTTCTATGCCATATATTAAATTCTGTCTATATTCAATTACTTGTAGCTCTTGAAACATTTATAACTTCCACGCTTATGGCTTATTTTATTATGAGTTTATAATTTTTGTTTGTGATCTGATGTTTAATGGGACTCTAGCTGTGGGAAAACTGCATGACCTTGTTTGATGGTGTGTCCTGTTAGAAAGAATTTGCTTTTAACATCACTAACCTGAGTCAAATCTATGGTACTACTTTAGTTTGAGGACAAAACTAGTTATATTGTACATCCAAACAACAGCACAGTGTAAGGATTTGCATGCCAGTTATAAATCCTCAATTTCCTAATCACAGTTTGCTGGCATATAGATTGTACCTAGTCTACCCATTCACTGAGGGTATAGCCCTTCAAGGCCCTTGGCAGCTTTATATTAGAGCTTTAGCTTTGATTCCTCATTGTGTGGAGACTTGCTTCTGTACTGAAACGGCTGTTAAAATCTGGTTACTAAGATCAGCAAATAGCCCCCAAGATAGCCTTAGCATTTGTCCCAGTCTACAACTGTTTTTTTCTAACTTTCATTTGTGTGTTTATTTCTGACATATCCTATGAGATTATTTAAATCTCTTTTATTTAAAATGTTCATCTCTGCATTTGTTATACTTTTTTTAAACCAAGTGTTGCTAGATGCTTAGATAACAATTTTCCTTTTTTTTCTTTTTCCAGAGTATCTAAACTGCTATACTACTGGAAAAAATTAAATGTCTTTTAAACCTACTTCTGATGAAGCAGGTGTAAGGAAAAGAACTATCATATAATGAGTACTTGAATTACTCTATGACAGATATATTTCTTTATTTATTCACCCTGAAAAATAGATGTGATTTGCCCTGAGGGAAAGAGCTAGCCCAAAGACATAGAGCAGTTTTTTCATGATCAGATAGCTTGCAAGTGGCAGAGCAAGGGTTTTAACTGAGGCTTATAAGACTGTTAATTCACAGTTTATTAAAACATACAGTATATTTATCAACCTAAGGTCAAGTGTTAGAATGTCTGGTAGATCCAACTAGTGTTATTGCTTCACAAATACCATGCAAGTAACATGAATGTATATTTTCAAAGGTTGCTTCAGAGCTCTCCTTGCCTCCTTATTCTGACATCTATTTGTTCTAGTGAATTATTAAATCATAGAATCAACCTTAAAGAAAATATTATAGCTTTATTTAAATAACAGAAAACAAAAAATTTCAAAGTAATTGAAAAACAGAAACTTTATTATTCATATCATGCTGGTGGTTCAGCAGTAAAGAATCTGCCAGCCAATGCAGGAGATGCAGGTTCAATCCCTGGGTCCAGAAGATCCCCTGGAGAAGAAAATAGCAACCCACTCCAGTATTCTTGCCTGGGAAATCCCATGGACAGAGGAGCCTGGCAGGCTACAGTCCGTAGGGTTGCACAGAGTCAGACATGACTTAGGACTAAACAACAGTGCGTTTAAGAGTTCACTTAATTAAGGGGTTATTTTGAAAAAATCAAACAAATTCTATTGCAGCTGTATCAACAAAGTGTCTTTTTTTTCCTTTTTTTAATTTTTAAATTATTATTATTATTATTTTACTTTACAATATTGTATTGGTTTTGCCATACATCAACATGCATCCGCCACGGGTGTACACATGTTCCCCATCCTGAACCCCCCTCCCACTTCCCTCCCCATACCATCCCTCTGGGTCATCCCAGTGCACCAGCCCCGAGCATCCTGTATCCTGCATCGAACCTGGACTGGCAATTTGTTTCTTATATGATATTATACATGTTTTAATGCCATTCTCCCAAATCATCCCCCGCCTCCCTCTTCCACAGAGTCCAAAAGACTGTTCTATACATGTGTCTCTTTTGCTGTCTCACATACAGGGTTGTCGTTACCATCTTTCTAAATTCCATATATATGCGTTAGTATACTGTATTGGTGTTTTTCTTTCTGGCTTACTTCACTCTGTATAATAGGCTCCAGTTTCATCCACCTCATTAGAACTGATTCAAATGTATTCTTTTTAATGGCTGAGTCTTAAGAATTATCACTTCCAATTTCTTTCAACCAGGTGACAAGATTCAGGAAGGCAGAGTCTTTAAAGATTTTTTGCATGTCTTATGACTGCATAGTTCTGGGCCTACAGCAGGATCTGCACAATCTTTTTCAGAATTTTTGGTTATTGGTTATTGGTCTGACAGTGTTATTAAGCATACTTTTCCAAGTGTACTTGAACTACACTTGCCCTCATATTTATTATTCATAATCAAGTGCCTAAGTAACCATTCAGAGAAGAATAACTAACAGTAAAAGTGTGATTTTTTAAAACCT
Source organism: Bos indicus (assembly GCF_029378745.1). Lineage (NCBI taxonomy): Eukaryota > Metazoa > Chordata > Mammalia > Artiodactyla > Bovidae > Bos > Bos indicus. The sequence continues at coordinate 115,728,338 of NC_091789.1, forward strand.
GCATCATTAAGCTATACTAGGTTTTGATCAAGTGCAATTCTGGTCCCTATCAACTCAACAGCTAACCAGTGGCCTCATTTCATCCTCAGTTTCCTAATTTTTATTTCCTTAAACTGTCGTGGCTGAACATTACCCCAGTGGATTTACTCTATTCTTTCTCCTTTATTTGCTATCTTGCCATTCCAAAAAAGAATGAAGGCTAAAATTCATGAGCTATTAATTCACATACAAAGTGTTGACTACCTAATGCAAAATGAAGATGCTTTTAGCTTGATATTAGTAGTGCTAAGATACACATAAATTTTTGAGAATCATAGCTATTATTAACATTTGCAAAGCTTTAAAAATTTTAGTTATTTTTATATGTATATAGCTTTGAGACTACTTTCTCCTGCCTGTGACCAAGGACACCATCAGTAATAACGTCACCACCACATCAAAGTCTAGAAGTGATGATACAGGAAAAGGAAGAGATTTTCTTCATGCTTGGCTAATATATTTTGCTACCCCATGGCTCTCTGCCTCACTGATTCCTTGAGATGGCAAAATATGAAAATAAGAACCATCAGTAAACTGTCTTCATATCTCACAGGTTGATCAAAAATAGTTAACATAATACATTGAATATGATAGCTTCTTTAGGATTTATACACTTACTTAAAGGCAAATGCTATAAAAATCTATATAGATTCTAATGGTTGTTGTCATTAAAAATAACGTTTGGCTGAAAATGTTAAGTAATATGTTTGCCTCTAATGGGATTAGAGCTGAACAACAGTAATAACTTTCAAATTACTCATACAATTACAACAGAGTGAGTGGCAGGAAGCAATTTTCTATTTTCATTTAGATTTCTCCTCTGAGGGATTTAAAAAAAGGCTATAAATACTTCAGGAAAAAGTATGAATGCTACAGTTAACCACCCATGGGTTGGGCTGTCTTAACTTCTCATTGAGTGTGTACTGAGTCATGTTATATTTTCCCATAAACTTACTCTTAACAGAACTTTGAATAAAAATCACAGTACTGTATGACTTGCCTTTAAATCTGAGATAAAATGAGCACTTATATGACTGGATAAAACAAATTCTATAAGCTGGATTGGTAACCACATTTATGTCACTGAATTTAACTAATTTTTGTTGCCCTCCCCCCTCATTTTGAAGCAAAAATCTTTACACTGTGTGAAAAATGAAAATTTATATCAAGAAGTAGTATACAAATCCTATGGCTAATATTAGGTAAAACTGATATATGATTCTTTGAAAATATTGCTTTTTAAACTGCATATTTTTACTGTGTCCTAAGACTATTTCATTACTGTAATTTTAGTAAGGAATAGTTGTTATTTTTTTAAAGAAACTTACATACTATAAGAAATCTGAATTTGGGTCCATATTAAAATACATTACTGTTTCAAGCAAGTGGAAAAACTGAAATAATTATATAGAGACTATACATATACATACATAAACCTATCACTTATTCTGTAATTAACATTCACCATGGTTGTTTACCACATTCATTTATTCATCAATCCATCTTATTTTAAAATCATCCCTCATTCTAGGAAGGACTCTGTGTCAATTTAAAATCGAAAGGAAGCATGGGGAAATAGAGAAATGCCCGCTATTGATGATGTTCAAACTTAGGCTGACTTTAGCAGAGAGAGTGCAAAAAATATCCAAGTCTCAGGTGAATAGCTGGGTTATATAAATAATTCTTGTAATTTTGATGATCTTCAGGTAAACATATGAGGTCAAAGATTTAAGTAATTTAGTAATGAGGAAACCACTACAAAAATGAGACTCATTTAAGAGAGAAATTGAGGAGCTATGTCGGAAAAGGCAATGGCACCCCACTCCAGTACTCTCACCTGGAAAATCCCATGGATGGAGGAGCCTGGTAGGCTACAGTCCATGGGGTCACTAGGAGTCGGACACAACTGAGCGACTTCACTTTCACTTTTCAGTTTCATGCATTGGAGAAGGAAATGGCAACCCACTCCAGTGTTCTTGCCTGGAGAATCGCAGGGACGGGGGAGCCTGGTGGGTTGCCGTCTATGGGGTCGCACAGAGTCGGACACGACTGAAGCGACTTAGCAGCAGCAACAGCAGGAATAATAAAGGGATACATAAACTTGCTATTTAACATACACCATTAGTCACTAACTTAAAGGGTTATAAACTCTAATTTTGGGGTTATCTTTTCTATCAATTATTTGAACACATATCAAAAGAAAATCTATAATTTAATATGTAACATAATCATGTCTGGGAACCTTAATCAATAGCAAACAGTGAGTCAAAGTTCACTCTGTAAATAAACTTTAGGTGGACTTGTGACTCCTACGATATTCAAAGGACATTAATCACCCCACCCCCAAAACATATACACACAGCTTTTTTTCTTCTAATTTTGGATAATTCACATACACACACACACACACACATACACACACACACACACCAGATAAAATGTATGTCAAGTATCTTGTAACACTTTAAAGCATGAGTTGAAGTAAGAAGATATACTGTTTACAAACATAAAACCAATTTGTGGTAGGCAGAATTCTAATATGGACTCTGAAATTGAAATTCCCCCTCATCCACTAGGAACACAAGCTCTCTATAATCCCTTGTACTTGAGTGTGTGTGAGTGTGTTAGTCAGTCAGTGTGTCCAACTCTTTGTGACCCCATGGACTTCAGCCCACCAGGGTCCCCTGTCCATGGACTTCTCCAGGCAAGAATACTAGAGTGGGTTGCCATTTCCTCCTCCTGACCCAGGGATCAAACCCGGGTCTCCTGCATTTCAAGAAGCTTCTTTACTGTCTGAGCCACCAGGGAAGCCCAAGTGTGTGTGCAGGACTTATAAATATGATGATATTTCTCTCCTTGATTAGGTTACTTGGTATAACAAAAGTGAAGCAATTTTGCAGATGTAATCAAGGCTCCTAATAAACTGTCTTTAAATTAATCAAAAGTGAGGTTATCCTGGTTGAGCATGACTTAATCAGAGAGCCATTTAAAAGAGGATCCAGGTCTTCTTTCAAGAGAGGAATTCAGAGAAAGAGAGATTCAAAATGAGATTCTTCTGCTGGTTTTAAATAAGAAAATATCATGTTGGGAGCAGACTGCGGAGATGCCCATACAGAAAAGACCTGAGGGTGATCTCTATTAGCTGAGCATGGTCCCCAGCTGAGAATCAGCAAGAAAATAGGGACTCTGGCCTCCAACCACATAGAACTGAATTTGCCAATAGCCTGAATAAGTTTGGAGAAAGATTCCTCCCAAGTCACATTTCCAGATAACATTGCATCCCAGATAGCATCTTAATTTCAGTCTTGTGAAATCCTGAGCAGAGGACCCAGTTAAAATATATTTGCAGCCCTAACCTACATAAGCTGTGAAACAATATGTATTTTGAAAAAAAACAACACACAAATATGTATTCTGTGTTAAGCTGGTAAAATGATGGTGATCTGTTACACAGCAAGAGAGAACTAATACACAAGAGGTTTGAAGGCTATGCTTTCTGGATAAAGCCAATTACTATTATAACTCTATCAGGGTAGCAGTTCTCAACACATAACAAAATAAATACATTCCAACAAATGACAGCTCAGCATATCCCAAATACTCGCTCAAATTATGAATCAACTAGAGTTCCAGATTATTCTTTCTTCTCAAAGCTTTCAGTGAATCATACTCTCAAAATAACCCTGGGTTTAAACTTTTAATCACATAAATTTGTTCTCACGTATAGAAGAAAAATGCATTTCAACTTGTGCTTGATGTATTAAGGTAATTAGCTATCTCTTGAGGAAGACATGGCTTATTTTTTAATGACAATTGCTGTGAGTTGAGTCCTGTGGAAAACAGATACTGAGATGGTGTTAACTGTGCAGGAGGTTAGTAAGGAGTACCCTTAGAACTTGGCACGTGTAAGGAAAGGGAGGGAAGCAGGATTGGATAGAGGAAGAACTCAGGCTGCAACCTGGTCCCCAAGACAACTTTGACCAACCTCATGAGGATCTCTGCTGCTAGAATATGCCTATAGAGTATTTGGAGAAGGGCTGATATGGCCAGGAATTTACACCCTTATATTGACTTCATATTTGATGTAGATCAATCTTTGGAAAGGGGTGCAACCTTAGAGGAGGTCATTTGTTCTCTGCAATTGAGGCAACTCCTTAAGGGACTGATAGCCAAAGACATTCCTCCCACAGCATTTTCAGCAGCTGGAACACTAAATCATTCGTTGACTTGGTATCTGAGTGCATGCAGCAATGTACTTCACATCTATACTACTGAGACACAAGTTACTACTGGTTTCATGCCAGTAACTCTGAATGTATTCATCTTTTCCCATCAGAAAATTTTACATTAGGTTAGAAGCTGTATCCTCCATTTATCTTTACATGCTAATAGTGATTTCTGAAAGATGGATCAGAGGTTACTCCTCAAAATAACAAATTTTTAGTAGCCCTATTATATGTTATTTATCTTGAGACAATGAAAACCCCAGGTCCCAGATCAGTGATTCGTCATTTTTTAGGATCTGCCTTTTTAAATTGTCAGTGACCGGCATCAAGGATAAAAAAGATATAACCATGTAACTTATTATCATAGCATGCACTTCAGGAACTGAAATGACTTAGCAGCAGCAGCAGCAGCAGGAACCAGAAGGAGGGAAAAGTACATGAACTCATTCAGAGATTATAGTTATTGATGTTTTTGTATCAAATAATGCATATTATCTTTCTTTATACTAGCACATACTAACACTGTTTTAGTCATTATCAGTCAAAATAATCAATAAAGAAAAACTATTGATAAATTGGATTGATTTTCAGTGAAACTGATTTTGCAATATGCTTTAAATGCATAGTAACTTGGTGCATAGCAGCTTAAAAGTAGTTAATTCATAGAATTTCAGGTCAAGGTTTCTGCTTTAAAGAACAGGATCTCAAAATTACCTGGCAGTTTTTCCAAATAACTCTTCTTATATCTATCAATCAAAATGTACCAGAAATGACTTTATTATTGCTATAACTTTTGAAAATGGCCTCAGAAAATTTCAGCTACTGGTATTTTATGTAGCTCCCACCCTTTAAATAAGAAATGAGAAAATAAAATTATTGACCTGAAAACAACAGTGTACCCTCATCATTATGTTCCTTCTTCCTTAAAAAATTGGCTTGTAATAGCAGCTCTGATTTTCTTATTCCATATAATCACTTTAATACTCATTGATTTTATTCTTTAAACATATATTTTAATTACAATTTTTTAAAATACTAACAAGTAAAAAAATTAAAAAAAACAAACTGCTGCTGCTGCTCACTTGCTTAGTCGTGCCTGATTCTTCTGCAACCCCACGGACTGTAACCCACCAGGCTCCTGTGTCCATGGGATTCTCCAGGCAAGAATACTGGAGTAGGCTGCCATTTCCTTCTCCAAGGGATCTTCCAGACCAGGGATCGAACCAGTTTCCTGTCTCCTGCATTTGCAGGTGGATTCTTTACCACTGAGCCAGCTGTTAAGCCCAAAGCTTGTTTAATTTAGTTAATCCATTTTATAACACTCTGGTGGGGACTGACAATATTGGGCTGGCATTTCAGTCCCTTGACACATTCTGTTTATTATCACTGTTAGCAATATTATTGCTGGGCAAAACTTGACTCATCTGTGTTCCCAAGAGTACCCTCTCCCTCTTTTGTCCTCTCTTCATATTTCATCTGCTCATTTGATTCAGTGTTTCGTGGAAGATTTCATTTGTCTTTTCCAAAACAGAGAAACACATTCTACCCTAGCAAAAGTCTCATAAGCCTTTCAGGAACATTTTCCTTTATTTTCTTCTACCAGTGCTATACTGAATTCACACTGATATCTGACAACGATTTTCTGTAATGCCTCCCTCTCCTAAGTGTTGATATTTGATTTCTTAACAGTGAACTGTTTATTCTTTTGATATTAATCACTGTTCTAGAAAGAAAATGTAGCTACACATGCTGACTGTGATATGCAGAGAAATATCACATTTTTTGCTATCATCATTAAGGTAGCCATCGCAAGAAACTGTTTGTTTTCAAAGGATACTCAACACGAAAATCTCATTTATGCAATTTCTTTCTTTTCTACTGTCTTCTGCTGTCTTTCTCCTGCTTCATTAATCTCTATTTTGTTTTAGACAAAGAAAGTATCTTCAGACTCTCTATTGTACAGTGGATATTTCCAACACAGTTACCTCTAATACAGGCATGGAAAAGACCCTGAGGCTGGGAAAGATTGAGGGCAAGAGGAGAAGGGGGCGACAGAGGGTGAGATGGTTGCATGGCATCACTGACTCAATGGACACAAGTTTGAGCAAATTCCAGGAGATAGTGAAGGACAGGGAAGCCTGGCATGCTGCAGTCCATGGGGTCGCAAACAGTTGGACGTGACACAGTGACTGAACAATAACAACAATATCCATGGGATCACTAGGAGTCGGACACGACTGAGCGACTTTACTTTCACTTTTCATTTTCATGCACTGGAGAAGGAAATGGCAACCCACTCCAGTGTTCTTGCCTGGAGAATCCCAGGGACGGGGGAGCCTGGTGGGCTGCCGTCTATGGGGTCGCACAGAGTCGGACACGACTGAAGTGACTTAGCAGCAGCAGCAGCAGACATAATAGATTTCCTAAAATACCATTTTTTCTATCTTTTGCCTAAAAATGCAGAGGAAACAAATGGTGCAGGCACAAAAAGAACACTGAGTAGTAAGTCAGGTGTCCTGCATTTTATTAGCTGCATGATTTTCAGCAGATTCTTAACTGCTCTGGTTCTAGTTCCTCATCTATAATACAGCATGCCTGTCACAAATTAAAGTTTAAATGAAAAAATCTATTGTGCCTTGTAAACTACAAGTTATTTTACAAACATAACCAATTATTATCACATCAAGTCCAAATCTACCATTTTTCAAAGACCTCTAAAACCCGACCTTATGCTATGCATCAAGATTATTTAGCATACCTCCTCCTTCACACTTGGTCTCTGTTGTCTACTCCTTTTCAAAATCACCCTCGTCATTTATTTTCATCTCTATACTTTTGCTCATGCCTTTCCCTGATATTTTCTCCAGTTTCCCCTCTGCCTATCCAAAGCCTACTGATTCCACTTCAGCAATGAAGCCTCCTTTGAGTACTCTAATTTTGAAGCTTTGCTGTATATCATTTTACTTTCTTTAACACTGCATTTACTATACACTCACTAATAATACATGTAGTAATATTTCGACTGTTCAAAACACTGTATGTAGCTTCACTTTTGGAACTAACATTCAGAATCAGTTTATGATACACATATTCATATAAACACACACACACACACACACACACACACACTAAACTGAGTATGCTACAGTCCTAATTTATTTATGAAATTGTAAAGAGCCTTTATTATTTTAATATGCCTATAAAATATTGTGGAAACAATTCACTAAAATTCTAAAGAATTAACTTGGAGTTGGGAAGCATATTTAAAGACATAGCTCATGTAGTTCTTATCCTATAGGTATCCATATAATAGTTTGGGGAATACAATACAAAATAACACTAATTACAAAATCAATATGTGACAACCAACATTAGGAGAAGTGCAAACTGACATTAATAGTTGATATAGAAATGGAATAGGATTCCTAGAGGAGATAAAACATGAATTAGACGTTGAAGGATAAAAGACTGATGAAAGGGGACACATTTGAGACAGAAGCAACAGTATATGCATAAGCAGGGAAGTCTGGGATGATTCTGTCAAACTGTGAATAATTCTCTTCAGGTGTATGTGAGGAAGAATAGTAGGAGGCAATTCAGCTCAAATGCAGTCATATTATACAAAAGTTCAACTGGAATACTATAGTGTACATATTTGATTTTTTGGTGTTTTTGACTGCGGGGAGATATTAAAGGATGTTTGAACAAGAAAGCAATTAAAGCAATTGTACATCAGGGAATTTTAATATGTCTATGACATGAGGATATTATCAATGTAAGAAAAAGACACTGAATAAAGACAGGGCTTTCATCTCATAGGTCATTAGAGGCAATATAATGAGGTGTCAATCAGTCAACCTGTCTCTACATTTCTGAGCCAGATTAGTTGTAAAGTGCTGGTACCATTAATAAAGACTGGAAACAGAGAAGCAGATAGTGATTTTGTTTCTGTTCGTCTAGAGTTTGTTCACATAATTTTTGGTGAGCTATATCCAGGAGAATAGTCTTGGACTCAAAAAGCTGACAACTCAAGTTTTACACTGATATGTATATGCATATATATTTAAAGCTTGACTATTTATTGTATATTCTATGTGAAATTGATTTAAGAAAAGCAAAAACAAAAAACCCAGGGACTTCCCTGGTGGTCCAGTGGTTAGGAACCCACCTGTCAATTCAGGGGACACCTGTTCAATCCCTGGTCCAGGAAGACCCCACAGGCCGTGAAGCAACTAAGCCCGTGTGGCATAACCACTAAGCGTGCGTGCCCTGGAGCTTGTGCCCTGTCAAATGAGACGCCCGTGTACCACAGCTAGAGAGTAGACCCTACTTGCCTCAACTAGGGAAAGCCTGCGTGCAGCAACAAAGAACCAGCACAGCCAAAAATAAATGAATTTAAGAAAAAAAAAATCTAGGCAACATTTTCCAAGGTGCATCCTGAATTTCTAATTCCAAACCTCAGATGCTGCAGCCCCGCTGGCATGGTCTTAGTGCCAAACAAAACAGGTAACATATTAACCTACTGTCTCATTAATATTTTAAAAAATTACCAAATATCAAAGCAAAATATCACTTCCTAATGGCCTCAGCTCATCTAATTTAATAATTTAGGATCCATTACATTCAGCACTCCCTCAGGTGGATTTGCTTGTGATGCACTTGGCAATAGAACGCAACTCAGACTGGATTAAACAACAAAATGGATTTTTAGCTCATATCACTGAAAACTCAAGAAGCAGCTTCAGCCATGGTTAGATTTAGAATAAAAACAAAGTCATTTGGATCAAGTCTCTTTTCATCTCTTGCTCTGTGTAAGCTCCATTTCAAGATCACACACGGTTGCCTAGCAGCTCCAGTTTCTTCCTTCATGGGGCATTTCACTACACTTGTTCCATCCTTTTAGCTTCAAGTAGAAGGCAATGGCACCCCACTCCAGTACTGTTGCATGGAAAATCCCATGGATGGAGGAGCCTAGTAGGCTGCAGTCCATGGGGTCGCTAAGAGTCAGACACGACTGAGTGACTTCACTTTCACTTTCCACTTTCATGCATTGGAGAAGGAAATGGCAACTCACTCCAGTGTTCTTGCCTGGAGAATCCCATGGATGGAGAAGCCTGGTAGGCTGCAGTCCATGGGGTCACACAGAGTTGGACACGACTGAAGTGACTTAGCAGCAGCAGCAGATGGGTAAAGCATTCTAAGAATGCAAATGTTGGATAAGGTATGGAAAAGTGAATGTGGCCACAGAAGGAAATTAGAACCGTGCTTGAAAGAAAAAAAGTTTATCATACTCACAGATCCTAGAGAGGAGTCACTGCACACCAGGCAGGGCCACAAAGGAAGCTCCAGGTTTTAGTCAGGTGGCAAAGACAGGAACAAAAGAAAACTCTAAGCTAGAGCCTTTCATGGTGCTTCTGAAGGAAAAGCAAGAAAAAGTAGAGAAAATAGTTTAAAATTGATTAGTTTGAATAATTATGGCAGGATATGGGCTATAGCGGAAAAGGCAATGGCACCCCACTCCAGTACTTTTGCCTGGAGAATCCCATGGACAGAGGAGCCTGGTAGGCTGCAGTCCATGGGGTCGCTAACAGTCGGGCAAGACTGAGCAACTTCACTTTCACTTTTTACTTTCATGCATCGGAAAAGGAAATGGCAACCCGCTCCAGTGTTCTTGCCTGGAGAATCCCAGGGATGGGGAAGCTTGGTGGGCTGCTGTATATGGGGTCACACAGAGTCAGACACAACTGAAGTGACTTAGCAGCAGCAGCATGGGCTATACGGTGGTCTCTAGCTATCTGTAGCTGACCCCAGGATAAGTCAGAGGAAATACAGGCTTGTACATGGGAGTCAGATAAGGAGGTGTTTGAAACTACAGACTCAGGGTTGTTTTGTGTATGAAAGATATGCTCCTGGCTAGAGAGTTTTGCTGTCTCCAAGAAACGGCTAACTGCGTGTGTGTGGGAGGCGGTGGGGGGGGTCACTCTCCAGCCAGCAAGATTTTGAAAATATCAAAACATCATAAAATACTGAAAATAAAATCATGATTAATGCGTAAAAAGAATGTTCCTTTTTTTCTGGCATTTCCTACAAAAATCCAGAGATTTACTGTATTTGCTTTTACTTTCATCACATGTTGTTGTTGTTCAGTTGCTCAGTCATGTCCAACTCTTTGCGACCCCGTGGACTGCAGCACGCCAGGCTTCCCTGTCCTTCACCACGTCCCAGAGCTTGCTCAAACTCATGTCCATTGAGTTGGTGATGCCATCCAACCATCTCATCCTCTGTCGTCCCCTTCTCTTCCTGCCATCAATCTTTCTCAGGATCAGGGTCTTTTCTAATGAGTCAGTTCTTCACATCAGGTGGCCAAAGTATTGGAGCTTCAGCATCAGTCCTTCCAGTGAATATTCAGGGTTGATTTTATCACATGGCCACTGCTTAAAAATTTACTTGTTCAAGGGAATATAAGGTACTGTCAACCTAAACAAAGAGGTACAACTGAGACAAGCTCAAATTACCTGAACCTGTCTTTACTCGGGAACAGCTAAGAACTACAATTCTAGAAGGCACAATGTTCCAAGTTCCAAACCAGTCTGTGGAGAGTTTGGGGCGGGCTATATTTGGGGGGAAGGAACACACAAAGCAGGAAGTCCACACAAGAAGTTCAGTAAGCTGTAAGTTCATTGGCTTAAGGATGGCAAGACATTCATGACGGAGGTTCACCTGTCAGGAGGTAAGTCTACCTTCAGTAAATCATATATTTTCAAGAAGCTAGTCTCTCAGCTAAGGTCCATTCTTATGAGGGTGCATGTATGAGATCTCTGGTTTGGATTTTCCCATCTAATTTATTTTTTTATTTTTGGCTGTGCGAGGGCTTTCTCTAGTTGCTACTCTTTGTTGGAGCGTGCAGGCTTCTCATTGCAGTGGCTTCTCTTGTGGAGCATGGGCTCTACAGTGTGGGCTTAGTAGTTGTGGCTCCTGAGCTCAACTGCTCATCCCTGCATGTGGAATCTTCCTGAACAGGGACTGAATCCATGTTCCCTGCACTGGCAGGTGGGTTCATCTCCCATATGTTTTAGATTGAAATCCTTTCACAAGGTCAAGCCACAGCAAAAAATTTTAAATAGGAACTGCAGAGTGATGTCAGCATCAATGGTGGTATTAAAAAAAAAAAATATGAAAAAAAAACCCAGCTTCTTGTCCCTCTCCCTGCTTTTAACAACTAAAACTAGATGTCCCTCCACAAACAAAAGTGCCTCTTGGGAGTTCTGAGATCCAGAATCATAGGGGAGTAGACTGTAGGGGAGTCTCATTCACCCATGCAGTTAGGTAATAGGCAGACAGACCTTGACACAGGTACTGGAACCAGCAGGAACCCTGAACCTGCTTGAGCCTCTCTTGGCTGTGGTCTGGCAAGATCTGGAGCTATGGACTACAAGAGAGCCTTGTAGAAGTCTTGGTTTCCTGAAGAGAGATTCTAGTACTTCGTTGCTGCAAAAAAAAAAAAAAAAAAAAAGAGTTTGGACTCATTAGACAAGTTAAGAGTTATATTGACAACACAGCCTCTTCTCCCAAGGTTGCTCAGCATGACTGAAGTTGTCCTGCCTTGACTTCTCCTGGTGGTGGGGATAGGGGGAGGGGGGGAGGGAGTGAGAGGGTGCCCAGTTTCCCCCACTATGTGGCACACTGCTGGAGAAACCCATTTCACTCCTGCAGCACCCAGGTATTGAGGTGGGACTTCCATGACTCAGGGAGGGTGAGTTGGAGAAAAAGGCAGGTAAAAATATATGAGAGCATTAAATGGACTTCCTGATGACTGCATAATGCACTCCAGCAGGAAGCCTGCCCCTCAGTCTCTTCTTCAAGCCAGCCTGAGATGGAACTAGATGGAACATGAGACTAGAGATGGAACCAAGCCCCCCACGGGTGATTTAAAAGTTGCGCACTTGGTTCAAAAAGTTCCTTTTTCTCTTTTTTCCCCTCTAGATCTTGTTTATCCTCTTTAGTGTCAAGAGTAATGATCCCTTTCTTAGGCCCACTCTACCTGCCTTGGTCAGACATCATGGCATGTCTAGACCGCTGTAGCTTGTCACTTTCCAATGCATTCACAGTTTTGTTTTGCTTTTTTATATTGGTCGTATTCACAAACCTATGCAGGAATTCTCATCATTTACAGTGTAGATTATCTTCCTCAGCTTGAAATCCAAAGCATTCAACAAAATTTCCCCCCATTTCGTCCACTGTCTTATCTCTACACAGTTCAGCCCTCATCTGCCTTAAAACCAGAGCTTAGGTACCTTAGCTGGTGCAGCTGCTGTTGCTTAAAGTACACGTCAGTCTCATACCTGCCCAGCAACATATGTTCCATCTTTCTAAACTCGGCTCAAATTCTTCTTTCAGCAGAAAGTTTTTTTAGATGTCAGATGTTTTCCATCTCAATTAACTTCTTTTCTTTCCGAGTTCTTTCTCTCTGTGCTTTATACCATGGTAGTTCTTGTCACACTATGCCTCATTATCACTTGGGGATCTGAATGTTTCCCTCACTTTATTTTGGAGCCCTTAGAAGATAAGAACTTAATCATCTTTTATCCACCGCATTAACCACTGCTGTTCCTTATGCTCAGCATCCACTGACTGTCTTTTTATTTGACATGAATTTAACATTTGCAACAAAAGCCCTAAGTGAGTAGGAGAGGCAGTACTAGAATCTGTCTCCCTGTTAGTAGTTCAGAGCTTTTTCTACCTACTATACATCTGGGACCAGTAAAAGCAGTTTTGAAGACATTATCTTGGATTTAAATATGTTTATTAAAAGCACCCCTCGTAATAAAGCTCAGGACAATGCTCTGCCTAGTTTGGTTCTTTGTCTGCCTTCGCTTTTCCTCGGTTGGGCTACAATCACAATATGCGATGAGTCCACAGCTCCACCTCAGGGTTTCAAGCAATTCTCTGAGAATGACTGCCTTTATCCAACTCCCAGCCATTCCCACACTCACATGTGCAAGGAAGGCAAATAGCCCCTCTTGTTGGGATTCTCTGATGCTTTTGTTGCTGTCAGGCCTCACCTATTCTGTCCTCTGCATAGCCTCTTCCAAGTGACACCTTGATATTAGACCTGGTTGTTGATTTTATTTCTCCTTCTGACATCACTCCTCAGTTTTCATGTTCCTTTATACCACACCATGGTTTACTCTCCACTCACCCATGCTTCTTTAGGAGAGATGATGCCTTAAGAAGAGGGAGGCATCTTAATTCCTTATCACATGCAGGGATGATATGATTATTGGAGACCTAGTTAAGAATTACTGACGTATCAAACGTGCTTATTAAGTCAAAGAGCATCAGTCAGACCTATACTTAGCCCTGTACCCTAAAAGTATTTATTGGATTGCTTAAATGACTCTTCAATAGATAAACTGCCGAGAGAAAAGGATTAATAGTGGGTATTTAATTTAGTTTTCTATATGGAACATGTGACAGAAAGATGAAGAAGCCTTAACATCCTTGACTAAAAACAGAAACAAGATGGGAATTGAGACAGATAAAACCAGAGCAAAATTCTGCCTTAATCCAGTGGACTAGAAGATATCTCCTCGGGGGACATTCTCTCAGTATTTGACATCATTTTCATTTAAAAGGCCTTTTTGTACTGGATTTATATATGTGTCCAGGGAGAACAGAGTGTGAAAATAAATTGAAGACAAAGAATCAGTTATAAACCATGCAAAGACCCATAGCAAAGTAGAAAATCTCCTGGAGATAAAGTGTAGACATGGAAAAGCATAGCGCTATGCTCAACATGTAAATGATCATTCATTGCTACAAAGATTTCTGAGGATGATACAAAGTTGTGGCATCTGCATAACCTGTATGCAAGCATTCATTTACTCAAAAAAAAAATTTTTTTTACAGTCATAATGTGCCCAGCATGACTCAAAGGGTATGGTGTCGGTGCCCAGAGACAACTGAAACAAAGGCCTGGCCCATGAACTTGCAGTCCATCCTGCACGTGGAAAGTGATTATCTCTGCTAATCTAAATGTATCCTCTCTGGACCCACACTTCTGTGATGTACACCAGTGCCCTCATCAATCCCAAAGAGGCTCTATCATCCTCTCCTTAGTCATTCAAATCATGACCTTCAGAATCTAAATTTGGGAAATTCTCTTTCTGTGCTATCTCCAGGCTTGCTTTTAACTTGGTGAGACCTTGTGAACCTACCTCTTGAGTGACTTTCCTGGCTCTCAAGGCACTGGCCTGGAGGGGCAGTTAATTCTGCTTGGTTTTGTCAGCAATGGTGGTCTTTGATTTTTGATTGGACACTAATGAACCCTTCCATGAATACACTAGGGAGTGATTATTACACAGACACAAGAGGATCAATTTTCAGTCACGTTACATTGAGGAGAACATAGGATATTAGGATAGGTTAATTGGCTGTGATGTCTATATTGTAAAAGTGGTTTGGGTACCTAGGATTTTCAAGGTATTCATGAAGAAGATGAATAAACAGTCATGCACTGTTGCTATATATTCAATATACTGAAAGGTTGTTGTTGAATCACATGAAGACACCGGGATTCTTGGCACCTGGAGGAGAAGAATTCAATCTGGGGCCAGAGACGAGGCTTGATTGCTCAGAGCTTTTGTGTAATAAAGTTTTATTAAAGTATAAAGGAGATAGAGAAAGCTTCTAACATAGGCATCAAAAGGGGGCAGAAAGAGTACCCCCTTGTTAGTGTTAGCAATGAAATTATATACTCTCCAATGAATCCAAAGAATGTCTGGAGGTTGTAAAGACCTCACCAGACCTACTCCCATAATTTAAATTTTAAGATAAAAGAATTAGCCAGAAGGTTTAATCCAGAGACTGTCCTCAGGCAGGATACATTATTGTTCTATAATCCTAAGGAATGTAGAGAAGGAAAAAGTTTGTCTTTTCTTCCTCCTTGAGAATTCCAGAGCCCTCTTCTCTCCTTGGGGACCCCTAGACTTCTTATCAACCTGCCTAGGAAATGACTCTCTCAATACTGTATATAAATATTTCTTATGTTTTACTTCTTTGCTGTTTTCTAAAAGGTAACATGCAAGGGTCATTTGTGAGTCCCAGAAGAGTCCATTGAGATGACTGATGTGGGGATATTTGGCCAATGTCAGTGTAAGTAGCATCTGGCAGTAAGTGAGAGAAGTAAATCAATACCACAATCTTAAAAACTTCTTGAGAACTTCTCTGAGACTTGGAAGATGATTCTAGATTTGTCTCTCCATGGCAGGCACCTGAAGTACAAGCCATTCTACTTAATATTTATTGGCAAATGATCTCCCGAAGCCCTATTCATTATTAGGGAAGGGAAGTCACTGAGTTGTGTCCAACTTTTTGCGACCCCATGGACTATAGCCCACCAGGATCCTCCATCCATGGGATTTTCCAGGCAAGAGTACTGGAGTGGGTTGCCATTTCCTTCTTCAGGGGATGTTCCCCACCCAGGAATTGAACCTGGGTCTCCTGCATCATAGGCAGATGCTTTACCATCTGAGCCACCAGGGAAGTCATTCATTATCAGGACCATATAGCAAATGACTCTCAGTCTTTATTTGTTTTAGGATATTTGGGCTTCATAGTTTACCTAGTTTATAAATTTCATATTTATCTGAATATCTGAAATTGTCCTCAGTGTGGCCAGATAGCAAGAAATATCCTAATCCTCAGGTGTCAAGAAGACATAAAGAGTCGAGGTCATCGTGTTAAATGCTCTTTGCTCACCCATCATTTGTGGATTATTTTAATACTGTAAGGGACTTGAACTAGATTAGGAATTTTCAACATTCCTTTGGCAGTTTTACTTTTTAAAATGTCCTATAGAAACATTCTTTATAAAGAAGAATGTGAATACATTTTTTATAAAGAAGAATTGTGAATATGACCAATATATGGAAAGTGACAAGCTATATAAGTCTCTCTTTATATAGCTATGGTCCTAGTTCCCATGATAACCTACAGAGCAACATGCAATCAGTAAAACCTTAAAAGACTTTTCAAGCATGACCAGTCCTTTGTTTTATTTTAAGTATCCACTGGTGTTAGGAAATGATTCAGGGAGGGAAAACTGTTGCTTTGTATACTTCTCACTATTTGTCCAACCCTTGTAAATATCAATGGCTCTTAAAATCAAAGGACATCAAATCAATTCAGAGACTAGAGCAGCTACATGGGGAGTAGGGGGAGTGAACAGGAAAAGGTCCACCCTGGTCCACAAACTCCTTCCTGATCTTTAGAAGAAAAGGAACACACTGTACTGTGTTGATGTTTGTAGCTTCATACTAAAAAAGGGAATCTGCAAAGGCAATAAAAGGTTTTACCTAGAGTTTCTTATTTGAGGGTCACTAATTTGTTCATTACTATGTGAATTTCCTGCAGAAAAGAAGATAATTTTCTGGGAATCTGAAAGTTCCACATGAACCTTACACTATCCTTTAAAAAAATACATATGCTAATTTAGAATTTGACTGTAAATTATATGAACTTTGGTCAGTTTAGTTCAGTTCAGTTCACCTGTTCAGTCATGTCCAACTCTTTGCGACCCCATGGACGGCAGCACACCAGGCCTCCCTGTCCATCACCAACTCCCGGAGTTTACTCAAACTCATGTCCGTTGAGTCCGTGATGCCATCCAACCATCTCATTCTCTTGTCTCCTTCTCCTCCTGCCTTCAATCTTTCCAAGCATCAGGGTCTTTTTAAATGAGTCAGTTCTTCACATCAGGTGGCCAAAGTATTGGAGTTTCAGCTTCAGCATCAGTCCTTCCAATGAATATTCAGGACTGACTGGTTGGATCTCCTTGCAGTCCAAGGGACTCTCAAGAGTCTTCTCCAACACCACAGTTCAAAAGCATCAATTCTTCGGCGCTCAGCTTTCTTTATAGTCCAACTCTCACATCCATACATGATCACTGGAAAAACCATAGCCTTGACTAGAACTTTTTTCAAATATCTATCAATTTGCTCATATGTTTATACCTATGAGCAAGATTACAGAATCTATTTTAAAAACAAAACAAATATTAAGTACTGCTCCAAGCTAGGGTTTGTATAGATCCTTGAGATATTAAAACATAAAAAATAAAAATTAAAAAAAAGAGCCCAGATGAGACCTATTCTGCAAGTGCTCCCTGACTCGTCTGGAAGACAGGGATAAGCAGGTAGTTTCCAGATCATATGGAAAGTGCTGTGATTGAGACCTTGGGGTGGAAACACAGATGTGGGGACCCGACTGGGGAATGAGAAAAGACTTCAAGGAAAACGTCATTTTTAAAAAGAATATTATTGGATTTGGAGTCGTCTATGTACAGAACAGACTGTAAACTCTCAAGACTGGCATGTCTAGGAACCAATAAAGCAATGGTTGGAGCTCAGGATAAATGGGTTGGGGACTGACAGAAAACATGGGAACAAATGTTAAGTGGGAATAAAGGAGCTTAAGGTAATTCACATTCTTAGCTCAGTGACTACGTGAAAAAAACTGAACAGAAGGTGGGTAAATATGGGACATTTATATTGAAACAGCTAGTTAGCAGGTGGATCTTAGAACATGGCTTTGATTCTGATATAAATTTTGTGACTTATTGGTAAACTGTTATGAGTCAAAAACAAAATTATACATCATAATACTTAGTACATAAATCGTGTTTTAAAGTGGTGGTTCTTAATCTCTAGTATGCATCAGAACTATCTGAGTTGATTGCTAAAAATGCAGTTCATTCTTTCCATTCTGATTCAGTATATTTGGGGCTAGATTTAAAAATCTATATTTTAACAAGTTTTCCAGGTGACTTTGCTGCTAAGTCACTTCAGTTGTGTCTGACTCTGTGCGACCCCATAGACGGCAGGCCACCAGGCTCTGCCATCCCTGGGATTCTCCAGGCAAGAACACTGGAGTGGGTTGCCATTTCCTTCTCCAATGCATGAAAGTAAAAAGTGAAAGTGAAGTTGCTCAGTTGTGTCCAACTCTTAGCGACCCCATGGACTGCAGCCTACCAGGCTCCTCCATCCATAGGATTTTCCAGGCAAGAGTATTGGAATGGGGTGCCATTGCCTTCTCCGTCCAGGTGACTTTAAGGTTCACATATTAGTACAAAATACTGAAAAAGAGAAAAGGGGCATGAATACCACCCTGAAAAACAGACAGTTAAACAGCAGTGAGCAGAGAGAAGAGGAGGTGGTGTTGTAGACTGAGAAAAAACTGAGAAGAAATGTATAAGAAATATCTAGATCCTGCTCCTGAGGTAAGGGTACTCCAGTCAGGGGCCCTGTCCCCACTAAGCCCACCAGAGCAAGG
This sequence comes from Bos indicus, assembly GCF_029378745.1. Classification (NCBI taxonomy): domain Eukaryota; kingdom Metazoa; phylum Chordata; class Mammalia; order Artiodactyla; family Bovidae; genus Bos; species Bos indicus. The sequence goes on from NC_091789.1 coordinate 115,746,934, forward strand.
CATAGATACTGAACAGACTGGACAATGTGGAATATTATCCCTACCCTCTCTCCCCCTGGGAAGAAAAGAGTTAATAGGGCATTACAAGGAGCCTAGGGCAAAGTTTTGAGACCTATCTAATCTCCTTGTAAGTACCTTACTGAAATTTATTTGCAGTAAGACAAAAATGGCATTTATTTAGGTGTTCCTTCTAACCAAAGTCAATGTTATAAAGGTTTGCTTGTGGCAACATCATTCAGTCTTTCTATTTCTAAAAAGATCTTCATTTTGCCCTTACTTTTGAATTACATTTTGTTGGGTGTAGAACTCTGGGTTCATAATTATGTTTTCTCTCAGCACTTTGAAACTATTATTCCATTTTTTTCTGTCCTCTCTTGTTGTTAATGAGAAATAAACTGTCAAGTTGCCTTTGCCATTTAGATAAACTGATTTTTCTTTATTCTAGCTTTTACATTTTTTCTTTTATTCTTCATTTCTTGAAACTGCTCTATTATGTGCCTGACTATGGATCCATTATGCTATTATTATTATATGGTTACTGTTCTGCTTGCTACTCAAAGTGCACTGATAATTTGAATACTTTTGTCTCTCTTCAGTGTCAGAAAATTCTCAGCGAATATCAAATATTCTTTTCATGCCAGTACCTGTATTGTCTATATGCTAGGACATGTTTTCAAAGACATTAGTGAAGTTTAAGTGTAAAAGAACTCAATAGATCTTGTGGGTATATTAACTGCTCTTGCATGTACTTTATCTCTTTTGTTTTTTTACTATGTGGTAGGTGAAGTGTTAAGTGCTATCAGTCAGGATTAATCTTTTCAGTGGTGTTCTGTTTAGAGTTTATCTTATCTATTAATTTTATTTCTATTTTTTATATTTTTGTTTCCATATTTCAACTGAATTCTTTTTTCTACCCATCTTATTTTATGCATGTAACTTTGTGTTTAGTATTTTCTTGTTCTTTTTATAAATGTTGGGTCCTCACACCTTTGAGTATTCTAACCATGCTTATTTCGAACATTTATCTAACTATTTCATGGGCTTCCCTTATAGCTCAGATGGTAAAGAATCTGCCTACAATGCAGGAGACCCAGGTTCTATCCTTGGGTTGGGAAGATTCCATAGAGAAGGAAATGGCAACCCACTCCAGTATTCTTGCCTGCAGAATCCCATGGACAGAGGAGCCTGGCAGAGCCTGGCCTGGACAGAGGAGTCCAAGAGGTCACAAAGAGTCAGACATGACTGAGTGACTAACACACACACACACACAACTATTTCAGAACATATGTATCATCAGAAAATAACTCCTGTTCCAAGGTTTATTTATTTTTTTTTTTTGGCTCTGCCTTAACATTAGAATTCCTCAAGCATTTTAGAGTTTCAGATCACGGGTTTATCTAAAGGAAACTTTTTTTTTTTTCCTTTTTCTTTGTTTTCTCTCTCTAGGTTGCTTCCTCTCTAGCAGGAAGCTGTGAGGCTACTTCCATGAATGTCCTGGGGCATTAGTTGAGAAACAGCTTTCATAATGAAGGCTTGGGGCTCCTCCCTAGTAGGGGTATGAAGAATATACTGAAATGGTTAGTGAGCCCCAGGCAGCTCTGTCCTGAGGTCTTGTCCATATCCTCAGGGTTACATTGCCTGGCAGCTCTGTGTAAGTTGTAGCCCCAGGCAGCAGTTGTCAGTATTTCTTTTCACCTTACTTTTATGAGTGATAGCCCCTGGATTTATGCAGTGAAGCTGGCTCTGTTTTTCCATTTCAAAAGCAAGACCTCTAGTCCTTCTACTCCCAAAGGAGGTGAACTTACACCTCCCACCGCTTGCTTTGGAATATGGATCTTCAGCCTCATGTACAATTCCAGCTTTCTGTTTTGCCTCTGGCCTATGAAGATGTTTATCTTATCTAAGGTTCTTTTTTTTTTTTCTTAAATCTTTCATTGACAATATTGTAGTGCAAAAGGGGATCCATCAATGACAGAATCTGTATCAGTGTTTCTGGGTTAATTTTTAACTACACATTCTATTAGAGTTTTGCCAAATTAATTGATAAAGGAAATCCAACCACTTTTCAAATGAAAATGGCTATGAGGTTTCTAGAATTTTACACCTATAGATGACAATCAGTCACTAAATTAATTTTTGCTCTGTTTTAGGATATGCTTAACATTTAAAGAGTTGTGTAAAAATTTCCAACTCCATCAATTGGTTAAGGATATTGGGATTGTTTCCTCTTTATCAGCTATCACTGAGAAGAGACTTGATCTCCACATTTTAGGATTAGTTAAGTAATTTACTATGCCCTTTTCTGCCAGGGTTAACATATCCTCACTGAATATCAAATTGCTGAATCTTTGCTATTAAACTAACATGTTCCTAAGTAAAATTCTGTTGTGGAGACTTAAAATATTGTGGTATGTAGAGTTTTTAAACTGAGGGCCCTATTTGAAATTACATCTACAGGGAGACATTTGTTCTCTATTATAAAAAGCTCTTCATTAATTAACCTGAAGTAAGACATTAGACAATAATCTAATGTGACTGTGGGTAAGGCTGAATTTTAATGCTTAGATAGGTTAGCAATTAGTGTGATATTTATCCTCTAGTTCTCATTGTCATTGCTTAGGGCTGTATCCTCGTAGCATTAACTTTCTAGGTGCAGGAACTTACAGTTGTGTGAAAGAAAGCCTTTTAGGTAGAAGTCTGCAGTGCGGCAGGGCTGTCAGGTACTGGACGTTGACTGTTGAGGGAGTACAGGCAATGTGCTCAGTTGTGTTGGACTCTTTGCAGCCCTATGGACTGTAACCCACCAGGCTCCTCTGTCCATGGGATTCTCCAGACAAGAATATTGGAGTGGGTTGCCACTTCTTCCTCCAGAGGATCTTCCCAATCCAGGAATCAAACCTCTGTCTCCTTTGTCTCCTGCAATGGCAGGCAGATTCTTTACCACGGCACCACCTGGGAAGCCCTGGGGGCGTACAGGGGAGATACTAACAGAGGCTGGTGAATGATTCTCAGCCCCTACTACTGACACAGAAACTTCTGACATGTATGTAACACATAGATGAGGGCATCCCCACCCCATGTATAAGCTGTCCAGGTAATAGTATTTTTCAGATTCCAAGAAAGGGTTTATATAGACATATGTGCCTCATTCATGCCAGTAAGTCTCTCCTTACCAATCTGTGTTTGTACTGCATCATAGTTTTCAAAAGGTAAATGTCACTGGATTCTAGATCTAAGTTCTCAGCATCCATATTCATTCTCCTGCAGGACTCCAACATAGGATAAAGAGCAGGGAACTGACCTTGGGAAAAACCATCAGATTGTTTCCTAGAAATTTGGGGTTGTGATGGGAGAATCTATTTTGGTATCAACTATTCAGTTAGGCTGCAACTCTAATACTCTGGCCACTTCATGCAAAGAGCTGACTCATTGGAAAAGACCCTGATGCTGAGAGGGATTGCGGGCAGGAGGAGAAGGGGATGACAGAGGATGAGATGGCTGGATGGCATCACCAACTCCATGCACATGAGTTTGGGTGAACTCTGGGAGTTGGTGATGGACAGGGAGGCCTGGCATGCTGCAATTCATGGGGTCACAAAGAGTCAGAAATGACTGAGAGACTGAACTGAACTGATTTAGTTAGGTAAATTTGGGAGTTACGAGACAGTAAAGTATGCATCAATAAATGATGAAAAACATCAATAAAGCCCAACTTCGGACAGAGACATAAGGAACTAACAAACTGGAGCTGCTATGATGTGACTCACTTACTAATACCATTCCAATAGCTTGTTTGTATCACTAGGGAGGTCTGTCTGTATTGCATATCCTTAGGTTTCATGTGTTATACCTGGATCTTTCTGATATATCTCTCCTTTACATTTAAAACTTCAGGCAATAATTATTTACTCTGAATAAGTATACCAGATGGACTTGCTTCTGAATCAGTTTAAAGAAGCAGCACAAGAATATTAGTACATGGATAATGGATATGGAAGGTATGAGATAGGAAGGGAAGAGGGCAATGAACAACCTTGAAAAGAATGGCATAGCCCGAGGACATGACATAAGCTGATTAGAACCAACTAGATCCAAGAGCCGGGTACCACAACCATAAAGGTCAAAAGTAGGCAGTGGTTCATTCCTGGAAATCCCCATCCCTTCTCCAAAATAGCTGGAATACTTGTTCCACTCATTAGCCTATGAAATAACTCACCCTTATAAAAACTGACAACCCCATACCCTGGGGCCTCTCTTGCCTTCCAAGATGGCCCACACTCTGTCTATGGAGTGTGTTTCTTCCCTGAATGGACCTTCTTTCTCTTCACTATGGCTTGCTCTTGAATTCTTTCCTGCACGAAGCTAAGAACCCACACTCTGCAGCCATCTCAGGGACTCGGACGTGACCTGGGATGTGACCATCTTCCTGTGCCCCACTCTCTTTTCTGCAATAGATTCATGGCCTCCACTTTTTACCGCATCAAGGTCAGAACAAGCTGGGGTGAGGTGGTCAAGTATATAACCAGATATAGAGAGAAGAAATGCCTATGTAGTATTACTTTATATATATCTGAGAGAAATGCTTCTTAGTGAACATAGTGGACATTCATGGTCTCTTTGTCCAAGAGAATCTCAGTATTACTCATTCATAATATCTCTGAACACAATCTCTGTTACAATTACAAACACAAACACACTATGAATATAATTTTTTACATAAACTTTAAAAAAGATTTTAAGGAAATTGTAGGTTCACATGCAGTGGGAAAAATAAAGAAGATTACATATAACTTTTGCTTAGTTTCCCCAATATTAACATCTTACAAAATTATAGTACAATACCATAATTAGGATATTGACATTGATACAGGCCAATTCCATCACTACAAAGATTTTTCTTTCATATTGCTCTTTAATGGACAAGCTTACCTCATTCTCACTCATCATCTCTTTAAACTTGACAACCACTATTCTAGTCATCATTTCTACAATTAGATCTTTTCAAGAATATTACATAAATGGAATCATATACCATGTGATCTTTGACTATTGGCTTTTTTCACTCAGAACAGTCCTCTGGAGATTCATACAGACTACTGCATTGTTTGTTCCTTTTTTACTGATGAGTAGTAGTCCATGGTAGGGGTGTGCCATGATTTGCATAACCATTCTCCTCTTGAAGAACATCTGAGTTGTTTGCAATTTTGACTATTATAAATAAAGCTACTATGAACTTTCATGTACAGGTTTTTGTGTGAACAAAAGTTTTCACTTCTCTGGGATGAACAGCAATAGTGCCAATGCTGCATTGTAGAGCAGCTGTATATTTAGTTTTATAACAAACTGCCAAATTGATTCCAGTATGGCTGTGCCATTTTATATTTTCTCCAGCAATGTGTGTGTGATTAGGTTTCTCCACAGCCTCTCTAGAAATTTTGGTGCCATTATTTTTATTTGGAACTATTCTCATAGAGGCATGATGGTATCTCATTGTGGCAATGGCACCGCACTCCAGTACTCTTGCCTGGAAACTCCCATGGATGGAGGAGCCTGGTAGGCTGCAGTCCATGGGGTCGATAAGAGTCGGACATGACTGAGCGACTTCACTTTCACTTTTCAGTTTCATGCATTGGAGAAGGAAATGGCAGTCTACTCCAGTGGTCTTGCCTGGAGAATCCCAGGGACGGGGGAGCCTGGTGGGCTGCCGTCTATGGGGTCGCACAGAGTCGGACACGACTGAAGCGATGCAGCAGCAGCAACAGCAGTTACAACATCTAATGATGAACGTATTTTCATGTTTGTTTTCCCACTATATATCCTCTTCATGAAGTACCTCTTTGTATCTTTTTAATATTTTCCAGTCAGATTTTTTTTTTGGTTGCTGTTTTACTGTTGAGTTTTGAGGTGGTGTGATCACTCACCTAGAGCCAGACATCCTGGAATGCAAAGTCAAGAGGGCCTTAGGAAGCATTACTATGAAAAAGCTAGTGGACGTGATGGAATTCCAGTTTAGCTATTTCAAATCCTGAAAGATGATGCTGTGAAAGTGCTACACTCAATATGCCAGCAAATCTGGAAAACTCAGTAGTGGCCTCAGGACTGGAAAAGGTTAGTTTTCATTCCAATCCCAAAGAAAGGCAATGCCAAAGAATGTTCAAACTACTGCACTGCACTCATCTCACACACTAGCAAAGTAATGCTCAAAATTCTCCAAGCCAGGCTTCAACAGTATGTGAACTATGAACTTCCAGATGATCAAGCTGGATTTAGAAAAGATAGAGGAACCAGAGATGAAATTGCTAACATCCATTGGATCATTGAAAAAGCAAGAGAGTTCCAGAAAAATATCTACTTCTGCTTTATTGACTACACCAAAGCCTTTGACTGTGTGCATCACCACAAACTGTGGAAAATTCGGAAAGAGAAGAGAATACCAGACCACCTGACCTGCCTCCTGAGAAATCTGTATGCAGGTCAAGAAGTAACAGTTAGAACTGGACATGGAACAACAGACTGGTTCAAAATTGGGAAAGGAGTACGTCAAGGCTGTATATTGGCACCCTGCTTATTGAACTTATATGCAGAATATATCATGCTGGGCTGGATGAAGCACAAGCTGGAGTCAGACTGCCAGGAGAAATATCAATAACCTCAGATATGCAGATGACACCACCCTTATGGCAGAAAGCAAAGAATTAAAAAGCCTCTTGATGAAAGTGTAAGAGAGTAAAAAAGCTGGCTTAAAACTCAACATTCAAAAAACGAAGATCATGGCATCTGGTCCCATCACTTCATGGCACATAGATGGGGAAACAATGGAAAAAATGACAGACTTTATATTTTTGGGCTCCAAAATCACTGCAGATAGTGAATGCAGCCATGAAATTAAAAGACGCTTGCTCCTTGGAAGAAAAGCTATGATCAACTTAGACAGCATGTTAAAAAGCACAGATATTATTTTACCAACAAAGGTCCCTCTAGTCAAAGCTATGGTTTTTCCAGTAGTCATGTATGGATGTAAGAGTTGGACTATAAAGAAAGCTGAGCGCAGAAGAATTGATGCTTTTGAACTGTGGTGTTGGAGAAGACTCTTGAGAGTCCCTTGGACTGCAAGGAGATCCAGCCAGTCCATCTTAAAGGAGATCAGTCCTGGGTGTTCATTGGAAGGACTGATGTTAAAGCTGCAACTCCAGTACTTTGGCCACCTCATGCGAAGAACAACTCATTAGAAAAGACCCTGATGCTGGGAAAGATTGAAGCGGGAAGAGAAGAGGACAACAGAGGATGAGATGGTTAGATGGCATTACCCACTCGATGGACATGAGTTTGAGTGGGCTCTGGTAGTTGGTGATGGACAGGGAGGCCTTGCGTGCTGCAGCCCACAGGGCTGCAAAGAGTCGGACACGACTGAGCGACTGAATTGATTTGAGAGTTTTAACATATTGTAGATACTAATCCTGTGGTAGATATGTGGTTTGGTTGCAATTATTTTGTTTCAGTCTGTAGCTTGTGTTTTAATCCACTTAACAGTGTTTTTATAAAACAAAAGCATATAAATTTGATGAAGTCTGAATTATTAATATTAGCATTTTCCTTATTGGATTTCTTTAATGGATTGTGCTTGACTATGTCAAGTCTAGGAACTCTTTGACTAGCCTTAGTTTCCAAAGATTTTCTCCTTTGCTTTTTCTAAAAATTTTTATAGTTTCAATTTTTATATTTAAATCTGTAATCTATTTCAAGTTAATTTTTGTTATACAAAAATATGAGATTCAGGCTGAAGTTCATTTTATATATTTGCCTCCAAATGTCCAATTGCTCCAGCATCATTTGTTGAAAGGTAATTTTTTCTCCATTAAATTGCTTTTGCCTTTTTGTCAAAAATCAGTTGAGCAACCAGCATTTCCCATACTCCTTATATAATAGCTCTAAGTTTGTACTTAAATCACTGCTAAAAATTCTGCAAAAATGTGTTAGCTTTAAGGTTCCTTAAAAAATAATTGTTTCATCTTTCTTGATCATAAATTTACTCACCAAAAGTATAATAGACAAATGCTTTGGTTAAATGAACCATAAAATCAAGTGTAATATTCATACTTCTATAAAAAAAAGTCTTAGTTTTGCCTCAATATTTATTTCCATCTTAGATAGTCAATAATCATATTTCTTCTGCAGTGACTTCTTATACTGAAATAAATGACTTAAGGATGCCTTATTGCTGACATAGATCAGAGTTAGTTGCTAATGAAATAACTCCTCTCCAAGTAACTCCAAATAAATCTGCTGGTCCATAAAAGATTCATCTTAAAGGAATCCAGTTCATTTGCTGCCTCTACCACTTCCATGGACATGAAACATCTTTTATATTCTACGTTGTTTCAGCCATTGCAATGCTGAGAGTAGCATCTGGCTTGTAATAGTCTGTTTTAAATAGCAGAGATGATATATTTAGTAAGACCTCATGACTACAATATGAAGGACAGACCCCTCTCAAAAGAAAAATGATATTTGAGAATGTCCTCTGGTGTAAAAATTAATTCCAGGATACAGGGTTTGCTCCATTTCAAAGATCAAAAAGGCAGTGGTAAAAAAGCATTCCAGACACAAAACCCATGACTCAAAGCTTCATTCCTGGAAATTAATTCCCTGTGTCATTTTGTATCTGGGGTAACAGAGCGTTGTGCAAAACTGTAGCAAAAGCCAAACACAACACCTTAGCAGATGTCTTCATAGTGGGAATCTCTTCAGGCTGGGAGCACCTTCCTATTTTGTGTACCTTTGTAAGATACTGCATTCCAGGTAGAAGACAGTCCCATTCAGAATATGACTTAGAATCGAGGCCATATCTTTTTTCTGGGTGTGCATACAATGACAGAGTATGTGTGTGTGGGGGGGGTGGTGGGAAAGAAGACATCTATCTGTAAAAAAAAAAATATATATATATATATATATATATAAAATAAGATATGTATAAACAGTTTCCCAAAAATCTCAGGGAAAAAATGATGACTGTTTTGTTCAGCAAAAACTTTCCAGTATTGGATAAATCCAGTAGTAACTTAAATGACTGCTTTTCAGGAGTTGTATAAGTTGTGATGGCTGTTAAGTTGCTTAATTGTATATTTATGAGTAGAAAATTATGAGTTATATGACTGAGTATTCAACTCAAAATGTGGGATATGAGATATTGCTGCTTCCATGTGGCACTATACAATAAAAAGAGATGATACTAAATCTACCTTTAAGCATTGTTGGTTCCTGAGCAGAACACTGAAAATATACTACCCACGAATAAGCTCAAGACATATAACCTGATGCCTCCAAAAAGCTTTAATTCTCTGGAACCAAGTTTTTATACTTTGAAATGAGCCTGGCTGGAAGTGTTAATTCAATTGGACATTTTGACAATTTTGGATTATCTTTTTATTTCTATTTTTTAAGAAAATATTTTAGTAAGCAAACAGATCTTAAGGGTAAAGCTTGATGAATTTTTACACCCATGAAACCAGAATCTGATATCAAGTAAAGGACATATCCAAAACTCCAGGAAGCTCCCTTGTGTCTTCTCATAGCCAATACTCCTAAAAGTTTTGGCTGTTTTTGAATTTGATATAAAAGGAATTATATAGTTTGTGTTTGACTTTCTTTTGCTCAATATTATATATGTGAGTGTCATCTATGTATTTGCATATATCAGTAGTTTATTCTTTTTACTGCTGAGTTATATCCTATTGTATGAATATATCACATGTATTTATCCATTCACCTGTGGTTGCAATTTGTGTTGTTTTCAGGTTCTGGCTGGGAAGATCATTTCTGTTCATGCATTTTGGTACATACGTACACATTTATGTTTGTGTACAGGGCCAAGAATGGAATTACTGGATCCTAGGGTATTTGTATTTTAGCCTTGCCAATTGCTGTTAAAACAGTTTTCCAAAGCAGTTTTACCAGTTTACTTCCAGCCAGCAATATGAACAAATTCCAGCTACTCTTCTTTCTTGCCAACACTTGGCATGTCACTTCTTTTAATTTTAACTATTCTGATGATATCTCATTGACATTTGCAGTTGCAATGCTGATGAGAAACTTTTCATATGCTAATTAATCTCTACTGGATGCAAATCTGTTAATATAAAAATACATAAAGCGGATGTTTTTATTTTTTCTTCTAGATCTTAGATAAAAACAGCTGTCGACTCATACAGTGTCCTAAAACCACTCATTATTGTCCCAAATTACAAACGTGAAGAAAAGAAATCAGAATCACATTTTAAAAAGCCACAGGTCAGTGGTAAGAAAGTACTATAACTGTCAAGTTTCATCTCAGGTGGCTTTTCTCTGACTTTTTGTTTTTTATTCTGTGCTAATCATAGAAAGTACGGGGTATAATGTTTGTCAGAGAGGTACACACTAAGGAAATCAGCTATATCTCAGAAGGTGGTAACTGTTAGAGCAGTGTAAGGATTTGGAGTTTAGGATAAGATTTCATCAGATGCCAATGCTGAGTGGCATTTTATTTGACACATGTAGGTATTTTATACTTTTATATTTCTGATGATTGGGTCATAATTGCATATGAACTATTCATAAATGTATAATATAGAGAACTATTTAGAGACACACGGTACTATATTTGAATATTCATCTAAAAAGCTCTTGATAGCACATTAAACTTCACAATTTGTTGGAGGCACATAAATGGCAAAGATTATCTACATTTCTGAAAGCAAGAGACAGACTCAGTGAGATTCAGGTCCTAAATGAAGGGAGAACTCCATACTCTGGCATGAACATTGCATCAGGTGGTGATGCTGAAATCCTTATGGCAATTAATGTCACTGGAAGTTTGACTGGAAATACAGCCACTTTCACTCCACCAGAAGGTCTGAATATTCCTGGGTCACCAACCACTTATCATTTCCTCACAAGTACTAATACTGTACCACCATTACTGGTTACATATATATATATAATACGTGCAGTCAGTTATGTGCCTGCTATAGACTGAATGGGAAAGGAGTATGTCAAGGCTGTATATTTTCACCCTGCTTATTTAACTTGTATGCAGAGTACATCATGAGAAATGCTGGGCGGGATGAAGCACAGCTGGAATCAAGATTGCTGGGAGAAATATCAATAACCTCAGATACGCAGATGACACCACCCTTATGGCAGAAAGCAAAGAAGAACTAAAGAGCCTCCTGATGAAAGTGAAAGAGGAGAGTGAAAAAGCTGGCTTAAAACTCAACATTCAAAAAACGAAGATCATGGCATCTGGTCCCATCACTTCATGGCAAATAGATGGGAAAACAATGGAAACAGTGACAGACTTTTATTTTCTTGGGCTCCAAAATCACTGCAGATGGTGACTGCAGCCATGAAATTAAAAGACACTTGCTCTTTGGAAGAAAAGCTATGACCGACATAGACAGCAGATTAAAAAGCAGAGACATTACTTTGCCCACAAAGGTCCATCTAGTCAAAGCTGTGGTTTTTCTAGTAGTCATGTATGGATGTGAGAGCTGGACCATAAACAAGGCTGAGTGTCAAAGAATTGATGTTTTTGAACTGTGGTGTTGCAGAAGACTCCTGAGAGTCCCTTAGACTGCAAGGAGATCAAACCAGTCAATTCTAAAGGAAATCAGTCCTGAATATTAATTGTAAGAACTGATGCTGAAGATGAAGGTCCAATATTTTGGCCACATGATGCAAAGAACTGACTCATTGGAAAAGACCCTGATGTTGGGGAAGATTGAAGGCAGGAGGAAAAGGGGATGACAGAGGATGAGATGGTTGGATGGCATCACTGACTCAATGGACATGAGTTTGAGTAAGCTCTGGGAGTTGGTGATGGACAGGAAAGCCTGGCGTGCTGCAGTCCATGGGGTCAGAAAGCGTCAGATACCACTGAGAGACTGAACTGAATGACTGACTGATAGACTAAATGTTTGCATCCTCCCCAAATTCATATTTTGAAACCCTAATCCCCATTATGGTGGTATTTGGAAGTAAGGCCTTTGGGAGGTGATTAGGTCATGAGAGTAGAGCCTCATGAATGGGATTAGTGACCTTTATAAAAGAGATTCTAGAGGGACGCCTCATCCTTCTACCATTTGAGATAGCAAGATGGCTGTTTATGGGCAAGAAGTAGGTGCTCACAAGACACTGAATCTGCCAGAGCCTTGATCTTGAACTTGCCAGTCTCCAGAACTGTGAGAATAAATGTTACAGTCACCCAGCCTATGACATTCTATTATAGCAAAATGGACTAAGATAGTGTCTTTGCCTTAAATCAGATGAGTTTGGCTTTAATTAAAGCGACTGAATGATGATGATCAGCAAGTTATTAATAAATTCTAGAGTCAGACTTAAGTATGAGTCCTGGGTGAATCATGTAAGAACCATGTGAGCATTTGTACTTTTCCTTCCTTGTAATATGGAAGCTGTTAAACCATTGTCTCCATCTTAAAGTTGTAAATACAGTCTACATTAAATAAAACCACAAACTTAAAAATACTAGAGTAATAATACAAGAACTTATACTTATTAGACCTTTTTGACATCTAAGAATATCTGTTTCCCAGACAAAAGTGCCTAAACATTAAAGTGATATGTCAAATTCTTCAGATTGGCCACTGTTGGATGGTTGGTGGTGTTTGATAAAGATTCCTTATACATAGTCTCTGGTCCACTTTTGTGTATTTTCAAAATTATCCAAGATATAAAGGTAAAAATAAAGATGTTCATTAAAGTAAAATAGAAGAGAAATAGAGGAAAACGCAGCAATTCAGCTGTTCTCAAGAGTGGTCCCTGCGAGCAGCAGCATCAGCAGCTGTGTGGAATCTGGTATGAGATGTAAATTTTCATGTTATACTCTAAAAACTCAATCAGAAACTCTGAGGGTGGGACCCAGCAGTCTGTTTTTAAACATGCCATTCTAGGTGATTCTAATGTACCCTAAAATGTGAGAACCACTGACGTAATGAAAATAATATTGGTCCAAAAATTAAGAGATACGAATCTTAATTCAGAATTAATTGGGTCAGTGATCTTGGACAAGCCATTTACGTCCTCTGAGTATATTTCCTCATCTCCAAATGAAGTTTGGATTGTGTGATCTTTTGAGCCCTCATCTCCAAGTACAGTTAGAAAAGATAATGTTGCTTCATATAAAAAAAAAAAATCAGATTTCCCATTATAAATGGCATTGGTGTTTGAATTTTGCTATTAAGTCTAGATGACTTGGGTTGATTTTCTTGTGTTTTTTATGATTCTGTTATATCTGATACAGAGCAAGAACTTACACTTTCTCTAAAAGACATTTGAGAATTTTACATATAAGTTCTGTTTATTGATAAAATATTAATGAATCTAAAAAGTGTTTTTATAGGTGCTTTAAACACCAGAGTTTGTCAGACATTTCTACAAGCCTGCCACATTTCTCTATTTCATAAAAAGATGTTAAAATGCAGTGTCATGAAACACTGGGCACTCTGAGTTATCCTAAGAGTGGGCAGAGAGGACATGAACTGAGGGGCAAGAAGTTAAGAATAAATTCTACGAAGGACTTCCCTGGTGGTCCAGTGGCTAAGACTCCACACTCCCAATACAGGAGCCTGTGTTCAATCCCTGGTCAGGGAACTAGATCTCACATGCTGCAACTACAGATCCCATGGGTTGCAATGAAGATCAAAGACCCTGTATGCCGCAAATTCAGATCCAGCCCAGCCAATTTTTTTTTAATTCTAAAATAAATAAATAAATTCTATGAAGTTCAATCATTTATTGCCAGGACCTTTCTGGAGGGAAGTATTTGAAAAAATATGAGCTCAGTAATAAGGAACATAAAACATACTGGACTTGGAAGGGTGTTGGCAAAGACCCACATTCAGAAGCAAAAAGAGAAGCCAGCAGCTCTTTTATTTTTTTTTTAAGATATGATGTAGCTACAAGGAGGCAGGCCAGAGCTTCCTTTTCTGTCATCCCATGTAACACCTCAGAGGTCGATAGCGCCTCTTGAAGCCACCAGGATGACTGTCCGAACTGAAGCCTTACTCTTTTCAATCCTTATTAAAGAGAAATTTCATGGAAAACAATGAAAGTGTCACAGCTGGGCCCTCAGGTTCAGAGAATGCAATATCCATGGCTGAGAAAAAGGATTGGTCCTCAGTAACAACCCAGAGTAAGCCAGTTCCTTCCCACAGCAGTCTTTTCTGTGCAGGTTTAAACTGCAGGGGGTTGAAGATCAACATGACAAGTGAGTTTCCTGGGTTTTCTTATCACTTCTCAAACAGGATTCCATAAAAGCCTCCAATCCAAAAAAGCACAGATTAAAATGAAACCAATCAAAACAAAAACCATTTCCCCTAGTTAGAGACCCAGAAAATGGGTACCTTAACAACAGAAACCTTTTTTGCAATAGCCACTCTATTCCAGCCCAAAATAAATGAAACAATGGAAAAACTGTACCCCTTTCCCACAGTTCCACTGGAGCCAAGCACAAGCTGATCCTCTTTCATTCTGCAACTCCCCCTTGTACCACAGAGAGGCGGCAGCCCTCTGATTCCCCTGCCCAGTGGAGCTGGCAGGGCTAAGGGGGGAGCTAGTCATCTATACTCTGCTCCACAGAGGCAGGCTGTGCACATATCCCCCTTGTGGTTTTTGTTGTTTAGTTGCTCAGTTGTGTGCAACTTTTTGTGACCCCACGGACTGTAGCCCACCAGGCTCCTCTGTTCATGAGATTTCTCAGGCAAGAATACTGGGAAAATTTTTAAAAATTAAATAAAACATTAAAAGATGGGTTGCCATTTCCTCCCCCAGGGGATCTTCCCCACCCAGGGATCAAACCCATGCCCCCTGCATTGGCAGGCGGATTCCTTACTGCCAAGCCACCTGGGAAGTCCACCAATGATTCCCCCTCAGGAACAGTATTGGTGAAGCTGAGTAGGGATCTGATCTTCCATCCCCACTGGTCAGAGCAGGTGTTATTATCATTCTCCCTCCCACTCAGGATGGTGTCAGTAGGATCCAGCAGTGAACAGACTGTCCACATCTTCCTGAAAGAAATGAGACTAAGTGAGGTAGTATGAGGCAGAGATGGTCCCCACTAAGCTTCACAGTCCTTTCCCTGTGTCTGTGGAGCACTATGGGGAGCAGCGTCTCACCTCCTACTCACTAGCAATGAGGTAGATGAGGTGATGAGAGGTGGAGCTGGCAGACACTCTATTTCTCTTTCCTCATGTAGTGTCAGTGGGGCCCAGCAGGGAGCTGCTGAACTTCTACATTCACTCAGAATCAACAAGGCAGTAAAAATCAGTGTCGCGCATTTGCTGGGAAGATGTCAGCAGAGGGAAGGGCTGGCTGAACTTAACTTCAGCTGTCTGCAGTGAGGTGTAAATGCTCTGCTCCACTTTTTTAAGGGTGATACCAGGGGAGTCTAGTGGGAAACTGAACATAACAGCCACCTGGATCTCATGCTATACCTCAAGAGGTGTAATAAGATCTGAGCTAAATCTCACACCTTATATAAAAAAAAAATTTCCAAAATGTTCAAGGATTTAAATGTAATACTTAAAATTATAAAATCTTTATGAGAAAATAAATAATAGAAATTCTTTGGGATCAGGTCTAGGCAAGCTATTGTTAAACATGATATCCAAAGCATAATCCATAAAAGGAAAAAAATAATAAACTGGACCTCACTAAAACTATAAACCTTTGCTCTGCAAAAAGACTCTGTGAAGAAGATGAAATACAAACTTAAAATTGGGAGAAAATAATTCTAAAGAAGTACATGACAGTGGCAGTATCTAGAACATATGAAGAACTGTTAAAATCAACAGAAACAAGAGAAAAATTCAGTGAGAAACTGGGATAAACACAGACAGACATTTAACCAAAGATGATATTCAAATGACAAAGAAGCATAGGAAAGATGTTTGACATCATTAGCCATTAGGCAAATTAAAACCACTTTGAGATATCACTACATATCTATTAGAATTACTAAAATTAGAAAAAAAATAGTGAAAGAGTGACAGCAATGCAAGTTGGCAGCCGCCACAAGCTTGGGAGTAAAAGTCACTTGCAATTTTCAATGGTTAGAACTCAAAAAACATCAGAAAGTATTAGGAGACGGCAGTAGCTGGGGTCTAAAAACTGACCAACACATGACACTTACAAGATGGACAGGAGTGATAACTGGGCCCCCAAGAACAATCTATGAAAACTGAATATACAGCCTTGAACTAGGATGTGGACCTAAATGCCTAGGAGCATGCCCCTTTGTAAGACTTGTAACAAAAATTAATATAGATGGAGTTAATAGTTACAATGGAGTTGTGGACTCAAGAGCAAAATGGCAAAATTCACCTAGCATCAAAGTTGTCCTATAAGAGCTTTGGCACCTAATGTCTAAAGAAAATATGAAAATTCCTCAGCTGCCTGAAGGACAGTGTTATACAGTAACAGTAATTAATCCAAAATAAAAAAATACAGGCCCTCCCATATCCCCCATGAGATTTGAGCAATTTTCATTTTTTTTCTCCAAGTAGTAAATTTTCTAGATACATCTTGGAGACCTCAAAGTACTGGAAAGGAAGTGCCCATTCAAAGGCAGTTTATTTTCAGATACTGTAAAGGACACTAATTTTGTGTCCATGTGAAATGTATAAGTTGTGCTATAACAAATAAATCTGTCAAGTGTAACCACTATCCACACAGTTGAACTTCTGGGTCCAAGAAATTTAAATTGACTCCCGTCATAACCAGCAGGGCATATCTAATTCAATTGTTAGATCTAACTAGTCACATCTAACTCAGCCTTGCTGCTGATTACATGGCCTGGGATCTCTGCCTTCTCCCCTATCCCCTCCTGGTTTCTTTAAGTCTTAAATGATGACCCCCTCAAGCAATTATCCTTCTCCTCACTCTCCACCACCACCCATGACCAAAGCATAGATCGTAACTCACTCTGCTCCCCTCTGAAATTAGCCTTTGGTGAGGAATTCAGGGCTTTTCCCATATCACTTCTCTCCCTACCTTAACCAAGAGGTGCTGTTTTTTCCTTCCTCCTCCTCAAGTCCATTTTTGCACTGTCACCATCCAACACTTTCCATGACACCTCCTTGCTTTGGCCAGAAGCCATCAGGTAAGGTTGGAAAGAGTCTCTGACCTTCCTCATTTAGCTTTGAAAGTGAAAGTGAAGTTGCTCAGTCGTGTCCGACTCTTTGAGACCCCGTGGACTGTAGCCTACCAGGCTCCTCCCTCCATGGGATTCTCTAGGCAAGAGTACTGGAGTGGGGTGCCATTTCCTTCTCCAGGGGATCTTCCCAACCCAGGGATAGAACCCAGGTCTCCCTCATTCCAGGCAGACACTTTAACCTCTGAGCCACCAGGGAAGCCCCTCATTTAGCTTTACAACCACTTTATTTACTCTCCACCAGCCTGGGATTTGAATAATGGGTTCTCAGCCCTGCCACCCTCTGCTGTTATCATTGGCTGATATGGTTTTTAGCTCATGTTTTGATAAGGTGAAAAGAACAATCAACAGAGTTACTCAGACCTGCCAGCTCTCAAAGTCTTTGGTGGATAAACTTGGAGAAAGGCAATAGAAGACTCCTGTCAGCACACACGGAGAAGGCAATGGCACCCTACTCCAGTACTCTTGCCTTGAAAATCCCATGGACGGAGGAGCCTGGTAGGCTGCAGTCCATGGGGTCGCTAGGAGTCGGACACAACTGAGTGACTTCACTTTCACTTTTCACTTTCATGCATTGGAGAAGGAAATGGCAACCCACTCCAGTGTTCTTGCCCTGAGAATCCTAGGGACGGGTGAGCCTGGTGGGCTGCCGTCTATGCGGTTGCACAAGGTCGGACATGACTGAAGCGACTTAGCAGCAGCAGTCAGCACACACAATCCCTCTAAATGAATTTTCTTTTCCTGTAATTGCTTTTACAATTTCAAGAAGTTTTAAACAGGGCTCTCACTTGTTCATCTTTGCAATCCATCTGGGTCTAGTCTGGAATCTGACAACTGGAACAAAAAGAACCTCGGTCGGTGTATACTTTGATTTTGGGGCTGCTGCTTCTCAAGGTCCTCAACAGGGATTAAGAAAAAACTCAGCGTGCTTGAGAGATTGCCAAATCCCTGGCAAACTGTTGCATTTTTTCACTTTTTTGTTCAGGATCACTAAATGCTGAGATGTGGATATATATATCAAAATAAAAGTAATTCATTGTGTTCTAAAGCTTTTTTTTTGTTTTTGTTTTTTAATTTAGTGTTTGTGTAAAACCACCTTTGTAGCAGTAACTATAGAGAAAAGCTTAGTTCTAAGGGTTTAACATCCTGTAAGTAAAGTTTAACATAACACTATTCCATAAGCAGCCCTTTCATTGTCAGACCGTTGCCTAATTTTAATGTAATAAAAAGAAGTGTGTGCTAATATATTTAAAAAAAAAATAGTGACACCACCAAATGCTGGCAAGGATGAGGAGAAACTGCTACATTCAAACTTTGCTAGTGGGAATATAAAACTGTACAGCCTCGCTGGGTAACAATTTGGCACTTACATATAAAATTAAACATAAAAGTACCGTGTGTGTGTGTGTTGTGTGCTTAGTTGCTCAGTTGTGTCCGACTCTTTGCAACCCCATGGACTACTAGGCTCCTCTGTCCATGGGGATTCTCCAGACAAGAATACTGGAGTGGGTTGCCATGCCCTCCTCCAGGGGATTTTCCCAAACTAGGGATTGAACCCAGGTCTCTCCCACAATGCAGTTGGATTCTTTACCATCTGAGCCACCAGGGAAGCCCACGAATATTGGAGTGGGTAGCCTATCCCTTCTCTAGGGGATCTTCCTGACCCAGGAATTGAACCAGGATCTCCTGCATTGCGGGCGGATTCTTTACCAGCTGAGCTACCAGGGAAGCCATATCACCCTGCAACTGCAATCTTGGTTATTCACCCCAAAGAAATGAAAACTTAAGTTCACACAAAAATCTGTAGACAAAGGTTCAGAGCAGTTTTATCTCTAATAGTTGAAAATGGACACACAACCCTGATATCTTTCAACTGGTGACAGGTTAAACCAACTGTGGTGCTTTAATCCCACAGAATGCTTGTCTCCAATAGAAAGGAATGATCTGTTGATACAGGCAAAAATCTAGATGACTCTCTGAAGAAGTACAAAGTCAAAGCACCAATCTCAAAAGGTTACATACTGCATAATTCTATTTATATAACATTTTCAAAATGACAAAATTGTAGAGATGGTAACAGATTAGCAGTTGCCAGAGGCTAGCAATGTTGTGGGGTGGGGATGTTGGGAGTGATGGAACTGTTCTATATGTTTACTGTGATGGTGAATCTACAAACCTACATGGGTGGCAAAACTGCATAGGACTAAACACACATACAGAAGAACAAGTGATACTGGTGAAATCTTTCGAGGGGAGTAATACGGGACAATATTTCAAGAGAATAAAATTTTATAATATTGGTCCTTACTACTCAAAAGTGAGCCTGGGACCAGCATAATCAATATCAACTGGGAGTTGGTAAGAAATGTAGACTCTTTGGCTGGCCCTACCCCAGACCCACTGAATTAGAATGCTAAATCCCTGGGTAATTCACACATTCAAGCTACTTAGTAGGTGCTTAATAAATTTGTTAAAGGCATTAATTTTGAATAAGTTCCACTTTTACACTGATTGAGAATTTGCCACCTGCTATCCCGAAAAAAGTGCAAGTGAAGTGAAAGTTGCTTAGTCGTGTCTGACTCTTTGTGATCCTATGGACTATACAGTCCATGGATTCTCCAGGTCAGAATACTGGAGTGGGTAGCCTTTTCCTTCTCCAGGGGATCTTCCCAACCTGGGGATTGAACCCAGGTCTCCCACACTGCAGGCAGATTCTTTACCAGCTGAGCCACAAGGGAACCCAATCCTAAAAAAAAAAAATGCCTCCTATTTTGCCGTCTAACAGAACACAGGGAAGCTTGCTCTAAGTTTCTCAGGATGATCCCTGCCCACAAGGTATATGTGGCTCTTCCCACATATAAATCTGATGCATTTTGCCTGGAACTTTTCATTTATTCCAGTGGTGCCTATAATTTTATCCCAGGCCTACCCTGACATACTTAAGGTAAGCAATGATGTTTTCATAACTTTATGATCAATACACAGACCTGTCTTCATGAGTATGATTATGATTTTTTGATCCATTAATCTCTGGTCATTATTACCAAAGCCAGGAAGGACTGAACACTATTTGAACAGTTTTACCCAATTATTGAGGCCATCAGAAACAAGTTGGCCCCAAATAATATTAAATCCGGGGTCATTTGCAGACACCTTGTGAGTCAATATTTTATAGCTCATATTTCCTTCTTATTCTTCTTTAATTGATTTATGTAGTCAAGTACCCTATGAGTTGAAAGCTTATACCTAGATGAAAATGACCCACATTTAAGAATCTTGGACTTTGTCCAAAATATCTCAAGAGAGCTCAGAGGTTGAATTGAAATACCAGAAACAATTTAACTCATTATCAACTCAACTAGTAACAGACATGTCTGGGAAGGAATCCCCCCTAAACTGTATGTAGTCTGTACTAGACCATTCAAGGCTGCTCTTGCTGAGAGATGTTTGCATCCCAAATATTTCAAAGGTCCTTTTGAGGAAGTCAACTATTTGAGATATTATTTATGTATCACATGTCCCAGTGTCTTAACTTGGAAATGCAGTCTGATGGGGCTTTTATTTGGGGTTTGAGATACAGACAACGAACAATAAAGATAACATCTGAACTATATAGCCTGCTGCCGCTGCTGTTAAGTCACTTCAGTCGTGTCCGACTCTGTGTGACCCCATAGACGGCAGCCCACCAGGCTCCCCCGTCCCTGGGATTCTCCAGGCAAGAACACTGAAGTGGGTTGCCATTGCCTTCTCCAATGCATGAAAGTGAAAAGTGAAAGTGAAGTCGCTCAGTCGTGTCCAACTCTTCAAGACCCCATGGACTGCAGCCTACCAGGCTCCTCCATCCATAGGATTTTCCAGGCAAACTCCATCCATGGGATTTTCCAGGCAAGAGTACCGGAGGGGGGTTGCCATTGCCTTCTCTGATGTGGCCTGCTAGGGAGTGCTAAGTACAATCAAACAGTGATAAAAGGAATGCAGAGAATAAAGAACTCATATAACTCAACATCAAAAATGACATGAAAAACCTGATTAAAAAATGGACAGAGGAGCTAAAGACATACAGATGGCCAACAGGCACATTCAAAGGTGTTCAATATCCCCTACTATTAGGGAAATGCAAATTAAAATCACAATGAGATATCACCTCACACCTGTTAGAAAGACCATTATCAAAAATGCAAGAGATAACAAGAACTGTCGAGGATGTGGAGGAAAGGAAACTCTCATACACTGTTGATGGGAATGTAAATTGATGCAGCCACTATGGAAGACAGTATGAAGATACCTCAAAAATTATAAATAGAACTATCATATGATCAAGCTATCCTACTCTTGGTATTTATTCAAACAATACAAAAACACTAATTTGAAATGGTATATGCACAAGTATGTTCACTGCAGTATTATTTACAAAATCCAAGACACAGAAACAATATAAGTGCCCATCAATGAATGAATGGATATAAAAGATGTGGTGTGTGTGTGGTTCAGAGAACAGAATGATGATTACCAGAGGGAATGCTGGGACAGAGTGAGGGTGATAGGTAAAGGGAGGTCAACTGCATGGTGATGAATGGAAACTATAAATTTTTGGTGGTGAGCATGTTGTGGTAGCTCAGCTGGTAAAGAAGCCGCCTGCAATATGGGAGACCTGGGTTCGATCTCAGGGTTAGGAAGATGTCCTAAAGAAGGGAATAGCTATGCACTCCAGTATTCTGGCCTGGAGAATTCCATGGACTGTGTAGTCCTTGGGGTTGCAAAGAGTCAAACACGATTGAGCAACTTTCAAAAAAAATGTTTATATATAGAAGATATAATAATGTAATATACACGAAACTTATATGATGTTATAAATCACTGTTACCTCAGTAAAAAGTAATTTTTAAAAAACAGTAGAGAAGGAACCAGTGGGATGGCCAGATGGGAAAAGTGAACTGCAACTCAAAAAGGGATGACCAATGTAAAGATACTAAAGAAATGCTGGGGCTCCCTGCTGGCTCAGGAGTAAAGAACAATGCAGGACATGAGACGTGGGTTCAATCCCTGGGTCAGGAACATCCCTTGGAGAAGAAAACTGCAACCCACTCCAGTGTCTGGAGAATCCCATGGACAGAGGAGCCTGGTAGGCTACAGGCCATAGGGTTGCACACAGTCAGACATGACTAAGTGACTAAACAATGTAAAGGTAAACTTTGTACAAAGATACAAAGAAGGTAAGGAAATCCAGCTGTGTGGATGTCTAGGATGAGGAGTCTTCCAAGCAGAAGAAACCACTAAGTGACGCCCCAAGGCAGGAATGTGCCTGGTGTGTCCCAAGAACAATGCAGAAGCCAGGGCAGCAGAAGTTGAGTTAGAGAGGATGAGGAGAAGGAGATGAAGTTGGAGCAGCAACAGAGGGCTAGACCTTGTAAGAACTTTGGTTTTTACTCAGAATGGAGTGAGTAGGGAGGCATTGGAAGGGTTGAGCAGAGTGATGCAATCTGACTTAAAATTTTAAAGGCTATCTCCAGCTGTTTTGTTGAAAATCATCTACTGGGGCCTGAGACTGGAAGCAGAGAGACCAATTAGGAGATTGTTACTATAATCCAGGCAAGAGATAATAACCATGGCTCCTACCAGGATAACAGTAAAGCTGGAGAAAAGTGGGCATATAGCAGATGTGTTTTGAAGTTAGAGTTAACAGAATTTCTTGGCAGTTTTGATGAGGCTTAGGAAGGAAAAACAAGAGCCAAGAACAACTCTGAGGTTTTTGGCTTGAACAAGTGAAATAACAGAATTGCCCTCAACTGAGATTGTGAGTAAAGTAGGTTTGGGGAGAGATATTTTTAAGAAGGAATAACAGATGGTAGCTAATCTTGTTGTAGTGATCATTTCATAATGTGTAAAAAATACTGAAACACTATATATATATAGTATATATATACTTGAAACTAATTTAATATTGAACATTAATCACAACTCAATAACAAAATTAAAATAAAAAAAACCAAACACACTCAATTTGAATTGCATGTTAAACAAGTAAACTGTAGGATGTACAACTTGTATGTATAAGTATGAAGTCCAGGGTAGAGTTCAAGGCTAGAATATACATTCCATTGTAGTCAGGAGTTAGATAGTATTTAAAACCATAGGAGTTAAGTTCCCCAGGGGCAGATGAGAGGGAAAGAGTTGAGTATAATGTAAAGAAGGGACCAAGGACTGAACTCTGGAGCACTCTGAAGCTCACAGGCAGAAAGAAGAGAAAAGAAACAGAAAAGGGCTATATATATATATATATAGAATGAACCCCCATCATAGTTACATGGTCCTTTCTAAACCTGTTCAGTGTATCAGCATGCTCTGTAGGTCTGTGCCATCCATTACAATATGGGATGCTTAAACTCCCAACTTCTGGTTACATTGCAAAATAATAAATGTTAAGTCTCTTTGCTTACAGTGTCTGCCATGCCTGCAGGGGACAGGAAGAGGTCAAGAGCAGAGGTGGATGTCACATAAAGCTGCCAACTGGTCACCCTCTCAGGATGAGCACCTTATGTAAGCCATGCTGTGCCAGCGTCTGGTCTCAGCTTTTGGGGCACAGAAATGAATGCAATTAATATACCTTGTCATTCAGACGGTAAAGAGTCTGCCCTCAATGCAGGAGACCTGGGTTCAATCCCTGGGTTAAAAAGGTCCCCTGGAGATGGAAATGGCAACCCACTCCAGTATTCTTGCCTGGAGAATCCTGTGGACAGAGGCGCCTGGTGGGCTGCAGCCCATGGAGTCGCATAGAGCTGGACACAATTGAGCGACTAGCACACACACATACCATATACCCAAAGACTAGTCACTACAATGGATTCACACTAAATAACATGAAACTATTATATGAAAAAGAAATCATAACAGAAAAAAAAAAAAAAAAACCTGGAGGAGCTCCCACAGCTGCTAAGACTTCCCCCCCACCACTACCAGAAGAGAGGGCATTTGATACAAATCAAGTTGACTGGCCTTATAAAGCTTTCTCATTACAGGCAAAGTCAGTTCCTCCAATACAATGTGTCTCCTAAAGGGACTGGCACCACATGTGATTTTAGGAAAACATGAGGATGAAGAAGAGAAGAGGGAGATATTATTTGCAAAGCCTTCTACAAGAAAGGCCATAACGCATTAAACAATGCTATCTGACCTCAGGCCTACTCTGTGTACTATGCCAAGGGATGCAGTGAAGAATGGCACTTTGAAGTGACACAATCTGCAGGAGAAACACTGCCCATAGCACTCGATTGTTGTTAGGAAATCACATTCCTAAACAAAATGAAAGGAAAATGCTGGGGCCTTTTCATTTCCTGGGCATTATTAGTGTGTTCCTGACAATTACTGACAGCTAGTCAGAACATTGTTTGTGTTCTTTGCTCTCTGGGCATTTCCTAATTATGAATAATAATCTCATTAATCATGCACTTGAAACAAGCAAATTATCCTGCAGAACATCATAATCAGTTGCATCAAAGAGCTTTCCAGGAAGCCCCCATGTAGCTCAGTTTCAGCTTCCCCATTTGCAGCTCTCCCCAGGTCCTCTCAGGAAGTCAGGACTCAAGGGCTGTCTCATAGCACAGAAAGGCATTCATCATGGACAGCTTTAAAACCAAGCCACATCCTCTGAAAACAACTTATTTAGATTTAATGGCAGCCTCACGACTCGCCAGACTTGCAAAGGACAGGTTCTTCCTTGGTGGCTACTAAAGTGTTCCTGACATTCATGTTTCATCCCAGCTTTGTCATTAGATGTTCTCATCATGGAAGCAAGCTATCTCTAGTCAAAAAACTATCCTCAACCCACTGAAAAAATGAGCTGTTTAAATTTACACAAAGGAACATTTCAACCTTCATAATTTTGTAAACAGTTATTTTCTATCATCTCCCTCCTTTTCTTCCTTCTTTCTTCTCTTCCTTCTTTTTAAAATTTGTCTTGACATATGAGGGCTTGGCTTCCTCAATCTGTAACACGTCTTGCTCCCAGCCTTGCTCTCCAGGATGATGGGAAGAAGGTTACTTTACTGAAGATGTCACTGGAGTGACAGATCCTGGAAAATAGCTCTTCAGTCTTTTTTATATATAGCATTTCTTCTCCTTAGCATGGTTTTATTTGAATTCTCTATTACCATTTGGGGATTTTTATACCTTCTTTCATAAAGAAGAAAATAGACAAAAATATATTGATTTCAAAACCAGATTCAGAACCACCAGCAATAGCAAGTCACACAAAGACTGTTTATACAGACATGAAGTTAAGAGAAGAAGGTAAAACATTCTAGAACCAGTCATTCTACCAGATACATTTGCTGTCATCCTCATGGGCAGCAGGTACCCTGTCAGGTCCTGTATTTTCTTTTGTAGGGGGGTGGTAAGATACAAATATGAATGAAAAATACTCCTTTTTGTCAAACAACCATCACTTCATTTGATCAAAACGAAGCTGAAATGTGACACAGAATCTAGTCAAGTCACACGGTGCCTCCAGTTTCATGTTTACTAAATTGACTCTTCTTAACAGTTGAGCATGCTGGGTGTCCAAATGGTACTTGGCTGTATAGATGTGATGGGTGAATATCTAATTAGGCATCACAAAGTACTTACTACACTTGTGAAATTAACAGAAAAGCTGGGGATGCAGAAATGTAGTGTGTGTCCAGGTGTGAGAGCCAGGTATACACACTGCTTAGATTTCCTTTCAAGAGAGAAGTGCTCTTCAACTGCAAGGGGGTTATTTGCCTGACAGCCTCTAGGTGCCACACCTTCAGGATCCACCTCAGCTTTCCAGAAAATACCATGCTCATTCGGGGGAGCCTGCAGTCAACGGCTGGGCAGTAATATTACTAGAGACTGGCCATTTCTGGCCCAATGCAGGGGACTAACAAGTAATCCTTGCTCCCAGCACCCTACTGGGTTGCCTGAGACTTTATCAGATCGCTGTTGTAGACTAAGGCTCTCTCTGTCTACACCTGTCCCCTCCTTATCTTTCTCAGGCGTTAATCCAGAGTAATCATCTGTGCTCACAACTGTGTCTTCATGTCTGCTTCCCAGAGGACCCCAATGATCTATTATATCTGGCTATACCTGGAACTCATTTAAAGAAACAGAGAAATGATTTGAAATCAGAACTAGAATTATAAAATGTCTACAAAATTCTCTACCTCTAATACATTTTCTTTCACTAGGAAAAGAAGTTTTCTTTCTCTGGGCAGGTCACAGTACGAATGTATTTTGGAGGAGTCTCAAATGGTTGTCCTGTATCAAGGGAGGTATGGTAGGCACCACTCCAACTGCAAGCAGGCAAGGAGTGCATTGTCCTTGGAGAAGTCAACAAAAATAATAAAGTCAAATAAAATTTTGTACACTTTTTATCATTAGCACGGGCTCAGTAATTTTAAATAATGTCAGTAATAAACCAGCTTTCCCTGTCAAAATGGCCTGCACCTCTATCCCTCACTGCCCACCTTGATATACCACTGTGCTCAGTGCTAAGTCACTTCAGTCATGTTTGACTCTTTGTGACCTTAGGAACTCCTCTGTCCATGGGATTCTCCAGGCAAGACTACTGGAGTGGATTGCCATTTCCTTCTCCAATGTGCCATTATGCACTGTTTAAACTGTAAATGTGAAATTTTTCTTAACTATTCTCAACCATGAAATCTCAATTCTCCTTTGGAACGCAATATTGGACAAATCCTTTATTTTTGAATCTTAAAAATCTTACCTAATCCTGTTTCAAACTCTAATATCACATCTGTTATTCTAAAGATATTATAGTTAATGCTGGGTTTGTATCTAACCCAGTGGTAGAAGCTGTGATCTGTTCCCCTTCTCGTACTGCTTCCCCTCAATGTGACACCATGTACGTGTGTGTGTGTGTGTGTGTGTGTGTGTGTGTGTTTGTGTGTGTGTGTTGGTGGGGTATTCTCTCTACTTCCATCTTAAGCATATACCTCTTCCAGGTTTGGAAACAGGGAAGAGAATCAGAAATGTAGTGGTATTGGTATATAACTGTTGCCTTTTGGAGCCATATTTCTCAGTTTGATTTGGTCTAATTCTTTCTGCAGTTACCGATATATACGGGGTGTGGGTGATACCCAGGTGCCGGGGTCCAGCCCTGGCTGATCCAGGGTATTCAAAGGAGAGACGGCATAGGCGACCTATTTATTTAAATATTTATCAAAGATATAAAGAGTAATAGAATGAGGATAGCTCAGTAGGAAAATTCAGTGGAGAAAAGAGGCTGAATAATTCAGCCAGAAGGTGAGAGAAAGAACGACATGAGGAGACCAAGTTTCAGTGAACAAGGCCCGCACTTTATTTTCCAAAGTAGTTTTTATACCTTAAGTTGTGCATAGAGGATAATGGGGGAAGGGGTAGAGTCATGCAAGGACAGCAGTTCCTGGTTCTAATCGAAGCCAGGCTTTCAAACTTATCATATGCAAAAGTTCAGGTGAATTATATCATCTTCTGGCCAGGAGGCCTGTTAACATTTTAAGAAACTTATCTTTCTCTAAAGGTGATTATTCCAAAGTCAGGCACCAGCCTCCAAAAAAGCATTGGACAAAGCTGCATTCCTATAGTGCAAAGGTGAGGTGGGCTCAATCAAGAAAAGAATTAACTCAAGGGTCCAAGGTTACAAACATTGAGGCTACTACTTACATTTCTATACACCCGTTATATCAATCAATACACTGCCAAGGACACAGTAGGTAAGGAGTATGGAGACTTAGCAGCAAACATTGGCCCGATAAGTGAAAAACCCTTCACCAATACAATTTCTAATCAATCTTTTAACTGCTCAAAGGAATCGGTATTCAGACAGTTTAGAACATCTCATGCCTCTCACAGTTGGGAGGCTCTGAGCAATCACATGTGGCTGGAAAAACCTATTCAGGCAGGCTAGAGGACTTCCAAAGGAGTTTGTAGGTTGAAACACTGTCACACCCAGGAATTATTAACTGGAGCTATAAGCTCACTCTTTTTTCAGAGAGAGGTAGTAGGGGACAGCCCCCTGGTAAAGTCAGAGGTGTAGGTGAAAGCACAAAGCAGAAAGTAGGCAGACTCTGGTTTGGGGGGTAGATGCTCGAGAATTTCCAGGGGAACTCCTGAGGCTCAATTCCGCCTTTGCGTATGCCAAGCCTCCTTCCTCATGACCTTTGTCATGGGCGGAGTTCCTCACGCTGGCTCCTGGCAGTGATAGAATTCCAGTTGAGCTATTCCAGATCCTGAAAGATGATGCTGTGGAAAGTGCTGCACTCAATATGCAATATGCACTCAATATGCACTATGCTGGCTCCCAGCACCCAGGTAAAGATCAGCTTTACCCAGGAAGACTCCAGCACCCCTAGAGAGCAGTAGTCCACTATCTCCCACCGGCCTCCTGTCAATATGCCATTCTCCCAATCCCTTCTCTGGGTTGAATACCCCAACGCTTGGCCAGTCAGTGGCTTGGGAAACCCTGGAGCTCCTCTCAGAACCACAGGAACTGTGCTGTCTCCTTCTCTAAGGACTATGGAGAACCGGGATCAGGTGAAGATTCCTCCAAATTGTTTCAAAGCCCTCTACACCATGATCTCTTAAAGTCTTGCTGGCCTCAACCACTGCAGTGGGACTCCCATCTTCAGAAAACTGTAGATCAGAAAGTGGCATCAATTTCTCTCTTCCATATGTAACACCAACCTTCAAAGAACACTTATCAAACTATTCCCAAAACTTTTTCCTGACTCTCCATAGGCTATGCTACCCAGATGAGAAAATAGGAAAAGAGATCTCAGTCTCTCCTTTTCACAGACTCAGTCAAAATGTACAACTGATAACTGTCAACATTTGGATTTATGAGGAGAAACTTGGAAGAAAAGAGCCTTTCTACAGGCACCTGCATGCTCCGAAAACTGTCTAGCATGATTCTCTTTCCTCCTGACTCTAGGTATCTGTCAATTCTGGGATGAGTGGGTACAAAATGATAGTAGAACTAATTCTGTTTCCTCTAAATTCCTTCAAGATGATGATGTTCATAGAACACCCTCTTCAAATGAAGTGGATTTATAGGGTCTTTTGTTACAAGCTCTTTTTCCTAATAGCCAAGCCTGGACTAACATGAAAAATCCCAATCAGCATCTTATTATTCCAGTTTTTTACCTATGAGGGTTTAGACAAAAATAATCCATAAAATTTTATTTCAATTCTAATAGTGTATGGGTTAGGTACCTCTTACCAAGATTAGATCACTCCATCCCCACTGAAGCTAATTTATTTATCCATCATATTTACTGAATCTTACCAATGTCTTTGTAACACATCACTAAATTATTTGTTTACAGTTTGTTTTTCTATTATACCATAAAGCCCTAAATGGCAGCAGAACTTTATTTCATTCTTGTTGCATCCTTATCACATACGCATGCATGCGTGCTAAGTCACTTCAGTGGTATCCAACTCTGAGACCTATGGACCATAGCCCACCAGGCTCCTCTGTCCATGAGATTCTCCACGTAAGAATACTGGAGTGGGTTGCCTTTCCCTCTTTCAGGGGATCTTCTTTGATCCAGGGATCAAACCCAGGTCTCTTATGTCCAAACCCAGGTCTCTTACATCTCCTGCATTGGCAGGCAGGTTGTTTACCTCTAGTGGCACCTGGGAAGCCCTTATCACATATGGGTTCTCCATAAATAGTGTTTGAAGGAATATGTGGTTCAAGTAATTTTTAAATGCAAATTACAGATAAATGAGTTTTCCAGTGGCTTATTGTTAGAAAAATATCAGCAAATAAGTCAATGTTTATCATCACCTTTCTATAAATGTAGCACCATGCCCTAGTTCTGAGAGATTCAGAGGAGAGAGAAAACATGGTTCTTGACCTCATGAAGGACAACATCTAACTAGGAAAACAAAATAAAACCAAAGAAGACAGAGGTAAGTCTTACTACACAAGCTAGGGGAGATTTTCTAGAAAACAGATTGAGCCAGAGATCAAAAAGCTAATACACGTCAGCTACATATTCTGTGACTAACATGATGGGATTGTACAATAATTGGTCTTCTACTGGGGGGGTGGTGGTGAAACAAATAATCTTTTATAATTGAGGACCCTCACATCAAAAATAAATAAATACAATATACTCATTAGTAATTAGTGTAGCCTGGTGAAGTAGTAAACTGCTGCAGTTGGGATCATAGTCTCCAGAGGCAGCACACACCTTATTAGATTTGTTAACTTGGGAAAAAGTAATCCTCTCTTTGCCTCAGCTTTATCTTATGGTAAATGGGAATAACAGAATTTTCTTTATAGGGTCACTGTGAGAATCAAACAAGTAAATATGAGAATACAGCTTGACACTCAATTACCACAATATCAATATTTTCTGTTCATTTTCTTAGTGAAGGTATCACATTTTGAGGTTGTGAGAACACTAATGCAGGATTTCTGATATTTTTAAGGAACTAAAAATAAGAGTCCTTGTCATTAGTTACGTACACACACACATTCACATACATACACAGAGCTGTTAAAGACATTGAAAAATTTCATAGACAATCTTGAGGTGTATTATTCTGGAGATCAAAATATGACTGAATCTGAGTGGTCAGCAAATCCTACTGGAATTTTTCATAATCAAGCTTCCTTGGCAAGATTTTTCAAGATAAATTGGTTTAATAAATCATGCTTTTTTATTTTCTGGCATTAAAATAAGGCTATAGATTATGTTCCTTTCAAGCAAAAATCAAATACAGATGCAATACAATGTTTCAAGCTCTAGTTGTAGAGAAAATAACTGTACAAAATGATGCAGTGTAACTTTTGCCAGTCTTACCCATCAGGTGGGGAAAGAAATATGCAATCAGGCATCCTACTATCAGCCAGTAGAGTCCCCAGAAAGGAAATGATGCTTCAGCATCCTCAAGGTCCCTCAACTGCATGAGCTTCTGGTAGTGCTGAGAGTTTCTGGGAGTTGTAGAGTATTGTAGATGGGGAGAAGAAACCAGATTGCAATCAGGAAACTTGTTTAAAAAATGATTGTTGACAGATTTCCTAAAGTTTCCCAAAGAAAAGAATCTGAATTTCTAAGACTACAAACATTTGTTATCAATTATTTTCTCATTTTAAATAAATATTCAATTTCCTGCTTAACTTTGTAGTCATAATTTTGTATTTTTTAAATAAGGAGCACCTCCAAATTGTATAAACTTCAGATCCCACAATATCCAGAGTTGCCATTACAACTGACCTCTATGGTTTCACTCCAACTTCTACTATTTATTTTCAGACTGTTTCTCCATCCCATTCATCTTATTTAATTTCTGTTGGTCTCCCAACTTGTAATTAGTGGAACGAAGGTAAATGTTACCAAATTATTTTCTTTTTTAAGAACCAGTGAGAGTTAATGAAAACTAGGATCAAATGTACATTTGATCTCCAATGAAAATAGCTATTGGTCAATGTTACAAATTGCACTATAGCCTTTTTTTTTTGCCACTTCTATTCAAAATAATATTTGAGGTTCTAGCCAGAGCTATGAGGGAAGAAAAAGAAACAAAAGCCACTCAAGTTGGGTAGTAAGAAGTAAAATTATCACTGTTAATATATGACATGATCTTATATGTTGAAAACTGTAATGATTACACACACACACACAACCTGTGAGAACTATTAAATTAATTCAGCAAAGTTTTAAGACACAAAATCAACACAAAATAATTGGTTTTTTTCTCTACACAAAATAAACAACCCAAAAAGAAAATTCAGGGGAAAATTCCATTTATAATACCATCAAAATGAAGAAAATGCCTAGGAATAAACTTAAACAAGGAGTTATATATTGCGATGAGATAAATTAAATAAGACAAAAACATGGAAATATTCTGTATTCATGAATTAGAAGACTTTATATTGTTAAGGTATTAATACTACCAAAGCAATCTACAGATTCAATATAATCCCTATCAAAATCATTATGATGTATTTTGAAGAAGCAGAAAACTTTACTCTAAAATTTGTATGAAATCTCAAAAGACACAGAATAGCCAAAACAATTTTTAAAAATAACAAAGAAGGAGGACTCAGATTAACTGTTTCAAAGATTATAAAAGCTATAGTATTCAAAACAGTGTGTTACTGCCATAAAGACAAAAATATAGACTAATGGGGGAGATGATAATGGCTACTCCATTTCTTCTAAGGGATTCTTGCCCACAGTGGTAGCTATAATTGGTCATCTGAGTTAAATTCACCCATTCCAGTCCATTTTAGTTCACTGATTCCTAAAATGTCGATGTTCACTCTTGTCATCTCCTATTTGACCACTTTCAATTTGCCTTGATTCATGGACCTAACATTCCAGGTTCCTATGCAATATTGCTCTTTACGGCATCAGACTTTACTTTCATCAGCAGTCATACCCACAACTGGGTGTTGTTTTTGCTTTGGCTCCATCTCTTCAATCTTCCTTGAGTTATTTCTCCACTCTTCCCCAGTAGCATATTGGGCACCTACCAACCTGGGGAGTTCATCCTTCAGTGTCCTATCTTTTTGCCTTTTCATACTGAACCATGAAATTAAAAGACGCTTGTTCCTTGGAAGAAAAGCTATGACCAGCCTAGACAGCATATTAAAAAGCAGAGACATTACTTTTCCAACAAAGGTCTGTCTAGTCAAAGCTACAGTTTTTCCAGTAGTCATGTATGGACTATAAAGAAAGCTGAGCACCAAAGAATTGAAGCTTTTGAACTGTGGTGTTGGAGAAGACTACTGAGAGTCCCTTGGACTGTAAGGAGATCAAACCAGTCAGTCCTAAAGGAAATCAGTCCTGAACATTCATTGGAAGGACTGATGCTGAAACTGAAGCTGCAATACTTTGGCCACCTGATGTGAAGAGCTGACTCATTGGAAAAGGCCCTGATGCTGGGAAAGATTGAAGGCAGGAGGAGAAGGGGATGACAGAGGATGAGATAGTTGGATGGCATCACCGACTCAATGGCCCTGAATTTGAGTAAGCTCCGGGAGTTGGTGATGGACAGGGAAGCCTGGCGAGCTGCAGTGCATGGGGTTGCAAAGAGTCGGACGTGACTGATTGACTAAACTGAACTGAACTGAAAGGGCAGAATACAGAACCTAGAAATAAACCCTTATATATACAGTCAAATGATTTTCTTCAAGGGTTCAAGATCATTCAATAGGAAAAGGAGAGTGTTCAATCAACAGTGTAGGGAAAACTGGACATTCACATGGGAAAACTGGACACTCACATGCAAACAAATCAAAACAGATAAAAGACTTAAACAAGAGCTAAAAATATGGTACTTTTATATGAAAAACAGGGACAAATCATCAGGATAATGGTTTTGGTGATGGTTTCTTTGACATGACATCAAAAGCACAAGTCACTAAAGAAAAAAAATCAATAAATTGGACTTTATTAAATTTTTTTAAATGTATGCCTTAAAGGAAACTATCAACAGAGTGAAAAGGCAGTCCACAAAATGCGAGAAAATATTTACAATCCATCTATCTTATAATGGATTATCATCCAAAATACATAACTCTTACAGCTCAACAATGACAAAAAAATCAAACCAATTAAAAACAGACAAAGAATTTGAAAAGCCACTTCTCCAAAAAGATATACAGATATTCATGACCAATAAGTACATGAAAAGATGTCCAACATCACTAATCACTAGGAAAATGCAAATCAATTCCACAATGGGATGCCAATTATCATCCATTAAGATTACATATGGAAAAGAGAAAGACAGCATTATCAGAGAAAAAGAAGAGAGAGAGCGAAATAAAGAAACAAATATTGGTAAGGATGTACAAAAACTGGAATCTCTTTGCATTGCTGGTGGGAGTGCAAAATTGTGTAGGAACTGTGGTAGCATGACAGTTTCCAAAATTCAACACAATATTACCATATGATCTAGTAGCTCCACTTCTGGGTACAGATACACAAAAAATTGAATTCATGGACTTAAAAAGATAACTGTATACCTGTGTTCACATAAGCATTACTCACGATAGCCAAAAGGTGGAAACTGCCTAAATGTGTTTTGGCTGATCAATAAACAAAATATGGTATATACATACAATGGAATATTATTCAACCTCAAAAAGAAATGAAATTCTGACACATACTACAGCATA
Source organism: Bos indicus (assembly GCF_029378745.1). NCBI lineage: Eukaryota > Metazoa > Chordata > Mammalia > Artiodactyla > Bovidae > Bos > Bos indicus. Next base: position 115,781,298 of record NC_091789.1, read on the forward strand.
GATGAATGAATCAACCTTGGAAACGTTATGCCAAGTGGATAAGCTAGTCACAAAATGGTGAATATTGTATGATTCCATTTATATGAGGTACCTGGAACAGTGAATTTTATAGAGACAGAAAGCAGAATTCTGGCTGCCAAAGTCTGTGATGAGTGAATGGGAAGTCATTGTTTAAAGATACAGAGTTGCCGTTTGCAAAGATGAAAAAGTTCTAGAGAGAATGGTAATCCTTGTACAGCAATGTGAATGTTCCTTAATGCCTTTGAACTGTATGCTTAAAAAAGTGAAAATGGTAAATTTGGTTAGGTATGTTTTATAATAAAAAACTTATAAAAACTGAATTATATTCAAATCAATGCTTATTTTTTTAAAAAACCACAAGTGATCTAGGTCTCAAAGGTCATACCATGTATGCATCAATTAGAGCCTTTCCTGATGATTCCAAGATTATCCTACAAACTAATTTTAATCACACAATTCTCAACAAGATTTGTTCTTAAAGAGTTAGGTTTCACTTTGCAGTTTGTAGTTGTGATTATACAGACCCACTGACGGTCACAAAGCTAACTTCTGTGCACACCCAGATGACAGATGATGGTAAGGAAGTATACTGATGCCAAGGGCAAAGGAAAATAACCGGTGTTATGCACCGGATGGTCAGACACTGTGGAATAAATGCACTTTGTTACTTGCTTCCTAGAATTTTCAAAATCCGTCTTAGAACCATGACTGTCCCTATATCAAGTTAAGAAAATCAGGTTTTAGGTAGAGAAAGATAAACTTTTCTAATCTGGACTCAGAGGACTGCTATGAGAAACAGCCATTCAAAGGCCTCTAGTGTGAACAGTGCGGTGCAATTAGGGTTTGGCTGACTTGCATTTTAGGGCGAAGTCACTACCCAGCAATGCTGTGTAGGCAAAAATTGGGTCATCAAATTTCCTTCTTTTCCTGACAGTGTTCCAGAAGAATATTTATTTTCAGACCATAACCTTGATTCTTCAGTTTCTAAAAGATTCAGCTGAAACTGTTTAACGGAGAAACTAGTAAACACTGTCAGCCATATTCCAGTAGCCTAGCTCAGAGACAATAAAGGTCCACATATGTACTCACATACACGTAGGAACACATCCATTCTATTTATTTTGAGCAAGCATTGGAATTATTCTTTCACTCTCAGAACATTGACCCAGGAGTACTATAGATACCTTTATGTAAATTATTTTTGAAACGTACACCCTAAAAATACAAGTAGCTAAAACTGTCTCAACCAAATGGATAGATGATTTTCACTGCTACATTCAGAGCTGTGCTGGCATAATCATAGTCAATTTCACTCTTTCCATGGTGGGGGCTAAAACTCAGAAATAGAGTATTCCTCTCTACTCTGTTTGATAAAATAGCTGTTGACTCAAATTGACTGATTTCTCCAGTTAGCCTATAATGTCTCAAATTCTATGTACTGATGAAAAGAATATGGATTCAGAAGCTGTTGATATATGTAAGGCTGTTTGTTTTTATCATCCTAAAAGATGATGCTGTTAAAGTGCTGCACTCAATATGCCAGCAAATTGGGAAAACTCAGCAGTGGCCCAGGACTGGAAAAGGTCAGTTTTCATTCCAATCCCAAAAAGACAATGCCAAAGAATGCTCAAACTACCACACAATTTCACTCATCTCACACACTAACAAAGTAATGCTCAAAATTCTCCAAGCCAGGCTTCAACAGTACATGAACCGTGAAATTCCAAATGTTCAAGCTGGTTTTAGAAAAGACAGAGGAACCAGAGACCAAAATGCCCAACATCTGTTGGATCACTGTAAAAGCGAGAGAGTTCCAGAAAAGCATCTACTTCTGCTTTGTTCACCATGCCAAAGCCTTTGACTGTGTGCATCACAACAAACTGTGGAAAATTCTTCAAGACATGGGAATACCAGACCACCTGACCTGCCTCTTGAGAAATCTGTATGCTGGAAAAGAAGCAACAGTGAGAACTGGACATGGAACAACAGACAGGTTCCAAATCGGGAAAGGAGTACGTCAACGCTATATATTGTCACCCTGCTTATTTAACTTATATGCAGAGTACATCATGCAAAATGCTGGACTGGAAGAAGCACAAGGTGGAATCAAGACTTCTGGGAGAAATATCACTAACCTCAGATATGCAGATGATACGACCCTTTCGGCAGAAAGTGAAGAAGAACTAAAGGGCCTCCTGATGAAAGTAAAAGAGAAGAGTCAAACAGTTGGCTTAAAACTCAACATTCAGAAAATGAAGATCATGGCATCTGGTCCCATCACTTCATGGCAAATAGATGGGAACACAATGGAAACTGACAGACTTTATTTTCGGGGGCTCCAAAATCACTGCAGCCATGAAATTAAAAGACGTTTGCTCCTTGGAAAAAAGTTATGACCAACCTAGACAATATATTAAAAAGCAGAGACGATACTTTGCCAACAAAGGTCTGTCTAGTCAAAGCTATAGTTTTTCCAGTGGTCATGTATGGATGTGAGAGTTGGCCTATAAAGAAAGCTGAGTGCTGAAGAATTTATGCTTTTGAACTGTGGTGTTGGAAAAGACTACTGAGAGTCCCTTGGACTGCAAGGAGATCCAACCAGTCCCATCCTAAAGGCAATCAGTCCTGAATATTCATTGGAAAAACTGATGCTGAAGCTGAAACTCCATTACTTTAGCCACCTGATGCAAAGAACTGACTCATTGGAAAAGACCCTGATGCTGGGAAGGATTGAACGCAGGAGGAGACGGGGACAACAGAGGATGAGATGGTTTGAGAGCATCACTGACTCAATGGACATGAGTTTGAGTAAACTCTGAGAGTTGGTGATGGACAGGGAGGCCTGGCATGCTGCAGTCCCTGGGGTCGCAAATAGTTGGACACGACTGAGCGACTGATCTGATCTGATCTGATCTGATTAGACCAGGATGGTTACAACTGTAACGACTAAAGGCCAACCCCCAAATCTTAATCAGATCAGATCAGATCAGATCAGTCGCCCAGTCGTGTCCAACTCTTTGCGACCCCATGAATCACAGCACGCCAGGCCTCCCTGTCCATCACCAACTCCTGGAGTTCACTCAGACTCACGTCCATCGAGTCGGTGATGCCATCCAGCCATCTCATCCTCTGTTGTCCCCTTCTCCTCCTGACCCCAATCCCTCCCAGCATCAGAGTCTTTTCCAATGACTCAACTCTTTGCATGAGGTGGCCAAAGTACTGGAGCTTCAGCTTTAGCATCATTCCTTCCAAAGAAATCCCAGGGCTGATCTCCTTCAGAATGGACTGGTTGGATCTCCTTGCAGTCCAATATTAATTGTAAAATAAGAAGTTATAAGGTAGGTTATAACATAGTTGATAATGACCTATGGTGATACAGGGTAGCCTCAGTTGATTATGACTGTGAGTGGGAGGAGAGAGAACACTTTATCTTCATACTCTCATATCCTCCTCATGTCCAAGTAACAACAGGAACTCAAAGGAAAAAAGTACCAGCAAAAGTATTACTGTATTAGTAAATAGAAATGACATGTGAGTGTTCAAACCACCTGATTTTTAACAGCAACACTGTGAGGTAGAGGTAGTGTGAGGTCAAGTCTGGCCTTCTGTATTCTACTTATAGTGAGTTACTTTGGCATGACAAGTGAGGTTTGGGAATATTCTCCCCAGATTTTCATGCATGGGCATTAGTCCCTGGCTTTTTGGTGAGCTCACTAGCATCTGCTTCCAGTGGTAGATGCAGAATTGCTCAATTTATATTTGGGTTTCAACTCCCGACATGAGTCGTTCCCACAGAACACAATATTCTAGTATGTGGTTTTTGATCCATATGCCAGACAAGGGATGATGCTGGTGATGAGCCCATGGGAGGAGGGATGGATAACCTTACAGGGCCAATATGAGAACGCACATAAATATTGAATGGATTATTAAAAACCACTGTGACCTTATCTGCACTCCTAGTATGTGAAAAAGGCTTTTTCTGGTACAGTTACAACTAGAAAAAATAATGCTGCTGCACGTTACATGGAGAACAAAATTGATCATCACAAAATATGCTCCAATTTTATCTCCAGAATGATATAGCTGTGCACTTCCACAGTTTGCATGTCTGCTTGGCAGGGTCGTGATTCTCTCATAACTTCTCTGTCCTGTGAAGCAATACATAGATGTCTGCAGGGGCTGGCTTTCTTTTACTCAGTGAGAAACTGACCTTGAACATTGCCATCAGCTGGCAAAGTAACGATCCCATTTCCTGTTGAAACAAGCTATCCATTTGCTTCAAAAATGTCTTTTGAAGAACAGGGGGAAAAAGTTTTTTTTAAAAAAGCTCTGAATCAAGGTTTGAGTTCACAAATACCATAGCATAGTTTGTACCCTGCATATTAGGGGCACCATCGCACATCAGCCCTTCTACTTGTGATTGCTTCAAAGGCTGCCAGGACCATGTGGTAGAAGGATGATGAGCCTGGATGAGGTCAGTTTTTGTTTGTTAGTACCCTTTCCCCCATATTTAATACTTTCATTTTCCATATGAAAATGAAAGGGAAAAGGATCTCTCTTTCTGTAGAACCAACCTCTCATAACTAACCAGACTACTCACAACTCGATGGATGCTCAAGAATACTGCCCTGATTTATTACAATGAAGTGTTCCTTGTCTCTGACCTCTGAGACTTGCTGACATAGGTAGACATTGTAGATCATTCAGAAACAGAAATTGGGCTCCAGAATTTGAATTCTAGGCATCGTGAATTGAATTTTGAAAGTATTCCTAAGGCAGAGAGAGGAACTAGACGGGTTCTTAATTGAGCAAGAGAGATGCAGATCTCAAATTTTCAGAATGAGATGTCAGTGGGTGCTACATTAAAATAACAGGATTGCTTCCCCAGAATGGAAGAATACAGGGACATTTGGGGTTCCTCCTTATGCAAAAAGCCACCAAGATTTACTATGTAAACAATTCAAGCTGACTGTAAAACAAAGCAGCCCTAACTGTATTCCAAGTTCTTCCTTCTCCTTGCCGTGGAGATGAAACTCAGTGGTTGAATCAGCCCCAAGTGAGGGCCAAGTGAAAGGGAGTTTTGTGCAGAATTTGTAAGAGAAAAGTGATTGAAAGGGCCGGAAGGTGTGCACTCAGGTAATTAGTCCCCAGAGAAGATCACACAGAAAAGAATCCTACACCAGATTCTTAAGAGCACCCAGGAAATGACCACCTTATGTGCACTCAAGGAAGGAGGCACAGATGAGAAAAGGCATGGTGAAAGGGCATCTGATGAAGGATTCCTATGGATGTGTGTTCTTTGGGAAGAATTGAAGAAAAGGCCAATAGCATGGGATCCTAATCTAGATTCCTAGGAAGGAAGCATTCCTAAGAAGTATCCTCTATGTGGGCACCCAGGGTTTAAGCCCGAAGAGAAGGTCAAGTGAAAGCTCTAGGCTGCATTCCTAAAAGGAATGGGTAAGAAAAAGAGAATACGATGGTAGGAGCTCTCTTTATCTGTTATCAACTGATGAAGAGAATTTGTCCTAATGACATACAGAGAAATGAGGTCAAATAATATATTTTTTTTTTATTTAAGTATAGGTGATATCAGATCAGATCAGATCAGTCACTCAGTCATGTCCGACTCTTTGCGACCCCATGAATCACAGCACGCCAGGCCTCCCTGTCCATCACCAACTCCTGGAGTTCACTCAGACTCACGTCCATCGAGTCGGTGATGCCATCCAGCTATCTCATCCTCTGTCATCCCCTTCTCCTCCTGACCCCAATCCCTCCCAGCATCAGAGTCTTTTCCAATGACTCAACTCTTTGCATGAGGTGGCCAAAGTACTAGAGCTTCAGCTATAGCCCTTCCAAAGAAATCCCAGGGCTGATCTCCTTCAGAATGGACTGGTTGGATCTCCTTGCAGTCCAAGGGACTCTCAAGAGTCTTCTCCAACACCACAGTTCAAAAGCATCAATTCTTCAGCGCTCATCCTTCTTCACAGTCCAACTCTCACATCCATACATGACCACAGGAAAAACCATAGCCTTGACTAGACGAACCTCTGTTGGCAAAGTAATATCTCTGCTTTTCAATATGTTATCTAGGTTGGTCATAACTTTCCTTCCAAGGAGTAAGCGTCTTTTCATTTCATGGCTGCAATCACCATCTGTAGTGATTTTGGAGCCCAGTAACATAAAGTCTGACACTGTTTCCACTGTTTCCCCATCTATTTCCCATGAAGTGGTGGGACCGGATGCCATGATCTTCGTTTTCTGAATGTTGAGCTTTAAGCCAACTTTTTCACTCTCCACTTTCACTTTCATCAAGAGGCTTTTGAGTTCCTCTTCACTTTCTGCCATAAGGATGGTGTCATCTGCATATCTGAGGTTATTGATATTTCTCCCAGAAATCTTGATTCCAGCTTGTGTTTCTTCCAGTCCAGGGTTTCTCATGATGTACTCTGCATATAAGTTAAATAAACAGGGTGACAATATACAGCCTTGACGTATTCCTTTTCCTATTTGGAACCAGTCTGTTGTTCCATGTCCAGTTCTAACTGTTGCTTCCTGACCTGCATACAGATTTCTCAAGAGGCAGATCAGGTGGTCTGGTATTCCCATCTCTTTCAGAATTTTCCACAGTTTATTGTGATCCACACAGTCAAAGGCTTTGGCATAGTCAATAAAGCAGAAATAGATGTTTTTCTGGAGCTCTCTTGCTTTTTCTATGATCCAGCGGATGTTGGCAATTTGATCTCTGGTTCCTCTGCCTTTTCTAAAACCAGCTTGAACATCAGCAAGTTCACGGTTCACATATTGCTGAAGCCGGGCTTGGAGAATTTTGAGCATTACTTTACTAGTGTGTGAGATGAGTTCCTCTTCATTTTCTGCCATAAGGGTGGTGTCATCTGCATATCTGAGGTTATTGATATTTCTCCCAGCAATCTTGATTCCAGCTTGTGCTTCTTCCAGTCCAGCATTTCTCATGATGTACTCTGCATATAAGTTAAATAAACAGGGTGACAATATACAGCCTTGACGTACTCCTTTTCCTATTTGGAACCAGTCTGTTGTTCCATGTCCAGTTCTAACTGTTGCTTCCTGACCTGCATATAGGTTTCTCAAGAGGCAGGTCAGGTGGTCTGGTATTCCCATCTCTTTCGGAATTTTCCACAGTTTATTGTGATCCACCGACTGAGCAACTTCACTTTCAGTTTTCTCTTTCATGCATTGGAGAAGGAAATGGCAACCCACTCCAGTGTTCTTGCCTGGAGAATCCCAGGGACGGGGGAGCCTGGTGGGCTGCCGTCTATGGGGTCGCACAGAGTTGGACACGACTGAAGGGACTTAGCATAGCATTATGATCCACACAGTCAAAGGCTTTGGCATAGTCAATAAAGCAGAAATAGATGTTTTTCTGGAACTCTCTTGCTTTTTTGATGATCCAGTGGATGCTGGCAACTTGATCTCTGGTTCTTCTGCCTTTTCTAAAACCAGCTTGAACATCTGGAAGTTCATGGTTCACATATTGCTGAAGCCTGGCTTGGAGAATTTTGAGCATTACTTTACTAGTGTGTGAGATGAGTGCAATTGCATGGTGGTTTGAGCATTCCTTGGCATTGCCTTTCTTTGGGATTGGAATGAAAACTGACCTTTTCCAGTCCTGTGGCCACTGCTGAGTTTTCCAAATTTGCTGGCATATTGAGTGCAGCACTTTCACAGCATCATCTTTCAGGATTTGAAATAGCTCAACTGGAATTCCATCATCTCCACTAGCTTTGTTCATAGTGATGCTTTCTAAGGCCCACTTGACTTCACATTCAGGATGTCTGGCTCTAGGTGAGTGATCACACCATTGTGATTATCTTGGTCATGAAGGTCTTTTTTGTACAGTTCTGTGTATTCTTCCCACCTCTTCTTAATATCTTCTGCTTCTGTTAGGTCCATACCATTTCTGTCCTTATTGAGCCCATCTTTGCATGAAATGTTTCCTTGGTATCTCTAATTTTCTTGAAGAGATCTCTAGTCTTTCCCATTCTGTTGTTTTCCTCTATTTCTTTGCATTGATCGCTGAAGAAGGCTTTCTTATCTCTCCTTACTATTCTTTGGAACTCTGCATTCAGATGCTTATATCTTTCCTTTTCTCCTTTGCTTTTCACTTCTCTTCTTTTCACAGCTATTTGTAAGGCCTCCCCAGACAGCCAATTTGCTTTTTTGCATTTCTTTTCCACGGGGATGGTCTTGATCCCTTTCTTCTGTACAATGTCACGAACCTCCATCCATAGTTCATCAGGCACTCTATCAGATCTAGTCCCTTAAATCTGTTTCTCATTTCTACTGTATAATCATAAGGAATTTTATTTAGGTCATACCTGAATGGTCTAGTGGTTTTCCCTACTTTCTTCAATTTAAGTCTGAATTTGGCAATAAGGTGTTCATGATCTGAGCCACAGTCAGCTCCCAGTCTTGTTTTTGCTGACTGTATAGAGCTTCTCTATCTTTGGCTGCAAAGAATATAATCAATCTAATTTCAGTGTTGACCATCTGGTGATGTCCATGTGTAGAGTCTTCTCTTGTGTTGTTGGAAGAGGGTGTTTGCTATGACCAGTACATTCTGTTCGAAAAACTCTATAATAGCTTACTATCCACCATATTGGAGAAGGCAATGGCACCCCACTCCTGTACTCTTGCCTAGAAAATCCCATGGACGGAGGAGCCTGGTGGGCTGCAGTCCATGGAGTCGTGAAGAGTTAGACGTGACTGAGCAACTTCACTTTCACTTTTCACTTTCATGCCTTGGAGAAGGAAATGGCAACCCCCTTCAGTGTTCTTGCCTGGAGAATCCCAGGGATGGGGGAGCCTGGTGGGCTGCCGTCCATGGGGTTGCACAGAGTCGGACATGACTGAAGTGACTTAGCAGCAGCAGCAGCATCCAACATATATAAACAGCTCATACAACTCACCATCAAAAAAACAAACAACCTGTTTTAAAAATGGGCAGAAAAACTGAATAGACGTTTTTCCAAAGAGGAAAGGCAGATGGTCATTAGGCACACGAAAAGATCCTCAACATCACTAGTCATCAGGAAAATGCATATCAAACCACAATGAGCTATGACCTCATACTTTTTAAAATGGATATCATCAGAAAAACATAAGGAATGTTGGTGAGGATGTGGAGAACAGGTAACCCTAGTACACTGTTGGTGGGAATGTAAATTGGTGCAGCCACTGTGGAAAACAGTATGGAGATTTTTAAAAAAAACTAGAAGTAGAACTATCATATGATCCAACAATTCCACTCCTGGGTACATATTCAAAAAAAAAAAAAAACCCAAAGTACTGATCAAAAAGATACATGTCCCCCAATAAATTTCTTATTTCAAAGTTAGTTTGATAGTCAGAAACTGATGGGATTCTTAAAATTTTAGCTGGAACTACATACACCACAAAAGAACTTTTTGGTACCATAGTCCCTGACAATAAGCTCTTTCTTTGTCCATATTTCTTTCTTTGTTCATATTCCTTATGTCTTTGAGCAAAATTATTCTGTATCAGAATACCCTGACTTAGGACTTCCCTGGTGGTCCAGTGGTTAGAATCTGCCTGCCAATGCAGGGGACATAGGTTCAATCACTGGTCTGGGAAGATTCCACATGCCATGAAGCAACTAAAATCGTGCGACACAACTACTGAAACCCATACATCCTAGAGACCGTGCTCTGCAACAAGAGAAGCCACTGTGATGAGAAGTCCACACACTGCAACTAGAGTAGCCCCTGCTCACTGCAACTAGAGAAAGCCTATGTGCAGCAACAAAGCCCAAGCATAGCCAGAAAGAAAGAAGGAAAATGCTGATTTATACATCTTTGTCTATAATATCAAAGGTAAATTTGCTATGACACTCCTTAGATCCTGTTGCTTTAAAAATTGGCTAGATATATAAATGTATTAAGTAGATCATCCTTGTGTTTTTAATGCATTTCAGTGAAACCTCTAGTTTCAAAACTGACTGACATGATAATAGATCTCAGCTCCACTACACTCTGTGCTACTCGGGTGAAGGTTTTTAATGTCACTAAGTCCCTATTGGTAAACTGAGGACAATAATATACTCTGGTTACAGCATTGTTATGATGAGTAAGGATATTATGTAAACGAGTCTGGTGCATAATAAATGCTAAGTAACTGTTAGAAATGATGATGATAATGACAATTACTGTTAAAGAAAGCTGATGTCACACCATGAAGGGCCTGGGAGTTCAGACTAAAAGGTTTTATTTAGATCTAATGTGCAGTTAGATACTGTAGGTGGAAACATATAAAATCACTCTGATATTTTGGGGAACAATGGGTAATCAGAAAGATGAATCACAGCCTGACCAGAGAGGGCCGTGGGTGTTGTCAGTTCACTGGGATCATGACATAATATATTAATAGATAATACTCAGGCTACAATAGGCCTGGTGCTTTCATAATCAACCGAGTTTCACTGAATCTCTTTTTAACTTCCACTGAAGATCATCACAAAAAACTGCTTAAAATGTATAATTCATAACAGCAAAGAATACTGGGAACTTTGCAACTCACAGAATGGGTAAATAACTGTAGCTGTCTCATATTATTCAAATAACTACTTTAAGAGAATACTCTGTTACCAAGCTCATTCATCTGAAGGGGCAGCACCCAGCCAGTAATCTAGTCTTTTAACAATCATCGTCTTATCTTGATAATTATCAGCCAGTCCAATATAATGATATTCTTCAGCTCTTGGAGCCACTGGAAAACAAAGGTCCTTTTTGTGCGGGATGCAAGCATCTGATTCTGGCTTTTGCTTAAAAGGACTCTGTACACTAAACTCAACATGCAGACCTCTGAACTATCCTCTCCTCTGGCCCAAATATCCCTCTGATAAACCTCATTATCCCATCTCTAATTCACTGATTACAGATTCCGCAAGAATTCCATTTGGCCCCTATCTCAGTTCTCTGTCACCTCCTATTCTAAGCCTCAGCTCTAGCTTTCCATCTACTCTCCCATCCAGAGATTGCCAGCATCTCATTTAGGACATCACCCTGATGGCTATCTAATTACAAAGCTTCTCTGACATAAACACAAGACAGTAAGTAGCGTTGACATGTTTATCACAGAATATATAATTCCATAGTGCATTCTATAGTGAAGGGGAGAGAGGCTGGGACATGAGAAAAGGGAGATGGAGGCTTCTACAAGCTTATGTGGAATCCTTTCATCAAACAACACACCCAGTTACTTTTTCACCCAGCTGAGACTGGGTGTTAACCAAGAATAACTCATAAGAGGTTGTGAAGTATATACTCCATTGAAAAATTACAAAAGGACATGTAGTATAAATGTACCTTATTATAGAATGGCATTCAGAGATTTGGTAGTTCAATATGAGTAGCATTCTTGGAGGAAAATGAGAATGATTCACTACTGCTTTGGAACTTAATATACAGCATTCAGAATTAATTCCTATCCCGTGAATGTTGTGTATGGAGTTTTACTTCTGGAGATGGGACAGAGGACTTTTAACGAAATCATTAGGAGTTTCAACATTACCCATACTGTTCTCTCTCTCTCTTGCTCTCCTCAGCTGGATGAGCAAGTGAATAAATGCTCTTAGCATTTATTTTTTATCAAGCAAGGCAACAACTTTGAAATGTAATATTCATAGCCTTCCTTAACAAAAAGGAAGTGACAAGTGTTGAGTAAAAACACTTTTGAAGGGAGACATGCAAAATGGTTTTCACTAATAAGTGTTTTTCTTAATTATGCTGACTTTGGCAGAGCCACACTTGACATGTTTGTCTGAAGCTGGGGAAAGAATGAGGCAAGATCATCTGCAAAGATACTGGTGCCATTGAGCTCTTTGCTGTTGACACTTCTTGTAAGATGGAGATAAAAGGCTTCACAATGGGAATAAGCAAAGTCAAGTTGCTTCAGGTCCACGTGGCCATATGACTAACACAATCCCATGTATGTGGTGTTTAATGATTTCTGTACCCCACTACTAGAAATCTTCCTCGGCCAGCAGTTGTCATGGTGACCATCTACATTCGCTCCAAGGACACTTCAACACATGACACACGATAAGCACAGTCTCTTCTTCTCCATGTGTAGCTCCTTGGAGGAGTCTAGACTTTGGGTCAAGCTGTGTGCTAACGACTAAGAAATGACCTCCCCTCCCACATTTGTCAAGCTTGCGTCTGAGACTGTAACAGCTGGTGAAAATGTAGTTTTTCTCACTTATTAAAAGGAGCAAGTCTTGAGACCTGATTTTAGATTGCACCTCTGGCTGATGGTGTGATACCTTTCTGTTGTGATTTAATTTCCTCTTCGGATGGAATATAAAGTATGATGCTTTTTTTCAATTTGTTCCACTGCAAAACACCATTCATCCTTGTTTGGAAAGAACAAAGGATGATTTCCTGTGCTGAGGCTGAGCAGGGAGAGCAAGTGCCTCCATGACAGTGCTTTGTCCACCAGCAGTGCTCTCTATTGCCCTTAAAAATAAGCACTTGACAGGGTGTTCCGATCATCAGCATCTATTACCATGCTGCTGTTGCTGCTAAGTCGCTTGAGTTGTGTCCGACTCTGTGCAACCCCATAGACGGCAGCCCACCATGCTCCCCCGTCCCTGGGATTCTCCAGGCAAGAACACTGGAGTGGGTTGCCATTTCCTTCTCCAACACATGAAAGTCAAAAATGAAAGTGAAGTCATTCAGTTGTGTCCGACTCTTTGCGACCCCATGGACTGCAGCCTACCAGGCTCCTCTGTCCATGGGATTTTCCAGGCAAGAGTACTGGAGTGGGGTGCCATTGCCTTCTCTGTCTATTGCCATGAAAGCTGAGCAAAAGAGAGACTGAGTCATACCAGACTCCCCTTATAAAACCAGTCAGTTTAAAGTGGGTACTGTACTTGGGGCCCAGAGCTAACAAAGGAGAGGAGGGTGAGAGTCAAAACATTCACCAGGAGAGCAGTCTCTTTTCTTCCTCTTTCCTAGTTAATTTTATTTCATTTTATTTTATTTATTCTTTGGGTCTCCATTAATCTCTCGACTCTCTTGTTCAGTGACCACTCACTCCTCTTTATTCACTGGTACACTTGTTTGGTGACACCAGAGTCAATGGGTTTGGTCTCTGACTCACTGTTTGCCCTGTTTTTGACACCACATATGTACCTACTGCCTGACTGTCCACCAGACTTATCGTTTCCTCCTGCATCCTTTCTTTGGTTCACATGTGTATTTGGACCACAGAAATTCTAGCTTTCCTTCCTAACTGCCCCGCACTGAGTTGCATGCTAACTTCTCAGCCCAGGCCATTCTCAGTAAATAAATCTCAGGACAAAATTAACTGTTCTTTGTATTGTCATCTTTTCTAACCCATTTCTCTCTCATTCTACCCTGGTCCTCTCAATCTCCAGGCACATCTTTGTATAAAAAAGTTTTAAAAAACAGTCAAAGAAATCACAGAATAAAAATCTACATCTCTGCAACAGCATGGACATCTATAAATGGGAAGAGGCTTCCCCTCCTTGAAGTTTGGGCAAGAGAATTAAGAACTGATTAAATGTATCCACCCTAAAATTATCTTAGATAGAATTTCCCACTAATAATGGGGCTTCCCCACTGGCTTAGCTGGTAAAGAACCCATCTGCCAATGCAGAAAATGCAAGAGATGTGGGTTCAGTTCCTGGGTCAGGAAGATCCCCCGCAGTAAGAAACGGCAACCCACTCTAGTATTCTTGCCTGGGGAATCCCATGGACAGAGGAGCCTGGCAGGCTACAGTCCATGGGGTCGCAAAGTTAGCAACTGAACAACAACTACCACCACTAATAATATGCTAGATAAATAAATTCAGATGTTCCTCAAAGGTAGGCAAACTCCCTTTCATCACTGATACTAGTATTTGAATTCTAGAAGATCAGTAAGGAATTGACTTGAATTCAGTTATATAAAGCATGAGATAGTTTAGTGAAATGTTATAGATATATGATCTAATTTTGTTTCAATTTCTCTCCTGTGCTTTTTCTTTGGAGAATGTTGGCTTAAAAGGCAAAATGTAATTACTGATCAGTATTTAAAATAATTTCTTTGAGAAAAATTGTAAGATGGACAATCAACATGATAGATTCTAAATATAAGTAACATTTATGCCCCAAAATTATGCATATAGAGGAGATACACATGGTTTAGATAAATTGCAAATCATATATACATAATGCAGAAAAAGGATCCTAACATATCACTTGTGAGAATATTATTATTGACAGGACTATCATGCTCCTAAAAATCTGTCCCTGGAAGGAAATCACTGGGGCCAGATGGACTACAGACAAATTTAATATAGCATTTTCTTGTCTGTCTTGATTATCTGTTGCTGTGTAACCAATCAGTCCAAGCTAGTGGCTTATAAAACATTATTTTAATATTTCTCACATTTTGTGGATGACTGAAACCCAGCTGGACAATCCTTTTACTGGTTTAACTTGAAACTGCTTGTGCTGCTTCAGCAAGATTGTGGCTTGGAACATCCATGATGCTGCACTCACAGATCCAACTCCTGGAAGGCTGGGCTCTGCTGAGATACAGGCATGGCTGGGCCTCTCTCCTTCTCTCTGTACTCACAGGGTCTGTGCCTCCCTACATGGGATTTCAACACATGCTTTCCGTACGCAACCTGCCTGAGGACTCCTTCCAGGGTGTCTATAAGCACAAAAGCAGAAGCTTCTAGTAGCTCCCAAATCTTAGGCCCAGAACTTGAACAGCATCACTTCTGCCACATTTTATTGATTGAAACAAGAAACTGACCCAGCCCTGATTCAAAGGGAGAAGATGACCCAGGGTGTGAATTCATAGAGGAGAGCCAACTACGTCAGTGTCCTTGTTTAATCTCTGGGGACTGGCAATGCTGACTCATGTATATTCTCTTCTTTGGAGGGCTCCTCCACTTCTACAATTTATCTAACACCTCATGGGGATGAATCTCAGTTTTTTAACCAGAATTCTTCTCCAATAACACCAATTTCCTATAATTAATCAATAGCTAACTTTGATTGAATACCAAGTGTGGGCCAAATATAAATTATTTCTAATTTACTGAATGTGTTGTATTTAAAAAATAAGAAAACTGAGGCTCAGAGAATCTCAGTATGTAAAAGGCATATGCCTAGTAAAGGGCAGAACTATGACTGAAACTCAGGTATATCTTTGTAGGAAGCTTTGGCATGTTTTTCCAAGGTTGTACACTGTTGTATCTCTTTGCCTTCTGTCTCTACCTCTCTCTGTCAGTTCTGGGACCAAATAAGAATCTCCCTCTTTTACTTAATTTCCAAAAAATTATGAGTAAGGTGGTCTCCCTTCTCATCTTTTTTTGATTAAGGAACAGGTTTGTCCTGAGGTCTCACTGCTGTGCATTATATAACTTTATTTTTCTTTTTTCAGAAGGAAAACATATCCATGGTTTCAAGAGGGCAATTTGTGTATGTGGTTGTTTTTGAATAGGATTTTTTTTCCTCAGGATAAAGGAAATTTTGGCCAAGCTCTTTCCCTCCATTTTGTTTTTTTATATTCAGGAGATGAATGTCAGAGGTATTGGTCCTTTATTAACTTTATTTCTCTGAGTTCACAGTATTTAAAATTATGGGACATGTTCTCGTCTATTCCTTTGATTAAACATAAAGACTTCAAGTCAAAAATACTCCAGGAGATAGTATATTGATAATTCATTTCCCACGCAGTGGGGAGTAAGTCACAATGAAGAGATTAGTCTTAGAATGCAAAGTGAGTTGGTTGGGAGACACTTGTCCCTGGGACTTTCTTGTGTCTGGATATCTTGTGAGCAAAGGGACTGCATTTTTTTCTGAACTACTTCTTCAAGGATGCTTGTATAGTGGCCAGCCTTGCAAGATAGATGTAGTGTCTTCCACTGGATGAAAGGAGAGGTTATCTCTATAATGATGACAATGTCTCCATCTGGACCAGAGGGAAGGCATGCTTACAGCTCATTATAAAAAGATTCAGGTTCACTAAGCTCATGGTTTCTTCTGAAATGCAACCCACTGTATGTGCAGACATCAATCTGGGCTAATCTCTGTTGCCCTTGTGGAACTTCAGGCAAGAAAAACTAACACAAATATGCTGATGATAATGCTGCTTATTGTGCTGTGCGTAATATAGTTACTTATCCATAACTCAGACAACTTATGCTTTATGCCAGTATCTATGAAATAAAAATATGCTAGCTTATTAGCTTATAAACAGTGTAAATCTGAGATCCTTTGCAGTCATTGACACAATTGCAATGGGAACTACAGTCTAAAGCTCAAATATAAGCTTATTTGTGATTCTAAATCACTTTCATTTTAGTGTGTTCCCTCTATAGTTCAACATAATTATTATTACTAATCAAGAGCTGAAAACCTATGTCTTATAAGTCATTCTATTCAATACTTACATATGACAGTGTTGAGCTGTTACCTCATTCAAATTGTTAAACTAAAGATAAAGGATAAAGTATAATCTGAGTGACAAATTTCCTGAGAAAGTATAAATTATTCTATGTCTAGGCCATAATATGCTTCTGTTTATATTTAGGAATGAATGATTCAAGAGCATAGATAGAAGGGCAATTAACAAAAGGAAAGTAAATGGACAGAAATAATTTATACAATTAATTTAGGTAAATTCTAGTCTATCTTTTTTAGGAGAGAGAGCGAATGATTACTAGTAAGATTATCTAGTGAGGATGAGCTGAGAAGGGGAAAGAGAGAGAAAGAAAAACTGAGAGGGAGGGAAAGAATAAAAGTTGAAATAATATGGGCAATTCACTCCACCATTCCAATCAGCAAACACACAGCCTACAGAGAATATAAGGTGAGAAGCCTGAATTGGCTCTTGCTTTTACTTTGGCTGGTGCCAGTTAATGGCATGCCTCCCATGAAGTGATCATTGAGTGTGATTCTAGTGTTTAAAGATATGTATCTTTCATACAAAATATATCTTGTGAAAACAAGCTATTCACTTTATCTGATGCTAAGCTAAAAAGGCAGCAACCCGTTCCCATGTTTTAGAAAAATCAAGTGTTGAACTTTTTAGGTAATACTTTGGCCCCTAATGTGTTACCTTACAATTGATTTTTAAAGTATCATTTTGACTTCAATGACTTTCCTTTCTAACTCTCCAAATCCTTCCTCCTCAGCATAAGGTATGGGTCTATGACAAAACAGACTGAAGGCAGGAGGAGAAGGGGACGACAGAGGATGAGATGGTTGAATGGCATCACTGGCTTGATGGATATGAGTCTGAGCAAACTCCGGAGTTGGTGATGGACAGGGAAGCATGGTGTGCTGCAGTCCATGGGATTGCAGAGTCAGACATGACTGAGTGACTGAACTGATGACTCTATCCATCAGCTATCAATCAGCACAACAGATGCTGCTCTACCCATCTCTAGCAGAAAATGATTTAATATAAAGAACTAAAGTAGTAACTATTGGAAGTGCTGGAGAAGTAAAATTCAAGGAAGTAACTAACACTCCTGGTTTTCAGGAAATGTGGAAATAAATGAATTGAGTAGAAGCCACTGATGATAATCTCAGCTGCCAGTTGGACTAAAGCAAGTTAGTAACAGGACCTCACTCTAAAGCAAACTCATGTTTACTATCTCCCAAGAATCTCTTTAATGTGCTGGGCAATTAACAACTTCTGCTTTCCAAATAGCATGTGGATTCTTCCTACTGGTAAAATTTAACCCTGAACTCTACTGTCAGAAATACAGTTTTGGAGGTTCCTCCTGTGATGTAGAATCAAGCATAAATCAGGGTATGGATTATGCTGATCTGACAAAATCTGACACAGCCTACCCCTTTGACAATTCAATATGCACACACCTTTTTTTGCCCATTATTCAACTTTTAAATGACAAAAATACCAACAGAACCTTCTTTCCCATAACATGACGTGGCTACATCTAATGTAAAGAAAATGTTTATCCCCAAAATGGAACACTAAGTCCTAATAAACTTCGTCAATTACTGGGCGATAATTTTTTCCTCTTATACCTGTCATAAACTCCCTGTGATATTCTTAAATTTTAAGATGAAATGATGTTTACCAACAATGAATTATAGGAAACAGTAGGCAAAGAGAAAGAAGAAAGATAAATTGGTGTATACATATATATGTATATAAAGCAGAGTAAAACTTGTTTACATTCTAAAGTCTTGATTTCTGCAACTGGTCACAGTGTTACAGTTGGTATTTATAACATAATTCTTCCTTACTTAGCCAATATTGCCTTTGCTCTTGTACTAGTCATATTTGTTTAACTGGAGATGTGACCCAGAACCTTTATTCCTAAAGGGTTGGAATTCTTAGAGTTCTGACTGCATTGGGTTGCTGTATCTGTCATTAACTTTTACCACTAGATTCAGAATTGCAAAGAAGAATCATTTCAATTCCATACTAATTACATATCCACAGTGATCCAGCTGTGCAGCTGCCACCCTGTTTCCTCTTAATAACCAGGATCAACTAATACAACCAATAGAGAAATCTTTCTGTTTTTTCCATCACCTGAAACGCAGAATCCTAAATAGGACAGAGGTGATTTCAGCTTTCACTTTACTGTAAGAATTCTTGTGACCCTAGTGGAAGTATTTCTTTTAGGAGGGGGAACTAACACTTCAAACCAGGGAAGTACATAATTACTGTGGCTGGTACCCATATTTTTATTCATGTGTTATCACTGGTAATGGTTAAAGGGGGCACTTCCATTTCTACCTCTTGGTATATCACCTTGGGAATTCTGGCTGTCAAACAAATGGCATTCTATATTGGTCGTTGGTTCACAGCACATACTGAACCTATAAGTGCAGATACCAACTCACACTGCATCATCATCCAGGGCACCATACTGAGCCTTCAACAGACTCTTCACAGTTGAGCTTATCTCTATGTGTTGTGAAACATGGTAGAATCAATGAATGAGCAGGACAACATTCTTTTACTTCCCTTCCTGTGAAATAGATTTTACAATGTGTGTGTGGATACCATGTTGATGAATGAGGAGTTCTGTATACCCATTGATGGTGGTGATGGTAGGACAAATCACTGCTCCCTAAAGGATGTAAGAAATTACTTATAATCAACTTGCCACCAGGTAGGTCACTGCCTTCTCCCT
Source organism: Bos indicus (assembly GCF_029378745.1). NCBI lineage: Eukaryota > Metazoa > Chordata > Mammalia > Artiodactyla > Bovidae > Bos > Bos indicus. The sequence goes on from NC_091789.1 coordinate 115,800,520, forward strand.
CAAAATGGTGCTATGTTGTATTCTGGGCATTTGTCTTTGCTGTTACCAGGTTGCACATCCAGATGTGGGAGTATTGAGGACTTATTTAAAGTAAATGGAGAGTCAGGCAGGGAAAGACTTTTTCTCATACTTGAGTCTCCTCAAATCTATATTACCACTCATATTTATATAAATTTTCCCTCCACCAAATAAGAAAAGCTGTGAAAAAAATATTTGCGTCTTCTTTCCCATTCACACATCACTGGTTCCCAAAGAAATTGGCAGACAAAAATCCCCTTTACAGTTATACAGGGAAATCATTCCATATGAGTTCAAATAGCTGGATCGTATAGCATCTTCTAGATTTCTCATATTGAAGGCCAGAAATGTATCTCAAAATAGAAAATTTTAAAAATGTCTCAATATAGACAATCATAAAGTGAAAAAGTGAAGTCGCTCAGTCGTGTCCGACTCTTAGGGACCCCATGGACTACAGCCCACCAAGCCCTCCATCCATGGGATTTTCCAGGCAAGAGTACTGGAGTGGGGTGCCATTGCCTTCTCCGTTAACAGCGGCTAGGCATATTATATTTACTTGGAGCTGGTATACGTGGTGACAGCCTTAGTGCCCTTGGACACGGCGTGCTTGGCCAACTCCCCAGGTAGCAGCAAGCGCACGGCGGTCTGGATCTTCCTGGATGTTATAGTCGAGTGCTTGTAATGCGCCAGGTGCAATGCCTCGTAAATACATCTCAAAATAGATTTTTTCTTATAAGTTTCAGGTATACAGCATTATAGCTCAAAACTGTAAAAATAGACACATTTCAATGAGTACAACATTGGTATTGCCAAAATAATTTTAATGATAGTAATATCAAACAACTTCATGGTGCTTAAACTGCTGTAAATTCTTTATATACAATGACTAATTTAATCCTCATAACACCTTGAGAAGGTAAGTACTAAGTCAGTCTCATTTGACAGACACAGAATCTTAAAGTACAGCAGTTAAGTCATTTATCAAAGGTCACACAGTTAGAATCTGGTAAAGTCAGATTTCCACTCAGCCATTTTGGTATCAAAGTATATGCTTCTGTCCTCTTAGTTACATGTCTCACACTCAGCCCACACTGAAACTTTTTGGTAAACTCATTTTGAACTTTTGTAATTAATCTGCCTCCTACTCTGTTGTTGAATCTGTTGAAAAGAAAAATCAGTACATAGACTGAAAACTGGTATTTTTTAGAAGTTTAATTAAGCCATATTTTGTATGTTATCCTAAGTTAAATCTTGAAGAGTTTTTTCTTTTTACTTTAGACATTGCTATCTTACAGTTTGGATCATCACTGTAGCTGCACAAAAAAACTTGATTTTATTTTAGCAGTACTTGAGTTCCTTATAAATCAATTCCTAAGATATTAGTCTCAAGTGGAACTGTTATTTATATGATCAAAGCCCTTGATTTACCTAAAGATTTATTCCTTCACTTAAAAAATTAAGCATTGCACTATTTTAATGGCACAGTGAAAATTCCACTACACATTCTTCACCAATCTCTGAGCCTGGGTATCTGAACAGGTTTGTGATAGCTAAACTGATGAAAATAAAATAAAAACAATTCAATGCAACTGATTTCATGAGTGAGCACTGGTTTTTTTGAGTTTTGGAGTTGAGAGCTGGTTGAATGTGAAATATTAAAATAGTAGAAAAACAGAGAATGGAAACAAATATGTGTTTATATATATATATATATATATATATATATATATATATATATATAATATGGCTTTTGTCTTCCTCATTGCTATTTTGGAGTAGTCTTTCAACTGAGAGAAGCAAGAAAGTCACACACAAAAATACATTGCCACGTTTAAGGTACATTCTATCCCTGCCTTAGGACATTTGTAAACAATGTAAAGACCATGCCGGAAACATTAATTGAGAACTGTTGGTTTCAAATTGCCTACAGCATACTGCACCAGTAGATGGCCTGAAGGAAAACAGTGTTGCCAATGTAGCTGTATCTATATTTGAAGAGCAAAATCTAAATGATAATTCCACAATGCACAGAACTGAATTACCCTCAGGTGCTTTGGCAAGGCCATAACCACAGATCAAGACACCTTTTCCTTCCTAAAGCAAGTAACAAGCTATACCCTTTTGTTGGATTAAAAGCTGTACTAGCTCTTTGAATACTAATAAAACAGTCACACTCAACAAGCCATTTGCAAACATTATTTTCAAGGGAAGAATATTGTCATTTAATCTTAGAGACAGTCACATTTAACGATATTAAAAATTCTTATTATTGTGTAAAAGAGGGAACTCTGGCTGATGAGTAACAGGAACAAAGAATACCATCCCTGCAGTGAAAGAAAATTCCTAAAGAACAAATGGCATTGGTGTGAAACCCTGATGAAGAGTCCAGTGTTAAATATTCACTGAGTTACACATTTGACCTAGGTTTCATCTTTGACCTATATAAGTGAAATACAACTTTCTTTTCTCATTTTGCCTATTTCCTTTCTCATCTTTCTCTTCTGCTCTCTTAGTCTATCCAACTTCAGTTTATCCGATTTTTTCACATCAATAAAATTATTCTCTCTTTAAAAAAATAATCTTCTAGTATCTGATCACAAAAACAATCATAGACACAGATTTCATCCATTTCAACGTGATTGCCACTCACGAATTCCTCACTGCCTAGAATTTCTACTAATAAATTTCTCATTCTAGCTCACATCCATATTATATTTTATCTACTACTGCTTCAAGGCACCTTTCACTTGTAAAGAAAGTGACAAAAGGGAATTAGTTCCAAATCAAAGGCATGCTCTCTAACCTCAACAAGACCATGTGATTATTCATTCAAAAAAAATGCACCGGTTATTCTCAAGATACTATATCCATTCCATTGGTTATCAAAAACTTCTAACTTCTGTTCTCAAACTGCCAACTTCTAAAAATTCTTCTAATTGTTTTATGGTAAGTCTACAGTACAGGAAATACTATAAAACATTGTTGAATAAAGTTAAGAAAGCAAAACAAATGGAGAGTTATAATATTTTCATGATTAGAAGATTCAATAAATTGAAGAACTCTGTTCTTCCCAATTTGATCTATTGACTCAATATAATACCAATCAAAAACTCCAGGAAGGAGCTTTTTTGGCGGATAGAAATTGACATGCTGATTTCAAAATTTATATGAAATTTGTGTACCTAGAATATCTAAGATTTTTTGAAAATGAGAACAAAGTTGAGGTACTTATATGACTTGGTTCAAAATTTACTATAAATCTACAATATTTATGATAGTGTGTTACTGGTATAAAGATAGATACATTGGATAAACTAAACATGACTGAACACCTAGAGATTAACCTACACATATGTGATCAATTGATTTTCCAGTGTTGCCAGTGTGATTCAGTAGGAAAAAGTCCTTTATGTAAATAGCACTAGAATAACTGGTTATCTCCACAGGAAAAACAATGAACCTTAGGCCTAGCTTCACACCTTACACACACACAAAATAATCAGTTCACAGAGGCTTATAAACCAAACCAAGCAAAACAAAAACCAAGAAAAGGTTAAAGTCAAAATTTTAAAACCTGTAGGAGAAAAGAGAAAAAATACTCATGATTTTGGGGTAGGAAAATATATTTTAGAGAATATAGAAAGCACAAACTACAAAAGAAATAAACAGTAAATAAGTTTTTAACAAAATTAAATTATCAGGCAAACTATAGATTAGGAGATACTATATATGATACATATATTTGACAAAGAATTCATCTTTGGAATATAGTGAAAATCTTACAACTTGATAAGAGGACAACAAAAAAATCTATCAAAAAGTAGACAAAATGTTTGAAAAGATGACACAAGATGGCCAAAAAGCATATTAAAATATCCTTGACATTACGAACTGTCAACGAAATATAAAATAAAATAAAAATGAGCCCTCTAGAATTGCTGAAGTTAAAACAAACAAAACCTGGCAATACCAAGTTTTGTCCAGAAAGTGAGGCAACTGGAACTTTCATATAGTTGCTGGTTGCAGTGAAAATTGATATAGTTACTTTTATAATTACTTTGGAAGCATCTTATCAAGTTAAATTTGTATCTATCATATGAACAAGCAATTTCTCTTATGGGTATTTCCCTAAGAGAAACGACCACATATGCCCACAAAAAGTCTTGTCCATTATTATTCTTGGTATCTATATTCATAAAAGCTAATGAGAGGAAACAGCCCAAATATTAATCAACAGGGAATTGATTCAACAACCTGTGCTATATTTATCCAATGGAATATTATACAAAAACAAAAAGAATAACCAACAAGGACCTACTGCACAGCACAGGAAACTCTGGTCAATGTTATGTGGTTGCCTGGATGGGAGGGGAGTTTGGGGGAGAATGGATACATGTATATGTATGGCTGAGTCCCTTTGTTGTTCACCTGAAGCTATCACAACATTGTTACTCAGCTACATTCCAATATCAAATAAAAAGTTAAAAAATAATAAACTACTAAAAAGGAATGAATTCGATGGTCAATTATGTTAAGTAAAAGAAGCACAATAGACTATAAACTATATAGATGCAACAGACTATATTCTATATTTACTTTTAGAAAGGATGAAAATAATTTACAAAGTTAGAGATTAGATGAGTAGTTCCTCAGGGAGGAGTAATGACAGCAAGGGGACATAAGAAAAATTTTCCAGAATGACAGATATTAATTTAAAGAATGTTGTTTCATTTAGAGAATGTTAAAGAATACAACTGAAGAAAAGAAGAGATACTTATGTTCAAGAATATTCACCTCATACCACTTTTAATAACAAAGTACTGGGAAAAAATGAGACATTTAAAGTTATGGTGGATCCGTAAGTTGGAATATAATTCTGGAACACTAGACTGGAGTCACATTCTCAACTATAGTTGAGAATACTAATGGATATATACTATATGATTTTCCTTATGTGTAATTCTATACATAGGATAGATATAAGAATATAAGAGTGATTAAAAACAGCAATATTTTAAGCTTTGTGGGCCTATGGTCTCTCTTGCAGCTATTCCTCCCTACCTCGGTAGTATGCAAACAGCCATAGACAACATGCAAATAAGTGGGCATGGATAGGCACCAATAAAATTTACCTACAAAAGTAGACAATGTGCTGGACTTGGCCATAGACTGCTGAAATTGCTTTAGATGACACTTGGAAGCTCTTATCATGTAGATACGTCCTTTATTATTAGGTCTTTCACCCACTGTTTAAAAGAAGATCCTACAGTTTTTCTCTATGTGTTAGGAGCTTAATAGACACATTTGATTTTAGACAGAATATATCAACTGATGAAAGTCTATATGATTGGTTTGCTGAGTTTAAAAATGCATAACCTGTAAACAATGAGTCATTAAATTCCTTTAAAAATCTATTTAGACCAGCTATATTTTATTCATAGTATTTTTTCTGCACGGAACAAAAAGACTATAGTTGAGTTTTTCAGGAAAGCAGAAACCAAGACAGAAAACCTGAACAAACATTAAAACTCACTGAGCAAAACAATACCCATTTTTCACCCTACAAATATTTTAGGCATTTCCATTTCTATTTTGAACTATGATTAAAAAAACAAAAAAGCTAAGAAAAGATAAGACAATGTAACAATGACTTGCAGTGGAAAAGAAAGTATATTGCTTAATATTCAGAAAATCTTTAAGTAGTCTAACAGGGTCTAAGAAGCTCTTTCAGTTTCCCCAAAGAAATTGAGAACAGATAAGGGTAAGAGAGACACAGATTAAGTTTAAGAGTTACTTAGGCACTTTCAGAGCTGGCAGAAGAGAGAGATGTTCACTATGTTCACCAAACAGTGAACATACAGCCCCCAGCTTTTGCACCCATATCACTAGTAAATTTACCATGAATAATTCAGACTTGGTAACTGCTGATGGTTTTCTTATTTCAACTTATATCATAATTATAAAATTATGTCAATAATTTCTATGAAAGTATTATATAAACATATTATATTTAAATTATCATTATACATATATTATAAATAAATTATCACTATTTAGTGTGTGTGTGTGCATGTGTGTGTGTATATATATAAATATATATATATATATATATATATATATATGTCTCGGGTTTGACTGCACAGGGACTAAAAGAATATGTGGGAGCCCTTAGGGGTTACTTAGTCAAAGGCCAAGACTCTTTCTTGTATCACTTATCAAGCCAGGTTTTCAAGTTTAGCTTCTATGTCAGTTATGGACCCACAACATAGCTCTACTCATTTTTAAGTTGTTTGAAGCAACCTATGCTTTGGATTCACTTCTTTGTCTCTTCAAGTATTTCAGTTCATTACTTTTCTTTACCCTCAATCAGCTTTCTATTTATCCTTTACACATTACAAACAGAACAAAAGCAACTGCGACAAGCTTCTTCAGTCTCATGTTCTACGTAATCATTTCCTCGAGGTTTTAAAAATATTTTCATCACTTCATACTCAGATTTCTTGCATGAATGATCTGTCCTTTTCACTACCATCCTCTGAGACCTTGCTGTACTCACATTAATCTGTTGCTTGATATCAACTAATCCGCCCTAATTCTTGGCATCCTTCTTCCTCTGTGACAGGGTACAAGGTTCACACCCTGGAAAAAAAAACTGAACTAGATTCATCATCTCCTCAAATGGCCTCATCATTTTGCCAGTGCCAAAATCAGAAATTAGGGGGTAGAACTGTCCCCTCTTTGGTCTTTTTCCTGCATCCAAGCAGACACCACACCTAGACAACTCTACCTTGTAACTGCTCTCAAACGTGAAATGAAATGCATTTCTTTCATCTTTCTTTTCTGTCTTCTCTGTTATTTTCTTGGCACTGGATCTCATCAATTTTGATCTTAAGTTCTACACATGCGGACACTCATTCTTCATCCCTTCATTGTCTATTCCCTTCACTGTTAAAGAGACAGCCTTCTAAAATGGAAATCTGGTCATGTGACTTCATGCTGAAGAATCCTTCCTTGGCCTCCCCATGACTTTTGGAATAAACTCATCTCTTGACTATCACTTACACGGTCTTTCATGAGCTGGCCCCTGATACCACAGACTCAGTTTTATGTCCCAGAACCCCATTGTTCCCTCTACTCCAGCCCTACCCAGCACCCCAAGGTTCCCTGCACACTTTTGATTCTCTAACCATTCATGTTTGCACCTTCTGGTGCCCCTGCTGGAATGCCTAAAACCAGACAGAAACTCAAAGAATAGACTCATTTGTTATGGGTGCCAAACAAATGATCCTTAGTCTAGACCCCTAAGGGCACTAGAATCACAGGGACACATAAGGCATGAATAGTTTACCCAGGGAAACAGATGAATGCATTTTTTTTGCTGTCTTGCCCATTAACTTAGAACATGTGTTTTGTTCTCAACTTAGATATAGCTTCTTCTCTGAAGTCTTTGCTGATTTCCTATACTATACACTCAGTTACAGGCTTCCCAGGTGGCACTAGTGGTAAAGAACTCATCTGTCAATGCAGGAGACATAACAGACAGGGGGTTTGATCCCTGCGATGGGAAGATCCCCTGCAGGAGGAAATGGCAACCCACTCCAGTATTCTTGCCTGGGAAATCCCATGGACAGAGGAGCCTGGCAGGCTACAGTTCATGAGGTCGCGGAGTCGGACACGATTGAGCACCCATGCACACACACACACACACACTCAGTTATAACTTGGGGACCGCTCTGAGGGCTTTACTTCACTCTCTGCCATTATCCTGATGAGCGTGTGGAGAGCAATCTATTTTTATCTGTCTCTCCAGCAGGGCTATTCATTCCTTGTACATTCTTAAGATTCCAGTTCCCATAGAAGCACAGACTAAGTATTGTTCATTTAGCTCAATAAATAAATGAGTCTATCCTTTGAGTTTCTCTGTTCTTTTAGTACAACTTGTATGGATGATAATTTTTTTTTTCTTTTGCAAGAAGCAACATCAGATGTCACCTGGTTCATTTCTTCATGTTTTGCAGTGGAAACACACACAGAAAGGTTAAATGACATACTCACTGCCAATAACCACAGGGACATAAAAGCTGTTATCTTCACCTGGTGCTGGCTCTACTGCGCCAGAACCAATAAGCTTAAATGGCTCCCACAGCCGCAGCAGCAACAGCAGCCAACAGACAGAGTCCACTTCCAATGTTTCTCCCAGAGCCTTTCATGGGACTTGACCCACGGCAGTGTGGATGAGAATGGGATTTGCCAAATACTAGGTTATTATATATTAAAATCCCTTAACCTTAAGACTGGCACATACGAGGTACTTCGAAGACAGTATTCCTCTTTTTAGTGTACTTTCATGTTTCTGTCATTGAATACTCAGTTTACTGTCATGGATAATTATTGTTCATATTCATGAAGACTGACAACGGGGGATGTTTTTTTAATATATATTCAAGATATTGTGATTTGGCCCTACTTCTCGTGTCTCAACTCATTTATACGCCCTCACATATCTTTTGCTTGGTAAGCCTCATTCTACTTTTAGTTCTTTCAAACCTCCATGCCTTCACACAGTATCATGGATTGCTATACTCAGTTCAGACCTCACCTTCTCTATGTAAAGGCATCTACAAATTCTTCCCTAAAGGACCTCCTCACTCTGTACTTCTGTTCACCTCATATATTCCCATCTTTCTCAGTATATTCTAGGATTGTTGGGATGAGACATTAACATCTTATTTGTCCATCCCTATCTACTGTGACTAGAATTATTCTCAATATGTAATATATATGTTTTTAAAGAATTTATATTGACTACACTAATCTCTGTCTAATATCAAATATACCTGATTGGAAGATTGAAACTTATGATATAGAAATTATATAATGTATAAAGAACACACACAATTCACTAGTAACTCAAAGGCTAAAGTCAAGAAAAGTAAAATAATCTGAGTAATTCCACATGGAGTGTAGTTCAATGAGGGGGAGTGATGAATATATTAATCAGATTTAAAATAAAATCAGTTTATAGACAACACTGAATGCTCAGAAGAAACTTATGAGGGAGGTACTATTTTTACCCCCATATTGCATATAAGGGAAGTGAGGCCCCCAAAGTCACACTGTTCATAAATGACAGAACCAAAATCTAAAATAGTTTTTTTTTTTACTCTAGAATAATATGCTAAAATATTATGCTAGTTCCTAAAGGAACTGTCTCCAGAAATATCAAAGCAACATTATATGAAATGAATTGATGAGCCAAGTTTAGTTAAAAAAACTTTTGGTAAAGTGAGAATTGTTAATCTGATGGATCATCTGATTTAGCTAAATATCCCATTCTACTTAAGGATACATGTTTAAAAATAACAGTATGAATCTTTCATAATCTGTTCATTTGTATCAGTTAGTATTCTGCTGAAACAAATATAAACCATGTTCTGTCCACCATGCTCTGCCCACACTGTTTAGTTCTAAGTGTTTTTTCTCTTGATAAGAGTTTCTCTGTGAGGACTTGGATTGGACTGTTAACCTCTGCCCTCTCTCTGGGAAGGGCTCCTGTCATGCCTACAAACACGGTGTCACAAGAAATGAGATCACATGCAGTGAGGGTATCTTGTTCTTATCAGCAGTGATGAATGTAACACCAACTGCCTAAACCCGCACACCTGAAAATGCAAACTGCTTTGAAGAGCCTCTTAAAATCCCAATGCATAGTAAAATATGTTGCCAGGAACTTGTGAAAGCATTTTTGTTTGTTTTCTCTGGTCTCTGTACAGCTTTATACCATTCACCTAATGTGTTCAGTGATATAATTAAAACTAGGAAATGTAATAACCAACATATGAGCCCAGCACTACTCCCATCTGTTTGAAGTCATGCTCTCCAAAGTGTCAGCTTTGACAGAATGTTCTCCACAGGGTACTTGTGAACCTCAGCAGTAAAGTGCATTGATGAAGGATGTTAAGTAAATCCCACTTACTGAATAGGAAATCCCAACAGGTTCCTAATGTTCATTAACCATATGGTTTTGATATAACTTTCTGATCCTCTATGCTCTTAGCCAGAGAGCCCAAACTACCAGGTAACATCATTCCTTTCCATTCTAGAAATGTACAGTACAAGATTATACTGTTGTCCAGCTTCAGATGGATATTAGTGAAAAACTGAATCAAAGACTGGAAATGGCCTGGCCCCAGACTTTCTAGTCTTACTTTTGCTATTAGGCAATAACACAGGGTCACTCTTCTTTGATTAGGTTATATAGTTAGTTTCCCATGAAATCTGTTCTCTAAACCAACATGACAGAGAAGGAACAGTAAGACTGCAAACCCTTTGGGCAATAATAAAACCAATTCAGCAAACAGATCATGCTACTAAAGCCTTTGACCGTGTGGATCTCAAAAAACTGTGGAAAATTCTTAAAGAGATGGGAATACCAGAGGACCTTACCTTCCTCCTGCAAAACCTGTATGCAGGTCAAGAAGCAACAGTTAGGACCAGACATGGACCAACAGACCGGTTTAAAATTGGGAAAGGAGTATGTCAAGGCTGTATAATGTCACCCTGCTTATTTAACTTTTATGCAGAGTACATCATGTGAAATGCCAGGGTAGATGAATCACAAGCTGGAATCAAGGTTGCTGGGAGAAATATCAACAACATCAGATATGCAGATGAGAACAACCAAATGGTAGAGAGTGAAGAAGAATTAAAGAGCCTCTTGATGAAGGTGAAAAAGAAGAGAGTAAAAAAGCTGGCTTAAAACTCAACATTCAAAAATCTAAGATCAGCATCCAGTCCCATCACTTCATAGCAAATAGATAGGGAAACAATGGAAACAGTGACAGACTTTTATTTTCTTGGGCTCCAAAATCACTGCAGATGGTGACCGCAGCCATGAAATTAAAAGACGCTTGCTTCTTGGAAGGAAAGCTATGACAAACCTAGATAGCATATTAAAAAGCAGAGACATCACTTTGTCAACAAAGGTCTGTACACTCATAGCTATGGTTTTTCCAGTAGTCATGTATGGATGTGAGAGTTGGACCATAAAGAAGGCTGAGCACCAAATAACTGACGCTTTCAAATTGTGGTGCTGGAGAAGACCTTGAGAGTCCCTAGGACAGCAAGGAGATCAAACTAGTCAATCCTAAAGAAAATCAACCCTGAATATTCACTAAAAGGACTGATGCTGAAGCTGAAACTCCAATACTTTGGCCACCTGATGTGAAGAGCCGATTCATTGGAAAAGACCCTGATGCTAGTAAAGACTGAAGGCAGGTGGAAAAGGGGATGACAGAGGATGAGGTGGTTGGATGGAATCACCAATTCAATGGACATGAGTTTGAGCAAGCTCCTGGAGATGAAGGTCAGGGAAGCCTGATGTGCTGCAATCCCTGGGGTCACAAAGAGTCAGAGATGACTTAGTAAATGAACAACAACAACAAAACACTCATCTGGTCTGTCTCAACAAACCTGAAAATTAATGCCTATGAAGGTTGGTTTTCAAGTACTTTTAACTGTATTCGGGATAAAGGATCAAAGAGTTTAGGAATAAAAATACAAAAATGTATCTAATATCTAACCAGGTAAAACAATGTTGGCATGGAATAAAGAAAATGACCAGACATGCAAAGAACGTGGAAAATACAACCCTCAATGAGAAGAATAACTGTTTAATTATTTAAAATAAAGAAACACACTCAGAATTGACACAGATAACAGAATTAGTAGACAGAAATATTATAAAAATTATTATAATTGCATTCTGCATATCCAAGAAGCCAGAGGAAATACTGAGTATCTTAAGTACAGATATGGAAAAACACAAATGACTAAAAGTGAATGCCTAGATGTAAAGATGACTATGTATAAGATGGGATTCCCATACTGTATGGGAATAATAGCACATTAGATATTACAGAAGAAACTATTAGTGAACTTTATGATATAACAATGGAAACTATCCAAAATGGAACACAAAAGAAAAAACTGGAAAAAAATTAAGAAATCATCAGTGAGAAGTATAACATCTTTAAGAAGTTTCATTTTTGCAAATTTGAAGAAAATTACAAATTCACATATTCAAGAAGCTAAAGCAGAACTTAGAGGAAAGTTTACAACATTAAATGCCTACCTTTGAAAGAACAATGGTCTCCAATCAATCACCTCTCCCAACTTTAAAGCTAGAAAATAAAGAACAAATAAATTCAAAGTAACTACAGGAAATGAAATTACTCAGATTAAAAATAAATGAAACATATAGAGAAAATCAATGAAAGCAAAAGCTAATTATTTGAGAAGATGAATAAAATTAATATTAACCAGTGTGAACAGAAATAAAAGTCAAGGTATAAATTACTTATGTTAGGAATTGATAGTTAACATCACTATACATTCAACAATCATTAAACTGGTAATCAGTTCAGTTTAGTTCAGTCATTCAGTTGTGTCTAACTCTTTGCGACCCCATGAACTGCAGCATGCCAGGCCTCCCTGTCCATTACCAACTCCCAGAGTCCACCCAAACACATGTCCATTGAGTCAGCAATACCATCCAACCATCTCATCCTCTGTCATCCCCTTTGCCTCCTGCCTTCAATCTTTCCCAGCATCAGGGTCTTTTCAAATGAGTCAGCTCTTCGCATCAGGTGGCCAAAATATTGGAGTTTCAGCTTCAACATCAGTCCTTCCAATGAACACCCAGGACTGATCTCCTTTAGGATGGACTGGTTGGATCTCCTTTCAGTCCAAGGGACTCTCAAGAGTCTTCTCCAACACCACAGTTCAAAAGCATCAATTCTTCGGTGCTCAGCTTTCTTTATAGTCCAACTTTCACATCCATACATGACTACTGGAAAAACCATAGCCTTGACTAGATGGACCTTTGTTGGCAAAGTAATGTCTCTGCTTGTCAATATGCTATCTAGGTTGGTCATAACTTTCCTTCCAAGGAGCAAGCATCTTTTAATTTCATGGCTGCAATCACCATCTGCAGTGATTTTGGAGCCCAGAAAAATAAAGTCAGCCACTGTTTCCACTGTTTCCCCATCTATTTGCCATGAAGTTATGGGACCAGATGCCATGATCTTAGTTTTCTGACTGTTGAGCTATGAACATTAAAAACAACTTTATGCCAGAACATTTGGCAACGTGGTTGACAATGGGCAAATCCCCTGAAAGACAGACACTATCAAAGGCAACTCAAGAAATATAGAACCTGAATAGCACTCTATTAAATAAACAAAATTCATAGTTAAAATTATTTGTGCAAATTGAACTGCAGGAATAGATGGTTTCAATGGCACATTTCAGCAAATATTTCAGAAACAAACTGTATTAAATCTACATGAATTCTTGCAGAAAATAGAAGGTAAGTGAATACACAAAAAGTCATTCAATGAGGTCTGCATTACTCATATCAAAACCAGACAAATACATTACAGATAAAGAAAACCACAAGCCAATTTCTATCAAAATTAAAAAAAAAAATAAAATTCACCAATATCTAAAAATGATAATACATTAGAGCAATTTCCTATTCATACTAGGACTTCAAGACCAATTCAAAATTCAAGAATTAGTCAATATAGCTGATCATATTCACAGACTAAAAATAAAAATAATTATTTGAATAGATGAAGAAAAACACTTGAAAAAATTCAACATCTATGTTTGATGAAAACTTAGTTCTAGGAATGGAAGTTGCAGTGACTAAATGTGTGTGTTCTCCCCAAATTCATATGTTGAAATCCTAACCCTCAATGTGATGGTATTAGGAGGTGGGGGTCTTTGGAAATTAAGTAGGCCGTGAAGGTGGAATGGTTATGAATAGGATTATGTGTCCTCGGTCGCTCAGTCATGTCTGACTCTTTGAGACCCCATGGACTGTAGCCCACCAGGCTCCTCTGTCCATGGGACTTCAGGCAAGAATACTGGAGTGGATTTCCATTTCCTCCTCCAGGGAATTTTCCTAACCTAGGCATTGAACCCATGTCTCTTGGGTCTCCTGCATTGGCAGGTAGATTCTTTACCACTAGTGCCATCTAAGAAGTCCCATAAATGGGATTAGTGCTTTTATAAAGAGAAACACAGAGAATTCTCTTTCCTTCTTTCTTCTATGTGAGAATACAGCAGGAGTAAGCATCTGCAACATGCAAGAGAGCTCTCACCAGAAACTCATGCTGTACTCTGATCTCAGATTTCCAGTCTCTAGAACTGCGAGAAATAAATTTCTGCTGCTTGTAAGTCACCAAATACACGATACTTTGTTATAGTATCCTTGAGTAAAACAGAAGGAACTTCCTCAATCTAATAAGGACCATCTACAGAAAAATGTAACAGCTGCCATCATACTTGAACAAGGCAAAGATGTGCACCTTCGCCAATTCTAATCAACACTGTGCTATAGGTTCTAGTCAATGCAGTGAGGCAAGGGAAAGAAAGAAAAAGGCATTCAGATACAAAAAAATTAATAAAACTGAAATTTTAGATGATATAACCATTATGTAGAAAATCCAAAGTAATCTATAAACAAGCTATGGAACTAATTAGTGACTTTAGCAAGGAGACAAAGTACAAAAGCAATATATAAACATTGATTGCATTTCTTTATGATAGTAATGGACAATCCTAGGTTAATATAAAAATACCATTTATAATTGCCAACATCCATTGGATCATAGAAAAAGCAAGAGAATTCTAGACAAACTACTTCTGCTTCACTGACTACGCTAAAGCCTTTGACTGTGTGGATCATAACAAACTGTGGAAAATCCTTAAAAAAATGGGAATACCAGACCACCTTACCTGACTCCTGCAAAACCTGTATGCAGGTCAAGAAGCAACAGTTAGAGCCAGACATGGAACAATGGACTGGTTCAAAATTAGGAAAGGAGTATGTTAAGGCTATTGTCACCCTGCTTATTTAACTTCTGTGCAGAGTACATCATGCAAAATGTCAGGTTGGATGAAGCACAAGCTGGAATCAAGGTTGCTGGGAGAAATATCAACAACCTCAGATATGCAGATGACAACAACCGAATGGTAGAGAGTGAAGAAGAATTAAAGAGCTTCTTGATGAAGGTGAAAAAGAAGAGAGTGAAAAAGCTGGATTAAAACTTAACATTCAAAAATCTAAAATCATGGCATCTGGTCCCATCACTACATGGAAAATAGATGGGGAAAAAAATGGAAACAGTGACAAACTTCATTTTCTTGAGCTCCAAAATCACTGCAGTGACTGCAGCCATGAAATTAAAAGATGCTTGCTCTTTAGAAGAAAAGCTATGACAAAACTAGACAGCATATTAAAAAGCAGACACATCGCTTTGCCAACAAAGGACTATAGTCAAAGCTATGGTTTTTCTAGTAGTCATGTATGGTTATGGGGGCTGAACAATTAAAAATGCTGACCACCGTGGTGCTGGAGAAGACTCTTGAGAGTCCCGTGGACTGCAAGTAGATCAATCCTAAAAGAAATTAACTTTGAATATTCACTGGAAGAACTAATGCTGAAGATGGAACTCCAATACTTTGGCCACCTGACGTGAAGAGCTGACTCATTAGAAAAGACCCTGATGCTGAGAAAGATTGAAGGCAGGAGAAGAAGAGGATGACAGAGGACAAGATGGTTGGATGGCATCACTGACTCAGTGGACAGGAGTTTGAGCAAGCTCCTCGAGATGGTGAAGGACAGGGAAGCCTGGCGTGCTACAGTCCATGGGGTTGCAAAGTCAGACGTGACTAAGTGACTGAACAACAACAAATTGCACTTAAATATGAAATAGTTAAGTAACTTGTTTCCTTATTGTTCAGTCCTTTATCAGATATATGTTTGGCAAGTGTTTCCTCCTAGCATGTGATTCTTTTTCATTCACTTTTAAGTGCCTTTCTCAGAGCATAAGTCTATTTTTTTTTCCTTTTTGGCACTTTGAATTTTAATTGGAGTATATTTTCCTTCAATAGAGCATACAGTTTTAATTTTAATTAAGTCCACTGATCATTTTTTTCTTTCATGGATCATGATTCTGATGGTGTAGCTAAAATGTTTTGCCAAACTGAAGGTCACACAGATTTTCTATACTATCGTTTAGAAATATTATAGTTATTCATCTTTCATGTAAGTTTATGATCCATTTTGAGTTTATTTTAGTGAAAGGTGTAAGGCCATTATTTAGACTGACTATTATGCATGCAGATGTCTAGTTGTTGCCACATCATTTGTCCAAAAGGCTACCCCTTTTCCTTTAGATTACCTTTGCTCCCTTGACAAAAATCAACTGGTTGTATCTGTGGGTATATTTATGGATTTTCTATTCTGCTTGTCACTTTGCCTAGAAGGAGAAATAGCCAGGTACATGTTTATATACTGATTCATGGACTGTGGCCCATGACTTGGCTGGATAGTCACGGACTTGAAAGAAACATGATTGGAAATCTATGTAGATAGACCTCATTGAGTAGGCAAAAAACATGAAGATGTCTGTGTCCTATGTGAGTGCTCACCTAAGGATGACCTCAGCAGAGAAGAATTGTAACTATCAAGTTGACAGGACGACTTATTCTGTGGCTACCAGTCAGCTTCTTTATCCAGTCACCCTGTCATGTCCCAGGGCACTGATGAGCAAAGTGGCCATGGTAGCAGGGATTGAGGTTATGCATGGGCTCAGCAACATGGACCTCCACTCACCAAGTCCAACCTGACTACAGTCACCAATAAACGTCTAATCTGCCAGCAGCAGAGACCAACACTGAGTCCCATATAGGACACAATTCTCCAAGATAATCTGGTGGCAGGCTGATTACATTGGACTACTTCCACCATGGCAGGAACGGCACTTTATTCTTATTGGAATATATACTCACTCTGGATAAAGACATCTTTCTTACATGCAATGCTTATGCAAAAACTACCATCAGTGGAGTGGCAGAAATCCTTATCCACTTTCATGGCCTTCCACATAGCATTCCCTTTGACCAAAGAATTCCTTTCAGAGCAAAACTGTGGCAACAGGCCCATGTTCATGGAATTCACTGGTATTATCACTGACTTATCTGCCACCATAGCATGGTGGAAGGGCCTCTTGAATACTCAGTTACAGTGCTGCTTGGTAGCAATGCCTTGCAGGGCTGGGGCACTGTTCTCCAGAAGGCCATATATGCTCTGAATCAGTATCCAATATATACTGCTGTTTTTTTCCAAAAGCCAGGATTCAGGAATCCAGGAATCAGTGGGTAGAAATGGAAGTGGTACCACTCACTATTATCAATAATAATCCACTAGCAAAATTTTGCTTACTGTTCCAATGACTTTATTCTCTATTGGCCTAGAGGTCTTAGATCCAGAGGGAGAAATTATTCCACCAGGATACAGAATAATGATTCCATTGAACTGGAAGTTAAGACTGCAACCTGGCTACTTTGGAGTCCTCAGGCCTCTGAATCAATAGGCAAAGAAGGGGGTTATGGTGCCAGCTGGGGTGAGTGATCCTGACTGCCAAGGGAAAATTAGACTGCTAGCCCACAATGGAGGTAAAGAAGAATATGTCTGTAATATAGGAGATCCCTTCAGGTAGCTCTTATTAATACTATGACCACTCTCTACAATTAAAGTTTACTGAATATTACAACAAACTAATGCAGGTAGGAATACTAATGGTCCAGACTCTTCAGAAATGAAGATTTTGGTCACACCACCAGGTAAAGAACCATGACCAGCTGGGGGCAAAGGGAATACATAGGGGTGGTGGCAGAAGGTCATTATAAATACCAGCTATTACAATGTGACCCGTTAAAGAAATGAGGACAGTAATTATTATGAGTATTTCATCCTTATTATGCTATGAATTGGAGAAGGAAATGGCAACCCACTCCAGTGTTCTTGCCTGGAGAATCCCAGGGATGGGGGAGCCTGGTGGGCTGCCGTCTATGGGGTCGCACAGAGTTGGACACGACTGAAGCGACTTAGCAGCAGTAGCAGCATGCTATGAATATATTTGTGTGTCTGTGTGTAGATACAGATGTAGATATCTTTGACTATTTTCTTACTTCTTTATCATATAAGATGTACTTCTGTATCATATAAGATGTATCATATAAGATGTACTTTATCACATAAGATGTACTCATATAAGATGAGTTTATATCATAAAGTTAGTTAATTTCACATCATAATATTTTGCAGGCTTATACAAATACTTATTTTTAGTTCAAAAATTAGAACTATATTTCCCTGCTTTTAATGTTCTCATATATTTTGTTTCTATATTCTAAAGAAGCACAGGCCACTCACGTTCTCACACATTTTCACTTTGAAAAGAGGTAGAGAATGGAATGCGTGCATGCTAAGTCGCTTCAGTCGTGTCCAACTCTTTGCATGCCTATGGACTGTAGCCCACCAGGCTCCTCTATTCATGGGGATTCTCCAGGCAAGAATACTGGAGTGAATTGTCATGCCCTCCTCCAGGGGACCTTCCAGACACAGGTTTCAAACCCACGTCTCTTATGTCTCCTGTATTGGCAGGTGGGTTCTTTACCACTAATGCCTGGGAAAGGGATGGAATATGCCAATAGTGCTCAAACTTGTCAGATCAGCAGAACCTCCAAGGAAACTTAAAAATACAGATACCTGGGGCCCACTCCTGGGGGTTTTGATTCAGAATATGTATAGCCAAACTTAATTTCCACAATCTTCATGGAGATGCAAATGGTCAGTGACGTTTGAGAACCAATGTGGTGAACCAAGTTTAGGTCAATTTTAATCCATATATTTTGTGAAATTATAAAATTTTAGATCAGAGTCATTTACTCCCTATTAAGGATCACCTCTGATTTTTGTCATTAATTATTAGAAACACATATCCTTCTTTCTCTTTATCCTTCTTCCCTCCTTCTCACTCCCTTTCCTTTCTTTCTTCCTTCTATCCTTTCCTTCCTTCATATCTCTCTCCCTCTCTTTCTCTTTCCTTCCTCCCACCCTCCCTTTCTTCTTTCCATCTATTTAAACAGGGTATTTGACTCAGTTGATTGCCTACTGAGCGTTCAAATGCCCTTTCTTTTGTGTTAGCAGAATCCTATTTTTGTGCCAATATTTATTAAATGAATACTAATTAGCCTAAACTGTCATACTGGACTCATTGTAGCTGCCAGAAATTGGTTGGAGGTATACTGTATTAATGAGTTCTGCATAGTGGAACTGAGGGGGAAACCTGCTAGAAGCCTTCTGGGAAAGGTTACTTTGCTCTTAAACAGAGCATGGAAGAAAAAAAAATCAACTACTTACAGATCCTCTACTAGAATGAGGCAAATAGGACTACAAGGGATCAGGTGGCAGATTTTAAAGGTATAATAGCACATACTGTCTCAATCTGTCTTTGATGGTACAATTAATAGATACTGTTTACCACATAACTAGATAATGGTTGATTCTTTGAACAAAAATTGGATTTTTTTTTAACATGTGAAAATATAAATTTTACTCAGAAATGATTGTGGGAAACTCTAGAAATGGTTGGTAAAGAGATAACAGTGGATTAATATTTTCTAAGTGTAAGATTCTACATCCCTTCAAGCCATTTCTTATTATTTGTGTCCAAAATTTCTTCAATGAGATATAAAACTTTCCATTCCAGAATTAGAAAGAACTCTTGTCTTTGAATAGCTAATGTAACTAAATTATAAATAAGTGAAGTCAGGATATTTCCTGAAAGTAGGTAAACTAGAGAGAAAGGTGTGCTTGAATGAGAGGATCATAGCTGTCAAAGACATGAGGAGGGAGCTCATGGACTATAACAAAAATGTATTCACTTTCACAACTTTGCCTCCAGCTAACTGCCTGCCCACCAAAAGGTGGTGGAGACTTCTCTTTGAAGATGATAAAATGCATAATCACTAAAAAACCATCCACAGAATTTTCCCCTCAAAGCACCAACCCAAACCTGAGAGCCTGAGTAGCAATGGTGATGAATGAAGAGGAAGGGGTGTGTCAGCAAAGCCAGATGAGTCAAAACATTGGGATTATCACCATCCCTAAGCGCTGCTTCCTTTGTTCTTGGCTCATCAAGAGCCAAGAATATCTTGCTCCCAGCTTCTCAAGATAAGGCATTCAAGGGTTACCTCCAAGGCTTAAGAAGTGTTGGTTGATAAAGATCTTGCCTTTTTTCTGAGTCTACACTGATAAATCAGATGGAGCAGTGACTCACAGAGCACAGAGAGAAGGGCCAAGAAAAAGATTCCTAAAAGTAGTGCTTTAAAACACCTGGGTTCACCTACATAATAAATGTATAAAGCATCTAACAGGATTTAAGATCCACGAAGCAGGCAAAATGTCTCCCTTTCAAATGTTTCCATACTATGGATCTCGTAGGCTAGGGATATGTTCCTTCTCAATTATGGGGTCTGGAAAATCCTCAGTGGAAGCCTGTGTTGCCATGGATTCACCATGGGAGCAGAACTTGAGACGAGTATATTATTTGGAAGTTGATCTGGAGAAACATTTTAGGGCCTAGGGAAGTGAGATAAGGAAGGGAAGAAGCCATAAGCAGTCTGTTAATATGGTAGCAACTACTACACACAAGCAATGGAAGCTCAGGCCATGGAACTGAGAGTTGCTTACTGGGCACACTAATTTTCTTGAGCACTTTGGTCTGCCCACTATAGAGACTGAACTAGCTTCAAACAAAATCCTCATTAGGAGAGTAGCGAATGGGAATTTCCTGGAGGTCCACTGGTTAGGAGTCCTCAGTTTCATGGCCGAGGGCTTGGGTTTGATCCCTGTTCAAGGAACTAAGATCCCATAAGTCGTGCAGCTTGGTCAAGGGAAAAACAAAACAAAACAGAGAGAAGCAAATGTTTGCAGTAGCAGCTTTTCTCATGTTGAGGTGAATGCTGACAACAGAGACATAGGACATGAACAGCATCAAAAACAGGGTCCAAATCAAAAATAAGTTGAGAGCACAAAAACTTCCACTTCCCACGCAGGACAATCTAAATGCTATGAAATCTTTGAAACCTTGTCTTCCACAAGGTCATTAAATATGCCAGTTGGGTTTGCAACTGGCAAATATCACACAGAACAGAGACAAAAGCCAGTAACAACCTTGTGCAAAATGTACTGGCATTTGTATACTATACAACAGACACATACCCATTTAGGAAATTTGCTCCTTATTAAGTTTTCCCCTGACATCTCACAGACTCACTGGGAATTTCCAGTGTGTGCTAATTCCTGAGCCACACTCTTAGTGCACAGTAGGAGGTAATTATTCTGTATCATGGTCCATTGCTTAACCCAATCTGCCAATAGCTAGAAGGATGGTTTTCTCTCCCTCTGGGTCTCCCTGATGAGAAAATTTCCCAACATTATTGTTACTGTCTTTGTAAGCTGATTTTCCATCAGGGTTAGAACTTCGAAAAAAATAGGTTTCAACTTTTTTCCCAAGAAAGAAATCTTAGTAATGGTATTAGAAAGTTGAGCTCAGAGAAAATACTATGTTCTTAATGATAAAAATTAGGTATCTAATTAATGTGCAAATATAACTTCACTATAATTTGAAGACTAAAAATATCACACACATTGTTATACCAGATTCACTAATATTTTGGCTACCAAAATATAAATTTTATTGTAGCACTGTTTTATAAACTGAGAAGAGTTAAATGTGTAATGACAAGAGCAATGATTCTTACTTGTAAATTGTATGGAAGGTGATCCTGGAAAGCACTGTTAAGGGACTGGAAAGTAAGAAAATATAATTTTCTTGATCTATATTAATTTTTAAATTGTTCCATCAGTATGGCCCATGAAAATAAATCAGATCTCATAATCTCACAATAGTCTCTTTTCCATAAAAAATTCTGTATTTTATAGAACTACATTTCTAGAGTACATATACTCATGCATGGTCCTGTTTACTTACTGCCCTAAGTGAAAGCAATAGGTATGTTAGATGTAATTCATTTTGTAGATACTCTTTATCAAGTTTAATAAGCTCCCTCTATTCCTAGTTTTCTGAGACTTTTTAATCTGAATGAGTGTTGAATTTTACATTTTTCTCCGTTACATAAATCATGTACTTTTTCTTATTTTTCCCATTAATATGGTGTATTATATTGATCGATTTCTGAATACTGATAAGGCATTGTATAACTTTATGTAAGGTTATGACACAAATTTGTCATCCTGGAAAATTCTTTTTTATATACTGCCAAATTCTATTTGCTAATAATTTTTTCCATTTATAGTCATGATGGATACTGATCTATATTTTCCTTTTTTGTACTTCATCTGTTTTTGATATTAAGGTAAAACTAGCTTTAAAACTGAGTTTGAAGTGTTACCACTTCAAGCGGGGGGCAAAAATAGGGTATTATTGGTATTAAATTTTTAAACATTTGTTTAAGTTCTCCAGTGAACTACCTGGATCTGCAGATATATTTTTTTGAGGGAATTTTTAAAATTAAAATTTGAATTGCCTTAATAGTTACACAGCTATTAAAATCACCTGTTTCAGATTCAGCATAATTGCTCTTTTTCATGTAAATTTATTTTTGCCAACCTATTCAAAGTATTCTATTAATATCTTTATGGTGTTTGCCAGATCGATAGTATATCTCCTCCTTTTTCATTCTTGATTTTAGTAATATGCATCTTATCCCTTTTTTCTTGTTAGTTTTTATTTTATTGTGGTAAGAACATTTAACATGAGAGCTATCTTCTCAACAAACTGTAAGGATATGATACAGTGTAGACCGTAGGTACAATGTTGTACAGCAGATTTCAAGCTAATAATCTTACTTAACTTAAACTTTATGCTTCTTGATTAGTAACTCTCCATTTACTCCTCTCCCCAACCTCTGGTAAACACCATGCTTGTCTCTGATTTTATGATTTTGACTAATTTACATAACTCATATTAGGCCACAAAACAACTCTAATTTAAGAAAATTGAAATCATATAAAGCATCTTTTCTGATCACCACACTATGAGACTAGAAATCAACTACAGAAAAAAAAATCCAAGAAGACATAACAATTGTGAATATATATGCACCCAACATAGGTGCACCTTGATATACAAGGCAAATGCTAACAGCCATAAAGCAGAAATCGACAGTAACACAATAATAGTGGGGGACTTTAACACCCCATCCATACCAATGGACAGATCATTCAGACAGAAAATAAGGAAACACAAGCCTTAAATGACACATTAGACCAGACAGAATTAATTGATACTTATAGGACATTCCAACCTAAAGCAGCAGAATATACTTTCTTCTCAAGTACACATGGAACATTCTCCAGGACAGACCATATCTTGGATTACAGAGCAGCCTCAGTAGATTTAAGAAAATATAAATCATACCAAGCATCTTTTTCAATGATCATGCTATGAGATTAGAAATCTATTACTGGGAGAAAATCCTGCAAAAAAACCACAAACACACAGAGGCTAAACAGTATACTACTAAATAACCAATGTATCACTAAAGAAATCAAAGAAAAAATTCAAAAATACCTAGAAACAACTGAAAAGCAAAACACGATGATCCAAAACCTATGGGAAATGGCAAGAGCAGTTCCAGGAGGGAAGGTTATATTGATAGACACTTACTTCAGGAAACAAGAAAAATTTCAAATAAACAACCTAATCTTATGCCTAAAGAAACTAGAGAAAGAAGAGCAAACAAAACCCAGTTAGGAGGAAAGAAATACTAAATATCAGAGAATAAAGAATGATGACCGAAAGAAAAAAAAAATCAATAGAAACTAAAAGCTGGTTCAACTGACATCACAGAAATACAAAGGATCATTACAGACTACTATGAAAAACCATATGCCAATAAAATGCAAAATTCTTACAAAGGTACTATCTCCCAAGATTGAACCGGAAAGAAAGAGAAAATATGAACATACCAAAAACAAAAGTGAATCAGTAATTAAAAATCTCACAACAAACAAAAGTCCAGGACCAGGCAGCTTCATAGGTGAATTCTACCAAACATTTAAAGAATAATTAACATGTTTTAGAAAAAGAATTCCAACAACTTCTAAATTGGGGGAAGGTTTCAGAATTGTATATTTTATTTGCTAGATTATTATTCTGTGATAAAGATTTTACTTTTGAGTTTAAAAAAAAAAAGAATAATTAACACCTATCCTTCTGAAATTATTCCAAAAAATTGCAGAGGACAGAACAATTCCAAACTCATTTTATGAGACCAGCATCATCCTAGGAACCAAAATCAGACAAAGACATCACAAAAAAAATGAAATTTATGGGCCTACATCACTGAGGAATATAGATGATGCAAAAATCCTCAACAAAATACTAGAAAACAAAGTCCAACAATACATTAAAAAGATCACACACCATAATCAAGTAAGATTTATCCAAGGGATTCAGAGTTTTTTTTTTCAATATTTGCAAATCAATTAATGTGATATACCACATTAACAAACTGAAGAATAAAATCCATATGATTATAACAGACGCAGAAAAAACTTTTGACAAACCTCAACATCCATTTACGACAAAAACTCTCCAGAAAGTGGGCATAAAGGGAAACTACCTCAACATAATAAAGGCCATATAAGACAAACCCACAGCTAACATCATACTCAACAGTGAAAAGCTGAAAGCATTTTCTCTACAATTAGAAATAAGACAAGGATGCCTACACTGCAGCTACTTTTATTCAACAAAGTATTGGAAGTACTAGTTTCAGCTGTCAGAGAAGAAATAGAAATAAAAGAAATTGAGATTGGAAAGGAAGAAGAAAACTCTTACTGTTTGCAGAGGACAAGATACTATATATAGAAATTCCTAAAAGACACCACTAGAAAATGACTGGGCTTCCCTGATAGTTCAGTTGGTAAAGAATCCGCCTGCAATGCAGGAGACCCCAGTTTGATTCCTGGGTTGGGAAGATCTGCTGGAGAAGGGATAGGCTACCCACTCCAGTATTCTTGGGCTTCCCTTGTGGCTCAGCTGGTAAAAAATCCACCTGCAATGCGGGAGACCTGGGTTCAATCCCTGGGTTGGGAAGATCCCCTGGAGAAGGGAAAGGCTACCAACTCCAGTATTCTGGCCTGATCTGATCTGATCTGTATACTCTGTAACTTCATTAGAAACTTCCTTGGTAGCACTGGTGGAGGGATTGGAGGGTATGTTAAATGGAATCCTGAGTAATGCCCTTCTCTCAGTAGCCAGTCGTGAAGTGGAGCTTTCAAGATTCTTTAAATGCATCCAGATACCTTAATGGAGAGGGGATTAGGGGATGACATTGAGTTAGTATTATTCCAATATTAGCTAGCTTTGGGACTTAACGATTTTCTTTGCTTAATTTCTGTAGACCTTGATCAGATCAGATCAGATCAGTCGCCCAGTAGTGTCCAACTCTTTGCGACCCCATGAGTCACAGCACGCCAGGCCTCCCTGTCCATCACCAACTCCCGGAGTTCACTCAGACTCACGTCCATCGAATCAGTGGTGCCATCCAGCCATCTCATCCTCTGTAGTCCCCTTCTCCTCCTGCCCCCAATCCCTCCCAGCATCAGAGTCTTTTCCAATGAGTCAACTCTTCGCATGAGGTGGCCAAAGTACTGGAGTTTCAGCTTTAGCATCATTCCTTCCAAAGAAATCCCAGGGCTGATCTCCTTCAGAATGGACTGGTTGGATCTTCTTGCAGTCCAAGGGACTCTCAAGAGTCTTCTCCAACACCACAGTTCAAAAGCATCAATTCTTCGGTGCTCAGCCTTCTTCACAGTCCAACTCTCACATCCATGCATGACCACAGGAAAAACCATAGCCTTGACTAGACAAACCTTTATTGGCAAAGTAATGTCTCTGCTTTTGAATTTGCTATCTAGGTTGGTCATAACTTTCCTTCCAAGGAGTGTCTTTTAATTTCATGGCTGCAGTCACCATCTGTAGTGATTTTGGAGCCCAGAAAAATAAAGTCTGACACTGTTTCCCCATCTATTTCCCATGAAGTGGTGGGACCTTGAAGAATGCTGCAAATTACCTATAAAGATAACCAATGAGTTCTCAAAGATCTTTTCTATTACTAATATTTGATATCTTTCTATCTGTAAGCTTTTTTGTTTCTTATATGACTTTCTTTTTTTCTTTTTCTTTTTTTTTTCTGGATCTATTGTATAAGCTTCCTACTTTTTTCACCTAGCCCCAATTTACAGTTCAGTGGATTTGGTAATACCCAGTTCATGATGAGCAGGTCTCATTGCAAGATAACTTGATGTCCATGGCGAGTTGTTCCGTCTTTATTAGGATCCAGTCACATACCACCAGCATCTTTCTTAAAGGAGAATAGTTTTTTATTGTAAGCAAGGCTGGCCAATAGAATTTTCTGTAATGATGGCAATATTCTACATCTGGACCACTTCATATGGTAGTCACTAGTTATGTGTGTGGCTATTAAGTATTTAAATGTGGGTAATGTAATTGAGGAACTGCATTTTAAATTTTAATTTATTTAAATATAAATAACCAAGAGGGAGTTACAGTCACTATATTAAATAGAACAGGTGCTGTTATTGTTCAGTCTCTAAGTTGTGTCTGACTCTCTGTGACCCCATGAACTGTAGCTCGCCTGGCTTCCCTGTCCTTCACTATGTCCCTGAGTTTGCTCAAACTCATGTCCATTGAGTCACTGATGCCATCCAACCATCTCATTCTCTGTCACCTCCTTCACCTCTTGCCCTCAATCTTTCCCAGCATCAGGGTCTTTTCCAGTGAGGCAGCTCCTCACATCAGGAAGCCAAAGTATTGGAGCTTCAATTTCTGATTCACCTTACCAGGCAAGAAACCCAAATGAAACTAAATGCTTGCAGAGGGTGACAGTAATCTAGAATGGTCATGAAGATTAATATCTATTATATCCTCAAGACCAGGCACAGCAACAGTCATAAAAGTCTTTGTAACTTTTTAGGAGATTATAACTGACAAAGACTGGATCTTTACCACTAATTTCAGGGTGCATACTACAGGGTTCAATTGGTTTACCCAGTTTATGCACCTCCTCCGATTCTCTTGGCATTATATGCCACCCTCTCACCCCCATCACCTAAAGATTTGACCACCTACCAGTGGAAAGCCTCATCCATCACTATCATGGACACATCTCGCACTGACATTTGTCTCAGCCTCCCACAGTGATAAAAAGTCTCCACATGTCTCAGAGCAGGAGCTACCTCAGCTCAGAAAACCAAGTCCTATAACTGATAGAAAGTGAAAGTGAAAGTCACTCAGTCGTGTCTCACTCTTTGTGACCCCATAGCCTATACAGTCCATGGAATTATCTAGGCCAGAATACTGGAGTGGGTAGCCTTTCCCTTCTCCAGGGGATCTTCCCAACCCAGGGATGGAACCCAGGTTTCCCGCATTGCTGGCAGATTCTTTACCAACTGAGCTATTAGGGATAGAAGCTATTGTTATAATACTTCCATCTCTCTGGGTTTAGATAATGCCCTGCAGTCACAAATAGGGGAATTTGACTATCCCAGCATTTTTCCTGGAGAAGCACAGTAACACAACATGCAGGGTTAGGGAATGCTCTATGTGGCAAGCTTCAGGCAGGGTGACACGGTAAACAGTAAGATTTTGTCAGAGAAATCCCATCCTTTTCTTTTTCCTATGTATTTTCTGAGGTGCAATGACTCCATACAGTCTCTTAGGGGATAGTCCATGTGACTGATCAAATGACTATGTTTTCTTATAAAGCCATATCCAATTTGATAATGTTATATATTTTATTTTTTTTTATTGCCTCAGTTCTCTTTTATGAATAATTCTTCCTCTGGAATTTCACATGCTCTTCCATGGCCTCATTAGTAAAATGTTACTATTAACCTATGCTGTCATCTCTGTTTCCTAAGGATTCTGGGCTGAGATAAGGACGTTTAATGATTCTGCATTTGCACTCTGTGGACTGTCTATAAGAGGGAATCTTGGGAAAATGAGGGGGACTTCTTGTCATGGAAAGGTACAGGAGGTCAATTGTAGGGAAAATCATAAAGAGAAATGAAGTGATGTGATCTGCATGAAACAGAAGAAGAAAAAAAACCCAGGAATGTGAGTAGCATGAAGATAGGGAATTGCTCACCAGATTTAAACATTAAGCATCCCCTGAATTTTCTTTCAGGGACAAGGAAGGGTAACAAATTTGGAATATGAAATTAAGAGTGTTGTTGTTGACAGAAAGGGAACAAATGAACTCCCAGAAGAGAGCAGGCTGTCAGAAATCTGTCTGCTTTCTCACCTTCGTAGGCTTCTTTAGAATTCCATGCAGATATTTATATCAAGGCCAACTTTATGATAAGGTGAGCTAAAGAAAAAGGATGGTGTGTGACCTTGGCTATTTATTTGTAACATGAATAAGAAGCAAAGAAAATGATTGAACTCAAAGAGAATTAAAAGCAACATGCTATGGTCTTGTGGTCCTGGCTCTTTTAGGGGTTTTCTTTACAAGTCTATTTGAATTCTGGTTTAGGGGCAGCAATAGACAGACTAAATAAACTTTATTTACAGCCTAATCAAGGCAAAAATTTCTTGGTATTAAATAAATTTTATTTACGGCCTAATCAAGATAAAACTTTCTCTGGGGGTAAGAGTATAAATACAGAAACTTCCCTGGTGATCCAGTGGCTAAGACTCTGAGCTCCAAATGCAGGGGTCTGGGCACAATCCCTGGTCAGGGAACTAGATCCTACATGCCACAGTACCTGGCACAGCCAGTTGAATAATTTTTTAAAGAGTATAAATATATGACATTGTCTTTATTTTTTCTCAAACTTTTACATGCACCACAATCACCTGGAGGCTTGATATAATTAATACACTGTGGTCTCCCCTCCCCAGAGTTTCTGATTTGGTAGGTCTAGGCTACAGCTGGTCTTCCCTGGTGGCTAAGACAGTAAGGAATCCGTCTGCAATGCAGGAGACATGGATGTGATCCCTGGGGTGGGAAGATCCCCTGAAGGAAGGAATGGCAACTCATTTCAGTCTTCTTGCCATTTTAAGAACTATGATGGTCATAGAAGAGTAGGGCATTCTCCATGGGAACTGTCAGCAGAATAAATTTGAAATTTATGGTCAACCACATGCTAAGGTAGAGTTCTACGTTTTAATGTCAAAAAATATATTCCCACTTAGTTCTTTTGAATGTTGGAAAGAAATTTTTAAAGAAGTGTTTCATAAGCAGCTAGTATCAATACTGTCATTCTGTGTAGTCCTATGAAATCTTTTTCTGCTATATAGGCATGAAGATTTTTTTCTTAAAACAACTCTGATACACTAAAGTATCACCCTGACAATCTGTCAGAAATCTAACAGACATTGAAAAGTTGTTGTTTGGGATTATTAACCACAGTGATAGCAACAGTATCATAAGGTAGAATTTATTTAAGAATTCAAGCTACATAGGATATGGCATGAGAAAAACAACTCTTCTCCTCCTTGCTTCAAACGGAAGCATGTAAAAATGTCTAGGCCCAGTGATCTTGACCTTGGCTGCCTATTACAAAAACATGGGAATTTTTAATAAATACGATTCCCATGTGCCATTCCATACTAATTAAATCAGCCTGGGAGTGTTCCTCGGTATTATATTGCTGCATAACAATGTACGACTAAATGAGAGTCTGCAAACAACAGAAATATGCTATATCACAGTTTTCCATAGATCAGGTTAATTGGGTTCTCTAATCAGTCTAACTAGTCTGAAATCAATGTATCACCCAGAACTATGATCTCATCTTAAGTTTTGAGTCCTCTTCTAAGCTCACTGGTCATTGACAGAATCAGTTCTGTGTTGTTGTCAGACTGAGGTTGTCAGCTCTGAGGTTAGCCTCCGTTGGCTACCATGTGTTCCTTTCTGTCACATGGCAGTTTGCTTCTTCAAGGTTAACAGGACTGCACGTATGCTACTTTTAATCTCTCAAACTTCTTCTGTATCTGATCTATACACCCTATTAAAAGGGCTCACCCGATTAAGTCAGGCAAATCCAGGGTATTCTTATTTATTCATTTAAAATCAATTTATTGAGGGCTTGATTATATCTACAAAATACCTTCCTTCTTTCCATATAATGTAGCCTACCAGAGTCATATCCCATCATATTCACAGGTCTTATCCACATTCCAGTGGATGCAGCTATATATGCCCCCAACACTGGAACATCTAAATATGCTAAGCAAATACTAATTAAGTTGAAGGAACAAACAGACAATGATGCAATAATAGTAGGGGACTTCAATATCTCTTTCATCAGTGGATAGATTATTCAGACAGAAAATAAACAAGGTGATATTGGACCCAAACCATATGTTATACTAACTGGACCTCAGAGACATTTCTAGAACACTCCCTTTAACAGCAGTAGAATACACATTCCTCTTAAGTGCACTTGGAACATTCTCCAGGATACATAATCACATGATATGCCTCAAATAAAGTCTTAAAAAAATTAAATAAGGCAGAAATCATACCAAGGAGCTAATAATCAAGGAACACTGATTTAATTATTAAAATGGAATAATTTAATTATTATTAAAAAGGAAGAATTAAAAAAATGTTTGATTAACCCAAAAGAAGGCAGGGTGTGTGGGTAAGGTAAAATGTAAAAGTGTTTGAGAGAATTTGGAATTGATCAAACTGCTCTATACCTTAGTCTGGTTTTGGTTATATAACTGTTTACATTTGTCAAAAAACATTTGGCAAATATTATATTATAAAAAAGTTGAATTTTACTTGATGTAAAAATGTAAATTATTAATATATTTTGTAAAAGCTGCAAAAAGTTGATTTCCTATTACTCTAACTTAAGAATATTTAAAATGAACACTTGAGCCCTAATCACTAGGACTCAGCATGCACTTAGTAAATAAATTATGAAAAGTCAAATAATTTTTTAAGAATAATGAACAAAACAAAGAATACATAATCCATCTGGCTTTCTTGAAACAATTAGAAAGTCCTATCATTCTCCCAGGGGAAAAAAAGAGAATAGAAAAACCACTAGCTAAATTTAATGATTTTGTAATGATTTGGCCTTGGAATAAAGAATGAAGCAGGGCAAAGTTTGATAGAGTTTTGCCAAGAGAACACACTGGTCATAGCAAACACCTTCTTCCAACAACACAAGAGAAGACTCAACACGTGGACATCACCAAATGGCCAACAATGAAATCAGATTGATTATATTCCTTGCAGCCAAAGATAGAGAAGCTCTATTCAGTCAGCAAAAAAAAAGACTGGGAGTTGACTGTGGCTCAGATCATAAACTCCTTATTGCCAAATTCAGACTGAAATTGAAGAAAATGGGGAAAACCACTAGACCATTCAGGTATGACCTAAATCAAATCCCTTATGGTTGTACAGTGGAAGTGAGAAATAGATTTAAGGGACTAGATCTGATAGAGTGCCTGATGAACTATGGATGGAGGTTCGTGATCTTGTACAAGAGACAGGGATCAAGACCATCCCCAAGAAAAAGAAATGAAAAAAAGCAAAATGGCTATCTGAGGAGGCCTTACAAATAGCTGAGAAAAGAAGAGAAGCAAGAAGCAAAGGAGAAAAGGAAAGATATACCCATTTGAATGCAGAGTCCCAAAGAATAGTAAGGAGAGATAAGAAAGCCTTCCTCAGTGACCAATGCAAAGAAATAGAGGAAAACAACAGAATGGGAAAGACTAGCGATCTCTTCAAGAAACTTAGAGATACCAAGGGAACATTTCATGCAAAGAGAGGCACAATAAAGGACAGAAATGGTATGGACCTGACAGAAGCAGAAGATACTAAGAAGAGGTGACAAGACTACACAGAAGAACTATACAAAAAAGATCTTCATGACCAAGATAATCACGATGGTGTGATCACTCACCTAGAGCCAGACATCCTGGAATGTGAAGTCAAGTTGGCCTTAGGAAGCATCACTACGAACAAAGCTAGTGGAGGTGATCGAATTCCAGTTGAGCTATTTCACATCCTGAAAGATGATGCTGTGAAAGTGCTGCACTCAATATGTCAGCAAATTTGGAAAACTCAGCAGTGGCCACAGGACTGGAAAAGGTCAGTTTTCATTCCAATCCCAAAGAAAGGCAATGCCAAAGAATGCTCAAACTACCGCACAATTGAACTCATCTCACACGCTAGTAAAGTAATGCTCAAAATTCTCCAAGTGAGGCTTCAGCAATATGTGAGCTGTGAACTTCCAGATGTTCAAGCTGGTTTTAGAAAAGGCAGAGGAACCAGAGATCAAATTGCCAACATTTGCTGGATCATGGAAAAAGAAAGAGAGTTCCAGAAAAACATCTATTTCTGCTTTATTGACTATGCCAAAGCCTTTGACTGTGTGGATCACAATAAACTGTGGAAAATTCTGAAAGAGATGGGAACACCAAACCTCCTGACCTGCCTCTTGGGAAACCTATATGCAGGTCAGGAAGCAACAGTTAGAATTGGCCATGGAACAACAGACTGGTTCCCAATAGGAAAAGGAGTATGTCAAGGCTGTATATTGTCATCCTTCTTATTTAACTTATATATAGAGTACATCATGAGAAACACTGGGCTGGAAGAAGCACAAGCTGGACTCAAGTTTGCCAGAGAAATACCAATAACTTCAGATATGCAGATGACACCACCCTTATGGCAGCAAGTGAAGAAGAACTAAAGAGCCTCTTGATGAAAGTGAAAGAGGAGAGTGAAAAAGTTGGCTTAAAGTTCAACATTCAGAAAACTAAGATCATGGCATCCGGTCCCATCACTTCATGGCAAATAGATAGGGAAACAGTGGAAACAGTGGCTGACTTTATTTTTGGGGGCTCCAAAATCATTGCAGATGGTGATTGCAGCCATGAAATTAAAAGACGCTTACTACTTGGAAGGAAAGTTGTGACCAACCTAGATAACATATTAAAAAGCAGAGACATTACTTTGTCAACAAAGGTCCATCTAGTCAAGGCTATGGTTTTTCCAGTGGTCATGTATGGATGTGAGAGTTGGACTATAAAGAAAGCTGAGCACTGAAGAATTGATGCTTTTGAACTGTGGTGTTGGAGAAGACTCTTGAGAGTCCCTTGGACTGCAAGGAGATCCAACCAGTCCATCCTAAAGGAGATCAGTCCTGGGTGTTCATTAGAAGGACTGATGTTGAAGCTGAAACTCCAATACTTTGGCCACCTGATGTGAAGAGCTGACTCATTGGAAAAGACCCTGATGCTGGGAAACACTGAGGGCAGGAGGAGAAGGGGATGACAGGATGAGATGATTGGATGGGATCACCGACTCTATGGACATGAGTTTGAGTGGACTCTGGGAGTTGGTGATGGACAGGGAAGCCTGGTGTGCTGTGGTTCATGGGGTCAAAAAGAGTCAGACACGACTGAGTGACTGAAGTGAACTGTAACAGGTTGATTTAGTATGACTAAGCTCTTGCTGACAAAATGAGTCAGCACTGTTGTGGCAGTTTACCACAGGGCCATTTTCATAGATCTCTGCCCTCATCACTTCCTTTTTTATTTATATTAATGCTTTGGTTGAAGCCTTATAGGTTTATTCTATGTGTAGATTACAATAGTTGGTGTGATATACACTGTATTAAATACCAAATAGAAATAGATACACAGAGAGGGGAAAAAAAAAAAAAACCCTTGAAAGCTGAAAAGGTGAAATGGACCTATATATGGTCCTATTTGTATTTATTTATTTGTAATGCTACAGAGGGGTTACACACATGCTAAGAGCTGTTTAAGGGTGGAATTGATTGCTTTGAGAAGCAGGGCTTTCCTCTCACATTTGATGGTGTATTATTGGGCTAAAGCCAGCTAGTGGTTGATAATGAGAAAAATCAAGGACTTAACAGAGGGCTTAACTAGAAGGCTTTAAGGAATCTTCCAACTCTGAGAATGTTCAATATTTTTGAAGTGCCTGCCATGAGTGGGTCATTATTTCCAAGCCTGTAGTGGATTCAGATGAGTGTAGAGCCTTGGCCTTTAACCATCTCTCGCATCAGGATGCCCTGTCAGCTCTGCCTTCACCAGGCACCCAGCACCTGACCACTGATCAGCATCTCCACTGTCACCAGCCTGGTCTAAGCTCATTTCTGGTCTGAACTCCTGAGTTCTTGTCCCTGAAGAGACCCCCCAACTCTTCCCTACCCCCTTCAGTCTGATGTCAACAAGGCAGCATCCTGGTTTGTCCTCAGGCATTCCAGGCAAGCTCCCAAACTCAGAACTTTGGCTTTTGCTTTACCTGAAATGCTCTTCTGCCAGATGCCTGCCTGGCTCCTTGATCCCTTTTGTTCTGTCTCTACTCCAAAGCACCATCTCATGAGGCCTTCCCTGACCACCCTAACTACAAAGTCAATTCCACACTAACATGTCACGGCTCCCTCTTTGTTTTTTTTCTCTTTAGTGCTAATTACTACCTAATATTGGAGAAGGCAGTGGCACCCCACTCCAGTATTCTTGCCTGGAGAATCCCACGGTTGGAGGAGCCTGGTGGCCTACAGTCCATGGGGTCACAAAGAGTCAGACACGACTGAGCGACTTCACTTTCACTACCTAATATACTCCCGATATTATTCTAAAACCTTGTTTGTGTGTATCCCTACAAGGAAGTAAGTGCTATGATTCTTGTTTTCTGCACTAGGAATATAGTGCCTGCACAGAGTTGGTTATCAATACATGATTGTCAAAGGAATGGAAAGTGAAGTTGCTCAGTCATGTCTGACTCTTTGCGACCCCATGGACACCAGTCTCCTCCATCCAGTGGATTTTCTAGGCAAGGGTACTGGAGTGGGTTGCCATTTCCTTCTCCAGGGAACTTCCCAACCCAAGGGTTGAACCCAGGTCTCCCACACTGTAGACAGACGCTTTACCGTCTGAGCCACCAGGGAAGAGCCATCAAAGGAATGGAAGAAATGATAAAAGTGAACTGGCCATATTCATTAAGCACTAGTTTGGGACCTGGCACAGTCCTACGCACTCTACATGCCAGTATGTCCCTGAGTCCTTGTGACAAGTGAGCCGCAGGTAACAGGTGAGGAAATAGAGGTTTAGAGAAATCAGGTAAGTTGTCCAAGTTCCCACTGCTGGTCAGTGCTGAGCCAAGATGATATTCAAGTGTCCATAGCCCCACTGTTGCTCAACTCACTAAGTCAAAAATGTATCCCACCTTACTCTTCTCACAGTCCTCAGCTTGATTAGAGGTTGAGGCACATGTCACCAGGAGAGCAAGCCTATCAACTGTGATTCTGTTACAAGGGCATTTGAGGGATTGAAGACATTTTCCCAGCATGGATTTGGGAGATTTTATTTGGTATTGCATCTCAGCAAAGTCAGGACCTGCAGGTTGCCATGGTAACGGAGAGCAGCTGCTCACAAACTCATTTCCTGTGGAGTGATAATCCCTTCTCCGTAGTTCGAGCTGGGAACAAATCTGGTAACTTGTTATGATGTGGCTGTTGCCAGGGCTGATGGTTCTATTTAGACCTACATCTGATATTTTCTTTTTTCCTTTTCACTTTACAACTTAATTAACCACATTAGAGAAAATTTAGAAAACAAAAAGAAAATTCATAATCACCCGATCCAACATAATTCATTGTTATTTATTGATATTTATTTCTCAGAAGGCAATTCCAGTTTTGCAATCTACTAGTAGCCAGGCAGGCATCTGGCAGAAGAGCATTTCAGGTGAAGCAAAAGCCAACATCCTGAGTTTGGGAGCCAACATCCTGAGTTTGGGAGCCAACATCCTGAGTTTGGGAGCTTGCCTGGAATGTTTGAGGAAAAACCGAGGAAGCTACCTTGTTGAGAGCAGATTGAGGTGGGTGGGGAAGAGGTGGGGTCTGTTCAGGGACACAAACTCAGGAGTTCAGACCTGAAATAAGCTTAGACCAGGCTGGTGACAGTGGAGATGCTGAGCAATGGTCAGGTACTGGGTGCCTGGTTAAGGCAGAGCTGACAGGGCATCCTGACGGAATAGCCTGAGTGAGAGATGGTTAAAGGCCAAGGCTCTATGCTCACCTGAATCCTAGTATAAGCCTTGGGGAAATGTCCTCCTCTTTGTAAAACAAAGGGAATCTCAACTCTCAATGATGCTAATAACCATTATTTTATAATTTTTTAATCTTTCTAGTTTTTATCTTTGAGGATTAAATAAAATAAAGTATGCAATAGTCTGGTGCTAGGGGCTTCCTAGGAATATTTGTGGCTCTCTTCAGATTTTCTTCTTTTTCTTCATGTTACACCATGACCTGCTGTAGCACAGACACCACTACCCGCAATGATCACTTTTAGAAGTACGTTCAGTTCAGTTGCTCAGTCATTAGAAATATTTAACTATCAGAAAATAATATATAACCAATAGGAAGAAAATGCTGACATGTGAAAGCTAAAAACTCTCCTTGTGATCTTGGCTTCTCTAAATGACGATGCTTTCAAAGCCCTTTGCCTCTTTGCACTGTTAGTGCTACAGGTGATTCTATGCCTCAGAGCCAAAGTATCACCTGAAGTTCAAGGGTCTGTCTTACCTGGCTGCACCAGACTCACAATCACCATCATCAAAGCTTATTCAGACACACAAATATCTTTTGTCTTCTGTTCCACATCCTGAAAACTCTGAAATTAGCATCCCAGCTCTGTCTCTTATTAGCTGTGTGACTTCAAGTTCACAACTGTTGCTAAGATTAAATGAGATAACGCATGGAAGTTCTCCACACTATAGCTGGGAAATACTGCCCACACACAGGATGAACATCTGAGCCCTCAGGAGAGAGTGGGAGAAAATCATGCATGCCTTTTCTCACTATTCATAATTTCTTTTTCACTTACAGACTCTTTGGCCCATTTATAACTTTTCCAGTTTTTTTTTTTATAGAAAGAACTTTATTTCCTGCTGAGTCTTTGGCCCATTTTCCAGTTCTTTGTCTCTGCAATCTTTACATGTAAGTCACCATCAGGACCACCACACACATGTGTGCAAATTTTCATGTGAACGAATTTTGTCTTCTTTTATACCAAAAATATTTATTGAACACCTTGTAGACTGCCATACGCTGTTTCTGGCACCAGGTATCTTTTAGGAGAAGGTCATCCAAGTTTCTCCTATTTTTTATCCTAATTCTTGTAGATGTTCACAGCTGTCATGCTTTCTGTTCCATATCCTGGCCCAGTTTATGAACATTCCTCTGCCTTGGGTTCCATCCCCACTGGATTTTTCTTCAAGATCTTAATTTAGGACTTAACCCAAATTAATGTGCTTAAGAGTCATGCCACTTAATGAACATTTCATTCAGCAAAAGTTTATTGGGGCCCTGCTGTATGCCAAGCTCCATGTTATTCCCTCTATGTGATATTTATTCATTCTCACAAAGCCTTCTATAAATAGTACTTTAACCCAAAGGATATCAGTTGAAAAATCAAGACAGGTTTGGAAAATATCTATTCAGGAGGTAAACATTTAAAAATCATTTGTAAGTCTAACAGGCATTAGTGTATTTCACACTGGATTTGTCAGCCCCTGATGCCACATTTGCTATGAGCAGTGCATTTTCTTGGCAAAACTCTATTAGTCTTTGCCCTCCTTCATTCCGTATTCCAAGGCCAAATTTGCCTGTTACTCCAGGTGTTTCTTGACTTCCTACTTTTGCATTCCAGTCCCCTATAATGAAAAGGACATCTTTTTGGGGTGTTAGGTCTAAAAGGCCTTGTAGGTCTTCATAGAACCATTCAACTTCAGCTTTTTCAGCTATACTGGTTGGGACATAGGCTTGGATTACTATGATATTGAATGGTTTGCCTTGGAAATGAACAGAGATCATTCTGTCATTTTTGAGATTGAATCCAAGTACTGCATTTCAGACTCTCTTGTTGACCATGATGGCTACTCCATTTCTTCTGAGGGATTCCTGCCCACAGTAGTAGATATAATGGTCATCTGAGTTAAATTCACCCATTCCAGTCCATTTTAGTTCACTGATTCCTAGAATGTCTACATTCACTCTTGCCATCTCTTGTTTGACCACTTCCAATTTGCCTTAATTCATGGACCTGACATTCCAGGTCCCTATGCAATATTGCTCTTTACAGCATTGGACCTTGCTTCTATCACCAGTCACATCCACAGCTTGGTATTGTTTTTGCTTTGGCGCCATCCCCTCATTCTTTCTGGAGTTATTTCTCCACTGATCTCCAGTAGCATATTGGGCCCCTACTGACCTGGGGAGTTCCTCTTTCAGTATCCTATCATTTTGCCTTTTCATACTGTTCATGGGGTTCTCAAGGCAAGAATACTGAAGTGGTTTACACATGGACATCACCAGATGGTCAACACCAAAATCAGATTGATTATATTCTTTGCAGCCAAAGATGGAGAAGCTCTAGAGTCAGCAAAAACAAGACCAGGAGCTGACTCTGGCTGAGATCATGAACTCCTTATTGCCAAATTCAGACTGAAATTAAAGAAAGTAGAGAAAACCACTAGACCATTCAGGTATGACCTAAATCAAATCCAGCATGATTATACAGTGGAAGTGAGAAATAGATTTAAGGGCCTAGATCTGATAGATAGAGTGCCTGACGAACTATGGAATGAGGTTCGTGACATTGTACAGGAGACAGGGATCAAGACCATCCCCATGGAAAAGAAATGCAAAAAAGCAAATTGGCTGTCTGGGGAGGCCTTACAAATAGCTGTGAAAAGAAGAGAAGTGAAAAGCAAAGGAGAAAAGGAAAGATATAAGCATCTGAATGCAGAGTTCCAAAGAAGAGCAAAAAGAGATAAGAAAGCCTTCCTGAACGATAAATGCAAAGAAATAGAGGAAAATAACAGAATGGGAAAGACTAGAGATCTCTTCAAGAAAGTTAGAGATACCAAGGGGACACTTCACGCAAAGATGGGCTCGATAAAGGACAGAAATGGTATGGACCTAACAGAAGCAGAAGATATTAAGAAGAGGTGGCAAGAATACACAGAAGAACTGTACAAAAAGATCATCATGACCCAGATAATCATGATGGTGTGATCACTCATCTAGAGCCAGACATCCTGGAATGTGAAGTCAAGTGGGCCTTAGAAAGCATCACTACAAATAATGCTAGTGGAGGTGATGGAATTCCAGTTGAGCTATTCCAAATCCTGAAAGATGATACTGTGAAAGTGCTACACTCAATATGCCAGCAAATTTGGAAAACTCAGCAGTGGCCACAGGACTGGAAAAGGTCAGTTTTCATTCCAATCCCAAAGAAAGGCAAAGCCAAAGAATGCTCAAACTACCGCACAATTGCACTCATCTCACGCTAGTAAAGTAATGCTCAAAATTCTCCAAGCCAGGCTTCAGCAATACGTGATCCATGAACTTCCTGATGTTCAAGTTGGTTTTAGAAAAGGCAGAGGAACCAGAGATCAAATTGCCAACATCTGCTGGATCATGGAAAAAGAAAGAGAGTTCCAGAAAAACATCTATTTCTGCTTTATTGAGAATGCCAAAGCCTTTGACTGTGTGGATCACAATAAACCGTGGAAAATTCTGAAAGAGGTGGGAATACCAGACCACCCGATCTGCCTCTTGAGAAATCTGTATGCAGGTCAGGAAGCAACAGTTAGAACTGGACATGGAACAACAGATTGGTTCCAAATAGGAAAAGGAATACGTCAAGGCTGCATATAGTCACCCTGCTTATTTAACTTATATGCAGAGTACATTGTGAGAAATGCTGGACTAGAAGAAACACAAGCTGGAATCAAGATTGCCGGGAGAAATATCAATAACCTCAGATATGCAGATGACACCACCCTTATGGCAGAAAGTGAAGAGGAACTCAAAAGCCTCTTGATGAAAGTGAAAGTGGAGAGTGAAAAAGTTGGTTTAAAGCTCAACATTCAGAAAACGAAGATCATGGCATCTGGTCCCATCACTTCATGGGAAATAGATGGGGAAACAGTGGAAACAGTGTCAGACTTTATTTTTTTGGGCTCCAAAATCACTGCAGATGGTGACTGCAGCCATGAAATTAAAAGACACTTACTCCTTGGAAGGAAAGTTATGACCAACCTAGATAGCATATTGAAAAGCAGAGACATTACTTTGCCAACAAAGGTTCGTCTAGTCAAGGCTATGGTTTTTCCTGTGGTCATGTATGGATGTGAGAGCTGGATTGTGAAGAAGGCTGAGCACTGAAGAATTGATGCTTTTGAACTGTGGTGTTGGAGAAGACTCTTGAGAGTCCCTTGGACTGCAAGGAGATCCAACCAGTCCATTCTGAAGGAGATCAGCCCTGGGATTTCTTTGGAAGGAATGATGCTAAAGCTGAAACTCCAGTACTTTGGCCACCTCATGTGAAGAGTTGACTCATTGGAAAAGACTCTGATGCTGGAAGGGATTGGGGGCAGGAGGAGAAGGGGACGACAGAGGATGAGATGGCTGGATGGCATCACTGACTCAATGGACGTGAGTCTGAGTGAACTCCAAGAATTGGTGATGGACAGGGAGGCCTGGCGTGCTGTGATTCATGGGGTCGCAAAGAGTCGGACACAACTGAGTGACTGAACTGAACTGAACTGATGCCACATTTTGAATTGACATATGTGATGACTGTGATCAATAGCATTCATAGGAAGAAAATGAACTGATCATTTCTAAATTCAAAGAAGGCCATGACTTTCCAAAGCAAACAGCACATCTAAAACATTGAAATGGCATTTTCTTCAACTACAGCTTGTGTCATGTGTACAGCAAATGGGAGTCCTTGCCAATGGGGTTATCGATTTTGCTTGATGCCTTAATGTATCAACTTGTTGGGCTTCCCAGGTGGTGCTAGTGGTAAAGAACCCACCTACCAGTGTAAGAGACAAAAGAGACATGGGTGTTTGATCCCTGAGTTGGGAAGATTCTCTGGAGGAGGTCATGGCAACCCACTCCAATATTCTTGCCTGGAGAATACCATGGACAAAGGAGCCTGGTGAGCTGCAGCCCATAGGGCTACAAAGAGTCAGACATGACCAAAGCAACTTAGCACATATGCATGTAACATCAACTTGTTACCAGCCAAGAATCCATCT
This sequence comes from Bos indicus, assembly GCF_029378745.1. Classification (NCBI taxonomy): domain Eukaryota; kingdom Metazoa; phylum Chordata; class Mammalia; order Artiodactyla; family Bovidae; genus Bos; species Bos indicus. Next base: position 115,841,623 of record NC_091789.1, read on the forward strand.
TGGAAATGTCTCCCCTGCATAGTAATGGTTGTATATAACACTACAGGCTAAACTAATCCTGTTGCCACTTGGGGTTCAAAAATTCACCACATAATAAAGATTCTACTGAGCTTCCAGCCTCATACAAGACTTGACGCACCAGGAGCCTTTCTAATAACAGTGAACTCCATGTAAATGCAATGTTCATTCCAAAAGCTCCATGGTTTATAGGATAAAATCACTCTGGGTAAATACAACTAATACCACTTCCTTTTAGCTGATGCTCAAGAGCCACCTACTTCTTCTGTGCAGTAAGATGACAATAAATCAGTGCTGTTTTCAACTTGCATGCGATGCTCTCCCGAGACTAAGAGATCTATTCAAACTTTCAGAGTTTTCCTTGTTAGTTAACCTCTGTTAACTTTTCTATCTATCTATTTTCTCAGAAGTTTAACCCAGGGACATGCAGAGATTTGTGAGTATGCACATATCAGACTCTATTTCCCTTAAATCTAAAGAAGGGCTCCTAATTGGCCATGCATAGGTACCTACCTTCATTGTGGTGGGTCACAATCTTAGCATTTTAAAATAGCACATGGGTATTGCATTTTTTAAAATGAGGGGCAACAGTGGATTAGTTGACATGCCCTCAAATGAGAACTTCCAAGATTTGTCCATAGACAAGTAAGGATGAATTATCTACCTTTGACTGATATGTCAAGTTCACAGTTTCTTCAGAGATGACTGAAGCCAGGGACATTCTTGTCACAGTTGGTCCATTATGCATTTGCCTAAAATACCCTCCCCATCTGTAAATTAGAGATGATAATCAGAGTTCTTTCTAGACACATAGTGAGGAGGATATGAAGCAAAGTGTGCAGAGTACTCTGCCAGAGGTAGTCCACAAAAATCTCTCAGAAGGACTACTGACATTACAGTAATTCTAGATTTAATTATCAAATGTTTCTCAAGGCAGATTGTTTTGATGCCTCCAACATTGTTTTACGGAAGGCAAAAAGGTGGAGAAAACAGCACCAAATCCTGCAAGGTGCAGCCCTCAGTTCTAGTTCAAGTTCTTTGGTGATTAACCATGGAGATGCTGGTAAATCACAGTAAGTTTTAGAACTTGAATTCCCTCCTCTGTGAAACCAGGCTGACCGATGCCTACTTTACACAGATGCCAGAACAATCAAGTGGGATAATTTCTATAAAGCTATTTTGAAAAATACATAGAGCCATATGTAAAACATTTGGGGGATTTTAGGGTTTAAGTTTTGTTAAATGAAAAATCAATTTCCTCTTTGAAATATCTCTCAGAGGATTAAAAATCCATTAACTTTATTTTTATCTATAACATTATTTTCTCTGGTAGAGGTTTTAAAATGTTTAGCTTATGAATCACAAAACCATCAAATCAGAGCAAGACTGCCAAGGGTGTAAGACAAAGAGCTAAAATATGCCCATGGCCTTGCCTCATTTCTCTCTGCAAGTCATCCAGATTGCATTCTGTCTCTCTCATTAGCGAGTAGAGACAAGCATTCCTCACCACTAATGTTTTCCACTCTCTTCCACGTGACAACTATAAAGGATGCCCAAGGCCTTGACAATGCCTTAGAGAATACTAAAGAAATGCCTTACTTTTTAACTGACCAAGGCAGATTTTAACTTGGAAATGCTCATTTAGTCTGAAACATCCAAAAGTGAGAGGTACAAAAAGTGGTGTGTAATTGTTTTAAATATATGCCTTCATTATATTTTCCAGTATCCCACAATAATACAAAATAATACACTGTCACATCCATCCTCTTGCAGAAATGAAATCCTATTAACTGAAAAGGACATGTAAGATCGTTAAGGTAAAACATTTTTCAAATTATCTTCTTTAAACCAGTTGGCTGTGCTTTTTGATTTAAATAGAAAGCGCTAATAATATAGTCAACTGATTTTGAGACTATTTTGATATAACTTTTTTTAACACTAAAGATTCTCACTTAACACCTGCTGTGGTAACTAGTGATGCTGACAATACTACTGAATCAGAGGCTATTTACTTGTTTGAGTCCTGTGACCCTGAGAACCCTTTTAGAAGGAAGAGAGTAGAAAAAGGAAGTGTGTTTTACCCCATGGTTTAGTCCTGCGATCGCTGCAATGCTTCTTTCTATATCTGATGTCTTTTCCTCCATCATCTTGTCGCAAAGAAAGAGCTGTGGGGAATGTGCATGCACTAACATGGTCCAGAGAGTTATTTGGCCAAGACCAACTATGGCTTGCCATGGACATGTCTTTTTTCTGTCTGTCATTCCTTAACGCTCAGTTCATGGCCTGTGCTTGGCTTCTACTCCTTCCTCTTCTTTTTCTTATTACAATACTAGGATCAACTGACCTGTGCTATCTCCATTGGGCTGCCTTTGGTTGATCCTATGCACATTGTTCTTCATCTAACATACGGAAATAACACCTCTTGTTGTGCCGAAGCACTGGCAAGATTAAATGAGACAATGCTTAATCCAATACATGGTATATAAGTTCACTGCTGCTGCTGCTGCTGCTGCTAAGTCGCTTCAGTCATGTCCAACTCTGTGTGACCCCATAGACGGCAGCCCACCAGGCTCCCCTGTCCCTGGGATTCTCCAGGCAAGAACACTGGAGTGGGTTGCCATTTCCTTCTCCAATGCATGAAAGTGAAAAGTGAAAGTGAGGTCGCTCAGTCGTGTCCGACTCTTAGCGACCCCATGGACTGCAGCCTACCAGGCTCCTCCGTCCATGGGATTTTCCAGGCAAGAGTACTGGAGTGGGGTGCCATTGCATTTTCCAATATAAGTTCACTAAATTACAGGTATTGTGATACGGGTTATCTGATATTGCTACCACGTCTCCTAAACCAATGATGAAAATGCAAATATCTTCTTTCTGCAACTCATCTAGACTGCATTCTCCCATATAAATCAGAGAGTGTTTCTCATCACTACTGTCTTTTACTTTGCCATATATGATGACTATAAAGGGTGTTGAGAGTCTTGAATTTTTATATTGAAAGAGCTTATCTGCTATTTTATTTTGACTTTCCTTCTACTATCTATCCTTGCTGTGGGTCTCACTGCAGTCTATTTTCAAGCTTTCTTGCTATACCAATTTCTTTCAGTTACTTTGGTATATGATTCCCAAATTTCCCATGTTTATCACATGATCCTTTATTTAGTCAAAATTTGAACACCCATAACCAATTTTGCTTTGTGATCTGATATGGACCTTTCTTTTTTTGGTAAAATAAATTAAATAAATCTACACTCTGTGCATGCATGCTCAGTCATGTCTGACTCTTTTTGACCCCATGGACTGCAGCCTACCAGGCTCCTCTGTCCATGGAATTCTCCAGAAAAGAATACTGGAATGGGTTGCCATTTCCTTCTCCAGAGGATCCTCCCAACCCAGGAATCAAACCCACATCTTTTGCATCTCTTGCATTGGCAGGTGGATTCTTTACCACTAGTGCCACCTGGGAAACCCCAAATAAATCCATGCAGTAAGTTAATTTACAAGTTGTTAAGATACATAATCATGAACTGCTAAGCTTGACACCTCAGTTGATATTAAGAAAAATAAAGATTTTCCTGAGAATTTCAGTAGTTAGATGAACACTTTCATTGGGTATCATAAAAAAATTAAGTGAAAATTTTAAAAAGTTTTGCTGTGAGCCCACTATCTATTCTCGAGGCAGAGATAACAAGAAAATGTTATTAGAAATGCTATATTTTAGCAACCTACAGGAAAGACACTCTACAACTAGTTGAGCTTCCTTTGATCTTATTTTGTTAAATGCCTGGCATTCCAACTTAAATGAACAGCACAGGAGGATTCTGATCTAGGCACTAATAATGAGGTTGTGAGTAGGTTTTACAGAGGAAGTATGCTATCATATGGTGGTTCCCAGATGTTTCAGTGGTAAAGAATCTGCCTGCAATGCAGGAGACACAGGAGACGAGGATTCAGTTATTGGGTCGGGAAGATTCCCTGGAGGAGTAATAACCTGCTCCAGTATTCTTGCCTGGACAGAGGAGCCTGGCAGGCTACAGTCCATGGGATCACAGAGTTAGACAGCACTGAGTGACCAAGCACGAGTGTGATGGTATTATACAGATCAGCAGTACGTACATGTACCAGACCCCACTGGCAGAACTGGCAGAGCTCAATAACAGAGAAATATAATCTAAAAGGATACTGGAAGGCCGTGATTAAGAGTGTGTGCCTGTAGAAGTTTGGCAACAAAATGACGTGTATTTTCAAATTATCTGCGTTGTATATTTTCTATATGATAGGCAACATGTCCAAATCATTCTGAATCTGGTTTATCTAAAATATAAGGAATGACATGGGTACCTTTGAAAATGCTAATTCAAACACAATATTGTGCCTTCTATTTTAATAATTTTTAAGAGAAATTTTAAAAAATAAATTCTATATTTGGAAAATATTTCTTTTTCACTATAACTATTCAGAGCTTAATTAGATCAGACATTTGAAATGACAGAAAATGACTGACTACCTGACTGTTCAAATATTTTCTCATCAAATGACAGTAAGAAAAATATCTCCCTTTTTGTATATTAAGAATAAATGAATATGTTAAGTCCTTCCAGGGATAGCCATTATAAAAGGACAAATTCTGAATCCCTTAGATATTTTCTAATGCTCTCCATTATTTTATGTGACATTATAAGTAAAAGTACATTAAAATTAGAAAAATATTCAGATTTAAAAATTAATGCAGAGAGGAAGGCTAGTTTTCTTAATGTAAAATATCAAGTCCTGGTTTGTGTTATTTTAAACAGTTTCCCCTTTCCCTAAGCCACTTAACTACTGTGTATGCTAGGCCCAAATTATGCTTGCTTAACCATCCACCATCACCATCAAGGATTTCCCCAGAATTTATGGGTATCTAGTGACTAACTGTCATAAGATGTACTTCTTGGATATCCTTGTGATTCATGTTTCCATATGCAGAAAGGGTTCATTTTAGAGAGAATAAAAAATGAGATTAACTCAAAAAGAAAATTAAATTATGGACAAAAACCGAAGAGGGATCCTGAGTTGTTCAAGAACGTGTATCCTAATCATTTCTGTGGCCTTAGTGGCTCTGGCACAGAGAAGCAAAGAAACAAGGGAAGACTATTCATTTAGGGTGTATCATGGGAAAGGTGTAATTTTACATAAAATCATAAAGATGTACGGTGGTTTCAGAGGGAAAAAAAAATGTTAGCAGAACTGAAATTAACCTAAGTTCTTTCTCTTGAAAAAAAAAATTATCCAGTGCAAAAATGCATGAGTTTTTTTCTCATGTTAAATCTCTACATATACTAGACTGAGTATTACTGATCACCTATACATGTAATGAGAAGGAAATGGCAACCCACTCCAGTGTTCTTGCCTGGAGAATCCCAGGGACGGGGGAGCCTGGTGGGCTGCCGTCTCTGGGGTCGCACAGAGTCAGACACGACTGAAGCATCTTAGCAGCAGCAGCAGCATACATGCAAAAATGTTTCTCTAGAAAATACCTTTCCTAATTAGATTTGTTACTGATAAATGTGAAAATACATTATGTGCATGTGAATTTCTGTGTGTGTATATATAATACACATTCCAGTTAAGATATTTGAAGTCCTAAAAGATGATGCTGTTAAAGTGCTGCACTCAATATGCCAGCAAATTTGGAAAACTCAGCAGTGGCCACAGGACTGGAAAAGATCAGTTTTCATTCCAATCCCAAAGAAGGATAATGCCAAAAAAACTTTCAAACTACCATACAATTGCTCTCATTTCACATGCTAACAATGTTATGCTCAAAATCCTTCAGGCAAGGCTTCAGCAGTACATGAACTGTGAACTTCCAGAAACAGGGTGGGTTTCAAAGAGGTAGAGAAACCAGGGATCAAAGTGCCAACATCTTTTGGAGAAAGCAAGGGAGTTTCAGAAAAATGTCTACTTCTGCTTCATTGACTATGCTAAAGCCTTTGACTATATGGATCACAACAAACTGTGGAAAAGTCTTAAAGACAGGGAATCAGACCACCTTACCTATCTGGTGAGAAACCTGTATGCAGGTCAAGGAGCAACAGTTAGAACTGAACATGGAACAATGGACTGGTTCTAAATTGGGAAAGAAGTATGACAAGCCTGTATATTGTCACCCAGCTTATTTAATTTATATGCAGAGTACATTATGTGAAATGTCAGGCTAGATGAATCACAAGCTGGAATCAAGACTGCTGGGGAAAGTATCAACAACCTCAGATACATAGATTATACCACTCTAATGGCAGAAAGTGAAGAACTAGTCTCTTCATGATAGTGAAAGGGGACAGTGAAAAGGCCAGCTTAAAACTCAATATTAAAAAAAACTAAGATCATTAGAAAAGACCCTGATGCTGGGAAAGATCGAAAGCAGGAAGAGAAGGGGACAACAGAGGACGAGATGGTTGGATGGCATCACCGACTCAACGGACATGAATTTCAGCAAACTCTAGGAGGTAGTGGAGGACAGAGGAGCCTGGTGTGCTGCAGTCCACGGGATAGTAAAGAGACCAGACAGCAGTAACAGCAGATTACATACATACACATATGTGTATATATGCATTGCGTAGATATACCTCTATATGATAACGCAGAATTACTATTTTAAACTGATGACAAGCTCTTCCAAGGAGCTAAGGTTTCTACAGGACTATGTAAAAAATAGTTTTGGGAATTGGAAATTGTTTCAGAACAGGGACCTATAATACCTGCAGGCCTTGAGTTATAAAGTAGGAAAGAGAGAACTAGCTTTACATATGAGAAAAGTGCATTACAGTTTAGGAAGTTTTTCCGCACTGAAACTTATCTGACGTCCTCAACATTGTATGAAGGTTGGCCTAGTTACAATTATATCCAGTTCCAAATATGCACAACAAATGCTAGAAGTTTAGTGCTGCCAAAGAACCATTCTATTACGCGCATAGATTCTGTGGGTCAGGACTTTGGAAGAGGCACAATAGGGAATACTTGTTTCTTTTTCATATTGTCTGGTAAACTTAAAGGCTGAGGGTTAATTGATGGCAGGGGCCGTGAAGTTCATTCATCTCAGCTGTTTGGACTTGAAGGTTGCCAATAGAAACAAACAAACAAAATCTATACATGGTCTCCCCCATGACTCGGCATCCTTACAGCATTACAGTTTCAGGGTAATTTGACTTCTTACATGGTGACTGAAGGATCCAAGAGCTTGTGTTCTAGTGAAAAAGGCATAAGGAATTTTGCTTTCTATTCTGTTTTGCTGCTGTTTAGTCACTAAGTCATGTTAGACTCTGTGACCCCTTGGAGTGTAGCCCACAAAGCTCCTTTGTCCATGGAATTCTCCAAGCAAGAATATGGAGTGAATTGCCATTTCCTACTCCAGAGGTTCTTCCCGATCCAGGGATCAAACCTGTGTCTCCTGCTTGGCAGGCAGTTTCTTTACCACTGTGCCACCTGGGAGCCTTAAAAATCAAGCAGCATCATTTCCATTTCACTCTACGTGTTACAAGTCAGTCTCAAACCCATCCAGATTAAAAAGGAGTGGTAATGTTCCAAAATGGCATGAGGGATACAGGAGGGTGTTGCAGTCATCCTTTGCAAATATAATATGCAACAGAAGGTAAGGTTCAAAGAGGTTGAATGATTTGCTGAAGCTGAACAGTAACTGGTAACACCAACATTTGGTGGTTGACTAGAAGACAACGTTTCTGATCTGCAAATTGTCAAAGTCTGCAGCAAAACAAGTGAGGTGAAATTGTGCCACAATGGCAAAATAGAGGTGTGGGCCTCGGTACAGTAATGGTATTTTAAACTTTCAAAATGTAACTTTATCTCTGATGCCTATTTTTCTTTTGAGGACTATACTTTCTCCTCTCTCTACATTCAAGCCCTATATTCTGGTTGCTCTGAGTTATAGTCAGCATTCAGGAAATATCTTAATCTAATGCAATGTTAGAGCAGATTTCCCACTGCCAAACTCATAAAATGAGATTGGTATTATGCAGTTTAATGATATTTGGGGGGACTACTTCACAGCAGACGTACATTTTCCCTGGAGGTTTTCATTAGGGCTGGGTTCATTTTTGTCTGATGCGCTGCTTATTTCTTAGCATGCTGGGTCTTGGAGTTTTTCCCCTGTAGCAACTGAGTGCCATCAGTGGCGACATACATCTAAAGTAAGAGCTCTCTCCCACGATGGTATTCAAGACCCTGAGGAAGAAAAACCAGCCCTCACTGGAGGTGCAATTCAAGAAGGACCACAAGGATTTTCCAACTCAGCAATTGAAGTGGAAAGCTTCTAGTTCTCAGAGCACTAGCGGGCACCAGTGGGGGAACCACAGCAAGATGTTTCACAGGAGAATTGATGGTGGGGTTAGCAGTGCCCTGGCATGTGAGGAAAGCAGGCATTCAATGGCAAAAGGCTCTTTGACTTATAGAAGCAAATGTGTTTCATGACTTCCTTATAAAATGAGAGTCCTGTCAATCATATGTCATTAAACCCACATTCAGGTTACTTCAGCCATCATAAACAGAGGACCGATGGTCTTCCTGCCATTAATGGATGCCTAACAAAGTACCAAAATGAAGAAAACTTTGTTCAAATGGCTCCATGTTCTTTTACATGACTTCTGAAAAATCATCCTTTTACTCTCACATTTAGGATTATCAACCACATCTGTTTTGCCCAGGATATAGCTGTTCTTACCATACAGCCAATATTTTTTCTCAGTCTTAATAAATACAGAAGAGCCACTGCTATTTGATCTAGACTGATGTGTAATAGCTTCCAGAAGCATAGAAACTAATAGGCATACCAAGGGCTTAAGTGAACTGAAGTGAAAGTCGCTTGAAGTGAAGTCGCTCAGTGGTGCCCGACTCTTAGTGACCCCATGGACTGTAGCCCGCCAGGCTCCTCTGTCCGTGGAACTCTCCAGGCAAGAGTACTGGAGTGGGTAGCTGTTCCCTTCTCCAGGAGATCTTCCCATCCCAGGGATTAAACCAGCTTTTCTGCATTGCAGGTGAATATCTTTACCATCTGAGCCACCAGGGAAGCTCACCAAGGGCTTAAACTTCTACAAAATTAAGATGCACTGAAACATAATGGATAAAGCACATATTTGGGATATGTCTTTACTTTGGTCCTGACTGATTTTGGTAAAGTCCTCAGTTCCTTCTGTTTAGTATCAGTTTTAAATGTAATACATGGAACTGCTATAAACTTTAAATCAGGAAAATATTTCGAAAGAATATTACATGGTCTTGAAATGTCTATATGTAGTATTTACTCTATAAGTTGGTTAAAACTGGTGATTCCTTGTTTCGATTCTCAGTATGTCTGGGACACTAGGCTATACCACCCTGAATGTGCCCAATCTAGTCAGTATGTCTGGGACAGGACACAAAATCCTTCATTTAACAAGCTCTCTAGGCAACTCACAGAATAATACCTGTAAGTACAACATGCCACTCAAAAGAGATAGAAATAAAGAATAACAATAAGGTCTCTCTCTCACACACATACACACACACACATACACACAGGCTAAGCTTGTCAACCAGTACTAGGGCTTGTGTCTGTAGTTTTGTCTGGATAGTTCAAAATGCCCAGCTCTCTTCTTCCCCAACAAGTTCAACAAACTTATGTTGAACACAGGGCTCTTTGTTTATGGCTTCTAATGTTCAGAAGAGATTTGAGTCACAGGAGGAAAAGGAAAAGAAACATCAAATGGTAGATCCAGTCAGAACCTGACAATTCATGAATACTCACTAAATCAAAGTGGGGGTAAGGCTCTAACACAGACCTCTCTTTTGCTACACAGTGTGCTCTTTACCTGTGTTTTGTGAATTTTTACTATGATATTATGAGGTTGCTATGTCCGTCCTGGTTGTACAGAGGAAGAATCTGGGGCTTAGAATGCCAAGTATCAAATGGATGTGAGGAAATATTTTTGAGGTCATTGTTTTGTTCACTATCTGGACTGTGATAATGACTTTATGGATATACACATGTGCCCAAAAGTATCGAACTGTATGTCATAAACACATGCAGTTTATTATATGTCAATTACACCTAGCTAAAGCTGGAAAAAACAAACAGGACGCTACATAACATGTCTAAGACAGCACAAACAGAAGAGTACTTCTACCATCTCACCTCTGAAATCTGGGTTCTTACTCAGCAAGCCCTGCAGCAGAGCCCAGGGAAGGGGTGACAGCCCAGCTGGGAGGAAGGGAGATAGAGGAAAGATGACAATGCCCACGCATTCTGGTTTTCCTCAGAATATTAGGTGGTGTTGGAGAAGACTCTTGAGAGTCCCTTAGACTGCATGTAGATCAAACCGTCAATCCTAAAGGAAATCAGTACTGAATATTCATTGGAAGGACTGATGCTGAAGCTGAAGCTCCAATACTTTGGCCACCTGATGCAAAGAACTGACTCATTAGAAAAGACCCTGATGCTGGGAAAGACTGAAGGCAGGAGGAGAAGGGGAGGACAGAGGATGAGATGGTTGGATGGCATCACCGACTCAATGGACATGAGTTTGAGCAAACTCCAGGAGTTGGTGATGGACAGGGAAGCCTGGTGTGCTGCAGTCCATGGGGTTTCAAAGAGTCAGACATGACTGAGCGACTGAACAAGAGGATATTAGTACCTCCTCCTGACGTGTAAACCGAATTCAGGAGAAAATGAAGCCCAAACTGTGCTGTCTGGATTCCAAATTTCCAGGTAGATCTGCAGTGTCATTTGTTTTTGGGGTAGAGATGTTGGCATCCTTGGCGCATTCACCCCCAGGAATCTCTCTTCTCAAAGAGAAAATTCTCTGCCATAGCAGATGACAGCTATTGTATTGGAGGCAGCTGTGAGCCCAAGGAGACAGGGATGACTATCGGCCTTGGAAGAGGGAGAAACAGTGCAATCTCAAAACTGCTGAGTGGAGATCTCTGTTGGGGCTCAGAGTGTGAATGTCCTATCACAGTTGTAACCCCTGGCTCATGTGGCAGAGGGTAGATGCTCAATAATTAATTTGAAATAAATGATCCAATGGATCTCCATCTCAAAAAAATGAAATCCTAGTGGCTATTTTGCCATTAGATTTATGTGGAAATGTTACAACACTGTAGGTACAGTACCATTTTTATTTTGAGAAAAGTAGAGATGAATATCTAAAATAAAGTGTGAAAATGATCTAAAGATTTCTATTACCTATGCTTCCCCTCTGAGCTGAAATCATATCATTTACATTATAATCAACTTTTCTCTGCAACTGCTTTTTGCAGTAAACCTCTGGGTTTCACTAGGAACAGGCTGATCTGTATTAGCAGACGAAATAACATCACATTAGTGTTTAGCTTGCTCTGCTTGTTTTCCTACAAAACTCAGCTCACCACAACTCCTCTAAAGAAATAACACTTCCATTTCTGTAAATATTCATAATTAGTCAATTTACATATTTATTGATGGGTAATGGATATTTTAGACAATCTAACTATATTACACGTTATAGGACACAAATCAAGTAAATCACAAGGTATGTGTGCTGAAGTAATTTCAAAAATGTAAGAAAATTTTATTTTTCACTATAAAATTGTTGGTTTAAATTAAAACAGGGATCATTTTATTCTTTAATAATGGAGACTTACAGAAATCAAAATGCTATTGCAAACTTGGCAATTGGCCCAAGTTTTTTCCTTGTCAGTTTCATAGATCACACCATGCTTGTATGATGGATTATATGAATTCACTGCATTGGGAGGTCTGAGGCTGTTAGCTTTCAAAACCTCTCTTAGCAGACAAGTTCAATCAGCATAAAGAGCACAGTGAGGCACGGAACAGTTATGTTGCATCAAGCAGGAAAGTAATCTATTCCTTGACACACCTGAAAATTAACAGATTCACTTCTGAGGCATGAGAACATGTATTCTACAATGTAGGCTAAGATTCATTTAGCCTGACTGATAAAGTTTCAAAGTCATATTGGGAAGTATGCCTGTTTAGATGGTTTGGGTGTAAAGCTTATGATAATAGGAGGGGATAGAGAATATTAGAGAGAAGGTAGCCAAAACAGATAGAAATCAGGGATTTCACAGCAAAGGAACCATTGCTAGGAAACTGTTGAGACCCTTTCCTCTCCTGTCCATGCTTGGGACGTTTTGCCATTCCATGAGTTTTTTCTGTTTAAAAATGTGCTTATGGTGGAATTTGAACTTTTGATTAAAAAAATCTAATTGGTTAATAAAAGTCATCAAATTGGCTCTATAATTCATTTGAAGAAAGAGTTAAACCTCTGTTTTCTTTGTTTGTTGTCTCTTTTGCATCATAACAACATTAGGCTTATTTTTTCCTTTGCCATTTTCCTGCAGTGAGATTCTTTTCAATTTAATCCTCTTTCATCTGTAATTAGTAGTGGTTAACAACAGCTTGATATTCTCTCTCTCCCCCTTTCTCTCCCTGTCTTTTGCATAAACACAGTGATGTGATTAGCAATAAGCATTTAGTAATCCATTTAGGAAAAGGTGGAATGTGGAAGAATTTGGTTTATTGTCCTATGTGGCTACCCTGTACTAGTCCTCCTAGCCCTTACCAAAGGGGGAAGATTAAGGCAGAGATAATTCACTTTTGCTACTGAAGGGGCCAGAAGGTGTGCTGTGGAATGCAGTTTTTGCCTTAAGTAGATCATATTTGTGTGGATGAAGCCCACTGAGATAAGGAAGGGGAGACGAGCAAGGTGATGAGAAGCCATTTTTCTAGTGTTGAAAGTGACACCCCAGGAGCTAGAGTCACCAAGAGGCCACTGGACGATGTGGAATGGGAAGCAGATTTGCACTGCAGGTGATGCGGATTAGGGAATCAGCTAGAAAAGAGGTAATTACAGCTGAGAATGACAAGTTGACAAGTACAACTGAGAATGTGCAAATGCATAGACAACAGCCAACTCAGTGCCTCCACAGGCCGTGGCCAGAGACTCCGAGGCTGTTCCCAGCATAAGCCTCTCCAGGCATGTCCTGAAGCCTCATCTTAGATCCTAACAACTTGCCACATCTCCATCTTTCCCTCTGGAATTCCTGCCACCACACTAAACACAGTCACACTTGATAAAAGCCGAGATGAGAGCCTCTTGCTGGACAGCTGACTTTACCTCTCACACATCCCTCTCAGTTGGCAGGTCCAACCAGCCACCAAATTAAAGACACCTGCCTGCAACACTCACGAGGGAGCCTCAGGGGCTCTGCCCCTTCCTTCTCAACATCTCAGCACATCACGCCTGTCTAGACTGGTGAGCACCACAGAAAACTGTGTGTTGTCTGCCAAGTGAGAAGGAATAATGAGGAAAGCTCCAGTTAGGGTGAAACGAGCCCTGTTTGCAGCATCAGACAAGTGAGAGGAGAAATCTGTATCCTGCCCCAGGGAGAACTTCCCACACTTACGTCACCATCTGCTCCGACGTCCTCATTTCATCTGTGTCCCCAGGAGGGCTCCGCTGCACACCGCAGGCCTCTCTTGTGCTCCCACCCGTGATTTTCACAACATTTGAATATTAGCACTTCTAATAATGTGTTTAGTTAGCACACAGCTTAGAAATTCATAGTGTCGTTAACATTTAAAAGTCTAACATGGGTCTTTTCAAGATTCCAAATGTTTTCACTTGGCTTTCATTTCCTAGGGCAAAAATTGTATGTTAAAAAAAGAATCACATCAAGTATGTAAGATATATGTGAACTATAATATATGCATACATCTTACATGAAGAAGATGTGTATGCATCTTACATGGTACACAAGATGCCTGTATGTAAGGTGTATGTTATAGAATACATAAATATGATATATTAAGTATTATACATGATATAGAGCAAATATATAGTAGATATATGATAGATTTAGTATATGTGGGTAATACATGCAAATATTAAAGATACATATAAGATATATGTACATATTATGTGTGTACAAATACGTCTCAAATTTTGTCTGGGTGTGTACATAAATACTTGAGAATTATGTGACAGGGCAGTGTGAATGATAACAATAACTACTGATTAGAAAGTACACATTTTTCTTTATAAATCACCTTTGCTTATTCACATATACTTTGAAATACTGCCAACAGACAACCCTCTTCTTAAGGTGAATATTTTGTGAATTATTTCTCACTCTAACAAGAACAAGAAGCAAATCAAAAGTCATCTTCTGTCTCTTATAAATTGACGTAAAACCTTCTAAGTAAGCCCATCATTCCAGTAAACACAGACAATCTGCTCCTTTAGAGTAGTCCTAACTACTGTCATAATTTCCAATCTTCATTTTGAAATGCCAGAACATATGAAAGACCCTAAAAAAAGAGGGTCTTACATCTTTGTGGGATGATGTAGTATGTAGATCCCCACAGATTCCTATAAGAAGGTAGTGAGAATAAGGAGAGAGAGGAAACATTCCTCATTGTAGTTATGACAGCCTAGGAAAAGCCAAGAAGCCAAATGACTGGGACCCAGGGCTTAGAAGGAAGGGGCCGTCAGGGAGGGACCAAATCACAGAGAGTTCTCACTCAGATGGCTCTGAGACTGTGTGTCCGGTTCAGCATTCTGAGAAGGGGTGACTTGCTCACGAATCAGGACCGTGATCTGCAGTGTATTGACTCAGGGAAGCCGACATGGAGCCACAGGAGAGATTCTTGCAGCCCCCGTGTGCCTCATCCTCACAGATGGCAGGTAAGTCACCCCAAAGGAAAAGACGGTATCGTTACAGAAGGGAAGGGATGCAAGGAGTGAGAATGAAGGAATTATATATATATATATATATATATATATATATATATGTGTGTGTATATATATATATATATATATATATATGTCAGTCATGTCCGACTCTCTGTGACCTCATGGACTGTAGCACTCCAGGCCTCCCTGTCCTTCACCATCTCCTGGAGCTTGCTCAAACTCATGTCCATTGAGTCGGTGATGCCATCCAACCATCTCAACCTCTGTCATCCCCTTTTCCTCCTGCCTTCAGTGTTTCCCAGCATCAGGGTCTTTTCTAATGAGTTAGCTCTTTGCATCAGGTGGCCAAAGTATTGGATTTTCAGCTTCAGCATCAGTCCTTCCAATGAATATTCAGGATTGATTTCCTTTAGGACTGACTTCCTAAACGTGTGTGTGTGTGTGTGTGTGTGTGTGTGTGTGTGTGTGTGTATCTACAGTGCAAAACATGTTTAGGAAGCCTTTTTATTTTTCCAACTGGAAAGTTATTGTAAGAGCCGTCAAACTTATAAAGCCAGGGCCTCTAAAATCTTTCTAGAAGAAAACCTACTTTTCACTTCAGTAAAGGGGAAAAGTCAGCACTAAGTATGGATGAGGTACAACGGCCATGCATAACCTGGAAGGGCATCAAAGGAGAGGAAGGCCGAGCTGACACTGTCCTGAGTCAGCTCACAGTCGCAAAGGCCAAGGACCAGCAGGTGGGAAACAGTGGTGGCTGTGGTCAGGTCTCCTGGAGCAACTCAATCTGCTTTAAAGAGTGAGCAAGTGGTCATAAGTAACCATTAGAAGGACGTATTGTAGAGGGAGTTTAAGTTACAGAAAAAAGAAGTCCTATTCTTATAGTATTCCAGGTAATCCATTTATATTTGAAATTTAATGAAGATTAGCAGGGAATAGTGACCATTTGACCCCTCCAAATCATACTGTGATAGATTTTAAACATAATATATATTTTATAAAAGATATGAGATCTTTAATGCTTTTACTGTGGTCAAAGATACACAACATAAAATTGATCCTTTTAACCATTTTTTAGTGTGTACCTCAGGAGCACTGTTGGAGGAGGTCACTAAGAGGATGTAACCGCCAGTTGACCCACAAGCTGGATCCAAGCAACTGGAGGCTCCTCACCCCCTCTCCTGTCGTCGGAATGTACATTTTAACCATCATTCCCATACCAGAAGCACTTTCAAGGGTGTAGCCTTGACACAGTATATTAAGTCCCCTGCTGCTGCTGCTAAGTCGCTTCAGTCGTGTCTGACTCTGTGTGACCCCACAGACGGCAGCCCACCAGGCTCCCCCGTTCCTGGGATTCTCCAGGCAAGAACAGTGGAGTGGGTTGCCATTTCCTTCTCCAACGTATGAAAGTGAAAAGTGAAAGGGAAGTCGCTCAGTCGTGCCCGACTCTTAGTGACCCCATGGACTGCAGCCTACCAAGCTCCTCCACCCGTGGGACTTTCCAGGCAAGAATACTGGAGTGGGGTGCCATTGCCTTCTCCATTAAGTCCCCTACATATGAACAAATTTCATTCCAAGAGTGCATTTATAAGTCCAATTTGTTTATAAGCTCAACAAAGCTAACCTAGTAAAATAACACAATCAGCTATATAGTATTATAATAGGTTTATAATACTTTGCCCACAGATAATACATTAAAAAAATGAAGAAAACATTTTAATCTTACAGTACAGTACCTTGAAAAGCACAGTAGTACAGTACAACAGCTGACATACAGGGGCTGGCATAGAGTGAACAGGGAGGAAGAGTTACTGACTGGAGGAGGCAGATGAGGTAGGAGATGAAGTGGGAGATGGTACAGCTGAAGGATGGTCAGCAATAGGAGATGGAGGGCAAGCTGCAATTTCACTCATGCCTGACATTGATGGAATGCATGTTTGCATTTTTGAAAGTTCGCAGCTTGAAGGTTTGTATGTGGAGGATTTACTCTACTGTGTTGTTGAGACTTCTGTTCTGGGTGTGTGACTAAATCAGGTTAAGTCCTTTACATAAATTTTATGAAGATTCTAGTGAGACCTCACACCAGCCAGAATGGCTATCATCAAAAACTCTATAAACAATAAATTTTGGAGAGGGTGTGGAGAAAAGGGAACCCTCTTACATTGCTGGTGGGAATGTAAACCGATACAACCACTATGGAAGACAGTATAGAGATTCCTTAAAAAACTAGGAATAAAACCACCATATGACCCAGCATATACTAGCATGTACCCATTACTAGGCATATACTCTGAGGAAAACAAAACTGAAAAAGACACATGTATCCCAATGTTCACTGCAGCACTATTTACAATAGCTAGAACATGGAAGCAACCTAGATGTCCGTTGACAGATGAATGGATAAATAAGCTGTGGTACATATACTCAATGGAACATTACTCAGCCATAAAAAGGAATACATTTGAGTCAGTTCTAATGAGGTGGATGAACCTAGAGCCTACTATACAGAGTGAAGTAAGTCAGAAAGAGAAAGATAAATATTGTATACTGATGAATAAATATGGAATCTAGAAAGATGGTACTGATGAATTTATTTTCAGTGCAGCAGTGCAGAAACAGACATAGAGAACAGACCTATGGACACGGCGGGAGGGGTGGAGGGAGAGGGTTAGATGTATGGAGAGAGTAACTTGGAAACTTACAATACCGTATGTAAAATAGAAAAAAAAAAAGATTCTGAGAGAGGGTGAGGAGATCTACTTGTTTTGTGGCTTCCTAAGATAAGTCTTGTATTTAAGTTCCTTTACTTTTTAATCTATCAGAAGTGGTTTGGCTCTTTCTCTGATATCTCTTTGCCTTCCATGTTATGGGTGCCAGGTTGCAAACCAATAAGCATGAAACATTCACACAGTTGTGTAACATAACCTCCATTATCTCTAGAGCTTTTCATCTTCTCAAAGTGAAACTCCATACTCCCCATTTCTCCCTCTGGCCAGACCCTGGCAACTACCACTCTAATTTCTCTTCCTATGAATTTGACTACTCCAGGTACCTCAAGCAAGTACAATCATACAATTTTTGTCCTTTTGTGTTGGACTTAATTCGGTTAGCATAAAATACTACAGATTCATCTATACTGTAGCATGTATAAGGATTTCCTTCCTTTTTAAAGATGAATAATATTCCATTGTGTTTATAACCTGCATTTTGTTTATCTGTTCATCTGTTAATAGATATGTGGGCTATTTCTACCTTTTGGCTATTGTCAGTAATGCTGCTATGAACACTCTTTCATTACCTTAAATATTAAACACAAATGAAAATACTGATTGGTCACACAAAATGACAAGATTGATGTAACTTTTCTTTGCTTGATTAATCACTATGACAGTACTGTTCAATTGGAATCTACCCTTTTAACATTCATACCACTGAGGGCATTAGGCACTTCTCTAAGAACACGTGTAATTGAGTCCTGTGTGTTAGGACTTTTTGTCTAAAGGGTTTTTTAATTAACTTGTGATGTTTATATAAGAATAGATAATAAAAATATGCTTATTTCAAGATTCCATGTATAGTATTAGAACTGGACACTGACCACAGAGTTTCAGACTTAAATCACCCAATAGAAGATTACTCAGGAGTATTTTATTCCAGACATTTATAATTGTCCATCATATATAATAAAAAGCCAACTGAATTTTAGTTAATTTTGTTACTGTTTGTAAAGTCTCCACAGATGTTGTATCCCCTTAGTGCCAACACTCAGGATAGGCAGAATTCTCCCACAGCTGACCCTTGGTAAGTCTGTAGGATGGAAGTGGCTTTCAGTTTTATCAATTATTCAAGGTGGTCTCTGACATGGAAGCTAACATACTTTTCTAAATTTTACTCTCAAGGCTAAAAATGTTTTGCAAACGGAATTCTTATATTTTGGAGAGCTATGCCCCCATGTTTGAAAACCATATAAAATAAAAAAAAGTGCCTGGTATTTTTCTTCATCTGGTAAGAAATCATACAATCAATTTGCCTTAAATATTTTCTAGACTATCTCCAAGTAGAAAAGGCAGAAGACATAATCCATTCTTTTCCTCAGCTTTTGTTCTTCCTGGTGGACAATTTGTAGACTCTACTTTTGAGCTTGTTTATAATGTATGTTCCATATCAGACTTGTCCCTACTTTCTCCTCACCCCAATCAACAAAGCCAAAAGCTGGTTCTTTGAAAGGATAAATAAAATTGACAAACCATTAGCCAGACTCATCAAGAAACAAAGGGAGAAAAATCAAATCAACAAAATTAGAAACGAAAATGGAGAGATCACAACAGACAACACAGAAATACAAAGGATCATAAGAGACTACTATCAACAATTATATGCCAATAAAATGGACAACGTGGAAGAAATGGACAAATTCTTAGAAAAGTACAACTTTCCAAAACTCGACCAGGAAGAAATAGAAAATCTTAACAGACCCATCACAAGCACGGAAATTGAAACTGTAATCAAAAATCTTCCAGCAAACAAAAGCCCAGGTCCAGACGGCTTCACAGCTGAATTCTACCAAAAATTTAGAGAAGAGCTAACACCTATCCTGCTCGAACTCTTCCAAAAAATTGCAGAGGAAGGTAAACTTCCAAACTCATTCTATGAGGCCACCATCACCCTAATACCAAAACCTGACAAAGATGCCACAAAAAAAGAAAACTACAGGCCAATATCACTGATGAACATAGATGAAAAATCCTTAACAAAATTCTAGCAATCAGAATCCAACAACACATTAAAAAGATCATACACCATGATCAAGTGGGCTTTGTCCCAGGGATGCAAGGATTCTTCAATATCCGCAAAACAATCAATGTAATACACCACATTAACAAATTGAAAAATAAAAACCATATGATTATCTCAATAGATGCAGAGAAAGCCTTTGACAAAATTCAACATCCATTTATGATAAAAACTCTCCAGAAAGCAGGAATAGAAGGAACATACCTCAACATAATAAAAGCTATATATGACAAACCCACAGCAAACATTATCCTCAATGGTGAAAAATTGAAAGCATTTCCTCTAAAGTCAGGAAGAAGACAAGGGTGCCCACTTTCACCATTACTATTCAACATAGTTTTGGAAGTTTTGGCCACAGCAATCGAGCAGAAAAAGAAATAAAAGGAATCCAAATTGGAAAAGAAGAAGTAAAACTCTCACTATTTGCAGATGACATGATCCTCTACATAGAAAACCCTAAAGACTCCACCAGAAAATTACTAGAACTAATCAATGACTATAGTAAAGTTGCAGGATATAAAATCAACACACAGAAATCCCTTGCATTCCTATACACTAATAATGAGAAAACAGAAAGAGAAATTAAGGAAACAATTCCATTCACCATTGCAACGGAAAGAATAAAATATTTAGGAATATATCTACCTAAAGAAACTAAAGACCTATATATAGAAAACTATAAAACACTGGTGAAAGAAATCAAAGAGGACACTAATAGATGGAGAAATATACCATGTTCATGGATTGGAAGAATCAATATAGTGAAAATGAGTATACTACCCAAAGCAATTTATAGATTCAACGCAATCCCTATCAAGCTACCAACAGTATTCTTCACAGAGCTAGAATAAATAATTTCACAATTTGTATGGAAATACTAAAAACCTCAAATAGCCAAAGCGATCTTGAGAAAGAAGAATGGAACTGGAGGAATCAACCTACCTGACTTCAGGCTCTACTACAAAGCCACAGTTATCAAGACAGTATGGTACTGGCACAAAGACAGAAATATAGATCAATGGAATAAAATAGAAAGCCCAGAGATAAATCCACGCACATATGGACACCTTATCTTTGACAAAGGAGGCAAGAATATACAATGGATTAAAGACAATCTCTTTAACAAGTGGTGCTGGGAAATCTGGTCAACCACTTGTAAAAGAATGAAACTAGACCACTTTCTAACACCATATACAAAAATAAACTCAAAATGGATCAAAGATCTAAACGTAAGACCAGAAACTATAAAACTCCTAGAGGAGAACATAGGCAAAACACTCTCTGACATACATCACAGCAGGATCCTCTATGACCCACCTCCCAGAATATTGGAAATAAAAGCAAAAATAAACAAATGGGACCTAATTAACCTTAAAAGCTTCTGCACATCAAAGGAAACTATTAGCAAGGTGAAAAGACAGCCTTCAGAATGGGAGAAAATAATAGCAAATGAAGCAACCGACAAACAACTAATCTCAACAATATACAAGCAACTCCTACAGCTCAACTCCAGAAAAATAAATGACCCAATCAAAAAATGGGCCAAAGAACTAAATAGACATTTCTCCAAAGAAGACATACAGATGGCTAACAAACACATGAAAAGATGCTCAACATCACTCATTATCAGAGAAATGCAAATCAAAACCATTATGAGGTACCATTTCACACCAGTCAGAATGGCTGCGATCCAAAAGTCTACAAATAATAAATGCTGGAGAGGGTGTGGAGAAAAGGGAACCCTCTTACACTGTTGGTGGGAATGCAAACTAGTACAGCCACTATGGAGAACAGTGTGGAGATTCCTTAAAAAACTGGAAATAGAACTGCCTTATGATCCAGCAATCCCACTGCTGGGCATACACACTGAGGAAACCAGAAGGGAAAGAGACACGTGTACCCCAATGTTCATTGCAGCACTGTTTATAATAGCCAGGACATGGAAGCAACCTAGTTGTCCATCAGCAGATGAATGGATAAGAAAGCAGTGGTACATATACACAATGGAGTATTACTCAGCCATTAAAAAGAATACATTTGAATCAGTTCTAATGAGGTGGATGAAACTGGAGCCTATTATACAGAGTGAAGTAAGCCAGAAGGAAAAACATAAATACAGTATACTAACGCATATATATGGAATTTAGAAAGATGGTAACAATAACCTGGTGTACGAGACAGCAAAAGAGACACTGATGTATAGAACAGTCTTATGGACTCTGTGGGAGAGGGAGAGGGTGGGAAGATTTGGGAGAATGAGATTGAAACATGTAAAATATCATGTAAGAAACGAGTTGCCAGTCCAGGTTCGATGCACAATAATGGATGCTTGGGGCTAGTGCACTGGGACGACCCAGAGGGATGGTATGGGGAGGGAGGAGGGAGGAGGGTTTAGGATGGGGAACACATGTATACCTGTGGCAGATTCATTTTGATATTTGGCAAAACTAATACAATTATGTAAAGTTTAAAAATAAAATAAAATTTAAAAAAAAATGTAGACAGATTAGAGGAAGGAAATACTACACATCCAGTGTACTGCACCTAATTTAACATCTCTCCTGCTAAGTGGCTTTGTTCTCACACAGAGAATTGATGTGACTAATTTACCAGTGGTTAACTAGACACTAAACAGCATTTTCTTTTCATTGGTGGATAAGCTTGATCAGGTTGGTAATGTTTCATTCATTACATGGCACGCCCCTACAATTTTTGGATCCTTGCCCAGGAAGGTGGTTGATGTAGGTCACTCTCTACACTTTACTGATGACCTCTTCTTTTGATATTTTGAAAAATATCCACTATTTTTTGAGGTTGATGAAATGCCTAGCATCATAACACGACTGAAAGTTAAAATTATTTGTAAATGATGCCTTATTCTGCCACTTTGAAAAAAAATTATAAAAATATAGACACATTATAAAATGAGATCCTTTTGGAAATTCAATATACTTCAGTAAAATTAAATATAAATGACAAGATTATGGAGAATTGAAATTAAAAGTGAGACCTACTACCCACAGAATGATAATTAAGATGTAAGGTGACATATGTGATAAGATAAGGAGGTACTGAATGCAGCAGTAAATGAAGAAGAGAATGAAAGGAATAACTAGGTCAGTGAAATCAATAAACAGATTTGAAATTTCCCAAACAACTGCTTTTAATCAGCATGTGTTTTTGTTCATTTTCTCTTCAGATATTAAGCCCAGAACAACATATGAGCTAGCCATTTCTACATCAATTTTATGCTTTAAAAGGAGCTTCCCAATAGCTTTACTTGAACATGCTTTTTCCAGGAAAACATGAAACAAAAACCTCAAGGTAAAAGGAGCTTCCCAATAGCTTTACTTGAACATGCTTTTTCCAGGAAAACATATGAAACAAAAACCTCAAGGGTCATGTACCTTAATTTTCTAGCATTTCAATCAACATCTTAAGGCTGGTTCTTCCTTTAAAAGAATGAAGACAATTGATATTTCACTGTGTTTGTGGAACTTCAAATAATCATACGTTGATAGATTTTCATACTTAACCACAGAGTATGGTTAAGGGAAGCTGAATAGAAATTAACAACACGTGGGGCTTTGTGAATACTCTATTACTTTTCAAAAAAGGAAAAATATATTTATTAAAAACTATTTTAGAAAACTCTGGGGAGCTAGTAGTGATAGAAGCACATTTTAGTTTTGATGATGTGACATTTTCCTTAAACTTCTGAATTTTAAACTAAGCACTTAGTATAAGACACACTAACAAATACACGTAACAGTGGGACCCTGTGGAGGAGAAGGCAGGAGCTTTATCTTTGGGTACCAGACTACTCTCCTATTCCAATAGCTGATTTGATACATAATGTTACCAAATGACAGGCGATGAAAGAAGGAGTGGTGATTTTATCAAATACTGCATTAACCAGGTAATTAACACTGGATGTCACAACAAACCACCCCAAATCTCAATGGCTTAACCTACTGAAGATTTATTTTCAGTTCAATTCACAGGCTGATGGTAATATTTAAGGATTAGGACTTTGATAATTTCCATCTTGTAATGCCAGCATCTCCTAGAGATCCTCGGCATACTCTGGTGCATCCCAGTGCATCCAGACAGACAGACAATGAACAATGAGATTTTTCTTACCGCTGAGCCTGGTTATAGAGCATACCACTTCTGCCTGCATTACACTGTCCAGAACCTGGTTTTATGACCCTAGTCAAAGTGCAAAGGAGGCTGGGAAATGTAGTTTCCCAATGTACCTAGGAAAATGAGACAGTGAGCATATGCCCAGTTTCTATCACAAAGAGCACTGCTAAAGGAAATTTCTGAAAAAGGATGAATAGCACAGAAAGATTAGTGGAAATATATTTATATACGTATTGCAGTTTACCAAAAAGTTAAATTTATGTCAATTGGTATTTCTTTTTTTTTTCCTGTTATGCAACAATCATGTAAAATAGGCAATACATATAGTATTGTATTTATTTCACAAATTAAGAAACCAAGATTCAAGGGGGGAAAAAAAAACTCTTAAATTCATACACATGTAGTGTCATGAACAAAAGAAGTCAGATCCATTCTCGGACACTCTACAGCGTTCTCTGCAGAACCATGAGCCTCTCTGAAAGCCTAAAAACAACGCTGGACACAGAGCCTGTGGAGCATCTCTATTTAGAGGACAACCCTTTTCTCTTTCTATTTCAAGTGAAAAATTTTATGAATGTCATAGCCAGTTTCTAGGTTAAGAGCAAAGTAATTGTCTATACCTAGGAAATCTCTGCTCTGAGAAGAGGACTATTTGTCCCAGATACACAGTTGGTGCTGCAGTGAGTTAGATGGGCCAGGTAAAGGCCATGCCTCAGTCTGTTCTATCAAGGCTGCCCAAGGGAGAGACTAATCAAGGCTTTTGACTTAAAATAATAGAGAATTTGGGGTATCTGGGGATATTGATATTGTCAAATTAGCCATAGACCTGGAATTAATTTGAGTCAAAGTGCCATCCTTTATCTGTTGTGACTTTCAGTCAATTAGAATCTGTAAGCCTATTATTTCATTTGCAAACTGGATATCATGATGTGTCCTCTAAATAACTCATAGATGTGATGAGAGAATAAATAAGTTAGTGGATGTAGAAACATGTTGATTATACAATTATATCCTGTGACTTGAATACAGAGCTGGCTGGTTTATTAAGGGAGCTCAACATGTTGGCATTACAAACACAAGAGGCTTTTATCACTGTTGTTATTATTACTTCAATACTGGTCTTAAAAATGTGCTCTTGAATCCTTTTCTTTAATCATATCTTGGGACACTTCCATAATTGCTGGTTACTATTAGTTATTAAAGCAGATTAATCCAATATAAAACTATAAATCTCATAACCTAGTCAGATTTCTCCCAGAAGTTTTCACTTGTAGATTCTACCTCTCTAAGAAAGTGGGAGTAAGGAGGATAGTAGTAGAGTAGAACAAGGGTTTCCATGTCTAACTTGGCTACATTTGTAGCTCATCTTGTATTTTATTTTCTGATTTACTGGGTAACTCAAATGGGACCCTAGTGACCTCTTTTGGCCCTTTTAAAAAAATATGTGTTTTTTTCATTGGGTTACTGAGAGAGACCTATAGGGCCTCCCCAATGCAGAAATCTCTAAGATATGAAAGATCTCACACAAACTCATTCTCCCCATCATTGCAGTCCCCATCAGCTCCCCACCAGCAGTCTCTTAAGGCTGGAGTCTTGTCTATCTTCAGGTATTTCTCTGAAGTAGAATGTGAACAAGATGACAAAAAAGTCAGCTATCATCCACGGTGTCCACTGAGCCCATTACAGCCTCATGTAACCTTGCTACAGCTGATGGTGAGAGCAGAGGTTAATTTACAACTGCACACATTTTCCATTCTGCAGCGCTCTGTTTTCAATTCTCTTCTTTCCTACCATATAGGTTGGAGACAAAGCAGCAAGTCCATTTCCTAAACACACATCAAACTGAGGAGTTTATTTCTGACTCTCTTTATTACAGCTCTACACTAATAATTTCTACACTTTCCATTATTTTAGTGAAGCACTGCCCTTCACCCTTCAGTACATCAGTGCTGGGAAACAACAGATTTTAGGCTGATCATCCTGGTTGAAGTGACCAGGGGAGTGTGACTCTTTTAGGCTGATCATCCTGGTCGAAGTGACCAGGGGAGTGTGACCTAACGATTAATTAATTGCACACAGTGACTATGACTAATTCATTTGTGACATATCTGCAAGGAAAAGGATCTAAGTGGAATCCCGGGTCCTTGAACACCAAGTTACTCAGCAGAAGACAGGCTGGTGAATTAACAGTGCATTTTTAACTCATCATTGGCTTTCAGGGACTGAGGTTTATATTTAACTCTGCTGGTTTGAGAAATGTGTAGCAGTGACTTCAGCAGGGAACAGAACGTACCTTTGTAGGGTGTGGCGTGAGACTGATTTCTGCCTCCAGTGGAGAGAAGTGGCCAAGTACACTGAGGAAAAGCAAAATACTTGGGAACATTTATGTTTCTATTTCTCTCTCTGAGATGCACTGGCTTTGGAGGCTCTTACTCAATCAACTCTTGGAGAAACCTTCCCTTAATCTGTGGCCCATTTTATCCTATTTCCAGGACTGGGCAAGAAATTAAGTTTATATGCAGTACAGTATTCCTCTGTTTTCCATCTCTTAAGGCCCCTGGAATGGATACACTGATGAGCCCCACCCATCATGTGGCTTCATCCCTTTATGGGATGGAACACACAGAAAATCACGATGGCCAGGTTCCCTAAGGGCAGGGCAGCTACCCATGCCTGGGATTTGGCATGGCAGGGTGAGCCTGGGCATCCACACTGATTCCCAGTGTGTGCTCTTCTCTTTCCCCAGATGCCCACAATTATCTTTGCAGATGACTAGAAAGTGGCTTAAGTTTCCTTCATGTGACTTCTCCTAGTGAACACCATGCATGTCCTTTAACACAATACCAAGTGAAAGCTAGGAGACTGTAATATATACTATTTAGCTCTTTCCACTCCTCCTTCCAAGAATGTTTTTATACCCATCCCTGACTGTTCCAAAGTACCAAAAAATACCATATGCCAGACTTTCAGCCTTCCAAGCAAACTATAATAGTTTATTACTAAGACCATTCTGATTGCTCCCTCTTTGTCCTGCATGCGACTCTTTGTGACAGCATGGACTGTAGCCTGCCAGGCTCCTCTGTCCATGGGATTCTCCAGGCAAGAATACTAGAGTGGGTTGCTGTGTCCTCCTCCAGGGGATCTTCTTGATCCAGGGATTGAACCTGCATCTCTTATATCTCCTGCACTGGCAGGCAGATTCTTTACTACTAGTGCCACCTGGGAAGCCCTTTGTCCTAGCCTGATGTTATAATATTCTAGCCTATCCAAAGAGACCACAGTCTAGACAAACAGAGATATTTGGATGAGTGTTCAAATAAATTAATAATAAATAAGTAAATAGTAAATTAATATCAAGGTAATACTGAACATATTCCTCTATTTCTCTTAACAATTTTGAAAATAATTTCAGATCCTTGTACCTCCCCTGAGCAAATGCAATGGTTTACTGGTGAGTCTTCCTTTGTACAGTATTGTCAGTTTTCAACATCTTCTCCATATTGTTTCTAAGCTGTATTTGCTAAAATACAAATATGATACTGCTGCATTTCTACTTAAAACATTTCATTTTCATCCATTATTCATAGACTCAGTGTCAATAGCATAAAGAACCAACCCTAGGGTCTGGTTTTCATTGGTCCTCAATGTCATACCACAATCTGAGTACCATCTTCTGGCACCACTCCTTATACATTAAGTTACTCATCCATAATTGTCAAGACCGGCTTGACAAGCAGGGTTTCTGAAAGCATGATACAGTGAGAGAATGAGAAACGAGACACAAGAATTCAGAGAGAAGCGAGGATCAGGGGACCAACACGGCTCCAAGGTGAAGGTGCCGAAACTGAATCCAAGCAGCTTTATTATACTTTCAGCCGGGAGGGAAGGAATATGCAGGGAGTTAAACTCTAACTCATGTGGCCTTCAGGGCCAAAGAACAAAATGATCATTAACCATTGAGTAACTAGGAAACAGTAATCAATAACAAATCAGTAACTAAGACTAATATTCTTATCTATAGATTTTCCACCAGATACGTAAAATATGTGACTCTGAGACGCCAGCTGAGAAACAGTCTGGGGTCAGTTTTCTGACCCCAGGATCATATCTTATTTTCAAGATTATGAACTGTCCCCTCTGGACTTGTTCCAAGAGTCTCATGCCTTATAGCATCCAGTTTATCAATAATTATACATTTCTTTTGCGGCTCTTGCTGGGGTCTGCTTTTCTTTTATTCTCACTGTCTCCTACACATAATAGACTAGTCTTTTTTATGCCTCTATAATTTACCTCCTTTTCTACCTTTCTACCTACCTAATCTACCTTTTCCATTTATATATGGCTGAAATTTTATTCAAGGCAAATTTAAACCTGCCTTATAAAGGCTTTCTTACTGATCTCAGGCCATTTCTTCTTCTTCTGTATTTCTGGAGTCTTTTATTATAATATCATTATATCACTGATCACATCTTGATGTATTTATATGGCATCCATGTTCTTCCCCCACTGGGTATGATCTCCTTTAAGACAGGCCCAGCATCTCCTTCATCTTTGTGCTCTACATTAAAGACAATTCCCAGCACATCATAGATGCTCCATAATTACTGGAAAAAGTAACAAAGAATTAAAAAGTCTCAAACCCAAAGATGAATCATCATTTGGAGATTGTTCAGAAACCTATCTGCAGCAAATCCCAATTCACTACTAACAGAGTACAAATAAAGAGTATATTGTGGAATGCAATTTGGAGCTATGTATTAAGAGTCTGAAAGCATTCTTACTCCTGGAATCAGAAACACTACTCTAGAAATCTGTTATCAGAGATGTTATAAAACAAACAGAAATTGTTCAGTTGCATTTAACTTAAAAAATAATTTAAACAAAAAGTGGAAACAGGCTGCTTCTAGAGCCCGAAGGAATACTGGAGAAGGTTAAAATATTGAAGCAAGAGTTACAGTACTGAGGGCCAAGGTAGTATAATCCAAGGCTCTGCTGGACTCCATCTATCATTCTTCTCTGCTAGTTTCACTTGATTTCATTCTTCAGGTAGGTTTCCTCCTGAAGGAGAAACCATGGCCCCAGCAGATGCAGATCCCCATCCTTCTCTGCATTAGCAACTTAAGAGACAAAAGAGCCCTTTTTCTCCTATTCTCCTAGCATCTATCAAACCAAAACATGTATTGAGTTGACCTACTTAGATCCTGAGAACACCCTGTGCCTAATCACTGTTTCCAGGAGAGTTGGATGGAAAGTGCTGGTGTCCCAAGACAAGGATGCTAGAAGTTTACAAATAAATGCATAAGTAAATCATACATCCACTGTGAGTCAGAGGATTATGTTCAAGAGCACACATCATATTACAATATTAAAGAAGTGGTTTTAAAAAGAAAACAACTAAAAGATTAGATGCCTAAGTTAGTGGCAATGTTGATTGTGTGCGTATGCTGAACCATCATATAACCATCTCAAAATTGTGTTTTTCTAGAATTTTTTGAGTATATGAAAAGATGGATATGATATTATAGCAAAAACAAAACAAAAACATACTACA
Source organism: Bos indicus (assembly GCF_029378745.1). Classification (NCBI taxonomy): domain Eukaryota; kingdom Metazoa; phylum Chordata; class Mammalia; order Artiodactyla; family Bovidae; genus Bos; species Bos indicus. The sequence continues at coordinate 115,870,852 of NC_091789.1, forward strand.
TATTTTCAGAAAATGCACTGAAAATGATCAAAATTTAGGACATTAAATTACTGGGGTTTTATTTCTTTATAATTTTCTGGGCATTTAAATTTTTTTACACTGGCAATTAATTTTATAATAAAATAGTTTAAAATACCTGATAAATATCAGGAAATAGAAATACAATGGCTATTCTTAGGGCAATCAGATGCGAGTTGGTAGTCTTGGTAGAGAAATATGTATTAATAGATCCAAAGGTACCTCATATGGTAAAGAATTTGTCTGCAAGGCTGAAGACCTGGGTTTGATCCCTGGGAAGTTCCCCTGGAGAAGGAAATGGCAATCCACTCCAGTATTCTTGCCTGAAGAATCCCACAGACAAAGCCTGGCAGGCTACAGTTCATGGGGTCACAGAGTCTGACATGGCTGAGTGACTAACACACACACACACACATGCACGCACACACATTACTTTCACACACATTACTTTCTTCAGTTGTTGTTCAATCACTTAGTTGTATCTGACTCTGCAACCCCATGGACTGCAGCATGCCAGGCTGACCTGGCCTTTCTCCAACAGCCAATACCATCCTCCTTTTAGGTCCAGTATAGTTTTTAAAGGTTCAGAATATAGGAGGTATATATTTGAGTTTCTTACTATGTTTTAGGAAATTGGGGATATTGTCTAAGACTCTCCTGGAATTGATCTTTGAGCTCAATCATCCATTCTGCATCCAGGCAGCATCTTCAAAAGCAAAGCCATATTGCCTATTTTAATTGACAAAGTGAGTTGAGGCAAAATTGAAAATTCAAATATGTTGTGTAATTAGTAACAGTGTAGCCCTAGACCTCAATGTCAAATGGTAAACTTATGAAACAATGAACACTGTAAAGAGAAAGCTCTTGTTTATGAACGTTTTCTATTATCTCCAGTGAAAGAGGTAGTGTCAAACCCCATGAAATGACAGTGTAAGGTGAAAGTGTGAGAGCAAGTCAAATAAATCCAGTTACTCTTCTGTCAAATTCAAGAGAAAGGTAAAGTGATGCAGAAAGGAGGGTGATATCCGAAGAATATTAGAAAGAACTAGTGAGGTCAATCTTACTCTTGATGAGATGGTTAAACAGTGATGATCAAAAATGACAACAGACTTCCACTTCTATTCAAGATCTATTAATGGCCTGAATATATACTACCTTCCTACATGAATGAACTAAAAATACCAGCCAAAATACATGAAACAAAATTATTAAAGGTACTGGATATCAGGCAAGAAAGGACTGTGATTCCTAAGGCTTAGGAAACAAACTGGTTAACCTGACTATTGATAAAATGGGCAGGGTAAAGAATGATGCTTTTTAAAGGGGTACCAGATTTCTGAGGCAGAAACATCAAACAGGTCACATACTATCAAAATTGATGGAGGCACGTGAGCAAGCAAGATAGGGATAAGGGGGGTGATGCTTTTGCTGGAGTTTTGGGGGTTTGTTTGTTGGTTGGTTTATTTTTTTCCTGTTTGATTTGTTTCTGTGCTCTCCTGTCATATTCTTTGAGTTCAGGGATCAGATCCCTAAAAACGATGCAATTTGTGGTCAAAGATCAGTGAGTCAAGGGCCAGGAAAGATTTATTTTAAAAAAAAAGTGATACATAGCCTTCTGACAGCTGTACATTTAAAGAGATGAATTCTGCAAGGGAGCTCAAACCAAAACAGCTGAATGTAAAGACAGGCCCATTTTCACTAGAGGGTTGATGAGACATATTTTATTCTACCTTATGCTAAATCTTTATAACTCAAACTGTAGTGAAAGAATGGCAATTGCCCACTGAGTTGAGGTAGTAACTAAATCCCAGTATGCCTTCAATTTTCTAACTAATAGAAGATGTGTAAGAAATAGTCTTTATTTGTCCTTATTTGAAGTATTTTCTTTTTATCATTACAGAAACATAATAAGACAATTAATAAGCTATTAAAATCATTTAAATATTCATAAAAAAGAAGACAACTTCTTTAGTTTCACCATAAACATACAGGCACCCCTTCCCACTAAATGTGCTCTGGTCTTTATGGCTTTCATTTGCTCTTTTATAGCTGGAAATTCTGCCAAGTTTCTAGTGAAATAAGATGTGTTTATGACTAAGACTGAATTTCACAGCTTCAAAAAACTTCAACTAGATACTTTAAAAACTTGGTATCTGAAACTAGATACCTGAGAAATATGTCTCTATGAAACTTGACAAGTGAAGATTTACTTTCTAATCTTGCATTATGTCCGATGTGGGCATGGATGAAGAGAATGAGCTCACGCTTGACAGCCTTGAACACTGCGTATCACAAAGGCCAGCACCAAGCCCTACTGTAATACACTGGCTGGCTGGCTAGTACTGTCACCATGGAATCCCAGTGGCTTTCATGCTGTGGGATTTATAATTTACAGGCCATTTAAGAGAATGAACATCTGGAGAGAGTAGCACAGAGTGTGCCAAGAATTCTAAGAACCTTTTGACCCTTTCAACTTTTCCACAGATTTCATGAGACATCAGTATGAAAAGAGGGCAGGAAAGGGACACTGCTAAGTTGGCCACAGGCTTTGGCCTGCAGGCTGAGGCAGGGACACAAATGCTCTTCTCTGAAGAGGACTTTGATAAGTCATCCACTTAGTGATATACGTGACTGTTCTATTATTTTTTTTTTTTGACCCATGAAAGAAGAACAAAAATGTCTTTCTAAAAAGGAAGTAAGAAGACATCCTGCTAAGTCGCTTCAGTCGTGTCCAACTCTGTGCAACCCCATAGACGGCAGCCCACCAGGCTCCCCCGTCCCTGGGATTCTCCAGGCAAGAACACTGGAGTGGGTTGCCATTTCCTTCTCCAATGCATGAAAGTGAAAAGTGAAAGTGAAGTGGCTCAGTCGTGTCCGACTCTTTGCGACCCCATGGACTGCAGCCCACCAGACTCCTCCGCCCATGGGACTTTCCAGGCAAGAGTACTGGAGTGGGGTGCCATTGCCTTCTCCGAAGGCATAGCTTCCCTTTAAATGATGGAAACACTTGAGCTATGGTATTCCTTAGCATACACTTGATCTGTAGATAAACTCCCAGAGAATTGTAAAAATCAAAGAGGCACCAGTGTTCAACTATCAAGAAAAATCAGTACCACCGGTATGGTTTCTAAGTGAAGCAAATATGGTTTGGGAAGATGAGGCTGTCTAAAAAAAAGAAAATTGAAATAGAGGCATGGGGATAATAGCAGTTTTATTAAGTGCCTCGGAGACAACTCAGATCTGTGGTATTTGTTGAAAACAAATGATATGTATATTTTGTTGAAATGGCAAGCCAGGTCTGGGCAAGATCAGGAGACAGTATGAAGGTTGAAAAAAGAGTTTAGTACAAGCTTTGAAATTCAAACAAATGAATAAATGATTTAAATAGTACAGATTTTTGTTTGTGCTGGTACCATAAAGCATTCTGCCTCAGTGCAAATCATAGAAGGCTACTGTAGGCAGTGCATGTCATGGTGCCAGTCAGGAGAATCTATCATTCTTTGTAAAGTGCCATTCTTTGCTTTCTGAGACTATGTGTTGCATTTTATTGTTTAAGGCTACATTCATAATGCATTACTGCATTTTTCTTTACTTTTTTTTTTTTACCACTTAAGGATACAGTATCTTAAATCTATGTACTTTTCTTCTGAATATGTGTACTGCCATCATAACTGTACTGTAAAGTCCCTTGAAAAGAAGATAAGACAGTGAGATATAGATATCAGAGATGATTTTCAGTAAACTGATTAGGGAAATGGAGATTAACACTGATGCTAATGTAATTTATATGAGATCTCCTCATATGTTCCTGTCATCTGCCAAGGTCATATGGTCTCCAGAGGACAAACCCCATATTGAGGAATCGGTCATTTGCATCTAAGTGGTCAATATTAAGTGTGCAGAATTATTCACACATCTTACAGTAAGTCCCCTACATACGAACCTCCAAATTGTGAACTTTCAACGATACGAAAGTGCCTCTGGTTCCAACAAGGAACCAGAACTTGTACCATCAACAGCATGAGTGGAATTGCAGCTTGCCCTCCATCACCTATTGCTGATGATCCTCCAGCTCCCACCCCCTTCCCCTCTCCCACTCAGTAACCCTTCTTGCCTGTTCACTTGCTGCCAGCCCCTGTATGCCAGCTGTTGTACTGTACTACTGTACTTTTCAAGGTACTGTAAGATTAAAACCTGTTGTGTGCTTGTTTGCTTTTTATGTATTGTGTGAAAGCATTATAAACCTACTACAATACAGTACTATATAGCCAACTGTATTAGTGGGGTGCCTAGGCTAACTTTGTTGGATTTACAAACAAACTGGACTTACAGACACACTCTCAGAATGGAACTTGTTTGTATGTAGGAAACATACTGTATTATCTTTTGGATGCTTGCAGGGCCTTGAGTGATATCCCCTGTTTATTCCTGGTATGGATAATTTGTGTCTCTTTTTTTGTCATTCTTACTAAAGATTTATCCATTAATTTTTTTTTAAAGAATCAGCATTTAACTTCATTGACGTTTTCTATCTTTTTTCTGTTTTCAAATTCATTGATTTCTTTTCAGTTATTTCCTTCCTCTGCTTGTGGTGGTGGTAGTTTAGTTGCTAAGTTGTGTCTGACTCTTGTGACCCCATGGACTGTAGCCTGCCAAACTCCACTGTCCATGGGATTCTCCAAGCAAGAATACTGGAGTGGGTTGCCATTTTCTTCTCCAGGGGATTTTCCCGACCCAGGGATTGAACATGGGTCCCTTGTATTGCAGGCGGATTCTTTACTGACTGAGCTACAAGGGAAGCCCTTCCTCTGCTTGATTTGGGTTTATTCTTTCTTTCTTACATTCTTTAAGTGGGAACTTAGATTATTGATTTGAGACTTCTCCTTTTACCAAATGTATGCGTATTGTGTTATCACTTTCTATTTTATCCATGGTTTAGTTATATGTCACAAATTTTGATATGCTGTATTTTCATTCGTTTCTAGGTCATTTTAAAAAATCCTGTTTGAAATTTCCTCTTTGACTCATTGATTGTCTAGGAGTATGCTATTTAGTTTTCATGTCTTTGGAAATTTTATATTCATTTTTAGATTCCACATATAAATGAAAACATACAGTACTTGTTCTTCTCTGATTTGTTTCACTACACATCATACCCTCCCAGTCCATCTATTTTGTTGCAAATAGAAAATTCCTATTCTTTCTTATGACTGAGTAATATTCCATTGTATATAAATGCCAGTTCTTCTTTAATCATTCATCTGTTGATGGACATTTAGATTGCTTGCATAACTTGGCAATTGTAAATAATACTGCTATGAACATTGGGATGCACATATCTTCTCAAATTAGTATTTTTGTTTTCTTCAAATAAACACCCAGGAGTGGAACTGTTGAATTGTATACTAGTTATATTTTTAATATTTTGAGGAACCTCCATACTGTTTTCCATAGTAGCTGTACCAATTTACATTCCCAAAAAGAGTGTACAAGGGTTCGCTTTTCTCCATGTCCTCCCCAACACTTATTTGTTGTCTTTTTGACAAGAGTCATTCTGACAGGTATGAGATGATATCTCATTGTGGTTTTGTTTTACATTTTCCTGATGATCAGTAATGTTGAGCATTTTCAAGTGCCTACTGGCCATCTGTATGTCTTTGGGGAAATGTCTATTCAGGTCCTCTGCCCATTTTTTAAGTCAAGTTGTTTTAATTTTTTACACTGAGTTGTATGAGTTCTTTCTATATTTTGGATATTAACCCCTTATCAGACATATCATTTACAAATATCTTCTCTCATTCAGTGGAGTGCCTTTTTATTTTATTGATGGATTTTCTCACTGTTTAAAAGATTTTAAGTGCCATTTATTTTTTTCTTTCCCTTGCCAGAGGACACAGATAAAAAAAAATTACTACTCTGTGCCAGAGTGTACTGCATACGATTTCTTCTAGAAATTTTATGGTTTCTGGTCTCATATTTATGTCTTGAATCCATTATAAGTTTATCTTTGTATATGGTGTGAGGAAATGTTCTAATTCTTGTACATGTAGCTATTCAGTTTTCTCAGCATGATTTACTGAAGAGACTCTCTACCCCATTGTGTATTCTTGCCTCTTTTGCCCTAGATTAATTGACCATATGTACATAGGTTCTTTTCTGGGCTCTATTCTGTTCCACTGATCCATATGTCTGTTTTAATGTTGGTATCATATTGTTTTGATTACTGCAACTTTGTAGTATATAGTCTGAAGTCAAGAAACATGATACCCCGGCTTTGTTCTTTTAATCTCAAGATTGCTATGGCTATTCAGGGTCTTTTGTGCTTCCATGAATTTTTGAAATTTGTTCTAGTTCTGTGAAAACTGTCACTGGTAGTTTGATCAAGATTGCATTAAATCCTGAGATTGCTCTGGGTAGTATGATCATTTTAACAATATTAATTCTTCCAATCCATGAACATACACTATCATTCCATTTATTTGTAACATCTTCAATTTCCTTCATAAATGTCTTATAGTTTTCAGCATATAGGTCTGTCACCTTCTTGCTTAAATTTATTCCTAGGTAATTTATTCTTTTAGATGTGATTATAAATGGGACTGTTTTCTTGCATTCTTTTTATGATTGCTCATTATTAGTGTAGAGAAAAGCAACATACTTCTGTACATTAGTCTTGTACTGTGCAACGTTATTGCATTCATTTACTACTTTTAACACTTTATCTGACACAGATTTTAGAGTTTTCTATTTATAGTACCACATCATCTATACATATTGACAGTTTTACTTCTTTCCTTCCAATTTGGAGGCCTTATAATTTATTTTTATCTGATTGCTGTGGTAATGACTTCCAATACTATGTTAAACAAAAATGACAAGAGTGGACATTCTCATCTTGTTCCTGATCTCAGAGGAAAAGCTTTCAGCTTTTCACGACTAAGTCTAATGTTACCTGAGTTTGTTATAAATGGCTTTTATTATGGTGAGATATTTTCTGTGTATACTAACTTTGCTCAGAGTTTTCATCATAAATAAATGTTGAATTCTGTCAAATGTTTTTTATGTTTCTATTAAGGTTATTATGTGATTTTTATCCTTCCTTTTGTTAATGTGGTGTATTATATGGATTGATTTGCAGATATTGAATAGCCTTTTCATTCTGGAATAAATCCCACTTAATCATGCTGTGTGATCCTTTTTATGTCTTGTAAAATTTGGTTTGCTAATATTTTGTTGAGTATTTCTGAATTTATAGTCATCAGAGATATTAGCCTATATATGTTTTTCTTTTTTTGTATCATGTTTGATTTTGGTATCAGGATAATGGTAGTCTCATAGAATGAGTTTGGGAATGTTCCCTTTCCTGAACTTTTATTTATGGTTTTGAGTGGTTATCTTTGTATAGTTTTTTTAATAATTGCTCTTAGTGTCATATTATATATGTATAACATCACAATCTTCTGGTGTTACCATTTTACCAGTTTGAATAAATGAATTTAGTAAAGTCACAGGATACAAAATTAATACAGAAAAATTCCTTTCATTCCTATACACTAACAATGAAAAATCAGAAACAAAAATTAAAGAAACAATCCCATTCGCCACTGCAACTAGAAGAATAAAATACTAGGTATACTTTTTAATGGCTGAGTAATACTCCATTGTGTATATGTACCACAGCTTTCTTATCCATTCAGCTACTGATGGACATCTAGGTTGCTTCCATGTCCTGGCTATTATAAACAGTGCTGCGATGAACATTGGGATACACGTGTCTCTTTCAATTCTGGTTTCCTCGTTGTGTATGCCCAGCAGTGGGATTGCTGGGTCATAAGGCAGTTCTATTTGAATCAGTTCTAATGAGGTGGATGAAACTGGAGCCTATTATACAGAGTGAAGTAAGCCAGAAAGAAAAACACCAATACAATATACTAACGCATATATATGGAATTTAGAAAGATGGTAACAATAACCCTGTATACGAGACAGCAAAAAAGACATGGATGTACAGAACAGTCTTTTGGACTCTGTGGGAGAGGGAGAGGGTGGGATGATTTGGGAGAATGGCATTGAAATATGTATAATATCATATATGAAACAAGTCACCAGTCCAGGTTCGATGCACGATACTGGATGCTTGGGGCTGGTGCACTGGGACGACCCAGAGGGATGGTATGGGGAGGGAGGAGGGAGGAGGGTTCAGGATGGGAACACATGTATACCTGTGGTGGATTCATTTCGATATATGGTAAAGCCAATACAATATTGTAAAGTTAAAAAAGAAAGTAAAATGAAAAAAAAATAAATGAAAAAAAAGAAAAATAAAAAAAAGAATGAAAAAAAAAAAAAAAAAACCTAGGTATAAATCTACCTAAAGAGACAAAAGACTTGTATGCAGAAAACTATAAGACATTGATGAAAGAAATCAAAGATGACACAAACAGTTGGAGAGATATACAATGTTGTTGGATTAAAAGAATCAATGCTGTGAAAATGACTATACTACCCAAAGCAATCTACAGATTCAATGCAATCTCTATCAAATTATCTGTGACATTCTTCACAGAAAAAAAACAAAAATTTTACAATTTGTATGGAAACACAAAAGACTCCAAGTAGCCAAGGCAATCTTGAGAAAGAAAAATGGAGCTGGAAACCTGGCTTCAGACTATACTACAAAGCTATAGTCATCAACACAGTACCATACTGTACCCCGATGTTCACTGCAGCACTATTTACAATATCCAGAACACAGAAGCAACCTAGATGTTCATCAACAGGTGAATGGATAAAGAAGATGTGGTACACACATACAATGGGAATATTTCTCAGCCACAAAAAGGAATGCATTGGAGTCAGTTTTAATGAGGTGGATGAACAATCTAGAGGGGTGGGATGGGACGTAGGAGGGAGGGTCAAGAAGGAGGGGACATATGAATACCTATGGCTGATTCATGGTGATGCATGGCAGAAACCAACACAATATTTTAAAGCAATTATGCTTCAATTAAAAATAAATACAATGTTTAAAAAAAAAAGACAGGGCAAATATATGCAATGGAGTATTACTCAGCTATAAAAAGGATCAAAGTTGAGTTAGTTTCAGTGAGGTGGATGAACCTAGAGCCTGTTATACAGAGTGAAGTCAGTCAGCAAGAGAAAAACAAATACCTATATTAACAAACACATACACACACACACACACACACACACACATATGAAGTCTAGAAAAATGGCACTGATGAACCTATTTGCAGGGAAGGAATGGAGACACAGATGAAGAGAATGGACTTGTGAATACATCTGGGGAAGGAGAGGGTAGGAGAAGTTGAAAAAGTAGAATTGACATATATACACTATCATGAATAAAACAGATAGCTAGTGAGAAGCCGCTATATAACATAGGGAGCCAAGCCTAGCTCTCTGTGATGACCTAGATGGAGTGGGATGGGGAGTAGGGGAGGGAGGCTTAAGAGGGAGGAGACACACATTTAATTATGACTGATTCACAATGTTGTTCAGCAGAAAATAACACAACATTGTAAAACAACTTTCCTCTAATTAAAAAATAAACTTAAAAAAAGAAAAAATCTTACTTCCCTTTACATCTTTTACTCCCTTCCATTTATAACATCTGCTTATTAAAAAGCAGAGACATTACTTTGCAAACAAAGGTCCATCTAGTCAAGGCTATGGTTTTTCCAGTAGTCATGTATGGATGTGAGAGTTGGACCATAAAGAAAGATGAGCACTGAAGAACTGATGCCTTCAAACTGTGGTGTTGGAGAAGACTCTTGAGAGTCTGTTGGACTGCAAGATCAAACCCGTCTATCCTAAAGGGAATCAGTCCTGAATATTCATTGGAAGGACTGATGCTGAAGCTGAAACTCCAAAACTTTGGCTGTCTGATGCAAAGAACTGACTCACTGGAAAAGACCCTGAAGCTGGGAAAGATTGAAGGCAGGAGGAGAAAGGGATGACAGAGAATGAGATGGTTGGATGGCATCACCAACTTGATGGACATGAGTTTGAGCAAGCTCCAGGAGTTGGCGATGGACAGGGAAGTCTGGCATGCTACAGTCCGTGGGGTCACAAAGAGTTGTACATGACTAAACTGAACTGAATTTATAACATGATTATCATATATTTCCTCTACATGCATTCAGAACCACATCAAACAGTATTATAATTTTTGATTCCACTGTTATCCATAATTTAGAAAACTCAAGAGGAGAAATATTTACTGCATTTATTTGCTATCATAATTTTGCTTATCATGCATTTGAAACCTTTCTGATGCTCCAAGAATTCTTCTTTTTTTTTTCTTTTTAGAAAACTTATTTTAGGTACTCAAGGTAGGCATGCTGGTGAAAATTTGGGGGTTTTACCATATCACAGATTGGGAATGCTGTCTGTAACTACATGAATATCTGTGTATATATGGCCTAAGTAAATAATAGTCAATTCTCATGAATTTTCCATGTGTAGTTGGAAATAATATGAATTTTTTGATTCTCAGAGTTTGATATTTATACAAGATCCACCTGATTAATTATATCACTGAGTTTTCTTACAGACATGAAATTTTTTGATTTACTTAATCTGTTTTTCTGAAAAGTAAATTTCCTGTTGATACTCAGTTTTCCTGTATTTCTCTTTATATTTTCAGTTTTTTTCTTATGAATTTGGTTCTGCTGAGTTATTAGGTGTATAAATATTAATAACTGTTTTATATTCATTAGAATGTCACCTTAGCATTACAAAAGTATTCTTATCTGTCTCTTTTTATGTTTTGTTTGATATCTACTTTCTCAGATACCAGGTTTAGGACCTTTACTTTCTTTTTATTTGCATTTACATGTTTATCCATTGTGCATTTAAACTATTTTATTAGCTGTCTTTTCTTTATACATCATAGTGTTATGTTCTACTCTGTGACTCTTATTTTTTCTCCATAAAGTAGGCATGTGAAGCCTAGTTGAATATTTTTGAAGCCTAGTTGAATATTGTTTAAAGTACATAGATAAATATAGTTTTGAGCTATGCCATTTATTTTATTCTGCTTCTCTGTGTCTGTCTCTCTCACATGCACACTTTTTGGATTCTTTTGGTCTATAGTAAAATTTGTATTTTTTGCTGTAGTTGATATCATTAAAATATGACTTTTTAATAATATTTTATTCTACCTAATTTTTACCTATTATCTTTTAGTTCTGCATTATGAGAACTATTGAAATTAGCTAAAACTATCTGCTCCCTACTATCTAATATGAAGTGACATATTTTTATTCAGTTAATATCCATAAGGCCATAAAGTGAACTTATTCTTTTATTTACACTTTACTCATAACCCTATCACTCTTAATGTTTATACTCCATATATGGTATCAGGAAGCATAATCATTAAATACTATCCTTCCTTCATTATAACTATAATTTTTATTTATGTCTATAGGTAAAAATGAATTTAATGCTTCTGCTGACACTGCTCTAGTCATTTTAATTGACAACTTATTTCTTTACTTGATTCTTCAAGAAGAACTTGTAAAAAGAATATTCTCTAAGCCTTTATTTTTGAAGGTAAGTTTGGGTGGTATATTAATTTCCTAGGGTTGCAGTAACAAATTACCAGAAACTGGGTGGCTTTAAAACACAGAAATGTATTTTCTCAGTTTTAAAAGCCAGAAGTTTGGAATCAAAATGTCAGCAGGTCTATACATCTTCTAAAGGCTCTAGGAGAGAATCCTTCCTTGCCCCTCCTAGCTTCTTGTAGCTCCTGATGTTCCTTGTCTTGTGGCAGAATTATGACCATCTCTGCTCCTGTCTTCATATGGCTTTATGTCTTGGTGTCTTCTTCTTTGTATGACAGATGTCATAGCCAGATTGCCCTCACATTCTTGTTTGTTTCTCATACGGACACATCTTTGGATTTAGGGTCCATTCTAAATTAAGTTAAAGATTTTAAGATCCTTAATACATCTGCAAAGACCCTGTTTCCAGAAAAAACTCACATTCCCAAGTACTAGAGTTTAGGACTTAAATATGTTTTGAAGGTCATTATTCAATCATTATAATTCACCTTCTGATCCCCAAAACTTTATTTCTGTCCCATGTGCAAAATACATTCACACCATCTCAACATCTCCAAAAGTCTCAAACTCATTACCACATCAAGTCTAAGTTTAAAATCTCATCTAAATATCATCAGCTCAGAAAAGTCCCAAATCTCATGTTCTAAAAAACAGGTATGAATGAGACTCTGGCTATGAACATTCTGGGCAAAACTGCCCTCCATTTGTGTACCTGTGAAACTACACATTATCTGCCTCCCAGAGAAAATGGTAGGTCAGTCATTGGTTAAAGAGTCTTGTTCCCATACAGAGAAACTGGAGGTAATAAAGGGGTCAGTGGTTCCAAACAAGTTAGAAACCCAGGAGGGAAAATTCCATTATGTTTTAAGGCCTGAAAATAATCCTCTATGGCTTTCAAGTTCTATCTTTTGGGCCCATGGAAGCTCTCTGGTTCCACCTCTCTGACTTCTTTCTGTATTCACAGTTCTTCCCTTGGAAACACGGTTCTTTCTTCTTGAAGCATATCATATGCTTGAAGTTCATAAGCTCTATCAGCCTGTCTCCTGCCTGCAGAAGTTCTGAAGTTTGATTGGCCTCTTTGACTTTGTCCTGTCTCTGTTCCTCGAGCTGGTGGCGTTTTTACTGATACAACATTCTCAAAAAACACTGTGGTTCTCCCATGTATTCTATGGGGATCTATGCCATTAGACAAGAAGATCCTCCACAAATTTTCCCTTGGTAACTCTTGCACTGGCTTCTGTTCATATCATTAAGTATATCCATTAGTCACACACCTAATCTGTCCAACAAAGGCTGTCCAGGAAATCCCATGACCCTCTCTTCAGTGAATACTTCTCCAGCAGTGAGTTTGCTAATTTTAACCTCATTTGCAATCTGGATAGGTCGAAAATCTCCCAAATCACTGAATATTGGTTTCTTTCTGCTTAATAGTTCCTTCTTCAATATAGTTCTTTTTTTTTTAAAGGCTTAAAATGTATTTTAATAAGTTCATGTTGCATTATTCATTTCTCAGAAAAACTTCAAAGGTATTAGGGACAAATCAAACATGGTACACCAATAAAAAATGCACAGCATAACTACCTAAAATAGGCAAAGCTAAGAGCTACCGTCTGACATTCAGCATACAGCAACCTTGTTCTCAAGATTGTACTAGGCCTATCAAGAAAGCTGTGAATGGCAACATCACAGACACAAAAGGGCCATTTCTGGGTTGTCCTTACCCAAGAAAAAGATGGACGCAAGTTTAACACAAGATTTTTTAAAGATACACTAAATGAAAATCTCTAAGAGAAAATGTCTTCCTTGGGACATGAAAGGGTAATATATGGGACATAACAGAACCGTATGTATGTTGCCTGTGACCTCTGTGGACATGTGCCTGAATTCCCACCTGGGAGTGATTGGAACAGTGGGGCCAAGGTCATTGGGGGATGTTTGGTTTTTGTGGTATATGTGGCAGGATCTCTGGGGTGAGACAGTGCACTAAGTCGTGTCCGACTCTTGCGACCCCATGGACTGTAGCCTGCCAGGCTCCTCTGTCTATGGGATTCTCCAGGCAAGAATACTGGAGTGGGTTGCCATTTCCTTCTCCACAACATAGTTCTTTCCTCTCATATTTTACTATAAGCAGCAAGGAGATACCAGGCTATACCTTCAGCACTTTTCTTGGAAATCGCCTCAGCTAACATGCTTTTTGTTGTTGTTGTTCTGCTTTGTGAACAACAGAACACAATTCAGCCAAGTTTTATATTTTATAACAAGGGTCATCTTTCCTCTACTTTCCAATAACATGTTCCTCATTTTCTTCTGATACTTTGTAAGAAGTACTTTTGATGTTTATACATCTACTAACAATCTCATCAAGGCAATCTGGAATTTTTCTATCATGTACCTCAAAATTTTGGAAGCTTCCACCCATTATCTACTTTCAAGGCCATTTCTACACTTCAGTATTTGTTATAACAACACCCTACTTCCAGATACCAAAATCTTATTGGCTTCCTAGAGCTGTCTTAAACAAATGACCACAAACTTGGGTAGACTAAAATAACAGAAATGTATCCTGTCACAGTTCTAGAGGTCAGAAGTCCAAGAAGTCCAACATCAAGATACAGAAAGAGCCACATATCCTCCAGAGCTCTAAAGAAAATCCTTCTTTGCCTCTTCCAACTTCTGGTATCTCTTGGATTTCCTTGGCATGTTGTAGTATAAAAACAATCTCTGCCTCCACCTTTACAATCCCTTCTTTTTAATGTGTCTATTTATCCTCTGATAAGGATTGGAACTGGGGATCTATCTATATACAGAATCATGTCATCTTGAGATCTTTTACTTAATTATACTGGCAAATATCCTATTTCCAAACAAGGTCATATTCACAGTTACTAGGGATTAGGACTTGGACCTATCTTTTGGGAGTCACTACTCAACACACTACAGATGGATATAGATGTAGTGTAGATCTTAGAAAAAAGCGAGAGAATTTCAGAAAAACATCTACTTCTGCTTCATTGACTACACTAAAGCCCTTGACTGTGTAGATCACAACAAACTGTAGAAAATTCTTAAATTGATGGGAATACCAAACCACCTTACCTGCCTCGTGAGAAACCTGTATACAGGTCAAGAAGCAACAGTTAGAACCAGACATGAAACAATGAACTGGTTCCAAACTGGAAAGGATTATGTCAAGGCTGTTTATTATCACTTTGCTTATTTAACTTATATGCAGAGTACATCATGCGAAATACTGGGCTGGATGAAGCATAAGCTGGAATCAAGATTGCTGGGATAAACAGCAACAACCTCAGATATGCAAATGACAACTGAATGGTAGAAAGCGAAGAAGACTTAAACAGCCTCTTGATGAAGATGAAAGAAGAGAGTGAAAAAGCTGGTTTAAAACTCAACATTCAAAAAACGAAGATCATGGCATCCAGTCCCATCACTTCATGGCAAATAGAGTGAGAGACTTTCTTTTCTTGGGCTCCAAAATCACTGCAGATGGTGACTGCAGCCACGAAATTAGATATTTGCTCCTTGGAAGAAAAGCAATGACAAACCTAGACAGTGTATTAAAAAGCAGAGACATTACTTTGCCTACAAAGGTCTGTCCAGTCAAAACTATGGTTTTTCCAGTAGTCAAGTACAGATGTGAGAGCTGGACAATAAAAAAGGCTGAGCACCAAAGAAATGATGCCTTCAAACTGTGGTGCTGGAGAAGACTCTTGAGAGTCCCTTGGACTGCAAGGAGATCAAACCAGTCCATTCTGAAGGAGATCAGCCCTGGGATTTCTTTGGAGGGAATGATGCTGAAGCTGAAGCTCCAATATTTTGGCCACCTGATGTGAAAAGTCAACTCATTGGAAAAGACCCTGATGCTGGGAAGACTGAAGGCAGGAGGAAGAGGGGACGACAGAGGACGGGATGGTTTGATGGCATCACAGACTCAATGGACATGAGTTTGAGCAAACTCTGAGAGATGATGATGGACAGGGAAGCCTGGCATGATGCAGTCCATGGGGTCGTAAAGAGTCGGACATGACTGAGAGACTGAACAACAGACGGATTTATAAAATCCTTTGCTATCTTTTTGTTTTGAGTCTCTTAAGTCTATCATTTCCTGACATAAAGTGGAGATGTTTAAAAGCTTGATGACAATTTCATTGTCTTTTCTTTGTGAGTTAATCTTTTTGCCTAGATGACTAATAAGTGATGTGTTTTCCTCTAAAATATAAATGTTTTAGTAAAATATATCTCAGTGTTGAATGTTTTTGTATCTCAGTGTTGAGTGTTTTTGTATCAGTATGTAGTATGCCCTTTCAATAAGTAGTTTTGACATTTTAATTCAAGCAGTTTTCTTGAATTAAAAATTGTGTTATTTTTTTTTCTTCTTCCATTGCCTTGATTTTCTTTTTCTTCCTATTATATGTATTTTGGATTTTTTTCTTGTCTTCCATATAGACTCATTATGTCTTTCTTAATTTTTTATTAAAAATTTTTCTTTTAATCTACCCATTTTAAGGAAATTTCCATGATGCTTATTTATTAGTATTTCACAGTTTACTCTTCACTTTACTTTTTAAAAAAATTACTTCTCTTTCAGCTCACTTCCCCTTGTCATCTGGTTGAATTTTCTAATTCAGACTCATCTTTTTGTTTTATATTTTCTATATGATTTTAATTAAAAAGTTAAAAGAGTAAAACATTAAAATATAAACTTTAAATTGTACTATATTTTTAAAATATTTATTTACAGTTTTTCTGTTTTGTAGCCAAAAATCTCTAAAGTTCCTTCATTTAATGCAATGATGTTATTTTGCTTCCCAAAATCCTCCCCCTCTGAATTTAACAATAGATATTTAAACAATGTTTAAATAATCAGGTCAAGAACTATTATTCTATTGTATTTAATGACTCAATTTCACAGAATCTTTTAAAAAATAGTCACATCATGTCACAGTATGTACACATTTGTATAAAGTATGGCTGAATACCCAAACATGTTTCATGTAGTAATGAATTAGAATGACATATGCCAGCTATCAGTTATGGGCCAAAGTGCATGATTCTCTCAGCAAGCCTACAAAATTATTACTTTATCCCTTTTATAGAAGACATGTTTAGATTTGGAAATATCAATTAACTTAGCCAAGATAACTCAGCAAGCAAGGGGCAAAGCTCACATTTGGTTTAAAAATCCAATCTTCTGAGCCACTCTTAGGAAGTCAGTTGCCTAGGTAATCCTCACTTCCATTTCAGGGATGCAAGGTGCTATTTTAGGAGTAGTTCCTTCTTCTCTGGAGTACTCTATCCAGCATCCTGGGGCATTAGCAATTATTCTGTACAAGTCAAGCCCCAGTTTTATTTAATAAGATCTGGTAAAATAGAATTATAAAAGAAATTTCATAAAGCATATGTGCACACATACACACATACACACTATTAAATAGTAATTATATAGGTGACTAATACCAAGAAATTTACCAGGCAAATTTAAATCTTAACTGTCTAGCAGCATATTAATTTTACATTCAAATACATTTTCAATCTGACCACTTCCCAGCACCTCCACAGCTATCATGTTTAGTCCAAGATACTCCCATCTCCCTTTACTTTTCTTCAATAGCCCCCTAAATGGCTTCATTACTTCCACTTTTGCTGTACAGTTAATTTTCCACATTGCAGCCAAGATGATCTTTAAGAACATAAACCAGATCCTATCAATCATCTTTCAAAATTCTCTAGTAGCTGCTTTAACAGACAATAAAAGGTAAGTCCTTGTACTAATCTGACAGGATTATTTTATTTTTAATTGTTGATTTGTAAGAGTTCTTTATAAATTCTGGATACAACTACTATATCTGGATATAAGCACTATATCAGAATTGTGAATTACAACTATTTTTCCTCATTCTTCAGTTGTCTTTTCACTTTCTTTATGGTGTCCTCTGAAATACAAAAGGTTTCTTTTGCTGCTTGTACTTTTAGTGCCATATCTAAAAAGGATTTAATTCAATGTTTAAAGAATATTTTTAATTTTAAGATTATTATAATTTTAGCTCTTATATTTAGATTCCATGATCCATTTTGAATTATTTTTTGTGTATGGTATAAGAAAGGAGGTACAACTTTATTGTTTTGCATGTAGATGTCCAGTTGACCCAGCACCATTTATTGAAAAGACTTTTCTTTTCCCATTTAATTGTCTAGGCATAATTTTTAAAAACCAAATAACCATAAATGTAAAAATTTACTTCTAGATTATCAATTCTCTTCCATTGACCTGTATGTCTCACCTTGCCAGGACCTGACTGTCTAAGTTACTGTCACTTTTACACTAAGTTTTGCAGTTCAGGAAGGTGACTCTTCCAACATTTTTTTTTTCAAGATCATTTGACCATTATACCTCCCTTGAATTCCCATGTAAATTTTATGATCATCAATTTCTGCAAAAAAAGTTAACTGGGATTTTGACAGGGACTGGATTAACACTATAGATCAAATTATGTAAAACTGACATCTTAACAATATTAACAATATTAAATCTTTTGTTCCATGAACATAGGGGGCCTTTCCATTCACTCAGGTCTTCTTTAATTTCTTTTAAAGACAGTCAGATGCATGTTGATATGTGGTAAAACCAATACAATATTGTAAAGTAAATAATAATAATAAAATAAAAAAAGAAATAAAAAAAATAAAGACAGTACTTTGTAATTTTCAGAGTATGAGTTTTATATGTATTTTTATTAAATCTATTCTACATATTATATTCTCCAATATGCTGTTATAAAAGAAATTTTTTAGTTTTAAATTTTCAGTTAGAGGATAATTGCTTTATAATGCTGTACAAATTTTCTTCATTTTTAGATTTTTTATTGCTGGGGTACATAAATAAAATAGATTTTGTGTACTGATCTTACAACCTGGCTGAAATCACTCCTTTATTAATTCTATTTTTTTAGTGGATTCCTTATAAGTTTCTATATACAATATTGTGTCATCTGCCAAAAAATATAGTTTTACTTCTTCCTTTCTAGTCTGGATTTTTTTTTTAATTTCCTTGCCTAATTGCCCTAGGCAGAGACAATACAACATTAAGTAGAAGTGGTGAGAGTGAAAGTCCTTGTCTTATTTCTGATCTTAAGGGAAAGACATTCAGTTATTTACCAATAATAATTACAGTGTTTAATGTGGACTTTTACTGGATGGGTCGCGTTTTCTTCATTTCTTTTCTTGGATACTTAACATTTTAGATACTATGAATATATTGTAGCAGCTCTGGATACTAGTCAAAGCTATGGTTTTTCCAGCAGTCATGTATGGATGTGAGAGTTGGACCATAAAGAAAGCTGAGCACCAAAGAACAGATGCTTTTGAACCATGGTGCTGGAGAAGACTCTTGAGAATCCCTTGGCCTGCAAGAAGATCAAACCAGTCAATCCTAAAGGAAATTAGTCCTGAATATTCATTGGAAAGACTGATGCTGAAGCTGAAGCTCCAATACTTTGGCCACCTGATGTGAAGAACTGACTCACTGGAAAAGACCCTGATGCTGGGAAAGATTGAAGGCAGGAGGCGAAGGGGACAACAGAGGATGAGATGGTTGGATGGCATCACCGACTCAATGGACATGAGTTTGAGCAAGTTCCAGGAGTTGGTGATGGACCGGGAAGCCTGGCGTGATGCAGTCCACGGGGTCACAAAGAGTCGGACAGGACTGAAGGACTGAACTGGATACTAATACCTCCTCTTGGGTTCACTGGTGTTGCTTGCTTGTTTTTGGTTTAGTGGTTTGCCTGTACTATTTTAGTGAAGCCTATTTCCCCAGCAGGTTGTATCCTGTGAAGTAGCTCTTCAGAGGGTACAGCCTTGGACATGCACACATTCACCCTGGGGTAACAATGACTTCAGCAGGCTCTCTTTGTGTCTTTCTCTGATCTCTCTAGGCCCTCTGCTATGGCTGGATTCACATGCAGCTGTTATACTGATGTTGCTATGGTTTCAGTACTGCCCTGAGGCATAAATTTCTCCACAGTCTGATCTCATTAATAGTTATCTCTGTAGAAGTAATCTTTGAGGCCAGTGTTTGAGGTCTGTTCCCACCCTAGGAGGACTCTTCTTAGCAACCTCCTTCACTGAGTCTCTCTGATACACATCTAGCTGGTTTAGTTTAGCTTACTGTTCTCACTGAGCAACCAGCTTTTTTGTAATTGTACATTAAAAACCTCCATGGGTTTGGGGAGTTCCCTTAGCCTTCAACTACCCATGTTTTGTTCCAAATGAAGTAATTTCCCTTAGAAAGAGCTTCAGAGTTCTCTAGTCTTACAGCCTGCCTCTTCCCCTGAGCAAAATCACACTGATCCAGTGCTGAGGGCCTGAAATGTGGCCCAATTCAGCAGGGACACCTCTGCCTCATGAGCAGGATACTGGGCTGGCGTACCATCCTCTGGTCTTCTTGTCTCACTTCTTCTAGCACAGAACCTCCACCCGCTGAGGGAGCTGGGGTGATAGTGACTGGAGCCCCAGTATCGCTGCCCTGCCAACGTTGGAGTGAGGCTCTTTCCAAGAAGTGGGGGCTGGGCTGAGGAAGAGATCTCCCAGGTCTCTCAGTCTACTCTTTCCTGGAACAGAGTTTCTGAAACTTCAAGCTGCTGGGATGGAGAAAGGCTGGTGGCCTGTCCCTCTGGGTGAGATACCACTGTCCTGAACTGGAACCTGGAGACAGAGAAAGCCCAGTGTCTTGTCCATATCCTGTCATAATGGGGCTCCAATCACACTGAGTTGGGAGGGTAACACTGGGAAGAGCTTGTGGTTCAAATTTCACAGACTCTCACTGCACTTACTGAGATTTGGTAGTCACTCTTGAATATTGTTTTAAACTTGATACATGTTCTTAAAACAATTTTCAGAAATTTTAAATGGCTGCTCTGAGACAATACATAAAATGTTCACCGGTTATGGCTGTTTCACCAGAAAAAGAATCCAATACTCATCTTCTCATGTCGTCATTCCAGAAGTCATTTTGTAATTCTTAATAAACTATCTTTGAGTTTGTGGTTTTAAATGGAGCCCTGGGGGTCAATGGAAATGTGACAGTGTTTGAAGCCTCTACTCATATCACCCCAACTCTCATCACCCCCTGGTCTCTCTGGTAAAGCCTAATCCCCACCCCCAGTGCTCTGGGTTCCACAAGGGCTCTCCTTCCTCCCACCAGTCTAGCAACCACTGCTGCCTTCTACCCCATGGGGTGTGGGCCTGGACAGACAGACAGAGAGGACTGGAGTCAGATGACTGTGCTCCACGGCACTGTGGGGGTCAGAGCTTGGCGATGGCTATCCATGCCAGAGCGATCAGTGCCACAGCCCATTTAGAGTCAATTTGGAGGTGCTAAGACCTTCAGTCATGCTCATTTCAAGCAAAAATCAAGTGAGCCCCAGGATGGAGGTTGAAATCCCTTTGAGACTGCTCATCTGTGAACCACGGGAAGCTAGATGCTTGGCTCAACTTTCCCACCTTCTAAAGTCTTACTGGTTTGGCTACTGGTGGGAGATGGACCAGAAAGCCAGTGGACTACATGTGCTCCCAACCTCAGGTCAGGCTTCCAGGAACCTCTGAAGGTTTGCACCTGCCCTGTCTGTGTTCTTACAGGAGGAAAGGTGATGTGAATGAACAGAAAATGAAAAACAAACAAACAAAAAACACCATGGCAGGTTGAGAAAAAGACTGTGGAAAGAAACACTTATAGGCTGTCTCCTCTGCCTACAATACCACTTCCCCTCATCCTCCCTTCTATAGCCTGGTGGTCACTCCTATGTATTCTTCATGTTTTGCCTTAGATGTCACTTCCTCTGAAAATCTTTCTCTCCAGTTTGGATTAAGTATTGCCACGTGCTTTGATATAGTCTCTCCTTTCCTCATCTAATTGCCTATGTTCAAGTATCTATTTGCTCAATTATATCCTATCAAAATTCTTGAGGGCAGAGATTATTTTCTTGGTCACCACTGTACCTCTGAGTTCTTCCACAGTGCCAGGCATCACATGTTGAATAGATCACCATTAAATGATGATTAAATAGACAGACAAGCCTTTCAGATGTGATGTCTGGGCTGGTTTCTGAAAGAGGACAAGGAGATGATAGGAGGCAAGGTGAGAGAACATGGAAAGGCATAGAGGAGGTGTGATGTATAGCCAGTACATCTAGGGGTGGGCCAATTGTTCCCTGGGACTGGAATGTAGGGCACAAGTTGATGTGTACAGATACTTTGTGCACAGTATTAATGAGATTGGCCTCCATCTGGAAGGTAACATGGAGCCACTGGAATGATTTAAGATGTAAAGTTAGCACATCTTGGGGAGATCACTCGGAGAAGGCAATGGCACCCCACTCTAGTACTCTTGCCTGGAAAATCCCATGGATGGAGGAGCCTGGTAGGCTGCAGTCCATGGGGTTGCTAGGAGTAGGACACGACTGAGCGACTTCACTTTCACTTTTCACTTTCATGCATTGGACAAGGAAATGGCAAGCCACTCCAGTGTTCTCGCCTGGAGAATCCCAGGGACGGGGGAGCCTGGTGGGCTGCCATCTATGGGGTCACACAGAGTCGGACATGACTGAGGCAACTTAGCAGCAGCAGTGAGATCACTCTGGGTCCAATATGAGAAAGCTTGGCTATTATGGCCACTGGCTTACCTGGTAGCTCAGAGGTTAAAGCATCTGCCTCCAATGCGGGAGACCTGGGTTCGATCCCTGGGTCAGGAAGATCCCCTGGAGAAGGAAATGGTAACCCACTCCAGTATTCTTGCCTGGAGAATCCCATGGACGGAGAAGCCTGGTAGGCTACAGTCCAGGGGGTCGCAAAGAATCAGACACAACTGAGCGACTTCACTATTCACTACATAGGAGGAAAAGAGAGCCTGGGTTAGGGCAGTGGAGGTACTGAGGAAAGAATGGATTAAAGTGGCCCTAAAATCAGACTCAGTGATTGATGGAACATGGGATATGAAAGAAGCATGCCTACAAGTGCTCTAACTTAGATGTCTAAGCGATAGAGATGAAGTAAGTCAGGGTAGAAGAAGAGAGGGAAGAGGGGGTGTGAGGTCAGGAGCATAAGAGAAGATCAGGACTTTGTTATGTATATATTGGCTAAAATGCCTTTGGGATATGTTGGAGACAGGGTAACTTAATGTCAACCAAATATATGTGACAGTAGGTACCCAGAAGCACTGTTCCATTTTGGGGACATAACATATTTGTAAGTTGGAGTCAGTTTATATTTGGATTTGTAGTTGAATATTGGGGTTGACATTAAGAGTATAAACATGCAACACTTCATTTCGATATTTGGCAAAACTAATACAATATTGTAAAGTTTAAAAATAAAATAAAATTAAAAAAGAAAGAAAAAAATAAAAAATAAAATAAATAAAAAATAACAATAAGGAAGTCACACTGCAAAGATCCAGCAGAAGATGGACTTAAAAACTGTTCCTCTACCTCAGTCCTCAACTTCCTCCATCTCTCTGGATTTATACCTATAATGCTTGGTTCTTTTTTCTTTTTCCTGTTTGTGTCTCCTTATTCATGGGAGAATGGAAATGTTTCATGTGCCTTGTCTGCAGTGGAATTATTCCCTATGTTCTGAAACATCATATTGAGTTAGGTGGCCTACAAGGTCACAGACTTATCCTCCATTACGTTGTGTTGGCCAAAATATTCATGTGGATTTTTCCATATGGAAAAATTTTCCAGTATTACCACTGCATGTGCACAAGTGTGCACATGACTGTACACACTTACACTCACACACATATCATTTGCTTCAGAACTGCTAGTCTATCTTCAATTCAATTCAGTGTGCTAAGGTACCTTAAACCTCCAAATCTTTGGCCATGCCGTTCCATCTGCTGGAGATTCTTTTCCTCCTCTTCTGTCTGTATGCTGATCTTTCTGGCTAATCCTTACTTGTCCCTCAAGAATGAGCTCACTTAATGCTAACAGGTTCCCACAAGCATCTTTACAGTCCTCAGGTTCACTCAGGAGGTTCTCCCTTATCATCTTCTCATACAGCATGGCAATGATCGATGTTCTTCCACATGTCGTCTTCTCTATGTTGAGCATCTTGAAAGTCAGGGCTGCTCAGTGCCTGGCCTTTAATATGTACCAAATGAGGTGATGCTGAAGAATGAGAGGCTATGGGTGAAGGTTTAGGAATACCTTCAAAGTGCTCTTAGAATGAGGAACAGAAAGTCCACAAGAAGAAAAAAAGTCAACAGGGAACTAATAAAATTGCTTGGGATAGTTCACTAAATTTCTACACCCTTTTCAGAAAAAAGGACTTGATGACTCAAGTTAAAGCATAAGTTGCCAGAATTAACAGGCCCGGATTCAGTTTTATCCCCCAGGAACAGAGTTTTAAATTTCATTGTAAAGAAATCAACAGGAAGACTAATATGCTGGTCATACTTAATTGGTAGGTTATTTGCAGGGATGTTCTTATAACTTATTATTCATCAACTGCTTCTTAGGAACAAGCAGTTTCCACCCTAACCAGGCACCAGCAGCCTGGTAGTTGGCAGCTGGATAGCATCACATCTACTAGACCGAGAAGGCAATGGGTTTTTCTCTGCTTCCCAGTAAGAACAAACACATCTGCTGCCATGAGGGGCTGCTGTACTTGGTGTGCAGTGATCAGTAAACCAGGCACTGAAGTCTTGAGTTTTATTCTCCTCACTGCAACCACAAATGAGTCATCTTTTCATGACCATCTGTAACAAATCAAGAATAAAATAACAGAACCTCACTGCTAAAACCACTTGTGAGTACCAGGAAGAAAATGGGGATTCACTGGCCACAGGATATTATACTTAGAGAGAGACGTGAAAACTGTGAGGCATTTGCAGATTCAGCCTATATGCCCTCGTTTCCTCAGCACAAGCTCCTTGAGGATGTTTCTATGATGCAAAAGTCAATCTCTCACATCCAACTCAGCCCTTTATGACCTGTTCAAACACCTGTCATGTGGAGAGTCACTCTTTCTGGGTGTGGTATCGTCATCCAAATACCTCAGTATTTCAGATTATCCCCCTTTGGTCATGCAAACCAAAATGCTATTTTCAGGATTTTTTCATCCCACCATCAAGATTTTTCCCTTATTCTGCTACCTCCTCCAGGAAATTTTTTTTAATTGCTTTAGAGTTCATGGGTAATACTACTTTTGGAAAGAGATCTGTAAATCTTCACATTTCACTTTAGCACCAAACTGATGTTACATAAAAGAAAAATCTGTAATCCATCATATGAAGGGAAATTAGGATGAATGCAGCATACACCATTCTATAAAATGGCTTTTTCCTGCCTGTGGGGAATAAGTTAACAAAATTGACCTGAATAGATGCCTAAATGGAAAACATTACAAACAAGATTCAGCTGTATATAGGAGGGATGAGAAGAGGAGGAGAAAAACTGCAGGGCACAAGCAATCGTTTTAAACCAAGGACTTCCAGGTGAATGATCTTTCAAAGAAAAATGATCAGGTCCAGATAGAAAACTATGTATTTAACTACAAACAAGGCTGTTTTAAACTTTCTCCTTGAAGTGAAAAAATATCAGACTGAAAAATGATTTTGAGAAATACTTCGTGTGATATTAGAATCCATCCCCATCTACCTGCCTCAATTAAAACACAGGCCCAGTGGATTTGGGGTACTTGCCTCCCAATCTATTTTTATCTCATGAAATACTATTAACATCCAAAGCATAAGCAGCAGTCTTTTGTGCTTAGAAGAAGGAAAACACCCTTTCCCTTCAGCTGATATAACCACACTGCCTTTATCAGAGTGAGGATCTCAAGATTTTGAGCATCCCAGGTGTTAGAAAAGCTGCGTATGGCTGCATACGATGCATTCTGCCAAACATGAATGAACCTGCCAGGCTTTGCAAGTCTAGAAATATCTAAAGCTGTTCTCAGCAGACATTCTGGAAGCAATTTAAATTTCTGAGGGCTTTGAAAATATGTATTTTTGGTTATCTCACATGGAGAGCGTGCAGCGACGAAAGCCTGCTGTCTTCTTCCCAGTCCACTGGCTCCCCACTCCTAGCAAGCACAGATAACTTTTTTCAGTAGGTTTAATTCCCCTCAAGCCCTTGCCATAAGAAGACTTTCAAGAGAGTCATTGGGAAAAGTTCAACATGATAATGGCTACGAGCTCTCTAAAGTCCTCTGACTCTATCCTAGTACCTGGTCTAAGGGTTCATGATAAAAACTGGCAAGGCTACAAGTTTTTGCCAATCTGAATTCAACAGACTGTCTAAATGGCCACAACTGACAGGAACCCAGAAAGGTCATCCTCCCTTGGGAAGCAACTTAAGTCCCAGCAAACAAGACTATCTGCCATGCTACCAACAAACTCAACCATGTTATCATGGCAAGAATTTTAACTGCTGTCAGCAACTTGGCAGCAAGAACCCCAAAGGGAATTTGCTCAAGCCCTTAATTTTCAGAATGTTCTATTAGCTTCACTGAACAGAGACTGGGATTATTTAGCCAATGTAGAGGATATTATAATTAGAATAAAAGCCTTCATTCATTGTGAGATTAATGTGTTCCGGGCACCACGGTATCTCCAGTTTTCTTGAAGGGAACATTTCATTGAAAAATGGGCACAATAAAGGACACAAAGGGTATGGATCTAACAGAAGCAGAAGATATTAAGACGAGGTGGCGAGAATTATACACAGAAGAAAAAAAAAAAAAGACCTTAATGACTCAGATAACCATGATGCTGTGATCACTCACCTAGAGCCAGATATCATGGAGTGCGAAGTCAAGTGGGCCTTACGAAACATCTCTATGAACCAAGCTAGGGGAGGTTATGGAATTCCAGAAAAACATCTACTTCTGCTTCACTGAATATGCTAAAGCCTTTGACTGTGTGGATCACAACAAATTGCGGAAAATTCTTAAAGAGATGGGAATACCAGACCACCTGACCTACCTCCTGAGAAATCTGTATGCAGGTCAAGAAGCAACAGTTAGAACCAGACATGGAACAATGGACTGGTTCCAAATTGGGAAAGGAGTACGTCGAGGATGTATATTGTCACCCTCCTTATTTAACTTATATGCAGAGAACATCATGAGAAACGCTGGGCTGGATGAAGTAGAAGCTGGAATGAAGATTTCTGGGAGAACTATCAATAATCTCAGATATGCAGATGACACCACCCTTATGGCAGAAAGTGAAGAGGAACTAAAGAGCCTCTTCATGAATATGAAAGAGGAGAGTGAAAAAGCTGGTTTAAAATTCAACATTCAAAAAACAAAGATCACGGCATCCAGTCCCATCACTTCATGGCAAATAGATGGGGAAACAATGGAAACAGTGACACTTTCTTTTCTTGGGCTCCAAAATCACTGCAGATGGTGACTGCAGCCATGAAATTAAAAGATGCTTGCTCCTTGGAAGAAAAGCTATGACAAACCTTTTGTTGTTGTTCAGTCATTCAGTCGTGTCCAACTCTTTGCAAACCCATGGACTGCAGCATGCCAGTTTTCCCTGTCCTTTCACCATCTCCTGCAGCTTGCGCAAACTCATGTCCATTGAGTCGGTGATGCCATCCAACTATCATGCTCTAGGACCATTGTCAGCAAAGTGATGTCTCTGCTTTTAAAAACGCTGTCTAGGTTTTTCATAGCTGTCTAGGTTTGTCACAGCTCTTCTTCCAAGAAGCAATGACAAACCTATACAGTGTATTAAAAAACAGAGACATCCCTTTGTCAACAAAGGTCTGTCTAGTCAAAGCCATGGTTTTTCCTGTAGTCATGTATGGATGTGAGAGTTGGACGATAAAGAAAGCTGAGTGCCGAAGAATTGATGCTTTTGAACTGTGGTGTTGGAGAAGACTCTTCAGAGTCCCTTGGACTGCAAGAGGATCAAACCAGTCAATCCTAAAAGAAACCAATCCTGAATATTCATTGGAAGGACTGATGCTGAAGCTGAAGCTCCAGTACCTTGGCCACCTGATGCAAAGAGCTGACTCACTAGAAAAGACCCTGATGCTGGGAAAGATTGAAGGCAGGAGGAGAAGGGGACGACAGAGGATGAAATGGTTGGATGGCATCACTGACTCAATGGACATGAGCTTGAGCAAGCCCTGGGAGATGGTGAAGGACAGGGAAGCCTGGTGTGCTGCAGTCCATGGGGTTGCAAAGAGCTGGACACACCTAAGTGACTGAACAACAACAAGGCAACACACATGAGTCACTTGATATTATATATCCCATTTTTCGTATCAGAAGACTGAGGCTTAGGGAAGACACATCACTTCTCCATCATCGTGTGGACTAAAAACTGGAAAATCAGAACATAAACTTGGGCAGGGGGACACTAAAGCTGCTGCTGCTGCTAAATCGCGTCAGTCGTGTCCGACTCTGTGCGACTCCATAGACAGCAGCCCACCAGGCTCCCCCGTGCCTGGGATTCTCCAGGTAAGAACACTGGAGTGGGTTGCCATTTCCTTCTCCAATGCATGAAAGTGAAAAATGAAAGTGAAGTCGCTCAGTCATGTCCGACTCCTAGCGACCCCATGGACTGCAGCCCACCAGGCCCCTCTGTCCATGGGATTCTCCAGGCAAGAGTACTGGAGTGGGGTGCCACTGCCATCTCAAGCCCTGGGAGATGGTGAACAATATAAATATATATTGTTCATTTTCCCCAGCAGTCCCCACTCCACCAACCCCACCCCCCCCACCAGCCACGATGTGGAAGCAGCACCTCTAATCTTATACCACCATTTTCCCTCTTCTACTACAACAAAGGATCCTGGTAGAGGCTGCCAGTCATTTGACACAATGACAGGGGCAGACTCTGTGCCAAGGAGTCAGAGTCCCCAGCTTCTCTGGGATGTGGGCTCTGCTTGGCCCCTCTCTGATGGTGAAGCTGTGAGGACAAGAGCTATGAGAGTTGGGCTGAAGAACTTGTGTAAGATGGATTACATAAGATAAAGGAGACCACCATGGAGAAGCAGAGCATGGCAGAGAGAACACCGTGATGCCCCCTGTCTCAGAGGCCTGGCTGCACCACTTTCCCTTCCCTTGGTTGTTAGAGTGGATCACGTTCCATTTTGTGCCTAAACTTGTTCAAGTTGAATTTCTAGTATAGTCCCTAAGATCTTTAAGATAAAACTAGAGACTCTCTTTGCTTTTTTTCTTTTGTTTTGCCTTGTTTTAATCTTCTCCTAAAACAGTGTCTGGCATGGAGTAGAACCTCCAAAATAAAAATGTAAAAAGTAAAATAAAATGAAAAGTAGCATAGAATATTACCCCCTACCTCCTCTTTCTTGAATGAATGGTCATGGTAAAGTGATATGCTAAATACACTAAAAATCAGAGCAAAACAATTACTTCTAAATGAAAATGAGATATTTTACTTTTATGAAGGAAGATCAGACCTACATTCTTTACTCTTTCAGCAAATTTTCATAAAAGATAAGGGAAGTCTTTGAGATAGGCTTCAAAGAGGCAGAAGAGGCAACAGGCAAGCAGATAAATCCAGACAGGAAACATGTCATGATGTGGACACTGCCTGTTTAATGATTAGAATCAAGTCATTGGGAGAAGAGAAATAAGTGTTATATTCTGACTATTATTATAGATAATCTTTTTTGAATTCTTTCTATGAGCCCAATAAAAGGTATATAATGAAATTTTCACAACCCTAACAATAAGTATTCCAAGTAGCAGTAAAAGTGAATGCCGCTCAGTCTTGTCTGACTCTTTGCAAACCCACGGACTATATATAGTCCATGGAATTCTCCAGGCCAGAATACTGGAGTGGGTAACCTTTCCCTTCTCCAGGGGATCTTCCCAACCCAGGGATCAAACCCAGGTCTCCCACATTTCAGTCAGATTCTTTACCAGCTGAGCCACAAGGGAAGCCCAAGAATATTGAAGTAGGTAGCCTATCCCTTCTCTAGTGGATCTTCCCGACCCAGGAATCGAACCAGGGTCTCCTGCATTGCAGCCAAATTCTTTTACCAACTGAGCTATCAGGGAAGCCCTCAAATAGTAGTTCCATCCCTAAATTTGCAGCTTTCCTGGTGACTCAGTGGTAAAGAATCCACCTGCCAATGCAGGAGATACAGGTTCAACCTCTGGGTCTGGAAGATTCCTTGGAGGAGGAAATGACAAGCCACTCCACTATTCTTGCCTGGGAAATCCTATGGACAAAAGAGCCTAGCAGGTTTTAGTCCATGTGGTCGCAAAAGAGTCAGACATGACTTAGCAAGTAAACAACAACTACCTCAATTTAGCAAAAAAAAAAAAAAAAACTGAAAGAGAGACTTTAACAAAGTGTCCTACAAGTACCTTCTAGTCAATGGTGAGAACAGGTTGGCAGAAAGCAATCAAAGTCAATGGCCCATGTCCAGTTTAACAAACTGTTTCAATGTATTTAGTATTAGAATATGTGCATGTGTGCATGCTCAGAAGCATCTGACTCTTTGCGACCCTATGGACTAGAGCCCAGCAGGATTAGATAAAAGCCAAAAAACAAACAAAAAAAGCAAAACAACAAGCAGAAGATGATATAAGTAACTGAGATAATGTGAATAGTATTGCTTAACATCAAGGGAAATTAAGTCACAAACAATAAATCATTAAATAACACAATATGACAATACACACAAAATATCATTTTCAGAAGTTCCTAGACTATGGGGAAGGAGAACTGTTTAACTTCAAGGAGATTTAAATCTGGTAGGTATAATATCCAAAAGTAATGGATTTCTAAGTAGTTTCTGCATGAGATCATAGTTCTGTCTCCTATTTTAATCCTTGATTCCATTAGAAAAGCCTTGATTAAAGCATTATTAACAAGCCCTATGTCTGTTTGGTCACTGGAGACTTCTGTGCATGCTTAGGGATACTTTTCCAAAGCCAATAAGATGTAGAGAGCTCTAACACATTAGCTCCTCCCAGGATAACTTCATGTTGGACCTGACAAAACCCAGGGAAACACTGCAAGTGGTTCATCCACCTCCTCACAGCTCATTTAACTTCCAAGTGGTTATCCATGACTTGAGGACTTTCCTCTCTTACCAGACTCAAGGCTCAATTTTGTTATGTTCTCTAATTATTGCAGATCATGAAAGCAATTTCTACGGTAGATTATATTGACAAATTCTCTTCAACTACCTCCTTTTTCTTTATCATTCATTTTGCTACCTCTTTTTGTTGTTGGAGTTTCAGCACTTCCTATAAAATGGAGATTGATGGGCATTGGCCAGCTATTTTCATTAGATCTAACTTTTGTTTCAAATACTCCATCTGAAGTTCCCAGACTCAGAATGTATTCAACATATTAGGCATATGTTATCAGGATCATGAAAAGTGTAATAGGCAATTCTGGGTCAGAATTTTAAAAATTAGCACTATGTTTCTTATTTATAATTTACCATTTTTTTTATTACCACTCAGAAAGAACTTAAGCGCAAGCTAGTAGCTCTCCAATTACCCTCCTTGCCTGCAGCCTGTCCTCTCTCAATCTTATAAATTCAATTGCATAAAGTAAAAATCATTATTAAAATGTAAAGAAAAAATTTAAACATGTTCCCCAAAGCACCATTTCTAATAAGCCCACCCTATATAACCAAGTAAATTTATATAGATAATATAAATAGTTTTTAAATAAAAATCAACAGATGTCCATCAGCAGATGAATGGATAAGAAAGCTATGGTACATATACACAATGGAGTATTACTCAGCCATTAAAAAGAATACATTTGAATCAGTTCTAATGAGGTGGATGAAACTGGAGCCTATTATACACAGTGAAGTAAGCCAGAAAGAAAAACACCAATACAGTATACTAACGCATATATATGGAATTTAGAAAGATGGTAACAATAACCCAGTGTACGAGACAGCAAAAGAGACACTGATGTATAGAACAGTCTTATGGACTCTGTGGGAGAGGAAGAGGGAGGGAAGATTTGGGAGAATGACATTGAAACATGTAAAATATCATGTAAGAAACGAGTTGCCAGTCCAGGTTCGATACACGATACTGGATGCTTGGGGCTAGTGCACTGGGACGACCCAGAGGGATGGTATGGGGAGGGAGGAGGGAGGAGGGTTCAGGATGGGGAACACATGTATACCTGTGGCGGATTCATTTTGATATTTGGCAAAACTAATACAATTATGTAAAGTTTAAAAATAAAATAAAATAAAAAAAAAAGACAGGTGGAAAGAAGAAATAATGAAAGTAAAAATAAAATAAAATAAAACAAACAAACAAAAAAATCAACAGTACAGTAAAATTTAAGTAGAACTTGGGATGTGATTATTCAGTGTTTCTGAACAGAGGCAGACCTTATTGATTTAGAAGAAAAGCAAGAGTATGCATGAGGGAAGATCAAGTTGGTTAACTGCTTACATTGTTTCCCACTATCTTAGCAGATGTCACGCACTTCTCAAAAAAATTAAATGAATGCATGTTTTTCAGTAGTTCATATAAATTTTGTCCTATTTGCTGAGTGCTGTTTAACTTCCCCTCATAATACCCTGTGAAATATTATAAGGACATCTAATTTTAGTCTTAATATTAGTGGGTAGGCCTGTGGCTAAGCAACTCGTCTCCAAGTTACAGAGAGGCTGTCAGAACGTAAGGGTATTCAAGTCTTCTGCCTCTCAAGATGTCACTTGGCAACACACACAAAAAAAACTTTAACTATGGACATGTCTGCTGCTGCTGCTAAGTTGCTTTAGTCGTGTTCGACTCTGTGCGACCCCATAGACGGCAGCCCACCAGGCTCCCCCGTCCCTGGGATTCTCCAGGCAAGAACACTGAAGTGGGTTGCCATTTCCTTCTCCAATGCACAAAAGTGAAAAATAAAGTGAAGTCGTTCAGTTGTGTCCAGCTCTTCGCGACCCCATGGACTGCAGCCTACCAGGCTCCTCCATCCATGGGATTTTCCAGGCAAGAGTACTGGAGTGGGTTGCCATTGCCTTCTCCGATGGACATGTCTGCTGCTGCTAAGTCACTTCAGTCATCTTCGACTCTGTGCGACTCCGTAGATGGAAGCCCACCAGGCTCCCCCATCCCTGGGATTCTCTAGGTAAGAACACTGGAGTGGGTTGCCATTTCCTTCTCTAATGCATGAAAGTGAAAAATAAAGTGAAGTTGCTCAGTCATGTCTGACTCTTCGCAACCCCATGGACAGCAGCCTTCCAGGCTCCTCTGCCCATGGGATTTTCCAGGCAAGAGTACTGGAGTGCAGTGCCATTGCTTTCTCCAATGGACATGTGTACATTATATCAAAATAGCAGATTGACTCAGCTGGGGGGAAAGTATATGCATATTTATGGTATTGTATTGTCAAACATATGAACTGACAATTTTTTAATATTTTCATTTTGATTTGGGTGTTGTGAGGATACAGTTGAAATGTGACAAACACTAAGTTAGTAACTGAAATTCAGAGAAGCCAGTTTTGAAAAGCACTCATTATGTTGATCATCCACACATACCATACTTTTTGATATACATTTATTAAGAAAACCTGTTTCCTATCACTCCTATAAGTCCTTTTAATGACCATCATTGTCAAGTTTTTTCCTATGCTTCAGATACAGTAGACTGTGAGATGCCACTAATTTCTTAAGATGTAATAGTTTCAGAGCAATGCATATAGAGTAATGAGTAGCTTCATTTGTATCAGGGTGACAGCTTGGCTCTCTTTGATTTTACATAAATCTTAACTGGAGAGAGTGCATGTAATGCGGTGAAAAAGATACCAAGCTTGGGAGGCCTCCTTGTTACAACTCTGTCATTACCCTAATGGAAGAATGTAAAAAATATCATTTATCCCCTTCCAGTTTCTTTTGCCTTGTCACTTTCAGAAGAAGGGAGAGAAGGCAGAAGAGAAGGAGATTGGTAAGGAAGTTCAAAAAGAAAAGGAGGGAAAAAAAAAAAGAAAAGGAGGAAAGGGAACACACAAATGGAAGGGAAGGGAAGGAATTAATAAAAATAATGGAGGGAGGAAGAAACAAAAGGAGAGATAAGACAAATGTATATGGCTGAATAAAGGTCCTCAAACCTTGTGGCTCAGATGGCAAAGAATCTGCCTCAAATGTGGGAGGCCTGGGTTCGACCCCTGGGTTGGGAAGATCCCCTGGAGTAGGGCATGGCAACCCACTCTAGTATTCTTGCCTGGAGAATCCTCATGGACAGAGGAGCCTGGTGGGCTACAGTCCCCAGGGTCAAAAAGAGTTGGACATGACTGAGTGACTAAGCACAAAATATTAGGATGACATCCTGAAACCTGTACACGTTACTTCATATGACAAAATGGATTTTACAGATGTGATTAAATTTAGAATCTTGAGAAGGGCATATTATCCTGGATTATCTAGGCAGGCCTAATGTCCTTACAGAGAAAGACAGAGGGGGATTTCATGCACAGTAGTAGGCTATATGAAGACAGAGGCAGAGATTGGAGTATTGACTGAAGAGTTCCAACATTAGAAGCTGGAATAAACAACATTTTTTCCTCTAGACTCTTTGGAAAGATCATGGCTCTGTGGATACCTTGACTTTGGCCCAGGCTTACTTGATTTTAGACTTTTGGCCTCCAGAACTGTGAGAAAATAAATTTCTATTGTTTTAAACCACCAAGTATGTGACAATTTGTAACCAAAATTGTCACAAGTAAGCAAAAACAAGGGGTTAAAAATGTGTAAATATTATTATTATTAGTCTGCTGGGATTGCCATAACAAAATATCATACATTGGGTGGCTTAAACAACAAAAGTTTATTTTCTCATACTCTGGAGGCTAGAAGTTCAAGATCAAGGTGTCAACAGATTTGGTTTCTTCTGAGACCCACCCCCTTGGCTTGCAAATGGCCACCTTCTGGCTTTGTGTTCATGTGATTACTCCTCTGGGTGTTTGCATCCCCAGTGTTTGTGTTAAATTTCCTATTCTTATAAGAACATCAGCCAGACTGAATTAGTACTCCCCTTTAGGGCTTTGTTTCAACTTGGTCACCTCATTAAAGGGCCTGGGGGTTAGGGGTTCAACACAAGAATTTCAGCAGGACACAATTCAGCTCATAAGAACACATATAATTCTTACATTATTTTCTGCTTCACTTAACACATCCACTGAAACACAAACAAAATATGTTCAATCTCTTCATTTGTTCAGCAATCATATTAAGCACTATATGCCAACTTGCCAGTTGCTTTCTGCTCAGAATAACGTGATAATTGTGATAACATACTTCCACTCAAATTTTCAGAGTATAGCATAACTGGTAAAATCATTACAATATAGTGATGTGTTTTAAGTATAGTCATTGCTTAGAAAGAAGAGAAGTTGACTGTGTCTGAGGTTTGGAGGCAGTAGGCTATAAACACCATAGATAAGAGAATTATTGATTTGCATCAGGAATAGGGTTAAGACCTCACTCATGGAAGAACTAAGGAATGGCGATCCTCAGAGAAAGAAAATGTTCAAAATATGGGAGAGAAGAACATGGAGACTTTAAGAAAGTCAGTAGATGGTAGATTCTTGGATTTGAAAGGATATTGTAAGAAATGAGGTAAAAGTCTATTCATTAAAGGCTTATTATGTCATTCTATTAAAAAGCAGAGACATTACTTTGCCAACAAAGGTCCGTCTAGTCAAAGTTTTTCCAGTAGTCATGTATGGAAGGGAGAGTTGGACTATAAAGAAAGTTAAGCACTGAAGAATTGGTGCTTTTGAACTGTGGTGTTGGAGAAGACTCTTGAGAGTCCCTTGGACTGCAAGGAGATCCAACCAATCCATCCTAAAGGAAATCAGTTCCGAATATTCATTGGAAGGACTGATGCTGAAGCTGAAACTCCAATACTTTGGCCACCTGATGCGAAGAACTGACTCATTTCAAAAGACCCTGATGCTAGGAACGACTGAAGGCAGGAGGAAAAGGGAACGACAGAGGATGAGATGGTTGGATGGCATCACTGACTCAGTAGACATGGGTTTGGGTAAACTCTGGGAGTTGGTGATGGACAGGGAGGCCTGGTGTGCTGCAGTCCATGGGGTTGCAAAAACAGCTGGACATGACTGAGTGACTGAACTGAACTGAACTGATGCCATCCTGAAAGCTTGAATTTTCTTGCAAGCAGTGATAAGTAGATGAAAATATTAAGCAAGGAAGTAATATTATTAGATTTTTATTTTAGCAAGATATTATGGAGGATGAAGTAGTATGGTGAAGAACTGAAGTGAAATAATGTGGATGGAGTTAGAAAGTAAAGAGACCAAGGGAGAAATGATCAGGGCTTGCATTAGGGAATGATCAGCATGAATAGGGGAACAGTATGGATGTGAGGGATGTAAAGGGAGATAAATGAATTTAGAACTTGATATAAAATAGAAGGGGTGAACAGAATGAAGTCAAGCTTCCTTGGATGATGATATCCTCAAGGTATATTGTTCTATAATGGATTTATGGTGGAACTAATAAAACTCAGGTTTGGTCATGTTGAGTTCAACGAACTTGTAGAATATCTAGGGGTGAGGCCTATATGATTGGCAGTGGGATATACAGATATCAAGGATCCAGGAGCCATATCTGTGACAGAGATTTAGATTTAAGACTGACCCAGCTAAAAAAGGGTATTAATAACATTACTGTAGACAGTCATTTGGAGAAGGCAATGGCACCCCACTCCAGTACTCTTGCCTGGAAAATCCCACGGACAGAGGAACCTGGTAGGCTGCAGTCCATGGGGTCGCTGGGAGTTGGACACGACTGAGTGACTTCCCTTTCACTTTTCACTTTCATGCATTGGAGAAGGAAATGGCAACCCACTCCAGTGTTCTTGCCTGGAGAATCCCAGGGACGGGGGAGCCTGGTGGGCTGCTGTCTATGGGGTCACACAGAGTCGGACACAACTGAAGCGACTTAGCAGCAGACAGTCATTTAGTGAGAGTTTGTGGAATAACAATTAATACAGGGTTATCCAAGAAATTCTAAGGGAAATCAACTCTTCAGATATAAACAGTGAAAAAAATCAAGAGTGGTCAGAGTAGCTGGAAAAGAACTGGAATAAAATGGTACCCCAAGAAATCAAGGCCAATAACATTCAAGAAGGGAATAAATTCTGGTGTCAAATGGAGAATAAGGTAAGGAATATGACAATTGTGCCTACTGCATTAAGAATTACAAAATCATTAATATTGGCAAGATCAATTTCAATAGAGTCATGAAGAAAAAATAATTACAGTGGGAATAAAGAAAACGGAAAAGGAAAAATCATTTTTTTTTCACCCGGCTTTTAAAGGTTTTTGTTATATGACTAATCCATAGATACAGTAATTTATAAAATATATCTACACATTGCATCACATTCAAACACAAAAGAAGCTTAAAAGTTTCACTTTATGGTTCCCCCTATATTTCTCTCCTTAGATGTAACCACCATTAGCAAATTGATGTGTAACCTTATATTTTCTTTATCATGGCTTTATGCAAATATATGTATTAAGTACATATTTATTTTTAAGCAAAACATAATATCTAAAAGCCATACAGAAAAAGATTGACAAAACAAGACTTAGCAAAAGAGAGTTTTGTATTCTAACATAATTCATAAAGTTTGAAGATAAAAGGCTGTAAAACATCATTTTTGTCATATTCAGCAGATAGGAATGGATAGCCAGAATGAGTTGATATGTGAATACTCAAATGGAAAAGCCAAACAATTCAACAGAAAAAGGGCAAAGACTATAGACATGAAATTCACAAAAAAGCAAATATAAATGATAGATTGCTATATTAAATATATTCAACCTCACTAATTATCAGGGAAATTCAAAATTAAACAAGAGTTTTATTCACCTGTAAGATTTACAACAATGTAATAGCTTGTTGTCACCAATTATTGCTGAAGCTATAAGTAAAAGGGCACTCCCACATACTCTTGTCAGAGTATTGGAAATTTTTTAAAAGGCAATATTTGCAATATCTATCACCAATGTTAAACACACATATGCTTGGCCCAGCAACTATCCTTCTAAAAATACATATATATATATATATATATATACACACACACACACACACACAAATATAATTACTAGATGGTCATTGCTACATTATTTGTAGTGGTAAAAAAAAAGAATAGAGAATCTAGAAGTCCATCAAAAAGGGAGTGGTTAAATAAATCACATCCTCCACTGAAGGAGTCACAGACACTAAGAGAAGTGTGAAACCCTTGTTTCCACACAGCCAGGATCAACAATGCCAAGGAGAGTATCACAGAAATTCAGCAGCTGTCTAAGGTCATATCCTTTACAAGACTCATGGCCTGACTTGGGGGATGGAAGAAATGGGCACTGAGATCCTCTTCTGTTACAAGCATGAGGTATCAATGGTAAGGGAGCAAAGAATGAGGACTATGGATGGGAACCACAAAAAAAAAAAAAAAAAGGGAAAGGGAAAGAGATCTCAAAAGTAGAGGAATAAAGGGGCAGAATTAAGGAAGAAGAAAGCATCCAGATGATTTTTTTTTTTTTTTTTAGAAAACCAGAGTCTGTAAAACATTTAACTAAGTAATTCAGTAATGGGTTAATTTTTCATTGGGCTATCCTGTGCATATGAGATTGACTGCAAACGGGTATCCTATACAAGTAGGAGGTCCTCTCATCTAAGATTACTTAAAAAACACTGGTGTAGAATAAAATTTGTGAGGAAGATTACTCTTCAGAGAATAGCCCAGCAGGAAAACAGAGATTTGATCACATAATCCAGCCATTCTAAACTTTTAGCTGGCATCAGAGGGTTCATTACAATACAGAATGCAAGCTCTACCTTAGGCAAGCAGCAAAAGAAGAGTTAAGCAAATCTAAAGTAGCAAGAGAAATGAAAATTACACAATTAGAGCAGAAATCAATAGAAAATAGAGAAAAATCAATGACAACAAAAGCTGGTTCTTTGAAGAGATCAACAAAATTAATAGCCATTCAGTCAGAATAACCAACAACAAAAAAGATAAGATATTAATCAATGACATCAGGAATGAAAAACCAGACAACACTACTGATTCCACTGGCATTAAAGTATTAACAACTCTATGCCCTTAAAGTCAGTAACTTAGATGAAATAGATCAATTCTAGATGAAATACACCAATTCTCTGAAAAACATTCACAACCAAAAATCACTCAAGGAGAAATGGATAACCTGAATAATTCCAAATCTATTAAAGAAATCAAATGTGTAGTTAAAATTTCCCCTCCCCTTCCCCCCACTCTCCCCAAAGAACCCTACAGTCCAAGTGGTTTCACTAGAATCATCACCAAAAGTTTAAGAGAATTACTTCTACACAACCTCTTTGAAGAAACAAGAGAACACTTCCAAATTCATTTTATAAATCCATCAGTACCTTCATACCCAAACCAAAGACATCAAAACTCAATATGGCTATACACTAATATCTCTAATTAATACAGATGTAAAAATCCATTAGAAAATATCAACAAATTGAATTCAGCAACATAACAAAATTAAAATAAATCACAACTAAGGAAATCAACACTGAATATTCATTGGAAGGATTGATGATGAAGTTGAAGCTCCAATACTCTGGCCAACTGATGGGAAAAGCCAACTCACTGGAAAAGACCCAGATGCTGGGAAAGATTAAGGACAAGAGAAGGGGGTGATAGAGGAGAAGATGGTTGGACAACATCACTGACTCAATGGACATGAATTTGAGCAAACTCAGGGAGATAGTGAAGGACAGGGAAGACTGGTGTGCTAGATAGAGTTCATGAGGTCACAGAGAGTCAGACACGGCTTAGCGACTGAACACCAACAAGATGGGATTTACCACAAGAACTCAAGGTCAATTCAACATATAAAAAATTAATATAATTCAGTGTATTAAAACACTAAATTTTAAAATAAGTGCAGAAAATCATTTGACAAAATTCCACACTCATACATGATAAGAACACTCAAAAACTAGTAACAGAGGGGAGTTTCCTTATTCTAATTGAAGGTATCCATAAAAAACCCTACAGCTAACATTATACTAGAAGGCATCAGATTGAATGCCTTCACCTTAAAATAAGGCAAGGCTGCCATCTCTGACCACGGCTATTCAATATTTTATTAAAACTACTATTTAGATTAGTAAGGGCGTCCCAGGTGGTGTTAGTGGTAAAGAACCTGCCTGCCAATGCAGGAGACCTAAGAGACGCAGGTTTGATCCCTGAGCAGGGAAGACGCTGGGGAGAAGGAAATGGCAACCCACTCCAGTATTCTTGCCTGGAGAATCCCTTGGACAGAGAAGCCTGGTGGGCTACAGTCCATAGGGTCACAAAGGGTTGGACATGACTGAAGTGACCTAGCATGCATGCAGATTAGTAAAGCAAGAAAAAGAAATACCAGGTGTACAAATTGGGAAGGAAGAAATAAATCTTTATTCTCAGATAACATGACTGCCTACGTAGAAAATCCCAAAGAATTGACTATAAAACTAGAACTAATAAGTTTAGCAAGGTCACATAATACAATGTCAATAGACATAAGTAAACTGCATTTCTAAATATGAGAAAAAATAACTATAATTTGAAATTAAAAACTGGTACTTCCATTTATAATTGCACCCCCAAAATGAAGTACTTGGGTACAAATCTAATAAAATATGTGCAGAATCTATATGTGAAAAACTGGAAAACATTAATGAAAGAAATCCAAAAATTAAGTCAAAAAAGCTATATATTATATATATAAGAAATATATATATATTAAGTGTACCAGAATCTATACTGATATAATTAATTAATTAATTAAAGAAAGACAAATTTTCCTTACAGAATAATTCCAAGTAATTTATGTCAATATGACCCAGAAAGTGCATCTGCATTCTCCCCACTTCCCTTGAGTGTAGGCTGGATTTAGGACTTGATTTCAAAGGGAAGCATATGGATGGAAGGCAGAGCAATGTTTTTTTTTTTTATGGTAATGTATCTCACATTTTATTTTTTTTTCAACTTTTTTTTTAAATTTTTTAACTTTACAATATTGTATTGGTTTTGCCATATATCAACATGAATAATGGAAAAACCTAGCATAGCAAACTGAGTCCAGTAATCAAGGTTAAAACCACCAGCACTAAGTCATGTTGACAGTACGCACAAATTCATATAATGTCATTAGAATGACATTTTACCTATGTGGTATTCTTTACAAAACCCCTTAGCCTAGTCTAATCATGAGAAAACATCAGAAAAACTCAAATGAAGGGACATTCAACAAGATACCTGACCAGTACTCCAAAAAACTGTCAAGGTTATAGAGAAAAAGGAAAGTCTGAGAAATTATCACAGTCCAGAGAAGACCAAGGAGACATGACAAATGTAATTCAGTACTCTGGATTAGATTCTGGAACAGACAAAACAAAACAAAACAAAAATCCATTAGTCATAGTCTAATGAAATCCAAATGAAGTCCATAATTTAGTTATTAGTAATGTGCCAATGTTGGTTTTTTAGTTTTGGGAAGTGTATCATGGTTTTCAGATGTTAATAATAGGGGAATCTAGGTGATGGGGATACAGAACTACTTTGTAAAAAAAAAATCTAAAATTATTCCAAAATAAATTTTACTTAAAAACATTCTTACTTCCAAACTTAAATAAAAATAGTCCTTAAGACTCCTACACACACACACACACACACAATATACACATAATATATACACAGAGACACAGAGTGCTGGGCTTTAGGACGTTTCCCCCGATAATTATCCTAACTTGGACATTTCTCCTAATGGTTCTCACTTGCCTCATCTGGCAGTACAGGCTATGGAACTCACCACACAGATTTTTGGCCTCCTGTCTCTGTGTTCAGAGGGATCCAAACAAGGAGCCAAGAAAATAGGGTTTGGGCTGATACCATGGTTCACCCTACTACTGGACCTGGTGATACACATCTGTTCGCTGTTTTATTTACCTGCAAAGTAATTAAACTCTATACAAACCCCTGTTTTAGAGCCAGGGCTTTTGAGGTCCAAACTTTCTTGCCATCTGTGTTTTCTGAGAATTACCGGGAGACAGATTATGCTTGGAGGGCATTCTCCATTGTCCAAACAGGCATTTATCAATCAGCAAATTCAGTGATCTCAAACTCTCCACTGAGCAAACATCACAGTTCATTTTACAGGCTTGGAAGACAGTTTATGTTTCCAGGAGCAGGCTCAGAAATACTTTGGGGAATGTTTTGTACATGCCATCCTGCCAAATCCAACAGACAAGTAATGCTCACTTTCTACTCACCGCCAGATTGTGTTCCAAAGCCAAGACCAGGAAACAGACGGTTTGCTGCCTTCAACGGAAGGAAGGTTCAACTATTAGAGGCAAATGTTTGCGTAAATAAGCACAGCTATTAAGTTGTTTGGGGTAGATACACAACAGGGCAGCCAAAGTTCTGACGTGGGTAATGGCGGAAGAGTCCCAAAGCTTCACTTTCAGGTTATACAAGAAGTCAGCTTTGAATTCGAGCATATATCCATGTATTAGTTACCCATTATCAAGTGTCCATAAAGCGATTCAGGCAACTTGGAAGTGGCACCTGCTAAGTGCATTTTTAACAAGCATCTTAGACGATCCTGAAGCACACAACAGTGTTAAAACCACTGACTCAAGCTGTGCCTACATTAGACCCAATTCCAGCCTTAGCTTCCTCCCATTTGGTCTTTGGGAGCTGGAAGATTCCACAAAAGAACTGCTAGAAGGACGCCCAGGAAAGGTAACATTTGAGGCACACTGGAAGTGTATTACACATGCTCTTGAATTTTTATTTTATAAAGCACAGAAATTATCTGAGGGGATTATTTTTTAAATACAAGGTAATGGAACGTACCCCTGACATGATGAATCTGCATGTTTGCTGTGGGAGAGTCAGAAATATTTTTCAAAAGCTCTGTGATCAATTCTAATGCATGTTTGTGAATCACTGGTGTTGAGCTAGCTGAAAGCTCCTTTCCATTTCTCATGCTCCAGTTTTAGAGCTTCCAGCAATAGAAAAATATTGTGTTTTTCTATACCTGGAGTTGCTATTGTCACCAGGTTCTCAGGCAAGCCATTTAACATATCAAAACTTCAGTCTTATCAAAGGAGACAGACTAATACAGATATCCTAATAAAATGTTATCCCATTTCCAGTCATCTAATTAGCCACAAATTTTTGTTTACAGGTGTGGCAGTAGACAATATTTTGATAATAATCAAGGCTTTTCTTTCTCACATTTTCTTGATAATCTGAGATCCCTCAAGCATTGAGTCACTGGTATTACTAATTATAAGAGGCAGAGTAAGGCTAATCCAGCTGAGAATAAAGAAACCGAGTTTCTGAGTAGATATTTTAAACTGGCAGAATACACTAGTTATGAAAACCTGGCACTCTAGTAAACTCAGCCTTGAAGGAAGCAGACCTAGAGTTTATGCTGTATGTATTCTACTCAAAGGATTGTAGAAGGATGTGAGAAAAGAAAAAGAAATAATTGATAGACATAAGGAAGTTAAAAGGTGGAAGTTAAAATTTTTCTTTTCTTTAGGAAAAGAAAAAGAAATAATTGAAAGACATGATTAGATTAGTTCAGTTCAGTTCAGTTCAGTTCAATCGCTCAGTCGTGTCCAACTCTTTGCTACCCCATGAATCGCAGCACGCCAGGCCTCCCTGTCCATCACCAACTCCCGGAGTTCACTCAGACTCACGTCCCTCGAGTCAGTGATGCCATCCAGCCATCTCATCCTCTGTTGTCCCCTTCTCCTCCTGCCCCCACTCCCTCCCAGCATCAGAGTCTTTTCCAATGAGTCAACTCTTCCCATGAGGTGGCCAAAGTACTGGAGTTTCAGCTTTAGCATCATTCCTTCCAAAGAAATCCTAGGGCTGATCTCCTTCAGAATGGACTGGTTGGATCTCCTTGCAGTCCAAGGGACTCTCAAGAGTCTTCTCCAACACCACAGTTCAAAAGCATCAATTCTTCAGTGCTCAGCTTTCTTAACATGATAGATATGATTAAGGAAGTTAAAATGTGGATTAAATGTCCCCAGGCTGTTTCCTAGGGTTTAGGATTAGTGGGATCCAAACCTAAGAGGCATTAGAGAAAGGTCCCTGGAAAAGTCCCATGGCTACTTTGGCACTTCAGCTTAGAGTAGTTATGATTGTATGTTCTCAATGTGGTGGCTGGGGAGAATCCAAAAGTGGTTTACACGTTTCAGAGTGGCAACTTGGTTAGACCCCAAAATGAAGAAAAAATAAACATACTGATCTGTAATAAACTGAGCAACACAGAGCAGAGGGGCATGGACGTCTGAATCACAGAGGCAGTGGATAGATGTCAACTAGTAATACCACTTAAGATTATTCACTTCAGTCAAAGTCAGTGTTTAGTTGGT
The DNA here is from genome assembly GCF_029378745.1 of Bos indicus. Taxonomy (NCBI): domain Eukaryota; kingdom Metazoa; phylum Chordata; class Mammalia; order Artiodactyla; family Bovidae; genus Bos; species Bos indicus. Next base: position 115,914,929 of record NC_091789.1, read on the forward strand.
TCCAGTGTTAAGTTACATATAATAAATGACATGTATCCCCTAAAAGCGAGCCTATTTATAAAGCCTCTTGGAACACAGATGACCCCCAAAGAAAATAAAAGGAAAGGAGAAACAAGAATTTCCTGAACTAGGAGAGTGTTACCCTAAAAGAAGTTGAGTTTCAACCCAGAATTTACCTGACAGAATGTGGTCCACCGGAGAAGGGAATAGCAAACCACTTCAGTATTCTTGCCTTGAGAACCCCGTGAACAGTATGAAAAGGCAAAAAGACAGGACACTGAAAGATGAACTCCCCAGGTCGGTAGGTGCCCATCCAGAAAGATGAAGGGACGAAGCCAAAGCTAAAACAACACCCACTTGTGGATGTGACAGATGATAGAGGCAAGGTCCGCTGCTGTAAAGACCAATATTGCATAGGAACCTGGAATGCTGGGTCCATGAATCAAGGCAAATTGGAAGTGGCCAAACAGGAGATGACAAGAGTGAACATCGAAATTCTAGGAATCAGCAAACTAAGATGGACTGGAATGGGTGAATTTAACTCAGATGACCATTGTATCTACTACTATGGGCAGGAATCCCTTAGAAGAAATGGAGTAGCCATCATAGGCAACAAAAGAGTCCGAAATGTAGTACTTGGATGCAATCTCAAAAACGACAGAATGATTTCTGTTTGTTTCCAAGGCAAACCATTCAATATTACGGTAATCCAAGTCTATGCCCCGACCAGTAACGTTGAAGAAGCTGAAGTTGAACAGTTCTATGAAGACCTACAAGACCTTCTAGAACTAACACCCCCAAAAGATGTGCTTTTCATTATAGGGGACTGGAATGCAAAAGTAGGAAGTCAAGAAACACCTGGAGTAATGGGTAAATTTGTCCATGGAGTAGAGAATGAAGCAGGGCAAAGGCTAGTAGAGTTCTGCCAAGAGAATGAACTGGTCATAGCAAACATCCTCTTCCAACAACACAACAGAAGACTCTACACATGGACATCACCAGATGGTTGACACTGAAATCAGATTGATTATATTCTCTGCAGCCAAAGATGGGGAAGCTCTATACACTCAGCAAAAACAAGACAGGGAGCTGACTGTGGTTCACCTTATGAACTCCTTATTGCCAAATTCAGACTGAAATTGAAGAAAGTGGAGAAAACCACTAGACCATTCAGGTATGACCTAAATCAAATCCCTTATGACTATACAGTGGAAGTGAGAAATAGATTTAAGGGACTAGATCTGATAGACAGAGTGCCTGATGAACTATGGACTGAGGTTTGTGACATTGTACAGGAGACAGGGATCAAGACCATCCCCGTGGAAAAGAAATGCAAAAAAGCAAAATTGCTGTCTGGGGAGACCTTACAAACAGCTGTGAAAAGAAGGGAAGCAAAAAGCAAAGGAGAAAAGTAAAAATACACTCATTCAAATGCAGAGTTCCAAAGAATAGTAAGGAGGGATAAGAAAGCCTTCCTTAGCAATCGATGCAAAGAAATAGAGGAAAACAACAGAATGGGAAAGACTAGAGATCTCTTCAAGAAACTTAGAGATAACAAGGGAACATTTTATGCAAAGATGAGCTCAATAAAGGACAGAAATGGTAGGGACCTAACAGAAGCAGAAGATATTAGGAAGAGGTGGCAAGAATACACGGAACAACTGTACAAAAAAGATCTTCATGACCAAGATAATCACGATGGTGTGGAGCCAGACATCCTGGAATGTGAAGTCAAGTGGGCCTTAGAAAGCATCACTACGAACAATGCTAGTGGAGGTGATGGAATTCCAGTTGAGCTATTTCAAATCCTAAAAGATGATGCTGTGAAAGTGCTACACTCAATATGCCAGCAAATTGGGAAAAAAGCAGTGGCCACAGGACTGGAAAAGGTCAGTTTTCATTCCAATCCCAAAGAAAGGCAATGCCAAAGAATGTTCAAACTACTACACAATTGCACTCATCTCACACGCTACTAAAATAATGCTTAGAATTCTCCAAGCCAGGCTTCAGTAATATGTGAACTGTGAACTTCCAGATGTTCAAGCTGGTTTTAGAAAAGGCAGAGGAACCAGAGATCAAATTGCCAACATCCGATGGGTCATCAAAAAAGCAGGAGAGTTCCAGAAAAACATCTATTTCTGCTTTATTGACTATGCCAAAGCCTTTGACTGTGTGGATCACAATAAACTGTGGAAAATTCTGAAAGAGATGGGAATACCAGACCACCTGACCTGCCTCTTGAGAAACCTGTATGCAGGTCAGGAAACAACAGTTAGAACTGGACATGGGACAACAGATTGGTTCCAAATAGGAAAAGGAGTACATCAGGGCTGTATATTGTCACCCTACTTATTTAACTTACATGCAGAGTACATCATGAGAAACGCTGGGCTGGAAGAAGCACAAGCTGGAATCAAGATTGCTGGGAGAAATATCAACAACCGCAGATATGCAGATGACACCACCCTTATGGCAGAAAGTGAAGAAGAACTAAAGAGCCTCTTGATGAAAGTGAAAGAGGAGAGTGAAAACGTTGGCTTAAAGCTCAACATTCAGAAAACAAAGATCATGGTATCTGGTCCCATCACTTCATGGGAAACAGATGGGGAAACAGTGGAAACAGTGTCTGACTTTATTTTTCTGGGCTCCAAAATTATTGCTGATGGTGATTGCAGCCATGAAATTAAAAGACACTTACTCCTTGGAAGGAAAGTTATGACCAACCTAGACAGCATATTCAAAAGCAGAGATGTTACTTTGCCAACAAAGGTCCGTCTTGTCAAGGCTATGGTTTTTCCAGTGGTCATGTATGGATGTGAGAGTTTGACTATAAAGAAAGCTGAGTGTAGAAGAATGGATGTTTTTGAACTGTGGTGTTGGAGAAGACTCTTGAGAGTCCTTTGGACTGCAAGGAGATCCAACAAGTCCATCCTAAAGGAGATCAGTCCTGGGTGTTCATTGGAAGGACTGATGTTGAAGCTGAAAGATTGATGTTGATGCTGGGAAAGATTGAGGGCAGGAGGAGAAGGGGACAACAGAGGATGAGATGGTTGGATGGCATCACCAACTCGATGGACATGCGTTTGGGTGGACTCTGGGAGTTGGTGATGGACAGGGAGGCCTGGCGTGCTGCGGGTTCATGGGGTCGCAAAGAATTGGACACGACTGAGTGACTGAACTGAAAGAATACATTTTTACAATAGAGCTGAAATGGAAGCTCTAAACTAATTTAATTCAGGCAAAAAGATAAAGGTGTATTAGCCCTTTTGTGGTTAGTGACTATACCTAAGATGACTTTGCTTTCTTGATTAAAGAAAATTATTTATTATTAAATATTTCTACTCTTTGATGAATATTTTAAGCTTCTGTCCAGAATTTAGTATTCCCATTAATGATGATTTTATACAAAACAGCTCATACAGTATAACTTTCTGTTTATAACTCCTTTTTATTTCCTGCATAACTTTAAATACAAATGTATAAAACAGTAATTATACATCTATATTAATGTGCACACAATGCATAAAGATGTAATATTTGACAATGATAACAAAAGTGGAAGGAACTATACAAATGAATGAAAGTCACTCAGTCATATCTGACTCTTTGAGACCCCCATGGACTATACAGTCCATGAGATTCTCCAGGCCAGAATACTGGAGTGGGTAGCTTTTCCCTTCTCCAGGGGATCTTCCCAACCCAGGGATCAAATCCAGGTCTCTTGCATTGCAGGCAGATTCTTTACCAGCTGAGCCATAAGGGAAGCCCAATAATACTAGAGTGGGTAGCCTATCCTTTCTCCAGCAGATCTTCCTGACCCAAGAATCAAACTGGGGTCTCCTCCATTGCAAGCAGATTCTTTACCAACTGAGCTATATAAAGGACCAGAGTTTATGCATGCTATTGAAGCTAGGTTGGTATTTATTTTAACTATATTGTTATAAATCTGCTATGTTCATTGCAACTCCTATGGTAACAATAAGAAAATATTTTATAAATATACACAAAAGGAAATGAGAGAAGAACCAAAGTGGTGCCCTTCAAAACTTAAACATAAAGGAAAGTATAGATGAAGAAAATGAGGGGAAAAGGCAATAAAAAATCCAAAAAGTAGTAGCAAAATGGCACAAGTATATCCTTCCTCATCAAAAATTACACGTATGTGGGTTAAAACCCACAAGCAATAAGGAGATTTGCACAATAGACTTTTCTAAATCCCATAGTCCAACTATTAATATATATTCTCTATAAGAGACTCACTTTGGATCCAAAGACACATAGCTTGAAATTGAAAGGATGGAATAAGATGTTACATATGAATAATAACCAAAAGTGAGTGGAGTGGCTATACTAATATTAGACAAAATAGACCTAAATTGCTTAAAAAAACTATTACAGGGGATGAAAGGATTTTATATTGTAACAAATGGATCAATTCATGAATCAAAGCTGAAGAAATTATTGAAGATCTAAAGAAAATGAAGATACTATATGTTCAGGATTTGGAAGACTTAATGCCAAAAGTAATCTAGAAATTCAATGTCCTTAAAGGAAACATTCCTTTTTTCTTGTTTGTTTGTTTGCAGAAATGGAAAAGTCAAACCTCAAACTCATATGCAATTACATGGGGCTCCAAACAGCCAAAACAATTTTGAAAAAAAAAAATAGAGGATTCAAACTTCCTGATTTCAAAACTAGGTGAAAAACTACAGTAATTCTAACAGTGTGCTACTGGCATAAAGACCAAAGGAACAGAATTGAGAGTCCAGAAAAAAACTAGATGTCTAAAGTCAATTGATTTGTTATAATGATGCCAAGACTACCTGCCTTAGTCTGCTAGGGCTGCATAACAAAATATCACAGACTACGTGGTTTAAAAAAACAGACCATTTGTCCAAAGATCAATGTGCCATCAGGACTGGCGTTTCCTGAGGTCACTTTCCTTGGCTTACAGATGGCTGTCTTCTTGCTGTGCCCTCACATAGTTTTTTCTTTGTGTACATGTATTCCTGGTGTCCTTTTTTTCCTTTTATAAAGATACCAGACATATTGGATTAGGGTTTCACATTTATGACTTCATTTAACCTCACCTCTCTTTAAAGGTCTATCTCCAAATATAATCACAGTGGGAGTTAGGGCTTAAATACATGAATTGTGGAGGAATACAATTCATTTTATAACACTGTCCAAAGTAGAAAGATTATTCTTTCAACAAATGGTGCTGGGATAATTGAATATCATATATGAAAGTGAAATTGGACCCTGACTTCATCTCATATACAAAACTTAAAACAAAGGATTAAATGAAAAAGATAAAATTATAAAGTCAGTACAAGGAAATACAGGAATAAATTTCATGTCTTGGGTTTACTGATGTATTCTTGGATAAGATATCAAATGTATGACCAACAAAATAGATAAACTTGACTTCATCAAAATTAAAAACTTACTTATCAAGGAAGTGAAAATACAATCTACAGAATGGAAGAGAATATTTGCAAATTATTTATCTGATAAAAATTTAGCATTCAAAATATATAAAGAATCCTTACAACAACAAAAAGTCAAACAATCTAATTTTAAAAACAGCTGAAAGATTTGAATAGATATTTTTCCAGAGATGATATACAAATGGGTGAGCACATGAAAAGATGCTCAACATTTTTAGTCATTGCTGCTGCTAAGTCACTTCAGTCGTGTCCAACTCTGTGGGACCCCATAGACGTCAGCCTCACGAGGCTCTCCCGCCCCTGGGATTCTCCAGGCAAGAACACTGGAGTGGGCTGCCATTTCCTTCTTCAATGCATGAAAATGAAAAGTGAAAGTGAAGTCGCTCAGTTGTGTCCGACTCTTAGCGACCCCATGGACTTCAGCCTACCAGGCTCCTCCATCCATGGTATTTTCCAGGCAAGAGTACTGGAGTGGGGTGCCATTGCCTTCTCCATTTTAGTCATTACAGAAATGCAAATCAAACAATAATGAGGTGCAACTTCACATCCAGTAGGATGGCTGTAATCAATAAAACAGAAAATAACAAGCATTGGCTAGTATGAAGAGACACTGGAATCACTGTGCATTGCTAGTTAGAATGTAAAATGATTCAGCCATTATGGAAAACAGGTCTTCAAAAAAAGTAAAACATAGAACCTCCACACACTCAACAATTCTACTCCTAAATATGTATATAACCAAGAGAATTCAGAGCAAATACTCAAACATATGCATACATTTACATGTCCATAACAGCTCTCTTCACAATGACTATATGCAGAAACAGCCCAAATGTATATCAAGGGATAAATGCATTAATACATATACATACAATGGAACATTATTCAGCCATAAAAAGGAATGAAGTACTGATACATGCTATTAACACAGATGAACCTCAAAAGCATTACAATTATGCTAAATTAAAGAAGTCAGACACAAAAGGTCACATATTGTATGATTTTATTTACATGAAAAATTCAGAATAGGTATATTCATAGAGAAAAAGAGCTCATTGGTGTGTGCCAGGGGCTGGCAAAAGACAGGAATGGTAAGCAACTGCTGAATGGCTACAGTTTCCTTTGGGGATGATTAAAATGTTTTGGAAATAAATGGAGATGGTGGTTGCACAACTTTATGAACGTATTAAATATCACTTAAAATCATAAAATCGTTCACTTTAACATGATTAATTTTATGTTATGTAAATATCGTTTCTATAATAATGAAAAATCTTTGGAATCTCAGACAAATCCCCACTTATATTACCTCAATTAACACCATCATAACATTTGGTGTGCACAGACACAACTTATGCTCCCAGTTAAACACAAACTTTACTATTTTCCAATTTGCAGAGCAAATGATACATAAATTGAACATTTATAGTGAATTCAGCAATTTGTGGATTTTTGTCAGTATTATTCAGGAAATAAATTCTGGATTTTCATCTTCACCATTTGTTTTCCTCTGGGCTACATAAGGGGATGACAGAGGACAAGATGGTTGGATGGCATCACCGACTCAATGGACATGAGTTTGAGCAAGCTCCAGGAGATGGTGAAGGACAGGGAAGCCTGGCACACTGCAGGCCATGGGATTGCAAAGAGTTGGACATGACTGAGCGACTGAACAACAACAACATGTACTGTGGTTGGTGGAGTATTTTATTAATATATTGCCACATTACAGTTTGTGTTTGGTCCACAGCCAGCTTCTGCTCTCTGGTCTCTGCTGAGATACCCCAATCCTATCTTGTTGATGGCTCTCTGATGCCAGATCTATGTCATCCTCCTTATGTAAACACTGAGTCCCTTCAAATCCACTGCTGCTGCTGCTGCTGCTGCTGCTAAGTCGATTCAGTCGTGTCCGACTCTGTGCAACCCCATAGACGGCAGCCCACCAGGCTCCCCCATCCCTGGGATTCTCCAGGCAAGAACACTGGAGTGGCTTGCCATTTCCTTCTTCAATGCATGAAAGTGAAAAGTGAAAGTGAAGTCACTCAGTTGTGTCCGACTCTTAGCGACCCCATGGACTGTAGCCTACCAGGCTGCTCCACCTATGGTATTTTCCAGGCAAGAGTACTGGAGTGGGGTGCCATTGCCTTCTCCTCAAATCAACTGAGACTTCCTCAAATTGTCTCCTTTCAGAGATGCTAGGAAAATCTGTCTCATTCCCAGAGAGCCAACTATACTGCAGGAAATTTGGGGATGTAAGCGACTTGGGACAGTCAGAATTGCTTTACAATCACACCTTTCCTGTGGCCATTTCTACTATGAGGCTGTAGATGCTGGCATGTTGCACTCTTGGAATTCCAAATGAGAAGTGGTCAATAAGTCATGTCTGATCTTATTTCATCATACATTGGCTCCATCTAGCAGCATCCATCCCTTTCTCCAAAACATGTACCAATGCCTTTCTCTCCTCTCCCAGTTCTCCCTTCCCTCGCACTGAGCTGCACTTCTAGGGTAGAAAAGACCAATGCTTTCATAGTTACGGGTTCTCTGCAAAAGTGTTATTTGGTACTTTGGGTCCTACCTCTCAGGTGTTCAAACAGAGCTTTTGGAAGTCAATAAACATTTTCTTTTCTCAAGCAGCTCAACTCTTACACTCAAAAACTTTGGACCTCAAGAATACTGTTAGAATTCTAAAATTCATTGGAAATGGAGTTAATTTTTTTGTTCTGTGCCAAAATGCTACGTTTGTTGAATTTTAATTTCTAGTTAAGGTGGGATAAATTATTTAGATGAACTCTATTGCTAAAAGTAATTTAAAACACTTGATAAAATTTATGAGACATCACTTAAAATATACCAAGGAGCAGGTAAGACCATGGAAAACTCCAGGGCCAAGGTTGTACTATAAAGTGAGAAGCTTAGCAGAGAATAAGACAATTGGTCTCACCTCCCTTCCCCTCAATCATGAGAGGCTTTGTGCTTACCTTATTTTGAGAGTTAGATTCTTGGGCTTGAGTAGGAATGATGGAAACAGGGAAGGAGGATGGAAACAGAGAAGCCAAGACTCAAGGTGTACTGAGGCTCGATCCCGCCTTTGCATATGCCGAGCCGAGTGGAATGCCTCACCGGCTCCCGGCAGTGTACCAAGGAGGAGAGTCTGTGATCAAAAAAGGGCTACATCCTTAGTACTAGAGAAAAGCAGAACTAACTTTTATCCAGAGGGTGCAGGAAAGTTATCTTGGTGTTAAGAGAAAAAAACAAAATCAATTACATATACCACAGATTTGTTGTTGTCTAGTCGCCAAGTCATATCTAACTTTGTGACCTCATGGACTGTAGCCCACCAGGCTTCTCTGTCCATGGGATTTCCCAGGCAAGACCACTAGAATGGGTTGCCCGTTTCCTTCTCCAGGGGATCTTCCCTACCCAGGAATTGAAACCATATCTCTTGTAGGAAACATGTCCTGGCAGCGGGTTCTTTACCACTAGCCACCAGGGAAGCCCTACCATAGATCTACTAAGGCCAAAGAGCATTACAAGAGATAGAGAATTCAAAAAAGCTGAAGGAGGGACTTCCCTGGTGGTTCACTGGCTAAGACTTTGTGCTCCCAATGCAAGGCGCTCAGGGTTCAATCCCTGATCAGGGAACTAGATGCTGCAACTTAAGAGTTCACATGGCACAACAAAAGATCCTACATGTCACAAAAGATAGAAGATCCTGCATGGCTCAACTAAGACCCAGTGCAGTCAAATAAATTAAATAAATAAATGAAAACTTTAAAAAAGCACAGTGACTCCTTTCATCAGTAAGATAAAACAGCAAGGGACTTCCCTAGTGGCTCAGTGATAAAGAATCCGCCTGTGTGTATGATAAAGAATCCCCTGCCAGTGCAGGGTACACAGGTCCCTGATCCAGGGAGATCCCACAGGTCTGGGAGCAACTAAGTAAGCCCTTGCACCTTGAATCTCTAGAGCCCACGAGGCACACCTACTGAGCTCATGTGCCCTAGAGCCAGTGCTCCACAGCAAGAGAAGCCACCGCAATGAGAAGCCGCAACCAGAGTAGCCCCTGCTGGCTACAGCTAGAGAAAAGCCCACACAGCAAAGAAGACCCAGCACAACCAAAAATAAATAAACAAAAATCATATATATATATATATAAATTATATATATATTTTAAAAAACAGCATAAGCTCAAAACACACACAGCCAAAATATACACAATTATAATAAGAAAGGGAGAAACCTCATAGGAGGTTTTTAGCATACTCCTCTTTCGGTAACAATCACACAAAAAAATCAATTGGAATATGGAAGATCTAAACACTATTAACAAACATAGCCTGATGGTTATGTGTGTGTTCATACATAAATCACCCAACTACAGTACAATACAGTTTTCATTAACATGAAGAATATTTACAAACGTTGACCATAAAGTTGTCACTGTAACTTAAATGTTACAGTAACAAAAGGGCAGCAAGTAACAAGCATAATAGACACGATGTTTTCATGTCAGTCTCAGCCTGTCCATAGCAATTCTATCAGCTAGAAATGCCTGGGGTGCTCATCTGGGCCCATACTATTTGTGAGAGCCCCACAGGGGTTTCGCCAATGAGGGCGAGTGTCCTGGCTGCGCTGACACTTGTGGTCTTTATTATGACTGCAAGATGCAACTCGGCAACAGCTATAGGGGAAATTTGAAAAAAAAAAAAACTAAGCTTATTTACTCACAAGTGCTGGAGAATACGCTGCACGCCTGGGCCACACATTGAAACCCCGGGTAGAGATGCAGAAAGAGCATGTGCGCGCCGTGAAAGACACAGAGCATGCGCGAGCAAACGAGCACTTGCAGTCTTGGGTTCCATTTTATTGGGATCTGGTGTGGCGTACTTAGGGTTTCACAGGTTAGCTCTTAATTGGTAAATATAAAACGTCAGAGTGGGAGTTAAAGCGCTGCTGCTGCTGCTGCTAAGTCACTTCAGTCGTGTCCGACTCTGTGCGACCCCATAGACAGCAGCCCACCAGGCTCCCCCGTCCCTGGGATTCTCAAGGCAAGAACACTGGAGTGGGTTGCCATTTCCTTCTCCAATGCGTGAAAGTGAAAAGTGAAAGTGAAGTCGCTGAGTCGTTTCAGACTCTTCGTGACCCCATGGACTGCAGCCTACCAGGCTCCTCCGTCCATGGGATTTTCCAGGCAAGAGTATTCGAGTGGGTTGCCATTGCCTTCTCCAGAGTTAAAGCGCAGGAAGGTACAAACAAACGGTCAGTCAAATGGTTAACCAGAGCTTTCTAAAAAGAGGCACTTCCTGGCTGGGGCGGGCCTGCCTCTTCACATAACTGTGTGTTTATTCAACATGGATGTCTCTGAAGCAGATGCCTCGACAATCAAAAGCTTAATGTCAGGCACATATATACATTACAATCAAGAAAGTTCATTGTCAGGTGCTTACACTACACAATCAGCTTGACTCTTGGTGGTTTTGATTGGTAGGGAAATAGGATGATTACACAAGTATTCACTTTTCAATTTTCTATTAAACTATGTGTTTGTTTTATGGATTTTTCTATAATTGCATTACGTTTCACAATAAAGTTGATTAAAAAATAAGGACAATCAATACTTTCACTTTCTTCCCAAGTGATACAAGAGGTTTAATGTACTTTAATTTATTCCCATCTCAGCTTGAACATGATTATTGCCACACATTTAATTCTATATATAAATCCACTAGATAGTATTAATATTTTACCACAGTCAACGTGCACCTACCTATGTACTTACTATTTTTTTGCTCTTACTCCCTTCTTTCATCTCAGACCTTCCCTCTGGAATCTTTTTCCTGTTTTTCCTGGAGAGGTGTATCTATAGTCTTAACATTCTGGCAGCTTCTAGTTATTGATGACATGTTTACATTTTGATGATTTATTACACTGTGTATGTATGTTTTAGGTTTTCAATGTGTAATATATTAATATAGTAATTAAATCAGAGAAGGTAAAAAATAATAACCTTAGATTTTACTTCAAATAATTTTTGGATATGCTAGTTTAAATCTCATCCCATTTTTGGCTGAAGAGAACATACATGTTTTTCTGTTATCTCCCTCCTCAGTATGTATTTTGTCACAGTAAAATATTTGTTTAATAAATTACAATGCTTTCCTTAGACATCACAATATGCAAAGAAAAACAGAACTGATCCAGTCAGTGTGATATATTTTTGAGAGTCGTGGATTTGGAATCTGAAGTTTTATAATTCATATCTGGACATTACCATTTTTGTAGCTGTCTCAATTTACAAAAATTCTTTATCCTATCTTAATTTCAAATAGGACTTCCCTGGTGGCTCAGACAGTCAAGAATCCGCTTGCAATGAGGGAGACCTGGGTTTTATCCCTGGGTTGGGAAGATCCCCTGGAGGAGGGCATGGCAATACACTCCAGTATTCTTGCCTTGAAAATCCCGGGAGCCTGGTGGTCTACAGTCCATGGGGTTGCAAAGAGTCAGACACGACTGAGTGATGAAGCACAAATTTCAAATAACTTATGTTTATAATTGAGAAAATAGTACCATTTGTGCCCATTTCACAGAAATGTTGAGTGGTACTAATGAAACAAAATGTGTGAATCTGCTTTATAAAATGGTTGAGTAACATGACTTTAAACTAGTATTATTTACGTGGATATGGAGAAGAAAAAATGAAAATTCAGTGTTTTGTGTAAACTGCAGATGAGGACATATTTAGGTATGTGGAAAATAGCATTATGATATAAAGGACACAGTAGGGATTTCTGAGTCAGATATAATAACTTAAAATAATTTACATTTCTGCTCCACTGCCTATTAGCTATAGAATATTTTGCAAATTAACTTTTCTGAGTCTCAATTTCCTCATCTGCAGAAAAGAATAATAATATTTCATCAATACCTCATTTACTATGAAGACCCAAGAGGATACTATGTCTACAGCATCTGGGATATAGTAATGCACCACCAATGTTAGTCTTTATAATGAAAATTCAGTTAAAAAAAAACTAGAATGCAATTATGGTGTTAATAGAAAATGGTCTATTCACATAGGATTCTGCATTAAAAGTCAGAACGAACTGATAAGACTAAATTTCAAAATAATACAATTGTAAACTCCAGGAGTCCTTGGGCATTAAAAAAAAAAAAAAAAAAAGTCCCTTGGGTATACCTGTGGCCTGTTTTGAAATCTGACTAAATGGCTTGGTCCAAGGTTTCTTTGTTCTGGTTTTCTCTGGCTCTTGCTGATTTGACAGCAGACATTTTTTCCCAAGGAGTCAGCTTCTTCTACAGAGAAGGCAGAGGGTAGCATAACATCTTCCCAGTTTCACCACAGATTGCGCCAGAATCCTTTCCTCACTCCCAGAAGCAGTACCTCGCTGTGGCAATACAAGAAGATGCCAATGGCCTGTAATAACTGAAGAGACAACACAGGAATATTATGGTTCTCAGTTCACATGCTAACCCTGAGTAAATGCAAACCTTTGTCTTTGAGGTTCCCTGTTTCAATGAAATGTTGAACTTTGATACATGGTTCAATCATAGAGAATGTAATATTAATATGATGATATTATAACTCAGTGCTTATCAGGCTTGAAGGGGCACATGAATCCTCTTGTAATCTTGTAAAACTGCTGATTTTAATTTGGCAGCTCTGGGGTGCTGTGGTCTTGAATGCGTGTGTCCCTCCAAAATTCATACGTTGAAAACTAATCCCCAAGGTGAATGTATTAGGAGTTGGCATTTTGGGGGGAAGTGGGCTGAAATAGTGATGTGAACAAATAACAAATACTACATCACAGAGTTTTTACCATGAGGCCACTTTGTTCTCGGGAGGGCTGTGTGCTGGCTCAGGCTGGGGTGGATCAAATGTGAGGAGTCTAGGAAAAGGACAGAGGCCCCACCTCTGTCCTTTTAATTAGCAAGCATTTGATTCCTATTGATCAATTGGAAGAAGCAAGCTGTTCAGGTAATCATTTATGACATTAAAAAGTAGGAACTTGGAAAGCCTGTGTCTGACTTTGTCTTAGGTAAACAAAGGAAGCATCTGTGAGTGTTATGGGGAAGGATGTTCCTTTGTAGAAAACCATTTTCTGAACACAGGGTTGGGGTAAGCAATGCATTTCTTTAACCATCATTGTTTTCCAGGAACACAGGGTTCATATAAAGTTCAACATTGCCAAAACCAAAACCAAGAGGAAAAGTACAGGAATTTCTTTTTTTATTTTTCCTTCTCCCCACTGAGCTACTCAAAGGACGACTGTCAGGGAAGTGGACTGGCCTGGGAATGAGACCAAGAGGAGATGTAAAACTCAACAGTTTGAGCTGCATGGCTTTCAGTTTGCTGAGACCACAGCGTCCCCTGTACTAGGGAAGAAGAACCCATGTAAAAATTTAGTTTTGTTGAGGGTACCCCATAAAAATCAGGAAATGTGATGGGTGATGTGACCTGGAGCTGAGGTACAGGATTCTTATTGCTGTTGAGTTGCTAAATTGTGTGTGACTCTTTTGTGACCTCATGGACTGTGGCCCACCAGGCTCCTCTGTCCATGGAATTCTCCAGGCAAGAATACTGGAGTGGATTGGCATGCCCTTCTCCAGAGGATCTTCCTGACCCAGGGATCAAACCCAAGTCTCCTGGTTGGCAGGCAGATTCTTTACCACTAAGCCACTGGGGAAGCCCAAAGTAGAGGATGGAAGAGAGCAAATTTGGAGTCTTGGAGTTTAAGGGTCAGAGACTCAGAGAATATATACACATGATACCTGTTGACCAGGTGTGTGTGTGACGGCTCTGGTAACAGTGACTCATGCACTGAGTGTGTATGTTACTGACCCAGGTCTTTGGACCCTTTAATCAATAGAAATTGTCAAGAGGCCAGGCAAGAAATTCAGGCAAGGCTTAACTGGGACTTATGCTGCAGCATGAGGGAGCGAACAAACAGGAGACCTTGCTAGCTGGTTGGTAGGGGGCAGGGAACTGGTTCCTTAAATGAGGTGAGGGTAGGGGTGGATCGATGGGTTGGGCAGGAAGCTGTCGTGCACACTACACTGCTTCTGATCTCTGGCACCTCAGAAATGGCAGTTTGTGGCCTTTTTGTATCTTACTGATCTAATTGCCCCATCTGCTCATGCGTGCAGTTATTTTTAGTCCCTCATAGTTTCTTCGTGTTTTGTTGCTCGAGGAGACATTTGTCCAGGTGCATGCACTGCAGTAAAGGGTCCTAGGTCCCAGCCCGTCTCATTTACTGTGTGCTTGGCACCTACAGGGGACTTCATTCACATCTTTGCTTTTTAGCCTCTCAAGAATCCTATTTTTAAAGTATCATATTACAGATGGGTTGACTGAGGGCCAAAGAGGTTATTGTAACTTGTTGGAAGTTAGGCAGCTAGGCTTCAGATCACTATGATACAGTCTAGAGTCGCTGCACTGAAGCGAAGAGTAAATTCATACATTAGCTTTCAGTTTATTCTTGAAAAAGTAAGGTGATTTTTCAGTGTGTTCTGATGATCATATTTTGCTCAATAATGAACAAAAATCGCATTTTTCCACAAATATGTTATAACTCAGTTTCTTCATAAAATAATATTTAGGGAAAAATGAAAAAGAAATCAGCCTCTAACACTAGTGGTCAAAGCTTAATGTTCTCATTTGCTGAAATGTGACACTGAAGTCATGGTCTCGCTGTTATATTTGTCAGGCTGTGTGTTTGCTCTTTAATTATAGTTTATACGTGTCCCAGTTGAACCCTGGCTGGTTTTTGATAAAGAGGATAAAAGGAAATAGCAAGTTCACCAACTGAGATTCTCTTTACCCTTCTGTTCCCAAGGCTAACCAATTACTAACCTGACAGCCTCTGTCTTGATACCATTACCTAGGATGAGCCTTACACTCAAAGGGAAAGCCACCCATGTCCCTGATTCAAACTGCAGGATTTTACGTTTACTATTATTCACTGTAGGATGTGATCGAAGCACAATCTAACAATAGCTGGTGTTTGGTTGTCATTTCTCTGATAGGCAAATACCCAGGGAGTCTTGGGGAAGATCTTGTTTAGAGATTCAGACAGCCTAGCAGACATTGGAATTTGGAGAACTCTCAGCAGGTGACAGACACCAGCCATGAGCTTGGGTTTCTGATCAGGACACCAGCACTTAGTAAGGAAGTAGCAAGAGTACATATGGCCTCAAGTTTGGGGGGAGGGGGAGGACTCGATATTTGTAGGCAATTATTATAGATAGATAGGGACAAGGATTAAGACAAAGCCCACATTCCAGTAGGACTGTCAACTCAATTCTGAAACCTGGTGTGTTAAACTTTGTTTTCCCCTAAGAGAAAGCAAAATGAATCTGTCTTCATTATTCTTTCAGCCTTGGAGCAGCATTCAAATGGTGGAAGAGAGAATAAGTAATGAAAGAAATAGTTTTACTAGCCAGAATCAACATTGGCCTTGTATTTACCGTTCATTGTAGAAGAAAGCATCTCGATATTTGTTTAGAGACAAATGTGTTAAGAGTCACAAGTTTATTTTCATAGAGTTTCAAAAGGAAATTTTTTAAATTAAAAAGCTTTCTGATGGACAAGTAAATCAATTTGATAATATAGTAGATGCATTACAACATTTAGCCAAGACAGGCATAGATATTGAACCAAACATCAGAGGGCTAGTGCGTACTTTAAATGTTGGTGAGTAAATTCCATTTCCTGTAATAAAGGCTCTAGCAGATAAGATTTTCTATAAAAAAGCATGTACAACAAGCCCTGAGTAATTATATTCTTGAGGTTAAGGATTTC
This sequence comes from Bos indicus, assembly GCF_029378745.1. Taxonomy (NCBI): domain Eukaryota; kingdom Metazoa; phylum Chordata; class Mammalia; order Artiodactyla; family Bovidae; genus Bos; species Bos indicus. The sequence continues at coordinate 115,931,198 of NC_091789.1, forward strand.
ATTACACTGAAGATTAAAAATAAAACTCTAAGAACACAAACAGAATGTTACTAGAGAATTCTTCCATTTGCAACAAACTTGCCCCCAAATCAATTTTTTTAATGGCAGGATAAAGAATATGTATAGATTTAGTTAAATCAGTATATGGCTAATGCTCTTTATATTTTGTAGCTTTATGGTAATTGATCCATAAATATTTTTCAACCTTCTTTATTATCTTTTCAATAAGGATTAATGAAGAGCCCAGTATCCTGGATACTCAAAAACATTTGTGTCAAAAACAATTATTCCTCCTAAAGTTTTCTCACTAAGTATTATTAAAATATTTAGCTTATGGTTTTATTTCAGCTGAAGTGAACAATGTTTGGTGCTTAAATATGGCCAGTTCCACATTATATTCTATTTATTTAAAGTATCATCTTATAAGATTTCATCTTCCCTAAACCTTATGAGGAAGGTACTCTTTGTTCTCTTTTATAGATAAGGAAACTGAGGATTAGAGAGGAGTTGCTCAGCTAGTATATGCCAGAGGAGGGACTGACACCCAGACACCTTGCCTCCAAAGTCCCTCCTCTGAGATGTAGGGAAGGGTGGCCCAAGACAGCATGAAGCCCAACGGAGACAGAAACCTACCTTGCAAAAGTGCATTCGTTGCACAGCACTCCCCCAGGGAGTATGGCCTAGTAGTTACTTGCTGAATGATACAGCAATGCCAATTATGTGCATTCTAACAAATTTAGCTCTAGCAGACCTTTGGATTATCTGCTGGATGTCTGTTTTTACAGATGAAACTGTTCCTAGTGCTTTTGTGAGTTGAGTTACAAACTGTAGGGAATTGATGGCACCACATCTTCGAGTAGTTTGTTTCTTTCTTTTTCTTTTTTTTTTTTTTTTTTTGCAGGGAGGGCTCTATCTAGGCTGATTTTTCACAAAAGTCCCAAGGGGGGAAAAAGTATCACTTATGACTTGTTTGGATTACATGAATCCTTGATGACTGAGACAATCTACAAGCATCCTTTATTGACACTGCTCTTTCCAGGTTAGTAACAAGGTTCCTTTACTACAGAATCATTATGTTGCTGACAAACTTCCCTGGATCATTTCTGTACATTATACATGCTCATTGAATTTGAATGTAATATCAGAGCAACATTTATGTCAAGATATAACAATATTCCATTTAAGAATGTAACATTCATTTGAAGAGAAAGATGGCAATTTGAGGATGAGACAATTTATCCTCTAATTTATAATATATGTCTTTAGAAGTTAATAAAGTCTGTGCAGAAAATGAGTTCTACTCATTGGAAGAACAGGAGTATGAAGTGATTTTTGAGGGCCTCTCTGAACCTATATTTTATTATTCTATTTAAAGAAAAGAAAAGAAAGTTATATACGGGTCCTGACAATAGAACTGGGGAAGAAATACCAGGCTGAGAGACAGGAAACATCTTCTAATCACAGGATTTTTACAATAACTAAGGATCTGGAGGAAGTCAGACCATCATTTACCTTCACTTTCCCATATTCAATATTAGGAGACTAGAGCATTTCTAAGATGACATTCAGCTATAAAATTCTACAACTTGAAAATATTTGGATCTCATTTCATTCAGATGGGTTTAGATCACTTTACTCCTGAGTTTATGGTTTTCAATTTCCATGTCAATAATGGAAAGGAAATACAGCAATAAATAACACTTTTTTCTCAATTTTATGTACCTGTACACCTGTTCTGTGAATAGAGTTATAGTCTATATTTATAAAAACAGAAAAAGTAGGCAACCAATAGTATATAAAAATGCATTTATAGAAAAAAATTAACTCATATGTGTGCAACCTGGCAAGTATGTTAAGTATTTAGGCATATAGATACCAACAGTCTGGGTCAAAGAAAGCATCTGATATAGATATGAAGAATACCCCTTCCTTGTTCCTAATAGAGAATACCACATGTGGTTGTGGGTTTTCATCAATATTATTGGGAGAGTAACAAAATATTTGAATAAGTGTCTCAAATAATACCTGACACAAATCATTTGATACCATGACGGAGACAAACCAGTTTCAGATTTCTGATAAATCTCACAAATCAGAGTACACAGATCTATGAATGCCAGTTTTCCAGAATGTTTTTCCCTAGTATCCCTGCCATCATGACCCACTGGCATTTCCAGAATCTCCTATGTTCATCCGGAAGGCAATCAAGGCCACCCTAGCATTGACAGCTCCATGTGACCACCATTATGAGATGGTCAACAGCAGTTTTCTTGTCCTGTGAAACTAAGTAAGGCATTCTTCGAATGTGGGCTCAACGTGAATTTCTGTACGTCTTTAACCCATCAGGGACTAAGATTAGACTCTGGGTATAGAAATACATAATTAAGAAGAAGGGTTCACAAAAATATGCAATTAACTAACCTGTTTTGCTGATGCTGATCAGATTAACCACGTTTCTCCTCACTCCCTTCTGTATGGAATAATACCCTGCCTTCTATCTTGTTTGGCAAATTCCTATTTACTGTTCCAAGGAAGATCAAATGTTACCTCTTACAGGAAGTTTCCCAAATTCCCTCAGATTAATTCTTTCTTTCCTATCATCTCAAAGTATGCTGCATGTGACTCCTTCAGAGCACTCGTATGCTGCACTATATTTAATCTTCTATTTATGTAGCTCCTCACTGCTCGGAATTTGATCAGGGAATAGTCGACCCAAACATACTTCTGGAGAGTGTCAAGGTAAGAGGGCACGATAAAATACTATTGTAAAAAACAGAATTGGCTTGCCCAAAACTACTTGCACAAATGGTGAGATATAAACCAATATACTGCAGTCCAGAATGGAGATTACAAATGAAAGGATGAAAGAAAGAAATGAAAAAAGGAAGGCGGGAGGTGGGAGAAAGAGAGTGAGACAAAAGAAAGGAAGAAAGGAAAGAAAGGAGGGAGGGAGGGAAGGAAAAAAGAGAAACCTTTGTCGATTTGCAATTCTTAAATTTAGTGCCATTCACATGTGACTTCATGGTGTAGCTGCATGACATTTTACCATCTTTGATATTAGTCACCTACTAGGTGGGTGCAGTAAATAGCTGCAACCACTGAAATTCTGAAATTAAGTAATACAAAATCAAAGTTTTTTTTTTCAATGAATAAATGATTTATTTTCTTACCTTATTCAAAATATCTCAATGTCTTTTAAGGTGTCAAATTCAGAAAACTGAAAAATAGAAATAAAAATGAAGAATCAGATATCAGAAAGTCTATGTAAAACTTAGAAATATATTGTCAAATGGAAAATTGGGGGAAAAGTTTTAAGCATACTCTGTTCAAGACTTTGGCAACTATATCCATGTAAGATGATTTTACTCTTGGTGAAAATAATGCTATCCAGTTGTGTCATGAATAAGAAATAATTTCAAATAAATAAAAATATATGCATGCAATATTTAATCTCTCATTTTAAAAACTCTAAATATATGAGAATAAAAGCTTGTAGTCAAAAATTTGAAGCCTACAAGGTACCCAGTTTTCTTAATTCTGCTCTGCTCTTGCTAGACAGAACAGAGGTTTTGTGGGACAAACCTCATTGCTTTTTGACCTCAGAACCCAGAAGAGGTAAATGACTGATAAATGCTTTTTGAGTGAATGAATTATCATTGTCTTAAATTTTCTCATTTCAAAGTAGGCCAAGACTCATTACTTCATTGCCAATGTTATTGTCACCATCATCAGCTTCAAATTAATTAGACCCAGTCTTCTGTAGATAAATGACTCTGATTGCTGACACAGCGAAATTTGCAGAGCATTGTGAAAGCCCTTTTCATCAAAAAGAACCCCTTGATTCTACAGTAGCCAATTTAAAATGTTATATTTCCTTTAAAATTGCTTTGTATGGGTCCAGAAATGCTTTCAGTCCTAGACAGCTGGTGACCTGTACTTTTTGATGAGCACTCCTTTGCAGAGAAGTTCCATATTCCATGGATTCAATGGAGCATGGGATTGGTATGGGATAAATGCCATTATTATAACAGATCAGAAAAACTAAAAAGAAAAGTATAATTTTTGAATCATACATTCAGGATAACTAAAACATTTTATGAAGCTGCAAGTATTTATTTGTATAAAAGAAGTAGAGTTATTTCAAAGTAATCCTATCATAAATCCTGTCCCCTAAAGTTAGTCCTGTGACATTGTCACCTGGGTCCTTTTGCCATCTGCTTAGTAGCCTAAGTGCAGTCTTGTCCCACTTCACTTGCAATGGCTTCTGAGTTACCTTTCACATTTTCTGGCTTCTTGTTATGTCCCAAACACATTGACACAAGGGTCATGGAGCATTTTTATCAGTGTTTCCTGTTTTCACATAAGTAATAGCTGGCAACAAAGCCAACATCTGGGAATTTGTCTGTGAAGCAATTATCCTTCAATTAAAAATAAATAAATTAAAAAAAAAGAATACTGGAGTGGGTTGGCGTTCCCTTCTCCAGGGTATCTTCCTGACTCAGAGATCAAACCTGGGTTTCCTGCACTGCAGGCAGATTCTTTTCCATCTGACCCACTAGGGAAGCCCATGACCTAAAAGCCTTGCCTTTTAACACTAGTACTTTGAAGAGTAAATAGAGAAATTATGCAAACACATTTTAGAAGCACTAAAATGTTATTAACACATAGTTTATTATTAGCCATTCACACATTCCTTAGCCATGCAATATTTACTAAGCATCCACTTAGTGCCTCTAGATCTTCCCATTTGTCTCTCGGGTCACTGACAGCCCCTCCTCTCTCTCTGGTCATACTGACACCCGCCACCCTCACTCTATGTCCTGATAATCTCTAATTTCACCTTTCAAGACTCTGGTTAAATAGTGTATATGCTTTTCCTATCCACTCATGCCCCTCTCCAGACAGCTGATCATTCTCTCTCTCTTCAGTACTAGTGCTCTACCAAGTGTGTACCTAGGATTTTATGTATTATTATAATTGGTTTTGGTCCCTCTTGTATTTGTAAAGTCTTTGCTCTCGTTTATGTTTGTATTTTCAATGCTGAGCCAGAGGGTGCTGGGAAATTGGGGATGTTTGATGGAGCAACAGTGGGAGAAGAGGTCTGTATGCATGGTCCATATTATTTCACTATTTCATGTCTAACGAATGAATTTCAGGCATGGCAAGGGAAGCTTAATCCTATGCTTTGTGCATTACAGGATTTCTGCCTGTCCATGCTGTCTAACCAACTAGCCACATGGGCCACCAGAGTCCTGATTAAAAGAAGGACTTAGGAAATTTCTCAGAGATAATCTTTTTATAGGAAGCCTTAATCGAGCAGGCAGTTAAACCTTCACCTGTTGGCAGAGGGATAATTCTAATTCCAGTGTAAGATGATATTCAGATGTGTCTAATGAACAGCCCTTTATGAACTCAAATCTGAGCTTGAGGGGAAAGGATGTGAATACAAACTCAAAGCTAATTTCACTAAAACCTCTTTATGAAATGAAAGCAGAAGGCAATGGGCCTTTATGTTCCCCGATTTGCACTCTTCCTACCCTATCAACTGTGTATAACACAGAAAGAAGAGGAATGGTCCCTACATTCTTCACAGAGTAGAGATCTGGGCCATTAAACATTAGCAGTGATAACAAGCAGAAATGGCACAGGCACTGATCACAGCCATGGTGCCCAGAAGAAGGGCAGAAATACCAAGCAGTGGAGACAAGAATCAGACAGCAGCAGAGCTTGCCCCAGCCTCTGCAGAGGCCTCACCTGAGAACGGGGGCACAGGAAGGCAGTTAAGTGACCAAGGACCCTTTTCCTAGGCAGCCACCTGTTGGCTTGTGAACTTCCTCTTCCTCTTCTGTTTTCCTCAGGCAACGCTGCTCCTCATCCCAAGGATGATTTTCCTCCCAGCCAGTCTTTTAAGCTCCTTTTAGCTGGATTCCTCCATCTGCCCAGAAGACACTCTCAGGCATTGCAGTGGCCCTGAGACCCCTTCCCAATCTCTCCTCTGTCTAGACTCCACTCAAGTGACCCCCTAGTGAAGTTCCAGCAGAAACACTTGGACTGTAGATGGCACGCACTCTCTCCTCTGGGCCCAGGGCTGGGGGTGTAGGTTCTGGAGCCAAGAGAGTCTGGGTTCCGGGGGGGGGGGGCCACCATTTATATATTCTTTTGAACACATTCTTTTCCTTAAATCTCAATTTCTTAACCTGTAAAATGAGGCCAAGGATTATACCTGCTCTACAGTTTATCAGCTGGATTAACTGAGCTAAGCAGTTAACAGAGTAAGAAGCACACTTGACGTGTTTTTAAAAAGTTAGCTGCACTTATTATTACTTGCTGACCCCATTTTGTGACCCGACAATTATCTTCCTGATAGACTGTGAACTTTCAGAGAGAAGGGATGGATTTTGTATTTCCTTCATCTTTATATCCTCGTTACTTACCATGATGTGGGGTCCTGTCTCCAGTAAATGACTCTTAAGATGTGTGAGTGGTTGAATAATTAACTGAATGAGGAATGTGGTAACCTTTAAACTTTGTGCAGTAGATGCTACCTCCAGGGATGATAAGCAGGCAGACGGAATTATGCTGCTAAAGGACAGTTAAAGGAAAGCAACTCTGAAGACTGACTTCTGAGGTTATATTATTGGCTCTTCAAGTGGTCATTTGCACAGTGTGACACCCTGTGATCAATGGAATCTGACCAGCCAAGATTCAGTGTCTTACTGTTGTTCTTATTAAATTTCCATCAGTTGTATACCTTTTAACCTTTGCTTAAATGAAATGGTTTTTAACAAAAACTAAATACTAGTGACTCATTTTCTAGAAGGGAAATATATAAAGGAGAACTGAGAAGTATGCATAGCCCTTAGAGAAAGCAGATTTTTTACTACACATGAAAGTAATATGACCTTTTTTAAGGGTCACATAGGAAATTTCTTTCATTTAGATAAAACAATAAAATATTGCTGTGAACACTTGCTTAGAGTTCTCATTGAGTTTCATGTCTCTTGTTTGTTCCTCCCAGGCTTTGTTGGTCTTTATTTACATGAAAAGGAAATATTGATTAACTCAGTTTGAACAGGGATAGGGTTTATAAGTCATGGGGAGCACAGCTAAAATACTTAAAGAGCTTCTCACTTGTGGAAAAGTAAAGGAATACCATTTTTATCTCTAATTTGTGACAATTTTGCACACTTTTATTTTCCAATTCTGTCTTCTGTATCAATTATAGATTATACACTGTAATAATTCACACAAAACTCATGGAAAAATTATAGGCAAATTCTTGTTTGTGCCTATATTAATTTGGGGGGAATCAATTTGTAGTCAGTTCAGTTATTTGGAATAACTGCTTTATGATCTTAATTGAGACATAGCATATTATGTTAACTCCTTATGATAGAAGTGTCTGCTTTGAGCAACTATTTTAATATGTAAAGAAAGTATATTTAGTATAAGCTTTTCATATTAGTAACATTGAAACAGCATAGGTAGATTTAGTCAATCCCATGAAACAATTTGAAACTTCAGCTAGTTTTTTCTACTGAGTTGATGTATCTTTAGGACTTGGTATAATTGGTTATGTGTTAAAAAAATTTAGTTTGATATAAGTACATTTATCTTTGTCAGTAGCTGAAATACCAAAATATGTATGTCTTCTGAGTAATTCTAGTTTTTAAAAAATCTAAAATCTAACTTATACATATATTTTGTTCTTTCTCCTCTTTTTTTCCCCTCCAAATCCTTACATTTAGGCAAAAGCCTGATTTTTTCTCATTTCACACTATTCTGCCTAGAGAATTTCCATTGAGGAAACACCATTTCATTATTTAATATGACAATTTTAATATACAGTTGTTTCTTTTTTCTACATGATCTCATCTTCTTAGATTCTATCATTTTGCAGTAAATGAATATCTTATATACTGCAAGTTTCAAATCATAAGAGTGTCTTTATAGTTCACTTATCAAATGAATTAATTGGCAATGAGGAGCACATATGTCTAATTACCTGATAAGGCTAATTGGGCTAATTATCATTTATATTTCCTGGGGGCAGAAAATTAGAGTCAGCTCCTAGATACATAGTTTTTGTAGAATCACTTACATTTTCAGTTCATTGCCGTTTTTTGCTAGTCAACCTCCTCCAAACTGTTCAATTCAGTTCAGTCTCTCAGTCGTGTCTGACTCTTTGTGACCCCATGAACTGCAGAATGCCAGGCCACCCTGTCCATCACCAACTCCCAGAGGCCACCCAAACCCATGTCCATTGAGTCAGTGATGCCATCCAGTCATCTCATCTTCTGTCGTCCCCCTCTCCTCCTGCCCTCAATCTTTCCCAGAATCAGGGTCTGTTCAAATGAGTCAGCCCTTCGCTTCAGGTGGCCAAAGTATTGGAGTTTCAGCTTCAAAATCAGTCTGTCCAATGAACACCCAGGACTGATCTCCTTTAGAATGGACTGGTTGGATCTCCTTGCAGTCCAAGGGACTCTCAAGAGTCTTCTCCAACACCACAGTTCAAAAGCATCCATTCTTTGGTGCTCAGCTTTCTTTATAGTCCAACTCTCATAGTCCATCCATACATGACCACTGGAAAAACCACAGCCTTGACTAGACGGACCTTTGTTGGCAAAGTAATATCTCTGCTTTTCAATATGCTATCTAGGTTGGTCATAACTTTCCTTCCAAGGAGTAAGCGTCTTTTAATTTCATGGCTGCAATCACCATCTGCAGTGACTTGGGAACCTAGAAAAATAAAGTCAGCCACTGGTGCAACTGTTTCCCCATCTATTTGCCATGAAGTGATGGGACCGGATGTCATGTTTTCTCAATGTTGAGCTTTAAGCCAACGTTTTCACTCTCCTCTTTCACTTTCATCAAGAGGCTCTTTAGTTCCTCTTCACTTTCTGCCATAAGGGTGGTGTCATCTGCATATCAGAGGTTATTGATATTTCTCCTGGCAATGTTGATTCCAGCTTGTGCTTCTTCCAGCCCAGTGTTTCTCATGATGTACTCTGCATATAAGTTAAATAAGCAAGGTGACAATATACAGCCTTGACGTACTCCTTTTCCTATTTGGCACCAGTCTGTTGTTCCATGTCCAGTTCTAACTGTTGCTTCCTGACCTGCATACAGGTTTCTCAAGAGGCAGGTCAGGTGGTCTGGTATTCCCATCTCTTTAAAAGAATTTTCCATATATAGGTCTTTAGTTTCTTTAGGTAGATATATTCCTAACTATTTTATTCTTTTCGTTGCAATGGTGAATGGGATTGTTTCCTTAATTTCTCTTTCTATTTTCTCCTTATTAGTATATAGGAGTGCAAGGGATTTCTGTGTGTTGATTCTATATCCTGCAACTTTACTATATTCATTGACTAGTTCTAGTAATTTTCTGGTGGAGTCTTTAGGGTTTTCTATGTAGAGGATCATGTCATCTGCAAACAGTGAGAGTTTTACTTCTTCTTTTCCAATTTGGATTCCTTTTATTTCTTTTTCTGCTCTGATTGCTGTGGCCAAAACTTCCAAAACTATGTTGAATAGTAATGGTGAAAGTGGGCACCCTTGTCTTGTTCCTGACTTTAGAGGAAATGCTTTCAATTTTTCACCATTGAGGATAGTGTTTGCTGTGGGTTTGTCATCCTAATCTACTACAAAGCCACAGTCATCAAGACAGTATGGTACTGTCACAAAGACAGAAATATAGATCAATGGAACAAAATAGAAAGCCCAGAGATAAATCCACGCACATATGGACACCTTATCTTTGACAAAGGAGGCAAGAATATACAGCGGATTAAAGACAATCTCTTTAACAAGTGGTGCTGGGAAAACTGGTCAACTACTTGTAAAAGAATGTAACTAGAGCACTTTCTAACACCATACACAAAAATAAACTCAAAATGGATTAAAGATCTAAATGTAAGACCAGAAACTATAAAACTCCTAGAGGAGGACATAGGCAAAACACTTTCCAACATACATCACAGCAGGATCCTCTATGACCCACCGCCCAGAATATTGGAAATAAAAGCAAAAATAAACAAATGGGACCTAATTAAACTTAAAAGCTTCTGCACAACAAAGGAAACTCTAAGCAAGGTGAAAAGACAGCCTTCAGAATGGGAGAAAATAATAGCAAATGAAGCAACAGACAAACAACTAATCTCAATAATATACAAGCAACTCCTACAGCTCAATTCCAGAAAAATAAATGACCCAATCAAAAAATGGGCCAAAGAACTTAATAGACATTTCTCCAAAGAAGACATACAGATGGCTAACAAACACATGAAAAGATGCTCAACATCACTCATTATCAGAGAAATGCAAATCAAAACCACTATGAGGTATCATTTCACATCAGTCAGAATGGCTGCGATCCAAAAGTCTACAAGCAATAAATGCTGGAGAGGGTGTGGAGAAAAGAGAACCCTCTTACACTGTTGGTGGGAATGCAAACTAGTACAGCCACTATGGAGAACAGTGTGGAGATTCCTTAAAAAACTGGAAATAGAACTGCCTTATGATCCAGCAATCACACTGCTGGGCACACAGACCGAGGAAACCAGAAGGGAAAGAGACACGTGTACCCCAATGTTCATCGCAGCACTGTTTATAATAGCCAGGACATGGAAGCAACCTAGATGTCCATCAGCAGATGAATGGATAAGAAAGCAGTGGTACATATACACAATGGAGTATTACTCAGCCATTAAAAAGAATACATTTGAATCAGTTCTAATGAGGTGGATGAAACTGGAGCCTATTATACACAGTGAAGTAAGCCAGAAAGAAAAACACCAATACAGTATACTAACGCATATATATGGAATTTAGAAAGATGGTAACAATAACCCTGTATACGAGACAGCAAAAGAGACACTGATGTATAGAACAGTCTTATGGACTCTGTGGGAGAGGGAGACGGTGGGATGATTTGGGAGAATGGTATTGAAACATGTATAATATCATATATGAAACGAGTTGCCAGTCCAGGTTTGATGCATGATACTGGATGCTTGGGGCTGGTACACCGGGATGACCCAGAGGGATGGTATGGGGAGGGAGGAGGGTTTAGGATGGGGAACACATGTATACCTGTGGCAGATTCATTTTGATATATGGCAAAACCAATACAATATTGTAAAGTTAAATAAAATAAAATTTAAAAAAAAAACAGAAAAAAAAATAAAAATAAAAGAATTTTCCACAGTTTATTGTGATCCACACAGTCAAAGGCTTTGGCATAGTCAATAAAGCAGAAATAGGTGTTTTTCTGGAACTCTCTTGCTTTTTCTATGATCCATATTGGTTTAATTTTTTAACATTATTTTTAAGTAGCTTTATTAAAGTATAGCTCACAAACCATAAACTGCATATATTTAAACTTTACAATTAGATAAGCTTTAACACATATGTGTGAAAACATCATGACAATCAACAATAATCTTTTTTTTGTCTGGTTTCCTTCATTCATCACTATTTTGAGATTTATCCATGTTGTGAAATACCAATAACCCAATTCATTTTATTGTCAATTAGTATGTATGACAGTTTGTTTATTCTTTTATCTATTGATGGAGGCGATGGAGATATTATTTATCAATTTGGGGGGACTCATTGGATAAGACTCTGATGCTGGGAGGGATTGGGGGCAAGAGGAGAAGGGGATGACAGAGGATGAGATGGCTGGATGGCATCACTGACTCTATGGACGTGAGTCTCAGTGAACTCCGGGAGTTGGTGATGGACAGGGAGGCCTGGCGTGCTGCGATTCATGGGGTCGCAAAGAGTCGGACATGACTGAGCGACTGATCTGACCTGATCTGATCTGTGCTGCATAGCATGCGGGATCTTAATACTCAGACCAGGGATCAAACTTGGGTCCCCTGCAGTGGCAGTGTGGAGACCTATTCACTGGACCACCAGGGAATTCCTTATATTCTTTATCTTTATTGTGGTAATGGTCTGAATATAGCCACACTCATCTAATTATATACATAAAATAAGTCTAATGTTTTAAATATCAATTATAGCTCAATAAAGTTGTTAAAAAAACAGCAGAGGAGACTGAGTATGGGATATATGAGAACTACCTTTTAAAAATAAATCTAAAACTATTATTGAAAAACATCTATTCATTTTATTGTTGAGTAGTGTTCTATTGTATAGATATATGACACTCTGGTTATTCCTCCAACTACTGATAAACCCTGTAACTCTTTCAATTTGGGGGCTATTATAAATAAAGCTACAAACATGTACAATTGTTTATATAGATTTATACTTTTATTCCTTGTAGATAAATAATTAGAAGTGGAACACATAGCTGTTTAACTTTTAGCTGTCAAACTGTTTTCCCAAAGTGGTTATCTCATTTTCTACATCTCAGTAGTACTTTAGAGCTGAAATTCTTACATATACTCAGTAACATTTGGTATTATCTATTTTAAAATACTTTAGTTATTATGATAAATATGGATTATTACACTTTTGTGGTTTTATTTTGCATTTCTCAAATGACTATGAAGATATACATCTTTCTCGTGCTTCTTTCCCTTCTGTATATCTACTTTAGTTAGATATCTATGCAAATCTTTGCCCATTTTTTATTGAATTGCTTAATTTATTATCAATTACTTTTAAGAGTTACATACTGCAGATGCAAGTCTTTTGTCAGATGTGCAATTTGCAAATCATTTCTCCCAGTCTGTAGCTTGCCTTTTCATCTCTTAGTGAAATATTTCAGAGTACAGATTTTTTTATTTTCATGAAATTCAATTTGTTCTTTTACAAATCTTGCCTCTGGTACAATAGCTAAAACTATTTAGCTTTGCCTAACCCAAGGTTACAAGAGTTTTCATGTAGAAGTTTTGTAGTTTTCAATTTTACATTCAGGCCTATGATGTGTTTTGAGTTACTTTTCTGTGTGTATACCACGAAGTATGGATCAAAGTTCATTTTTTTGGCACATGGATATCCATTTGTGTCAACAGTATATATTGAATAGATTTCTTGTACTATATTGCCTTTGTATCTATCATAAATCATTTTTTGAAATACTTGAGAGTATGTTTCTGGAAATGTTCATTCAATTCCATTGATCTATTTGTCAGATTTTATGCCAATCCCACTCTATGTTGATAGCTGTACCTATATGTCAATCTTGAATTCAGGTAGTGTGGTCTTAGAGTATACATTTTGTTACCTGAATATCTGTGACTATATAAAATTTTGCTTTATGACCCAGAATGTGGTCTATCAGAGTAAATACCCACAATACACTTGAAAAGAATGTGTAGTCTGTTGCTATTGAGTGAGGTGTTTTATAAATATCAGTGAAGTCAAATTCATTGACTGTGCTGTATTTTCTATATCTTTACTGATTTCCTGTCAAACTTGCTCTTTCAATTATTGAAAAGGGAAAAGTGGAATCTCTCTCATTTTGGATAATCTAATTCTCCTTTTATCAGTATCAGTTCTTGCATCATTTATTTTGAAGCTCTGTTCTTAGATGTTTGAACATATAAGATTGCTATGTCATCTTGATAAATTGATCCCTTTATTATTATGAAAGCACCTCTATCCCTAGTAACACTCTTTACTCTGAAATTCTTTCAGTGTTAATATCATTACTTTAATTTTTTTTGACTTGTGCTATCATCATACAACATTTTTCATCATTTACTTTAATCCACTTGTATCTTTAGATACATCTCTGGTAGTTGGCATGAACTTGCATCTTACTTTTTATCCAAATTGATACTTTTTGTTTTTTAACTTAGTAATTTAGATTATTCATATTTTTTCTGTTTTTTAAACATTTTTTAAATAATTATATACACTTCATTCTTTTTTTTCTAAATTGTTAACTACTTCAAAATTAGTTAACTACTGTACAATATCAAAAATAAGAAATTGACATTGGTATTAATAAAATATTTGTGTGTAATTCTACCTCATTTTATGATATGTGTAGAACTGTGTTGCTGCTGCTGCTGCTAAGTCGCTTCAGTCGTGTCCAACTCTGTGTGATCCCATAGACAGCAGCCCACCAGGTTCCCCCATCCACCACAATCAGATAAAGAAGCATTTCATCATGGCAAAGACATTCCTTATGATAACCTTTTACAATTGCACCTGCCATTTCAATAAGCCTTATAATCAAATCTCTGTAATTTTGCCATTTTGAGGATGCTAATAAATGGAATTTTACTGTATATGACCTTTGAAACTTATTTTTCATTCAGAATAACACCCTTGAGATCCATCTAAGCTCTTATGTAGATCAAAAGTTCACTTCCTTTCACTGTTGAACAATATTTCATGATATGCATATGCCACAGTTTGCTTAACCACTCACCTATTGAGAGAGATTTTATCTCTTGAGTTTTTGATTATTACAAATAAATCTGCTAAAAACAATATATACAGGTTTTTATGTAAACCATTCATTTTATTTATCTGAGATAGATGCCCAAGAGTACAACTGCTGGTTGTGTGAGCTGTATGTTTAGATTTCTAAAGACACTGCCAAATTTTTTTTCAGAGAGGCTACAACATTTTGCACCTCCACCAGCAATATATGAGAAATCCTGTTTCTCATCATTCTTCCTAGCATTTAGTACTGTCACTAAATTTTATTTTAGTTGTTCTGATAGGTTATATACAATATCTCATCATGGATTTAATTTTCATTTCTCTGAGGTGTAGTAGTTCTGAACACCTTTTCATTTGCTATCTGTGTATCTTTTTCAGTGAAAAGAATTTTCTGCTTTTTGTCCATTTTCTAATTAAATTGTTGCTTTTTTTTAATTTTGAGGTTTTGAGAATCTTTTATACATCCTAGATGTGTCTTTTGTCAGATATATGGTTTGCAAATATTTTCTTTAAACATATAGCTTGTTATTTCATCTTTTAAAATAGATCTTTAACAAAGCAAATGTTTTCATATTTACAAAGTCCAATTTATGAATTTTATCTTTTAGAGATGATTTTGGTGTCAGATCTAAGAAATGTTTTCCTAGTGATAGATGTTGAAGACTTTCTATGATTTTTCTAAAAGTGTTATAGTTTTGTGTTTTACATTTAAGTTTATGCTCCATTTGAATCAATAGTTGAAATTTTAAAATGTGAGATTTAGATCAGGGTTCTTTTTATTTAACCTATATATCTAGTTGCTCAAACACAGTTTATTGAAAAGACTGTACTTCTTTGATTGACTTACTTTTGCACTTTTGTCAAAAATTCGTTGTTTATATGACAAAGGATTAAGCTCCCAAATTTACAAACAGCTCATAAGGCTTAATAGTATCAAAACAAACAACTCAATCAAAAAAATAGGCAGAAGACCTAAATATACATTTCTCCAAAGAAGACAAACAAATGGCCAAGAAGCACATGGAAAGATGTGCATCACTAATTATTAGAGAAATGTAAATCAAAACTACAATGGGGTACCACCTAACACAAATCAAAATGGCTATCATCAAAAAATCCACAAACAATAAATGCTGGAGAGTGTGTGAAGAAAAGAGAACCCTCCTACAGTGTTCATAAAAATGTAAATTGGTACAGTCACTATGGAGAACAGTATAGAGGTCCCTTAAAAAAACAAAATTAGAACTACCATATGACTCTGGAATCCCACTCCTGGGCATATACCTGGAGAAAAACACAGTTTCAAAGGTTACATGCACCCCAATATTCACTGCAGAACTGTTTACAATAGCCAAGACATGGAAGTAATCCATCAACAGACTAATGGATAAAAAAGATGTGGTACATACATACAATGGAGTATTACTCAGGCATTAGAAAGAATGAAATAATACCATTTGCAGCAACATGGATGTATCTAGAGATTGTCATATTGAGTGAAGTGAGTAAGAGAAATAGCATATGACATCTCTTATATGGGGAATCTAAAAACAAATGATACAAATGAACTTATTCACAAAACAGAAACAGACTCGTAGACTTAGAGAACAAATTTATGGTTGCTAGGGAGGAAGATGGGGGAAGAGTTAAAGGGATAGTTAAAGAGTTTGGGGTCAACACGTGCACACTGCTATGTTTAAAATGGATAACTTACAAGGTCTTAATGTATAGAACAGGGAACTCTGCTTAATGTTATGTGGCAGCCTGAATGGAAGGGAGTTTGGGAGAGAATGTATATGTGTATGGCATAGTCCCTCTGCTATCCATCTGAAACTATCACAACATTGTTAATCAGCTATATTCCAGTATAAAATAAAAAGTTAAAAATTAGTTGGTTATAAATGCATGGGATATTTCTGGGTTCTCTAATTTTTTCATTTATTGATCTATGTATCTATCCCAAAATATGATCCAACTTGGTATGAATACAATGGGTGCTTGAAAAGAAATGTGTATTTTATTAGAGTTAAGAGATTTTTCTATAAATGTTATATGATCCTATTAGTTCATATATTATTAAATCTTGGTGGATGTTAATGATTAAAGCCTGTACTTCATGTTGAAGGGAAAGTACTTAAAATCTTTTATTGTAGTTTCACTTTACCATGTCTACTTGTTTGATAAATCACCATACATCAAAGTACTTTGTGAAAGCAATGAAAGTTGTGGAGGTTCAACTTTTAAACTGGAAAACTAAATAAATAAATGCACTGGGCATACCAAACACCATCTTCCAACAACACAAGAGAAGACTCTACACATGGACATCTCCAGATGGTCAACACTGAAATCAGACTGATTATATTCTTTGCAGCCAAAGGTGGAGAAGCTCTATACAGCCAGCAAAACCAAGACCGGGAGCTGACTGTGGCTTAGATCATAAACTCCTTATTGCCGAATTCAGACTGAAACTGAAGTAAGTGGAGAAAACCACTAGACCATTCAGGTATGACCTAAATCAAATCCCTTATGACTATACAGTGCAAGTGAGAAATAGATTTAAGGGACTAGATCTGATAGACAGCCTGATGAACTATGCATGGAGGTTCGTGACACTGTACAGGAGACAGGGATCAAGACCATCCCCATGGAAAAGAAATGCAAAAAAGCAAAATGGCTGTCTGGGGAGGCCTTACAGATAGCTGTGAAAAGAAGAGAAACGAAAAACAAAGGAGAAAAGGAAAGATATAAGCATCTGAATGCAGAGTTCCAAAGAATAGCAAGAAGAGATAAGAAACCCTTCTTCAGTGATCAATGCAAAGAAACAGAGGAAAACAATAGAACAGGAAAGACTAGAGATCACTTCAAGAAAATTAGAGATACCAAGGGAACATTTCATGCAAAGCTGGGCTCAATAAAGGACAGTAATGGTATGAACCTGACAGAAGCAGAAGATATTAAGAAGAGGTGGCAAGAATACACGGAAGAACTGCACAAAAAAGAACTTCACAACCCAGATAATTTCGATGGTGTGATCACTCACCTGGAGCCAGACATCCTGGAATGTGAAGTCAAGTGGGCTTTAGGAAGCATCACTATGAACAAAGCTAGTGGAGGTGATGGAATTCCAGTTGTGCTATTTCAAATCCTGAAAGATGATGCTGTGAAAGTGCTGCACTCAATATGCCAGCAAATTTGGAAAACTCAGCAGTGGCCACAGGACTGGAAAAGGTCAGTTTTCATTCCAATCCCAAAGAAAGGCAATGCCAAAGAAGCCTCAAACTATTGCACAATTGCTCTCATCTCACAGACTAGGAAAGTAATGCTCAAAATTCTCCAAGCCAGGCTCCAGCAATATGTGAACCGTGAACTTCCAGATGTTCAAGCTGGTTTTAGAAAAGGCAGAGGAACCAGAGATCAAATTGCCAACATCCACTGGATCATGGAAAAAGCAAGAGAGTTCCAGAAAAACATCTATTTCTGCTTTATTGACTATGCCAAAGCCTATGACTGTGTGGATCACAATAAACTGTGGAGAATTCTTTTAAAGAGATGGGAATACCAGACCACCCGACCTGCCTCTTGAGAAACCTGTATCTAGGTCAGGAAGCAACAGTTAGTACTGGACATGGAACAACCGACTAGTGCCAAATAGGAAAAGGAGTACGTCAAGGCTGTATATTGTCACCCTGCTTATTTAACTTATATGCAGAGTACATCACGAGAAACGCTGGGCTGGAA
Organism: Bos indicus; assembly: GCF_029378745.1. Taxonomy (NCBI): domain Eukaryota; kingdom Metazoa; phylum Chordata; class Mammalia; order Artiodactyla; family Bovidae; genus Bos; species Bos indicus. Next base: position 115,949,312 of record NC_091789.1, read on the forward strand.
GAAGCACAAGCTGGAATCAACATTGCCGGGAGAAATATTAATAACCTCTGATATGCAGATGACACCACCCTTATGGCAGAAAGTGAAGAACTAAAGAGCCTCTTGATGAAAGTGAAAGAGGAGAGTGAAAACGTTGGCTTAAAGCTCAACATTCAGAAAACTAAGATCATGGCATCTGGTCCCATCACTTCATGGCAAATAGATGGGGAAACAGTGGCACAAGTGGCTGACTTTATTTTTCTAGGCTCCCAAGTCACTGCAGATGATGATTGCAGCCATGAAATTAAAAGACGCTTACTCCTTGAAAGGAACGTTATGACCAACCTAGACAGCATATTGAAAAGCAAAGATACTACTTTGCCAATAAAGGTCCATCTTGTCAAGGCTATGGTTTTTCCAGTGGTCATGTATGGATGTGAGAGTTGGACTATAAAGAAAACTGAGCACCGAAGAATGGATGCTTTTGAACTGTGGTGTTGGAGAAGACTCTTGAGAGTCCCTTGGACTGCAAGGAGATCCAACCAGTCCATCCTAAAGGAGATCAGTCCTGGGTGTTCATTGGAAGGACTGTTTTGTAGCTGAAACTCCAATACTTTGGCCACCTGAAGCGAAGAGCTGACTCATTTGAAAAGACCCTGATTCTGGGAAAGATTTAGGGCAGAAGAAGAAGGGGACGACAGAGGATGAGATGGCTGGATGGCCTCACTGACTCAATGGACATGGGTGTGGGTGGCCTCCGGGAGTTGGTGATGGACAGGGAGGCCTGGCTTGCTGTGGTTCATGGGATCCAAATAGTCGGACACGACTGAGCTACTGAACTGAACTGAAATAAGTAAACGCTGAGCAATTTGGAAATATAAGAAAGTGAATTTCGAGAGTTTTTACATTTTCCCCTGTCTTAGATTGCAGTTGTGTTTGCTTCCAAGTAACTTTAATTATTTCCCATCGATCGATTCAAATATCCGCAAAATGAAAGCATTCAGTTCAGTTTAGTTGCTCAGTCGTGTCCGACTCTTTGCAACTCCATGAATCGCAGCACGCCAGGCCTCCCTGTCCATCACCAACTCCCGGAGTTCACTCAAACTCACGTCCATTGAGTGGGTGATGCCATCCAGCCATCTCATCCTCTGTCATCCCCTTCTCCTCCTGCCCCCAATACTTCCCAGCATGAAAGCATTAAAGAGGGAGAAAAAGAAAGTTTTACTAGTCATTGGGGTTCTTAAAAGTGAATATTATTCTCAGGTGGATAGAGAAGAAGGAAAATGTTATTTTCCACAATTTTCCTTTAAACATATTCAGTTTAGTTTTTCTTCCTACTGTAGAAACTAAAACAGATCTGAAAAGTATCAGCATCCCATCTCTATAACCTGAAGCCTGTTGGCATTATTACAACTATTGAATGGTGGAATGTATTTATTAGCCATCACATTTCAGGAAAGTTTGTAATATATAAGTATTTATAAGAATGTGATTGTCCTTAAAAAAGATAAGAAAACCTGACAACAATGTCTTATATACACAGGGTGTATTTTTATCCGTCAACTTGTCAGGAGGTATCCTGTGCAACAGGATACGATCTGGAATCACGGCTCCTTCCATCTTCCTATCCCACTCTACTATATCGTCCCGTGTCCCACTGGAATAAGAGGAAGAGTCAAAACACTCTCCTCCTAAAACTTTTCCTCTTCTTCTTCTTTTTTTTTTTTTTTTCTTTGAAAGAGGACTGAGTACCACATGCATTCCACTAACCAACAAAACTACCTCTCATCTCACCACCCTGGCTACAAAAGAGGGTGAAGCAATGACTTGGTTTAAATTTCCTGTCTCTTTAGTAGAGAAAGGCAAGGGAGAAAGGGTTGTAAGTAAATAGCTTTTCAGTCACCAGTCCATCATATCTGTAGCTGTATGTTTATGCATTACAGCAAGTTCAAAGCACTTCAAATGGACCGAAACAATTCATCAAACTTGATTATTCTCATAATTGACAGTAGGTTTAGCTGAAAGAACCAAATCAATTAGTTGTTTTGGCACCTAAGGAAATAGCTTGAGAAGGGCTAGGGCCTTTGGGAAAATATTACACAACAGCAAAATCTTCAGAATGTGCTGTGTGACTAAGGCCAGGAAAAGATTCGTACAGTGCGGTGCTGTTCTTATGAGGCAGAAATGTGAGGAAATCTTCTGGCTCAGTGTGCAATTTCTATCGGGTTTTATGGCTAAGGTAATCTGTACCATAACAAAGTGGGTATTTTTGTTTCTTAAGTAAGAGAAGTTGTAGATCAAGTTCCATAATGCTACACTTCAATGAAGCAAAGATAGTTCATTTGAAATTTGAAGGTCATTTAATACTCTCTGTCTAAGGCAATTAAAGTATGATTCTGTGAAATGAATTCATATTTTGAGAATATGGATACCTTTGAAAGGAAGACCTAGATTAAATGTCATTCATTACTGTAGAGATGAAATAATAAATGAACTCAAAGAATAGTTTTTTGAGGTCCTGAAGTTTACTTTATTCTATTTTTTCCCCAAAGAACTATTCTTTCTTTCTTTTTTTATTTTTTTGTTTCAATTTTTCCTGCTGACTGAGTTGAGTTATGATATGCTGGGCTTGTTCCTCTCACTGTGTTGTGTGATGTCACCCAGTAGGAGGTCTGCATTGCTGTGTTGTACTCCCCTCGGCTATGTCAAACCTGTAGCATGAATTTCTTCTTTGTCAGTCATGACCAAGGGAAAAAATGGGCCTTTGTGTCCAAGGCACATGTGTACGCCACATATGCCCCAACACACACACATACTGTCACTACGTCAAAATCAAAGAGAGTGAGTTATTACCAAAAAAAAATGTTATATAGAAGACCAGTTTGTGAAAACACTAATATCTTGATGCAATTCAATTTTTTACCCTTTTTAAAACCAAACCATATCTAATAAACAGGGGAGGGAAGTAGCTTTTCCATATAGAATTCCAATTAATAAATGGAACAGGAATGATGAAAATTAACAAATTTCAAGTAGACAAACACCAGGGAATTACCTATCACAGGATGCTAAAATTAGTCGGCAAAAGTACAACCAGAAATAGGCTATTTGCCTAGTCTCAAAGTATCTCCGCGCAAGATGTGCTGTGTGCTTAGTCACTCAGTTGTGTCTGACTGAAGAATCCCATGAGGATTCTTCAGGCAAGAATACTGGAGTGCGTTGCCATTTCCTCATGCAGTGGAATCTTCCAACCCTAGGGATTGAACCCAGGTCTCCTGCATTGCAGGTGAATCTAGATATTAATAAAAAGGGAAATGGTACCTTTACAGTAAAGGGACTGACAGACACCACCTGAGTTAATGGATCAAGAGTAACATTGCCAGTCATGAGACATCCCGTCTTCCTGCTGTTCCTCATGGTTGGATGCAGAGAAGGGCCTGCGTCCCCTCTAACATCCTGGTGGCTCTCTCTGCTGCCTTCCCTGTGTGCTCTGGGATCCCTCATGTCTCCTTCTGCTAAGATGATCCCAACTCCTCTACCTTATAGGTCTATCTAGTCTTGGGGCCATTTCTCTAGGAAATTCCCAGGTGCGTCCTTCCTTCAGAAGGCTGAGTTAGTGTGATGGAGAATATAAAAAGAATAAGAGGCACTGTTGAGCCTCCACAACTTCAGAGCTTGGCCAAGACTACATAAATATATGACAAATGTAACTAAGTTTTATGACGTAGGTAGAAATAGTATCACCAGCCTTGGTCAACTGAGTATGGATGAAATGAACACTAGCTAGTGTATTTAGAATCTTGTATCTGTCACATTCTCAGGGAGGACATGCATTCCCAGATAAGAACTATTAATATTAAAACACAAGATGGCATATGTAAGAGGACATAAAACACAAAGTTCTGCCTGTCCACACCCCTGTTCAATTATTATTCTGACATTATATCAAATGTATCCTTTTATATCAATTTCCTGTTTTATTTCCCTTCGGTCATTTCCCCTTTTTATTTTAATTTAAATTTGTTTGGACTGCACTGAGTGGCTTGCAAGATCTTAGTTCCCCGACAGGGAATGGAACCCAGGCCCAGCAGTAAAGGAAAGCAGTGAGTCCTAACCACTGGACCCAAGGGAATTCCCTCTTGCCAACCATTTTCTCCCACTAATTGTCCCTCTGTGAACTCTTACTCCTTAAAACCATTCCTTTTATTTTTCTACTTTTGATATATTCGTAAAAATTTCATGGGGATGTTGATAACGGAAGGAGGTTATGCACATATGGAGGCAGGGGTTATACAGAAAATCCCTGATCATCCACTTAATTTTACTGTGAACCTAAAACTGTTCTAAAAAGTAAACTGTGTTAAAAACTAGCATAAATTCTTAGCCATAGTGATATATATGGCCTCATAATTTTCATATCATTTAGGGATAAACATTATAATTTTTTATCTTTAGAACAGTTAATTACTGAAAAGTTTATGAGTGTGAGTGTGTGTGTATGTGTAATTTGTTTTCCTTTGGGCCCATCAAAATGAAATTACCATCTGTGTTTGAGACTGATTTAAATATTTTCTTGACTGAAGGCCAGAGCATTAGCAGGAAGAATCCTTGAAGTGCCTTCTAACCTTGCATTTTCTTCCTTTTCTAGCCATTTTGGCAAAGCATCACCTTGTCTGTACACAATGACAGTGAATATTGGTATCACTTATCATCGATTAGTACACTGTTCCTTGAGATCTTGGTATCAATTACATTTTACTGATAGTATTAGAAAACCAAGGATGAAAGAAAGTCATTCAGATGTCTAGACAGTGAGTTACAGAGGTTAGGGTCCCTGGGAGAATGTGAATTAAAGATTAGCAAAGAGAATAAGTATAGTATGCAGAGAAAGTCATCTCTTTGCCCTTGAAGACAGATGAAACAAAAATTAGAAAACAAACACCGTAACTGTCAGAAATTCAGTTTTCTCATTTTTTCTGGGGAGATCAGGTCTATATACTGGTCACATCTTTGTCCTGCTTTGTAACAATTTTTCAAACAAATTCTAATGAGTATTTGTGTGCTGTTTTATCTTGTACAAATGGCTTTCTCTCACACTATCTCATGCATTTCTCCACAGTGCTGTGAGATAGATATGGGAAAAAATATCACTTTATAGACAGAGAGCCTGAGTCTCAGCAAGGGCTGGTACCTTGCCCCAGTTAACCAGGTCTAGTACACTGGGGACTGAGTTCTCAGATCCCATCTCCTGCTCCAAGAACCAAGGTCTTCCCACAATACTGCTCAACTACTCAGACACTAGCTGGGGAAACAAGCTGTCAGTAGCTGTTGTCTGAAGGACTTTTTTTTTTAACCTACTTCTATGTTTAATATTCTTGACTCTCAAGCAACACCAGCATGAGTGATAAGTGATTTCTAGTAATAGCTAAGAAGATGAACATTCTTTGGTAAAGAAATGTTCAAACTACCATACAACTGTACTCATTTCACATGCTAGCAAGGTAATACTCAAAATCCTACAAGGCAGACTTCAACAGTACGTGAACCAAGAACTTTCAGATGTACACGCTGGATTTAGAAAAGGCAGAGGAGCCAGAGATCAAATTACCAACATTGGTTGGATCACACAAAGGGCAAGGAAATTCTGAAAAAAAAAAAAAAAACTGCTTCATTGACTACACTAAAGCCTTTGTGTGGATCACAACAAACTGTGGAAAATTCTTAAATTGATGGGAATACCAGACCACCTTACCTATCTCCTGAGAAACCTGTATGCAGGACAAGAAGCAACAGTTAGAACCAGACATAGAGCAACAGACTGGTTCAAAATCAGGAAAGGAATACATCAATGCTGTATCTGTCACCCTGCTTATTTAACTTATATGCAGAGTATGTCATGTGAAATGCTAGGCTAGATGAAGCACAAGCTGGAATCAAGACTGATGGGAGAAATATCAACAACCTCAGATATGCAGATAATACCACTCGTATGGCAGGAAGCAAAGAGGAACTAAAGAGCCTCTTGATGAGGGTAAAAGAGTAAAAAAGCTGGCTTGAATCTCAACATTCAAAAAAGAAGATCATGGCATCCGGTCTCATCACTTCATGGCAAATAAATGGGGAAAAAGTGGAAACAGTGACAGATTTTATTTTCTTGGGCTCCAAAATCACTGCAGATGGTGACTGCAGCCACGAAATTAAAAGATGCTTGCTCCTTGGAAGAAAAGCTATGACAAACCTAGACAGCATATTAAAAAGCAGAGAGATCACTTAGCTGACTCTGTATAGTCAAAGTGGTAGTTTTCCCAGTAGTCATGTACAGATGTGAGAGTTGGACCATAAAGAAGGTTGAGTGCCAAAGAATTGATACTTTCAAACTGTGGTGCTGGAGAAGACTCTTGAGAGTCCCTTGGACTGCAAGGAAATCAAACCAGTCCATCCTAAAGGAAATCAATACTGATTATTCATTGGAAGGACCGAGCCTGAATCTGATCCAATACTTCAGTCACCTGATGTGAAGAGCCAACTCACTAGAAAAGACACTGATGCTGGGAAAGATTGAAGGCAGGAGGAGAAGAGGACAACAGAGGATGAGATGATTGGATGGTGTCATTGACTCAGTTAACATTGATTTGAGTAAACTCCAGGAGATAGTGAAGGACAGGGAAGTCGAGTACTACAGTCCATGAGGTCACAAAGAGTTGCACACAACTGAGCAACTGAACAACAACAGAATGAAAATGAAGCCTTGAAGGTGGTCTCCCAGAATAATGTCTAGAATTAATTGAGGAAGATGTCTTGCCAAGCATAAGTCCTCTTCTGTATCCTGAGGGCTTCAGGGAGAGTAACCATCTCTCTCTTCCTCCACCCACTCCCCTCATCTTCCTGCTCAGCACCCATTCTGGATACCACTGGCATTCTGCAGAACCAAGGAGGCTGACAAGTGTGCTATTCTTCCCTCAAGCTGCTAATCACTTTATCAAACTAATTTACATAATGGATGTCTCTTGCAAATGGTTCTTAGCTATCTGCTCCTTTTCTCATATTCTCTAGCAAAGACAAGATGTGATTCAGACAGTTCAGTAGATTGTTTTCATGAAGCTGCCACATCTTCAAAGAATGACAAAATGTGCTGCAGCCTCAGAGAGAGGAGAGAGAACAATACGAACAGTGACAATGGAACCATACAAATGTCCTTTCACTCATCAATCAATAACTACCTTCAGATATAAAATTCAGTTCACAGTATTAAAATGCATATTTACTCTGCATGGCATAATTACTCCATACAGCATATTGATGGTTAAAACAATTCTCAAAGCTATTTGGCATCTTTTAGTCTGAAGTATGGCATCTCCATAACTTCTTACTTTTAAGAAAATGTTGATGTCAGATTATTTCTTCTGAAGCAGGGCACTGATGTTAAGTGGTGGCTCATATCATACACAGGCTTTCCGATAAACCACTTACAAACCTAATTTATATTACAATCTCACATTCTGTTTGACTCATCCCTAAGACTCCTATGGCTTTTCTGAACCAATCACTAGCCATATGGAACTTTAAGCAAACTATTGCAACTGTGCCTGCCAGGAAACCACCAAATAAAACAGATGATTAAGTGTGGAGAGTGTCTGAAGGTTGTATGATCACAACAGCAAACATGATGAGAATAAGGAGAAAATAAAGGGATGACACACTTTCATCCTATGTTCTAATTCCTCAGTGACACAACTTTTCTGGTTCATATTTTCTATGTGAGTAGGTCCCATTTCATTTTCCTTTATTTTATATATGTGTATGTTTATTTCATTTTGGAATTCGAGGCCTTATTTCTCCCTTTCCAGTTTCTTCCCTTTCACTACCATTCCCAGGGCCATGTGTACACTAAGTGAGACTAGGTTACTGGTAGCTGCTATTTCCAAAACCATCACAGATTCCGTAAAACTTCTCTCTCTTAGGCCTTGGTTAATAAATTAGATATCCTGACTGCATCTTTTGAATCTCATTGCAATGTGGAGACAATTCATAACATTTGAGTGGAAAATGTATTATAGAACCTAGAGAGATTAGAAGATTTTTTTTAAGGTTTTTAAATTTTGACTGATTTACTTGAATGAAGTCAATAGCCTAAAATATAAGATAGAATGGTTTCAATAAACTGACTGGCATTGGTTTACCTACAATGCAGTCTTCTAACTGGAGGCTCTGTAGAGTTCCACTTTGGTTCATTTACAAAGCAATGAATATTCCATTAACTACCATTTCCAGCAGATTCACAACAGCTGTTTGATTATTTTGCTATCTCCCATAATCTAAACGTAATGTCATAAGAAATAAGCATTTGGTAATTGTTTATTGATTTTAAGTCTTTAGTTTATGAGGAAGCATCTTCATCTTCAAAATTACTTTTTTTCAGTATTTTTCTGTTACTTTTAGTTTTCATTTTTTAAGATACAGGAGATAATACCTTACCAAAGATGATATACAGATGGCAAATAAGCATATGAAAAAGATGCTCAACACTGTATTTCATCAAATAATTGCAAATTAAGATAGTGGAAATCATCACATACATATTAGAATGGCTAAAATCCAAAACACTGACAACACCAAATGCTGATGAGGGTGTGGAGCAACAGGAACTCTCACTCATTGCTGGTGAGAATGCAAAATGGCAGAGCCACTTGGGAAGACAATGTGACAGTTTCTTACAAATTTAACATAATCTTACCCACAAGACCAAACAATCACATTTATTGTTATTTACTCAAATGAGTTAAAACATGTCCACACAAAAACTTGCACATAAATATTCATAGCAGCTGTATTCATAATTCTAAAAACTGGAAGCAACCAAGATTTTCTTCAGAAGACAAATGCTTAATTAAACTGTGGTGCATCCAGCACTAAAAGAAATGGGCTATCAAGCTATGGAAACACATGGAGGAACCTTAAATGAATATTACTATGTGACAGAAGCCAATTTTAAAAGGCTACATACTGCATGACTCCAACTATGACATTCTGAAAAAAGCAGGACTATGGAAACAGTAAAAAGACCAGTGACCATCACAGCTCTTAAGGGAGGAGGGGAAGGATAAATAGGTAGAGCATGGGAAGAGTGGCATTAGGGCACTGAGACTATTCTGTATGATACCATACTGGTAGAATCACGTCACTGTACATTTGTCCAAACCCATAGAATTTGACCAAACCCACAATGTCCAACACTAAAAGTGAACCATACTGTAAACTATGTACTTTGGGTGATAATGATGAATCAGTGTTAGTTTAATGAATGTAACTAATGGACAACTCTGGTGCAGGAGGATGTGTAGGGGAAAAGGGAAGGAATATGTGGGAATTCTCTATACTTTCTGCTCAGTTTTGCTGTAAACCTAAATTTTCTCCAAAAGTTATAGTCTATATATGTAGAAAAATATATAAGATAATATTGTATTGGATATTATTTTATAAAGCACTGAAGCAGAAGTAGATGTTTTTCTGGAATTCCCTTGCTTTTTCTATGATCCAAAGGATGTTGGCATGTGCCTATATTATAAAGTATGCACCTATATATTTTTTCTAATTGCATGAATTCATACATTCTTTGGATCTAATATTGACATTTTACTCCAAAGATGACTACGTTTTTGACTCTCAGCTCATATTCATAAGTCAGAAATCATGGACTGAATACACACACACACAAGGTTTACAGGAAATAAGTTTTCTAAGTGACATGGAGGTAAATGGCTTTATTTTGGGATTTCTTAGGTCATTTAAATATGCTCATTTGCTTCATGACTCTTGAATAAGAGATGTGGTATGCAGTGTTTCTAAACATATCTGAGAGGAGCTTCTTATATGCCAAATGGTCAAAAATAAATTTGAGAAAAGCAAACAAGGATAGGGAGACCAACTGTCCCAAAATTGGATGATTACAGAATTCTCTCATTTCTATGCCTCACAGAAACTGCACTTGTAAGGCTATATGTTATGTTCTCATTTTTAAATCCAATGACTATTACTCAGTTTCTATTTTTCGTCTTGTAGCATTTCACTCTATTGATCACTCCTTCTTCAAACTATTTGGCAACCAGGTCACAACAGTCTTATTTTATCCTACTTCCTCATTTGTTGCTGTTTCTGTTAACTCGATTGGAATTCTTTAACCTCTAAATTAAGTTGAAAAGGTTTGGAGCTCAAGTCTCAGATCTGTTCTTTTCTCTATATTTTTGTTTACTCTCTAGGCAATCTCACTTAATCTAACTTGAAATGCTCATCTATATCTAAGGATCCTCTAAGATGCATGTGATTGCATCTTCACCATGCAACAAGAATAGGATAAGGATTAAGAAATGTCAAGCTTTACATTTCAAAATGTTGTATCTTTTGAAATGAATGTGGCAAATTGTATTTCTTATTACATACTATTTGTGCATACTATCTGTGATGGATAATTTTGTGTGTCAATTTCAAGGGTGGTTTTGGATGAGATTAAACTTTGAGCAAACAGATTGCCTTCTGAAATGTAAATGAGTCTCATCCATTTGGTTGAAGGCCTGAATAGAGGGAAAGACTGGCCTCCCTGAGCAAGAGAGAGTTCTTCAGCTGACTTCAGACTTCACCTGCACCACTGGCTCTGCTGAATTTCATTCCTTCTGACCCTGGTACAGATGTGGACTTACCATATTCACATGAGCCAGTTTCCTACAACTAATCTCTTTCTATACATATACATATCCAATAGATTGTTTCCCTGGAGAACCCTTACGAATACACCATCCAAAGATTCAAAACAGAGTGAACAAACATAAAAGAAGGAAGCTTAAATTTACTTAATATTTTCTACTTAATTTTCAAAGCTCTGATGATGTGCTTTGAAGTAAGCTGTCTTCTATGCAGCTGTGAGATCCCAGACAAACATCAAGGACAAAACATGAGCTCTTTTCTTTTACTAAAAACAGGCCTCACTTAGGGGTAAAAATATATTTTCTACCATGAAAAGGAAAAAAAGAAGATGCAAAACATCAACAGTGGAAGTGCTTATTCTGAAGAACAAAGCCCTTTGAGTTCTATAATACATAAGTGAGGAAAGAGTAATTTTAATCCATTTTGAGAATTTTGAACCTGATAAGGAAGTCTATTACTGCCTTGGAATCTCTAATTTCTAGCCTTGACTGACAGCAAGTATAGAAACAAGAACACATAGGTATATTATCTTGGGGGAAAAAAAAAAAAACAGTTACTGCTGCTGCTTCTTCGGAGAAGTGAAGTGAAGTGAAGTGAAGTCACTCAGTCGTGTCCGACTCTTTGTGACCCATGGACTGTAGCCCACCAAGCTCCTCCGTCCATGGGATTCTCCAGGCAAGAATACTGGAGTGGGTTGTCATTTCCTTCTCCAGGGGATCTTCCCGACCCAGGAATCGAACCCAGGTCTCCCACATTGCAGGCAGATGCTTTAACCTCTGTGTCACCAGGGCCAGTTTTAGTATGTAATATTTACTCCTGGGCATATTTGAGATATTAAGTATCTTTTGCAGAACTATAATATAAATAACAGACAACAAGAAAACATAGTTATTTGACTCTTACTATGTGAGATGCTCCTTGTTAAACACAATTGCTCATTATTTCACCCGTAACTCATACCACTGTGAGACAAGTACCATTAATTCTCCCATTAATAAATGATCATAGTTAGAAAATTTATTAATGGCCACTTGTTAATTTCACTGATATTTCACTTGCAGAAATAGGTTAAAAGTGGTTAGATTGAGTTGTCTAATGATATAAGGACAGCTAATAGTTGGTTAGATTGAGTTGTCTAATGATATAAGGACAGCTAATAGTAAAGCTGAGGTCAAAATGCTGGCCAGTAACTACTGTTAGGTTAAATTATGGTAAATCATTAGTGTGCCATTTATTTTGCATTAAAGCAGCCTTCTCAACCAGGGTTTTGTAAAAGAATTAAGCCATATAGTCCTAAGACATCCAGTGTATTTAATGGATAAAATTATCTTCTCTATACCTAGAATCCATCCATTAACATTTAGCTAACTCCCATTTGTCTTTTATATCTGTTTCAGTGTCACTTCCTTAAGGAAATCCTCCCATCCCCCAAAACATGCTAGATTCCCCTGATATTCCTTCTCACAGCCCATACTTTTTGTTCCTAGCTCTTATGACATTTAGGCTACTATGACCTGTGCCAGTCTCTCCCTCCACCACCATCCATAAACTACACTGAAAGCTTTGGGAGGACAGTGGCTAAGTTTGTTCACCACTAAGTCCCAGCACCTATTCCCTGGCACCCAAGTATACAGAGTGTTGGATTCATGAATGAAATAATGAATGGACTGACAGAATCAGGACAGCACAATGCAGGCAAACAGCAGCCCATTCTCATTTTGCCTCATTTGGCTAATCTGTCCCGGGTATGCTGGGAGACTGACATTCCATTTCCTGTACTCTGAGAGGGAGTCCAGTGGTTTCCCAAAGATCCATGTTGTCGTTGTTCTAGCCTCATCATGAACAACAGTTCTTTCTTCTCAAGAATAAAGTCATCTCGTTGGAATCAACATAAAACCCAAAAGAACGGCAACTAACATTACATATCTACTATTTGCCAATCAATTTGTATCTTACTTGATTTTCACATCAGATCTCAAAAATGAATATAATTCCTATTTTTAAAGGTCATGCAACTGAGACTCAGAGAACTTAAATGCCTTCTCATGATCACAAAAAAGGCTAATCTGACAGAAATCTAAAAAACAGTGGCTATGTGTATACGTATAACTGATTCACTTTGCTGTATAGTAGAAACCAACACAACATTAAAAAGCAACTATATTCCAGTAATGGAGAAGGCAATGGCACCCCACTCAAGTACTCTTGCCTGGAAAATCCCATGGGCAGAGGAGCCTGGTAGGCTGCAGTCCATGGGATCGCTAAGAGTCAGACACAACTGAGCGACTTCACTTTCACTTTTCACTTTCATGCATTGGAGAAGGAAATGGCAACCCACTCCAGTGTTCTTGCCTGGAGAATCCCAGGGACGGGGGAGCCTGGTGGGCTGCTGTCTGTGGGGTCGCACAGAGTCGGACATGACTGAAGAGACTTAGCAGCAGCAGCATACTCCAATAAAATTTTTTTAAAAAGGTTAATCTGAAATATGGACCCATGTATGTGCGGTTCTAAAGCACATGCTATTTCTAATATACCAAACTTCGGCAGAGAAGGGTGTCATGTTGAGACATCCTTAGTTTGAGTGCTACTGGGAGTCCATGACCACCTTTCTGTTTGCTGCAAAAAGCTAATTAGGGGTATAGGAAGGGAGAACCTCTTATAAAGAGAGGAAAGAGAAGAGTATATATAAACAAATGGGACCAGGGGTACTTCTATCTATTCTCCAAATCTTTATTAAGTACCTCTATCAGGCACCATGGGCTGGGGACAAGATATGACTGTTCTTTTTTTCTTTTTTATGCATAACTTTAAATTTACAGAAAAGTTGTAAAGATAGTCCACTGTCCCCTGTATAACTTTCACCCAGTTATTCTGAATGTAAGTACCTTATATAACTATGATACATTTATTAAAAACTAGAAAGTTAACATTAGTGCAAGTGCAACTGCAAGTTGCTCAGTCATGTCTGACTCTTTGCAACCCCATGGACTATACAGTCCGTGGAATTCTCCAGGCCAGAATACTGGAGTGGGTAGCCTTTCCCTTCTCCAGGGGATCAAACCCAGGTCTCCCTCATTGCAGGTGGATTCTTTACCAGCTGAGCCACAAGGGAAGCCCAAGAATACTGGAGTAGGTAGCCTATCCCTTCTCCAGGGGATCTTCCTGACCCAGGGATTGAACCGGGGTCTTTTGCATTGCAGGCGGATTCTTTATCAACTGAGGTATCAGGAAAGTTAACATTGGTATATCACTACTAACTAAGCTATAAAATTTTGATATTTTTTCCCACTAATTCTCACAAAGCAATTAATAACTTCAATACTCTTTCAACTCGAAGATATAAACCATATGTGATCTCATGTATTACTTTTTTCATTCCAAATTGCTCTACTAAGATTCATTAATATTCTTGCATGTAGCTGTTGTCTAGACATTTTAATCACTATATAACATTCATTTTATGAGTATTTTATTTATTTACTCTCCTTTTGAAATTATTTCTAGAATGTTCTTACTTATAGAAAATGTTATTTCTAATAGACTTTAGTTATATCTCTTTATTTTTTTAATTTAATTTTATTTTTAAACTTTACAATATTGTATTGGTTTTGCCAAATATCGAAATGAATCCGCCACAGGTATACACATGTTCCCCATCCTGAACCCTCCTCCCTCCTCCCTCCCCATACCATCCCTCTGGGTCGTCCCAGTGCACCAACCCCAAGCATCCAGTATCGTGCATCGAACCTAGACTGGCGACTCGTTCCATATATGATATTATACGTATTTCAATGCCATTCTCCCAAATCATCCCACCCTCTCCCTCTCCCACAGAGTCCAAAAGACTATCCTATACATCAGTGTCTCTTTTGCTGTCTCGTACTGTTTATAATAGCCAGGACATGGAAGCAACCTAGATGTCCATCAACAGATGAATGAATAAGAAAGCTGTGGTACATATACACAATGGAGTATTACTCAGCCATTAAAAAGAATACATTTGAATCAGTTCTAATGAGGTAGTTACATCTCTTTAAAAAGACCTTTGTTTCATGACTGAGCAAATGGAAACATCTTTTGTTTCAGTGAGAGATAAATAAAGGTTAATTACATATACAAGTGTCATGGGATATGACTCTACTGAGTTGTGAAATTGACACTATGTAGTATCACTGATTTATATAATGCATTTAAAAAAAGGTGAGATTCACAAAGGCAAAGGAGAAAAGGAAAGATATACCCATTTGAATGCAAAGACCAAAAGAATAGCAAGGAGAGATAAGAAAGCTTTCCTCAGTGATCAATGCAAAGAAATAGAGGAAAACAATAGAATGGGAAAGACTAGAGATATCTTCAAGAAAATTAGAGATACCAAGGGAACTTTTCATGTAAAGATGGGCACAATAAAGGACAGAAATGGTAGGGACATAACAGAAGCAGAAGATATTAAGAAGAGGTGGCAAGAATACACAGAAGAACTGTACAAAAAAGATCTTCATGACCCAGATAACCACGGTGGTGTGATCACTCACATAGAGCCAGGCATCCTGGAATGTGAAGTCAAGTGGGCCTTAGAAAGCATCACTACAAACAAAGCTAGTGGAGGTCATGGAATTCCAGTTGAGCTATTTTAAACCCTAAAAGATGATACTGTGAAAGTGCTGCACTCAATATGCCAGCAAATTTGGAAAATTATGCAGTGGCCACAGGATTGGAAAAGGTCAGTTTTCATTCCAATCCCCAATAAAGGTAATGCCAAGAATGTTCAAACTATTGCACAATTGCACTCATCTCACACGCTAGCAAAGTAATGCTCAAAATTCTTCAAGCCAGCCTTCAACAGTACGTGACAGTGAAATTCCAGATGTTAAAAATGGATTTAGAAAAGGCAGAGGAACCAGAGGTCAAATTGCCAACATCTGCTGGATCATCGAAAAAGCAAGGTGTTTCAGAGAAACATCTACTTCTGCTTTACTGACTATGCCATTGACTGTGTGGATCACAACAAAGTGTGGAAAATTCTTCAAAGATGGAAATACCAGGCCATCTGACCTGCCTCCTGAGAAATCTGTATGCAGGTCAAGAAGCAACATTTAGAACCGGACATGGAACAAAAGATTGGTTTCCAAATTGGGAAAGGAGTACCTCAAGGCTGTATATTGTCACCCTGCTTATTTAACTTTTATGCAGCATACAACATGAGAAATGCCAGGCTGGATGAAGCACAAGCTGGAATCAAGACTGCTGGAAGAAATATCAATAACCTTAGATACGCAGATGACACCACCCTTATGGCAGAAAGTGAAGAAGAACTAAAGAGCCTCTTGGTGAAAATGAAAGAGGAGAGTGAAAAAGTTGGCTTAAAGCTCAACATTCAGAAAACTAAGATCATGGCATCTGGTCCCATCAGTTCAGTTCAGTTTAGTTTAGTCGCTCAGTCGTGTCCGACTCTTTGCGACCCCATGAATCACAGCATGCCAGGCCTCCCTGTTCATCACCAAATCCCGGAGTTCACTCAGACTTACGTCCATCGAGTCAGTGATGCCATCCAGCCATCTCATCCTCTGTTGTCCCCTTCTCCTCCTGCCCCCAATCCCTCTCAGCATCAGAGTCTTTTCCAATGAGTCAACTCTTCACATGAGGTGGCCAAAGTATTGGAGTTTCAGCTTCAGCATCATTCCCTCCAAAGAAATCCCAAGGCTGATCTCCTTCAGAATGGACTGGTTGGATCTCCTTGCAGTCCAAGGGACTCTCAAGAGTCTTCTCCAACACCACAGTTCAAAAGCATCAATTCTTCGGTGCTCAGCTTTCTTCACGGTCCAACTCTCACATCCATACATGACCACTGGAAAAACCATAGCCTTGACTAGATGGACCTTTGTTGGCAAAGTAATGTCTCTACTTTTCAATATGCTATCTAGGTTGGTCATAACTTTTCTTCCAAGGAGTAAGCGTCTTTTAATTTCATGGCTGCAATCACCATCTGCAGTGATTTTGGAGCCCCCCAAAATTAAGTCTGACACTTTTCCCACTGTTTCCCCATCTATTTCCCATGAAGTGATGGGACCAGAGGCCATGATCTTTGTTTTCTGAATGTTGAGCTTTAAGCCAACTTTTTCACTCTCCACTTTCACTTTCAGCAAGAGGCTTTTTAGTTCCTTTTCACTTTCTGCCATAATGGCAAATAGATGGGGAAACAATGGAAACAGTGAAAGACTTTATTTTCTTGGGCTCCAAAATCACTGCAGATGGTGATTGCAGCCATGAAATTAAAAGATGCTCGGTCCTTGGAAGAAAAGCTATGACCAACCTAGACAGCGTATTAAAAAGCAGAGGCATTACTTTGCTAACAAATGTCCATCTAGTCAAAGCTATGGTTTTTTCAGTAGTCATGTATGGATGTGAGAGTTGGACTCTAAAGAAAGCTGAGCACAGAAGAATTGATGCTTTTGAACTGTGGTGTTGGAGAAGACTCTAGAGAGTTCCTTGGACTGCAAGGAGATTCAACCAGTTCATCCTAAAGAAAATTAGTCCTGAATATTCATTGGAAGGACTGATGCTGAAGCTGAAACTCCAATACTTTGGCCACCTGATGTGAAGAATGGGCTCATTTGAAAAGACCCTGATGCTGGGAAAGATTGAAGGCACGAGAAGAAGGGGATGACAGAGGATGAGATTGTTGGATGGCATCACTGACTTGATGGACATGAGTTTGAGCAAGCTCTGGGAGTTGATGATATACAGGGAAGCCTGGTGTGCTGCAGTCCTTGGGGTCGCAAAGAGTTGGACACGACTAAGTGACTGAACTGAACTGATGCTGTGAAATAATTATCACACTCAAGTTCATTATGATCTTATGATTTGTAACAAGATATATGTATTTGGTCTTAAATGCCTTTCCTGGCACAGAGATAAAACCCTTGGAATTTTCTGTAATAAGAGCAATAAAGGTGTCATTTGTTACGTTAATGAAGTGACTTTTAGAAAGCCTTTGAATAACCTAGGAGTTGGGGCTGGTCGCCAGAGTGAAAATCAAAGTGTTAGTCACTCAGTCCTGTCTGACTCTTTGTGACCGCATGGTTGTAGCCCACCAGGTTCCTCTGTTCATGGGATTCTCCAGGTAAGAATACAGGAATGGGTGACCATTCCCTTCTCCAGGGGATCCTCCCGACCCAGGGACGGAACCTGGTCTCCTGCATTGCAGCCAGATTCTTTACTTTCTAAGCCAGTAGGGAAGCCCAGTTGCCAGGGAACCAACCCAAAACAGAAGGTTAGAACTTTTAGTCCCACCCTCCATGACCTCCGGGAAGGGGTGGCTGGATGTAGAATCAACTGTCAGTGGCTAATGATTTCATCAAGCATGCCCTTGTAACAAAGCCTCCCTAAAACCCTAAAAGGGCAAGTTTTGGCCAGCTTCCCGAAGGGTCAGAAAATCATCACTTAGTCCACACACAATGACAGTAAAATCATTAACTTGAGATATGGTGGCATGGTCCCAGAGAGCTATGGAAGCTCCACGCCCCTCCACACATACCTTGCCTTAAGAATGTTTTCTGTCCAGATGATCATTGTCCTGTATTGTATCTTTTTTAGGTAAAGCAGTAAACAGCAAAGTTTTCCTTAATTCTGTGAGCCTCTCTAGGTAGATAGTGACAGAACTGAGCTAAACTGTAGGGCACACAGCTAGCCTGTGAGAATTCCTTGGGGTGGGGAAAATAACCCACATTTAGTGACCAAAAGTGCCATAAGAAGTAGTCTGTGTGAGTGCGGTAGAAGTATAAATTAAAGGAGAGAGACATAGGAGGGAAGAACTGGAGTTTCTGCTAATATTCAATTGGTGATAGTGGTGTGTTTTTCCATTTCACAAATTAAACATATCTATCACCTGACAGTTACTATTTGTGTGTGTGTGGTGAAAACACTTAAGATTTGCTCTCTTAGCAAACTTTAAAGTATATAATATTGTTATAAATAAAGGAATACGAAGAGTTTCGCTCAGGACCCAGTTCTATAAGGACTTAAGTCATAACCCACTACAGTTGCCCACTGACAGCACACTCTGAGAGGAATTCAGGATGTAAAACAGGATGAGGCACTCTGTGCTTTGAAAAAAAAAAACAAGCTCCCTAGACAGTTCAAGGTGTTTCTCAAAAAGAATTTTAATAAACCTAGACTCTTACACCTTCCCATACATAGAAAAGCACTAAAATCATTATGTTATCTTGGCTTTTTGTGTGTGTGTGTGAATACTAGTAATCTTTTACCAAGATGGATGCTTAACTGTATAGATTTCCTACCCCAAAATCATAGATTAGCTGTTTTCTCTCTTACCTCGTACAAGCAATTGCCTCAGAGCTACTGAGAGGATGTCTCCCAAGATATAGTCCTCAGTAAGACTCTGAATAAAACTTAAAGCTCTTATGTCATACATTTTTCTTGCAATTTACACATAACTATAATAATCATGCTGTTCATTAGGTCACCAAAATTTATTCATCTTATAAAAGAAACCTTATACACTTTGACCAACATCTCCCCATTTCCCCCATATTCCAACCCATGGCAATCAACATTCCACTCTCTGGTTCTATGCTGCCGCTAAGTCACTTCAGTCGTGTCCGACTCTGTGCAACCCCATAGACGGCAGCCCACCAGGCTCCCCCGTCTCTGGGATTCTCCAGGCAAGAACACTGGAGTGGGTTGCCATTTCCTTCTCCAATGCGTGAAAGTGAAAAGTGAAAGTGAAGACACTCAGTCATATCCGACTTTGAGCGACCCCATGGACTGCAGCCTACCAGGCTCCTCCGTCCATGAGATTCTCTAGGCAAAAGTACTGGAGTGGGGTTCCATTGCCTTCTCTGTCTGGTTCTATGATTTCAACTATTTTACACTGTGGAATCTAAAGTGAGATCATATAGTCTTTATCTTCCTGTGTCCATCTTATTTTGTCACCTACTGTTCTAAGTGTTTTATGTCTTAATTTATCTCAAAACATCTATCTATACAAATTAACATTAATATTGAAAATAAACTGAAGTGTTTAAAAAATGTTGAAAATATTCAAAAGGAAATGGCAACTGCTGAGTTGAAGGCAAGATAAATATTTTGCTGTGTTCAATGAGTTATGATGTCAGTTAGAATGAGAGAGAAGGGAACTATTCAAGAAACATCTTTGTCTCCTAATATACAGGTTAGTGAACTGATGCCTAGAGGTAATAGGTAAATCACATGGTAACATAACAATTCTGAAACATAGGGTTCAATTCTGGTATGTTGCTAACTTTTACATAATTCATAGTTTGTCTCATCTCATCTATACAATAAAAAAAAAAAAATTAGTTAGTCATGTCTGACTCTTCCAACTTCATGGTCTGAAGCCACCAGGCTCCTCTGTCCATGGGATTTCCCAGGCAAGAATACTGGAGTGGGCTGCCATTCCCTTCTCCAGGGGTTCTTCCTGATCCAGGGATCGAACCCAGATCTCCTACATTGCAGGCAGATTTTTTACCATCCGAGCCATCAGGGAAGTTCTATACAACCAAAAGTCAAGAAATAAATAGACCAATGGAATAGAAAGGAAAGCTTAGAACCAGACCTGTGTGTCAAAATGTAAGATATGCTAAGTGGAGATAGAATTGATTGCTTAGCTCAGTGACTCTTAAGGTTGGTCCCTAGAAAAATGGGGTTGTCTGATACTTCTTCAGAAGGTCTGAAAAGTCAGAAACATTTCTAAATGAATAATTTTCAGTTTTAAAGTATAACTGCTATAACTCATGTGGAAAAACATAGCTTTTAGTTACCTCAATTAAAAAGTATAGAGGCTTGCTATGACCAAAGATTTTGGTCTGGCTTAGTGATGGACTACGTAGTAGTCTACTCTACTCTATGTAGAGTAGAACTGGTTCAGTCTTTAGGGAGATACAAAGCTAAAGTGAAAGTAAAGTCGCTCAGTCATGTCTGACTCTTTGCGACCCCATGGACTGTAGCCTACCAGGCTTCTCGGTCCATGGGATTTTCCAGGCAAGAATACTGGAGTGGGTTGCCATTTCCTTCTCCAGGGGTTCTTCCTGATCCAGGGATCGAACCTGGGTCTCCCTCATTATAGGTAGTTGCTTTACCGTCTGAGCCACCAGGAAGTCCGATATAAAGCTAGACTTTATATAAAAAAGAAAAGTCATACAAACATAAATCACCACTATGTATTTTATAAGCATATTCAGGATGTCAAAGTGATTATTTGTTTAATGGAAGAAAACAGGAAATATATTTTGGAGTTTAAGATAGAAAAACAAGAGGAAAATGCTGCTAAAGTGGACAAATGAGAGTGTAGTGCACCAAAACTTATATTATTAAATCTACCTTCTTCAACTGAAGTTATGAAAAAAAATCAAAGAAGTCAAGTTTTTATTGTATTGAATAATAAGCAAATGTAAGAGATTAGAAGATAAAAATCTAGTATAAAAATTGTTAGGATTTTATCTATGAAAATGTCCAATATATCAAGTGCTTAAACATTTAGAGGTAAATATTTATGACTTAAAGGTTAGTAATTCACTCAAACTTGAAAAACCTCATTCAGCCCTCTCAATTTAACCCCAAGCTGATGATAAGTTCCTATTCAAGAACTTTTATTTTACTTTTGTACATGATATTATTGTCAAAACTCTCTTATCTTTCAATAAAAATATCATTTTATCAAGATCAAACAAATGTTATTTTGTATTCACACTATTAAATATTAATCAAGAATAATACAAAGCAGTTAAAAATGGAAGTGTAGAGGTAAAACAAGACTAGGTCATGGTAAGTATTAGAAGTAAAAAAAGTTTGTCTTGTATGTATTTTTAATATCCTTGGAATACCAATAAAATGGTTTCCTTAAAATTTATACATGTATTTTTCTTTACAAAGAAAGGAGTTAGCCTTGTTCAGGTCTTTCCATCTGTGTCTAACCACTGTGCTCTCAGAAACAGACCACCTTAGAGTAATGGTATCCAAATTAGAGACTGCAAGAGAAGATCTATTGGAGTATGTACAGAAGTAGAACAATAAAACTTCAGTTTTTACCTCATTCTTTTACAATGCTATTAGGTTGGCCAAAAAATTAGTTTAGAAAAAACCCAAACATACTTTTTGGCCAACACAATATATGAATTTTTTTTTAATGCTTTCTATGCTTTTACGTGTGTGTGTGTGTGTGTGTGTGTGTGTGTGTGTGTAAATGTATATATAACTAAAATACATTACAGGGAATGGTCAAACGTTTTTAACTAATGAGATAAATTATCTTTAAAGTTTTCAGGGCACTTAGCAGTATACTTAGATTCTTATTATTGTCAAATTTCATTTAGGAGATGGCTGGGTATGATTGGATCAGCAATTTCAATTCCCCTGCCTAGTGACCTTAGCTATGCTTCAGCATATGAGAATATATCAGAACAGTAGTCCCAGGTGAAAAAATTTGTCCTAATCCTTGAAGCAAATATAATAAGTGTAGTTTCAAGGTCTGATAGCACTCAGTTTTCCTTATTGCCTTAAAGTGGTTCTGTAGAAATCTATTTCCATCATCTCATCTATGTTATACCTCTGTTTCTACCCCATCTGAGATTCATTTTTTCTGATATTTCCATTGGCATCACTGCCTTTATGTATCATTTTTATCATCTTCTATTGTGTTTGCTTCTTTTTAACACTGATATACAAAAGAACTCCACATTTAATGTGTACAGTTTGATGGATTTGGATACATGCAAACACCTGCGACATACCACAATCAAGGTCTTAGAAATGTCTTCTGTTTTTAATTTCAAATAAATTCTGTATTTGTGGCAAGTATGGAAATTGAGAGAAGAGAGGGCAAAAATTAGTAAACAATAAAATTAGAAAGCACTGATTATGGAAAAAACACAGTTGTCCATTTATGACCTAAATAAATAATCTCAACATTTAAATAATTATGGAATATAGCCTCAGTAAAAATCCAAGGCTAATTTCTTTTTAATAGAACATGACAAATGTACAATTTCTGACTAAGAGGAGTCTACATCTACTCATGAAAATCTTGAGATACCACTAAATTCTTTCTTAAAACCACAATACAGAGTCCCAAGCTTTCCTTTTGTTATAGTTGAAAATTTTTCTTCTTTGTCAAGAATTAACATGAATTCAGGTTAAAAATAAGAGAATGACAATCAAGATATAATACAAATAAGAAACAGAGTACAAAAGCTTAGTTATCCTGACAAAATGTTAGTAGCAGATTTGTTGTTTTTGATGGTATGCTTCAATATTTATAGTGACTTAAGATAAAACTTTGAACCATATCTGTTCATTTCTAAGAACTTTAGATGGTGAGCACATCAGGGACAAAGAGTAGGGCTTGTTCAGATTTCATTTCCCCAAATGCCTAGCACAGTGACTGGCATAAACAACAGCAGCAAAACACATAATAAATATTCATTGAAAGAAAAAAAGGAACGGTAGGAGAGAACAAATACCATTACTATTGGAGAAAAAGGACGCACAGCCTCAAAGCATGCAGCAAAAGGTCAGCACTCAAATTAGTACTAATTGCCCATAGGTGCTTTCTGTCAGAACCACAGGGATACTGAACTGACTGCTCAGTGGTTCTTAAAGCTGGTGGAATTTTCGGGTCATTCAAGGAGGTAATACTGACACCTGGGCCCTAAAGTAACCACTCATATCAGGATTCTGGGATTGGAGATCAGACACTGGTAGTTTTCAAATGTCCTTGAGTGACTCTATGGTGCAGCCTGGGTTGTACCTCCTAGAAACGTTTTGCTGCATTCCACTCTTCCTTTCTCATCTGATGCAACTCCCCTCTCAGCAATCAGCAGTGCTGGTGTTATTTTACTCAATTTTTTGATATATCATTTCAGAAGATCTTGTTCATCTCCATGTTCATGTTTCAATGCTGTCTGATTTTTCTTAATCATCTGTTTCAGAACAAGAATTTCCTATGCTCCATCCTGTGGCGGAGGTACGTGTTGGCACTACAAAGCACTGATCTGAAGTGTAATAAATATGCACAAAGAAAGAAACCAAGTCGTTTCCATCAGGACTTGAAAACATTAAGTAAATCCTCCTTTTGCTTCTGATGCTGGGGAAGAGGGTATTCTGACAAGGCCCATCAGACAATTATACCCAAGTCACAGTTTCAGGATTTGAAGATCTAAAGGGTGGAGTTCTCCTACACACATTATAATTTGTCTTTCACCATACAAGGATTACTTTGATTTCACTTTGCTAAATGGAGGCCTGCAGAAAAATGGAAACCTCTATGTTTTGGAAGCATGCACATGGTAATTCTGAGAATGTAAATTGATATGTTTCATGTAAAGCTCTTAGTCTGAGGTACTGGTGGGTTGCCAGATGAAAATTTTCTTTGATTATCAACAAAATATCCATGGACTGAATCTGAAATATAGGAAAAATAATTTTAATCCTCACAAATATTAACTTCAATTATAAAGTGAACTTTTGACCAACATATATTAGATTGTCTAACTTTATATCATTATATAGACATATCTTTTTCTTCTTTAAGAGTTGCTTTTTTCCTTTTAAATATTATGTGTTTAAAGTTATGATTGAACAATCACAATTATGTAAAGATGTTTGCTAGATGTTATGATTTTTACTAGAGTATCTTGGAGAGAAATTTTCAATCCCATCACAACTAATTCCTCAATTTTAAAACACGCATTTTATCACTGTAAAATAAAATTCTTAGGTAATATAATCTAGCTGCAACATAGCTGTATATGTATGTTAATACTATAATGTAATATAAAAAAATTAATTCGTAGTATTTTTTTTTCCTCAGCACAACCAGACTGGGGAGCCTAATGACTGCAGCCAGATGCTTATTCATGAACTGAGAATCACTGTGTATACACTGTCTGAAAACGTTGTGGGGTTGGGTGAGTTAATTATGATTGGTATATTCATAGATAATATATTCAAAAATGGTGAACCACTGCACACATTCTTCCTTTGAAGAAGGCTACATTAGATTCTAGGCTCAGATAGTCAAAGATTGGATTTTTACCTGCAAGAATGTCCAGAAAGATCACTAAAATTTGTGTAGAGAATGTGGGAAGGTTTTGGTGTGTGAGGCTGTCCAGTGTACAACACTGTTGATTCCTCCGACTAATTGCCAACTCTGCCGTTTGATCTTTCTAGCAACAAAAATGTCATTTAACACATCCCAGGCACCTCCTCGAGGTCACACCAGTACAGTTGGAAATCATTGATAGAATCTTCCTGATTTTTTCAAATGAACAAACTTTAGCCAACTCAAGAGCAAATCAAGTTTAAAAACTGAACAAGAAAATATTTTATCTTGATATGGTCCACTTTA
The DNA here is from genome assembly GCF_029378745.1 of Bos indicus. Lineage (NCBI taxonomy): Eukaryota > Metazoa > Chordata > Mammalia > Artiodactyla > Bovidae > Bos > Bos indicus. Next base: position 115,974,372 of record NC_091789.1, read on the forward strand.
AATATATTAGGTTGGCCAAAAAGTTCATTTGGGTTTTTCCATAAGAGGTAACAGAAAAACCTGAAAGAAGTTTTTGGCCAACCAACAGCAACTCTTCAATATGCAGGCTCCTCTTGCTTTCATGTTGTCTTTAATTGCTTTAAGTTCCTATCACACCTTCCTTAATCCATTGGCATTTCTAACCTAGTATTCCTTCTTGCTACTTACATTTCCACTTCATTCATGAACCCCATTCCCTTCTAGGCTCATGTTCAAGTCCAGGGTCTCCAACTTATCTGCTTTGTACCTAGGTTATATTACTTCTTTGATTCCCAGTTTCTTCATATACAGAGATAATAGTAATACTTATAAGATTGTTATGAAGATGAACATGATACAAAGGCTTCTAAGAGTACAACTCAAAAGAATAGTGAGAACAAACTTCCATTTGCCCAATCTAGGCAAAGGAAACTGACACCTGAGAGATGGTTCCTCCAGTACATAAACATGCATGAGAAGATAAATAAAAAATTAGCAGAACAGAAGATTATCAGAACCCCAAAAGACAGGTATACACTATGAATAGTTGATGGTATGCATTGGTTGGAGAAAGTCCACAAAAGTAATAGACTTGCCAATGGGACTTTAATGGTTCAAGTTCACTGGCCAAAATGGTACCTTCCCTAAATAGAGTTTTGATAATCATTGCCAAGTTTCTCTCTCCTCCTTTACACTGTTGACCTTCTCCACCTTTAATTGCTACATATTGTCTTTGTTGTATGTCTTTGAATAACACTGTTTATTATGCGTCTTTTAAAAACAGAGGACCGTTATTATTTCTCTTATGTCCTAGGAGTACTCTCTCTGCTTCTTCCCATATACTGGCTACAGCCCAGTTATGTACTGGAGTAAAGAGGGACTTAATATTCTAATATTGAACCTCATTCCTTTATTCATTCAACTAAACTGTATTACTCTTCTAACAATAGTTCATCTCTTCAGGTGATGCTGTTGTTATTGGTCTGGGGACCACACTTCAAAAACCATTGCATTGGGTTGACCAATAAGTTTGTTTGGGTTTTTCCATAAGATGTAATGGAAAATACTGAACAAACTTTCTGGCAAACACCTGACTGGTGGGGAGGACACTACCAGAGACCTAAGTAGTGGATGTGAAGTTGGGGAAGGGTAAAAAGCTTAAGAATGACATAACCTGACACATAATGCAATGTGTATAATAAAGGCACTCCTTTGGGAACAACTAACTTATATGAGAAATTAAACCAAGTGCAGCAGAAATTAGGTCTGAGCAGGTGGGAAGCAAAAACTAGAGTTTGAGGATAAAATAAAATGAGTTGCCAGAAATTTAAAAGGAAGAAAAGTAACCAAATAACAAGCCAATAATGTGGATCCAGGTGAGTTTATGTGAATGTTATTTGCTAAGGCATATTTAGGTATTTGCTTGACACATTCTAAGCTTTTAACATGTGATAACTTCAATTGGGAATGTTTGCCTTATGGAATCTCTGGGGTGGATAAAAAACAAGATAAAAATGCAAACATTATGCCGAGCTTTGACATTTTGTTACTTGGTCTTTTGAATGCCTGACAAATGTAAGATTCTAACCTGTTTTGGCAAACACAAGCAACTTTGTATTTCTGTTTAGATTCTTTGGATTAATCATGAGGCTAGTCAGAAAGAAAAAAGAAAAAAAGGTCTCATATGTTATCGATTAGAAAGTACTCCAAACCAAGATAACAAAAATAAATCATAAATCATTCTCTACAATATACCACCACCGCTGGGTATTAAACGGGAACTATAATTGTACTGAAACATGAGTCAAAAACTGAAATGTACCACAATAATTTGCTGAACTTTGGAAATTTTTTGGAACTGTGGAATAAACCTGCTAATTTAAAAATCCAAGGCCAACCACTTAGATGACCCTGTTTGAACTAAATTTGAACCTATATTTTGTCTATACTTGTACAAACAGAATATTCTAATATTTTCCAAACTATTGATGAACCTAAAAGGAGCTGACCTATATTGTGTTTGAGTCCCTAGTTTTAGAGTCGCCAGTCCAGGTTCAATTCACGATACTGGATGCTTGGGGCTGGTGCACTGGGACGACCCAGAGGGATGGTATGGGGAGGGAAGAGGGAGGAGGGTTCAGGATGGGGAACATGTGTATACCTGTGGCGGATTCATGTTGATATATAGCAAAACCAATACAATATTGTAAAGTTAAAAAATAAAATAAAATTTTTAAAAAAAGAATATTTTAAACTAAAAAAAAAAAACTTTCAGGAAAACCCCCCCAAAATAAATAAATAAATAAATGGATCTTGTCTAGATGAGGCAATCTTCGGTAGATTTAAGTTCACTCAGGTAGCAACTACTGACATTTTAACATCCTTGCTGGAAAATGACTTCTGGTTTCTGAATGGCCCACTACAAGGCACTGTCTTCAAAAGGAATACGCCGGGGAAGGTTCAGTGTTCATGATAATGAATAGCCCATCTCTGATCAACTGATGGGCTTTGAATAAATGACCACACAGAAACAGATAATCAGATGGCTAACTCGGTCTCTCTGTATAGGACTTCTTTTTCTTTTATACATAGCTGGAATCAGTTTTCATTCTGCTGTATCTGAGGAGGTTCCCATCTCCTTTCTCACAGGTCCAGCTTTTTATTATACCCCAGGATTGGCCCAGGGTGATAGCTACAGGGTGACATCTAATAATAGTGAAGCGAAATGGAAGCAATGAGAGAAACGGGCAATTCTATTTTGCAGGTACCTCCTTACTTCCCACACCCATTTCTTATTCCAAATACTCTTCTCCAAATGTTTTCTGTGCCGTTAGTTTTATAACTAAATGCCAGGAACTAATTAATCCAGCTGTTCTTCTAAATGTAAGTAAATTATATTTCCGTATTTTCATTCACAGAATCCTACCTATAACATCCAAGTATTTACACTGTCCTTTTCAAATTTAACTTTGGGAGGGAGGAAGGCAAGGAGGGAAAGATGGAGAGAAGGAGAAAGACAGAAAGGAAAAGGGAATGGAAGATGAAAAGTGAAGAAGAAAGAAAAGGGCAGTTGAAGTAACTTATTTATTATATTTTTGCATTAGAGCTAATACTATAGCCTTTCAGAAAAACTTCCAAGTGCTAAATGATTTCTTTAGGGACAAGAAGAAGGGAAACAATTTATAAAATAATATTATATTCATAGAGGTCCAAGGAGAAAAAAAATGTAGTAATCTGCAACTACTGGTGGCTGAGGGACTTGGAAAAACACATCATTAACTGGAAATGGTTGACAGAACGAAAGAAACCAGATATTTAGGAAGCCAGTTAGAAAAGAGGGGAAGTAGGTTTAAGTGGATTGGGCTCTACTTCTATACTAGTGTTTCCCAAACTTTAATCTTGTTAAAGTACAGATTCAGATTCAGTAAATCTGGGGTAGGGACTGAGATTCTTCATTTCTTTCCTTTCTTTTTTTTTTAAATGACCATATAACTTTTTAATAAGAGAGCAATCCAAAGTCATTTCTGATGTTTAGTTCAGGGCTCTGGAGAATTTTCCCCCCACTGAATAAATTTAACAGGGAGACAAAACCTCCAATTTGTTTAGTATCATCCATTTCAGCACAAATTGTTTCATTATTATTATATAAGTTTCAGGTGCAGAACATTATAACATGATATCTGTATACACTACAAGGTGATCACCACCACAAGCTTAGTTATCATCCATCACCATACATCTGACTCCCTCATGTACTTCACCTTCCCCCCAACCCCCCTCCCTTCTGATAACCACTAATTTGTTCTCTGTTTTATTTTTGCTTTCTCATTTATTTTTTTTAAAAATCCACATATAAGTAAAATCATACTGTATATGTCTATCTCCATTTGACATATCACTTAGAATAATAACTTCAGATCAGATCAGTCGCTCAGTCGTGTCCGACTCTTGGCGACCCCATGAATCGCAGCACGCCAGGCCTCCTTGTCCGTCACCAACTCCCAGAGTTCACCCAGACTCACGTCCATTGAGTCAGTGCTGCCATCCAGCCATCTCATCCTCTGTCGTCCCCTTCTCCTCCTGCCCCCAATCCCTCCCAGCATCAGGGTCTTTTCCAATGAGTCAACTCTTCACATGAGGTGGCCAAAGTACTGGAGTTTCAGCTTTAGCATCATTTCTTCCAAAGAACACCCAGGGCTGATCTCCTTCAGAATGGACTGGTTGGATCTTCTTGCAGTCCAAGGGACTCTCAAGAGTCTTCTCCAACACCACAGTTGAAAAGCATCAATTCTTCGGTGCTCAGCCTTCTTCACAGTCCAACTCTCACATCCATACATGACCACAGGAAAAACCATAGCCTTGACTAGACAAACCTTTGTTGGCAAAGTAATGTCTCTGCTTTTGAATATGCTATCTAGGTTGGTCATAACTTTCCTTCCAAGGAGTAAGCATCTTTTAATTTCGTGGCTGCAGTCACCATCTGCAGTGATTTTGGAGCCCAGAAAAATAAAGTCTGACACTGTTTCCACTGTTTCCCCATCTATTTCCCATGAAGTGATGGGACCGGATGCCATGGTCTTCGTTTTCTGAATGTTGAGCTTTAAGCCAACTTTTTCACTCTCCACTTTCACTTTCATCAAGAGGCTTTTGAGTTCCTCTTCACTTTCTGCCATAAGGGTGGTGTCATCTGCATATCTGAGGTTATTGATATTTCTCCAGGCAATCTTGATTCCAGTTTGTGCTTCTTCCAGTCCAGCGTTTCTCATGATGTACTCTGCACATAAGGTAAATAAACAGGGTGACAATATACAGCCTTGACGAACTCCTTTTCCTATTTGGAACCAGTCTGTTGTTCCATGTCCAGTTCTAACTGTTGCTTCCTGACCTGCATACAAATTTCTCAAGAGGCAGATCAGGTGGTCTGGTATTCCCATCTCTTTCAGAATTTTCCACAAGGTCCACATATATTGTCACAATGTATAATGTTACCTATAGGTTTCTTGTAAATGTTCTTTTTAAAAAAACTTACTAGATTACCAGTGTATTATGAAATTCTATATATAAAACTCAGAAATAGCTAGATTAAAAAGATATATAGGGCAAAGTCTGGGAAAAGGGTGATCACATTCCATGATCTCTCTAGGCATGCCACTATTCCAGGACCTGTTCACTAACCCAGAAGTCCTAATTTTGTTTCTTAAGTTGACATAATTTCTTTCTATTCTTAATGTTCCAGGAGCTTTTAGAATCAAAGATAAAAATGCTTTATTTATTCATACTTTTTTTTTTTACTGTTGAATACTTCATCAACTGATAGGATATCATAATTATAATTATTATTATTTTTTAGTCTGTATGTTCAAATGATGAACTAACCTTGCATACTCAAAATAAGCCACATTAGGCCTTGGTGTATGATTATTTTTATACATTTTGGTTCAATTTAATAGTACTTTGTTGAGGATTTTTTGGCATCCATGATCATCAGAGAGATTAGTCTGTAGTTTTCTTTTCATGTACTCTCTTTTTTTTCAGGTTTTGGTATGAGAATGATACTGTTCTGTGTTGAGAAGCATCTCCCATTGTTCTATAATCTGGAACAGATAATATAAAGTTTGTGTTTATCATACTTTGAATGTCTGGAAAAATTCTTCAGTGAAGGCTTCTGGACATAGAAACTTCCTTTTTCAGAAGCTTTTATATTAAAAATTCAAATCCTTTAGTGGTTATGAGATTGGCTGATTTTCTGTCTAGTCCTAGCAGGTGTTGATAGGCAGGTGTTGAATTCTTAACTATAAAGGTAGATTTATTTCTTCTTTTACAACTATCATCTTTGCTTTTTTGAGGGTCTCTGGCAATACTTAGGATTGTTATGTTTCATTTTCTGGTAGGTTACTTGCATATTTTTTAGGATTTCATCTTGATGATTTAATTGTGGTTTTGAATACATTTCTTTATAAGTTTTTCATAGTTGTTTTGGGTGTTACAATATCTCTGACTTATAACAGTCTATTAGTATCAACATTTTACCATTTTGTGTGAAGTGTGCAAACCTTACTTCCATTTGGATCGTATTACCTTCTCTACTTTCAATTATCATTGTTTTGAGTATCATATCTTTGTTATAATTCTTTTTCAGTCATCAAATATGATTTATAAATCCCATGAGGAGGATAATCAATTGGATATAGTCATATTTCTCCTCTTTTCATTTTTTTAATCCTGTCCAATGCTAAGGTTCCTTATTTTATTATTTCCATTTTGTTAAAAATCTTTCCTTTAGACATTAGAATAGGTCTGATAGAAATATTTTCTTTTAGTTTTTCTTAGCCTGAGAAAGTCCTTCCTTCTCCTTCATTCTTAAAAGAGAGTTTCATCTGCTCTAAAATTTAGGGTTGACAGTTATTTTCTTAAAAGATGATACAATGTTAGAGGAGACTATTGAGAGGCTGGGACCACTGGTAGACCCATGACCTGGACCCAGGGAATCACAGGCTCCTCACCCTCTTCCCCTGTCCTTGGATTGTGGCTTCACCTTGCCTTCCCCACACTAGAACCTGCCCCAAGAACCACCTTGAGAAACTAATGTGTTGTTGCCACCATCTGGATAGTAGATGTGACTGAAGCCTGTGAAGGCCTCTGTATAGACTTTTTTTAAGATTCTGGCGATCAGGGATGGAGAGCTGCTCATTTTGTGGCCACTCAAAATAAGCATCATAAGTAAGCTCCCTTCCTTATTAAAGAAAGAAAGAAAAGAAAGTGAAGTCGTTCAATCATGTCTGACTCTTTGCTACCCCATGGACTCTAGCCTACCAGGCTCCTTCATCCATGGAATTCTCCAGGCAAGAGTACTGGAGTGGGTTGCCATTTCCTTCCCCAGGGGATCTTCCTGACCCAGGGATAGAACCCAGGTTTCCTGCATTGCAGGTAGACGCTTTACCGTCTGAGCCACCAGGGAAGCCCTTGCTTATTAAACCTGACACCTAATCTGGAGGCAGCTGCCTCTTTCTTCAGTCTCTCTTTGCCCTCCGTGCATGGAGGCCAGTTTGTGAATCAGCAATTGGCAAGCCAACCAGGAATCTTAACAAATGGCTCTTGGGAAAGACGTATCTGCAGATAAAGTCCTGAGTTGCTCATCTATCTCTATGTGTGTGTGTGTGTGGGGGGGGGTCTGAATGCCAGATGCTTGTAGACTGTCACGTGAATACAGGACATGCTGAAAACACCAGCTGGTCTGATACGCTTGTTTGAGCAAATGCACACTGCGTATTGTGGCACTGAAGGGAAATGAATGGTTGCCGTGGTGGACTGGCCACTCCTGAGGGCAGTTTGCCTGAACACTGATGCCTGTCTAGAGGCTGAAGTTTGAGTTAGAAAATCAGAAGAAGAGCTAAAATTAGAGAAGGACATGCAGTTGTCTACTCTTCTGCTAGCTTCAGGGCTAGGAGACAAGGTAGGAAAGCAGCCTATTAAGTTGGAGACCTTAATGTGCCATTTTGCAAAGCCAGGAGGCCACAAACTGCCAGGAATTAAGGTTCAAATGCTCATGACAACACCTGACTGGGACTCTGAGAGGCGGAACCCTGGGAAAGTGAGGAGAGTGAAGGGGATGAGGGGTGGGGGGGTTGTGGTGATTGACCTTGAAACAGATGGGAAGAACCCTAACATAAAAGAAAGCGAAAACACAGCAACAACTCCCCAGCCAGCAAGGCAGCCCCCAGCTCAGGAAATTTTCATGATGAGACAGTATCTTCCCATTAGGCTTATAGATATAGTTGCCAAGTTCCAGCAAAAGGCCAGGGAAAGTATTGAGGTGTGGTTAGTGGTGGAGGAAGGGGTGGCATTTCTCTGACTGGGCAGGAGGCAGAGAAAATGAGCAATACCACCACACACCCTGCCCTTCAGCAGTACCTACGTAGTGCTCAGGAGGATTCATAGGACACACTTCCTTACAGATCAGATTATTGCAGCCTGCAGGAAGGTTTAGTCCAATGAGGGAGTTCTCCCTGAGCATGTGGAACCCAGGAATCTATAAAGGAAGTACAGCAAATTCTTGGAGAGTGTGCATTAAGACAGGCCATTTCTGCCTCTGTCTCTGAAGGCCCCAAGAATGAAAGCCAAGATATTTCAGTCTGCCTCAGCACCTGGTATGAACACTGATTATCTATGTTGAACCCAGTCATGGCACAAAACATGGATGATGTTGGGCAATCCTTGCTGATATGGAGGGGAGGGAGTGACAAATCTCAATAAAGGTATCGACTGTGGGGAAGACTCAAGATAGAGTGGGGAGCTGGGGAAATTCCCACTGATGCCCTGCAATACAGATGGATCCATTTGGGGCAATCTGTCCACATGGACGGCAGTCACTCCCCAGCCCAACACTGACACTATCTGGATGTAAACATGAAGGAACCACAGCAGCCAGTGGGCTGAACTCAGAGTGGTTTGGCTGGTGATCACTTGTAAGCCTTGGGGGTTAACTCTTTACACTGACAGCTGGGCTGTTCTAAAGGAATTAACCCTGTGGCTTGGATCAGGGGAAGCCAATGGGTGGATGATCATGAATAAGCCCTTGTGCCCTCCAGTCAACCTCCTGATGTTTCTGAGTGGGGGAGGAAAATGTTAGGCCTAAGGGAATGGGAAGGCTTCTCGATCTGTTCTGCCCCTTTGCTAGTACATCGTCACTATGCAGTATCTCACCTTGGAAGAGAACAATCATAGGTCAAATAATGAAGGAGAAGCCTTTTGGTAGCCAACTGCTGTTAGTGGGGGCCTTCCACTAAACCCCTTGCCAGGGCTGCCATTTTCCCATGGTGTTTTTGGTGGCACTTGGGTTCATTGAAGAATATTTGGGCATTGTGTTAACCTGGGATGCTTTCAGTTATTAGTTTAATTTAGGCGGTCAGGATACACTAGGCCTCAGTAAGGTCTTTCTTCTGGATAGGAGGGTCATAAGATTGTGACAGTTGTGCTTTTCCTCCATTTCTGGAGTCCCAAATGAGTTTGACTTTTTTCACATTTTAGAGTTATGTTTTGATTTTCTCTGCATTAGTATCAAAAGTTATAGTTACCTACTGTAGAGGAACAGGGAGATACAAATTTAAGGCATTTTCTTTGGACCAGAAATCTGGTTAATCAAAACAGTCACTTTGTAAGGCCACTCAGTTTTGACGCAGTTTGTCACAGAGCAATTTATAACTTCAATACTCTTTCAATTTGAAGATATAAACCATATGTGATCTCATGTATTACTTTTTTCATTCCAAATTGCTCTACTAAGATTCGTTAATATTCTTGCATGTAGCTGTTGTCTAGGCATTTCAATCACTATGTAACATTCCATTTTATGAGCATTTTATTTATTTACTCTCCTTTTGATGGTTGTTTTTAGATTTTCACTGTTATAAAAGAGCTACAATGAAAATTCCTGTGTATTTCTCACTGTGCAAGAGTTTCTGCTGGGTATATAATTGGTAGGCAAATTGCCAGGTGTGTAAAAGGTCATCTTCACAAGATACTGTCAACTTTTTCAAAGTGGCTATACCCTCCCACAATCTAAGTAATGACGGCAATTCAGATCTTTTCCAAGACTTGGTATTATCCATTTGGTATGATCAGATTTCTTTCTTTCACCAATAAAATGGGTGCAAAATGACATCATGCCCTGGCATCGATTTGCATTTCACTGGTTACCAATGCAGCTGAACCACCATTTCACACGATTTTCCCCTACATATGTTTCCTCTACCATGAAAGGCCTATCTATGTCTTTATATTTTCTATTTGTCCTTTTCCTCACATAAGAAAAATTGGGATTGAAAAGTCAAAGGCACTTCAGAGAAAGAGGACAGCTGTTAAGGTCAAGTAAAGAGACCTCCATTTCAAAGAACAAACAGCCTCCTTAGTGTTAGGAGCTAATGGCCAGTTGGTGTTAAGCTGAACTGCTGTGTGAGAAATATCTGGTTTAGAGTGATCTTTTTTGTTTTCTGTAAGAATTTCCCGTTACCTATTTGTTTCTATCTAGGTCCAAATCAGAGACTTCTGCTTGGTGTTAAGAAAAGAGAGACAGAAATGACTAGAAATTAATTTTGCATTGAGATGGAGAGTAAGGGCCAGGGGCTGGACAAAACTGGATGGCAGGCTACATGCTAAACGTTTAAATGTTCCCTAGTGATCTCTACTTTACAGTTCTCTTATTTTCAGTTATCCAGCGTACCTAGGGCTTCTCAAGCCTTCCCAAGGGTTGTACAATGATATTCTACCAAGACCTCTCCTCAGTGGGCACTGGCTTAGGCTCTAGTAACTCCTCTGTCCCTTTCCTTTGTTATTCACTTTCCCTTCTCCAGCCCCGTAATCATCAGAAGCTTTTCTTACTCAAGAGGTAATAAGAAGAACGCACATGTCTTGAGGACGACCTCTTTACCAAACGCTATTCTAGAAATTTCACCTAAACTCATGTATTTTATCCTCAAACCAGTTCTTTGAAGTCTCAGTTTGCCTTTATCATTGCAAATCATGGTCTTTTTTGGAGAAAGAAGGAAGTTGGTTAAGTAACTAGCTCAAAGTTGCACAACAAATAAGTAGCAGACTTTAGATTCAACAAATACACATGATCTTAATTATACACTAAAAAGAAAACTAAGATCCATCTCCAGGCTAATCTAACCACTTTACTAAAACAATGTGTTCTTACAAAGAAATCTGCATATCAAAATACTTCTTAATATAAAAGCAATTTTCAACGATGAATATTATCACAGATATTGCAGGCCAGGTAGTGGCTTCCTGAGGCATCACAATTTCAGAGTAACTATTTCCCAATGGGCAAGACTAGCTGAGAGAGAATCTTAGGGGACCGAATGGCTTAAAGAAGATGATAGAAAATCAGGCTAAAGGTGAGACTTTCAACATCTGAGTTGTTATGGCACACATATTAGTGCATTCATTTGCAAAGTGGGGACAATTCAGTATTTATCTTATATAGTTACTGGATGAACTAAATGATCTAATAAAAAAAGTCATTTAACACAGTCACTAAAACAATTGACTTACACAATAAACAGTAGGTGTCATTATTATAATTTTGCAAGAAGTGTCTACATACATGTTTATTTAGACTTCCCAGTTCCAAACAAATGAGGATGAGATAGAGATGGAGAGAACAGCTTTTTCCTGTTATCTGTCTAAGGCAAACCTTCTAAGTTACCATTCCCTCTCCAAGCACGTATGTAATAATAAGATGTCTGACCCCTTGATGAAGACCCTGCCATATTCTCAAAGAGGTGTGACTTACCTTCTGGCCTCCACACTAAAATACATCATAAGCCAAACATCCTTGAGAAAGACATGGGGGAGTGTGTTTCACAGAAGAAAGTCCACTGTTAAATTTCCTTTATGACCAGACTTAACTCACAAAGCAAGGCTTTATACATCCCATAGAAAAGTTCTTATTATATTACACAGTGATATACACGGTGATATGAGTCTATACAAAATAGACTGATCTACTAGATTTATTTCACTAAAACTCATACAGACTATAAGATGTTCTCACATTGAACATGTATAGAAGAAAAAAAGATGCTATCACAATGAAGACACATAGAAGAAACCCACTACTGTGTATAACTTTAAAGGAACTGTGCATGTCAATCTAAAATGTTCATCCATGGCAATCTCCTGACATCTTTCACTGGCACAAATGTGCCTCCTTATTCCTTTTCTTGCTCTATCATTACCACAGAGCCTTAATGCTGAGATCAGGGGCTCTGGCACATCAGTAAGTAGGGGAAAGTCAATATGTACCTTTTTTTGTGACTACATGTCATTTTTCTTTACTGTATCTAATTTCATTATTAGAAACTCAGATAAAGTATCTAAAACAAATAGCCACAAAATTATCATTACTTTTTCTTTTTTTTTACTATATTACACTGTTACCTCTGTGAATCACATGCATGTGTGGGTGCTAAGTTGCTTCAGTCGTGTTCAACTCTGTGCGATCCCATGAACGGTAGCCCACCATGCTCCTCTGTCCATGGGATTCTCCAGGAAAGAACACTGAAGTGGGTTGCCAGGCCCTCCTCCAGGGGATCTTTCCGACCCAGGGACTGAACCCATGTCTGTTATGTCTCCTGTATTGGCAGATGGAACCCATCTTTCCACTAGCGCCACCTGGGAAGCCCCTGTGAATCACACGTGTTTCCAATTCAAATTTAGTTAATAATTAGAGAACGTCCTTGGGGAGAATTAAAAATCTAAACTGAATGGGGAGCAAAGTCTGCATCCTAATGTTCAGAGGATTTTCTATTTAAACATAATTATTTATTTTTTAAAATTGAGATATAATCCACATACTATAAAATTCAATATTTTAAACTGCACAGTTTAGTGTTTTTTGGCATATTTTTAAGGCTATAGAGCCGTTATCATTTTTTTATTACCATTATTTAATTCCAGAATATTTTAATCTCCCCCAAATAGCAATCACTTCCTATTCAATCCTCCTCCTGCCCTTTGCAATCTGACCTACAGTTCGTCTGTCTGGCAAGTTCTTAGCCATTATTTCTTTAAATAAGATTGCTGCTTTCTCCCTCTCTTTTCCTATTGGGCCTCCAACAATACATTTCTTGGTTTCCTTAATGGTGTCTCATAATTCCTATACGCTTTATTTCTTTTCATTGTTATTTTGCTCCTCTGATCAGATAATTTCAGTAGTTCCTTCTTCGAGCTCACTGATTCTCTACTATTTTTTCAAATCTGTTACTGAAGCTGTCTATTAAAGTCTTCAATTGAGTCATTATATTCTTCACCTCCAAATTTCTTCTTCGTTCTTATGTTTTCTATCTTATTGTTGAACTTATTCTTTTACTGTTTTTCTAACATTGTTAATTTGTCTACCTTTGCCCTCTTTTAGCCCTCTCTGAGCATCTTATTTATTTTGAATTCTTTGTCAGGCAGTTTTTGATCTCCATTTCTTTGGGGTCAGTTACTGAAGCTTTCCAGGGTTCATCTGGTAGATTACTGTTCCCCTGATTCTTCATGTTCCCTGTAGCCTTGCATAGGTGTCTGCATAACTGAAGAGGCAACCACCTCTTCCACACTCCATGGATTGACTTTAGTAAAGGAAGAATTTCACCTTTGGGTTGAGCCAAGCTGGAATATGCTGTGACCCTGGTTGTAGCGGTACAGGGCACAGAGTCCAGTGTTGTATGGCAGCACCAGTTCTTGGGAGGGGTATGGGGTAGTCTGTGTCCTTTTGTCTCTGGCTGTGGGGTCCACACACAGTATTGACAACTGTGTGGCCCTTGGCAAATATCTGAAGTTGCCTGAAGTAGCTTCAAGGACTATTGTCATCCTCAGCAACACCTCCAGATTTAGTGGCTAGGGACCAGGGAAGGCAGCAGCAGTGGCCGGAACTGGTGGTGTCCCCACACTTGGTGTGGGGACCAGCAGCAGATGCTGTGTAGTGACAAGGGCTAAGGCCAACTACAGGTACCCTGTCAGCATACTCTTATGTGGGCTACACAGTCTCCCCATGGGCACATGCTCTAGTGGCTGGTGTCAAGCTGGTGGTGTGCAACTGCACAACTGGAGAGGCTAGCGCTGAGTGTGTACATGGCAGTGGGGGTCAGACGTAGAGGTCTAGGCTGGCATTTTTCACACATGCAGCTGCAGAGGCCTGGGGTGGCTGCCAGTACTGTTCTGGGCTGAGGAGTGAGGTGTGGGGAGGAATTCAGGTGGCTGGCATCATCAAAGATGAATGCTTGATGGGGGAAACACTGGTGAAATTCGTAGAGGGCTGGCTGTGCTGGCTGTGAATTTCTTCACTGGCAAAACCTGCTTGGTTTGTCCACAGAGCGGGTCACAATCAACCGCAATCACTGCTGCTATGTGGCTGCTCCCTGTAGACTCTGCTTTACTTCCTTGTTCTTTTCCATCTCTACATGTCTCAGTTTTGCTAATGTGGGTGGAGTAAAACCAAATTGGGACCCTCATGCAGTGTCCTAAAGGCTGGGGGAGCTGGTTGCTCACCCCACTCTTCCCTTCTTGATGAAGGGCTCTATTTCTATTTGGGAAGTTTCCTTCTTGTGCTTAGCAATGCCAGCTTGGGGGACTGGATGATGCAGGAAAAATGAAGCTTTCTTCTCTTTTTGTGCTGTTATTCTCAGGATTGTTTGAACTACTGTATTGCTGAAGTTTCTTAACAGGACTTTAGAGCTGTTTTGATTTGTGTATAGCTATCTAACTGTTTATCTTTTCAGGGGAGGTGGGGAGAAATGGAGGCTGGGGTCTTCTATGTGGCTATCTTGGTGATGTCCTTAGACTGTTCTTACTTATTTTTGCCCACTTGATGTATCTTGTGCTGAGAATGGTATGTTAATGACTCTATTATTTTTTTTCTTTTTCTGTTTCCTTGTATCTTTTAATGTTTTGCTTACCATGCTTAACTTGCTTAGTATTTTGTTTCTCTACTAACTGGTGAAAGACATTTTTGATTATCTCATCTTAATCATGATTTCTGCCTTTTAGCTATAAAATTACTTATTTTGAATTCTACTTTGACTGATACCAGTATCACTATGCCCATTTTCTTATATTCTATTTTCCTGGAATATTTTCTTTACCTATCCTTTATAGCGTTCTAAAACATTTCCATTTTTGCATGTCCCTTTATACAACATAAAGGTTTTTCTTGCTTTGTAAGCCAAATTAAAAATCTTTTCCATTTAATTAGTAGGGTGAAGCTCATTTATCTCATTTACATTCATTGATAAGACTTCTATTTGCTCTCAACTATGTTATTTATGTTATTATTATTTGTGTTATATAACATTTACTGTGGCTATTACTCTACATTATGTGTCTCTTTGTCCCTTTAGTTTTTAAATTTCTTTTGGTATTTAAATGTTTTGTGGTTACATTTGCATTTATACCTTTTTAATGCCTTTGTTCTCTTGTTTGGAGAAGGCAATGGCACACCACTCCAGTACTCCTGCCTGGAAAATCCCATGGATGGAGGAGCCTGGTAGGCTGCAGTCCATGGGGTCGCTAAGAGTCGGACAAGACTCAGCGACTTCCCTTTCACTTTTCACTTTCCTGCATTGGAGAAGGAAATGGCAACCCACTCCAGTGTTCTTGCCTGGAGAATCCCAGGGACGGGGGAGCCTGGTGGACTGCCGTCTATGGGGTCACACAGAGTCGGACACGACTGAAGTGACTTAGTAGTAGTAGTAGTAGTTCTCTTGTTCCTTATTCAGTCCTTACTATATCATTGGCTACTTTTAAATCATATCCCTTAACCTCCCAGTTAAAACATTAAATAAGCAATGAGCTTATTCTATTTTTTTATTTCCTCTCTGAAATCTCCCATTTTATTTGTATTCTTTTTACTTTGTCAGATCACACAACACACAATATGTATACTGGTAGAATAATAATATTTTGTATATTGTCTTTTATTTTTATATCAAGTCTATTATAAAATATACTTAGAATATTTCTTAAGTATACTTAGAAGTATACTTAGAAAACTAAGATCATGGTATCCAGTCCCATCACTTCATGGCAAACAGATGGGGAAACAATGGAAACAGTGACAGATTTTATTTGGGGGGGCTCCAAAATCACTGCAGATGGTGACTGCAGCCATGAAATTAAAAGACTCTTGCTCCTTGGAAGAAAAGCTATGAACAACCCAGAAAGCATATTAAAAAGCAGAGATGTTACTTTGCCAAAAACGGTCTGTCTAGTCAAAGCTATAGTTTTTCCAGTAGTCGTGTATGGATGTGAGAGTTGGCCTATAAAGAAAGCTGAGTGCTGAAGAATTGATGCTTTTGAACTGTGGTATTGGAGAAGACTCTTGAGAGTCCCTTGGATTGCAAGGTTGGATCTCAATTCCTTTCCATCCCAAAGGACATCAGTCCTGAATATTCATTGGAAGGACTGATGCTGAAGCTGAAACTCCAATATTTTGGCCACCTGATGCAAAGAACTGACTTATTTGAAAAGACCCTGATGTTGACAAAGATTGAAGGTGGGAGGAGAAGGGGACAACAGAGGATGAGATGGTTGGATGCCATCACCGACTCAATGGACATGAGTTTGAGTAAGCCCCGGGAGTCGGTGATAGACAAGGAAGCCTGGGGTGCTGCAGTCCATGGGGTTGCCAAGAGTTGGACATGACTGAGCGACTGAACCGAACTGATATTATGAAATGCTCTACATTAAGTATTTGGCCCTAATTATCTCTGGTTTGGATCAATTTTACCTTGCACAATCATAGGGTTTTCATGAAAGGATGATAAATACATAAGCCTCTGAACCCTTCAATGTTTAAAAATATTTTCTTGTAGCTTTGATACTGAGGAGCACTCAACTGGATAGAAAACCCTTGATTCATACTTTCTACCCAGGACTATTTTGAAAGTGGTGCTCTATTGTCAGTCTGTATGTGTTTCCTAAGAAGTATGATTCCACTCTGTCTTGCTTTGGAAAGTTATTGGATCTGTTTCACTGGATATTCTGAGGATCTTTGTTTTAAAAGTCTAATAGTTTAATGGAAAACAGCATTGTTCTTAAAAAACTAAAAATATGACTAAAAAATGATCAAGGAATCCTACTCCTGAGCATATATCTGAAAAAGACAAAAACTGTTTCAAAAAGATACATTCACTCCAAGTTTCATAGTGGCACTATTTACAACAGCTAAGCGAAGCAAAGTCGCTCAGTGGTGTCCGACTCTTTGCGACCCCATGGACTGTAACCTACCAGGCTCCTCTGTCCATGGGATTCTTCAGTTTTGACTAGAGGAAGAATGTTAATCCATATTTCCATGAACCACGTTGGTGATTTAATACGTTTTATAAAATTCACAGTTCGAATAGACCATTTTCTGTAGTATAGAAAAGGACAGTTTCCTTACTGAGTCATGTATTATTTTAAGGGTGAGAAAGGTGAACATGGGATTTGAGTGTCCTTAATTTCTTCTTTTTTTTTTTTCCTGGTCTTAAGAGATCATACATTTCTCGCTTTGCTTTTCCCTTTTACTATGCAATTTTCATAGGGCAACTCCCCCATTGAATCATCTTCT
This sequence comes from Bos indicus, assembly GCF_029378745.1. NCBI lineage: Eukaryota > Metazoa > Chordata > Mammalia > Artiodactyla > Bovidae > Bos > Bos indicus. The sequence goes on from NC_091789.1 coordinate 115,991,485, forward strand.
CTTCTTCCCCTATTAAAACATTGCCTTTCCAGGACTGCCTGCTTGACTCATACATTTTTAAATCTCTATCCTTTAGTTAGTATTCTAATCTAACATGTGTTTTTCTTTTCCTTTTTTGTTTTTCACATTAGTAGAAACTCTTTCTGGAAGCTGTTTTACTTTCCTCTTTATTTTTTCACATGGTTTTCCCAAATTGTTCCTGTTCTCTGACAAGGCTTACAGTAAATGTAAGCTCACTGGAATTTGTGGTTTTGTTTTCTTTTTACAGGTAGGTTAAAGTTTGACCATTTATTTATAATCATTTCAAGTACAACAGATGTATGTGATTTTACTTGTTGCTCTAGTTTCTCTTCAGAGTTTTAGTCGTGTCCAACTCTGCGACCCCATGGACTGTAGCGTACCAGGCTCCTCCGTCCCTGGGATTCTTCAGGCAGGAATACTGGAGTGGGTTGCCATTTCCTTTTCCAGGAGATCTTCCCAACCCAGGGATCGAACCTGGGTCTCCTGTATTGCAGGCAGACACTTTACCATCTGAGCCACCAGGGAAGTCCTTTAGAGGATATACTGGGAGTCTTATAGTTATGCTGATGCTATAGTTTTATAGTTACACAAAACTACCCATATTACCTTCTAAATTACATCTTATTGAAATAAAAATTTACAGAAAAAAGTAAACAAAGCATAATTTAAGAGTTCAGTTGTTTTTAAAGTCACCACAGAGACCAAGGAATAGAACAGTGCCAGAATCCTAGAAGCCTCACTTCGCTCCTCTCCCAATCCCTATTCCCTTCCACCCAAAGGTGAACACTATTACCATTTACATAAGCATACATAATGTCATTTGTTTTTAACCTTTACATCACTTCAGTGTTATTGTAAGCATAATTATGTGACTGGTTTATTTCTCTCAAAATTATGTAGTCAGATTCATCTCTGCAGCTGGGACAAAGCAATGTTCAGTTCTCTTCATTGCTGTCTACATTTGTTTCAGCTTGAATTGAATTCTCAGTTTGGATCCTTGATCCTTTGTAGGTCCTTGCTAATACTGATTTCATCCCATTTTTTGTGTGTATGAAAATGGAAATTAAAGTGCAAAGATTAATGATTTCATCAATGCAATCTTATAGACAAGTTATTAAATGAGACTAGAATTCAAATTTCCTAAGTCCTTGTTGAGATAACATTTTTCCACTGCATAATGATTTATGAAATAAAACAAGCAATTAGTCATTTTCATTTTTTCCCCTGAAGTTATCACATGGAGGCTCTTCTTCACCTTATTTTTCAAAATTCCCATATCCTTTTTCCCCCCTATCTATACATTGGTACTTTTGCCAAGACTTGCCTTTTTAAAAAAAAAAAAAAAAGAACTTTAATCCATTTACCCTTTCATTTTAGCTACAGAATGAATCTACTTGTGATGAAACATATCCTTAAAAAATCAGATGCCCTGTAAAAGATTTAAGCAATAAACTCTGATTTACGTATTCAAATCAAGTTAAAATCATATTTGGAAAAGTTGCATTTGTAATCTTCCATCTCCATATGCCACACTCTAGGCAACAGCAAGGTATTTTTTAGGAAGGAACTACTTTGCCCCCAAAACATATTAGAAAGACAGAGAAAGAGTAATATCAACAATTTTCCTTCTGAATTTTAGAATTTGTGTTGTTCGTGCTAAGTTGCTTCAGTTGTGTCCAGCTCTGTGCAATCCTATGGATTGTAGCCTGCCAGGCTTCTCTGTCCATGGGATTCTCCAGGCAAGAATACTGGAGTGGGTTGCCACGCCCTCCTCCAGGGGATCTTCCTGACCCAGTGATCGAACCCAAGTCTCTTACGTCTCCTGCATTGGCAGGTGGGTTCTTTACCATTAGCACCACCTGGGGATTCTAAAAATGTTTCATTCAATTTTAAAGTTTACTATAATATTAAACTACTTTTAAATGGTAAAACATACCCATTCTAATGTATTATAATGAAAATTGTAACATAGTAGAGACTTACAGATCAATATCTTGAGCTGATAGATTAACCAATTTTGTTTACAGATTTTAGAATGATGTTTTCTTTTAACTATGCACTGATGATGAACTTTGTAGCTTGTCACTACTCTTTAATAGAGATAAAGGAAGGAAGTAAAGGAAAGAAGGAGGAAGGAAAGAAAGGTGAAAAAAGGAAGTAATCAGTTGTTTTCCTGTCTTTTAAGCCCAATTTAACTCTTGCATATTATACTGGGTTAGCCAAAAAGCTCATTCAGGTTTTTCTGTAATATCTTATGAACCTTTTGGCCAACTGAATACACGCACTATTATATACATTTCAGAGAACGTTCAGACATATCAATTTCTTTCTTTGTGATAAAACAATTCTGTGTTTATAATAACAAATAAGGACACAGATTTCTTTCTGTTTTCAAGTGTTAACCATAGTCACCATGCTTGCACGTTTGGTCTAAAGAACTCTCTCATTTTATAACTGACGTTTGTATATTTTGATAAATCTCTCTCTTTTTTCCCCACCCCCAGTCTCTGGTAACCATCATTCTACTGTCTCTTACTAAGAGTTATATGATTATTATTTTTTAAGATTCCACATACAAGTGAGATCATGGTGTATTATTCTTTGTGTGTCTGACTTATTTCACTTAATGTAATGTCCTCCAGGTTCATCCATGTTGATGCAAATGGCAGGATTTCCTTTTAAGAATGAATAATATTTGTGTGTGTGTGTATCACATTTTCTTGGTTACTGTGAATAATGCTGTAATGAAAATGGAATTGAAGTTGTCTCTTCAAGATAATGATTTATTTTCTTTGAATACAAGACATGGGATTCTTATACTTTTAGTATAATATAGATAGTTTTGGCAACTATTGTAAGACAGTTGTTTTATGCTTTAAATTTTGATATTTATGAAAAAGAAACCTATTCATTATTAAATATTTAAGCTTCATCTATTTATTTAGCAGATTTATTTAATCCTGTGGTGCCTGATACTTCTTAGGTGCCTGGGGGAAGGCTCTGACAAACACACGGTGAGCATATAATATGGCATCATGTAATGAAAGCTGTGAAGAAATACCAAGCAGTGAAGGGGAATAAAGAAGGACAAACATGGGAATATATTCTCTAGATGATGGCAATCTCCACCTGAGATTTCTTCTGAGCAGAGACCAGAAGGAAGTTGGAAAGGCTAAGTCAATATATGAGGGAGGCCATTATAGAAAGTAAGCTCTGAGTGTTTTTTAAACACTCAGAAAGTCAATGATACTGAAATAAAACAATGGAGAGGGAGGAGTAAGGAAAGAGAGCTGAGGCCTGTCAGGGTAGGTCCATTATAATTGATGTGATTATCACCCTTTCCCCACTGAAAGGACTCAGAGCTGTGGAATCAATGCTGATTCCTGGCCTGGCCAGGGAAAATACTGATACATCTTATTGAGCCAGAAAGAAAGGAAGTCCAATTATAAACTATAACCCATTAAACTGATTTTATACTGAAACTAAACTAATATAAGAGAGGAGAAATAGCTCTGCTTCATAAAAGAATTTCAACTAATCTAGAAAGGAGGACAAATTTGGAAAGTTATTATTTTAGCAAGATCATAGTAATAATTGCTTCAGCCAGAAATGGATGCTACAGCCATTGGGTAAGAGCTTCCTAGGGAACCAGATATTTACTAGTTTTGTTCTATTAGTTTCATTTTGTGGTTAAAAAAATTACATGAAGTCTTCCTTCTTAACAAATTTTTAAGTGTACAGGACCGTATTGTTAACTCGATGCACATGGTTATAGATCAAATCTCTAGAACTTTTCCATTTTGTATAACTAGAACTCCATACCCACTGAAGAGCAACTCTCCATTTCTCCCCACCCCCGGTCCCTGACAACCACCATTCTACTTCTGGCTTTTATAAGTCTGACTACTTTAGATCCATCATACAAGTAGAATCAAGTAGTACTTGTCCATCTGTGATTGGATTATCTCTTTTAGCAAGTTCAGTCCATGTTACAGGACTTTTTTCTTTTTAAAGGCTAAATAATATTCCATTGCATGTATGTACCATATTTTCTGTATCCCAGAAGTGGGACTGCTGGATCATATACTACTTTTATTTTTAATTTTTAAAAAACCCTATACTGTTTTCCATAGCAGACACACCACACCATTTTACATTCCCACCAAACATACACAAGGGTTCAAATTTCTCCTCATTCTAGCCAACACTTACTTTTTTTTTTTTTTTTTTGTAATGGCTATCTAACAGGTGTGAGGTGATATCTCATTGTGGTTTTGCTTTGCCTTTCCCTGGTGATTAGTGATGTTGAGCATGTATTCATGTGCTTGTTGGTCATTTGTATATCTTCTTTGGAAAACTGTTTAAGTCCTTTCCCCCAGCTTTATTGAGAAACAAGTGTAATTGTATATATTTTAAGTGTACAAAATGATTACTTGATACACTTAAATACTGCTGAATAATTTCAAAGATCAAGATAACCGACACATCCATTATCTTACAGAGTTAACTTTTTTTTTTGTATGTGGTAAGGATGCTTAAGATATACTCTTAGAAACTCTGAAATACATATACAATAGGTAAAAAAAATACATGTGTGTTTATTATTTTTGCAACTTTTCCATGTGACATTTTTCCAAAATAAGCTGAGGGAAAAAGTTTTGTTTTGTATATGTGGCTTCTGCAGGCTAGGCAAAAACTCTCCAGTTTTAAAATTTATTTCGTTATTTTCATCAAGGCTGAGAATGCTACAGACTCTTTGGGCCACGTTTCAGTGAAATCTCTAAACACTGAGTATGGGTATCCCCCGCTTTTCAAAAGGCCGCTTTATGGCGCTCTGCTTATACAAAAGACCTATTAATACAACAGTACCTGTTTTTACTAACCCAAAGATATCCAAAGAGGATTTTCACTTTAATGAAAAAAGGCCAAAGCAAAAACAGCATTTACCATTACTTTTTCAGGGATCCATTACAGAGGCTGCGCATGGGCAGAGGAGCAAGAGTAGCACCACCAAGCTCCTTTCTGAGAACTGCACTCAGCATCAAGCCTCCACACCTTTCAACTGTGTCTGTGAGCATCTGTGCTTCATTTCTATTTCTTTTGTGCATCTTTAGCAAGATATGTCCTATTGTAACTGCTTCTTCACTTAACACTTTTTGGTTTATGAAAGTTTTCATGGGAGCCCTCTACTTTTGGATAGCATGAGAAATCTGCACTTCTTCATTAGCATCTTGAATAAATCCATCTCTTACATTTCTACTTCTTTCATTCCTCCTTGCTCTTCCTGAAATCTTCTCAGATCAAAGAGAAAAGGTGGGTGAATCCTACTTTATACACACAGTTTTATTCATTTTTTTATTGGTTTTGAGCTTTTTTTTTCTTTTGCTTTGCCTTAATTATTCCCATCACCACGCCCCAAATTTTAATACCACATCTTGATCCATTCATTGAACAAATATCTGTGTGTTCACTATGCCTGAGGTACTGTTCTAGGGGCTAATGCTTACTCTTTACCTCTCCCATAACTCAGTTTCTATACAAACAGCTCAGACATAACCACCTACATGTTATAAACTTTCCTTCCTCCCTTACTCAAAATATAGAATCTAGTATTTGAAATTTCTACCATGAGAATTCCTCCTCCGAGTTGTCTTATTGTGTCTAGAAGGCTGCCTAGCATGTAACAGAAGTTCAATGACAATGAATGAATAAATGAAAATGCAAAGAAGTTACCTGAGACTATTTATCAATTCAAGTGTTAACAGATTCAACCAAACGAATATGACACTGGCTAGCTTCAATGCAAAGGATATTTGGAGGAAGAATGTGATATATCTAAAAATATTGAATAAATTGTACCAGACTTGGACTCAGAAAAGCAAAACTGGGCAGCTGTAGAGAGGGAAGGAACAGGAGCAACGTCTTTAAGGGTAAATACAGCATTGCTACCTTCTATCCGTTTCTTTGATTAAGTTTTAAATTGTAGGGAGAGGAGTTCTGATTGGCTTGTGTTAAGTGACATGTTCTCACTTGGCCACAGGAAGTCATGGTGGGAAGGGCGGCCAGGATAGTACTTCACATTAAAATACACAAACCTTACCCAGAGCCTGTGAGAATAGATGCTGTTATACTTTCTGTTGCTACTGTAATGAACTATTATAAACTTACTGTCTCAAACCAACTAGATTTATTTATCTTGCAGTTCTGTAGGCTGAAAGTTCAATAAACATCTCACTGGATGGAAATTAGAGTATTAGCATGGGTGCATTCCTTTCTGGAGTTTCTAGGGTGAATCTATTTCCTTGTGTCTTCCTGTTTCTAGAGGCCACTGCATTCCTTGGCTTATCATTTCCTTCCTCCAGCTTCAGGGCCAGCAAGGATCAGCCAAGTCTTTTTCTCATCACATAACTGACCTCTTCTTTTCTGCTGTCTTCTTCCGCTTTTAGGGACACTTGTGATTACTCTGGGATCACCAGGATAACCTCCTTATTTTAAAGTCAGCCAATTAGCAATTGTAATTCCATCTTCAGCTCTAATTACTTCATCAACAGTCACTTTGGTCAACAATGAATCTTGAACAATAAGAATTCTTGGAAGAGATAACACATTTTGAGCAGTAGATGTAAAGAGGGAGGGATTTAGGGCCATCACAGAAGCTTAGAATCACACAAAAAGCATTAAAGCAAAACTTGCATAGATCTGCCTAGGCTCCCCCTGGGTATAATGATTTTTCATGTATGATGAAAGAAGCTGAATGCAATCTAGCTACAAAAATACTTAGCTCCTGATGCAGCCCTTATGTTATCATTTATTTTAATCAATGATATAAAACAATATAGTGTTCCACTCTCTGAGGAAATACTTCATAACCAAATAAATATCTTGCATCATCTATTAAAGGTAATCAGATAATTCAGGAAAGTGCTTAAAGATTAGAATCTAATCCGTGATGAAGCTAGGGAAATCCTATATCATACATGAGTCTATGGCTACTTTTCAGAATCTTTTGCTTTGGGTTATCATCTTCATTATCTGTTCATTGCCAATGGGAAGATTTAAACCAGATGTGACTTAGAATCCTGTTTCTGAAGAATTCTCAATATATATAAATATATTTAGCAACAAAGGTAAATATTATAGTTTCATATACTTTCAGAGTTTCTGTCAAAATAGTTTAATTCAACCTGTTCATGTGAGCAGGCAGAGGCCCTACAAGAAAGGAACAAGGTCTTCCAAACTTTCTGTGTTAAAGTTAATGGGAGCACCCACCTCTTGTCTGATGTATATGGTATATTAGGTTTCTATCTAAGATGTTTCAAGTTCCTTTACACACACTCATGTGTGAACATACACACACACATCCACAAATCAGTAACAAAGGAACTAGGAAAATAACAACATGTCTATATAATTGAAATCATCTATTTAAAATAATAGAATCATTCTCCTCAGCTGTGACACAGACCTATTGTGTGATATGGGAGGACTCAGAGAATGCTGTACACACAATAGGTCTGTGTCACAGCTGAGGAGCCAGAATCTTCTGCAGAGCACTGCCAACAAACATCTTTAGGTCGTAGAGAGCTAACAAATCTGTCTTCTGACCAAGGAATGAGACACTTTCTCTGTCATCCAAGGCCACTATTAATATAAACATCCTTGAAAAAAAGAGTCCAAAGCAAAACTCTCAGTGCCTCTACTCAAAAGAAAGTGAAATTGTTGATCAGTCATGTCCAACTCTTTATGACCCCATGGACTATAGTCCACCAGGCTCCTCTGTCCATGGAATTCTCCAGGCAAGAATACTGGAGTGGGTTGCCATACCCTTCTCCAGGGAATCTTCCCAATCCGGGGATCAAACCCAGGTCTTCTGCATTACAGGCAGATTTTTTGCCATCTGAGCCACCAGGGTAGCCACTGTCTTATAAGACATGCAGAAATGTGAGTGGTCCACGGAAAATTGCTTCCTAGCAAGAATCCTGCCATCAGTCACTCAGGAATGTGCCCAGATTGCTCCAAATGAACTTTCCCTCTAATCAGGCACCTTTTCAACTTTGCTGGACCAGAGGACGGGAGGTGACAGCTGGCACCTGCCTTTAGGAGCACCCATATAAAAACAATAAGCCTTGAATCCTAACAGTGCCTCACAATCTATAATGCACTGAATGCACAGGCCCTTCATTTCTACAAATTCCGCATTCAGCACTGATGAGAACAAGAAAAGGAAGAAAAGAGGAAAGAAGTTATGATGTAATTATTTTACTGTCCAGTAGCTTTATGAATTTCCTCCCAGGATATTTTTCTGGCTTCCAAGGTGAAGCTGGGGTGTACCACGTGTAGTCACACATCAGCCACTTTCCAGAGGAAGGGAGGGAAATTAACCCACTTCTCTGTCTGAGGGGTCTGGGGCGACAGGGTCGGAGACCATGAGGTCAAATAACCACCAAGTCAAACTCTGTCATTTTTTACTGAATTGAATTTAGGGTTTACCCAGTTAGTGCCTTTAACAGGTTCATCATCTGTGCAAGGAGGTAGTAGAGGCAACAACATAATGAGCACAGAGCCTCCCCACATAGCTAGGGAACCGGCCCCACCACCATCACAAGAGCTAGATCTGCCTTGGTAAGACATACAATAAATTCAGAGTTGGAGGAAATTCAGAGTGAGAAATAAATGTACCATCCTTAAAACAGTTGTTTATTAAGAAGTTTGCAATCTATTTTCTGCTGCAAGGGTGAGAATTCTTAATTATTTGCCCCTTGAATATGGTTCAGTTGGCACATTTAACACCTTCTCACTCCAATGGCACCCCACTCCAGTACTCTTGCCTGGAAAATCCCATGGACGGAGGAGCCTGGTGGGCCGCAGTCCATGGGGTCGCTAAGAGTCGGACAAGACTCAGCGACTTCCCTTTCACTTTTCACTTTCATGCATTGGAGAAGGAAATGGCAATCCACTCCAGTGTTCTTGCCTGGAGAATCCCAGGGACGGGGGAGCCTCGTGGGCTGCCGTCTATGGGGTTGCACAGAGTCGGACACGACTGAAGTGACTCAGCAGCAGCAGCAGCACTCTGCTACATAGTTATAGAGGATTCACATACAAGAAAGCAGCCCCAAAAAGCCCACTTGGTCCCTGATAATATTTTTAGTTCTTAATAACTCTGTGCATATTATTATAAAGTATTAACAAACAGTAAAATACTTTCTTTATACTTTTTAATAGAGTATAACATCAAGTGAAGATTTAGCTGTAAGGTCTTTACTTTTCATTGTCACTTTCCTCCACAAGGACATGATTCAACTTTCCTTGTAACATAAAGGGCAAATACACTGCTTCATTATCAACTCAGAGAGCACATTCTGAATATATAGAAACTTTTGCATCTGTTGGCATCAGTCTTTCATTTAAATTAGATCTTATGTTTCAAATACAAACTAGGTAATTTCTAATGTGGCCAATTTCTGGAAGATTTTACTTTTAAATGGCAAGTAGGATGGTTAACGTATTTTTCATTAACAGATGCATGCCCTGACTTCATATTTGTACATTCTGCTTTCAGAAGGACAGGACCTCTTTTTGGAAGATGAATGATCTTCATAATAAATCAGTTAATCTTGTTTAAAATCTGTTTTACTTGTTCAGATGGAATATATATCTCAGTTACCAAACAGAGCCTGGAGCTGAACCTTCATTGAATTTACATTATGAGCATACTGCATTCATGTGAATTCTCAGAAGTCTACATCCCATAGTATCTGAAAGTATTCATCTCTGCCAATCAGTACTCACCTCTGTCTATGCTATACTACATGTTATCACTGTGTTGGAGGAGACAGAAAAGGAGAAAGCTGGGTAGAATTTAGGTTCCTTTTTTTTTTTTTTTGCCAAATAACAAATTCAGGAATCGATTATTGCACTGAAACAGATTTCCTGTGTGGTTCTGAACAACCTCTTGATTATTTATTGCCCCATCTACTAACATAAACCAAGCAACAAATTGGATTTTGGGCAGAAGGCTGGGATTTAGCAATATCTTGTGGCCATCACTAGATCTCAATAATCTGCCTAGCTGGTAAAATTAATGGATTTCTTTCATGTTAAAAAAAGGTAGGGAAGTTTTTACCCCAAAGGCACAGAGTAGTGATTAATAGGCTCCTCAAAGTCTATGTAAGAAACCCTACTTTACAGCTACTCAAAATTTATTGAAATGTTGACCTGGTTTCCAAATGACATAATAGTGTGATAAATGCAAATTAAACTTCAATTCAAAATGAAATCACAAAGTACCTATTTTAAAATCTCTTGTGTAATAAATATTTTTTCCTTGTTTCTTCTGTTCTGCTTTTTGTTTTAACACATATAAGAACTTTAATAAATGAACTAGTTTCAACTGAGGCAGGGATCTGTTTACTTTGCTTGGCTGAAATCAGTGTTAATGGACCATATTAGCTGTATTTTCTGTGCCAATATACAAGTTTACAACTCATGATATCTGTCCTATATTATTCCTTTCCTAAAGATTCATCGGACATCGCTTCAGAGAAGAGGGAGGAAACTTGGCTTGACAAGTCTTTTGCATATTTATTCCGACAAATCTTTTTTAAAAAACCCTTCAGGGACATTTCGCTATTGTTCAAGAGGTTGGTGACTTGCCCAGTATCATGTGGTCATTTTGTGGAAGAATCTGGATGTTTTCCTGGGTTTAGTTGCCTTTAAAATCTGCTCTCTTTCCACTTTCCCCATCTTGCAAACTGTCTTTGCTCTTTTCTTCTTATCTGAGCAGTTTTCAGCTCACTATAGACAGCCACAGTTCCTTATCAAAAAAGACATGCAGAGAGATTTTCAAAGAGGATATTTTCACACCACATTTCTTTTGTATTTCCTTTCTTCAAACCTACTTAACATATTTTAATCCATCTTTAATCATATATCTTTTTCGCAAATGATCTCATTTTTTTTTTCTGTTTCAAACCTCAGTTGACCATGCTGATAAAAATGAAAAAAAAAAAAAAGATGGTAATTAGATTTTTATTCAATGTCAAAAAATTCAAAATAAATGTGTTTGCTTTAAAAGTGCACCTTTATTTAAAACCAAAATGCCACAGCAATTGTGAAGTTACCCACCTTGAAGTCAGCAGCCAAGAAAGAAATCAAAAGCTGTAATCTCTTTCAAGTGCAGTTCTGATCTCTGCTGATCAGCTCACATTGCTTTCTTCTCCTACTGTCCTTAGGGAGAGGTGTGGGGGTGGTGTGGTATGCAGAAGAGACATCAGGGAGCGAGAACCAAATGGTGTGCTGGGGTGATCTGCAAAGGTACTGACACTTGGTGCTTCATTTACTGAAGGGTAAAAAACGGACTGCAAGACCACAGGAGGACTGCAAGATGTGGTATAAATGAGACTCAAACACAGTCTAATCCCTCAGAATACTATTAACCAGACTAGTGTTGAGTAAATATTTATTGAGCACCTACTGGGGAGAGGCACCTACTGGGGACTGATTTGACAAGATTAGTCCCCACCCTTGATGATCTAATGATCTAGTGGAGGACTGGCCAGGGTAATAGGTATAAACCTTGACAAGTCTTGTGATAAAAGCTTATTCCATCAAGCTCAGGGCTCACACAGGTGAGCTTTCAAGACAAATCCAGCAGAGAAAGAAAATGGAAAAGCAAAACCCAGCAAATTCATGTTAGAAAGTGAAGTCACTCAGTCATGTCTGACTCTTTGAAGCCCCATGGACTGTAGCCTATCAGGCTCCTCTGTCCATGGGATTTTTCCAGGCAAGAATACTGGAGTGGGTTGCCATTTCCTTCTCCAGGGGATCTTCCCGACCCAGGGATCGAACCCGGGCCTCCTGCATTGCAGGCAGGTGCTTTACTCTCTAAGCCAGAGTAAACTCTTCATGTTAGAAAAGGAGTTACTAAATGGAGGAAAAAATAAAAGTGACTATTAATAATATATCACTCAGGTATTTTTCCCTGAGTGTGAAACTGGTCTGATGTCCCTGATTTGCAGTCTTATCATAAAGCTCTGTATTTCCTAAACTTTACTGCTAACCCCAGAATCACCTGTGGCCCCACCACACACCCACTAGATCCAGATCTGTGTGAAATGAGTCTGGGAAACTCCAATATTAACAGGTGCCTCTGGGTGCTGCAGTCCATGGGGTTGCAAAGAGTTGGACACGACTGAGCGACTGGACTGACTGGGTGATTTTAACAGGAAGTTTAGGAAACATTGGTTTCTAGTGTTGGTGCCTGAAATGTTGGACATGACTGAAGCAACTTAGCATGCACACACTCAAAGGTTAGAGGGCACTCATGCTAAGAAAGTTAAAGTTACTGCACCTTACCCTCTGGAGTTTAACTTTGTGAGCCTGCTGTGAAGATCATTAATCTTTGTTTGGACAAGCATGTTAAGAGTTTCTGATGGAGGTTTTCTGGAAAGCACTTTGAGAAATATTGATTTAATTAGAATTTATTCCTCCTGAGAATAAACACATTTCATTCTTTCATGTAAAATAAGGATTTGAGGATTAGACTTAATTTCAGATTATAAATCCACTAGAATATAAACTCTGAGAGGACAGGAGTTATCTTTTTTTTTTTTTTTTCTGTTTTGTTCAGTGATACATGCCCAGTATTTGGAAGAATGGCTTTTACATAGAATATGGTTGCAAACCATGTGTTGACTAAGTGAATGAACTAAAGGTGTAAAGATATCACGTCTCTTAGTCTTGCATTCCTCCCATACCTTCGAAGGGCATATTATAATTGGAAGATGTTCACAAATGAATTTGCAAACAGAACAGGAGGATGGTGGAAGGAGTAGAGAGAAAAAAAATCTAAATCCCTTTAGAACTTCAGGAGGAAGAAAAAATAGTCAACAACAAAAAAAATAGGAGGGATAAATGACCCCCCTGCACACACACACACAACTCTGGTGACCTCACAGAGCTACTGTGGTGACTTTAGTCTTGGACACCCATCACTATTTGACCCTGGAGGCTTTGAATTGCCTCCTCTGAGAGAGGGAATACCAGAGGACAAGGTGAGGTTTTGATGAGAAAATGTACAAGAAGCAAAATTGTAGCTTTCTCCTCCCCCATGTTCTCCCTTATTTTCTAAACTTTCCCTATGCATGTGGGGACCTACAATCTCATTTGGTGTGTCAGCAGGTGAGTTGGGCATGGCATCACATGATCTGAGTTCGCTATCCCACCTCAGTTCTTTTCAGCTTTGTATGGAGTCTTGTGTCCCTTGATTCAGCACCTGAGCATTCACTTGCTCCTATATTAGTGAAAGAAGAATCTTGAGTGTTAGGGACCTTACCAGCTGACAGGGAAAAAGAAAAAGGCAAGCCCCTGATATGCAGTGCTTATACCTTCTTCAAGGGTTGCTACCTGCAAGGAATGATTCCAAGGGGTTAGAATTGTCCCCTGCAGACACTGTTCATTCCTGTCTTAGCTCTGGGTGTGAGACTTGGTATGTGTGTTAGTTGCTCAGTCCTGTCCAACTCTTAGGGACCCCATGGACTATATATAGCCTGCCAGGCTCCTTTGTCCATGGGCTTCTCCAGGCCAGAATACTGGAGTGGGTAGCCATTCCCTTCTCCAGGGGATCTGCCTGACCCAGGGATCGAATCCAGGTCTCTCACACTGCAGGTAGACTCTTCACTGTCTGAACAACCAGGGAATGAGGCCACAATAATGGCTCCTCTCAGCTGTTCCTGAATCTGAGACTGTATCCTTTGAGAGCTGTGTATTTTCAGGGGCTGGGAGGGGCGGCATAAAGATTTTAAGAATGAGATTTGAGTCTAACAAATGGAATGCATAGCAAAGTGTGCTGTATTCACAGGAGATATTTCCCCCCTAATTATTATTTTTTGTGAAGGATGAGGAGTAAAAAATGGAATGGGATACATTCAATGAATCATGTTAATGCAGCTCTTTCCTGATGCTTTCCAAATACACTGACCCTAAGAAAGATTGTACAGGTGTTTTTCTTATGGATCTTCCGTAATGGTGACTAAGGCCCCTCCTGGAATATGTAGGATGCCAGAAAGTTTCTCTTTGTTCTATAAAGATCTGCATTGTGTAAGACTCTCCAGGGCATAAAAAGCCTTCTGTCAAAACCATATAGTGTTCCTTTTTGCCCATGACATAAAGGTTTTAAGGAACCCGGCTTTGTTGGTGACACAGAGAATACCCGTAGCTCCAGTGTTCAGAAAACAGGGTTTGGATCTCCATAATTTCATTTTGAATAGCTACCTCAGAGAAGCCATTTTCTGTATAACAATTGTACCATTCGTAGAGCACTTAATAGCCTACAAAGCACCTTCACACGTCTTGTGTTTTGAGCCCCACAATGAACTTGAAAGACTGAATTTATTGTTCTATTTCTTACAGTACAAAAGGGCAGCTTGGAGATTTTAAAGAAATTTCAAGTGAGTGGCAGTTCAGTTTAGTTCAGTTCAGTCGCTCAGTCGTGTCCAACTCTTTGCAACCCCATGAACTGCAGCACGCCAGGCCTCCCTGTCCATCACCAACTCCCGGAGTCCACCCAAACCCATGTCCATTGAGTCAGTGATGCCATCCAAACGTCTCATCTTCTGTCGTCCAGAGTGGACAACAAATGAATCTTATTCCAAATCCCATCTTTTACTCCTAATAGTATAGCTTATGACTCTCACAATGAATGAGAAAAAATATCTCAAATTTTGAGCAAGAAGTTTGGGTGGAATGTGCCAGCATCCTGCTCATGGCGGCATTTGGATGTCTAGACAAATTAGGAAGTGACTTAGACTTTAATGTTTAATGTAAAGCAGTGGTTCTCAAGGTGTGGTCCATGGATCAGCAGCAGCAACAGCAGCATGTGGGAGCTTGTTTCAAACACACAATCTCAGGCCCCAGGAGTCTAGAGGCAGAGCCCAGGACTTTGTTGTAAACCAGTCCCGCAGGTAATTCTGGTGCATGCTATTGAGAAATTTTGATTTGACACATACAACTTCATAAAGTCCTCTCCTCTTCATCCCCTTATCCCACAATTTAACCTTTAGTTTAAAAGCCTTTTTGATGCATAATAAACACTTTGTCATTTAGTACATTAGGAAGGTCTTCCCTATAAAAGTCAGTGAGAAACAGGCCCAAAATACTGAGAACTGGGATGGGTGAAGAGCGTGAAGGGAAAAATTATGAGTTGGGAGCATAGACGTTTTCTGGAAGATCAGTGGGAGACTCAGGTCTTGGGACTTCAGAGTTGAGAAGAGAAAGCAAGAAACAAAATGAAGAAAGGATTGAATTTACACTTTCTAAATTTATATTTTCCAGCTGTGTCTAAGACTACTTCTATCACAATCAGTTACTTTTCCTGCAATGCTATTGTCTTTTAAAATTGATAGTTCCAACCCATTGGTTCAACGAACCAAACATAATCTACTAAGTTTAAAAACACAAATAGTGAGTAACTCTCTCAGTAGAAGTATCAAGTATCAAGGAAAGGGACATCCTTATTTTAACTTTGGAAAAGACCTGGGTATGCTGAAGTAAAAGGCTTGTGTTCAGTGGAGTATCTCCAGGCCAGCTTCTAAGTCTACAAATGTAGCACTCAGGAAGACTCTGTGGCTTTGGGGGAACTAATGAAAGAGTACAAAGTTATGGCTAAGATTGCTTGCTTCTCATAAAGCCCACCTTACACAGGGTGAATCCTCTTCATGAATAAAGTTTTCCAGTCTTCAGCTTATTTCATGAGTATTTGTCATACAATTTAATAGTAAGAACCAAAAGATTTGTTACTGGGTAGAAATCACAATGATGCTATCTTTTTATCCATTTAAAAAATTAAAAAAGAAATGCCATGTGTCTACATAGTGGTAAAAGCCCTTTTCCCATTCACTTTGATCCATATTTGGGCCAGAGGAGGAGACTAACTTTCATGAAACTTTCCCCTGTGTCAGGAAGTAGCTCTATTCCTCAATCATAAGACAGAAGATATGTTCCTTGCTAAACCTTTTGAGTCCCTAATGATAAACATGGGTCACTTATATATGTAAATTTTATCTGATAATATAGACATTTTCATTTTATATGTCCAAAAGAAAACTTTTTCTCTCCATCCCAACTCCTCCATCATTCTTGATGATGCTAATATCCTTGTAAATAACTGCTTCATGGCTCCTGCCTCCTACTCACTTCACAGGGCGGGGCAGGCAGGGACTGACTGTTGCCCCAAGAGGTTCACCGGGGACCGAACTCCAGTGTAAAGATGGAGTAATCCTTATGCAAACTCAGCCTAAACTCACATAAGCAGCTTGCTTATTTGTTTTGTTTCATCTTGGAGCTGTCATGTCTCCTAGTTGATTGATTTTGAGAATGTGTTTCTTAGTGAAATTCCCAAAAATCAATCGCTTGTCAGAAAATCTACTCTGTGGTCTTACAACCAACTGGACTGTGCTGTGAATTACATGAAACAGGGTCAAGTTGGTGACATGAATATTCTATCCAGGTTTTTCTGGTTCTGTTCCAGTCAGGATACACCTTATCATTTCTTTAGGGAATGCGAGAGCTCCCTGGTGGGGAGGTTGTGTACATTCTGGTCAAAGTAATCTCATAACCTATGCTAGCTATTAACTGAATACTTACAGATGCCAGGCATAACTTATCAAAACAAATTTTCATTCTTCCATCTATAATGTATGTGATCTTGTTTTGTCCATTTGTCAAATAGGATAGAAATGGGCAGAACTAAAAGAGAAGGAAAATAGCCTGCCTGAAATGTTGGGGCCAAGACTCAAATCTAGGTCTGCCTGAGTCCAAAACTTGGAGAAGGCAATGGCACCCCACTCCAGTACTCTTGCCTGGAAAATCCCATGGGCGGAGAAGCCTGGTAGGCTGCAGTCCATGGGGTCTCTAAGAGTTGGACACGACTGAGCGATTTCCCTTTCACTTTTCACTTCCATGCATTGGAGAAGGAAATGGCAACCTACTCCAGTGTTCTTGCCTGGAGAATCCCAGGGACGGGGGAGCCTGGTGGGCTCCGTCTATGGGGTCACACAGAGTCGGACACAACTGAAGTGACTTAGCAGCAGCAGCAGCAGCAGAGTCCAAAACTAATTGCTTTCACCACCCTATTCTATTTTAGTACTTGATGCTACTCCAACCCCAAGCTTTCTTCCTGAAGCTCCAAACCCCTAAGATCATTGAGAAAGAATCGGAGAAAGAATCTATCTGAAACCTCTTTGTATTTGTCACATTGCTTCACTTAATAATCTGTATCTAGTAGGCGCTCAATATTTGATAAGCGAATGAATGGATACATGTTTATAAAATGGATATACATCAGGTACTATTTGCAGGAGGCTTGTACACAAAAAGTATATAAAGCAAAATATCTTCCTTCTTTGTCAATAATGTTTTAATAAGTAAAATTAAAAGGGGGAAATATTTAATTCAGTGAAAGGTAGGAGGAGTATGTTTTGGTTCATGGGGAGACTGTGGCAGCTGAAGGAAGGACTCAAATGTTGCTGCTCTCCTTATACCTACTGCCTGACAGTAGCCTCATCATGGGTAGAGTGCCCCTCCCTGACCCTTGACTTTCAGCTTGGTCTGCAGACTTACTCTGGCTTATGGCATGCAGGTGGGGATGACCCTACAAGGCCTCTTGTGTTTCTCCTGCCCTTCTTGCACCTCAAGTTTCTGCATGAGAAGAGTTTTCATCAGGTGTTGTATCTTGAACCTGGACCCCAAATGAGACATGAACAGAGCTGAGTCAGCCCAGACTAGACTGCCTGACTCTCATTTGACTTATTCCATCCAAGTGCAGATCCAGTGAAATAAAAACTTCTGTTAAAGTCACTGAGTGTTGTGGCAGAGCTAATAAATATAGTAGATGTTCCTACTATTTACAGAGTTAAATGTCAGGGGCTCTAATTTAACAATATGCTATAATAATAAATAACAATTTGCTCACTAAGGGAAATAAACCCTGAATACTCATTGGAAGGACTGATACTGAAGCTGAAACTCCAATACTTTGGCCACCTGATGCGAAGAGCTGACTCATTGGAAAAGACCCTGATGCTGGTATAGATTGAAGGCAAAAGGAGAAAAGGGCGGCAGAGGATGAGATGCTTGCATAGATAGCATCACTGATTCAATGGACATGAACTTGGGAGAACTCCTGGAAATGGTGAGGGACAGGGAGGCCTCGTGTGCTGCAGTCCACAGGGTCACAAAGAGTCGGACATGACTTAGTGACTGAAAAACAACAACACTAGGTCTCACTCTTAAATATTTTTAAGGAGAGTTAAACCTTAGAGGTGATTGCAGCCATGAAATTAAAAGACGCTTACTCCTTGGAAGGAAAGTTATGACCAACCTAGACAGCATATTAAAAAGCAGAGACATTACTTTGCCAACAAAGGTCCGTCTAGTCAAGGCTATGGTTTTTCCAGTGGTCATGTATGGATGTGAGAGTTGGACTGTGAAGAAGGCTGAGCACCGAAGAATTGATGCTTTTGAACTATGGTGTTGGAGAAGACTCTTCAGAGTCCCTTGGACTGCAGGGAGATCCAACCAGTCCATTCTAAAGGAGATCAGTCCTGGGTGTTCATTGGAAGGACTGATGCTAAAACTGAAACTTCAATACTTTGGCCACCTCACGTAAAGAGTTGACTCATTGGAAAAGACCCTGATGCTGGGAGGGATTGGGGGCAGGAGGAGAAGGGGACAACAGAGGATGAGATGGCTGGATGGCATCACCAACTCGATGGACATGAGTTTGAGTGAACTCCGGGAGTCGGTGATGGACAGGGAGGCATGGCGTGCTGCAATTCATGGGGTCTCAAAGAGTCGGACATGACTGAGCGACTGAGGCTGAGAAGCTAGGACAGAGGCAAACAATTGAATAGCCAGAAATTGTTAGTTGCTCTGCTGTGTCCAACTTTTTGCGACCCCATGAACTGTAGCCCACCAGACTCCTCTGTCCATGGGATTTTCCAGGCAAGTGTATTGGAGTGGGTTGCCATTTCCTTCTCCAGAGGATCTTCCCAATCCAGGGACTGAACCCACGTCTCCTGCATTGGCAGGCAGATTCTTTAACATCTGAGCCACCAGGGAAGCCATTCACCACTCTGTCAAGAAGAGAAGCCTCCCTTCTTCATGTAGAGATAAGATCTGTTTAACAAGTTAGACTTGGTTGTTCATAAGAAAATTTCTGATATTGTCTGCAGTTTTCTTAAAAATGTTTTAAATGTGGTTTGTGGAACATATATGTGTGTGTTGGCTTTCAATCTGTATCTTGGAGATCATCAGTGAGCATTTGAAGCCCCTAATCAAGAGCATTCGCTACTGGGCCTTGTTACTTTGGATTTCACAGTCTGTATTCAGAAATTTTAGGCTGTGCCAGTGCCCTTCAACTATGTTTATCTCTGATCAGCACCAGATGGTTTGTTAATTAGTATAATGTAAGGAATGATCTTAATTGCTGACTTGAGTGGTGTCAACATACGTGGATTGGCTAGAAATATTATCTATATTTCTGCCTTTGCATGAATTCGTATAAGAGATCTAGAGAAGCCACGACCTTTACAAGTGAAGCCCCAGGGCTATGATTACATCTGAATCTTGTGTGAAGCCACTTTGGAGAATTCTGAATAGTGTCATGTCTGCCATGTATAAAGATTTGAAACAAAACATTTAGTGAAATGTCTAAAAAGACAAAGTGATGACTACCTGCTCATAAATGTGGCATGACTTAGACCAGGGGCCCCCAGTCTACAAGGTCTAATGTCTGATCAGCTGAGGTGGAGCCGATGTAATAATAATAGAAATAAAGTGCACAGTAAATATAATGCACTTGAATCATCCCCAAAGTATCCCCTCCTCCCAGTCCATGGAAAAACTGTCTTCCACAAGGCCAGTCCCTAGTGCCAAAAAGGTTGGGGACTGCTGACTTAGACCATCAGTGGCAAGATCCTGAGAGCAGAGCCCTAGAGACCTTTTCTTGTCTCTGTTGGAAATTACCCAGCTCTACCACAACAACCTAATATTTCGGTATAACCAGACTGCCTTATCTCAGCTACAATTGCTTCTTTAAAAGTTTTAGTTAAAAGGTAATGAGACGTGGAATGAATAAACAGTGGCATATTTCTTTAATGAAATTCTATTCAGCAACGTAAAAAATATTGCTATATGCAACAATAAGGGTGAATCTCAAAGATGTTATGTTGAGTTGTACATTTCACATTAGAGGATACGGCTGTACATGAATTCTACCCCAAGTAAAAAAATAATTGGCCATAAGAAAGATATCTAGATAATTAGCAGATCCACGTCAGGACAAGAATTGTCTTACCTAATGAGAACTATAATCCCTGTCCAGAAATTCTCCTTCTTACTAACTCTAGAATCCCTGCTGCCACCTTCTCATTTTTCCATCCATTTCTGAAGCTCACAGAAACTTGATTTATTCATCTGAAAGGACAAATAATTGCACTCCAGGAACTCTTTTGTACAACTCCAAGAGTCCTATTCCACGGACTCTGAAGTGAATCTGTGAACAGCCCTTGCTGGAATTGTACAATGACAGGTGTCAGGTCCCTATGTGACCATCATGGAGCTGTCTTGGCTGAAGTGACTTAGCTAAAGGCATGCATACAGCTAATCACAGGAGCCAACTAAAAGCTAAAACTTTTCTACCTATTAAAGTATAAAATTTTCTTACAGTTTCAGATTTTACATTAAAGTCATTCCTTCAGTATCTGTTATGGAAATTCAGTTTTAAATGAGTAATATCTTTTAAAATAAGTATTAATATCTTTATTGATATTTTTTCAAATAGTTGGGTATTAGATATAAAATTCTCCTAATTTATTTTTGACTTCAAATTAAACTTTACAAAATTTAAAAAATAACTTGCAACAAATAATTTATAAACTAAAATTTTCATTATAATTTATACATTTAACAGCTGAGTCTACTCTTTTCAGGCTTAACTTTTATTTTTTACAACTTTTCCAGTACTGTTTACGTTTATGTGAACTTTAGAACTCTGAGACTTTTTCCTTCAACATCCCTCTCATTAGTATTTCAAGACAGGCTTACATAGCTGCAGTCTGGGTCAAAATGTAGTGAATATTGATGCTAATATGGCATGCTTTGGCCTGTGTCAATCAGGATGTTGCTTCACCAAAGCTTAAGATAGATGAAGAGCTCTGAAAAGAATGCAGACCAGAAAAACAAAGATGAATTGTATATTGAAAGTGAAGAAAATTTAAATAAATTAAATGATTTACACTGAAGAAAAGAGGATGAAATCAGAATTCTCAGATTTGGCTTCATTTGAATAGAATTTTTTAAGAGGTATATTGAAATCTCATAGATTATAAATGCTACTTGTTTAGGTTTTAGCTGCAATAATTTTAGGCTTATAGAGAAGTTGGAAAAATAGTACAGAGAACTCTCATACACCCTTCAACCAGTTACACCAATGATAACATCCCACACAACCATAACCTGATTGTAAAGAAGTAAAAAAATCAACAAAAGAAATTAAATTACATCTAAATAAACAATACCTTGTGCGTATTTTACCAGTCTTTCCACAATGTGCTTTTTTCTGATTCATTATCTGACGTTGAATACCACACTTACATTTAGTTGTTTTTCCCAAGCTTCTTTTAATGTGTGATGATAGTTCCTCAGTCTTTCCTTGTCTTTCAAGACTTTGACATATAAAGCTAACCATCACAGAGTTAGAGTCTAACATTCATTATTTATTTTGTGACAGACTGTTCTAGATTTGGCCACTGGGAGCTCTAACTGATTTCTCTTGTCCTTTTGCCATGCTCCCAATCAACTTGTTTAACACTTTCCATCTCTCTAATATTCCCAGAAGTTCTATGCTCGACTTGTGTATTCCATTCCCCAGCCTGAGAGCAGCCCTAGATCAGGGTTCCAAGGAGCCTTCATTTCGGTTATTAAAGAACAGCATTGTGTACGAGACAGCAAAAGAGACACTGATGTATAGAACAGTCTTATGGACTCTGTGGGAGAGGGAGAGGGTGGGAAGATTTGGGAAAATGGCATTGAAACATGTAAAATATCATGTAAGAAATGAGTTGCCAGTCCAGGTTTGATGCACGATACTGGATGCTTGGGGCTAGTGCACTGGGACGACCCAGAGGGATGGTATGGGGAGGGAGGAGGGAGGAGGGTTCAGGATGGGGAACACATGTATACCTGTGGCGGATTCATTTTGATATTTGGCAAAACTAATACAATTATGTAAAGTTTAAAAATAAAATAAAGTTAGGAAAAAAAATTAAAAAAAAAATAAAGAACAGCATTTAGGAATTTGGGATTAACATATGCATACTACTTACTCCTTGGAAGAAAAGTTATGACCAACCTAGATAGCATATTGAAAAGCAGAGACATTACTTTGCCAACAAAGGTCCGTCTAGTCAAGGCTATGGTTTTTCCAGTGGTCATGTATGGATGTGAGAGTTGGACTGTGAAGAAAGCTGAGCACCAAAGAATTGATGCTTTTGAACTGTGATGTTGGAGAAGACTCTTGAAAGTCCCTTGGACTGCAAGGAGATCCAACCAGTCCATTCTGAAGGAGATCAGACCTGGGATTTCTTTGGAAGGAATGATGCTAAGGCTGAAACTCCAGTACTTTGGCCACCTCATGCAAAGAGTTGACTCATTGGAAAAGACTCTGATGCTGGGAGGGATTGGGGGCAGGAGGAGAAGGGGATGACAGAGGATGACATGGCTGGATGGCAGCACTGACTCGATGGACGTGAGTCTGAGTGAACTCCGGTAGTTGGTGATGGACAGGGAGGCCTGGCGTGCTGCGATTCATGGGGTCGCAAAGAGTCAGACACGACTGAGCGACTGAACTGAACTGATATATAAAATAGGTGAACAACAAGGACCTGCTGTGCAGCATAGGGAAATATCTAATAATAACCTATAATGGAAGAGAATATGAAAATAAATGTGTATATATATATATATGTATATATATATAACTGAATCACTTTGCTGTACACTTGAAACTAACACAACATTGTAAATCAACTGTAGTTCGATTTTAAAAGAAAGGATGTCATTTACAAACAAAGACTTGGGAACTAGGTATGCTCATTGCTACCAAGATGTCAATGCCTCTATGTTCTCTTGGGGGATAAAGCTGGGCCATATTTGTTTGCATGTGCTGTGCTGTTCTTAATCACTCAGTTGGCGTCTGACTCTTTGCAACCCCTTGGACTGTAGCCCGCCAGGCTCCTCTGTCCATGGGGATTCTCTAGGCAGGAATACAGGAGTGGGTTGCCATTCCCTTCTCCAGGGGATCTTCCCAACCCAGGGATCGAACCCAGGTCTTCTGCATTGCAGGCAGGTTCTTTACCATCTGAGCCACCAGAAAAGTCCAAGAATACTGAAGTGGGTAGCCTATCCCTTCTCCAGGGGATCTTCCCACCCCAAGAATAAAACTGGAGTCTCCTGCACCACAGGCAGATTCTTTACCAGCTGAGCTACTAGGAGAGCTCCATGGGTTTGCATAGAAACCCAAAAAATGCACATATCTGTATTAATTTCCATAGCTCTATCATCTATCTACTTATCTATCTACATATATGTGAGTTCAAAATTATACCTTTACCTCTAATGGTATGAACCACATGGTTCATTCTACCATCATCTCCCCATTTTATGACTAAGAAACTGCCTCTGTAACATATTTACTTATTTGTTCAAATCTGGTATACATGAAAGGCCATTTCAGAATTGCTAACCTACATACTTAAACTTATAAACTCGAGTGCAGTATTTGTGTACCAATATTTTTGTCTTTAGACTTACAACTTAGCGACTAAACCATCATCACCAACAACCAGTTGAAACAATGTTTTTTAAAGTTACGTGCTGCAGCTTATTTCTTCACCATTTCATTCACTATGATCAGAGCACTCATTTACAATACAAAGAGATTCAATTGTCATAGTCTGTACCCCATTTTGGTTTCCCATAATATCCTAATTATTTTAACTTACATATGAAAATTCACCCTTTGTGCTATATCGATTTTTGAGTTTGGACAAATGCCTAGAGTTTTGTATTCACAATATAGAACAGTTCCATGACCTCAAAATTTCACTTACGCTCATTTGTAGTCAAGCTCTCTTCCTATGCCACAAAACAAGCAACTACCATTTTTAATCCCCTTAGCTTTTTCTTTTCTAGCATGTCATGTAAATTGAAAACAACATTATGCAGCATTTTAGGTTGAGCTTTCTAGACTATTTGTTTCTTCATTAAGACACCTGCCCATTCTATTTCATAGAAGATTCACCCTCCTGCATATATTTTGAAACAAAAAGTCTGAATCCTTATTTTTGCTTCTTTAGAAAAACATCTTCAGAGGTACCCTATTTTTCAAAAATTTCTATGCATTGTTTCTGATTCCTTAAGTTACAGCATCTTTTGTATTGGATTCACTGTAATGGTTTTACATTTGTTGTGTTTTCTTAACCTTGAATCAGTAGTGAACCATTCATGCCCTGATTTTCTCAACTGAGACAAAAACCTTTGGCTCACTGATTCCACACGTCAGCAATCACAGTTTCTAAGATTCAAACCTGAAGATCAGGATGATATACATGCCATATGGGTCAGTGTGAAATGTCCAGAAGTGGGATATTCGGTGAGGAAATCAGACACTTAGTGAGATTATGCTTGAGAGAAGCTGGATCTTCTACTGCTTTGATTTTCAAGTTCCACACCTTAGCAAGTGATTCAGACGCAATTTGCAATTTTTTGGGAAAAAGATGGAGGTATTTGAAATATTACACTCTGTATCTTATAGGACTCCCAAACTTTCCCTAAGTCTTTCCTTGCTTATAGTGCTGCTTCTAAGGGAACTAAACATATTTATATGCAAAAGATCACTTTTACTTACTTGATATTTTCTTCTGAACTGCATGCTAGGCTGTGTAATTTCTGAATAAACAAAGAACAGGTCCTTACAGGGCAAACTTAGGTCACTGATTTTAGGTCTTTTTTTTTTCTTTTTTACTGTAGGTGTTTGCAGCTATGAATTTCTCTTTGATCACTGCTTTTACTGTAAGCCATATGTTTTAGTATGCTGTGTTTTTATTTTTAGTTATCTCAAAGTATTTTCTAGTTTCACTTGTAAGTTTTTTGATCCTTTGATTGTTTAAATGAATTGCTTGATTTCCACACATTTATGGATTAAGTGAAGTAAGTCAGGTCAAGAAGCAACAGTTAGAACTGGACATGGAACAACAGAATGGTTCCAAATTAGGAAAGGAGTATGTCAAGGCTGTATATTGTCACCCTGCATATTTAACTTATATGCAGAGTACATCATGAGAAATGCTGGGCTGGAAGAAGCACAAGCTGGAATCAAGACTGCTGGAGAAATATCAATAACCTCAGATATGCAGATGACACCACCCTTATGGCAGAAAGTGAAGAGGAACTAAAAAGCCTCTTGATGAAAGTGAAAGAGGAGAGTGAAAAAGTTGGCTTAAAACTCAACATTCAAAAAAATAATATCATGGTATCCAGTCCATTCACTTCATGGCAAATAAATGGGGAAACAATGGAAACAGTGGGGGACTTTAACTTTGGGGGCTTCAAAATCACTGCAGGTGGTGACTGTATCCATGAAATTAAAAGACGCTTACTCCTTGGAAGAAAAGCTATGACCAACCTAGATAGCATATTCAAAAGCAGAGACATTACTTTGCCAACTAAGGCCCGTCTAGTCAAAGCTATGGTTTTTATAGTAGTCCTGTATGGATGTGAGAGTTCGATTATAAAAAAAGGTGAGCACTGAAGAATTGATTCTTTTGAACTGTGGTGTTGGAGAAGACTCTTGAGAGTCCCTTGGACTGCAAGGAGATTCAACCAGTCCATCCTAAAGGAGATCAGTCCTAGGTGTTCATTGGAAAGACTGATATTTAAAGTGAAACTGCAATACTTTGGCCACCTGATGGGAAGAACTGACTCACTGGGAATGACCCTGATGCTGGGAAAAATTAAAGGCAGGAGAAGGGGACAACAGAGGATGAGATGGTTGGATGGCATTACTGACTCTATGGACATGAGTTTGAGCAAGCTCTGGGAGTTGGTGATGGACAGGGAAGCCTGGTGTGCTGCAGTCCATGGGGTCGCAATGCGTTGGACATGACTGAGTGACTGAACTGAACTGAAGTAAGTCAGACAGAGAAAGACAAATACCATATGATATCACTTATATGTGGAGTCATTTTCTGTGATTTTGATTTTTTTTTAATTTACTGAGACTTGTTTTGTGACCTAACATATGATCTATACTACATAATGTTCCACTTTCTTTCCTTAAAAAAAAAAGTTTACTTTCCTGCTCTAGAAGGAATGTTCTGTGAGTGTCTGTTAGGATGCAGGTTGCAGTAGTAGCACACCCTGGGGATGGTGAGTCTAAGTCGTTATTCTGGTCTCAGAGGGGTATTTGCAGAATGGCAACAGTTCAGTTCCAGTACCACTGGGAGAAAGCCACAATTTAGACCCTGGGGTTGGGATGTGTGCAGACCAGCAACAGAGTGGACAGTAACAGTGGACAGTAACAGCAGGTAAAGCCTTGCATTAGCACCTAGGGGCAGGGGGCAGAACAGTAATCACACAGCCCCAGTGATAAGTCAAAGTCATGGCTTAGGACCCAGGGGCAGGGTGTGGAGCAGAAGCAGTGCAGCTGTAGCAATCACAGGTCAAATCTATGACTTGGGATTTGGGGGTGGTGTGCAGAGCAGTGGCAGCTTTGGTTCCTTCAATGGGGATGCACTGTGGCATCCAAATGCTGGAAAGCAGAGACACTGAGGCAACTGGAGCCCTGGGGAACAGGATCACCACAGGGATCACTCCCGCCCTGGGGAAGAAATGTAGAAGCCATACCCTAAGCAGCTCCATCAGCTGGAATCAGTACTTGTGAAGTCTATGGGGTCCTTGGTAGCAAAGGCCACAAGTATTCTGGTGGTGAGGCTTTCTGGGTTACTCCTACTCTTCTTTTCCTTGTAGAATGAAATCCCTCCAAAGGGATCCCTCTTGCCATCGAGCTGTTCTGGCCTGGGGGGTAGAGTGGCAGAGGTAAAATATTTCCCATGCTTTTCTATATGGTCATTCTTGGGTTTTAGCCTTGCAGTGTTACTGCTTGCTTCTTCGTTGAAGTCCAGAGCCTTCCCCCAGAGCTATTTTTGTTAGTTTGTAATTAGTTATTCACTGTTTTTGTGGGTTTTGCAGAGGAGACAAGTATTGGGGCCTCCATCTTGCTGATATCACCTTAACTGACCCTTTTCTATTGTTCCATTGTGATTAAATTCAAAATAAGTGACAGATGAAAGGAGGGAGAGGAGGAGCTATGATTGTTTCAGGATTTCGTTTCCTTGTAGTAGGGAAACAGGCGTATTATTCTGGCCACTGCAGCCTGAAATCCTGGAATTAGGTTAATACCAT
The DNA here is from genome assembly GCF_029378745.1 of Bos indicus. Taxonomy (NCBI): domain Eukaryota; kingdom Metazoa; phylum Chordata; class Mammalia; order Artiodactyla; family Bovidae; genus Bos; species Bos indicus. Next base: position 116,019,025 of record NC_091789.1, read on the forward strand.
CTTAGGGTCATCTCTTTTGTTCTATTTTTTAAGTAAATTTCTTAACTCATCCCCCTTGGAGAATCAGTTATTGAAACTGTACTTTTATCTTATTTCAATGAGATATTTCAATGAGAGTCTGTACTCTTCTGCATGACTCCACTATTAAAGGAACACTGCCCTAAGGTGAAGGATATTTCCTCAGAGCACAGAGAGGTTGGGACTACCTCAAAGAAGATAAACACACAATCCTAGTAGTCAGAGAGCCTTGATTTCAGACTGAGAGCCTCCTGGAGTCCTGAGGGTGAGCCATCATACAGGGTTTTCATCTTCAGGGAGGAAAGTGAGCAGTGGCATCTAGCAGTACACAAAATGCTCATATTGGCTACAGCCCATGAAAGAATTAGCCTCAGGAGCTTGGCTGTCTTTGCATAAAACACCATTCAAGGAAATACTGACAAGTGTAATCACACTCCTCTTTCCTCACACAATTATCAGAGGGGAAACAAAGTTTTAGCAAGAACATGACAACCGTAATATATATTGTTTATTAAACATGCAATCACTCATCAAGAATTTTCATAGGGAGAATCCAAAAATATGATAGGAAATTTCATTAGAGATGAATCTTGATGCATCTTTCTGAAAGATATTAGTGATTGTCTTTTATTATTGCAAAAAAACCTGTATTATTTATTTTTTAGAAAGCTGTATAATTTATATGTATGAACTTCAAGTTATCTGAACCCTTGAAGTAGGTTTCTCGCTTCTTGTAGGAAGTGAAAGATCCTTTGACAGAATTTTCAAATAGAATGGACCTTCCACTGCAATTCTACACAGTTAACTGATTGCTATAACTCTTGAGTGTTCAGGCATTTCACTATTAGATTCTAATTTGTTGCACTACAAATCACTTTCAGGGAGACGTATTTAATAGGTTAAAAACTAATAATTCTGCCAAATATTTGTCAGGATTCTACTACCTGATACCTATAGCCTCCAGCTTGTTGAGCATCACTACATTATCAAGGACAGCATCATCAAATGAAGGGGGAGATGAGGTATCTAGGGCAAAAGTGTTGATCTGATACAAGCTCCTGAGTTTGATGCCTTCAATAGTCTACATCAAGGGAAACTTGTAAGCCTAGTATTTCACTACATTAAACAAATCAGGAGTCTTTTATCAATCTTGAAAGACAACTTTACATGATATACCAGAAAATAAAGCAAAACTGCAGTAAAAAAGTGTGTGCTAGCAAACTGTTAAAACAATAGATATTGATCAAATTTAAAAAATATTTTTAGTCTACCTTTTTTTGGTGAAATTTGGTTTATTTAAGGTGAAAAAGTGCAAGCCATCTTAAGACTTTCGTCAAATGAAACAAAAATCACTCTATTAGACAAACCTATAATTTCAGGGTACAGATGCTTCTTTTAGAAATTTTCCTTGAATCAATACTGCAAAGCCTGTCTCCTAAAAGAGTTGAAAAAAAATCATTCTATGTCTTTATAGACTTTAGGGCACCAGAAAACCTGAAATACCATAGGGATCCATGTCATCACATTTTTAAGGTTGGAAAAAGTTATATAAAATTAAATTATTTGGTCAATGTCATATCAGATGGCAAAACCAAGATCAACAACTGAGAACAGCAAACATTCACTGAGCACTTACTTTGTGCTGAATACTGTCTTATGTAGTTGGCAAAGTTAAATGGCAGTCCCTGGTGGCTCAGCTGGTAAAGAATCCACCTGCAGTGCGGGAGACCTGGGTTCCATCCTTGGGTTGGGAAGATCCCCTGGAGAAGGGAAAGGCTACCCACTCCAGTATTCTGGCCTGGAGAATTCCATGGACTGTATAGTCCAAGGGGTAGCAAAGAGTCGGACATGACTGAATGACTTTCACTTTCCTTTTCAACCCTAGAAGGCAGATCTCAAGGGTATATAACTTCTCCAAAGTTACACAAATAGATACTGGGCAATTCATGGTTGAAATTGAAACCCAGAGTTTGGCTCCAAAGTTTTCTTTAATCTTATTTTTTGGGAGAGAAGAAGATATGTCTATAAATCTGCCTAATCATTACAGTTTACATACAATTTCACCAAGTTTAAATGCACAAATAAATGTATTTTGACAAATGTAATACATTTATGTAAGTACTAGGACAATAATGATGTAGAACATTTCCAGCACCCCAAAAAGATCCTTCGCACTCCTTTGTAGTCAATCTCCTTAACCGACTCTTTGGTCCTTGGCAACTACTTTCTTTCTTTCACTGTAGCGACACTTCAATTATTAACTAAGTTTTGGCTATTGCGAATAGAAGCGTTATATATATTCACATATAAGTTCTTAAAAAAAAAAAAAAAAAACAGACACGAGTTTTCATTTCTCTTGGGTAAATACCTAGGAGTGGCTGATACAAGTAATGGGTAGCAGTGGCCTCTCATTATGGTTTAAATTTGTGTTTTCAGAATGCCTAACGACATTGAGTATCTTTTCATGGGCTCATTGGAATTTTGTATAGTGTCTACACTGCAATATTTGTTCAAAATTTTTGTCCAACTGGTTTCATTGTCTTCTTATTAATGAACTATAAAGGTTCCTTTAAATGCTCTAAATACACAAATCCTTAATGACAAATATCTTTTCAGATATTATCTGAGTCTATGGAGACAACAGAGTCTTTCCTTTTTCCTTTCCCCACCAAAGTTAATAATATTTTTTGAAGAGCAAAACTTTTTCTTTTATGTTTTTTTTTGTTTGTGTCATCTCAAGAAATTGCTACCTAACTCAGGCCACAAATGTTTCCTCCTAGAAGTTTTATAGTTTTCACTCTTACACATAGGTGTATGATCAATTACAAGTTTGTGTACGGGGAGAAGTAAGAGTGACAGTGTATATTTTTTCCACTCGATATCTAATAATTATAGAACAATTTGTTGAAGAGACTGATTATACTTTTTCCACTGAATTAATGGGCATCTTAAATTCACCATATAAATGAGGTTAATTTCTGGGTCTTATATTCTGTCCCATTCTTCTAAATGCCCACAACACAGTCTTGATTATTTAGCTTTATAATAAATCTTGAAAGAAGGTAATTCATGAGACAGGGTGCTCAGGGCTGGTACACTGGGATGACCCTGAGGGATGGGATGGGGAGGGATGTGGGAGGGGGGTTCAGGATGGGGAACACATGTATACCCATGGCTGATTCATGTCAATGTATGGCAAAAACCACTACAATATTGTAAAGTAATTAGTCTCCAATTAAAATAAATAAATATAATTTTTTAAAAAAGAAAGTAATTCACCAACTTTGTTTTTCTTTTAAAAAGAATTTGAATTGCTCAGTCAGGTTCATTGTATTTCCATATAAATTTTTGTTTTGTGACTTTGGGTAGTCGCTCAGTTGTGTCTGACTCTTTGCGACCCTATGGACTGAAGCCTACCAGGCTCCTCTGTCCATGGGATTTTCCAGGCAAGAGTACTGGAGTGGGTTGCCATTTCCTTCTCCAGGGGATCTTCCTGACCCAGGGATTGAACCCAGGTCTCCCACATTGTAGACAGACTCTTTACCATCTGAGCCATGAGGGAAAGTATAAATTTTACAGTTTGTCAATTTTTACTGAAAGAAATTCTACTATAATTTTGACTGGGATCACACTGAATTTGGGGCTTCCCTCGTGGCTCAGTGGTAAAGAATCTGCCTGCCAATGTAGGAGATGCAGATTCAATCCCTGGGTCAGGAAGATCCCCTGGAGAAGGAAATGGCAACCCAATCCAGTACTCTTGTCTGGAAAATAAATAATAAATTTATTTATTTATTTTAATTGGAGACTAATTACTTTACAATATTGTATTGGTTCTGCCACATACCAACATAAATCCGCCACGGGTATACACGTGTTCCCCATCCTGAACCCCGCTCCCACCTCTCTCCCAGTACCATCCCTCCGGGTCATCCCAGTGCACCAGCCCCAAGCATCCTGTATCGAACCTGGACTGGCGATTTTAAAAAATCTTGTTTCAAGTGGTTGTATTCTAGTACTACATAGAAATGCTACTTATTATATATTGACCTTAACCAGTAATGATAGTAAAATTCATTATTAATTCTTACAGTATTTTCTAGATTCGTTAGAAATTTCTGCACAGGTCATATTGACTATGACTAAACACAGTTTTACTTCTTTCCTTTCAATCAGTATGTCTTTAATATTTTTCTGCTTGCCTTACTGCACTGCTTAGAACTTCCAAAACAGTCAGGAGTGTTGAGAATGGACATTCTTGCCTTGGTTATAATCTTAGGAAGAAAGCACTCAGTTATTCATCATTAAGTATAATAAGATAAAAGGTTTTTAAAAGATTTCCTTTATCAGTTTGAGAAAACGTCTCTTAGTTTTAAGAGAATTTTTATGATGAGTGTTTTAATTTTGGCAAACACTTTCTGCATCAAATTATTAGGTTTATTTTAATGATATTAATTACTTTCAGTGTCAAGCCAACTATTCATTCTTATTATAAAGCTCATTTAGTCACAAAATAATATCATGTGTATATCTTGCTATATTCTCCAATACTTGGTCTAGTATTTCTCCATTTATGTTCTTGAGGAAAATTAGTTTACCTTTTTTTTCTTTCTTTCTTTCTTTTTTTTTTTTTTTTCGCTGTTTTTGTCTGGTTTCAGTATCAGGGTAATGATGTCCTCAAATGATGAGTTGGAAGTATTTGCTCCACCTCTATTTTTTGAAAGAATATGTACAGAATAAATAATAATGTTTATTAAATATCTGACAGAATTCACCAGTGAAGACATTTGGGCCTTAGAGCAGCTGAATAGTGACCCCCAAACATACCTAGATTCAAATATTAGGACACTGCGAATGTTACCCTACATGAGAAAAGGTACTTCACAGACATGATCAAGGATCCTGAGACGCAGAAGTTCTTCAGAATTATACAAGTAGATAGTAAATGTTAATACAAGTGTCCTTGTAAGAGGGAGGGAGAGGTTAGATTAGAATACATGTGTGATGGGGAGGGAGAGAGAGATTTGACGATGTTATTCTGCTAGCGTTGAAGATGGTGGAAGAGGCCGTGAACAAAGGAATGCAGCTCTAGAAGCTAAAAAAGACATGGAAACAGATTCTCCCCTAGAGCCTCTGAAAGGAACACAGCCCTGCAACACCCTATTTTCAGACCAGTGAAACCCATTCCAGATTTCTCACCTTCAGAACTATAAGATAATAAATGTGTGTTGCTTTGGGTATATGTTCAGGCAAAACTATAAATCAAAAAGATACACGTACCCCTATGTTCACAGCAGCACTATTCACAATAGCCAACACATGGAAATTCTTAAATGTCCACCAACGGATGAATGGGTAAAGAAGATGTGGTACACACAAACACACACAAAATGGAATATTTCTCAACCATATAAAAGAATGAAATAATTCCATTTGCACCAACATGAATGGACCTAGAGATTATCAAACAAAGTGAAGTAAGTCAGAAAGAGACAGATAACACACGATAGCACTTATATACAAAGTCTGAAATATGACACAAATGAATGGATCTACAAAACAGAAACAGACTCACAGACGTAGAAAACAGATTTGTGATAGCAAATCGGTTGGCAAGGGGAATGGGGGTGGGAAAATAATGCAGTGGGAGGTTTGGGGGTAGCAAATGCAAATTATTATATATAGAATGGATAAATAACAAGGTCCTACTGTACATCACAAGGAATATATTGAGTATCCTGTGATAAACCATAATGGAAAAGACTATAAAAAAGAATGTATATACATTCATAACTGAATCATTCTGCTGTAGAGCAGGAATTAACACATTGCAAATCAACTATATTTCAACAAAAATAAATAAGTAAATATGTGTTATAGTAATCTTCAGAAGCAATAGAGAACCAATGTAGGCCTGAAGTTTTCTTTGAAAAGATTTTACTGTCAGTGCTATTCTTTAATAGATACAGTGATATAAAACTTTTTTTCTTGAGAGATGGTAAATTGCATCATTTACTATTTGTTCATTTTATTACATTTTCCCATTTGATCTAAGCTGTCAAATTTATTAGCCTAAAGTTGTTGATAATGTTCCTTTGTAATCTTTTTGAGTATCTGTAGGGTCTGTAGTAATATAAGCCGCTGCATTCTTGATACCGCAAACTCTTGTTTTCCAGCATTTTCTTATTCATCTTGACTTACAGAGTGTCTGTGTCAATTTTATTAATTTTTTCAGTGAACCAACTATTGGTTTCACTAATTTTACTCTTTCTGCCAGTTTTCTATGTTATTGAGTTTTTTCTTAGCTTTACTATTTCCTTCATTCTGCTTCCTTTGAGATTAAACTGCTTCTTTGCCTGAGTTCCTAAGGTGGGAACTTGTATCATTAGTATTAGATTTTTCTTCTTTTCCAACAGTCATTTATACTATGCATTTCCTTCTAGACTACTTTAGATGAATCTTACAAATTTTGATACATCGTGCTTTTATTTTCATTTACAAAATATTTTCTAATTGAACTTGTGTTTTATTTGTCATCCATGTGCAATTTAAATTTGTTAAATTTCTAAATAGTTGGAGATCATCCAGATATCTTTCTGTCAATGACTTCTAATTCAGTTTGATTTTGGTTAGTGTACCATTGGGCTGCACTGCGTAGGCCTGTGCTTGTCCAGCCTCAAAACCAAGGTAAGAGCCCGGAGTCAGCAACAGACACGTGAATAGTTTAATGGATAGGGAGCTTACATGCCTGAATTAAGGTCCTGGAGTGACACAGCAACACCTCACTGTGTGCAGCAGACAGCAGGCAGGCATGACAAGGTGGGGGGTGGGGGGGGCAAGTGGGGAGGTTACCAGTTATCAAAGAATTGGCACTGATGTCAGGTTGGTTCACTGGTTACCAGGGACAGGGAAACCAGTAAAGGAGCACTGACCCTCACTGCCCCTTTGATAAGCCATCATGGAGACGTTCTAAAGATTAGAACACCCACTAGCTGGAGCTGGGGTCAGTATGTCTCTCTGATTAAGAGGGAAGGCCAGTCATGTGAGCAGGTAAGTGAGCAGGCATTGGTCAGGCACTGCCATGGGTGGCCTGATCATACAAGTGCATCCTTTATATGATCTTTTAAAGCTTGTTAAGAAATATTTTATAGCCTGTCATATGTTCTATTTTGGTAAATGTTCCAAGTACATTTGAAAATAATGTGTATTCTGCTGTGTTTTGAGTGGAGTGCTCTATAAATTTCAGTTAGATCAAGTTGGTATATAGCATTGCTGAAATCTCACCAATTTTCTGTTCATATGTTCTATCAATTATTTATCTCACTCAAGATGAATATTGATGCCTCCAATATTAATATCTCTGTAGAAGTACCTATTTCTTTTTTAATTTTAATCTTATTTTGCTTTGTATTTTTTAAATTCTATTTGTGTACTACATTTAAATTTATATCCTCTTGATAATTAGATGGAACTTCCCTGGTGGCTCAGACAGTAAAGCGTCTGCCTGCAAGGCGGAAGACCTGTGTTCAATCCCTGGGTCAGGAAGATCCCCTGGAGAAGGAAATGGCAACCCACTCCAGTACTCTTGCCTGGAAAATCACATGGACAGAGGAGCCTGGTAGGCTACAGTCCATGGGGGTCGTAAAGAGTCGGACACTACTGAGTGACTTCACTTGATAATTAGAACTCTTTTCACTATGACACTTTTTAAAATTTATTATAGCTTTCCTTGTTTTGAAGAAAATTTTGTATAATAATAACATAGCCACTCCTCCATTCATTTGACTAGCATTTGTATAGTATTTCTATCTCTTTACTTATAACCTACCTGTGTCTTCATGTCTAATGTTGGTTTTCATGGACAGACTATAAGTAATCTTTTTCTTTTAAAGGGGATTCTATTTTTCTCTATTGATATACATCCACATATTTAGATACTATATTTTAGTCTCTATAGTTCCACTTTTGCATTGTTTATATCATCTTGCTAACATATGGGGTTATCTATTGATCAATGGATCACATTTATTTCCTTCTTTATATGTCAGGCAATTTTTTATTGGATGTCTGAAACTGTGAATTTTACTTTGTTGCATAATGGATTCTGTTACATTTCTTTTAAGAATATTTGACTTTCTGCTGGTATAGAGTTAAATTACTTCTAACAAGTATAATTTTTTCAGAAATTAATTTTAAACTTTGGTAAGGAAGGTCCTGAATAGTCATTATCCTGAATTTAATTGAATCTCACTAAAATCATGACATCCCTCTGAGGTCTCTCCCCTTTGGCTGATGAAAATACAAACTATCCTCATACCTTTATGAGCTCTAGTAACTTTTAGGTAACTCTTCCTGGTAGTTCTTTCCCCAGTCCTTTGTAGCCCTCTATAGGTTCTTTCCTCTTTATATTCTACCCTTCAAATTCTAGTGCCTCAATCTTTATGAACATTGCTATCTGTCTTATCAACTCAGTGAGATCACTGGCTCTGGTTTCACTCTTCCCACACTGTGGCCTGGAATCTGACTCCAGCCAATAAACTGGAGTAATCATAGAGTATCACTTATTTCTTTCATCTCATGGACCACAGTCCTGCAATGTGTGTTGACCAATGTCTGAAAATAATTGTTGGATGTATTTGTGTGGTTTTTTAGTAGTTTATGATGGGAGGGAAAGCCATTTTTTAAGCTGTGAAATCCTCTTATCAGGTCATTTTAGTTATAATATTCCATATATTATGTCAAAATCTAACTTGATTTCTGAGAGTACTAACTGAATGATTTGAGCATGTTGCTGAACTTTATTAAACTTTATCTAAGATAGCTACATGAATAATATGGAAGTGTATCCTAATTACAGTTTAGAATATTAGATAAGAAATCAAAGTCCTAATAAATGCCTGAGTATAAATCCTAGCTCCTCGGGAAATTAATGAATATTTTTTACCCTCAGTTCCACATTTTTTCACTTGTTATAAAAACAGTATCTATTTTAAAGATTTTTTGTGAAAAGTAAAAGGGTAATATATATTGAAAACTTGGTGCAACAAATACCCAGCACATTGTCATGCTCATTATATGGAGGCTGTTATTATTTTGAAATTAACTGTCTATTAATATGCTTTATAGAAAATGTGCTACAGAATGGCTTAATATACTTTCAGATAGCTGAAAGAGGAGCAACAGACTAATGTACTGAGTCACATTTTTTAGTCTAAGCTATTTCTTACAGGATTTTGAGTATAAATTACTGTACGGCTGAACAAGTTTACTATTTAATTTCCATACGGATCATTTTACTAACAACTTATTGAGTACTTATTATATATAAGACATTGTACTGGGCACATGAGGTAAGCAAATACTGATGAGTCACTGTCCATGCCATCAAATACCTTACATTCCAAGAGTCAGTTATTTGAAAGAGCTCCTCTATTCATACAAGGACATAGCCATCTTAAACTATTCCAGAATAAGACCTCTAATTATTTTTTTAACATTTCAACTTTTATGTTGTTTTGATTTTCACCTGAATTATCCCTGCCCATCTTCTGTTATCTGTGGATTCACTTTTTTCATGACTATTGTAGCTTCCAGGAAAAAGAGATCTCTCCTTCCTGCTCTATGTATCTTCATATCTGACCCAAGCTGCTACTGCTCTTAGATACTACATTTTGCCCTTCCTCAGCACGTTTCAATATATTTTATTATCATTTTAAACTATTTTTGTTCTCTTCATTCCAAGTCCTAACCCAAGTTTATCATCAGTTTTTCCTTAATTTCATTAGAGAAAGATATGTAAGGAACTCTATAACAGTCCAAATAGCATATAGGTAGATAGACCAAGCTTTTGGTCATAGCCCATCCTTCTATATTGGTGCCTAAAGCTCACGATGGAGAGAGAAGAGTTAGACAGACATCATGTGTCTATAGAGTAGAGGGAAGAGTCACTCAACTTGAAAGCTGGAAATACAGCAAACTAGTTTGAAAACAAACATGATGAACACATTAGGCTTCTAGCTAAACCCAAACCAAAACACCAATTCCCCAGAGGAACTTCTTACAAAAGACTGAGCCTGCTTTTGCCTACGTGCTGATTTTCTCTGCCATGCTTTCAAGTCTCATCCATACCCACTCCCAATACCCTGACATATTCAAGTTATTAAAGATCATTTCCTACAATTCTACTGCCAAAGAAGAACTTAATGCATAATAGCATGAATGTTTCTGTATGAAATGTTCTCTACATTATATATATATGTGTATATATATATGTGTGTGTATATATATATATATGTGTGTGTATATATATGTGTGTGTATATATATATATATATGTGTGTGTGTATATATATGTGTGTGTATATATATGTGTGTGTATATGTGTGTATATGTATATGTGTGTGTATATATATGTGTATATATATATATGTGTGCATATATATATGTGTGTGTGTATATATATATGTGTGTGTGTATATATATAAATATGTGTGTGTATATATATATGTGTGTATATATATATGTGTGTATATATGTATATGTGTGTGTATATATATGTGTGTGTGTGTGTATATGTGTGTGTGTGTGTGTGTGTGTATATATGTATGGAAGAGTGGGTTAACTCAATATAACACATTTTGAGAAACAGTGTGGCTCTTTAAATGTTTAACTGCACTTTGGAAGCAATCACATATACGCTGGTATCATTTTACTGAACTTGGTCTCATCTTTTATTTGTCATGCTCTCCTGTACATGGAGTTTGTTGTTCACAAGGCATGCTTTGCCTCTTTCCACCCTTATGACATAATATTATTCACATGATACTTAAAACTCCACATCCTGAAATTCCTCACATCATATTCTGTCTTCTTCACAGACTCCTGACATTCTGATGCTGCCTTGCATTTATCTGTGCCTTCGGCTTTCATGGGCTTGAAATTGCACTGATACTGGCCTGATAGGAGTATCTCTCAATATCTGTACATATACAGGATGGTATGTTTCTGGTTTAGGTTGCTGTGTCCAACTATCACTATTGTGATATCACTATACCACTTATACTACAATGTGCTTCAAACTGGATAATTATATCAACTTCATTTTCATTTCTGCAGCCACCATATTCTGATTCACAGCACACTATGATTTTTGAAGTCAGAAAGACACATATTATACAGGAAAATAAGGGATAGAGACTGAGGGAAAAAGGATTTATCAGTGTCCTTTACTCCCTTCTTAGTTTTAATGCATAAAAATACCTAAATATTTCCCACATGAGGTGCAACTTTTATCCCCAGGAGGAGGTATTTTATTATTCAGATCATTCCTGGGTTCTTAACCTGTCAGGGCATAGTCAGACATCAGTGACAAGACATAGGCATACCCTCTCTTACAGCATGTACTGTTTCTACAAAGACATGGTGGGAGACAGAGGTACTCACTTTATAAACTCAGCACAGGACAGAAATTATAGACTAACAGTGACTTCAAATTGTCTTACATGTGGAACAACAGGACAAGAAAGAGTTTTATAATTTTTCTACTTTTCTAAGGATAGAGCACATGTTCCCAAGAGAAGGAAAAGGGGCATTGATCAGTCCAAGCATGCCAACAGGTCTCTGATCCACAGTCTGTGCAGCAACCTGAGTGGGAAGCCAAACCTTAAGCTCTACTGCAATTAGGCCATACTGGTCATAACTTGGTCGGTCCCTGGAAGCTTCCCTATATTTTTCACCTACTTCCAACACAGGACCAACCAGAGAAGGCTAAACATGCTTCCCAAATAAGCACACAAGATGCCCTGCTTCTAGTTAGCCTGCCTTCAGCTTCTCCATGCCAACAACTTCAGATCAGAACATACTTGAAGCTTTTCTTTTTATAACTACAAAAGCTTCTCCACTCTCTCCCTTGCCTTTGAGTCTCTGCCAAATGCAAGTGATGGAGGCTGACCCCCTTGCTACAGCAAGCACTGAATAAACACCCTCTGCTTATCCTCACTGGGGTGGTCTTCACTTATTTTCACACATAGTATTGCTGACAGGTTTTAGGATTTATTTGGTGTTTGGGGAAGGATTCTTTATTACAGCATTCATTCAGATCAGGTCTAAATATTACGTCCTTTCTGAAGTAGTTCCTGTTATTTCAGAGGGAAGTGACTAACATCTTCCTTTCAGTGGGTATTAAGTAGGATCTTGTAGCACTTGCCATTTCATAACGTAAACTCCTTGATGGCAAGATGTGATACTTATGTCTTGGTATCTCCAGGGTCATAACCAACAATGTTTTAAACATATTAAGTGCTCAAATTTAGGACTGGATCTGCAAAGCCTAAGATCCAGATTGTGAAACTGGACTCAATCACTAGGCTACCTAATGTTCTTAAACCCCGCCTCCAATTAGATGTTGTTGCATAATGCACCACCACATGAGGAGTAAGGTGGACAACTGTCTGGGTTTGTCTAGGACCTTCCTGACTTCAGCACTGAGAACTTCATGTCCTGGGAAAGCCTCAGTTTAAGCACACCGGGCAGTCAGTCACCTCCATTTGTAAGAATAAATGAAATAACATGAATAGCACACTGTATAGCATACTATACATGTCAAAGAAAGGTTATTCCCTTCTGTTCAGTAAACACTTAGCTGTCAGTTTTAGAATTAAGCTAGCATCACCATCATTATGTCACACTGAAGCCAAAATTCCATTACAGTTCAATAGGCAAGGAAGACATTGCACAGGCTAGTGCAGTAAGAGAGCACGACTGAACTCAAACCTGCTGAAATAAAAGGTGGGAGAGTATTTAAGCACTGGGGTGAGCTGATGGAAAAGTGCTGGAGGGTGTCAGGGAAGATGTTAGTCAATGGGATGTTTGGAACACAATGAGTTATTCCTGACTTTGCAAATAATCTTCAATGTGATTAGGGCATCTGGTTTGTTAATTGATACCCATCAAAGTTAGATTCTTACCTTCCCATTGAGACTGGGAGATAGGGGCACTATCATCCTATCATCTTTGAAGTTTACATTTTAAACAGGTCCTGTGAGAAAGGTGTTTCCAAGGTTGTAAAACTGGGCATGAGGCTGGCAGAATATTTACATGCAGTTTAAAGGAATAGAGAAAGAATTTACAGTTGCGAGTTTTTACGCTAAGAAAGGGAGGTCAGGGGCCCAATGGTAGGAAGAAAAATATCTAAAGTTTAGTCAAGCTGAAGGGAATGATAAGGCAGTCTTGGTCAGTAGACAGTATTACGTCTTTCCTTCAGAATCATTGGCCTTATTTTCTTCTTGAAAAGAGCCTAAATACTATTGCCTTCTCTTTTGTCTTGCTAAAAGTAGAAGACGCTTTTAGCTGCACTCAACATTTACATAAGGGCATTGTGAAATATTATACTTAAAAGAAAAAAGGGTCTCCCAAGAGTTTAGTAAGTACCACATAATGAAGACAAAATATTTAAGAACTGCTACTCATGTACACTGCACACTTAAAATTGAACACATTTATAGTGGCTGACAGGCTTAGGAAACACTCCAAAATTTCTAACTTGAATCTCTGCCTTCTCGGCTTTATCCTTGGAGGAACTGTTAAAGCACTCCAATAAATGGAGGAACTGTTAAAGCACTCCAATAAAAACACTGAGCACTTAGGCTTTCCATCAGCCACACAGTAATGGATGTTTAGATAGTCCAGGTGCCCGTGTCATGAAGGGAAGAGAGATCATAACGAAGGTGGCAAAAATAAGGCTGAATTCCAATGTGACCAACCAGATGTTTAGCATCTTGAAATAGGGCTACCGGACTTTATCCAGAAGGGCTTTTCTCTGCTCTGGCATAAAGGAAGTTCTTATTTCAGATTATCAACAGTGGCTAAATGTTACATTCCTGAAACTGCTTATATTTAACAAGTCTGTTTGCAGATTTTAGAGCTCGAATGGTTTTGCTCCATTTAGATCTTGTCCTTTGCAGTATATCTTGTCAAGAACAGATCTATAAGCTCATGGAAGAAGGAATGGAATGTTAGTTTAAAAAAAGGAACAGATTTGCTTAACTGGAATCAACCAAACAGAAGCTGATATGCAAGAAGAACTTGCACATTGCAAGCCTGTGTCCTGAAAGCACCTGGTGGAGGCTGAAGATGGCACTGGAGGCACAGAAGCCCATATGCAAACCTGTCCTTTGGCAGATGCATGTGCTTGAGCTGCCTCTGAATAGCCAGATGGGCCCAGTTGGACTTCAGAGCATTGAGACTGACGCAAATTAGAGATAACGACATTTGCATTTAAATAGATCCAAGGAGGAAAAATTCAAAGTACTGTACCTCTTAGAACTCAATTATGAGTATGCATATTTGAGAAGTTTGACAAGAAAACTCGGAGCAGCTCAGAAATTAGTTACTCTGGTTCTGTGATGGCTATTTGTTTATAATAAGGCATAGTGCCTTGATGTTTTCAATACAATGAGATCTCTTTCAAAATGTGCCTTAATATGATGCTGATAATAACAATGGTGATGATAATAATGTTTTGGAGCTATGATAAGCACTTTAGTAAATGTTAATATGCATTACCTTTGATTGTATAAGCATCAATACAATGACTAAAATTTGAAAAGGAAGAAAATACCAAGTATCGGTGAGGAGACATTGGGTTGGCCAAAAAGTTCATTTGGGTTTTTTCATAAGATGTTATGAAATTCCTGGTCAAACCAATATAATGGCCAGGACATGATTTGGCTGTGGATATCAGTGTAAATTTGTACAACCCCTTGGGACAATTTCTTGTCAGTATCTACTAAAATGGAACAAAACATACCTTATAACCAAGCTGTTCCACTTCTAGGTAAATATTCAGCAGAAACATATATATGTGTTTACCAAAAGATACGTACCAGGATATTCACAGCAGGGACTATCATGGTGATCCACAGTTCAGTTCAGTCAGTCACTTGTCTCTGACGCTTTGCAACCCCATGGACTGCAGCATGCCAGGATTCTCTGTCCATCACCATCTCCTGGAGCTTGCTCAGACTCATGTCCATTGAGTCAGTGATGCCAGCCATCTCATCCTCTGTTGTCCCCTTCTTCTCATGCTTTCAGTCTTTCCCAGCATCATGGTCTTTTCTAAGGAGTCAGTTCTTCACATAAGGTGGCCCAAGTATTGGAGTTTCAGCTTCAGCATCAATCATTCCAATGAATATTCAGGACTGATTTCCTTTAGGATGGACTGTTGACCTCCTTGCAGTCCAAGGGACTCTCAAGAGTCTTCTCCAACACCACAGTTCAAAAGCATTAATTCTTTAGCACTCAGCTTTCTTTATGGTCCAACTCTCACATCCATACATTGGAAAAACCATAGTTTTGACTAGAAGGACCTTTGTCAGCAAAGTAATGTCTCTGCTTTTCAATATGCTGTCTAGGTTTGTCATAGCTTTTCTTCCAAGGAGCAAGCGTCTTGGTGGTCCAGAGTGGTTAAGAATCTGTCTGCTGGTACAGTAGGCATGGATTAGATCCGTGGTTGGAAAAGATCCCACATGCCTCAGGGCAGCTGAACCTGTACACCAAAACTACTGAGGAGAAGGGCACGACATAGGATGAGATGGCTGGGTGGCATCACTGACTTGATGGACATGAGTTTGAGCAAGCTCTGGGAGTTGGTGATGGACAGGGAAGCCTGGCATGCTGCAGTCCATGGGGTTGCAAAGAGTAGGACATGACTGAGCGACTGAACTGAACTGAGAAACTTGTATGCAGATCAAGAAGCAACAGTTAGAAGCAGGCATGGAACAACAGACTGGTTCAAAATTGGGAAAGAACGACAGGGCTGCATATTGTCACCCTGCTTATTTAATTTATATGCATAGTGTGTGCATGCTCAGTCGCTTCAGTCATATCATACTCTGTGGGACCCTATGGACAGTAGCCAAACGAGCACCTCTGTATAAGGGATTCTCCAGACAAGAATACTGGAGTGGGTTGCCATACCTTTCTCCTGGGGATCTTTCTAACCCAGGGATCGAACACACCTCTCTGATGTCTCCTGCACTGGCAGGCAGGGCCTTTACCACTAGTGCCACCTAAGTATAATCCCTGTATGCAGAATACATAATGGGAAATGCCAGACTGGATGAATCCCAAGCTGGAATCAAGATTGATGGGAGAAATATCAACAATCTCAGATTTGCAAATGATACCACTCTAATGGCAGAAAGAAAAGAGTAACTGAAGAGCCTCTTGATGAGGGTGAAAGAGGAGCGTGAAAAAGCTGGCTTAAAACTCAACATTCAAAAAGTAAGATCATGGCATCTCGTCCTATCACTTCATAGAAAACAGAAGGGGACAAAGCAGAAGTAGTGACAGACTTTATTTTTGTGGGCTCCCAAATCACTGCATACAGTGACTACAGCCATGAAATTAAAAGACACTTGCTCCGTGGAAGGGAAGCTATGACAAACCTAGACAGCATATTAAAAAGTAAAGATTTCACTTTGCTGACGAAAGTCTGTATAATCAAAGCTATGGTTTTTCCAGTAGTCAGGTATGGATGTGCGAGTGGGACCATAAGGAACGCTGAGCACCAAAGAATTGATGCTTTGTTATTGCGGTGCTGGAGTAGACTCCTGGACTACAAGAAGATCGAACCAGTCAATCCTAAAGGAAATCAACCCTGAATACTCATTGGAAGAACTGATGCTGAAGTTGAAGCTCCAGTCCTTTGGCCACCTGAAGTGAAGAGCTGACTCATTGGAAAAGACGCTGATGCTGGGAAAGATTAAGAGCAAAAGGAGTACAGGGCAGCAGAGGCTGAGATAGTGAGAAAGCATCACTGACTCAATGGACATGAATTTGAGCAAATTCTGAGAGATAGTGAAGGGCAGGAAAGCCTAGCATGCTGAAGTCCATGGGGTTGCAAATAGTTGTACACACCTGAGCAACTGAACAACACCTTTGTGCCCAGAGAACAGATCAAGATTGCATGACCCCAGATAGGTTGTTGTCCATATTCTGAACCTCAGATTGCTCTACTGAAGGAGACTTCAAATTGATTTACACTAACACATTCAAACCAGAACTTTCATACTTTTAAAAAAGAACGTGACATTCAAATATTCTACTGGCAACAATCACTATTAATATAAGAAACCATTTGAACCTAACTGACCATACTGAAAATGTATCTGGTTGTTATTGGCAACAGAATCATAGCATGTGATTATAAAACAACAGCAGCTTCTCTGTTTTCCTATTCTCTGGGAATTTAATAAAATACTTATGACAGTTATACACAAAAACACAGAGTTAATAGCTAAACTATAATTACAAAATAACCTACTTAGTTGCTTCATGATGAACACTATGGTTACACAGTAGTATTTTTGGTCTAATCATATGGTGATGGTGTGCAGTGTGTATTTCTTATAAGCTCTTATAAAACAAAGAAAAGGAGAACTTTAGGTTTTATAAGAAAGAAACATGGACAAAATAATGCATAACTAGGGTTCTTAAATGTAAGTGTTAGTTGCTCGGTCACGTACCACTCTTTGCAATCCCACGGAGACAGGAGACAGGGATCAAGACCATTCCCAAGAAAAAGAAATGCAAAAAGGTAAAATGGCTGTTTGAGGAGGCCTTAAAAATAGCTGTGAAAAGAAGAGAAGCAAAAAGTAAAGGAGAACAGGAAAGATATAAGCATCTGAATGCAGAGTTCCAAAGAATAGCAAGGAGAGAGAAGACAGCCTTTCTCAGCAATCAATGCAAAGAAATAGAGGAAAACAATAGAATGGGAAAGACTAGAGATCTCTTCAAGAATATTAGAGATATCAAGGGAACATTTCAGGCAAAGATGGGCTCAATAAAGGACAGAAATGGTAGGGACCTAACAGAAGCAGAAGATATTAAGAAGAGGTGGCAAGAATACACAGAAGAAATATACAAAAAAGATCTTCATGACCAAGAAAATCACAATGGTGTGATCACTCACCTAGAGCCAGACATCCTGGAATGTGAAGTCAAGTGGGCCTTAAAAAGCATCACTACAAACAAAGCTAGTGGAGGTGATGGAATTCCAGTTGAGCTATTTCAAATCCTAAAAGAGGATGCTCTGGAAGTGCTGCACTCAGTATGTCAGCAAAATTGGAAAACTCAGCAGTGGCCACTGGAAAAGGTAAGTTTTCATTCTAATCCCTAAAAATGACAATGCCAAAAAATGCTCAAACTACCACACAATTGCACTCATCTCACACGCTAGTAAAGTAATGCTCAAAATTCTCCAAGCCAGGCTTCAGCAATAGGTGAACTGTGAACTTCCAGATGTTTAATCTGGTTTTAGAAAAGGCAGAGGAACCAGAGACTAAATTGCCAACATCCGCTGGATCATTGAAAAAGCAAGAGAGTTCCAGAAAAACATCTATTTCTGCTTTATTGACTATGCCAAAGCCTTTGACTGTGTGGATCACAATAAACGGTAGAAAATTCTGAAAGACATGGGAATACCAGACCACCTGACCTGCCTCTTGAGAAACCTGTATGCAGGTCAGGAAGCAACAGTTAGAACTGGACATGGAACAACAGACTGGTTCCAACAGGAAAAGAAGTACGTCAAGGCTGTATACTGTCACCCTGCTTATTTAACTTATAGGCAGAGTACATCACGAGAAACGCTGGACTGGAAGAAGCACAAGCTGGAATCAAGATTGCCGGGAGAAATATCAATGACCTCAGAAATGCAGATGACACCACCCTTATGGCAGAAAGTGAAGAAGAACTAAAAAGCCTCTTGAGGAAAGTGAAAATGGAGAGTGAAAAGGCTGGCTTAAAGCTCAACATTCAGAAAACTAAGATCATGGCATCCGGTCCCATCACTTCATGGGAAATAGATGGGGAAACAGGGGAAACAGTGGCTGACTATTTTCTGGGGCTCCAAAATCACTGCAGATGGTGATTGCAGCCATGAAATTAAAAGACGCTTACTCCTTGGAAGGAAAGTTATGACCAACCTAGACAGCATATTAAAAAGCAGAGACATTACTTTGCCAACAAAGATCCGTCTAGTCAAGGCTAGGGTTTTTCCAGTGGTCATGTATGGATGTGAGAGTTGGACTGTGAAGAAAGCTGAGCACCGAAGAATTGATGCTTTTGAACAGTGGTGTTGGAGAAGACTCTTGAGAGTCCCTTGGACTGCAAGGAGATCCAACCAGTCCCTCCTAAAGGAGATCAGCCCTGGGTGTTCACTGGAAGGACTCATGTTGAAGCTAAAAGTCCAGTGCTTTGGCCACCTGATGTGAAGAGCTGACTGGTTTGAAAAGAGCCTGATGCTGGGAAAGATTCAGGGCAGGAGGAGAAGGGGACGACAGTGAATGAGATTGTTGGATGGCATCACCAACTCAATGGACATGACTTTGGGTGAACTCCCGGGAGTTGGTGATGGACAGTGAAGCCTGGTGTGCTGTGGTTCATGGGGTCACAAAGAGTCGGATACGACTGAACGACTGAACTGAATTGGACTGTAGCCCACCAGGCTCCTCTGTTCATGGGATTCTCCAGGCAAGAATACTGGAGTGGTTTGCCATGCCCTCCTTCACAGGATCTTCCCGACCCAGGAATCAAAGTTGGATCTCCTGCATTGCAGGCAGATACAGGCAGATTCTTTACCATCAGAACCACTTGGGAAGCCCAACTAGGGTATTATGTTGTATAAATTTGAGCCTGAGATGAATATATTAGTTCTAATATGTTGAATGATCTATTTACTTTCCAGAAAAATGTGCAGAGCCAAAGTTTTTAATATATTTCTTTATACTTTCATTAAACACTCATGGTCTGACTGATCTCATGTCAAATAAAGAATACAGAAATAAAACTATACACAACACTTCAGTCTGTTCTACTGACTAAATTTTTTTTAGTAGTTCCCTTTCCATGCAAAGTGAATCATTTTATTTATTTTAAGAGAAGGCACTACATTTTCCATTATCTTGATTTTTATAACAATGCCAGGGTTGGCAGACCCTGGGAATTCTTGGTTCTTGCCTGTGTTTGTATTTGGGGTGAGGGAATGGGGTGATTCAGAGAGCCTCTCTGGGGACACAACAAAGAATGAGATTTTGCAGTTTGCTGATGCACTTAGAATCTCCAAGGGTCAGGTGGTAATTTCACTCTGTGAATCACAGCCTTGGACTGCTGCTGCATGTGGTGAAAGCAGCCTTGATTTCATTTACAAAATAAATAAACAATGTTCCTCTTCTCTCCAAAGAGGCTCCAAAATTTTCCATTATTAATACATTGGAAACCATAAAAATTATGTCAGCAAGTTTAGTATCACACATTTTCTGAGGAAAGACACACACACACACACACACACACACGAAATAAAATTTCAGTATTAAGTAGTCTTAAGAGGAAGCTCTAGTAAGATAATGACTATGTATGTGGATAAAGTTTGCATCTCCTCTGACCCAATCCAATTAGATTTAGCTCTCTAAGAAAAGCACCACTGGGTTCCCTGGCTACCTACCTTAGTTCCTGGAACACTCACCTTCCTCTAATGATAGGCTCACAGAGGATGCTAATAATGATCACAGGAAAAGTAAAATATTCTTTAAAATAAGTGGGAAAAGTTGCAAGAGTAATTAAAAGAACAGTGAAGATCACAGTATCACATTTATAGAATTATATGACTATTACTAGTATGAATAGGAAGTCATATCTTCAATTATGATGCGTTAGAGCCTGGTATCACTTTTGAAACCTGAAGAGGGTTCACTGAACCTGCAACTCTTCTCCCTTGTTTCAGGCTCTTCATTTCCTTTATATATATAAAAAAGCATACTGCTACAAATGAAAGGGCAATTGAATGATAGCACTATCACAAGAGATACTTTTCTTCCTCCAACTATAAAAGTATGTGCAAACTGTATAAGCATGTACAAGCAAGGTGCACACAGAAGGCATTTCTTGGAATTTGGGGGCATGATATTACATCATCAAGTTATGAATGGCACGGGTTTGAACATCAGCAATTCAAACTGATGTAGAAAAAAGAGAAATAAAATACAGTAGCTGAATTTAGGATGAAGACATAATATGTGGATTCTATGCATTTAGAATGCTATAATAGAATATTGCTTCTGATAGCTGTAAGAGAACAATCTTGCATGGAGCTGGATTAGATTAAGAATTTGACACCTCCTGACAAACAGTATGAGGGCAATGCAAGGAGAAAATCCTGAAGACAGAATCATAGTCTCCTCCACATCCCAGAAGGAAGTGGTTATCAGTTGCCACTTTGGCGACAATTAATTGAGTTAGACATGCATTAACTTGCAATTTGTTGTATATATATAAATGCCTGCATTAAGTTTGTGTCAACAATATATAGACTCTTCCTTGGCTTGCTTGTTGCAGTGACTGCTCAATAAATATTTGCTGTCACATGTTTTCTTGCTGCTTAACCAACAGGAGTATGCAGAGGACACAAAATTTCAACTTTTGATCATAAAATTCAGTATTTATAATAAAAACAGAAAAAATTGTTAAATACTGGAAAGCAGAAACTCAGCTATGGATGCTTGGGGCTAGTGCACTGGGACGACCCAGAGGGATGGTATGGGGAGGGAGGAGGGAGGAGGGTTCAGGATGGGGAGCACATGTATACCTGTGATGGATTCATTTTGATATTTGGCAAAACTAATACAATTATGTAAAGTTTAAAAATAAAATAAAATTAAAAAATAAAAAAAAATAATAAAAAACATAAAAGGATTCAACTCTCCATCTCCGCAAATTTGAAACAGAGTAATTCAGTGCACTATATGGGCATTCTTAGAATCTAAGTGAGACAATTAATCTTCTGGTTAATTTGAAACTTAATTGTTCTTAGAAAGTGATGTACTACTTCTGGGGTGTTTTAAAATTGTGGCTCATAAACCTTTTTATGTAAAACCATTAAAGAGTATTTTAGGCACTTATCTGAAAGGGAAGAGATTTTGCTATTATGACATGGGAAAGCTGTTTCTCTCACTTTCGAATATTAAACTTAAGGTAACTGTATTGAAGTTTAATTTCTATTTTATTATAAAATATGTCATATAGAAATACAGAAGTTCATTAGAGCTGCCATAACAAAGTACCACAAACCGGGTGGCTAAAACAGCAAATATTTCATTTCTCATAGTTATGGAAGCATAAAGTCCAAAACTAAGGAGTGAGTTGGCAGATCGGGTTTCTTCTAAGGCCTCTCTCCTTGGTTTATAGATGGTCACCTTCTCTCTGTGTTATCACGTGGTCTTTCTTCTGTGTGTATGCACAGGTGGTGTTTCTCTGTGTGTCCAAATTTCCTCTTCTTATAAGAACACCAATTAGATTGTATTAGGGCCCACTCTAATGACCTTATTTTACCCTAAGGGCCAAGCTCAAAATACAATCACATGCTGAGGTTCTGGGGGTTAAGGTTTCAACATATGAATTCTGAAGGAGGTAGGCAAAATTCAGCCCATAAAAGTTACGCTCATTGAAAATAATTCAAAATAGAGTTATATTCATCCCTGACCCACTTACCAGAGGTAAGGTAGTTAATATATTTCTGTTGACAAATATTTGTAGAAGATATTAACTAGCTGTTCACTAAGCCTGTTCTTTCTTTTTCCTGGGCAAAAAGCTAGACTATATTTCCCAGTCTTCCTTACAGTTAGATGTGGCTGTATAACTAACTACATGCTGATGAATGAAATGTGATCCTAAGTGCTGTGCTACACTTTTAGGTCAGACCCATAATAAAAATTCCCGTGTGTGCGCTTCAATGTCATTCCCCTTACTGTCAGATAAAAAGCATGCTGAAGATGACAGTGTCATATTTTAAAAGATCCCCAAATCATTCTTCAGAAGACCAACACTTATTTTGTATACAAAACACAAATTTTGAATTCCACATGAGCAACAGACTGACTTCAATTGCCTTTAAGCCAATGAAATTTGGGGACTTACCTGTTAGGACAGCCAACATCATCTTAACTAAAATTAGAGAAACATACTAACTTACACACATGCATTCATCTGTGCCCCATCATGGTACACACTCGTTTCTACAGCTACATAAGCTGCTTTTTAAAGAAAATATAACATAAGTCTCTTTCTATATAGTTACATAAGACTCAGTCTACTTTTAAAAAATTTAATAAAGTGCACAAAATAAGATTTATCATTTTAACCATTTAAAGTGCAAAATTCAGTAACATTTAGTACATCCACAATGTGTTTAATCATTACCAGTATATTGTTCCAGAAAATATTTATCACTTCAAAAGGAAATACTGTACCCACTAAGCAGTCACTCCCTATTATCCCTTCCCCACAGTGCCTGACAACCCCAATCTGCTTTCTGTCTCTATTGGTTTCCTTAAATTTACTGATAAATTTAATCACAAAATATGTGGTATACTGTGTCTGGATTTTTTCACTTACCAAAATGTTTTCAAGGTCCATCCATGTTACATCATCTGTCAGTATTTCATTCCTTTTAATAGCTAATTAACACTACATTGTGTGGATATATCATAATTTATCCATTCATCTATCAATGGTCATATGAACCATTTCCACCTTTTGGCTACTGCAAAAAATGTTGTTATGGACATTCTCTATAAGTTTTTGTTGAAGACTTGTTTTTAATTTTGGAACTATATACCTACAAGTATATAATTATAATTAAACATAATTATATGTTTAATTCATTGAGTAACAACCAAACCATTTTATACAGTACCTGAACCATTATATACAGAACTTGAACCATTTCTATATACTTATAATCAAAGTATGGGGGCTTCCCCAGGGGTTCAGCATTAAATATATAGAAGCTGAACCATTTTATATCCTTACAATCAATGTAGGGGAGCTTCCCTAGTGGTTCAATGGTAAACAATTCACCTACCAATGTAGGAGATGTCAGTTTGATCCCTGGGTTGGGAAGATCCTCTAAAGAAGGAAATGACAACTCGCTCCAGTGTTCTTGCCTGGGAAATGCCATGGACAGAGGACCCTGGCAGGCTACAGTCCATGGGGTGGTAAAGAGTTGCATACAACTTAGTGACTAAAGAACAATAACAATCAATATATAAAGGTTAAAATTTCTCTACATCCTCACCAACACTTGCTACTATCCTTTTAAAAAATGTTAGTCAACTTAGTAGATATGAAATAGTATCCCACTGTGATTTTGATTTGCATTTCCTTAATGACTAATCATGTTGAACATCTTTTAGTGTGTGTGTTGGTCATTTCATATCATCTGTGAAGAAATATTTTTTATCTTTTGTCTATTTTATAATTGCATTAGTTGTCTTTTTGTTGTTGAGTTGTATAAATTATTTTGTTCTCTGCTAGATTCCTATCAAATATATGATTTGCAAGTATTATCTTTTGTTTCCTGGGTTGTCTTTTCACTTTCTTAATAGTGTTCTGTGATATATAGCTTTTTAAAAAAAAATCGATGAAGTTCAATTTATTTATTCTTCTATTGCCTGTTTTGTTTCTCTGGTGTCTTATGTAAGAAATTATTGCCTAGTCGAAGGCCATGAAGATTTACCTTTATGTTTTCTTTTAAGGGCTTTATGGTTAGCTCTTCTACTTAAGGATTTGATCTATTTTGGTTTAATTTCTACATATAAGTTAATGGTCCAACTTCATGCTTTTGCATGTGGATATCCACCTGTCCCACCATTATTCACTGAAGAGACTATTCTTTCTGAAATGAATGGTCTTGCTGAAAATCAACTGATCATAGATTTACAGATTTCTGAAGGCTCAATTCAATTCCATTGATCTGAACATGTATCCTTAGGTCAGTACTATACTTCTTTGATTACTGTAGTTTTGTAGTAAGTTTGAAGATGGGAAACCTGAGTTTTTCTGTCCTCTTTGTTCTTTTTTTTCCTGTTTATAATCTCTAAAAGGGAGTGAGTGGAGGCTGCATGGCACTGGAGTGAGCAGCCGTGAGGAGATACCCCAAGTCCAAGGTCAGGAGCAGGGAGAACACACTGGTAATAGCAAACACTCTTCCAACAACACAAAAGAATACTCTACACATGGACATCACCAGATGGTCAACACCGAAATCAGACTGATTATATTCTTTGCAGCCAAAGATGGAGAAGCTCTATACAGTCTGCAAAAACAAGACCGGGTGCTGACTGTGGCTCAGATCATGAACTCTTTATTGCCAATATCAGATCTAAATTGAAGAAAGTAGGAAAAACCACTAGACCATTCAGGTATGACCTAAATAAAATCCCTTATGATTATACAGTAAAGTGAGAAATAGATTAAAGGGACTAGATCTGATAGACAGAGTGCCTGATGAATATGGACAGAGATTCGTGAAGCTGTACAGGAGACAAAGATCAAGACTATCCCCAAGAAAAAGAAATGCAAAAAAGCGAAATGGCTGTCTGAGGAGGCCTTACAAATAGCTGCGAAAAGAAGAGAACTCAAAAGCAAAGGAGAAAAGGAAAGATATACCCATTTGAATGCAGAGTTCCAACGAATAGCAAGGAGAAAGAAGACAGCCCTCCTCAGTGATCGGTACAAAGAAATAGAGGAAAACAATAGAATAGGAAAGACAAGAGATCTCTTCAAGAATATTAGAGATATCAAGGGAACATTTCAGGCAAAGATGGGCTCAATAAAGGACAGAAATGGTAGGGACCTAACAGAAGCAGAAGATATTAAGAAGAGGTGGCAAGAATACACAAAACTGTACAAAAAAGATCTTCATGACCCAGATAATCACGATGGTGTGATCATTCACCTAGAGCCAGACATCCTGGAATGTGAAGTCAAGTGGGCTTTAGGAAGCATCACTACGAACAAAGCTAGTGGAGGTGATGGAATTCCGGTTGAGCTATTTCAAATCCTAAAAGAGGATGCTGTGAAAATGCTGCACTCAATATGCCAGCAAATTTGGAAACCTCAGCAGTGACCACAGGACTGGAAAAGGTCAGTTTTCATTCCAGTCCCAAAGGCAATGCCAAAGAATGCTCAAAGTACCGCACAAGTGCACTCATCTCACACGCTAGTAAAGTAATGCTCAAAACTTTCCAAGCCAGCCTTCAGCAATACATAAACCGTGAACTTCCAGACGTTCAAGCTGGTTTTAGAAAAGGCAGAGGAACCAGAGATCAAATCGGCAACATCTGCTGGATCATCGCAAAAGCACGAGAGTTTCAGAAAAACGTCTATTTTTGCTTTATTGACTATGTCAAAGCCTTTGACTGTGTTCAGTTAGTTCAGTTCAGTCACTCAGCCCTGTCTGACTCTTTGCAACTCCATGGACTGCAGCACGCCAGGCCTACCTGCCCATCACCAACTCCCAGAGTTTACTCAAACTCGTGTTCATTGAGTCAGTGATGCCATCCAACCATCTCATCCTCTGTCGTCCCCTTCTCGTCCCGCCTTTAATCTTTCCCAGCATCAGGGTCTTTTCAAATGAGTCAGCTCTTCCCATCAGGTGGCCAAAGTATTGGAGTTTCAGCTTCAACATCAGTCCTTACAATGAATATTAAGGACTGATTTTCTTCAGGATGGACTGGATTGATCTCCTTGCAGTCCAAGGGACTCTTAAGAGTCCTCTCTTGACTTGTTAGGATCACCGCAAACTGTGGAAAATTCTTCAATAGATGGTAATACCAGACCACCTGACCTGCCTGCTGAGAAATCTGTATGCAGGTCAAGAAGCAACAGTTAGAACTGGACATGGAACAACAGACTGGTTCCAACAGGAAAAGAAGTACCTCAAGGCTGTATATTGTCACCCTGCTTATTTAACTTATATGCAAAGTACATCATGAGAAATGTTGGGCTGGATGAAGCACAAGCTGGAATCAAGATTGCCGGGAGAAATATCAATAACCTCAGATATGCAAATGACACCACCCTTAGGGCAGAAAGCAAAGAAGAACTAAAGAACCTCTTGATGAAAGTAAAGAAGAGAGTGAAAACACTGGCTTAAAACTCAACATTCAGAAACCTAAGATCATGGCCTCTGGTCCCATCACTTCATGGCAAATAGATGGGGAAACAGTGGAAACAGTGGCTGACTTTATTTTTCTGGGCTCCAAAATCACTGCAGATGGTGACTGCAGCCATGAAATTAAAAGACGCTTACTCCTGTGAAGAAAAGTTATGACCAACCTAGACAACATATTAAAAAGCAGAGACATTGCTTTGCCAACAAAGGTCTGTCTAGTCAAGGCTATGGTTTTTCCAGTGGTCATGTATGGATGTGAGAGTTGGACTGTAAAGAAAGCTGAGAGCCAAAGAATTGATGCTTTTGAACTGTGGTGTTGGAGAAGACTCTTGAGAGTCCCTTGGACTGCAAGGAGATCCAACCAGTCCATCCTAAAGGAAATCAGTCCTGAATATTCATTGGAAGGACTGATGTTGAAGCTGAAACTCCAATACTTTGGCCACCTGATGTGAAGAACTGAGTTATTTGAAAAGACCCTGGTGTTGGAAAAGATTGAAGGTGGGAGGAGAAAACGATGACAGAGGATGAGATGGTTGGGTGGCATAACTGACTCAATGGACACGAATTTGAGGAAACTCCAGGAGTTGGTGATGGACAGGTAGGCCTGGCGTGCTGCAGTCCATGGAGTCGCAAAGAGTCGGACATGACAGAGCAACTGAACTGAAGTGAACTGAATCTCTAAAA
The DNA here is from genome assembly GCF_029378745.1 of Bos indicus. Classification (NCBI taxonomy): domain Eukaryota; kingdom Metazoa; phylum Chordata; class Mammalia; order Artiodactyla; family Bovidae; genus Bos; species Bos indicus. The sequence goes on from NC_091789.1 coordinate 116,046,733, forward strand.
TTTCATTTGAATTTCAGGATCAGCTTTTTTATTTAAAAAATGCATCTGGGATTTTGAAAGAGATTATATTGAATCTGTGCATCACTTTGGTAGCCAACAATGGATAAGGAGGGCCTATTTGGAGAGAGAAGAGCATAAGAAAACATATATAAGCAAGACTTACAGTCAGTTTGGTTCTGACATTGGGCAAATACAAGGTAACATGGAAGATAAGCTGCAAAAAATATTCTGTACAAGGGTTTTATGTACAAAGTGAAGAACTGGGTCTCAGTTTTGGAAGTAAGTAAGCAACTATTCAGAGCTTTTGATCAGAGGAATGAAACAATCAGAGCTAAAATTTCAGCACACTAACTCAACAGTGTTGTGAAGAAATGAAAGGGTAGGCTCATCATTATCACTTGGGGAGCAAGAGTGATAGTAAAATGGAGAAATTACAAAGTTCTTAACCATGATACTAATGAAGGGAATGGCAAAGAAGAGATCATGTGAGATATGGAGGTGGCATTTCTAGTATTTGGCAGCAGATTAGATGGTGGGTAAGGGTTATATGTAACAAAGTACTCTAAAACTTAGTGACATAAAACAATAATAAATGTATATTGTCTCTTAAAATTCCTGAGAATCAGAAATTTGGGAATTGATTTAGCTGGGGGATGGGATTCTGTCTTGGGGTATCTCAGAAGTTTTGGGTAGCTAGTACTCTTGCCTGGAAAACCCCATGGGCAGAGGAGCCTGATAGGCTGCAGTCCATGGAGTCACTAAGAGTCGGACACGACTGAGCAACTTCACTTTCACTTTTCACTTTCATACATTGGAGAAGGAAATGGCAACCCACTCCAGTGTTCTTGCCTGGAGAATCCCAGGGACAGGGGAGCCTGGTGGGCTGCCGTCTATGGGGTCGCACAGAGTCAGACACGACTGAAGTGACTTAGCAGTAGCAGCAGCAGCAGCAGCTAGTCAAGGCTGCAGTTATCTGAAGGCTCACCCAGGCCTGAACCATCCACTCCCAAGGTGGCTCACTCATATGGCTGACAAGGTAGTGCTGGCTGTTGGCAGGAAGCATCAACTGCTCCCCTCGAAGGCTTTTCTATAAGTCAGTTTGTATGTCTTCATATTGTGGTGACTAGTGTTCCCCAGAGTGAGCAACTGAAGAGCCTAAGGCAGAAGCTGTAATGTTTTTTATAATCTAGGTCAGAAGTCTCACACTGCTACTTTTACAACATCCTATTGGTCACATAGGTCAGTCATAATTCAAAATGAGAGGGGACTGTACAAGGGTACAGATACCAGGAGAAGAGAATGGTTGAGGAACATCTTGGTGACTGGCTACCAAAGTGCTCTTTTGTTTGATACTTTATCTCCCCAGATCCTAGTGCATGACCAATGTGAAAAACGAAAGGTGGCTGTGAGCTTTTAAGCTTGTATAATAGAGAGAATTGTAGTTCCATGCTTTACAGAAATAGAGATGAAGCTTGTTTGAAAGGGAAGATTATAAGTTTGATTTCTCTTTATACATTTTCCATGAGAAATATATAAAAAGATGTATTTATTTTTCTAATCCCTCTAATCTCAAATGTTAATTGGAAGAGACAAAGTTCAACACATACTCTTCTATATTCAATCCCCTCCAAGTGCATAAATTCCATTGTGAATAAGAAGTGACATAAACCACTGATTTATTTTAGATGAAATTTTTTGCTTTTTGGAAGATGCTGTAATATTGAAAAACTTGAAAACTTGAAAAACTTGAAAAACTTGAAAACCTTTTTTAGGAGAGCTTCTTAACAAGTGCAGTGCTCATGGAGATGTGATGAGGGATTCTCAAAGAGGCAAAACAGAGATGATTTCTGTGCTATGAAAGTTAACAAATTTGAAGAAAAATCATAATAGACTTTTACTTTTAAGAGATGTATTTTTCTTTGCTATAAACCGAAATCCCTAATCTCTGCTGTCATTTTATAATGATAACAGGTAATATGACTGCATGTATCTACCCTAATCACACAGAACCAGACATTTAATAACACAAAGCTTCAGGGCTGTCTCTTGACTTGCTTAACCCTCATGGGTGCTATTCTTATACTCTGGATGTAAAACTTCATTATTCCTTTAATTACCTATTAGAATTGCACATACTACCCAGAGACTTTTAAATGTAAATATGAGTGTGTGTATGAGGAGAATCTAATAGTTTGCTTGCATGTATGTATGTCTTATTCCATTGAAAAGCATCATGTCTTTGTGCTGTTGCAACAGGTATATAATCTGTTCATTCATACATAATTTTTGAGAGCTGCAAGATAATTTTCTCTAAACATCTGACCACACAACAACAACAGAAAAACAGTCTTAGAGCCTAAATTGCTACCACTCTCTTTTCTAGACTAAGTGACATAAATGATTTATTATACTGTAATGCCTATTTGTCTGTGAAGGGTGTTCATTTAATAGTTACTAACACCAACTGCAGCTTTTATAAGCTAACCAAAGAGTTGTCTCATTTCCTCTCATTGTTGTAATTTGAATAGAAAAACATATTTCTGGAAATAATTATTTTAGCACAGGACTGATTCCATGTACTTCTTCCAACAATTAGAACATCAGTATACACTACCTGCCCAATGTGTCACTGGCTATAATGGGGGAAATTTTAGGTGCCACTACTGAATCTTACAAGTGCAAGTGATCTGAATAGGCCCACAGCTAAGTGGTGAAGCATCTTCGATATGGTTAACGCAGGACCTGTTCTGAGAAAAAAAGTCATAAAAGCTGCTACAAACATTAAACAAAAGGTTTTTGGTTTTTTTGTTGTTGTTTTTTATTTTTTTTTGTTTGCAGTGCTTACATTCCATTGCATTTAAATATCTAATTTAGCAAGTACTATGTAATTTTAAGGAGAATAAGGTGCACATTTAACAGTACTAATTTGGAGACCATACTCTGAGAAAGAATGACTGCTATAAACCTACAGTGGTATTAGTGATAAGAAACAGCCCAAGGTATGTATATCCCAGGAGATACTTGATGGTTTTCCAAAAGTAATTGAAAACTGAGAATATGGTGCTTTGGAAAATTCTCAATTCTGATGTACTTCTCAAACAGTCAAGTTACTCTGAGGATTTATCTGAGGCTCTTGTCCACTTTAAAGTCTTCTTTAAAAAGACAACCAGGTAGATTCAACTACTGATAAAATTAAAGAAATAAATAAAATTCACTTATTTTATGAATAAAATCTGTATATGAAAGCTTTTAAATTTAATTTGGTTCCACTTATTTTTTATTTTTTCCCTTGCTTTAGAAAACAGATCAAAAAAATATTGCTGTGATTTATGTCAATGAGTGTTCTGCCTATGTTTTTCTCTCAGAGTTTTATAGCATTCAGTCTTAAATTTTGGTCTTTCATTCGTTTTGAGTTTATTTTGTATATGGTGCTAGAGAATGTTCTAATTTCATTCTTTTACACTCAGTTGTCCAATCTTCCCAGCATCACTTACTGAACAGTCTGTCTTATCTTCGTTGTATATTCTTGCCTCCTTTGTCATAGATTAGGTGACCACAAGTGCGTGTGTTTACCTCTGGACTTTCTATCCTATTCCATTGATCTATGTATCTGTTTTGTGCCAATACCATACTGTTTTGATTGCTGTAGCACTGTAATATAGTCTGAAGTCAGTGAGCATGATTTCTCCAGCTCAATTATTCTTTCTCAAGATTGTTTTGGTTATTCAGCATCTTTTGTATTTCCATGCAAATTTTTAATATTATTTGCTCTAGTTCTATGAAAGATGCCACTGTATTTCATAGGGATTGCATTGGATCCATAGATCACTTTGGGTATTATAGTGGTCTTAACTCTATTAACTCTTCCAATCCAAGAACACATTATGTCTTTCCCTCTGTTTGTGTCCCCTTCAATTTCTTTCATCAGCATCTTACAGTTTTCAGAGTACATGTCTTTTGTCTCCTTAAGTAGGATTATTCCTAGGTATTTTATTCTATTCTAGGCAATGCTAAATGGAATTGTTTCATTAATTTTGCTAACTGATAGTTCAAAGCCTTTGACTGTGTGGATCACAATAAACTGTGGAAAATTCTGAAAGACATGGGAATACCAGACCACCTGACCTGCCTCTTGAGAAACCTGTATACAGGTCAGGAAGCAACAGTTAGAACTGGACATGGAACAACAGACTGGTTCCAAATAGGAAAAGGAGTATGTCAAGGTTGTATATTGTCATGCTACTTATTTAACTTATATATAAAGTACATCATGAGAAACGCTGGGCTGGAAGAAACACAAGCTGGAATCAAGACTGCTGGGAGAAATATCAATAACCTCAGATATGCAGATGACACTACCCTTATGGCAGAAGGCAAAGAAGAACTAAAGAGCCTCTTGATGAAAGTGAAAGAGGAGAGTGAAAAAGTTGGCTTAAAGCTCAACATTCAGAAAACGAAGATCATGGCATCCAGTCCCATCACTTCATGGCAAATAGATGGGGAAACAGGGGAAACAGTGGAAACAGTGTCAGACTTTATTTTCTGGGCTCCAAAATCACTGCAGATGGTGATTGCAGCCATGAAATTAAAAGATGCTTACTCCTTGGAAGGAAAGTAATGACCAACCTAGACGCATATTAAAAAGCAGAGACATTATTTTGTCAACAAAGGTCTGTCTAGTCAAGGCTATGGTTTTTCCAGTGGTCATATATGGATGTGAGAGTTCGACTGTGAAGAAAGCTGAGTGTCAAAGAATTGATGCTTTTGAACTGTGGTGTTGGAGAAGACTCTTGAGAGTCCCTTGGACTGCAAGGAGATCCAACCAGTCCATCCTAAAGGAGATCAGTCCTGGGTGTTCATTGGAGGGACCAATGTTGAAGCTGAAACTCCAATACTTTGGCCACCTTATGCGGAGAGCTGACTCATTTGAAAAGACCCTGATGCTGGGAAAGATTGAGGGCAGGAGGAGAAGGGGATGACAGAGGATGAGATGGTTGGATGGCATCACCGACACAATGGACATGGGTTTGGGTGGACTCTGGGAGTTGGTGATGGACAGGGAGGCCTGGCGTGCTGTGGTTCATGGGGTCACAAAGAGTCAGACATGACTGACTGAACTGAGTTCGCTGTTAGTATATAGAAATGCAACAGCTTTTGTACATTATTTTTGTATCCTGAAACTTTATCCAATTCATTGATGAGCTCCAATAGTCTTTAGCATTTTCTATTTATAGTACCATACCATCTGCAAACTACTTGTTTTCCAATTTGGATTTCTTTTATTTCTTTTTTGTTCTCTGATTGTTATGGCTGTGACTTCCAAAACTATGTTGAATAAAAGTGGCAAGATTGGACATCCTTGTCTTGTTCCTGATCTTAGAGGAAATGCTTTTAGCATGAGAGCTGTGGGTTTGTCAAATATCGTCTTAAAAGCTTTTGCACAGCAAAGGAAACCACTGACAAAATGAAAACACAACCTACTGAAAGGGAGAAGACGATATGATATCAAGCAAATGATATGACCAATAAGGGGTTAATATCCAGCATATGTAAACAGTCAATAAAACTCAACTTCAAAAAATAAACAACCCAATTAACAATGGGATGAAGAAATAAATAGACATTTTTCCAAAGAGGACATGCAGATGGCCAACAGTCACCTGAAAAGATATCAGGGAAATACAAATCCAAATGATAACGAGGTATCATCTCACACTTGTCAGAATGGCTATCATCACAAAGAACACAAATAAGGAATGCTGGTAAGGATGGGTAGAAAAGGGAACCCTAGTACACTACTGGTGGGAATGCAAATTGGTGCAGCCACTGTGGAAAATGGTATGGAGGTTTCTCAACAACAACAAAAAAACCTACAAAACACAACTAACATATGACCCAGCAATTCCACTTCAGGACAGACATCCAAAAGAAACAAAACCACTAATTCAAAAGGATACTTGCACCCAGTGTTCATCACAGCATTATTTACAATTACCAAGGCATGAAAGCAACCTAAATGTCTGTCAACAAATGAATGGATAAAGAAAAAGTGATACATAAACACACACACACACAGTGGAGTACTACTCAAGCATAACAAAGAATGAAACTTTGCCATCTGAAACAACAGAGATGGACTTCAAGGGCTTTATGTTAAATGAATTAAGTTAGACAGGGAAAGACAAATACTGTATGATATCACTTACATGTGGAATCTAAGAAACACAACAAACTAGTGAATAAAATAATAAAGAGGTAGACTCATAAATATAGAGAACAAACTAGTGGTCATAAGTAGGGAGAGAGAAGGAATGAGGGGTGATATAGGGGCGGGGGAGTGTCATTATGGGATCATACCTGAAAATTGTAAAGAAGTATAGGATTTAAAGAATCTTTCATTCAGTTAAAAAAAAATTTTTTTTATATGTGTGTGGTTCAGAGAGGGAAAGTGGCCCAGTAGGTACCTTTCCCTAGACACTTCAGAGGATGCTTTGCATGACTCGCTTTGTGACACTGGAGATGACCTGGAATCCTATCTCCCCTCTTTGTGGGGAGATGTGAAAGGAATTGCAGCATTGCTACTGTTGAATCAAAAGCTTCACAGCATGATTCTTGGTTTATCTACTGTGTAAACTGCCATAACCCAAATCTCCAGAGTCTGAATCATTTCTATCAACTCAGTGTCTGAGTTTTGACATAAATATGAAAGAAATTTCAAAATGGAATTGCAAAGTTTTACTCGAGAAGCATTTTTCGGGGATACTATGGAGGTACCTTGGGTTGTGTGAAACAACCTACACTGGGAGTAGACAAAAGGGAGTTGCTGCTGCTGCTAAGTCACTTCAGTCGTGTCTGACTCCATGCAACCCTATGGACTAGAGCCCGCCAGGCTCCTCTGTCCATGGAATTCTCCAGGCAAGAATACTGGAGTGAGTTGCCTTTCCTCCTCCAGGGGATCTTCCCGACCAAGGGATCGAACCCGAGTCTCTTATGTTTCCTGCATTTGTGGGCAGGTTCCTTACCACTAGCTCCACCTGGGAAGCCCCAAACACCTGGGAAGACATAAGGAAGCTCTGTCCTCTGAATGATAAAACTATCTTTGCCGATGGGAAATGCATGATGCTTTGAGAGCTTTTTCCTCTCCTGTTCCATTTCATCTTCTTCTCTGATCCAACCCTTCCTGTGATCAGTGACGCTGACTGTAGAATGGCTGACAGGGATAAATGGCACAATCTATGGTAATGGAGGCAGAACAAATTAACTGATCCCTTTGGGAACAGAATGGGTGCCATTTTAATTATTAGTGGACAGAGCGAGCCAATCACAGACACTGTCACAGAAATGAGTATGTAAAGTCCACTTTGTTAATGTCCTAAGTGGAAGTAGAAAGCGTTATAGTCGCTCAGTCAAGTCCGACTCTTTGCGACCCCATGGACTATAGCCCACCAGGCTCCTCTGTCCAAAGGATTCTCCAGTCAAGAGCACTGGAGTAGGTTGCCATTTCCTTCTCCAGCTGATTTTCCCAACCCAGCCATCGAACCCAGGTCTCCTGCACTGCAGGCAGATTCTTTACCATCTGAGTCACTAGTGAAGCCCTGTTAATGTCCTAACATGGGAGCAAATCAGAGAGAGTATTTCAGAAAAAAGCAATTAACTATAGGTAGAGTTATCATTTAACATCACTTCATCTTCTAGGAAACACATTAAATACTGTATTTCAGACTTCCACAACTACTGCTATTTCTTTGATGCATAATCTATGAATCTGTCGTTTTGAGAGAAAATACTCAGTTCTTTTCAATTATATAAGAATTCCTTTTATTCAAGCTGATAATATATAAAATAAGCATACTGCACTTAACCAAAAACATCCATAGAAATAATGCTGGTTAAAGCTATTCAGTTGTTAGTTTATGTTTTCTTCTCTTCTTTTTATATTTTATTCCCTCTTTATTGTAATAAAAAGTAATCTTCAATGATTCTTTAACTCATGATATGCTTGTATAGACAGGAAACACAACAGTCTTCTTGGCTTTTGAATTTATCAAGAGTATGCTCTTTGAAAAGAGAGAAGAAAGAAGAAAATTTTCAAAGTAGCAGAGTGACCTGCAGATGCATTGATATAATAATCCATAAATTAAATAGAACTTTCATTGTTTCCCATCTGTCCACAAGGTACTAATCAACCTAACCATTTAGATTGATATTTAGAAGAGATTGAATTGAAAATCCTTCACCTTCTTAAATTTTGATATTGATTTCTAGAAAAGCTGTCAGACTATTGGAAAACTAACCAATATTTTCTTCACTTCCTTAAATTATGCATGAATTCACTCTAGAAAACCCATTAGAGCCAGTAGATTAAAAAAAAAAAAAGGTCCAGCAATATTTCTATAACTAGCAATTACAGTATTCTGAATAATTGGTAACCCATATATTTAAAAAATGCAATCTGGTAAAAATTTCTGCAATGTTCCTTTGTTTCATTTGTTCTGAAATGTAAGATTGGCAGAACACATAATTTTTGTACAGATTCTGCTTTGGCTCTGAAGACTGTCCACTGAGACCATCTCCAATTTTTCACTATTATAAATACGCTCTTTCTATCTAAAGATAGAAATTGTTCATTTCTATCTTTTCCTTATGGAACAAATTCTTGAAAGTCAAATAACTGAATCACAGGTTAAGATATATTTAAGACACTTGATTGATATCAACAAAATTCTTTTATTAGTCTCTTATGGCATATAAAATACCTTTCTCATTATATCTTCATCAGCATGAACATTAGTATTTTACAAATTCTTTGTTAATTTAATAGGAGAAAATGGGAATCTCACTGATCTTTAATATACTTATCTTTGATTAGCATATTGAATAGTTTTCTTATTTATTACCACTGTACTTCTTCTAGGTTACTTTCTTATTTTACTTTATTTATTTTTGCTGCACCACATAGCATGCGAGATCTTAGTTCCCCAACCTGGGATTGAACCATGCCTCCTGCAGCAAAAGTGTGGCATCCTAACCACCAGACCACCAGGGAAGTTCCATTACTTTGCTATTTCTAACAATTTTAAATTAAGGATCTTAGTGTTTCTTACAAATTTATATAATTAAATATATTTAAATTTCTTATAAGGATGTTAAACGTTTGCTATACTTGCTGCAAATATATCTTGCTTGTTCAATATGTTTTAGTATTCTTCATGATATTTTAACATTTATTATGCTCTTTGCATATTAAAAATGAATAATACAGGCTCTGAGTAATTCACTGTGACTTGAAGGATACATAGGAACTTTTCAGGTGAAAAAAGAGAAAAAAATATCTCAGAGGAAAAATCAAACAGAAACTGGATCTGTTTGAGTAAGGGGCAGAGGTGTGTGTTGCTGAAACATAGTGAGCTAAGGGGGTGGGGGTGAGTCAAGTGGCCAAATATCAATTTCCTGTAAGACATTTAACCAAATGTACAACTTTCCAAATTTACTACTCTAAAAAAGTTTTTTCTTCATGTAAAATTCACAGAATCTTTTCCCAAATGGGGTACTTTTAGCCTCTTTCTATGTTTTCTGAAGATTTTTAATTTACCAGTTTGTTTTCTCTCCAAGGACTTCCCTGGTGGCTCAGTGGTAAAGAATCCATTTGCCAATGCAGGAGACACAGATGTCAGTTCGATCCCAGAGTCAGGAAGACCCCCTGGAGAAGGAAATGACAACCTGCTCCATATTTTTGCCTGGAGAATCCCATGGACAGAGGAGCCTGGCAGGCTACTGTCCGTGGGGTTGCAAAGGGTTGGACGTGACTTACCCGCTAAACAAAAACAATAATTTCTCTCCCTAGCAACATTTTAAGTAGTATTTATGCTCTCAAAAGATAAGGTTCATAGTTATTTCAGTATATTTATGAATTTAATTAGCAGTCAGAAAAATATATTTCATAATAATATAAAATCAGAATGACACCTGACAACTTTTCGGTTGATACTACTTTCTAATTCCATTTTTTTTATTATGATGAAATAACACTTAATGTAAAATTAACTGTATTAACCATTTCTAAGTGTATAGTTCAGTGTTATTAAGTATATTCATGTTGTTGTACAGCCATCACTCACCTACCTCCAATAGTCTTGTAATGTTGCAAAACTGAAACCCTGCATCCATTAAGCAGTAACTTCCCATAAGCCCTCCTTCCAGTCCCTGGCAATCACCATTGTACTTTCTTTTTTTCTTTTCATCTCCCCTTTTTCCCTCAGCCTCTGAGAATCACCACTCTGGCCTCTATTATTATGAGTTCAGCATTTTTTAAAAAAGATTCCACATATAAGTGATATCATACAATATTTGTCTTCTTTCCCTTTCCTTATTTCACTTTGCATAATGCCCCCAGGTTTATCCATGTTGTCACAAATGGCAGTATTTCCTTCTTTTTATGGATGAATAATATTCTGTTGTATATATACAACATATTTTATTTATCCATTCATCTGTTGATAGACATTTAACTTCTCATATCTTAGCTATTGTGAATAATGCCACAAGGACTGTGGAAATGTAGCTCTCTCTTCAAAAGAGTAATTTTTATTTACTTTGTATATATACACAGAAGTAGGATTGCTGGATCATATAGTAGTTCTTTTTTAAATTTTTGAGGAACCACCATATGGTTCTCCATAGGGGCTGCACCAATTAATATTCCTACCACCAGTGCACAAGGTTTCCCTTTTCTCCATATGCTCACTAATACTTGTTATCTCTTGTCCTTTAAGTGGTAGTCATCCCAAAGGTATAAGGTGATATCTCATTGTGGTTTTGACTTGGCATTTCCCTGATGATTAATGAAGTTGAGCACCTTTTAATATACTTGTTGGACAACTGTATGTCTTTGGAAAAATGTCTATTCAGATCCTTTGCCCATGTTTCAATTGGGTTATTTGGGAGTTTGTTTTATTTTTGCTGTTGAGTTGTAAGTGTTCCTTATACATTTTGGATATTAACCCATTGTCAGATACACATTTGCAAATATTCTCTCCCGTTCTGTAGGCTGCCTTTTCATTTTGTTTATTGTATACTTTGCCGTGCAGAAATGTTTCAGTTATGACACAGTCCCTCTTGTTTATTTTTGCTTTTGTTGCCTGTACTTTTGGTGTCAGATCCCCAAAACTGTTCCATGATCAACATCAAGGACCTTGCCTCCAATATTTTCTTCTAGAGTTTTACAGTTTCAATTCCATCAGGATTATGTATATGCTTGGCTTTACCATATCTAAGCTTTTTTATGACCATTTAAGTTTATCTACATCACAAAGAGCTTTAGGAATCCCTCTGTAGATGTCACCAGTGATAAAACTATACTTATATTTGGATTAATCTTTTTTATTTTTTTGCCTGCCTCTTAACTAGTTTCTAACTTGGGTACAGGGAATAAGAATGCTATTCATCAACCACCTAGTATCTCAACATTTTGGATCTTTGCCTTGAAATTTTGACCTGATATTTAGAGAAGAAAAAAAAAAATCAGGCTTCTAACAAAGCCTGGGCAGGGAGGGAGGTGGACATCAGGTTTCAATGTATGTATGTCACATGAGGAATTGAACTTACTGGGTTGCAGCAGTTTATTTTGCAGTAGGTTTTAAACTGGATCAGGCAGGACAGGCCTCAGTGAGCATAAAAAATAGGGAACTCTGGCTGCCCTTGCCCTGACCCACACTGGCTTAGCTTTTAACCAAGCAAGGTCTGCTGACACAAGGATTAAATGATCAAAGGAGAAGGACATTTAGTCCTAAAGGCCTATATAAAAATAAACTGAGCTTTTCCAGGGTTTGAGCTTTCTAAGTATTGGTATATTGAGTAAAAGGGGAAAAAACAAAACTTTTGCTGTTCTCGCAGGCAAATATACATGTTGATTTTGTTGAGGTTTTTGAGGTGCTGATTTTTTTAAGGTGCAATGCATGTTAATTAGACACATATACACTGCAATATGATTACCACCATAATGTTAACTAACAGTTCCATTTGTCACATGATTTTCCTTTCTTTTTGTGGTGATCACATTTAAGATCTAGTCTCTTACAAACTTTCACATTTGAAAATGGGGGTTTTCACATTTACAATACAGCAATACAGTCTTATTAAATAAAAATCACAATACTGTGCATTAGATCCCCAGGACTTATTCATCCTTTAACTGAAAGTGTGTTAGACCAAAGTCTACCAATTTCTCCCATTCCACCCACCCCCTCCCCCCTGGCCCTGGTAACCATCATTCTACATTCTTTTTCTACAAGTTCATCTTTTTTAGATTCTACTTATAAGTGATATTATAATTCCACCTCTGGGTATACATCCAAAGAAAATGAAAACAAGATATCAAAAAGATTTCTATACTCCAATGATTATTGTGGTATTATTTACAATAGCCAAGATACAGAAATGACCTTAGGGTCTGTCAAATGATGAATGGATAAAGAAGATGTGAGATATATATACACATATGTGTGTGTCTGTGTGTGTGTATGTGTGTGTAACAGAATATTACTCAGGCATGAGTAAGAAGGAAATGTGTTATTAAATTTGCAATAGCAAAAAGAATCACAAGGCAGAGATGCCAAACTCCTTGCTCTGTTTTGTGTCAGGCATGAGTAAGTAATGCTAGTTTAGAGGCCTCAAGTTCAGTTCCTCTTAATGCCATTTTGAACCATATCGATAATACAGTCTTTTGGCTTTTCAGTATGCTCAAGATATCACCATGTCCTGTTGACTCGGACCTTTGATCAATTCATACATTTGGTCCAAAGTTTTAGTGCTCATAGACCCAGACTGTCTTTCCATTTAGAAAAGAAGGGCAGATTTGTTAATGAAAAACTAGAAAGAAATGTGCTCTGTGTGCTCAGTCATGTCTGACTCTTTCCAACACTTTGGACTATAGCCCACTAGGCTTCTCTGTCCATGAGCTTTCACAGGCAAGAATACTGGAGTGGGTTGCCATTTCCTCCTACAGGGGATCCTCCCAACCCAGGGATCGACCTGTGTCTCCTACATTGCAGGCAGATTCTTTAACACTGAGCCATGGTGAAGCCCAAAGAAATAGATACTTAAAATAAGGACAACACACTACTTTTTGCTGTTGAGGTAAAGAAATATTTGAATGAAATGTATATATTTGTAGTAGATTTTGTCTTAGGGCAAGGTCATGATTTTGCTTTGTGTTGAGAACAATCCTCTATAGACCTCTCATTTCTACATGTGTTATGACTGAGGTACTAACTGTTCTGTGTTCCAAACTATCTTTTCAGTAAGACTTCGAATAAATTCCCTTTTGATGTCATTTAGCTCAATTAAACTTTGTTCAAGCTCGCTCATGATTTTCAACAGAAAAATGCTTAAGGAAATGGAAAAACTGTGACTTGCATCAGGCTTTTTTGAAAATCTAAATCTCAAATAGGGATAATTAGCAGGTGTTAATATGCAACTTTTGGAGGTAAAAGTGATGGAATGTGGTTCTCTAGGTCAAGGTGTGAAGTGTAAGAAATGAAAGAAAGATACATGGGTTAATCCCTGACTACTTACAATTATTACCAAGATTATAATAAATGCAAAATCCTTTTGCAAAAATACGTCACACATAAAAGATTATCAATTCAGTTCAGTTCAGTCACTCAAATGTGTCCAACTCTTTGTGACACTATGGACTGAAGAATGTCAGATTTCCCTGTACATCACCAACTCCCGGAATTTGCTTAAATTCATGTATACTGAGTTGGTGATGCCATCCAACCATCTCATCCTCTGTCGTCCCCTTCTCCTCCTGCCCTCAATCTTTCCCAGCATCAGGGTCTTTTAAAATGAGTCAGCTCTTCACATCAGGTGGCCAAAGTATTGGAGTTTCAGCTTCAGCATCAGTCCTTCCAATGAATATTTAGGACTGATTTCCTTTAGGATGGACTGGTTGGATCTCCTTGCAGTCCAAGGGACTCTCAAGAGTCTTCTCCAACACCACAGTTCAAAAGCATCAATTCTTTGGTGCTCAGCTTTCTTTATAGTCCAACTGTCACATCCATACATGACTACTGAAAAAACCATAGCTTTGACTAGATGGACCTTTGTTGGCAAAGTAATATCTCTGCTTTTTAACATGCTGTCTACGCTGGTCATAATTTTTCTTCCAAGGGCCAAATGTCTTTTAATTTCATGGCTGTAGTCACCATCTGCAGTGATTTTGGAGCCCAACAAAATAGTCTGTCACTGTTTCCACTGTTTCCCCATCTATTTCCCATTAAATGATGGTACCAGATGCCATGATTTTAGTTTTCTAAATGTTGAGCTTTAAGCCAACTTTTTCACTCTCCTCTTTCACTTTCATCAAGAGACTTTTTAGTTCCTCTTCACTTTCTGCCATAAGGGTGGTGTCATCTGCATATCTAAGGTCATTGATATTTCTCCCAGGAATCTTGATTCCAGCTTGTGCTTCATCCAACCCAGTATTTCTCATGATGTACTCTATATATAAGTTAAATAAGCAGGGTAACAATATACAGCCTTGACGTACTCCTTTCCCTATTATTATATACCTATTACATATATTTAATAATGAAAATGATGACTGATTTATCCAGCACTTGCATGTACACACATAAATATAATAATGTTCTATCAACAACAGCATTCTTCTCTTCATATTTGATACAGTGAAGTATATGATCATATGTGAAGTGTCAGAATCAAGGTTTTGTTTGAGGTCAGTATAATTTCAAAGCCTGCAGTTTTTCCATTACTTCAAACTGCTTCTCCAGCAGTATGCAAAGGAGTATTAAAGAAGGACTAATAATAAGTAAATAAGCTGATATATCTTTTAACTTAAACTATCGATAATTGCTTAAATTTCCTTTTCATTTTTATATTATTTTTCTCCATAACAAATGCAAAACTGGTTTCCTATATGTCAACTCTCTTTATCCATGCCTCTCTATCTTCAGCTTCTTCTCTTCCAAAGTGAAAATTGCACTGCTAAACAATAGCCTGTCTGGTTCAGAATCTCATCTAGTGTCAATTCTAGTCATTGACAGATGTCCATTGATAAGAATTTTATCTCTGAGAGTTTCTACCAAGTCACAGCTGATTCTTTACACAATTGGCTGCTTCATAGTTGGTGAAAATAGAGTACTGAGTAACAATAGCCAAAGCCCTGTTACATTTTGTTCTCCAATAAATTTATAATGAGAAATCAATGGAAGGGAAGAAAAAGTCTGGAATGGATTAATGATAACAGGGAGATTTAACATAACTCAAACTTCAGGGTCCTTCACTTGCACAGGTCCTTTCCAAAGCTGTCTGGTCATGTTAAATTTACAGAATTTTTCTTTAAAGAGTCACCTCATTCCAAATTATGTAAGCTTTATGTTCCACAAAATCTAGATTCTTTAATGTGAAATCTGTAAGTGATATGGATATTTCTAGCTCAAATTCAAGATCTACATCAAGAATAAACAGATAATGGAAAGAAGAAAAGGAGAGGAGCAATAAAAGGGCAAAATGACAGAGCTGATTTTTCTTTAATGGAAAGTTTGAGAATAATCATTGAGAAGAACCTATTGAGAAACAAAATGCAATGAACATCAAATTAGGGACTAAAGAAATTTTTTTTAAATCTCTCACTTAGGAGCATTTCTTGGCAATAACATTTCCACATCAATTCCCCACACAGTTGACCTCAAGTATATTTAAATTTCAACTTGTCACAGAGAATTTTGTATAAACTTTTAATCAGGAGTTATCTTTCTATAAGCCTTAGATACATACACAAAAGCTGAAACTCGGCTGCATAACAAGGACACATCACAGGTAAATAATGAAATAGAACAGGTCAAGTAATGACAGAAAACTAGCTTTCATCAGAGAGATCCAGAGCCTTCTGATCTCCCTGACTTATGAACAAAACCTTCAGTCATCTCAATTTTGAAATGCGTTGTTTGTTTCCATAATGCATGCACTCAAAAAAATTCTTTTTTTCCTTTTTACTAAAATTGGAATACATGAAAATAAAAGAACAACAGAATGACTCTTTCTTGGCTAAACATACTCTTGTTTTGTTTTAATTTGCAGTAATGCTTTGTCTCTATGTTACTTTTCTATGATCTTTGCTTACTTCATTCACATTTTATCTCTACTGTTGCTGTATCTTTCCCTAGTTTTGCCAGCTCCTGAAGGCCTTCAGAAAAGCCACAAATAAAAATGCATGAAACCACAATTAACAATAGTTAACTCAATTATAAAGGCCTTTGATAGTTAAACAATGGATATTCCACTTTTCTCAAATGACAATTTGCATATAACCCCAAACTCTTGTATACTGTGCTAAAAAGTCATCTTTCAAAACAGAAGAAAGGCTGGCTTGGGGAGGGGTCTATAAATTAAAAAGATACTTAACAGAAAAGTAAAAGAGACACAAAGTACCCTGTATCTTGAAGAGATATAAAGGATTTGGAAGAGTAGGGAGAATTTATTAGCACAGAGAAGGAAGATTAATTTCACCCAGAAAATTGCAGAAAGTAATTTGAGCAAATAAACTTGGAGAAGAAATCTCTTATAACCAATTTTAAATCATTCTATGGAATGATTCATTTAAAAAATTTTGTTAGTTTCAAAGACACAAATTTAGGATGGTCTTATGTATTTTCTGTACTGGTTTTTTGCATGCACATGCACAAGTGTGTGTGTGTGTGTGTGTGGCAGAGGGAAGTGATAATCATGCCTAGACAGAAAAAAATTTTTTTTCCTACTTTACTAAGATCTATTTGACATATGACATAGTGCAAATTTAAAACGTACAACATGTTAATACTTATATACTGCAAAATCATTATCATGATAGAGTTAGCTAAAATCCTCAATCATGTCACATAATTACCATTTATTTTTGTGGTGAGAACAGTTATATCTACTCTCTTAGCAACTATCAAGTACCTAATACAATGTTGTTAACTATAATAACCATGCTGCAAATTAGATCCCCAGAACTTCTTCATCTTATACATGGAAGTTTTTATGCTTTGATTGACATTTCCCCATTTCCCCTACCCCCAAAGACCCTGGTAACCACCATTCTATTCTGTTTCTATGAGTTAGGCTTTTTCAGATTGCACCTTTAAGTGATAACATATAGTATTAAGCTTTCTCTGCCTGACTTATTTCCCTTTGCATAATGAACTCAAGGTTCATCCGTGTTGAAGGAATGGCAGAATTCCTTCCTTTTCATAGCTGAATAATACTCTGTTGTATGTGTGTGTGTGTCTGTGCGCGTGTGTATCACATCTTCTTTATTCATTTATTGACAGACCCTTAGGTTGTTTCCATATCTTGGCTATTATAAAAAATGCTTCAATGAAGATGGGAATAAAAAGATCTCTTCAAGTCAGTGATTTCATTTCCATTGGAGAGTTATCAAGAAGTATGATTGTTGGATCATATGGTAGCTCTATTTTTAATTTTTTTTGAAATCACCATACTGTTTTCTATAGTGTCTGTACCAATTCACACTCCCTCCACCAGTGCACAAGTGCTTGCTTTTCTCTATATTCTTGCCAATACTTGTTATTTTGTGTCTTTTTGGTGACAGTTGTTTTAACTAGTATGAGATCATCTCACTGTGGTTTTGATTTGCATTTTCCTGATTATTAGTGATGCAGAGCATTTTTTATGTATCTGTTGGCTATTTACACATCTTTTTGGAAAATTGTCCATTCAGAAATAAAGAAAATAATTACATTTACAATAGAATCAAAAAATACATAGGAATCAATTTAATCAAAAAGGTGAAAGAGCTACACACAGAAAACTGTAACACATTGATGGAAGAAATTAAAGAGGATACAAATAAATGGAAAGATACCCCATGGTCATGGGTTGAAAAAAATAATATTGTTAAAATGTCCATAATCCAAATTTATCTACAGATTCAAAGCAATCTCTATCAAAATTACAATGAAACCATTCACAGAGACAGAAAAACTACCTTAGAATTTTTTATGGAGCCACGAAAGACCCCTAACAGCCAAAACAATTCTGAAAAGGAAAACAAAGCTGAAGGCATCATACTTCCTGATTTCAAGCTATGGGACAAATCTATAGTAACCAAAACAATATGGTACTGGCATAAAAATATATAAATAGACCAATGGAACAGAATCAAGAGCTCATAAATAAACCCTCACATATATGGGTAACTAATATTGATGCTTTTGAACTGTGGTGTTGGAGAAGACTCTTGAGAGTCCCTTGGACTGCAAGGAGATCTAAGGAGCCCATCCTAAAGGAGACCAGTCCTGGGTGTTCATTGGAAGGACTGATGCTGAGGCTGAAACTCCAATACTTTAGCCACCTCATGTGAAGAGTTGACTCATTGGAAAAGACCTTGATGCTGGGAGGGATTGGGGGCAGGAGGAGAAGGGGACGACAGAGGATGAGACGGCTGGATGGCATCACCGACTCGATGAACATGAGTTTAAATGAACTCAGGAAGTTGGTGATGGACAGGGAGGCCTGGCGTGCTGCGATTCATGGGGTCACAAACAGTCAGACACGACTGAGCGACTGAACTGAACTGAATATTTGACATGGGAGTCAAGAAAACTCAGTGAGGAAAGAATAGTGCCTTCAGTAAATGGTGTTGGGAAAACTGGAAAACCACATGTAGCAGAATGAAATTGGATTGAAAAGCATTAATTAAAAATAAGACCTCAAACCATAAAGCTCCTAGAGGGAAACAGCTCCCTGACATTAGTCTTGGCTAAGATTTTTTTAATATGATACCTAAAGTAAAGTAACAAAAGCAAAAATAAGTAAGTGGGATTACACCAAAAATAAAAGGCTTCTTTCTGCACAGCAAAGGAAATGATCATCAAAAGTGAAAGACAGCCTATGGAATGGAAGAAAATATTTGCAAACTCTATAGAAGGGTTAATATCCAAAATATATTTTTAAAAACTCATAAACTCGAACAGCAAAAAAAAAAAATCATATAATTTCATTTTAAAATAGAGTATAAAAAAGACTGTGGTAAAAGTAATCATAAAAAATTGATACACACCCCAATTCAACTATAACACATGAGAAAAATGAGGCACTCATCTATTCTATATGTACCTGCATTCTATTCTACACATCTCTTCACTATGTTGTTCAGCATCACACACTGAAGTAGTTTAGAAGCAATGTCATGACTTCAGGTCGTTTTGATGCCAAATGCTGTGTTTTTATCTTATTAACTCTAGCTCATTAAGAGTATACGTCTATGCTCCAAAAGAAAGAAAAGTAATATATCATAATGGGTAGATATTTGCCAATAACACCCACCCCACACATCTTTCTAACCATCCATTCACCTACTAATTCCTTTACTCAAAAAATGCTATTTTATGATTAATTATGTACTAGGCTCTAAGAAAATCAAGTTAAGTCAACAAGAGAGGATCTAGAACATTTTGAACATGTTTTACTTTTTTATTTAGAAGATACAATTTTGCTTATTATCCTTTATATCTCTCATATAGAAATATGAAGGCATATCTAATAACTTCATCTATCTCTCATATAAAAAACACAACTTAGATACTTATTGTGTATATTTAGGGATTTTAAAGTGCTAAGTATGATTACATCCTCTTCTTCAAACCCTTTTCACCTGCCCCAGTAGCATATGCTAAAGGCTTAACATTAATGGGACAGAGATATGAAGGAATTTTATTTGCTTTGTATGCATGAAATTGCATAGTTATCAGTCACAGGAGTTCAGTGAAATCATATGAATGTTAACATCCCTGTTTACATATTTCATTTCATATAGTACCTAATTAAATCATACAAATAAGCATATTGGGATTGTGCCAAAGTATACATGAAGCCACCTCAAATCCTCCTGGGCCCAGGAGATGATTACATGTTACCCCTTTTTATTTGGGGGAAGTGGAAAAGAAGGGTGGAATATAAGATTAGTCATGCTCAGCTGTTTGAGGTGGAAGTTATAAACATGATTTCCAGATCTGTACCATAAATAATGTGTGCCAAGTCGCTTCAGTCGTGTCTGACTCTTTAAGACCCTATGGACTGTAGCCCACCAGGCTCTTCTGTCTACAGAATTCTTAGGACAAGAATACGGAAGTGGGTTGCCATTCTTCCTCCAAGGGATCTTCCCAAACAAGGGATCAAATCTGCATCTTTTATGTTTCCGGCATTGGCAGGCAGGTTCTTTAACACTAGTACCACCTGGGAAGCTCACCATAAATGTTGTGAAATTAACACAACACTGTAAAGCAACTAAACCCCAGCTAAAAAAATAATAATCTCTTGCCTTTTCCCCTTTCACAGCAACCTTGGAGTTCACACGTAGAGTGAAGTGAAAGTCACTCAGTTGAGTCCAACTCTTTGTGACCCCATGGACTATACAGTCCATGGAATTCTCTAGGCCAGAATACTAGAGTGGGTAGTCTTTCTCTTCTCTAGGGGATCTTCCCAACGCAGGGATCGAACCCAGGTCTTTCACCCCCATTGCAGGCGGATTCTTTACCAACTGAGACACAAGGGAAGTCCAAGAATACTGGAGTGGGTAGCCTATCCCTTCTCCACTGGATCTTCCCAACCCAGGAATTGAACCAGGGTCTTCTGCATTGCAGGCAAATTCTTTACCAACTGAGCTGTCAGGGAAGCCCTTACATGTAGAGGAGAACTGTAGTAAAGAGTTTGATTCAATTTTTGATGTGTGATTGCTAAATGCTTTCAAGCTCCACCCTTCCCTTTTTTCCTTCTGACCCACACTGAGGCAAGCTGAGAAAAGTATCTGGGTTTTCCTTCTTTTGATTCAAAGGGTAAATTCAAACTGTGATTGGCTCAGCCTAAATGAGGAAATGACCCAGCCTAACCTTCTAAGTTTCTGAAAACCCTGTGTCAGTCACTACTCTCTGTTCAATCCTTTTGAACTTGCTTTAGTAGCTTTCCCAGCTTTCCCAATGAAGCCTCAGGATGTGAGTCAAAATCTTTCTTGGTGTGTGTGAGTGTGTGTGTGTGTGTGTGTGAGTGTGTGTGTGTGTGTGTGTGTGTGTGAGAGTGTGTGTGTTTTCAACAGTCTTGACATCTAAATTTTGAGTGAGGATTCAATTCATTTGTAAAGAATGACCAAAACAAAAGTGAAGTCCCTACATGGAAGAATCCTAAGTCTCAGAGTAACTTAATAGAGCTCTCCATCACTTATTTAATTGAACTTTCATGTGAGTGATGAATAATTTTATTAGGTCAATCCACTGATATTTAAGAGCTTCCCTTGTGGCTTAGCTGGTAAAGAATCCGCCTGCAATGCAGGAGACCTGGGTTCGATCCCTGGGTTGGGAAGATATCCCAGGAGAAGGGAAAGGCTACCCACTCCAGTATTCTGGCCTGGAGAATTCCATGGACTGTATAGTCCATGGGGTCACAAAGAGTTGGACACAACTGAGCGACTTTCACTTTCACTGATATTTAAGCCCAATC
The DNA here is from genome assembly GCF_029378745.1 of Bos indicus. Taxonomy (NCBI): domain Eukaryota; kingdom Metazoa; phylum Chordata; class Mammalia; order Artiodactyla; family Bovidae; genus Bos; species Bos indicus. The sequence goes on from NC_091789.1 coordinate 116,068,252, forward strand.
TAACGTGAATAATTAGTTTGAGCATTCTTTGGCATTGCCTTTCTTTGGGATTGGAATGAAAACTGACCTTTTCCAGTCCTGTGGACACTGCTGAGTTTTCCCAATTTGCTGGCATACTGAGTGCAGCACTTTCACAGCATCATCTTTCAAGATTTGAAATAGCTCAACTAGAATTTGATCACCTCCACTAGCTTTGTTCATAGTGATGCTTCCTAAGGTGCACTTGACTTCACATTCCAGGATGTCTGGCTCTAGGTGAGTGATCACACCATCATGATTATCTGGGTCATGAAGATCTTTTTTGTGCAGTTCTTCTGTGTATTCTTGCCACCTCTTCTTAATATCTTCTGCTTCTGTTAGGTCCATACCATTTCTGTTCTTTATCGAGCCCTTTATCAGTCTTCAGCAATACGTGAACCGTGAACTTCCAGATGTTCAAGATGGTTTTAGAAAAGGCAGAGGAACCAGAGATCAAATTGCCAACCTCCGCTGGATCATTGAAAAAGCAAGAGACTTCCAGAAAAATATCTATTTCTGCTTTATTGACTATGCCAAAGCCTTTGACTGTGTGGATCACAATAAACTGTGGAAAATTCTGAAAGAGATGGGAACACCAGACCACCTGACCTGCCTCTTGAGAAACCTATATGCAGGTCAGGAAGCAACAATTAGAACTGGACATGGAACAACAGAATGGTTCCAAATAGGAAAAGGAGCACGTCAAGGCTGTATATTGTCACCCCACTTATTTAACTTATATGCAGAGTACATCATGAGAAACGCTGGACTGGAAGAAACACAAGCTGGAATCAAGATTGCCAGGAGAAATATCAATAACCTCAGATATGCAGATGACACCATCCTTATGGCAGAAAGTGAAGAGGAACTCAAAAGCCTCTTGATGAAAGTCAAAGTGGAGAGTGAAAAAGTTGGCTTAAAGCTCAACATTCAGAAAATGAAGATCATGGCATCCGGTCCCATCACTTCATGGGAAATAGATGGGGAAACAGTGGAAACAGTGTCAGACTTTATTTTTCTGGGCTCCAAAATCACTGCAGATGGTGACTGCAGCCACGAAATTAAAAGATGCTTACTCCTTGGAAGGAAAGTTATGACCAACCTAGATAGCATATTCAAAAGCAGAGACATTACTTTGCCAACAAAGGTCCATCTAGTCAAGGCTATGGTTTTTCCTGTGGTCATGTATGGATGTGAGAGTTGGACTGTGAAGAAAGCTGAGCACCAAAGAATTGATGCTTTTGAACTGTGGTGCTGGAGAAGACTCTTGAGAGTCCCTTGGACTGCAAGGATGTGCAATCAGTCCATCATAAAGGAGATCAGTCCTGGGTGTTCATTGGAAGGACTGATGCTAAAGCTGAAACTCCAATACTTTGGCCACCTCATGCAAAGAATTGACTCATTGGAAAAGACCCTGATGCTGGGAGGGATTGGGGCAGAAGGAGAAGGGGACGACAGAGGATGAGATGGCTGGATGGCATCACCGACTCGATGGACATGAGTTTGAGTGAACTCCGGGAGTTGGTGATGGACAGGGAGGCCTGGCGTGCTGGGATTCATTGGGTTGCCAAGAGTCGGACAGGACTGAGCGACTGAACTGAACTGAACATGAATAATGCAGAAACTAGAACCTTGATGTAGAGTGTTTCTATAACAAAGCTAAAAATTTGCCATTGGATGTTGAGAGAAGGCATGAGGTGGCAAGGAACCTAACATCAGAGACTAGAAAGATGGCATGCCATATATTTAGAAACAGTCAAGGGACGTCCCTGGTGATCCAGCAGCTAAGACTCCACAATCCCAATGCAGGGGGCCCAGGTTCGATCCCTGGTTGGGGCACTAGATCCCATATGCCACAACTAAGAAGAGCCCAAATGCCGCAACTAAAGATCCTGCATGCCACATCCAAGATCTGATGCAGCCAAATAAATAAATAATTATTAAATTTCATTACAAGGAGATTAACTTAAAAAAACAAATAGTAACATTTTCGCTTGGAAAAAATAAGAGGCAGACCAAAGACCGCTGAGCTTATAGTTTGAAGGAAAGAAGTTGAAAAGCAAACTTTAATAGAGCAGATTGTTAGTAGCTTCATTTGGTTTAAAAAACTGTGAGAGTGCTGAGTTCTGGAAATAATGTCTATTTTAATGGTTAATATAAATAAAGTAGTATAGAAAACTGCATAACTCACAGTCTTACAGTTCTGGGAAAAAAACAGGAGCTTCTAGATTCCACAGTATATGAGAGTAAAAATGGTTTTAATCAACAAAGATCTAATGTGATTTCTCAGTTGAACAGAGTGTCTCTGCCTTATAGCCAAAGGTCAGATTAACGGTACACCCTCCTCCACTCAAACATGATAGCTTCAAGGTATATTCCATTACACTGAAAGAACGATACAAAGGGTGAATGAGTACAGAAATAAGGCAGATATGAAAACTAGGAAATAATTGTTAAATAATGACTAGGAAATAATTGTTAAAGAGGTCACTGGCATAAGGAACTGACTGGAAAAACACAGATAAGAAACCTACCAGGTTTTTGAGGGAATTCTATTAGTTCAGTTCAGTTCAGTGGTGGCAGTCATCTAGTCAATAAATTCATGTTTTACCATCTCCCCCCTTTTCTGATGTATGACACCCTGGCTGCCATTCGCAAATTTAAATCCCTTTTGACTAAACAACAGGCTACCTTGTTGTTTTCTCTTCACCTTTCTACAATCTGCAGTGAATATCTGGTGTTAAATGAAATGACTGATCTGGGGTAACCTCCCCAAAATAACCACTGTTGGGATTCAGACCTCATTTCAAGGACAACAGAGCACACTGGGGATTTTTTTTCTTTTGCAGAAGAAGAATATCCACACTAAATTTACAATTGACTATATTTAGACCTCTCCAGTATAGGTAATTCCTAACTTTAAATATCATTAAATGTCAAAATCATCCATCACTTGATTTTTTTTAGCACAAGCAAGAAAAGATTTGGCTTCTCCTTAAACCTGAAACAGAAAAAAAAAGTACATGTCTGTCTCCACACACACACGTATTTTACAACACCACAAGCAGAAGGCACTAGAGGCAGCACAGAGTGAAGGTGACTCGCGTACTGTGTAGCCAGCTAATCAATTTGTTGGGAATTAATTAGGACCTCCCAAGCTTGGAGAAGGCAATGGCACCCCACTCCAGTACTCTTGCCTGGAGAATCCCATGGACGGAGGAGCCTGGTGGGCTGCAGTCCATGGGGTCACTTTCACTTTTCACTTTCATGCATTGGAGAAGGAAATGGCAAACCACTCCAGTGTTCTTGCCTGGAGAATCCCAGGGACGGTGGAGCCTGGTGGGCTGCTGTCTATGGGGTTGCACAGAGTCGGACAAGACTGAAGCGACTTAGCAGCAGTAGCAGCAGCAAGCTAGGAGATAAGGAGGAGATATCAAGAAGGTATTATGATCCATAATTCCTATCTAGTTTGGGCAAAACATTCCTGAAACTTTTCTGGTTAGGGAAAAAAAGTATTACAGAATAAAAGAAAAATAGAAGTGATCCAGTGTTTTTTGCCTTCATGATACTTCATGTTCCTTCATTTCAATCCAATGACTGTTGTCATGCTTGTTCAGTTCTTCTCTCTCCCTGATGAAGACTGGCTGTCTGGTATTGATGATAATTGTGTAGTATGTCTGACTAAGAGTCTCTAGGGATGTCTCCTTGGCAGAGATGACAAGAAACAGCAGGGAGACTTATTTGGGATGGAATGGAAAGAATACAAAAGTGAATTTGAGCACAAAACAGGAAAACAGAGATAGCAATAATAAAAAGGAGTCTTAGAATGGTAATGCTTGATACATTTTAAAGACCATTGTGTTTTTTCCATCCAAGGAAACTAAGAGCCAGAGATAATAGAGGGATTGCTGATGACTACAACTATTTCCAGATTTGGTATCTTTTTATTACTCTTGGTTATCTATAAAATCTGTGTCAGAGAACTAATCTCAGAGGTGACAATTCTACCACTGAGGAAAAGTTTCCCTCTTAAGAAGATTGTCTCTGCTCATTCACCTGTTCTTACTTTCTCCCTCCAACTCTCAGTTATCCAATTTTGAGCAATTCTGCTTACCAGAGCTATTGTTTTAAAGGGCTACTGTTGCTTAAGGCACCAGAATGTCACAGAAATATCTCACTGCTTAGCTCTATGGTACCTTCCTAGACAAGAGAAAAGGCCATTTGAAAGAAATAATGTAGTTTTGGTAATTTTTGTTTTTTCTGGTTCTCTAAAAAAAACTGATGTTGATCCACTTTAAGACATAAGCATCCTACTGCTGGAAAACCAGGTCTGTGAGAATTAGTGCTGGGATCCCACCTCTGAATCATTTCTACCACAGTCATTTCTCCACACTAGGGGACAAAAAACTGCACAGGGGTGAAAACTGGGATTCCCAGGTAAATCCCATAGTGCATGGCTTACCTGTCTATATCTGCCTTGTTGATGAATTAAACCTGTTGTTTCCTCCTCCTTTTCACTGAGATCCAATTTTTTTTAGGATGTGCTCAAAGAACAAGTTGAAAGTGAAAAGCGAAAGTGAAGTCATTCAGTTGTGTCCGACTCTTTGTGACCCCATGAACTGTAGCCTACCATGATCCTCTGTCTATGGGATTTTCCAGGCAAGAGTACTGGAGTGAGTTGCCATTTCCTTCTCCAGGGGATCTTCCCGACCCAGGGATCGAACCTGGGTCTCCCACATTGTAGGCAGACGCTTTACTGTCTGAGCCACCAGGGAAGTCTGTTGATCCTTCCTAATGATGAAAATCTAGAAATTTGCCTTTAGTTCACTGGCTATGGAATGCTCATAAAACTCCCAGGTGCTGTGGTGACTTTGTTTCTAACAAAGTTGCTGTTGTTGTTGTTGCTTTAATCTTGCTTGATTTTGATTCTGACACTAGCATTCACTGACCTTGATATTTGCCTTGTCTTTTACCTCTCTTGGGTGACAGAATTCTGTGAAAAGATTAATAAACTCTTTCTTAACAAGATTCTTTAGCAATAAAAAAAACCTCTTTAAACTATGCTGATGAAACCATTTTGCACTTCAAAATTTAGTCCCATTATTCTCTATCTAATTGGAAAAGTAGCAGGCTCTTCTAGTTGCACTACAGTTCCAGATATCAAGTTCTTGAAAAAATTGCTAAATTTCTGTGTTTAACTGAAACAACTGCTTCCTGGACTTATAATCAAGAATTATTCAACGTGTTCTAGGACCACACATTCACTAGTATAAAATATGCTCCTTCAAAACAATGGGGCCAAAATATCTACTAACTTTTTTACTCAAAACTTTACTTCAGTGAACAACTGTTTTAATTTAATAGAAAGAGGAATTATGAGAGTACAAAGCACCTTAGTTTTTCTCTTCTGAGAAATGGATTTTGTAAAGTATAAGTGACCGTACTGTGTATATGGAATAACACATATCTGACATAATTGCAATGCTTACACAGTGAAATAAAGAGTCAAAAGAGAGTCAAATAGAGAGTCAAGAATCATTCTTTTACATTTAATTTCTTTAGGATGACAAAAAATAATATTATTCGAAAGTCTCTTATGTTTGTAACTCATTTGATTCTGATGAATATTTAATTACTTCAGGTCTTTTTTGGAGGTTAAGCTTTTGGAGGTTTTAGCTTCAAATATGAAACTAAAATTTAAAACCCTATTTCATAACTTTCACTATCTCTATGATGACATCATGAAGAATGATACTTTTATCCTCTAAAACAATCTTGGTTCCTTTTAAAGATAGGTAAATTTTCCAAAATAAACTTTCATTACAGAAGTTTTATTTTTAAAAATCATTAGGACACTCTCTAACACCACATACAAAAATAAAGTCAAAATGGATTAAAGACCTAAATGTAAGATGGGATACCATAATATTCCTAGAGGAAAACACAGGCAGAACACTCTAACACAAATCACAGCAATATTATCCACCTCCTTAAGTCAAAGAAATAAAAGCAAAACTAAACAAACGGGACATAATTAAACTTACAAGCTTTTCCACAGCAAAGGAAACCATGAACAAAACAAAAACACAACCTACTGAATGGGAGAAAATATTTGCAAATGATAAGACCAATAAGGGATTAATGTCCAATATATATAAACAGCTCATACAACTCAACATCCTAAAACAATGAGATTCAAAAATCAGCAGAACTGAATAGACATTTTTCAAAGAGGACATGCAGATGGCTATCAGGCACATGAAAGATGCTCAACATCACTAATCATCAGGGAAATGCAAATCAAAACCATGAGTTTGACTGTTTGAATGGCTATCATCACAAAGAACACAAAGAATGTCCAAGAGGCTATGAAGAAAAGGGAACCCTAGTACACTGTTGGTGGGAATGTAAGTTAGTGTAGCCACTATGGAAAACAGTTTGGACATTTCTCAAAGAACTGAAGATAGAACTATTGTATGATCCAGCAATTCCACTCCAGGCTATAAGTCCAAAAGAAACAATAACACTAATTTGAAAAGATACATACTCCTCAATGTTCACAGCAGCACTATTTACAATAGCCAAGGTACGGAGCAACCTAAGTGTTGACTGGCAGATGAATGGATAAAGAAGATGTGGTGGTACATATATGCAATGGAATACTACTCAGCCATAAAAAATAACAAAATTCTGCCATTTACAGCAATATGAATGGACTTGAAGGGCATTATGCTAAGTTAAACAAGTCAAAGAACTAAAGATAAATACTGGGAAATATCACTTATACGTGGAATCTAAAAGTTACACTAAACTGGCGAATGTAACCAAAAAAAGAAGCAAACTCACAGATACAGAGAAAAAACTAGTGGTTACCAGTAGGGAGAGGGAACAGAGTAGAAGCAATATAGGGATAGGAAATCAAGAGGTACAAACTGTCAGGTATAAAATAAGCTACAAGGATGTACCATACAACATGGGAAATATAGCCAACATTTGATAATAACTATAAATGGAGTATGAGCTTTAAAAATTGTGAAACACTATATTGTACACCTATAATTTATACAGTATTGTACAGCAACTGTAATTCAATTTTTAAAAAATAAAGTAACTTAGCCTAGAAATAAAAAATAATTTCTAAATCTGTTTAATTTTTTTCTGTGGTATAGAATATGCAGCTGTAATAAAAAATAGACTTTCTTTAAAAAAAAAATAAAGATCATTAAACAAAACGTGACTATTGAAAGTATTGAGCCCAGGTGTGGTTCAGTTCAGTTCAGTTCAGTCGTTCAGTCATGTCCGACTCTTTGCGACCCCATAAATCGCAGCACACCACGCCTCCCTGTCCATCACCAACTCCCGGAGTTCACTCAAACTCATGTCCATCCAGTTGGTGATGCCATCCAGCTATCTCATCCTCTGTCGTTCCCTTCTCCTCATGCCCCCAATCCCTCCCAGCATCAGAGTCTTTTCCAATGAGTCAACTCTTCGCATGAGGTGGCCAAAGTACTGGAGTTTCAGCTTTAGCAACATTCCTTCCAAAGAACCCCAGGGCTGATCTCCTTCAGAATGGACTGGTTGGATCTCCTTGCAGTCCAAGGGACTCTCAAGACTCTTCTCCAACACCATAGTTCAAAAGCATCAATTCTTCAGTGGATAACCACACAAAAAAGAACTTTAGCATCAATACTGTAGTCAGAAACCCATGAAAGATGATAAAATGATTGATTTTAGACTTTTCTTCCTTTTTAATACATATTCAATGCTATAAGTTTGCTCAAAGCACTGCTTTTGCTATATCCCACAAATTATGGTAAGTTGTATTTTTATTTTGTTCAAAATATTTTAAAATTTCATATATTGTCTTTGCTCTGTGTGCTATTTACAAGTGTGTTGTTTACTCTTCACATATTTTGGAATTTTCCAAATATCTTTCTGTTATTTATTTCCAGTTTAATTTTACTGTGGTCTGAGAGCAGACATTACATGCTTTCTATTTTTTAACTTGTAGGATGTGTTTTATGGCCCAGAGAGTGGTCTATCTCAGTATTCACCAAGTCCATATGAGCTTGCTAAGACTGTATACTATTCACCTGGTGCTGCATGAAGCGGTCTATAGATGTCATTATACCTAGTAGACTGATGCTGTTTTCAAGTTTAGCCATGTCCTTATTGATTTTCTGCCTGCTGAATCAGTCCTATTTATTTATTTTAAAAATTGTTATTGGTTTATAACATAAGCTTCATGTATTCAATATTATATTTTGGCTCTGTATACACTACACTGTACTCACCACCAAAAGTTTAGTTTTCATCTGTCACCATACTGTGGATCTGTCCATTTCTGAGAGGTGTTGGAATCTCTAACTACAATAATGGATTCACCTAGTTCTCTTTGAAATTCTATTTGTTTTTGACTCAAAGAGCTTGATGCACTCTTCTTAGGCACATAAAAGCTAAGGACTGTTATGTCTCCTTGGAGAACTGACTCTTTTATTATTATGTAATGCTCTTCTTTATCCCTGATAACTCTCCTTGCCTTGGAGTCTACTCAGTCTGAAATGAACATAGATAGCTACTTCTGCTTTCTTTTATTAGCATTAGCATGGTTTATTTTTCTTCATCTATTTACTTTTAATTTATATGTGACAACTTTTGTGATTTTAAAAATATTTTTATTGTTGATAGTAACTAAATGTTTCTAAATTATTTTTCCTTTATTTTTTAATTGGAGGAAAATTTTTCAATGTTGTGTTAGTTTCTGCCATACAAGGCAAACCAGCCATAGTTATACATATGAGCCTCCCTCTCCTTGCCCCATCTCACCCCTCTAGATCACCACAGAATGCCAAGCTGGGTTCCTTGTGTCATATAGCAACTTCTCATCAGCTATCTATTTCACACATAAACCTGTTATACAAAGTAAAGTCACAAAGAGAAAAACAAATATCATATATTAATGCATATATGTGGCTCAGCTGGTAAAGAATCCGCCTGCAATGTGGGAGACCTGTGTTCGAGAAGGGAAAGGCTACCCACTCAAGTATTCTGGCCTGGAGAATTCCACAGGCTGTATAGTCCATGGGGTCGCAAAGAGTCAGACATGACTGAGAGACTTTCACTTTCATGGAATCTAGAAAAATGGTATTATTGAATCTATGTGCAGGGAAGGAATGGAGACACAGATATAGGGAACAGTCTTGTGGACACAGTGGAGGAGGGAAAGAGTGGGACAAATGGAGAAAGGAACATTGACATATATACACTACCAGTGACTCTGTATTTAAAGTGAGTTTCTTGTAGACAACATCCAGTTGGTCTTATTTTTTTTCTAACTTTTTATTTTGTATTGGGGTATAACCAGTTAATGGACGATGTTGTGATAGTTGCAAGTAAATAGAGAAGGTACTCAGCCATACATACATATGTATTCATCCTCCCATAAACTCCCCTCCTTACAGGCTGCCACGTAACATTGAGTAGAGTTCCCCATGCTATACAGTAGGTCCTTGTTGGTGATCCATTTTCAATGCAGCAGTGCGTACATGGCCATCTTCACTCCCTAACAATCCCTTCCCATCCTTCCCTGCCAGCAACCATAAGTTCGATCTCTAAGTCTGTGAATCTCTTTCAGTTTTGTAAGTAAGGTTCCATGTATAATGGATGTCATAGGGCTTCCCTGGTGGCTCAGTAGTAAAGAATCTGCCTGCAATGCAGGAGATACAGGCAGGAGGCACAGATTTGATCCCTGGGTTGGGAAGATCCCCTGGAGAAAGGAAATGGCAACCCACTCCAGTATTCTTAACTGGAAAATGTCAATCCATGGGGTCTCAAAAGAGTCAGATATGACTGGGTGACTAAACAACAACAGAAGCAGAAGTGATGCCATGTGATATTTCTCCTCTGTCTGACTTACTTCACTCAGTATGACATGTTGCCGCAAATGTCACTATTTCATTATTTTTAATGGCTGGGTAATATTCCATTGTATATATGTACCACATTTCTTTATCCATTCCTCAATGGATATTGCCTCACAGCATGTGTGCTTCAAAGGTGGCTCAATGGTGTAAAAAAAAAAAAAATCCACCTGCCAATGCAGGAGACACATTTGATCCCTGGATCAGGAAGATCCCCTCAAAAAGAGAATGGCAACCCACTCCAGGATTCTTGCCTGGAAAATCCCATGGACAGATAAGCCTGGCCAGCTACAGTCCATGGGGTCACAAAGAGTTGGAAACAACTGAGTGACAAAGCCCACACACTGTCAATGGACATTTAGGTTGCTTCCGTGTCTTGGCTATTGTTTACAGTGCTGCAGTGAATACTGATGTGCATTTATCCCTTTGGATTATGTTTCTTCTGGATATATGCCCAGGAGTGGAATTGTTGGGTCATATGGTAGCTCTAATTTTAGTTTTTAAGAAACCTCCTCCATACTCCATAGTGACTATATCAATTTGCATTCCCATAGTTGGTCTTATTCTTGATCCTCTCTGTTAATTTCTGTCTTTTAACTGGCATATTTAGACCTCTAAAGTCTAATGTGATTATTGATATATCTGTATTAATATATACCATATTTGTTGCTGTTTTCTATTTGGTGACTTTGCTCTTTGTTCATATTCTTGTTTTAGACTCTTTTTATGCTTCTTGTGATTATAATGGAGCATTTTATGCTTCCATATGATTCCATTTTCTTTCCTTTCTTAGCATATCTGTTACACACATTTTCTTTAACTTTTTTTTTTTTTTTAGTGGTGCAGGCATTCACTTTGATTGCTCAGAGTTGAGGACATATCAGTTGTTGCATATTTTAATATCACTGTTCTGTGATTCTAACTATCCAAAGATATTTATCCAAATGATTAAATTTTATTTGCTGATTTTTTTCTAAATACTGCTTTGACTACTACTATTACTGTATCTATTACTTGCTCAAATTTATTCAAACTTTGGTATATTATTATAACTATATAAGGAACATATTATTAACCCTGTTATGTATAGGAGGAATCTCAGGCTCAGCAGAGATAAATACTGCACTGGTCAAACATTTTTTTAGATTTCGCTATAAGATGTTACAGAACAACCCAAACAAACTTTCTGGCTAACCCAATATTTTGCCTAAGGTCATGTGGCTTCTTGGTGGCAAAATAAAGACACCAATTCAAGTTTATTTGACTCCTAAGTATGTATTAATATTACTGAAATCCATATTTTCCAGTGAGTGAGAGAGACAGAGAAAATGGGAGAAATAGAGAAGTTTTCATAAGTCAAATTAACAAACATTAAAATTAAGACATCTTATATATGAGAGTCATATAAATGGCACTTCCACAAATAGGAGATGGCATATGTTTTTACTTGATCTAGTAATTTTAGTAGAATGAGGATGGTAATGTAACGTAGTATAACCTATTTGGAAAGCAGTCTGACAATATGTGCCAAGTATCATAAAAATGTTATTATACTCCATTTAATAACTATATTTTAGGAACATCTCTATATAAAATATAACTAAATATAAAAATGTCTATGCATGAAATTAGGTGATCTAATTCTTTATACCAAAAAATTGAAAAACATATAAAGTCAAAAATAGAGAATCTTGGTAATAAAATCAGATACACCTTGGTTGATTAAATATTATAAAGTCATTTAAATTATATTTCTAAAGAATATTTAAAATATAGAAATGATTTCTGTTATAATGCTAAGTAAAAAAACAAGATCAGGATATCAAATTGTGTATGTACAGTATAAACATATTTATCTAAAACAAAAACCTCTGCAGAGATGGGAACAAAATACATTCAATGTTAGTAGTTTTATTTTGGTGGTACACTAGAATTGGGCATTTTAATTTATATGTCGTTATAAATTTCTGCTTCAAGAACATTATTTGATAAATCCTTGTCATGTTCATCAGCTTTGTGTACCATCATGCCTAGTTCTGCTATATCTATGTATAAGATACTTGTCATTTGTCCATAATTGAACTTTGAACACTTAGAAGAATTTAGGGGCAATGTTCCTCTCTCTGATAACATTTATCCGAACAGATAATATTACACTTAGGCAGTCTTGTCTGCATAGTATAAGCTACCCATGGCCTGTATTTGATGAAAATTTTTCCAAATCTTATGTCAATACCATGTGAACATAATTACACAATGTCCATGGGATTCTCTAGGCAAGAATACTGCGGTGGGTTGCCAGGCCCTCCTCTAGGGGATCCTTCTGATCCAGGAATCAAACTTGAGTCTCCTGTGTCTCCTGCATTGCAGGCAGATTCTTTACCACTGAGTCACCAGGGAAGCCCTGTTGCTTTCATATTTAAGTAGAAAGTCTGTGTGTGTGTGTCTGTGTTTCTGTCTCTGTGTGTGAGTGTGCAATCTATTGTGTCCAACTGTTTGCAACCCCATGGACTGTAGCCCACCAGACTCCCCTGTCTCATGAGATTTTCCAAGCAAGGATACTGGAGCAGGTTGCCACTTCCTTCTCCAGGGAAATACTACATAGTAATAGAGGTATGTCCTATGGGTATATTCACTCCAGTACTCTTGCCTGGAAAATCCCATGGATGGAGGAGCCTGGTAGGCTGCAGTCCATGGGGTCGCTAAGAGTCGGACACGACTGAGCGACTTCACTTTCACTTTTCACTTTTCACTTTCATGCATTGGAGAAGGAAATGGCAACCCACTTCAGTGTTCTTGCCTTGAGAATCCCAGGGATGGGGGAGCCTGGTGGGCTGCCGTCTATGCGGTCACACAGAGTTGGACACGACTGAAGTGACTTAGCAGCAGCAGCATACAACTTTTAAAAAATATTTTTATTAACATCTATCTCTTAATATAACCTGGAGCTTACACTCAGATAGTGATGAAACTAAGGATATATACCAATTTTATTAAATGCAAAATGTTCTCTGTAAATAGGATCAAAGGTTGAGAGTACTGAGAACAGAGTCCCATACTAAGTAATTACAAGTCATTCTGGTTCTTATTACCTAAGATAGCCTCTTTATAAAATGGAATTGTATCTATCTTATAGGACTGTTGGAAGAATTTAGTGAGCTAATACCTATGTGACATTTACACTTAGAACAGTTCCTGTTAATAATAAAAATGTTCATTGTTTGCTATTATTATTATTCCCTCCATTTTTGAAATTCATTTTGTGTTCAAACAATTCTGAAATGTTTCTCTGAACTGCTGTCAGTGCCTTCACAATTCTTCCACAGTCAAGCTATTTATCATTTTTATTCTGTTAGAAGTAACTGGAATAGCAATCTCAATCGTTTCCTTTTCCCTCAGTACCCACTAGTGATACAGACATGTGGTCATTAGTAACGAGTAACAAAGGACTTGCTAAAACAGCGGTTCTCAATCAGAGAGCCACAAGCCATACTGATAAACACTGAATGAAATCAGTAGATTAAATTCAAATTTCTGGAACCTCAGCTTGGCTAGGATTTTCCCTGCTGCTATCTTACTTTTTCTACCTTAAGAATTCAGTTTTCTCTCCCCTACAACAAGAAAATGAAGAAAAATAAAAAAGACTGGTCCTAAGAGTAAATTACATTTCCGATATCTGGGCTCTATCTTGTCAAAACAAACTATTTTCTTCATTATTCTTGAAGAGTGAAAAGACCTTTTCCCATTTTCTTTCTTTCTTCAAGACAGTCATTTTGTTCCTTCCTAGCTTTTACCATTAGGAATCCCTAGCTAGAAGGAGTAGGGGTCCAGTGTCTTCTTTGGAGCACTCAGAACACAGTTGGCCCCTCCCTAAACTTTTCCTTTCCTTTGGGTGCCAGGCTCCTTCTGATGCTTTGTCCCTGCTTTTGCTGTAAAAGTCAACTCAGCCCAGTTTGTTTTTTTCACAAACCACCACACTACTCTTTCCATAATCTTGTCCTTGTGAGGATGGCCCTCACAAAAAAATGTGGTGAGAAAAGCAAAGTTTGTTTGCCATAAAAACATGTAATGGTTAGAAAACAGTATAAATATTCATTAATACATTCTTGGGAGGTTTACCTCGGTTGCTCAAGGGGATCCAAACATCTGCTACTTTAAAGAGATGAAAACCATAAGTATGTTAATTGAATCTGGCTCAACAAAGTGGTCTTAAATGAGAGATTCCAGGACCTTCTTAGAGCTTTCTTGGGCACATGGGCAGCCCTGAATATGTCTGTGGCTCCCCAGATTCTCACGATTATGTTGGAGCTTTTTAAAGCCCACTATGAGCTACCCTGGTAGCTTAGCTGGTAAAGAATCTGCCTGAAATGCAGAAGAACCCAGTTCGATTCCTGGGTCAGGAAGATCCCCTGGAGAAGGGACAGGCTATCCACTCCAGTATTCTTGGGCTTCCCTGGTGGCTCAGATGGTAAAGAATTCATCTGCAATGCAGGAGACCTGGGTTCCATCCCTGGGTTGGGAATATCTCCTGGAGGAGGGCATGTCAACCCATATAGTATTCTTGCCTGGAGAATCCCCATGGACAGAGGAGCCTGGCTGGCTACAGTCCATGGAGTCACAAAGAGACGTGACTCAGTGGCTAGGCACAGCATAACATGGATATCTCATTCCCCAGAAGCTTTAAGTGTTTTGGTCAGCCTCTTGTTTGTCCCAAATGGTAGTGTCCACTTAGGCAGTAGTGATATTAATCCATTGCCACTGATTTCTTTTGTTTTTTGACACAGGTCCTTAGTTTGGGCTTTTACCACTGAATGTGTTCTGAGATGAGTCAAATTATAAGAAGCCTTGTAAATGGTTTTTTCCCAGGGAGCTGTCAGAGAGATAAAATAGTTGCAATTATCTGGGGAGGAGGCTTCAGGAGGAGCTGCAAAGCTTTTCTACTTATTCAAGTGTCTGCAAGGCTATTGGTTTTCACAGCTATTAAGGGGCTAGGTAAAGTTTCACCACAAAGCTCACCTTTCTTTCCCAGATTCCAATGGTCTCTCCTGAATAATCGCCCCTCTGATCATCATAGGACTTTAATTGTCAAGGTTCTAAAAAAGTTGATTTTGACAATTTTGGCCAGGGTTCTTTTTGTTTTTATGGTTTTCTAGTCATCCTTACTCTATCATTCCAGGGTTCCCACCCCCTCCTCTTTGCTTTTTGCTCTCCTGCTGGTAACACACATTGGTCAACTATACAAGCAAAAGACAAACAGCAAGGGTTTCAGGTAATGCAGTCCACAAAATCAGTCTTCCAGAGCAAAGAAAAGGATGTAGCAATGAAAGGAGTATGTCTGGAGGAGAAACAGGAATATCCACCACATCATTTTTACAGAAACTGATGTATACATCAGAATAACAATTTCTGGCTTCACAATCAGAAGTGATTTTCACATGCACATGCAATTGAAATGACTAGGGCATCCTCTTTCTGTTCACAGGAAGCAACATTATAATCAGCAGTCTGCTTGTTTGGCAGGCAATCGAAAAATACAAGTAAATAACAATGTCAAGTTTAGTTTGCTTATAACTTCCATGTCTGAAGTAGGAATAGACATGATGATAGAACCACCTTCTCCCTATAAAATACTTGGTTAATGCTAATGACTTTTTAAAAATCATTCTCCTTTTCCTATACTTTATCAGCTGAGTAAACTCCATTCTAATCAACACCATTTTTCAGATGTTTATTTACTCAGATAAAGTCTTACCAAAATAGAGACATATTCTCTCTTTTTTTATATTTTCAAATTATTTTTCATTCACTGGTTTTATGCTTAAATTCTTAGAAAATTATCTTATTTTCCATGTTTTAAGGTTATCAGAGTAATTCCATATTTGTTTTGGATACTGTCTACACTGGATTGGTTATATGAGTCCTTCTGCATTCAAGATCCAGAAGTTTACTATAAAGAAGATAAGAATCAAAAATGTGTTCTTTAAACCAGGCTGAAAAAAGATTTCTAGACCAAAAGAATCCTTATTAGTAATTTCCCATAGCACAACTGAGTGAGGTTATGTAAAGAATAACACAAATAAAAATGTAACAAAAGATTATTTTATCTATATTGTAGCTTTCTATGAATTTGTCACTTTAAAGACCTATAAACTATTAACATAGGAAAACTAATTGCTCAATCATAAAAGCAGAGTTAGGGTTTCCCAGATGGCTGAGTAGTAAGGAACCCACCTGCCAGTGCAGGAGATGCAGGTTCGATCCCTGGGTTGGGAAGATCCCCTGGAGAAGGAAATGGCAACCCACTCCAGTATTCTTGCCTGGAAAATTCCATGGACAGAGGAGCCTGGTGGGCTAGAGTCCATGGGGTCACAAAAAGTCAGCACAACTAAGTGACTGAATACACAAAAGTAAGGTTACAAATTAGTTTTTGTAAGTCAGCTTAGGCTAAATTTTGCAAAAGCAACTTTCAACAGAAAAATTGCAGTGGTTTACTACAACAAAGATTTATTTTTCACTCAGTTGACATATCTATTATGGGCCAGATGTGACTTTATTCCAGAAGCCCTGCCTAAGATACTTTCAGTCTTTCAGCAGATAAAAAAGGATATGAATAGTAAGGTACATTCTGGCCAAAAGCTCTTCTCAGGAATGACCAAGTTGACTTCTACTTAGAAATCATCTGGTTGAAACAAAGCATATGGCCAAGCCTAATTCCACAGCACATAAAAGTGCATTTTTCCAGTGGGAGAGGAGTCAAAGTGCAGGGAAACATGGTAAATATGTTTGACAATAGTGTGATATAACATACTCTCCTAGTCACTTATCTTGAAAATCAGTTATGAGTCTTTCCAAAAAGCACCTATGGTACCTACTATATCCTTATTAGAACTTATAAGTATTCATTATTAATACAGCATATTCATTGAATGTCCCATGGCAATTTTAGGGTAACTAAGGTCCCTGTGGATTAACTTAGTGAATAAGAGAGTTGACACAGATCTGAAGTGAACTGATGAAACAGCACTGCTATCCATGCCAAGTGAAAGCCTGCTATTCTGTCCTCTTCCTTTTAACAAAGGGGGTTGGAAACAGTTGCTAGAACACAAACTGCGGATCAAGCTTGTGTTCTGTTTGCTTAAGCAAAGAAAACACATCTCTAACAGTAAATAGATTTACCATAAAGTGAAAGTATTAATCACTCAGTCGTGTCTGACTCTTTGTGACTCCATGGACTGTAGCTCCTCTGTCTATGGGATTCGCCAGGCAAGAATACTGGAGTGGGTACTGTTATTCTTAAAAAAAAAAAAAATGCTTACCTCATGCTTAGTCAATACAAGACAAGAAAATGAGGATGCAAAAGAAATAACTACTTCCACACAAAAAATTCACCCGGCTAACTTAAGTGAGAGTGGTTTATAAAAGAATATTGGTTAGCTCTAGTGGACGCTGAGAGAAGGTCTAGAGCTAGTGCTCTAAACTGAGAAACAGGACTGTCTTAATCAGGAACGTGCTGCTGCAGCTATGAGAGCAAACACCACCAGCAATAATGGCTAAGAACTTGACTTTCTAGCCGCTTTCCGGCACCGGTGCCATTTCTGCAACAGCAAGTCATCCCTTTTTTGAAAACTAGATGTCTCTTCTGCTGAGAAAGCGAGATAGAATAGAAGCTCCATACTGGTCCTGTTTCCTCTTGCTATTCACTTTGGAATCAAATTCACCCACAGCACTCCTGGTCACATGCGTGTTCCTAGCTGAAAGGAGGCTTGGAATATGACATTCTACTTTCTGTTTGTGAGATATGTAAATTTCACAATGAAGGAATTTCCCCAAAGGTCATAAAACTATTATTAAAGAAAATAATGAGCAACCATGAATATGTCATATACTTCTACACAAGGGAATAATGGACTACATGTACAAGGAAAGACTGAATGCTAAACCAGCAAGAGGGAAGCTAACTTGAGAAAAACATGAATGGAAGAAAAGAACTCTGGAAAGCGTCAGTAAAAGGAGACATTGCTCATCAGGTAAATTTAAAACAATATAATTGATTGGATATCTGTTAAAGGGACAATTTGATTTCATACCTGTTCAGACTTGGTAAGGAAACACTTTATTCAAAAGGACTAATGCAAAGACATTGCTGCAAATAGAATATTCTGATCAAGTCTGTAAACATCTTGAGACTTGGCAAAAGCAGTTTTTCTTCTATGCAGAGGAGTTAACATACTGGGAATGGGGACAATGGAAGAAAAGGTGGCTATCACAAAGATCAGGGAATGCTTTGTTCTGAATCCAGCCTATTCTCAGGAGATGCTGTTAAGGAAGGGTTGTGCCTAGGTTAGACTGAGGGTGGGCCAACATTCAGAGATCAACCAACACTTTGGTTAGCAAGCATTTTGTTCTGATTGGTGGGAGTAGAGGAATAAGTAGTTCTGCTAATAATTTATGACCGTGGTTCCCAACCTTTTTGCACCAGGGACCAGTTGCTTGGAAGACAATATTTCCATGGACCAGGGCAGGGGGATGGTTTTGGGATGATTCAAACTCCCATCACATTTATTGTGCACTTTATTTCTCTTATTATTACATCAGCTCCACCTCAGATCATCAGGCATAAGACCCCAGAGGCTGGAGACCTCTGATTTATGAGACAAAGAATGAGAATTTGAGAATTTAAAGATAGTGTGCCTGGCCTTGTCACAGATAAACATGGGTAGCATTCCTGAGTCTTACCTAAGTTGTATGGAGAAGGGTAGTTCTTTGTAGTAAACCCTGGTGGCTCAGACAGGAAAGAAGTTGTATGCAATGCGGGAGGCCCAGGTTTGATCACTGGGCTGGGAAGATCCTCTGGAGCAGGGAATGGCTACCCACTCCAGTATTCTTGCCCGGATAATCACATGGATAGGGAAACCTGGCATGCTGCAGTCCATGGGGTTGCAGAGTCTGACACGACTGAGCAACTAACACTTGTCTAGGACACAAAATGATAGGGTCCTTCACTGTTTTTCAGGAACACAAAAATCAGCTATAATTCAGCAGTGTCAAATCCCACGCCCTAGCCAACAGAGCATAGATACTACTCCACCCTGGTCTCTAGTCCTAGAGTTTTATTTACTCCAGAGTTAAACCAGAGAGGACACACATTTGAGGATACCACACACAACTGAGAATAGGAATGAAATGTCACAGTGAAAACATAGGAATCAAGTGAGACTTGTTAATAGAATGGTGAGAACCCACCACTCCCCATGAGCTGAGCTCCCTTCTGCATTTAGTCTGAGAAACTATAAAATAAGTCCTAACTAGCTCAAGAGCAAAGGCCTACAAATATTGCCATTCATAGAGTCCCTGATGAAATGACTGGAGTCCTAACCCATCAAGTCTTGAAGATCAATATTTTTAAAGGCCCATTCGTGCATTAAATGTATGTGATCAACAAACTCATATCTCACTCCAAAATATAAACGAACAAACAAGAATTTTGACACTTGGGAAAACCTCTAACATGAAAAACGTGTGTGGGTGTGGGGTGCGGGTGGGTGGCAGGGTGGAAACGGAGGGAGGAAAGGAAATAGGGAGGGGAGAAGAGATAGAGAAAAAACGTTAAAAACAATTCAGGGAATAGAAAATAATATTATTTTTAGAAAAATAGGGAAATATTAAATCCATTGAAGATGTAATAAATGCCATCAAATTAAAAAATTGAGAGACCAAAAATATGTAATCAAGTTATCAATAAAAAGGTTAGAAGATATTATCAAGGAAGTATTTCACAAAAGAGAAAGTTGCAAAATAGAATAAAGAAAAACATTAAAAATTAGAGGATGACTAAATCTGAATAATAAGAGTTGCAAAAAGAAAGATATGGAGGAAAAGAAAAAGATGCCAGGGAATTATTTAAACAAAAATAAATTGATCCACAAGAGTTTCCAGAAGTAAAGGACATGAGTTCCTTGAACTGAAAGGGCCCACTCAGTGACAAGAAAATTAAAAGCAAATAAAGACAAAATTATAAAACACCAGTAATAAAGAGAAAAATCTTAAACTATAATAGGGAGGTGTGATAATAGGGATCACGGATAAGAAAGGCATTGGATACCTCATTGGCAACATTGGCACCTAGAGAGAGGATAGTGAAGAAACACCTAATATTTTTAAGGACAACTATTTCCACTCTAATATACTGTCCCTAATTGTATTATCTATTAGGGCAGAAAAAAGATATTTTAGAATGTCAATGATCACTCTCTAATAGATAAGGAAAATTATGGGAGGATCTGTTCCACCAAAAGTTAGAAAGTAAATGATGTAAGAGGAAGGCATGGAATGTAGGAAATAGGGATATAACACAGGTGAGTGGTGAATGAAATTTTGAGCTGATGCTGAAGGGAAATTCCGGAAAGATAGCTGTAAGCAAGCCTAGAGAATAATTGGAGAAGGAGGATGGAATATTCAAGGAGAGACAAGTCCAAGAAAATGGTGAAACTGATAGGATATCTGATGCATTTGAATACTTTATTGGAGATTTAAAGCTCCATTGGAAAGACTTGAAGATGAGCTAATGGGGAGATATTTAAGTAAACATGTAATTATGTTATAATAAGGCAGATCTTATAATTAAGTTCTACACTAAATGCTTTGGAATTTAGTAGAAGATGTGACCATTCAATAATTTATTCAACAAATGTTAGTTAGGGTCTCATATTAATACATATCAGGCATTATTCTAGGTGCTGGAGACACAGCAGGGAACAGTACAGACAAACAGTCCAGTTGGGGAGGAGAAAGAAAATTAACAAAATGAATAAATAAATGTAAAATGCTAAGAAGTAAAATAAAGCATCATTTAAGATCAGAGAGTGTCTAAAGGGTGAAGCATGAGAAGAGAAAAAGGGCTTAAAGGAGCAGCCATTGATGGATAAAGAAGCCTGCTAGACTGGAAAGGGAATTCATTGTTTAAGAAGAGTCTGCCAACTGAACAACTATCCGTTATGCTGCTCCATGGACGATTCAAGCCACTTTTTCTAAGATCTGGGAAAGCCTAGTCAGTCCTATAAATGACTGAATACCAGTCTTTTCATCATCCCAGCTGATCAATAAGCATCGACTGTGGACATTCATTGGACTGTTTCTTAGAAACAAGCCTTTTGGGTAGTTCTCAGACCAGGGAATTAGCCTGAATAATTTTGGTTGAAGCATTGGTCATACAGGTCAAAATGGTCATATAGATTTAGTATACAGATTTTCCAAATGGACTTTGTTGTCAATAGTTATAAAGTAAAAACTTTAGCTCTGCCATTTTCTATCTGATTTTTGACAAGGGTAGTGGACTATGTTTCCCGGGTTGCAGAATGTGACGTGGAGTTTGGCAAACAGGACATTTAGGAAAGAGGTCCCCTGGGGATCAACAGCTAGGGAAGGAAGGGGAAAGAAGAGGGATGAGGTATAAGACAAAGTCAAGCTTCGGTGCAGTCTCGGAGACCCCAACCATTTCCACGGGGAGTTTGAGCACTGGGGAAATCCTTCAGAAATGTCCTAAGCTGAGCCAAAAGAGGTATTTTTGTACTCTTTTCTTTTTCTCATTTCTTTAAAAGGAGATTTATCAAGCACAGAAAATGCATCTGACTGTCTGGTGGAACAAGGGTTAACATGGATACAACTTACTGGCACATACAGAATTATTTTGAAGCATTCTGAATAACACAAAGGTAACAAAAATAAGGAAGTAACTTTTTACATAAAGGGAGATTTTTCCACCTGGGGATTTTACACCAGGATGAGAAATTTAGCCACAGCTAGCATTTAAAGGCTACTCTGAGTGCATTCATATATTTGAAACTATTTTAGGCCTCATTGTCTCCCTGACAATACTTTATATTGAGGTCATTGGAAAATTGGAAACCATCCTGTATAGCAGCTGTATTTTAACTTGTAGCTTATAAAATATCCATTTCTAGACAAAAACAAGGCATTGTAATCAAACTTAGTTAAAACTAAAAATGTTGCTTTGTTTTTAGAAGTGGACGTGCTGTTACTACCATTAATCATTCAGTCCATTAATATAAGAAATAATGGTTTTCATTTTTTCTTTCATGATTTGTAAAACCAAATAAGACTAATATTTAAAAGAAATGAAATCTAATCTGCAATTGTTGTTCTTGCAGACATATACAAATGGAAACTCCTCACTCCATACATCAATAATTGACAAAATTATTTAATAAATACATATAATGACAAGTATGAATTGATAAATCCCTTATATATTCTATAATGTTTTGAGTATTATGATGAAATTCACTTTAAATGTAACATACAGTCTCAGTCCCTTATATTCCTTATTACATAGCTATTCAAGACCAAAACCCCAAATATCCCAGACATCCCTTGGTATCTATGGGAGATGGTTTCAGGACCTCCACAGATACCAAAACCTGTGGATGTTCAAGTCCCTTATATAAAATGGTGTAGTATTTGCATACAACCTACACACATCCTTTCATATACTTTAAATCATCTGTAGATTACTTACAAAACCTAATATAAGGTAAGTGCTATGCAAATAGTTTAAATGTACATAGTATGTAAATAGTAGCCAAGTATGGCAAATTCATGTTTTGCCTTCTGGAACTTTTTCTTTTTTTTTTCTCAAATGTTTTCCATCTGCAGTTGGTTGAGTCTGCAGATACGGAACCGGTGGATGGAGAGGGCTGTCTATATAGTCAAAAACTGATACGTATACGTCAGGGTTTCATGTTGCAAACTGAAACTGATTTTGGCTTATTTAAGCAGAAAACGAATGTATGGCAAAGATATCTGTCAGCTTACAGAACTGACAGGATGTCTGGAGAACCAAGTTCAGAAAATGAAAGCACAGGGAAGCTTGTATAAGACTAAAATGATACAAGATTTTTTTCCACTGCTGCTGAACTCAGCCCCTTGTGCCAGATGCTTCCATGGTTGTACATCTAATTGTTCCTTTCCTTCACCTTTGTAACATTCTCTAACTAATTAAGTTGTGTTGTTTTGGTTGCCAGAGGCAGAAAAAAACAAGATTCTCCTTCATTTGGTCTTTTTAGTGGAATTTGGATCCTGGCCTTCACAAAGATTCCAGTTAGGGAGTGTTTCTCCAAAGTAAAGAGGATGATTAGGTGCTGGGAAGTCAAAAACTGACAAATGTTTGCTACCATGTAAACATTCTGAAGTTTGTTAAGAGTCCAGTGGGCAAAGATGGAGTAGCCAGGAAAGGACATCATGGAAAAGGAATGGATTAGGATGCCTTGGCCCTGTGTTTGACACTGGGGTCAATGGGGCAGGGCAAAACTGAAGAGTGAACCTTGCAAGTCCTGCAAGTATCAGAAGCCCTGCCTGCTGCAGTTCAAGGAGAACCAGTAATGAGATCTACAACTCCCTGGGATGGTTTTAACCCTCCTTCTTCTGCCACTCTGAGTGAGTATGTACCCTCAAGTCATAATGAGTCATTATTCTGCAGCCTGGTCAATGAAATCCAAGCATTCACAGCTTGATGGGACCATGGAGATCATCTGTGCAGAAAGAAGTTTCTTATTTTACAGAGGATAGATATGAGACCCAGGGAGGGAGAGTTACATACTCAAAATTCATCAGTCAGCAGCAGATTTCAGAATCAGAACCCAGCAACTTGGCTCCAAGGCAGGTGCTAAGTCTACTAAATTTGTTAGGTCTGTCACACCCTTGCTACATCAAGGGCCACTGTCCCAATGAGGTCCTTGCTCTGACTGTGACCTTGGCCTGCTAAACTGTCTGACCCTTTGAGTTATTCCAGGTCTTGGCCAATGTCAGATATATCTTTAAAAGCGAAAGAACTGATGATGCCTTCAGTTCAGTTCAATCGCTCAGTCATGTCCAACTCTTTGAGACCCCGTGAACCACAGCACACCAGCCTCCCTGTCCATCACCAACTGCCAGTCTACCCAAACCCATGTCCATTGAGTCGTTGATGCCATCCAACCATCTCATCCTCTGTCGTCCCCTTCTCCTCTTGCCCTCAATCTTTCCCAGTATCAGGGTTTATTCCAATGAGTCAGCTCTTCACATCAGGTGGCCAAAGTATTGGAGTTTCAGCTTTAACATCAGTCCTTCCAATGAATATTCAGGACTGGTTTCCTTTAGGGTGGACTGGTTGGATCTCCTTGCAGTCCAAGGGACTCTCAAGAGTCTTCTCCAATACCACAATTCAAAAGCATCAATTCTTTGGCGCTCAGCTTTCTATATAGTCCAACTCTCACATCCATACATGACCACTGGAAAAACCATAGCTTTGACTAGATGGACCTTTGTTGACAAAGTAATGTCTCTGTTTTTTAATATGCTGTCTAGGTTGGCCATAACTTTCCTTCTAAGGAGTAACTGTCTTTTAATTTCATGGCTTCAATCACTATCTGCAGTGATTTTGGAGCCCCCAAAAATAAAGTCAGCCACTGTTTCCCTATCTATAACCTGCAGTGGTTTCCCAAATGAACAAAGTTCAGACTCCTGAGCTTGATTTCTGAGGTGCTGACTGCACCTTGGGCCTGATCACACTCAGATACCCAAGCTTCAATCTGAGAGTCAAGTCCTTGTCAAGCTCCTTTCATTGTTTGTAATTGCGTATGCTTTACCCTCTCCCTTTACGCTTTACTCCTTCATCCCTTTCCTTGCTGTGAACTTCTTTACATTTCAAAAATCAATTCAATTTTCCCAAAGAAGATATTTCTGAGTATCCTAGAAAAACTTTGGCACAGCTTTTTCTGTGGTGCCATGGCATCCTCACACACAGCCACTGCAGTCCCAACTGAGTGTATTTGTTTAAATGTTTCTCTTTCTCTATTTAAAATCTCTAGGATACATATTGAGTAATTCTGAATAAGTAATTAAATCAATCCACCTTGTATAACTTCCAAGAACTTCTATAGGCCCAGGTACATGGACTTGAGAAGCACCTTCTGTGCTTTGACCTAAACTTCACCTACACTTATCAAAAATCATTTATACTTTGAATACTAACCCAATTTTAACATTGTTCAGTTCAGTCAGTTCAGTTCAGTCACTCAGTCGTGTCCGACTCTTTGCGACCTCATGAATCACAGCACGCCAGGCCTCCTTGTCCAACACCAACTCCCAGAGTTCACTCAGACTCACGTCCATCGAGTCAGTGATGCCATCCAGCCATCTCATCCTCTGTCGTCTCCTTCTCCTCCTGCCCCCAATCCCTCCCAGCATCAGAGTCTTTTCCAATGAGTCAACTTTTCGCATGAGGTGGCCAAAGTACTGGAGTTTCAGCTTTAGCATCATTCCTTCCAAAAAAATCCCAGGGCTGATCTCCTTCAGAATGGACTGGTTGGATCTTCTTGCAGTCCAAGGGACTCTCAAGAGTCTTCTCCAACACCACAGTTCAAAAGCATCAATTCTTCAGTGCTCAGCCTTCTTCACAGTCCAACTCTCACATCCATACATGACCACTGGAAAAACCATAGCCTTAACATCGTTAGACTGTTACAAATCAAAAGAGTAAATGTTTCCAAAAATATAGCTTTGTCATCTTCATTTTGAGAATGGACTCAGTTTTATACATTTTTTTAATGAGAAGATGGCTCCCCAAACTGAATTAATAATCTATTAAGACTGAATCATGTCACAAAAAGTGGGTTCAAAATAAAAGTTGAATTCCTTAAAATTAACTAGCATAAGGATTTGAGTACTTCTAATATATAAATTCTAGAGGCTTGGGGGAACTGTTTAAATTTTAATTTATCTGTGTTTTATGTACTAAACAGACTTTTTATATGATGGCTGCTCAAGGGAGTTGTTATTAAGAACTATACTCGTACACCTTCCCTTTCCCTTTCTCTATGTCCTAACACTAACTTAGGAGTAAGAAGTAAAGAAAAAGAAAAGGGAAAGGAAGAGCTAAGAACAACAGGAAATGATTCTGGCAAAGTGAGTGCCTGGGAAGATTCAGTGTCTCAGTTATTCTAATTTCAAAAACGTATGGATTTGGAAAATAAAGATTGTACAGAAGTACACAGGGTCTTGAAGAATACAACTAAACTCTTGTTTTCTATTTCAGGAATCAGTGGCATATATTGCCCCCATCAGAATATGGGAATATAAAATGACTGAGATCAGTTACAACACTAAATACCACAATGGCATGAAAACCACATTGTCGGGTTTATGAGAGCTCTTAAAGGACAGCTGTGCCTCCCTGCTGCCTTTCCATGGAATGCAAATCAATAGAAAATGGCATTTCAGCATTGCACTCCTGCGAATATTAAATATCAAATGCTTCCCAATGCTGGCAATGAGTGTGCTGCATTGATTTTTTTCCCCTGACTCCACTGGCATCCTGCTAATGATGCTTGCCTCTGTGGACTTCCACTGTATGTGCTAATATGCACCACGGGAAGGATGAATCATATGAGAACCCCTAACCCTGTGAGAGCTGTCTATGGATAAAGAACATGTGCTCTCAGAACTACAGCCCCTATTAAAACATATGACTTATGAAAGACTCACACCTACCACAAATTTGTTTCTTAATAAAGTGAGTTTGCATCTTTGGAGGTCTGTGTTATGTCATATCTACGTCTTTTATAGAGGCATAAACTATATAATAAAAGATATTGAAGGGAAAGTCCTCAATAAAGCTGTAAATGATCCTCTATTGATTCCCAAACTTGGCTGTATACTGGAATCACCTGCAGTTTATAAAACTCTGGCTACTGGATCCAAGTCCCAGGGATTGTGATTTAATGGCATGGGCTATGGCCTTAGTATCCTCGACTTAAAAAAAAACAGTCACAACCTGAAAGTCAAGAGTTGTTTTATTCAGTGTGAAAATCTTAGGACTTTAAGCCTGGGAGGCAGCACCTCTGAGCTCTGAGAAACTGCTCCGAGGAGGCTGGGGAAGGAGTCAGGACATACAGAAGTTTGTAACAAAGCGGGACAGGCAGTTTGAACATCAAAATTTATTGTTAATTAAGGAAAACCAGATATTTCAAGGAATTTAGCACTCTTCTATGTATGGGAAGATGCAAACGTCTGGGCTCACTGAAATCACTTCTTTCATATGCATCTCAGCTATCTGGAGCCAGAAACATGTTTTTTGACTTCTATCCCTTCCCACCCACCCCATCCCCCAGCTCCTCAGCAATCACCACAAGGGGTGGTAGCATCTCCGGGATACTAGGCATTGTTTTCCTTTTGGGGACCCTCATTCATATGTGGAAGCCCAAAATCGTTGATGGCTGTTACATCCTTGTGTACCAATAAGGCAGGAAATACTGCATTTCACAACATCCAGATTTTTAACTATTTCTCAAGTGATTCTAATGGGCAGTCAAGGTTGAACACCACTGATGTAAAGAATATGTGCTGTGTTCAAGTCTAGAGACAGAGAAGGCAATGGCACCCCACTCCAGTACTCTTGCCTGGAAAATCCCATGGACGGAGGAGCCTGGTAGGTTGCGGTCCATGGGGTCGCTGAGGGTCGGACATGACTGAGCGACTTCACTTTCACTTTTCACTTTCACGCATTGGAGAAGGAAATGGCAACCCACTCCAGTGCTCTTGCCGGGAGAATCCCAGGGTCGGCGGAGCCTGGTGGGCTGCCGTCTATGGGATCGCAGAGAGTCGGACAGGACTGAAGCAACTTAGCAGCAGTAGCAGCAAGTCTAGAGAAGGCATTTTTCCATTGCGTTAGTCACTGATTACAATTATATATTTGTTTGTAGTCTCGTTCTCTCACATTCACATGCTTGATATGCTTATCTAGCTTCTAGTACTGATAGTGTGTGTGTGTTTAGGAGAAGAGGGTATGTACCACCAGAATTTGCGAAGGAGCCAGTCATTTAGAGTATTTATTTTGCTTTGTTGATATAAAACTTGCTAATCTATCTCTGGAAACCTGAAATGAACATAGACTGTTTCAGAAAATTCTGGCAACAGATGATCATCTCTTTAGACTATTTATTGGTATAAAACTGAAATTTATTGTCAAGTTGAACAATGAGTAGACTCACTATTTAAAATAAATGGTTTGAAATAACATTAAGTTCCTGGGTCTCCTTCTTGGAATTCACAATCTGCATGCTCAGCAGACTACAGAGGAAGATGGTCTGGAAGGGCAGAGTGACCTCCCCACTACCTATTTCCAATACTCTCTGGCCTGTTTTTCCCAGAATAAAAAATACGTGCTTCTTTCCCAGGATTTAATGAAGCCATAAGAGGGTCACAACTGAATCAGACAATTGTTTCCAAACCAAACAGACTGCGGTGGGGTGTGGGTAGAGACGGAACACAGCAAGCTAGCACCACTAATGCACCTTGCAGAGAGACACGTCCTACTGCCTGGGCCATTGGGAGCTGTGCGTGAAGGGTGGAAGCGGAAGTTTCTCCAGGGACATTCCGTAGGCCTCCTCAAGCATATACATGATCTTTTTTTGTGATGCTCCTAACTTGCTCATTCCAACTCCTTTCCCTCATCTTCTCTTAATCAGCAATTGGCTTTCTGCACTTTCAGGGCCCCAACCTTCCAAGCTATCATCTCAACCTAAGGAAATCAATTTAGCCCCTTAAGACTTGCAAATGTGGCACTCTGGTTACAGTGAATGTGAATGGCATTTCATCTGCCCAGTTACTGCTGGTTCTGCCCAAAGGGTTAATGGTGAGGGGTCTCTTTTGGTCCCATGAATGGGGTTTGGAATAGTGAAAGGCTTCCATTCTATTTCTTTTTCTTTAAAATATGCTTGAAATTATTCATATCTCAACTTGCAGGAGACAATTTCCTTTCAAATATTCCCAACTGGGCCACAAAAGAAATCCCTCTTCCTTATCTACTTTGACTTTGACCTGATTTCTAACCAAAAGGCATCTTCTTATATTAAAAGAGTTTTTCCCCTTTCTCTGATCTGGGGATGTTATAATTTTCCTTGTGTTAACTATTAATGAAGGGCATCATGCCCAGATAGCTTCACTCTGATCTCTAAATTCAATATGAAAGAGAGTCGGAGAAACCTGGGTTCATCCCACCACATTATCATGGGTGGGTTCATCCCACCAACTACATTATCAACATAGTCCACCATTTTTTTTATCAGTGATGTTTACTTAAAGGTATGGAGTTCAGTCAGAAAATGACAGAGGATAATAAAGTAAACTTACTACTGCTCAAAACAAATATTATCTGTACGATGAATGTAAGTGCAAACGGACAAAGACTTGCTTGCAATTTTAACAGGAACAATAGGTTCCACAACTACTTCACTAACTATGCTTTTGTAGCTAATAGCAATGAGAAATCTCTCTTGGTACTCCTTTATAGGAAATAAAAAGCCAATAATTAATCTGTCATCACACACAGACATAATTAAAGGGATTATCACTTAGCATAAGGTATTGTGTAGAATATATATTCAAGAAATACTTGTTTAATGCATGAAAATCAGAATATTTTGCTACAGTAATTTTGACTTGGGTTTTGTTCACAATTTTGAAAGTACTGCTTCCAATAAATGGATTCAGCTACTGAGCATGTTGACAAGTTGAAGACATTTGTGACTCACCTTCATTTGATTACACTACAAAATGAATTGCTTGGAATCTTATATGTGTACAGAATCCAAGAAGTGAAAAAAATACCATATGGATTTGAACTATTCAAGATCAAAGATATGAATAATGTTTCCAAAAGTGAAAAAAAAATATGGGGAAAGCTCATTCACTTGAAAGAAGACAGCAGTCATTTTCTTAGCTATATTACATGCAATATATACCAACGCCTCTGGATAGAAAAAGAAATGGATTGCAAGACTGCTACTGATCTTCTGGGATTGGTAGATAATGAAAAAAAACTAGAAGAGAGTGAAGCCCACACCAGGTCACCCATACAGACATGACTAAGAAGCCTGAATCTGCAATCCAATATATAGGGAACAAGATTTCCCCTTCTCAAAATGACTCAGGGAACAGATAGTTCTGTAACAAGCATTTGTTGTTACAACCTCTTTATGTTGTTTGCAACACATCACCAGATGCAACCATTTTTGGAAAAGCATTTGAATTTACTTATCTTTGTTGAGAGTAAGGAAACTGACAAAGGAAATAGTTTGGTTTGTGACGGCTGCAACTCGTCATATCAACATAAACCGCACACTCCAAACACAGACATGACTTAGGCTGAAATATTAGAAAAATTATTAAGGATTCTGTCTTAGTCCTCTAAAGCTGCAATAACAAAGTATCATAGACTGAGTAGCTTATAGATAAGAGAAATATATTTCTTACACTTCTGAAGAGGAGGAAGCCCAAGATCAAGACGCCGGCAGATTCATTGTCTGGTGGGAGCACACTTCCTGGTTCACAGAAAGCAGTCTTCTCACTGTAGCCTTACATGTCCTAAAGTGCAAAGGAGATCTCTAGGTTCTCTTTTATAAGGCTATTGATTCTATTCCTGAGGGCTCCACTCTCATGACCTACTCACTTCTCAAAGATCCCATCTCCAAATATGATCACGTGGGATTTAGAGTTTAACATATGAACTGTGGATGGACAAAAACATTCAGTCTATAGAAGATGCCCTGACATACATTATTGACCTTTAAGAGTTGCTGGCTTCTCATTTCATGTTCTACTCTAGGAGTCAACTCCAGTAAATGGCATTGGATATCAAAGTTGGTCTCAATCATATCTTCCCAGCTTCACTTGAGAAATTGTGTCATTAAAAAGCAGACAACTTTTAGAAAATAAGCCATAATTTATATCACAAGAATTAAATCTTTAGGAACCATGAATCTAGATAAAGTGGCTCCTAGCACATTAATTTTTGAGTGTTGGGGTGATTAAGCTACAAGAAACACGTAAAGAAAAGAGTATATTTGGGACCTTGTCATGCCTGCTAGACTTCCCTGGTGGCTCAGACGGTAAAGCGTCTGCGTACAATGCTGGAGACCTGGGTTCAATCCGTGGGTCAGGAAGATCTCCTGGAGAAGGAAATGGTAACCCACTCCAGTATTCTTGCCTGGAAAATCCCATGGACCGAGAAGCCTGGTAGGCTACAGGCCATGGGGTCGCAAAGAGTCGGACACGACTGAGAGACTTCACTTTCACTTTCACTTTTGTGCCCAGGGAGATGTTACCTATGGGTGCTATAAATGTGTCAAACATAAATGGGCAGATGAAGCATATAGACAGAAAAGTCAGTGCAAACCTAGGAAATTTAGGACAATATATATGAGGAAGAACAGTAAGAAATGATGATAAAATGATTTAAAAAAAAAAAGAGTTGCTAAACAAGAAAAGTTAAAAAGGAAAAATACAGAGCTAGGAGAGAAGCAGGATAACAAACTAGTTTCTTCATCTGTTTTTGGAATTGTTGCTCTGTGTCAAACTCTATATTAAAGCATTCACCAAAGTTAACAGACAAGAAAGTTATGATCTCTGTCCACAAATATTTGAGTGAGTCTTTTATATGGGATCCTACTTAGGTCGTCTCTTAAATGCCAGGTTCAACAATGTATTAGGGTCAGAACACCAGTTTCGAGATACAGAGTGCCTCTATGTCACTGTGCAAACATTTCTTTAAAGGTGACTTAACAACAATAGTCCAATTATTGATACCCTTTCTGGAATCATTAGACTTCTTTTGTGTTGTAGTTGTAGCTATTTATTTTTTATATCCCTTAAGGACTCATCAGATAGGTAGAGGGAAAATTTTTTCCTGCAGTTTATTATAAGTGAGAATTCCACTATGACAGCCTTGCAAGAGGAATTTCCTCATTTGGGGGAAAAAACACACTGAACAGAAAAAAAAAAAGATATACCATATTCACTCAAGGTTATAGTATTTGGATCATTCTCTAAGATTTAATCCTGTTAAGGTCCCACTGTTGCTGACTTTAACAACTCTAGGAAGCTAAAAGGTTAGTCAGAGACAAGCAGTAAAAAACAAACACTGCATTTAACAATCTTTCCTTTCATTCTTTTAAATTTGTTGTACTTGTTTTTCTTCTCCCAAGCAACCAGAACAGTGCTCTGCTTGAAAATAAATTCCCATGATGAAGAGTAGCTCTTGGGGGAAAAAATCAGTACATCCAGAGAATCGGTGGTTTTATCTAGGCAGTTGGCCATTCACCCTTATGTTATCCAGACTTAACATTGCATGCAGTGATAACACCAGACGGTCCATTTTTCCATCTGTCTAGAGCCACTCAAATTCTTTCCAGAGAGAAACATTTGGGATTCCCAAGCTTGATATGCCCAAAGACAAACTGTGAAGTGCAAGTGGAAAATAAGAAAAAATGAAAATCACCCTTAAGAGTGCAAAGTCACCAAAAATTAATGAGAATTCACACTGTGATTAAATTACTAGTACTCATTTGGGTTACCAATGAATATTGACCAATAACCACTCTATTCACAATAAACTGTGGAAAATTCTGAAAGAGATGGGAATACCAGACCACCTGATCTGCCTCTTGAGAAATCTGTGTGCAGGTCAGGAAGCAACAGTTAGAACTGGACATGGAACAACAGACTGGTTCCAAATAGGAAAAGGAGTACGTCAAGGCTGTATATTGTCACCCTGCTTATTTAACTTATATGCAGAGTACATCATGAGAAACCCTGGACTGGAAGAAACACAAGCTGGAATCAAGATTGCTGGGAGAAATATCAATAACCTCAGATATGCAGATGACACCATCCTTATGGCAGAAAGTGAAGAGGAACTCAAAAGCCTCTTGATGAAAGTGAAAGTGGAGAGTGAAAAAGTTGGCTTAAAGCTCAACATTCAGAAAACGAAGATCATGGCATCCGGTCCCACCACTTCATGGGAAATAGATGGGGAAACAGTGGAAACAGTGTCAGACTTTATTTTTTGGGGCTCCAAAATCACTGCAAATGGTGACTGCAGCCATGAAATTAAAAGGCTCTTACTCCTTGGAAGGAAAGTTATGACCAACCTAGATAGCATATTCAAAAGTAGAGACATTACTTTGTCAACAAAGGTCCGTCTAGTCAAGGCTATGGCTTTTCCTGTGGTCATGTATGGATGTGAGAGTTGGACTGTGAAGAAGGCTGAACGCTGAAGAATTGATGCTTTTGAACTGTGGTGTTGGAGAAGACTCTTGAGAGTCCCTTGGACTGCAAGGAGATCCAACCAGTCCATTCTGAAGGAGATCAGCCCTGGGATTTCTTTGGAAGGAATGATGCTAAAGCTGAAACTCCAGTACTTTGGCCACCTCATGCGAAGAGTTGACTCACTGGAAAAGACTCTGATGCTGGGAGGGATTGGGAGCAAGAGGAGAAGGGGACGACAGAGGATGAGATGGCTGGATGGCATCACTGACTCGATGGACGTGAGTCTGGGTGAACTCCGGGAGTTGGTGTTGGACATGGAGGCCTGGCCTGCTGCGATTCATGGGGTCGCAAAGAGTCGGACACAACTGAGCCACTGAACTGAACTGAACCACTCTATTCACTGTGTGCGCCTCAGTTTAATAGAAAGTGTCCATCCTTCTCTTATCAGAAGTTCACTCAGTTCCACACACTGAGATTGTGCAAGCTGTATGCTTATCTGCATCTAGCTTCTGATCTTGACTAGATTTTTTTCACAGATGTTAACATATTAGCTTCATGCCCAGATCTGGCAAAATACATTACCTGTTTAACCCTTGTATCTGATGTGCCAAAGGTGACCCAAATTGCAGGCTCCTTATGTTTGAGTTTCCCAGACACAAACAAAGTGGTTCCTGCTCTGGTTTCCTCTTTTGTACTTGAGTTTCACTCTTTCTCTTTCTCCTTCCTTCCTTTTTATCTTCTTCCTTCCTCCCCACCCTTTTCTTTCATAAGGCTAGTTTGCCTTTTATCAGCTAAACCCTGATAGATTTTAATTCAGATCTTTCAAAATTCAGCTCTTCACTTCTCTTCACAACCTGCCTACCTCAGTCATTAGTGAAGGGATGCCAAGGCATAGGAAGGGAGGCTCAGGCCACTCTGGCCTCCTGAGGTCTTCTGCCAGTGTCTCATGGGGTGACAGCCTATAAACCCATCCCACTTCTGAACGAGCACTGATACAGAAGCACCTCACAGGACAGCCAAAGGAAAAGACGGCCCCTTTATAGTCCCACCCTCTGTTGATGAGCTGCACCAGGGCAGGATACAGGATAGACGATTTTTCTCCATCACATACTATACTTCATTTCCCTTTCTGCTGCTTCTTTTTTTCTGCCTGTGCTTAACTCCTTAAAGATACATTCTTTAGTTTTACCCCCAGGCTTCTACACTATTCTGATTCCCCAATTTTGGCTCATTTTGGGGGAGTACAGCACTTCTGGAATGAAAACCAAGTAGTGACACCCCATTTGGCACACAGCAAGTCTTGGCTACTTCCTCTTGTTATTCCTAACCTCAAGGGCAGCAACTTTCATAGGGAGCCCTGGTCAGCAAGCCATATGTAGAGAAACAATGCTGCTGGTTGTGAAAACTGACAATGACTGAAGCAAGATGAATGGGAAAACTATTTAAAAAAAAGTTAAAGATTAAACTTCCACTGATTTTTCCAAAGTATTCTAGAGTCTATGATTCTATAGAACTATATTCTACAGAACTTCAATCAATGAAGATGATTTCTGATCAAGAATTGTACCCATAAATTTGGAATGATTTATTCAAAGATTGTTAGATTTAAAAGGAGGATCTCATTTCAAGGAATTGACAAAAAACATGATTTTCAGGGTAAAAGATAAACGGAGAAAAGGACAAACATGTTATTGACTTTTTGTAGGCAGAAACGTTGAAGGTTAGTTATAAATTTATATCCAACCCTGGGGTGCTCCTCGATTTCTGTGAGTAACAATGTAAAATATCTTAAATGGCAAAAGGAAAATAATTTAAAATTATGTCATGATTTAGAGAAAGCCATAGTCAAGACTTGGACACGTGGCTTAGCATGAAATCTAGCATTGCCACAGAAAATATGGCTAGATTTGGCACCTGGTTGTGCATGGTGATGAAAAGAAATTAAATGTTAAGCTAATCTCAGAGCTTCAGAATTTAGAAAGCCTGGCTATAGGTGATTCCTCGAAGATAAAAGGTAAGGAATGTATAGATAGAAGATTCTGGGTCTACTCCCCTTGAAAAATTTCTTACTAAATGCATATTTTGTATTCTCTCTGTGATAATTACTAATGAATATTTTAAAGCCTACATTCGACTAATGATAGCTCTATTTGCATAGCTTATAGTGTACATTTCTTTATAAGAACCTCTGGATAAATGAGAGTATCAGACAGGCTTTTAGAAGTAGAGAAAAGCCTCCGTCAAATGGTAAAATTTAATATATAATAAAATAATGAAGGGACAATTTTCATAAGTTTGCACATGTTTAAAGAACCAGCAAGCAATTATAAAGTCTCTAAAGAATAATGTTAGTTGGAGGCATTATTACTTATGCCTGAGGCAGGCACAGAGAGGAAAGGGTGTTAGGAGAATCTGATAAGAACTAATCATGCAGACCAGGGGCTATCAGAATTGAGGCATGGCCTCAGAGGGACATAGCTACTGCCAAAATCCTGGTGACACAAGGAAGGATCTAGGGATGGGGAGGAAATAAATCAGCTGTGTTTCTATTAATATAGCTAACGGTGATCTATCAGAAAGATAAACTAAGTAAACAAACCCCTTTACAATAGCATCCAAAAGAATAAAATATTTATGAATAAATTTAACTGAGGAGGGGAAAGATCTGTACACTGAAACTGTAAGATAGTGATGAAAGAAAATTAAAGATGACACAAATAAATGGAAAGATGCTTCATGCTCAAGGATTGGAAGAATTAATAAAAAATGTCTATAATATCCAAAGCCATCTTCAAACTCAGTGCAATCCTTATAAAAATTCCAATGGTAGTTTTCACATAGAAGAAGAAATTCTAAAAGTCTTGACAGTATGTGTGTTAGTCACTCAATTGTGTCCGACTCTTTGTGACTCCATTGACTATATAGCCTGCCAGGCTCCTCTGTCTATGGAATTCTCCAGGCAAGGATACTGGAGTGGGTAGCTATTCCTTTCTCCAGGGCATCTTCCTGACCCCAGGATTAAACCCAGGTCTCCTGCATTGCAGGCAGATTCTTTACTATCTGAGCCACAGGGAATGGAACCACAAAAGATCCTGCATAGCTAAAGCAATCTTGAGAAAGATGAACAAAGCTGGAGGCATCGTAGTTGCTACCACACACACACACACACAGATATATCTGTGTGTGTGTGTGTGTGTGTGTATGGAGAGAGAGAGATAAAATATCATGTCCTCTTTATCCATTCATCATTTATATAAACTTGGGGTTTTTCCCCCATATTCTTGGAAAAATGCTTTTCGTGCGAAAAATGCTACAATGAACTTGGCAGTTCATGTACCTCTCTGAGATTTTAGTTTCAGTTCCTTTGGAGACATACCCAGAAGACAGATTGCTGGATTACATAGTACCATTTTTAATTTTTTGAGGAACCTCCCTAATGTTTTTCATAGTAGCTGCCTGATATACGTCTTCATCAATAGTGCACCGGGGTTCCCTTTTTCCATATCCTCACCAGTACTTGTTAACTCTTGTCTTTTTGAAGAGAGCCATTTCAACAAGTGTGGGTGGTATCTCATTCTGACTTAGATTTATATGTCCATGATATTAATGATGTTGAGCACCTTTCATGTATCTGTTGGCCATTTTTACATCGTCTATGGAAAAATGTCTATTCTGTTCCTTTGCTCATTTTTTGACTAGATTGCTTATTTGTTTTTGCCATCAGAAGGTACGAGTATATGTTTTGGACATTAACCAACCCCTTATCAGATATGCAATTTGCAAACATTTTTTTCCCGTTCCCTAGGTTGCCTTTTGATTCTGTTGTTTTTCTTTGCTGAGAAGAAGTTTTTTATTCGATGTAGTCCCACTTATTTATTTTTGCTTTGATCGCCTTTTACTTCTGTTACCTCCCCCCAATCAAAAAAATCACTGTTGAGACTAGTGTGAAGGAGCTTTTTCCCTATGTTTAT
The DNA here is from genome assembly GCF_029378745.1 of Bos indicus. Lineage (NCBI taxonomy): Eukaryota > Metazoa > Chordata > Mammalia > Artiodactyla > Bovidae > Bos > Bos indicus. The sequence goes on from NC_091789.1 coordinate 116,105,261, forward strand.
TTTTAGGAGTTTTACAGTTTCAGGTCTTAAGTTCAAGTCTTCAAACCATTTTGAGTTGATTTTTGTGTGTAGTTTAAGGTGTATAGTATCTAGTATAGATGGAAAGATAAATACTATAAGATAAAAGCACCCAATTAATAGAGACTAGAATGGTGTTTACTACTTGCTGAGGGGTGGAGAAAGTGGACAGATATTGTTCAAATGGCACAAACTTCCAGTTATAAAGATGAGTAAGTTCTAGGGCTCTAATGTACATTTTGGTGATTATAGCTAGTAATACTATATATAGTTAATAATTATATGCTTGAAAGTTGCTAAGAGAGTAGATTTTAAATGTTCTCACCACAAAAAAAAGAAATACTAATTATGTGATATGATGGAGGAGTAAGCTAATGCTATGCTGTATAATCATTTTACAGTATATAAAGGCATCAAGTCAACACACTGTGCACCTTAAACCTATACAGTTACATGTCAATCATACCTCAATAAAGCTGGAAAAAATACATAAAAATAAATTACAATTTAAAAGTCAAAATAAGTAAATAAAGATTCAGTTCTTCAGTCACACTAACCACACACAAAAAAATGCAATCACGTGACAAGATGCTCAAAATTAAATACAATGAAAGAAAACTGCAATACAAGTCTCTCTTTTTAGATAGAAACATAAAATCCAGATTTGGTTAAGGATGTATAGACAGGAGAACATTTTTAATCTAGATTTGTATTGAGAGGTTTTCTGGCTGAAAAGATGAAGGTATGTCATAGAATCTGCCAAAATGTCCATATGGTGACAAGGGAAGATTACCCAGTTCAACCTTATGACTGGTTTTCAAGCAGCTTTGGACCACAAGACTTAAGCTATATATTGGTTAAATCCATGAGTCACTTGTCCAAGTTCCACACACACACACACACACACACACACACACATTTAAGGCAGCTTAAGAGTGGTTAATGGCAACCCACTCCAGTGTTCTTGCCTGGAGAATCCCAGGGATGGGGGAGCCTGGTGGGCTGCCGTCTATGGGGTCCCACAGAGTCTGACACAACTGAAGTGACTGAGCAGCAGCAGAGTGGTTAAACAGTTGAGACTCTGAGGCCATGCCCTCTGTGCCCAAATTTTGGCTGTATCTCTAAATATAGGACTTCAGCCAGTAAAGAATCACCTGCAATGCAAGAGGCCCTGGTTCAATTCCTGGGTCGGGAAGTTCCAATGGAGAAGGGATAGGTTACCCATGCCAGTATTACTGGGCTTCTCCGGTGGCTCAAATGGTAAAGAATCCACCTGCCATGCAGGAGACCTGGGTTCCATCCCTGGGTTGGGAAGATCCCCAGGAGGAGGGCATGGTAACCCACTCCAATATTCTTGCCTGGAGAATCCCCATGGACAGAGGAGCCTGGTGGGCTATAGTCCATGGGATCACAAAGACCTGTGCATGACTGAGCAACTAAGCACATACACACACACACACACACACACACACACACACACACACACACATACACAAGTGCGATTGTACAACAGTAAATTAGTTTATACATTTCATACCTAAAACTGGCCTGGCACAAAGAAAACACTTAACCATTATTTTATTATTATTATCATTATTAGTTCTATAACAAAAATATGAAAACATACAAAGTAGCAACATCTATTAAGCAGGGATATCAGAGTGATAAAGTTATAGGTACATCCTTTAAATTTGTTTTTAATCTTCCAGCATATCTAAGTTCCCTAATAATATTGTTTATATAATCATGAAAAATCAACATGCTATTTTTTAAGGTGCTAACAATTCTGAGGAGTAACTCATTAAACGGTGAGCCCTGTTTGGAGCCAAACAGCGTTGGTGCTATGATAACACCTAAAACTGAATGATCATTTTAACAGTATTTAATATTTGAATAATTTCTACATTGTGGAATGTACAGAACCACACAAAGAAAACAGTAAAAACCACAAAATCCAAGACAGAGACCATTACATTTTTGTTGTAATATAGTTCTAGGAGGCTCCTATGAACCACATGCATCTGGGTTAAGTGCTGGTACCTCAGGACTTTCCCAGCCCCAAATCACCAGAAATTTCTCATCTAAGACTTTATCAGCAACACTTGCGGTGAACTCTTTAGGTCAAAGAGAGCAATTCTTTCCTCCTGCCCCTCTCTCAAATTCCATTTTTTTCAAATCAACTTTCCCTAATCCCTCTGTGTCTGTTTCCATTTCTCTTTCTTTCTTCCTTTTTCTTCCATTTCAAGATTAAAGGAATAATAACTGATTATTAAGTAACTGAATATTTCCTTCTGGGGGCACACTTTACATTTTAAAAGTGTTAATACATCACAGCATATACAGGGGTGTGTGTGTGCGCGTGTTAGTGACTCAGTCGTATCCAACTCATTGTGACCCTGTGGACTGTAGCCTGCCAGGCTCCTCTGTCCATGGAATTCTCCAGGCAAGAATACTGGAGTGGGTTGCATTCCCTTCTTCAGGGTACTTCCTGACCCAGGGATCGAACCCAGGTTACCTGCACTGAAGGCAGATTCTTCACCATCTGAGCCACCAGGGTGCATGCACCTATGTGCTAATTAATCTCAGGTAATTTTAGGGAAACTTTTGTTTTTTAGTTGGGAGACTAGAGAAAGACTTCAGAAGGTTGATGCTGTTCAAGTGCAGATTTTCCTGTTCCAACTCTTTGAAAAAATCATCCTCCATTGTAGTGAATTAGAATCTTACCCTTGGAGCATTGCACTTTAAAATTCTTTTTAAAAATATTGAGAGAAGCAGTTAAATTGTTGCACATAAGGCCAGAGTATATACTATACATGCTATACCAGTATATAATATATACTATCTAAGTATATGTAATATATATAATAATCTGCCATACTTCTAATGAACCTTGGAGAGTGTGCTGCTCACTCTGAGGCGAGAATGGGCTTCTCTTTACTAACAACAAAATATGTGTAATAAGAATTCACATTTATGAAGAGGAAGAAGAGAAAATGCATTAGCACTCTGCTGTTTCAAAAGGGAGAAAGGCATTTTGATCAGATGATTGATCTCATCTGTCATGAAAAGCTTTCTTATAAAGAAAAAAAAAGAATCTCACTATATTTCTAATAGCAGAATGGCCGGTTTTTCTCATTTCCTACCTAATGAATTATTTACAGACTCCACCGAAGGCCATTTATACTCTATCTACACTTGGGCAATGCTCCAGATGAGGGCATGCTCATTTATGAGACCCTTCCCTGAATTCTATATTTTCTCTTCATTTATTCTGTGGAAGCAATGGTGTGCTCCACCTCAGAGAGGAATGGAGATCCAGTCCCCATACATCTGCTCCTCTGTGATCACAGAGCAACGGGTAGAGTGAATTTTTGCAAGGATGCCAATTATTCAATCTGTGAAAATAGACAAAACAGATAATTCAAGACCAAGAAAAAAGAGTTCTAGTAACTGGAAGGCATGGCTCAGTCTCTTGTGCAGTGTATCTGGGACTCCTGTTGCCATATCCCTCTCCGCCTCCATGATTCCTCCTTCCTGACTGCCTCCTCCAGGCACCAGCGCTCCCTGACCTAGTGAACCTCAGGAGAAATCGGAGGACATGGTGGCCTTAAAACTGAGGATACCGCTTTAATATTTTGGGAAATCTTCCAGATGACAAGTCGGTTATTATTTTTAGCCTTCCTTCCTCCTGAAGGCTTGTACTGAAAACTATTAGTTCATCCACATATGGAGTAGCGGGATTTTCCCCTCACAGAAAAGGGCTCTTCTTGCTCTCTGTGGTAGGTAGGAGGAAAGATGTATCTTGAAAGCACAGCAGGCTCCTCCAATCTTCCACCCTCAGTACAGAGATGGACTGGGGGCCTGAAAGTAACAGGAGAGCTGGCAGGCTGGGCCCCAGCCAGAGGTCCCAGCACAACAAGGGTAGATACCAGTGATACGGAGATCAGCTGCTCTCAAAATGCTCAAAATGCACTGTGCTTCGTATTTCATGTTGCTGGCAGAGTTAATTTCCCCATTAACACATCATTTAGAGTGATGGTTGTGATGATGTTTCTGATGTTTGGGATGACTTGCCTGATTTTACAACACTGTCAGTTATAAATTCAATATTATATTTGAAATAAAAAGCATTTACATGTAGAGTCAAGATGTGATGGTGAAACACAGAGTAATAGACAACAGTATGAGTGCTTGGTGGATTAACACATTGCAACAAGGAATTCTAGGTGTGACAATAAAATTTGATACAAGTCAAAACCCTTGTCTTGAGTGGTAAAGTTGGCCACATTTTAATATAGCTTGGAAGGGCCACTATCTCCTGAGGAATTCGACTAAACATTTAGCATTTTGTTGTAAATAAAAGTTTATTATTCCAGTAACTTTACATCTCTAAATATCTTCTGAATTTTAATAATTCAAGTGTCAAGACTGTGGCTCTAAAGCTTTACTTTTTATTATCAATAAATTGAAAAGTCACAAAAATGCCTTACCACTTCATAGAATTTATAAGATATCTTTAGAGGTAAATTATTTTTCTAATTTTTAAATTATGTAGTAAAATTGATTTTTTGTTGTAAAGTTCTATGAGCTGTAACATGTTTAGATTTGTATAATAATCATCATAATCCTGCATGTATGTTAAATTTTGTAGAGTCTTTCTTTCATTAATGATTATATGAATTTTCCATCTTACAATACTTAACAATACTACAACAATTTACACTAATTGAATTTTAATAGTAAATTAACTTTTAATAGTAAATTAATCTTTTTATATATTGAAGATTCCACTTATATTATTATTGTATGTAGGATTTCCACATCTATGTTCATGAGTGAGATTGCATTTTACTCCTCAGGTTTCTATATCAGGGATCTGGTAACATGAAGGCTGAGCATAGAATTGATGCTTTCAAAATGTGGTGCTGGAGAAGACTCTTGAAAATCCTTTGGACAGCAAGGAGATTAAACCAGTCAATCCCAAAGAAAAATTAACCTTGAATATTCATTGGAAGGACTAAGGCTGAAGCTTCAATACTTTGGCCGCCTGATGCAGAGCCAACTTCAGTCCCTCTTGTATATCAACCATATTATTTAGATCTGGATGGTACATTTATACGGAGAAGGCAATGGCACCCCACTCCAGTACTCTTGCCTGGAAAATCCCATGGATGGAGGAGCCTGGTAGGCTGCAGTCCATGGGGTCACTAAGAGTCGGACACGACTGAGCGACTTCACTTTCACTTTTCACTTTCATGCACTGGAGAAGGAAATGGCAACCCACTCCAGTGTTCTTGCCTGGAGATCCCAGGGACGGGGGAGCCTGGTGGGCTGCCGTCTATGGGGTCGCACAGAGTCGGACACGACTGAAGCGACTTAGCAGCAGCAGCAGCAGCAGCAGGTACATTTATGAGTAAGACCTTCAAAAATTCCATTCCAACATATGTAACAAACACTAAGGTCTAGCAGGAACTTCAATTCTTTTATATTATTTTTTAAAAGACACTTATTTTTTGGAGCAGTTATAGGTTTACAATAAAATTGAGAGGAAGGTACATTGTGCAGAACATCCTCACCAGCATTTGCTGTTGTCAGGGTTCTGGATTTTGGCCATTTTAATAGGCATGTAGTGATATCTCACTGTTGTTTTAATATGTACTTCCCTGCTGACAAAGGATATGGAACATTTTTCCATGTGCTTATTTGCCACCTGTGTATCTTTGGTGAGGTATCTGTTAAGGTCTTTGGCCCATTTTTTAAAGAGGTTATTTCTTATTTTTGAATTTTAAGAGTTACTTGTAGTTTTTAGATAACAGTCTTAAATCAGATATATCTTTTGCGAATATTTTCTAATTCTCTTGATATTTATTGCCTTTCACAGAGCAAAAGTTGTTCATTTTAACGAGGTTCAGCTTATCAATTTATGCTACTTTTTTATTTAGACCTCATTTGTATTTCCATTTTTTCATTTTATTTTTTATAATTGATTTAATTCCAACATTACCCCTGCTCTTGGGTGCAAGACTCAGGCAAAGATTCTAACTTCTGATTCGGTGATTAGCTTAAATTGTGCTATTGTCACAGAAACATACACAGCACACATTATAACCACAGAGATAGCAAGAGAATATGAGGCGTATATTCATAGCAACGCTGTGCAGAACTGTCAGAAGAACGATAGTCTTCAGCCTAGTTTAAATCTTGGGTAATGAAGGTTTAGGAGCGTGAATGTTTCAGGGTGAATTCCCTGGTGCAATGTACTCTGAACAGTGGTTTGTAGGCAGTAAGAGAGGTAGATGACGATAATATACTTTTCAAGCTCCAAAACTGCAGGTGAAATCCACAGAGGTGGGATTTGGGAAAAACGAAAAAGCACTCTTTGTAAAAAGGTTCTTTCTATACCAAATAAACAGGGAATTTAAAGCATAAGCCTGTGTGGAACTGAGCTGAGTCCCCATAGGTTCCTACTGACAACTGGGAAAGGGTAAATTCCTTTAAAGTTTCTCAAATTTCGTATCTTCAAACAGGCCAGATTTTATACTTTCCTGTTACTAAAATAAACTTGTCTGTATTGACTGGCAATAATTAGTCTTTTGTAAGTTTTCACTTCCTCACAGTTCATGACTGAGCACATGCAAGTAATTTAAATATTAGTCTATAAAGATCTATCAACATATTATTTATTTTTAGCACCTGTTTATACAAAAGAATTTCAAACACTGATTAAGATTTAGTTACATATTCTTATGGAGTATTTTTCTAACTTTGAGATAATAAAAGCTTATATCTGTAAAGTTCAGAAGGATTTTTCTTGTCTGTTAACTTTATATTCAGTGAGGACTGGAAGCATATACACACAAATCAATTTTATCAAGCTAGCTAATGTGAATACCTTAGTATTTTTGAATGGGAATTCATTTTGAAAGTCTTGCTTACATTTAAGAAAAGAATAAAATATGCTGTCTACTAACCAGAAACATAGGTGAGGTAAGCCTACTTGACATCTGGAAGCTTTGCACAAAGGAAGTTATTTCTTGAAAGGAGATAGGTTCCTCAAAGCAGCTTCTGGCTTCAGCACTTACTGGGTGAGAGAAAACTGATCTAAGAACAGGTGGAGATCCAAGTACTGGAGATCTAAGAAGCACATAGCTAGGAAGGGGTGAAGAAACATTTCTCTTTTTAGCACTTCTAAATTAGCACATTTTTTTCCATAAGCAAATAAATGTAAATTAAGACTGATTAAAGCCCCACTTACTGAGCTTTTACTCTGTATTAGGCAAATTATCTATATCAATTCTAACTTTTACCACAAACCAGGAAAAATAAGCGCTACTATCAATACTTGGGGGCTTCCCTGGTGGCTCAGACGGTAAAGCATCTGTCTGCAATGCAGGAGACCCGGGTTCGATCCCTGGGTTGGGAAGGTCCACTGGAGAAGGAAATGGCAGCCCACTCCAGTATTCTTGCCTGGAGAATCCCATGGACGGCAGAGCCTGGTAGGCTACCGTCCCTGGGGTCGCAAAGAGTCGGACGTGACTGAGTGACTATAATCTTCTCCCATTTAACAGGAAAACAACCTGAGTCACAGATAGGTTGTCCAATGTTACATAACCAGTAACATAACATAAAACTAGAACTTGAAATCATTTCTTGCGGATTCCAAATCTGAATTATTTCCACTGCACTGTTAGTTTAATGTTTAATATTGTGATCAAAGAAAACGTGCATAGCTTCACTTGACAGATATTTCAAACTGTGTATGACAGCATACAAGTAACCCTGTTTATTACAGTTTTACAGAAACTTATTTCTGATGCTTCCTCTCTATCTATACATTTCAGTGTTGAAAATAACCATCTGAAATTAAGTGTAATTTAGATTTCATTTTCACATTAAATATTGAAAGACTTAGGTCCTACTCAATGTACCATTCTCTGAGCAAGGGAAACCTCTTGCTCTCTTCTGAATAGCCATTTAGAAATAACTGCCTCAAAATGCCAAAGTTGAGAAGAAATTACTTCTCACTGTAGTCATTTTATCAAAAGGTATAAATAACATATATTTGATCTTTATCTATTCCACAGAAGGAAGAGAAATGACATATAAAAGTATTCAGGAGGAACAGAACATAGAAAAGTGAGGCCAAAGATATCAAGACAAAATACAATGTCTCCCTCTTTGAACTTCAGTGCTTCCACATGGCTAAGGGAATTTTGGCATTCCTGGTGATATGAGTTTATTGCTTATTTGGAAAATACTTTGAATGTAATTTTTACCAACAGGGAGAGATTTGTGGACTAGCAATTGTAAACAGGTTTGACTAAACAAGAGAATGGATTTGAGTAAGTGTGAAAATGTATGTAAACATTTATGTTATCAAGTAAGGACCCAATTAATGAATTCTCTTCAATTCCCTCTCTCATCCCTATCACCATATAATTTTATTAAGAGTTCATCCCATATAGACATAAACATACGTTTTTTTTAAATTTTATTTTTAAACTTTACAATATTGTATTAGTTTTGCCAAATATCGAAATGAATCCGCCACAGGTATACCCGCATTCCCCATCCTGACTCCTCCTCCCTCCCCTACCCTCCCTCTAGGTCGTCCCAGTGCACCAGCCCCAAGCATCCAGTACCGTGCATCGAACCTGGACTGGCGACTGGTTTCATACATGATATTATACATGTTTCAATGTTATTCTCCCAAATCTTCCCACCCTCTCCCTCTCCCACAGAGTCTATAAGACTGATCTATACACTGGTGTCTCTTTTGCTGTCTCGTACACAGGGTTATTGTTACCATCTTTCTAAATTCCATATATATGTGTTAGTATACTGTATTGGTGTTTTTCTTTCTGGCTTACTTCACTCTGTATAATAGGTTCCAGTTTTATCCATCTCATTAGAACTGATTCAAATGTATTCTTTTTAATGGCTGAGTAATACTCCATTGTGTATATGTACAACAGCTTTCTTATCCATTCATCTGCTGATGGGCATCTAGGTTGCTTCCATGTCCTGGCTATTATAAACAGTGCTGCAATGAACATTGGGGTACATGTGTCTCTTTACCTTCTGGTTTCCTCAGTGTGTATGCCCAGCAGTGGGATTGCTGGATCATAAGGCAGTTCTATTTCCAGTTTTTTAAAGAATCTCCACACTGTTCTCCATAGTGGCTGTACTAGTTTGCATTCCCACCAACAGTGTAAGAGAGTTCCCTTTTCTCCACACCCACTCCAGCATTTATTGCTTGTAGACTTTTGGATTGCAGCCATTCTGACTGGCGTGAAATGGTACCTCATAGTGGTTTTGATTTGCATTTCTCTGATAATGAGTGATGTTGAGCATCTTTTCATGTGTTTGTTAGCCATCTGTATGTCTTCTTTGGAGAAATGTCTATTTAGTTCTTTGGCCCATTTTTTGATTGGGTCATTTATTTTTCTGGAGTTGAGCTGTAGGAGTTGCTTGTATATTTTTGAGATTAGTTGTTTGTCCATTGCTTCATTTGCTATTATTTTCTCCCATTCTGAAGGCTGCCTTTTCACCTTGCTAATAGTTTCCTTTGTTGTGCAGAAGCTTTTAAGGTTAATTAGGTCCCATTTGTTTATTTTTGCTTTTATTTCCAATATTCTGGGAGGTGGGTCATAGAGGATCCTGCTGTGATGTATGTCAGAGAGTGTTTTGCCTATGTTCTCCTCTAGGAGTTTTATAGTTTCTGGTCTTACGTTTAGATCTTTAATCCATTTTGAGTTTATTTTTGTGTAAGGTGTTAGAAAGTGGTGCTGGGAAAACTGGTCAACCACTTGTAAAAGGATGAAACTAAACATACATTTGACTGTTATCTAAATGTAATAATAGTAGTAGTACATATTGTTTGGCAATTTGCTTTCCCCTAATTAATAATACATCTTGGAGATTGTTCCATCTCTATATCCATGAATTCTGAAAACACAGTATTATTTTACCATTTTACAGAGTAAAGATGTCCTTGATTATATTCTATATATTTTTCCACATCTCCAGACTTTATGTACACTCTATAAATAGACTGATTTTTTTTCTTATATTAAAAAAATAGCTAACCATTTAAAGCATTTATAGTACTTCCATTCAAAAATTATCTTGAGTTCTAAAGGTGTTTGGATACATAACTAATTTGCTACGTACTGTTCATGAGAATTGGTAGACTTTTTTCATGAGGAAAAAAAGATAGTTTGAATATTGCTTGTCTTAGTCAGTTTGAACTGCTACAACAAAATACCATAGACTTGGTAGCTTATAAACAACAGAAATTTATTTCCCATAGTTCTGGAGGCTGGAAAGTCCAAGATAATAGTGCCAGCATGGGTGGGCGAAGGCCCTTTTCCGGGTTGTTATCTTCCAGTTGTATCTTTTCATGGTGGAATGGTCTACAGACTTTTGTGGAGTCTATTTTGTGAGGCACTATAAAATTAAAACTACTAATTAGGCTCCAACTTCATGGCCTAATTACCTCTCAAAGGCCCTGCCTCCTAACACCATCACATCTGGTATTAGGATTTCAATACACACATTTTGGGGGAACAGAAAAAGTCAGACCACAGCACTGGCTACATTATATGTCTTACATAAACTTATCTCTGCATTTTCAATTCTTGATCTTCAAGATAAAGTTCACAAAATCCTGATCATAAAGAAATATGGTGACAAAATATCAAGAAGCAGTTTGAGAAAGACACACAAAATATGATATCCTAGTTTTGATTTCCAAAGGCTTAACTGTTCCACTATTGAACACAGGACAAGTGAGGGATTTTCCATTTGTCCCTGGAGAGCTTGTTATATTATTGCTGTGCTGCATTTGGGTGAAGCAGTTTAACCTAATCCATCTCACCATGGAATCATTTTACAGCCCTCAAGGCTTATTTTATTTACATTCCTTTTCTGAACCTAGAAATAAAAGTAAAGCTGGCCAGCAGAACCACGTCTCTAATCATTGGAACCAAGATTTTATGTTTTTATTTCATTTTTCTTCATGTAGCTCAAGTACTGTATTATTGATTCAAAATACTTTGCCCTTCTATATGTTTCTTTATTCCTTAGAAGATGAAGATTTCATAGAAAAAGATCTTTTATACAGTATGTGGAATTAATTACATCATGGGATTTTAATACTTTCTTCTTCATTTGCTCCCATATTTGACTCTATATTATGATTAACTATAAAGCAATTAAGCTTTAAAATGGATAAAATACAGCAGTAGATAGTGTAGCCTTACTTCATTTAATTTAGGGTGTTTTAATAGCACATTGAACACAAGCAACTCACAGTGACTAGGCTATATGTTATGTAAAAAAAATGGAATAGTACTTTTTTGTAAATATAACAAGTGAACTTCTAACCACGGCTACTTTCAATATGTTCACTGTTCTAGAAAACTATAACATGGCAACTGTCACTGGAAACCTGCTCTATTAATAACAGTAAATCAAGAGTGTTAAATTAGTTTCTCTTAGTTACTGAGATTAATATAAAAAGTCAAAAGTGCATGCAACTCATATAGCTCTTTAATTAAACTGTCTATGATTACTGTGTCATAAAATGGCATGTTACATACTTTATTTAATTTGCCCATGCCACTTTATATAAAGAAATTACCATTGTATTGGCTTTCACTAGGTAATCTCTATCCTCTGTTTCACATTTTTTTTAAAGTATTTTCTAGAGCAGGAAGCAGATCACTGAATGTTAAGTTATAAAGGCTATGTGCCCATGCAGAAGTAATCTACCTTAACTGACAGTCAATTGCTTATAAACAGACAAGTAACTAACTGGTTAGTATCAAGCTGAGATGACTGATTTCTCACAGAATTAAAATGCACTGATTATAAAAATGATGAACTGACATACTACAGACTAAGAAAGAATTAACTGTTCACTGAATTTTGGAGACAGCAAGGCCTCAGATCAAGGTTTCTCAGTCTCAGCACTACTGATACGTTGAGCTGGATAATTTTTTGCTGTAGGGGACTGTTCAGGGCATTTCAGGTTATTTAGCAGCATCCGTGGCTTCTACCCATGAGAAGCACCAGTAGCACTCCTCAGTTGCAACGACCTGAGACGTATTGAGGTTTGGGGAATGAAATTGCTTCCTTTTGAGACTCACTGCCTTAGAGAGTATCTGATCCAACACTCTCCTTTATCAAAGGAGAAAACTGAAAGCCAGGTATATAAGATTACTTGGCAAAGATAACCGGGAGAACTATATGAATACTATTCTAACTGAATGATCATTTAACAATATTTCACCCAATTCTACTAATAGTACATTTTATAAAGCACATGTAATAAGCATATTCACTTAATTAGGGGACTACTATCTACATTGTGAATTTGAAAAAAAAAATCTCTTATAATGTAGGTTTAGCAGGTGATATTCACTCAAATAAACAAAGATTTCAGATCCAAGTGTTTTTAAGGATTTGCTACCAGGAAAAACTATTCTGGGAGTAAAAGAGGCATGATAGAAAAGGGGAAGAGGCCCAGTAAGCATATAATTTGAGCTAAGGTCTTAGACTCACCCTAGTCCTGCAGGAGGCCCTGGAGCATAAAATCCACTTCAAAAGTATTTTGGCTTTAAGGCAAAGGAGCTGTTCTATTGTTGGCTAGGGATCACTGTGAGATTGGACGTGAGGATGTGAAATGGCTAGGCACTTTCAATTCTCTGTACTGGGAAGGAAGCCATGGATTGTCTGGGGAATTACTAGACATTCCTAACTCTGTGTGAATAAAGAGACTCCAATGCCCAAAGGTAATCCTCTGAGGGTCAAATGTATGACACTCAGTGGCAAAGCATTCAGAAGCCTGGAAAGCAATGTACAAAGCTGGTAAGAAGTATCTGAGAGTGCTAGCGTAATTAACAATTCTGAGAATTGCTTTTTAAATTTGATTGGTCGAATTACATAATACCATCTTTACAGCACAGATCACGTTTCCAGTGTTCAGGATTGTATTGCACCTCAACTTTTTTTTTTAATGTAGTCCATTGACAGAAAAGATCATAACCATTAACTGTTATCCTCTTATTATTCCTATTCTGGAAGAATATTCAATAACATTTAACTAAATCAAATCCTTCAAGTCATGAGATCCATTCCAAATGATAGTCTTGATAAATTCTATAATTATTACCCATTTCATATCAGAATTTCTTTTCCTGTTCATAAGTAATGGCATTAATTTTAACAGACTTGACACACAAAGGGAAACATTTTTCATCAATTCTTTCCCTAACACATTCAACAAGTTCCTTTAATCAATGGAGCACTTTAATAATTGTCTGTTTTTTCAGTGCACATAATCCTAATGCTAGATAAATACTGATAACTATGAACAAGAAATAAGTAGATTTTGCTCAGTGGCTTATTTAAAAAGTCAACAAGAACGGAGGGGGCACCCCTTCTTCAGAATTAAAATATCAGTGCTTCAAATAAACTGAAGATCTTTTAACTGCATTTGTTTAAGATGGCCAGTGGATATTTGGAATGCAAATAGAAGAATTTTGAACACTAACAAAATCACCAAAATCCTTTAATAACTCAAAGACTATAAATGCTGAAATAAGAATCATTTATGATTATTACTTCAATTTCAATAAAAAAGACATCAGGGGATGTTTGAATTGCATTATACAGAATATGGGTAGTATAGCCAACATAGACTCACGCACGCTTTATGTCACTTTTAACCCCTTTAATTCATTAACGTCTATCTTAAAAAAAGAAAATAGGAACTCAGCAAATATTTGCTATTGCTTCTAAAGTCACATTTGCAAAGAATTTTACTCACAATAACTTGTTTTGTTTTTTGGCCAGGCCACAGGGCATGTGGAATCTTAGTTCCCAGACCAGGGATGAAACCTGTGCAGTGGAAGCATAGGGTCTTAACCACTGGACCTTCAAGGAAGTCCCTACTCACAATTACTTTATAAGAAAACCTTTCATGAGAAAACTATTTCACAAGCAGAGGAAAAATGTATTGTTATTACATGCATCTGTGGCCCTGACATAAAAAGGTGAGGCATTTAGATCTTTGGTAATGTAAATTACACTATTACATTTTTCATTATTATAGTAGATTTAATCCTGGCCCTGAAAATCTGCTTCCAACTTTGGATTGATGATGATATACAGTGTAGAAAGCCATTACAATTTCTGCTGTGATTTAATCTTCTTAATCTAAATGTCTCTTAAACAAAACATACATTATCTTTTTTTAATGTCATTATTACCAGTTGAGGGTATCATACATCTTCCATGCTCCGCTGTAGTATATTTACTGCTTTACGAATGATTTTCCACAATTTTCTATATGGAATGAACAGCTGCATATTGCACAAAAATCTTTGAAAAGACTCGCTCCTCATTTAATAAAGGTGCACTGTTCATAAAATTCATCACAACATTTACACTTGTGTTTGGGCATTTCCAGGTTCAAATATACACAAGTGAAAATACATGAAAAAAACCATTTCATGAATTGAAAAGACTGAATTTGAAAATCTCACAGCCATGTCAGCGTGTTTGTCACCCGCGAGTCTTAACAAGTTAGTAACAGGAATTGAATGGTTGAAAGGGCTGTGAACTTAGGAACTGTGAAAAAACTGAATCTGGTATTTGACGCAAAAATACCCTTCCCATTTCCCTATGGGGGAACTGTACTTACCATCAGGAAGCCAGAGCAGATGCTATACAAGGTTTAGCATCTTGGTTAGCTTGGGGATTCAAGCATTGGTGAACATTCAGAAGCGGTAGAGTTTAGGGACTGCGAGACTTTCGGGGGTGACTCTATGGTCACTAGAGTAAGGCCACCAAGGGCCTGCTGACTTACAGAAGCATGGCTCTCCTGACAGAAGAACCTGCTGATTGGACACTGTCCTGGAAACGTGAGTCTGTCATTGATTTGCTAATGTTCAGGTGCTGGTGTGAGTGGGATAGCACTGATTGGCTGACATCTAGGATGGGCTTGCTGGAGATAATCACTGATCGGCTGATTTTCAGAAGCCTGAAGCTGTCATTGATTTGCTATCTTTCAGAAGCTTTATTGGTCTTCAGTCGTTCAGTTGTGTCTGACTCTTTGCAACCCCAAGGACTGCAGCATGCCAGGCTTCCCTGTCCTTCACCATCTCCCAGACCTTGCTCGAAGTCATGTCCATTGAGCCGATGATGCCATGCAACCATCTCATCCTCTGTTGTCCCCTTCTCCTCCTGCCTTCAATTTTTCAGAAGCTTAGGTACTATAAAGAGGAAATAATTGATTGTTGATTCTACTGAAGTGAAAGTCACTCAGTTGTGTCCAACTCTTTGTGACCCCCTGGACTATACAGTCCATGGAATTCTCCAGGCCAGAATACTGGAGTGGGTAGCCTTTCCCTTCTCCAGGGGATCTTCCCAACCCAGGGATCGAACCCAGGTCTCCTGCATTGCAGGTGGATTCTTTACCAGCTGAGCCACAAAGGAAGCCCATGAATACTGGAGTGGGTAACCTATCTCTTCTCCAGCAGATCTTTCCAACCCAGGAATTGAACTGGAGTCTCCTGCATTGCAGGTGGATTCTTTACCAACTGAGCTATCAGGGAAGCCTAATTAATGATGGCTAGCTGTTCACAACTTGAAACTATGGTCAAAAAACAGGTTTTTTTTCTTTCGTGAAAACTTTCTTTCTTTAGTTCTAAATACCACTCCCCACCCTGCTGCTCCTTTTCCTCTTCCCTCAGTCAAACCTGCAGGAGAGATCAGATCTTCATATGTGGAGGTATGCTTTTCAGCTAGTGTCTCCTTAAGTGATTTAGTCGACAATGACTGTGGTAGAAAAACAGCTCTATCTGCTGAACTTTTGTAACTTATTGAAAGAAAAAGAAAACTGAATACAGGACATTTAGAGTGTCCTGACAAAGTCAATATAGAAAGCAAGACACAATCACATAGAGGATGTGTTCTGTATGTTCAGGATGGCTGACAGCCCTACATGAAGTCCACGACTAAGGCAGGGTCTTGTAGCACTGAGCTTCCCCAGCAGTGTTCAGGGGGCACACGAGAGTTCTGTAGGCATTAGGGTCCACAGTCCCAAGGGAAAGAAGGGGCTGTTGGCTTGCAGCCACACTTGACCCAGACTGCTTAGCCTTCCTTATGTGCAAGAATTGGATTTCTGGGGAAAGTTTCAGCTGGAATAAGTGGTCTCATATCTAAAATTTTGACAATCACAGTCTCCCAGTAAAAGATATGTCAAGAAATTCCAACCTCCAGGGACACGGGCTCAAGACTGCCTCCTGTCCTTTGATCTCTATGTCATGAGAAACTTGAGTTACTGCACAGTTGCCAGCTGCCTTGAACAGACACATTAGTTAGAGAAGATTACTGTCTATGTATTGTGGGTGTAAGCTTAGACTTGGACAAATGCTATCAAGAGCAGAATCCTAAAAGACACCTGAGAAGACAGATCTGAGGTTGAAAATTCATGATAGAGGTTGAAAATTCATGACATGCAACTTTATATGTACTATAAGACACAAATACACAGGTATATATAGGCAAAGGCACAAGTATATGACTAAAAAGAGAGCTATAGGAAAACTTTCTCTTACTAATGGTTTTCTGGGTGAGTACTTTCTTCCTCTGGGCTTCCCTGGTGCCTCAGCAGTAATGAATCAGCCTTTCAATGCAGGAGACATAGGTTCAATCCCTGGGTCTGGAAGATCCCCTGGAGAAAGAAATGGCAACCCATTCCAGTATTATTGCCTGGGAAATCCCATGGACAGAGGAGTCTGGCGGGCTACAATCCATGGGGTTGCAAAAGATTCGGACACAACTTAGTGACTAAACAACATCAGCTTTCTCCCTTTAAAACTCTTCCCTGTATTTATTAAGTTTTGTATAATTTTGGTTTCCAATAGTGTTTGCTGGGAGGAAACAAAATATGGGCCACTGTATGTACAATACTTAATTTTACCTCCAACCATGTCCTCACATGACTTCTCCAGATTCAGCCAGGGACCCTCTTCCAATAGCCAGGCCTGTTTTCTACTGCCCACTGGACACCTCCACCTGGAGAGCCTGCAGAACCTTACTATACATGACCCACACTGACTTCATCCACCACATCCTTCTTCGCCTCTACTTCTAACTCAGTTGCCACCAACTCTTCCTCCTTCTTTATCGTCAGTCTCAGCAAAGAGGAACAGTTTCTACATAGTCAGCCAACCTTCAGAACTCACTACAGATTCTCTCTGACCCTTTCACATAGTCCCTAACTTCCTAAAACTCAAATCTGTCTCCTCCTCACCACTGTCCCAACTACAACCTGAATCAAGTGCCTTGTTATTTTCTTTTGTTTAGTGTTTGCCTTCAGCATATATTCAGCAAATGCTTGCTGGATGAATAAATGACCCAAAGTACCAGAGGTAACATTCACTTATTCAAAATAATCCTGGTAAGGTCTCTTCCTTCAGGGAGGAAACCCAGAGTGTTACAGCTGATACCTAACTTAAGAATTTCCATGGATGTCTCCTCAAGTCTTAACACCCCTATCTTGGATGAGGGGATGCTGGCAACAGGATGGTGCATCATGCTTCTCTGTTTGGACCTCACGTATCTCCATAATCTCCTGACTTCTAGAGCCCTCACCTGATTTGCTGATGAGATGACTGTGGTGACAGTGTAAGAGGAGACGGCACTCTGAGGACTCTGGGGAGTACTGGGTGCCCCCATAACCAGGGCTTTCTCCAGATTGCGAGGCAACAGAAGATAGGAGGAGAAGGGAGGGGTCTCCTCCAGGCCCTGGGGCTCACTGTGGACATGGTTCCTGTGTGCATAGTGGAATCTCTTGAGCCAGAGACATGTTCACTCTGGTCAGTGAGAGTAGACAGGAATGTGGGCAGTGGGGTGGGTAACAGAGGACCACAACCTAGGAAGAAAGGGAGGATGTGAGTGACCTCATCTGGTAAACTCAACTGTGGCAGTGCTGACAAAGAGTGCCTTCCACACATCCTTGCCTGAGGGCAGTATTCGAGCCTCACAGCTCTCCTGTCCTAAACAGGAGGAAGTGAAGGAGGGAGCAAGAAGGCTCTTCAGGGTGCAACCAGCCAATCCAGCCCAAGGCTTCCTAGAGCTGGTAACGGCAGGTGGAGTCAAGTTCTATGGGATTCTTTCTGTCTTAGGGTGAGTGCTCCCCTCCAGCTTTGTTCAGAATCCTCATTGTGATCCCAGGGCATATCTGGGACTCCTCCTTCTACTGACTCAAGGACTGTCACCTCAGAAGCTTTAATCTTCTTGAGACACTTAACTTACAAAGCAGAAAGGAACTGCGTCACACTGACAGCTCTTTTCAGAGCCTCTCAGTCAGGAAAGTCACAGAGGAGACAGACACTCGGGGGAGGGAAGTGAGGGGGCCCCTCATTGGGCCACACTTGCTGGGGACTCCCAGCAGTAACAAAGGAGCAGAGCTGTCTGTTGAGGCTCTGTTGTTCTGATGTGTGATCCTTCCAAACCTCACTCAGGGTCATGACTTTGACCTTGACAGAAACTGAGACACCTCTCTCTGCTAACTTGAGACAATAGCTCTTAGATTACCAAAACCCAAATAAGAAAGCACAGAAGTCTGACAACTATTCCAGTGCCTTCCCAGGCTGACAACAGGGACGGGGTTCTGTGGAGTCCCCACTATTCTCCAGTGTGCGATCCCCCTGTCCCTGCTCAGCATCTTAATTTGATTTCCTGGCAGGGCCTGGGACTCTTCTCTTGGATTACTTGGGCCCACACCTCTTAGAACAATATCATCATCATCCTCGTATCCTCCAGGCAAAGGTCAGAGGAAGTCACTCCTAGCCAGCAGCTCCTCCTCGTGGGACTGACAACGGAGTTCTGAGCAGCTTTCTTCATTGGGGGAAGAAATCTCCTCAGTTCCACTCAGCATCTTACCTAGAGTCTTCGCAGGGTCTGAGAGTCCTCCCTCCGCTCAACCTAGGCAGCAGTCCTCCAAACAGGCCTCGCTTTCCTGCAAACCCAAGGTGGAAATCAGGGGACAACTAAGGCTGACAGTTATTCTGGGGGCACCCAGGGCTGGAGCTGGAGCTGTGGTCTTACCTGCAGAATCCCCTTTGTTCTGTGGAGCTGGTCACCTCGTTCCCCTTCCCCATCTTATCTTGAGACTCCCCCTTTTTAGGGCCTCCTCCTGCTGCTGACATGGCCACGCCCCTCGGGCTCAGGCCCTCACTCCCTATCCCGGGACGCCTGAGGCCGAAATCAGATACTCCGGGGGCTCCCCGGGATGACAGAAAGGACAGGGCTTTACTCAGTAAGCTGCCTCTCTCTTCTGGGGTGGTTGCTGCTGCTAAGTCACTTCAGTCATGTCCGACTCTGTCCGACCCCATAGACGGCAGCCCACCAGGCTCCTCCGTCCCTCGGATTCTCCAGGCAAGAACACTGGAGTGGGTTGCCATTTCCTTCTCCAATGCATTAAAGTGAAAAGTGAAAGTGAAGTCTCTCAGTCATGTCCGACTCTTAGCGACCCCATGGACTGCAGCCTACCAGGCTCCTCTGCCCATGGGATTTTCCAGGCAAGAGTACTGGAGTGGGGTGCCATTGCCTTCTCCATCTGGGGTGGCAGGTTCCCTCATTCAGTGTCTTCACCTTCATTCTGCAGAGGGGAGCCCTCACCTTTCTGGACAGGCCTTTGCCAACCAGCCTCTTGGAGCGGAAGTCAGGGGATGTCCCTTCCGCTCGGCTCCGTGTCGCCTCCACCTTCCCACACCCCATTGTGCCTGGCTCTCCTAGGGCCGCCCAGACAGCGGGAGTGAGGTTCTATGGGGCACCTCGTATTTGGGGGAATTAACCCATTTGGTGTCTTCACCCACAATCCCTGCAAAGTCAGGGATTCCTCCCTCCGAGGAGTTAGTTGTGCCCAGAACACCAAGTGCCTCACCCCCATCAGACTCAGACTCACAAGAGGACAAAGTCAGAGGGAGCCTCTGCCTGATAGTCCAACATGCTGGCAGAACAGAGTGCCCTCCATTCCTCAGTTCCGAGTTAGAGTCTTAGCTGTATCTTACATGGCCTGCGACTCCTCCCTCTGTTAACCCGAGGCTGTACCTCCTCAATCCAAGGCCCTCCCTCACCACCTTTAGACTTGAGGCTAAAGTCTATTTCTAGCTACCATGGATCAGCGGTAAAGAATCTGCCTGCGATTCAGGGGACTTGCTGGAGACACGGGTTCCATCCCTGGCTCTGGAAGATCCCCTGGAGGAGGAAATGGCAACCCACTCCAGTATTCGTGCCTGGGAAATCCCATGGACAGAGAAGCTCGGTGGACTACAGTCCCTGGTATCGCAGAGTCGGACAAGACTGAGCAACTCAACAACTGCCGGGAGTATTCCAGGGTTGACAGCAAGGGCAGGCTCTGTGGGGTCCCTCTCTTCTGGGTTAAGTTGTTCTCACTTAGAGTCCATACCTTGGCTCTAGCTGTTTTGATTATTTCTTAGATGATGCCACGGCCTTGCCAATCTCTATGCGTTTGCCCCAGTGTGACTCTCACAGAGACGGAGTCCAAATTCCAGGCTAGATACTGACTGGTGAAGATGCAGCATCATGCATTAAGAAAACAATACAAAAACCACCTTCCCTGTTGGGTCCCTTCTCCAGCCAGTTGGAAACCTTTTCTAAAAGACTTACTTTCTATATTGTGTCCTGTATAAAGATACAATATATGTCTTTATCTTCCTATGCTGCTGCTGCTAAGTCACTTCAGTCCTGTCTGACTGTGCGACCCCATAGTCGAAGGACACAATACATAGACACATTGCTAAGTGGTGTTGCCAATCCCACTGGAAACACTGTATCACTTCATATAATCATGCTTCCCTGGTGGCTCAGACAATAAAGAATCTTCCTGCAATGCGGGAGACCTGAATTTGACCCCTGGGTCAGGAACACTGTGTCATTTCATATAATCATGTACTGGAGGAGGTCTAAGAGCCAGCATGGGCCTACGAGGATAATGTGGGCCAGACCCAGTTGCCCCTGACTTCTGACCAGTAAATAACTTAAATAGTTAAGCAGGACAGAACCTTAGAGATTGTCATTTTAGAGGTAAGGAGCCTGGAGGGTAGGAAGGTGCTGAAGTGTTTTGCAAATGATCTGTTACTGATCAGAAAGTACTGAAATGATGCTCTATGACTGTGTTCTCACTGCACACATTTCAAACAATCCACTTAAACAAAATTCTGTCTTGCCTTTTCAATCCTCTCTGTTACCAGCACCACCATATAACCTTATTTTAAATTAACTTCATATGGATATAATTGTGCATTTGATTTCAGTTCAGTTCAGTTCAGTCGCTCAGTTGTGTCCAACTCTTTGCAACCCCATGAATCACAGCACGCCAGGCCTCCCTGTCCATCACCAACTCCCGGAGTTCACTCAAACTCATGTCCATCAAGTTGGTGATGCCATCCAGCCATCTCATCCTCTGTCGTCATAAATCAAATTAATGTAAATTACATAAATGTGATAATAATGTACATACTGTTTTGCTATTTGCTTTTTCTATTAATAATCGATCCTAAAGAGTGCTTCATATCAACCTTAAAAGTGCCCTTAAATTTTGAAAAATAGATATTATTTTATTGCTACTTGCAAGTTGAAGATGCCCATGATGACATTCTATTTTGTGTCTATATTTCTAGACTCTATAAGTGGTCTGTATATAGATCTGCCATTTTTCTTTTATTTAAAAATTAAAAGAGAGGGCTACCTCTATAATTAAAACTTGCATGCATATTTGTCTTTGTATATATTCACGAAGGGTAAGAGCACTGAGATACATAATTAGTGTTAGGTATTGCCCATGAGAATTTGTAGGCCATTCTTTCCAGAGGTCATGAGAAATGTGAGAAACAAATAAATTAAAAGATTGAGTACTGCAATATCATAGCTTTCTGCCTTTTAGAGACTTACCTCTGCATTTCAATGTCTTGATCGCCAAGGTCAGTCCATAAAGCTTTATTGATTACAGTGATGAAATACTCAGTAGTGTATTATGAAGCATATGCAAAACATGATAAGCTATCCTGAGGTCCAATGGCTCAAAGGCTCCAACACAAGGTCCAGTGGGATTTTTGATTTGCTCTGTAAGAGCTTATGATTTTATTGCTATGCTGTCTTTAAATAAAATGGTTGTATCACTTAATCCATCTTGCCATGGAATTATTTTAAAGCTGTTTAGATTTATTTTATTTACATTCCTTTTCTGAGATTGGAATATGAGAGTAAGACGGAATCCTCCTTTTATGCCTCATTTCATTTGTGGCTCAGCTGGTAAAGAATCCACCTGCAATGTGGGTGACCTGGGTTCGATTCCTGGGTTTGGAAGATCCCCTGAAGAAGGGAAAGGCTACCCTCTCCAATATTCAGGCCTGGAGAATTCCATGGACTGTATAGTCCATAGGGTCGCAAAGAGCTGGACACGACTGAGCAACTTTCACTTTCACTTCACCTTTATTTGTTTTATCCACTCTCATATGCTGTATTATTAGCATAAAACAGATTTAATTTCTCTGTTTCTTACAAGTTTGGTGTTTAAAAGAAGAGATTATTCGTAGACTAAGTGGAATTAATGCCATCTATGCTTTCTTTTTTTTCCTAGTATTTGAATCTATGCTATGCCTCATTTTAAAACAAAGATATTTTAAAATGGGTAAAATTCTGAACTATACTCTTTGATGTGATTTTTTTAATAGCATATCAAATACTTAACATTAACAATGGTCATGCTATACATTGTTAAAAAGTTAAAACAGAAAATTTTTTTAATGTTAACAAGTGAATTTCTAATCAGGTTGTATTAATGTATTCAGTTGTTCTGGAAGACTTGACAATTATTGGAAATCTTCTCTGTTGAGAAAAGTAAATTAAAATGTTACTTTCTCTTGGTTACTGAGATAAAGATATAATGTCAAAATGTTGATACTATCTGTATAGCCTGTTGTTTAAACGGTTTATGATTGTTTTGTGTCATAAAATGGCCTGGTACATGCTATATGTAATATGCACAAACTGCCTGGCTAAACAACATTCATCTTTCAAAAGAAAATGCTGTTTTCCAAATACAGGCATACATTGTAAGTTCAGTTCCAGACCACCACAATAACATGGATATTGCAATAAAGTAAATCACAATTTTAGGGTTTTTCAGTGCTTATAAAAGTTATATTTACATTATACTATAGACTAAGAGAAGGCAATGGTACCCCACTCCATTACTCTTGCCTGGAAAATGCCAAGGATGGAGGAGCCTGGTGGGCTGCACTCCATGGGGCCGATAAGAGTCAGACACGACTGAGCGACTTCACTTTCACTTTTCATCTTCATGCATTGGAGAAGGAAATGGCAACCCACTCCAGTGTTCTTGCCTGGAGAATCCCAGGGACGGGGGAGCCTGGTGGGCTGCTGTCTATGGGGTCGCACAGAGTCGGACACACCTGAAACGACTTAGCAGCAGCAGCAGTGGCATAGCCTATTAGGTGTACAATAGAATATGTCAAAAAATGTTACATACCTTAATTAAAAATAACTTATTGCTAAAGAACACCAAAACAATTACAATAGTAACATCAAAGTTCACTGATCACTGATTACCATAACAAATGTACTACTGAAGAAGTTGAAATATTGCAAAATTTACCGAAGTGTCACACAGAAACACAAAGTGAGCAAGTGCTGTTAGAAAAGGGTCTGATAGACTTGCTTGATGCAGAGTTGTAAAATATAGTTCAATTTGTTAAAAACACACACACACACACACAATATCTATGAAATGCAACAAACTAAAGCGCAATTAAATGAAGTATGCCTATACATGAAATGACTTGGCCACGGTCACTAAATATATTACACACATTTGGCTGATTGAATATTTATCTCAAATGATTCACCTTAATTCCATATTTCTAATGTAATTTTAATTTAATGTATTTCAGTTCAGAACAGATCAGTCACTCAGTCGTGTCCGACTCTTTGTGACCCCATGAATCACAGCACACCAGGCCTCCCTGTCCATCACCAACTCCCAGAGTCCACTCAGACTCACGTCCATCGAGTCAGTGATGCCATCCAGCCATCTCATCCTCTGTCGTCCCCTTCTCCTGCCCCCAATCCCTCCCAGCATCAGAGTCTTTTCCAATGAGTCAACTCTTCGCATGAGGTGGCCAAAGTACTGGAGTTTCAGCTTTAGCATCAGTCCTTCCAATGAACACCCAGGACCGATCTTCTTTAGGATGGACTGGTTGGACCTCCTTGCAGTCCAAGGGACTCTCAAGAGTCTTCTCCAACACCACAGTTCAAAAGCATCAATTCTTCAGTGCTCAGCCTTCTTCACAGTCCAACTCTCACATCAATACATGACCATTGGAAAAACTATAACCTTGACCAGACGGACCTTTGTTGGCAAAGTAGTATCTCTGCTTTTGAATATGCTATGCAGGTCGGTCATAACTTTCCTTCCAAGGAGTAAGCATCTTTTAATTTCATGGCTGCAGTCACCATCTGCAGTGATTTTGGAGCCCAAAAATATACAGTGTGACACTGTTTCCACTGTTTCCCCATCTATTTCCCATGAAGTGATGGGACCAGATGCCACAATCTTAGTTTTCTAAATGTTGAGCTTTAAGCCAACGTTTTCACTCTCCACTTTCACTTTCATCAAGAGGCTTTTTAGTTCCTCTTCACTTTCTGCCATAAGGGTGGTCTCATCTGCATATCTGAGGTTATTGATATTTCTCCCAGCAATCTTGATTCCAGCTTGTGCTTCTTCCAGCCCAGCGTTCCTCATGATGTACTCTGCATATAAGTTAAATAAGCAGGGTGACAATATACAGCCTTGACATACTCTTTTTCCTATTTGGAACCAGTCTGTTGTTCCATGTCCAGTTCTAACTGTTGCTTCCTGACCTGCATACAAATTTCTCAAGAGGCAGGTCAGGTGGTCTGGTATTCCCATCTCTTGAAGAATTTTCCATAGTTTATTGTGATCCACACAGTCAAAGGCTTTGGCATAGTCAATAAAGCAGAAATAGATGTTTTTCTGGAACTCTCTTGCTTTTTTCCATAATCCGGTGGATGTTGGCAATTTGATCCCTGGTTCCTCTGCCTTTTCTAAAACCAGCTTGAACATCTGGAAGTGCACAGTTCATGTATTGCTGAAGCCTGGCTTGGAGAATGTTGAGCATTACTTTACTAGCGTGTGAGATGAGTGCAATTGTGTGGTAGTTTGAGCATTCTTTGGCATTGCCTTTCTTTGGGATTGGAATGAAAACTGACCTTTTCCAGTCCTGTGGCCACTGCTGAGTTTTCCCAGTTTGCTGGCATATTGACTGCAGCATTTTCACAGCATCATCTTTCAGGATTTGAAATAGCTCAAATGGAATTCCATCACCTCCACTAGCTTTGTTCGTAGTGATGCTTTCTAAGGCCCACTTGACTTCACATTCCAGGATGTCTGGATCTAGGTGAGTGATCACGCCATCATGTTTATCTGGGTTATGAAGCTCTTTTTTGTATAGTTCTTCTGTGTATACTTGCCACCTCTGTTTAATATTTTCTCCTTCTGTTAGGTCCATACCATTTCTATCCCTTATCAATCCCATCTTTGCATGAAATATTCCCTTGGTATCTCTAATTTTCTTGAAGAGATCTCTAGTCTTTCCCATTCTGTTGTTTTCCTCTATTTTTTTGCATTGATCTCTGAGGAAGGCTTTCTTATCTCTCCTTGCTATTCTTTGGAACTCTGCATTCAGATGCTTATATCTTTCCTTTTCTCTTTTGCTTTTCACTTCTCTTATTTTCACAGCTATTTGTAAGGCCTCCCCAGACAGCCATTTTGCTTTTTTGCATTTCTTTTCCATGGGGATGGTCTTGATCCCTGTCTCCTGTACAATGTCACGAACCTCCGTCCATAGTTCATCAGGCACTCTGTCTATCAGATCTAGTCCCTTAAATCTATTTCTCACTTCCACTGTATAATCATAAGGGATTTGATTTAGGTCATACCTGAATGGTCTAGTGGTTTCCCCCACTTTCTTCAATTTAAGTCTGAATTTGGCAACAAGGAGTTCATGATCTGAGCCACAGTCAGCTCCTGGTCTTGTTTTTGCTGACAGTAGAGAGCTTCTCCATCTTTGGCTGCAAAGAATATAATCAATCTGATTTTGGTATTGACCATCTGGTGATGTCCATGTGTAGAGTCTTCTCTTGTGTTGTTGGAAGAGGATGTTTGCTATGACCAGTGCGTTCTCTTGGCAAAACTCTATTTGCCTTTGCCCTGCTTCATTCCGTACTTCAAGGCCAAATTTGCCTGTTAGCCCAGGTGTTTCTTGACTTCCTACTTTTGCATTCCCATCCCCTATAATGAAAAGGACATCTTTTAAATACATCTTTAATGTATTTAATTTAATGTAATTTTTAAAAATCCATTAAAAACATATTTACATGATGGTTCCATGTTTCCTGTGGTTAAAATCTAGATGAATTTACAGTGAAATATATATATATATATATATATATATGATGGAGAAGGACATGGAAACCCACCTCAGTATTCTTGCCAGGAGAATACTATGGACAGAGGAGCCTGGCGAGCTACAGTCCATGGGGTCACACAAAGTCGGACATGACTGAGCAACTTTCACTTCACTCACTTCATATATATATATATAAAACACTTATATCATAACACAGATGTCTCAAGTCACGGTCTCCAAGAAGCAGACCCTGTAAGAAAATATGCATGTGGTAGTGATTTATTAAAGAACTACATCCAGGGTAAAACCAGTAAGAAAGTGGAGGCAGCATCATAGAAAAGAAGAAGCCAAGCAAAGATACAGTTTAGGTGAGGTCTCAGCCTGATCCTATGGAGAGTTCTGGAACATAGGTTAAACCTCAGAGTTTGCCCTATCTTGTGGCAAAGGAACTGAGTGTTTAAATTCTCACACAGTCAGTCATTGGCTCTGTGTCATTCTGGCATTGTGTGTTGGTGGGGGAGTGAGGCATGGGGACTCCAAGACATATCTGACTCTGTTCAGGCAAGGAAACATCAGTGTCCAAGAGCAACCCTTTCAAAGTCAAAGGTACAAACATTTAATAGCATAACATGCAGAAGCCAGCAGATGATCACACACAATTACGAAAAGGGATCTGAGAGGAACATGACTGGATACCAACAGTACCTGCAACTTGGTATTGTGGGGAAAACATTAGACTTTAGAGACAGAGAACTCATGCCCAAGTTCTAGCCTTGCTCATCATTGTGACCTTGGGCAAGTTACTTGGGAAATTTCTTACACAGATGTTTGTGAATAAACCCTTTTCATTTTTATTCCCAAACTCTAGCATTATGCCTGGCACAGAGTTGGCATTCAGGAAAAGAGTGTTGAATAAATGAAACCACTAAAACTATTTTTATATAGCTTTAGTGGGATTCAGCTTGTTGAGTTTTATTTATTTATTTATTTTTTGCTTTGATTTTTCTCCCTTTACATTGCACACAACTTCATTTGCATGATTATAATTCACATTTTACTGGAAAAGCTATCTCTACCCCAAGATTAAACTTGGCATTACTGTTCACATAATATACATATGTATGTATATCTATGTGTATGTATATATATATATATATACACATATATGCTATTGTGTATGTATGTGTTTATTTATATTGAAGAGACTTAGCAGCAAGTCTGTCGCTAGTAAAGAAAGAGTCTAAGGCATTTTCCTACTCTAATTAGCCTGATCCTAGCAAGCAGATTTGAACTCTGGACCTTTGATTAAGTTCCTCCATAAGGGTATTAAGAAAAAAAAATTAAATAAATTTGATTAGCTAATTACTCTTAAAATAATTAATGTTGACCTACCAGGTCAAACTTAAATGGAGAAGCCATGGAAAATAAATTAGAGATTATGAACATATTATTCATTGCTGATGATGAGGGAAATTTTAACTTCCATTCACTCTGGGAGGCCACAGAAAAGCTTATTATAAAATACCCTATTATTGTATTGCTCTAAAATCTTTATTTGGTTATTTCTTATAATTCATGGGTCATTTGTTTCTCTTTAGATATTGATAGCTCCAAGTTAGTGCTTCTCAAACTTATTCGGTGACCCTAGTAGGGAAATTCACAACCTCCTATGTGAAGAACTGTACAACGATCAGAAACATTTACTGAGAACTTGCTATGGTGCGGTGATGAAGATGATCTCATCTCATTTCTCATTAATTCTCAATACAATCTTATGACTTAGAGACTATAATCATCCCAATTTCAGAAATGGAGAACTTGAGGATAAGAGAGGTTAAGTAACTTGGCCATGGGCCTATAGCTAGGAAAAGGCAAAACCAGAATTCACACCAGGCAGTCTAAAGCCAGAGACTCAGCCCCAGCTTTCAAAAGGAGAAAAAAGTTTGAAAGTCTGTATGTATTAGAACTCATGGTTCTCTTTGGGGAGCCCTGCCTACTTTAAAACCTGGGAAGATGAAAATACAGTGCAGAGACTCTGCTCCTTAAATTAATGTAACCTCCATCCTCAGCCAGACAAATCAGAAAATTCTTTATTCTCCATAACTTTCTCAAGATATCCTACTGACCTGTTCATCACTCCTAACTCCAGTGGACACAACCACTTATTGTGAAATATCATTACAAGGGTTTGCACAATGAAAACACTTGAAAGCCCCACTTGGACGACTCAGACACAAAAGAAGAGTTAACTTAATCTGAACAAATCATTGGAGGATTGAGGTTCTTACAGTAAAGCAAAAGGGTTTAAGAATTTAGAAAGACAGATTTTAAGCAATTTTATTTTAGCAGATCAGTCCCTTTTCAATAAAAATAGAGCACTAGATGAGTCCTAATTATGTCATTTTCACTAACAAATAAGTTAAAACAATGTCACTGCCTATAATATGGGTATGTAACAATTGAATGAGCAGCTCCATGAATTGATAAAGGAGGCACCACCAAGTACAGAGGTGGTGGGGGACAAAGAAGTCAGCAGAGTAACAGCCAACAATGAAAAGCTGTTGGGCTCACAGAAGAGGCACATTTGCAAATTCACAAATCAGACCTGGGTCTCTGTGGACCAAGTTGGATGTTAAAACTGGCTCAGAGCTGGTATTAGAGAAAGGCTTCATGGGGAAACTCTTACTTCATCCAAACTGCCAGGAATATACTAGGAAGAAACATAAATCCTGCACAAAAAAGACCTCTAAATTGGAAATGTTAATTTGAGCCAAGCAGCAAGGCTCTTTTTTTTCCCCTAAGTATTAATTATGGTGATCCTGGGGGTAAATGAATTTGGGTTAAACACCACCTGCACTGGCAGCTGAGAGAATTCAACAGGAGAATTTGATTTCTGAACCCCATTATACAAGGTATATTATGAGTGGAATCTGTGAATTACATCTGTCCCAAGACTGAGTTTCTTTATTGCTAAAAATTCATATGGACAGACCAATTATAGATAGAAAAGACTCACTCGTTTATCTAACTTGGGCCCTAATCTGCCCTGTGCTTGTATCACATGATAATTTCGTTGAGGAAATCTAATTTCTAATCCTGGACTTTCATCATGTTTCCAGTTTTTGTCCACTATGCTTTCTCTGGTCAAGAAAACAGGGAATAAAAACAGGGGGGACACAAGTCAAAGTGGGAATTGGTAGCATCAGTTACCTGGTTTTCCATCTTCATACAGACAAAATTGGGAAGTAGAAACACGATTTTCATGGCCATGTTGGAGTTACTGCACAGGAGAATTCTGCTAGTCTTGGCAACAAGCTACCTGAGTAATAAAAGAAACAGAACAGAAAGTCACATTTCCTACTGAGATTTATGTTGGAAAATTGTTGCTGCCAGGACCATGGGTTATACTGAGACATTTTCCAAGCTTCCTCTGACATTTTGAACAAGACCAGTTTTGTAAAGTCTGAGAGCCATAGAATTGCTGTTCTATTTTCCTGGTTAGGAGCAATTAATCATAGTTGTATGCCACCTACAAATAAAAATATTTCTCTTTTAGACAGGCAGGAAAGTTGGAAAGGAAGTCAGGAAGAGTGTTCCATTCTAAAATTGTCTTTATTTATTTTAGATTCGGTACAGGATGTTTTTATTTTATTAGCACACTTCCAAAAAGAAGACACCCCAAGGCAAAGCAGGTCCATTACACTAGAGTCCTGTGATCCCAGTCACACCCTCTTGCTAATTCAGGGACATCCTTAGTGCATACAATAGTACTATGAGAGGCGTTTTACTTCCGATAAAAAAAAAAACAAAGGTTCCCAGATCTCTGTAATCCATAGATCTGTGCCTAGGTGTCTCAATTTACCTTTTATCAACTAATATTTTACACAAACTAGCTGCAGTTCTGCTCATGAAATTTTAATAAGAGAAAATTTCACACAAACTTGTGCCAGTGTGCTTTTAAGTGCCTTCCAATAAAAAGCACGGACTTTTCTCCTTCCTTAATGAGAAAAATGAAGTTTCAAGACCTCAGACTTCACTCCTAGTCTAACTTTGAGGTCTGCTAATAAATAGCTACTCTGGAAGAGAGCACACAGATGCTGTTGGCAGTCTTAACTGCCTGGCTTTATTCTGTTTTGTCCACTTGTGGAAATGGCCGGATTGAAAATTATAGTTGAACTATGAAATTTCCAGTGTCTGCAACTTAAAAGCCAAAACAAAAACAAGCACACAAACAAACCAGCCACACCTGGAAAATATGTGTTCTTTAGCATAGAGAGTGAAGCAAAGACTGATGATATGGTACTTATTTTTTTGGATAAGAGACCAACATTAAATGAGGTCTACAAGGTCTATTATTTTTTACTATTACTATTTACTATTATTACTTGCTTTATGCCTCAGGGATTTCTCAAATGCCCTATAAACTATGCTGTGTTTAATATTGTTTTTGCTTTCTAGCAGTTGACAGAAATTTTTCACACATTTAATTTCATTTGTGTACCATTTCTGCTTTAATGAAGGCTGTCTGACCTGTGGTTAAAATGAATGGGAATAAAGTTTTAAAACCCATTTATTTCACAACTTGATCTGAAATGATTCTTGTATTCGGTAACTTGCAAGGATTTTTCTCATCTAAGATGCCCCCAACAGGCTTACATCTGAGTTGTGATGTTTTATGAATTCTGGTCTCAGTGAAGATAAAGTAAATTCTGTTTTTACTTTAGGTTTTCCTGTCATCTACAAGTGTTTGTTAAATACCCATTTTGATCAAGTCACTCAGACTCCCTATTTCTAAAGGAAGGTATTGGACTAGATAATATCTAAGCTACTGTGAATGTTAATGTTACATTTACAATTTTGCTTCAGGCCTAGGATCTTTCTAAACACCAAAAGGGTTATATATAGAAGTATATATATATATATATATATATATATATATATATATATATATAAAATGACCCAGTGGAAAAGTTACTGGACATTGTAGTATTATAATAAATATAAATATTTTTAAAAGACCATATTCAAATTTCAGTTCAGTCACTCAGTTGTGTCCAACTCTTTGCGACCAAATGGACTGCAGCACACCAGGCCTCCCTGTCCATCTCCAACTCCTAGAGCTTGCTCAAACTCATGTCCATCGAGTCGGTGATGCCAACCAATCGTCTCATCCTCTGTCATCCCCTTCTTCTCCTGCCTTCAATCTTTCCCAGCATCAGGGTCTTTTCCAGTGTTCTAATTTAAGTTCTGCTTCTCTGTGACTTCTGTGAGTCAAAGTTTTTTCACCTGGCAAATAGTTCCTCACAAGACTGTGTAGAAAATTAAATTAGAAAAAATGGCAAAGTATGTAACACAAGTAGCTCAATAGACAATACTGGCTGATCTCTTTTGTGTTTGCTCAAAATGTTTATATTCCAAGTAGTGAGAGAAGATGCATGCAAATAAGACATATAGCAAAGCAATGTTAGAAAATGCTGTATGACATGAGCAATGTATTCATATGGATGTGTTAAAATTGTTTTGCAACAAGGGAGTTTAAATGAAGCTTAGCTGCCCCAGCCTTGCTTAATTCTTTTTTCTTTTCTTCTAAAAATTTTATTATTTTTATTTTTTACTGTTTTGTTTGGTTGATTGGCTTTTTATTGAAATATAGTTGATTTACAATGTTGTGTTAGCTTTAGGTATACAGCAAAATGATTCATATATATATATATATATATATATATATATATATATATTTCACATGTACTATATATGTTGTATCGAAGAAGGCAATGGCACCTCACTCCAGTACTCTTGCCTGGAAAATCCCATGGACGGAGGAGCCTGGTAGGCTGCAGTCCATGGGGTCGCTAAGAGACACGACTGAGCAACTTCACTTTCACTTTTCACTTTCATGCACTGGAGAAGGAAATGGCAACCCACTCCAGTGTTCTTGTCTGGAGAATCCCAGGGACGGGGGAGCCTGGTGGGCTGCCATCTATGGGTCGCACAGAGTCGGACACGACTGAAGTGACTTAGCAGCAGCAGCAGCATATATGTTGTATAATATATAATATTCTTTTTCAGATTTTTTCCTTATAGGTTATTATGGAATATCAGCCCTGCTTAATTCTAACTTCTGATCCTCACTCATTCCTGATTATTGCTTTGTGTTGACATCTGTTTTTGGTGCTCCTCAAGAGTTGGACAGGACTAGGCGACTGAACATGCACCCATGCATTAATGCTTTTTATAGTAATTAATCAAGTGAGGTCTGAATCCATTTCTTCAAACCACCAGAGTAAGGAATATTTAGATCAAATGGAGGAATTGTGGAGAGGATGGAGAATTTAAGTTCTGAACTGAGAGGTAGAGCACCTGCTGAAAGGAGAAAGCTTGGGGTCTAAACACAACTAGGAAGTCCACTTCTTCCTCCTGTTTCTTCACTGGGCTCTAACAATTCATTAAATATAGAAAAAAATGAAAATAAATGTAAGTCAGGAGAGCAGAATTCTTTACCAAAACTTTTAAATGGGAATTTAACCAAAAAAGTAACAGGGCTTTGAGATGCTTAGAATAAAAGGTATTGCAAAAAGCACTGATAAAAATCCAGAGTGATCAGTAAATCAAACTAACTGTCTTATCAGAGTCATATGTAAATCAAACTAAGTTGTTGTTGTTGTTGTTCAGTCGCTCAGTCGTGTCCAACTTTTTGCGACCCCATGGACTGTAGCATGCCAGGCCTCCCTGTCCATAGTTAACTCCCAGAGCTTTCTCAAATTCATGTCCATTGAGTCGGTGATGCCATCCAACCATCTCCTTGTCATCACCTTCTCCTCATGCCTTCAATCTTTCCCAGCATCAGGGTCTTTTCTAATGAGTCAGCTTTTCACATCAGGTGGCCCAAGTATTGGAGCTTCAGCTTCAGCATCAGTCCTTCCAATGAATATTCAGGTTTGATTTCCCTTAATATTGACTGGTTTGATCTCCTTGCAGTCCAAGGGACTTTCAAGAGTCTTCTCTAACACCACAGTTCAAAAGCATGGATTCTTCAGAGCTCAGCCTTCTTTATAGTCCCCCTCTCACATCCATAGATGACTACAGGAAAAACCATTGCTTTGATTACAAAGACCTTTTTCGGGTGCTTTTTAATACTTTGTCTAGATTTGTCATACCTTTTCTTCCAAGGGTCAAGCTAAGTTGTTGGTTTTGCATAATTTTGGAGGGCTTTCCCAAATCCCAGAATTGTGACATTTTAGAATAAAAGGCAATTTTGGTCTGTTTTACAAATGAAGAAATGGAGACCCACAGAAATTAAGTGACCAGCACACTAGCACCTAATTCCGTAAGAGCGAGGATCTGGTCTGCCATTTCCTAGCAATGTGATTTCAGCCAAGTACACAGCCTTTTAGGATTCAAGGTACTTAATGTGAAATGTGGTTGGAATGATAAGTCTTAATTGGTAGAATACATGAAAAATGTTTTGAAAAATGCCTGACATACATTAAATACTATTATCACCATTATTAGTATGGGAACTAAAATCTGACATTATAATGATTTATAATCTGGAATAATGAATAGGAAGACTCCATATTACTGAAGTTGGAGAAATTTTTATCTCATGCTTATGATCAGCCTTTAAACTTGCATATATAGTAGAGATAGCAGTACAGAATATTTTCCCTAATAGTTTCCTCAAAGACAAATATCTTCTTGCTAAACACCTTCTATTACAGCAATGTTCAGTGAAATTCTCCAGTAGAGATAGTAACTATTCAGATGAAGTGAAATTTGTTTCTCTGTAAATTCATAATAAGTATTTATATACCCTGGAAAATCCATATATACTTAGTGATGTCAATTCCCAACTTAAAAAGAAAATAAACCCAATAAAACAAATGAAAAAAGAATAATAAAGGCTTCACATATTGTTCTGTGGTACTGAGGAGTCTTTTGTTGTGATATTATGTATCCGTGAAAAACCTAGACACATTTTCAGCTTTACACACAAAGAAGTCTTTACCAAAAATAAAAGGATGTTATATAGATTTATCTCACTTAAGTGTTTCTACTTCCTGTAAGTCTTTTTCCCAGTTGTTATTTTAAAACCCAAATGAAGGCTTACAGAGTAAAAGGGTAATATTTTAAACAAACAAGCCAAATTGCAGTCACACACATTCTAGTTCTAAATTGCACTGTTTGTGCAGTCTTTTCAGAAAAGAAATAAGATCCTCTGTGTCATTCTACGTCTTCAATTCTCTAATGCAAATAGAGAAGGACCAGGACAATATTATCTGATGCAGTGTTGCATTTGGGAAAGAGGTAGATATTATTAGAAATCTCAAAATTTGAGTTTCTTTTCCTGATTAGGACCGGAAAAAGTAGAAGACTGATAATGCCCACTCTAACATGCATCTTACTCAATCTATTTTTTCCTAACTTGGAGTTAGACCCGCCCCAACTAAGTAATACACTTCATATCCCATAACACATAGGGAACCAGCTGGAGGTGCTTTTAAGGAGGACACTACCTTAGTTCTCATAGTTTCTTTAAAAGAGGATCGAGAATCCAACCCTTCTCATTATGATCACTGCTCATTTTACTCAATAATGTATTTCATGGTCTACATCACAGTCCATAGTATTTTTTTAAATATTTAGATACTTCTGTTTTCTCAAATAATATCACATTTCATTTTCTATATGATTAATTTCTAGAAAATTATTTTCAATAGCCAGTTATTAAAATTATATGTTAATACATCATATTCCACCTTATGTAGCAAATAGTATACTCTGTAATTAGATGCATCAGATAGACTAAGTCCCAAGGAAGGTACATTTGTTTTTCATTTAATTTCCTAATTGTAAGGCCACAAAATGATTCATGAAGTTGTTATGCCCATTATTATCAATTATATTATTCAGAATGAAACAAATACATGAAGCATTTGTTTTTATGCTAGTGCTTATTTTTTTCCTGACACAGTGATTTTGGAATAACTATTTGGACTGAAACCCATAAATTACATATGTTTGAGGAAAAAAACCTGTAATAAGACTGGACATTGTTGAATTTAAAAGGTTGATTCTTTATGAAGCAAATTTTTGTTAAGGGAAAATGTATTACATCCTGGATCCAATCAAATTGGCATTTACTATGTGGTCCCTAAAGACTTTCTGTTTGTATCAAATGGAAGACTGACTTGGTCCTCAGCCTCAGGGCTAAATTGGTCTACAGGTTGAACTCCCAAGTTGTCTCATTACATGATTAATGATATCCATAGTAAGAGTGATGCACAGTGAAGTTTCTGGTGCTTCTACATAAATAGATTCAATGTTTAAAGTTATCAATTATAGGAGACAGAATACTCTTATGCAATGAGGAAATCACTTTTCCTGGTGGGCTTTTAATAACATTGAATTTATCAAGGGTTGACACTTTTACTGTTATTTCCTTTAAGCTATTAAAAAAACCCCTGTTTATCCACAATAGCCAGGATATTTTTTAAGAAGAAAAGGATAAGGTGGTGATATGAAAAAACCACTAGATAGGTAGTTCCCAGAGTATATCACATTCCTTTAATGAATCTTTTTACATATAGCATCAAGGATGTAAGGACTTCAAATGCCAAGGTGACCCTCATGATAAAACTCTGCACTTGAAGTTGGAAGACAGACTGAAAAGTCATGGACAGTCCTCGGATAACCTTCAAGAAGCTGATTCACATCTCTGGCTCACATTCTGGGAGGCTCTGATTTCACCCTGATGGAAGGAGATTTTGAGCGATATTTGCTAACTGGAGTTTTTCACATATGAAATTTGATTGATTCTTAAACTTGATCACCTATTAGAATGTGTTTCGGTCTACTTTTTCAAAAAAAAAAAAAAAAACTAATGCATTTCTGGACTTCAACAGATAATTTAAACTGTACAATTCAGTGGCATTAAGTTCATTCATCACCTTGTGCAACTACCACTGCTGTAGCCATCTATTTCCAAAACTATTTCATCACCCCAAACAGAAACTCTAACCGTTCAGCAATAACTGCCTTCTCTCCTTCTCCTGAGCCCTCATAATCTCTAATCTACTTTCTGTCTCTTTTTGAATTTGCCTATTCTTGATATTTCATATAAGTAAAATCATAGAATATGTGTCATTTTGTGTTTGGATTATTTCACTTAGTCTGATGTTTTCAAGGTTCATCCACACTGCAGCACATATAAGAATTTCATTTCTCTTTATGATTGAATAATATTTTACTGTATATCTGTATCTATCAGTCTATCTATATCTATATAGATACATACACACACACCTGTTGATGAACCTGGATTGCTTCCAACTTTTTACTGATAAAGGCAAAACAGGAAACACTTCCAACAAAATTTATATAAAAATACTCTTAAGTGGCTCTTTTGTCAGTCTTCTAGTAATATAATGCTTAACTTGTCATGGCTGAGTTTCATGCATTTTATTTAACACATGAAATATAAAATGCAGACCACTTACAGGACTATTGAATATACTGTCAGCTTCAGAGTACATTGCTGAATGTCAGGATTTTCTAAAAACACAGCCAACTTCCAAACATGAGTAGTTTCATCTGAGCCTAAACACCCCTGAGTAAATCTGGCTCATCATCCATGCATGATTTTTCTAGTCTATGTAAATGAAGCAGTCAACAAACTAACAAATCAAAACCACCCCACCAGTCACTTTTGTTTTCCGTGTTGCTATATCCAATGGCTAACAGTCTTAATCTTATTTGAAACATCAGCATATTTGATACAGCTGATCTCTTCTGTCTCATGAAAATCCTTTCTGCATTTGTTTTTGGGACATCATAGTCCTGAGGTTTACATTTTTGCAGGTCATCACTTCTAAATCCCCCTTGCTGCTGGTTCCTCTTCTCCTTTGCCTTTTTAACATTGGAATACTACAAGGATCAGTCCTCAGACCTCTTTTCCTCTCTTCATTTCTTCCCTTGCTGATATAATTTCAAGTTGGAGTTCTGAACACTAAGTTGGAGTTCTGAACACTATCTACGTTATAATGAATCCCTAATCATATCTCCAGTATGAACATTTCCCCTGAACTTCAATTGCCTACTTGATGATTCCTGCTTGGATATCTAGTAGATATTTTTAAAATAACATGTCTGAAATCGAACTCCTAATCTTCCCCATACACCTTCTCTTTCCAGTTTCAATTAATGCCCACTCTATCCTTCCAGTTGTGCACACAAAATTCCTTGATGTTACCTCTCTTTGTTTTATACCTATTCCCAATCTGTCAGGAAATCCAGTAGTTCTATTTTCAAAATATAGGCAGAATCTGGTTAATTCTTTTATAAAACACTCCACTGAGTATAGTTCACTTCAGTTCAGTCGCTCAGTCCTGTCCAACTCTTTGTGAGCCCATGAATCGCAACACGCCAGGCCTCCCTGTCCATCACCAACTCCAGGAGTTCACTCAAACTCATGTCCATTGAGTCGGTGATGCCATCCAGCCATCTCATCCTCTGTCATCCCCTTCTCCTCCTGCCGCCAATCCCTCCCAGCATCAGGGTCTTTTCCAATGAGTCAATTCTTCGCATGAGGTGGCCAAAGTATTGGAGTTTCAGCTTTAGCATCAGTCTTTCCAATGAACACCCAGGACTGATCTCCTTTAGGATGGACTGGTTGGACCTCCTTGCAGTCCAAGGGACTCTCAAGAGTCTTCTCCAACACCACAGCTCAAAAGCATCAATTCTTTGGCACACAGCTATCTTCACAGTCCAACTCTCACATCCATACATGACCACTGGAAAAACCATAGCCTTGACTAGACAGACCTTTGTCGGCAAAGTAATATCTCTGCTTTTAAATATGCTATGCAGGTTGGTCATAACTTTCCTTCCAAGGAGTAAGCATCTTTTAATTTCATGGCTTCAGTCACCATCTGCAGTGATTTTGGAGCCCCCCAAAATAAACTCTGACCCTGTTTCCACTGTTTCCCCATCTATTTGCCATGAAGTGATGGGACCAGATGCCACAATCTTAGTTTTCTAAATGTTGAGCTTTAAGCCAACGTTTTCACTCTCCTCTTTCACTTTCATCAAGAGGCTTTTTAGTTCCTCTTCACTTTCTGCCATAAGGGTGGTGTCATCTGCATATCTGAGGTTATTGATATTTCTCCCAGCAATCTTGATTCCAGCTTGTGCTTCTTCCAGCCCAGCATTTCTCATGATGTACTCTGCATATAAGTTAAATAAGCAGGGTGACTAGATACAGCCTTGATGAACTCCTTTTCCTATTTGGAACCAGTCTGTTGTTCCATGTCCAGTTCTAACTGTTGCTTCCTGACGTGCATATAGGTTTCTCAAGAGGCAGGTCAGGTGGTCTGGTATTCCCATCTCTTTAAGAATCTTCCACAGTTTATTGTGATCCACACAGTCAAAGGCTTTGGCATAGTCAATAAAGCAGAAATAGATATTTTCTGGAACTCTCTTGCTTTTTTGATGATCCAGCGGATGTTCGCAATTTGATCTCTGGTTCCCCTGCCTTTTCTAAAACCAGCTTGAACATCTGGAAGTTCACGGTTCACGTATTGGTGAAGCCTGGCTTGGAGAATTTTGAGCATTACTTTCCTAGCGTGTAAGACGAGTGCAATTGTGTAGTAGTTTGAACATTCTTTGGCATTGCCTTTCTTTGGGATTGGAATGATAACTGACCTTTTCCAGTCCTGTGGCCACTGCTGAGTTTTCCCAATTTGCTAGCATATTGAGTGCAGCACTTTCACAGCATCATTTTTCAGGATTTGAAATAGTCTTGTCTAACTCAATGGCGTGGGGCCACCCAGGATGGGCAGGTTATGGTGGAGAGGTCTGACAAAATGTGGTCCACTGGAGAAGGGAATGGCAAACCACTTCAGTATTCTTGCCTTGAGAACCCTGTGAACAGTATGAAAAGGCAAAATGATAGGATACTGAAAGATGAACTCCCTGGGTCAGTAGGTGCCCAATATGCTACTGGAGATCAGTGGAGAAATAACTCCAGAAAGAATGAAGGGATGGAGCCAAAGCAAAAACAATACCCAGTTGAGGATGTGACTGGTGATAGAAGCAAGGTCCAATGCTGTAAAGAGCAATATTGCATAGGAACCTGGAATGTCAGGTCCATGCATCAAGGGAAATTGGAAGTGATCAAACAGGAGATGGCAAGAGTGAACGTCGACATTCTAGGAATCAGCAAACTAAAATGGACTGGAATGGGTGAATTTAACTCAGATGACCATTATATCTACTACTGCGGGCAGGAATCCCTTACAAGAAATGGAGTAACCATCATGGTCAACAAAAGAGTCCGAAATGCAGTACTTGAATGCAATCTCAAAAACGACAGAATGATCTCTGTTCGTATCCAAGGCAAACCATTCAATATCACAGTAATCCACTGAATATAACTGACATACAAAAGTTGTACATATTTAATGTATACAACATAATGAATTGGGATAAGTAAATGTAGACTTGTGAAACCATCACCACAATTTATGTCACAAACATACTTCTAACACAATTACCATCAGTCACTGTTATTGCTCTGCCAGATGACTATGGTAGCCTCCCCCAAGGTCCCCCCCGCTCCAATTTCACTCTTGCTGCCCTAGTGTCTGGTCTTAACACAGTAGCCAGAATGATCCTCTTAAAGTCCACTGCTTAAAAAAGCATATCACTTCTCCTCATAAAATCTGTCAATGGTTCCACATTTCTCTGAGTGTAAAAGCTCAGACATTTTAAATGTTTAACAAGGCCTAACATAATCTGGTCCCTTTATAATTTCATTCCTCAATCCCTCACTATCTCCTCTGTACTTAACTTTGGTGTCCTCTTCAGACACCCCAGGTGGGTTCCTGCATCAGATATTTGGCACTGACTGCGGACTGTTCTTTGGGTCTAAACTGCTTTTCCCCTGTGATGCATTTTACCCTCCTCTTCTTGGCAGGGATGCCGCCTGTCAGTGTGAAGGTTGGGCTCTACACTGGGGCACGTGGATGAGAGGTATGGATACAGAACCCACGCCTCCAAGGTATGCATTTAGAGGTCAGTGCAGATTTTACTTCACAGTATGAAGCATCCTGATCAACCCCAAAGGTGCTGGTTTTCCTTCCTGTTTTAGCCATGAATTTCATCAGCCATGGCATTTAGTCAAGAGGAGGCCAAAGAGCTCCTCCCTACAGATTTCCTCCTATCAAGAGACCATTCAGTGGCCCCTAGATCCTCAGTCTCCCTGATCTTTTCACAGTCTTCTTTTACAAATGTTAAAAGATAGGAAATAGATAGAAATACAACTTAAATATGATA
Organism: Bos indicus; assembly: GCF_029378745.1. Lineage (NCBI taxonomy): Eukaryota > Metazoa > Chordata > Mammalia > Artiodactyla > Bovidae > Bos > Bos indicus. The sequence goes on from NC_091789.1 coordinate 116,146,165, forward strand.
ACAAGCAAAAAAGCTTTTAAACTTCAATTGTGTATGAAGAAATCAAGTATCATCAGTTCTACCTGATGATTTTGTGCCATATTTTCCATGCTTTCATTTCTGTTACTTCTTAAGAGAACAAGGCCCCTTAGTTATCATTATTATATGTTGCAACATAGAAAACTCAAGGGCATATATTTAATGAAGTTGTTATTATGGTGATGAATGTTGTTATTAAGATGTCTTGGGAAATGAAATTGATAATAGCTGAAATATAAATGAACTTCTCTCTTCTTAATATTTTGTTTCTCTTCATTCTAAAGACAAACGTTTTCATAGGATACCAACTAGCAATAACTAGAACAGTCCTTTTCCAGAACTTTTACAAGTGCTACTGCACATGCCTTGGATACCATGAATTATTCACAAATCAGGACGACTCCATTAGAATTTATACTGTTATTGTAGTCATTTCAAATGATATATATGTATACATTTGAAATGATATGTATATATAATACACACACATATATACATACACGTTTTAGTGTTCCCCAAATTTTATATTATATGTTAGATGCTTTTATAAATAGCCTTAGAGAGACCCAGTTTTAAGCCCAAATTCTGTGTTTAATTCCTCAAGAAACAAATAATATGCTCTGAACCTGGCCATGTGGGAATACATAAGTGTGTCTTATCCTTTATAAAACAATGCTTGATTTCTCATCAAGATGGTACAGTGAGTTTGACATTATGTCTCAGTTCCAAGGAGGCAGTAAATTACAATGCTTAAAATAGAAAACAATGGTAGAGTCGGGCCAAAAGTCAGTCAGTTCAGTCACTTAGTTGTGTCCGACTCTTTGAAGCCCCATGGACTGCAACACGCCAGGCATCCCTATCCATCACCAACTCTCAGAGTTTACTCAAACTCATGTCCATTGGGTCTGTGATGCCATCTGACAATCTCAGCCTCTGTTGTCCCCTTCTCCTCCCACCCTCAATCTTTCCCAGCATCAAGGTCTTTTCCAATGAGTCAGTTCTTCACATTAGAGGGCCAAAGTATTGGAGTTTCAGCTTCAAAATCAGTCCTTCCAATGAATATTCAGGACTGATTTCCTTTAGGATGGACTGGTTGGATCTCCTTGCAGTTCAAAGGACTCTCAAGAGTCTCCTCCAACACCACAGTTCAAAAGCATTAATTCTTCTGCACTCAGCTTTCTTTATAATCCAACGCACATGACCACTGGAAAAACCGTAACTTTGACTAGATGGACCTTGTCACCAAAGTAATGTCTCTGCTTTTTAATATGCTATCTAGGTTGGTCGTAACTTTTCTTCCAAGGAGCAAGTGTCTTTTAATTTCACAGCTGCAGTCACCATCTGCAGTGATTTTGGAGCCCCAAAAGATAAAGTCTGTCACTGTTTCCATTGTTTTACTATCTATTTGCCATGAAGTGATGGGACCGGATGCCATGATCTTAGTTTTCTGAATGTTGAGCTTTAAACCAACTTTTTCACTCTCCTCTTTCACTTTCATCAAAAGGCTCTTTAGTTCTTCTTCACTTTCTGCCGTAAGGGTGGTGTCATCTGCATATCTGAGGTTACTGATATTTCTCCCAGCAATCTTGATTCCAGCTTGTGCTTCCTCCAGCCCAGCATTTCTCATGATGTACACTGCATATAAGTTAAATAAGCAGGGTGAAAATACACAGCTTTGACATACTCCTTTCCTGATTTGGAATCAGTCTGTTGTTCCATGTCCAGTTCTAATTGTTGCTTGCTGACTTGCATACAGATTTCTCAGCAGGCAGGTCAGGTGGTCTGGTATTCCCATCTCTTTAAGAATTTTCCACAGTTTATTGTGATCCACACAGTCAAAGGCTTTGGCATAGTCAATAAAGCAGAAATAGATGCTTTTCTGGAACTCTCTTGCTTTTTCCATGATCCAGCGGATGTTGGCAATTTGATCTCTGGTTCCTCTGCCTTTTCTAAATCCAGCTTGAGTATCTGGGAGTTCAGGGTTCATGTACTGTTGAAGCCTGGCTTGGAGAATTTTGAGCATTTCTTTGCTATTGTGTGAGATGAATGCAATTGTGGGGTAGTTTGAGCATTCTTTGGCATTGCTTTTCTTTGGGATTGGAATGAAAACGGACCTTTTCCAGTCCTGTGGCCACTGCTGAGTTTTCCCAGTTTGCTGGCATATTGAGTGCAGCACTTTCACGGCATCATCTTTTAGGATTTGAAATAGCTCAGCTGGAATTCCATCACCTCCACTACCTCTGTTTGTAGTAATGCTTCCTAAGGCCCACTTGACTTCACATTCCAGGATGTCTGGCTCTAGGTGTGTGATCACATCAGCGTTGGAGCAGTGGCTGCATGGCGCTGGAGCAGCTGTAAGGAGATACCCCATGTCCAAGGGCCAAAAGTAACAAGATAAAAATCATCAAGGACCAAAAAGGGAAGGGCAAAACAATTCAGTTTCTAGGTGGTAAATCATACAAGTATTTTAGGGAACTGAGAGTATTTTTCAAATCCCATGCCTGAATTCAGAGGCTGAGCAGTATTCCCTTCACTTGGAAGAAATGACTGAAGCTTTATTGTGCAGTGATTGCTGTGCTGATGAACTACATGAAGTTTCACCTGGCTGAGAGATGGGATCTGCAATACCCCTAAGATGATGGTGGGGCTGGAAACTGGAGACCATCATGTTCAGTCTTGTTCTGAAAAGGGTGGTAGAAGGGAGGGTAGGGCTCTGAGGACTAGGCAGAAGCAAGTGCAAAATCTTTAGGAGAAGAAGACCACCTAGAGAGGGCAATTTCTTTTCTATTGCTGCCTAACAAATTACCACAATCTTTACAGTGTAAAAGAAAACCTTTTTGTTAGCTGGGGGTCATTTTCAGATTCCAGAACCCACCAGTATGTATTATTTGAGTCATGGTCCCTTCCCTTTGTAAAGCTAGGAATGGTGTGTTGAATCCTTCTCATGCTTCAATTTGCTCTGAATTATTCTCTTGCCTTTCTCTTCAGCCACTGGCTAGAGAAAGGGCTCACATGATTAGATTCGGCCTACCTGGGTAATCTCCCTTTTAAAAGTTGACTGCACCAAATAACATAACACAAAACAGAAGCACTGTCTCATCACATTCTCAGGTTCCAGGACATGTGATCTGAAATTCTGGCACTGTTTTAGTTTCCTGTAGCTGCTATAACAAATTTCCACAAGCTAAGTGGTTTAAAACAATAACAATTTACTGCCTCCCAGTCTGGAGAAGGCAATGGCACCCCACTCCAGTACTCCTGCCTGGAAAATCCCATGGATAGAGGAGCCTGGTAGGCTGCAGTCCATGGGGTCGCTGAGGGTCGGACACGACTGAGCAACTTCACTTTCACTTTTCACTTTCATGCATTGGAGAAGGAAATGGCAACCCACTCCAGAGTTTTTGCCTGGAGAATCCCAGGGACAGAGGAGCCTGGTAGGTTGCCGTCTATGGGGTCACACAGAGTCGAACACGACTGAAGTGACTTAGCAGCAGCAGCAGTCTGGAGGCCAGAAGTCTGAAGTCAGGGTGTCAGCAAGGCACTCTCCTTGGAGGATCCAAGAGAAAAATCTATTCCTTGCCTCTTCTAGCTTCTGGAGGCTGCTTGGATTTCCTAGCATTCTTGGTACATCTCTGTTTGCTTCGCTTTGACGTTGCCTTCTCTACTGAGTGTGTCTGTCCAATGTTCATCTGCCTTTTTTTTAAGTAAGAATACATGTGAATGTACTTAGGACTCATGCAGATAATCTAGGATAAGCTCCTTTTTTCAATTTCCTTAACTTAATCATATCTTTTGTTGTATAAAGCAACATTCCCATGTTTCAGGAATTAAGATATGGTAAAGAATCTGCTCGCAATGCTGGAGACCCAGATTTGATCCCTGGGTCAGGAAGGAAGATCCCCTGGAGGAGGACATGGCAACCCACTCCAGAATTCTTGACTGGAGAATTCCATGGACAAAGGAGCCTGGCAGGCTACAGTCCATGGAGTTGCAAAGGGTTGGACATGACTGAGCGACTTTCATATATATTTTAGAGTCACCATAAAGCCAACTATAAGGGCCATTAATAGAAATTCTGCCTACCACAGGTAAGAAGAAGAAGACAACAAGGCACAAAAGGAGAAGAAAACAAGACAAACCAACAAAAATAATCCTATTCAAAAATTAGTCTGAAAAGCAAATTGAAAGTTACACAATAAAATCCACTGCTAAGTTTGAACAAAAACTCAGAATATAATGCAGTTCCCAATTAAATGAATTGATGGATGAGTCTGACAAGGAATTGGCCATTTATATGTCTGAGATGCCCCAAGAGGAGATGAAAGGAAAATTGTTACAAAAAAGCACAACAATGTAGAATGGAATTAGTCAGAAATGAAGGAAAGTAAACTATGAACAAAACTAAATATTTAAAAAACAAAGTATAATAAAAAAATAAGCCTATGATCTTTATCAAGAAGCACAAAAATCTACTGCTGCTGCTGATGTGAGAGTCTATAACATTTCTGACCTGGCATGGAGAAACACTGCTAGACAAATAGCAGAATCTGTGGCTCAGTTGGTAAAGAATCTGCCTGCAATGTGGGAGACCTGGGTTTGATCCCTGGCTTGGGAAGATCCCCTGGAGAAGGGAAAGGCTACCCACTCTAGTATTCTGGCCCGGAGAATTCTATGGACTGTACAGTCCATGGGGTCACAAAGAATCCAGCATGACTGAGTGACTTTCACTTTCACTTCATTATTAATACAGACCTCTATCAGGGAAGAATTTTTTCCCAGATTATAATTACATCAATACTACAGCATATTTTATAATACAGAAAAAATTATAAGTTTTTTAAACTTCAACTGTCCCAGCCCTATCTTCTCACTGTAAACAGGGCAAAGATGAGGAGACCCATATCAATGGTGACATGGTACCACTAGACAGGTAATTAAGTGACATGAAAAGGTGAAGCTCTGCACCATCAGTGCCCTGGTGTAACTGGCAAAGGATATGAAGGGAGCAAAGAAGGGCAAAATTTGGGCAAAACTCCCATTCACCAGTGCCCTGGTGTGGCCGGTAGTTGATATGAACAGATCAAGGACAAAGAGCCTGCTCATTGTGGCAGTGGTCTAACTGGTCAGGTCATGTGGATGGGCAAGAGAGGAGCCCCAAGTATTCATGTGGTGACCAAACTGGATGGAGAGTGTGATCACGGATTGTGGAATGAGCTATACTTCATCAATGAAGAAGTAAGGGGACAAGGGGTGGGAATGGGACAAAGAAAAGGAACAGTAAAATGTCTGTGCAGTGGAGTGACTGGACAGAAAACACCAGGAGGGCAGTTCTACTCATCATGAAGTGAGGTATCAACATGGAACATGAGGCAAAGTCTGCAGCCTGCTGCGTGCTGTTGTGGTATCGGTGGACGTAGGAGGAGAAGAGGAGGAAGGGAAAGAACTCTGTGATACCAGTGAGCCGGTGCTCCTGGGCTGGGAATGTGGACGAGGCAAGAGGAGCCTGCATCATTAAGTGCAGGGGTGTGAATGGACAAAGAGGCAGAATTCAGCATCGTCAGGACAGTGGGAGAACCAGGAAGATGAAGTGAAGTGAAACCCGGGAAAGGGAGCATCTCCCAAACAAAGTGGCCTGGTGTGTGGGAAAGCGGTGTGAACAGGGCACAGAGGAGCAGCCGCACACTGTCAGTGCAGGGCTACAGGGGTCAGGACACAGTGAGAAGAGGGCCCCGCCGCATCCATGCGGCAGAGAAACCCGACAGAGGAGGCCTAAGTGCAACCGCAGTGCCTCCCAGCACCTTCAGTGCAGTGAGCATTCTGGACTGGTTTTGAGACAGAGAGTGAAGATTAGGAGGCTTGAGCAATCAGTCCTGGGGCACCACTCATCAGGGGATACTAACTGGCAAAGAGAAAGTGACAACCAATCAGCACAGTAGAACAACTGGGCAGAGAAAGGAAAAGCGGTGACCGGGCACATCCCTGCATCCTCAGTGCTCTGGCAGCCCTGGTTTGGTTTGTGGATGGCACAAAGAGGAGTCCTGAACCGTCAGTCCTGAGAGAAAGAGGGAGGGGATACGAATCGAATGGGGCAAAGAGGAGGAGCCTCCACCGTCAGTGTGGTGTGGTAACAGGACAGGGGATGTGAACAGAAAATGTGATGCATTCCGGTAGCATCGGTGTAGTGATGTCACTGAGCAGAGCATTCAGATGTAGCAAAGACAAGGAGCCCTGCCCGCTCCATGTGCTGGTGTTACTGAAGTAACTCACTGGAGACTTCTGTGCAAAGAATAGTAGTCCTGCACCCAGTATCAGTGGACAGAGGATGTAGAGAGGATGGGGTAATACCCATGAGTACCATGATGTACCTGGGCAGGAATGTGAACATGGACAATAGAAAGAGCCCCCACACACTCAGTGCAGTGGGACAACTGAACTACAAAAGTGAATGGGGAAACAGAGTGATCCCTGGTCTGGCAGTGCACAGATGGGACAACCAAGGGAGGTGAGAAGTGCAGAGAGAAGAGGAGGTCCTCACTGTGAGGGGGTAGGGCTCCCAGCACAAAGAGAGTTTATGAGGACATGAACAGACAAAACAGGAGCACAGTGGTTCCACTGCATGGGCTGTGAGCAGCAAAATCCGCGTGTGCAGAGCACCGTGTAGTGTGGTTCCTGGGCTGGTGATGCGAACAAGATGGAGGAAGTCATGGCCAATGCCACAGTAAGTGTCCAGTTGATCCCATTAAGCAAAGGGTGGTCCTCAAACATGGCATCGTCAGCTTGGAATGAACAGAGGGGACATGTGAAAGGAGGGGGGTCACTGCAATTCACTGTCATCAACCAAGTCGATGACCCACAGCCAGTCCAGCCATAGTGACAAGCAAGGGTGTGAACAGGTAAGAGGGGAACCTGATGCACTCAGGGCATGCACCTGGTAGAGGGAAGGGAAAGTGGCCAGGATGAGCATCCCCAAGTCCTCTACGTGGCTGTGTGAGTGAGCAGGGAGTGTGAACAGAGCAAAGGGAGAGAGCCCCCAGTGAGCAGAGAGTGTGAAGAGAGCAAAAGGGAAGAGCCCCCTGCAGGCCCTGGGCTTGGTCAGAGGGGAGACCAGGGCATGAACGGCACATCCAGACATCCCGATGGCAGGTCCAGACCTGGTGCGACCAGGGCACAGAGGATGGGGGCCCTCAGTGCACGGGGGACCAATCCTGGGTAGAACCCGCACAACTGCTGCCCTTAAGTACCACCCCGAGGTGTGAATGACGCACAGGAGAGGAGGTGGACCACCAGGGCTGTATTTAACTTGGGAGGGGAGGTGACAGTGCAAAGAGGAGGACCCGGACGCATCAGTGCCGGGGTCTCACTTGACAGGGAACACTTACAGGGCAATAGGAGCCCCTCAACGTCAGTACCACAGGGAGCTGGGGCTGGGTATGGAAACAAGCAGCCAGGAGCAGCCCCGCCTGTCTGCGCATTCGGAGGAGTCACTAGGAGGCTCCTACCCACCCGCTCTGACCTGCCGGATCCTGCCCTTGGACCCCGGGACACCTGGGAGGAAGCCGGGATAAGACGCTGATGCAGGCAGGGCAATCCCCTCCCGAATCAGTAAGGGCTGCAGCGCTGCTCTGTGGTTCCCCCCAGGAATTACAAGTTCGCCTTCCAGACGGTGAGATTTACAGTCACAGTCAGAAAGCGTTTCATCTGCAGGTGATCTGCTTCCCAGGGCGTGAGGTGATCTGACCTACACCACTGAAATAGTTCATGAAAACCATTCTCCTGCCACCCTGCTCAAAGCCTGTCATGAATCTCCTAACGTATAGCACTGAACACTCTGAAAGCTGAGCTCTTAAATCTTCAAACCTGGGAACTGTCCAAGATACATACCCTGATACAAACAAGCATCATGGTTACACTCTGGAATACTAGGTAACTAACGTGGGAACCAAGTCAATGACCCACAGCTAGTCCAGCCAAGTGACAAAGCTCCATCCTGGACTTTCTGGAAGCCTTGACAAACTGCACTTCAGTAGAAAAGAGACTGGATCACCAGGCAACCCCGCCCACAGCTAGCACCTTACTGACATTTCTGCAGCCGTGGCCAGGAACTCAATAGGCTGTGAACATGGATTATCCCCTCACCCCAGAAGCGATCCCTGTGGGCCAAGCTGCAGGAAGTTAGCGGAATGATACGTGGAAGGTACCCCATTCCTGGCTGCTGCTCCGTCTGCTGTGGGGCTGGAGGGGCTGCCTTGAGGTCAAGGTTGTGGACCTGACACTGGGGAGAAGCACCGCGTTCACCATGGAGCCCGCTCTTTGGCCAGCTGTACTGAGAGTACATGGGTGTGCTACATTAAATGTGCCAAAGTTAAATTGAAAAGGATAAGCCAAATCAACTGCGGTGCCTGGAAACGCTAATCTTTTAAACATATTTCCAGGGTGGGGGAAGTTCAGTGAGGAAAGGAGAATTAGTTTGGGGGATGGAGCAGGTTAACCCTAAGGAGTGTGGCAGGGCCCCCTGGAACAGTTGTGCAGTTTGTGGGCTTCATAGAGTGCTCAGTCATGGGGGTGAGGTGGGGACACTGACATCTACCCTCGATGCTCCTCTCCTTGTGCAACACCCCCGTCCCCCCTGCATGTGCCTGAGTGGACACTGCTTTCTGAGTCCTCTTCTCACAAGGGGAAGCGCTGTTGATGAGTGAGGTGGGAGCTTTTCCTGTTCATTCTTCTACAGACAGGACCTTTTCACTCTAAGAACTACCTCTGTCTACTTCATCACCCATAGGGGACCCTTTTGCTTCTTAATATCTCTTCCTGCTGGGTGCCCTCCCCACTTAAGGGGCTTCCCCCCTAGCCTGAGAGTGGAGTGCACTTGCTGGGAATATATGCAGACATGCTACATGTGTGGCTGGTGAGCGGCAATGTATGGCACCAAGGGAATTTCTGATGCAGGCCGACTGGTTTGCATTGTCCTGGGTCACATGGTCAATAAACTGAGATGGTTCTGGGTGACCCAAGTGTTCCTGCCCTCTGCCATCCTGGCCACCCTTGCCCCTGCACCAGGATCCAGTGAAAGTCAAGTTAATGCCTCACATGGCTGGGGACCTAACCACTTGACCAGATATACTGACAGGACAGTACTCATGCCATACTTTTTGTTGAATATTTCTAGCCACATTCCTCAGGAGCCCCCTTCAACTTCTGAGACCCCTGAGCCCCCATTTCTGTCTGCTGGGGTCCTCTGTGACCTTGCTGACACTAGTTTAGCCCAGTCTTGGAATCCGCGGCTGTGTGAATGTTAACAGTTCCTCTGTTTCAGAGCTCCTGAACCACAGTCTCCCTGGGAGTTGAGCACAGGAGTGTCCAGGAGAGGCACAGCCAGGCTTCTTAACAAACCTCCAAAAGCAATGAGCCCCTCCTTGGAGGACTGTGCTTTTTGCCAGGAGCTCAGAAGAATGGCAAGCCTCGCTGGAAGTCAAGACCCTCAGGGTTGTCCCGAGCAGACACTGTCACTCTTTTCAAAAGGTCAACCCACTTCGGCCTGCTGATTGTCACTGCCCTACTGAGTCTCCGGAGGGATTCCTGGGCTACCTGAGGACCGGATTCCTGCTCTTCACTGCTGACCACAGGGAAGTTTCTGGATGGTGCTCTGGTGTGACTATCTATCCCCCCATTCATACCTTGAAAACCTAGTGCCCCAGGCAACAGTATTAGGAGGTGGAGCCTTTAGGAGGTGATCAGGTCATGAGGACACAGCCCTCATGGGTAGGATCAGTGTCCTATAAAAGAGGCCCACGGAGACCCCTCGCACCACATGAGGACATAGTGAACAGGCATCATCTAGGAAGTTAATGCCCTCACCAAACACCAAATCTGCCAGCACCATGATCCTGGACTTACTAACCTCCAAAACTGTGAGGAATAAAAGTCTGTTACGTGACATTATGTTACAGCAGCCCAAAGGGTACAAGACAGATGAGATTCTGGTTTTATAATAATTTACTATAACTGAATGCATTAAGAATCTGGCGTGTTGTGACCACCCCAGCCACTGGCTTCTGAGCACCCCCTCCCGTGTTGCAATTCGATTCCTTGTAAGTCATACCTGATTTGATCTCCTAAGTACACAATGTTACTTTCCACAAGATTGGCCCCAGGAGCTGAAAGCACATGCCCACCATGGCTTTGATAGCCAAGGACCATCTGCAGTAGAAAGACAGGGCAGAGGCCACCACCTCTGGCCAGAGACACTTAGGCACTGAGACAAGCTGGCCTGGCCCTTCAGCTGCCCACTCCGGGCTGTCCTCCCCAGGTCCTCCCATCCCAACTGCCTCTCAGTGCAGCCGCAGGGATCCATGCACACTTGGACCCTCTGAAACAGGGGCCCCTCACTTCCTGGCTTCTGCCCATGCCTGCCCCTGCAGGCTCTGTGACTTCACTGGCCCCCCCCGAGGACTTTCTGTGATAGCAGAGCCCACTCCACGTGGTCAGGTGGCTGGAGAGCCAGAGGGGTCCGTCCTGGGTGGTAGCCCTCAGCCATCCCTGGGCATACAGACCTCCAAGGTGCCCATGCCACATTGGCTCCTGGGGTCCCAGTGGGATGGAGCTCTGTGGTCCATCCTGACATGGCACCTTAATCGGCACCTGTGCTTCCCTCTCTCTCCCTGCCTGGGTTGCCTGGGATTACTGCACCCCAAACAGAACTGCTGTGCATCAGTCTGGTCTGGGGTCTGCTTCTAGGGAATCCAAACTTGGACACTCCTCAGCTTCCATATCCCATGTCAGAAGCTGGGCCCCCTTGCTGTCAGCACCAGCTTCTTACACTCATGACACTGGGGAGGAACAGGACTGGAATCCCACATCTCTAGGTCTTTCTCATAGGGGATGCTTGTGTATGTAAAATGATGCTTTTCCAGAACTATTCCTGCTCAGGGGAACCTGGAATCTATAAGTATTCTCAGTCTGTCCTGGGTAACCCACAATATTACACATGCTTACTTCCTTTGCCCAGAACACAGTGCAGTTCGTGTGCAGTACCTCACAGCAGGATCCTCTATGACCCACCGCCCAGAATATTGGAAATAAAAGCAAAAATAAACAAATGGGACCTAATTAAACTTAAAAGCTTCTGCACATCATATGGCAGTTCTATTTCAAGCAAGGTGAAAAGACAGCCTTCAGAATGGGAGAAAATAATAGCAAATGAAGCAACTGACAAACAACTAATCTCAAAAATATACAAGCAACTCCTGCAGCTCAATTCCAGAAAAATAAATGACCCAATCAAAAAATGGGCCAAAGAACTAAATAGACATTTCTCCAAAGAAGACATACAGATGGCTAACAAACACATGAAAAGATGCTCAACATCACTCATTATCAGAGAAATGCAAATCAAAACCACTATGAGGTACCATTTCACACCAGTCAGAATGGCTGCGATCCAAAAGTCTACAAGCAATAAATGCTAGAGAGGGTGTAGAGAAAAGGGAACCCTCTTACACTGTTGGTGGGAATGCAAACTAGTACAGCCACTATGGAGAACAGTGTGGAGATTCCTTAAAAAACTGGAAATAGAACTGCCTTATGATCCAGCAATCCCACTGCTGGGCATACACACTGAGGAAACCAGAATTGAAAGAGACACATGTACCCCAATGTTCATCGCAGCACTGTTTATAAAAGCCAGGACATGGAAGCAACCTAGATGCCCATCAGCAGATGAATGGATAAGAAAGCTGTAGTACATATACACAATGGAGTATTATGCAGCCATTAAAAAGAATACATTTGAATCAGTTCTAATGAGGTGGATGAAACTGGAGCCTATTATACAGAGTGAAGTAAGCCAGAAAGAAGAACACCAATACAGTATACTAATGCATATATATGGAATTTAGAAAGATGGTAACGATAACCCTGTATGTGAGACAGCAAAAGAGACACAGATTTATAGAACAGTCTTTTGGACTCTGTGGGAGAGGGAGAGGGTGGGAAGATTTGGGAGAATGGCATTGAAACTTTTATAATATCATATATGAAATGAATCACCAGTCCAGGTTCGATGCATGATACTGGATGCCTGGGGCTGGTGCACTGGGATGACCCAGAGGGATGGTATGGGGAGGGAGGTGGGAGAGCGGTTCAGGATGGGGAACATGTGCACACCTGTGGCAGATTCATGTTGATGTATGGCAAAACCAATACAATATTGTAAAGTAAGTAACCTCCAATTAAAATAAATTAATTTAAAAAAATACTGCAGGAGGTGCGTTCCTTGTTCTGCATGCACAGCTGTTCTGGTGGCCCTGGCACCCTGAAGGGCCACACTCAACAACCCCACAAAACTAGGAGCGCTGGCTCCAAAGGTCTTCCCAGGGCGGGAGGCTGGTCACACTCTCAGGGACTTCTTCAAACAACTGCTCTCTGCAAGCCACTGACATCCATGTACAAACCCATCATGACCAGACAGAGACTTCTTTCTCATCAGTGCTTTTCAGTCCCACTCTTCAGGGCTGAGAGGCTTGAGGAATTTAAACAAAAGCCAGACCAGGAAACACTACTTAGTTAGAGAGAAGTTGATCTTCACATGTATGTATGTTAACTCATGGCTCCCCCTTTGTCCTTTAAGAGAACTGAGTTGCCTCTTCCCCCAACACTCACCTTATTATCTAATTAATACAGGTACAGTCAATTCACACTACAGAACCACTTCCAGAGGACTCTGGATTTCACAAGAGGAAGCGTCAGTGGGAACTTTGGGAAACTTCAAATTTCCCAGGTAAGTTCCTTTCATTTATACATTCATAGTACAAACATGTGTGAAGTCTTTACTATGTACCAGGCACTGTTTGAGGTATCGTGAATAACATACATAATCCTTTTGAGGAGTTTATACTCAGGTGAGAGTTAAAATACTAATAAATAACTCAATGCTTCTGTCATAGTGCACATCATAAACTAGAGAAATAAAATTAAAACCTCAATGCAGTGAAAGATCTTTAAAGTTTTACTAGGAAAAAAAACGACCTTTTTCAAATGTTCAAAAACATGACTCATTTTAAACACCGTTTCACATTGCACTTTCAAACAGCCTTTTAACATTACCAACTCATGACTGTAAGGTTCAATGATCTACCTTGCCCTTCCCTGTGAAGTAGTACAACTCTCCTGACTATTCATAGGCTTCTCCTCTCCCTGACCAACAGGATATTCTTGGACAGTGTCTTAGGTTGTATCATGTAGAAAAGACAATCTGAAATTTGGATGCATTTAGAAAACCAAGATATGCGGGTAACTCAACTAATAGATGGTAACCACTAAACTGTACACAGTTTTTACCAAACCACAATTCTTTCTTAAAAATAAAATCTGTTGCCTTGTTTCCACAACATTCATCAAAGGGCCACTCATGCAATAGTAAATAATATAACTGTCATAAGTGCAATGATGGGAAAGAACATAGTGTTATAAAAGTTAAAGAGTGGGAGAAGATTGACTTCCAGCACGAGGCATTACCACCACAGACTCACTCCCTAATGAAACTGATAAAAACTATAATTTTTAAAAAAGTCCCTTTAAAAGTTTCTTGAAATTTGCTAAAGGCAAACAGCAATTGAAGAAACATCTATTCGGGAAAATCTCTAAGAGTTCCATAGGAAAGGTAGGATTGAAATATTTGCACCATGCCTCCGCCTCTCCAACACTCTCTGAGTTCAGTGAGGTGCAGACTCCACTCCAGATTGCTGCATGGCTCCCTCTCACCTCAGGGCCCAGCTGGAGGACTTTCTTCCTGGGAGGAGCAAGGCTTTAGCTTACAGTTGCCCCTCCATATCCATGGTTCCTCTGTATTTGCAGTTCCACCATATCTGTAGATTTAGCAACTGCAGACAAATCATGTAGCACTGTAGCATTTACCTTTGAAAAGAAAAATCCATGTATAAATGAACTCATGGAATTCAAACCCCTGTTGTTCAAGGGTCAACTGTAGTTTCATTTTGCCTACACCATCCCATCATCCAGGATGGTATCTTTCAGTGCCAAGAGGCAATGCCCCAGCCTGAGTGTTCCCTTCATTGAGAAAAGGACAATGAACAAGCAAAACAACCAACTTTCCCAGCCTTTCAGTACTCTACATGAAGAACCCATTTTGGTTTCACTCCAACTAGAGACAAACAAGCTGAGACATCTAGAGATGGCTGCTGCTGCTGCTAAGTCGCTTCAGTCATGTCCGACTCTGTGCGACCCCATAGACAGCAGCCCACCAGGCTCCCCCATCCCTGGGATTCTCCAGGCAAGAACACTGGAGTGGGCTGCCATTTCCTTCTCCAATGCATGAAAGTGAAAAGTGAAAGTGAAGTCGCTCAGTCATGTCCGATCCTCAGCGACCCCATGGACTGCAGCCTTCCAGGCTCCTCCATCCATGGGATTTTCCAGGCAGGAGTACTGGAGTGGGGTGCCATTGCCTTCTCCGAGAGATGGCTGGGAACAAGGAAAAAGTGTAGGGCCACCAGTATCAGCCACACAATAGGAGGGACCATAGCTCCCCATGGTGGTCTGCTCTGTAGAGGACCTCAGCAGCCCCTGGGGATACTACTGACCACTGCCTCCCCCCAGCTTCTATCACTGAAGAAACCAATGACCAGCAAAGCTGCTGTAGACCCCCTCAGATGACACCATTGAGGTTTTCTCTCTACAGATTTTCACATTCAAAGATGCTAGCCACCTGTGTTCCTTCCCTGCTGCCCTACATGAGCCCTAGATACATACCAGGAGACAGCCCTGGCCTCTGTGACTGTATAGGTGCTTAAGCCCTGTGGCTAATTCCCACCACTGTGTGTGTACCTGTGGCTGTCCCGGTAGCTGCACCAGTACATGCTGGCAGCCCAGGCCCACAGAGCAGCTTATAGGCCCATATCTGATCCTTACTCCTATCACGACCTGCACTGCTATACATCTGCAGCTACAGGAATGCATCCCAATAGCCAGGGCCCCTAAAGCTGCTCATGTGCCTACAGTTGGCCTTGGCCCCTATGACTAACCCTAGCCCTTGCCATTCATGTGTCTACATCTGGCCCCACTACCACACAAGAACTAGTAGCCAGCCTGTGTAGCTAACATGTACATACCAGTGGCTCCAGCCACATGGACCACCTGCCCTAGTCCCTAGCCACTGTACCTGGAGGCACCACTGAGGACCCCAACAGCATTTGCAGCTACTGCAGATCCCCTGCAGTTCTCTCCACAAATCATGCAGTTGTCAATAACATGGAGCCAAGAGGACTCAATGAACAATACAACATGTCTCCCAGGGCCTGGAGCTACCATGGAGCCCCATGCTACTGGATTCAGGGTCACAGCATCACCCAGCATGTCCAACATGCATGGTAAGTTCTTTCCTTATAGAAGTAAAGTCTAAAAAGTCTAAAAAACGTTGACGGCACAAACACCTATGTAAGGCTACAGGGATAGTAAAGAATCATGGAAATGTGATACCACCAAAAGAACACAATAAACTTTCAGCAACTGACCAAAGAGAAGTAGAGATCCAAAAGTAGCCTGACACAGAACTAAAACTAATCATTTTAAACATGTTCAGAGAGCTACAAGAAAAAACAATCATCAAAACTACAGTGAGTCTATAAATTGCTTTGGGTAGTATACTCATTTTCACTATATTATTCTTCCAATCCATGAACATGGTATATTTCTCCATCTATTAGTGTCCTCTTTGATTTCTTTCACCAGTGTCTTATAGTCTATCAAGCTACCAACGGTATTCTTCACAGAGCTAGAACAAATAATTTCACAATTTGTATGGAAATACAAAAAACCTCGAATAGCCAAAGCTATCTTGAGAAAGAAGAATGGAACTGGAGGAATCAACCTACCTGACTTCAGGCTCTATTACAAAGCCACAGTTATCAAGACAGTATGGTACTGGCACAAAGACAGAAATATTGATCAATGGAACAAAATAGAAAGCCCAGAGATAAATCCACGCACCTATGGACACCTTATCTTTGACAAAGGAGGCAAGAATATACAATGGATTAAAGACAATCTCTTTAACAAGTGGTGCTGGGAAAACTGGTCAACCACTTGTAAAAGAATGAAACTAGAACACTTTCTAACACCATATACAAAAATAAACTCAAAATGGATTAAAGATCTAAACGTAAGACCAGAAACTATAAAACTCCTAGAGGAGAACCTAGGCAAAACACTCTCCGACATACATCACAGCAGGATCCTCTATGACCCACCTCCCAGAATACTGGAAATAAAAGCAAAAATAAACAAATGGGACCTAATTAACCTTAAAAGCTTCTGCACAACAAAGGAAACTATTAGCAAGGTGAAAAGGCAGCCTTCAGAATGGGAGAAAATAATAGCAAATGAAGCAACTGACAAACAACTAATCTCAAAAATATACAAGCAACTCCTACAGCTCAACTCCAGAAAAATAAATGACCCAATCAAAAAATGGGCCAAAGAACTAAATAGACATTTCTCCAAAGAAGACATACAGACGGCTAACAAACACATGAAAAGATGCTCAACATCACTCATTATCAGAGAAATGCAAATCAAAACCACTATGAGGTACCATTTCACGCCAGTCAGAATGGCTGCGATCCAAAAGTCTACAAGCAATAAATGCTGGAGAGGGTGTGGAGAAAAGGGAACTCTCTTACACTGTTGGTGGGAATGCAAACTAGTACAGCCACTATGGAGAACAGTATGGAGATTCCTTAAAAAACTGGAAATAGAACTGCCTTATGATCCAGCAATCCCACTGCTGGGCATACACACTGAGGAAACCAGAAGGGAAAGAGACACGTGTACCCCAATGTTCATTGCAGCACTATTTATAATAGCCAGGACATGGAAGCAACCTAGATGCCCATCAGCAGATGAATGGATAAGAAAGCTGTGGTACATATACACAATGGAGTATTATGCAGCCATTAAAAAGAATACATTTGAATCAGTTCTAATGAGGTGGATGAAACTGGAACCTATTATACAGAGTGAAGTAAGCCAGAAAGAAAAACACCAATACAGTATACTAATGCATATATATGGAATTTAGAAAGATGGTAACAATAACCCTGTGTATGAGACAGCAAAAGAGACACCGATGTATAGATCAGTCTTATGGACTCTGTGGGAGAGGGAGAGGGTGGGGAGATTTGGGAGAATAGCATTGAAACATGTATAATATCATGTATGAAACGAGTCGCCAGTCCAGGTTCGATGCATGGTACTGGATGCTTGGGGCTGGTGCACTGGGATGACCTAGAGGGAGGGGAGGGGAGGGAGGAGGGAGGAGGGTTCAGGATGGGGAACGCGGGTATACCTGTGGCGGATTCATTTCGATATTTGGCAAAACTAATACAATATTGTAAATTTTAAAAATAAAATAAAATTAAAAAAAAAACTACAGTGAGATATCACCTCACACCAGTCAGAATAGCTATCATCAAAAAAAAAATAATAATAATAATAATACAAACAATAAGAGGATATGGAGAAAAGGGAACTCTACCGGGAAGTAAAAAACACTCCCCTGAACAACTAATGGGGCAAAGAATAAATCAAAAAGGAAATAAAAAAAATATTTTGAAACCAATGAAAATGGAAATACAAAACACCTAGACTTAAGTGATACAGCAAAAGCAGTTTTAAGAAGGAAATTACAGTGATAAGCTTATAGTATACATTATTGAAAAACAAACAACTTAAATAAATTTATTACCTGAAGGAAATTCAGAGAAAGAATAAAGAAGTAAGCTCAAAAGTAGTGGAGAGGAGTTAATAATAATAATAGAAATAAGTAATAGGAAAACAACAGAACATAGCAACGAAACTAAATTTGGGGTTTCTTTAAATATAAAAATTTACAAAATTTTAGCTAGACTTAGGGAAAAAAGGGAAACTCAAACAAATAAAATTAGAAGTAAAAGAGTAGGCATTACAACCAATATCATAGAAATACAAAGGATCTTAAGAGATTTCCATGAACAATTATATGCCAATAAATTTGACAACTCAGAAGAAATGGATATATTTGTGGAAATCCACAAGCTTTCAAGACTGATTAAGAAATAGAAAACATGAACAGATCAATAATGAGAAAAGAGACTAAAGAGTAATTAACAATCTCCTAAGAAAGAAAATTGCAAAACCAGATAACTCAACAAGTGAATTCTACCAAATGTTTAAAGAAGAAATAATGTCAATTCTTCTGAAATTCATTAAAAAAAAAGTGGAAGAGGATGGAACAATGCCACACACATTTTATAAGGCCAGCTTTACCTTGATACTGAAGTTAGATAAAGGCATTATAAGAAACTACAGACAAATATACCTGATAAATATAGATGTAAAAATTCTCAACAAAATATTAGGAAACTGAATTCATCAGAATATGAAAGGATCATACACTATGATAAAGTAGAACTTATCCCTGGGATCTATGGATGGTTCAAAAGACACAGAGCAATAAATGTGAAAAGCTACATTAACAGATTAAAAGATAATAATCATATGATCATCTCAGCAGATGCAGAAAAAGCATTTTTTAAAAATATAACATTCTTTCATGATAAAAATCCCTCAATAATTTGAGTACAGAAGAAACATACAACACAAAAAAGGTTATCCATGTGTGACAAAACTATAGCAAAATCGTACTCAACAGTGAAAGACTGAAAGCCTTTCCTCTAAGATCAGGAAAAAGGCAAGAGTTCCCACTATCATCATTCCTATTCAACTTACTACATATTAATAGTATACATATAGTGAAAGTGAAAGTTGCTCGGCCATGTCTAACACTTTGTGACCCCAGGGACTGCAGTCTGCCAGGCTCTTCTGTCCATGAATTTTTCAGGTAAGAACACCGTAGTGGGTAGATGTTCCCTTCTCCAGCGGATCTTCCCAACCCAGGGATTGAACCCAGGTCCCCTGCATTGCAGGTGGATTCTTTACCATCTGAGCCACCAGGGAAGCCTAGTATATACATATCAATATACTATCAATATACTATATGTATATACACTATCAATATACTGCTAAGTCGCTTCAGTCATGTGCGACTCTGTGTGACCCCAGAGATGGCAGCCCACCAGGCTCCCCGTTCCATGGCAAAAACACTGGAGTGGGTTGCCATTTCCTTCTCCAGTGCATGAAAGTGAAAAGTGAAAGTGAAGTCGCTCAGTCGTGTCCGACTCTTCGCGACCCCATGGACTGCAGCCCACCAGGCTCCTCCGTCCATGGGATTTTCCAGGCAAGAGTACTGGAGTGGGGTGCCATCGCCTTCTCCGATCAATATACTATATATATCTATATCTATATATGGGGGGTTGATTCTTAAACAATTCAGGGTTAGGAATGCTGACTCTCTGCACAGTTGAAAATCCAAGTATAACTACAGTTGCCCCTCCATATATTCAATTCCACTTCTGCATATTAAACTAACCATGAATTGTATTGTCCTCTAGTATGTATTTAGTGAAAAAACTCCAAGTATAAGCGGACTCAGAGTGGACAGTTCAACCCATGCTGTTCAAGGGTCAGCTGTATGTATGTAAATATAAAATGGAATATTATTCAGTCAAAAAAAAAAAAAAGGAAATCCTGCCATTTGCGACACATGGATGAACCTGGAAAGCATTATTCTAAGGGAAATAAATCAGAAAGAGAATGAAAAATAGTGAATGACCCACTTATATGTGGAATTTTAAAAAGCCAAACCTACAGTAATAGAGAGTAGACTGGCTGGTGCATGTGGCATGTGGTCAAAGGGCACAAATTTACAGTTGTAAAATGAACAAATTCTGGGAATGTAATGTACATCATGGTGATTATAGTTAATAATACTGTGTTGTATAGTTGAAGATTGCTAAGAGCGTAGGTCTTAATTGCTCTCACAACAACAGCAAAAATGGAAATTATGTGAGTTGATGGATGTGTCAACTAGTCTTATCGTGGTGGTAAATTTTGCAATATACATGCACATGAAGTCATCACATTTTATGCCTTAAGTTGACACAGTGTTACGCATCAGTTATACTTCAATAAAGTAGGAAAAAAGTAACAAATGTCAAATATATATAGTGATCATATCTGCCTTTTTTTCCTGTCAAAAGGTGAAAAGTGAATTTCAGGAAACCCAGGTCACTGATATAAAGTGGGATTTCTTTCTGACATATGGTGGGAGCAACTGAAAAATGTACTTGGCAATCACTGAAAGCCCTCTATGACCTCTTTAGAATCCTCCTCTCTGTGGTATGTTCTGTGTGTGTGTGTGTGAATGTGAACACTCGAACTCTGAGAAAAGAGCAGTAAAAATGCAGATACTCTATAGTCAGGTTGGCCACATTTAAACTAATACAATTATATAAAGTTTAAAAATAAAATAAAATTTAAAAAAAATATAAAAAAATAATAAATCTGGAATTCAATTTACAAACTGGGTGATCTCGAACAACTTATTCCATCACTCTTAGGCCCTGTTCCCTAAGCGTTAATATGGACATAAAAAGAACACCTACTTTAGAGCACTTCTGTAAGGATCAGATGAATGAATTCATGTGAAGGACATAGGAGACTGCTTGGTGTATAATGAGCAGCAGTTATTGCTGTAATTGAAACAGCTACTTAGTAATTACTGGAGGGCAAGCACAGTCACGTGAAATGATAGTGTGTTCCTGAGAATCAATTGCACCATGGCTTCTTTCTCTGTGCCTCTCTTCTGTCCAAAAATCATTGGCACTTGGTGGTAATTCTCTAATAACAGAAATGGCTGAGCAAAAGTAAAACAGAGCGAAAAGCGAGAGAGCAAGAGACGAAGCAAGTGATAGAAGCTTTCCCCCTAAATCCTGCTTCCTAAATCCTGAGGGATGAGAGAAGAGAAAAGAACAGAAATGAGGAGAGAAGAAAAAACTTGGAGCCAGCAGTCAGGGGACCTGCACCAAACAGTGTCAGGAGCTCTGCCTCCGCAGCAATGTTCTGACCTCTGCATATTTACATTCCTCCTGCTTCACGCTCTGATTTGCTTCACGAGGCAGAGCCGCTGTGTCTCATCAATTAAAATAGGTGCCCAAACTCGCAGCTGTGAGTTTCTCATGACTCCTGGTTTCAATGTGATGCATTTTTATTTCCCAGTAAACGTCAGTTTTCATCAGCTCAAATGTCCTCATGACATAATATGACTTGAAGATATGCAAATACCTCCTTACCAGACACTTCTATAATTAGGTAGAGGTCTTGGGTGAGGAGGTACTGCCTAATTACTTCTGAGATAATTGGGAGAAATCACACTTGATTATAGGCTGCAAATTGGCTTCCAGAAACTCAGGGCCAGCATTAATAACCACAGGGATCTCCTGGGAGGCAGGATCCTTTTCTTTTCCTGAAAGCTACTTCATTTCTCTCCTCTCAGCTTCTTCAAGTTACCTCCTCCACCTTTATATTCATGGTTTGCAGACAGCTAGGGACTTCACTTTGCATTATAAGTGGACCACCAACCAGGCTCAGAGCAAATGCAACACAATTGTAAAGACACCCAATAGTTAAATCTCAAAGCAAACACACAGGTGTCTGGTGGCTTTAATCGGAAATCATTGGGAAATGTCACAAGTACAGACATTATGGTTAAAGGGAACTTGTCAACTTGTGGGAAAGTGACAATGATGGCGTCCGGCTTGTACTCAAAAGAGGGCTTTGGCGCTACTAACTAAACTGAAGAGAAATCTCTAAAGAGCTACAACCGTAAGAACTTGAGGCCAGAAATCCATTTTTATAAAGTTTACTTATCAATCTCTTTGGGACCACTTTAAGTTAATATTTGACATTAGTTTGATTCATCATTGTTAAAACTTCATGTTTGAGTTAAGCCACACCGCTGGACTGACAGTAAACAGTGAAACTATGAAATCCAGGGAACATTCTGAATGAGAATTAGCCTGCCTGAAGTTTTTGTCTCTGTGTGCTCTATGCCTGAGGTAAAAAATGCAGGAAAGTTCCATTCAGTGCATTTATCGACTTCTGATTTGTAGATCTCCATGAATTTTCTAAGGCTTCCCAGGTGGCATAGTGGTAAAGAATCCACCTGCCAATGCAGGAGACATGGGTTCAATCCCTGGGTGGTGAAGATCCCCTGGAGGAGGAAATGGCAACCTACTCCAGTATTCATGCCTGGGAAATCCCATGGACAGAGGAGCCTGGTGGGCTACAGTTCATGGGGTCACAACGAGTCAGACACAACTGAAGTGACTTAGCATGCACGCATAGAACAACAAACAAATTCTCTGCTGTGACTGTAGGGGTCTGGGGAAGGGTGTCAAAGGTCTGTTTGGTGCTGACACCTACTAAAGTAGAACAGAATTTGGCCCACTTTGCAGTGTTCGATGCCTGAGCAATTGAAATGGTGACCAGAGGCAGTACTCTCCGGGTGTGCTTTACAAATGGGGACTGCCTATTTAGCTGGAACCACAGTGCCACAAGGCTGAAGAATTGATGCTTTTGAACTGTGGTGCTGGAGAAGACTCTTGAGAGTCCCTTGGACTGCAAGGAGATCCAACCAGTCCATCCTAAAGGAAATCAGTTCTGAATATTCACTGGAAGGACTGATGCTGAAGCTGAGACTCCAATGCTTTGGCCAACTGATGTGAAGAGCTAACTCGTTGGAAAAGACCCTGATGCTGGGAACAACTGAAGGCAGGAGGAGAAGGGGATGACAGAGGATGAGATGGTTGGATAGTATCACTGACTCAATGGACATGAGTTTGAGTAAACTCCAGGAGTTGGCAATGGACAGGGAGACCTGGTGTGCTGCAGTCCATGGAGTGGCAAAGAGTCAGACACGACTGAGCAACTGAACTGAGCACAGAATGTGCTTTAAGGTCAAGCTGTTTGGCCTTTCTAATTCTGCATTTACCAGGAATTGCACGAAGACTGCATCCTGTTTTCAAGACTGATGTTCAGAGATAATTTAATTGTTTGTCACTATCTTGCAGGTCTTCATAGGGGAAGGGGTTAGAGCCATTCAAAGTCCAATTCAAAATGCTAATCATATAAAAGTCTTCGCACTTGAAATGTAACAGTGGGTCACTTTGGGGTAAGGGGATGAGAAATAGTTCAAGTATATGTAGGGCTGGCCAAGAGATAGCAAAAGGGAACAGCAATACCTGATTTAATCAACATAAACAGCCAGAAGAATAATTTCAAGACAAAATAAGAACACTGTACTATTCCTCAAGAAAGCTGACTGGGCAAACTATTAAATTGAAATACCCAAAAGCCATTTAATTATTCATTATGCAGATCAATGAATAGCATAGTAAGCTGACACCCCCCCCCCAATCTAATATTATTGTTTCAAGAGAAAACTTTAGCAAACAATTGACAATTAACACTTTTTCTCTGTCCTCCAGCTACACTCTAGTAAGAACCACTTACTCAAGTTCTTGGGATCACTATAACTGCCCCATCTTTCAGGTCAGATTTTTGGTCAACAACTTCTTTGCTCAAGAATTTAGACATTCATTCTGGGAAGGAGTCTTCAATTTAATTAGAACATAAAATTCACCAGCCCTTGGAGCTGATACATTAGCAGGGAGAAGAGGCTGGTGGACTTGTGTTAGTGGACAGTGTAGACGAGTTGTGTTGGTGCTAAAGGACTCTAGACACAGCCACGCGGGACATGAGCACCATAACAGGTGGAATGAGTTACAGGCCCTTGTGCTGGTTTGCACTGCACTGCTGGCCTGCAGGGTACACATTACAAATTGGGATCTGTTGCTAATAAAACAAAGCATGAGATTTTTAAAATAATTAAAAGGAAACTGTAGCAAACCAGTCACCGCATGAAGGTCGGAAGAAACTGAGCAAAGAACCCAACCTCTGTTCAAAACTGTGGCTTGAATATCCTGCTCCATGTCACAGTTGTCAGTAGGCTACACTTAAGAAGAAAATAAAGGTTTTCTGTGGTCTTTGATAGCTGCTGCACAACAGGACTGACCTTGTTGGAATCATAAAACAATGTCAAATCAAATGGTCACTGGCACAAAATACTGCAAGTTACTTTCCAAGCAGAACTGTTTACTTTTCTTCTGGTTTAGTTTATTTTGTTTCTAGAACTGGCATTTAATTTTTTTATGAACAAAGAAAACAGTATTTCAAACATGTTTCTGCCTGGGTTTATGCCTTCAGTTCCAGGCCAAAGTGCTTCAGTAACACATTTTTCCCCCAGCAGTTGATCAGAATAAGCTTAAGAAACTTTCCAATAGACTCCCAAAATGACAGGGCAATCGAGTGTATTGCTTCAATGGTCACTGAACAAGGTAAGGATTTCCTACAGTTGTAAGTGGAACATTCTTTTTTGCTGGTGAGTTGTGAGCAACCTAAGTTGGCTCTGCAGGCATACTCTCATTGATTAGGAAAACAGTTTTAAGAAATGAGAGCTGGGACTTCCCTTGTGGTCCAGTGGTTGGAAGACTGCCTCCCAAGGCAGGGGACACTGGTTCAATCCCTGCTTGGGGAGGACCCCACATGCCGCAGGGTCTGTGTGCCACAGCTACTGAGCACACGCTCTAGAGCCCACGTGCCACAACCACTGACGCTCACACACCCTAGAACCTGTGTTCCACAAGAGAAGCCACTGCAACGAGAAGCCCAGGCATCACAATGGAGAGTAGCCCCCACTCAATGCAGCTAGAGAATGCCTGTGTGCAGCCGGACCCAGCACAGCCAAAAATCAATCAATTAATTAAAATATGAAAGAGATAAGAGCATAAAAAATTTGGAAAGTCTAACCCAACTTTATGTAAAATTTTCCATAGCTGAATTGTCTGCATAATACATGTAATTATTATAGGATTTTTAAATACTATGCATATTCCTAACCTATTACTTTCTATCAATGTTCTTCTCCCAGAAGACAGGGAGTATGAAATGGAAACTATATTAAGGCAGGGTAAGATGCAAACATAAAACACAAATTTTACAAACATTGTGCCTAATCTAGTATTTATTTGTTGACTTTTTTGGCAAAGATGTTATTTGCTTTTTGTTAAATCCTCACTTGCAGAAGATATTCAAACAATTGGTCAGGAGATTTTTCACTCCAGCAAAGTTAAGCAAAAAATTTTCACATGCTGTGGTACAAATATAAGTGAGAGGCTTGCACTAGTAATATGTGTGTATCATTTTCCATCCATCCGTCCATAGACACTTAGGTTGTTTATATGTCTTGGCCACTGTGATTAACGCTGCAGTGAACCTGGGAATGTCGATATCTCTTTGAGTGAGTGATTTCCTTCAGATATATACCCAGAGTAGGACTGCTGGATCATATGGTATTTCCATATACTTTGTGAGGAATGTACATACTGTTTTCCATTGTGGCTGTATCAATTTATATTTCCACCAACAATGAAAAATGGCTCACTTTTGTCCATATCCTCAATAGCATATGTTCAGGTATGAGGTGACATCTCACTGTAGTTTTGACTTGCATTTCCAGGATGATTAGTGATGCTGAGCACCATTTCATGTACTTGTTGGCCATCTGTATGCTTCTTTTAAAAAAGAGTCTATACAGATCCTTTAGTCTAGCTAAAAGTTTGTCAATTTTGCTTATCTTTTGAAAAAACCAACTCTTAGTTTCATTGACCTTCTTTATTGTCTTTCTAGTTTTTATTTCATTTATTTCTGCTCTAATCTTGAGGAGATAGTGAAGGACAGGGAAGCCTGGTGTGCTGCAGCCCTTGGTATTGCAAAGAGTTGGACACATCTTAGCAACTGAACAAGAACAAATCCTGAGTATCTTCTTTGTGCTAAGCTCGGGTTTAGTCCTTTTTCTAGTTCCTTGAGGTGTAACATTAGGTTTTTATTTGAGATCTTTCTAATTTCTTAACATATGCATTTTTTAAAATATAATCTTTCCTCTTAGAATAGCTTTTGCTACATTCCATAAGTTTTGGTATGTTGTATTTCCATTTGATTTCTCTACTGATTTATTCTTTGACTCATTGGTTTTTCAGGAGTATATTGTTTAATCTCCACATATTTGTGAAATTTTTAATATTATTCCTGTTACTGATTTCTAGTTTCACACTATTGTTATCAGAAAAGATGTTTGATATGATAGAAATCCTAAATCCGTTAAGACTTGTTTTGTACCCTAACACATGATTATCCTGGATAATATGTGTGCACTTGAGAAGAATGTGTATTCTACTGCTAGTTTATTGGATGCATGTTTTGTACATGTCTATTAGGTCCATTTTGTCTGAAGTACAGTGCCAGTCAAATGTTCACTTATTAGTTTTTTGTCTGGAAAAACTATCCTTTGTTGACAATGTGGTAGACAGAATATAGCTGAGTCTTGAGTTTTGTTTTGTTTTTTAAAGTATTCAACAACTTTATCTCTTTTGACTGGAGAATTTAATCCATTTCCATTTAAAGAAACTGAGAATGTATTACTGTCATCTTCTTAACTGTTTTCTGTTTTGTACGTCCTTTGTTCCTTTCTTTCCTCTTGCTGGTTTCCTTTCTGATTTGATGAATTTCCTCAGTAAGTTGCTGTTGTTCAGTCGCTCAGTTGTGTCCAACTCTTTGCAACCCCATGAACTGCAGCATGCCAGGCTTCCCTGTCCTTCACCATCTCCCAGAGCTTGCTCAAATGCATGTCCATCGAGTCAGTGATGCCATCCAACCATCTCATCCTCTGTCGTCCCCTTCTCCTCCTGCCTTCAATCTTTCCCAGCATCAGGGTCTTTTCTAATGAGTCAGCTCTTCGCATCAGGTGGCCAAAGTATTGAAGCTTCACCTTCAGCATCAGGCCTTCCAATGAATATTCAGGATTGATTTCCTTAGTAAGTAAGCTTTATTTCCTCTCTATCTTTTGTGTATCTTCTATAGGTTTTGTTTTGTGGTTACCATGAGGTTTATATAAAGTATCTCACAGTTAAGAGTCTATTTTAAGCTAATAATAACAACCTAAGTTTCAGTTCAGTTTAGTCGCTCAGTCGTGTCTGACTCTTTGCGACCCCATGAATCGCAGCACGCCAGGCCTCCCTGTCCATCACCAACTCCCGGAATTCACTCAGACTCACATCCATCGAGTCAGTGATGCCATCCAGCCATCTCATCCTCTGTCGTCCCCTTCTCCTCCTGACCCCAATCCCTCCCAGCATCACAGTCTTTTCCAATGAGTCAGCTCTTCGCATGAGGTGGCCAAAGTACTGGAGTTTCAGCTTCAGCATCATTCCCTCCAAAGAAATCCCAGGGCTGATACCCTTCAGAATGGACTGGTTGGATCTCCTTGCAGTCCAAAGGACTCTCAAGAGTCTTCTCCAATCATGTACAAAAAATCTCTACACTTTAACTCCTCCCCACACGTTACAGTTTGATGTCATAATCCACATCTTTTTATATTGTGTATCCATTTGCAAATTACTGTAGCTATAGTTATTCTTCAAACTTTTGTTTTTAACCTTTATACAAGAGTTATAAGTGATTTATACATAATACAACATTCGAGAATTTGAATATATATTTACCTTTACCCATGAGTTTTATATTTTCATATGTTTTCATGTTACTAATTAGCATTCTTTCATTCCAGCTTGAAGAACACCTTTCAGCATTTCTAATAAGGCAGGCCTAGTGGCAATGAAGTTCGTTAGGTTTTCCTCATCAGGAAAAGTGTTTATCTTGCCTTAATTTCTGAAGAACAACTTTGCCAGGTAAAGTATTCTTAATAGGCAGTCTTTCTCTTTCAGCACTTTGAATAGATGATCACACTCTTTCCTGGCTTGCAGTTTTTGCTGACAAGTCTGCTTGTAGCCTTGTGGGAATTTTCTTGTACAGATGAACTTCTTTCTCTTGCTGCTTTCAAAGCTGTCTTTGATTTTTGACAGTTTCACTATAATTTGTCTCAGTGAAGTCTTCTTTGGGTTAAATCTGGTTGGGAGCCTTTGAGTCATGTACCTAGATGTACATATTTCTCCTCAGATATGGGAAATTATTAGCCATTTATTCTTTAAATAAGTTTTCTGCCCCTTTCTTCCTTTCTTTTCCTTCCAGAATTCACAAAATATAAATATTAGCTCTCCTGATGATGTCTCATGACTCCAATAGGCTTTCTGTATTCCTTTTCATTCTATTTTCTTTTTTCTCCTCTGACTGAATAATTTCAAGTGACGCCTTCAAGTTCACGGATTCTTCCTTCTACCTGAATAAGTTTGTTGCTGAAGCTCTCTATTGCATTTTTTTATTGCAGTCATTGTATTCTTCAGCTCCAAAATTTCCCTTGCTTCTTTTTTATGTTATCTATCTCTTTGTTCAACTTCTGATTTTGTGCTTGTATTGCCCTGATTTTGTTAAAATTCTAATCTGTTTTCTTTTATATGTTGTTGTGTTTTTTAAAACAATTTTTTAAAATTCTATGTCAGGAAATTATAGATCTCCATTTCTTAGGTGTTGGCTAATGGAAATTTATTGTGTTCTTTGGTCATGTCATGTTTCTCTGATTCTTCATCAATTCTGCAGCCTTGTGTAAGTGTCTTTACATTTGAAGAAGCAATCAGCTCTTCTAGGCTTTACGGACTGTCTTTGGTAAGAAAAGACCATCACCTAGTCGGGGGGGGGGGGGGCGGATACGCTGGAGTACACTGTGGTACCAGGTCTAGTGGCCATGTGTGGGGGCACGTGACATCTCTAGGCCCAGGGGAGGGGGTATGGTGTATCATCAGCTCAGTTGCCTGGGATCCATGATGTTAGTAACTCTGTAGTCCTTGGAAGCAAGAACTTCATTGGGTCCATGGTAGCTACAAGGGCTATTGGGGTCCTCAGTGGGGCCTCTGGGTCTAGCAGTGGAGGCTGGGGTAGGCAGTGTTGGGGGCAAGGGCAAATGGTATGCATGCATCTGGCTTTACAGGCTGGCTGCGGGTGCATGTGTTGGCAAGAGCAGGAGCCAGCAGCAGGAGCCAGAGCTGATTATAGGTACACGTGCATATTTGAGGGCTGGAGCTGACAGTGTTCATATTTATGGCTACTGGAGCTATATGTGGGTGTGTGCATGGCAGTGGGGGCCAGCTGTGTACATGTGTACAGCTACAGGCACCAGGCTGGTAACAGGAACGTCCATGGCCTTAGGGGCCAGATGAGCTTTGGGTGCATGCACAGTTGCTGCCCTGGGTCCTAGAACCCGGGCATCTGTAGTGTTGCTGGTTAAGGTGGCTTCAGTGATGAAGTAGGGATAAATTCATGCAGCTGGAGTTATAAAGGCAAAAAAAAAACAGTTAAGCCCCCGTGAACAATTTCTTTTTTATTTACTGCTTTCTTCATTGTAAATACTAAGGACTAAATTCACAAAAGAGAAGGTGAAGTTCAGTATTAATTTTGTGAGAAGTCTCTAGTGATTATGCAAACTATTTACTATTTGATGTAGTAATTAGAGAAAAGTATAAATTAAACTTTTGGAGATTAGATCAGGCTATTAAGCAAGATATACTCATGACTGACTAATTACTGAAATAAAAGAATGATTCCACCACAGCATTTTCATAATTACAGCTCCGGGTACCATTTGTCTTAATTAGAAATGTTCATTGTATTGAGGGACACTGCACATCATCCCTCATCATATATTCAGAACTATTATGGATGCTCTTTTGTTTTAGAAGTTTCAGGTTGGGTAGGCAATTAAACAATGAACACAAAAAGCTAGGACATGTGTGTCCATTGGATACTTTTCTCATAGTTAAAAGAATTTTCTTGAGAAAAAAGTACTTAAAGGCTGATATATGGACTTCCCTGATGGCTTAGTGATAAAGAATCCGCTTGCAGTGTATGAGACACGGGTTCATTCTCTGGGTGGAGAAGATCCCCTGGAGAAGGAAATGGCTACCCACTGCAGCATTCTTGTCTGGAGAACCCCATGGACAGAGAATCCTGGCGGGCTACAGTCCATGGGGTCGCAAAAGAGTCGGACAGGACTGAGTGACTAAACAAAAACAAAGCTGATATATAGGCCTCTTTAAAGACATTTTAAGCAGTTTAATAAACTATAAGTGTATATAATGCCAGTGAAGATATTAGAAAACAATCATAATCATTTGTCAAACTATTTCAATGGAATTATGGCAATAAGAATTTCCTGCTGTTTTAATTCCCTATTGCTACTATAACAGATTATCAAAAATGTAGTGCCTTAAAACAACACAGATTTATTATCTCAGTGTTATGGAGGTCCAAAGTCTAAAATGGATCTCACTGTGTTAAAGTCAGGGTGTTAGCCGGGCCGCATTCCTTCTGGACACCCTAGAGGAGAATCCATTTCCTTGTATCTCCCTGGTTCTAGAGGCTGCCTTCATTCCTTCACTCATGGTCCCCTTCCTTTATCTTCAAAGCCAGCAACATTTGGCCAAATTTTTCTCATACTGCTATATTTTTGGTTCTCTTGTCTACCTTGACCTTCCACTTATGAGGACCCATGTCACTATAATAGGATCAACTAGTTAATCCAGTTGGGAAGAAAGAATCTTCCCATCTCAACATCTGTTGATTAACAATCTTAGCTCCATCTATACAACCTTAATTCCTTTTTGGCATGTCACCAAAGATATTCACAAGTTCCAGGCATTAGGACATGAACATCTTTGGGTTGAGCATTATTTTGCCTACCACAGTGACTAAAATGTCTGTTCAGAAATTGTCTTATGTAACAATAGATTAAGAACATATTCCAACTGTTAAATTTGGGGGGATCAAAAATCACTACAATAATTAAATAACATCTCCCCCACATGCACAATATTTGATTATAAAATATATGAATGACTAACTAGTTTCTATAGGCATACATAACATTTCATATGGAAATGAGCATTTTCCAGCTAATGAATTACTGTGTGATGATAAACATTTTACAGTATTTAAAACATTTAAGAAATCTTTTGAACTTGTGTTTGTATTTCCTCATTATAGTTTTCTGAATATTGAAATACTGTCAACATTTTGGTGGAAAGATGCGTTTTATACTTAGAACTAAAAACATAATACTTTGAGTTACATCTCATGAAAAAGTGAGTTCTCCAAATTATACTGTTTATTATTGTTTTCACTATTGTTAGTTTTGTCCAAAATATCATGGCCACGAATTGATAAGACTGATTGAAGACAATCCCAATAAAGGAGATATAAAAACAATACATCTCTATCCTTTCTTAATGTGAATATATGACTTGACTATTCCTTTTAGTATTCATGGAATCAGTTACAAAGTGCCATTATATAATTGAACCCTGTGTTAAGCATTTAACTAATTAGAAACTTCCTATTGCTTAAATTTTCAAATTATTATCATTACATATATATGTGTGTATATGTGTGTATATATATAAATATATATTTAAAAGTGACACCATCATATGTGTTTCCTTGGCTGTGCTGATTTTAAAGAGTCACTAGTTGATATGCAAAAGCAACTGGAAATTGGGGATGAAATGTGTATGATGCCTATCTCTAAGTCAAACACAGCACAAGAAAACCTTTCACCTATTGTTTTCTCTATCTTTTCTAGTCATATTTAAACTGCTTTTAAGCATTCCCAGTGTAAGCCCTCCT
This sequence comes from Bos indicus, assembly GCF_029378745.1. Lineage (NCBI taxonomy): Eukaryota > Metazoa > Chordata > Mammalia > Artiodactyla > Bovidae > Bos > Bos indicus. The sequence goes on from NC_091789.1 coordinate 116,177,818, forward strand.
TGCAGTTTTTCTCTCTAGCCTGGATCCACTTGTGCTGGTACTTGCATTTATTTTTTTCAAACACTTGCAAGTGATAGAAAATTCAATGGCTTCCAGAAGTTTCTTAATGCCATAAACTGTTAGAAATTTTTCTTGAGGTCAAATCAGTCTTAATAATACTTCTCACCATTGGAATGTATATTCCAGTTATGGATCAATTTCTTCCTCCACCTGGAGACCTCCTCGGTTCTTAACAGCAAGAAAATGACAGGCAAGAGTGAGAGAAGATGGGATAGGAGGGATAGGGAGGGAATGATGAGGCAGAGGGGAAAGAAACACATGACTAGACACTTATTTAGACCAAAATGAATCAGATCTAGGGGTACAATCCAGTGTGTGTATTCAGATAATTCATTAACTCATTTATTTATTCTTGCACATATGTTGTGAATTTTACCATATGCCAGTTACTGTTCAATATACTGGGAACACATCAGTGAACAAAACATGCAAAAAATTCTGAATGCATAGAATATACATGCTCAGCATTTTGGACAAAGAGCAAAATGGCAGTACAGAGTGTTTTACTTGTTTATTCAAGTGATAGCTATTATTGTAATAAGATAATCTGGCCCTTTTGGGGCATTAAACTAAATCTACTTCAAATTAGGATTATAGTCAAGGTATAGTCATATCTCCGTGAAAAGTTGCAATCTTTAAGCAATAGATTTATTTTTTAAAACTGTACTAACAGAAATTTATGTAGAGTAGGTAAAAACTGATCTGGTCTAAGAAAAAAGATATATAACTTACACTGCTGTTCAAACTACCCAATTTCCAATAACTTGAATCCAGGCCCTCCAGCTTACCTATGATTTATGTTTAATTTGCTCATATTAAGCTGCTGCTGCTGCTGTTGCCAAGTTTCTTCAGTTGTGTCCAACTCTGTGCGACCCCATAGACAGCAGCCCACCAGGCTCCCCCATCCCTGGGATTCTCCAGGCAAGAACACTGGAGTGGGTTGCCATTTCCTTCTCCAATGCTGAAAGTGAAAAGTGAAAGTGAAGTCGTTCAGTCGTGTCTGACTCTGAGCGACCTCATGGACTGTAGCCTACCAGGCTCCTCCGTCCATGGGATTTTCAAAACTAATACAATTATGTAAAGTTTAAAAATAAAATTAAATTAAAAAAAAAAAGAGTACTGGAGTGGGGTGCCATTGCCTTCTCCATCATATTAAGCAGCCCCCCACCTAAAAATACCCCTATAAATCAAAAGCTGTCACATAGCTAGCTATTCCAGTGCCAATGACAGTGGAATTTGATCTTTTCCTTTTGAAATGTGTGCACTAAGATATGTGGCCTATGGTATTTTAAACTAGAGCAGTTTAAAACACAGTCCATTAGAGCTGAATTACACAGGCTTTCAATCACTTGATGACTGAGTTCTGTATGAGGAAATGGCCAATGTCAAAAGAAGAGTGACAAAGACAGTTTTTATAACATGTTTTAGGAGAAGAAATGTGGTTAATATGAATCTGCAGGACAACTTCCTCTGACAAAGAGCAAGTGGCATCAAATTGGGGTAAATACCCTACATATACAGTGACAAAGGAAAGTAAATGGGAAATTATAGCTTTGGAACTTAACTGTATCCAAAAGAAACCACTAGTCTTTCCAGAAAGAGCTATTTGGTCTGGCAGTTCTTAAAACTATAATTTTCTTCTTGTTCTGTTGGCTTCTTTAAGATGTCCTGGAAAAGAAACTAAAGAGAATTTTTGAGAGAACTTCCTTCCCTATGCTCTCGGTAAATATAATAAGATAAAGCATGCATCTCTTCATCTTCTCCAAGTGATATTTGATTTGGATCTTTTGTACCTTTATTAACACTCTGTGTGATATTTGCCATCACTGCGTAGGTCTGGGTTTGTGAGGTGAGCACTTCAGAAATAGCTTATTTGCTTCTAGATACCGTGTCTGCACTTCAAGGAGTCAAGTAGAAATTATGCCTCAGGTTATAGATGTATGAATCAATAAACTAAGATTTCCCTAGATGTGCTTGACAAACAGCTTCAACCAGGAGCATAATTCAATCATTTATATTTTTCTCTGGAATTAAACTATTTATTAAAATATTGAATGCATACTGGTAATCTCTCCCTCAGCACTTTTCTTCCATTCAGTCCCTCTTCCAGTAATTTTTCCAGGCTGAAAAATCTGAAGTTCTTATGGAGACATGTTATTCCACCACCTCAATCCACTCAACAGTTGTCAATTTATATTACAATAAAGGCCCAAATATTACACATGGACTAATAGACAGGAACAGTTTGACCCTCCCCGCCATACACCATGTTTTCCATCACTGTTTTTGCTCCATTGCCTTTGTCCTTATTCTAGTTTTTCCTATGGTCACTTATAATTTTAGAAATAACTTCTTCAGAGATGGAAAGATTAATTTAAAAAATGTAAGAGCTCAAATAAGTTACTATGAAAATAACATTCCAGTCACTTCTCAAAAATATAATCTATATTTGTTGCTGAAACTAAATGACTGGCCTAAAAAATAGACATAGAGTTTTAGAAATGAACTATGTATATACACATACATACACAAAGAGATTTTATTATAAAGAATTGGCTCCTGAGAAATCCCAAGATCTGCAGTCAGTAAGCTGAAGACCTGGCAGAGCCAGCTGTACGGTTATAGCCCAAACTGAAAGGCTTGACAACCAGCAGAACTGACAGTATATTTTCAGTCAGAAAGCCAACAGCTCAAGACCCAGGATGAGCTGATATTTGAGTCTGAGTTCAAAGGCAAGAAAAAACTGATACCCCCAACTCAAAGGCAGCCAGGTAAGAGGGATTCCCTCTTATTCAGGAGAGGGTCAGCATTTCTTCTGTTCAGGCCTTCAGCTGATTAGATGAGGCCCACCCACAGTAGGGAAGAGAATGAAAAAGGATAAACTAGGAAAACTCACCATAAGAGACAAATAACTTGAATAGTTCTATAACTATGAAGGAAATATACTTTTTAATTTAAAATCTCCTGAAAAAGGAATTCCCTAGATGGCATCCCTGGGGAATTCTACAAAATGTTGAAGAAGATATAACACTAATTCTATACTATTTTTCCAGAAAATAGAAGAGAAGAGGACATTTCCATTTTATGAAGGCAGTATTACCCTGATACCTAAACCATACAAAAACAGTACAATAAAGTAAACCATAGATGATTACCTCTCATGGTATTAGATTCAAAAATTCTTAGCAAATTATTAGTAAATAAAATTCAACAATATATAAAAATAATTATACAATATTACCAAATGGGGTTTATTTCACTGATGCAAGGCTGGTTTGATTTTTGAAAAACAATCATTGTAACATACTACATTAACAGATCTAAGAAGAAAACATCATACAATCATCAGCTGATGCAGAAAAATAATTTCACAAAACTCAATACCCATTTCTGATAAAAAAAAAAAAACTCTCAGAAAACTGGTAATAGAAAGTTCCTTAGTTCATAAAATCATATTTAAGAATATTACCGCTAAAATCATACTTAACTGTGAAAAGCTGAATGCTTTACCCTTAAGACTGGGAATAAAGCAAGGATTTCACCTATACCACTGCTATTCAACATGATATTGGAAGTCCTAGCAAGAAAAAGAAAATCAAGGAAAAAATAAAGCAAGGAAAAGAAATAAAGTCAAACAGATCAGAAAGGAATAAATTAAACTGTCTCTATTTAAGGATGAAATAATGATTCACATAGAAAACCTAAGAAATCTAGGGAAAACAAAGAAAAACCTCCCAGAACTAGTAAGTAGGTTTGCCAAGATCACAGAATGAAAGGTTAACATATAAAAGTTAACTGTATTTTTATATACTAGCAATGAACATATCAAACATTTTAAAATATAATACCATTTACAACCATTAAAAAATCAAATACTCAGATGTAAATATATCAAAATATGTTATAAGATTTATACTCCTAAAAACTATAAAATCTTGGTGGAAGAAATTAAGGAAGATCTAAATAAATCTAGAGACATACTGCATTCATAGACTGGAAGACTCAACATAAGTAACAATGACAATTCTCTCTGAATTGGTATTCAATACAATTCCTATCAAAATATCAGCAAGATATTCTATAAGTATAGATGAGAGTTAATTCTAGAATTTGTATGAAAAGGCAAAGAATCTAGAATGGCCAAAATAATTTTGAAGAAAGATATAAAATGAGAGGAAGCTACCTATCAAGGTTCAAGACTTACTATACAACTACAGTAATTAAGACTGGTATTGATGTTAAGATAGATACATAAATCAATGGAATACAATAGAGAACACAGAAAAACATCTGAACAGGTACAGACAACTGATTTTTTACAGAGGTGCAAAAGTAATTAAAGAAGGAAGGATAGTCTTTTATTTTCTTTTAAATTAATTTATTTCTTTTAATTGGAGGCTAATTACTTTAAAATATTGTGATGGTTTTTGCCACATATTGACATGAATCAGGGATAGGTGTACATGTGTCCTCCATCCTGAACCCTACTCCCAACTCCCTCCCCCATCCCATCCCTCTGGGTTGTCCCAGTACACTGGATTTGAGTGCCCTGTTTCATGCATTGAACTTGGACTGGTCATCTATTTCACATATGGTAATATACATGTTTCAATGCTATTCTCTCAAATCATCCCACCCTCGTCTTCTCCCACAGAGTCCAAAAGTCTGTTCTTTATATCTGTGTCTCTTTTGCTGTCTCGCATATAGGGTCGTCGTTACCATCTTTCTAAATTCCATATATATGCCCTAATGTACTGTATTGGTGTTTTCTTTCTGACTTACTTCACTCTGTGTAATAGGCTCCAGTTTCATCCACCTCATTAGAACTGATCCAAATGTATTCTTTTTAATGGCTGAGTAATACTCCATTGTGTATATGTACCACAGCTTTCTTATCCATTCATCTGCTGATGGACATCTAGGTTGCTTCCATGGCTATTATAAACAGTGCTGCGATGAACGCTGGGGTACACGTGTCTCTCTCAATTCTGGTTTCCTCCGTGTGTATGCCCAGCAGTGGGATTTGGCAGTTCTATTTCCAGTTTTTTAAGGAATCTCCACACTGTTCTCCATAGTGGCTATAGTAGTTTGCATTCCCACCAACAGTGTAAGAGGGTTCCCTTTTCTCCACACCCTCTCCAGCATTTATCGTTTGTAGACTTTTTGATAGCAGCCATTCTGACTGGTGTGAGATGGTACCTCATTGTGGTTTTGACTTGCATTTCTTTCAGCAAATGGTGCTGGAACAATTGGATATCCACGGTCCCCCTAGAAAGGACGTAGACCTACGTCTCACATCTCATCTCAAAAATTACCTCAAAATTTATCGCAGACTAAATGTAAAATGTGAAACTATAAACCATTTAGAAGATAACATAAAGGAAATCTCCAGTACGTAGTAATTGGTGAAGACTTTTTAGACATGACATCAAAGTCACAATCCATAATAGAAAAGAAATTTAAATATTGGACTTCATCGAAATCAACAATGTTTGCTGTGTGAAGAACCCCAGTAAGAGCATGAAAAGGAAAGCTAGAGCCTTGGAGAAAATATTTGCAAACCATGTGTTTGACAAAGGACTCCTCTATCTAGAACTATATAAAGAGCTCTTAAAAGTCAACATTTTAAAATATTCTATTAAAAATGGCCAAAAGACATTAACAGACATGGCAGTGAAAAAATTTTATAAGTGACAAATAAATATATGAAAAGGTGTTCAACATCCTAAACTGTTAGAGAAATGAAAATTAAGACCATGATGAGATACCACTACACACTTAACAGTACAGCTAAACTATAAAACACTGAATATCAAATGATGGGAAGGATGCAAAGAAACTAGATCTCTCATATATTACTCTTGGGAATGTAAAGTATGTGAAACATGCCAGTTTTCTCTATTCCCCTTTAAGCCACACTTTCTCTTTACATCTATGTTCATTTTTATCTAGATTCAATAAATTTCATGAATATTATTGCATATGAATTTAGATTTATTCATCCTAATATAATTTTGTGGTACTAGTTAACATGCTGTGATTAAGTCATCCTCTCAAGATTTGAAGATATCACAAATGGGACCTCTTGAATGATTAATGGCCTAATGAAGTGAAATAATGCTAAATACAGTTCTTAAATTTTATTTTATTTTATGTTATAAATGCTAGTACAAAAACTAAAAGGATTATTTTATAATGTAGTCACCATTATTGTGGTTTACTATTATGCAACTTGTTACATATATTTGATGTCTTAAAAGGGTTATAATGTCCTTTGTAAACTGTCTACTTAATATACATCAAGAATACTTGCATTAACTTTAAATAATTTCCTTATTGTTAGCTATAACTATTTGTATAATTTTATTGCAGTATTTTACTCTCGCAGTGATAAATACACATGAATATTTCAAGTAACTGATAGAATATCAACATATAAAAATAATAATTCAGGGAGTTCCCTGGTGGCCTACTAGTTATGATTCTGAACTTTCACTGCCATGTCTTGGGTTCAATCCCTGGTTGGGGAACTGAGATCCCAGAAGCCATGCAGCATGGTCAAATGATGATGATGATGATAATTTCACTTCAACTTAAACTTGAAGGTCCACATATTATTATAAGACACTTTTTTCTCTATCTCCTAGGGTTGTTCACTCTGAAAACATCTTAGAAAAAAATAGTTCTCAACAGGTACAGGTACCTCTGCTTACAATATATAGAGAGAAACATCAACGACCCATGGAGAATCTCTCTCAATAGAAATATCTATACATTCCATTTCTTAGGGATAGTAATCACTACCTACGCAGATGCAGTGCTTACTGTGTACTAGCATTATGTTAAGCACTTTTACCTGTATTAAGTCCTTGGAGCCTCTCTACAACTGTGTGAATTAGGCACTAGTATTGCATAGATTAGCATACTAAGGCAGAGACGTTAGGTAGTTTTCCTCAGGTCACACAGCTAGTAAGTGGTAGAGCTGAGACATACCCAGGTGATATAATTGCAACCCTGTTCCATTGTCCACTATATCATAGAGCTTCTACAAGTTATTACTTACATATTATATTTTATGCTGTTATATGCTGATATTTCATATTATTATTTTATCCCATATACAAATGGCAGTCCCTTGTCATTGGTGGTCCAGTGGTTAAGAATCTGCCTGCCAATGTAGAGAACATGGGTTCAATCCCTGGTCTGGGAAGATCCCACATGCCATGAGCAACTAAATCCATGCACCATAACTACTGAGCCTGCGCTCTAGAGCCCATGAGCTGCAATTACTGAGCCTGTGAGCCACATGACTGAGCCAGCGAGCCCCCACTCACTGCAAGTAGAGAAAGCCTGTGCCTAGCAAGAAAAACTCAGTGCAGTCATAAATAAACACATGCATAAATAAATGAACAACCTTATTTAAGAAAAAAAGTGGCAGGGGCTTCCCAAGTGGTGCCAGTGGTAAAGAATCTGCCTGCCAATGCAAGAAAAAAGTGGCTTCCCCATCAAGCTAAGGAAGCTATGAACAATTCATCTACTGTATTACCAGTAAGGAGTCCTTAAGAATGGAACACGTAGAGAATACAATTAGAAGGCAGGCAGCAGCCACACAACCATGGATGAGATGTTTTGGTCTGGGTCTCTTACAATGTATATTCTTTTTGTTCAAACATTGACACACCCTCTTTGGCTATTTCAGTTTCTCAAATCTGGCTGAATATTTGACACTATATTTACATTAAGTATTGGACTCTCAAACATTTTTGTTTTAATTGGTCTCAACTCTTTCACAACTCCTGACTCTATCACTACCATAGGATATTGTGAGAGGTTTAATAAAATCTCTTAATAAGGTTCATACACTACCTTTCTCTGCTCTTATCCTCACCTATTATGCTAGTCAAGAATGAATCCTGTCAAAATTATGAAATGAGATGAGTTTGACTTGACTTGCTATTATATAACCCATAATGGTGCTTAGAAGGTATCACTCCATACCTACATCCTCATTAAAGTTCTTGACAGAAATTAGTTAAGAAACACATTAGCTTACTCCTTTGTATGATGAAAGGTAAGAGTGTGAGAGAAAATTCCATGGCAAGGGCATTGAGCAGTAAAGATATGTGTGTTGGTACATTTGTGTGCCTGTGAGGTGAAATCAAAAGGTTCATGATATTACGGAAAGTGTACGAATTTGTAATCAGACACTCCTATGTGTTTGAAATACGTTAATGGACAAGAGAAAATGAGGGTATTAATGACCAATTTGCAGTACCTTTGTAATAATTAGAAGTAACAGAAGTCACATTAGAAGGATTCATTTTCCACAGTTCTTGGCACTCAGTACTCAAGTATTTTATTAGTGAGTGGTAGTGGAAATGAGAGGAAAAGATGAAGGGGACATATATATATTAAATGGACATGAAATGCATATCAATCATTATAACGTAGAGGTATTATTAATATATTTATTAAATGCACTATTAAAAAATTATGATGTACTAATCGGTTGTAATTTTTAACACTAACTGGATATTTGATGACATAAATTATTTTTTTAAGTACAAAAATAAAATTGTCCCTTTTAAAATTTACATTTTAATTATGCAAACAAGAATTCACAGATGAGAAGTGGAAATAGATATGGTGTCAATGGAACAGGATTGGCCATTGGGTAGAGCTGAGGGATTGGTATCTGAGTGTACGTTATGTTAGTCCGCCTACATAACTGCCTGTTCAAATTTCTTCATAAAAAACAAATAATAATTAGTTCTCCAAAAGGGAGGGAGACAGAATGTTATAGATCATAGCCTAAGACACATCAAGCTCACCTTAGAAACAGAGTCCACATCACACAAGGGATTGTGATTGTGATTGTGGGATTGTGAAGAGTGGCACAACATACAGTAAATAGTTTATGAAAGAGCAGTGAAAACCAAAAATCTTTATTTGTGCCACAGATTTTAGTGGCGCCAGGCTCTTACATATATAGTAATCACCATGAATGCCACACAAGATATGTTTAGCTGCATTTAATGTCAACTTCACAGATCTCATCTTGAATTCTGACTCTTCATTAACCTCTTCATATCCTTCTCCTAATTTATAGTCATAATTGACTCATAGGTTTGTTTGCAGTTTTACTTAATTGTTGACTAGCCCTGGGATTTCTTTGGAAGGAATGATGCTAAAGCTGAAACTCCAGTACTTTGGCCACCTCATGCGAAGAGTTGACTCATTGGAAAAGACTGTGATGCTGGGAGGGATTGGGGGCAGGAGGAGAAGGGGACGACAGAGGATGAGATGGCTGGATGGCATCACTGACTCAATGGACATGAGTCTGAGTGAACTCCGGGAGTTGGTGATGGACAGGGAGGCCTGGCGTGCTGCGATTCATGGGGTCACAAAGAGTCGGACATGACTGAGCGACTAATCTGATCTGAATCTGATGCAAACAATATATTTCCCCCTGCCTTTGAATGACTTATACTCCATTTGATGATTTATTTATGCTTCTAGAACATACTTGCTGACATGAAAATGTCTCTTTTATTTCCTCAGGGCATAAATACAGTATAAGCATTTTCATTACCTTTTGTATTGTTATCTCAATCAAGTCCACTTTAACTTTCTTCAGAAGAAAAACATTATTAAAATGATGTTGAAGATTATGCAAGATTGACAAAAAACATAGCTGAGGCAATTATTTTAGTTACAGAAAGTCTCAGTTGTCAAACAATCAAATAAATGACTACATAATTGACCCTAATTCTTTGTTAAGATGAAAGCAATGGGCAATGGCACCCCACTCCAGTACTTTTGCCTGGAAAATCCCATGGACGGAGGAGCCTGGTAGGCTGCAGTCCATGGGGTCGCTGAGTCAGACACAACTGAGCGACTTCACTTTCACTTTTCACTTTCATGCATTGGTGAAGGAAATGGCAACCCACTCCAGTGTTCTTGCCTGGAGAATCCCAGAGACGGGGAAGCCTAGTGGGCTGCTGTCTATGGGGTCGCACAGAGGTGGACATGACTGAAGCGACTTAGCAGCAGCAGCAGCAGCAGAGCTGAAAAGTAAGTCAGCTAGTAAGGGATAGACTCCTTACATACCAGCAATCACAATGAGGGAGTTAGGCACATAATATTAGTATTGCTATATAACAATTGTACAGCACAATGACATTTATAAGGCACTTTCACACATGGCTCAATTTAATCTTCACAACAATCATACTAGATACCATTGTCCCTATTTTATGTTGAGAAACTGTTTTTCAATATAATTGGTTTGAATATCTCACTCAAAGTCATACATGTGACTACTGTTATTTCAATTGGAATCAAGTTCTGAATCCAGTGGTTTTTCCACTGTTGCCAGTTGCCAAGTACAGACATCAAACCTTAAGTTTTCCAAAGCTATATTATTCCTAAAAACAAATTTTCATTAAATTCATTTTTGCCTGTTCTTGGACTTTAAAAAAAGTATTGGAATATAGTTGATTTACAATGTTGTGTTAGTTTCATGTGTATCTGAATCACAAAAAAGTGATTCAGTTATACATATATTGTGCATATATCCACTATTTTTTCTTAGATTCTTTTCCTGCGTAGGCCATTACAAAGCAATGAGTAGTGTTCCCTACTCATTGTGCTATACAGCAGGTTATTACTAGTTATCTATTTTATATATAGTAGTGCATATAAGTCACTCCCAATCTCCCAATTACCTCACCACCACCACCACCACGATCCCCTGGTAACCAGAAGTTCATTTTCTACATCTGTGGCTATACTTCTGTTTTCAGTTCATTTGAATGTTTTTTCTTTAGGATTCCACATACCAGTGATATCCTATATTTGTCTTTCTCTACCTGGCTTACTTCACTAGGTATGAGAATCTCAGGTCCATCCATGTTGCTACAAATGGTCTTCTTTTGTTCTTTATTTTTAAACTTAGATCATAGTTTCATAGTTATCACTGAGAAAGATGACCAATTTCCTGCCCTCAGAAATTAGTAGAGGCTTATATCCAACTCATAGCTCTATTGTTAATTTTAGTGGAAGTCTCCCAAATTTCATCTTATAGCTATTTTTGAACTAAATGAGAAGTTTGAATAGGTCTTTCTGTCAAAGGATTTTACCTTATTAAACGGAGACCTCATTGCTCACACGTATCAGGAAACTGAATGTTCCTGACAGACTAGAACATCTGATTCTACTTATCAGTTGTCCTGGTGATGAGTTTTCTGCAACCAGATTTTTTTGGTTTCAATTTTTCATAGATTTTCTCATTTTTTCAAACAATTTATCTATAGTCCTTTTTAAAATTATTTCCTAGTTAATTCATTATAATAAAATCAGTTTCACACATAATTACAGTCACTTCTTTGATTATTTGTACCCCTGAGCCAGTCACAAAACATTCTGCCATATATTTAAAGTATCTGAGATCCTTTACATATGTTCATTATATGTACTTCATTAACTGTAGCTTCATCAGAGGAGTAAACATTAACTTCCCTAAAAATGTATATGAAATTATTAAATATATAAGATGGAGACTATGTCTTCATGGGAGTGAGAGAGTGTATTGAGAGGGATGGTGCTTAGGAAGCAGAAATACTGCCTTAAGGCCCAGACAAAACAGCCTCTGACTGGGCTCCCGGTGGGACCACTAGCAATCCACTTCCAGCCCCTACTCAGGGTACTCATGTCCCAGGGATTCCCTTCTCTAATGGCCCTTAGTCCCCTTCCAGGGCTGTGTGGGCTTCTTCCTGGGCTCATCATGCTGAGTGCAGACCTGCCTCATTTGTGTACAGCCCTGGGCCCAAGGGTAACCTTGGGCAGATAAGTGGCAGATATTAATGGGGAGGTAAGAATAAAGATTTTTATTATTGAAGTATTGACGTACACAATCACATTAGTCTCAGGTATACATCATAGTGATTCACTATTTACATATATTTTGAAATGGTTACCATAATGTCTAGATACCATTTGTCATCACATAGTTAATAATGTTAGTAACTGTATTCCCTATGCTGTATATTACATCTCATGATTTAATTGTTTATAACTAGTTTGTACCCCTCAATCCTCTATTTCATTCCTCTCAAAAAGTTTTAACCTATATGGGGTTCTCTGCATAAGGACAAGCCCTTCCTAGTATGGGAGGATACAAGGGATGAAGAAAAGTAGGGGAGAGGACCACTGGCTCCCTGCTCAGGGATGTGATTTTTTTTTTTTCCTGCGCTTTTATCTTCAAATCCCGACCACAAAGGGTCTGAGACTTTAGAATGTGAACATGCCCTTTCTGGTAATTAGGAAGGTACCTGGTCAAGGTAGGCACATAGAGCATATTTTACTTAACGGTTTCTTAGTATTATTTATAAATTTTAGGCCTTTCCTTGTTCTCTTGTTACAGGCATCACAAATATTACAGGTGGCCTGAGCAATGTTTGCATTATCAGATAGGGAATTTGTGCTTGCCTGCTAGCATACACCAGTAACATACTGAATACAATATAATGTCAGAAGAATGTATCATAATGATTATCAGAGCCTTGATGATTTTTCCTTAAATTTAAACAGCTTCCCAGGATTTCTCTTGTAGATGCACAATAAAAGTAAGCTAGCACTTGGGGAACTCCTCATTCAAAGTAATGTTGGGGAACTCATTCAAAGTAATGAACCAAATACTCAGGAGTCTAAATGCTCAATATTACTGAAGTAAAGGTTCAGGACAATGCAAATTAAAATTACTCACATATTCAATAAACATGTGTGAATCACATACTATGTAAACAGAACATATTTTTAGGATATGTTAAGGATAAGAAAACAAGCCAGGCATAGTTCTCATTTTCTTGTCTAATAATGAAGATCAGATTATCGTATTATGAATATAATATAGGGCAACAAGTAGTATGTACATGAGAGGTAAAGACATGATTCTCTAGGAGTTTCAAAGCAGGCAATTTGTGAAAATTACAGGCACAACTGTGCCACCCATACTAGAATACCCAAATCTTGCCACTTCCTGCTCTTTCCTTTTATAATATTCTTATTATATATATCTTTGTAGCTAACTCATACCTGAGTTTTGATAACTCAACCCAGATATTAGAGCCTCCCCAAGGTACATTTCTTAACACTGCTCTCGCTCACCTGGGTTATGCGGATATCCCTTGAGCTCCCAGAGTATGACATGCACACACTTCACTGCATTCTAAGAGCTTTCACATCTGTCCATCCCCCACAAATTGAGTTCCTTTAGGGCATGGTGGCATCTTCCAATTCTGTATGTCCTCTGCTACACACGATGTTTGGGATATGCTAAGGATGCTCTAAAGGCCTGCTGAATGACTGAGGCTTGGAGGAGTACAATCACTGTGTTGTAGAATGCATAAATATGGAATATAATAAACCTAAAATTCATATGGAACCTTAAAAGACTCAGAAGTGTCAAAGTAATTCTGAGGAAAAAAAGAACAAAGCTGGAGGCATAACCCTCCCAAATTTCAGACAATACTACAAAGCTACTGTAATAAAACAGTGTAGTATTGGCATAAAAACAGACATAAAGATCAGTGGAACAGAATAGAGAGCCCAGAAATAAACCCACACAGCTACAGTCAATTAATCTTTGACAGAAGAGACAACAATAAACAATGGAGAAAAGACAGTCTCTTCAGCAAGTGGTGTTGGAAAAGCTGAACAGTCACATGTAAATCAATGAAGTTAGAACACTCCTCACATAATATACAAAAAAAAATTCAAAATGGTTTAAAGACTTAAATATATGACATGACACCATAAAATTCTCAGAAGATACATAGGCAAAGGATTCTCTGATATAAATTATAGCTGCTGCTGCTGCTGCTGCTAAGTCACTTCAGTCGTGTCCGACTCTGTGCGACCCCATAGACAGTAGCCCACCCGGCTCCCCTGTCCCTGGGATTCTCCAGGCAAGAACACTGGAGTGGGTTGCCATTTCCTTCTCCAATGCATGGAAGTGAAAAGTGAAAGTGAAGTCGCTCAGTTGTGTCCGACTCTTAGCGACCCCATGGACTGCAGCCTACCAGGCTCCTCCATCCATGGGATTTTCCAGGCAAGGGTACTGGAGTGGGGTGCCATTGCCTTCTCTGATAAATTATAGCAATGTTTTCTTAAGTCATTATCCCAAGGCAATTGAAATAAAAGCAAAAACAAATGAGACCTAATCAAACTTACAAGCTTTTGCACAACAAAGAAAATTATAAACAAAATGAAAAGGCAGTCTATGGAATGGGAGAAAATACTTGCAAATGAAACAGCTGACAAGGGATTAATTTCCAAAATATACAAATAGCTTGTATAATTCAATAACAAGAAACAAACAACCCAATCAAAATAACGGGCAGAAGATCTAAATAGACATTTCCTCAATGAAGACATACAGATGGATATTAGGTACATGAAAAGATGCTCAACATTGCAAATTATTAGAGAAATGCAAATCAAAAGGACAATGAGATATCATCTTACACCAGTCAGAATGGCTGTCATCAGAAAGTCTACAGATAATAAATGCTGGAGAGAGTGTAGAAAAAGGGAACCCTCCTACTCTGTCGGTGGGAATATACCTCGGTGCACCCACTGTGGAAAACAGTATGGAGGTTTCTTAAAAAAACTAAAAATAGAGCTGCTTACTATATGACACTGCATTCCCACTCCTGGGCAGGTATCTAGAGAAAAATCTAATTTGAAAAGATACAGGCACCCCAATGTTCATAGCAGCACTGTTTATAATAGCTAAGGCATGGAAGTAACTTAAATGTCCATTGATAGATGAATGGAAAAAGATGTGGCCTACATACACAATGGAATACTACTCAGCCATAAAAAGAGTGAAATAATGGAATTCGTAGCAACATTGATACAACTAGAGATTATCATACTAAGTGAAGTAAGTCACAAAGAGAAAGACTAAAATAGGATACAAATTAACTTATTTACAAAACAGAAATAGACTCACAGACAGAAAACAAACTTATGGTGACCAATAGGGAAAGGGGGTAGAGCGAGATAAATTAGGAGCTTGTGATTATCATATACACACTGCTGCTGCTGCTGCTGCTGCTAAGTCGCTTCAGTCGTGTCCAACTCCGTGCGACCCCATAGATGGCAGCCCACCCGGCTCCCCCGTCCCTGGGATTCTCCAAGCAAGAACACTAGAGTGGGTTGCCATTTCCTTCTCCAGTGCATGAAAGTGAAAAGTGAAAGTGAAGTAGCTCAGTTGTGTCCGACTCTGTGCGGCCCCATGGACTACAGCCCACCAGGCTCCTCCATCCATGGAATTTTCCAGGCAGGAGTACTGGAGTGGGGTGCCATTGTTTTCTCCACATATACACACTACTATATATAAAACAGATGAAAAAAACAAGGTCCTACTGTATAGCACATGGAACGATATTCAACATCCTGTAATAAACCATAATGGAAAATAATATGAAAAAGACTATATATGGCAAAACCAATACAATATTGTAAAGTAAAAAAAATAATAATAAGACTGTATATATAAACTGAAATAAATAGAATAAAGATATACATATAAACTTAATTACCTTGATATACACCAGAAACCAACACTGTAAACCAACTATTCAGTTCAGTTCAGTTTAGTCGCTCATCCAACTATTAATATGCTTCAATTTTATTAAAAACAGAGAAAAAAGTTGAAATGTGAAGATGAAGAAAAACAGGGAAACTGAGGCAGAGGAAACAGCATCAGCAAAGCACAGGTGAGACTGATACAAGGAAGAAAGCAAGGCATACAGCTGAGCTCTGTTGTGGGTTTTCTGGAACAATGATTTGGGAAAGATTTGAGAAGTTATGCAAATTAAGAAAGCTTTTGCCTACTACACTATGAAGTCTACATCTTACTTATTTTTAAAAACTTTTTAATTGGAGGATAATTGCTTTACAATGTTATGCTGGTTTCTGCCATACAACAATGTGAATCAGCCGTAAGTGTGTATATATTTATTCCCTCTGTCTTGAGCCTCCCTCCTACCACCCCCCATCCCACCCCTCTAGGTTGTCACGGAGCACGGAGCACCGAGCTGAGCTCCCTGTGCTACAGCAGCTTCCCCCAGCTCTCTATTTTACACACGGTAGTGTATATATGTCAGTGCTACTCTCTCGATTCTTCCCACCCTCTCCTTCCCCTGCTGCATCCACAAATCTGTTTTCTATGTCTTCATCTCTATTTCTGCCCTGCAAATAGGTTCATCAATTTCATTTTTCTAGGTTCCATATGTATGTGTTAATACACAACACTGCATCTTATTTCTTAATAAATCTTGTGCTGGTAAGCCTTTTTGACCAGTAGACTTTCATGAATGGTGCTTTACCTTAAGAATTTAACATCATGGCTTGTGAAGATGCCTAGGAGGAGAGGCTAGCAGCTGCAAATGAAGTAAGAAACTCTTCATTCAACAGCCATTTATGGAGTAATTATTAGTTCACAGGCTCTGTCCCTGGCATCTGGAGACACTGAGGCACCTAAGTTTTAAAAATCTCACAGTCCAGCAGGGGAGACTGACCTCTAAAATACTATGTGGTCAGTACAAGGACAATATAAAAATAGAAAAGGGACCCATTAAGTGCCATAAATGAAGATGAACGTGAAGAAAGTGACATGGGAATGATCCTACAAGAGACCATAGAGTTTCAATGAAGGGAACATTGTGCTGTGTATGCAAGAGAGCAAAATTATTCAAACTTGGCTATAGTTTATAGTCCAGCCTTTACCTGGAAGGGAATAAAACTTCACTAACCAAGCCAGGCAATGCAAAAGGAGGGACTGATTTAAGGGAAATATAATGACAATCATATTGAGACAAATGTTTCTTTGGTACCCAAGGCAGAAAACAAAGCACATGCTGTGAACAAACTATGTCTCATGAATTTTCTAACATACTTAACTACAAGTACCCCATTATACAGCATGAGGAATTATATAGCATAAGGAGTCACTAGAGCTAAACTACTGGGCAGGCAGCTGCTCTATTTGTGGATATCAGTATAAACTTAGGTAGAGAAAAAGTGATAATGTAACCATTGAGAAGATAATGTCCACAACTAACACTAATCACATAGGATCAGAAACCAATTTACAGCAGATACTGACAAACATTGACTGCTGAGGATGAATCCACTTTCAGACTTTAGGCTAAGGTAGTCCTCTCTACAAACCCATGCACCTTGCTGTGATGTATTTCTGTAAAACTATTGTAACAAGGGCTGTGGTATTTCCTTAAAGATAATAATTTTCCACTTCTGATGAGTATACTTTCAGTTCGAGGAAAAACTTTTGAATAGGAAAAGCGGTACTGCAGGAGTCCTTTCCTTTTAAAGCAGGTGAGTGGATCTGTCACATCTTTCTAGTCACAAAGACCAGTATCAGCAGAATCATTAAACTCTGGTGCTTCTAATCTTGGCCCCTATTTCCAGCTGCAAACAAGTCTGCCAATCATTGTCACTTTCATCAGGAAATTTTGTGACATGAATGCCTGGAATGAGTCGAGTGATGAGATTCTCATAGACTGTTGAGAACCTGTTGGAGAAATGACCCTATGGGAGTCATCACAGAAACTTTCAGTCTGTCTGTGTCCAAGGCAGTGACCTAGAGAGGAAAGATCAGAATCTTTCCATGTCCTATTACAGATTGGCCAAATCAATGTGTTATAATTATACCTATTATACTTTAAGACAAGGAAATGAATAAGCGACAAACCAGGAAGGAACCAACTCAAGAAATCCATGGCTTCAATTAGGCTTCCAATACAGCCTCCCTTATCTTGAATGCTAGTTTCATTAATACATCTTTTGTACCTGGAAAGTGACTGAATTAGGTTACACTAGCTTGTGCTCCAGGAAAAAAACAATCTCAAGATCTCAGTGCCTTAAAACAAAAATTGTTTGTTTGTATCCTGAGTTTTGTTGAGGAATAATAGATGCTCCAATCTGAAATCAAAAACAAATAAAAATTGACGCTGGTTTTTAGGAGGAATTTGAATTAAGGAGATTATCACAGCGCTGGACTTGAGAACATGGGCTTGGAAGAGGGGAAGGATTTCTCCATGCGCACCCCAGAGCCTCCCTGTTCCTTTCACAGACTCCATTTCCTCAGTGCTTGTGATCTGAAGGTTAAGATCTGAGGGCGGGGCCTCAGTGATTCCTGATATCACTGCATTCTGCTGTATTTCTCTATGACATTGTCTTTTTCTCCTAATGGTTTCAACATAAGGAAAGAAAGGGCTCTAGTTTCGATTACAGCAGGGCCTATGCTATTAACTTGAGATAGATTTATATTAGTTAAGTAGCATTTAAAATTAAAATTTCAGTGGTTTGCTAAGAGGCCAGGTTAAATAGTAGTTTAAATATGTATTTATTTAGGCACCTTGGTCCAGTTTTATTAATTTTCTAACTATATTCAATTTTAGAAAAGACTTAAGAATTTCCTTTGCCCATAAGATGGTTTGGAAAAAATTATACACTTTTAAATACTAAATGAGTGGCATTTGAAATAACGTCTAGTATACTATAAGCTTAAATGAGGAGGGGGAATCTAGTTAGCTAAATGATTATCAACAGCTAACACACTATCTTTGAGAACTCTAGTGGCCCGATAGGACGCAAGCCCATCTGGTGACTTCTGCTGGAATTGCATAGAGTGTTGGAGGGATAAACTCAACGTAGATGCGACCTTAGAGATGTCAGGAAGTCCTGGCAGAAGCTGGAGTGGCTTCTGATTTGCTTTGTAGGTTTTAAGCCCTTGTATCCGAGCCTCATTACATTATCATCTTTAGGTGTGGTGCTTTGATAAAAATGCAAGGTTTCCTGAAAGTACGAAATGTTTTTGTTAAATTTCCCTGATACTAATAAAAGACATTTTATTTTTCTGGGCATCATGCTCCAAGGGTTCCAAGAAACTCTGCAGCTGTGGTCCTCCGAGTGCAGGCTTGTTCTGTTTCGTTTTCTCCTGCATGCTCCTGATCACACTGATTCATGGCTATTATTGTAACATTCATCCAGTTTTCAGTAAATTAATTGTGTCTTTTTGTTTGGTTGGTTCTGAAGAGGTTTTCAGTGAGGAGTCAGAATTCAATATTGAGGGTGCCGGTGCGGTTGTTAAGATGGTTTCTCCTGTGCTCCAGGGCTCCCTCCTCTCCAGACACCCCCACATCCCCCACCTCCGCCCCATGTCCTTAGATACTGCATCCTCATCACTTCAGAGCGCTCTGTGATATTTGCTCTGAGACGGCCTCACCTCAGAGTAAATGGGCCGTCTGATCCGGACAATATGCTCCTTTAAGATGAGAACTGTGACTGCCCGTCTGCTCACACCCAGCTCTGCTCAGTGCATAAAGAATGAATTCATCAACTGAAGGAACAACCCACAAGCTTCAGGCTGTCTGGATTCTAGTCTTGCCTTCACTCCAACCTCCACGTTTATAAGAAGGCAAGGAAAACCACACTCCTGAGGGGTTGGTCATCTTGATCATTACTCTGTGGAATCAGGGGAATACCCATCTCCAGGGTTCTTCAAGCTCTGAAAGTTTACATCCCTAAAAATGGAAGCTGTGTTCTTGTGTCCATCCACTTCACTCTCCACCACTGACCTCTGCTATGAGGAGAGCTCAGACAGCTTGCTTTCTCGGGCATATGGCATCCTCCCAGCCTTCCTTGACAACTGAGTCCTGATATTGTGTCCCCACTTACACTGGCTGACATGCACTTTGGCAACTGTTTCACTTGGTCTTTTTCATTCAAAGACAACAATAACAGTACAATTACCTCTCAAAACATCTAAAATATAAAACTGAAATAAACAATGGAAAATTATTTCCCTCTGGTGGGAGGTAGTGTTTAGATAAACAGAAGAGTAATAGTTGTCAATCAGTGTTCCAGACATTTGTAGAATGAGATTCTGGACTACAAAGCTCCTACTTACAAATAGTAAAACAAACAAACAAACAAATGAAAAGGCGGGGCACAAATGCTGCTGCTAGTTTTGTTACTGAAAAAAAAAATCTAGAATATTTTTAGTTAAGAAAAAGCATTCAGACACCTCTTTTAATCCAGTAATTGTTTAAATATTGCACTGCTTTCAAATTCCACAATCCTAATCAAGCCTGGTTGTAAAATTACTCAAAAACCAAATGATCAATTATTAAGAATCAGACTTGGTTTATATTTTTCACAAGAACAAACGGCCATCTTTTCTTTAAAAAATGGAAAGCAACGTACATAAATTTTTATGTCCATAACAGACTGTCACTACACAAACAATTTTTGAGGTACCACCAGAGGCAGATATCAAGGCCTTGTGCTCAGCTAGGGAGTCACTCACAGGAATAAGATGCTGTTCTTGTCACGATGATGATGAAAATCAATGATTAAAGCACTGATTCTTGCAGCTTAAATTTGCAGTATTCACACCACTCATTGATTTATGAAAACAGTTCACTAATGTGCCAACAAATATACCCAGTGAACTAGGGGACTTAGTTTTTCATCCATCCACAAGGCTATGATCTCTGAGACTTCTGTCTTGTTTGTGGCCATAACTCCTGTGCTCAGAGCACTGCCTGGCACGGAGTAAGCAAAATAGACATATGTTGACAGAAGGAATGAATTCACTTCTGAAATACTTTACTTCCCCCATATTCAAAAACTGTGACAGTTTGTAAGATGAATGCACGTGGTCACTGCACACTGGAGGTTTAGGGCAGCCTCTGGAGTCACACCCCATATTCAAATTCCAGCCTCAAACTCTCCAGCTTTGTGAACTTGGGTGAGTTTCATAAGTTCTGACTTCTGTCTATCCTCGTGTCTTTCAGGAGTGGTCCTCATCAATCTCCTCCTGGCAGGACTGCGAGAGGTGAAATTGTCTTAAGGTACAATCTGTGCTCACCCTGATGCCTGAGTATGAAAACCACTGGCCTTGTTTGTGATGCTGTTCTCCCGATTTCATAACATTCAGCTCATCTGAATTAACTAACGTCTCTAAAACCATGTGAAATTACCATGGAAGATGAAAAGTTAAAAGGATGTGATGTCAGAACACAGCCAAGCGCCTCAGGCTCAGCACGTGCCAAGCCAATCCATGGCAACTACAGAGAACTTGGGAAACCTGCATCCCAGTGTCGGTGGCCCCGCTGCAGCTCGTTCCTCATCCCCGGCTCATCCTCTGCTTTCCTAGCACGTGTCCTGCAGTCATACCAGCAGCAGCCAGCTGTTCTCATTTCCAGAGAAACGTTATGACAAGAAGGTCACAGACCTATGCAGGGGCTGAAAAGGAAGGGGAGAAGGGTGCTCTGAACTTCTGCCTGGAGAGGAGCAGAAACACAGCACAGGGAGACCAGCATGGCAGGGCTACATGTGTCTTCATTTTATCCACGCTCCCCGCAGGTTCTTACCTCTCCCAGACCTAGGTTGTCAGTCAAAACTGAGAGGAACCTGTGAGTCAGGCAAAGAGTTTCTTCACTTTCTGGTGGAGCTATGTCCTCCTCTTATCTCTTTTAGAAATGACAGTTTTAAACAAGTTTTAAATGGATGTAAATTTTACAATAACTCTACTATAGTTTATATAAACACATTTTTGCAATATTATTAAGTGTTTATGAAGGGCAGACCCCCAGCAGGAAGGCAGATGCGGTTTCACGTCGCCTGCTGATGGACACTGCCATCAGAGACCTGAGGCACTGCTGCCCAGGTGTGGAGTCCATCTTTCTTTCAGCCACAGATTCTGGTTGGGGGGATCCAGGAAGCTCCAAGGTGAGCTCAACATTCAAGGGATCAAGTTTGGTCACTACTGAAAGGACAAAGTAACTGCTCTATTTTCTTCATGCTCACCAAAGTCAGAAATGGATTTTGTGCCAACAACAGAAATCAATTCTGATGATCTGTGGAGATTAAAATTCCCAGCACATGTTTCCAAGAGTTGAAGTGTTAAGGCTAGTGTCACATTCAAACTCGTGTTGTGGAGTTGGTGTTCCAACTACCTCAATGCCCCATTCATTATTTGAAATACTTCCTGAGTTTCTATACTAATAAGATGCAGAAAGGTATATTTCTAAAATTCTGGGTGAAAAGATGTACTGAGCACATTTTCCACCTCCTTTCCTCCCAAGCTTGCAAGTGACTCCTCCCACATCCCTCATGTCAATGTGCCTGACAAAGCCACAGATGTGTAGATGTCCCCTGGCTGCCTGGCACTTCATCTCCTGCAGCAGATGAGGAAATGGTTCATCTACCAATAAGGAAAAGGGTGCAGCCTGCTTTTGCAGCTATTCAAACCTTCCCTTTCCAAATCACTCTGTGCACATTAGTCACACACCTACTCCTGACCAGGACAATGAACCCTGTGTCATGCTCTTCCTCCAAACAGGGCGTCCCCTCCCCACCATCCCACACTGACTCCACCCAAGACAGTCTTTTCTAAGTAGAAACTTCATAATCTTTCTTCATCTTCCCTAAATAAGGCATCTTATCTTTGACAAGGGAGGCAAAAATATACAATGGAGAAAAGACAGTTTCTTCAACAATTGGTGCTGGGAAGACTGGTCAACTACATGTAAAAGAATGAAATTAGAACACTTCCTAACATCATTCACAAAAATAAACTCAAAATGGATTAAAGATCTAAATGTAAGATCAGAAACTACAAAACTCTTAGAGGAAAACATAGGCAGAACACACTCTGATATAAATCACAGCAAGGTCCTCTGTGACCCACCTCCTAGAATAATGGAAATAAAAACAAAAATAAACAAATGGGATCAAATTAAACTTAAAAGCTCTTGCAAAATGGAGGAAACTATAAGCAAGGTGAAAAGACAACCCTCAGAATGGGAGAAAATAATAGAAAATGAAACAACTGACAAAGAAATAATCTCCAAAATATACAAACAGCTCATGCAGGTCAATACCAGAAAAACAAAAAGTGGGCAGAAGACCTAAACAGATACTTCTCCAAAGAAGACATACAGAGGGCTAATAAACTTATGAAAAGATGCTCAACATTACTCATTATTAGAGAAATGCAAATCAAAGTTACAATGAGGTATCAACTCACATGGGTCAGAATTATTATCATCAAAAAGTCTACAAACAATAAATGCTGAACAGGGTGTGGAGAAAAGGGAACCCTCTTACACTGTTGGGGGGCTACAAATTGATATAACAAGTAAGGAGAACAGTATGGAGATTCCTTAGAAAACTAGGAATAAAACTAGCATATGACCCACCAATCTCACTACTGGGCATACACTCCGAGGAAACCATAACTGAAAAATACACATGTATCCCCAGTGTTCACTGCAGCACTGTTTACAATAGCTATTTACAACATCTAGGAATCTAGATGTCCATCAGCAGATGAATAGATACGGAAGTTGTTGCACATATACACAATGGAATATTACTCAGCTATAAAAAGGAATGCATTTGAGTCAGTTCTAATGAGGTTGGTGAACCTAGAGCCTATTATACAGAGTGAAGTAAGTCAGAAAGAGAAAGACAAATATCATATATTAACACATACATACGGGAATCTATGAAGATAGTACCGACAATCCTACGTGCAGGGCAGCAAAGGAGACATATACATAAAGAACAAACTTTTGGATACAATGGGAGAGAAGGAGAGGGTGGGATAATTTGAGAGAACAGCATTGAAACATATATATTACCATATGTAAAATAGATAGCCAGTGGGCGTTTGATGTATGACTCAGGGAACCCAAAGCCAGTGCCCTGTGACAACCTGGAGGGAGGGGGTAGGGAGGGAGGTGGGATGGGGGTTCAGGATGGTGGGGACACATGTATGCCTATGGCCGATTCATGTTGATGAATGGCAGAGGCCATCACAATATTGTAAAGTAATTATCCTCCAATTAAAATAAATAAATAATTTCAAAAGAAAAAAGACTTCTCCCATTTTGTCTCTTTTCTCCATTAGCCTGGTATCTTAGGAAACAATCCGATATGTTTGCTGTATACAATGATTTTGAAAAAGCATCAAGTGTATTTGCCATATAACAAGGAGATCCTGAAGCTACAGTGGTTTGCCCCAAAATGAAGAGTTGTGAAATTTCAGGTACTAGATCCCCCAGTTTAAAACAGCAGGATTCTAAGATATGATCTGAAAGACATGAGTCATAGGTACATCTTTAGAACTTTCAAGCTGCCTATGTGATATTAGACTTCCCTGAGGCCAACTATATTTGGAATGGGCAGTATAGAACATATGAAAAGTAGAGGACTCTAAAAGAGAGAAGACAATGCTAAAGAAGGAGAACAAGGAGGCAGATATTACCATTACTAAATACTAAATATTAGTCAAAACAGGTTTTGTTTTCAAAGAGAAATCAGTGAAACGTGGTAAGATACTCAGAAAGAGTCCCAAGTATGTCTGGGAACGTGATAAGTATCAGAAAATAAATAAAGGGAGAGGAATGGACTATTCAATCAATCCACTAGGACAACTGGCTTTCTATACGATTCAGATAGAGTAATGAACAAGTATGAAAAAAATTAAGACTATTACAAAAAAGTGAAATAACTTCATGACTTTAGGATTGAGAAGGGACTTCTTTATTCAACATGGAATATTCACAACTCATAGATAAATATAACTATGTTAACATCAAAACTTCACAGAAGAATGGAGAAGCAAAGGCTTCATAAGAATAGCTTTCGTAAATTCAACTGCATCAAAATATACAACATCTATAGGACAAAAAATCTACAGTGTTGAAGATATTTGACAGATGGAAAGACTTATGTGCAAAACATATAAAGCACAAAATATAATCCAGAATATATATATAGAGAGAGAATACATATAAATCAGCAACAAATAGTGGCCAAAGGACATTAACAGGAGAGGGAAATTTATGCCCTCCCCCACAATGACTTAAACTTCCAAATAACCAAGGAGACAAAAGACAAAGAGATTATTTCATGCTGATTAAGAGGCTTCCACCAAAATGTTCCTGATGATCTGAAGAGGCAAAAATATCACACACTTTGGTGGTCATTATTTAAAAGAATGAATTAGACTTATTATTAAGTAAAGAAAAGAATGTGAGTATTACTACAAGATAGGATATAATATCATAATTTTAATAAACAAAAATTCACACATTTACACATATTACAGGAAAATTACACTAGAAAATAGGGTAACTTATGAATATTGACTATCTTTGATACATGAATGACAAAGAATCGAAGAGAAATAAATTAATTTGTAATATATGCCACTTTATTGTTTAAATTACCATGAACACATTTATTGTAGTTGAAAATTTTTAAGTAAACTGAATGGCAAAAAATATAAACAAAGGAAATAAGCTAAAATTAGTATCATAAAAAGTAAAATTTAAGTAAAAAATCTAACAGGATTGTTCCTGTTAATAAAAAGTATAATACAATGGTCAAATACATAATGGTCAAATTTTAGAAGATTAATATATTAAGCAAAGTATGTTATAGATAAAAGGACAATTTAACACAGAAGATTGAAGACTTTTTTCATAGTGATGTTTATTTTAGTGAAAAAAATATAGTTTTTTGATAAAGATAGCTAGCTATCTTGTCACAGATTTGATCTCTCCCATTGCGAAAATGTTTTAGCTATAAAAAGGAGTGATGAGTGCTATTTCTAGGCCTGAGTGGTAAAAATCTCCCAAGAGAGATCTCTCATGCTCTTTTCCTAACCTCCAGCTGACTTAAAGATCTTAGAAAAGAGAAGGATCACAAGACAGTGAGGTCTGGGTCATCAAGTGGAAAGTCTTATATTAACCATAAACATAAAGAACAAATAAAGTTTTATTGAATTAAATCACTGTAATGTATAGGTTTTGTTTTCATAGCAAATAGATTTATAAGCAAATTGGTTAAATAAATTATGCTACACTCATACAGGAGAACACTAAGCAGTCATTTCAAAAGATGGCATCGAAAGAATTCCATAATATAGAATTACATATAAAATATAAGAATTAGAACCTACATCAATCTAAATCCACATCTAAGTATGGACACACATATATATCTATATCCATATATATATGTACCTATTTGTATACAAACACATAAACAAAAGTTGAGAAAAATGAACTCTAAAATGTTATCTGTGGTTACTTCTAAATTGACATTATAAGTGATCTTACCATACATATATATGATATATATACCTCATCATACAAATATACACCTATACAAATAATTTTTAAAACAAAAAGCCAAGGTGTGTTAAAAACAATTTCCATAGCAATGCTAATTTTCCTGCACATCTGTGCAGATGGCAACCCCAGCTTAGCAGACCAAAAATGTACAAGGTGATATATACATGGGCATGTTCTGATGAAGTAGGAAATGTGATTTTGTTCCAGTACCAATGAAGAGGGTATTATGTGCCAGATGGCAGCACATTATTGAAACTCTCATCCCCCAGGCTCAGCCAAAGCACATGTGCTGCTAGAGTCAAGCATGCATAGACATCTAAACACTCATCTCCATGATCTGACTCAAGTGAAATGGAAAAAAAAAAGAAGAATGCAAATTTCTTAGTTGATGGGACAGAGGTTTACCATCGTATTAGGCACTAATTAATTAACTGGTGAAAGATACAGACATAAATGGTCTTAATAAAATGAAGATTAACATTTAAAATGTACAAAACCTCTAAAGCCACATTAATTATATCAAACATTCTGATTTGGACATGCATTTACTAAGCAAAAAGAAAACACACTGTTCACCTACTGAAGTAATTTGGCAGTGCATGATAAATGCAGTGGTGAATAAAACATAGACTTTATCCACAATGAGCATTAGTGTGAAGGAGGAATTAAGTCATTTCAGTATTCTATGAGTAATAGATTGGATTATTATTCAGCAAATATCCATTCTTCTCTCACACATAGGGTGGTATGCACTCCCTGCCACACTGATTGTGTGGCACTGCCTCACACATTGTTTGGGCTCAGTGGTATGACTTAACTTTGCCCAGTGGAATGTTAGCAGATATTCTCATGACATTCAATATGAGAAGAATGTACCCTGGATAACCATTGGTCCAAGGAGGATATTTAGAAACAATTTTTCATGGAATTTCCTGCATTTTAGCACATTTTCTTGGCAAAAGGCACTAACAGCTTTTACCAGAATATCTTTGCTTGGATGTTTGTAGAGCAAAAGGGCTTTCGAAGTTGAAGATTGTATCTCCCTCTAAGACAGGGGGAAGATTCTTGACCAAAATAATAATGTCTCCTTCTGGGACAATGGTTAGTCAAGTTTGCTAGGAGCTTCCTTTTATTTATTTATTTTTTTTCTTTTATTATCATTATTTTTTTTATTTTTATTTTTGGTACTAGTATCCAGTGAAATTAGATAGAGGTTTACAAACAAGAATATTTCTGGTATCATAACTATTTTTTTTTTCTCTAATTTTATTTTATTTTTAAACTTTACATAATTGTATTAGTTTTGCCAAATATCAAAATGAATCCGCCACAGGTATACATGTGCTCCCCATCCCGAACCCTCCTCCCTCCTCCCTCCCCATACCATCCCTCTGGGCCGTCCCAGTGCACCAGCCCCAAGCATCCAGCATCATGCATCGAACCAGGAGCTTCCTTTTAAAATACTGGTTTTCCTAAATTCAGAATTCTTCAACTGTGATACAGACCCACTAAGTGAATAGCATCCAGCTGCCTCCATATCATGCCCATGGAGCTTAGGGAGCTAGAGAAACCAAGGAAAACATGAATCTCATCTGTCTGCTATGGTATGAACAATCAACCATATACAATAATATAATAATAGCAGTAATACCAAATAATAAAGTCCTGTCACTGACCAAAAGGTCTTGAGTCTTCTGCCAGCATCTATGGAACTGTTACAAGTCATGTGTTAGTTTATAAGTAGGATGAAATCTCTGAACCTTCATAGTTATTGACAGAGGTTAAAAGTCAAGTGGAGCCAACCTCAGTCTAATCCACTACTTGCAGTTAAGCTCAGCCCACCTGGAGTTTGAGCAGAGTCCAGTTGATGTAAGTCAAACCACAACTGGCACAAAGACAGATGAGTGAGATCAATGTACTTATGTTTTAAGTCACTAGGTTTGGAGTGATTTGTTATGCAGAATTATTGAGGCATAAGCTGACTCACATCAGTATACTATGCCATGTGCTATGGTAAAGCATAGGGCATAGAAAATGACAGGAATACCTAACATGGAATTGTATAGTCTAACAAGGACTGTGGATATTAAAACAATTCTAAGATTTCATATCACCTACCTATCACCCACAAAAACAAATTCTGCTCCCTTCTTGCTTATAAAGATTTAGAAATTATTCTTTTATGCATCCTTTGTTATTTTTACATGTAATAAAACCATCTACAGTAAATTGAGATAAACATACTTAGATATATTGAGTTGAATATTCCCAATCTATTTCTCAAGCTCAATCTATAAATCTTAAAATATGGAGTTACTAAAAGACATCTGACATCAAGTTTAATATAGTAAGGTTTGGAAGGAAAGTAATTAAACTTTATAAAACTACAAATGATGTAGGAATATCTCTAGAGAAGAGTATCTACTTCATTAAGCAAGATGTTTTCTCCATGATATTTTGTCAAAATAGTCATGGGTACAATTGAAAAGAGTTGTTGGTCCTTTTTGCTAAAGTACCCATAATCCTGAGACAGAAATGTGGTACATTTCAATATTTCAAGCATAATGCTCAAAGAATTAGACAGGGAAAATGACCTTCTTAGGGTAGCTTATTTGGAATATCTATTGTTTGGTGCAAATATTTTTGGCTAATTGGGCAATTTTGTTACCTCTAGTGAATTTGTCAATTGATGATAAGAATGTTATGTGAACATCACCCAGGAAAAACAAGAAATGGGAGCAATTATTCTTCTTAACTAGATATTTTATGTGAAGTTCCCGTTTAATACTAGTGCATTGTATGCAATTATGTGTAAGCTCTTCTCTCTTAAGATTTCTGAACTCAATTTTACATCTGCCATGGCTACAAATACACATTATGAAAGCAGGATTGGCTTACTCTCCTTATCTTTATTAACTAAAAAATTTAAACAGAACTTGTCATTTCAAAAAGTCAGAAAATAAAACAACCTAAGTCTCCATCAATGGGTAAATGGATAAAGAGATTGTGGTATATACAATGGAATAATATTCAGCCATAAAAAAGGAGGGATGTCCGTCATCTGCAACAACACGAATGGATCTAAAAGGCATATATTAAGTGAAATAAGTCAGACAGAGAATGACAAATGCCATGTGTGTCATCTCTCTTCCACGTGAAACCTAAAAAAAAATCTCCAAAACCCAAGCTCATAGAAACATAAAACAGACTGGTGTTTGTAAGAGGTTAGAGGGTAAGGAGTAGGGAAAATGAATGAACTGTTTTTTTTTAATTCAGTTTAAATAAAGTGAATAAAAGTGTAAAAAAGGAAAAAAAAACTCTGGCAGATAGCCTGCTTCCTCCTGCTTTTTATGGTTGAAATTACCTCTGTGTTCTATACAACATTGAACACTCCAAATTTAATGCATGTCCCTTTATTTGTAGCAGTTACAGCCCTAATCTCTTGCATGTGTGAAGTGAGTTCCTTTCACACAGCTCACTCACTGCCCTTGTACTACACAAAAGTAAAGTATATTATTTCTGTTCTTTGGGTATCTTGTGAACTAGAGATTACAGCCTTGGGATAATTACTTTTTTCAAAGGAGAATATTTCTGGGAGAGCAATGTTTCTCAATGCAAAATGCTAAAGCATATGAGGACACTTAAAAAAAGTTTTATCAATACATATTCATACCCCCCCCCAAAAAACACACACACAAAGTCAGAAAATAGTATCCCATTCTGCTTGTGGATGACATTCTGCTCATGGGTGATATTGTGAATATGGTGCTAATCAAGGATAATTTCTAGGCAATGGTTTTCCCTGACCAGGAGAAATGTGAAAGCCAAAGTAATACTATATCCATGAAGAAGTGTTCACTGAATACCTGAAGAGCCCAATACTATAGGAAAAAATTAAAAGAAAAGGGTTTTGGTACTAATAGCTCAGCCTCCTTCCCATAGCTGAGTGAATGGAACATAGAATTGCTCCAAGTTACAGAATTTGGCTGTAGGCTTAGGAACTTGGGTTCTTTCCTCCTGGCTATTAACATTTTCCTTTACACTAATTTGGATTGGATTTCCCTGGTGGCTCAGACGGTAAAAGCATCTGTCTACAGTGCAGGAGACCCGGGTTGGATCCCTGGGTCGGGAAGATCCCCTGGAGAAGGAAATGGCAATCCACTCCAGTACTATTGCCCGGAAAATCCCATGGACAGAGGAGCCTGGTAGGCTACAGTCCATGGGGTCGCAAAGAGTCGGACACGACTGAGCGACTTCACTTTACACTAATTCTCTCAATCTACTTGGTGTCTTCTCTGTATCATATTAAGTCTTGAGGACACAAACATAAACAAGATATAATCTTTACCCTTGAGAAGCTCATAGTCTAATGCGAAACACAGATATTTAAATATAAAGCATGGTCAGTGGATGACTTTACAACAGTAAACACCACAACCCCCGAGTGGAGCACTCTTAATGGGATATGTAAAACTGACACAGAAACTAACATGAGAATACTGAAGTGGGGAGGCTGAAGACAACTTTTTGAGGAAGGTCACAGCCTAGAAGTTTTGTCATTAGTTAAAAGCAAAGCAGAGAAAGGAAAAAAAAATCTAATTAATAGGTAACTGTAGCAGGCAATATTCAGAATACAAACACATTAGGGGAAAACAAACTTTCTTAGGTTCTATATTTAAGTTTCCAGGCAATAACAAATGGGGATACTCAGCAAGACTTGCATGAGTCCAGTTTTTTATCCTATGTACATTAAAATTCTAAATTTGAGCCTATGGAAGAGATTGCAAATTTTTGCCAACTATATTTTATTCCTGATACAAGGAGGTGATAAATTTGAATAATGTAATCATTTTTTTAAAGTATGAGACCCAGAAGAGGGTCACAGAAGATAAAAATACTAGGACAATAAGGGCAGATGAAGACCAGGGTAGAAACCAGACATTCCTAACTAGTATTTTATGAATTGCACATTTGGATATAATATGGAAACATAGTGTAGACAAACATTGCATGAAGGTGCATGTTTCACTTTATTGGGCAGTTAAGTAATCTATATAGATGTAGATAGTTTCATAGAATCAAATCATTCTCACTCAAGTAATCTAGAGATAGATACATACATGGATATATAAATACATATATATAGGCATTTATACATATGTATAGAGAGATACAGATATGTATCCAATTAAAAAGAGAGAGAGCAGTTTACCACAAGTTGATGAGATTCTCAACTGCCCCCCACCTTCTGTGCAAACAAACTATGAAAGCCCTTATAGGAAAGAAATGTCAATATTTAGGAATGAGTTTAAACATTTTTTTTCATTATAAGTACATAGGTTTGAAATAAATTAAGTAATTGAGAAACCTGTATGTAGATCAGGAAGTAACAGTTAGAACTGGACATGGAACAACAGACTGATTCCAAATAGGAAAAGGTGTACGTCAAGGCTGTTTATTGTCACCCTGATTATTTAACTTATATGCAGAGTACATCATGAGAAATGCTGGGCTGGAAAAAGCACAAGCTGGAATCAAGATTGCCGGGAGAAATATCAATAACCTCAGATATGCAGATGACACCACCACCCTTATGGCAGAAAGTGAAGAACTAAAGAGCCTCTTGATGAAAGTGAAAGAGGAGAGTGAAAAAGTTGGCTTAAAGCTCAACATTCAGAAAACGAAGATATGGCATCCAGTCCCTTCACTTCATGGCAAATAGATGGGGAAACAGTGGACACAGTGGCTGACTTTATTTTTCTGGGCTCCAAAATCACTGCAGATGGTGATTGCAGCCATGAAATTAAAAGACGCTTACTCCTTGGAAGGAAAATTATGATCAACCTAGACAGCATGTTAAAAAGCATAGACATTACTTTGCCAACAAAGGTCCGTCTAGTCAAGGCTATGGTTTTTCCAGTGGTCATGTATGGATGTGAGAGATGGACTATAAAGAAGGCTGAGCACCGAAGAATTGATGCTTTTGAACTGTGGTGTTGGAGAAGACTCTTGAGAGTCCCTTGGACTGCAAGGGGATCCACCCAGTCCATCTTAAAGGAGATCAGTCCTGGGTATTCATTGGAGGGACTGATGCTGAAGCTGAAACTCCAATACTTTGGCCACCTGATGCGAAGAGCTGACTCATTAGAAAAGACCCTGATGTTGGGAAAGATTGAGGGCAGGAGGAGAAGGGGACGACAGAGGATGAGATGGCTGGATGGCATCACTGACTCGATGGACGTGAGTCTGGGTGAACTCCGGGAGTTGGTGATGGACAGGGAGGCCTGGCGTGCTGCAGTTCATGAGGTCGCGGAGAGTTGGACATGGCCGAGTGACTGAACTGAACTGAACTGAATACAATACAAAATAAATAATAAGCATTTAGTAATGTATAAATTGGGACTTCTATGGTGGCTTAGATGGTAAAGAATCTGCTGCAGTATGGGAGACCTGGGTTCGATCCCTGGGTCGGGAATATCCCCTGTAGAAGGGAATGGCAACTTGCTCCAGTATTCTTGCCTGGAGAATTCCATGGACAGAGGATCATGGCGAGCTACAGTTCATGGTGTCTCAAAGAGTCGGACACAACTGAGTGATAAGACACACACACAATGTATAAGTCAAAATTTTTACCTGCTGGTAGAATTAAGTGACATAACTAAATTTCTCTTAGACTTTCACAAAGTCGTAGGATACGTAAACACTGTACTTGTGCAACTTGTGGACGACACAGCAGATAAAAGGAACGTAAAACATTTCTATGAAAGAGAGCTTTACGTATATTGAAGAGTTAAATGGGGATAGTATTGCTTACTTTACTAGGAGATGGTGAGCATTAAATGAGACTATGTAAATCCCCTGGCACAGGAAGGTTGTTTAAGGTTAGCTCACTTAGCCCGGCAAAAAGCCTTATTTTTAAGGATGCAACTATGACAACGATTAAGTGTCTGTAGAAGGAATAAGAGCAATTGCAATTCTAAAAAAGGAGGCATTGATTAGTTAGAGAAAGATGAATTAAGGAGGGCCATATAGTTCAATATAAAAATAATTTATTATTTCAAAAGAAGAGGTTCATTTGTGAAAATAAAACATCTGTATGCCCACAGTACATAATTTCTAAATTGGATTTTAATGCCATTTTAGATTCTAAAATATTCTAGTCACAATTATTATAAATGCATATGCATAATTTCTAAAGTGTCCATCTATATATTTAGACTTGTACAATTTATATTTTTGCCATTATTATAAATAGCATCTTTTATTTCATTGAAAAAACTAATAAGTTATGGTTATATATAAATGGAACTGATTATGGTAGATTCATTTTCAATCTTGTGGCCATAATAATCATATGTTTATTATTGTTCATTCCAGTTATGTTTCAAGAAGTTCCCTAAATGTTTTATACAATTTAGTCTCCTATTTTTCAAAAGTTAACAGTATTATTACACTTTTTTGCCTTAAGGTATTGGCTAAAATTTCCAGAACAATGTTCAAAAGAGCAGTGAGAACAGGCATTTTAAAACTGTTCCTTAACATTAAACCTCTAAAAATTGACCACTGAAACAATTTTTATCAAGTTAATGATGTACATTTCAATCTGGGTTTTTTAAGCATTTTTATTTTGAAATGTTTTTGAATTTAATCAAATGGATCTTTATAGCCAATGTACACGATCATGAAATTTTTTTGGTTTTTTATTGCACCTATTGCTTTAATATATTAATAATTTTTTAGTGTTAACTGTTCAATTCTGGAGCAAAATCTAAATAAATCATTTTTGCTATGGCTTAATAAAATCATAGATTTATCAAATAAATATTTAATATTTAACTTATTGAATTAAAACAAATGTTTTATTAAAGTTATTGGTAGTTTTGCATTCATTTTTTTATGAGTCAGCCTTTACTAGATAAAGCTGAGGTAACAAACCACTCCAATATGTCTGCGGCATACAAGAATGTCTTTCTTTCTCACTCCCCAACAAATTACATTGACTGCAGTTCTATAACCCTTTTACTAAGAACTGAGACAGGATCATACTCATGTTTCATTGATCAAACCAGTTATATGGCCAAGCTTGTTGTTAATGAGTTGAGGAATCATATTCCTCCCACGGGGAGATGCCGCACATCACATGACAATGGACAGGGATGTATGCTCTTCTTGCAGGGAAGGAGGACCTAAATAACTATTCAGTCTAACCTGCCAAAATAATTATAAGTAAAATAGTTTGGTAAAGCTCATTTTAGTTTTATCTTTGTCAGGTTTCATTTTGCTTTTTCTTAGGTATGCTAGCTTTAAAAAATAAATTGGAAAGTTTTTTCAGATTCTTTTCTGGAATTACACACACACACACACACAAACACACACACAGAGTCAATTCTCATTATCTTTGGTAGTTAGTTTCAATAAAGTTGCCCAAAACACTGATTTACAGTAAGTCCCTACATATGAATGACTTCTGTTCCAAGAGTGCATTTGTAAGTCCAATTTGTTCATAAGTCTAAAAAGTTAGCTTAGATACCTAGTTAACACAATGTAGTAATGTACTATGATAGGTTTACACTACTTTTCACACAAATAATACACAAAAATCAAGCACAAAAAATCAAGAAAAAACTTTAATCTCACAGTATACTACCTTGTAAAGTACAGTAGTTCATACCAGACACAAAAACTAAGTAATATGATTAGACCTCCTAACGTGAAAAAGCTGGCTTAAGACTCAACATTCATAAAACAAAGATCATGGCATCTGGTCCCACCATTTCATGGCAAATAGATGGGGAAACAATGGAAACAGTGACAGACTTTATTTTCTCAGGCTCCAAAATCACTGCAGATGGTGATTGCAGCCACAAAATTTAAAAAGGCTTGCTCCTTGGAGAAAAGCTATGACAAACATAGTGTATTAAAAAGCAGAGATGTTATTTTGCCAACAAAGGTCTGTCTAGTCAAAGCTATGGTTTTTCCAGTATGGAAAAGAGATATGTGAGAGTATGGATGTGAGAGTTGGACCATAAAAAAGGTTGAATGCCAAAGAATTGATGCTTTTGAACTGTGGTGATGGAGAAGACTCTTGAGAGTCCCTTGGACTGCAAGGAGATCAAACCAGTCAATCCTAAAGGAAATCAATCCTGAATATTCATTAGAAGGACTGATGCTGAAGCTGAAGCTCCAATACTTTGGCCACCTGATGTGAAAAGCTGACTCATTAGAAAAGATTCTGATGCTGGGAAAGATTGAAGGCAGGAAGAGAAAGGGACGACAGAGGATGAGATGGCTGGATGGTACCCCTGACTCAATGGACATGAGTTTGAGCAAATTCCGGGAGTTGGTGATGGACAGGGAAACCTGGAGTGCTGCAGTCTATGGGGTCACAAAGAGTCAGACATGACTGAGCAACTGAATAGCAATAACAATGTACATTTGCATTTTTGAAAGTTCACAACTTGAAGGTTTGTATGTAGGGGACTTATTGTAGTGAATACTAAACGATTGCTCCTTGGAGAAATACAGCATTGGCTTTCTGTGAGCTTGTGGTCACATTTTCATTAACCAATAAATACACAAACTTGTTTTACATGTGTTTGTTTAAAGATACTTGCATGCGTGCTCATTCACTTCAGTTGTGTCCAACTCTTTGCAACGCTATGGACTGTAGCCTGCCAGGCTCCTATGGGATTCTCCAGGCAAGAATACTGGAGTGGGTTGCCGTGCCTTCTTCCAGGGCATCTTCCCAACCCAGGGATCAAACCCCTGTCTCCCGTATTGCAGGCAGATTATTTACTGCTAAGCCACAGGGGAAGCCCCAAAGACACCTTATATAACATGCATTTTTGATTGACTAACATTGAATTCAGTCACCAACACTGTAACCTGTGCCTGAACAAAGCTAATCTAACACATGTATTTTTTCCAGACACATGTGGAATGCTACCTTTCAGTTCAGTTCAGTTGCTGAGTCCTGTCCAACTCTTTGCGACCTCATGAATCACAGCACACCAGGCCTCCCTGTCCATCACCAACTCCCAGAGTTCACCCAAACTCGTCCATCCAGTTGGTGATGCCATCCAGCCATCTCATCCTCTGTTGTCTGCTTCTCCTCCTGCCCCCAATCCCTCCCAGCATCAGTCTTTTCAAGTGAGTCAACTCTTCACATGAGGTGGCCAAAGTACTGGAGTTTCAACCTCAGCATCAGTCTTTCCAATGAACACCCAGGACTGGTCTTCTTTAGGATAGACTGGTTGGATCTCCTTGTAGTCCAAGGGACTCTCAAGAGTCTTCTCCAACACCACAGTTCAAAAGCATCAATTCTTCGGTGCTCAGCTTTATTCACAGTCCAACTCTCACATCCATACATGACCAAAGGAAAAACCATAGCCTTAACTAGACAGACCTTTGTTGGCAAAGTAATATCTCTGCTTTTTAATATGCTATCTAGGTTGGTCATAACTTTCCTTCCAAGGAGTAAGCATCTTTTAATTTCATGGCTGCAATCACCACCTGCAGTGATTTTGGAACCCCAAAAAATAAAGTCAGCCACTATGTCCACTGTTTCCCCATCTATTTGCCATGAAGTGATGGGACCGGATGCCATGATCTTAGTTTTCTGAATGTTGAGCTTTAAGCCAACTTTTTCACTCTCCTCTTTCACTTTCATCAAGAGGCTTTTTAGTTCCTCTTCACTTTCTGCCATAAGGGTGGTGTTATCTGCATATCTGAGGTTATTGATATTTCTCCCGGCAATCTTGATTCCAGCTTGTGTTTCTTCCAGCCCAGCATTTCTTATGATGTACTCTGCATATAAGTTAAATAAGCAGGGTGACAATGTACAGCAAAATCATCAAAAAGCACAAAAAGTTGAAAAATTAGGCACTAAATATACTGCAAAAAGGACATATTCACATTATGAGAACTGAACTCCCCATTTCTTCCCCACCCCCAGCTCTTGGCAACCACCATTTCACTCTGTGCTTCTATGAGCTTGCCTGTTTTATATTCAACTTGTAAGTGGGATCCTATAGTATTTGTCTTTTCTTGCCCAACTTCTTTTGCTTAGCATAATGCCCTCAAGGTCATCCAAATTGTTGTAAAAATCAGGATTTCCTTCTGATTCTGGTTGAATAATATTCTACTGTATTCATATTCTGCATTTTCTTTGTCTATTCATCTATCAATGGATACTTAGGTTAAGACTTCAATTTTAATTTTACAAATGTTTATACTTTAAAATTTTTTTCCATATATTTGTATGTTTACATTACTTCATAGTTTTTAAAGGATAGCATACTGGAGGCAGAAATACTGATTGCACAAGAGTCAATTCTGATACTTCAGTGGATGCAACTCAATTTCTAAACATAAGTGGAAAGATTTGCTGATTTTGAAGGAGCAAAATAATGACGATCTCTCAGCTGTGAAGGTTGGAGGTGCCAAGGAATGATTATTTCCTTCAGTTGGTTACAGAAAATGACCTGCTCCTGACCCTTCCTGAGCTAAGATGAACAACTGGATATAATTTACATAAAATTTTAATCTCTATGGAAGAAATATACATGTATTAATGTTGATGCTGTTTGTATTTTCCATATTATACTATATCTTTTAAATTGTTTACAATGCTCAAAATATCCATATGTGCTTAGATTATGTTTTGTTGAAAAGAAATAGTCATATGATTCAACAAACCAGAAGAGATGCTAATATTTTAAGGGTTTTAATCCTTGTTCACAGATTGAAACTCACAATATTAAGGGACATAATATAATTTGATTTTAATAAACATGACTTTAAAATTGCAAAATATAATTTCAAACTAAATTATACAAAGATCCAAAGAGACCTTTGAGCTTCCCAGATTGTACTGGTGGTAAAGAACCTGCCTGCCAATGCAGGAGACATAAGAGACACAGGTTAGATCCTTGGGTTGGGAAGATCCCCTCGGGGAGGGCATGGCAACCCACTCCAGTATTCTTGCCTGGAGAATTTAATGGACAGAGGCACTGGCGAGCTACAGTCCATAGGTTTGCACAGAGTCAGACACGACTGAAGCGACTTAGTACAGCACAGCACAGCACCACAAAGACCTTTACTTTTCTGTTGTTTCATTTGGTTTTCTGGTAAAGGTCAACCCTGGTCTAGTGAAATTGCTTACGCACCAGTATTAGCCAGAGCACCATCTGTCATCAAGTCAGTCAAATTAACCTCTGAACTCTATATAAAAAGACATAGGGGACTAGTTCTAATAATGTTAGCTTTGGTAGCATAGGCTTTCCATGTTAACAACTAGAGCTGTCAATTTCACATGGATTCTAAAGCAATATTTTAGTGATAACAGTGTTCAATCAATAAACACACTGAGTTGGATTAAAAACACCAGTCCAAAAGAGGAAAGTTTTCCTATGATATTATCACCCTGCTGAAAAATTCATCTAAGTAAAATCTTATAAGCTCAGTAAGATAACTTAAATGTTTAAGGAATCATTTTGTATATTTTTCCCTTTCTTCAGTGCATTAAAATTGGCAACAGAACAGGATATGATATTTAAGAAATTAAACTAAATTCATTTAATAAACCATGAAAAGCAGTCACACCCAGTGATAAGTCTAGATTACTATTTCCTTATTACTTAAAATCTATGATTTATTTTACTTTCAAAGGAAGAAGGTAAATGATAGGAGGCTAACCAGCAAACTTTATTACCCCAAAATACTCTCTTTATTCTATGGCCTACATCAAGGCTTTTCACAAGTTCTTCAGAGGTGATACTTAGAGTCCACCACAGAGAAATGAGATTAACTGCTGGAAGGGAGGGAAGAGAAGAGAAAGGGAAACGAAGTACAGCTGTAAGGCACACCACCTTTTCAAAAACCTCAATAGCTTCCTATGCTATACATAATGATGCTAAATGATTTTATGTAGAAGATGATTATTTAATTCAGAAAATCTTGAAACCTATAGGTCTAAATATTTTGATTTCCTACCTGAGGAAAAGATGGTATAGGATATGAAATAAAAGGTCTTTTCTTATAGGTAAAAATTGGGATGAAGAATACAGCAAATTTTTAAATGTTATAGTAACAGCTGGCTTTGTGTATTCATGATCTTCCTACTCTATAATAGCAGTTGTGAATGGCAGTTCACGTTTTGTTTTGTTTTGACCTCCAAAAAAAGATAGAAACTTACAATCAATAAAATGAATACATCGGAATTCAGAATTTCTGCTTGTAAGTAAATTAATTCACCAGTCACCAAAAGAAACACTTTAGTAAATACTTATTTAAGGTTATTAATAACTGTTGACTGTATTGAAGGACAATTGGATTTAAATCTAATTCTATAAGTTTCTCTACAATGAAGATGTACAGGTGGAGACTGGCTACTCAATAGGTATTTTGCCACTTGTTCACTGACAGCATTTTTATTTTCTTTGCCCAATTTTTCAAAAATTATAAGACTATGATAACACATTTACAGGTAACTTGGAAAATACAGAACAAGGTTTTATATATATATATATATATATATAGCTCCATTATATATTACAATTATTTTTTTAAGTAGATAAATTTTTAGTTTTGAGTTTCAATATCAAACTCTCAAAAATTAATAGAATGAATATAAAGAGTTTAGAAGGGTGTAGTAGAGCTGAAAAGCACTGTGAACTAATTCAACATAATTTTGATTTGTACAATTTCCACACAACAGTAGGGTACAAATTCTATTCAAGTTCCCACAGACTGTAAACTAGGAGACACTGGAATATATCCAGGAACATAAAACAAGGTTCTTTGCCCAATTTTATGTCTATGATGTTTGATAAAGATTGGATCCCTACCCAGATTCAAAGGGTATTTCCTGAATGGTTTTAAAGTTTATTATGACAATATTGTTTTGCTTACTAGTTGTTTAGTGCATGTGTGCATGATTAGTCACTTCAGTCATATCCGACTCTTTGTGACACTATGGAGTGTAGCCCACCAAGCTTCTCTGTCCATGGGATTTCCTGGGCAAAAATACTGGGGTGGATTGCCATACCCTCCTCCGGGGGTTCTTCCCAACCCAGGGATTGAACCTGCATCTTTCTTCTTTCTCCTTCATTGGCTGGTTCTTTACCACTAGTGCCACCTGGGAAGCCCAGCTGTTCAGTAATTCTTGCCAATGGGACATGAAGGATACATGTATAAGGATTTGTAGGAAAATTTTAACCTACTTTAAAAAGGGAATCAAGACAGGGAAATACTCTCAACCTAAATATGATACCCAGAACTAATGTCATGATGCACCAATATGCTGATGATAATAGAGAAGAAACTGAGTTACTGACTTAACTTCGAAACCACCTACTATACATGGTTTTGTTACATGACACAATATAGATCCATTTACTGTTGTTTATAGCCAAAACGGGGCTTTCCAGTGGCTTACCAGTAAAGAATCTATTTGCAGTGCAGGAGCCAGAGGAGATGGAGTTTCAATCCCTGGGGTGGAAAGATCCCATGAAGGAAGGCATGGCAACCCACTCCAGTATTCTTGCCTGGAGACTCCCATGGACAGAGGAGCCTGGCGGGCTATGGTCCATAAGGGTCGCAAAGAGTTGGACAAAACTGAAATGACTTAGCATAGCCAAAATTATCTGACGTGGTAAAAATATTTGCTACATCATGGATATGAGTTACAAGGAATTATTTGTTAAGCTAGCAAAATCAGTCATAGGAATAAGCATTATGTTTTATCTATAATACTGATGTGGAAAAGTAAATGAGTGAGAATGTCTAGGAAAATATGAAAAAGAAATAATGAAGGTAAACTAGCCCAATCACATATTCAAAAGCTATAAAGAATATAGTGTAATAACAAAGTTGTGTGCATATAGGAACTTACTGTATCATAAAAGTTTCACATCAAATCAGTGGAGAAGAGACACATTAATAAATGGGTTGAAATAACAGGCCAAATTCCTTCCTCTTTTCTTACACGAAACTCATTCCAGAAGAATAGAACATTTGTACAAAAAAAAAAAAAAAAGAAGGAGAAGGAGAAAAAGAAGAAAGAGATGATTTAAGGGCCAAAAAAAAAATTGGAGGGTTTTTTAGAAGTGTCATTTTGGAGTTGGGGTATATTTTATGAGCACCATTAAAGAAAATGGAACAATGTTTTAATATTGGTTTCAATAGAAACCCATCAATAGATTTCTTACTTTCGCAGGAAAAAAAGGAGAAAAAGTATATGATCATCTCAACTAATAGAGAAAAAACATGTCAATATCCAATAATGAAGTTTTAAAAAGCTTTACCAATCTTGAAATTAAAATGGAATCACAGATAAATAGCCTGGAGACAAGGATTGAGAAGATGCAAGAAAGGTTTAACAAGGACCTAGAAGAAATAAAAAAGAGTCAATATATAATGAATAATGCAATAAATGAAATTAAAAACACTCTGGAGCCAACAAATAGTAGAATAACAGAGGCAGAAGATAGGATTAGTGAATTAGAAGATAGAATGGTAGAAATAAATGAATCAGAGAGGATAAAAGAAAAACGAATTAAAAGAAATGAGGACAATCTCAGAGACCTCCAGGACAATATTAAACGCTACAACATTCGAATCATAGGGGTTCCAGAAGAAGAAGATAAAAAGAAAGACCATGAGAAAATACTTGAGGAGATAATAGTGGAAAACTTCCCTAAAATGGGGAAGGAAATAATCACCCAAGTCCAAGAAACCCAGAGAGTCCCAAACAGGATAAACCCAAGGAGAAACACCCCAAGACACATATTAATCAAATTAACAAAGATCAAACACAAAGAACAAATATTAAAAGCAGCAAGGGAAAAGCAACAAATAACACACAAGGGAATTCCCATAAGGATAACAGCTGATCTTTCAATAGAAACTCTTCAAGCCAGGAGGGAATGGCAAGACATACTTAAAATGATGAAAGAAAATAACCTACAGCCCAGATTATTGTACCCAGCAAGGATCTCATTCAAGTATGAAGGAGAAATCAAAAGCTTTTCAGACAAGCAAAAGCTGAGAGAATTCTGCACCACCAAACC
Organism: Bos indicus; assembly: GCF_029378745.1. Taxonomy (NCBI): domain Eukaryota; kingdom Metazoa; phylum Chordata; class Mammalia; order Artiodactyla; family Bovidae; genus Bos; species Bos indicus. Next base: position 116,220,194 of record NC_091789.1, read on the forward strand.
AGCTCTCCAACAAATACTAAAGGATATTCTCTAGACAGGAAACACAAAAATGGTGTATAAACTCGAACCCAAAACAATAAAGTAAATGGCAACGGGATCATACTTATTAGTAATTACCTTAAACGTAAATGGGTTGAATGCCCCAACCAAAAGACAAAGACTGGCTGAATGGATACAAAAACAAGACCCCTACATATGTTGTCTACAAGAGACCCACCTCAAAACAGGGGACACATACAGACTGAAAGTGAAGGGCTGGAAAAAGATTTTCCATGCAAATTGGGACCAAAAGAAAGCAGGAGTCACAATACTCGTATCAGATAAATTAGACTTTAAAACAAAGGCTGTGAAAAGAGACAAAGAAGGTCACTACAGAATGATCAAAGGATCAATCCAAGAAGAAGATATAACAATTATAAATATATATCCACCCAACATGGGAGCACCGCAGTATGTAAGACAAATCCTAACAAGTATGAAAGGAGAAATTAACAATAACACAATAATAGTGGGAGACTTTAATACCCCACTCACACTTATGGATAGATCAACTAAACAGAAAATTAACAAGGAAAAAAAAAACAAAAACAAAAACATGTATCTATAAAGCTCACTAAAGCAAAGCACAGTAAAATGAGGTATGGCAATAAAAGGCGTTAAATTTATCAAATAAAAAAAAAATAATAAAGTGCTGAAAAATTAAAAAAAAATAAATAAATAAATAAAAAATAAAAAGCTTTACCAGCTAAAAATAGAGGAAACTCTATCAGAAAAACAGTACTACCAAAAATCTATACAAACATCATACTTAATGATGAAATGTTGAAAGCTTTCCCTTTGAGATCAAGAAAAGATAAGGATATTCACTCTCACATTTTTGTGCAAGAAGTTTTAACATTAAACCAAGAAAAATAAATAAGTGTTGTAAGGAAGAAATAAAATATCACTACTTGTCAACAGCATGATTATTTTATAGAAAGTCCAAACTAACATATAGATAAATTATTAAAACCAAGATAATATTAATACTACATAAGAAAATTACTTTTCTATAAAAAAGCAACACACTAGGAAATAAAAATATCATTTGTAATAGCATCACAAATATAAAAACATTTAAGAATAATTTTAACCAAATATCTTCAAAAACTCTAAGGAAAAAATGATAAAATATCATAGAAATAATCAAAATCTATATGAGTGGAGAGATATGTCTTGTTAATGGGTTGGAAGGCTAAATATTCTAAGATGTTAATTCTCCCTAAATTGATCTACTGATATAATGTGATCCCAGTCAAAACATAGACATTTTGTAATGGAATCTGACAATATGTTTTAAGATTACGAGGGAAATGCAAAGGGGCAAAAATGTCAAGACATTGCATGTGTACAATGGACATATGCATGAATATTCACAGCACTAAAGATTTAATGTCATATCAATGGAAAAAATCCAGTAGGTAAATCAAATGTGGTTTTGTCATACAACTGAACAGTATATAACAATGAACATGAACTCCATTAATCAATATGGATGACTTACAGCTAAGCAAAATATGTCAGACACAAAATACTGTCTGATTCAATTAAAAAATGTTTAAAAAACAAGCATAATTAATGTTGGCAATGCCTCTTTAATCACTAAAGCCATTAATAAAGATAAGGAGCTACTACTACCAAAATCAGGCTGGGGTTTTCCTGCAGGGAAGGGAAAGAAACAGTAGTGATTAGGATGGGGCATGAGAAAGCTTCTTGGTGTAGTCAACATGCATCGATGATTAGTTTTGATAAATTATTATTTATTTGATTTCTCTGTACTGTTCTGTATGTATATGATATATTACATGATAAAAAAGGCTAGTTTTGCTATAAATTTAAAACTTCTGAAAAGTAGAAAACTAAATAAAAAAGACAATGATAAAAGATATATAATAAAGTGAGGAAATATTTTTCCACATGTGATAGGCTAAAGTGTGAGTCATTCAGGCATGTCCAACTCTTAGACCTCGTGGACTGTAGCCCAACAGGCTCCTCTGTCCTAGGCAAATAAACTGGAGTGGGTAGCCATTCCCTTCTCCAGGGCATCTTCCCGACTCAGGAACCAAACACAGGTTTCCTGCATTGCAGGCAGATTTTTCACAGTCTAAACCACCAGTGTCAGGCAAGGGAATTATGAATTACTAAGATAAAGGTTTGTTCTTTTGTATTTAGCTTTCTGTTTCCCTGGCCCTCTAAAAACCTTAGACCTTCAAACTACCTTTCTGCCAATGTTGGAACCAGCACACTAGTGTTTTGAAGTTTTTCACTTTTCAGGTGAAGGTTGCTCAGTCGTGTCCAACTCTTTGTGACTCCATGGACTGTAGCCCACCAGGCTCCTCTGTCCATGGAATTCTCCAGGCAAGAATACTGGATTGGGTAGCCTTTCCTTTGCCAGGGGATCTTCCTGACCTAGGGATCGAACCAGTATTCCCGCATTGCAGATGGATTCTTTATCGTCTGAGCCAAATAAAGCATAGTTAAATGTGCATAAAATCTAGAGTCAGTGTCTGTCTTTGATAAGAAACACAGATCCTTTCATATTTCCCCCTAATTTTTTTTCAGAGACTACTTTAGTAAGAAAAATATGTGAAATGAATGGGTGCTTGGGTGTAGCTAACAGTGAATTGGGATTTATGCACAATTTAAAAGAATGACCTGGGCTTAAAAAAGGGAGGGGGCTGTGCTTGGCATATGGGAAAAGGGGCTTAGTAAAACGAAAGTGGTAGAATAGATTAATAAGATGTAGTACATACATATAATGTAATATTGTTTAGTTAGGAGGGGAAAAAAAGAAATTCTGTCATTTGTGATAACATGGATGAACTCTGAGCACATTATGCTAAGTGAAATAAGTCAAACAGAGAAAGATGAGCACTGTATGACATAATTTATATGTAGAACCTTAAAAAAAGTCAAACTTATAAAAACAGAGAATGTAATGGTGGTTACCTGGGGTTGAGGTTGGAGGAATGTTATATAAGGGCATAGACTTGGATTCCTGTGATATTGAATGGTTTGCCTTGGAAACAAACAGAGATCATTCTGTCATTTTTGAGATTGCATCCAAGTACTGCATTTTGGACTCTTTTGTTGACCATGATGGCTACTCCATTTCTTCTGAGGGATTCCTGCCCGCAGTAGTAGATATAATGGTCATCTGAGTTAAATTCACCCATTCCAGTCCATTTCAGTTCGCTGATTCCTAGAATGTCGACATTCACTCTTGCCATCTCCTGTTTGACCACTTCCAATTTGCCTTGATTCATGGACCTGACATTCCAGGTTCCTATGCAATATTGCTCTTTACAGCATCAGACCTTGCTTCTATCACCAGTCACATCCACATCTGGTTATTCTTTTTGCTTTGGCTCCATCCCTTCATTCTTTCTGGAGTTATTTCTCCACTGATCTCCAGTAGCATATTGGGCACCTACTGACCTGGGGAGTTTCTCTTTCAGTATCCTATCATTTTGCCTTTTCATACTGTTCATGGGGTTCTCAAGGCAAGAATACTGAAGTGGTTTGCCATTCCCTTCTCCAGTGGACCACATTCTGTCAGATCTCTCCACCATGACCCGCCCATCTTGGGTCGCCCCACGGGCATGGCTTAGTTTCACTGAGTTAGACAAGGCTGTGGTCCTAGTGTGATTAGATTGACTAGTTTTCTGTGAGTGTGGTTTTAGTGTGCCTGCCCTCTGATGCCCTCTTGTAACATCTACTGTCTTACTTGGGCTTCTCTTACCTTGGGTATGGGGTATCTCTTCATGGCTGCTCCAGCAAAGCTCAGCCATTGCTCCTTACCTTGGACGAGGGGCATCTCCTCACCGCCACCCTTCCTGACCTTCAGCTGGGATAGCTCCTCTAGGCCCTCAGGTACTAATTACTGCTACATGGCAACTGTAATAACAACATAGAAATACATCAAATGAGCATGTTGTATACTTTAAACTTATATAATGTTATATATCAAATATATTTCAATTTAAAATAAAATAGAAAACATGGTGGCAATCAGAGGAAAGACGTTCTCTACAGGACCACTCTCATTTTTGCTCACTTTATCAGCCTTATTTTCACTGGTCCAGTCACTGAAGCTCCCTCCACAGAACAGTGCTGTTGTATGGAGAAGAGCAGAGATCAGAATGGAAAGGTAAACCACTGGTAGCTCTGAGGGGGAAGGAGTGGAAATATTATCAGGTCAGAGGGAAGGAAGGGTACCTCCAGGTGGGAGGCTGAATATTATGGGTAATAAACAGAAAAGAACCAGGCATAGACATGAGTATGAGTGACAGTGTTCAAACGGTCCCAATGACTAAATATTTTTAGACTGGTAAGTCACTGGAGAGGTGAATTGGGATACCATGGATATAAGGTCAATATTATACAATATCTGTCATCAAATTATGCACAAAAATTTGATTGCAGAATCTTAGCCCCAGTGAACCCATGGAGAATATTCAGATTTTCCTGGGACTTTTCTGGCCGTTCAGTACTTAAGACTTCAGGGCACTTCCACTGCAGGGGTGAGGGTTTGATCTGGGGTCATCAGGGAACTAAGATCCTGCATGCCATGCAACCAAAAATAAACTTTCCCATTAAATTGAGGGTGAGAACAATAGGGAAAAAATACAGTTTTGGTACTGTAATAAAAGATTTTTATATAATTAAATATTTAAATAAGGTTATTACAATTCACATTGAACAGAAAACCCCCATATTAAATTACTTATACTTATTTCTTTTCAATTTTATTGTCTCCTTCTTCTGATTGAGACTCCTGGAAGTACAGCTTAGATAATTACTAGAAATAATGCTCTCACACCAAAGACAGTACATTAAGGGAATTATTTAATGAATAAATTAGGGGTTAATGATTTAACATTCAATTTACTTTGCTGACAAAGGTCCATCCAGTCAAAGCTATAGTTTTTCCAGTAGTCATGTATGGATGTGAGAGTTATACTACAGAGAAAGCTGAGTGCCGAAGAATTGATGCTTTTGAACTGTAGTGTTGGAGAAGACTCTTGAGAGTCCCCTGGACTGCAAGGAGATCCAACCAGTCAATCCTCAAGGAAATTAGTCCTGAATATTCATTGGAAGGACTGATGCTAAAGCTAAAGCTCCAATACTTTGGCCACCTGATGCAAAGAACTGACTCATTGGAAAAGACCCTGTTGCTGGGAAAGACTGAAGGCAGGAAGAGAAGGGGACAACAGAGGATGAGATGGTTGTATGGCATCACCGACTCGATGGACATGTGTTTGAGTAAGCTCTGGAAGTTTGTGATGGACAGGGAAGCCTGGCATGCTGCAGTCCATGGAGTCACAAAGAGTCGGATAGGCTGAGCGACTGAACTGAACTAACTGATCCTATCCAACAGTCTGGAGCGAAATGATTCATATTTTATGCCATATCCAGTGAAACTGATTCCCACATTCAGCATGTATATAAGTGATATAGGAAAAAAAGTCTTCTTGACTTTGAAAATAATCCTGTGACTGTTGTTTGAAGTATTACTATTTTCATCAGCAACTCTGTGAGAACACAGCTTCAGATCTGGCAAGTTTGTGAACTTGACTTCTGTTAAGGTTATTCAGGATATATTAGGGAAATGTTACAAGATGTTAAAATGCCTTGTAGATAGTTTGACAAAGCCATGGTCAGAAAGAAAGCTAAAGACCAGAGGTGGGAGTCACAAAATCTAAGGAAAAGGCACTGAAATAATAATTTTTAAAAGATTAATTATAGTTAATGGAGTATTTCTACTTCAAGTAACATAATCTGAAGATACATTCTCTCACACTCACAAAATGAAATATACAAGAATGTTCATTATAACATTGCTTTCAATAGTGAAAAACTGCAGACAACCAAAATACTCATCAATAGAAGAACACATAAATAATTTTCAAATCCAGATACTAGGATAATATAAATATTAATATGAATAAGATTTATCTGTATGTGCTGATAGAAAAATGACAGAGATATGTTGTATGAAAAAAATATAGAACATTCTGATGCTGCTGCCATATGTATAGTACTTCTACATATCAATATACATCTAGAAAAAGCTTGGGGAATTTTTTACCAATCCATTCTTAAGGATCTGGGAGATAAGGTCACCAGGGAATTCCACTGCCCATGTTACACATTTTAATAATGTTTAGATTGTATACAAATTCACATTATATTGTATTTAGGAAAAAAAGAAAAGGTCATTAGATTTGACATCCAGGTTGTATTTGCACTAGGCTAGTGGTGAAGGTGGATGGTATAATAGGCAAGATCTATATCAGATTGTGTCCAAGGCACATGTCTTGGCTTATGCCTTTTTCAGAATTCACTGAAAGGACTTGCTAGGATGTAGCCATACTAATTTTGATGCCCTAAACCTGACCCTTCCTACAATAGAGAAAAGCAAAATAATTTTCTTCATAAAGTAAATAGAACAATATTATTCAGGTGTAATTTTGTTGAAATAATCATCTCATTATAGTATTTCACTGAAGTGGGAGTTCCTCTTTGTTTTAACCAATGAGAAGCACTTAATTTTCAGTTACTATAAGAGAGCAATATTACCAGGAAACTTCTTCTTCTAATATATTTTATACTGATAGTGCCATCTTTGGGGGTGTGCTGTTATTGGTTGTTTAATTAAGCTTTATATTAAGTTCTGATGATATAATATTATAAATATAGAGCTCAAATAATTTTTTTCAAGTAAGCACACCTGGAAACAATCATCCAGCTAGAGTTACAGAACCTTACCAGCACCTCAGAAATTTCCCACAAACCTCGTCACAGATAGCTCCATAGGTTAACACTGTTTGGACTTCTTTCATCATGAGTTAGTTTTGCATGTATTTGTAATTTATATAAATTTATCCATACAGCATGTACTCTCTGAGTCTGGCTTCATTCACTCTTTCATGTTATTGCAAGAAGCAGTGATCCATCCATCTTCATAGCTATGTATTATTCCATTCATATGAATAGACCCAATGCACGTACCTTCTATTTATGAGCTCTGGGTTTCTTCATTTGGTGCTTTTATTAACAACATTGCTATGTATGCTGTGAATGCAGTTTGAAGATATATACATATTTCTTCTGGGTAAGTATTTAGAGGTAAAACTGTTATAACATGAGGTTGTATCAGTCCAACTTTAATAGAGTACACCAAATAATGAAAGGTTGTTGTTGCATGCGAAGACACCGGGATTCTTGGCCCCCAGAGGAGAAGAATTCAATCCGGGGCCAGAGACTAGGCTTGATTGCTCAGAGCTTTTGTGTAATGAAGTTTTATTAAAGTATAGAGGAAATAGAGAAAGCTTCTGACATAGGCATCAGAAGGGGGCAGAAAGAGTACCCACTTGCTAGTGTTAACAATGAAGTTATATACTCTCCAATGAATCCAAAGAATGTCTGGAGGTTGTAAAGACCTCACCAGACCTACTCTCATAATTTACATTTTAAGATAACAGAATTAGCCAGAAGGTTTAATTCAGAGATTGTCCTCAGGCAGGATACATCCTTGTAAAGACCAGGTCTACTCCCATAATTTACATTTTAAGGTAACAGAAGGTTTAATCCAGAGACTGTGCTTAACCCAGAGACTGTCCTCAGGCAGGATACATTATTGCTATATAATCCTAAGGAATGTAGAGAAAGAAAAAAAGTTTGTCCTTTCTTCCTCCTTGAGAATTCCAGACCCCTCTCTCCTTGGGCACCCCTAGACTCCTTATCAACCTGCCTAGGAAATGACTCTCTCAATAATTTCCAAGGCAGTTGTGATACCAATTCATAGTCCCAGCAGCATATGGAAAACATTTTCTCCCACTTTTTACTGTCTTAAACATGTCTTTGGATGGATGTTCTATGCTGTACTTAGTTGCTCAATCATGTCCAACTCTTTGCGACCCCATGGACTGTAGCCCGCCAGGCTCCTCTGTCCACGGGGATTTTCCAGGCAAGAATACTGGAGTGGGTAGCCTTTCCCTCCTCCAGAGGATCTTCCCAACCCAAGGATTGAACCCAGGTCTCTCGCATTGCAGGCGTATTCTTTACTGTCTGAACCAGCAGGAAAGCCCCTTTAGATGGATAGAAGCTTTAATTTTAATTAAGTCTAAGTCTATTTTATCAGTCTTTTCCTTATGATTAGTGCTCTCTGTATACTGTTTATGAAATCTTTGCCCACACCCAAATTTATTAATTTATTATATGATGTTATCTTCAGGAAGTTTTATTATTGCACCTTTTATTTTCAGGGCTACAAGCAATCCATCTACAATTGATTGTTCAAAATAGGTATGTGATAAAGGTCAATATTCTCTTTTTTCTCATTTTATTCACATCAATATCCAACTATCCCAACACAACTTATTAACAAGATGATTCAATGCAATGTCATCTCTATCACAAATCAGATGACTGTACATGTATAAGAGTATTTATGAACTATATTCTGTTTCATTCCTCTATTTGTCTATACCACTCTGCTAATTACGCTACTTTTAAAAAGTAGTTTAAATTTCCGAACTCTGTTATTCTTTGTCAAGATTGTCTCACTCTTGATCCTTTGCATTTTCACAAAAATTTTAGAATTAGCTTGTCACACTGTTGCCTTGCTGTGGAATGAATGTTTATGCCCTCTCCCCAAATTTATATGCTGAAGCCTAATACCCAGTGTGATGGTATTTGGAAGTAGGATCTTTAGAAGTGATCAGGTAATGAAGAATTAGTATCCTTACATAAAGCTGATATATGTTGTTGTACAGCAGAAACTAATACAACATTGTAAAGCAGTTCTACTCCAATTAAAAAAAGGTAGCCTGTGGGGGTGGATGAACTGGGATATTGGGATTGACATATATACACTACTATGTATAAAATAGATAACTAATGAGAACCTACTATATAGCACAGTATACTCAGTGCTCTGTGGTGACCTAAATGGGAAGGAAACCTTAAAAAGAGGGGCTATATGTATATGTATAACTGATTCACTTTGCTATACAGCAGAAACTAACATACCATTGTAAAGAATTATACTCCAATAAAAATTAAAAAAAAATAAAAGCAACCATCTGAAAATATAAGGCCAGTTTGTTTTTAAACATCTATTTCTGACTTCTAAGTGTATTTACATGAGTTTGTAAATGTTTCAAAGACATGAAGGAAACAAGAAGTTCTCATAGGCCTACTTCTTCTTTGCCAAAGCATGAGGGGCATTCATGATAAGAAAACTGAATTTACATACCACTCTAACTCACTCATATGAATTAAAGGGCTTAAAAATTACACTTCTAAAAAGTAGTGCCTATTTATTAAAAAAAAACTTTAAGCATTCTAAAAAAAAAAAAAAAAACAATTTGTCTCCCCAATGAAAGAGACCTCAGAGAGCTCCCTTTGTCCCTTGTGCCTTATGAGGACAGAGCAAGAAGGCAGTCTATGAGTACAAGTCAGGTAGCAAGCTCTCCCCAGGCATCAAATCTGCTAGACCTTGATCTTGGATTTCTCAGCCTCCAGAACTGGGAAAATAAATGTCTATTGCTTTCAAACCACCCAGTCTATGGTATCCTGTTATCGCAGCCCAAACAGACTAAGATATCGTCCCCCACCACTGCTTGCTGGGATTTTGATTCAGTTTGCTCATTCTTGAGTCTTTCAAACTACAAGTATGTTTTAAGACACTTTATTTGGGATTATTTTAATTTCTTTAGGAATAATGCTGCAGTTTGCAGACATTTCAAATGTCTTGTTAGAATATTATGAGGTAGTTGATGCATTTTTAAATTAGTATGAATACTTTAAAATTTTAATTTACTATTTATTGCTTCTGAATAGAAATTAATTTATTATTGCATACTGAATTGCATCCAGTAATTTTTTCTAATAGTTCACTAATATATTTCTTGCATTTTCTGTGTGTACAACCTGTCATAACCAGGATCAAACCCATGTTGCCTGTATCTGAAGGTGGATTCTTAACCACTAGACTATCAGGGGGGTCCTCCATTTACTCTAATTCAATTTCATTAAATGATGCTTTCAAGGTGTTTATTTCATTTAAATTTGGAAATTAGTGACATAAAATTATTTATAATATCTTCCTATAATTTTTCAACATGTGTAGCCTCTATTATTTTTGCCTTCTATCCTTTTCCCTTGATCCAAGGGTCTATCAATTTTGTTCTATTCAAGAACTGACTTTTGATTTTGTTGACTAATTTATGTTTGTCTTCTATTTATTGGACTTTTGCATGTATCATAATCATTTTTTCTTCCATTTGCTTTGGATCTAATTTGCTATTTTTATAGCTGCTTCATACACACACACACACACACACACACACACATATGTGGCTCAGAAGATAAAGAATCCGCCTGCAATGCAGGAGACCTGGGTTCAATCCCTCAGTTGGGAAGATCCCCTGGAAGAGGGCATGGCAACCCCCTCCAGTAATCTTGCCTGAAGAATCCCCATGGACAGAGGAGACTGGCAGGCTACAGTCCATGATGTCGCAAAGAGTCAGACACAACTGAGCGACTAAGCATAGCACAACACAGTATAGAGTGATGAATTCCAGCCTTCTTTTTTAATACATGCATGTGAGTCTAAGTTTTTTTTCTATGCATGGCTTTAGTTGCACCCTATATATTTTGATATACCAAATATGTTATAATTCATTTTGAAGCATTTTCTAACTTTTCATTGTGATTAATTCTTTGCTCAGTGGTTTATTTATACCTATATAGATTAATAACTAATATTCAGGGAGCTCTTTTTCTATTTATCTTTTTGCTACAGATTTCTAGTTTAATTCTACTTTCTTCAAAGAATATAACTTCCTTTGAAATTTACTGAAACTTGCTTCATGATCCATAAAATGGTTAATACTGATAACTTTCCAAGTACACTGAAAAGAGTATATTTCATAGGATGGGGGTCATCATTCTGCTGCTGCTGCTACTGCTGCTAAGTTGCTTTAGTCCTGTCTGACTCTGTGCGATCCAATAGACGGAAGCCCACGAGGCTCCCCTGTCCCTGGGATTCTCCAGGCAAGAACACTGGAGTGGGTTGCCATTTTCTACATATGTTAATTAGGTCAAGTTCATTAATGATGCTATTAAATACCAATCAGAATCCCAAAAATGTTCAGTTATATATTCATAAAAATTTGATTCTAAGGGGGTTGAAACAGAAAGGATCAGGTTCATCTCAATGCATTTTGTTACTTTCAGGAAGTCACAAGTCCTGACTTCTTTTATTGCCTTCTAATGCCTTTAAACAACTCTTCTTTGTATTTTATCCAGTATTTAAAGCTGTTCTCAGTGAAAGGGCTATTCTGATATACATTATGCTACCATAACTGAAAATGGAACTCCCCAATCACTGCATTTTCACTAATGACATTACGATTCCCAACCAGGCAAGCTATTTTCCTAAAAACATCACAAAATAAATCTATTTCTAGGATTAAAAAATAATCCTAGAAATAATCTGCACAGAGTCAGACAGGACTAAAGCAACTTAGCAGCAGTAGCAGCAGCAGCAGAATGATGAACCCCATACTATGAAATATACTCTTTTCAAGTGTACTTGGAAAGTTATCAGTGTTAACCATTTTATGGACCACGAAGCAAGTTTCAGTAAATTTCAAAGGAGCCTTGGCTGCATGGGCACAGGAGGGCCTAGAGGAGATATCCCACGCTGAAGGTCAGGAAGGGCGGCGGTAAGGAGATAACCCTCATCCAAGGTAAGGAGCAGTGGCTGCGCTTTGCTGGAGCAGTCACGAAGAGATACCCCATGCCCAAGGTAAGAGAACCCAAGTAAGACAGTAGGTGTTGCAAGAGGGCATCAGAGGGCACACACACTGAAACCATACTCACAGAAAACTAGTCAATCTAATCACACTAGGACAACAGCCTTGTCTAACTTAATGAAACTAAGCCATGCCCATGGGGTAACCCAAGATGGGTGGGTCATGGTGGAGAGATCTGACATAATGTGGTCCACTGGAGAAGGGAATGGCAAAACACTTCAGTATTCTTGCCTTGAGAACCCCATGAACAGTATGAAAAGGCAAAATGATAGGATACTGAAAGAGAAACTCCCCAGGTCAGTAGGTGCCCAATATGCTACTGGAGATCAGTGGAGAAATAACTCCAGAAAGAATGAAGGGATGGAGCCAAAGCAAAAAGAATAACCAGATGTGGATGTGACTGGTGATAGAAGCAAGGTTCGATGCTATAAAGAGCAATATTGCATAGGAACCTGGAATGTCAGGTCCATGAATCAAAGCAAATTGGAAGTGGTCAAACAAGAGATGGCAAGAGTGAACGTCGACATTCTAGGAATCAGCAAACTGAAATGGACTGGAATGGGTGAATTTAACTCAGATGACCATTATATCTACTACTGCGGGCAGGAATCCCTCAGAAGAAATGGAGTAGCCATCATGGTCAACAAAAGAGTCCAAAATGCAGTACTTGGATGCAATCTCAAAAACGACAGAATTATCTCTGTTTGTTTCCAAGGCAAACCATTCAATATCACAGGAATCCAAGTCTATGCCCCAACCCGTAACGCTGAAGAAGCTGAAGTTGAACGGTTCTATGAAGACCTACAAGACCTTTTAGAACTAACACCCCAAAAAGAGGTCCTTTTCATTATAGGGGACTGGAATGCAAAAGTAGGAAGTCAAGAAACACCTGGGCTAACAGGCAAATTTGGCCTTGGAATATGGAATGAAGCAGGGCAAAGACAAATAGAGTTTTGCCAAGAAAATGCACTGGTCATAACAAACACCCTCTTCCAACAACACAAGAGAAGACTCTATACGTGGACGTCACCAGATGGTCAACACCGAAATCAGATTGATTATATTCTTTGCAGCCAAAGATGGAGAAGCTCTATACAGTCAGCCAAAACAAGACCAGGAGCTGACTGTGGCTCAGACCATGAACTCCTTATTGTCAAATTCAGACTTAAATTGAAGAAAGTAGGGAAAACCACTAGACCAATCAGGTATGACCTAAATCAAATCCCTTATGATTATACAGTGGAAGTGAGAAATAGATTTAAGGGCCTAGATCTGATAGATAGAGTGCCTGATGAACTATGGAATGAGGTTCGTGACACTGTACAGGAGACAGGGATCAAGACCATCCCCATGGAAAAGAAATGCAAAAAAGCAAAATGGCTGTCTGGGGAGGCCTTACAAATAGCTGTGAAAAGAAGAGAAGCGAAAAGCAAAGGAGAAAAGGAAAGATATAAGCATCTGAATGCAGAGTTCCAAAGAATAGCAAGGAGAGATAAGAAAGCCTTCCTCAGCGATCAATGTAAAGAAATAGAGGAAAACAACAGAATGGGAAAGACTAGAGATCTCTTCAAGAAAAGTAGAGATACAAAAGGAACATTTCATGCAAAGATGGGCTCGATAAAGGACAGAAATGGTATGGACCTAACAGAAGCAGAAGATATTAAGAAGAGATGGCAAGAATACACAGAAAAACTGTACAAAAAAGATCTTCACAACCCAGATAATCACGATGGTGTGATCACTGACCTAGAGGCAGACATCCTGGAATGTGAAGTCAAGTGGGCCTTAGAAAGCATCACTACGAACAAAGCTAGTGCAGGTGATGGAATTCCAGTTGAGCTATTCCAGGTCTTGAAAGATGAAGCTGTGAAAGTGCTGCACTCAATATGCCAGCAAATTTGGAAAACTCAGCAGTGGCCACAGGACTGGACAAGGTCAGTTTTCATTCCAATCCCAAAGAAAGGCAATGCCAAAGAATGCTCAAACTACTGCACAATTACACTCATCTCACACGCTAGTAAAGTAATGCTCAAAATTCTCCAAGCCAGGCTTCAGCAATATGTGAACTGTGAACTTCCTGATGTTCAAGCTGGTTTTAAAAAAGGCAGAGGAACTAGAGATCAAACTGCCAACATCTGCTGGATCATGGAAAAAGCAAGAGAGTTCCAGAAAAACATCTATTTCTGCTTTATTGACTATGCCAAAGCCTTTGACTGTGTGGATCACAAGAAACTGTGGAAAATTCTGAAAGAGATGGGAATACCAGACCACCTGATCTGCCTCTTGAGAAATTTGTATGCAGGTCAGGAAGCAACAGTTAGAACTGGGCATGGAACAACAGACTGGTTCCAAATAGGAAAAGGAGTTCGTCAAGGCTGTATATTGTCACCCTGCTTATTTAACTTATATGCAGAGAACATCATGAGAAACACTGGGCTGGAAGAAACACAAGCTGGAATCAAGATTTCCAGGAGAAATATCAATAACCTCAGATATGCAGATGACACCACCCTTATGGCAGAAAGTGAAGAAGAACTAAAAATCCTCCTGATGAAAGTGAAAGTGGAGAGTGAAAAAGTTGGCTTAAAGCTCAACATTCAGAAGACGAACATCATGGCATCCGGTCCCATCACTTCATGGCAAATAGATGGGGAAACATTGGAAACAGTGGCTGACTTTATTTTTCTGGGCTCCAAAATCACTGCAGATGGTGACTGCAGCCATGAAATTAAAAGACGCTTATTCCTTGGAAGGAAAGTTATGACCAACCTAGATAGCATATTCAAAAGCAGAGACATTACTTTGCCAACAAAGGTTTGTCTAGTCAAGGCTATGGTTTTTCCTGTGGTCATGTATGGTTGTGAGATTAGGACTGTGAAGAAGGCTGAGCGCTGAAGAATTGATGCTTTTGAACAGTGGTGTTGGAGAAGACTCTTGAGAGTCCCTTGGACTGCAAGGAGATCCAACCAGTCCATTCTGAAGGAGATCAGCCCTGGGATTTCTTTGGAATGAATGATGTTAAAGATCAAACTCCAGTACTGTGGCCACCTGATGCGAAGAGTGGACTCATTGGAAAAGACTCTGATGCTGGGAGGGATTGGGGGCAAGAGGAGAAGGGGATGACAGAGGATGAGATGGCTGGATGGCATCACTGACTCGATGGTTGTGAGTCTGAGTGAACTCCAGGAGTTGGTGATGGACAGGGAGGCCTGGCCTGCTGCAATTCATGTGGTCACAAAGAGTCAGACACAACTGAGTGACTGATCTGATCTGAGGATTAAAAAGTTTTCATTTTCCTTGAATTTATTACATAATCATTGAACTAGTGTGTTTCTAGAAAACAGAATGGCTTATAAGAGAATATAAACCAAAGCTTTTCAACAGTACAAGGGTTATTCACATGTAGGAAATGGCAGCATTTACCTCAAACCATCATGTTTCACAAGTGCTCATCAACTATAGTAGAACAAACTATTTTTCTTTGGGAGAAATGTTGCTCATGGCTGAGCCAGAGCTAAGCAAGGCACAGGAACCCCGTGTGCACCCACACCAATAGGTTTTCTGCTATAAGTCAAAATGATTAGTGTATGATGTATATATGCATATGATATATATATGCGTGACCATAAATTTGTATGTATTTGCATGAATGTGCCTGTGTTACATGACTGTAGGTGTAGGTATTTACATGCATAGTTTGTATAATCACCTATATAAGGTCAGTTTATCTGTAGGCATATGGTGAGAGCTAGATGTGGATTTGTGCATAATTGTGGGGCTAGCCTCTTAGCACAGGTGTGTATACCTAGCATGGGTCAACATGTGTCTGTAGGCCATTGTATCCAAGAAGATGGGTTCAGGGATCTGGGATGGAGGTATCCCAAGATGGGAAGAGGGGAAGAGGAAAGGGTCACTTGGAAGTTTAAACACTTAATATTAGTATGCTTTGGCACCTTTATGGCTAACACATTATAAACTATCACCTAATTCATTATGTTTATGCCCATTCTCCTAAAGGTCTTCTGCCTTAGTATACAGAGAACATTTCAATTTCTGCAGTATAAGAAAGCCTTACTTGGGTCTTGACTTCTGCAAAACAATCAAATTCCTATCATCTTCCATCCCACAATCTTGACCTCAATCTTTTTGGGGGAGTTCTCAGCAGCTGTTCCTAGGTCAAACAGAAAGGCTTCTTGGACCAAATGCACTTATCTGACCACAAATATGGCCTCTTCTAATAGGCTCTTATTATATTCATAAATTATATCATACTAAACACTGCTAAGGCATGCTATGATCCTTTGGACATTATTTTCTACAACCAAACCACATATTTACTACTCATTCACCTCTAATTATTACTATAGCCCCAGAGTACCTTCTTACCATTAGGCTCCAAGGAACTTGCGGCTGAGTCTACATGAGTTACAACAGTAATATTTATTCACAAAACTCACTGTGAAATTTCCTAATACTATGTTCATTCACAATTTCTAGGGCTAGCAAACACTTCCATATATTAAGCCTAAATTCAATAATAGAATATATTAATTTTACTATAAGAGAGTAGAAAAAATAGGGGATGATTTAAAATAGTTATTATAATAATTTCTTATATATTTCTTGCCAAAATTAATTGATATTACAAAAAAATTTCAAAAGAAGATTCAAATATACTCATAATAAAAATGATAATCTCTAGAATTCTAATGAAAAAAATCTATTATTATAATTTTTACAAAATGGGAAAATCTTTGGAAACAATCTAATATAAGAGATTTTGAAACTGACTAAATCTAGTATAGAATGAATGCAGAGACCACAAGGAGACAATGTGGGTTCACTGAAAACAAGTAAGACTAAAATAATTTCATGTCCTTCTAAGTGAGTATTGTATGTTAGTATTTTAAGTGAATGTTGTTGGTAGTGTTTGCTTCTTGATTTGATTGAGTCATTAAATGTAACTTTCATAATCATTATGGAGAAAATGGAGAAACATGTACTAAAAATAACTAGGTAGATTTACAGCTGACTGAACCATCAGATCCAAAGAGCATTAGTTAATGAATCAAAGTTAACCTGGGCCAGACATCCTGGTAAATAGCTACAGACCCTATGGACTTGGAAGCCCTTAGGGGAGTGTTGTTGCTCCTAAGTTTCCCTCTGGTTCCATCTAGTGGCTGATTATGCGCTAATCAGTTGTCCTTGCATTCATCTCACTTCATGTTTACATTGAACATTGTTTATTTAACAGAGCTGTGATTATATAACTTCAGGTGGGTTTGCCTAGCCACTTCCTGGTGCATCTTAAATTGTCAAGATTAGAACAAGTCTACCTTTAGGACCTGGGTTACATTCCAAGTCTGTAGATAGAAGCCAACCAAGTCTACTCAGATCAGAGTCAATTCAGTTCAGTTGCTCAGTCGTGTCCGACTCTTTGTGACCCCATGGACTGCAGCACACCAGGCCTCGCTATCCATCACCAACTCCCAGAGTTTACTCAAACTCATGTCCATTGAGTCAGTGATGCCATCCAACCATCTCATCCTCTGCCGTCCCATTCTCCTCCCGCCTTCAATCTTTCCCAGCATCAGGGTCTTTTCAAATCAGAGTAGGGCATGCAACTCCCATGAAGTGCTTTTGTTTTTTTGCTTTCTTCTCTGAGGCACAGCCATACCTGCATCACAAATTTATTCTGATTCCCCTCAGATCCTTAAGCTCTTTTCTTTTCATATAGTCTCCTGATTTACCTCTCATTATATAGTAACACTAGCAAAAATGTTAGCCCCATTTTGTGTTTGCTTAGAGTTTAATGGATTATAAGCACATCTCTATGTCTTTTTATTTCAGTACACAGGGAGGTTGGGAATATCTCCTGGCAGATGAAGACACTAAGGCTCAGGGATGTTAAGAATACCGATTGAGTTGTCACAGCTGGTTTATCATGAAACCTGAGCTCCAGCCCAGTCTTTTTAACAGCATTTCTAACAATATGTATTTTTTTCAGCTTTACTCAGGTATAATCGACAAATAATAATATATTTAAAGGGCACATCATGATGATTTGATTCCAGTACAGTCTTTTGTAGAATCATCTAGTTCTCCTTCTCCTTTATCATACTGGTGAGCAGAAAACTCCAAATGTGCCCGGTAATCTAACAGCAGGGAGCTTCTAGAGGGCCTTCACCTTTTCCTCTAGCTGTGATTCTAACACATCAATTTTGATCAACCTAGTCATAGAGACAAATATACACCACGCTTCATGGGTCACTGGGAAAATTCCTCAGAGCACAGACACAAGGGGTCCCAATTCAAAGTAGAATACAGTGTCTTTTCTGCAGAAAACTTCTCTAGTAACCATGAAAAAAACCTCCTGGAATCCCAGTAATTTTTACTGGACAGAGGCTCCTTCTAGTTTTACTCAGCAACACCCTTTTCTTATCCGCTAACAGCAACCCGCCACAGTATAACAAGAATGAAGAAAGTTTCCAAAGCTCCTTGAATACACAATCAATACCTTCAGCACCACCATCATCATAGGTAATACTGATTGAAGAATAACCATGGCCAATAATTGTGCTCTATGCTCTTACACTCATTCTCAGCTAATCCTTCATGACTCAGAGGAAGGAATGAGCACATTTAGACTGAGCCTTTTCTTAGGAAAGCTAAAAAAGCAACAGAAATCATGGACATAGTAAATTCTAGAGCTTTAACTTGAAACTGGCTCTGTCTCATGCATCTAGCACCCAATACACCTTTCACAGGTACTCAATTCTTACAGCAGCAACAATAGCAATTAATAGCTTCCCGCTGTATCTTCCTCTTGCTCTCACTGTATAATAGATTTCTGCTTGAGATAAAATATTGAACCAAATGATCTTTTGGTCTTTCCA
This sequence comes from Bos indicus, assembly GCF_029378745.1. Lineage (NCBI taxonomy): Eukaryota > Metazoa > Chordata > Mammalia > Artiodactyla > Bovidae > Bos > Bos indicus. Next base: position 116,238,957 of record NC_091789.1, read on the forward strand.
ACTCTTAGATTCTAGGAACCAAATGATGAACCATGCCTTATACAAGCCTGAAAAGTAGCAGTTGTTGTTTAGTTGCTAAGTTGTGTCTGACACTTTGTGACCTCATGGACTACAGCACACCAGGCTTCATTGTCCTTCACTGTCTCCCAGAGTTTGCTCAAACTCATGTACACTGAGTTGGTGATGTCATCCAACCATCTCATCCTCTGTCACCCCCTTATTCTCCTGCCCTCAATCCTTCACAGCATTAGGGTCTTTTCCAATGAGTCAGCTCTTTGCATTAGGTGGCCAAAGTACTGGAGCTTCAGCTTCAGCATCAGTTCTTCCAATGAATATTCAGGACTGATTTCCTTTAGGATTGACTGATTTGATCTCCTTGCAGTCCAAGAGAGTCAAGAGTCCTCTCCAGCACCACAATTCAAATGCATCAATTCTTCAGTGCTCAGCCTTCTCTATGGTCTAACTCTCACATCCATACATGACCACTGGAAAAACCATAGCTTTGACTATACAGACCTTTGTCAGCAAAGTAATGCCTCTGCTTTTCAATATACTGTCTAGGTGTGTCAGAGTCTTTCTTCCAAGGAGCAAGTGTCTTTTAATTTCATGGCTGCAGTTACTGTCCACAGTGATTCTGGAGCCCAAGAAAATAAAATCTGCCACTGTTTACACTTTTTCCCCATCTATTTGCCATGAAGTGATGGGACCAGATGCCATAATCTTAGTTTTTTGTATGTTGAGTTTTAAGTCAGCTTCAGTCTCTTCTTTCACCCTCATCAAAAGGCTCTTCAGTTCCTCTTCACTTTCTGCCATTAGAGTGGTATTATCTGCATATCTGAGGTTATTGGTATTTCTCCTGGCAGTCTTGATTCCAGCTTGTGATTCATTCAGCCCAATATTTTGCATAATGTACTCTACATATAAGTTAAAGAAGCAGGGTGACAACAGAGTTTTGGTAAATGTGTGAAGAGTAAACCACATCACATACTTCTGTGATGAGAAACATTAATTTCAGAACTGTAGACAAGAGGGTTTTGCTTTTAGCTTGAAAGAAACTTTATGTTACACAATAAGCCAGATGGAAACATCAATGATAATATTTGCCAACATGGCTCAGCACACTTTAGCAGAGAATTACCAAGCTCCTGTCATGATGAAAAGGAAATTGGAAGGAGGTCAAGTGTTATGATCCCCCATACATTGATCCAAACCTGCAGGTTTTGGATGATTTGCTGTAAATTCATTTTCTACATCATCATTCTTGAGGTTTGGATTGTTTGTGAGCTATATGGTTTGTGATTTAAGGGACATAGAAGAAAGTTCCTTTGAAAAAGGAACTTATTAAAGAAAACAAAAATAGAGCTAGTTATGTTGTTAAAATATCTGGGGTTTAATAATATCTTTTAAAATGATCACATTACAGTAAGTAATGTCCAATAAAAGCATGTAAGATACTGAATTTCTCTAACGTGTACAAACATTTACATGAAGTAAGTACATTTAGGAAAGTCCTGAAAATATAACCAAAAATGGTACTCACAATCTTGACTGTCATATTTTTTGATATACAAGGCTTTTAATAAGGCTGCAGTGAAGGTAGTATTGTGAATACCTTAAGTGAAGGGGACAACAGAGGATGAGATGGTTGGATGGCATCACTGACTCGATAGACATGAGTTTGAGTAAGCTCCGGTAGTTGGTGATGGACAGAGGAGCCTGGTGAGCTGCAGTCCATGGGGTCACCAAGAGTCGGACATGACTGAGCGACTGAACTGAACTGAACTGAACTGAAGGTATTATTTGATGAAGCTTTAAGTTTTTAGATTTCTTCAAGGTCATAGAAATAAAATACAGTTTGAATGGATTAAGTGACAGTGCAAAATAGCTTACTGTCTAGTTTTGTTGCTCTTTAATGTTATTTTCACAAAAATTACTGATGACACTGCATTAACAACTTTCCTTTTTACTGTCAGATATTTTATGCGCCTGTCCAGATGCAATTATAAACTGAAAAACCAAAATTATGAGCCATATATCATGTTTAAAATCACTATTACTTTTCATAAAATGTTACTAAAATAACTCTCAAATAATTATTTATTGGTTCTTTTGAATTTGAATACATGGAGTAAATCTCACTGACTAAAATTAAAGGCATATAATAACTAACTGATAAACATTTAAATTAGTGGCTGGAAGGTGGGTGGAATGAATATTTTCAAACTGGACTCATAATTCATTAACCTCAATTGTCATTTTATCTTATGCTGATAGAAGAAATCTATTTTGTTTAAGATTAGATGAACATGTTATATGAGTGATCCACTAATTTCCTTAAAGGCTTATTTAAAAATCATCTGTCAGGGAAACAGGAAAAAACATGCCTTTAAGTTTGTTCCCAATATACAGAATCACGCTGTTACCCTCGCTCCACTTCCAATAATTGAGTCAGTGAATTGTAATAGTCGTTTCTGCCTACAATTTTGCCAGGTAAGGTAGGAGTACTATTCCATTTATCAGTGAAAGCACAGTAATAACTGGTGATTTTATTATGTATGAACATGTTCCAAGGAGTGACAGATCTTTGATTTAAAATGCTGAATCACGGGTTACTGTTTTGCCTGGTGAAAGCTAGGGCTGTTCAGTTTTAGCCTCACATGAAAAGATACTGATATGCCCCCCTCCCTTAAGCCAATGATCAAACATAAAGTGGCTGCAAGATGTTTATTGGTAACTGGATGCCTCTGCAGGAGGCCTATAGAGATAAGAACATTATTTCTCCCTGTGAATAAAGTCTACCGTCTTTAGAGATACTGACATCCTTGTGTTCATCAGATGCTTAAAGAGAATTGTGGTGGGACCACAGATAAAGAAGAGCCTTGGGCTCAGATGAGATATTCGTAACTCATAGGTTATAAGCTCCTGAAGAAGAAATATTGTTGAAATATTTATCTTTCATATCATCTGAAACAGATTGGGCTCACAGCAGACATTTAGTACATTTTTGCTGATCTGTTTAATTGTTTTCACTCCTGGGCAGTATAATGGCATACAAATAGAAAATAATATGAGGTTGTCACTGGTATACGTGCTGAGACTGGTTTCTGGTTGTTGAAAATAATCAAGATGAGAAGGAGAATAAAGGTAGAGATGTGTGTGTGTGTGTTAGGGAGGGAGAGAGACAGTGAGGGGAACCAAGAGAAGGGTAACCTTTCCCATCTGTTTCAGGAGCACCTATTATTGCTAGTTTCAGGTCTGCATGAAAAGTAAGTCTAAAAGCATTTAATCTATTCCATTTATTAATCATTAAATTAATAATTTAACTTATGGATTAATTCCCTTCCTTCTACTCAACCAAAAGAAGACGTACTGTACAGATGGCCAAGAGGCACATGAAAAGATACTCAACATCACTAATTATTGGAAAAATACAAATCAACAATGAGATATCACCTCACACCAGTCAGAATGGCCATCATCCAAAAGTGTACAAACAACAAATGCTGGAGAGGGTGTGGAGAAAAGGGAACCCTCCTACACTCTTGGTGGGAATGTAAATTGGTACAGCCACTATGGAGAACAGTATAGAGGTTCCTTAAAAAACTAAAAATAGAGTTACCATATGATCCAGCAATCCTACTCCTGGGCACATATCCAGAGAAAAACATGATTTGAAAGGATACACGCACCTCAATATTCACTGCAGTGTTGTTTACAATATCCAAGATATGGAAGCAACCTAAGTGTTCACTGACAGATGAATGGATAAAGAACATAAGGTACATATACACAATGGAATATTACTCAGCCATTAAAAAAATGAATAATGCCACTTGCAACAACATGGATGGACTTGGAGATTATCATACTAAGTGAAGTAAGTCAGACAAAGATATATATATGTGTGTGTGTGTGTGTGTGTGTGTGTGTGTGTGTGTGTGTGTAACGATATCACTTATATATGGAATCTAAAAAAGTGATGCAAATGAACTTACCTACAAAACAGAAAAAGAGTTATAGATATAAAAAATAAACTTATGGTTACTGGAGGATAAGGGGAGGATAAATTGGAAGATTGGGATTGATATATACACACTGCTGCTGCTGTTGCTGCTAAGTCGCTTCAGTCGTGTCTGACTCTGCGACCCCATAGACAGCAGCCCACCAGGTTCCCCTGTCCCTGGGATTCTCCAGACAAGAACACTGGAGTGGGTTGCCATTTCCTTCTCCAATGCATGAAAGTGAAAAGTGAAAGTGAAGTCGGTCAGTCGTGTCCGACCCTCAGCGACTCCATGGACTGCAGCCCACCAGGCTCCTCCGTCCATGGGATTTTCCAGGCAAGAGTACTGGAGTGGGGTGCCATTGCCTTCTCCACTGTATATAAAATAGATAACTAATAAGGTCCTACTGTATATCACAGGAAACTCTACTCAATACTCTGTAATAACCTCAATAGGAAAAGAATTTGAAAAAGAATAAATACATGTATATGTATAACTGAATCACTTTGCTGCACACCTGAAGCTAACACAACAGTGTCAATCAACCATATTCCAATATGAAATAAAAATTTCAATAAAATAAAAAAGTTCAAAAAATTCCCCTCATCTTGGGGTAAGCCAAAATTCTGTAATAAAGAAATTAATAATTCAAAATAAACATGTAACATCTGAATGTAATGCATAGAATTAAAATACATTTAGTTATCAAGTCATTATAGTATTTTAGAGCTAAAAGAGACCTCTTTTATCGTCATTTATTAGGGCTCTTTTATTTTATGAATAACAAAACTAAGGTTCAGAGAAGGAAAATAACTTCCCAAATTCAAATATCCAGTAGAGAGCAAGGAATCTTCACTTTTAGTTCAGTGATCCTTGTACCTCACTAGGCTGTCTCATGCTTCACATTAATGAACACATGAAAGCCACATGGATGGGAATGGGAAATGTCTTTTTCTGTTCTTCATCAGGTATATATAGATAATTTCTCCCAAGCCCTGTGATTCAGGAAGATTCTTCTAACTCATAGTTAATTTTAATCATTTATAGATTTTATAATCATTTACAAAAATGATTTGCAATTTTAACTTTTAGACATTTCACCAGGTGGTCATTCTTTTTTTTTTTTTAATTTTATCCACATTAGAAAGATCTGTCTGTAATACAGATTCTGAAAGAAATCTTAGGACTTCTTTTTGTCTGTAACAGCATCCAGGATAATTTATACTCTTGTAGACACAGAATACTTGCTTTTGGGCAGTACTTTAGGAAACGTTTAAAATCATACTTATCAAAATACAAAAGGAAAGCACCACTTGGCTTTGTGTCTGCAAAAAAATAGTTGCTCAAAAAAATAAAGCTATTATTTTTAATAACATTATTATTACTAGTTTAGGACTCTCACCCTCCAATTTTCCTATCCTGCATCCTTTTCATAACTGATTTCTATTGTTTCCATTTTTGTACATATCATTTACTACTCATTGATGGTCATTACCCTGTGGTTAGAAAATGAGGAAACCAGCTCAACGAAATAATAAAAATACGTTTATCTTCCATAAAAAACAGACATACAACAACTTTTCACAAATTTACAGTTAAGAGTGGCAGCTATAGCTCTTTGCTGGTTCCCATAATAGAACATCCAGGGTTTCATGATGTTATCACCTGCCCAAATCATTTCCCCTAACTTCATATCATTTCTAAAACACAATCGATTTCCTCAGTTTAATGGTTATTTTTTATGTAAACAGAATTATTTTTGGAATGAGAGAAATAGTTTTCTTGGACTCATCAGAAAATACGGAAATGAATATTTTTAAAATATATTTTAAGCATGAATATGATATTGAGTTCAAGATGAGTAAGAAAACATAAACTTTAGGTCACACTTTAAGATCTGTGTTGTCCCTTTTCTGAAAATAAGATGCATTTTATTAATGTCTTTAGGAAAGTCAAATTATATGTAAGAATGTCTTTTAATTCAATAATGGCAGAAATATATAAATGATAAACTCCTGTACACTGAGGAAACAAAAGGGACACACTCTTGGAAACAGAAATAAAATTCCCTTCAATGATTTCCTAGTGGATCACTCTCCTAATGCCAGGATAGACTCAACAAAATTTACCTAATTTATATTCTATATTACTATTACAGTACTCTAAGAGTTTCTCAGTTGCCAAATTATACTTGATTTATATTGAGCTCTTAGGCAACTGAAACTCAGGGCAGAGTTTGTTTGTTTTGTCAATTGATTGATTTGGTTTGAGGTTTTGCACATGAATTTTAAGGTAATTCTAACTAATTAAACAACAGATCTTTTGAATGTAAATGCTAAAAGTTCTCCTATGAACTATTAGTCATGCCCTAAACTGTAGAGGTCTCCAATTATCTCTCTCCCCCTCCCCCTTGCCTCCCAAACACACACACTGTGGCTGTCTATTTACCTGTTAGTACTTCTTGGAAAGAGTGGTTCAACAGAAAATATATTTCCTCTTATGTTACATTTTTCTAAATTTTCTGGATTGGCCTTGGAAAAGACTTACCTGCAACTGTGGCTGCATTTTCCTAACCTACTTTTTTGGACTCTTTGTGAACAAAAGGAATGAGGTCAGTTTGGCTCCTCCTAAAGGCTCCTGTTGACCACTGATGGTTTTTCTTGTTCTTGTGTTCTCAAACCATGGGCCTGACCACCTATTCTGGACATGATTAATACATAGAATCCAAAGTTATTTATCTTTAGAGGCCAAATTCTACCTTTGTCCTTTAGGATTTAGTGCTCTGACATCTCTCTCATTCCCATAACACGTTAAACATGGCTAAGGTCGTTCTAACATTGCTTCTGCAAGAACTTTCTAAAGTGAAAGTCTAAGAAAGTCACTTAGACTAGACATTTAAAAACTCATTTTAAGAGTCTAATAATGCTTTTTTATGCTTTAGCGTACAAAGGGCTCACGTGGGATCTTACTGAGATGTAGATTTTGATTCAGTGGGTCTGGACTCTGGCTTGATCTTTTTCACTTCTGAAAAACAGGTGATGCCTCTGCAGCTGGTCCATGAACCATGATTTGTGTAGCAAAGAACTACACAGTGATTCTCAAACTTGATTGTTCATTAGAGTTATCTATAGAGCTTAAATAAATGGATGTCTGGGTCCTGTGCCCTGAGATTCCAATTTAATTGGTCTGGGAAGTGATCTGGACACTGGGGATTTAAGAAGTCCTCAAGAGATTCTAATGTGCAGCCAAGAGTGGGAATCACTATTCCTTTCAACCCTCTCTGTATCAGTGCATTTTCTTTGTCACATAGAATGGAAGCAAGTGAGGGGTTTCTCTTTCAAAAACAACAAGGGTCATATTGATGATTGGGGGCAGGAGCAATATCTGATTGTATACATGCCCAGTTCTACTGCTCGGATGCTCTGACCCTGCAAATGTCGATGTGGTCCTGGGACCATCACTTGAGACTTGTGAGAAAGGAAGACTCAGCAGCACAAACATTGAGAAACAAAGTCTGTCTTTTTAAAAGATTTTACAGGTGATATTTATGTATGTCAAAGTTTGAGACTCACTACTTTAGGAGGCTCTGTTCCCTTGGCAATCATTCTGTGCCCAGTATACAGTGGAACCAACCAGCCCTGATATAAAGACCTTGGAAGTGAAGACGCGAGAGAGAAGCCAATCAATGTTAAATAACTAACAAAATGCTTCACATAGCCTTTCAAGTCAACTCCAACATATGCTCACAACCAGAATAAATTTCAAATCTGTCAAGGAAGTACTTAAGCAGCAAAAATAAGTAATAATTATTATAGCTAATGGCTTCCCAGGTAGCCCTAGTGGTAAAGAAAAGGCCTGCTAATGCAAGAGGTGAAAGAGATGTGGGTTCAATCCCTGGGTTGGGAAGATACCCTGGAGAAGGGCATGGCAACCCATTCCAGTACTCTTGCCTACAGAATCCCATGGACAGAGGAGCCTGGTGGGCTACAGTCCAAAGGGTCGCAGTTGGACACGACTGAAGCATCTTAGCACACACATTACTGCTAATTTATGCAGCATTCTTTTTCTTTCTTTTGGTGATTAATTGTGTGGGCATGCTTTACAGCTCTACATCAGTATTTCTCAACTTGGGGCAATTTTACTTTCCTGGGGACATTTGATATTTCGGTTATCACAACTGGGAAAGGGGTGTGTCAGTAGCATCTAGAAGGTAGAGGCCAGATATACTGCTATCAGGGATACACCCTACAATACACAGGACAGATGCCCCCACAACAAAGAGTTATATGGCACTAGATGTCAATAATCCACTGAGGTTGAGAAACTCTGCTCTATAGTGTATCAATTTAGATTTGTGTGTGTTTATGTGGTACGTGCACTGAGTCGCTCAGTCATGTCTAGCTCTTTGCAACCCCATGGACTGCAGCCTGCCTGGCTTCTGTGTCCATTGGATTCTCCAGGCAATATTGGAACAGGTTGCCATTTTCTTCTCCAGGTTATCTTTCTGACCCAGGGATCAAACCTGCATCTCTTGTGTCTCCTGAACTGACAGGCAGGTTCTTTACCACTCGCTTCACCTGGGAAACCGTGTGTGTGTGTGTGTGTGTGTGTGTGTGTGCTTATATACATGCTTTTATATATATATATATATATATATATATATATATATATATATATATATATATATATGCTTTTCTTAAAGAGGCAAAATCTCACCTGCAAAGTGGAGTAAATCAGTTAAAATTATCCTCTGGAAAATCACTCCATTACGAGAAACTAAATGACCACTCTGACAGAAGAGCAGAGTGACCTAAAGATGTGCAAGTTGGAGTCCTGGGATTGATAGTTCATTTTCTTAATGCATGCATCAAACACTGATGCTTGGCACTGTAAAATAGTCCAGTAACAGCTCAGTATTTACATGTTGGGTCTCATTACTGTTAAAGTGTCAAAATCCAGTATCCAATAGTAAGTATCCTTGTGCTGGTGGCATTGAACTAGGCATTCCACAGAGATCAATCCCCAACTTTAATCACTTGTGGGATTTATTTACAATTTGTAAAATACACATTCAGAGAAGTTCTCTTGGTTGTGCTCTTTGTTATCATTTCAGGTGATCATGCTGAGTCTGTCAGGAGTTGGTGAAGCTCTGCTAAGGAAAACCAATGCTGCCATATAGACACATCAGCCAACGTTGGACATTGATGAGATTCCCTGTACAGAAATGGGTTCTGTTAACTGTTCAGAGACAGGGCTCTAGAGTGAGGTGCACAACAAACATGGATCGAAGCAGTTCCTGGGAATATGAAAAGGGGGGAAAGCTAGATGCCTGGCACCAGGGATCTGGAAGGCTAATGGTGCTGGCCGCCTTAATTTCTCTGCCTCCTACCTAGGTTTCTTTGGGTCCCCTGTCACCAAAGCTCAGAATATATCTTTTGCAGGTGTTCCAGGTGCCCCTATGGAGGGCTGGAGGAAGGTATCAGCCTTTTTACTAATAGTGTTCGAACTAAAAATAGAAAGCAATGAGGTTTGCTAATGATTGATATATGACTTTCACACTTGGTTTGTCTGCCAGATGTTCAAGTGTCATACTATGTCCTGAGGAAAACCTGGAGTGTGTTCACAGCTGTGACTTTACTAGTTCCCTTTTGACATATTGCAACATATGGTGGCTTAAATGTACAAAGATATGTGATTTTACCATCTTAATTTATAGAATTTTCACAACCTTGTTTATTGGAATGGGGTATGAGCATAATATCTATTGTTCTCCATGGAGATTCACTGGCTAAATCCTTATAAAACACACAAAAAAGTAGTTGAAATTAGAGATACCAACTTTTCTTTTACGAAATGATTTAAGTTAATTTGCTGACCTTTTCAGGGATGTCCAATGATTGTCAGGAGCTGCTACCTCGCAGGTATTTGAAGACACACGCACACTCTCACATGTAATCGGTCACTGTAATAATAAGCGGGTTTTTATAAAGAACAAGATAATAGTTACTGTTGAAAATAACTAATGCTTTATATAGATTATTATACAAAAAATATTTGAGGGATTTTGTTTCCATATCTGCATAGTTTTGTTATTGAAAAAGATATGTGTCACATATAAAATCTCTGAGATCTAGTTACCTTGAAAACTAGGCTTCAATTTTCTAAATTATTTAAAAATTTCCCAAGGGAAGAGTTTCAGTGGAATTTCAATGTCTTTCACAAAAATCGTTTGTCCCTCCACAGAGGTTCATTGGTTAACTTCTGCTGCTAAGTTGCTAAGTTGCTTCAGTCGTGTCCGACTCTGTGCGATCCCATAGACGGAAGCCCACCAGGCTCCCCCGTCCTTGGGATTCTCCAGGCAAGAACACTGGAGTGGGTTGCCATTTCCTTCTCCAATGCATGAAAGTGAAAAGTGAAAGGGAAGTTGCTCAGTTGTGTCCGACTCTTAGCGACCCCATGGCCTACAGCCTACTAGGCTGCTCCATCCATGGGATTTTCCAGGCAAGAGTAGTGGAGTGAGGTGCCAAACTTCTAGTAAAGTGCAAAAAAAGGCATACTTTAAAATAGAGCTACTATGCTTTCTTTTTTAAACAAAAGATAGCTGCTAATTCACAGAGATGACCAGTGACACAACATTCTCTACCTTATAGATATTTAAAGACAAAGATGTACTCCTCATATTTAATCTGTCATACACACACACACACATATATATATAGCAATAGCTTTATTGAAATACAATTCACATACAAAATTCACTCTGTTAAAGTGCATAATTCAGTGGTTTTTACAATATTCACAAAGTTATTCAATCATCACCACAATCTAATTTCAGAACATTTACATCATCCCAGAAGGAATCCCATAGGTATTATCAGTAATTTCCTATTCCTGCCTACTCCCAGCCCTTGGCAACCTGGTCATAAAGGACCATATACTGAGAATAAGCAAGAGTAACTTACCTACTTGCTCCAGAAAATGGTTTCTTCTGGAATATAAGACAGAATCAACTAAGATAATCCAAAAATTTTATACCATAAACTATGTCCAACCTTGGGATTCCCTGGGGGCTCAGATGGTAAAGTGTCTGCCCACAATGCGGGAGACCCGGGTTCGGTCGGGAAGATCTCCTGGAGAAGGAAATGGCAACCTATTCCAGTATTCTTGCCTAGAAAATTCCATGGATGGAGGAGCCTGGTGATCTACAGTCCATGGGGATGCAAAGAGTTGGACATGACTGAGCGAATTCACTTTCACTTTCATGCCCAATCTTAAACAGTTCCCCCACTTCACAAGATCAGCCTTAAAATCACCATCTCAGACTCTAAACTCCTATAAATATTCTCTCCTGACTACTCTTCTGAGACATGACTAAGACTCTGTCAAATTCTACAATGAGTCTAATAAAGTTAGCTTCACTTGATCTGCAGGTGTTCTCTCTCACTACAGTGAGTCTGACAGACTAACCTTTGAGTAATCAACAGATGTTTCTGATGAATTCCTGGAATCCACATTCCTGGAATCTCCATTAGGAGATTAAACCAGTCAATCATAAAGGAAATCAATCTTGAATATTCATTGGAAGGACTGCTGCTGAAGCTGAAGCTCCAGTACTTTGGCCACCTGATGTGAAAGTGACTCATTAGAAAAGACCTTGATGCTGGGAAAGATTGAAGGCAGGAGGAGAAGGGGACGACAGAGGATGAGATGGTTGGATGGCATCACCAACTCGACTCAATGGACATGAGTTTAAACAAGCTCCAGGAGATGGCAAAGGATAGGGAAGCCTGGCATGCTGCAGTCCATGGGGTCGCAAAGAGTTGGACAGGACTGAGCGACTGAACAACTTACTCTCCCAGCTGGGTTTCTTGGGCAAGAGTCAGGATAGTTCCAGCTCCCTTTTGCTTTAAAACCATGGAACATCGATAAATGGTGCTGGGAAACTGGAGAGTTACATATAAAAGAATGAAATTAGAACACTTCCTAACACCATACACAAAGATAAACTCAAAATGGATTAAAGACCTAAATGTAAGACCAGAAACTATAAAAATCTTAGAGGAAAACGTAGGCAGAATACTTGATGATATAAATCAAAGCAAGATCCTCTATGACCCACCTCCTAGAGTAATGGAAATAAAAACAAAAGTAAACAAGTGGTACCTGATTAAACTTAAAAGCTTTTGCACAGCAAGGAAACTATAAGCAAGGTGAAAAGACAACCCTCAGAATGGGAGAAAATAATAGCAAATGAAACAACTGACAAAGGATTAACTTCCAAAATACACAAGCAGCTCATACAACTCAATACCAGAAAAACAAACAACCCAATCAAAAAGTGGGAAAAAGACCTAAACAGACATTTCTCCAAAGAAGACATACAGATGGCTAATAAACACATGAAAAGATGCTCAACATCGCTCATTATTAGAGAAATGCAAATCAAAACTACAATGAGATATCACCTCATACCGGTCAGAATGGCCATCATCAAAAACTCTACAAACAATAAATGCTGGAAAGGGTGTGGAGAAAAGGGAACACTCTTGCACTGTTGGTGGGATTGTAAATTGATAGAGCCACTATGGAAGACGGTATGGAGATTCCTTAAAAAACTAGGAATAAAACCACCATATGACCCAGTAATCCCATTCCTAGGCATATACCCTGAGGAAACCAAAATTGAAAGAGACACAGGTATCCCATTGTACACTGCAGCACTATTTACAATAGCTAGAACATGGAAGCAACATAGATGTCCATCGACAGATGAATGGATAAAGAAGTTGTTGTATATTTACACAATGGAATATTACTCAGCCATAAAAATGAACGCATTTTAGTCAATTCTAATGAGGTGGATGAACTTAGAACCTATTATACAGAGTGAAGTGAGTCAGAAAGAGAAAGATAAATACCATATTTTAACACATATATACACAATCTAGAAAAATGGTACTGAAGAATTTATTTACAGGGCAATAATGGAGAAACAGACATAGAGAACAGACTTATGGACACAGGGAGAGGGGAGGAGAGGGTGAGATGTATGGAGAGAGTCACATGGAAACTTACATTACCATATGTAAAATAGATAGCCAATGGGAATTTGCTGTATGGCTCAAGAAACTCAAACAGGGGCTCTGTATCAACCTAGAGGGGTAGGATGGGGAGGGAGATGGGAGGGAGTTTCAAAAGGGAGGGGATACATGTATACCTATGGCTGATTCATGTTGAGGTTTGACAGAAAACAGCAAAATTCTGTAAAGCAATTATCCTTCAATAAATTTTTAAAAACATGGAAAACACACATTCTTTCCCCTTGTCAAACTCTTGGGAGTGTAGATTAATTCCAGTACAGTCAATTTTCCTTTGCATCATTACCAAAGAAAAAGCTCATCTTTCTGCCTGACCTGCCTTCATGGCTGCCTAGTCTGTAGTGATATTCCATCCACTGTCACCTGCCAACCTTAAGGAATATATATGATAGTCTTAGCTTCCTTAAAACGCTTCTTTTTAAGCTTGAGGTGGAATCCAGCCATCCCCACCTTGGGACTGGTATGTGTGTGGGGGGGTGGGGTGGTGAGTAATGGGTGAGACTACAGCATGGTAACAGCTTCTTCCAAAGAAAACTCTTCACAAATTCATTCTTCAAAATCTGCTCAACTCCAATACTTTTAAAGGATTTTAAGATCTGAAAAATTAACAACTGTCTTTTGAAAATTTGAATTTAGTACAGCAACCACACTTTGGAATCTATATATTATATCCTGGTGCTTCACTCAAAATTCTCACCATGACATTTAGCTATAGTCACACATTGTGTGTGTGTGTGTGTGTGGCTCAGTCATTCAGTTGTGTCTGACTCTTTGCAACCCCATGGACTGTAACCTGCCGGCTCCTTTGTCCATGGAATTGTCTAAGCAAGAAATACTTGATCAGGTTGCCATTTCCTACTCCAGGGGATCTTCCCAACCCAGGGATCAAACCTGCATCTCTTCTGTCTCCTGCATTGGCAGGCATGTTCTTTAGTCATACAGTATTCCCCCTTATTCTCAGGAGACACATTCTAAGACCTCCGGTGGATGCCTGAAACTGGAGCTAGTACTGAATTCTATAAATATTGGGGTGTTTTCCTATATATAATACATACTTATGACAAAGTTTCATATATAAATTAGACACAGTTCAGTTGCTCAATCATGTCCGACTCTTTGTGACACCATGGACTGTAACATGCCAGGCTTCCCTGTCCATGTCCATTGAGTCAAGAGATAGCAATAATACCTAATAATAGAAAAATGTTGATAATGCACTGCAATATAATGTAATAAAATGTGAATGTGGTCTCTCAAAGCAACTTATTGTACAAATCTAATGCCTTTTCCATCTTAACTAATCACTTATGCACTGTGGCCCTAACTTTTGCAGTTTTAGGTAGGGTAGCAGAACAAGTGCAAACGGCTTTTTCCTTCTTCCCAATTACATGAATAGAAGATATGTTCTTACCCTAGATCTTAGCAACCTCAGCATATGATTTTTCTTCTTTATTGAGAACTTTCACCTTTTCACTTAAATGAAACACTTTATAGCTTCTCTTTGGCATGTCTGAATTACCAGCCTCACTTTTCTTGTGCTTTGGGGCCATTATTAAAGAAAATGAGAATGACCTGAACACAAGTACTGTGATCCTGGGACAGTCTATCTGATAACTGAGAAGGCTATTAAGTGACTAGCAGGCAGGATCTGCTGGACAAAGGGATGATTCACATCCTGGGTTGGACACAGCAGGATAGTAAGAGATTTCATCAAGCTACTCAGAGCATCACAGAATGTAAACTTTATGAATTGTTTATTTCTAAAATTTTCCCTTTAATATTTTCAGACAGACGTAGACCATAGGTAATTGGAATTGCAGACAGCAAAACTGCAAATGGGGGGAAGGGTACAGTATTTTGGAGTAATGTCCCAAACACTTACTTTACTGAGAAGCATTTTCTGTTAAAAATAAGTTTGAGGACCAACAATCTAGCCCAGTGCTTCTCACGCTTTAGTATACGTACAAAATTATGATGAAACTCTTCTTAAAATGCAGATAAACTGATTCTGATTCCGTAGGTCTGCAGTGAGGACAGAGATTCTGCATCCCTTACATAATCTCCCAAGAGATGTGAAAACTGCTGGTCTTCAGACCATAAGACTCTAGCCAGACTCCCTGTCTTGGGAGTTAGATCAGAATTGTGAATTCTTTGAGCTGGAAAATTGAAAACAGAACCACAACCATAGTGCAATCACTCATCCTTGTATGGTGCAGACAAAGAGATAAGGAGCAAAAATCTGGGTTAGGAATTGGGCCGAGTATGAGAAATAATAAAACTGAGAAGAGGTGGCGAAGGGAAGGGAGGATTCCAAAAGGAGCCTAATTATAGATGTGAGACCATAGTAGGCAGAAGATAAGAATGGGTCAGAAGAGTGAGACAGATTAATGGGAGTAAGAACACAGACAAAACCAATATAACCTAGCATTTCTGGTCCATGTTTCATTAGGCAGACACATTGCCAAATGCCAGTTTTGCTGTGCTCCTTAGTGATTTTTTGTTTTGATGGATATTAAAAAAACTTGAGGAGGTGGGAGGTGATCTGATAATAGGGAAGACACAGGTCCAGCACACACACTCACTGCTGCTCTGCCACATTTGGGAAATTTTCTTTTGAGAAGTATCCAAACTGATAGTAAAGTTATTGCATAAGTTGGGAAAATAGAATTATAAAAAGAGTCCAGCCTATGCAAAACTATACTTAGTTATCTTATAAGTTAGTTGAAAGTAGAATAATTTCCAATGTTTTCTGTCAGAAACTATTCACCATTTTTTTGTTTGTGTAGTTAAAACAGAAATTTTGAGGAGGGTGTGGGGTCAGTCATTTTCAGCAGTGTCTTTTGAAAGAGCAAAGATGATGCTGGATAAACAAGAAATGTCCATGAGCAGGAGTTTCCACTGTTGGATTTTTGCATTCAGGCAAAACTGAACATGTCTGTCAAGATCTCTCATAAGCAACAGTGACAGAGCATCTCACTTACACAGCATATTCCCCACTTATAAATACATATATTGAGACAAATGGTTTAAGGGAAGCACTTTATAGGCACTACAATCAAGGGTTAATGAATCAGTGTTTCTAGTCCAATGACATAACCAAAAAAGAAAAAGGAAACAAATGAAAGAAAAAAAACAGTATAGTTTTAGTCTACTTACTGAACTAGAGAAAAAGATACTTTTATTTCTCAGCATTAAAAATATTTTACAATGGTTCTATTTATAAGAGACTGTGGGTTATTTCAGAGGCAACTTACCATCTTGAAAGTTGAGAAATGAATTTAATTCCAGCTAAGCAACATATGTGATTGCCATAAAATGAAAATCTTTACTAAAATATATATAACAACCCAAGACTAGTATTTACTGTCTGAAATCTATGCCTTGGTTAACTTTTTTAAAAATAATCTTTCCAGTCATTATATTTATATGCTGGTATCCTCATTATCATTTCTCTCTCTTCTTTTGGGAACAGTATTATAAGTGGTTTTGTGATAGAAAAAATAAATGCAGATGAATCATGAAGATTCTTTAAATGAATCTTAAATCTTATTAAAATACTTGAGTCATTTGTGTTTCCCTCCCACGGGGGCAATAAAAAAATTCATCTAATCTAAATCATTTTCTTTTCCTTTAACAGTTTCTGGATTTTTTTAAATCTGAAGAAACCTTCAGAGCATTTCCATCTAAGGGACTGAGAACTTGTATATCTGACCCTGGACAGGAAGGATGAGATTAGTATTCTCTTATACAATCATATTAATTTCCTTTTACATAATGAAGTACAAAATGTTTGAGAGGAGAAAATAAACCATGACCATATTCATTAAATTAACTAAAACCTTGAACTTACATATTTTTTCTTCATTTGCCAATTATAGGCTTTTTTTCTCCCTCTCCCTATCCACACTTGCCCTGATGACCCATTCTTGTCACAAAATGCCCACATCTATTGATCAACTTAATAAATGATTATTGATTTTGCAATTTTCAGCATTTTTCAAGAATTTCAATCATGTTGATTTGAGGACAACCTTAGAAGGGACCCTTTGGGGATCGATGTGTATGGCAAGTCATTAAAACCAAGACAATAAACACATTCACAATCTACGTCCACATAATGATAGTGGGTTACAATAACAGTGGTGCTTAGTGCTATTTCCATTGAATATTTATTCATCCATGGGTATATAAGCCTACAGGCTATTAATAATTCTGAAGGAAAGGGTGTCAGATTTCTAGTTCCTATGTAGGCATTAATTCTTTAATGTCTCTGGTGAAATTAAATTGCTTTAGAAATCTGAAATTGTGTTAATATTCTGTATTCTCTGTCTAGCTTAAGGACTGAGAACATCTGTAAATATTAAATTGGAAAATTACCAATAAAAACTTGGGTTGGTAAAAACTATTAAAGTAACACTGCCCTTTTTCTAATTGAAGTTTAGTTGATTTGGGGCTTCCCTGATAACTCAGTTGGTAAAGAATCCGCCTGCGATGCGGGAGACCCCAGTTTGATTCCTAGGTGGGGAAGATTCGCTGGAGGAGGGATAGCCTACCCACTCCAGTATTCTTGGGCTTTTGCAGCTCAGCTGGTAAAGAATCCACCTGCAATGTGGGAGACCTGGGTTTGATCCCCTGGGGTGGGATGATTCCCTGGAGAAGGGAAAGGCTACCCACTCCAGTATTCTGGCCTGGAGAATTTCATGGACTGTATAGTTTGTAGGGTCGCAAAGAGTTGGACACAACTGAGCAACTCTCACTTTCACTTTCAGGTGGTGCTGGTCGTAAAGAATTTGCCTGCCAATGCAGGAGACACAAGAGACATGGCTTCCATCCCTGGCTTGGGAAGATCCCCTGGAGGATGGTATGGCAACCCATCCCAGTATTCTTGCCTGGAGAATCCCATCGACATAGGAACCTGGTGGGCTACAGTCCATAGAGTCGCAAAGAGTTGGATACGACTGAAGTGACTTAGCACACACATAATGGCTTTACAATGTTGTATTAGTTTCAGATATACAAAATAGTGGTCCAATATTTTTATAGATTACGCTCCAGTTAAAGTTATTATAACATATTGGTTATATTCCTTGTGCTACATGCTATATCCTTGTATCTTACTTATTTTTTATGGTAGTTTGAACCTCTTAACCCTCTTATCCTATTCTTGCCTCTCCTACCATCTCTCTCTCCTCTAGTAAGTACTAGTCTGCTCTTTGTACCCATGAGTCTATTTTTGTTTTTTCATAGTTATTTGTCTTACTTTTTAGATTCCATATATAAGTGAATACAGATAGTATTTGTTTTACTCTGCCTGACTCCACCAAGCATAATATCCTCCAAGAACATCCACATTGTTGCAAATGGAAAAATTTTGTTCTTTTTTATGGTTGAATAATAATCTGCTTTATACATAAACTTAGGTCGCTTCTATATCTTAGCTATTGTAGATAATACTGTTATAGATGTTGGGCACATACATCTTTTTGATTGAATGTTTTCATTTTTTTTCATTTTCTTTTATTTATTTATTTATTTTTAATTTTAATTTATTCACTGATTGAGTGTTTTCATTTTCTTTGGATGTATACCCAGGAGTGAAATTGCTGGATCATATGGTAGTCCTATTTTTAATTATTTGAGGAACCTCCATATGGTTTTCCATAGTGGTTGCAGCAATTTACATTCCCACTAGCAATGTACCAAGATTCCCTTTTCTCCACATCCTTGCCAACATTAATTCTTCTCTTTCTGAGGACAGACATCCTAACAGGCGTGAGGTTCTAACTGTGGTTTTGATTTGCATTACCTTGACGGTTAGTGATGCTGAACATCTTTTCATGTGCCTGTTGACCAACTGAAGGTCTTCCTTGGAAAAATATCTCTTTAGGTCTTTTGCCCATTTTTAATTGGCTTGTTTGATTTTTTCATATTCAGTTTTATGAGCTCTTTATATATTTTGGATATTAACTCATTATCAAACATATCAGAAGATACTTGCAAATATCATCTCCCATTCAGTAAGTTATCTTTCATTTTGTTGATTGCTAACTTTCCTCAAGGAAGGAAAAAAATACTATTAAACTTCTGATTTGTGGTTACCAAGTAGTTCATATATGTTGACCTATGACTACTTGTTTCAAGGTTCTTTTTTTTTTTGGTTTGTTTTGCCTATCTTTCAATTCTGAAAGATAGCCTTGCTCAGTTGAGTATTCTAAGTTGTAGGGTTTTTTTCCTTCAACATTTTAAATATATCATGCCACTCCCTAGTGGCATATTTCTGCCGAAAAAGCAGCTGACTACCTTATAAGGGGTTCCCTTGTATATGACTCTTTGTTTTTCTCTTGTTGCCTTTAGAATTCTCTCCTTAACTTTTGCCATTTTAATTACGATACTACTTGGTGTGGGTCTCTTTGGGTTTATCTTTTTCTGAACTCTGTGCTTCCTGTACTTGAATATCTGTTTTTTCCTTCACGATTGAGATATTTTCAGCGATACCTTCATCAGATACATTTTCTACCCTTTTCCTCTCTATTCTTCTGAGACTCTTATAATGCAAATGTTAGTAGTTTGGTGTTACTCCAGATGTGGCTGCTGCTGCTGCTGAATCGCTTCAGTCGTGTCCGACTCTGTGTGACCCCATAGACGGCAGCCCACCAGGCTCCCCCGTCCCTGGGATTCTCCAGGCAAGAACACTGGAGTGGGTTGCCATTTCCTTCTCCAATGCATAAAAGTGAAAAGTGAAAGTGAAGTTGCTCAGTCGTGTCCAACTCCTAGCAACCCCATGGACTGCAGCCCACCAGGCTCCTCCATCCATGGGATTTGCCAGGCAAGAGTACTGGAGTGGGTTGCCATTGCC
The DNA here is from genome assembly GCF_029378745.1 of Bos indicus. Classification (NCBI taxonomy): domain Eukaryota; kingdom Metazoa; phylum Chordata; class Mammalia; order Artiodactyla; family Bovidae; genus Bos; species Bos indicus. Next base: position 116,258,912 of record NC_091789.1, read on the forward strand.
TTCTCCGTTACCCCAGAGATTCCTTAAAAAAGTCTCATTTTTTAAATTAGCTTTTCTTTTTGCTGTTTTGATACAGTGATTTCTATTTTTCTACCTTCCATGCTGCTTACGAAGATTAGATAATAGAGAGAAACTTTTGAAGAGTAGAAAATTAGAGAGAAACTATTAATGAACCAATGCAAAGGAAGATGGTTTCCTGCCAATCTCTAAAATCAGTGATTTTTTGAATTGGCATGGTATGATAGCTGAAAACAAAGGTATCCACAAGAAATTTTGCTTACCGTGGTGTGTGTTTGCCCCAGGCTAACAAATGCAGTAGTGTCAGATTCTTAGGAAGGAGACAAGGCTTAAGCCATCCACAACTCGAAGATGAGCTCATTCCCATGAACACATAAATGTCAATCTGTTCTCTGTTAAATATCTACCAGTCAGTTCAGTCGCTCAATCATATCTGACTCTTTGTGACCCCATGGACTCCAGAATGCCAGACTTCCTTGTCCCTCAACAACTCCCAGAGATTACTCAAACTCATGTACATCGAGTTGGTGATGCCATCCAACCATTTCATCCTCTGTCATCCCCTTCTCCTCCTGTCCTTAATCTTTCCCAGCATCAGGGTATTTTCAAATGAGTCAGTTCTTCGCATCAGGTGGCCAAAGTATTAGATTCAACATCAGTCCTTCTAATGAATATTTAGGACTGATTTCCTTTATGGTGGACTGGTTGGATCTCCCTGCAGTCCAAAGGACTCTCAAGAGTCTTCTCCAACACCACAGCTCAAAAGACTTAATTCTTTGGTGCTCAGCTTTCTTTATAGTCCAACTCTTACATCCATACATGACTACTGGAAAAACCATAGCTTTGACTAGACGGATCTTTGTTGGCCAAGTAATGTCTCTGCTTTTTAATGTGCTGTCTAGGTTGGTCATAACTTTTCTTCCAAGGAGCAAGCATCTTTTAATTTCATGACTGCAGTTACCATCTGCAGTGATTTTGGAGCCCCCCAAAATAAAGTTTGTCACAGTTTCCATTGTTTCCCCATCTATTTGCCATGAAGTGATGGGACCAGATGCCATGATCTTAGTCTTCTGAATGTTGAGTTTTAAGCCAACTTTTTCACTCTCCTCTTTCACTTTCATCAAGAGGCTCTTTATTTCTTCTTCACTTTCTGCCATAAGTGTGGTGTCGTCTGCATATCTAAGGTTATTGATATTTCTCCCAGCAATCTTGATTCCAGCTTGTGATTCATACAGTCCAGCATTTCTTGTCATGTACTCTGCATATAAGTTAAATAAGCAGGGTGACAATACACAGCCTTGATGTACTCCTTTCCTGATTTGCAACCAGTCTGTTGTTCCATGTTTAGTTCTTACTGTTGCTTCTTGACCTTCATGCAGATTTCTCAGAAGGCAGGTCAGGTAGTCTAGTATTCCCATCTCTTGAAGAATTTTCCACAGTTTGTTGTGATCCACACAGTCAAAGGCTTTGGCGTAGTCAATAAAGCAAAAGTAGATGTTTTTATGGAACTCTCTTGCTTTTTCAATGATCCAGTAGATGTTGGCAATTTGATCTCTGGTTCCTCTGCCTTCCAGCTTGAACATCTGGAATTTCACGGTTCATGTACTGTTGAAGCCTGGCTTGGAGAATTTTGAGCATTATTACTTTGCTAGCATGTGAGATGAGTGCAATTATGTGGTAGTCTGAACATTCTTTGGCATTGCCTTTCTTTGGGATTGGAATGAAAACTGACCTTTTCCAGTCCTGGGGCCACTGCTGAGTTTTCCAAATTTGCTGGCATATTGAGTGCAGCACTTTCACAGCATCATCTTTTACATTTTAAAATAGGTCAACTGGAATTCCATCAATTCCCCTAGCCTTATTTGAAGTGATGCTTCCTAAGGCCCACTTGACTTCCAGGATGTCTGGCTCTAGGTGAGTGATCACACCATCATGGTGATCCAGGTCATGAAGATCTTTTTTATATAATTCTTCTGTGTATTTTTGCCACCTCTTCTTAATATCTTCTGCTTCTGTTAGGTCCATATCATTTCTGTCCTTTATTGTCCCCATCTTTGCATGAAATGTTCCCTTGGTAGCTCTAATTTTCTTGAAGAGATATCTAGTCTTTCCCATTCTATTGTTTTCCTTTATTTCTTTGCATTGATCTTTGAGGAAGGCTTTCTTATCTCTCCTTCCTATTCTTTGGAACTGTGCATTCAAATGGGTATATCTTTCCTTTTTCCTTTGCCTTTCACTATAAGTATAAAGAAAATCTGACTAATTTAGCTGATCTGGGTCCCAATTTGTCCTTGGGAGTCAGAGATTTGTTTAACTTAGCAAGAAAATGTATTATAAATGTCTGCCATGAGTTTCATCCTCTCATCATTCAATTTAATCCAGCAGAGTTAAAAGTATTATTGGTAAGGCAACAAAAGAAAACTAATTGGGTAGGGTACCACACCTTAGATGACAAATGAGCAATGCTGATTTAGGAATCTTTATTTCTTTTGAAACCTTTTCTAATATTATTATCCTGTGAACTAGAAGCTTTCTACCTGTGCAAGGGTTACCCCAAGATGTTTTTCATAGTTTCTGGCCCTGTAAGTTCTCTACAGTTCCCAAATGCTATTTAGGGAAATAGTGGTAATTTCTTTCCCCACATTTCACTCTATCCTGTCAAGACCTTGTGCTCTTAATACTTCTCTCTCAATGCTGACCTTGACAGGTAAATCTTTGAACTCTGAGGATTATTTTCTGCATACATAGGTGACTCAGACTCATGACTTACTCATGGTAGGTTCCCATTTTATATACTAACTTCTCAGAGAGTGCACTGTTTTGTTTTTGAATACTAAGGTACTCAAAATGAGAATGACTGCAACAACACAAACCCACAATGTTTGAATAATTTTATCTCAAGTGATAAGTAATATTTATAGTGATGCCACATTAATTTACAAAGGGAAAGTGATTTTCTGACTTGTTTTAAAAGAAAGGCCAATTTTGGCAATGAAGCATATTAATGAGAAATAATAAAAATGTTAACATCCTGGTATAAAATTCTAAATAAAATCCACCATAAGATATTTTAAAGTGTATGGGTTTTGGGGAGGGGGGGTTGGAACAGAAGATATGTGGGAGGAGATATGTAGGAGCTGAGTAGCACAGATAACACATTTTATTATTCATTATGTTTCTGTGGAGAAAAAAATTACTAAAGGAGCTGGGATACAGCCAGTAGAAATAGCAACAATTCTTTGTGTTGAGGATCTAACACTGCATGGGAATGCATATTCTTGGGACTGTACTTTCAAATACAGAATGAAATACCAACATCAAAGAAGATCACCATTTAGCAGAGGTTTGTGGTTAAGCAGCACCTTTTTCAGAAGGAACTTAACAATTTTTATTTATGAATGTATAACTTAGTTATTTAAACATGTACTACTTTTTTTTTATTATTATAGCTATACAAGCTCTGGGCTTGTACAACGGCACTATACAGGTGGTGCTAGTGGTAAAGAACCCACCTGCCAATGCAGGAGACATAGGAGATGCAAGTTTGATCTTAGGTTGGGAAGACCACCTGGAGGAGGGCATGGTAACCCACTCCAGTATTCTTGCCTGGGAAACTGTATGGAAAGAGAAGTCTGGCAGGCTATGGTTCCTAGGGTCACAAACAGTCGAACACAACCGAAGCGATTTAGCATGGCATGCATGCGTATAAGCTCTAGGCTATGCCAGAGAGATGGTTCTTCTAAGTTGCCCAGGTTGGCTGTTAACTTATGATGACTGACCAATAAGAAGACATTTTTAATTTCTTGGTCCTATGGGGTCATGAAGAGTCTGACACAACTGAGCAACTTCACTTTCACTTTTCACTTTCATGCATTGGAGAAGGAAATGGCAACCCACTCCAGTGTTCTTGCCTGGAGAATCCCAGGGACAGTGGAGCCTGGTGGGCTGCCGTCTATGGGGTCGCACAGAGTCGGACGCGACTGGGGCGACTTGGCAGTGGCAGCAGCAGCAGCACTATCCATAGACTGAGAAAGCTAGGATCCATTCTACAGCTGAAAATTGCTTGAGTCTCTTTTATTACCCTCCAAAATAAACAATGTTTTGAGACAAAAATTCTAAATAGTTGAAAGAATGATTTCTTCTGGTCTTATAAGGAGAAAAACTATATACACCTAATTTTTTAATATAATTAAAGAACCAAAACATCCAAAATAATGAGTCACTTGATCGAGTGTGATATCAACGGCAAGTTTAGATGACAAATTGAAAGACCTCATTATGAGCCAAGGAATTATCAGTGTTAACTGGAGAAAGCCTGGAAGAAAAAAGATTTTAAGGTAATTTTTACCACTGAAATCAGTCTCCTCCAACATTTAAATAAATGAAGGCAATAGGAAGAAATGAATGTGTTAAGAAATGAGAGCTCAAGGAGAAATACGTTAGCTTATTCCTAAGCTATAAAAATATTAGAATACATGTAAATAAGGGGATGTTGTCATTGAGTACATGAAGATAAAAAGATGAAAGATGGTAGAGAAAAGAGGATTTATTGGACAATATCATATAGACGGTTAGAGTTCATGGAATCAGAAATACTAGTAGCTTTGACAGGAAAATTGGAATACCAGACTACCTGACCTGCCTCTTGAGAAATCTGTATGCAGGTCAGGAAGCAACAGTTAAAACTGGACATGGAAAAACAGACTGGTTCTAAATAGGAAAATGAGTACATCAAGGCTGTATATTGTCACCCTGCTTATTTAACGTATATGCAGAGTACATCATGAGAAACACTGGGCTGGATGAAGTGCAAGCTGGAATCAAGATTGCCAGGAGAAATATCACTAACCTCAGATATGCAGATGACACCACCCTTATGGCAGAAAATGAAGAGGAACTAAAAAGCCTCATGATGAAAGTGAAAGAGGAGAGTGAAAAAGCTGGCTTAAAGCTCAACAGTCAGAAAACGAAGATCATGGCATCTGGTCCCATCACTTCATGGGAAATAGAAGGGGAAACAGTGGAAACAGTGTCAGACTTTATTTTTTTGGGCTCCAAAATCACTGCAGATGGTGACTGCAGCCATGAAATTAAAAGACGCTTACTACTTGGAAGGAAAATTATGACCAACCTAGACAGCATATTCAAAAGCAGAGACATTACTTTGCCAACAAAGGTCCGTCTAGTCAAGGCTATGGTTTTTCCAGTGGTCATGTATGGATGTGAGAGTTGGACTAAAAAGAAAGCTGAGCGCTGAAGAATTGATGCTTTTGAGCTGTGGTGTTGGAGAAGACTCTTGAGAGTCCCTTGGACTGCAAGGAGATCCAACCAGTCCATCCTAAAGGAGATCAGTCCTGAATGTTCATTGGAAGGACTGAGGTTGTAGCTGAAAGTTCAATACTTTGGCCACCTGATACAAAGAGCTGACTCAATGGAAAAGACCTTGATACTGGGAAAGACTGAAGACGGGAGAAGGGGATGACACAGGATGAGATGGTTGAATGGCATCACTGACTCAATGGACATGAGTTTGGGTAAACTGTGGAAGTTGGTGATAGACAGGGAGGCCTGTGGTGCTGCGGTCCATGGGGTCACAAAGAATCGGACACAACTGAGTGACTAAACTGAACTTGACAGGAAAGTGGGAATCCTACTCTGCAAGGACATGGAAGACTGATATTCACAGAGGCACTTAGGGGTAATGAGGAGAGGAGGAGATTATAAAGTGGATATTCTAATTATATAGACTCAATCTTTCAACTGTTTTGTAGATATAGTCATTTATTAAGAGTAAGAGATGCTGTGATTAAATTATACCCTTGACGAGTGCATGAAGAGTTTGAAATGGCTTCCGTGGTCATTATAACAGTAACTCATCAAGAAGTATATTTTTTTTATTGTCAAGGAGCAGTGAAGGAGCACTCAGGGCTAGACAACATTAATTTGTAGTGGATGTTCAAAGCAAATGATCATAATTTTCTTCAGATCAACTCTTGGCAGCAAAAGCTTGATAACTGGCAATGCTGACCTGGTGGTTCAGAGTAAGGTTTCTAGGTGAGAACGAAAATAAGAGGCCTGAGTCTTGGCAACTGGTAGATGGCCTTGTTGCTACCAGATAGGCTATAGTAGATTCTTGCTGAACATAATCTCACAGAACGTCAACATCAGACAAGGATTCTCTCGGTGATGGTGATAAAAACAAGACTACACTGATCTCTCCTGTAACAGAAATTTAAACAGCAACAACGAAAGCAAAGTTCCTGGACAACCACAAAAATGACCAAGAATTTCCCCTTCTCTGTTAATGTGAGTGATCACTACCATTGGCCCAGTGACAATTCCAGCCCTGCTCAGTTCCTTCTGTCACCTAGAAAAAAACTGCTCTCATTTTCTGCAACACGCACTCTAAAACAAGCATTCACTCCCTTGAAACTTCCTTAAAATCAATGAGCATAAACCCAAATCCTGGAATAATTGCCTACTCCTTCTTATTGGAATGTCTCACTGTTCCCCATGGGTTAGTCTCCCTTGCTGCAAAAAAAAAGTTTACTTTGTTGACTAGAAATATTCCTAATGGTATCCTGCTGAAGGGCATTAACACAGGGTACAGAAGTAGGCACTTTCATCATTAGCACAACTAATCATAATTATTTTACAAGCTCGGAGGGCATAGGTGACATCAGAAAGCAACTGATGGATTAAAAGATATGGAGATAACTCACAACAATGATGAAGAATTGGTTTAAGAGAGGATAGACTCACCATGATGATGACAATGTGTATTGAACACTTACAACTTAATGCCTCCAAGCACAGTTTCTTGCACTCAGTAAACTCTACTGATTGAAGACTAATGTTTATTTTAAACATGGAGCTTAGAGCAAATTCTTTGATCTCAAGATGAGTAGACTTTACACAGCAATTCAGATTTACAGAGTATGTTAGAAACACAAGGATGCTGTAGTGTTTCCTTTCTTTCTCCACTAACATGGCAGGGAAGGGAATGCGGGATCCCTGGCCAAAGAGGTGAGCTGAGGGAATTACTTTCTCCCTTCTCTTGTGAGGTAAAATAAATTAAATGAAATTCATTAATTTGTTATTCAGATACTACCCTCAACCACCAAGGCATCAATGGAGAATAAATATCACTAAATAGCCAATCTAGTTTGAACTTACTCTGATGAAATAATATTGAGGTGCATCTTTTAAAATTCAGATGATCAGATTTAGATTAAAATATTTACTTTTTCAGAGAGCCTCCCTAAGGCCTGCCCTGATTCTCTCCCTAAAGTGGTATCAGAGAATATGGACAAAAGGGTTTTAAGGATCTTTCTGATGAGTCAAGGTACTCAGGTACTTATTCCTCTGGTCCCTATGACAAGATTCCATGTAAACATGGGTGTGGTTAACCCTGCTAACAGTTTGACTGAAATTTGTGATGGGTTCAATGAGTGATCTGGTCTTTTTTAACTCAGTCAGAACAACTGGACCCCACCTCGCTCCATCACATCTGTTGACTTGACAGCTACAGTGAGCCCCTCATCGGGTCAGCCAGTTCTCAATCCAGTGCAAGTGCCATATGGGAACTGAGATTGGCTCAGGAAAGGAAAAGAAAATTTTAGGTCTTCCTTCAGTCAGATTCCATTATAGGCCAACTTCCTAGAGTATTGTTCAAGGTTGGTGGGAGAGTGAAGTGAAGTGAGAGTGGAGTGAAGGGCAAAGTGACCTTTTCCGAGCTCTCTTGGTGGATAGTAAAAGCAGTGGCCTCCTTCTCAGGCATTAATGTCACCTTTATTTATCAAAAGTACCTCCCTCCTATATCCTGTATCTACAAACTGAGAAATTGTGACTGCTTCTTTCTTTCCTTCTCTCCCTCCTTTTCCTCCCCCTTCCATAATTTCCCAGCCAGAAATGGACACTATTTCTCTACAGCTCCCCTATGCTCTATTTTCCTTGTACTGTTGGGAAGTAAGTTTAAGAGCCCAGGTCTACATGGATGGGGTAAGGAATAACTATAAACAGATTTTGTTAGGTTGATGCCTCATAGCTTAAGATTTAGAAAATACCTGCTAAAGATGATGCTGGACTTTTAAGGCTGCCACCTAGTGTCATAATCCAATTTAGAAGAGTATTAACTATTATCTAGGTCTTCTGTAACCAGGCACGGGAAAACTAAGTCAACTATAGTTTTCTGCTGCTACTGCTAAGTCACTTCAGTTGTGTCCGACTCTTCGAGACCCCATGGACTGCAACCTATCAGGCTCCTCGGTCCATGGGATTTACCAGGCAAGAGTACTGGAGTGGGTTGCCAGAGGTAAATAAAAAAAATAAACTAATCTGTTAGTTCAAAAGAACTGATTGATAAATTGTAATGATGATGTAAATTTGTGATGTAAATTTGTGATAGCAAAACAGCAACCAAGAAGAGTTCTAGAGTCTCTGACATTGTGCATCTTGACATGTCAGACACGTTTGAATATTTGGGGTGAAGCTGGGGTTCTCTGATTTTTTTTTCTATTGCTGGAGGGGCATTTCATGGGTAACTCTGAAAGAGACAGCACTATACAAAACTTTTTATATTCCAGGAAATTTACTCTCTCTTTAATGTCAATAAGCATAACACATTGTGGCAATATATGTTTTATATGTATATTTTGCATTTAAGAAACCTTGCCTATAGTCATCTCAATGAATGATTCTAATTTTCCAATCTGCAACCTGATTCGCTTGCTCTATAATTCTCTATTGCGACTATTTTAGAACTACGATGAAAAGGCCAAGCATAAGATATAAGCACTTCCCTAATCAGAGCAGAGAAGTGAAGATTTTAATAAATCTATTTTAAATGTTCTGGGGTCTGGAATAAAAATGTTAATATAACACAAAACATACTATTAAACATATTTACACACTAAATATCCCTTAGGTGTTAAGTAAGTGTTAGTCTTAGTCGCTCAGTCGTGCCTGACTCTTTGCGACCCCATGGACTGCAGCCCTCCAGGCTCCTCTGTCCATGAGCTTTTCCAGGCAAAGATACTGGAGTGGGTTGCCATTTCCTTCTCCAGGGGATCTTCCCAACCCAGGGATCGAACCCAGGTCTCCTGCACTGCAGGCAGATTCTTTACCAACTGAGCTACAAGGGAAGCCCTTTAAATATCTCTTAATATTGTACAAATACTAGTTCTTAACCAAAACCGGTTTATATTCTACATTACTGAAATTCCATTTTTCCTACTTCATGAATTATTTCAAAGGCAATTTTCACCAGCATGTGACTATAAAGTGCTGGTATTTTTAATCTTCTGTAAATACATTCAAAGTTTAAACACAGTGGGAAGTTTCTTCTCTGTTGGAAATTTCATACAGCTGTGTTGAGCAAAAGACATTGAACTGTCTTTCAAATTGGATGTATTAATTTAACGAAACTAAATTAAATTCCATACTGTAGGACAGTAACCTGATTTAAAATCTTATAGTTCAAAGGTTTAAAATCACTCTTGTTTCAAATAAGGCATTAAATTGTAGAGTAACAAATAGAATTATCATCTTAATATCAGTTAAGGGATCAAATTACATACTTTTGGAAATGACTGATTTCTACAGATGTGACATACCTGGATCCCCAACCTCCAAGATCTGACGATTTGAGGTGGAAATAAAGTAATAAATTAAAAAAAATTGTAACAAATAATAGAAATAAAAATAGAAATAAAGTGCACAATAAATGCAATGAGCTTGAATCATCCTGAAACCATCCCCCTACCCCCGCCCCAGGTGGTGGAAAAATTTTCTTCCATGAAACCAGTCCCTGGTGCCAAAGTTGGGAATCACTAAATTTTCATTAAACCTATTTACATGCATATGCAAAGAACTTGCAAAATATTTGCCATATCTATTTGCTATATTAAGTAGATACCACTTAATAAAATACTATAAGTATTATAATTTCCATAATTCTCATTACTTCTCTAACTGTAGAAATATATTGAGTCTTACCTTGACTAATGGCAAGACTGTACTATGGAATGTTTCCAAGGTTTTATATTTCAGAGGGCAGGGAGTATTGTTCCAGGCAGTAATTTCTAGGAGGCATGATAGATAGGGGCAAGAGTCATAAAAGCCATCCTTTGATTCTTTCCGGTGATCTCACGTGCCTACAGAAAAAACAAACCTTTCCAGAGTATTTAGAACCATGTCATGAATAAATTGGTCTTTTGATTTAACCCTACTCAACCCGATAGATCACCAACTGAGTAGAACATGAAATGGTCTATGAGGTGCTGCTATTGACATAAAGGCAATATAACACACTGGAGACTGTGTTCCACTTTGCTGAGTTAACTAAGGGAACTAGGATGATTACAAATGTCCATAAGTCCTAATCAAAGTACACATTAGCCCCAGAGAAACCTTATAATCTTAGACTATCACCAGCAACAAAGAGTACAAGTTGTTTTTAATTAATCTGAGCATAACACATTGTCCCCTTAAGTATAAAGAGATAAAAACAGAATTCAGCAATGATGCATTACTTTGGAAAGAGAACACAATGACAAGTAGACATGGAGTTCCAGGCCATTAGGTTGCACGCTATGCAGTGATGTCAAGCTGTCAGTAGATACAGGCTCGGGATAAAGCACCCATATAGAGTATGGGGAACTTAGGAAATACAGTCATCTGAAACAAATAAGAATTAATATCAAAAGGCAAAATATGTGGAATGTTCTGAAAGTATGTTCAAAAAATTCTTACTTTTCCTATTAAAATTTTGAAGTCAAGTTCCCCTCTGGAATATGGGCTGGACTTAGTGACTAGCTTTCAGTTAATAGAATGTGGTTAGAATGATTCTACTTGACTCTTCAGGCTAGGTTTGAAAAAGCAATAAGGTTTCCTCCTGGCTTTCTCTTTCTCAAGATGTTTACCAACAGAACCCGGGTCACATGAAAAGGCTCCGTGTAGGTGTCACCATCAACAGCCTTTTCCGAAGTCCTAGCATGCAGCCACAGTCACCTGCCAGCCATGTGTGAGTGGAATTCTCAGGCATGATTACAACTTCTGTCACCGTCCAACTGCATGAAAGACTAGAATAAAGAACTGCTGAGTACAGTCAACATGGTGAAGACAAGAGAATAATAAATGACTAGTGTTGTTTTTCTACAGTAACAGACAACTAAAACAATGGGATATTGGCAAGGATAGTGATCCTAAGAGGTAGATTCTTAAGAGATTCCTGTTGAGGTTATCAAACCACCCTCAAGTTCTCCAGGGATTTAGACAGTTCTCAAAAGTGAAAGTGAAAGTTGCTCAGTCATGTCCAACTCTGTGAACCCACGGACTATACAGTTCATGGAATTCTCCAGGCCACAGTGCTGGAGCGGGTTGCCTTTCCCTTCTCCAGGGGATCATCCCAACCCAGGGATCAAACCCAGGTCTCCTGCACTACAGGTGGATTCTTTACCAGCTGAGCCACAAGAGAAGCCCAAGAATATTGGAGTGGGTAGCCTATCCCTTGTCCAGGGGATCTTCCTGACCCAGGAATCAAATCGGGGTCTCCTGCATTGCAGGTGGATTCTTTAACAACTGAGCTATTCTCAGGTCACTATCAAAGATGTTGAAATGCAATTCATGTAAGATAATGTGTACTTGCAAGTCACAATGACATGCTTTGTGTAATTATCTCCTTAATAAGAAGTGAAGTGATTTGTATATAATCCATGAAATGTGGAGCTAAAGAGTCAAGAATTGTTCTGTTAGTATACAGCATTGTCTAAGAGAAAATGTGACTTCAATATCTGCCATGAGTATTCTAGACAATTTGCCAGGTGTACTCTTGTGCTAGAGATAGGGGATACCCCTGTATACTCATCTGATGGAATTAACCATGTAATCATTTTGATTTAAGTCATATACTTATACCTCATATTGCTTCAGAAAACATTTGAGGAGGCTTAAAAGGATCTATCCCTTGGAAAAGGCAGCATATATTTTAAAAGTGACACAAATTTAATTATTTTAAGATTCAAAATAAATTTGTGAAATTTAGACAATTACATATTTCACAGGGTTCATAACATTTAAAAAAAAAACAATTGCTCAGGAGTACACTTATTTCTGGCATGAAGAATGAAGTAGAATTATGTTTCTTTCAGAGCAAGGTCATAAAAAGAAGTTATTGTGTGTTGTAAATGAATAACATATTTTCAGAATTGCACAGGCAAGTTCTGGAAGATTTCCTTTTCTTTCTGTTTTTCTCTTACTGTCTTAACAGTTTAAATTAAGTAAGAAACTTTTTTTTGGCTAAAAATATTCAAACAGGAGATGTATATGTATGTATATATGTGTATATGTATATATATATATGTTGTACAGAGGATGTATATATACATAATTAGATATTGGGAAAATCCCCAGAAAAAAGGAAAAGGCAACCCACTCCAGTATTCTTGCCTGGAGAATCCCATGGACAGAGGAGGTTGGTGGGCTACAGTCCACAGGGTCGCAAAGAGTCGGACATGACTGAAGCGATTTTACACTACCCCCTGCCACACACACATGAACATATATATACATATATATGCATTCGACTGATTCACTTTGTTGTACAGCAGAAACCAACACAACATAGTAAAGCAATTTTCCACCAATTAAAAAATAAGTAATAAAAAATCCAAATAGTAAGATATATACTTTAAAAGATGAAAAATACCAGTTTATTTTTGCACCATCCCTGTCACCCAACTTGAAATGTCAATTTCACCAACCAAGACATTTTTGATTCTATTAAATTTCATAAACACTTTATTCCCGCAACAGCACCACACAGATTAGCAAGGTTGTTTCTGAGAGTATCTTTCAATAAGGCTGATTGTAAAACATTTCTATGTGTGTGAGTAGCAGGGAGAGAGGCAATATGAGATCTGCTATGACAATCCAATAATTCAGTAAAAATTATCTGGAAATATATGTACCACATGCTATTCAAACAACACTCATGAAGTATTATTTTTATCAATTGAACTGGTAACAAAGTATGAATGGTGGTGAAGATAAGAGCATTTTTACTAGTAATTGTCTAGAATGCAGCTATTAACCGTTCAACATTAGTCCAGGCTAATAGGTCTTATCAGTAACAATGTAAGGGCATGGATTTAACCTTATTTTATGAAACTATAATATGGATCCAGCTGGAATAAAGGGATACTCACTCTCTGAGGAGACTTAAATGAGGTTGGGGCCTATCTACTTGAAGGGTCAGTCTACCTTCAATAACCTATTTGAATTGACTGTAATTTATAGAGGATTGTGTGACGAAGGCCCCAGGGTTCTACCCCATGGCTCAGTCCCTTGGTGACTAGCGTTACCTTTATTTGATTTTGCTCAATAAGTATAGTTTGGATAGTATTTTCCTACAGAGAATGAGGAAACAGATCGTTTGATATGAGTACTCATCTACTGGCAGACTTATTTCTCAGTACAAATTAATTCATTGGCATTTTATCTATCAAACATTTTTCCACGTTTTCAAGGAATGCATCATTCACCTAGTACCTAATTACACTTGGTCAAGTGAACAGAATCAAGTGATAAAAATATACTGTACTGTGAATTATTTCATTTCTGTACATAATAAATATTAACTATGATTGGCATTATACTTGATGTCCTGGCTGAGGTTAAGAATGTTTTGCAAGATGGACAGACCAAGTTCTTCTGCTCTTGTGGAGTTTATAATAGATATGGGAAAACCAACAACATACACATAACTATGACAATTCCAGATAATCATGAATGTTATGATGCTTTAAAACTGGAGTTTGATTTTGGAAAATGATCTTTTGACAGGAAGCTATAAGATTAAAGATGAGAGAAACTGAATATAAACACTATATCTAGTTTTCATAAAGTTATTTCTCATGGGAGTATAGGTTAACAATTCTGAAGTTGTACACATGTACACTGGGACTGAACAAACAAGTAAAATGGATAGCAGATGGTGGGAGTCAGGTTTCTCACTTTTAGAGCTGAAGGTTACAGATAAACAAGGAGGTAGAATACACCCTTTGATACTGGATTAGAGTTGGAGACATCAGTATAAACTCATCTTCAGCTTAATATAATGCCGACAGATAAAAATTCTGGTAAGTGTGTGTACATGACTTAATATGCATGCATATATTTTCTAGCTCTTTTCACTGAGTGGGTTTATAAGCAGGTAAACATATCTCTATAGCAACAAGCACATTCAGTGCCCAGATCATGATTTCTAACATCATTCTCCAGTTAAAGGAACTGGGGCTTCTTAGAGAAACACTGGGGCAGAGAATATGCAAGATGAGCCGGGAGCCTCTTATAGTACCAGAAAGTAAGGAAGTATTCAAAAAACAACAACAGCAAAAAGAAAAGGGCATATAAAACGGACTTGAGAGCCAATCTGAAAGACTTACCATTGGCCAAAGCTGTAACAATTTGAGCAACAAGTGATGGATTATAACCCAAAATACTAAATAAATACCCTTGCGTTCCTACAGAAACATAGACACAGTGGTATGCTGGTAAATACTTCATACAAACAAATAATTGAATAAATAAATGAAGGAGAGTGGACAAATCTCTGATATGTAAGAATAGTTTATGTAGATACCCTCCCCTCATGGAAATGGAGCTTAACTCCCCACCCTCCAAGTGTGGACTGTATTTATTTAATACTTTTCTTTCAAGAGAACTGTGATGGAAGGGTGTGAGAGAGGGAAGAGTAATTTATCAGGGGAGAAACCTGATAAACACTCAGCTCAGCCAGTTGACCAAGGTTAGTATCATCAGTGATAATTCATGTTGATAGCAAGTACACTTGATATAATCTAATGAGGATGGCACTTTACTTCTGCGGTCTTCCTCCCCCAAACCCATAACCTTAGTTGTAGCCATAAGAAAAACTTCATAAAAACTTCAATTGCAGGACATTCTACAAAATGCCTCACCTAGTACTTCTCAAAACTGTCAAGGTCATTGAAAATAAGGAAAATCTGAGAAATTATCAAAGACTAGAGGAGGCTAAGGAAACATGATGACTAAACAGAATGTGGTATCCTGGTGTGATTGGGGAACAGAAAAGGACATTAGATTAAGGGGGGGGGAGGTGAAAGCCAAATACAATGTGGAATTCAGTTAATAATAATATGCTAACATTGGCTTTTCTGTTGTTAAGAAATGTATCATAGTAACAAGATATTAAAATAGGGAACACTGAATGGGGGATATAATAGAAACTCTGAACTATCTTTGGAAATCTTCTATAAATCAAAACTATTTTAAATGCCATGATTTAAAGCGAAAACCTGGATTTCATGAAAAAAGAATGCCTGAGAGGCAGAGCAAGTTGCTTATTTTAGTCTAGAAGTAGTCAGAGAAGGCTTTTCTGAAGAAGTGATATTTGAACTTGGATACAGCAGGGATGCAAAGTTCCAGAAGAAGGCACTCCTGATAGAACAGCAGATGTAAAACCTTGAGCAAGAATGAGCTTGGGATGTCTAAGCGATGGCAAAAATACCCGTGTGGCTAAGAACATAGCATTTGAGTAGAGAAACTGGTACAAGGTGAGAGGAAAGAAGAAAGAAAAGAAAAAATCAAGGGAGTATGATATGTAGGTCTTTGCAGGCCAAATGTCTTTCTCTCCCACTAGACAAGAAGCTACCTCAGCAGAGGGCAAGTGACATCCTTTTCTCCCCTAACTCTACCACATTAACTCATAAATACAGTATTTCTTAGTGACTGAATTCAAAACTGAGGGGCGGGGGGGGGGGGGGGAAACAGGCCCAATGGTGTGCCGGTAAATGTTTAACAATGGCTTCTCTAGAGAAAAATAAAGCCCAGATTGTACTGTTGACCAATTTCCTTGGTTTGAATAGTCCCACAATGGTCGATTTCAACCTACCAATGTGATTTCACCAAATAAGGCATTGGGAAGAAATGTGTACAAAGAGCTCTCAAGAGCTGGCATGGCTCCAGCACATTACTGCACAGAGACCACTTAGGATTTCTTCTGAACACTCTCCTTTAGCAAAATTCTCAGTTGGCTATAATCCCGCCTGTTCAATCTAAAACACTTATTTTCCCAACTTTTTCAGAAGGACATTATGAGAGGCATTAAATATCTTAAGTTACAAGTCAGTTACCTAGAAAAAGAAAGTTCACGTGATAAATCCTTCAACTTGTTCTTGGTGATCTAATTGTGGCTCCCCCTAAATCATTAATTCCCTGTCACAGTACCCACAATTCATCTCTGTCAGGATCATCTCTTAAAGTTTTCTGAGTATTAAAAATTTGTCCATCAATCTTTTCTTGGGCAAATTATAACCTTCGTATTTTTTTTTGACTGCACTGTGCAGAATGCAGGATCTTAGTTCCCTGACCAAGGACTGAACTCAGGTCCCCAGCAGTGGAAACATGGAGTCTTAACCACTGGACCACCAGGGAATTCCCTATAATCTTCACATTTTTGAAAATTAGAACATTTCTCTCAAATAACACTGCTTTCATATCAATAATTGCTCAAAGATTACTGGAAGTAATTTGGTTAGTTATGGCAGTCAACCCCTCTTTTAGTTTAAGTAGCTGGTTGGAATCACCATCCTGCGGTCCTGGAGTTTGGCCAGCATGCTAATACTGGAGAGCTCTTCCTGGAACTGAACATCTCTCCCCTGGATGAAGCTGACAATGAATGACAGCAACATAACTAAGCAGCTGCTCTGTGGCCTGCTCAGTCAAAAAAATAGAGGGAGCCAGGGCTGAAAGAATGGCATAAGGACACATAGAAAGGCAACAACTACAAGAAGCCATTCTAGCCAAAGTATACAAGAAGCCCAAGTTCTTTGTGAGAACCCTCATATGATGGCGCAGATTTAGTCATAATTAAATTTCCCAAAGTGTGGAGCAGATTTTATGTGTACATACAACAAAATTTACTGCAGACCATAATCCAACGGTGTACAATGCCCAAACATAACAACCAGCATTTACTAGTAGTGTGGTTGGTGTGGTTGCCAAAGGAGATGAAAGAAGAGCTTGCGTTATATAGTTTTAGAGTGGGATTATTTATAAAAACTCATTGAATTCTAAAAAATAGCCTTCTGTTAAATTACCATTTAAAACGCAGGAAACAATGCTCAGAGAGTGAAATAATTGGGCTGAAGCACATAAAAATACCATTTTGGGAGGGTCAAAAAAATTCAAATATCAGTAGTTTCACATTCAATCTTTTCTAGTCAAAAGCACAATATTAGCCACAAGGCAAAGACCTCATTAGAACTGAACTCTACTAAACCAGATCGTGATCTCTTTCTGGGTCACTACATTGTATTTTTAGGACGTCAATCTCCTGGTTTATAACTTCTGGAAAATACGGTTTCTGCCCTTTGTATATGTGTCTTGAAAAACAATAAATGATGAAAAAATTATTATAAAATCAATTATGTCACTCAGTAATATGTTGATGAGAGTTGTTAGCCTTATTGCTTATTGGGAGATTAATAAAATGCATATTCCTAGGCCACATACCTGGTGACTCTGATTCAAGACGTTTATAACAAGGCTCAAATTCTGTATTTTTAATGACCATCTCACATGCTTCTGATGCACCTAGGTCTGGAGAGACACTGGGGGATCACTGAGATAGAAAAAGAGACAGTTTTGATGAAATCGATTTTTCTTTTTCTGCAGTGCTTTGGCACTGTGTGGATACTCTGCATATTGAGTTTGGACGACACAAATTGGCAGCTCATAATAATTAAGCATGGACGGGCTGATGTGCAGTGTACATCCAGACACAACTGGCTATGACTGCATCTTCAATTCAGCCTGTTCTGAGAACACCTGCTAGGGGTTTGAGTAAATTGCAAAGAGTCAATTTCTTCATTCTCATACTCGCCTGCTCCCTCTTATGCAATATCAGCAGCCCCTGCTTTCCAGTCTCCTTGACATTTCCTGAAGCCAACAGCTGCTATTAAGTAAGTGTGACCAATCAGACTTCTGGTGGGAGAAACAGCCCAGAGATAAACCACTTTTCACGCAAAATTCTTTAAAAACCTCTTTATTTTGTTACCATAGTAGAAACCTGACTTGTTAACTAAAGAAAATAAATATCTCAAGAGACAGCATATTACATAAACAGCAAATAAAACATTAAAAAATAAGATAATTATCTTTCCTCCCTTCAGATTTATATTCTATTTTCTTCAGCCATTAGTAAATTAACCTTTTATTTGTGTCTATAAGTCATCAAATTTACTTATTTGCTCTCAAAAATAGGACATGATTTTACTTTCTCTGTGTTAGTCATTTGTCAATGTCACCGGTATTGAGGTGCCCTCTATCTAAATCTTTTTTCTGCCCATCCCCAACACACACACACACTCATCAATCCTGTTTTTCTCTGTGTTTACATTGCCCCATTAAAGGGGACTAGGGAGTAATAATACAGACTTAAAAGTTTCCCTTCTTTAGTTTTAACTCATAAGTCGTCAGGTACTGTTCATGTGTTCTAAATACCTAGATGAGATTTTAAATTATATTGCTCAGCACATTTGCTGAGCACACATCATATAGCAGATGCTATGCTAAGCCACTGGGATATATCCTTCAAAATGCCAGCATTAATCATGACTTCTTCAGCTATAATCTAGGAGGGAAGATAGACATTAAACATGTCACTGAAATCGTGATGATTGTTACGAAATACAGAATACTTCCAAGGAAGAGTATAACAGGGATATAAAATCTAATGTGGGATCTAAAGAAGGCTCCCATGATGACATGCTTAGCATAGTGGTGAGGGCAGAAGAAGCAAAGGGAGAGAGTGGCAAGAAATTAGGTGAGGAGCACGGGTCAGATATTGAAGACTAAGCAGCATTTAAATCCCTTGGTGACTCATGGAATGATTTAACAGAGAAGAGTATCATTAACTGATTTCATTTCTCTGTTAGTTCACCATCTTCAAATGAGTTTAATATTTCCTTTCCAAAGCAAAGAGTACATTTTCAAAACTATTTCTGCAACAGGCTAAAGTTGCTTAAGTATTTAAATTTACCATTTGTAAAACTGGCTTCATTTCCTCTTTAGGTTATGTTTATACAATAACCACGTTTCCTAGGCATTTGGGTAGTAATTAATAATAATGCAGTCAGTTAACAGATACTCTGATCATTTTACTCCAAGTTGATATTGAGTCCTGAGGGACAATTTCTGGAATCCACTGATTCCAGAAGATCAATACATTACTTATAAGAAGCATCTCTTTTTGGTAGCTTATTGATGATTTCTCTGATCTAAATCACAATATACTCAACCTCAGTGAAATCTTTCAATGTAGACCCTCAATATTTCATCTTATATATACATTAACATTCTTATTTATAACCATTATTTTAAAACAAGAAGGGGATATAGAGATAACTGAGTCCAGATCACTTCTATTTAGAGATACCAAGGTATTCAATGATCAGTCCCAAACCACAATATGGTTAAGAACAGAGCAAATGGAACTATTCAGACTGGTCTCCTGATTTAGTATCAAAGTTTTTGACCATGCCATACAGCTTTGCCCAGTCCTAAAATGTAACTTCAAAGGCCATGTAATACAAAGAGGACTAAAAAAAAAAATGGGACCCAGCATATATCCAGACAAAACTCTAATCCAAAAAGATACATGCACCCCTATGTTCATAACAGCACTATTCACAACAGCCAAGACAAGGACACAATCTAAATGTCCACTGACAGATGAATGGATAAAGAAGATCTGGTATACTACTCAGTATAAAAAGTGTACTGATAGAATACTACTCAGCCATAACAAGATCAAATATTGCCATTTGAAGCAACATGGATACAACTAGAGATTATCATACTAAGTGAACTAAGCCAGAAAGAGAAAGACAGGGCTTCCCTGGTGATGCAGTGGATAAGAATCTGCCTGCCAATGTAGGAGGCACAGGTTTGATCTCTGATCTGGGAAGATCATCCCACATGCCATGGAGCAACTAAACCTATGTACCACAACTATTGAGCCCGTGCTCTAGAGCCTGGGAGTCACAACAACTGAGCCCATGTGCCCCACCTACTGAAGCCACCACACTCTAGAGTCTGTGCTCCACAAGAGAAGCCATCACGATGAGAAGTCCATGCACCACAACCAGAGAGTAGCCTCCACTGGTCACAAATAAAGAGAAAGCCCAGCAGCGAGGAAGACCCATCACAGCCAAAAATAAATACAAATGCTATTTAAGAAAGAGGAAGACAAATACCATATGATATCACTTACATGTGGAATCTCAAATACAACGCAAATGAACCTATCTATGAAATAGAATTAAACAGAGAACAGGCTGGTTGCCAAGGGGGAGGGGTTTGGGGGAGGGATGGAGTAGGAGGTTGAGATTAGCAGATGTAAATGATTATATATGGAATGGATAAAAAGGTCCCACTGTATAGCAAAAAGAACTATATTGAATACACTATATTGAATATATATACAATATATATTGAATACAATATCCTATAATAAGCCATAATGGAAAATAATATTAAAAAAAGAATGTATATATATGTATAACAATTTGCTGTAATTGTAACAATCACTTTGCTGTATAGCAGAAATTAACACAACATTGTAAATCAACTATACTTCAATTTAAAAAATGTGGGATATACGTATACTTATGGCTGATTCATGTTGAGGTTTGACAGAAAACAACAAAACTTTGTAAAGTAATTATCCTTCAATAAAAAAATTAATTAAAAAGAAAAAAAAAAGTGGAACCCAGGACTCATTACAATAGTTACTGTGCCAGTAAGTTTGATAAAGAAAATGTAATTTTGTGCCAGTCAGCTGACTTTAAGAACTCTAATCAGAAAACAAAACAACTCCTCAAAGCAAACCTCAAACTTTAGTGTACTTCCTGGTCAAGATAAGGGCTGCTTGGACCTTTACACATAAAAGAGGTATATTAAATAATTGTTGTTTAGTCACTTGGTCAAGTCCAGCTCTTTTGCGACCACATGGACTGTAGCCCACAAGGCTCCTCTGTCCACGGCATTTTCTAGGCAAGAGTACTAGAGTGGGGTATCATTTCCTTCTCCAGTTAATTACCAAGGTTCAAATTCTGGCATTAATTTCTGTTAATTTATACCTCTTTTAAAAAAGAAAACTTTTTATTAAAACTTTTCAAAGGGTTTACAGAATGTAAAACAGTTTTTATAAACTCATAACTTGATATGAAATAAACTTAAATTGAATGCATATAATTTCCTTTAAAGATAATCTAATTTTTTAAAGTTAAAATGCTTGAAAAAATCTTTTGCTTTTGTGATTCCCCAAATAGCCTTTTAAAAAAATGACAACTTGAATTTGCTCATCCTTAAAGAGGAGCCTGTTGCTTCCACTCATTTCGACAGTAGTGATTTACTTAGTTTTTATTATTTACTCATATACACTCTATGGGTTGTGCACTCCCTGGATGTAATAAATGCTTGCTGCTGGACTGACAGATGTGTTTGATCTCCTGAGCTCTACGGCAGTGAGCACAGATACACAGATGCTGAAAGGGAGTAGTTTATGGATTTAGAAAGGGAGGAAGGCCAGAAGAGGAGGTTAGGACTCATCAAAGAGCTGAGACACTGAATTCTATGTGCTATATGAAATTCACATCTGTCAATTATTGGAAACATATGTAGGGAATTTAGTGAAGCTGTGCTGCACTCAAAAAAGTGTTACAAATTACTGTTATTATTAGATAAATAAAATAGGGTTCTATCTTGATCTTTTGTTTTCCTCCAAAATATTGTTACAAATTTCAAGAGGCAACTTACTAAGTAGTACAGCCTAGGCTCTAGAATACACTAAATATCTATAGTTACTTCCCACAGGCCAGGCTTTGAGTTCTGGCTGGACATGTAATGATACGACAGGCGCTTCCTGGATGAGCTCACAAATCAGTCGTACAGGTGAGATCTCTCTCTCACCCTGGGCATCAATCTGTATTAGCCAAGGCTTTTATTTTTCTATATTTTCGTGCTTTGACATCATGTGGCCTTGCTGACCCTGAAGGGACTGACCTTCCCGTGGGGTTAGTCAATTCCTAGAGAGACAGCAAACAACTCACCTGGGAAATGAGCTTTTCACATGCAGACCAACCAACCCAGAGCCATTTCTCCAGTCACTTCTTTTACTGGGCTCTTGCACTCTGGGCTACTATTGTCCTGTCCCAAAAACCCCAGAACCAGGTATCAGACAAACAAGGATAGCTACTATGCCACAGAGCCCACTGAAATTATTCAAACTACCCAATCCTAAACCTGCTTACCCTGTTTCACCAGTTCCTTTCCACAGAAACCATGATATGGGCTTGTGACCATGGTTTTCTCTTGTTCTGTCTACCTCCTGACTGATGCTGGTGCTTCCCCACATGGCCTGGCATGGTAGCCTGTCTTGTGTTTCTAGGGATCTGTGAGCGGAAAAAACTTTTTCCTTCATGACAGTCATGTCTGTGTCTGAATGTCTTACCAGTTCTTATTAAAACAAATCCTGGCTCCCCATAGAGCGTAACTCCCCCAAACCATTATCTTCTTTCAGCTTGGGGCTCTGAGATAATTTGTGGGTGGTGGGGGGGCATAAGTGTGCATGACCAAGGCATTAAACATCTACAATGTACAGCAAAATGACTTATGAATTCTTTATAAGTAAAGCAAGGAAAAGGTCATGAAATGAATTCAAGAGAACTCAATCTCATGTTGTGCCCAGTGTGTGAACGGCAATAACTTAAAAGCACTTTAAAGATAAAGCTAAGTGCCAAGCTCCAAATAAATTTCAAGGAATGAGACAGTTTGTCCATACAGGTCAGACTATATTTATCATTTTCATTTAATTCATTCCTCAGAAATCATGTAGCAAGGCCTTTCACAGCATGGATGAAAACAGCTGTGGTCAGAATATACTGATGATGGTAGTTGAAAGTACTTATACTTTGAAGGATTAGATGGAACCCAAGACTGAATAATTTTTACACAGTTATGAGAATAATGGACCATGTTAAGGAATTAAAGTTTTATGGTCATATATACTTTAGGAACCAAAATCAATATTAATTAACATTGTTAAAATGCTCTCAAGTGTCCTCAATATTTTAAAATACATTTTACCTACTCTTTAGACATACATTTATGATTATGAAGTAGTGATTGAATTAAAATCTTTTTTTTTTTAACAGAAAGAGCAATAATAAAAGAAAGAGGATTTTATTTTCAGAATGGATGACAGAATTCTCCCTTCTCCCAACATGAAAACATGGCTCTAGTTTCCATGACCCACTTGCATGAAGACCATTTATAATGCGTTTCTATGCTTAACTGTAGCCATGATGTAGGTCTTCTTACATCCTGTACTATCAGATCATTTGCTCAGCACTTGGCTGTTCCTACCTTTCTATCATGCACATGCTTAATGGAAATTATTGAATAGACAAGGCAGATGCCCTGTGTTTTTGTGTTGTTGTTTTCCCCACACTGATTAGGTAAGTGCATATCTATACGACAAAGTTCCAGGCATTATTCAGTTAATCAAACCAATGAAGGAAGCAAAAGAAAAAGTAGCCTAGATAATTGCATTATGAAAATTCTCTTAGAAATGTGTTACTGTTCAGCATGGAGGCTTCACATAATTATGTTTATCCTGAGAAAGACTCCCTTGAAATGCTGCAGCTATGGAACCAAACGAAAATCCAGAGTATCTGTACCATGACAGACATTTATTGCCAAAAGCTTGGTGCTAGACCACTTGTGGGCGTGGATAATATCTACCACTGTCTTCAAGAACATTCTTCAGACATCTCAGAATCATTATGACTGGCCCCATGGAAACACACATTTATCAAGGCATTGCAGCAGATTCTTGTTTTTTGGTTTTTTTTCAGTTGACATGCAACAGAATGGAATAATGACATCCATTCAGAAGTCAGAGGTCACAGTTGTCTAAGAAAGGAATATACATAACAAAAATTAATGCAGCGATGGAACTCTGACTGATCTGTTGTAGCAATAAACCATCAAATGTGAGAAATTAGGAAATAAACTCTCACAGGGATGAAAGGGGTCATGAGGGCTACCCATACCTTAGATGCTTAGGGAAAGGGTGAGGAACTTTACATATATTGAGTGATTAAACTGCCTATGCTCTGTAGTATAGGCTTTACCTATGTGATCACATTTTAACCACAATAGCCCTAAGGGCAATGAATAATGTCAGCTATAATAAAATGACAAACACTTTTGAGGACTTGTTATGTGCCAGATACCAAGAGTTTTACATGTATTAACTCAGAATTAAATTTTTTCAACAAAGCTGTGTGGTAAGACATATGATGGTACCCATTTCAGAGTTGTAGAGACTGAGAATATGTAACATTCCCAACAGCCAGAAAGTTGAAGGGACCGATATATATCATGTAAGAAACAGTTGGATAATGCAATAATGAGAAGGGAAGATTCAAAATGGAATCAGGTTGTATAAATGGTTGTCATCCAAAGGAGAGAATAAACTGGGTCCCTATGGCGCCAAAGCTTTTTGCCATGAACAATGGGTGGAGGAGACAGGATGATATTTTGAATTGCTCACGATTGAATATGCTGCCTAAGAGAATCAGGAACTCTCCAGTAATCTCACCATCACAGGAAGGTTCAAGTATTAATAAAACAAGGCAACCACCAGGCAGATTAAAATGAAGCAAAGTAGTCAGCCTTTCAAATCTCAATAATCTGGATTCCAATCTCAGCTTTGTCACTTAACTGTGTGACTTTGAAAGTGAAAGTGTTAGTCACTCAGTCGTTTCCAAATCTTTGCAACCTTGTGAACTATAGCCAGGATCCTCTGTTCATGGAATTTCCCAGGCAACAATATTGCAGTGGGTAGCCATTCCTTTCTCCAGGGGATCTTCCCAACCCAGGAATAGAACCTGTGTCTCCTACATCGCAGGCAGACTCTTTACCATCTGAGCTTTGGGCAAGCTCTTCACACACTCTATAACCATCCCTCCTCAATGTGAATGGAACAAATAAAGGTACTTGTTTCACAGATAATAGTGCTTGCCACGTGATAAGCTCAATACAATGCATCACTTGGCAAATACGCCAAGATCATTTGACAACAGTTTCTAAAGTGTGAAGTTGTAGTATGCCCTGACTGGTGGTGGTGGTTTAGTCGCTAAGTCATGTCCAACTCTTGCGATCCCATGGACTATAGCCCATCAGGATCCTCTGTCCATGGGATTTTCTAGGCAAGAATACTGGAGTGGTTTGCCATTTCCTTCTCCATGCCCTGACTAGCTACATGCAAAAAATATATACCTGGTGGGTTTTTCCCTTATCTTTTATGTCTTTGGCTTTTATGTGGATTTCATTATTGACAGTTCTATGAGAATTTTACATCTAAAGAAAGCATGAAGAGACCAATGGTGAATATATTTAGCTCATGATTTTTGTTTCTGTGAGAAATAATTCTAAACATTTATTTTATTTCATAGTGGTTGCAGTGGGTATGAGGGGCTTTCTAAATATTGAGGGGATGATGCCTAACTTTTTACTTACTCATTCTGAAGTTTCCCTACTAGTGTGATTTATACACAGAAAATCATTTTTGTGGATTTTTCCTTTTCTTACATTTGTCTGTTGTGGCATATTTTCCCTAAAATACAGCTGCCAGTTTGATCTGCATGCTGCGTCAGCTGGAGAGGTATGAAATGCCTTTCTCACACAATTCAGCTGGTCCAATAGAGTGGCTTTGATTTTCTTTCCCAGCTGTTGTGTAAATTGGCTGCTCCTTGAGTGTATTAGAACTAGTTTATGTTTCATAGCATTTAATATCTTTAGAATTACCAGAAATAGCTGTCATAATAAACATGAAAGTGACAGCACTCATGCTTCTTGAAGAGACACAAACTTTCTCCCATGTATTCCGTCCCCTACTCTGAAAGGTAAACGCAACTACTGTACATCTACAATTCCAAATTTGCAATCAAGTATTTAGGAAAGTTCTGCAAATCTTCCTTCTTTCATTCTTTACTATTTTAAATTTCAGGTGCTTCATTTTCTTTATTTTAATTTTCCTTTCTCCATGTACCGTTTATCAGTATGAAAATAATCCTTCACCTTCTCAATTTCACATAGAACAAAAGATCAGATGTATATGACACCTACTCTCTGTGCTAAATATGATCTATGCTAAGAAAAATAGAATGAGAAAATGGGGTCTAGAGAAACAAAGAGGAAAAATTTGACATATATGATGGGTTCCCAGTTATTCTATCCAATACCCTCTCACCACCTGCAAGCCATCCAGGCCATTTACTTTCCCTTTCAGTCCCTTCTAGCCAGTAAGGTTGCCCTGAGCCACAAAATGAACTTTTTAAAATGGATCATAGAAATCTATTTACTTTTAACAAAGATAAAGCCTTTTATTTTTTAGGCGTGAAACAAAAGCCCTAAATAGAAATGATCATATAAAAATATATAGAATTAAACTTACACAGGAAATAATTGTACTTGAAATACCCCTCATTTCGGGGAAGAAGATTATGCACTTGTTCTCAGCAAGCTTGAAAAGGAAGATGATGCCTCTGTAAACATATCAGACAAAACTTTCCTTCAACTCTTACTAGAAATTGTCATGTCCCAATCATGCACTTATGACTTCCCAGGTGGCTCAGTGGTAAAGAATCCACCTGCCAATGCAAGAGATGCAAGAGATGTGGATTCAGTCCCTGGTTTGGGAAGATTCCCTAGAGAAGGACATGGCAACCCACTCCAGTAATCTTGCCTGGGAAATTCCATGGACAGAGGAGCCTGGTGGGGCTATAGTCCATGGGGTTGGAAAGAGTTGGACACAACTGAGCAACTAAGCACAAAGAACACAACATGTCTTAATCACTGGAGAGTTCTGTCTCCAAACTGGCCTTTAGGCCATGGGTGAGGGCATCCTTTTGAATTAATCCACATCCTCTGAGTTGATCCCTTTT
Organism: Bos indicus; assembly: GCF_029378745.1. Lineage (NCBI taxonomy): Eukaryota > Metazoa > Chordata > Mammalia > Artiodactyla > Bovidae > Bos > Bos indicus. The sequence goes on from NC_091789.1 coordinate 116,285,986, forward strand.
ATTCAGCTCCAAAGCATCCCAGTGAATCTAGCTTTCTGGATTCTTCTCCCTACTCTCAAACTTGAATCACAGAAAATGTTTAAAATAATAGAAATTCTAGTTTTGCTAACCCATAATTAGACACAAAACATACTTCTTTCCACCCTAGAAGGAAATAGTCCACTTAATGTTTGATGAACTTACATAAGGAAACAAGTGGGGAGTCACAGATTATTACAACTTGATATGTGGGCAACTTCATAGCCTTTGGAAAGGAATGGTTATCTACTGATATCCTGAAAGTTAAAAAGCAGAAAATTCCAGTCATTTGGTGTTGCATTTTTCCTACCTGTTAAAATTCCAGCTTGAATCCAGAACAGTGGCTGCCACACCAGGCCCTGAAGGATTTGCACACCCTAAGGAGACTAGTTTTCCTCATTCACCTCTGAGTTTTTAAATTTGTTTTTGTTGTTGTTTAGCCACTAAGTTGTGTCTGACTCTTTGTGATCCCATGGACTGTAGCCCACCAGCCTCCTCTGTCCATGGGATTCTCCAGGCTAGAATACTGGAGTGGGTTTCCATTTCCTTCTTCAGGGGATCTTCCCAACCCAGGGATCAAACCTGCATTTCCTGCTTGGCAGGCAGATTCTTTACCACTGAGCCACCTGGGAAGCCCTTTAATTAATTTACTAAGAGCTTATCTACCTCTGCCCTGTCCTGGCCTGTTACAAAGGAGTGTAAAAAGAAGCGGTCACCCTTTGGCATTTATAATCCCAGGTGGACAACACTGTCAACTTCTACTGAGGTTATTTTAACTGTCTCTTTTATGACCCTTTCTGTTTGGCCCTTTCTCCTCTCTCTCTTTCTCCTTTAGTTCTGTTGATTTTACACTCAAAGCAGTCATCTGAACATGGTCAGCTCAAGCTGATTCTTTTAATGGTGCCAGGTGGCATGGCTGAGTGTTTGACTTCCCTTTCACTAAAAAAAGTTTTATTTGTACTGAGCCATCAAGCTTTTTATTTCAGACCCAAATGAAAAGCTGAACAGGCACGGGGCACTTGGCCTGTTTGTAACCATCTGGTGCAAGTGACTTTTGACGATACCAAATCCATCCCCACTTGTGAGTTCACCCTTGAAACTGAGCTAAGGGAGAAAAAGTCACAAGAGCAGCCAGGGTTTCCCAGGAATCACTGCCAAGTATAGGTTTCACATCTGACAAAAAGGATGTTAGTTAACTGACATCCCTCCCATAGCAAAGGCAAAGTTGTTTAAACAATTTTAAGAGCCAGAAAAGACTTGGTTTATAAATTGATTTATTCATAAAGTGTAATTTGTGGGTTGATAGTCTAATTCAATCTTGCACTGTTAGAAGAAATAGAAAACACAGCTAACTTTCATTCCTTGGGATGTAGCTGTTGTCTCAGTGAAAGCGTATGTCCCATGAGAAGACACAATTAGATCTGTCTTCTTAGAAATTTCCATTTCCTAGTGCTACTGTGATAAATTCCCTCCACATGCTAAAAACAGATACGGAGCAATGGTAGATAATGAAGATTTGAGGTTGCTGCTGAAACTCACAGGTTCAGTGGTAGCTGGAGAATCCTGCCTTTTCACTACACTGTGAGCAATTTCAGTACTTATTTTTACATGTCACCATTAGTTCAGTCGTCTCCCTCTCATATTTATTCATATCTTTTGAAAATGTTTATTTTATGGTCCCAAGAATAGCAGCACTGTTTACTCTTTGATCACTCATAGTTGCCTCTAAATTTATAAGATTATGTGTATTGTTTTGCATTTAATCAGTTTAAAAACTTTAGAGCTTAGGGCTAAATCTTAGATTACCAAAACTGAGTGTGAAGAATATCAAAGTATGCACATTTGCAGGGAATTATTTTTTTGTTTTCATCTCTCCAACCAGGCAATTAAAAATAACAAAGAATTAATAAAAGACACAATAACTTTTAATATTCAGAGTGGATGAGTTTCAGGATAATGAGGTCTTTAATATGACCTTATAATATTAATGTTCTCCTGGTGATATTTTCTATCAGTCTCTGACGGTTTACTTTATAACCTTTACCAGGTTTTGTCATTGTTAAGTTGAATTTCTTCCTGCACACAAGCATAAGTATCACAAGTGCTCAGGCTTCCATTCTATTGCTGACAATTAAAACAGTTCCATGGACATACATGTTCTCAGCAAATATGTATTGAGCGAATGAACAAATGAATGCAATTGGGCAGACGTCAAAAGCAATACAATAAACTTAGAGCCTTTGTTCATGTTATTCTTTTTAGGAATTTATTATAAGGTACGACATGAACAAGGTCATTCAACATAACATTTTTCACATCCCCAAACTAGAAGAGCTGACAGAATTCCTTGATAGATCAGATGTGGAACACAAAATAGAAGAGTAGGCAAAGTTGTGGCCTGAGCAACAGAGAAAGGCATTGTTACTGACCATGGTGAGGAGATTATAGCAGTCTCCATTTACCAAAAGAACTCTCAGCAGCTCAGTCTGACATATACTGTTTGGACACATTAAGAAATTAGAGACAGCAGTTTGGGAGTCCAGAGGAGAAATACAAGCTAGTGGCATAACTTTAGTAGCCATCAGTGAGTCATAAAATTTCATGTAACCACCTAAAAATTAAATATAAATAGAAAAGAAATGAGACTTAAGGACAAGGTCCTGGGGCATTCAAACACTTAGATATCTTGGGAACAAGGGAAGAATCAATAAAAGAAACCAAACAGCAGTAGTTAGAAAAATAGGAAGATTTAAAAATAAAATAAAATTAAAAAATAAAATAAATAAAACACACACACACACACAAAAGAAAAATAGGAAGAAATTTACAAAAGTACACTGCCCTGGAATCCAAGACAAGAAACTGTGGCAAGAAGGAGACCATGACCAATGGTGGCAAATTCTACTGCTACATAGGATGAGAGGTGAGAAATGGCTTTTGTTTTTCCTGGGGGTCACTGTCAACATGGGGCTCATTGAGGAGAGCTTTCCTGTGTTTACAACGGTGTGCAGGTTGGGCACAAGTTGTTAAAGCATCATAGGCAGAATGGGTATGAAATAGTTAATAGTGCTCTTGGAACCAATATGTATGGCTTGGTGATGGGCAGAAAGGAGACATGAAAGGGAGGTCAATGGAAAGGATCAGTTGCATTACAGAAGCACTGGTATTAGGCAAAGTTGTAAGGATGACAAGGATATTCCAACATGCCTAAGTTGAGCTACTCTGAGGGTATATACAACAGAATTTGCTGACAGATCAAATGTCGGTATGAGAAATATAGGAGAGTCAAGAATGACTTCTATGGCCTGTGCTTCATCTCATATTCTATTCCTCCTGGTGCTGACCAATGCACACAACCACTTCATGTTATCATCCAAAATATATGAGCATTATTTATCATTACATTTAATGATAAAAAAAAAAGATACCACTTAAAGTGAGCTGAGCTTCCATAGATCCAGTACCTTACTCAATCATAACCATCCTCTTAGTACTACATTAGTGATTGAGATTGGTCCTTAAGAATACTATATAACATATGCATCTAAAGACTTTTGTTCCTCTTCAAATATTCATTTTAGAAGTCAATGCAGTCTAATGATTTAGGCAGACTATTTTTAGAATTTCTGTTTTCATAAAGTTCTTTAAGACCATGTTTTATCCTTAAAACAATAAACTGTGGCAACAGCAGAATGTTAAAGACATAGAAAGATACGATTTTTATTAAGTAAAAAAATGTTATGACAGAGGGTTAAAGTTTGTCCCTGTTTTTTGAAAAAAAAATATATGCATATTGCATATATGTGGTGGAATGACTTACAGTTCATACTTCCCTATATCCTAGACCATTGATGGTCTATACTGACTGGCCTTACTGTGGTCAACAGAATGCAAGCAAATATGACTTAAGCAGAGACTTAACAAGTTCTTGTGTATTGGGACTTGCCCTCCTGTCGCTCTTAAGGCCCTCCAGAAATCATGCAAATCAGCCTGAGTTAGCATGCTCAATGATGAGAGATGTAGGGAGAGGCTTATGTCACTCTAGCCTTGACAGATGAAGCCATCATATATTAGCCAGCCCAGTCACCATGAGCTGACCACAAACACATAAAACCAGTCAAGCATGGCTCAGCTCAAAAGAAATGCACAGCAGAACCCAATTCAAATATCCAACCTGCAAATGCATTATCTGTTATGGACCAAATGTTTGTGTCCCTGTCAAAATTCTTATGTTGAAGCTCTAACCCCCAATGTGACTATAGTTAGAGATAGGGCCTTTACAAAGGTAATTAAGTTTAAATGAGGTCACAAGGCTTTTGAATAGAAAGACATCAGAGAGCTTATATAAAGAGACACCAGTGAAATACCTCTCTCAATTCCTCCATAAGACTAACTCACTCCACAGTGGTAATCATGTTACAATACATAAGTGTATCATATCAACATATATTATACCTTAAACTTACACAATGACATATGTCAATTATATCTCCACAAAGCTAGAAAAAAATTTGCTTTCAGCAAATTGCAAGTATACAGTACAGTATTATTGCCAAATTCAGACTTAAACTGAAGAAAGTGGGGAAAACCACTAGGCCACTCGGGTATGACATAAATAAAATCCCTTGACAAATAGATTCAAGGGATTAGATCTGATAGACAGTCCCTGAATAACTATGGGCTGAGGTTCGTGATGGAGAAGGCAATAGCACCCCACTCCAGTACTCTTGCCTGGAAAATCCCATGGATGGAGGAGCCTGGTAGGCTGCAGTCCATGGGGTTGCTAAGAGTCGGACACAACTGAGCAACTTCACTTTCACTTTTCACTTTCATGCATTGGAGAAGGAAATGGCAACCCACTCCAGTTGTTCTTGCCTGGAGAATCCCAGAGATGGCAGAGCCTGGTGGGCTGCCATCTATGGGGCTGCACAGAGTCGGACACAACTGAAGTGACTTAGCAGAGGTTCGTGATACTGTACAGGAGGCAGTGATCAAGACCATCCCCAAGAAAAAGAAATGCAAAAAGGCAAAATGGTTGTCTGACGTGGGCTTACAAATAGCTTCTTTACAAAAAAAAAAAAGAGAGAGAGAGAGAAGGGAAAGGCAAAGGAGAAAAGGAAATATATACCCATTTTATATACCCATTTACCTTCATTATGTCCATCATAGTTTGGCCTCAGGTCAAACAACAAGGATGGAATACAGCCCTGCCCATCAACAGAAAATTGGATTAAAGATTTACTGAGCATGGTCCCACCCATCAGAACAAGACTCAGTTTCCCCCTCAGTCACTCTATCCCATCAGAAAGCTTACAGAAGCCTCTTACCTTATCCATCAGAGGACAGACAGAATGAAAACCACAATCACAGAAAACTGATCAAACTGATCACATGGACCACAGCCTTGTCTAACTCAATGAAACTATGAGCCATGCCATGTAGAGCCACCCAAGACAAACAGGTCATGGTGGAGAGTTCTGATAAAATGTGGTCCACTGGAGAAGGGAATGGCAAGCCACTTCAGTATTCTTTCCTTGAGAATCCCACGAAAAGGCAAAAAGATAGGACACTGAAAGATGAACTTCCCAGGTTGGTAGGTGCCTGATATGCTACTAGAGATCAGTGAAGAAATAACTCCAGAAAGAATGAAGAGACAGAGCCAAAGCAAAAACAATACTCAGTTGTGGATGTGACTGGTGGTAGAAGTAAAGTCCAGTGCTGTAAAGAGCAATATTGCATAGGAACCTGGAATGTTAGGTCCATGAATCAAGGCAAGTTGGAAGTGGTCAAACAGGAGATGGCAAGAGTGAACATCGACATTTTAGGAATCAGTGAACTAAATGGACTGGAATGGGTTAATTTAACTCAGATGACCATTGGATATACTACTGTGAGCAAGAATCCCTTAGCAGAAATGGAGTAGCCATCATAGTCAACAAAACAATCCAAAATGCAGTACTTGGATGCAATCTCAAAAACAACAGAATGATCTCTGTTCATTTACAAGGCAAACCATTCAATATCACAATAATCCAAATCTATTCCCCGACCAGTAATGCTGAAGAAGCTGAAGTTGAATGGTTCCATGAAGACCTACAAGACCTTCTAGAACTGATGTATGGCAAAACCAATACAATATTGTAAAGTAATTAGCCTCCAATTACAATAAATAAATTTATATTTAAAAAAAATAGAACTAACACCCAAAAAAGATGTCCTTTTCATTACAGGGGATTGGAATGCAAAAGTAGGAAGTCAAAAGATACTTGGAGTAACAGGGAAATTTGGCCTTGGAGTACAAAACGAAGCAGGGCAAAGGCTATAAGAGTTTTGCCAAGAGTCATAACAAACACCCTCTTCCTACAACACAAGAGAAAACTCTACACATGGACATCACCAGATGGTCAATAACGAAAACAGATTGATTATATTCTTTGCAGCCAAAGATGAAGAAGCTCCATACAGTCAGCAAAAACAAGACTGGGAGCTGACTGTTGCTCAGATCATGAACTGCTTATTGCAAAATTCAGACTTAAATTGAAGAAAGTAGCAAAAACCACTAGACCATTCAGGTATGACCTAAATCAAATCCCTTATGATTATACAGTGAAAGTGAAAGTGAAAGTGAAGCCGCTCAGTCCTGTCTGACTCTTTACGACCCCCTGGACTGTAGCCTACCAACCTCCTCCGTCCATGAGATTCTCCAGGCAAGAATACTGGAGTGGGTTGCCATTTCCTTCTCCAGGGGATCTTCCCGACCCAGGGATCGAACCCAGGTGTCCTGCATTGGAGGCAAACGCTTTAACCTCTGAGCCACCAGGGAAGCCATGATTATACAGTAGAAGTGACAAATAGATTCAAGGGATTAGATCTGATGTCTATCAGGCAAAGAAGAAAAGGAAAGATATGCCCATTTGAATACAGAGTTCCAAAGAAAAGCAAGGAGAGATAAGAAAGCCTTCCTCATCCATTAACGCAAAGAAGTAGAGGAAAACATTAGACTGAGAAACACTAGAGATCTCTTTAAGAAAACTAGAGCTACCAAGGGAACATTTCATGCAAAGATGAGCACAATAAAGGGCAGAAATGGTATGGACCTAACAGAAGAAGAAGATATTAAGAAGAGGTGGCAAGAATACACAGAAGAACTGTACAAAAAAGATCTTCATGACCCAGATAACTATGATGGTGTGATCACTCACCTAGAGCAAGACATCCTGGAATGTGAAGTCAAGTGGGCCTTAGGAAGCATCACTATGAACAAAGCTAGTGGAAGTGATGGAATTCCAGCTGAGCTATTTCAAATCCTGAAAGATGATGCTGGGAAAGTGTTGCACTCAATATGCCAGCAAATTTGGAAAACTCGGCAGTGGCCCCAGGACTGGAAAAGGTCAGTTTCATTCCAATTCCAAAGAAAGGCAATGCCAAAGAATGCTCAAACTACTGCACAACTGCACTCATCTCACACACTAACAAAGTAATGCTCAAAATTCTCCAAGCTAGGCTTCAATAGTACATGAACTGTGAACTTCCAGATGATCAAGCTGGATTTAGAAAAGGCAGAGGAACCAGAGATCAAATTGCCAACATCTACTGGATCATTGAAAAAATAAGAGAGTTCCAGAAAAAAACATCTACTTTTGCTTTATTGACTATGCCAAAGCCTTTGACTGTGTGGATCACAACAAACTGTAAAATTCTTAAAGAGATGGAAATACCAAACCACCTGACCTACCTCCTGAGAAATCTGTATGCAAGTCAAGAAGCAACAGTTAGAACTGGACATGGAACAACAGACTGGCTCCAAATCAGCAAAGGAGTATGTCAAGGCTGCATATTGACACTCTGCTTATTTACCTTATATACAGAGTACACCATGTGAAAGGCTAGGCTGAATGAAGCACAAGCTGGAATTAAGATTGCTGGGTGAAATATCAGTAACCTCAGATATGCAGATGACACCACCCTTATGGCAGAAAGTGAAGAACTAAAAAGCCTCTTGATGAAAGTGAAAGAGGAGAGTGAAAAAGTTGGCTTAAAGCTCAATATTCAGAAAACTAAGATCATGGCATCCGGTCCCATCACTTCATGGCAAATAGATGGGGAAACAGTGGAAACAGTGACAGACTTTAATTTTGGGGGGGCTCCAAAATCACTGCAGATGGTGACTGCAGCCATAAAATTAAAAGACACTTGCTCCTTGGAAGGAAAGCTATGATTAACCTAGACAGCATATTAAAAAGCAGAGACATTACTTTGCCAACAAAGGTCTGTCTAGTCAAAGCTATGGTTTTTCCAGTAGTCATGTATGGATGTGAGAGTTGAACTATAAAGAAAGCTGAGCACCGAAGAATTGATGCTTTTGAACTGTGGTATTGGAGAAGACTCTTGAGAGTCCCTTGAACTGCAAGGAAATCCAACCAATCTATCTTAAAGGAAATCAGTCCTGAATATTCATTGGAAGGACTGATGTTGAAGCTGAAACTCCAATACTTTGGCCACCTTATACGAAGAACTGACTCCCTAGAAAAGACCCTGATGCCAGGAAAGATTGAAGACCGGAGGAGAAGGAGCCAACAGAGGATGAGATGGTTGGACGGCATCATGGACATGAGTTTGAGTAAACTCTGGGAGTTGGTGATGAATAGGGAAGCCTGGCGTGCTGCAGTCTATGGGGTCGCAAAGAGTCGGACAAAACTGAGCGACTGAACTGAACAGCATATTATAAGATTTTTAATTAATGGTAACTCTCTTCCACTTGAATCTTTAGCTCAATTGTTCATTATTCCCATACAGTCATATAATACATTCATCTATCCCCAAATACATTCTGACATGATTCAACTCTAGGTCTTTTGAGTCTGGACCATCCAGCATATGGCCTGAAGCCACATGCAGCTCATTGGGGTTAATAGGGATAACATTACTTCGCTTGCTGCATCACATTTGACACAGTTGGTAAGAAATTTTAGAGTTCAGATGAAACAAGGTGCCTATATTAAAAGGTAGAAACATTTTAAATAAAGTTTCATGTCAAAAGAAAAGGTTGATGAATCTGGCTGTAGTAAAATCATTTGTCACAGAACTTCATGTGGCACAATTTTCAGGTTGGATCATTGCAAGTGTGAGGTTGGAGGTGGCCTACATTTTCCACTTATTATTTTTAAGATGCTGAGATAAATTTTGGATATGTTTATTGCTTTAATTCAATCATATGTCAATGTTAAAAAGTTTTACTGAGGTACCTTCACAAACCAAAATATCTGGGGGAGCTGAAGGACTCGTGAACACCCAGTGGTTTATAGGATTTTGGTTTCTTATTGATGTGATAAGACAGTAGGAAACAATAGAGGTTTAAGTTTACAAGAATATTCAGGAATATAAGAGAGAGAGCATAATCATTTATTCACATCTGGATAGAGTAGATGACATGCAGAGACTGAATTTATTTCCCATTACCAAACTGCCTTGAAATCAAATAATTTGGTGGGACATTCAAGGATTTACTTTTAAAAATTGTATACATGGTGATGAATGTTAAATAGAATTATTGTGGTGGTGATTTCGCAATTTATACAAATATTGAGTCATTATGTTGTATACTTGAAAGCATAAAATGTTATATATCAATTATACCACAATAGAAAATTAATTAAAATGAAAAAGTATAAATTTTAAGAGTCTTACAGCCATCACTGAATGTAAACCTTGTAAAGGATTTGTGCTCAGTCATGTCTGACCCTTTACAACCCCATGGACTGTAGCCCGTCAGGCTCCTCTGACCATGGGATTTTCCAGGCAAGACCACTGGAGTGGGGTGCCATTTCCTACTCCAGGGAATCTTCCCAACCCAGGGATCGACCTGTGTCTCTTGCGTCTCCTGAACTGGAAGGTAGATTCTTTATCACTAGCGACAAAACCTTAGGATATGTCTAAGTTAAGAAACACCTTCCCCACTGATATAGTATAGTTTCAAGAGGATCTGCTGAAACTTAAAGCATACTGTACTCACCCAAAAGGCCGACTCATTGGAAAAGACTCTGATGCTGGGAAAGACTAAGGGCAAGTGAAGGAGGCAGCAGAGGATGAGGTGGTTAGATAGCATCACTGACTCAATGCACATGAGTTTGAGCAAGCTCTGGGATATAGAAAAGGATGGGGAAGCCTGGTATGCTGTAGTTCATGGGGTCACAATGATTCGGACACAACTTAGTGACTGAACAACAACAAATACATTGTATATTCTGAAAGAACTTCATGACCTTGATATTAATTGTACTTACCAATCACACAGTCTCTAAACCCACTGTATTTCACTCCAAAACTCTTCTAATTCCCTTCTCTTGATTCCTTTCTCTTTCATTTGAAGAGGCCCAAATTGGAGCATGACTATAATGTCAAATTTCAAGCAAATCTGTCAATGAAGATAGCTCTGTTGTGTCCCCAGGGCCCATCCACATTATTCATGAAATGAAAGTGCTGCTTTAGGGACAAATTAAGTATTTTGAAATAATTCATCCAACTCTATTTTCCTCTGAGGAATTTCAATGTGCCTCAAATGCCAGATATGATGTTTATCAGTATGTCTTAACATCAGAATTTGCATGACCTGTGAAGCTTCTAGGAGCAGCATTTCTATACATAATTATTACTGTAAATTTTCTTTTTTTTTTAACCTGAATGTTTTATTAAATTGACAGCAAAGAGGTAATAAACGTGTATTCTTTTGATAATATGCTTGATCTGAGAATCTCATTTTTTGACATCATCCAACATTTTGGTAGAGATTACAGACCCTGTTTCTCCACTGGCTCATCATTCACACACATCTAGTTTAGATAATTAAAGGCATTGGCTTTATTTTTTCCCTTGAAAGGCTCAATACAAAATGCAAGGCCTCTGTTTCCCATTGTTAGCATACAACCTCTTTGTCCTCTCAGTCTTGCTTGTTCTTTTAGCATTGCTGAGGATTCTAGGGATTCTTGAAAGGAATATTAATACAGATTTAATTGACCAATGACATAATTAAACCATTAAATCCAGGACAAGGGTGAGGTATAAACAGCCAAATTTTAATAATGAGTTTTCGAAAGGATGTAAGAAAAATGCTTTCATGTGTATTGTACATTTTCCTTTCAGTCCAAATAAATGCTGTAGACAAAAGACCCCCCTGATCACTGTCCAGAGAATAATTGGACCACATAGCTTAATGATGATGAGTTAGCAACTTACATTTAAAAATTATATAAAATAATAATAATAAAGGTAAAGAATCATGTTTATGTCAAGCTATGAGGTTTTCCCGATATTTCTGTAAATTACCATTGAGAGTATTTGGGGATGGGTAGGCAGTTTAGGGTAGAAAAATGTCAAATTACTAAAAATACTCCACTTCCCTCATATCAAAGTTGGGCACCATCACCCATCTTCAATTATCCACAATAGCCACATAATAATAGCCACTGACTTATCATTTCCTTGACACACGTATGTTGAACAAAATGTATCTGCTTATGTATTTCAAATAGTCTACACTCACTTACATAGAGCCACGTTACAAACCCACACACACAGAGATTTCAACGCAGTCTCCTATAAGCTGAACTAAGGAGGTTGTCTAAAATCAAAATTGTAAGAAAAAAAAAAATATGTTTTAACTGCACTGATTTTTTTCCCACTAATTTTTGGCATCAAAGGTGTTTCTCTGCCAGCTTGCACCCATGTAGCCTACAACATACTGAGCACTCAATTTCAAAACACAAATGCCTAATTCTAGTGTTTCTTGGGGGTATTTAATGCTGTGACATAATAAATGCCATCATTTTGCTTAGGAGAAGAAATCCTCCCTATGTTAGGAACTGTAAAACTTCTTACATCACCACTCTTACATCAAACCACAAGGAACCTGTGTGAAGCAAATGTGACTCTTTTAGAGAGACTGAACCTCACCATTGTACTATGGGGTTGACCTTCTGAGGTCGGGCTTCCCTTGTGGCTCAGCTGGTAAAGAATCTGCCTGCAATGTGGGAGACCTGAGTTCAGTCCCTTGGTTGGGAAGATCCCCTGCAGAAGGGAAAGGCTACCCACTCCAGTATTCTAGCCTGGAGAATTCCATGGACTGTAGTCTACGGGGTCACAAAGAGTCAGACACGACTGATCAACTTTCACTTCACTTCACATCTGAGGTTAGTAGGAAAGGCTCAGTACTCTGAGATCTATGATAATTATAATAGTAGTTCAGGATAACACTTAGCACTTATTGAGTGTTTACCAAGCCCTGTTTTAAGCACTGTCTTGGCTACACTCCCCTGGAAACAGACCCTGAAAAGTGGTATGCGGTAGTTCCCCTGATGATCCTCTTATTATCAACTCCAGTGAGGGAATGAGGAAAACAGGACTGATAAGCAAGACAATCTGAGTACCACAGTCACAACAAGAGCCCCAGCCAATGCCATGGGAAGCTTGGAAGTTTGATGGCCGTTCAGAATTGTCCTGAATTAAAACAAGAAGACCAGACAAAATTAAGCAAATTTTGGACTTGTGCTGACCTGCAAGATGCGGCATAACCTTGTTTGATGCAGTTCCCTCCAGGTAAGGGTAATTCCCAAAGAAGGACTTATCTGTGAGCTGGTAGCTGCCAATTCCCAGCACTTGTAAGAATGAATTTCTTAGTCCTGAAGCAGATATCTGTGTGGTGACCCACAACACCTCCCTTATGTGTCTTTATGTACTATTTCACCTAATCCTCACAACCATCTTAAAAGCACATACTATTCTTACCCCATTTTATAGATAAGAAAACTGACAGTTATTAATAACTTCAGAAGCCAGGACTTGAGCCCAGTTAAAGTCTTTAGTCTCCATCCTCTAAAGGAAAGGGACTACCTCTACCCTCAACTATTGTTTGATGAACTTACTTAAGAAGACAAGGAAAAGTAACAGATTATTTCAACTTTATAATGTGGACAAAAAAATGTCTAGCTTTTGAAAGGGATTTAAATCCACTGATAACATAAGATTTATTTTAATAATCATAAACCATCACTGGGTTTCTTAATTTCCCTGCAAACTAAAACTCCAACTTGAGTTAAAGCTGTGTAATGGGCAAAAGTACATTATATAATATTTTGTATTTCAGCAAAAGTTTAAATGTTTTAAAATTAGCATTTTCTTAAAAGTCAAAAAACTAGAGTGGCTTATACAACTCAACAACCAAAAAACAAACAACTCAATCAAAAAATGGTCAGGAGACCTAAATAGACATTCCTCTAAAGAAGACATACAGATGGCCAATAGGCACATGGAAAGACAATCAACATCATTAATTATTAGAAAAAAGCAAATCAAACCTACAATGAGGTACCACCTCACAACAGCCAGAATGGCCATGATAAAAAAGTCTACAAATAAAAAATCCTAAAGAGAGTGTGAAGAAAAGGGAACCCTCCTACAGTATTGGTGGGTATGTAAACTGGTTTTCATGTAAAACTGTTTTCCACTATGGAAAACAATACAGAGGTTCCTCAAAAAACTAAAAATAGAATTACCATATGATCCAGAAATTCAACTACAGGGCATATATCCTGAAAAAATATATAATTCAAAAAGATAAATACACTCCTATGTTCAGAGAAGCACTATTCACAATAGCCAAGACATGGCAGCAACCTAAATGTCCACTGACAGATGAACGGATAAAGATGTGTTACATATATACAAAGGAATACTGTCCTGTTGTTCAGTAGTAGCTCAGTCGTGTCCAACTCTTTGCAACCCCATGGACTGCAGTGCACCAGGATTCCTTGTACTTCACTACCCCCCAGAGTTTACTCAAATTCATGTCCATTGAGTCGGTGATACTGTCTAACCATCTATCCAACCATCTTATCTAACCGTTTTATGGCTGAGTAATATTCCAGTATGAAAAGGCAGTTTAAGATTACTCAGCCATAAAAAAGAATTAAGTAATGCCATTTGCAGCAACAACGATGCAACTAGAGATTATCATACTATCAGTAAGTAAAGTAAGTCAGAAAGAGAAAGACAAATACAATATGGTATCATGTATATGTGGAATCTTAAATGTGACACGAACAAACCTTATCTATGAGACAGAAACAGAATTAAGGACATAGAGAACAGACTGGTGGTTGCTGAGGTGGGGGGCAGCGGGGACAGAGAATGGGAAAGGGATGGAGTGGGATATGGGATTAGTAGATGTAAGTTCTTATCTGTGGAATGGAATGGATAAACAACAAGCTCCAACTGTACAGCACAAAGATCTATATTCAATATTTTATGATAAACCATAATGGAAAGAATATTGAAAAAGAATGTATGTGTGTGTTTGTGTATGTGTATATATATGCACACACACACACACATATATATATAAAACTGAATCACTCTGCTGTATAGCAGTAATTAACACAACATTGTAAATCAACTATACTTCAATATCCCAATAACATTTTTTAAAACTTAGAACTAAAGTGGCTTATAGGTGAGTTCTATATGATATTAAGGGGAAGTTAATTTCAATTTAATCTAAAGTGTACCAGGTGAACAGAAAAAAAGATGAAAGTCTCTCTAATGTATTTTATGAAGCCAACAGAACTTGAATGTTAAACCTGATAAGCGTTAGAAGTATTGCCCAACATCAGTTATGGATAGAGATGAAACAGTCAAAATAAAATATTAGGAAATAAAGTTAGAAGACTAACACATTATGTCCAGGCAGGGTTTATTCTAGGAATGCAAGGATGGATAAGTCATTATAAAATATATCAGCAAAATCCATTCTATCAAAAAGTAAAGTAGGAAAGCCTCATAATAATATCCATAAATGTCAACCATTTGATAAAACTCAGAGCTTTATTAATAAAAGTACCACACAAAACAGGAATAAAAGGAAACTACTTATGGCAGACTTCTTACCAAAAACCAAAACAAATATACACTAAATGTTAGTCACTAAAACAACTGCCACTATATATTAGGAAATAAGACAAGAGCATCTGTCCTTAGGGATACTACTCTTGCAACATCAGTGTGTTAGTTTCCTAGATCTCTTAAAACAAAGTCCCCAAAACAACATAAACAGACTTAAAACAACAGAAATATATTAACTCACAGTTCTGAAGGTAACAAGTCTGAAATCAAGGTGTTGGCAGGGCCGCTCTCTCCCAAGCCCTCCTTGCTTCTGGTGGCTGCTGGCAATCCTTGATGTTCCTTGGCTTGTAGATGGATCACCCCAATTTCTGCCTCCATCTTTACAAGGCCTTCTCCTCTCTGTGTCTGTGTTCATGTATCCCTCTTCCTATAAGAACAGCAGTCATTGGAACAGGGCTCACCTTAATTCAAGTATGACCTAATCTTATTTTTTATTACAGATGTAAAGAATGGTAATGACTTCAACGTATTTTTTAGGGGACATAATTCAATGCACAAACATATATATAAAAGTTAAAATTCACATTAACTTTAGAACAGCAATCCTACTTCTGGAAATCTCCATAAAAATAAAAGCCCTATTCTTAGGATATAAAAGATTATGGGTATACACATACACACACACATACACATATAGTGTTTAATATTAATATTAATGTTGAAAACAAACTGAATGACATGAAGAGCGGAACTGTGGTATATTCATACCATGCACTACATGCAGGGATTAAAAAATATATTAAAAGAATAAATTAGATGGGTTAGCTGGCATGGAGGATTCTTTACAAAGTAAATGATAAGAAATGAGAAATTCAAGATGCAGAAAACTTTGCATTCAGTATGATCTTAATTTTATAAAACAATTAAACAGAATTCCTATAGCAGTATATATACTCTAACATATGCTAATGTTGTGAAGAAAAATCAAGGACTCAAAGTTGTTAACACGGGTTACTTTCCTGGGAGAATAGAATGGAGGTAAGAACGATAAAAGAAGAAAAGGAGAAGCAAACAAAAATCAAAAGAGAAAAGAATGCACTAAAAATCTATAACATTCACATTCATGTAAAGTTGCATAGGGGTGTGTGTGTGTGTGTGCGCGCGCGCATGTCTGTATAAAATCTCACCCTCCAGGGCTAAATAATTGAGTGAAAAAACTGTTGTAAATATTCTTACATAAAGATTCCTTAAATGAGCAGACTTGGATGACTACTAGAATGGAGGAATACAGGTACTTATGCTCCCTTATATAGCTTGGTCAAGATATTCATCAAAGTATAAAGGTGGATGAAAAAAAAAACAAATAAGTAATGAATACATGCTAATGGCAAAACCTTAAAAAATAATTTTAAACATACACAATAACACTTTTTACATGTTCTGTGTGTGCAAAGTAATATTTTAAGAACGTGAAACTAAGTTCCTCTAATGGAATATAGTAGAAGAATATTCCATGCTGTTCTGCAGATAGTGTTGTGATTTCTGGGTGCTCTTCCCCACTGAATTAATATGAAAACCTCAGTTCTATAGTATCCTACTCATTGCCAGGTCTATAAGTGAAGCACGAAGTTAAAATGGTCATGTATTTTCTCAGGAAAAGGTGATGGTGGGGGGCAGATAAAATTAATAAGACTACTTAGCTATGGAATTTTGTCAGATGGAAGCTGATAAGGAAAAGGACAGTGTTAGCTGGAGGGCTTCCCCAGTGACTCAGCAGTAAAGAAGCCACCTGCAATTTAGGAGACTTGCAGGAGACATGGGTTCAATCCCTGGGTTGGCAAGATTCCCTGGAGGAGGAAATGGCAACACACTCCAGTATTCTTGCCTGGAAAATCCCATGGACAGAGAAGCCTGGAGGGCTACAGTCCATGGGGTGGCAAAGAGTTGAACACAATTTAGCGACTGAGCGCACATGCAGTCTGAGCTGGAAAAACAAAAAAAATCTGAAACAGAGTAGAGAAAACCCAGAGTTCTTTGAATATGTGCATTGGTGAATTTACCCTAATTTCCTTAAATTATGGGGCTAAATATGCAGGAAACCAGACTTTTAAGATATCTGTACTTTTTCCCTGATACTACACCAGAATTCACCTGGGCAGAAATTAACTGGAGCATTTAATGCTGAAAGGGTCTTACACTGTCAGAAGCATCTTTCTGAGAAGTAAAAACCTAATAGAATCTATTAAATAAAATACAAATTAACACATTTCCCCCAAAGCAACAGCACAAGTAGAATATCCATGCTGAGTAAGTCATTTTATTAATCCCTATGAATATGACATGATAAGTTTCCTTAAAGTGTGTCTAGTCTAGGAAAGTAATTGTCTTATGTCCACAATTAACCACAATTCAAACAGAGAAGATAAACTTGTAGTAGAAGAACAAAGGATATGTTAGGAGAGTAAAAAATGAAATGTAATTATGTCCAAACTGGGTAACATAAAACTTAGTACACATAAGTAATCCCAATAAATATTCACCTACTACTCTATGAAAGACCAATAATATTAAATATTATGAAATATTGTTTGTTCCTACTGTGTTTAATAGTTGTAGCCTTTAAAAGTCTCCGCATGTGAAGGGCACAGTTGATCAATGGGCAACATTTTTGAGCACTCACTTTGTGCAAGAGGCTGCCCTGGGAAGGACACCTTATTAAGCTGAGAAGCAGGTGTGCATTCTTTCGTACTAAGAATAGTACAGGCAGTTACATCAAATTGTCAGCATCATGCTAACGGCAGCTGGTTCCTTGAGTGCTGAAGAGTCTTTATGCTGTGTAAACTCTTGAAAGCTGAGTTTCAGTCCTAATGCTTTCCTTTGTGTCAGCCTCACATGCTTGGACAATTCATTTATCTTTTTTGAATTCCAAGAGGAATTCAAAACCCATTGGTAATAATTCTTTATGACTAGATTATAAAAGGATAAAAAATACAGCATATATAAAAGTGTTTTTATATGAATGTATGACATCATTATTAAAATAATTACTGTGTACAGTAGAAGTCTGATAAAGGAGTTAAACATTAAGTTTGTTCAAAATGACAACTTTTGGGGATAAATGGAAATGGCAGGTAATGTGTTTTTTAGTCATCCCTACCGTAAGTAGACAAGGAAGTGAGCCAGACTTTCAGCTAATGTCATGAACTCTGAATGATCTTTAGAGGGTCATATAGCCAAATCAATCTGAAAACCCCTAACATGAAAGGGATGGGAGAAATAATCTCTAAATTTATTTCAACTTTCAACTTAATAATAACGAATTTGATGACTGAGGTAAATATTTTGTGGATTTTATACACAAATGTAGATATATGTATATATACAAATGTGGATGTTTATAATAATGAATGTTCAAATCTTAGACAACAGTAGGATTTAAATTAGGAGACAAGTGACCACTGACTGACAATTTGAAAATAAGATGCCATCATTTATTAAAACTGCATTTCAGGGACTTTGGTTTCAGCTCAGACATCTAAAGAGCTTGGAATCATCATTCCATCCTCACAATAAGAAATAGCCAAACTGATTATCAAGAACTTTTCTTGGACAGATCAGAGAACTGAGATTGCTGGTCATATTACCATCCTAAAATATAGAGAGATGACCTTTTCCAGAGAAACAATTCTGTCATTTACTTATCTGGAGCTGAAGCCACTGGGCGGTTGCCATATAAGCTAGAAGGTACATTAAATTAGAAAATTTGATGACTTGCTAGAGGGTAGATAGAGACTATCATGAGACTGAGAAGCTCCTGAGAGCTGAAGTCATGGGGAAGGGCCTACATTTTTACAGGTTTTACTTAAAGGAACCCACCAGGCTCTTAGAATCAAAAATCCTGAGAAAGCGCCTCATCTAGACACAGGACCCTAGCTGGTGGAAGGGAAGGGAAGCCATATTGAAATCCACCCTTCTCTCTTAGGCAACAAAAGGCTTAATCTCCAAGAGGTCTGCCATTCACAGCTGGCATCAGGGAAACATTCAAGCTGGGTGAAGGGAACACTAGTCTGCCACAGACTCCCTGTGGGAAAAAAAATGTACAGGGGGCAGGACTTCAATTATATGTACTGGGGACACAGGAGGACAACCACTACAAGGGGGAAAAATTAGAAGGCATGTGGTAAAAAAGCTCTACCTCTAGAGAAGGGACAGAAACTTGTAAATGCCACCTCTCCTAGGCACAGGTCCATAGCATACTCCAAAGACTAGGATTTAATCAGAATTAGAGAAAGCTTCTCTACCACAAGGGGCTTTCCTTGTGGCTTAGATGGTAAAGAATCTTTTTTTTTTTTAATGAAGGGATTTTTTATTTATCTTTTTAATATAAATTTATTTAATTGGAGGCTAATTACAATATTGTAGTGGTTTTGCCATACATTGACATGGATCCGCCACAGGTGTACATATGTTCCCCATCCTGAACCGCTCCCCCACCTCCCTCCCCATTCCATCCCTCTGGGTCATCCCAGTACACCAGCCCTGAGTACTCTGTCTCATGCATCGAACCTGGACTGGATATCTGTTTCACATATGATAATATACATGTTTCAATGCCATTCTCCCAAATCATCCCACCCTCGCCCTCTCCCACAGAGTCCAAAAGACTGTTCTATACATCTGTGTCTCTTTTACTGTCTTGCATGTAGGGTTATCATTACCATCTTTCTAAATTCCATATATATGTGTTAGTATACTGTATTGGTGTTTTTCTTTTTGGCTTATTTCACTCTGTATAATAGGCTCCAGTTTCATCCACCTCATTAGAACTGATTCAAATGTATTCTTTTTAATGGTTGAGTAATATTCCATTGTGTATATGTACCACAGCTTTCTTATCCATTCGTCTGCTGATGGACATCTAGGTTGCTTCCATGTCTGGGCTATTATAAACAGTGCTGCAATGAACATGTCTCTTTCAATTCTGGTTTCCTCGATGTGTATGCTCAAAAGTGGGATTGCTGGGTCATATGGCAGTTCTATTTCCAATTTTTTTAAGGAATCTCCACACTTTTCTCCATAGTGGCTGTACTAGTTTGCATTCCCACCAACAGTGTAAGAGGGTTCCCTTTTCTCCACACCCTCTCCAGTGTTTATTGCTTGTAGACTTTTGGATAGCAGCCATTCTGACTGGCATGAAATGGTAAGATGGTAAAGAGTTTGCCTGCAATGCTGGAGAACTGGGTTCAATCCCTGGGTCAGGAAGATCCCTTGTAGAAGTGCACGGCAACCCACTCCAGTATGCTTGCCTGGGAAATCCCATGGATAGAGGAGCCTGGCAGGCTACAGTCCATAGCGTTGCAAAAGAGTTGGACACAACTGAGCAACTAAATCCCTACCACAAGCCCTACTAATAAACCATAATAATAAGCCTCCAAAATATAAACAGTTTATTAAGAAAATAAATTACATA
This sequence comes from Bos indicus, assembly GCF_029378745.1. NCBI lineage: Eukaryota > Metazoa > Chordata > Mammalia > Artiodactyla > Bovidae > Bos > Bos indicus. The sequence goes on from NC_091789.1 coordinate 116,306,366, forward strand.
TAAAGAGGGCAGATCACAAGCTAAGCAATCTTATCAGCAAAATAAAAGGGGAGGGAGAACACAAGAAACTTTCAGAGGTGACAGAGAGGCAGACATATCTATCACCTTGACTGTGGGGATGGTTTCACAACTGTATGCATATATCCAAACTCATCTAATTGTATATATCAAATGTGTGTGGTTTTTATATTAATCATACCTCCAAAAAAGAATTAAAATAATAAATTATATATAAAATAATAAGTTATACTTAAAAAAGCAGCAGCACTGCAGGAAGGAAAAAGAGATCAATTGTTCCAGTCAGAGGCTTGGACCCACCACAAGCCAATTCTTAACATGCAAAAATCACAGGTTTCATTTCACACAGAAAGATGGCCAGAGAGTGACATTGTGATCAACAGCAGAGAGGATCTCTTCTGAGACTTAGATCAGGACAGGAGATTCTGAATACTCAGCGAGAGAAAAGAGGTTGGAACTATGTAGGTCATAAGGAAGCAAACTTCAAAAGATTGTTTTAAAGGGAGCCAATTACATACATGTATAGAGCTCCTGGTATGAGTCCACTAGAACAACAGGATCCAGGAGATGGGCTTTGTCTGCCCAGGGCAGGAAATCCTTCAGTGCCTTGGTTGACACTTTACTGTGTATCTCCAACTACTGAATTCAGATTCTCTCTAAACATCCAAAAGCTGATTTATTCATCACTTTACATCCCAACACTTCATTTGTGACCTAGGAACTCTAACAACATCTTAGTTGCTTTATCTATAATACTCAGATAATACTATATTTCATAATCAAAAGACAGGGATTTAAATGCATGGCCATTGACAGTTCTTCCAGCACTTCATCTCCTCCATAGTGAAGATGCATAAATAAATTGTCACTTGCTGGAGGTTGCAAGTGTTTCTGCATTCACTCTGGTCACTTCTATCCCTTTAGGAAGGACTGCTTCCTCTCTTGGAATTCCTTCCTTCTGTGCTACATTGGTCAAATTTCTTATTGCTTGCAGTTTAGAAATAACTAAATAATGGTATTTGTGCTAATATATAAATGATACCTATTTGTGGAGGGTAAGAAGGAAGACCTTTTGATCACAGAAAGTCAAATAGATCTTTTCTGTTAAGCTTCAATGTCATCCTCATTCCTAGCAGTGAAAGACCTTTCCTGAGAAGGTAACTCATCCAGTGAACTTGCATTCATATGCGATATAAGGAATAAGTGTGTGGCTGGTCACTGCTGCTTTTTCTTTCTCTGTACATTATGTTTTATTAATCTTTCCTTGGGACAAAAATGAAACATTCTCACAAAGTGATGACTTATTAAAAACTGCATGAGTTACCTTTTCTAATACTTCTTTAGAACTGCATTCATTTATCCCTACGAACTCCAAAGGCTCTGAAAGACATGAATGAGCCTCACATTACTGTATTTTGTAAAATCTATTAATTATTCAAACTGTGCTAAGGGGTGTTTCAGAGACACAGCAACGTATTTCAGTAGATAATTCCAAATATCTTCTTTGGTTGTTTAATATTTATGATGCTTCTACAGTGTGTTCTCACCTTTATAAAATGTAATGGCCCTAGATCTCTTCTGTGGAACATCACTTGTCTCACAATAAGTAAATGGATGTAAAAGCTAGGCTAACTAACAAGTTCATCTTACAAGATTAGCATCTTAAAGCAAGTTGTAAAATAGAGAAAAATCTAAACCTATCTAGTGTTAAAAAAAATAGCACCTTATATTTCTAATGCTTTAAAAGTTATAAATCATCCTTTCACAAAGTAACTTGTTTGATTCTTACAACAACTCCAAGACTTAGTTAAAACAGGTATGTTATTTCCATTTCATAGATAAGGCAAATGAAGCTAAGATAAATGTCATGACTTCCCCGAAGTACATATATTGAAAAGGATAATGGGAATAATAATCAAAAAACTAGTCTTTGATGTCTGATCCTATGATCAATGTCAGATTACAGAATTTTTAATGGAATTACTTATAGTAGTATGAAAATTGTATCACTCTGTTCCAGAGGAAATTGGAATACAACTTAAAGCAATTTTGTAATCATATATCTATCTTTCTATCTCTATATTAGGAAGTACTTGCAAGTTCACTCACTCGCTTTCACATTACTATTAAAGTAAAAACAAGTAGAGCTCACTGTGATTGTTGTTGTTGTTCATTGGTATCACCTTAAAAGATGGACAACTGTCTCCCCAAATTAATGTGTTCAGAAGAGATTGGAGTCATCTCCCAGATATTCATCTTTTAAGCCCACAGATGCCCAGTAGATACTCTAATAAATTAATATTCCTTGAAATTCTGGTGTAATTTGTGTATGATAAAGGGGTTCCTTACTCTCATAAATACTTCAAAGGTGAAGAAAGGGAGCTTGGAGGGGAGGGTGAGGCTCGAACACCAGTCCTGCTTTCCAGGTGTGGTGACTATATGCATCATAGAAACAGAGGATAGTAAAAGGAAGACAGGACTAGTACAATGCAGAGTCTTTTAGTTATAGTTCTATATCTACCTCACTAATCAGCTTCCATCTTTCACCATTCATCCCAGCTATCTCTCCAAGTATTAGTAGAAAATACATTTCACCCTACTTCTTGTATACTCAAGACAACCACTTTCCAATATTTAGATTAGCCCAAATAGTTCACTATTTAGAGAAGACGAACTTGCAAAAGGGCTTCGCAGGTGGCTCAGTGGGTAAAGAACCCACCTGACAATGCAGGAGACATGGGTTTGATTGCTGGGCCAGGAAGAGCCCCTGTAGGAGGGCATGGCAGCTCATTCCAGTATTCTTGCCTGGAGAATCCATGGACAGAGGAGGCTGGTGGGTTACCGTCCATGGGGTCGCAAAGAGCTGGACATGACTGAAGCTACTGAGAACGCACACAACTTGCAAACAGTGATAGTGTATCTTAATGAGAAAACATAAATTATCTTTCCATGAACTCTAAGTACTTCTTTTGAAATAAAATGACAGATCTTTAGTTGCTCATCTATTTTGTAGGGCAATGAACAGTCCTTCACACAGTAATACTTGTCATAATTGTTGGTTTTCAATAATACTACTTAACAATATAAATAGTATAAATTCCTGAATATTATACCAAAGTTCATAATTAGCTAAACTAGGATAAAATTAAGTTTTCTCATCTAACCTTGAAATCTGCCAAATTTTGATTTTTTTTACATGCTCTTTGATATGGTTTTAATTTGTAGCTTTGAAAGAGGGAAAATTTTTATCAGTAAATAATTGCAGATTATAGCAAAAAAAAAAAACACCCAGTTACTTAATTCATTTGGGGTGATCATTGCAGATTTTTAAGTCCAACAGATGAACCAGTGGGAGTTTTATTTCCTTATCAGTATTTGGAATTCTATTAAAGAAAACAGTGGTAAAAGAATCCATTCTATGAATTTTTCATGTTAAACTCCCAGTACTTATAAAAAATTTTTGGAAATAAATGTCTGGTATAAGAAGGTATATATCCTTTCTCAAAGTTAAATTAAAGGACATAATATTCCTTAGCAACAGATGTTCTAAAGACAGATTTAAGAGACATCAGGAATATCGCGTGTCCTTATAGAAAACCAGTCTGTCACTACCAATCTCGTACAATATTACTCAGATCACTTCTCCGTCCACAGTTCTGAAAAATTCTGTCAATTTTGTAAAGATTGACATATTAGCTACCTGACACCACCCTTATGGCAGAAACTGAAGAGGAACTAAAAAGCCTCTTGATGAAAGTGAAAGAGGAGAGTGAAAAAGTTGGCTTAAAGCTCAACATTCAGAAAACGAAGATCATGGCATCTGGTCCCATCACTTCATGGGAAATAGATGGGGAAACAGTGGAAACAGTGTCAGACTTTTTATTTTTGGGGGCTGCAAAATCACTGCAGATGGTGACTGCAGCCATGAAATTAAAAGACGCTTACTCCTTGGAAGAAAAGTTATGACCAACCTAGATAGCATATTGAAAAGCAGAGACATTACTTTGTCAACAAAGGTCCGTCTAGTCAAGGCTATGCTTTTTCCAGTGGTCGTGTATGGATGCGAGAGTTGGACTTCGAAGAAAGCCGAGCACCGAAGAATTGATGCTTTTGAACTGTGGTGTTGGAGAAGACTCATGAGAGTCCCTTGGACTGCAAGGAGATCCAACCAGTCCATCCTAAAGAAGACCAGTCCTGGGTGTTAATTGGAAGGAATGATGCTAAAGCTGAAACTCCAGTACTTTGGCCACCTGATGCGAAGAGTTAACTCGCTGGAAAAGACTCTGATGCTGGGAGGGATTGGGGGCAGAAGGAAAATGGGACAACAGAGGATGAGATGGCTGGATGGCATCACTGACTCGATGGACGTGAGTCTGAGTGAACTCCGGGAGTTGGTGATGGACAGGGAGGCCTGGCGTGCTGCGATTCATGGGGTTGCAAAGAGTCGGACATGACTGAGCGACTGAACTGAACTGAACTGAATGTAGGTGTCATATTTCTTTTCTTTGCTATTTTTTAGCCCTTTCCGTGTTACTTTTAACAGTATCACCTGTGTTTGTCATCTGAATATCATGTATAACTTCTTCACTGCTTTGCAAGTTCTATAGTATTTTCCAAACATACTCATTCTTTAGCAATCCCTTGACAACAGATATCACCCTCTATGTACCACCCAATTTCTCATTCCCTCTTCAGAGAAAAATTTTGGGGAAATTTGGATTTAGTGTCATTAACACTACTCAGTAACTCACTTATCAAAGGAACAAGACTTCCTCATTGCTAAACCCAACATTCCCATCTGTTTCTTTGTATATTTCTCAGCAATAGTCAGTATTGCTGCCCACTTTCTATTTCTTAAAAATTTTCCTTCTCTGTCCTTCATTACACAGCACTTCTTCCTGACCCATGAGCCATTCCAACTCCCTCTACTTTAGTGCTGGCTTCTCTATAAGGTCTCCAAAACTCAATCAGTGATCTTCTGGTCTTCTGTATCTTTCCAGTCAAATCTTCTGGATTTTAATACCATTTCTGTATACTTTTGACTTTCAAACTTATTGCCTGTGACTGAGACCTACCTAGTTGTTTACCAGACTCATGTACGTGTGTGTGTGTGCTCAGTCGCTTCAGCTATGTCTGACTCTTTGCAACCCCATGGACTGTAGCCTGGCAGGCTTCTCTTTCCATGGGATTCTCCAAGCAAGAATACTGGAGTGGGTTGCCGTGCTCTCCTACAGGGGATCTTCTCCACCCAGGAATTGAACCCACATCTCCATGTCTCCTGCATTGGCAGGTTCTTTACCACTAGCGCCTCCTGGGAAGTCCAGACTTATGTATACATCTAGCAATTTGATACAACCACTTGGATATTGCACTGGACATGCCATTCACAGGACATTCCAAGAGTGAACTCTTGATTTCACCCTCTACCACAACTGCTCTTCCCTAAAAGTTTTCAACCTTAATAAACAAATTTAAGTACCAGAAAAGGGGAGAGATTACTTCGTGAAAGTCTTCAAATAAGCAGAACAAGAATTAGATCTAGTATACACACTGAATGTTAATCTCTGCTGGGAGAACTGTCAGTTCATGGTGACCAAAAGAAAAGCAGAATATGTGAGCACAGATGCCAGTGGTGGGTGCTGGTGGGATTTCATGGAAGTGACCTTTCACTTTTACTAAAATGGGAAACAAGGTCTTCAGCTGAGAATCAGTGTGGGGGAGGAATGAGCATGGCACCAAAATCACATAAGCTCCAAGACAAACTGGTGAACTTCCTGTGCAGTGATGGGCCATCCTTTCTGTAAATGAGACACAGATCTTTCACTGTAAATTGTCACATGGAATATTTCTTTAAATTTTACCAAGCAGCTAAAACAAAGTACTCTTTTAAGACTAAAACTTTCAATGGTTTGTCCTTAGAAGAGTGCTAGCACATCAGTGGAGAAGGTAATGGCACCCCACTGTGGTACTCTTGCCTGGAAAATCCCATGGACGGAGGAGCCTGGTAGGCTGCAGTTCATGGGGTCACTAAGAGTCGGACATGACTGAGTGACCTCACTTTCACTTTTCACTTTCATGCATTGGAGAAGGAAATGGCAACCCACTCCAGTGTTCTTGCCTGGAGAATCCCAGGGATTGGGGAGCCTGGTGGGCTGCCGTCTATGGGGTTGCACAGAGTCGGACATGACTGAAGCAACTTAGCAGCAGCAGCAGCCCATCAGTACACAAGAAAAAGTTTGTTGCAACCAGGTCCAATGAATTTCAAATACCCTCCTTCAGGAAATGAATGTCAGGAATGCAGCTAAACAGCTGCTCTTGGAGACTTCACTTAAGGCATAGAAGAAAAGGAAAATTGTAGGAAAGCACAGTGGTGAACAATGGAGGAGTGCAGCATCACTGTGTGGCATGAGGAACAGACTCCCAAGGTGGAGAGTATTAAGACACACAGTGTTTTCACTGATCACAGAAAAGGCTCTGCTGTCCAGGAGATTAAAAACAGTAATTGCCAAGCAGTAGGGACATAAATCCAACCAGTCCATTCTGAAGGAGATCAGCCCTGGGATTTCTTTGGAAGGCTTGATGCTAAAGCTGAAACTCCAGTACTTTGGCCACCTCACTCGAGGAGTTGACTCATTGGAAAAGACTCTGATGCTGGGAGGGATTGGAGGCAGGAGAAGAAGGGGACGACAGAGGATGAGATGGCTGGATGGCATCACTAACTCGATGGACGTGAGTCTGAGTGAACTCCGGGAGTTGGTGATGGACAGGGAGGCCTGGCGTGCTGCGATTCATGGGGTCACAAAGAGTTGGACATGACTGAGCGACTGAACTGAACTGAACTGAACTGAGGGATATATAGATATCTATCTTAACTACAATACCAAAAATAGAATTTCCTGATCTAGCTTAAAGGTCCAATGTATTACTCTTAGCTTCTGAACTAATAATTACTGACTGCTCATAAGTTTATCTCAGCAGCATCACAGACTCACAACAAAGAGAAAGTTCTCAAAAATCATTAGAACATCCTCTCAATGTAGGTAGGATCACTTCTGAAAGATATTCATGGAGATTGTGCAAGAAAATTTCTTGAGATGAGGACCAATAACCTATCTGAAGAGGCTGTGTTGCCTAATGGTTAGGAGCATAGCTTCTGGAGCTTGACTCTCTGGATTCAAACTGTAATTTTATTACTGGTTAGCTCTATGATCTTTGGGAAAGTTGTTTAAACATTCTGTGCCACAGGTTCATCATCTGTGAATATGATAATAATACTATCAACTGAAATGTTTGTTGTGATGACTCTTAAGAGTGCATGTGTGCATGTTAAGTAGCTTCAGTTGTGTCTGGCTCTTTGTGACCCTATGGACTGTAGCCGGCCAGGCTCCTCTGTCTATGGGATGCTCTAGGCAAGAATACTGGAGTGGGTTGCCACGCCCTCCTCCAGGGGATCTTCCCGACCCAGAGATCAAATCTGAGTCTCTTACATCTACCTGCATTGGCTTGCTGCTGCTGCTGCTGCTAAGTCGCTTCAGTAGTGTCCGACTCTGTGTGACCCCATAGATGGCAGCCCACCAGGCTCCACCATCCCTGGGATTCTCCAGGCAAGGACACTGGAGTGGGTTGCCATTTCCTTCTCCAATGCATGAAAGTGAAAAGTGAAAGTGAAGACGCTCAGTCGAATCCGAATCTTAGCGACCCCATGGACTGCAGCCTACCAGGCTCCTCCATCCATGGGATTTTCCAGGCAAAAGTACTGGAGTGGGGTGCCATTGCCTTCTCCGACATTGGCTTACCTCAGTGTAAAACCTTTGTAAACTGGACTAATACAATCATCAGAAAGATCTTCCTTATATTGTTCTTGGAAATATGTCTTATTCCTTTAACCCACTGTCTCTAGTTATAAAATCTGAGGCAATCTAAAATATGTTTCAATAATTCCTTCCTCATATGATGTCATACCATTTTCCAGGGTGATATTTTTAGCTGAACTTACATAATTATAACATGGATTATAATTATCCCATGTATTTCTTGAAAAGATTACTTCCTTCTTATTTATTATTGCTCCCTTCAGGGCCCCATACTCAAATTCTGATATGGAATATTTGCTAAAGGACTATGAAGTGAATGACTGGCAACCATTCCAATTTTTAAAGACAACTCTTACATGCTTTCTACATGTTTTGATCTCCAAGCTAAACATTTCCCAGATTTTCCCTAATTCCTCCTAAGTCATCATTTCAGCTTCCCACTCTGCTTCCTTTAAACATACTCCAGTCTTTCAAAGAGCCTCATAAAATGTAGTACCCAGAATTGAACCCAACATGCCACATATGACCTGACAAATATTGAGTATTCTGGAAACATCAGTTCCCTAATGTGCACATTATTCTTCTATAAATGCAACACAAAACAAAATACATTCCAAAGAATAGCTAATTTACTAGTTTTCAGCCACTAATGTGTTCTCCCAACAGATGTAGTTCATATGGAAAAGTATTCATCATTGACACTCAAAATGTACCACATAGCCTTATTTTTAAATAAATGGTGAGGCTGACTTGATATCTAAATATCTACATGCCTCTAATTCACCTTGCTAAGGTCACCTAAAGAGTCATACAGTCATGATTTACTACTAAAGTATCTAAAACTTTGAGCTGTACCTCTTTTGAGGGTTATGTTTTCTGCCATTAAACATACATACACAATAGATTATGGAATCTTTATTTGAAAAACCTGGGTGATATCATTTCATGTGTTAAATAGGGTGAGATCTAATCAATCAAGTTACAGCTTCTTTGTTTCTTTCTTTATTTATTCACCTTAATATACTATAATAAACAAATAAATTGTATATATTTAAAGTATGCAATGTGATGATTTGATATATGAATATACTGTGAAATGATTATTACAATCAACACATCCATTACCTCACATATTTACCATTTGCGTGTGTGTGTTGAGAACATTTAAGATCTACTCTCTTAGCAGATTTCAAGTGTACAATACTTGTAATAATGTTTGCTCTTATGGGAAAATCTCAACAAATTTACTTTGGGCCAATAGTGTTTTTTTTAAAACAATATATTAATATCTTTTAAAAGTCTCTGAACATAGAAATCTTACTATGATAATTTCTTTTGGGAGAAGTCAGAGCTTAGACTTGCAGCAATCAAATTAAAAGTGTCCTTAGGAGAGTAGAAAGTATAGCTGAGATAATATTCTCTTCGTAATGAAGAAAATTTTCTATTAATTTAATCACTATTAGAAGATATCCATTTTATCACTTAGATAAATATTTATATAAGCATATGTATACATATATACAATAAGTTTATTTTATACATAAGAAAACAAACACAAAATTCTTTTGAGACTGTCATCTACAGTCAAGAAACAATTAGAATAGAAATGGCATTACTTTTCAGACAGGTTTATGAGGATATTACTGAAGTAAAATCTTGTGTTAAAATTTCCTCTGGACTGAGGATCATGAAATGAAATAATAAGAAAATGACATAAGTGAAAACCATTACATTCGTGGGCATTAAGCCAGGGTTTAAAAAGTAGACATTATAAGGGCAAAAAGACATAAAAGAGAAAATTAAAGTATCAATGCCTTTGGAAACCATTTTGGACACTATTCATAGGATTGTGTGATTTTATGATGACTTAGATCATTCTTCCACATGATACCATTATATAAAATGACACTATCACCCCCCTCATATCACTGATGAAGATATTTGGGCAGCATTTCATCAGCCTCACTTCACCAGTAGAAAATGTGAGATAAGCTGCTTCAGGCAGCAAAATATAATGAATGGCACTTATACACCTCTAATTCCAGAAACATAAAAATCCTGGACAAAAGTCATCATTCACAGCTTAGCTATACATAGAGAAAAAGTTATCCTTAGTTTCCAGAAGCAGAAAGGCAAATCAAAACTACAGGTTGATATCATGGTACTTCAGGATGTTATCAAAACTGAAAATAGTCCCTGGCAGAATGAAGATGGAGTTGTAAGGCCCACAGAGGGTATGGTTTTATGCTTGTATGAAGTTTAATTTGAGGAAATGGAACTGAAATCCCCACAGAAAGTCATAAAAAGAAAAAAACTATACTTTCTGGGGAAGGGAGGCAGCAAGGCAAATTGTCATCTGCCCAGTCTTCTGGCTAAGAAATAATTGAGTTCCCTCAGAAATCAAAACTTCAGATTCTGCCACACATGAGCGGAAATCCAAATTCGCATCTCCCATAAGATAGATAAATCCCACAGTTACACATTAATGCCAAAATCATCATCTGACATGAAATCCTTGGGGTGCCTGTCAGAAGACAAGGAGGACACTGACATGAACACAGATGCCTTTCCCAGAGAAACAATTAAGCAAAAACTTTCTCAATATACTTTCTAAGGCTGGGTAATTTTAATCATTAAAAGACAATAAAGGAAAACAAAATAATATACCAATCTTATTTGGGAATATAATATTAAATCCTAAATGGCGTTTTAGGAAATAGAATGCATCATTCTATTAAGCAAATCAAGGATTTCATTTCCATTAGTGTGCTGAAAAACTTTACCATGGAAAACTGAAAGAATATGTGATAATTTTTTTTAAATCATCATTGAGCTAAGAAAAAAATAATAAATTCTCAAATGTCAATAACAAATTTAAAGAAGTACTAAAGATAGATGAGCTACTTCAGAAGGCAGTTTTTTAAATGTATTTAATTGGAGGATAATTACTTTACAACACTGTGATGGTTTTTGCTATACATCAACATGAATCAACCATAGGCATACATGTGTCCCCCGCTCCATCCTGAAACCCCTTCCACGGCTGTGCCCACTCATCCCTCCAGGTTGTCACAGAGCACCAGCTTTGGGTGCCCTGTGTCATACATCAAACTCGCACTGGTTATCTACTTTACATATGGTAATATATATCTTTAAACGCTATTCTCTCAAATCATCCCACCCTGTCGTTCTCCCACTGAGTCCAAAAGGCTGTTCTTTACTTCTCTGTCTCCTTTGCTACCCTGCACGTAGGATCGTAGGTACCATCTTTCTAGATTCCATATATATGTATTAATATACACTATTTGTCTTTTTCTGACTTCCTTCACTTATTTAATAGGCTTTATGTTCATCCATCTCATTAGAACTGACTCAAATATATTCCGTTTTATAGCTGAGTAATATCTCATTGTATATATGTACCACAGCTTCCTTATCCATTTATCTGGTGATGGACATCTATGCTGCCAGAAGGCAGCTTTTAAACAGAGGCCTTGTACCAAACTTTCATTCACTGAAGGAGGAAAAATATCTCCCTTGTTGTTGTTCAGTTGCTAAGTTGTGTTTGATTCTTGCTACCCCACAGACTGCAACATGCCAAGCTTACCTGTCCTTCACTATCTCCCAGAGTTTGTTCAAATTCATGTCCACTGTGCTCTCTAACCATCTCATCCTCTGCCACCCTCTTCTCCTTTTGCCTTCCATATTTCCCAGCATCAATGTCTTTTCTAATTAGTCAGTTCTTCACATCAGGAGGCCAAAGTACTGAAGCTTCAGCTTCAGCATCAGTCCTTCCAATGAATATTCAGGGTTGATTTCATTTAGGATTGACTGGTTTGATCTCCTTGCTGTCCAAGGGACTCTCAAGAGTCTTCTCCAGCATGACAATTCAAAATCAGCAATTCTTCAGCACTCAGCTTTCTTTATGGCCCAACTCTCACATGTGTAAATGACTACTGGAAAAACCACAGCTTTGACTATACAGACCTTTGTCAGCAAAGTGATGTCTCTGCTTTTTAATATGCTATCTAGGTTTGTCATAGCTTTTCTTCCAAGGAGAAAGCATCTCTCTTAATTTCATAGCTGTGGTCACCATCAGCAGTGATTTTGGAGCCCAAGAAAATAAAACCTGTCACTGTTTCCACTTTTTCCCCTTCTATTTGCCTTGAAGTGATGGGACCAGATGCCATGACGTTAGTTTTTTGAATACTGAGTTTTAAGCTAGCTTTCTCACTCTCCTCTTTCATCCTCATCAAAAGTCTCTTTAGTTCTTCTTTGCTTTCTGACATTAGAGTGGTATCATCTGCATATCTGAGATTGTTGTTTCTCCCTTTGAATCTCCAAATGCACACTGATCCTAAGGAGATGAGTTTCCGGCTCAGTTTCACACTACTTGCAAGTAAACATAAGTCTTCCCCTGGAGGAATGACCATCACTACAAAGTCTAAGAAATACCTCCCCACACACACAACGTTGCAAGAAGTATGGACATAGTAAAAATTCATAAAATACATAAGGAACATAAGGAAATGAGGCACCATGATTAAGTCAGAAAAAGGGTAGACTCGGTTACACAAAATTTCATGTACAAGAATCATCAGACACAATACAAAATAATCGTGTTTAAAATAGCTGAAGAAATAAAAGAATAAATTCAAAAAATCAGCAGGTACCCATTAAAGTTACTAAATAAATCACAAAAAAGAAACCAATGGATTATCTAGAAATTGATACTCAAGTTCAGTTAAACAATAGATTTAATAGAGAAGAGGAAAAATTAATAATTGATAGATTGAAGAAATTATCCAGAATGTGTAATAGAGGAAAATGGTAGCACTCAGCATATTAGTATATTAGAGATTAAGAGAAAGGTTAAACTTGTTAACAGTTAAAGAAAGAGAGAAATGGAAAATAAAATAAGAAGGACTACTATCTTTGAAAAACACTTCCATTTTCTCTATCCTCTCCTTCTGGAAATCATATTAGAGATCTATTAGCAAAGAGCTTTCCAAAATTGTGTAAATATATCAAGCCTCAAAGTTATTCAGTTATACATGAAACATTTGTTAATGGCTCAAATGGTAGAGTTTGCCTGCAATGCAGGAGACTCAGGTTCGATCCCTGAGTCGAGAAGATCCCCTGAAGAAGGGGATGGCAACCTACTCCAGTATTTTCCTCTGTAATTTCATGGACAGAGGAGCCAGGTGGGCTATAGTCTATGAGATCGCAAAGAGTCAGGCATGACTGAGTGACTAACACTTTCACTTTCACATACATTTTATCATGAAGCAAACAAAAATATTAATGAACTACAATCATATACAATATGTTCTCTGCAACAAAGCAATTAAGTAATTAAGTTAAAATCAGAAATAAATGATAATTAGAAAGGTCTCAAATATTTATAAAATATAAACCCATTTCAAACAACTCATCATTAAATGAATTAACCAGGCTGGAAAGACATATAGATAATAAATAGAAAAATACTTAAAATAAGCATTCACATTAAGAAACAGAAAGGTTGAAATTTATAACCCAAACATAACTGAAAAGGTTTGAAAATGAACAACAGAATCTAAGGGAAGTAAGATTAAGACATAATACAAGTAAAAGCACAGCTTACTAAATGAGAAACAAATAAGAAAACAATGAAAAAACAAAAAAATCAACAATATTGATTATTTTAAAAGACTAATAAAAGTGACAGAAAGATAGAAAAGTCAAACTAAAACATAGTAAAAAAGGGGGATATTAAAAATGTCACAGAAAATTAAAAGTTGAGAAGATGAAATAACTACACATCAATAAATATAAGACAGCGACTGAGTGACTTCCCTTTCACTTTTCACTTTCATGCATTGGAGAAGGAAATGGCAACCCACTCCAGTGTTCTTGCCTGGAGAATCCCAGGGATGGGGGAGCCTGGTGTGCTGCCGTCTATGGGGTCGCACAGAGTCGGACCCAACTGAAGCGACTTAGCAGCAGCAGCAGCAGCATGTAAACAAATTTATAAAAACATTATTAAATAATATCGACACAAAAGAATATGGGAAATATAAATAGCCTTTTAAAATAGCTAAGCAGTTAAAGAAATTGTACCAGATCTTTAAAACTTTCCCACACATAAGATTCCATGCTTCACAAGCTTTACCAGTGAACTCTAAGAAAAATTTTACCAACCTGCTCAAAATATCCCAAAGCCTAGAAAAAGGAAGAAATGCATTTAATTATAATAATCAAAATCATTATTAACTTGATACCATAAACCAATAAACAAAAAGAAGTGTTAAAAAACTGACCAATCTCAACATGAATCTAGATAAAGGTTTGCAATCTTTTTCTGTAAAGGGCCAGATGGTAAATAACTTAGGCTTTGTGGGCCAGTCTCCATTGCAACTACTCAACTAAAAGCAGCCATAGACAATATGTAAATGAGTCAGCATGACCATGTTTCAATAAAACTACTTACAGAAACAGCCTGTGGTCTGGATTTGGCCCTCAGATCCCTGATCTAGATACAATCAATCTTAAATAAAATAATAAATTGCAGAAATTGTTTTTGGTATCCTGAGCAGATCCCTTTTACCAGCAACCACTGATGAACTGATATTAATTACAAAAGCTGAGCCATTCATTTCAAAGCAAGAAGTCTCTGGAGGGGTACTTCGAGACCAAACTGTACCTGAGACTACAGCTTTGCTTGATTTTTGTCCCCCTCCATGAGAGTTTAGCAAGTTTGCTAGAAAAAAATTAATATAAAAAAATCAAGAGCAACCCAATTTACACAGAGATAGATCATGTAGTTATTTTTTTAACTTCCCAATAGCAACAACATATAGCTGAGAATAAATCTAATGATAATTGTGCAAGGTCTTTTTAGAGGAAATTGCAAAGCTTATTATTAAAGAAAACTTACATGAATAGACAGACTATGATTTGGAAACCACATCATAAATATGCAAATTATCCTCACATTATTTTACAGTTTCAATTTAATTTTAATCAAAATTTCATCTGCTATAAAAGAATAGTACAATATATATTTATGTTATTAATATTATTTCACTATTACCAGATAAAACACAAGGGGAATATGTTTAAGAGTATGGATTTGGCAATCAGTTACGGTGAAAAGCCCAGCTCCAACACTTACAATCTGTGAAACTTCAGTAAAATTACTTAGCCTGTCTGTACCTCAATTTCTTTGTTTATAAAATGAATATAAAAACATTTATCTTATGGAGTGTTGACTGAGTTAAGATGTGTACACTACTCCAAAGGTTAATTTTAATTTTATGTCAACTTGATTGAGCCAAGGGATGACCAGACAGCTGGCTAACTATTATTTTTCTAGGTGTGTCTGTGAGGGTGTTTCTGGAAGAAATTAGCATTTGAATTAGTGGACTTAGCAAACAGATGGCCTTCCGCCATGTGGATGGGCATCGTTCATTCTACTAAAAGCATGAATAGAAGAAAAAGGTGGAAGAAGGCTGAATTTGCTCTCTGCCTGACTATTTGACCTGGGTCTTAAGCATTCTGACCAAGGCTAAAATCTGCACTATTAGCTTTCTAACTCTTACGCCTTCAAACTACACTATTATAATTCCTTGGTTTCCAACTTGCAGAAAGTAGATTATGGGGATTCCCAGTTTCCATAACTGCATAAGCCAATATTTAGACCCTATTGACTCTGCTTCTGTGGAGAACTCTAGTTAGTTAAAATAGCAAGAAGAGTGTTGCGTATTTTCTGTTAACCCCCAAGATGTACTCTACATCTTAGATCTTTTTACATTCTTCTCTGTGCCCTAAGTGGCTATTCTTTACAGATTGAATCCACAGTCTCCCTAGCCCTCAGGCTCTGAGTTGAGTTCAGTCAATGAGAGACACTAGTAAGAACCTGGAAAGTAAAAGAAGTACGAAAGCAGAGTACTTATTTTCCTGAATCATTCCCCCTAACCTCCCTCTTACCAACTCCTGCTTTCTTCTGTGGGAATCCACAGCTCCTCTCAAGCAGCTATATTCACCTCCTTCATGCCTGTGCCAGAATGAACTCCCCGCTGTTTCTAGCCCAGAGGTACTGCACAATCATATGTTATTTTGCTTAAAGTATATCCACAACTTTGTAAGCAATCAATTGCCATTGCATAGTATTAGAAAATGTACACAACCAATTGGGCTTATTATTTTCTTTGAAAAATAAG
The DNA here is from genome assembly GCF_029378745.1 of Bos indicus. Taxonomy (NCBI): domain Eukaryota; kingdom Metazoa; phylum Chordata; class Mammalia; order Artiodactyla; family Bovidae; genus Bos; species Bos indicus. The sequence continues at coordinate 116,322,402 of NC_091789.1, forward strand.
TTGCTAATACTTAAGAGGCACCCAGAAATAAAACTAATAAAAGATGTCAGAAATAGTGGAGAAATTAATAAAAGTTTACTGTTATAGACAAAGGAACAGCTAACATTTTCAGATGTACAGATGGATAGGAAGATCACATGTGGTAAAGACATCAACCTTTCCTTTTCTTAATTAATCTGGAGTGGGTTGCCATTCCCTTCAAGGGATCTCCTGGACCCAAGGATAGAACCCATGTCTCCTACATTGCAGGCAAATTCTTTACCATCTAAGCCACCAGGGAAACCTAAAAGGGCCATATTAAGAAGCTGATTTTGAAGACCTCTAGGAGGGATACTCTAAGACATTAAGGCTTATTAAAAGTATATAGCAATTTTTTAAATGTGATGTTGACAGTAATTTAGGGATAATCTATATAACAATGGCAAAAAAATCGAGTCTATACGTATGTTAACATGCATACATGCATATGTATACACACCAAGAATTTGATTTAAGAGAGATTGTACTATGAATATATGAGAGAAAGAATGTGCTATTTAATTCTATAAAAGTCACTGATACATCTTGCCATTCATATGGAAAACTTTTTTTTACTGCATACACTATACAAATCAAATATTGAAATCTGATGAAAACAATTAAAACATAAAAATATTAAAAGAAAATGTAGAAAATACATTATGACATTGGGTAGTAAAGGAGAAGAGAAAAAGACACCCAAAGAGGAACTGAGAAAGAAAAAAACACTTATGGATTTATCTTTAGCAAAATTATAACCTTCCTCTAAAAGATGCCATAAAGTTAAAATATGAGACACACTGTGAGAAAAGATGCTTGGAGTGATTCTAATTCTAATGGACTCAGCATTAATATACAAAATAAAGATGTAGATATAGATGTACATAATATTTACTGTATGTATATGTGTTTAATAGAAGAAAAGTCTTGAATGGCTCATAACATTAAAAAATATATTCTGCTTCCCCACTAACCAGAAAAAATAATTATAATAAAATTTTCATGTCATTGTATATCCATATGATCCACAGCTACTTAATATGTCTGATATTATCCAGTTTTGGCAGGAAAATGCAACAGAGAAACTTCCATATGCTATTGGTTGCAAGGTAACATGGTTGTTCTATAAAATCTATAGCCTAAATTCAGGAAACATCTCCTTCCCCCTTCTGAATCATAAATTAAATATTAGGTTCTTACAAGGTAATGAATACCAGCTTCATAATTCTAATATATAGATAACAGAATGATTTATAAATATATTTCTTGTTTTGTTTCCTGCAAAAGATGATATTAGGTAATATTCTGGTCTTACTTGCACTTTCAGCCTTCTCTTGAGATCTCTGCTGCTGCTGCTGCTAAGTCACTTCAGTCGTGCCCGACCCTGTGCGACCCCATAGATGGCAGCCCACCAGGCTCCCCTACCCCTGGGATTCTTTAGGCAAGAATACTGGAGTGGGTTGCCATTTCCTTCTCCAATGCATGAAAGTGAAAAGTCAAAGTGAAGTCGCTTGAGATCTCTATCCTTTAGCAATTTATACTTCTGAATGTAAGTAGTAGAGTTGTTTAGACTTCATTGCTAAAATCAAATGATTATAAATAACAGGTGATATTTATTTATGATCACCTTGTATTTATAATGTGGCCAAAACATAAAATACCATTAAATGTCCTGAACACACACATACTTTACAATAATAATGCACAAGTCAGAATAGAATGTAATTAGGTCCTAAAACAAAGTAAGTGCTTAAACCTGCTTTCTATCTACAAAATTATTCTGCCTCTCAACACTGATATGATGGTAGTAATTTTATAAGCCTGGTTGAAAACCCAATATGAATTTGAAAGAAATCTTCATTACTTTTCTTTTAGCTCCAGAATACAGTACATAAATTGGAAATATTCACTTGTCAAAGATACCACTGCACATTTTCAGTTCTAATTTCCATCCTAAAAGTCATTCTGTGTGTGATACCGTAGCAAGACTTCTAGTTGTGCAGCCTCTGACATTAACAGAAGTAAAAAAATCTCATACTTGAAGAAGGAAGCTCTCTCTGGCACAGAAGGCATTTCTAAAAACTGCAAGATTCCTCCACAAATAGTATCATTTAAATAATCCTTTTAATACATGTCAATATCTAGCACTCTAGATAATATTTTCACTTACTTTGATTTCCCTAGTCCCAGTAACAAATTACAGAAGAGCAATAAAATCAATGAAATCTACTGTATTCCACTTATCCAGCTTGAACAAATTCTCAAGATAATAAGAAGATTTCAGATGTATTTTGAGATGTCAAATCGTTTCAAAAGGCTTTTAAAAAGTTAAAACAGAACAGATGAAGATAGAGTGAAAATTTTAAATCACACTTTATTCACAGTAACAACCCAACATTTCAGTCAAAATGTTTACTGTAACAATCTTATGATGAACATCATTAAAACAACCTATGCATCACCAAGCACACTGTTGGTGATTTTTCTTAAGGTAGGTATCCAGAACTGGAGTTGCTGGATCAAAGTACAAATTGAAAACCGTAGGAAGTTGTGCCACTACCCACACAGAGTTGTACCAGGATACACTCAAATCTCAAATCAACAGTGTGTGAGAATAAGCATATACTCACCCCTGTATTGCAATTAAAACATTTTTTTTAATTGCAATACAGTTGATTTACAGTGTGTTAGTTTCAGGTGTACAACAAAGTGAATCAGTTACACGTATACTTATATCTGCTTTTTAAATATTCTTTTCCCATATAGGTCATTACAGAATACTGAGTAGAGTTCCCTATGCTACGCAGTTGGTCCTTATTAGTTATCCATTTTATAGATAGTAGTGTGTATATGTCAATCTCAATCTCCCAATTTACCCCCCTCATACCATCGTCTCCTCTGGTAACTGTAAGTTTGTTTTCTACATTTGTGACTCAATTTCTGTTAACTCTTTACTGTGTGACAGGCAAACATGAATATGCATTCCTGGTTTTACCTGTATTGTTAAATATCTTCCCAGAGACATACTGACACTTTGAAACCTTCTAATCTTTTTCCTGATCATATACTTCAACCAATTGTCTATTATTTTTAATTGTCTATTATTTTTCCTTATGAAATTTAATTGAACTGTACTGCTTTCACCAGTGTAATTCAATAATGTATTAACAAAATTATGAGCATGTATCCTCTACTGAATATGTTGAAAAGATTTTCTTCCATTTTACACATAACTTTTAATTTTGCTTTGGTGAAAAATAGATTCGTTTTGTAGAATCAAACTGAACTCCTGGTTTTCCTGATGTCTTTGAGATTTGGCATGTCACTTGAGAACTCAAATTCAAGAATGGTAAAAATATTCTCCCATTCGTTCATCTAATAAAAATTATTCAGGCCAAGAATTTATGTAAAATACATTCTCATATATGGGATGAGGCAAATAACTAACACTTTATTTCCAAGTGTTTGGTCAAATTGATACACCACCACTGAATATCTACTCTTTTGCTCAGATATAACAAATAGCATCTTAACCATTTATTAAAAGTTGGGGCTTCCCAGGCACCACTAGTGGTAAAGAACCCACCTGCCAATTCAGGAGATATAAGAGACTCAGGTTCCATCGCTGGGTTGGGAAGATCCCCTGGAGGTGGGCATGACAACCCTGAGGGATGGGATGGGGAGGAAGGTAGGAGGGGTTTCAGGATGGGGGGACACATGTACACCCGTGGCTGATTCATGTCAATGTATGGCAAAAACCACCACAATATTGTAATTAGCCTCCAATTATAATAAATAAGTTAATTTTTTTTTTAATTATCTTAGTGTTTCTAATGAGAAATAAGGTTCAGTATATCAACTGAACTGCAATATAAGGTGGAACAGGATGGTTTCACTTTATTCAGAATAAGTTCTTTAATTAAACACCCTGGTAAATGCCTTGGAGAATGTTCTCCATTATTTTATTTTCAATTTGATTTTGGTATTTTTTAGTATCTGTTTTTAGTGCCCTGGGATTTTTTTCAATACATAGTGTAATATCTTTAGTTAATCTATTTCCTCCTTTTTTCCAACTTCTAGAAATTTCTCTAAATTTAAGAGCCACCTATCCCACCAGTCCTTGCTTACCAGCATTTTTTTATGTTGGCTATTTTCTATATTTTAGGAAATAATGCATGGGTAACAAAGTTCATGGGTATAATCAGCTTGCCATAATGATCAAATCTCCAATGTTAGCATATTTTATAATTCTTTGAGTCTGTGTTCTCTATGTTACCATGAAAACTGAGTTATTTTGAAAGTCTCACTCACCTTTATTTCTAATCTTACACTTGATTTAACTATTCATAAGTATAATTGGTTTTACTGATAGTTTTTGTTATGACAAAAAAAATTGGGCGTCATGATTCTCAACATGATGAAAGCAGTCTTGAAGTAAAATTAAGGATACCCAACTTTGATCTTCTAAATATTTATTCAACTTTTAGAGAATTATTCCAGCAGCTCCTCAATTATGAACTAAAGTAAACATAATTAAAGTAAGATGTATTATAAAGCAAATTAGAGATCAGGCTTCAATTTTTTCAAACTTTGAACTTTGTCTCTCCTCTGATTCCCCATATTTCAAAGGATGGCTCCACCAACTACTCACTACCCCATATGTGTGTGCCCTTCTCAATTAGTCTCACACTTCTCACTGCTAAAATCTCACCAAGCACTGAGGATCTGACTTCCTAAATACTTCGTTTTTATTATTGTAAAGTGTATATAACATAAAGTTTGTCATTTTAACTATTTTGAAGTGTACTCTTTAGTACTATCACCTAAAGACAATTGAATCAAGTTTTGCCTCCCTACTACAATGACCCTCTTGTGGTCAACTCAAAAATCATCTAATGTCCTGCTTCCTTCCATAAATGATGGGTTATCCATATGACTGAACAGTTTAAAAATGCTATAAAATAATTTTAATGACAAGAAAATACTCAATATAGTTTTACACAAAGACATTTATATTCTGGGAGTTCTCACTTCCTTTCTTCATGTGGTGTCTTTATTTTGTTTTGTTTTTGTTTGGGGCTTAGAGTTCCTTTCTAAACTGTTTGAAGGTGTTATAATCCTATTCTTTTAAGGTTCAGCCGAAATGCTATTACTACTGTGACTTATTCTCAGTTTCCCCTTTTTTATATTCCTATTCTATACTTACACAATGTTATATGTGAGGGTTTTTTAAAACATATTATGTCACCATTGGTAATGATATTTATATAACTATCTTCTCTGTTAAAGATAAGTGACTTAAATATAGAATGTGTCTCTTATTAATAAGGATGGGGGTTCAATATACCAAAAAGTGTATCAATCTTAAACATGGATGAACCTAAAAAGTAAACTTAAAAGTACATTGAGAAAATGATGGAACTAAAAGGAGAGATAAATGAATCACAATTAAAGTTGAAGACTTCACTCCACTCCATTAACAGAATAATTAGTAGTCAGTATAGGATAGAGAAAGGATAAGAATAGAGAAAATATGAAAAATATAATCAACCAACTTGACCTAACTGCCACTTATCAAACATACTATCCAGCATCAAAAAAATATGCATTCTTTTCATGGTCATGCGGAATAAAAGCCAAGATAGATTACATCTTAAGTCATAAGACAAACCTTGACTATTTTATAAAAATTGAAATCATTCAAACTGTGTCCGCTGGAAAATAATGGATATATGTATAACTGACTTATTTGCTGTACACTTGAAACTAACATAGCAACATAAGTTAATTATTTTTAAAAAAAGAAAGAAAGAAAGAAAACTGCACAATTCAGAATTAACTACAGAGAAAAAAAAAAAAGATAACCATTAGGATTATTAGCATCTATTTTGATCGTCCTTAATGGGGCTAACTCTTGTTGAGACTCCGTCGCTTTTACTCTTCTAAGTTTTTCAGACAATACAATGATAATTTGCTGTTTCATGCTATAGAGATGTTGCATAAAAATGAAGTTTCTCACAAAAAACTTCAAAATTCATAAAACAAACATTTTACATATTTGACCAAATTTTTGTATTTCTGTATTTTAAAAAATATTATGGCCAAATATAGAAAGCAAGGCACAAACTAGGAAAACAATTTTCAACACATACAGGAGTCAAAATATTTATAATCAAAATACATCAAAAATAAAAATACAATGCAATGGAAAAACAAGGAAAGAATAAGAAAAAAGTAACTCAAGGAAGAAATATAATCAGCCAGTAAATACAAAAACATGTTCCAACCTAAGAATCAGGCTAAGACAACTTTAAAATAAGACTTTTTTGTCATTTTTAGCAAAAAATGAGAAAGGACTTTTTCTAAATATTAATAACAAGTTTTGATAAAGGTGAAAAAATAGACAAGTTCCTATACTTTTTGTAAAGCCATTTTGGAGATAATTTCTTTTAAATTTCCACTTTTTGGAAAACTCTACCTCTGCTCTATTTTACAGAAGTGCAAGCATGTGTAAATAAAGACTATGTAAGGATAAAAAATTAAACAATTTTTAAAAAAGAAACAAACTGATCATAATGGAATTAACCAAAAATGAGTAACAGAGACAGGAGAAATGACTAAATATTTAGAATCCTAAAAAATAATTCAGAAAAGAACCCACAAAAAAATTATAAAATATTTTACTAGAATAAAAAATGGCTTTAATCATAATCATCAAAAATTACAAAAGGTCAAATGTCCTTCAACTAACTAGGATACCACCATCCTTAACATGGAATACTACCTATCCATAAAAACAATGATCTCCTGAGAGATACAACTTCTGATACACACAACGACATGCTGACTGTCAAGAGCTAAGTGAAAGACGCCAGACTGAAAAAGAACTCATACTGTATAATTCCATTTACATGACATTATGGAAAAGGTAAATGTAGAAAAAAATATTTTAAAATTCAAAGTTTTCCAGGGGCTGGAAGGGAACTGATTTTAAATGGGCAGCACAAGGGAAATGGTTGGGTTGATATAAGTCTTGTTTTTATTTCTGGTGATTGCTATTTAACTGTATACATTTGTCAAATTCCTAGAAATGCACAAGTATGATTTTTTACTGTCTATAAATTTGGAAAGTAAATAAAATGGAAAAAAAAAATCTATGGAGGGCAAAAAAATAATCCAAAGTTATCTGGGCAGAAGCCTTTCAAATTCCTTTTCACAAGTTTTTGCTCTTCCTTTTTGGGAAATTGGAGCCAACAACTCCCAAAAGCAGAAAAAAGGCAGAAAAAGAATTATACCTTCATGATAGCTTCAAAGGAAAAAAAAAGAAAAATGGGAACAGAGAGAATAACTAACATTCTCTTAATGTCCTTTTTCAGGCCTATTTTTTTGGAGGGGAGGGGATTGTTTACTGCAGTATTATTTCTGCAACACCCAGTGGGGAATGACCCATTTGTTCACTGTGGAGCAGTAACCCTTTCTGTTTCCCATTTGTCCTTTTGAGTTTCTCCCAGTTCTGAGGAGATACCCACTCTGCTGTTCAGCTTGACCATGAGAATTCCTTTTATCTTTCAGTTCAGTTCAGTTCAGTTCAGTCAGTCATGTCCGACTCTTTGAGACCCCATGGACTGCAGCATGCCAGGCTTCCCTGTCCATCACTGACTCCCAGAGCTTACTCAAACTTTTATCTTTAAATTACCCTCATCCTGGCTGACATGCCAGCTCTTTCTTTCGATGAATTACTCTAGCTCGATGTGGCCCAGCTCTCGCTCTGGGAATCAGCTGTTCATTCCCATCTAATAGCCATGAGGAGGTTTCTTTGATCCTTAGACCCTCCTTTGGTTACCCCAGCAGCTGGAGCATGAAGTCTTGGATTACAAACCAGTCTTCAGAGACTGAAAGCACTGAACAGAGACTGAAAGCACCAACTGAAGCATCCAAGAAATGAAATAAGAGAGGCAGGATTTTTAATGGAGCGGGGGGAACTGCTATCTTCAATGACTGAATGCACATCCATGCTGCTTTAAACAAATGATTCAATGATTTTAAAATGCCATGGTGCTAAATTTTCTAGGTGTTACAGAGAAGAAAGAATCTAGGTTAGAATCAAGCAAACTGATGCTTGTCTGATATCCCTTCAATAGAAGCCTTACTTCTCCAGGTCCACTGCCTGTCCCCACTGCTTAAACACCAAGGGTGCAAATGAAGCAGCTGTGATCTCTAACTGCCCAATTCAAGGATTCGTGATGTGTAAGAGATGAAACAGTGCTATACCTGTCATGTGTTTACCCTCTTCCCTTGTAACTCAAGAGTCTTACTGAATTTTAACTCCAGGAGTTAACTGCTCTGTGGAACTCGGGGTAGGTGGCTATGAGTCATATTTTAGTCATACTTCAAAAGAGTAAGAAATAAACCACACTAGTGTTCCCTTGTCATATTATTCTTTTGCTTTTGATGAACCCGTTAACCTATTCCTTTATGGGTACATTGTATCAGTTAATAAATGTAAATTCTAGATTTTTAAATTCAGTGAGATGCTAAGCTTCTTTTTTTGTTTGTTTACATGGGAAATTTCTAACTTTCTGACAGATAACATGAAATACAGAGTTGAGAATGTGTGAGAAAATATTTGAGTAGAAGCATAGAGATCATAAATATTTTTGCTCATTACTCATATTTTATGTTTTTTTCCCCACATTTTTCCATGAAAAAAGGCTTCCCATGGTGGAAAAGCATGACATTCTTGCCATATGTAGAGCATTTAAAAGTTTTATCTCATCTGCAAAAACTATGGCTGAAAGATGAAGAATGAGTGGGGAGAAGGGCTGCAGGGCTTCATGCCATGAAGGAATAACGAATATCCTACGTTAAGGTTCCTTCATCATTTTGCTGCTATTAAATATAAGATATAGGTGCCAGGCTATGGTGTAGGAATCTCCTACATTAAAACTACTGGATATGCTTTAGAAATAGATTAAATTCATATGGTGAAATATCATTGAAAACTGAATTTTTTTCATCCCTATCTCTGCCTAACTTCTGCACATCACCCACCCTCCCTAAAATGCTTGCATGCCAGAAACGACATGCTAAAAAAAGAAGTAAACTATGCTGCAGGAATCAGCTATGTAATAATAACTAACAGCTCTGCCACAAATATGACAATTAGAACACTCTGCATTTTGAGTAATGACATCCATATTGAGAGGAAACATGAGCAAGGCTCTTCATTGATGAGCCAAACCCATTTCCTGAGGGGCATATCTATTGACTAATAGTAGGATTTAAAAATAAAACCAAGTTGGCGTCTTTTTATTTTGTGCAAGCGGAAAGTGAACAGAGGAGGGAAATAGGAATAAATGGAAGTTACTGAAAGATCGGTGGCTGTGGTGGGGCCAATTTGTGCGGGGCATTTGATATTTCCAAGAGATCCATCATGTTGCAGTGGTGTCTCACGTCCGCTCGCCTCCTCACACCTCTGTGTTCGTGTGAGGTGATGCCACAGTCTGGCAAGACCACATCTCTCCTCCACTCGCTGCTGTTTATTCTGGCTCTTTAGAAATATGTCCTTGTTGCTGCAGTGATCTCAAGATGAGTCGGGAATGTTGATTTTTCAGTGTGTATTCTTCAAAACCAGCCATTTCTTTGGCAGTCTAATTCAGTGAAGGCCATAAGAACGAGTCATGTTATCCAAACAGAGAGAAATAAAACCACAGCTAGGCGTTATGTTGGCAGCAGGCATCTCATGGCGAGCTTTCCCATACAGTCTGGCCGACTGTTCCCTCAATTGCTTAAGGTGAGAAACTCGTCACCAGATATCACTGCACGTAGGATGAGAGGACTTCCTGACCCGGGGCTCCTCAGAGATGCGTCTCGGCATGGCCCTAGAAGGCTCCTTCCCTGGACTTCACCTCGCTCAGAGCTGGACTTGGTGACACGTCCACCTTTATCCTCCTCCCCAAGGAAATAGCGTCCTTCTCCCACCTCGCCTGAGACTCTGGAAACACAGGTGAGTGGGGTGTTGATTGGCTCCCACCGGCCACACACTCAGGCAGCATGTTAGCATGTAGACAGTTAGGCTGCTGTTCTGAAAACAGATCAGTAATAGAACATCTCGGCCCTGACTGAGGAGCTGAGCTTGACAAGAGCAGCAGAAAGTGAGGGAAGATCTGGGAGTGGGCAGGACAGAGAGAAGGGCCATCCCGTCTCACTAGGGCGACAGGCCCACTCATGGGACTGCTACTTTCTATTTCCGTAATGTCACCACCCTCACTGTGGCATATCTTGCTCTACAGCTTGTGCTCCTGTTCAAAATGTGTAATGTTCGTGGTCTTCTCAAGCAAGAGAACGTGTTTGCCATTTAGTCAGGCTCACATGACTCACAAGATGGCATTGATGGAAGGGAAAAAATACCATGATTTTACCACTGTCACTTTACTCTGTGCAGTTATCTCACCTCATTTCATTCATTTGATTAAAATAAAATAGATAGTTATTTAGGCAAGGACAGTCTCCTGTGCCTGTCTCAAAATAAAAAAAGTTTTGTTGTTGTTGTTATAAAATTATTTCCTGTGTGGACTGAGAAGAATACAGGGGTTTCCACGGAAGTAGAGCCTATGGGCCAGATCAAACTGTCTCCACTTATCCACAGAGCTTCTCAATTCCACACCTTGTCCACCACCCGCCTGGTTTATGCCCCAGGGCCCATAATGAGAAGGCAGACATGGAACTTCTTTCTGATTAATCTGAGCTTAAATGGAATGAGATCATGCAGCCTATATCATCTTACATTTATTATGTAAGATAATAAATCTCTCTGGCCTCCCCGCCCTACAGACCTTCCATCAAGGGGCAAGACAACTGCACCCCAGCCTTCCTGTCCCCGCACACTAACAGTTTGTGCCAATCACTTAGGGGATAAAGCCCAGACTCCCCAAGCTCTTTGAACTCTCCAAGCCCCAACAGCCTTCACTTATTCGACTCTCTCTTTCTCTCTCCTGCAGTCCCACACCTTTTACTCATTGCTATTTGTCTCCACACTTTTTTAATTCCATACGACTCACCAGGAACCACCATTTTCTGTCAGTTGTATGCCATTTTCTGCCTGAACTTCTCTAGCCAGATCTCCTATAAACTTCAAGGTGCAACTCAATGTTGACTTTTTTTTTTAATAGACTTTTTTAGAGGCATTTTAGGTTCACCAAGGTTGACTTTATTTCCTTAAACATGTAATGTCTATATGACCATCCTAATTCCCATGAAGCACTCTCCCTGAGAACTCTGTACCAGACAGATTAGCACTTTGTTATTGAATCTCATATTATTGCCTAAAGATTTCACACATACCCACTCCCCCACACATACACACTTAATCTTATCCTCAAAATACAATATTCTCCACTCATTCTTTATTTAAATAAATATTTATGACCATCCTGCCATTGGTCAGGTGCTAACTCTAGACCATATAAAATGTAAAAGATATGATCCCTGGCTTTCAAGGATATCACAGAATATTGGTAAGGGTTCGGCACATGCAAAAATAATTATCAGGAAGCAGAAAGTGCTATATCATGATAAGTAAGTGGAGAGACAGAGGTCATTCCTTAAATTTTTTGAAATCATCCCATTGTGATTTTATTTGTTACAGAATTGTAAGCAGCCCCTAACTTTAAAAACTGTTAATTTTAAATTTGATAACTTATGTGAAGTTCAGAACAATGTATATCAAAATTGTTATTCCAAAATCTTTTGCTGGGGAAGGCGCCAAGATGGCCGAGGAGTAGGACGGGGAAAACACTTTCTCCCCCACAAATTCATCAAAAGAGCATTTAAACGTCGAGTAAATTCCACAAAACAACTTCTGAATGCCGGCAGAGGACACCAGGCACCCAGAAAAGCAACCCAACTCCTCGAAAGGAGGTAGGAAAAAATATTAAAGACAATAAAAGAGACAAAAGAGGGAGGGACGGAGTTCCGTCCCGGGAAGGGAGTCTTAAAAAGAGAGAAGTTTCCAAACACCAGGAAACCTTCTCACTGCCGAATCCGTGCCGAGCTTTGGAAGCACAGAGGACAACATAACAGGGAGAAAAAATAAATAAACAATTAAAACTCACAGATTGCGAGCCCTACGGTAACTCCTCCAGCGGAGAAGCAGCGCAGACGCCTGCATCCGCCATTAGCAAGCGGGGGCTGGGCAGGGAGGCGCGGCGCGGGCTGCATCGCTGAGAGTAAGAATCTGGCCTGAATACCCTGAGCACTATCTGAGCGAAATAATTTGGGCTAGCAAACCAGACTGTGGGATATCTACCATGCGAAAAGCCAGCCCTAACCTAAGACACCGCCAGCCCGCGCACGGAACAAAGGATTAAACAGAGGTAGCCGGCTGCAAACCTTCCCCTTCCGGTGACAGGCAGCCAGAGCCGGAAGGGGGCAATCTCAGCCCCAGAGAGACATTATCTATAAAACTGCCTTCTTTGCTAACTAAAACTTATTGGGGGTCTGGACGGTCAACATCTGCCTGAGAAGGTGAGCTGGTTTTACACCCAGATAACCAAGTGGCGGGGAGGCGATAAGTCGCAGCATTGGCGCTCGCCAAACACCTCATCACCTGAGCTGCTCGGACCTGGGAAGAGCACAAAACGCAGCCCCAACTGAGTCTGCGCCTCTGAGGACTACCTGAGTGCCTGAACCTGAGCGGCTTGGACCTGGGAGGTGCATGCAACCCAGGGCCAGCCTCGGATTGTTCCCGGCGGAACAACCTAGAGCCTGAGCAGTGTGGGCAGGGAGGCTACACGCGCCATGAGCGGGGGCAGACCCAGTGTGGCTGAGGCACTGTGAGCGCACGCTAGTGTCATTTGTTTGCAGCATCCCTCCCTCCCTCCCCATAGCGCGACTGAATAAAGAGAAGAAATACAGCTCCACCCACCAGAACACCGACACAAGCTTCCCTAACCAGGAAACCTTGACAAGCCACCTCTACATACCCACACACAGCGAGGAAACGCCACAATAAAGAGAACTCCACAAACTGCCAGAATACAGAAAGGACTCCCAAACTCAGCAATTTAAACAAGATGAAGAGACAGAGGAATATCCAGCAGATAAAGGAACAGGATAAATGCCCACCAAACCAAACAAAAGAGGAAGAGATAGGGAATCTACCTGATAAAGAATTCCAAATAATGATAGTGAAATTGATCCAAAATCTTGAAATTAAAATGGAATCACAGATAAATAGCCTGGAGACAAGGATTGAGAAGATGCAAGAAAGGTTTAACAAGGACCTAGAAGAAATAAAAAAGAGTCAATATATAATGAATAATGCAATAAATGAAATTAAAAACACTCTGGAGCCAACAAATAGTAGAATAACAGAGGCAGAAGATAGGATTAGTGAATTAGAAGATAGAATGGTAGAAATAAATGAATCAGAGAGGATAAGAGAAAAACGAATTAAAAGAAATGAGGACAATCTCAGAGACCTCCAGGACAATATTAAATTGTCTACAACATTCGAATCATAGGGGTTCCAGAAGAAGAAGACAAAAAGAAAGACCATGAGAAAATACTTGAGGAGATAATAGTTGAAAACTTCCCTAAAATGGGGAAGGAAATAATCACCCAAGTCCAAGAAACCCAGAGAGTCCCAAACAGGATAAACCCAAGGCGAAACACCCCAAGACACATATTAATCAAATTAACAAAGATCAAACACAAAGAACAAATATTAAAAGCAGCAAGGGAAAAACAACAAATAACACACAAGGGAATTCCTATAAGGATAACAGCTGATCTTTCAATAGAAAAACTCTTCAAGCCAGGAGGGAATGGCAAGACATACTTAAAATGATGAAAGAAAATAACCTACAGCCCAGATTATTGTACCCAGCAAGGATCTCATTCAAGTATGAAGGAGAAATCAAAAGCTTTTCAGACAAGCAAAAGCTGAGAGAATTTTGCACCACCAAACCAGCTCTCCAACAAATACTAAAGGATATTCTCTAGACAGGAAACACAAAAATGGTGTATAAACTCGAACCCAAAACAATAAAGTAAATGGCAACGGGATCATACTTATTAGTAATTACCTTAAACGTAAATGGGTTGAATGCCCCAACCAAAAGACAAAGACTGGCTGAATGGATACAAAAACAAGACCCCTACATATGTTGTCTACAAGAGACCCACGTCAAAACAGGGGACACATACAGACTGAAAGTGAAGGGCTGGAAAAAGATTTTCCATGTAAATTGGGACCAAAAGAAAGCAGGAGTCACAATACTCGTATCAGATAAATTAGACTTTAAAACAAAGGCTGTGAAAAGAGACAAAGAAGGTCACTACATAATGATCAAAGGATCAATCCAAGAAGAAGATATAACAATTATAAATATATATCCACCCAACATGGGAGCACGCAATATGTAAGACAAATGCTAACAAGTATGAAAGGAGAAATTAACAATAACACAATAATAGTGGGAGACTTTAATACCCCACTCACATTTATGGATAGATCAACTAAACAGAAAATTAACAAGGAAAAAACAAAAACAAAAACAAAAACATGTATCTATAAAGCTCACTAAAGCAAAGCACAGCAAAATGAGGTATGGCAATAAAAGGCGTTAAATTTATCAAATAAAAAAAAATAATAAAGTGCTGAAAAATTAAAGCTGTCAATTCTGTAATAAATATTCATTGAAAGTATCTTTTGAAATGGGGGTGAAAACACCTTCAGAGAAATGAAAGCTAAGGAAGCATGCACGAGCTATAAAAAATGATAAAGTCCTTTATGAATGATGATAATATCAAAACAAAACTGGGAAATACAGGAAGGAGTAAAGAGCACTACGAACAGTCAATACATGGATAAACATTAGAAACTATTTTCTTTTCTTAATTTCTTCATGGTAAACTATCTACATTATATTGTGAAATTTTTCAGAAAAAAAAAAAAAAGAATATGGCATGACATAGTTCTGTCTTAGATATTATGCAAGTGGGAAAAAAAAAAAGAATTAATAAAAAAAAATAAAATAAAATAAAACAACAACAAAAAAATCTTTTGCTTTATTTTGGTGGAGTCTTAGCCACTGGATCACCTGGAAGTCCCCTGGAAAAACATTTTGATAAACATGGACTAATTACATGCAACAATTCTTGAAATACTACTTTTCTTCCCTAAATGTAATAAAGTCAAGTAATTTTCCTAGTTGATGAAACAAAGATTTCTTTCATCACTGCCCTTTGGTACATCAAGAAACAAATCGTCAACTCTGACCCATGGTTAAGGCCAAGCTTCCTTTTCCAGCCCATATAAACAGAGGTCTTAGAAGCTCAAAGCTAGATCTTATAGCAGTGAATATGTCACTGAAACAAATAAAATGAAAATATAAAGAATTTCAGACTTTGACCAACTGGACATACCCTCTCAATAAAAGTTATTTTGATAGATTTTGCTACAGTGAAAAAATGGTGACGTATCAGAGTTGATTTGAATGAGATTTTCAGGATTTTTCAGTTCTAATCTTTGAACTTTCAGAAACACAACCATGTATCAGCCCAAGTCTTCATAATGGTATTATTTAAACTGAAGTTTTATAAAGGCAAACAACTAGAAAGTATCCAGTGCTGAAAATACTGTAAGATGAAAATGTCTCTAGTCTGAAAATGGACAAAATCTAATTTAAATAGTAACCATGTTGTGTATACAGAGCATTTACTAAGCACTGACTATGTGCTACATACAGTGCTATGTAATAAAGGGTATCTTGGTTTTCTGACAGGAAGTAGATGTCAAATGCAGAGAAGGTATTGGGAAGAAAATTTTTTTCCTCTACTCTTCTAGGTTCTTTTGGCTGGCCTACTGTGAAGAAGGCTGAGAGCCAAAGAATTGATGCTTTTGAACTGTGATATTGGAGAAGACTCTTTAGAGTCCCTTGGACTGCAAGGAGATCCAACCAGTCCATTCTGAAGGAGATCAGCCCTGGGATTTCTTTGGAAGGAATGATGCTAAAGCTGAAACTCCAGTACTTTGGCCACCTCATGTGAAGAGTTGACTCATTGGAAAAGACTCTGATGCTGGGAAGGATTAGGGGCAGGAGGAGAAGGGGACGACAGAGGATGAGATGGCTGGATGGCATCACTGACTCAATGGACGTGAGTCTGAGTGAACTCCGGGAGTTGGTGATGGACAGGGAGGCCTGGTGTGCTGTGATTCATGGGGTCGCAAAGAGTCGGACACAACTGAGCAACTGAACTGAATGAACTGAATAGTTAAACTGACATAAAAAAGATTAATAGGAGAAAAAACAAATTTTATGTACCTACAGGGGCTCCATAAACAGTATGAGACTCAAAGAACAGCCAGGCAATTGAGGCTTATATGCTATTCTGAGCTAAGGAGACACAGTAAGGGTCTGGAACTTCAAAGGGGAGGAAGGCAATTGAAAGGGAGATGGAAAAGCAAACGTTTGGTAAACAAATATTTGCCAGGTTATATAGAAACAGGTTCTTCCCTGTCTGCCAAATCTAGTTCACATTATACTATGGTTATCTATGGTGATAGCTCCCTTCCTAGAGCCAAGTCCTCTCTATCCAAATTCTTTTAGGCAGTTAGGGAGAAAGTCAAAGGTTCTTCCTGAGTCTTTCAGGCCTTGATTGTTTTCAGCTCAAAGGAATTCACATGTCCAAGTGGCACATTTTGGGTAGCAAATTTTGCTCCCCTACAAAAGTTAATTGAAGAGACTTAATGAAGGGACCCTTATGCAGGTCAGGAAGCAACAGTTGGAACTGGACATGGAACAACAGACTGGTTCCAAACAAGAAAAGGAGTACATCAAGGCTGTATATTGTCACGCTGCTTATTTAACTTTTATGTAGAGTATGTCATGAGAAACACTGGGCTGGAGGAAGCACAAGCTGGAATCAAGATTGCCAGGAGAAATATCAATAACCTCAGATATGCAGATGACACCAGCCTTATGGCAGAAAGTGAAGAGGAACTAAAGAGCCTCTTGATTAAAGTGAAAGATGAGAATGAAAAGGTTGGCTTAAAGCTCAACATTCAGAAAACTAAGATCATGGCATCTGGTCCCATCACTTCATGTCAAATAGATGGGGAAACAGTGGAAACAGTGACTGACTTTTTTTTTTTTTTCTTTTTTCTCGGCTCCAAAATACTGCAGATGGTGATTGCAGCCATGAAATTAAAAGATGCTTACTCCTTGGAAGGAAAGTTATGACCAACCTAGATAGCATATTCAAAAGCAGAGACATTACTTTGCCAACAAAGGTCCATCTAGTCAAGGCTATGATTTTTCCAGTGGTCATGTATGGATGTAACAGTTGGACTATAAAGAAAGCTGAGCACTGAAGAATCAATGCTTTTGAACTGTGGTGTTGGAGAAGACCCTTGAGAGTCCTTGGACTGCACGGAGATCCAACCAGTCCATTGTAAAGGAGATCAGTCCTGGGTGTTCATTGGAAGGACTGATGTTGAAGCTGAAACTCCAATACTTTGGCCACCTGACGCGAAGAGCTGACTCATTTGAAAAGACCATGATGCTGGGAAAGATTGAGGGCAGGAGGAAAAGGGGATGACAGAGGATGAGATGGTTGGATTGCATCACCGACTCGATGGACATGGATTTGGGTGAACTCCAGGAGTTGGTGATGGACAGGGAGGCCTGGAGTACTGCAGTTCATGGGGTCGCAAAGAGTCAGACAAGACTGAGCGACTGAACTGAACTGAATGAAGGAAATATGGTAGAGTTAAGAGAAACTAGTAAGGGGTGATAATAGCAATCGAGCAAAAATGGCAGCTAGACCTGAAGAGGTAAGGCAAGTTTGGCACTAGAATCTCAAGAAAGTGTACAAATATAGTAAAATGACACCCAACAGGAACTGAAGTCCTTGGGAGAGAAAGCAACCATTACCAATTTCTGGCCCAGGAGGGAGGGGACTGAGAGAATAAATACCCAGATTGCTTGTGTGTCTCTTTGCCAGAAAGCTATGGTGCCCAACTGACACTGTCCATTGAGGTCAGCGTCTGGAAGCACAAAGCATAGTGGAGAAGGTGAAAGAATTGATCTAGAGGGACAGATGGGGAATATTCAACATCAACACCTCCCTCCTCTTAAATGGGGCATGAAAATGTGTGACCTTTTGTGGAAATATCAAACTGCTCAGTTGGGGGAATTCCTCATAAGATTCATAAGGGACTAGAGCATGTCCATCACTATTTCATGATAATCTTCTCATTTAATACCTTATTTTCATACCAAAAAAGAGATAAATTGTTTTAAAGCAACATCTATTGTCTTCTTTTTTGCCCCTGGGCTTTAGCTAAAGTTTTGTTGTTTTGGGGACAGTGCTTCCTAAGTCTTCCAAATTATTTTCCAAAACTGCTCTAGCACCTATGACAGAATGGGCTATGCTTGATTAACAAACATTCTCAAAATTACTGCTGTTCAAATTAAAAGGTGGTTTTCTACTCCTTCAGGTTCAGCTATATCCCAATAAATCTCAAAATAAAGATCATCTAGCTTTCTATCCCATTTTCAAAGAATTTCTTATCTCCCCTATCATCAGTATTAAACTTTCCTAATAGGCATTGAGATTGCAAACTCCTTTAGAACAACGTCTGTTAATCATATCTCACAGGATGATTAAACAATCTCGGACACGCTGTTACTGCCAGACAGGATATAAAGAGTTTTTATTGGCCTGGGGTTGGCCCAAATGCACGAAGTCCTTGCCATGCTTCCTCTGACAAAACAAACGTATGTACACCCTTGCATGGGGGAATCTGTGACTGGGTTTGGTCCCAAAGAAGTTCTAGATCCTTTGAATAGTTTCAGACACTACTGGCTTTTCAAAAAGAATTTTAGGACTAAGATTAACTTGAACTTGAAAACTCACTGCCTCCATATGAGGCAGAAACAATTTTGGACATATACCTTCCACACTTACATTTTTGGGATTAGCCAAAATTGAGGTCCAGAGACTATAGACAGATGGAGTAGTGTTTAAGGGACAATCTCTGAAGGCATTTGAAAAAGAACCAGGAAGGAGACCATAGCTGTATGATAAATGGATATTTTTACTGCTGCCTACTCCTTGATCTAGCCATAGCCAGTCCAGTAAGTCCTCAGGCATTACTGTGCTAATGAACAAAAAATCCAGCTTAAAAGCATAGCTTTAAATCCAAATGCCTTCAGCTTTTGGAAACTTGTTTCTATTTAAGACATCCTATCCATTTTACAATCTCAGAGAGAGAGAGAAAACATGCATATACACGAGAAGTTCTCAAAAAAAAAAAAAGAAAAAGTAATAATAATGTTGAAGTTATTTGTACAAACTTGGAATTCTAAATCCTCCCACAGGTCCAGAAGCCCAGCTTTTGGGTCTTTTCCTTACAGTTTTCTAAATCTCTTGGAATCTTTGCAAGTGTATATGTCTTTAATATTAATACAACATGTTTTCGTTCAAAGTATTGCCCTAGGATTGCTGTGTTTGGGGCATGTGGACATTCAGAATGCCCTGGGAGGCAGAAAATGACTCTTATCTGATGACTGATGGTTACCCCTGGGTGGAAAAGGAGATGGCAGTCTCCTGCATTTCTCTCTGTGGAGCTGTATGTGCCCTGTAGAAGCCACATCACAGGTGCCCATTAGGCCTCCAGACTCTCAGTAGAGAAGCTAATGCAGAAGCAGAGTTTCAAGGCTCTACTCTCTCTGACACACATATTTGTGTGGGGCCTGCCTTGATGCTGTATAGTTCCCTTTCTTTAGAGAGCACATTCTATGATCTCTTAAGTGACACAACACACACACACACACCAGGTCAGTTCTTTGGAGAAATAATAATGATAATCATAAGAACCAGCATTTGTTGGATATTTGCTGTTTGTATGGGCTATGTTATTTACTCCTCAATAAAGTCCATAAAGTACTATTATTAATCTCTCCATTTTACAATAAGGAACCTCAGGCACAGAGTTTAAACACTTGCCCCCAAAAGTATCAGTATTAGGAAGGCAGTAAATCCTAAGACTACTACAGTACATCAAACTGGTCATCATTGCTATCGCTCAGTATCACTTGGTGCCAGACCATGATGTGAAAGGGTTTACATGAATCATACTGAAGAAACTGATGCTAAAACAATTAAGTTAAATAAGCTTACATACAGCCTTTAGTGTCCAAACTGGGATTCAAAGTCCTGGGTTTCTGATGAAGAATTCTATACTTTTAACTATGTCACATCACCTCATTTCACAACTTCCTTTAGGGGGTGCTATGTGTGACTACAGTTAAAAAACAAAAACAAAAAATCCTCATTTTCAAAGGGTGAAACACACAAAATAAAGTAACTATTAACGCTCAGCTAACCATGTAAGGATGAGAAGGGGTATAAAGAAGAACTAATATTAATGGGGTAGTTTGCTAACTGCCAAACGCTTCCCACGGAGAAGGCAATGGCACCCCACTCCAGTGTTCTTGCCTGGAGAATCCCAGGGACAGGGGAGCCTGGTGGGCTGCCGTCTATGGGGTCGCACAGAGTTGGACACGACTGAAGCGACTTAGCAACAACAAAGGCTTCCCAAGGTTTTAACATGCATTGTATTCTCTAATTCTGATAATAATACTTCAACAGTGTCAGTCAGTAAAACACTCTATCAGTTAACCAAAAATAACAGAAAACTCAAGCCTTTCTTTTGTTTTGTTGCCCTCTCCCCTAGCATGTTAGCTTCTTTATCCACACCACTTGCTTAGAGAGTGTGAGATGGCTAATTCATGCTAGCCTCATGTCCATTTGATAGACAGGAAAAACTGAAGTAATAAAAGGTGACAGCTATACTTTGTTTTCTAGCAAAGCTTTCCCAGTAAACCATAACTCGTATCTCATTGACCAGAACTATTTCCAATGGCTACCTCTTGTTACAAGGGAGCCTGAAGAAGTATTTTAGCTGGCCATGTTGCTACTGTGGTTCCAGGATCATTTAATAAGGTCCTTTCTTTCTAGCATAATCAAGTATTTGGGGCACCATCTGCAATTCTCATCCCTAAATATGTAACCAGCCATTTCTACAAGAAGCCTTGGTTTAATTTTTTTTTTTTTTTTTAGTCTCCTTTTTGGGTGCTGTTTCTATAGACTGTTTCATTTGTTTCCTCTCTATCCCTTCCTATGCTTTCTGTGTTGGCTATTCTTCAATGTGCACTTATAATTCAGTCTTCGTTTAAAGAGTTAGGTTGCTTGACATTTCCTGTCCTCATGCTTTCGGGCCATCACTTCTGGTTTTCTGGTCACTTTTTCTTTGAGTTCTTCCATTTGTGCTTTGTAGCATTCCTCAGTAACTATAATTGCTCTTTCAAGGGGCTTTTTCCTTAGTTTTCTGTTGATTCTTTTGGTTCTTTTGTAACGTTAGGTTATAATTTTAATCTGCTTTGTGGAAACCATTTGCAAATGAGTATGTCTATTATCTATAGGAATCTGTGTTACTTTCAACTTTCTTTCGTGTTTTATTCAATAGTATCCACAACACCATCCCAGTTGTGTGTAGGCAGAGCTTCCTCCTTTCCTACTGCTTTCATTTTAATAAGATGGACTTCTCTACAAGGATATTCCAGTATATCATTTCCAGCTTCATAGCTCACACTCCCCTCCTATGTCACTACAGTGCACGCCTTACAATACAGCCAACTCTGTAGCCAGCCCCACTCTGACTCTCTGAGCCCAGCCTGAGTCAAGTGAACTTCTCCCACCAGCCCTGGATTTCCTAGTTCCCTCCTCAGCCCTTTCTTCCACCATCATGCACTCTCAGACACTGTTTCTTGGTGGCCTGTTCTATTCTCCATCTCCTCTGGGCTCCCGAACTCTTTCTGAACTTGTCTGTCTGTCCTTCCCCAGTGCTCTGGAGTTTCTCAGTCTCAGTTATACTCCCATAGTTCCCACTCAGCTAGGAGGCCCTCATTTGAGAAGCAACTGTAGGTTGGAGATGTTGGAGATCCCAGAGCTCTCTGAAGCCCTCTGCCCACCCTGCCTGCCCCCTCAGTCCTCTCATAGTCACCTCCTTCCTGTGAAGCCTCATCAAGTTTTCTCTGTCTCCTAGTTTCACTGAAAATATCAAGTTTTTTGGTTTTCATTTGTCTTATTTCTCTACACATAATTTCCAGCAGAAAGGAAATCCCCAAATCAGTTGCTTGGTTATAAAACTCTTGTTGTAAACTACTTGGTTATAAAGTTTAATTTTCACATTTTTCTGAATAGTTTTAAGAGTATCATTTGCTAAGGGCTACCAAGGGCGAGGCTTGTTGCTATACACTGTGGCTATAATGACTCAGTAGAACAAACCTAAGGGCTAATTGCTGCCTTGATATCATTTTCAGATGGAGTAAGTGAGGTCCAGGAAGGTTAAGTAATTTTTGCTTAACCTGTCACAAAGAGGATAAGTAGAATTGAGATTCAAAACCAACTTGTTCTAAATCTAGAGCACAAACCCTGATCCCATGAAATGACTTCCCACTTTTCCCACATATTTTAATATTCCAAGATTAAAATTATTTATATATTGTTCATACAGTAGTGCATCCTGTCATGGTTTAATGTGGACAACCATAAAGACCTTGATTTAAACACGGCACTTTGGTATGGTTCTCTAAGAGCTTCACATATTTTTCATTTAGACCTGAAAGTGGAAACCTGACCTCTAATTTTAATATGAAAAGATAAATATGGCCCACACTGCATCAATTTATATTGAAATAAAAGTAAAACTCTTTAATCTTCTCTCTAAAACTTGACAAAAATATTGAGTTAAAGATAAACATGGTAGCAACAAAGGTGATATTTTGAAAACACTGTGTATTTTGAAGTCTTAAGAAAGCAGAATAATTTACATGTTGTCCACCATGATAATTTTTACCTTTTCACCTATCAAAATCTTCATAAATTTGTAAGTAGCACAACGGTATTCCAAACAGAAATCATAAATAACTATAGTTTCAAGGTTACATTTAACAAACATCTATTATAAGGCAGAGATCTTTTAAATACATGTATTTGAAGGTAAAGTATATGACACTTAAGAACATATATATAATTTATATTATATAATATATGCATGTATGTGTATATAGTGATATACATATACATATATATGTATGTGTATATACATATACATAAACATATATATTTATATGTATTACATCATATTTATGAAAATTACACATAATTATATTATTATATGTTTGTGACTAGTGGCCTTAATCTTCAGTTTACAGACAATTGGAGGAGCAAAGAGATCAAACAACTTCTGAGAAGTGTTTAAGATCCTTAGTATTAGGACTGCAGATAGAATGCAGGACTCCCTGACTTCAGGGTCATTCCCAATTTACTCAGGTGCTTTGAAGGCCTAAGTTAAAAAGAAACAGAATAATCTTGCAAAGATGCAAAGTAGAGAGAAACAAGGGAAAGTGAATTTGGAGCTAGTTTAGAGTGGAAAGTTTAGCTTCCCAGTGAATTCTGAATATGTGGACACTAGATCATCCTTTCGGGACCAAAAACATGTAGAGGTATTCAGGGAGCAGCCACACTGCTCAAATGCGGTAGACAACATCCAATCTTTCTCGTCATATCTCTCACATGAGGCTAAAGTCTGAAAGCAGAACTAGAAATTCATGGAGTTTTAAAGTTATATACATTGAACACTAATATGCTCTGTCATAATATTAAACAGTCTACATCACAAATAGCATACATTTGTATTTTAAGCTAATATACTTAAACACCATCAACTACATCAAAATGGCAACACACACCAATCTCTATTTGTGTTCATGCAATTCAGCAGACATCAATGGAATGAGTACACATGAGGTAAGGAAGGTAAATGCCAGCTAGCTCCTCTAGGCACACATGACAACATGCTTTATGGGGTTCTAAAAACACTATAGGAGCAAGAACCTTTTTTTTTTCTTTTTGCTCCATTAATTGGAGAATATTGAGCTCCAATTTCTATCATATGGAAGAAAACCCTGTTGCTACTGGGACTCTTATGACTCCCAGCAGCCTGACTAACTTCAACTGCACAGCAGTTCAGAATTTACACCATTGTTTTAACATAAATTAGCACAACAGTTAGAATATACACCATTATTTTCCAGATCCAGAAAAATGCATGTTATTTAAATGACACCTGTTATGGAAAATATGATACTTCTAAGGTCTATTAAAATATCAAAATTTGCTAACTTTATAAAACTGAATAGGTGGCCTTGGTGGTTAAAATAAAAATTCGCACTTTTTAGGAACAGCCAAGTTCTATGTGGCAGGATTCATTCTCTATGGGCTTCCCAGGTGACTCAGTGGGTAAAGAACCTGCCTGCAGTCGGAGAGGACTGAAGCGACTGAGCACAGCACAGCACAGCACATACATTCTCTATAAGTGAGAGAAGGCCACACTCTCAGTTCTAAAGTTAGTCAATCAGCAACCAACTGTCTATTTAACTATTGATTCAGTAACTATATTATGAAATGCAGAGGGCTAGGTTATGAGGACAATGCAAAAAAATAAAATAAAATACAGATCCACTTCACAATGATTTCACTAGTTGAGGACACATGGCAAATATATACATACATAAATATTTGTATGTGCTGTGCTGAGTCTCTTCAGTCATGTCCGACTCTTTGCAACCCTATGGCAGGTATCCCTCCAGGCTCCTCTCTCCATGGCATTCTCCAGTCAAGAATACTCCTCCAGGGGATCCTCCCAACCCAAGGATCGAACCTGCATCTCTTACATCTACTACTTGTATAAAATCTCTTAAAATATAAATTGGGTATTGACTTCAAATTTCCCTCAGAACAACATGTCAAGTCCTTAGCAGCATCTACAACTACCTATGGCAGTGTGCATCCCTGCCCCCTCCCTCATCATCTCTACTACTAACTAGCTCCCTGATCACTTTTCTTACCACTCTTCCCCTCCCTCAGTCTCCTTCAGGCTCAGTGGAGTCCCTGTTATTTTTGGAAAACTTGCAGAAAAGCTCAAACATCAGGGTCTTTGCACTGGCAAACTCCACTGCCTGAAACTTTCAGCCATCAGATAAACACACTGCTAACTCTTTTGTATCCTCCACACTTTTGCTCATGTGAAATATTCTGTGACATTCTTTACAGGGAGCTCTATGTTGACCATTGTTTACAATTAGAAATTGCACTCTAATGCTGCCAATCCCTTATTTACTCTCCTCTTTTATTGCCACAGCACTTTCCATCATTTACCACTACATTTTATATATTCATTCTCCTCTCTCCTGAGGTTTGACTATCAGATTCCAGAGGACAGGGATCTATTTTTATTCAACATTATGTAGTCATCTTCTGGAACAGCACCTGATACATAGTAAGTATTCCCTAAATATTTGTTAAGTGGATAAATAAGCAGCAATTAACTATAAAAAGCATGATAAATACCAAATTAGTAATACCAAAAAAAAATGTATAGTAAAGAATTAAGATGATAACACAAGGATGGTTACCCATGGTTACAGAGACAAACTAGGTTTGAAATGGACTCAGATGTGATGTGAGAGTCATAAAAGTACAAATGATGGAGACAGAGAACTTCTCAGGGGAGTGGTACCCCCAGGTCATTGAGGAGCTGTGGTCATAGTAAATTCAGGAATGAGACTGAAGGGGACTAGACAGGGAAAAGCAAGAGAAAGAAGTGAGAAGGCTGTGGTGCCGATATTTAGAGTAACTGAAAGAACATACCCAAGTAGTTAAATATCAAATATCATTCAGCTCCTACTTATTTTGGTATGTATCTAAAAAAAATTACAACCATTTTTTGTGTGAACACAATGAAAAGATTGCAACTATGAAAACTGGAACAATATTTCCTTTCTATTATTTAATACCCTTCTCATCATCAAATTTCCCAGTATCACAACATTTCTCCCAATAGTTTTTTAAATAATTTTATTTATATATTTATGTATTTGGCTGTGCTGGATCATAACTGGGGCATGTGGGATCTAGTTCCCTGAAAAGGGATTGCACTGGGGATCCCTGTACTGGAAGAACAGAGACTTAGCAACTGGATCACCGGGGAAGTCCCTCTCCCAATAGCTTTATTTATATCAGGATCCAAGTAAGAGCTCCACTTCTCATTTTGCTGTTAGGTTTCTTAAGCATTTTTCAAGAGCAGTGCCCTCTCCACTCTTTTACCTTCATAACATTGAAACAAGTCAGAGAAAGCTGCCCTGTATAATGTCCCAGAAACTGGATTTGTCTCATTGCTTCCTTGCGATGTCATTTCTTCTGTTCCTCTATCATTTTTCCCTAAAATGAAAGTGAGAGCTAGAGACTTGATTCAATTCAGAATTCACATTTTTGGAAAGAACACTTCACAGGTGGTGACTGAGTGTCATAGTCATCATATCAGCTCTATTTGATGTTGTTTGAATGACCTTTAGTGATACGGGTAATAAGACTATATTGATAGGATAAGGACAACATGACTCCTTTGTGACAAAAGTTTCTTCCTAATATATTATCCATTGCCTTCATCATTCAGTCTCCTGAATCAATTATTTTATTTGAGAATGTAAAGTTGATGGAGAGTTTCAAAAAATAGCAAGGAGAGATAAGAAAGCCTTCTTCAAAATCAATGCAAAGAAATAGAAGACAACAATAGAATGGGAAAGACTAGAGATTTATCTCTTCAAGAAAATTAGAGCTACTAAAGGAACATTTCATGCAAAGATGAGCACAATAAAGGACAGAAATGGTATGGACCTAACAGAAGCAGAAGACATTAACAAGAGGTGGCAATAATACACAGAAGAACTATACAAAAATGATCTTCATGACCCAGATAACCACGATGGTGTGATCACTCACCTAGAGCCAGACATCCTGGAATGTGAAGTCAAGTGGGCCTTAGGAAGCATCACTGCGGACAAAGCTAGTGGAGGTGATGGAATTCCAGTGGAGCTATTTCAAATTCTAAAAGATGATGCTGTGAAAGTGCTACACTTAATATGCCATCAAATCTGAAAAACTCAGCAGTGGCCCCAGGACTGGAAAAGGTTAATTTCATTCTAATCCCAAAGAAAGGCAATGCCAAAGAATGCTCAAACTACTGCAAAATTGCACTCATCTCACAGGCTATTAAGTAATGCTCAAAATTCTCCAAGCCAGGCTTCAACAGTACGTGAACCACGAACTTCCATATGTTCAAGCTGGATTTAGAAAAGGTAGAGGAATCAGAGATCAAATTGCCAACATCTACTGGATCATTGAAAAAACAAGAGAGTTCCAGAAAAAACATCCACTTTTGCTTTATTGACTATGCCAAAGCCTTTGACTGTGTGGATCACAACAAACTGTGGAAAATTCTTCAAGAGATAGGAATACCAGACCATCTGACCTGCCTCCGAGAAATCTGTATGCAGGTCAAGAAGCAACAGTTAGAACTGGACATGGAATGACAGACTGGTTCCAAATCGGGAAAGGAGTACGTCAAGGCTGTATATTGTCACCCTGCTTATTTAACTTACATGTAGAGTATATCATGCAAAATGCCAGGCTGGATGAAGCAGAAGCTAGAATCAAGATTGCCAGGAGAAATATCAGTAACTTCAGATATGACACCACCCTTATAGCAGAAAGCAAAGAAGAACTAAAATGCCTCTTGATGAAAGTGAAAGAGGAGAGTGAAAAAGTTGGCTTAAAACACAACATTCAGAAAACTAAGATCATGGCATCTGGTCCCATCACTTCATGGCAAATAGTTGGAGAAACAATGGAAACAGTGAGAGAATTTATTTTGGCGGGCTCGAAATCACTGAAGATGTTGACTGCATCCATGAAATTAAAAGACGCTTGCTCCTTGGAAGAAAAGTTATGACCAACCTAGACAGCATATTAAAAAGCAGAGACATTACTTTGCCAACAAAGGTCCATCTTGTCACAGCTATGGTTTTTCCAGTAGTCAGGTATGG
This sequence comes from Bos indicus, assembly GCF_029378745.1. NCBI lineage: Eukaryota > Metazoa > Chordata > Mammalia > Artiodactyla > Bovidae > Bos > Bos indicus. The sequence continues at coordinate 116,350,439 of NC_091789.1, forward strand.
ATGTGAGAGTTAGACTTATAAAGAAAGCTGAGAGCCAAAGAATTAATGCTTTTGAACTGTGGTGTTGGAGAATACTCTTGAGGGTCCCTTGGACTGCAAGGAGATCCAACCAGTCAATCCGAAAGGAAATCAGTCCTGAATATTCACTGGAATGACTGATGCTGAAGCTGAAGCTCCAATACTTTGGCCACCTGATGCAAAGAACTGACTCATTGGAATAGACCCTGAAGCTGGGAAAGATTGAAGGTGGGAGGAGAAGAGGGTGACAGAGGATGAGATGGTTGGATGGCATCACCAATGCGATGCATGTGAGTTTGAGTAGGCTCCAGGAGTTGGTGATGGACAGGGAGGCCTGGCGTGCTGCAGTCCATGGGGTCACAAAGAGTCAGACACAACTGAGAAACTGAACTAAACTGAAAGCTGTGTCTGATTTTATCATTTCCTGCACAATTATTAACTGGAATTCTTCTATAAGGAAGATCCTTACCTTAACAAATGAAGTTCAGGCAGGAAAGGACGAATAAATATTTATTTTATTCCGTTTTTTCTTCATGCTGTTGTTCACTATAAAGAACTGTTACCTTAGCATTTTTGCTGCTGAGTCGCTTCAGTCGTGTCCGACTCTATGCGACCCCACAGACGGCAGCCCACCAGGCTCCCCTGTCTCTGGGATTCTCCAGGCAAGAACATTGGAGTGGGTTGCCATTTCCTTCGCCAATGCATGAAAGTGAAAAGTAAAAGTGAAGTCGCTCAGTCGTGTCTGACTCCTAGCGACCCCATGGACTGCAGCCTACAAGGCTCCTCCGTCCATGGGATTTTCCAGGCAAGAGTACTGGAGTGGGGTGCCATTGCCTTTAGGTGGAAAATAAAGCTCTACTGTTATCTATCTTTTATTTAACTTTAATAGCAATCTTCCAGCCAATTTCCAAAATTTAGAGCCTTTTATTTACATTCTTAATCAAACCAAATATTATTTGTATTTTCTTCTATTACACACGTAATTTGAGGTATTTGAGGTAATTTGAGAAATGTAAGAACTTAACTAACCACAGATAAACTTGTTAAAATTTTAAGGTTAACACTGCAAATGGAGTTATCTATCTACACAGTGTGCCTGTCTTTTATCAAATGTAACTGTATGCCTTGATATTTTGATACTTCATCCTCTGGTATAAACTTTTACTATGTACATACTTATGATAACAGGTAAAGAGAAATATGAAGTACCCCTCAAATATTTGTTTTTCATCAAAGAAGATTTCTTTCTTGAATTGCATTTAAAGAATAATAATTAGAACATTAAGTAAATCTCCAGGGTTCCTTAAGCAATGATGATTAAAACTCAATTTCAGGAACTCTTATTCATTACTGGTGGGAGTGCAACCTGGGGAGTGCCACTTTGGAAGACAGTTTTGCAGTTTCTTACAGAACTAAACACACTGGTCCCATACAATCCAGCATTTGTACTCCTTGGAATTTGTACAAATGAACTGAAAACTTATGTCTACACAAAAACCTACACGGGGACATTTATAGCAGCATTATTCATAGCTGGCAAAACTTTGAAGCGATCAAGATGTCCATTGGTAGATGAAAGTATAAGTAAACTGTGGTACAACCAGACAATGGACTACTATTTAGTACAAAAAAGAAATGAGCTATCCAGCCATTAAATGCAGATTACTAAGTGAAAGAAGTCAATATAAAAAGCTACTATATGATTCCAATATGAAACAGTCCGGAGAAGTCTATGGAGACAGTAAAAAGATCAGTAATGGCCAGAGGTTAGTGGGGAGGGAGGGATGAATAGATGGAACACAAAGGATTTTAGGGCAGTGAAACTGCTGTTTCATAGTTTCACAGAAAACTATGCTGTTAGGGCAGTGAAACTATAAGATACTATAATGGTGAATACATATCATCATACATTTGTCAAAACCCACAGAATGTATAACACCAAGAGAGAACCCTAATGTAAACTATGGCTTTTGGATAATAATGCCATGTCAATGTAGGTACAGGATTTTTATACTTGGAAAGGCCATGTATGTGGTGGGGAGGGGCAGGGTATGTCTGGGAACTCTGTACTTTCTCCTCAATTTTCTATGAACCTAAACTGCTCTTTTAAAAAAAGTATTTTTAAATAAAATTCAATATCAGTAGTGACACCTGTGAACAAAGAATCTATTCACTCATAGGCTACAACTTTGGAGTTTATTACTCCTTTCCTACCTTAGGATATGTAAGAATATCTGTACCTATCTGACAATGAGGAGAAAAGGAAATATTTGAAAATTTGAAAATTCCTTGCAATATATGACTATAGTAGGTGTTCAATAAATGCATTGAAAAGTCATTAAAGCATCTGTATGAATCACTCGGGAAGCTTGTTAATATGAAGATTCTGATTCAGCAAGTCTAAGGTGAGGGTCTGAGATTCTGCATTTCAAACAATCTTCCAGGTAATGCTGATGCTGCTAGTTCCTCAGACCACACTTTGTGTGACAAGGAATGCTTTACAAACTGGTGTCTCCAAAGAGTATTCCTGCTTGATAGTGGTTGGCAAAGGGAAAATTCCTTTAATGAAATTCACTTAGAAAAGGAAATGATGAATATATGGTCACCTGCTTGGTGAGCCTGATATACACAGAAACAGTAAAGGCTCTGAGTAAAGCAAACTGCTGAACTTTAAACGACTCAGCATTCTGCAATCATATATGACCACAGTACCTAATTACCTTTCTGAGGAAAAGCTATTAGTCATCCTAGTATTTCACAATACACAATTCACAGAATGCTGATTTATATAGGCTATAAGAAGATAAAAAAGCATACAGCTTTATACTAGCTTTCAGTATTAAACTACATGATCTTTGAAAAGTCTAGTTTTATGTTTGATGAAATATACTGAACAAAATATGCTGTTCTTTTAAGTCATATATTAAGATAATCATATTTGAAAATAGCGTTAAAATCAATTTTCCATATTTTTAATAGTCAAAGGCTAAAGAAATTTTTGTATATACAGTTACCAAAACCAAAGCTAGCACAACTCATAAAATAAGAAAAATACGTTCATTTTCTCTTCCAAGAGAGTCAAATATCAGTCCTTGAAAAGACAGTTGAGAATAGTTGCTCTCCTTCATTCAAATTCTTCAGATTCTGAGATTTAGACTACGATTGAGCTTACTGCTATGTTTTCCATATTAAATTTATTTTTCTCATTAAGAAAAGAGAAAGAAAAAAAGAGGGGGGAAGCACACAACTTTAAGGTAAGGATAATTTACTTTTTGTGAAAATACTTTTAAGTCTAAGCTACTTAGTCTCATGTATCTAACTCCCTTTAAGTAAAGGAAATGACCACAGCAAATGGAGGTTATGCACAGGTAACAGTGAACTCACCTAACTACACATCAGGAGAACAAGGAGGGGACAAAAGTAGATTTCAGACTCTCAGACAGTATGCTTTCGGTGGAGTGTGGAAGACAGTATCCCAGATTGGGTAGGCAGGTGCATGTCAGAGATGATTAATGAGGGAAAAAAGGGAAAAAAGTCCTTCACTTTCTTGACATACACTGTCAACAAGGAGAATGAGAATACATGTTTCTGGACTTAGAAATGTTTTTTGCCGTATATCTCTTCTCCCCCAAGCAAAAGTACCAACCAGTATGGGTCCTCTTTAGAGTTACAAGTCAAAGAGGTATGGCTGTCTGGCCCTGCACCTCCTTAAACTGAAGTGCAGGTGGCAGATAGTTATGGTTTTCCTAACTGTGAGTATCCAAAAGAGTGAGTACACAATTATGTCAGCTTGCCCACTGTGAACCAGGCATGAGTAGGCCAATAATATCCTCAGAAATCATAGTCTGACTAGTGATGAATCTTCCCACTTAAGGCTAAGGGGGAAAATCCATTGTTGGGAAAGCCCTCAAACTGTTCCCAATAGACTGCAAGAATGAGCTTGAAATTAATATGTGAACACCATTAGCTTCCAGGGATCTATGACCCTTTTTTGGAAAAATGAGATGAAGTAAAAAATATTTGAGAAAACAAATACAAAGCAAACAGGAGTACAATGTAGTGTGGCCCAACTCATTTTTAAAATAATGTTTTTGCACTTATTTTAAATATATATCATAGAAAATACTGATGAAAAGTTAAACAAAATAAACTGTAAAATCCTTTCAACTATATAGTATGCCTGAAATTATTCATAATAAAATCTAGGAAAATAAAGTTAATCAAAATCAATAACAACAACAACAACAGTCCTATTACTCAGAGATAATCACTATTAATATATTGGCGTATTTCCTTATGGAGATTCTTTTCCTTACACATGATACTTTCTTTATATAAATGTACTCATGCTATATAAATAACATTTTTAACAAATATTTTCTATGTTACTAACAACAAACCTTGGAGAAGGAAATGGCAACCCACTCCTGTATTCTTGCCTGGAGAATCCTGTGGACAGAGGAGCCTGGTGGGCTGCTGTCCATAGGGTTGCACAGAGTTGGATACGACTGAAGCAACGTACCATGCATGCAGGAAGATATTTAGAATATAAACTTATGGCCATGTAGTATGTGTATGTGGAGGGGAGGTCTAAAATTATTCTTTTTTTAATTGTTTAACCATGACATTACAGTTTTCATACAAGGGTTCATAGTTTCATAAAGAATCAAATCCTTCCCCAAAATGACCATGGGAATAAAAATACATAACATCTTTCAACTTTGCAGGTGTTTTCAGGTGGCAGCCAATTTTATAGGAGAATTAGAACATCAGCAATAAGGCTATGAGACTGTATTTTATCAACCAAATATTTTTCTCATATTGCTATATAGAAGGAAGAGACTAGATTGTAGTAATTATTATCTATAGTTTTTTTTTTTTAGAATCAAGTAAAATGCTGCTTCATTTCTGGCTTTGTCACTTACTGTGTGACTCCTGGCAAGAAGTCAATGTATCTAGGCCTTCGTTTATACATCTGCAAATTCTGAATAATAATGGTATATACCCCATAGAGGTGGTGAGCTGATTAAATGAAATCAGCTTTATGCAGATACCATTGTGTACACGGTGCTGCTTTCCAGGCTTCACCAGCTCTTTTCTGAAGAATTCAGCCAGGGTCAATCCAGCTGAGTATGAATCAGTGGTAGTGTCTGAGGTTCTGCTTAAAATAAAGACCTTAAGATGATAAAAGGATTTGTGATGATAACTGAATCTACAACCTGATTTGAGAGCTACATAAATAGCAAATTACTCATAAAAATATGTACACCTACAAAAGACACATGAGTTAGGTTCCAATATCAGCATCTATGTTTCCCTTTGTGAAGACCTGGTAATAACCCTTAAGCCACATGGAGAGAGACCACTCTGCACTGCTAACTAGCTTTCCCTCTTTCTATGCCCTGACACAATTTTTCTATGAGTCCCATTTCACTCTTGTATCACAGATTTTTTTTTTTTTTCCTGGAATGCTTCTTTCCTGACTGAGGCCTCTACTTACTGTATATACAAAAGTTTTTTTCCCCCCTTTTTCATGTAAAGTGTCCATGACAGGACCTACATGTCTCCATCTTTTATTTTCCACCACAACACACTCCATCCAGACACCAGACACTATGCAAAATGGAGAGTGCCTCCTGTCGTTCAGCCAGTCGAGGGCAGATTTCTGCTCTAACTCTCGGTCACAGTCCCTCCCTGAGCCCCTTCTATACTCTAATGCTGTATTTTCTAGTTTATTACAATAAATATAGTATATTTACTTTTCTTTTACTTAACAAAATTCATAGACAAATAAAATTAAAATTACTTCTTGATTAGAACCTGAATCAGCTACATAAACATCACCAAATCTTCTGAGTAATGCCCTGAACATCCCTTTTAGGCAGTAGCTACTCCAGAAATGTTCCCATGGAAACAATCACGTTTAATATTACCTCAAGTACTTTAACACTATGTCTAGTCTCAGAATCAATTATATTTAGCTGAGGATAATCTGTCTTAACTCCCATTAAATTAGAACTCCTTTTAATGATGTTAATATTTGTAATATCTGTCCATAAAATATACTTGCCTTTTTTCTAAATTACAGAGCCACAGCTTATACTTAAAAAGTAAACAGATACATTTTTAGACAACCAACATACCTATTCTTTTATATCCATTCTTATTCTAAAAATATTCCCCCCAAATTGTAAGAATGTGAGTTTTGCAATTTATAAAATGATATGACGTCTCAGTATTTCAAATAATCACATGTCACCACTACTTTAGAGAGAGTAACAGCTCAGTTAATCTTTAAAGAAGCAGGCTCTAGAAGACTGCTGTCCAAAAGAACTTTCTGTAAGGATACAAATGTTCTATATCTATTTGGTCCAGTATAATAGTCACTGCCACAAAGAGCACTTGAAATGTAACTAATGCAACTGAGAAACTGAATTTTTATTTTAGTTTAAATCTAAATAGTCACATGTGGTTAGTTTACTACCATATTATACAGCACAGTTTCTAGGAAACTTCTGACAGAAATGTCTAGCATTAAACACATTCTGCTTAATATTTTATTATAACAGCAACATTCATTGCTGGAACCTTGAAGCTCTCTTCTTCTCTATTTAGAGTGTACATTCAGCCATTCACTTTCTGCACCTCATTATCTCCTATGCATCAGAGTTATTTATAAGAGTGCACATCTTTTCCAAGAGATTACAAACTCTTCGAGTGCAGGAACCACATCTTTCTCAATTCTGTATGCCTCATTGATCATACTACAATACATTACATATTATAAGTACTCAGTGTTTGCAAATAATAATGATAGTCCCTTCTCATTTCAATTTTGAAAAGATATTCTGATGGCATATTTTCCTTAGTACTTCTCTGTGTCCTAGTATAACTTAGCTCCTCCAGAGTTTAAACCTTCTCTGTGTTGTATTATAAGCTTCCCAGAGAGTACATTTTAATGCTCTGGTTGGCAATCTAAATCAGAACTCTAGAAGAAAAATCCAAAAATGTATATCTTTGCTGCCACATATATTTTGAAAGAGCTAGAGTAGACACTTTTTGCAACATTGCATCAAGAAAAGGAACTGACGGTGAACTAGACAAATCTACAGGCAGGGAATTGAAAAATATTAGTTCTTTAAATGCACCCTTCCTTTCCCTAGATATCTTGAGGCATTTTTTCATTGATCTTTTGTGATAAAAACAAAAAGGAACACTAGCTAGAGGACTACATGCAACTCAGTATAATGGTACACTCAGAACAACTCCAAAGGGAAGGAGGCAAGAGGCACGAATCTGTCAGTCATCTCTTTTAGTATGATAAATTTTCAAATAACTCCCCTATAGACAACTATTTAGAAAGCTCATATTTATGGCTGAGAGACATTAGCATGAATTAATGATTGCTCTAAATTTTTGAATCAATGTGAAGAACATAAGGTTTGAAGTTTAAAATAAAAGCTCTGCTGCTGCTGCTGCTGCGTCGCTTCAGTCGTGTCCGACTCTGTGCGACCCCATGGACTGTAGCCCACCAGGCTCCCCCGTCCCTGGGATTCTCCAGGCAAGAGTACTGGGGTGGGTTGCCATTGCCTTCTCCGATAAAAGCTCTAGGTAACATTGAACAGTCTAAAAATGACAATAGTTAATTTACCAAGGTATCTATTTTATAAGAAGCTAGTTTTATATGGAACTGTATTTGGGAAAGAGGGAAATAAGAATTCAGATTATTAAAACATATATCATTCTAGTCAAATTTTATTTATGTAAAATTTCATTTTTAATTTTATTTTTTAATCTGTAGGAAAATGTGTGTGACTTCAGTCTCATCTATACAGCCTTCTGTAGTTACATAAGAATAAGGGCCTTCTATAGTCTAGAAATCAAGGTGCACAGCTAATAAAATCAAGCATTATTTCAAAAACATTTTTATTACGCTCTTTCTACTCCATTCATTTTTTAGGTCAAAAGTTGGATGTCTATGTTTATCAGAAAAATACACATATATGTATGGCTGAGTCCCTTCGCTGTCCACCTGAAATTATCACAACACTGCTAATAAGCTGTACCCCAGTACAAAATAAAAAGTTTAAAGTTAAAAAAATACATTAGAAAATAAATAAAAACTCTAGGTTTGTTTATGGTAGAAAAGAACTTGTGCTTCCCTTAGCAGAGAGGACTATAAAATGAGAATAAGTATCAAAATTATACACCCTGCTTTTAAACTCATGAACTAGGCTTCATGCATTTGTCATGTCCCTCATCATTTGCAATTATGAGGTAAAGAAGATATGGTTAGTGGGTGAATAAATCCTTTTTACTAAAAATGTCTTCAAGCTATATAAAAACATATTAGTTTTAAATCAAAATGAAGCATATCATCAAACACTTCCACTCAAGGAATGAAGATCCATATCAGTTTATTATTTTCCAAATTTGGTTTGGCACATTGTAGCCTTGGAATTGAAGAAAATGGCCAATGATTTACAACCAACCATAAAATTCAGGCCTCCGCTTGGTTGTCCTAAGGTAACAAAAGTATCAGTTGGTAAAAATGATTATGGGTTAGTCTATTCACTACATCTCTAGGTAATGGAACGTGATAACTCTATTGCCCATAGTGTCCATAGTTTTTAAAAGTCATGTAACTGATATTTACTATCATGAAGGAAAATATTAAATATTAGAGCTTAAGAATTTTCCAAGACATAGATCTTTATTCTGTGATAACCAAATACAAGACAGGCTGTGAACATAAAACAATTATTTAATATTCAAAAAGTTTGCTTGCATTTGGATATTTATTTAAAGTGTGCCAGTCCTACTGTTAAACCTGGACATAGCCTTTGATTCTGCTTTTTTAAAAAATGAGCAAACTAAAAAGAACAAAAGAGTTTAAGTATATCAACTAATAGTCTCTTCTTTTAACAGAAACTATGAGACATGAGTAAGGTCACACTTCTCCGCCCATGTCCCTACAAGGATACACTGCCTTTTACCATTTCATATTCATGTTTAACCTAGCACTGTGTTTACAATAATTTTCAGTAATGGACACAGCAGGAAAAGCATGAAGGCTTTAGAAATTATTGTGAGTAAAAAGTAAATTGCATTAAAAGGTTGTCCACTTAGTACAATTCAGTACAGTAAAGCATTTGGAGGGGGTGGAATAAATATTGCTGCTTTATTATGTTTTTAACTTTAGAGTAAACCATGTTAAAACGTGTACCTTAGCTATTCTGTTTTGAAGCCTACTGATCAGATTCTCATTTTACTCTAAGAGTGAACATTTACTTACTGAGATGCCAGCATCATTTGCTAGTAATATAAAAGAGGATGTCATTCTCATTTTATGCATTAAGCAACTTACCACACTGTCAAAGATCAGATTTATATATGTGAACTTTTTAGAATATATTTTAAATTCTTCTTAGAAATAGTTTTGGGTTTTATTTTGTTTCTCCTCTTCACAGTTGAGTAACACTCAAATCTCAACTGTAGGAGTGACATCACCAAAATGGTGACTTTGGAGACCCCAGCATCAACAACTAGACAGCTATCCACAAACAAAAACAGCTCCGGGAGAGCTCTGGAGTTCTATTAAGATATTTTAGTAACACAGTGAAACAAAAAGCCTGAGAATAATTGCACAAGAAGAGAAGAAAGACAACTTCATTTTGCCTGCACCATCCCATCCCCCAAGCCAGAACTGTTCAGAGCCAAGAGGGAACTTTGAGCCAGAAAGACTTCCTCCTTCCACACAAGGAAGAATGAGGTGAGCAATGAGCTTCTCCAGCCTTTCAGGGCACCACACAGTGGTCCTGCCCTGGTTTAACTCTACCCAGACTGGAAAGCTGAGATGTATAGAGATGCCTAGGAACAAGAAAAGCAGGAGCTACTAGTAGCAGCCAATCAGTGATAGTTGCAATCCAGTGACCTACCTGCTCTGTAGACAAACCAGGCCAGCACAGCCAAGGCAGACCACCTGCAAATCCATAAGCTTTTACCCCACAGGTGCAAAGTCTACATTAACTGATGACAGCCACCTGCATCCCTCCCTATGCCTCACCCCTGCTACATGACTCTGAATCCTGGAACAACACTGGCAACCAGCTCAGGCCTCCGCAGCTGCAAGAGTGCAAGACACTATCTGATGCACCCTCAGCTGACCCCCACTGCCCTGTGAGTGTTCAGGGGCTAGCCCCTCCAGCTGTGCACTGGCACAGCCCTTGGCCAACCCCCATCACCAGCCTCCACTGCAGTTTGCACTCCTGGGCAGACAGTGCTAGCCCCAGAAGAGCATGCCAAACAGCCAAGCCAAGGTCCCTGCAACTACATGTGGGTGCAGATCAAGCCCAGTCTTCTATCACTGGCCTATACCACACTCATCTATAGCTAGCCCTTCCAGATGTGCACCTGCACAATTCCACACAGACCCCCATAACAAGCCTCCAATGAAGGGTGAATGCACAGGGGGAAAATAGGAAACTGTCAGTGAGCTCTCAGTTGACCCTAGGCTTTGCTGCAGAACCTGGGCTCCACCACAATGTGTGCATCTGCAACCGGCCCTTCCTCTATGTAGGCACCTGCTGCTGGCCACTAAAGCCAAATGTGTAAATGCCAACAGTTCAGGCCACCACCAATGACTGGCCTAACTGCTGATCCTGGAAGAACCACTGAAGATCTCGACAGGAAATAGTAAGTTTTTACCTATCAGCTATTACTCTAAATGAAAATGTATTGAATTCTCCAGTCAAAAGACACAGAGTAGATGGATGAATGGGAATAAAAAAGACCCAACTATATGCTGCCTACAAGAGGATCTCTTCACCTTTAAGTGCACATACAGGGTCAAACTGAGAGCTGGCAAAGATATTCCATGCAAGAGGAAACTACAAAAAAGCAGGGGTAGCTATACTTATATCAAACAAAATAGACTTTAAGCCAAAACAGTAACAAGAGACAAAGAAGGTCATTATATAATGATAAAAGAGTCAACTCAGTCAGAAAATAAAATATCAGACATATATAGACATTTCATCCAACAGCAGCCAAATACACATTCTTTCTTCTCGAGTACACATGGAACATTCTACATGATAGATTATATGATAGGTCACAAAACAAGTCTTAGCAAATTTTAAGTTTGAAATCATATAAAGTATTTTCATTCCACAAGGGTATCAAACTAGAAATCAATAATAAGAATAAAAGTGGAAAACTCACAAAAAATGTGGAAATTAAACAACACATTTCTGAACAAAAGGGTCAAAGAAGAAATCAAAATTGAAAATAAAAAAATCTTGAAACTAACAGAAATAGAAGCATAGCATATCAAAACCCATGGAATGCTACAAAAGCAGTTCTAAGAGAGAAGTTTAAAGTAATAATGTTTGTCCCCCATGGTTTAGTTGTAAGTCATGTCTGACTCTTTTCAGACCCCATGGACTGTAGCCCACCAAGCTCTTCTGTCCATGGGATTTCCCAGGCAAGAATACTGGAGTGGGTTGCCATTCCCTTCTCCAGGGAATCTTCCCAACCCAGGGACTGAACCATGTTTTCTGCATTGCAGGTAGTTTCCTGCACTGCAGGCAGATTCTTTACCAACAGAGCTACCAGGAAAGTCCTTACAGTAATAAACACATTAAGAAAAAACTCAAATCAACTACCTAATTTTCCACCTTAGGGAAATAGAAAAGGAATAAAAAATTAAGCCCAAAGTTAGCAATAGGCAGAGTGATCAGCGCCACCCCCCCCAAAAAAAAAGTGGCATCCAAATCAGACAGAAAGAAATAAAACTGTCTTTTGTTGCAGATAATATGATTTTCCCCTTCCCTGATAGCTCAGTTGTTAAAGAATCTGCCTGCAATGCAGGAGACCCTGATTCGATTCCTGGGTCAGGAAGATCTGCTGGAGAAGGGATAGATTCTTGGACTTCCCTTGTGGCTCAGCTAGTAAAGAATCCACCTGCAATGCAGGAGACCTGGGTTCAATCCCTGGGTTGGGAAGATCCCCTGGAGAAGGGAAAGGGTACCCACTGTAGCATTCTGGCCTGGAGAATTCCATGGACTATATAGTCCATGGGGTCGCAAAGAGTCAGATACAACTGAGCGACTTTCACTTTCATTTTCAATATGATCTTATATTCAAAAAATCCTAAGATTCTGTCAAAAAAAAAAAAAACTATTAGAACTAGACAATGAATTCAGTAAAGTTACAGGATACAAAATCAACATACAAAAACCAGTTGCATTTCTATACACCAACAAAAAGAAAACTGAAAAAAATTTAAATCCCATTCACAACAGCACCAAAAACAATAAAAAGAACTTTGAAACAATCTTAACCAAGGAAGTGAAAAATATGTACACTGAAAACTATAAGATTTGATGGAAAAAACTGAAAAAAATACAAACAAAAAAGATACCTTGTGTTCATGGGTCAGAATATTGTTAAAAGGTCCATGCTACCCAGTCAAGTTCAAGGTAATCCCTATCAAAATTCTAATGGTATTTTTCACATTAATATCCTATAATTTAAATTAAATGAAAAAACACTCTAAATATTCAAAGGAATCCTGAGAAAGAAAAACAAAGCTTTAGATATAACACTTCCTGATTTCAAACTATACTACAAAGCTACAGAATCAAAATAATATGATGGCACAAAAACAGACATATAGACTTACAGAATATTGTTGTTCACAGGGTAGAAACTTCCAGCAATAAGATGAATAAGTTCTAAAGATCTAATGTACAGCATAGTGATTATAGTTAATAATACTGTAATGTATACTTAAGAGTTGCTAATAGTGTAGATTTCATTGTTCTCACTACAAAAAAGAAATGTTGTTTATGTGACATGATGGAGGTGTTAGCTAATGCTACAGTGGCAATCATTTTGCAGTAAGTACAACAAATCAATGCATTGTACATCTTGAACTTATAAAATGTTGTATGTCAAGTAAATTTCAATAAAACTGAAAAAAATGGAAAAAAGAAAAATCTTATCTGTAATACATAAAGAAAATTCAAGTTTGAAATATAAGAAAATTTTTTTTCTCTAATAGGATAAAATTTTGAAGAACGAAAATACACTGGATAGATTAAGAATGCATTTTCTGCCATTGATATTCTTTATTACAATAATGCATTTACAATGATTCCAATGAAAGTTTGTAGAACTATATATATATATATGATATTCATATTAATGCTTAATGTATCCAAAATAGTATTATTTTGATAAATATTAATTTATTGCAGAAGGCTACTGCTGCTGCTGCTGCTGCTAAGTCACTTCAGTCAGTCCGACTCAGTGCAACCCCATAGACGGCAGCCCACCAGGCTCCTCCGTCCCTGGGATTCTCCAGGCAAGAACACTGGAGTGGGTTGCCATTTCCTTCTCCAATGCATGAAAGTGAAAAGTGAAAGGGAAGTCATTCAGTCGTGTTCGACTCTTAGTGACCCCATGGACTGCAGCCTACCAGGTTCCTCCATCCATGGGATTTTCCAGGCAAGAGTACTAGAGTGGGTTGCCATTGCCTTCTCCTTCAAAAGGATAAGCTACTCAATTTACTAGTATATTTAGTGCTAAGCTATAGTGGAATTCTCATGAGATTAAATACGATAGTTACATGATATCAAATATATTATATATTGATCAGTATCTTGATATTGAATATGAACAGGTGAAATGTTTATGATCAGGTATTAAAAAGTTAGAAGTCTCTGCAGTATGTTTTAAATGATTACATATCCATGACAAAGCCAAAAATATGGGATAAATCACATTTTTACACAATTTAATAATCCAAATTCATATACCTCTTTCAAATAACAAAAATGAGGATGATGAATTACAGTTAACATCCACTGACCGCCTTCTATATGCCAGGCACTGTCCTAAGTTCTAAGCATTTTACATGAATCAACTTTTCTTTCTTCTCACCCTTTATTCCCCTGGCTTTCATGATGTTGTAGTCCATGGGAGATTTCCACATATTTCTCTGAACAATCTTTCGTTTTCCAATGTTTTTAGTTCTCACGTCATAGATTTTTTAAAAATGTGCTTATTTTTGGCTATGCTGGGTCTTTGTTACTGTGCGGACTTTTCTCTAGTTGCTCTGACCAGGGGCTACTACTTTCTTGTTGTGGAAAATGGGCTCTAAGGTGCACGGGCTTCAGTAGTTGTGGCACACGGGCTTACTAGTTACAGTTCCTGGACTCTAGAGCACAGGCTCAGTAGTTGGGGCACACAGGCTTAGTTGCTCTGCAGCATGTGGGATCTTTCCAGACCAGGGATCAAACCCATGTTTCATGCATTGGCAGGCAGAATTTTTACCACTGAGGCCCCTGGGAAGCCCCTCACAACTTCTTTTAAAGTGACATTTTCTAAGGTTCCATAGTAGGTTCTTAATTCTTACGTCACAGTTTCCTAGTTGATATTCATATCTGAACCCACATCATCTTATCCCTTTTGGCAGAACTTGCAAATCCTGAACTTAAGCCCTGACTTCACTCTCAAGTTCCACATCCTCATGTACAATTGACTCTTTGACATCTCCACATGACTTTCCCAAGTATCTTAAACTTAAGATATCCTGAATTAAAAGGATTATTTTTCTAATGTTCAAATATACCAACTGTTGTTCAGTCATTAAGTGGTATCTGACTTTTTTGCCACCCCATAGACTGTAGCCCACCAGGCTCCTCTGTCCATGAATTCTCCAGGCAAGAATACTGGAGCAGGTTTCCATTTTCTCCTCCAGGGGATTTTCCCAACCCAGGGATCAAATTCATATCTCCTTCATTGGCAGGCATATACTTTGTGACTGATACACATGGGAAGCTCAAAAATCTACCAATTATACTAAGTAATAAAACAACAAAATTAAACTATCCTCTGCCTTCTCTTTGTTGGTACCATTAACATCCTTTCATTTATCCAAGCCTAATATTGGAGAATCATATATAACTCTTCCTTTTCCCTTAACCATTTTTATTCAGTTACCAAATCATTTGATTTTAACTTCAATCAAATGATTGAAGTTTGGTTCAATCAAACGTATACAATTTGTATAGTATAAGGTAAACCACTCAACATCACAGTAATCCAAGTCTATGCTCTAATTATTTATGCCAAAGAAGCTGAAGTTGACTGGTCCTATGAAGACCTACAACACCTTCTACAACTAACACCAAAAATAGATGTTGAGGATTGGAATGCAAAAGTAGAAGTCAAGAGATACCTGGACAAACAGTAAAGTTTGGTCTTGGAGTACAATATGAGCAGGGCAAAGGCTAACAGAGTTCTGTCAAGAGAACACACTGATCATAGCAAACACCCTCTTCTAACAACACAAGAGATGATTCTGCACACGGATATCATCAGATGGTCGATACCGAAATCAGATTGATTATATTCTTTGCAGCCGAAGACGGATAAGCTCTATACAGTAAGCAAAAACATGACTGGGAACTGACTGTGGCTCAGATCATGAGCTCCTTATTGCAAAATTCAGGCTTAATGTGCAAAAAGTAGGGAAAACCACTAGGCCATTCAGGTCTGACCTAAATCAAATCCCTGAGGATTATTCAGTGGAGGTGACAAATAGATTAAAGGGATTAGATCTGGTAGAAAGAGTGCCTGAAGGCTATGGACAAAAGTTCATAACATTGTATAGGAGGTGGTGACCACAACCATCCCAAAGAAAAAGAATGCAAAAAGGCAAAGGGGTTGTCTCAGGAGGCTTTACAAAGAGCTGAGAAAAGAAGAGAAGCAAAAGGCAAAGGAGAAAGGGAATATACACAACTTGATGCAGAGTTCCAGAGAATAGCAAAGAAAGATAAAAGGCCTTCTTAAAGGAACAATGCAAAGAGACAGAGGAAAACAATAGAATGGGAAAGACTAAAGATCTCTTCAAGAAAATCAGAGATATCAAGGGAACATTTCATGTGAGTATGGGCACAATAAAGTCCAGAAATGGTAAGGACCTATCAGAAGCAGAAGAGATTAAAAAGAGGGGGTAAGAATACACAGAAGAACTATACAAAAAAGGTCTTAATGACCCAGATAACCACGATGGTGAGGTCACTCACCTAGAGCCAGACATCCTGAAGTATGAAGTCAAGTGAGCCTTGGGAAGCATTTCTACAAACAAACCTAGTGAAAGTGATGGAATTCTAGTTGAGCTATTTCAAATCCTGATGCTGTGAAGGTGTTGCACTCTATATATATGTCAGCAAATTTGGAAAACTCAGCAGTGACCACTGGACTAGAAAAGGTCAGTCTTCATTCCAATCCCAAAGAAGAACAATGTCAAAGAATGTTCAGACTACCATAGTATTATGCTCATTTCACATACTAACAAAATAATGCTCAAAATCCTTCAAGCTAGGCTTTAGCAGTACGTGAACCAGGATCTTCCAGATGTACAAGCTGGATTTAGAAAAGGCAGAGGAACCTGAGATAAAATTGCCAACATCCATTTGATCGTAGAAAAAGCAAGGGAATTCCAGAAAAACATGTACTTCTGCTTCCTTGACTATGCTAAAATCTTTGACTGTGTGGATCACAATAAACTGTGGAAAATTCATAAAGAGATGGGAGTACCAGACCACCTGACCTGTCTCCTGAGAAACCTGTATGCATGTCAAGAATCAACAGTCAGAATCAGAGGTGGACCAACTGACTAGTTCAAAAATGGGAAAGGAGTACGACAAGGCTGTATACTGTCACTCGCTTATTTAACTTACATGCAGAGTACATCATGTGAAATGCCAGATAGGATGATCACAAGCTGGAATCAAGATTCCCAGGAGAAACATCAATAACCTCAGATATGCAGATCATACCACTCTAATGGCAGAAAATGAAGAGGAACTGAAGAGCCTCTTGATGAGGGTGAAAGAGGAGAGTGAAAAAGCTGGCTTAAAACTCAACATACAAAAAACTAAGATCATGGCATCTGGTCTCATCACTTCATGACAAATAGATGGGGAAAATGTCAAAACAGTGTCAGATTTCATTTTCTTGGGCTCCAAAATCACTGTGGATGGTGACTGTAGCCATGGAATTAAAAGACACTTGCTCCTTGGAAGGAACACTATGTCAAACCTAGACAGCTTATTAAAAAGCAGAGGCATCACTTTCCTGGCAAATGTCTATATAGTCTATGCTATGGGTATTTCCTATGGATACGCTATGGGTAGTAATGTAGGGATGTTAGAGTTAGACCATAGAGAAGGCTGAGCGCTTAAGAATTGAAACTTTCGAATGGTGGTGCTGGAGAAAACTCTTGAGAGTTCCCTGGACTGCAACGAAATCAAACCAGTCAATCCTAAAGGAAATCAACCCGGAGTAGTCATTAGAAGGATTTATGCTAAAGCTTAAGCTCCAATAATCTGGCACCTGATGTGACAAGCTGACTCACTGGAAAAGACCCTGATGCTGGGAAATACTGAAGGCAAAAGAAGAGTGTAGCAGGGCATAAGATGGTTGGATAGCATCACTGACTCAGTGGACATAAATCTGAGCAAACTCCGAGAAAAAGTGAAGGACAGGAATGCCTGGTGTGGTGCAGGCCATGAGATCACTAAGAGTTGGACATGACTCAGCAACTGAAAAAAGACATCAACAAATCAGCAACTCACCAAAAAGATCTTTAGTTACTCCCCATTTCCTAAAATCCACATCTGTCATTTAGGGCTCTCCATATCCTAGTTTTTACTTCTTTTTCTAGAACCATTTCTGCCACTCTTCAGCCAAATGCTTTCTTCTCCCTAACTAGCTATTTGTTCTCTTTTCCATGTCATTGTTTACACTGCTCCCTTGGCTAAAATCTCTTTCACATTCATACACACATTCATCAATTCTTTTAGTGAGTACCTAACTACCACATGCAAGATGCTGGGTCTTCCGGTCTTCCTTTCTTTTTTTTTTTTTTTTGGCCATGCCATATGGCATGCCTGACTTGGGATCAAACCCTTGCCCCCAGTCGCCTGTATTGTGAGCACAGAGTGTTAATCACTAGACCACCAGGGAAGTCTAGTTTTTGATCCTAGAAATGTGATGGTGAAGAAAACAATGTTCCTACAGTAAGGGACTTACATTCTAATGATAAGACAGGATTTAAGTAAGTGAACATATAATAAAATGTCAGGTATGAAAAATAAAAATAAGGGGATAGAAGTTACTCCCTATAATCAAGCACTCAGGGAACTCTGCCCTGAAGGGAATAACATTTGAACAATCGTCTGAATCACATGATATATTGGGATCTATATAATAGTAGGTACAAAGATCCTTGACAAAAGCATACATGAGGTATTAGAGGAAAAGCAAGGAAACCAGTGTGGCTGATGCACCTTGAGTGAGGGTTTTCCAAAAAGAAGGTAGGAAACAAGGTCAGAGCAACCAGAAGTCAATTTCTCAAGGCTATGGACCATGGTAAAGATACGCCTCTTATTCTTAGTGTGATGGAAAAGTGTTTGGAGGAGAGCAGAGGAATGATGCAATTTTATTCATTTTTCAGAAAGATCACTCTGCAGGCATATCGGGACTGTGATGGTGGTGGGAAGAATGAACATAGGAGACAAGTTAGGAGACTATGGGACAAGTCTAAGTAAGAGATGACTGTGGCTTAAAATAGGGAAACTTGGATAGAGGTAGTAAGAAATGAGTAAATTAAAGAATAATTTCAAAAACAGAGCCAAAGAAGTTGGCTGAGAATTGGATATGGGAAATAAAAGAATGAGAGGAAACCTGGGTAAGTCCTAGGTTTGGGCCCTCAGCAACAGGGTGCATTATGACACGTGCCTTCTTCCAAGAAACACTGGAAGAGATCTGGATGAAGAATCAAAAGGTTTTGGACCTGCTAATTTTGAAACGGTCATTAGACTGTAAAGTAGAAATGTCTAATAATCCTTTAACTATGAGTCTGGAGTTCAAAGGAGAGCTCAAAGCTGGAGACTTCCATTTGAATCATCAGGTTTTATTGTGTCATCTGGAGTCACTGAACAGGATGAAAGCACTCCATTCAGTAATTCTCAACCTGCTCACACATTCGACTCACTGAAGGAATTTAAAATAAAATATTAATATCTCCCCATCCCTGGTGGCTCAGATGGTAAAGCATCTGCCTACAATGTGGTAGACCCGGGTTTAATCTCTGGGTCAGGAAGATCCCCTGGAGAAGGAAATACCAACCCACTCCAGTACTCTTGCCTGAAAAATCCCATGGATGGAGGAGCCTGGTAGACTACAGTCCATGGGGTCACAAAGGGTCGGATACGACTAACAGATTTCACCTTCTTTCTTAGGAGCTTCCCTCATGGCTCAGATGGTAAAAAGCATCTGCTTGCAGTGTGGGAGAACCGGGTTTGATCCCTGGGTCAGGAAGACCCTCTGGAGAAGGAAAATGCAACCCACTCCAGTACTCTTGCCCAGAAAAACTCCATGGATGGAGGAGCCTCATGGGCTACAGTCCATGGGATCACAAAGACTAGGACACAACTGAGGGACTTCACATTTACTTTCATCTCCCCATCCCCAGACCAATTGAATATGAATCCTGGGGTGGGGGTCACAGGATAACAGTGAACTTTAAAATGTCTTCTAAGGTGCAACCAGGTTTAAGAACCACTGACCTATTGAAATGGTGCAGAGAGAGGTCTGTGTACTCAGCTCTGGGGAACATCAAAATTTAGAGACTTGTAAAAGGTTTTCCCAGGTGGCTCAGTGGTAAGGAATTCACATGCCAATGCAAGAGACATAGGAGATGTGGGTTTGATCCCTGGGTTGGGAAGATCCCCTGGAGGAGGAGATGGCAACCCATTCCAGTATTCTTGCCTGGAAAATCCCATGGACAGAGGAGCCTGATGGGCTACAGTCCATGGGGTCACAAAGAATCAGATATGACTGAGCACAAGCATGAAAAAGCAGGTTATAACAAAGAAAGCTAGAAAACAAGTGGCCACCAAGGCAAGGGAAAATCAGGACAGTAGTGCAGTGTCCCATAATCCAAGAAAAAAAGCTTTTCAAGAAAGACAGATGAACTTGGTCAAGGTGAGGAATGACAGCTGACCCCTGGATTTGATAATATGGAGGCAGCTATAACAAATGGGTTTAGATAACACGTAGAGACTAAAGAGTTGGATACAACTTGAGTGACTGAACTGAACTGAGGGACTAAAGACTGACACCATGCATCCAAGAGAGTAGAAGATGAAGTAAAGAGAGCACGTAGTAACAGCAACTCTTCGTCTTATCCATCTATCAGGTGCTTTGCCAATTTTCAAGGCCCAGAAACCTCTTCTAATTTCACCAGACTATCTGGCAATAAAGAGAGCAATAGAAAGCAATCTCTCTATTGCTTAATTTCCACTTGTCCTTTTCTGTGAGATACCAATTTGAACTCCCATTATTTATGCTTTTTGTGGAGAAGGATCACATTTAATTAATCGTTCTATACTCCGTGATGAAGGAGTAATAGGTTCTCAGTAATTGGTGGCTCAAAATTAAGGAAAGAAAAAAGCTTTGAAATATGCTGAAAAAGCAATGAGTGTTACTGAAGTACCAAGTGAGCAGAGTTCTAATGTCACATACCAGAAAGGGAAGATGCTGAGATGCACTCAGCTGTGAAGTAAATGTGAAGTATTGGGAGATAAAGAAGGCAGAAGTAATCAAAGAGCTGGAAAAACAGTTTCCTTAATTATCTCTAATGCTATCTTCATTATTGAGCACTATGTAGCACTAAACGGCAGTTATGTGACAAGCCACTGACCCATGCACAGATGACAACAAACTATGCATCCTCCTCTTACCCATACACAGCTGCCAGGCCTCACCTGAACCACCAGCTCTGCCTATAAAAAGGTAATGAGCCAGAAAATGCTGAAGCTGTAGTTAAGGAGCTGCAAGGTCATAATTTTTGTTTGTTCGCATTTATTTTTTAATAATATAAATTTTACAACACAAAAAAAGTTTGTAAAATCTACCTAAGTTAGTTAGTGAAAAATAGCAACACAGAGGACCCGGTGATCATTAATAAGTGCATATCTAATCACAAAACATGATAGGTATTAGATTTTCATTGGCTCTGAATGTCAAGGAAGTGCTTACTATTTACAGAATTTTCTCTTTTAGTGAACTTCAGTCTACATCCATTCATTATACCCAATAACAATTTTCAGTTTAAACTTTTTGTAAATTAAATGTCTCAAATATGTGAACTGTACACAATAAAAACCTATCGCTAGGTTTTGCTTTCTAAGTCTTACAGGTCTTCATTGTCTCTTTTGAAGCCCCAAGGCACTAAGTCCCCCAAAGACCTTGAATACAATCTCCTCAGCTGTCATCTTTGATCTTTCTTCCCCCTAAACCAACAATCTTCCCCAAAAGTGATGAATAACCCCCAACATGTGGAACAAATGTGATTTCCTTCATCTTCCTTTTAAAAGATAATATACAAGCAACTCCTACAGCTCAACTCCAGAAAAATAAATGACTCAATCAAAAAATGGGCCAAAGAACCAAACAGACATTTCTCCAAAGAAGACATACAGATGGCTAACAAACACATGAAAAGATGCTCAACATCACTCATTATCAGAGAAATGCAAATCAAAACCACTATAAGGTACCATTTCACGCCAGTCAGAATGGCTGCGATCCAAAAGTCTACAAGCAATAAATGCTGGAGAGGGTGTGGAGAAAAGGGAACCCTCTTACACTGTTGGTGGGAATGCAAACTAGGACAGCCACTATGGAGAACAGTGTGGAGATTCCTTAAAAAACTGGAAATAGATCTGCCTTATGATCCAGCAATCCCACTGCTGGGCATACACACCGAGGAAACCAGAAGGGAAAGAGACACGTGTACCCCAGTGTTCATCGCAGCACTGTTTATAATAGCCAGGACATGGAAGCAACCTAGATGCCCATCAGCAGATGAATGGATAAGCAAGCTGTGGTACATATACACAATGGAGTATTACTCAGCCATTAAAAAGAATACATTTGAATCAGTTCTAATGAGGTGGATGAAACTGGAACCTATTATACAGAGTGAAGTAAGCCAGAAAGAAAAACACCAATACAGTATAATAACGCATATATATGGAATTTAGAAAGATGGTAACAATAACCCTGTGTACAAGACAGCAAAAGAGACACTGATGTATAGATCAGTCTTATGGACTCTGTGGGAGAGGGAGAGGGTGGGGAGATTTGGGAGAATGGCATTGAAACATGTATAATATCATGTATGAAACGAGTCGCCAGTCCAGGTTTGATGCACGATACTGGATGCTTGGGGCTGGTGCACTGGGACGGCCCAGAGGGAGGGTATGGGGAAGGAGGAGGGAGGAGGGCTCAGGATGGGGAGCACGGGTATACCTGTGGCAGATTCATTTCAATATTTGGCAAAATTAATACAATATTGTAAAGTTTAAAAATAAAATAAAAATTTTTTTAAAAAAGTGGATAATTATAGGTTCTAAAACTAAAAAAAAAAAAAAAAAAAAAGATAATATACGTGAAAACTGAGCCAGAAAAGGAATCCTTTTTTATCCCTCTGTGGAAAAAAATCAAGAATGCATTTCTTATGAATGAGTTTCACACTCACACACAAAAAGTAACTGCTAACTAAAACTAGAAATGAAATTAGAATTGTCTTTCTCTAAAGCAAGATAAATATACACTACTTATTTCAACATATGTTTATTTGGAAGAATATGTTAAATCTGGTTAATGATTTAATTAAAGGGCTGTGTTTTCCAAATCAGAGCCACAAATTTGCCTTCTGGTATTTATCAGAATGTAGATAAAATTATATATTGCACAGCACAGTGTTTACTATATCTAGTGAGGAATAAAGGGGAAATTATTACTAATTAGAAATAGCTTTCAATGCTTAGACACATATCTATTATAGAGAGTATGGCTATTCCTAACAACAGAAAACACCCACAAAGCAAATAGAGAGATTATTTTTAAAGCTTTTTTTTTCCTGGTAAACCTTCTCATAAAAAGAAAATCTTAGGCTTCTGTGAAAAACAATATAAATCACTGCCTCACAAAGATTTTAAATTTTTTCTGCTTTTATTAAATCTGTGTTTTTCTCATAATATGAAAAAATCACTAGTATATGTTGGAAAGCACTTGCTTCCTATCTAGTCTGGACTCAAAATCAATTGAGGAATCCCCCTAAAGCAAACTTGAAAGGTGGTGTTCATACAGCACCTTCTTGAACCTTCTCAGCAACATGACATTCATTACTCTATTAGGCAGTCTAATCCATTTTTTAAAATCTCTTAATTGTTAGAACATTCTAAAACAAATATCAATATCATGAACCTGAGTTACAATTAAGGAAGATGGCACAGATGGCATTGACCTTCATCTCTTAATATGCTCCTCACTGTAAGGAAATAGCCTTAAATCCTTTGCTGTTAAGGAAGGTCTGGGGACACCAAGATTCCTTTTAACGAGTCCTGAACCCAAAACTGCTGCTTGGTTGGCTGGTTTTTAATAACGTGATAGAAGGATAATTTATTAGAACCAATTCCATGAAACTCATATAAAATGACCATTTTCTGAATGACCACCTGAAGACAAATGTACAACAGGCACCTCTGAGAAGGCACACAAGTAAGTTACTGATAGCAAGTCAGAAACTGGAGGGGGAAGGAACATTAATTTTTGAGTAAAAAAAAGGAAAGGGTGGGTGGAGAATGGAGTCCTGGACAAAGGAGAACAGCCACTGCTCCTTGCTCATTTCAGGGGTTGAACAACAGTGTGGAGCACACATGGTGGGGAGAGGGGGGTGCTGCAAGACAACGCTATGACCAGCACCTTCTGTATATTGACACAGCCGGCTGGCAAGTTGCAGGGTAGGAGCCACGTAGGACTGCCATTCACATAGGTAAACATCAGTTTTCACGAGCGTGTGCAAGCACACAGAGCCTATGGGCTCTCCTCCACGTCATCTAAATATAAACCAGAAGCACACATCTCCCACTACAAGTGGGAGGAGAGGCGTGGCCAGACACCTGTTGGCTCTGGTCCCAGATTCAATGACTTCTCCCCAGCAGTGGGTCTTGACCCACAATCCACACTTGCACAGATACAGTCTTGGCCAGGACGTCTACCCAGCTGATTTGTTTCACTGTCTAGTTCACCACTGCACCCAATCCTTAGCTTAGATTCACAATATATGTATGTGTGTGTGTGTTTGTGTATACATATTAATATATAGATTAGATATGCATGTGTATATATAGTGAATTAACAAGAATATTTATTATATGTGGAGGCTTTATTTTACTTCAGACAAAGTAAAATGGCAACTGAATATTACATTTATATCTGCAATTTAAAATTGTTCCAAGGCATGTACAAATGGGACCAAGTATTTTCCAAAGGTCTTTTAAAGTTGATTGCTAAATTTTCTAGATTCCAAAGAATAAAACAATAAGATGTTAAAGCAGAAACTATGGGAAAATCCAAGCTTATGGAAGAATCAAGTGTTTTAATTTCTGACTTTAGTAAATTAAACATTGGTGTTAAAAAAATTAATGTCCTCTCCCTGCTCTGATTTTGTTTTGGGAAGAGAGACTTATGCCATTACTTTCCTACATCATTGGGAGCATTATTCCTCCTGATATGTAAAGGGAAGGCTCTATGCACCCTACTTTATGCAATGTTGTCTGTCCAGTGTCTAGAAATGACTGTCCATAAATTTCAGCCAAAAATTCATAGGCAAATCAGGTTCACAGTGCTATCTCAGAGTTTGTATATAGGTATGAAGTTATATTATGCTAGACCATACATCTAGTAAGCTGGTATCTTTATTACTATCTGGTAAAACAAAGCAAACTAAGACAAATTGTTTTCTCTATAAGAGCTCTAAGATTTTCGAAAGAATACAACTGATGTTCCCTGAAATCTTTACTCTTGGCTA
Source organism: Bos indicus (assembly GCF_029378745.1). Lineage (NCBI taxonomy): Eukaryota > Metazoa > Chordata > Mammalia > Artiodactyla > Bovidae > Bos > Bos indicus. The sequence continues at coordinate 116,375,418 of NC_091789.1, forward strand.
AAAGATCAAAAAAGACTGTTCCCTTTCCTTACATCATTGCTCTGGGTTTCTTTCCCTGGGCTACACCTCAAATGAATTCAGAAAATACTGAACTAAGCATCTTCTGTTCAGTAATACAGTGGGACTCTCCCCTCCTGTGACACTATTTAAAGGCAGCTAAGATGGCAGTGTATGGGCTATGACATTAAGCATTGCCAGATGTTTCGTGGTTTATATGCTGAGTCATCCCTGCAACTCATGTAAAAATTCTAAATAGAAATGTACTCATATTAACTGAGCTGCAGTTCTAATAGGTCACAGTTCCAATGTGCCTTTAGAGGTCTTTATTTTCATGCCACATCACTAACAATCATGGCAAGTGACTGCCTGATTTATGTTCTGGGTCTGAGAAAATATTTCTGCTTTCTCTCAATGATCAGTGATGATTTCTTATCTTATAACTTCTAAAGTTATTTTTCTATTTCCCCTTATACACAGGACCTTGGCTAGGATCTACTTTTATATGAGTCAATGCTAATTTTCTAAATATGTTACTTTTTAGTCCTTAAAAGATGCCTTTAAAAGACTCTTAGGACAAATGTCCTTGGAAAAAAATAGACATTTATTCTTTAAAACAATTTCTTTAGCTTATTCAAAATGAAAACATACGTGCCAAAGTTAGTGATTTTTTTTGGTTGCATATTACATTAATATCCAATTGGCTGGAAAAGTAATAAGCCTCCTTAAAATTATACACCTTAGCTATATTAACTATAAATCTGATAGTTTCAAAATGATACCTGAAAAATTTTTAGAAAGTCCTTGATAAAGTTATTTATCAATAAACTACTAAAAATACTGATAGAAGTATGCTTTATCTTATCTCCTAACTACTTCACCTCTCTTCTACAAAGCAAGATGGTGGTTGTCTTATCTCTATCAAAAGAGTACAGAGTATAGACATTATATGATTTTAATATACAACAAAGTAGTCTGAGTAACTTTTTTAGATAAAAATATTTTCAAATGTTTATGTAAGTGTACTCAGTTCAAAATATGAGATTCATTTTCCTACAAGGTCAATTAAATATGCAATTAAAAGTTACGCCCACATGTCTTCCTCCCATAGCTGTCAGAGTAAACTCTCTAGGGTCATCATGTCTCCACTGATTTGTACATCGTACAGAATCATTCATGCGAACTGTATTCCAAATGGCTTTAAAATATTAAAAGTTCCATTTTATAATTTCTTCTGCTCAGTAATCAGTGTGGTGAATCTCCTTCATCTTGATAAAGGTCACAAAGTTGTTTTATTCTTCAAAGGGCCTGATTTTGTGGGTTGTAGCAAGAAGACGGAGGAAAAGGAAGAACAGGTCATAAAAAAAAGAAACAGTGTAATCAGCACCAGCAAAGAGACAGGACGATATTTAGGAAAAACTATACAATTTTTCCCTCACTCTGAATATTTCTTTCCACTCTTTGACTACAACTTAATCAGATGTCTATTGTGCATGACTCAGCAGAAATGGACAGGGGCGGGGGCAGGGAGGTGACAGAAATAAACAAATTTTGTCTATATAACTTCAAACATCTAGGTTCAGGGGAACACAAATAATTTTTATTCAGAGTCAATATATTAGGAGAAGTTATGACCAAATCGAAAAAAGTTTAATAGTTTCTCTCCTACCTTGTCACCTCCACAAAGTGAAAAAATGCCATGATTTGGGGGAGATCTGTAATAGAGGAAGTGTGAAAAGTGGAAAAGGACTGACTGTAAGGGATTAGAAATTAGCAAGAAAGGACCCAATCTGGAATGACCAATAGACAGGGCTACCAATCTAAGGGGTAGTTTCATTATCTTACTGTTGGTAAATGGTAAAGATTTAAAACAAACTCTGGTGTTGGATGAGTCAGTCCTAAATAAAACCTTCGATTCTAAGTTTAATCAGACAAAATTTAGTAGAACTATAAGGATTAATTGAAAGTGGAACAAGGTAACACACGTATCTCAGAAACCATCAATTCAAAGAACTGGGAAAGGGATGTGCATAACCCAACACCAACCTTAAGCTAACACATCTATTATATGTGTGCAGAGATGAGGTAAATAAAATTTATTTTCAAGCAGTCACAGAAATCAACACAAACACGAATTAAAGCAAAAATAAAATTTCAAATTTCCACAAAACTACCACACAAGAATCACAAACAAAATACAGTAAAATAATATTAGAAAAATTAGTGTCAAAAAGATAATGCATACAGAACACTACAACAAATGTCTCAAGAAATAAATGCACAATTTTGAGTAATTTTAGGTAAAAGCGGAATTCAAAATGGAAATTGCCAAATTTTTATTTTTTAAGAAAAAAAATAATAATGAACCACACTACTACTACATTTCAAACCTAAGTGTTTCAGCTAAAGCGGTAATAAAAAAAAGATGTCTAGCTTCAGCTGCATTTACTAGGACACTAGAAGCCCTGAAAATAAATGACCTGAGAAAAAGAATAAGAAAATAAAACACTCTAAATAGAAGAAATTACTAAGCTAAATGAGAAAAAAGAAATAAAACCATAAATTCAATTAAAAGATAAGTAATTTTTTACAAGAATAATAAAAAAAGACTAAACTTTGTTTAGACGAGAAGCCAGGTGTAAACAAACAACATCAATAATGAAAATGGGTAACTATTAAGTAATCTATTTTTTAAGAATAGAGGGTTCCCTGGTGGCTAAAATACTAAAGAATCTGTTTGCAGTGCAGGAGATCCAGGTTCGATCTCTGGGTCAGGAAGATCCCCTAGAGAATGGAGTGGATACCCACTCCAGTATTCTTGCCTGGAGAATTCCACAGACAGAGGAGCCTGGCTGGCTACACTTCATGGGGCTGCAAAGAATTGGACACTACTGAGCAAATAACACTTTCACTTCACATTTATTAAAGATTAATTACCATAAGATCCAACAATCCTACTTCTGAGTATATGTCCAGAAGAAACAAAAGCAGTGTCTCAAAGAAATTTCTGCACTCACATGTTTACTGCAACACTATTCACAACAGCCAAGATATGGAAACATCCTAAATGTCAGTTCATAGATGAATAAAGAAAACGTGATATGGAATGAAATACTATTGAACCATATAAAAGAAAAAAGTCCTGCCACCTATAACAATATGGATGAGCCTAGAATACCTTACGCTAAGTGAAACAAGACAGATACAGAAAGACAAATGCTATAAATATTCCCTTATATGAGGAATCTCAAAAAAGTTAAACTTATAGAAACAGACAGTAAAATGGTGGTTGCCAGGGACTAGATAGTGGGAGAAGTTAGTCAAAGGGTCAAACTGTAAGTTATAAGATGAAAAAGATCTTGGGATCCCAAGTACTACATTGTGACTTACTTAATATTATAGCATTATATACCTGAAATTTGCTAAGAGAAGATCTTAAGCACTTAAGAACTTAAGCACTCTTTTCTTTGGACACATAAGCTGTAAAGAATAAAATGAAATATTACTTGCAAAGGATCTGAATATCTATATAACCAATTCAAGAAAATTAACCAACAATTAGAACTAAAGCAACAATTCAAAAGTGTTTAAATACAAGCCTAAAGTTCAAGTGAAGAAAGGTCTCACGGTGTAGCAGTTTTGGTGTTCCTTTGCCTGCGTTTATTTTTTTCTTTTAGCGTCAGAACCTTACACTAGAGAGATGCCTTAAGAGACTGGGGAATGTGCTTTCTCCTTGCTGGACATAGTAGGACGCATAAAAGAAAAACTCTGAAAGTAGCCTTTGTAATGGAATCAACAACCAGAAGTTGAACTTCATACATCCAGTATCCACATGGGAGAGAACATCAATTAGCAGGTATGTGGGAAGTCTTCAGGAGCTACTTTATACTTTCTAACTTCCTAGCACCTTCCTTTGGCCTGAGGTATATCATGACTAGTGTCTGTTGCAGAAACTGCCCCACTTCTACCAGCAGATAGACTAAAGACCGTGTGGCTCTTATGCCAATGTTCTTAGCTGAGTTCAACTGACATTCTCTCTCTCTCCTATTTCCTAGAGGGAATCATGAATGATACAAACCCACCAGGGATCCACTTTGCTTACCCCCTGGTGGTTTCACTGTGGGACATGACCCAGCTCCTGTGGAAAAGATCTAGAATCTACTGCAGTTTTCCAAAAGTGTCTGTTTCTCATGGACAGTATGGACTCCAGGTGAGCTAGGTGAAATGGATTTCACCAGCCTCAACATCACCTCACCTTGGAACTGCTTGCTGCACACATATACGGTTGGTTGGTTTTCCCAAAGAAATGCGAGATCCAGATTTTTATGTAGAACCATCTTATCTCTTACCAGCTTTATTCGTTTATAATTGAAAGAGAATAAACTGCACTTACTTAAATTGTAAGAACAGTTAAGGTAATGAACACATCATTACCCACAAAAGTTTTCTCATGCTCCTTAATGATCTCTTCCTCTAACCCTCCCTAATGCACATGCAACTATTGATTTGTTTTATTTCATAATTTGTTAGTTTGCTTTATCTAGAATTTTATATAAATGTAATCAGTATGAGTTTTGGTTTTTCCCCCCTACCTTCTATCAGAAACCATAATTGTTTCATTATTATTTACTGTTTGGGGGACTATCCATGTGTTATTCCTTTTTGCTGCTGAATATTATTTCTCTCTTTGTGAATGTTATACAGTTGTTTATCTGTCAATGATTAACGAACATTTAGGTCATTTCCAGGTTCTGTCTATTGAAAATAAAGCTTATTTGAAGCAAAAAAAGGAAAAAAGTATCTGTAATGACTTCACAGAGGCAGTTTCCTTGCAAAAGAAAGGCAGCTCCTCAAGAACAAACCTCACCACTCTTATTACCTCCATGGTCTCTGTCTCTCTCTCTCTCTCTCACACACACACACACACACACACACTTTCATACTCAGTCATGTCCGACTGTTTTTCACCCCATGGACTGCAGCCCACCAGGCTCCACTGTCCATGGGATGCTCCAGGCAAGAATACTGGAGTGGGTTGCCATGCTCTCCTCCAGGGGATCTTCGCAGCCCAGGGATCAAACCCATATGTTTTATGTCTCCTGCACTGGCAGGTGGGTTCTTTACCTCTAATGCCACCTGGGAAGCCCACGAGACCTACCTACTAAACCTTTTTTTAAAGCTTATGTCAAATGTATAAAGCTTGTTTCAAAATATAGAAGAGAAACTAGATAATTCCTAATTTTCTGAGTTTAGCAATGATTGTGACCCCTTAGGCAGAAAAGCACAAGAAAGTGAAAAGGTATATTAAACACAGTTTTATATATATATATATAGAGAGAGAAGCAAGAATTCTAAATAGAGTATTGGCAAATCATAATCAACAAATAATAATTACATCATTTCCAATGGTTTAATCTCAAAACTGCAAGGATAGCACAATTAAAGAAAATTTACCAACAAGGTGAATCCACCAAAATAATCTGTCTAAATGAATGGTGACTCAGATGGTAGAGAATCTGCCTCCAATGAGGAAGACCCTAGTTTGATCCCTGGGTCAGAAAGATCCCCTGGAGGAGGGCATGGCAACCCACTCCAGTATTCTTGCCTGGAGAATCCCATGGACGGAAGAGCCTGGCAGGCTACACTCCATGGGGTCACAGAGAGTCAGACACAACTGTGAGACTAAGCGACTAAGCACAGCAGGGCACTACTGAATGATATCCAGCAATCACACATGATTAAAAGAACTTTCATAAATATATAGCATACACCTATATCAAATATAGGTACAGTATAACATGCACAGTCTAGAATAATGTACATTCAATTCAGAAATTTAAAAAGTTATCTCTTATCGCCACTGCTCATCGGCATTGTCCTCAAGGTTCTAGCCACTGCAATAAAACCAGAGAAAAAAGAGGAGAATGGACACAAAAGCTGTAAACTGTGAAATGAAATATTACTTGCCAAGGATCTGATCATCTATATAACCAACTCAAGATAATCAACCAACAATTAGAACTAAAGCGAGAATTCAAAAGTGCCTAAATACAAGCTACACACACACATACATTTAATGGTAACATTGTATAGCAATGTACGTGTAAAAAAAAAAAAAAAGTTAATTCGTAATATCAACACATTTTCGAGCGCAGGAAGGGCTGAAAACAAGACCATCACATTTGAAATGGAGGCACCTGGATGGACGTAAACGAAGCTGAGAACTATGAATTTTAAAACTGCTTCAAGTCACCTTCACAGCAGAAGCCTTCTTTCCGCTCTCCAATCGAAGGAAGTTAGCCACTCCCGGACTAGGAAAAACGTATCTTTACGAGGGCGTCTGGGCGGGACTTCCAGCCTCAAGGCATTTGCACACCCTCGTTTTTAGTTCCTGTTGACTCGGAAGTGCAGGACGGAAGCTACGTCTCTGCCAGCGCCTCCGCACCACACCGAGCAGAGGACCATTTTGTGACTGGGACCTACCTCCACAATCCGGATTTACCTCTGTGCTTTGCAGACTCTGTGCTGCCCCACTCCCAGGTTAGTGTTAAGTGAGACTCCGTACCCCTGCCAGTGAGGCAGACGACCGTGCCTGTTCCCTGGCGCCTACTCAGGCTTGCCCACTCAGTGCTTTGGTACTTTGACAATGGCGGACGCCACACCACACACGGACTCCCTCAGAAGCATTGTGACGTTTGAGGATGTATTCATACACTTTACCAGAGAGGAGTGGGACCTGCTCACTGAGAGTCAAAAACGCCTGTACCATAAAACGATGGTGAACAACTTTTCACTGGTAATGTCAGTGGGACTTGAGAGTTCCAGATATCGTTTAATTTCTCCACCAGAGCCAGAGAGCGCACCCGAGGTTCCTGCCAGGATAGGCATAGCTGCGGCAGTGGCAGAGGTAAGCCAGGAAAGCCCTGTCTCTAGTCCTGGCCACAGTGTGGAGGCTAGAGATGACTCTTCTGTTTCTATAAAAATATCAGATGTGCGAAGTCTGCAGGTGGCGCCTTCCATCCAAAAGAGCCCCCTATGCGACACGTGTAATCCAGTCTTCAATGGCGTTTTTCAGCCGGCTGGGCAGCTGGAAACCTCTTCTGAGGAGCAGCCATATACGTGTGGATCATGTGGAAGAGTTTTCCCACTCGGTGTAAGCCTTGACGAGATGCAGAGGTGGCAGAGTGGAGAGGCAGTCACTAGAAGGGAAAGGGACCAGGCCTCCTCTGTGAATTGCCACAGATGCCACGGGTCAGGGACGGCCTGTACCTGTGAGGAGGGTGAGGAAGACATCTCAGCCAGTTCTGGAGTTGTGCAGCACCGTGGCACTCAAAATGGGGAGAATCCGGGCACGAGTGCTGAGTGTAAGGAGACCTTTCCCACTGGACAAAGGGATCACCCATACAGTGGAAGCGAGGGAGCTTGTAGCCATCAGGAAGAATGTGTCCAGCAGCAGGAAATCTACGTACGAGAAAGGTCCTATGAATGCAACACGTGTGGGAGAGTCTTCGACTGTAGAGACACATTTAATAATCACCAGGAAGTCCACACTAGAGAGAGGTTATGTCAGTGTGATGTATGCGGGAAATCCTTTACACGCAGTTGCTATGTTAAAATACACAAAAGGCTTCATACTGGAATAAGGCCTTTTGTGTGCAATGAATGCGGAAAAACATACATCTGTAAGTCCCACCTTAGTCTCCACAAGAAAAGTCACACCATAGAAAGCCTGAGAAGACAACACATTGTAGGAAATGTGTTGCTGATACCAGTCTTGGTTAACTCGAGAGAAGTCACACAGGAGCAAGGCCCTAGGCATTCAGCAAATGGGGGAGAGCCTAAAGAAGACTCTCCCACCTCTGGCCAGTGAAAGTTCAAGTGAAGAAAGGTCTCACGGTGTAGCAGTTTTGGTGTTCCTTTGCCTGTGTTTATTTTTTTCTTTTAGCACCAGAACCTTACACTAGAGAGAGGCCTTAAGAGACTGGGGAATGTGCTTTCTCCTTGCTGTACATAGTAGGATGCATAAAAGAAAAACTCTGAAAGTAGCCTTTGTAATGGAATCAACAACCAGAAGTTGAACTTCATACATCCAGTATCCACCACATGGGAGAGACAACATCAATTAGCAGGTATGTGGGAAGTCTTCAGGAGCTACTTTATATTTTCTAACCTCCCTAGCACCTTCCCTTGGCGTGAGGTATATCATGGCTAATGTCTGTTGCAGAAACTGCCCCACTTCTACCAGCAGATAGACTAAAGACCGTGTGGCTCTTATGCCAATGTTCTTAGCTGAGTTCAACTGACATTCTCTCTCCTATTTCCTAGATGGAATCATGAATGATACGAACCCACCAGGGATCCACTTTGCTTACCCCCTGGTGGTTTCAGTGTTACCATGACCCAGCTCCTGTGGAAAAGATCTAGAATCTACTGCAGTTTTCCAAAAGTTTCTGTTTCCCATGGACAATATGGACTCTACATGAGCTAGGTGAAATGGATTTCACCAGCCTCAACATCACCTCACCTTGGAACTGCTTGCTGCACACATATACGGTTGGTTGGTTTTCCCAAAGAAATGCGAGATCCAGATTTTTATGTAGAACCATCTTATCTCTTACCAGCTTTATTCGTTTATAATTGAAAGAGAATAAACTGCACTTACTTAAATTGTAAGAACAGTTAAGGTAATGAACACATCATTACCCACAAAAGTTTTCTCATGCTCCTTAATGATCTCTTCCTCTTGTCCCTCCCTAATGCACATGCAACTATTTTTTTTTTCAAGTTGTAAAGACTTTTATTAGATAATTCAGAGTTTTTTTTTTTTAGAAACATTAAGAGAATTTTACAATAAATACTCTTCACTTAGTTTGTTAATCAATTCATATTTCACCATATTTACTCCCTCTGTTTTTCTCTCAGTCATTTTATTTTTTTTTAAATCTTTAATTCTAATAAAATAAAAAATTGAACCTGGACTGGCATCTCATTTCATACATGACATTTCACATGTTTCAATGCCATTCTCCCAAATCTTCCTACCCTCTCCCTCTCCCACAGAGTCCATAAGCCTGTTCTATACATCAGTGTCTCTTTTGCTGTCTCGTATACAGGGTTATCGTTACCATCTTTCTAAATTCCATATATATGCGTACATGCAACTATTGATTTATTTCATAATTTATTAGTTTGCTTTATCTAGAATTTTATATAAATGTAATCAGTATGAGTTTTGGTTTTTCCCCCCCTACCTTCTGTCAGAAACCATAATTGTTTCATTATTATTTACTGTTTGGGGGACTATCCATATGTTATTCCTTTTTGCTGCTGAGTATTATTTCCCTGTGTGTGAATGTTATACAGTTGTTTATCCGTCAATTATTAATGAACATTTAGGTCATTTCCAGGTTTTGTCAATTAAAAATAAAGCTTATTAGAAGCAAAAAAAAGGAAAAAAGTATCTGTAATGACTTCACAGAGGCAGTTTTCTTGCAAAAGAAAGGCAGCTCCTCAAGAACAAACCTCACCACTCTTATTACCTCCATGGTCTCTCTCTCTCTCTCTCTCTCTCTCTCTCTCTCTCTATCTCTCTCTCACACACACACACACACACACACACTTTCATACTCAGTCATGTCCGACTGTTTTTCACCCCACGGACTGCAGCCCACCAGGCTCCACTGTCCATGGGATGCTCCAGGCAAGAATACTGGAGTAGGTTTCCATTTCCTCCTCCAAGGGATCTTCGCAACACAAGTCTCCTGCATCTCCTGCATTGGCAGGCAGATTCTTTACCACTGTGCCACCTGGGGAACCCATTGCCTCCACATTGCCTTTCAAAGGTCATGTTCTGTCATGGCGCAGGGCAGATACAGAGATGAAATAGCACCTGTATCCAATGTAATTGCAAGTTCTTGTTGATTTGTATAAGCAAGAAATCAGGATATATTTTGGGAATGGGTTTTAAGCTTGCTGGACCCAGGAGACTAGAACATTAAGTTAAATAAGGTAAAATTTACCAAGATGGTAATACCTGAGATTTGGCATTTAATGGCAAGGTGAAGCATGGCTGGAAGTGGATCTAATTGTTTGGTAAAGCCTGGATTGAATGGTGGCCTACATAAAAGAATTCAAGTAACTGAGAATTTCCCTGGAATTTTTCTGTACCTCAGAAGTACAGTTCCTGTATATTACATTTCCAAGTTTTCTTGTCCTCTGGCTTCCATGTACGTTCAGCCAGTAGGAAACAGAGTAGGGGGACTGAAGGGCAGGAATCCAGGTTTATTCTACGCCCTCTATGCTTCATCTGGCTTCTCTAGGAATGTCTGCACCTCCTTTGCTGCAGTAGCCCTTGCAGACAGTTCTGCCATGGTTCTAGCATTTACCAAGTGATCTTGGGCCCTGGAAACCAGTAATATCACCCTAACTTTGTCCCTCTATCCTAGGAATGGTAATTGTTTTGTTCTGATAGTAATCTGTCTGTGGCCCCACTTCCCCCTAATTTTGGGTTCCCAAGAAAACCATCAACTGAGTAGCCAATTCTCTGAATTAAACTCCTTCTATTTAAATACATCTTAAAAGTACTTTTTTCTTAAGTCCTATTTTGTGTGGTTATATTGTTGCAGAAACCAGTATGAGAGAAACCAAGCACCACACTCAGAGAGTTGGAGAACTGTCTACAAGGGCTACTACAGCAAAGGAGGTACAGACATTCCTAGAGAAGCCAGATGAAGCATAGAGGGCGTAGAAGAAACCTGGATTCCTGCCCTTCAGTCCCCTACAGTGCTTCCTACTGGCCGAACCTACGTGGAAGCCAGAGGACAAGAAAACTTGAAAATGGAATGTACAGGAACATAGTTTGAATTTAAGTTTTTGCACCAGCTTACTTTAAACTCATTTAGGTAAACAATTAAACTTATTTTAAACTTAGTCCTAACTGTGCACTAAAGTTTTTTCTTTTTCAGGGCCCACCTTCCACAAAACTTTTAATCACTTTCTGTAACAGCCACCTATAAGTCAGACCTTCTTTTCCTTTTATAAAATGTAATTTTATTTTTTATGTCTTATTAAAAACATACATCCTAATTTCTTATTAGATTAGCAAGCAAACATTAATACTAGATATTTAATATTGAATATTTCCCAGTTCATGTGACTCTGAAATTTATTTAGGTTAATTTTTTTTGTATTTAGAATTGTTTGATTCATAAGCGCTTACTTTTCCTTAGGCCAATTAAATTAGAACTCATTTACAACTTCAATAGACATTATCAGAAAAAAAGACACACGCTGAGACATACATAAATCCAGACGGACAGACTGATAGAGATCCTATAGTTTTTTGTTTGAGATTTAAAATATCTCTTTGACTATTCCCCCCACCCCTCCTTTTTTTTTTCTTCACTTGAAGTTCTAATTTGCCCAAGGCTGAGGTCTCAGGCAAAGCTGGCTGTGTATTTCAAGGATATGGAAAGGGTTAACTTCAAGCTTTTCCCTTGGCAGGCCTTTTAACAAGCTAATTGTTTTTGATTGCATATGCAAAAAGATTTGGTTTTGCAGTTTCCAAAAAGAAAATTTTTTCTCAGTTTGTTCAATCAGCAGTCACGCGCTCACAGTCATTCAGAGGCTATCACAATCCCTCCCTTCTCCTGAGTCCCCGGGTTTCCTTAACTGTTGCTCCCTTCCTGGGAGCCCCGGGAAGTGATCAGTCTTCTCTTCTACCCATTGGGGTAGGTTCCACCTGGGGACCGGCCCCAGGGCGTTACTTTATCCTGTGTCCATTCCTGGTGAGTTGGTCCATCCCTTCAATAAGTCCAGTTGGGGTTCGGCCATCCAGAGAGTCAGAGCGCTGGTCCAAAAAGAGAACCTGCAATACTGTCAGGTGGCATGCCCCCTTGTTCGTCTCAGGGTTCTTTCGCTGCAGCCCAGCTGAGTCACCAGTCCAGTGTTCCAAGGGGCCTTGGTTGGAATCTAGCTGGGGCCTCCAGAAATGTTGCAGAAACCAGTACTCGAGAAACCAAGCACCACACTCAGAGTTGGAGAACTCAGGTTGATTATGCCAGCGGGCCCAGAGGAGTTAACACTCCAAGCTCTGAGCCACCAACAAAGGGATTACAGAGTTTTTATGGACAGACTGTAGTGGGCAACACTAGTTGTTAATAAGCTGGTTTAAACTAAGGGGTTTCACACATGAGGGAAGAGCAGTCAAGATGGGGGTGGGGTGCCTGACCTTTACACAGACAGGCATGATTAAGAGGGTTTGCAGGGGTTGGGCAGTTGCAAAGAGCAGAACAAGGGTGAGTAAGATAAACTTCAGTTCCTAGTATTGCAAGTCCCCATTTTTTGAGACTACATGACCTATGTGATCTAGACTTTGCACGGGCCAAGACAAGTTACAGAGGCAGAAGGAGCAGGAAGTTATGTAAAATTTTAACTTTTCCTCTTCAATATCCTAACTTGTAACTAACTATGCTGAAAGAATGGGAGGAAGAAGATAAGTGTGTAAGAAATACAGGAGCTATATATTCTTTAGTTGTGGTTTTTGCAGACACCATTAAGAGAATTTAATGAAATGACTATTCGTAGAATTAAGGGAAGGAATAAGGAACCCAACAGAAGCAGTGATATACCCAGAGTCAAACAACAGTAGGAAGCTATTCCCAGCCTTATAAAAGAAGGCAAAGGAGAAAGCAGGGCTACTGGAACCGCAGGACAAAACTGTGGGAAAGGGCCCCCCAGTGGAGCTGTCACCATCAATAGGGCAACACAGCCACTATCAAGGTGTAATCTGGCTAGGAAGGATCATCAGGGAGGGCAAATAGACACCTGACTTTTCTCTGCTCCTGACGTTACCTGTCATTGGCAAAATAAAAATGCTAAGCAAACCTCAAGGAGGCTCTGGTGATCCAGTCCATGGAGGTCATCCTCCCAGGGCATGGAACAGAGCAAAGAGAGGCAGAGGTTGGCTCTAGAGAAGCAAACAGAGATTGATCAGCAGTACTCAGTTTCTGAAATGAAAGTTGAGAGCACGTGGTAAAACTGAAAAATCAAGAAATAGCTGTGAAAGTGTATGTCTATTGCAAAATCACACTGTTTACCTTTACTCAACAATACTTCTGATTCAGTTCAGTTCAGTCTCTCAGTTGTGTCACTGTTTCCACTGTTTCCCCATCTATTTCCCATGAAGTGATGGGACCAGATGCCACCCTCTTAGTTTTCTGAATGTTGAGCTTTAAGCCAACTTTTTCACTCTCCTCTTTCACTTTGATCAAGAGGCTTCTTAGTTCCTCTCCACTTTCTGCCATAAGGGTGGTGTCATCTGCATATCTGAGGTGATTGATATTTCTGAGGTTATTGGAGGAGGAAATGGCAACCCACTCTAGTATTCTTGCCTAAAGACTCCCACGGACAGAGGAGCATGGCCTGCTATATAGTCCATGGGGTCGCAGAGTCGGACATGACTGAGAGACTAAACACACACACACACACACATACATAAATAGGGAGGACTTAAGTTCAAAGGCTATTTGAGTATATTTTTGTGCATATGTGGGTATATTTACCAATTGAAAAGAGGGATAGAAAGCTGGAGAGTTGGGAAAATTTTTTGAATGATGAAGTATTAGCAAAAAGCAAGGAGGAAATTGGGTCAAGAGTACAAATGTGGGACTAAAACTTCCAAGAGTAGCAAGAGGGAAGTAAAGATTAATATTCATGCAGATTATGGATAAACTGGAGAGCAGACATGGAGAACTTTATCCAAACAGGCCCCTTTACTGATAAAATGGATGTTATATTCATCAGCTGAGAGTGAGGAGAAATAGAATGGGATGTAAGGACAGTCAAGAAATTGTGCAGTAGCTGAGATGGAAATAGAGTGAACATCTGTCTTCCAAAATGGGACACTTTTGACAGTGTGTTAGTTTGATGTGGCTATTGTAACAAATTAGCATAAACTTGGTTTGTTTAAAAAAACTGAAATTTATTCTCTCACAGTTCTGGAAGTCTTATATCAGTTTCATTGGGCTAAAGTCAAGGTGTCACCAGAGTCATGCTCCCTCCAGAGTCTCTGACGCATAACCTGTTCCTTGCCTCTTCCAGCTTCTGGTGGTTGCCAGTATTCCTCGTTGTGTCTGCATAACTCTAGTTGCTACCTCCATAGTCACCTGACCTCCTCTTTTGTATCTGTCCAATTTTCCTCTGCCTCTCTCTCATAAGTTTACATGTGATTGCATTTGGGGCTCACCCAGACAATCAGGATAGCTCATCTCAAAATCCCTACCTTAATCATATCTGCAAAGACATTTTTCCCCCTATATAAAGTAGCATTACAGGTTCCTGGGATTAGAATGTGGATATCTTTAGGAACTGAGTGTGGGGAGGCGGGGTGTGGTGTTAAGGCATGTTCCAGAGGAAGCAATTACCCCTGAGGTAGAGGTAGGTGGAGGCAGGATACAACACCTTTGTGCCTGTGTGCATCCTAATGAATGCAGCTCAGCGCCAGGGCATATGGATTTGGTCACTCTGCAGTAAGCAGTCTTTGCAAACACATGCAGTAGCCCTAGACAGACACTAGTTGTTTGTAAAGAATTTCGGAATTCAAAGAAGTTGAATTTGAATTACTGTTAAGTGTAGACACAGAAAATATGGTGAGGAAAGCTGATTTCAGAATTCTTAATCGATATTTATTATGAACTTCAGGCACTAGAAAATTTTCTTCATGATTAGTGGGCACCAACACATCTAATGCAGCATTTTCTCAATGTCTCTGCTAGCTTCTTCCTCTCACCTTACCCCAGTTTTTCAACTTCCTAGATGTCTGGGAATCACAATCAGGTATTCGTTGTTGTTGTTCAGTCTCTGAGTTGTGTCCAACTCATTGCAACCCCATGAACTGCAGCACGTCAGGCTTCCCTGACCTTCACTATCTCCCGGAGTTTGCTCAAACTCATGTCCATTGAGTCAGTGATGCCATCCAACCATCTAATCCTCTGCTGCCCCCTTCTCTTGCTCTCAATTTTTCCCAGCATCCGGGTCTTTTCCAATGAATCAGCTCTTCGCATCAGGTGGCCAAAGTACTGGAGCTTCAGCTTCAGCATCAGTCCTTCCAATGAATCTTCAGAGTTGATTTCCTTTAGGATTGACTGGTTTGATCGCCTTGCAGTCCAAGGGACTCTCAAGAGTCTTCTCCAACACCACACTTCAAAAGCATCAATTCTTTGGCACTCAGCCTCCTTTATGGTCCAACTCTCACATCCATACATAACTACTGGAAAAACCATAGTTTGACTATATGGACATTTGTCAACAGAGTGATGTCTCTACTTTTGAATACGCTCTCTAGGTTTGGCGTAACTATTCTTCCAAAGAGCAAGTATCTTTTAATTTCATAGCTGCAGTCATCATCTGCATTGATTTTGGAGCCCACGAATATGAAATCTGACACTGTTTTGACATTTTCCCCATCTATCTGCCATGAAGTGATAGGACCGGATGCCATGATCTTTGTTTTTTGAATGCTGAGATTTAAGCTAGCTTTTTCACTCTCTTCTTTCACCTTCATCAAGAGGCCCTTTAGTTCCTCTTCACTTTCTGCCATTAGATTGGTATCATCTGCATACATGAGGTTGTTGATATTTCTTCCAGCAATCTTGATTCCAGCTTGTGCTTCATTCAGCCCGGCATTTCACATGATGTACTCTGCATAGAAATTAAATAAGCAGAGTGACAATATACAGCCTTGACGGACTCCTTTCCCAGTTTTGAGCCAGTCCATTGTTCCATGTGTGTCCACCTTACCTGCTTCTTGAGAATCTGTATGCAGGTCAAGAAGCAACAGTTAGAACCAGACACAGACAACAGACTGGTTCTAAATTGGGAAAGGAGTACGTCAAGACTGTATATTGTCACTCCGCTTATTTAACTTATATGCAGAGTACATCATGCAAAACGCTGGGCTGGAGGAAGCACAAGCTGGAATCAAGATTGCCAGGAGAAACATCAATAACTTCAGATATGCAGATGGCACCACCCTTATAGCAGAAAGTAAAGAAGAACTAAAGAGCCTCTTGATGAAAGTGAAAGAGTGAAAATTCAGTTCAGTTCAGTGGCTCAGTCGTGTCAGACTCTTTGTGACTCCATGGACTGCAGCACACCAGGCCTCCCTGTCCATCACCAACTCCCAGAGTTTACCCAAACTCGTGTCCATTGAGTCGGTGATGCCATCCAACCATCTCATCCTCTGTTGTCCCCTTCTTCTCCTGCCTTCAATCTCAACATTCAAAAAACTAAGATCATAGCATCTGGTCCCATCACTTCATGGCAAATAGATGGGGAAACAATGGAAACAGTGAGAGACCTAAGTGTCTTGGGCTCCAAAATCACTGCACATGGTGACTGCAGCCATGAAATTAAAAGATGCTTGCTCCTTGGAAGAAAAGCTATAACCAACCTAGACAGCATATTAAAAAGCAGAGACATTGCTGACAAAGGTCCATCTAGTCAAAGCTCTGGTTTTCCAGTAGTCATGTATGGATTTGAGAATTGGACTATAAAGAAAGCTGAGCACTGAAGAATTGATGCTTTTGAACTGTGGTGTTGGAGAAGACTCTTGAGAGTTCCTTGGACTACAAGGAGATCCAACGAGTCAATCCTAAAGGAAATCATTCCTGAATATTCAATGGAAGGACTAATGCTGAAGCTGAAGCTCCAATACTTTGGCCATCTGATGCAAAGAACTGACTCATTGGAAAAGATCCTGATGCTGGAAAAGACTGAAGGCAAGAGGAGAAGGGGGCGACAGAGGATGAGATGGCATCATCAACTCAATGAACACGAGTTTGAGCAGTCTCCAGAAGTTGGTGATGGACAGGGAAGCCTGGCATGCTGCATTCCATGGGGTCGCAAAGAGTCAGACATGACTGAGTGACTGAACTGAACTGATTGTTCCATGTCCGGTTCTAACTGTTGCTTCTTGTCCTGCATATAGGTTTCTCAGGAGGTAGATAAGGTAGTCTAGTATTCCCATCTCTTTAAGAGTATTCCACAGTTTGTTGTGATCCACACAGTCAAAAGCTTTAGCATAGTCAAAGAAGCAGAAATAGAATTTTTTTTTTGGCATTCCCTTGCTTTTTCTATGACCTAGCATACAGTGGCAATTTGATCTCTGGTTCCTCTGCCTTTTCTAAAACCAGCTTGTACATCTAGAAGTTCTCAGTTCATGTACTGCTGAAGCCTAGCTTGAAGGATTTTGAGCATAATCTTGCTGGCATGTGAAATGAGCACAGTTGTGTGGTAATTTGAACATTATTTGGCATTGTCTGTCTTTGGGATTGGAATGAAAACTGACCTTTTTCGGTCCTATGCCCACTGCTGAGTTTTCCAAATTTGCTGGCATAATGAGTGCAGCACTTTAACAGTATCATCGTTTAGGATTTGAAATAGCTCAGTTGGAATTCCATCACCTCCACTAGCTTTATTTGAAGTAATGCTTCGTAAGACCCACTTGACTTTACACTCCAGGATGTCTAGCTCTAGGTAAGTGACCACATCATCATGGTTAACTGGGTCATTAAGAGCCTTTTGTACAGTTCTTCTGTGGTATAAGCTATTAATATAATCTCTTCCCGATAGGGAACATTGAGATCTGACTTTTTTCTTAGATTGTCTATTTAAATTCAAATCCATTAGATAATTTCAACTAATTTTTCAACTTTATGCTGTGCAGCTGAAATATGAATTTCTTCAATTGAAAAAACACAATTAGAATAAGAAAATTAAATGTAAGGCACACATATCCTTTTTATTTAAATTTTGTATATACTACTCTGCAGTGTTCATTTGCAAATTTCTGAGAAGGAAAAGAAATTCATTTCCTTAATGAAATAAAATGTCCTATTTAAGCAAAATAATTTTTTCAGTTCTCCTATTAAAGTGAACATATTCAGTTAAAGAATGATAGGAAGTGATGAAATTATTTTGGATGAAAAACAAACCCAACCCTGTTAGAGATGCTACTTCAAGAATAATATATAATCTTTATTACTCTGTTGATAGGTAGTTATGACAATATATAAGCACTGTTTTGAGTTGATAAGAGTATTCTATCAGTTCCAGAAAGTATAAATTACATCATGTAGTTTCTTGATTTAATGCATGTATAAATAAAAAACAGATCAAAGCAAGACTCATTTTTCATAAGGAAAGGGATGAAGAAATAATGGTGAGCTAAATGTGCGTTGCTCAACCCTGCAGTAAAGGATTGTGCTACATCGGAAACAATTCTGTTAGATTTTAAACCTGTTGATTGGTCAGCTATTTTTGCTGTTGTTTCCCTTGGAGAGGCATCGGGTATACACACACATAATCCAGTACATTTCTCATATGCAGAAACACTTGAAATTGAGTAAAAACAAACAGCCTTCTAATCTCATGACATTTGGAAAACAGCATGTGGAAAAGAAATTAGAGTATTGATTTGGCAATAAAATAAAATGACAGAAGTGGATTCCTTCCTCTATTTTTCTGCATCTTGAGGGAGATCTAAATTAAAAAGATGGCAAAGAAGGTAAAATGAATCAACCATAAACACAACCAATTTCAAAAGCATTTTCATCCTTAAATGTGCCAGTGATTCATTTATCTATCAATTCTTCCAACATTTTTCCATAAGTTGTAAATTCTGAAAGTTTGCATTTGAGACAAGTTACTGACAATGAGCTCGATCTCTTTCAATTTAGGAAAATCAAGTCTCAAAGTGCTTGTACTTATGACTTTGCATTTTGAAAGGTAGCGAGTGGTTAAAGGAAATAAAACCTCACCTAGATGGTAATGGAGGGAGAAGCCTCTGAGGCAACAACACTAATAATAAATTTAGAAAGCAGTTCTAACCCACAAAGTCAAGCAATGACCTGTAGGATTGATTTTACTTCACTGAGGGTATATTAATATGTCATTTCTTTCGGTTTCAGAAATAAATTTATTTCATTATAAAAACAAAACAGTGAAGTCAACTCTAGCTTTAAATTACTAAACTATTTCATCTTACCTATTTTTATGAAATATTGTTTAGAATTAGATACTTGGGGGCTATTTTAATGTGTCAGGTTAATTTTATGTAGCTCTTAACAGTGTAGCTTCTAGTAGCTGAATGCATTATTTTAATATATTATTATACAAAAATGCACCTTATGATTAGAGGGCATGTTTGTAAATTCCACTTTCAAACTTGACATTAAAAACTTATTTAACTTTCTCATAATAAGAACAGAGTTGATCATTTTGCTCTTCATGGAAAATAAATCACTTCTATATTCATGAATACTAACTGTAAAAGAGAAAACAACAAAGCATGGTAGCACATGAGTTTATGTCTTTAGAGAGTAGATATATTCCACCAAGTTCTCCAGGAAACACTATTTTCTTATTAAGTTGTTTTACAGAATGGAGGTGGCTACATTCAAAATTGATTATCTTTAATGAGACAATCAAGATAAAAGCCAGGTTTATGGCCTGCTGGGACTTAACAGTTTTGAGATTACCTATTTTTACCCCCATTAGAGAAGGAAATGGCAACCCACTCCAGTATTTTTGCCTGGGAAATTCCATGGACAGAGGAGCCTTGTGGGCTACAGTCCATGGGGTGGGAAGAGTCAGACAAAACTTAACGACTAAACCACCAGCACCACCTCCTTCCCCATTACTCACTGACTCATTCTCAAACTTTCCTGTGTCTTAACAATTTCAACAAATGGGGCTTATCCTTGTCATTTCTATTTTTATCTTACACATTTTGAAATTTTACAAAGCAGGATTTTTACCACATATTTTCCATAGTTGCTGCTGTTTGTGATACTCTTATCTGTGATGAGCAGGTTTCCTATATTAAATTGCTTATTAACATCATGCCTCTTGTAAAATTAATTGATTGCCTATGCCAAATAAATTTTTTAAGTTTGAAATTCTGGGCTAAATGCAACTGCGGTGACATGAATTACTCAACCTACCACATGTGGGGCCTACAATTGTTGTTGATTTTTTAACCAGCAACTTTAGTGACAGTTGCAAGCATGTCCTCTTAAAATGGTATAGGAAACATGAAGGATAAATATCTAACTCTTCTTCATACGATAAAATGTAGGACTGGCCCTTAGAGTGTAACTGGAAGAGCAAGGAAAAAAATGCACAACAGTAACGCCTTTAGGATCATTTCACACATAAAATTTAATATAAATACAAAGTTTGTATTAAAAAACATATATATATATATATATATATATATATATTATTCTCCTAATTCAGATTTTTATGCTGTTGTTCCCTGTTAAATTTCAAGAAGTAAAATACCAATTGATCTATTGGTACTTTACTTCTTGAAAACATATATATATATATATATATAGTCCTCCTAATTC
Source organism: Bos indicus (assembly GCF_029378745.1). Taxonomy (NCBI): domain Eukaryota; kingdom Metazoa; phylum Chordata; class Mammalia; order Artiodactyla; family Bovidae; genus Bos; species Bos indicus. Next base: position 116,395,826 of record NC_091789.1, read on the forward strand.
AGATTTTTGTGCTGTTGTTCCCTGTTAAATTTCAAGAAGTAAAATACCAATTGATCTAGACTGAAAAGACGATCCTGTGTACTTTGTATGCTACAGGGAGTTTCCTCACCAAAGCACAGAAGAAAATTGATATTCTGAAAAAATAGAGGTACATCATAGACAATGTCATTCAACATAGGTGTCAATGCGCTAACGACTGGACAGAAGAAACTGCTAAAACCTATATAGCCTTTTTATTGTATTGCAGAATAAAAAGGGAGGACCTATGTTCTTCACTTGATGTATTCTTTTCTTTTCTAATGCCACTGAAGTGTAATAGAACAGCTATTGTTGGGCTATTTTCTGCCTGTAATAGAATCTTTGATTTATAAAGGCACTGAATCATGCATTAGCCTTATTTCTCAGTATACACACAGGAGCCATTTCAACCAGAACTGAAGGGCTACAGCCATGATAGAATAGAGCAGCTGTTTAACATCACTCAATATAACCATGCATATGAAAGAGCAGCAAGGATTTCACTTTATTGATTTAATTTCAGAACATTTGCACATTACAATGGCAATCATACCAAGACATTTTCATTTAATGAGATTCTATCCACAATAGAATTTACGGGTCATACAATTTCAGAGTTAGAAAATCCTTTAGAGAATCTATTCCCCTCCCCTTCAACTTATATATTAAGAAACCAAAGCCCGAAAGAGGTTAAATGCTTTGACCAAGATCACAAGGCTTGTAAATAGCTCTGACTAGAACCCAATTCTGAGCCCTTTGATTTTTTACATAGCATGATTATTGAAGAGAAAAATATTTTTTAATTCAGTTCTTATGTTCCACACAATATCTGATGTTCAAAATATATGTTAGTAATTATGTGGCATGAATTAGAAAGAATAAGAATCAATGGCATTTGTCTTACTGGAAATTCCTATAGATTTTCTAGGTTTGAATACTTGACTACATCAAGAAATCCAATATAGAGAAAGTGGATTCAGGGAGGTACATGGGAAACATTTGTTCTACGTAACATCTCTTTAATTTTCTCAGCTTCCTGGGTCCTTATTTTTCTAGTATTCTAATCTTACACAATATCAGTTAGGCTCATCAACTTCCTAAAATCTGATGGCTAATAAGAAACATTTTTTAAAAGGTAAAACGTGGTTGAAGAAAACTGTAGCAGAATAAAACCACTAGCCAAGTACTTATATTTTTCAAAGCATCCCATAATGTGTGACATAAGCAACAGTAGCCAAGATCAAGAGAAAGGAGTGGACTTTATTTTAACTTAATTATTCATTTCAGTTAAAGACTATCTATGCTCAGCTTTGACATTAATGCTAGAGGCACCAACCACATACCCCTTTTAGCTGCTATGAATGAAAACCCCTGGTTTCCTAGAACCCAAGCTAGTGGTACTGTAAGCGCCTGGCAAGTCACGAAATACCAAAACACAGAGAAAAGGTTAAATGACTGAAAGTACTTAACAACAAATAATTCCCCAAAATGTTGAGTCTTTTAATGTGACTGGTAGATGACTGAGGAAAATAAGGGGTTATAAAATGTAACTGGAAACCAATTCAAAAAATAGAGGAAGTCCCAGAAAGTGAAAGAAGAGAGAAAGCAAAGCTAGATCAGGGAAAATGAGAGAAGCCTCCCACAATTAAACATTTTAAATATAGAAAACAGTGTTACTTAACTGCATCCATATAAACCAAAAATGTTCATTATTAAAACGTTGTTTATAACAAATTGAACAATACATGAATATACATCACTGGGTAAGTGCCTAAATTAATAACTTCACATCAGTACTTTGAAATACCACTGTTCTATTATACTGAATATGGCAGACTCAGATGTATTGACTTGAAAGGACACCCTTGACATAGAATTTTTTAAAAAACATGCCCGATAATATGTGTTTTATCATACTAATGTCATAAAAATCTATTTTTTAAATCCCTAACCACATAAGGATATATTTGGGTTTTCTGTGTGTGTGTGAAAGTGAAATTCACTCAGTCATGTCCGACTGTTTGTGACCCCATGGGTTTCTCCAGGCTAGAATACTGGAGTGGGTAGCTGTTCCCTTCTCCAGAAGATCTTCTCAACCCAGGGATCAAACTCAGGTCTCCTGTATTGCAGGCGAGGATTCTTTACCAGCTGAGCCACTAGGGAAGCCTGCAAGTGAAAATCGCCCAGTCGTGTCTGATTTCTCTGTGACCCCATGGACTGTACAGTCCATAGAATTCTCCAGGCCAGAATACTGGAGTGGGTAGCCTTTCTCTTCTCCAGGGGATCTTCCCAACCCAGAGATCGAACCAGGCCTCCCGCACTGCAGGTGGATTCTTTACCAGCTGAGCCACAAGGGAAGGTTTTTTTTATCCGTACACAAAAAAGGAAAAGGATGAAGGAAAACAGATTCCAAACAATGGCTACACTACAGGGGTGAAATTAGAGTGTGGTGGATAGGGATATCACTGATTTCATTTTAGGCCCTTTTTACTGGGATGACCCGGACGGATGGTACCGGGAGCGAGATGGGAGGGGGGTTCAGGATGGGGAACACGTGTACACCCGTGGTGGATTCGTGTTGATGTGTGTCGGAATCAATACAATATTGTAATTAGCCTCCAATTAAAATAAATAAATTTAAATTTAAAAAATAAATCAATAAGTAAAATACACATCATTTATTCAGTTAAGTGATTAGGTTTTTTAAAACAGATTCAAAATACTGAGTTTCTAGAAAAACAACTAGTTCCTTATGAATAGCCAAATAAAACACTTGGCAGATCCTATACAGACTATGAAAATACAAATACTTAACAAAGATATATACATAGATATATGGCCAAGAATAAGGAACGATGGATTGAAAATCAATGGTGTCCCATAGAAGTCAATCGTTTTAAGCTTCAGTTCTCTCTCTGGTCTCTACAATTGTGCTCTTCAGGAAGATTTTAAAAAGATTCTTTTAATGGGGGCTCTGTAAAACGCAGGACAAAAGTTGAGCAAAGGGAGTTATGACTCTCTTTTGAGATCTCTTTAGCCAAAAGCCAAGATACAGTATTTGACAAAACAGGGATGAAACCACAAAACTGCATGATGTTATTCTTTTTCCTAAGAGAAGATCAGTATGAACTGGCCTGACTGAAACCAGTTATCATTAAGGAGATTTAAGTGGACTTTGAACAATGCACCTCCAGACTTCACATTGAATAATCCAAAGAAGTGATTTCATATTGTCAAATCCAATAGATACTATGCTGGATTTTAATACTCTGGCAGCAATTTTCACATTTCTTTGGCTATACTATCAACTACCTTCAATTTCATGGTATCGTTCTCCTTTCCTTCTCTTTCTCATCCTAACTCTGACTGTTCCTTTTTGAAGTCTGTAATTAACTATTCCCCATCTCTGGCCTTACCTTTCATATCCTACAGACTGTGCAAACCATCGCTCAGTTCATTTTACATGCTGTGCCTGGGTGATTTCATCCACTCCTTTCTTCATTTTAATGACCATATAAATACCAATGGCTCTTGGTTCTAATCTCATCCCAGAGTTTCAGACTTATATATACAATTGTTTGTTGTACACATTCACTTGGATATTCAAGAACAACAAACTAATGATGTTATTTAACTTTCCTGTATAGCCCTAACACCTGCACCTCTTCTGGTATTCCAGACAATGTCTAGAGATATATTTGGTTGTCACAACTGGGGAAGGGAATGCTACTGCCCTCTGTTTGGTTGCGGCCAGGGATTCCACAAAACATCCTATAATACATTCCAGAACAAAACACTCTCTGACTAAAACATCATTGGAACCTGAACTGAGAGACCTTGATCTATAGTTTTTGCATTCTAATTGGAAGACTTTTAAGAAATAGTTACAGATTTAGAACCAGTGTATAGCCACTAAGAGCATAAACCAATATTATTCTTACATGATTAACATTTGAATCACAAGGATAATTTATTTTGGATCAGTATTGATCCACGAATACAACCTGGGCCCTCAGTAGTGGACGTACAATAAAATAATTTTCAATGAGTCATAATATTATAAAACCCCCTTCCCTGGAAGTCAGCCAGAACCTATGACTTGCTCCTACCCAACAGAATATAGCCAAGATGAAAGGATAGTCATTCCTCCTGATCATACTACTGCTTCTAAGTACACTGGAGCAAAAGAGAGTCTCCTGACCCCCCAAAAAGTAAGCTGCTATGTTTTAAGTGTTCCATTTAACAAGGAACTCTGGGGGCCTCTAGGAACTGAGGGTGACCTCCAGTCAACAGTCTTCAAGAAAGCAAAAACCTCAGTCTTACAATCACAAGGAACTACAAGGAACTGAATTCTTCAAACGAAAACATGAGTTTGGAAGAGGATGCCAAGCTCCAGATAAGAACACAGGCCACCTGACACCTTGATTGCAACCTCCTGTGAAGATGAGCAGAGAACCCGAATAAGCTGTGCCCAGACTCCTGACCCACAAAGACTTTGAGATAATAAACATAGGTTGTTTTAACCCATTACATGTATGCTATTATATTGTGCAAGAGTAGAAAGCTAACATGAGTGTCAGGGAAAAAAGGAAAAAAAAAAAGAAGCAGAGCAAAAGTGAACATAAATTCCTTAAGACAGCATGACAGTTTTTAAGTTTTCCTTTACATTTTCTTGCTTTTCTTTCTAGACAAAGATTGATTTCCACCCCCTTTCTTCTTTGAATTTGGGGAATTAGATTAATATACATACCAATCTAATATATATACCTTTAGATATCAAATTGCAAACTTCCGTTGGTACATCAGAAAAAGTGAGAGAGCTCCAGAAAAACATCTATTTCTGCTTTATTGACTATGCCAAAGCCTTTGACTGTGTGGAGCACAACGAACTGTAGAAAATTCTTCAAGAGATGGGAATACCAGACCACCTGACCTGCCTCCTGAGAAATCTGTGTGCAGGTCAAGAAGCAACAGTTAGAACTAGACATGGAACAACAGACTGGTTCCAAATCGGGAGAAGAGTACGTCAAGGCTGTGTATTGTCACCCTGCTTATTTAATTTATATGCAGAGTACATCATGCAGAATATAGCGAAATGCCAGGCTGGATGAAGCACAAGCTGGAATCAAGATTGCCAGGAGAAATATCAATAACCTCAGATGTGCAGGTGACATGACACTTATGGCAGAAAGTGAAGAAGAACTAAAGAGCTCTTGATGAAAGTGAAAGAGGAGAGTGAAAAAATTGGCTTAAAACTCAACATTCAGAAAACTAAGATCATGGCATCTGGTCCCATCACTTTATGGCAAATAAAAGGGGAAACAATGGAAACAGTGAGAAACTTTATTTTGGGGGGCTCCTAAATCACCGCAGATGGTGACTGCAGCCATGAAATTAAAAGACGCTTACTCCTTGGAAGAAAAGTTATGACCAACCTAGACAGCTTATTTCAAAGCAGAGACATTGCTTTGCCAACAAATGTCTGTCTAGTCAAAGCTCTGGTTTTTCCAGTGGTCATGTATGGATTTGAGAGTTGGAGTACAAAGAAAGCTGAGCGCCGAAGCATTGACGCTTTTGAACTGTGGTGTTGGAGAAGACTCTTGAGAGTCCCTTAGACTGCAAGGAGATCAAACCAATCAATCCTAAAGGAAATCAGTCCCCAATATTCATTGGAAGGACTGATGCTGAAGCTACAATACTTTGGTCACCTGATGTGAAGAACTGACTCATTGGAGAAGACCCTGATGCTGGGAAAGATCGAAGGCAGGAGAAGGGGACGACAGAAGATGAGATGATTGGATGGCATCACTGACTCAATGGACATGAGTTTGAGTAAACTCTGGGAGTTTGTGATGGATGGGGAGGCCTGGTATGCTGTGGTCCATGGGGTCGCAAAGAGTCGGACACGAATGAGTGACTGAACTGAACTAAGTTTCTCACAATGTTCGTTTTCACCTTAAAACTCTAGCAAAGAGATAGTTACAGTGAAAAAAATTTTAGCTGAAGATCTGTAGTTAAATAGTATACTTCAGCAAATGGAAGGTGGAGTGTGATGACATGCATATAATAAGAACATGATTTGGTTTTGTTTTTAGCTTTATTTAGTAATTCAGATTTGTTTGCTGTTTTTGGCTGCACCCTGTGGCTTGTGGGATTTTAGTTCCCCAACCATGAATAAAACCTGCACCCTTAGCAGTAAGAGCTCAGAGTCCTAACCACTGGACAGCCAGGGAATCCCTAGTAATTTAGATTTGATAACCATTTATCGTATAGTTATTTTCAATACATATTTTTAAATTTCAAATAGAGGTGCTGACTCCCTGGTGCAGAATAGTTAAAAAACACAGTTAAAATCACTGGTAACTTGGCAGAAGATGATAAATAAGTTGTGCAACTACAGAGGAGATGTAAAGCATACAGAGCTAACTTGTGATTATTTTAGCACCTTAAAATAGCCACATCCATTAGATGAGTGCTTAGTGTCAAGTATTAGGAGATTTCCTCAAATCTAAAATACTTTCAAATTGTAGATACCATAAAATTTTATTTTATCTCATGGACCTTGACCCTGTTAAAGTGGGGATCAGCAAACTATGACCTGTGGGCCAAATCCAACTTACCACTTGCTTTATGTACAGTCTGCCAGCTAGAAATGGCTCTTACATTTTTAAGTGGTTGAACAAAATGAAAAGAAGAATAATACCTGATGACATGAAAATTGCAATATTCAATAAATAAAAAACGTTATTTGAACCCAGACACACATTTATTCACATATTGTCTATGGCTGCTTTTGAGCTACACCAATAAAAATGAATAGTTTAGATGGAGATGATGTAACCTGCAAAACTGAAAACATATCTGGCCCTTTTTAGAAAAGTTTGATTTTTTTCTCTAAAATATGTTATGTTTTGAAAACTGCCTTTAAAAAGAAAGAATGTGTGCATATATTTAATATGCATAATATGTGTTCATATGTGTATGTCTGTGATCCTATTTTTTCTTTCCTATATTGATTTGATATTTATTCAGTTCCAATTAAACATGATTTTCCATAAATACAGGATACCATTCCTTTGCATAGTTTCACCCTCAGTGAGTCTAGGATATGGGCTTCAAGGTAAGCTCCACTCCTCTTCCCTTTATTGCTTTATTCATTGGTGGGCTACACCTTGGCTTGAGGTCACCAAGCCTGCAAAACATTCCTGCTGCCCAGAGCCCTGCATCCTGCATGGTTCAGGGCTGTTTCATACCACCTGGGTAACTCCTTTACAAAGGCCCTGCAGGGGTGAGGAATTGTAAATCACTGCTTGGCATTTCCAAAGGGTTAACAAAAGGGATAGAAATTTTATTAGCATTGCTTGAGTAGAACTGGCCAGCCCCTATCTTTCCTGTCTGGAGATTTTGATAGCATGTCTCTTTAAAATGGCAACAGGCCCAAAAGGAAGATAAAGACACAATGGTAAAGGTTAGAAAACGCCAATAAAATTACTTGAAGAAATATGCAGACATTGTGGCTGCTTTTTACACAGGAAAAGGAAAGAAGGGAAAATTACAGAAGGGAGATGAATTAATGTATTGTTTAGGGCTCCGGTCATTAGGCTGTCATCCTTTTCACAAAATAATTTTGAAACATATTTGAGATTTGTCTGATATTTATCTTCTCAGACTTCCTCTACACATAGAATTCATTTATAATTTGCCTTGCAAAAAATTGAGAACAAAAAACATTTTAAGATGCAATGTTTTTAATAGATAAGCATTTAAATTTTTCCCTCCCTCCATTTTATAACCTTAATATCACTAATATCTGTAATTTGTGAAGATAATACAAAAAATTCTTATATAAATGGAAAACTTTATAGAGATTTCGTACAAGGCCTCTACTCTAACCGCTCTGGCCCAACAGAAGATCCTCCTCATCAATATTCCTGTCACTATTTGTTGGGAACAGAAATAATAAGGGTCCCATTAGGGAGTGGTATTACAGCGGTACTGCACCAGGGTCCCAGAATTGCCTCAATCCTACCTAGCTAGCCCAGCAAGATCTTCCCTATCACCTTCCCAAGGAAGATACATAGAGGCGCAGAAAATAAATCTTTTATTATTCAGTAGGGCTTTGGCCACAAACCTCAAAGTAGAACACTTCTACAAGATGATCTAGACCACCTATCAGACTCCATCTTCCTTTGGTCTGGAGGAGAGAAAATTAGAGCCCAGAATCAAAGCAGGCTGAGTGGCTGTCTGGATTCTATAGCTCCACAATCAAAACTTTTTATTTCTTATTTCGATTAGACAAAAGGCAGCACCCAGTTTTCATGTTAAACCCTGGCCCCACTTCTGTGAACAAGAACAGACACTAGAACAAGAGAAAAAAGACAGAGCCACCCAGATAAGGCCAAACCATATGACTGGAGACAGAGAGTGGGAAAAGGAGAGAAAAGATCAGGTTCTTTTGAACAGACCCTTTACATGCTCAGAACACTAAATTCTGTCAGGGACTGACTCATCATATGAAGATCATGACAGTTCTTTTTATTGAAGAAAGTATAATGAGGAAAAAACACCATGAGTTAAGGTGAGCAATAATGATTTTTTAATGGGGAAGTTACCTGTTTATTTCATTTAACATTTGGGAATTTCTCCTTTTAGTAACCCAAATGTTATTTCTCTTCTTTGTAACTTCCTCTCAATGATTTCTTCTATAAAACCTCTGTCCTCTGGACATAAACAAGTAAAGTCAATACAATAATTGTTCATGAAGTAGTTGGAATTATAGGATTTCATCTGTTTATCGCCTCAAGTGGAAAATTCTGTCACTATTCCCTTTCCACACACATACTCAAAGAGGCAGCAAAAGGTAACATGTGAATGCATGAGGAACCCTGACTTTAGGAAAGCATAATCTTTTAAAGATGGTATTTAGTGAACCTGCCCAACCTTTACTCTTGAGGGAGACATTATGTTTTTAATTCTGACAGTTAAAAAATATTCTGCCCTCTGCCTTCTGTCCCAGAGGGAGACACTATTTCTATCCTCCAAAGCTGTTGGCTAAACAACAGCCTTAAAAGGTAGTCCAAAACAAAAGCTAACACAAGCTGTACAAATATAAGAAATCCATGGATAATTGTCTCCCATATAGATGTATGTCTGTATGTATATACATATACACACACATAGAATGTGCATTCTTCACATCCATAAAGGTTACTTTTTGCATACATAGGACCAATTTTAATATATTTGTGACATGCTTTTTTCATGGACATTCTTCCTTGTCAGTATGCCTCATTCTTTTTAGCAACTACACAATACTCCATAGTATTTATATACCATGATTTATTAAAAATTATAAGCCATTTCCCTATGTATGAACTTTTAGATACTTCTCGATGTCTTACTATTACAAAAATGCTAGGAAAAACACCTTTATACATATATCTTTGTTCACATCTGAGTATTTCTATAGAAAATTTTAATAGAAATCAAATTACTTGATCAAAAACATGTACGCTGAAAAATTTGAAGATTATGTATGAGTTGCCTATATCAATTTATATTCTTCCAACAGTATATTAGAGTGTCCAAATACTGTTTCCCTATGTGTATTAAAATACCTGTGTGTCCCTACTAAGGATAAACCTATGTAAAGGCATGTTTTAAAATGATCATTGCATAGGTATTTTTGGTTTTAATACAATTTTCTCTTATTTATCAAATGTGTCTCTACATAAACTCTGGAAGCAGGCTATTATTAGTTCCAAGTTTAAATGATCAAAATGAGGCATTTCAATAAACAAGGAAGCTATGTAAAAGATATAATCAGAACTTCCGTTGCTATTCTGGCTTCCCCTGACTCAAATAAGGAATAGAACTTCCTACTGAAACACTTCTAGGATGTATTTCATCCCCCAAAGGCGACGTTGCTATATAGCTTCATCACATTTTCCAGAACTGAGTTTCATGGCAGTGGACTTGCAACTAGGGACTTGTATTGAACTTCAAGTCAACTAAAACTTCAGGTTCCTTTTGTGATACTGTTGTGGTTGTTGTTGCTTTAACATAATGTACCACTTATCAAGGTTTCCCCAACCTGTTTATATTGTATAAGCAATTAATAATATATACAATTGATTTTTTTTCATCCTGAGTCAAGAACTTCCTACATATCCTTACTAGTTAAAAATGTATTTTTTTTAAATTTAATTTAATTTTATTTTTTTTTTAATTTTTTTAATTTTTTAATTTTTTTTTTTAATTTCAGGTATACACGTGCTCCCCATCCTCATCTTGCTAATTTTAGCTTATATTTCCAACTGTCAAGATCTTTTTGACACTTGATTCTCTCATCTGTTATATCCTCTGACCCTCCCATTTTTGTATCATTCATGCATTTAACAAATATACATCCTTTCCATGAATCCACTCAATTCATTTACTATAATGTTATACAAGATGCATCCAAACTCAAGCACCTGTCCAAAGGTGGACATCATTCTGTGTATGTCTGTCTTTCATAACAAGAGCCGTGCCTCTGAATTGAAATGAGTCTGATGTCACTAGCCCAGGCATGGGGAATATGTCTGTGGCAGGAAGAAACACTAATGGGAGGGAGAAAGATGCTATTTTTCACATAGATGTATAGTTAAACAGGCCTCATGGGAAAGGTAGTAGAGAAGGACATAATATAAATTGAATTAAATTCTCATAAAATGAGATGCCCTTAATTTATTTTTTCCTGAACATCAGTGTAATGAATAATTAAAAATGCCATTTCTCTTCTTAGATTTTTCAGAAAGCAGTGAATTTCTTATATCCACTTGGCAGCTTTACTAGCTACTATTGTTTCTTTTTTTCAAAGAGGTCATCTGCTTGCTGAATTGTTTTTTTTTCTTTCTTTCTTTCTTATCATTTTGGTAATTATGTTTTGATGCTTACATTTGCATGATTATATTCAAAGCTCTTATGTCTAATAAATGCATTGAATGCAGAAAAAAAGCAGAATGATAATATTGGATATGAGGGAAATGAGTATTTTAAATGTCCATATGTAATTTTGGTCTTAATTAAAGAATGGTCTGGAAGAACTTTTATAAAACCATTTTGTTTTATTTTTACCTGGAAGCTTCCTATTTTTAAAGTAAATAGCTGGTTTTTCTTTCAATCAATCTATTATTGGAAAATTTGTTCTAGTGACAGTGAGTTGAGTTATGTTTTGAAATATTACAATTAGGTTAACCCCCTGGTGGTCATAGAAAAGCAGTGATCAAATTTGGAACACACCCAAGGTTGAGGGGATAAATTCATTACAATTGGATCCCCAAGGCCCTAAAGAATACTGTGCTAGACAATATCAGGAAGATAAGGCAATTCCAAAACTTTCAGTGGAGGAGGAGGAAGCACCATTACAAGAAAGTTCCATTAAGCCCTCAGAGGTGCTTAACATGGCTCATCTTCAATCCCACGATCTGCTTAAGAGGGCACCACTTCTTGGCCAGTTGCTGCTCTTTGATGATTTCACTGCATGGTCCTATGGTACACCTAAAAACCTGTTTAAAATAGGAAAAAAAAACAGTGCTTTGTTATTTCACCAAATTCATTCAAATTTCAATTTGTAACATCAATTTATCAGTCTTCTTGTCCATTGTGACTAAGTCTGGTATTGAAATAGCGGCACGGCACACCACTGCCATTTTTCTTGCATGCAATAAAATAAGTAAACAAATATAATCCTTCCTAGATAACTTTTTCTTTGTATTTCATTTTCTTCTTTGACTCAGTTTTATTTTTCCATCATTCTTCTTTGAAATCACCAATTCTATGCAATGACTACCTAGTCAAAAATATTGTGGCACTAGGAAAGAAATAACTATGCCCTAAAAGTCCTTTCCATGTGTGTGAAATAAATGAAATTGGTAACAGTAACATGTACAATGTTCATTACTTAATAGATTTATAAACACATATCACAAAATCACTAGCACTACAGGGATAAAATGGACTTTTGATATTTTTCTTCTCTTCTACAGTATTTAAACTTTTCTAACATATATGATCTTATTGATTACAGAAATTTCTCTCTTTTCTATGGACTTTAATTCCATGAAGTTGGTTATGGCTTAATCATTCATTCCCCAATAGTTTTAACAGTGCCTGGCAAAAAATAGGCACTCGATAAATGTTTGTTCATTATCTTCTCTATGTAAGGTTGAGGAACTCAAACTCTGAAAGATTGATATGACTTGCAGACGCTCCCAAAGCTACTCAACAGGGAAACCTATGTTGATTTAAGAAAAAAAAAAAGCACAACCTAAAAATTGAGAATTATGTTTTATTTGGTGGACTTACTGAGGACTCTAGGCCACGGTCGGTACAGTCTCTCAGATAGCTCTGAAGGACTGGTCCAAAGAGGTAAGGGAGGAGCCAGGATATACAGGAGTTTTTGCTAAAACAAGAACAAACAAAAACAATAACAACACCCACAAAAAAATAGTAATCAAAGATTAATGCTAATCACTGAAAACAGACATCTCAAGTTAATGTTTTTAGTGCTTTTCTATGTATGGGAAGATGCAAGAGTCTGGGCTTATTGAAATTATTTCTTTGATATGAATCTTTAATATCTAGGTTCAGTATCTTGGTTTTTTTTTTTTTTTTCCATCCTGAATTCTCCTCAGGGTGCACTACAGGGGGGCAGCTGCAGTGATTAATGGATTTCTGGCCCCAACATTCTTTATTCTTTGTCCACGCCTAGTTGAAACCCCAGAGCTCCCAGTAAAAATCTTATGTTGTTTATTAACTGCTTTGCATTTGAATCTTGCCTTCTTTCCTTGACTTGCCCTGGAGGACCTAGACCATACATTGAACTTTTAGAACATTATCTTTGTTCCTCATTGTGCCCAATTTCAGTTTAAATGCCAGGCTCACCTACTCAATGCTCTGTGGTGACATAAATGGGAAGAGAATCTAAAAAAAGAGTGGATACTTGTATATATGTTGATAGGAATAAAATGAAGAGACAAAATAGGTGATTCATTAGTTAATCCAAAATAGGTGATTCATTAGTTAATCCCACTAGGGGATTGTAAGTAGAAAAATATGGGAAACCCCTGTAAGTTAACGATTACTTAAGAAAGCAGGTTTGGTTAACCACAAAACCAAGCAGCCTTGCTTAGCAACAAAACCACGCAACAGAAGCATGGGATGTGCCCCTAAACAGTAAAGCAATGATGATATGAGCCCCACATCCTTCCCAGTGAACTCAGTAAGTTAATGATCCCTGGATATGCTCTCTGCACACATAAAAATCAATAATATGAGGAACTAGCTTGACTACTCAGGGACAAGAAAACTCCTCTGCGCAACCCGAAGGAGGAGTTAATGATGAAAACATGATGTCTTCCTTACTCAAGAAAGACAAAGAAGGTCTTCTCTCCTCCCCACTTTTACTTTGATTATAAAACTGTAGCCTGGTCCGTTCTCAGGGCACAGCATTTCTCACCCAGCGGCTTGTGAGTCTCACAAACATCCTATTCTAATAAATCACTTCTTATCTACCACTTTGATCTTGTTGAATTCTTCTCTGCACTGAGACATAAAGGACTAGGCTGCCAGAGCTCTTCAGAGCCCCTCTGGAATGACACCAATCGGTTTCAATATAACTGATTCACTTTACTGTACAGCAGAAACTAACACAACATTGTAAAGCAACTGTGCTTCAATAAAAAATTCATTTTAAAAAATGCCACATTCAGAGATAGCTCCAAAGGAGAGCTTTAAGAAAAACATATGGACTGTTTCATTCTAAAAATTGTGTTGTTAAAAACTTCTTTATGAAAAATAAATGTTGTATGGTCATACCCAGATGCTATACTGTAAATTACCCATCCACCATTACTCCTTGCCAAAAGTTTCCCAGATTCCTATAAATCACAGGGCTACATAGAGACTAAAGGGTAACAATTGCTGTGTACTGTTTGGTCGTCCATTCAAATGAAGATCTATGCCTTTAGTTGCCCATTTTAGATAGTTTTTGGTTCTTAGAAATTTGATAAGATAAAACCTTTGTAGTAAAGATACCATGTAAGAATATAGGGGACTTCCCTGGTGGTCCAGTGGCTAAGACTTTGCGCTTCCACTGGATGGGGGCATGGGTTCAATTCCTGGTCAGGAACTAAGATGCCCAATGCCACGTGGCATGGCCAAAAAAGAAAAAGAATATATATCACTCCCCACTACTCTAATGAGAGTACAAAAGTAAAGCACATGAACCTAAGGGAAAAAGTCAGCAACATAGATCTACTAGATTTTATAGAATCAAGGAACTAAAGAGCCTCTTGATGAGGGTGAAAGAGGGAAATGAAAATGCTGGCTTAAAATTCAACATTCAAAAAACTAAGATTATGGCATCTGACCCCATCACTTCATGGCAAATAGAAGGGGAAAAAGTGGAAACAGTGACAGATTTTCTTTTCTTGGGCTCCAAAATCACTGTGACTGCAGCCACAAAATTAAAAGGCAATTGCTCCTTGGAAGAAAAGCTATGACAAACCTAGACAGCCTATTCAAAAACAGAGACATCACTTTGCCAACAAAGGTCCGTTTGGTCAAAGCTATGGTTTTTCCAGTAGTCATGTATGAATGTGAGAGCTAGACCATAAAAAAGACTGAGCGCCAAAGAATTGATCCTTTGGAATTGAGGTGCTGGAGAAAACTCTTGAGAGTCCTGGACAGCAGAGATCAAACCTGTCAATCCTAAAGGAAATCAACTCTGAATATTCATTGGAAGGACTGATATTGAAGCTCAAGCTCCAATACTTTAACCACTTGCTGCGAAGAGCCAACTCATTGGAAAAGACCCTGATGCTGGTAAAGATTGAGGGCAAGAAGAGAAGGGGGCTGCAGAGGATGAGATGGTAGGATGGCATCACTAACTCAATGGACATGAGTTTGAGCGAACTCTGGGAGATAGTGATGGGTAGGGAAGCCTGTTGTGCTGCAGTTTATGGGGTCACAAAGAGTCGGACAACAACAATAGAATCAAGAAAAAAATTATCCATTTCCTTTATTGTGAATAACACCTTCCAAATTCGATCATTCTAAAATGCTAATTATTATTCAATGTCCTCAGGTCTTGCCCTAATCCCCTATTGGAGCAAGTCTCTCTGACAGTGGGCAGTATTTCAGTTACCAGCAGGTGAGGTGAATAAAACTGATAAACAAGAGTCCTTCAGCCCTTGGCCAGGGAAACAATAAATGACTTCAACAGATCTGTAGTTACCGGGCCTTCCAGCAAGAATCCTGAGCCCAATCAGGAAATTAAGTCCCAGTGTGCCTCAGTGTGTCCCCAGCAGATGAAAAGCACAGACGAAAGAGGGAACCAAGATAAAACCATGAAGGCCCCCGAATTCAGCAAGAGGCTTAGTGCACACTAATCGTATCGATCTGTTCAGGTCAAATACTAACATTTCTCTGCCCTTTGACGTCCTCTTAGATCCAGCCAACAACTGTAGGCACTGTCAAAGAGGAAAGTCTTAATGCAGGAGGTGGGGAGATAGTACGGAAAGAAAAGACAGACCATCCTATGGCCAGCACTCCGTGTTTTGTTTCATAGGACGTAAAATTTACTTCTTGCTTCTGAGAATTGTTTTTCATCCATACAGTTTTCAAAAATCTGGTGTACCTAATTCAAAGCCTTTAAAATTTATGTTATAAAATTTATTACATTGCCTTTATAAATCAGCACTTGGTAGTAACAAATTGTCAAAGAGTGCCATATATTAAAAAGATAAATCAGAATTAAATAGTAAAAAGACAAGGTGTTTCAAATCAGACAGCCAAAGCACTTGGTAATGGAAACATTTGTAAATGAGACACTGATTTACAGCAGGGATCTTAGAGTGCGTAAATCCTGCGCAAGTTTTTGCATCCAGCAGCTGGGACTTTTGGTCCATTGTTTATAAATCAAGAAGTTAATGAAGAGTTAGGGATCTGTAAAACCAGACACTAAATTAGAAATTTGTAGCTTTTGATTTATAATAAGTTAACTCAAGAATTAAATATATAAATAAGCAGAAAAAGAAACTGCATTTAAAATCAGGTGGAGATTAACATTTAAAAATCCAAGTTGTAAATATAAAGATTAGCGACACCAACTCAGCCAGTTCTATAGCTCTGCATTTCATAAGACTATGGATGCCAGCACTTAGCATCTTCCATGAAGTAATTACCTCATTCTTACCTGTTAATTTTAATAGGTTGCAATTTTTTAAAATATGGTATTGACATTACAATACTCTTTTGCTCTACCAAAAAGGACCCCAAAAACGGTCATATGGCATATCTTAACCTGAGAAGAGAGTGTCTAGTTAGCATACATGAAGTTCAAAGATCTTCCGTTTCCATTCACACACACACACGCACGCACACACGGTCCCATGTAAGGACACTTCTCTCTCCTCCTTTGCCTCCTGACTCCACCTCAGTGTTGAATCCTAGACGAGCACAGACCATTTCAGGGGCAAGCTGCTCAAGCCCCGCGTGGTTGTTTTACACAAGCCACACAGGATGTCACTGAGGCACGTGAACTTGGGAGACCCTCACAGACCTCCTGTTTGTTTATCCCCGAATATCTCCTGAGAGGAGGAAGAACAAAAGTGAAGGAGTGAAGAGGAATCAAGGGAGCACAGGCAGTTTAGGAGCACAGGGCTAAGACCCCCGACGGGAGACTGTCTCAGAGGTGAGGCTGAACTAGGCACGTGTGCCTCCCCCTGGCTCTGTCCAACAGAGACCCCACTGCTGGGCTTGGACTGTCCCCTTGGGAGTTACACCCCCACAGAGAGCTGTACCCCTCAGAGTTTGGGGACTCATCCTGTGGAAGCTCCTCTGGGTCCTTTATCTGCACACCCCATCTCGCTTGAGAGTCAGGTGCCTTCTCCCACTGCTCCGAGGCTGAGGTGGAACACCTTGCCTCCCTGTCCTGCCAGCGGCCCCCCTGCCTCTGCCCTCTTCCCTCCCAGCCGCACTAGTTGAGTCTCACCATTGATGAAATCGTTCACGCTCCAGATTTGAAGGGTTGCTGATCTGTGGCCCCATGTGGGCTGACACCTTGCCGTGTGAATAGGGACCTTCAGGTGCTCTTCCCCTGGGTGGGGGCACAATAATCTGGGACTTCATAGAGGCAGAGGGGTGGGTATTGAGGGGTGGGAGTGAGGGACAGTTTCTGTGTCTGAGGGTTTCTGGAAATGGGGACATGTGCTCTAGAAGCTTAGCATTCTGACTCTGGTGGGATTAACTCAGATCTCAGCAGCCCACTGCATGGTGAGCACTCAGGACTTGAGTAGAGTATCCCCCTCTTCCCTCCTCTGTTCTCACTGACTCGGTATCCCTGGATGCGAACACCCCGGACTCCCCCATGTGCCTCTCTCACAAGGTCTGCCGTGAAAGCATCTTGAGACAGACATGGTGGAGATGGAGGAGATGCATGAGCCTCAGGTCTCCTGTTCTCACTGCTCACCAGAGACTGTGTCTGCCTCAAAGTGTCGTTTGTTTTTCTTCGCTTCCCCAAGTTCGCGTTTGTGGACTGTGTGCTTGTGTTGATTCCCCACCTTTCAGTGTGGCCGCTGTGCGGCTCTTCAGAGTGTGGCCCTCCCTGGGGGAAACCATGTGAAATCTGAATGTCGACTGTGTCCTCATCTCCTGCTACAGAGAGAGCCGCTAGTCCTGTGATACCACGCAGATCCCTCAGGAGTCTCCTAGTATCATTTGTCAGATTTTATAAAGCACAAGCTAAGGATACATGCATCTTGATGCTTGAGAAAAAGTGTTCTAGTGTTATAAAGCAAATTCGTACTTCAGAAATCGATGGGATGAAATTAAAGGGCACAGATCCTAAAACCTGGAGTTTGAAGGTAAATCTTTCCTCACTTAATATTTACTCTCAGGTTTATTTAACATCAGTCCTCGGGTTAGATCTGATATGGTATTTCAGACTCATTGTACCCTTCTGCACTCTGCTGGGAATTTTAGCAAGCTGGGCATGGCAACAGATTATTGGGTTTGCAACAAAGTGGAAAATCAGAGTGAGTGGCCAGATAATTTAGGTACAGAAAATCCTCCAGTGCACTGTTCAAACAGCCCCATTAGGCCCAAAACAAAGAAATAAACCCTGTGAGACTGTAGAATGTGGTATTTTGCTTCATAAGCATTTGATCATGTGTTGTCTATTGTTTGGAAGAAAAAAAAGAGCCATCAGTCAGGAGACAGATACACACACACACACACACACACACACACACACACACACACCAGTGTATAAAAATATATTGATTCTTAAAAAGAATAAAATTCTGGATTTCTATTCCCCATGCTTTCATTTGCTAAACTAATGCTAGTTGTAAAGATCCAAACGCTTCAGTGTGTCTCCATTATAAGTTCATCAACATTAAACATGTGTTATCCAAATTGTAATTATTCTAATATCATCTACTTTATGTGGAATACCAAATCTATGTCACTGACAAAACTTTATTCTCTACAAGAAAATATGGTATTAGCTTCTAAACCAGTGTTTGTAAATTACAACCAGTCACCCAAGAAAAACCAATGTTTTTGTTATTGTAAAGATACTGGCTGATGTGCGAAGTGGATATTCTGTTGGTGGATTTACCAGAGAACATGTGCAAGTGAAGACAGAAATAACAGCTGTTTAAATGAATGCATAATCACACATATAAATGGCAGCTAGAACCTGTCCCTCTGTGAAAAGAACAGCCAAATCCTGCTTTGGGGTCTGGAGCGGGTGCAGGTATGTGCTGTCTGCCCCTAGATTTCCTGAAAGCCACTCTCTGCTCTTCCCCGGGCCCCAGGGGGCTGTGCCTTGCAGTGGGCATCTCCAGGCTCTTCTGCACTCTGCCTCTGCAGGAGGTGTCAGCAGGGACTTGGAGGGCAGAAGACAGTGAAGTCATGAGTGTATTTCTCTCACCTCCTCCTGGCTTGGGCAGTGATGGTGCTCCTCCCCAGGTACGGCTCTGCCCATGGCCCCTTCCTGCAAAGCTCCAGCACTCAACCAGCTGTCAGAACACCTTCTGCTTCAGGTGTGGTAAAGGCTTCTGTTTCTGCAGGTCCCTAGGTGCCTCAACAGCCCCTGGGCTTCTCTGACCCCATCTCACTCTGTGAATAGCCCTACACTAAAAGAAGCGTCCTAAGAGATCATCATGTCAACCACTTTCCTTGGTTTTTAACAGGTAAAATTAGTCAAACATCATACAACCGTTGTTAAATTAGGATTAGAATTTGCCTCTGGACCCCCAGTCTAGGCATTACCCTACACCCCTCTGCCGTATTTCCATATGGAAAGAGACTCGGGAGCAGGGTAATAGTAGCAAGAGGTAAGGTCATGGAGCATCTGTAATGAGAAAAGATGAAGGGGCAGGAAGAGAGGGATGGTCTGTGCACCTGCATGGGGTCAGCAGCACAGTGTTGAAGGCTGTACCCCTTAGATGTGGAGAAATGCAGTCTTCCACGGAAAAGCGCTCATGCAGCTTCCATGCCTCCTCCCACAAAGGTCAAAGTCCACCTTCTTTTTGAAGACTTCCTGGAACTGAAGCCACCAAACAAAATTAAATTTCATAGACTTTATTGCTCGTAATGTTGTTAAGATCAAGTGAGATAATGCATGTTGGAATGCTTTGTAGAAAGTGATAGATTTATGGTATTATTAATGAGAACCATCAATTACAGATGAGAATGCTTACCTCTGAGATGTGGTGTCTGTTTTGACAAGAAAGGAAATGTGTAAAAGATGCTGCTATCTTAACCTGTAATTAATACTCCTCACCCTTCCTCAAAGGGCTCGAATGAAGGGGCTTGATGAAGAAGGAGTAAATAAACTTAAATTGCCTTAGACTGTCATCACAATGTTGGCTTTGGTATCTGTTTTCATCTTGATTTATACATCTTGACCACAGTCTGTGGTACAGAATTTTCTTTTATAAAACAAACTGAGGATGAGGTGGTTTCATAAGACTCCGGAGGGTCTGTGCAACAGGCTGGGACAGTCTTTCTGACTGCTGAATTCCAGAGCATAGCTACAGCCTTTGCTGAGTTGTCAGTGTTGGATGGATTACATCATTGCCAGGAGATTTTCAACAGCCCTCCAATAAAACAGCTCCGACAAAAACGAAGATTTACTTAATGATGACTTTTCAGGGAATCACTTGACTCATAACTGGCAGAGTCAGCTCTGAGAGAGAGAGAACAGATCTTCCCTGAGCTGTGCTTCACCCAGAAGCAGCCGGCGAGAACTATGAAACTCTGCCTCACAGAGCTTGGCTTCCACAGCCTGAAGGAGACACCGGGTCCCTCAAACCAGTAACTCCACAGAGTCCCCAGCACTCAGGCAGCACTTTCCATCTGAGCTGAGGACCCTGAAGCGACTTAGAGAAGCAATCTGCACAGTGGAGAAGGAAGCCCCAGGTTCAGGGAAGTCTACTTTCCCGTCTAGAGCCTTGAGAAGAAATACAGGATGCAGAGACAGCCCACTCGCTATCAGGATTTACTCTCAGGAAGTCCTGCCAGTTCACCAAAGTGAGCATGGATGAGATCATCTGCAAGGCGCTCTCTGGAAACAGATTGGTTACACTGAAAACAAAGTCTTCTCTGTAATGGCCCTGCCCCAGGACATGGGCACGGCTCTCAGAGCTCTGCGGGCTGCTTCTAGACAGAGCACGCCTGCAGGCCGAGGTGGGCACCGCATATGCTCAGCAGCTACAGCCACTCCTGGCTGCCCGTGGGGACGAGCCTCTGGGTCTCCATCCACAGAAAGCTGCAGCAGCATCAGCGTGTTTGCCAGGAAGCTGTCAGCCTACTTCTGACTTAGACAAGACCCCCAAAGCAACTGACTTTTATTCAAAGGCCACGAAACTGCAATGCTGATCTAACTCGAATGAGGGAGTGGAGCACTTTAGTTTGGAGGTGGGCTTTTAGGGAAGTCAGTCTTGTTGCTGGTATGTGTTAGTTCTGTGAAGTTGGGCAGCGGGCACCAGTCAGTGGAAGAAAGGCCATAGGTTGCACGTTAAGGAAACATTTGCCTTTGGAGCAACAAAGTTTTACAGGCTGTTAGAGGAAGCCTATCAGAGAACATTTGATCATTTGCCTGCTAACCATATGGTAACCTCGTGTCACTCTTAGAAGAGTTAGGTTAGCATCCCCCCACCCCCACCCCAGACTGATTGTTCCCAAGAACTCTACACCATCAGGATATGTCTGACCTCAGGGTCTTAGCTGAAATCACCAGATCTCAAGAAGGTCTTCCTAAAGAGCTTGCCCCGCAGGCTTTCAAGTCAGGATACGCTGTGGCTCATACCCCTCATGTGCTCTTCCACTCCTTTCATTGGCAGTGAGTTTCTGAAAGGTCTGTTTGCACTCAGGTTGCATCTCTCCTCAGCTTTCCTTGTGCGTGAATGCCCTCTGTACACACGTCTGTCACCATACTGGAATGTGACACCGTGACTCTGTTTATGAATTTGTCTTCCTAGTGAGAATTCCGGTTCAGTTCAGTCACTCAGTCCTGTCCGACTCTTTGTGACCCCATGAATCACAGCATGCCAGGCCTCCCTGTCCATCACTAACTCCCAGAGTTCACTCAGACTCACATCCATCGAGTCAGTGATGCCATCCAGCCATCTCATCCTCTGTAATCCCCTTCTCCTCCTGCCTCCAATCCCTCCCAGCATCAGAGTCTTTTCCAATGAGTCTTTGCATGAGGTGGCCAAAGTACTGGAGTTTCAGGGTTAGCATCATTCCTTCCAAAGAAATCCCAGGGCTGATCTCCTTCAGAATGGACTGGTTGGATCTCCTTGCAGTCCAAGGGACTCTCAAGAGTCTTCTCCAACACCGCAGTTCAAAAGCATCAATTCTTCGGCACTCAGCTTTCTTCACAGTCGAACTCTCACATCCATACATGACCACAGGAAAAACCATAGCCTTGACTAGACAGACCTTTGTTGGCAAAGTAAAGTCTCTGCTTTTCAATATCTAGTTTGGTCATAACCTTTCTTCCAAGGAGTAAGCATCTTTTAATTTCATGGCTACAGTCACCATCTGCAGTGATTTTGGAGCCCAAAAAATAAAGTCTGACACTGTTTCCACTGTTTCCCCATCTATTTCCCATGAAGTGATGGGACCAGATGCCATGATCTTCGTTTTCTGAATGTTGAGTTTTAAGCCAACTTTTTCACTCTCCACTTTCACTTTCATCAAGAGGCTTTTTAGTTCCTCTTCACTGTCTGCCATAATGGTGGTGTCATCTGCATATCTGAGGTTATTGATATTTCTCCCGGCAATCTTGATTCCAGCTTGTGCTTCTTCCAGCCCAGCGTTTCTCATGATGTATTCTGCATACAAGTTAAATAAGCAGTGTGACAATATACAGTCTTGATGTACTCCTTTTCCTATTTGGAACCAGTCTGTTGTTCCATGTCCAGTTCTAACTGTTGCTTCCTGACCTGCATACAAATTTCTCAAGAGGCAGGTCAGGTGGTCTGGTATTCCCATCTCTCACTAGTTAGTGGGAAAGTAATGGAAGACGCCTTGTTCAGTAACCAGGAAGAGTCAATTTAGACTCTTCCAAGCTAAATCTGCCCCAGGAGATCTAGCAAGATTGCTGGGAGAAATACCAATAACCTCAGATATGCAGATGACAACACTCTTATGGCAGAAAGTGAAGAAGAACTAAAGAGCCTCTTGATGAAAGTGAAAGAAGAGAGTGAAAAAGTGGGCTTAAAGCTCAACATTCAGAAAACGAAGATCATGGCATCTGACCCCATCACTTCATGGGAAATAGATGGGGAAACCGTGGAAACAGTGGCTGACTTTATTTTTCTGGGCTCCAAAATCACTGCAGATGGTGATTGCAGCCATGAAATTAAAAGATGCTTACTCCTTGGAAGGAAAGTTATGACCAACCTAGACAGCATATTAAAAAGCAGAGACATTATTGTGTCAACAAAGGTCTGTCTAGTCAAGGCTATGGTTTTTCCTGTGGTCATGTATGGATGTGAAAGTTGGACTATAAAGAAAGCTAAGCACCAAAGAATTTGAAGGAGGAAACAGAACAGGCTCTATCTTGAAAGCAGGACTCCATCTTGGGCTGGACTGTGGACTTTGAGCTATATGCCCAGTATCTATGGAAACGACATACCAACTGGAAAACCAGGCCCAGAAGGAAGAGCCCTGGGGCTTTCCATCACCTAAAAGAATACTCTAATTATCTGTGTAACCAAATAGAATCATACATTCTATTATGCTTATTGGGAAATGACCACAAGCCTATTGATAATTGTCCACTGCTAACTACCTAGGTTTCAGGCATATGAATCATGGGTTGACTTTGATTGTATCTTTCTTTTTCCTTTGTTCAGACTAGTTTCAGGGAATTTGGGGAGGTGGGTTTAGACACATACGCTTAGGGTATATAAAGTTTTCACAAAAACTGGCCGGGGTCCTTGGCTAGGAGGAGACTCTGCCTTGGGTCCACCGGTGTGGGCCTGCTCCACTGCACTCCACTCTCTGCAATGTCCTTCTGAGTGAGTTTGTTTCCCGGAATTTGTGGCTACAACAAATTGATGCTTTTGAAGTATGGTGTTGGAGAAGACTCTTGAGAGTGCCTTGGGCTGCAAGGAAATCCAACCAGTCCATCCTAAAGGAGATCAGTCCTGGGAGTTGATTGGAAGGACTGATTTTGAAGCTGAAACTCCAATACTTTGGCTACCTGATGCGAAGAGCTGACTCATTTGAAAAGACCCTGATGCTGGGAAAGATTGAGGGCAGGGGGAGAAGGGGACGACAGGGGATGAGATGGTTGGATGGTATCACCTATTCAATGGACATGGGTTTGGGTAAACTCCGGGAGTTGGTGATGGACAGAGAGGCCTGGCGTGCTGCGGTTCATCGGATCTCAAAGAGTCGGACACGACTGAAAGACTGAACTGAACTGAAGCTAGATCTGCATCTTTGGTTGCTTTTGTTATTATAATCACACATAATGGCCTGCCTCAGGGAACCCTGCCCCTCTGACTGACTGTTAAGCTAAAGTGCCTTTGTTCAGAACTCTGTCCACCAGTAGATGGCAAGAAGGAAGAAATTAACACATCCTACTGCCTGAGGCTTGCCATTTTAGGGGATACTTGCAAGATGAAATGGCCTTTTTACTTTGTTTCCTCACCTCCCCCCATCTCTGATCCATAAAAGAACCTGGCATCCAGACCCCAACAAGATGATTATTTTGAGACATTAGCCTGCCATCTTCCCGGTCATCTGGTTTTCCAAATAAAGTTGTATTCCTTTCCTCAACTCTTTGTCCCTCAGATTCACTGGCTTCTTGTGTGGCAAACAAAGTGAGCTTGGACTCATAACAGTTCTAGCACTTAGAAACTTTGAAGGCAAGTGACAGAAATCATAAGAAACTCAGGAAAACCAAAATTTTGTTCTTCAACTGTGTTTCAGGTCACAAGAAAAAGATTGAATTCTGGACCTCAGGAACCACTGGAAAACTACAGACTTGAACCAGGGCTGAGAAAGTCAGTGGAAACGTTCATCTCACTTCTTGGTCCTCTGCATTTCTGCTTCATTCCTCCTTGCAGATGAATGTTCTCTGCTTCTCAGTTAAATGGTGGAAAAATAGCTATCTCACAACCCCTGAACAAAATGACTCAGACACACTCACACAAAAAGCCTTAGCTCAGTTCCAGTCTAGCTTCCTATAGATGTGCATTTGATTGGTCTAGACAGCTCTAGATGTCCACCCTGCTCCAAATGTTACAGGCAGAAGGCTGAAGTCATGAGCTGCTAAGAGAGGTGAAGGAGACACCCTGGTCTCTGATCCTGTGGATTCAAGGATAAACTACTTCTCAAATTAAGAATAACTTTAGAATGGAAAGATACTCTAAATATCTACTGTAATTGTTCAAACTTCTTACCACTGCTTTCAACTCTGTATCACATGGTAATGAAACTAAATTTATATTTTTAATTTTTTACATTTAATATTTTTTTACTTGATTGACAAATTTTATTTTAAGGAGTATTGCTTATAATGAGGAAACTTGGTAAATTATTATTCTCTGGAAAAATTTTGAAATGTATTTTTTACAAAGGTTTTTAAAATCTTGAAATTCAAAATTCAAGTGCAATATCCTTGCAAAAGAGCAAAGTACTGTACAGGCAACACATACTATACCTCATCTAAAACATACAAATGGGGGAGGGATAGATTGGGAGTTTGGGATTGCCATGTACACACCACTATATTTAAAATAGACAACCAGCAAGGACCTACTGTATAGCACAGGAAACTCTATTCTGTAATGACTTAAATGGAAAAAAAATTTGAAAAAGAATAGAGTCATGTATATGTATAACTACTGTATACCTGAAACAAACACAACATTGTTAATCAACTATAACATAAAATAAAAATTAAAAAGTATAAAATATACAAAGGAAAGCAAAATGTTAAATTGAAAAGTGCCATTGAAATTTCTGAATTATTTCTCTGGAAGCTTCAGAAAGGACCAAAGTATCAAATATTAAACACATGCTAGTGTTGCTGAAATAAAAAACTTAGTTCATGTAACAGCTAGGGTTTTTCAGCTAATGAAGATATTTGTCTCATTTGCAAGAATGACATTTATGTAGTGAATATTATGTGTTCTTTCATACATATAATTATAGTTTTTCATATATTATTTTGTGTGTATATTCATTTGAAAATAAAATGAATACCTACTCTTATGTATTTTCCTAAGAGAAATGAAAGCATCCTCACACAAAGACTTATATATGAATGTTCATGGCAGCTTTGTTCATAATAGTCCCAAATGAAAATAACCAAAGTGTGTCTCCACTGGTGAGTGAATAAACGGATTATGTTATATCAGACAACAGACTATGGACTACTACTCAACATTAAAAAGGAGCAAGCTACTGGTATAGGCAGAAATATTAAAAGATCTCAAATGCCTTATGCTAAGTGAAGAAAGTCAGGCACAAAAGACTAACATACCGTATGATTCTATTATGGGACATCATCCTGGAAAAAGTGAAACTATAGGAAGAGAAATCAGATCAATGCTAAGGAATGGGTCGGGGGGATTAGTTATAAAAGGAGATGAAGGAATTTTGGGGAAATGTTAAATCTTATGATTATGGTGGTGGGTGCATGACTTTATAGTTGCCAAAATTTATCAAACTGTGGACTTGAAAATGGCCAATTCTCCATTATCTAAATCATATCTCAATAAACCTGATTATAAAAATGAAATAAAAGAAATACAAAATGATAAATTAATGAATACAGCATACAAATTTGCTACTCTTAAAACTCACAAAAATAGATTTTACTTACATAATACATATTTTAAAATTGAACTGTCTCCTATAGTCTCATAAGTATTCATTACCTTAAAAATAATGCCTCCTGATGGATTAGACATTGAAGTTACATTGATCAACCTATTTGCAATCTAAATACTAGAGGAAAACTTTCAAGTTTTGCCTATTTTATAGAAAGCCAACATGTATATCTTCCCCAGGTACAGACAGACAAATCCAGGTTATATCTGAGGAAATTTCAGAAAACTCTGGTTTCATCTGACATTTAGATATTTAATCTATCATAGCATATCCTGCTAATTAAGTACATTTCTATTTAATTGATGTGAGCTCACTGGGACCTGTAAAATGAAAAGAAACATTTCAATGACTGACCAGGTCAGTCTGGTCTTTCCCTTATAGAACATTTCTTCATTTATAATTTTCAAAGGAGCAAAAGTCTAAGGTGATCCAGATGACTGGTCTCCCACATTGCAGGAAGATTCTTTACCAGCTGAGCCACAAGGGAAGCCCTAAAGTCACGTCCAGCTCTTTGCAACCCTGAATTCTCCAGGCCAGAATACTGGAGTGGGTGGCCTTTCCCTTCTCCAAGGTATCTTCCCAACCCAGGAATCAAACTGGGGTCTCCTGCTTTGCAGGTGGATTCTTTACCAGCTGAGCAACCAAGGAAGACCAAAACTTGTCAAAAGAACAAAATGAAGGCAAAGAACAAAGTGAAGGGATCCAAAGATAAAGAAAATGAATTCCTAGGGACAACTCCAATGTAGAAGATGAGAATCTTATTTCATGAGTAGAGAAGGCTCTTATGTTCATGAGTGCCAGGAGTTCAGCTAAGATTTTCTTGGGTTCCTCAGATCCTGGGGTCCAGCAGCAGTCATTACAAAGGAGAGTTGCCTGGGCATTACACTGTGAGGAAGCATACATCCTCAGTACCATGACTCTTAGGAGCACTGGGAAGTACATGGTATATATGAGTATATGATTCATATCCCTTGCTAGGCCAGGGAATATAGGCCTCCTTATGAGCAGAACTGTGCTTTCCTGTAGCCTCAGTATTATCTCAAAGACTGTTTTTTTCTGGGAAGTACTATGGTCATCAGAATGAGGCACTGAAGGAAGACCTCTGGCAAAAAGAAACTACCTTTATTGGGGCTACTTTATTGTGCATTGTCAATAACTCATCCAATGAAGAGACACCAAAACAAGAAATGAGCTTCAAGGACTTCCCTCGTGGTCTGGTGGCTTAGACTCCATGCTCCCAATGCAGGGGTTTTGGGTTTGATCTCTGGTCAGGGAGCTAGATCCCTCCTGCCACAACTAAGAGCCTGAATGCTGCAACTAAGTCCTGACACAGCCAAATACATAGATAGAAAGGTATTTTTCTAAAAATGACCTTCAGGTCTCCTGGCCCTGGTTCTCTGAGGCCTACCTCCATTCTGGTCTTCCTGAGAGAGACTGGCTGGCACCTGAGAACAGACACAGGAGGAAGAACTGGACACCTTGCAGCGTACATGTTATGATTATATTTGTTTTCCCTGCAAAATAGACTTTATGGTATTAATTAGTATAAACGACTTTTTAAGATTTTTTTTTTTTTTTACTGACAAAGGACAGAGAATTTCTCAAGCAATATACAGCAGAACACTATGCTAATCCAAGGTAATTATTGAGGCCAGTCTCTTTGTCTCTTTTCTCCTGGGAAATGTGTTTTGCCAAGCTACCTTGGTTCTCTTTGGACTATTCCACTTCCATTTTCTTTTCTCAAACATCCGGTATGCTCTATTTGCTCATTTTCTTCCTTCTTAACTTTAACATGACTTTTAGAGCAGAAATCCCCAACCTCTGGGATCTAATGTCTGATGTCTGAGGTGGAGTTGATGTAATAATAATAGAAATAAAGTGCACAATAAATGTAATGCAATGTGCTTGAATCATCCAGAACCACCCCCCTCCCCTGCAACTGTTGGCCCATGGAAGACTTGTCTTCCACGAAACTGGTCCCTGGTGCCAAAAAGGTTGGAGACTGCTGTTTTACAAAATTCTCTCTCCTCTGTGATCAGTGTCATGCAGTAATTAAGAGAAGAGGCTCTGGAATCACATGGACCTCAGCTTGAATCATGATCCCACAAATTACTACATAATCAAGTAATTTACCTTCCCTATGCCTGCAAGTTAAGAATAGCACATGGCTTATAAAGCTATTGTGCATGCATGCTCAGTCCGATCCAACTCTTTGCAACACCATGGACTGTAACCTGCCAGGCTCCTCTGTCTATGGAATTCTCCAGGCATGAATACTGGAGTGGGTAGCCATTCCCTCCTCCAGGGGATCTTCCCAACCCAGGGATCAAACCTGCTGTATTGCGTCTCCTGCATTGGCAGGCGAATTGTTTATCACTGAGCCACCTGGGAAGCCCACATAACGCTATTATGGGGATTTAAAAGATAGCCCATGTAATGTGTTACATAGTCTCAGGCACATGATAGGGACTCTGTAAATGTTACCTTTTTGCATTCTCACTGCATCTCTTCAGCTTCTGCCTCCAGTTCTGATTGATAAATTATTTTCTGACTCTCTGTGTTCAAATTCTTGACAAAGAAAATCAGGTTGCCATAACTCTCCTATCAAACCACACAGCTACACGACTGTCCATGGATTAATGACACTTCAGTCAGATACCCTCTCCTGACAACCTCACCATGGCCCGGACATGAGTTTAGGTTACAAAATCTGCCTATCAAAGAAGAAGAGGCTAAGAGGAAAGCAGTTTCCTGATGGAGAATCAAGGCTGATTGTTATTGATCAGCATCATGGAAAGAAAATATTTATAAATTAAGAGTTTCACAGTATTAAACCAATGTTTCTTTGTATCAGAAATGATCATGGTAAATGCTTGCTATTGGCTTTGATGAGTTTGGTTGGTAGGGTACATCTGTCTACTTAAGCCTATTTACTTTGAGAATTTCTTTTGTAATACATCAATATAATAATAACAATTAATTCAAAGGCAATTCTAGACATACAAAATAAAATTGCTTCCATGAAACTGTCTCATAGCAATCAGTCTCTGACCTGGCAGTGGATAAAATTAATGTGAACTCTATCTGTCATTGCCTGTGTGGTGAACATCTTCCTGAAGGTAAACTGGCTTCACACAGCAGACAGGCATGCCAAAAATTATCCACATACACCTCCTAGAAAGGGGCATGGGAGCTCAAATTCAAATGAAACCATCTGTGCAGAGAGGTCTGTGAAGCTGATGGGTACGTTATTTACAGGCCAATTCTGTGAGGCTTGCTGGCTGAGTAATTAGGACAATCGCTACTCTGGCCTTTAGCCCCTACTCTGACTTAGCTCACACAATTTATATACCCAAATAGACAAGTTCTCCACCACTCTTCTGATCAAGTGCAATGCAGTCTATCCTAGGGCATAACTTTATTGCCAAATTGTCTACTCTGATTTATTTCTTTGTAGTTCATTTTAAAACTATGATATTAGGAGATAACTTTTGAAACTCAATTGTTAAAGGCAGCAAGACACTAGGGTGAATTCATTCATTCACCCATTCATTTAACCAATGCTTTCCAAAGATCTACTTATGGTAGATCTTGTTTTCAAATGCTTGAGATACATCAATAAACAAAACTAAAAAAAATCCTAGAGCTTACCTTCTATGCAGACCAAAAATAAACAAGATACGGACTTCCCTGGCAGTCCAGTGGTTAAGATTCTGTGCTTCCACTACAGGGGGCATGGGTTCAACCCCTGGTCAGGGAATTGAGATCTCGCATGCCTTGTGACCATAAATAAAATAGAATGAAACAGATAAACAAGTAAAATATAAGGTATGATAGAGAGTGATCGAGATTGGATTTTCTTATTCTTTTTTTAAGAGCAGCAAAGGAAGAAACACTTTCATTCTTTTTAAGGTAGAGGGGTAGATTTAACATTAATAAGACTGGAAAAACACTGGATGGAAAATGAAAATCTCTCACATGGACAAATTCATCTGTTGGTAAAAACTCCCCAGTGGCCTATAGCCTCAGGCAGAACAAAGTCAAAGGCCGCAAACCAGTCAAATCGACCAGAGAGGGAGTGAATTCTACTGAAGATTAAAGGATATGTTGCTGCTGCTGCTGCTGCTAAGTCGCTTCAGTCGTGTCCAACTCTGTGTGACCCCATAGATGGCAGCCCACCAGGCTCCCCTGTCTCTGGGTTTCTCCAGGCAAGAATACTGGAGTGGGTTGCCATTAAAGGATATGTTAGGTAAGGCCTTAAAGTAAATGAAAGCAAGGAACAGATCTAGAAACCTGGTCATCAGAAGAGGAGAAAATATCAAGTATGTACTGAAGGTAAGGCCAGACAGAAGAGCGGACAAAGCTGAAGACAATCTCCTACTAGGAGCTCAGAGATAGGTTAGGAGTATTTGGGGACCAGATCCCTAAACAGGATCTCAGCAATAGGAGGCAGAATCCAGCCAAAGAACCTGAGAAACGATTTGGAACAACTCAGCCAAGCTAACCTTAACTCTAAATCAATAGTCACCCTCAACCAGGAAATTTGAAAAATGTTTTAGGGGCTTCCCTGGCAGTCCAGTGGTTGGGACTTCACACTTTTAATGCAGGGGGTGCAGTTTCGATCCCTGATCAGGGAAATAGGATCCCACATGTGCTTCATGGCTTTGTCAAAAAAACAAAAATTAATAAGAAAAATGTTTCAGGGCAGAAGTCAATTCATTCTGTCTTGGAATGCTGGTAAAAAGAAGGGAGGGTGGCTATGACAGTAATTTCAAGGATGGTATTTAAAATTCTTCACAACCAGTATTATAGTGTAGTGTCCAAACAAAATGGAAATGGATCCTAATGCTGAAAAGGATCCTGGAAGGCAGGCCCAGGCATGCCGCCTTAGTTGCTGAATGGATCATATGGTATTGAGGTGGGATGTCTAGGGCAATGACAAAGAGGAGGTCTGGGGGCTCAGGGAAGTGGCTGATAATCAACTGGCACTCTAACACCTCAATATATTGATATAGTTTGCCCATTTTTTGGGTACTCTAAATCCGAGATCCTCGAGGAAGAGTTTTGATGACACAAAGTACTTTATCCAGTCAGAGCATTTTGGTCCACGTAAAGACTGCAGCGTAGGACTTCCCTGGTGGTACAGTGGATAAACAATCTGCCTGCCAAGGCAGGGGACATGGGTTTGATTCCAGGTCCAGGAAGACCCCACATGCTGTGGAGTAGTTGAACCCCTTGGCCACAACTGCTGAAGCCCACACGCCTAGAGCCTGTGCTCTGCAACAAGAGAAGCCACCGCCTTGACAAGCCCGCGTACTGCAGCAAAGAGTAACCCCCACTCACTAGAGGCAGTCTATGCATAGCAAGGAAGAGACAGCAAAGCCAAAACTAAATAGAAAAATAAAATCTCTCCTCTAGCTAGAAAAAAAAAAAGAGAGAGAGAGAGAGCAGCATAGTCATTAGAATACACAGTTCTGGCCAAGCCACTTGCAGGCTGTGTCTCTGGCATGTTACTTATTCTCTGCAAGTCCTGGCCTTCCAGTCATGAAATGGGATGGTGACACCTACTTCATGGAGTGTTGTGAAGATCAAAGGGATGGGAAAATGCCCAGCCTAATGACTTCTACACAGAAACTGAGCAGTCATTCCTGGAATAGTGTTGCTGTGGAAGGGACCTAGATTAGATCTTGGCCAGTTCCCTGGGACATAGGAGAAAGTTGAAGTCCTGGGATGCTGTCACTTCCTTGTGGTCAGCCAGGAGTTTAATCACAAGCTCAAAAGAGGAACGCAGGTTTCCTGGCTCCCAGTGGAATGCTTTTCATTCTATGTTATACTGTTTCTTTTATCCTTTTACAAATGATGTACCATGGCTTTGCCCCTGTGGTATGGTAATGTGTTCATATTAGTAACTTTTTGCCGTAGACAGGTAGAAGAAGGAGAAGTAAAGTCGCTTAGTCGTGTCTGACTCTTTGCGACCCCATGGACTATAACCTACCAGGCTCCTCCATCCATGGGATTTTGCAGGCAAGAATACTGGAGTGGGTTGCCATTTCCTTCTCCAGGGGATCTTCCCAACCCAGGGATCGAACCTGGGTTTCCTGCACTGCAGGGAGACTCTTTACCATCTGAGCCACCAGGAAGAACAGGTAGTAAGGAAGAGGGAAAAATAAATATAAAATGAGATTTTACACATAAAGGATAAAACCTATAGAAGAATGCTTAATGAAGGGCTTGGGCGTGTGGTGTGGGGCTTCAGTGAAAATAGCACACGTATAGGCCATGAACTCATTCTTTCCAGAATGATTAGTCAGCGTGATGCTCGCTGTCTCTTGTCCTCACAAAGACTTATTGGTTATTCTCTAGCTGACTGTCCAGAAGTTCAAGTAGGAGCTATGTTCTGACAAAACACAGATGATCCTGCCCTGGGAACCACTGCCTGGAAGTCTGCCGAGAATCTGCATTTCTGTCTGTCTCTGGCAGTTTCACGATGATATTTAGAAGCAGCGATGTGAAGTGAATAGCCACAGAGTGGAGAGTTTTTCCATCAAGTTAGCATGACCCCTGACAGCTGGGGACAGCAAACTCGCTTTTAAAGAAAACTGCCAAAGGGTCACCCTGCTCCAGCTTTTCTTTAGTTACCCAACACCAGCACACGGGTTCGTGTGTGGAGACAGCAAAGGAAACACGCCCCAGGCCCAGACTTTAGCCGCCTTCCCTTTCCCTGCGTCCTGCCCAACCTGCAGACCTGTAAGCAAGCAGCTCCGCTGAGGGAAGATGCGATGTGGTTCTGTGGTTCACTGGTGTGTGTGTGTGTGTGTCTGAGGGAAGATGCAATGTGGTTCTGTGGTTCATTGGTGTGTGTGTGTCTGTCTGAGGGAAGTTGAGATGTGGTTCCATGTTTCACTGGTGTTTGTGTGTGTGTTTGATTTTTCCAGAGACACAAACTCTACATAGTCACTACGGCAGCAGAACATGTTCTACCTTCCAAGAAGCAGAAGAAGCAGTCCCAATCTGTCAGAAAACAACTGTTTGCCAAATAACTCTCTCCCAGAAGCACTAACCTCAGTTTAATATGTTATTGATTTTCTAAACTGTTAAGTATGGTTTATAATGGCAATAACCTACATGATACCACTCATTACATCAGTTAATACCTAGTTTATTAGAACATTAACTTTCAGCACAGGCAATTAACTGGCAAACTGATTGTGTGTGTGTGTCTGTGTGTGTGTGTGTGTGTGAAAGAGAGAGTCTTACGATGAGAAATTTCCAAGTGTACATTAGTTATTTTTAAATGGCTATGGGAGCTTGACAGTGTAGCCCAAACTCTTCTTTTCTTCCTAGAAGCAACAGTCCAGTACTATGAAAGTATGAAATGCCCCTGACATTAGTGAAGTAATTCATAATTAGCCATTGGAAAATCATGTACATTATTGATTAAATATCACTACTAATGGGAAGGTGTGCTTGTGTATACATACACATGTGGAGAACTTGGGAATAGGGTAAGGAAGAGTTATAAACTATACAAAAACATAAGTGCTGCTAGATCACTGGTGCAAGGTAAGATTCATGTTTATTCCTTTATAGGGAGGTAGCATGACATATGGGAAGTTCTTATATTTTATTGGATTCTCAACTTAGCATGTTTTTTGAACTTAGCATATTTTTCTACTTATCTGTACTCATACAATACTTCCCTTGTGGCTCAGATGGTAAAGCATCTGTCTGCAATGCTGGAGACTGGGGTTCGATCCCTGGGTTGGGAAGATCCCCTGGAGAAGGAAATGGCAACCCACTCTAGTACTCTTGCCTGGAAAATCCCATGGACAGAGGAGCCTGGTAGGCTACAGTCCATGGGGTCGCAAAGAGTCAGACATGACTGAGAAACTTTACTTACTTACTTACACAATAATTTTTTTCTAATACTGTTTATGAAAAATGCTTTTCTCAGTAAACTGTATATATATTTATATATATATAGTTTATATATAATCTATATGAAAACATACATGTGCCTGAAGAAGATGCCTTGATATCTTTGTATTTTTTAAGTATTTGGAGGAGACAAGACATCCAGAATGGTAGAGTGACAAGATTGGCAGATCTTCTACTTAACATACAATAATACAACTGGACAGATTGTCAAAATAGTCATTTTAATATTATTTGGAAATTTATCAAAGTGAAAGTTGCTCAGTTATGTCCAACTCTTTGTGACATAAAGAGTTTTATCTCCAGAGATAGAACCTACATCTCTTATGTCTCCTGCATTGGCAGGAGGGTTCTTTACAACTAGCACAGCCTGGGAAGCCCCAAAGCCAAGGCACAAAGGTCTGAAGTGGTAGGCCCAGGATTTGAACCCAAGCCATCTAGCTCCAGGTCCCCTGCCCTAACCACTACGCCATACAGCCTCTAAATTTATGAAAGGCATACAACAATCTGCAAAGCATTTGATTATGCTTAAAGAAACTGTTGAAATTCAGGCTTCAGGTACAAACAATGTTAGCCTATGACATTTTCACCTGTACCTGCTTCCTGTCTTCCCCTGCCTCTCACTAAATTTATCCTGGATAGTAGCTCTACTAAGGTGGACAAGCCATAAAAATCAGGTACTTCACTGCCAGTTGAGGCTAATCTAATTTGATAACCCACATAGAGGGACCTTTTTCTGAAATAATAGCTATCTTGGTGACAAAAAATCAGGGAAGGGCAACATTACAGCTGTCTAATTTGTGATACTGGATGAAGCAATTTACCATACAACCCAACAATTTCACTCCTAAGAGTCTACCCAAAAGAGATGAATGTATAGGTTCACACACAAACTTATACACAAATGTTCATAGCAGTATTATATATAACAGTCAAAAAACCTGAAAATAACCCATATGTTCATCAGTTGATGAATGGATAAACAAAATGTGGTAGATACATAAAACAGACTGTAATTCAACAATATAAAAGAAGGAACTACTGCTACATGTTACAACATAGAAGAATCTTTTTAAAAATAGCTAAGTGAAAGAAGCCAGTTAAAAGACCACATGTTATATTATTTTAGTTATGTGGAATGTCCAGAAAAGATAAATCTATAGAAACAGAAAACAGATTAATCATTGCAAAGGGGTAGGACTGTAGAGTGTATTTATTTATTTATTTATTTTTAAATTTTATTTTATTTTTAAACTTTACAATATTGTATTAGTTTTGTCAAATATCGAAATGAATCCACCACAGGTATACCCGCGTTCCCCATCCTGAACCCTCCTCCCTCCTCCCTCCCCTACCCTCCCTCTGGGTTGTCCCAGTGCACCAGCCCCAAGCATCCAGTACCGTGCATCGAACCTGGACTGGCGACTCGTTTCATACATGATATTATACATGTTTCAATGCTATTCTCCCAAATCTCCCCACCCTCTCCCTCTCCCACAGAGTCCATAAGACTGATCTATACATCGGTGTCTCTTTTGCTGTCTCGTATACAGGGTTATTGTTACCATCTTTCTAAATTCCATATATATGTGTTAGTATACTGTATTGGTGTTTTTCTTTCTGGCTTACTTCACTCTGTATAATAGGTTCCAGTTTTATCCATCTCATTAGAACTGATTCAAATGTATTCTTTTTAATGGCTGAGTAATACTCCATTGTGTATATGTACCACGGCTTGCTTATCCATTCATCTGCTGATGGGCATCTAGGTTGCTTCCATGTCCTGGCTATTATAAACAGTGCTGCGATGAACATTGGGGTACACGTGTCTCTTTCCCTTCTGGTTTCCTCAGTGTGTATGCCCAGCAGTGGGGTTGCTGGATCATAAGGCAGTTCTATTTCCAGTTTTTTAAGGAATCTCCACACTGTTCTCCATAGTGGCTGTCCTAGTTTGCATTCCCACCAACAGTGTAAGAGAGTTCCCTTTTCTCCACACCCTCTCCAGCATTTATTGCTTGTAGACTTTTGGATCGCAGCCATTCTGACTGGCGTGAAATGGTACCTCATAGTGGTTTTGATTTGCATTTCTCTGATAATGAGTGATGTTGAGCATCTTTTCATGTGTTTGTTAGCCATCTGTATGTCTTCTTTGGAGAAATGTCTATTTAGTTCTTTGGCCCATTTTTTGATTGGGTCATTTATTTTTCTGGAGTTGAGCTGTAGGAGTTGCTTGTATATTTTTGAGATTAGTTGTTTGTCGGTTGCTTCATTTGCTATTATTTTCTCCCATTCTGAAGGCTGCCTTTTCACCTTGCTAATAGTTTCCTTTGTTGTGCAGAAGCTTTTAAGTTTAATTAGGTCACATTTGTTTATTTTTGCTTTTATTTCCAATATTCTGGGAGGCGGGTCATAGAGGATCCTGCTGTGATGTATGTCAGAGAGTGTTTTGCCTATGTTCTCCTCTAGGAGTTTTATAGTTTCTGGTCTTACGTCTAGATCTTTAATCCATTTTGAGTTTATTTTTGTGTAAGGTGTTAGAAAGTGTTCTAGTTTCATTCTTTTACAAGTGGTTGACCAGTTTTCCCAGCACCACTTGTTAAAGAGATTGTCTTTAATCCATTGTATATTCTTGCCTCCTTTGTCAAAGATAAGGTGTCCATATGTGCATGGATTTATCTCTGGGCTTTCTATTTTGTTCCATTGATCAATATTTCTGTCTTTGTGCCAGTACCATACTGTCTTGATAACTGTGGCTTTGTAATAGAGTCTGAAGTCAGGTAGGTTGATTCCTCCAGTTCCATTCTTCTTTCTCAAGATAGCTTTGGCTATTCGAGGTTTTTTGTGTTTCCATACAAATTGTGAAATTATTTGTTCTAGCTCTGTGAAGAATACCGTTGGTAGCTTGATAGGGATTGCACTGAATCTATAAATTGCTTTGGGTAGTATACTCATTTTCACTATATTGATTCTTCCAATCCATGAACATGGTATATTTCTCCATCTATTAGTGTCCTCTTTGATTTCTTTCACCAGTGTTTTATAGTTTTCTATATATAGGTCTTTAGTTTCTTTAGCTAGATATATTCCTAAGTATTTTATTCTTTCCGTTGCAATGGTGAATGGAATTGTTTCCTTAATTTCTCTTTCAGTTTTCTCATTATTAGTGTATAGGAATGCAAGGGATTTCTGTGTGTTGATTTTATATCCTGCAACTTTACTATAGTCATTGATTAGTTCTAGTAATTTTCTGGTGGAGTCTTTAGGGTTTTCTATGTAAAGGATCATGTCATCTGCAAACAGTGAGAGTTTTACTTCTTCTTTTCCAATTTGGATTCCTTTTATTTCTTTTTCTGCTCTGATTGCTGTGGCCAAAACTTCCAAAACTATGTTGAATAGTAATGGTGAAAGTGGGCACCCTTGTCTTGTTCCTGACTTTAGAGGAAATGCTTTCAATTTTTCACCATTGAGGATAATGTTTGCTGTGGGTTTGTCATATATAGCTTTTATTATGTTGAGGTATGTTCCTTCTATTCCTGCTTTCTGGAGAGTTCTTATCATAAATGGATGTTGAATTTTGTCAAAGGCTTTCTCTGAATCTATTGAGATAATCATATGGTTTTTGTTTTTCAATTTGTTAATGTGTATAACATTGATTGATTTGCAGATATTGAAGAATCCTTGCATCCCTGGGATAAAGCCCGCTTGGTCATGGTGTATGATCTTTTTAATGTATTGTTGGATTCTGATTGCTAGAATTTTGTTAAGGATTTTTGCATCTATGTTCATCAGTGATATTGGCCTGTAGTTTTCTTTTTTTGTGGGATCTTTGTCAGGTTTTGGTATTAGGGTGATGGTAGCCTCATAGAATGAGTTTGGAAGTTTACCTTCCTCTGCAATTTTCTGGAAGAGTTTGAGCAGGATAGGTGTTAGCTCTTCTCTAAATTTTTGGTAGAATTCAGCTGTGAAGCCGTCTGGACCGGGGCTTTTGTTTGCTGGGAGATTTTTGATTACAGTTTCAATTTCCATGCTTGTGATGGGTCTGTTAAGATTTTCTATTTCTTCCTGTTCCAGTTTTGGAAAGTTGTACTTTTCTAAGAATTTGTCCATTTCTTCCACGTTGTCCATTTTATTGGCATATAATTGTTGATAGTAGTCTCTTATGATCCTTTGTATTTCTGTGTTGTCTGTTGTGATCTCTCCATTTTCATTTCTAATTTTGTTGATTTGATTTTTCTCCCTTTGTTTCTTGATGAGTCTGGCTAATGGTTTGTCAATCTTATTTATCCTTTCAAAGAACCAGCTTTTGGCTTTGTTGATTTTTGCTATGGTCTCTTTTGTTTCTTTTGCATTTATTTCTGCCCTAATTTTTAAGATTTCTTTCCTTCTACTAACCCTTGGGTTCTTCATTTCTTCCTTTTCTAGTTGCTTTAGGTGTAGGGTTAGGTTATTTATTTGACTTTTTTCTTGTTTCTTGAGGTATGCCTGTATTGCTATGAACTTTCCCCTTAGGACTGCTTTTAAAGTGTCCCACAGGTTTTGAGTTGTTGTGTTTTCATTTTCATTAGTTTCTATGCAAATTTTGATTTCTTTTTTGATTTCTTCTGTGATTTGTTGGTTATTCAGCAGCGTGTTGTTCAGCCTCCATATGTTGGAATTTTTAATAGTTTTTCTCCTGTAATTGAGATCTAATCTTACTGCATTGTGGTCAGAAAAGATGCTTGGAATGATTTCTATTTTTTTGAATTTACCAAGGCTAGCTTTATGGCCCAGGATGTGATCCATCCTGGAGAAGGTTCCATGTGCGCTTGAGAAAAAGGTGAAATTCATTGTTTTGGGATGAAATGTCCTATAGATATCAATTAGGTCTAACTGGTCTATTGTATCGTTTAACGTTTGTGTTTCCTTGTTAATTTTCTGTTTAGTTGATCTATCCATAGGTGTGAGTGGGGTATTAAAGTCTCCCACTATTATTGTGTTATTGTTAATGTCTCCTTTCATACATGTTAGCATTTGTCTTACATATTGTGGCACTCCCGTGTTGGGTGCATATATATTTATCATTGTTATATCTTCTTCTTGGATTGATCCTTTGATCATTAGGTAGTGACCATCTTTGTCTCTTTTCACAGCTTTTGTTTTAAAGTCTATTTTATCTGATATAAGTATTGCTACTCCTGCTTTCTTTTGGTCCCTATTTGCATGGAAAATCTTTTTCCAGCCCTTCACTTTCAGTCTGTATGTGTCCCCTGATTTGAGGTGGGTCTCTTGTAGACTACATATGTAGGGGTCTTGTTTTTGTATCCATTCAGCCAGTCTTTGTCTTTTGGTTGGGGCATTCAACCCATTTACATTTAAGGTAATTACTGATAAGTATGATCCTGTTGCCATTTACTTTATTGTTTTGGGTTCGAGTTTATACACCGTTTTTGTGTTTCCTGTCTAGAGAATATCCTTTAGTATTTGTTGGAGAGCTGGTTTGGTGGTGCTGAATTCTCTCAGTTTTTGCTTGTCTGAGAAGCTTTTGATTTCTCCTTCATATTTGAATGAGATCCTTGCTGGGTACAATAATCTGGGCTGTAGGTTATTTTCTTTCATCGCTTTAAGTATGTCTTGTCATTCCCTCCTGGCTTGAAGAGTTTCTATCGAAAGATCAGCTGTTATCCTAATGGGAATTCCCTTGTGTGTTATTTGTTGTTTTTCCCTTGCTGCTTTTAATATTTGTTCTTTGTGTTTGATCTTTGTTAATTTGATTAATATGTGTCTTGGGGTGTTTCGCCTTGGGTTTATCCTGTTTGGGACTCTCTGGGTTTCTTGGACTTGGGTGATTATTTCCTTCCCCATTTTAGGGAAGTTTTCCACTATTATCTCCTCAAGTATTTTCTCATGGTCTTTCTTTTGTCTTCTTCTTCTGGGACCCCTATGATTCGAATGCTGTAGCGTTTAATATTGTCCTGGAGGTCTCTGAGATTGTCCTCATTTCTTTTAATTCGTTTTTCTTTTATCCTCTCTGATTCATTTATTTCTACCATTCTATCTTCTAATTCACTAATCCTATCTTCTGCCTCTGTTATTCTACTATTTGTTGCCTCCAGAGTGTTTTTAATTTCATTTATTGCATTATTCATTTTATATTGACTCTCTTTTATTTCTTCTAGGTCCTTATTAAACCTTTCTTGCATCTTCTCAATCTTTGTCTCCAAGCTATTTATCTGTGATTCCATTTTGATTTCAAGATTTTGGATCAATTTCACTATCATTATTCGGAATTCTTTATCAGGTAGATTCCCTATATCTTCCTCTTTTGTTTGGTTTGGTGGGCTTTTATCCTGTTCCTTTGTCTGCTGGGTATTCCTCTGTCTCTTCATCTTGTTTCAATTGCTGAGTTTGGGGTGTCCTTTCTGTATTCTGGCAGTTTGTGGAGTTCTCTTTATTGTGGCGTTTCCTTGCTCTGTGTGGGTTTGTACAGGTGGCTTGTCAAGGTTTCTTGGTTAGGGAAACTTGTGTCGGTGTTCTGGTGAGTGGAGCTGTATTTCTTCTCTCTCCTTTCGAAGACTTGGGTTGCTTTTCTGGGTGCCTGATATCCTCTGCCGGCATTCAGAAGTTGTTTTGTGGAATTTACTCAGCGTTTAAATGTTCTTTTGATGAATTTGTGGGGGAGAAAGTGTTCTCCCCGTCCTACTCCCCCGCCATCTTAGGTCCTCCTGTAGAGTGTATTTAAATGAGCAAATGGAATCATTTTAGATTGTGATTATGGTTATGCAACTCTATAATTACCAAGAAACATTTAATTGTACACTTAAAAAGAGTGAATTGTATATAAGTGTACCTGAATAAAGCTGCTAAAATTGGTATACTATGGTGTGTAAAAATATGATTAAGAATACTAGCATTAACACAGAATAATCATTAGTTCTATTGTAATAATATGACTTTTCTTGAAGCATGAAGTATCTTGAAAAAGCATTGTAAGATTCTAAGTAAGTTTTATAAAGCAAGTCTCTTATTGCTTCATGATATACTAAAATAGAAACTTCTGAGAGCTCCATTATTTCCCTTGGTATATCTTAAGAAATTCTCCCATTCAGAAATGGTCTCATAAATCATGATAATAATAACTTCAGATAGTTATAGGAGAATCTATTCTGAAATTACAAGATGTGTAATTATATAAGCTACATACAGGATGT
Source organism: Bos indicus (assembly GCF_029378745.1). Taxonomy (NCBI): domain Eukaryota; kingdom Metazoa; phylum Chordata; class Mammalia; order Artiodactyla; family Bovidae; genus Bos; species Bos indicus. Next base: position 116,437,378 of record NC_091789.1, read on the forward strand.
AGGAAAAATACAGGATTTGTTCCACATTTCAGCTATTGAAAGAGAGAAAAATAATTGCTGATAATTTACTTTGGCATTAACTTGGCATTAGACAATGCACTGAACAAAAGAATGAATACTGTTTCAGAGAGTATCTACCAAGTTCTCCTGAGATTAATGTAATTGTCAATTTCTAAACTAATTGAGGAACCTGAGACCAGTTTCCTTAAGTTCCTTTTAAAGAGCTTCTTCACTAGAGACTGATCAGATGCTCAGTTTATATACTGTTAGAACAACAGCAGCTCAATAAAATAGTCATTTTGTGTTGAAAAGATTTTTCCTAAAAAGTAGAAGATAAAATTATGGCCAATATGCTTTCTCTTTATTTAAATTTAAAATTTTGGATGAGCTATTTCTACCTATGAAAGTTATAACATAGAGGTATTTACACATATATGTGTATATTTAAATGAATAGTACTACCTAATGGTAATGGAGATATGGGAAATTTGATCATACCCTGTGGTGCTGGTGACATTGCCAAATGGAAAACAATTTGTCAGTGTGAATCTTGAAACATAAAAACCTTCATGCCTGTACCTAGTAACTCTCTTTCAGAGAATCTGTCCAAATAACCTGCTCCTTGGGCACTGCTTCAATACGTGCAGCCTTTTGGGGGGTTAGGGTACATGTGGATAGGAGAAAGAACAATATAACTCAAAGAATCTTAAATATTTGCTAATTTCAAAGTGCCTGACTGCATCATGATAAAAGAATTGAAAAAGACTAATGTAGGTTAAATCTCTTTTGCCTCTGACATATTTTCCACAAAGCCCTCCCAGTTTAGCTTCATTGCTGTGTCAGTCATACCTCATGTGAATTAAAAAGATATTACCAAAAGATCTGGGCAGAAGGAGTCTGGAATTGTGGCCCTTAAAGTTAATGTAGAAACAATTGTCACTTCATTCTCATTTTTAAGGTTTTACTCTTTTTAAAGCTTTTGGAACCTTGTGACCTACATGTGCATGTGCAGAGTCCTCATTTGTGTCCCTAAGCTTCTGATAGCTTGTATCAAGCATATCATTTTTGTAACAGGATGATAAATGCAATTCTTCCTGTAGGCTCAGAAAGAGGCCACAAAGGCTGAGAAGAGAATAATAGTTGCCTGGTAACTGCAGGATCTAAGCCAAGGACCTGGCTCATCTATGTAGGATTTACAAAGTGGGTGGCCCAATGCTAGATCTTCCAGCATTAATAGATCACCCACCTCCAGATCAGATTAGAACATGAGATTAAAAAGTCAAGATATTTAATTTTGTTCTTATTGTTTTGCTTTTGTTTTGTTTTATACTTCTTACTGAATTAGTGTAGCCAAAAGAGAAGTGCATATATTATAAGTGTGCAGCTCAATAAAATCTTATAAACTAAATTTACCCATAATGCTAGAATCAGATTAAGAAACAGAACATTACTAACTCCACAGACTGCTCCTTCAAACTTCTTCCAGCCAACCATACCACCATTTTTGAACTCTAACATATAACATGGAATAATGTAGCCTGTGTTAAGAATTTTATATAAATGGTGTAAGACAGTATACTCTTGTACTTGGCATATCTGTTCAATATTGTGTTTTTGATATACTGGTATGTACAGTTGTAGAATTACCATTCTCAGTGTTAAATTCTATTGTGTGAATATATATACCACAACTTATTTTTTTCCTTCTATTATTGATGGAAAATTAAGCAATTTTCACTTTGGAGATATTACAAATAGGGCTTCTACAAACACACTTTTGTTGAACATATATGTGCATGTCTGTTAGATATATGCCTAAAGAGTAGAACTGCTAAGTCAAAGAGAATAGATATGTTTAGCTATAGTATTGGAAAGCTGTGCAGAGTTCTATAGTATATAGAACTGTGGTGTTGGAGAAGGCTCTTGAGAGTCCCTTGGAATGCAAGGAGATCAAACCAATTAATCCTAAAGGGAATCAATCCTGAATATTCATTGGAAGGACTGATGCTGAAGCTGAAACTCCAATACATTGGCCACTTGACTCATTGGAAAAGACCCTGATGCTGGGAAAGATTGAAGGCGAGAGAAGGGGAAAACAGAAGATGAGATGTTTGGATGGCATCACTGCCTCGATGGACATGAGTTTGAGCAAAGTCCTAGAGTTGGTGATGGGCAGGGAAGCCTGAAGTGCTGCAGTCCATGGAGTTACAAAGAGTCGGACACAACTGAGTGACTGAACTGAACAGAACTGAACTGAGCTGTAGTATATAATAGCAAAGCATTTTCTAGTTATATCAATGTATACTCCTACTTGTAGTATATGAGAGCTCCAGTTGCTCCACATCCTCAAAACACTTAGTATTTTCTTTTTCATTTTAGCTACTCTGCAGGGCTTCCCTCGTGGCTCAGATAGTAAAGAAGCTGCCTGCAATGCAGGAGACCCAGGTTTGATCCCCGGATTGGGAAGATCCCCTACATAGTAACCCACTCTGGTATTCTTGCCTGGAGAATTCCATGGTCAGAAGAGACTGCTGGGCTACAGTCCATGGGGTTGCAGAGTTGGACATGACTGAGTGACTAACACTTTCACTTTGACTAGGTGATGTAGAAGTATAGAGTAGTGAGGATTTATTTCAAGAAAATTTTAATTGTACTGAGACTTCCCCTCAACTCAAGTGAGAGGAGATTTGGAATCTATTAAAACTCTTTATAATTTCCAAAAGCAAGAGGAACAAAAGGACAAGCATCTGACTTCTGCTTATGAATTTCAAAGGCAAGGTCTATGGCTGGTACCACCTCTTGCTCTTGGCAGAATTTAGAAGGCTGCCCAGGAAGCCAGCTCCTCTTTCAAAAAAGTGGGGAAGAGGTGCTGTTTTTCTGGAGACTAAATATGGCCTTGAAAAAGGGATCCAATTTGGGTTTTCTTAATATTTACTCCTGGAGAAGGCAATGGCACCCCACTCCAGTACTCTTGCCTGGAAAATCCCATGGACGGAGGAGCCTGGTGGGCTGCAGTCCATAGGGTCCCTGAGGGTTGGACGCGACTGAGCGACTTCACTTTCACTTTTCACTTTCATGCATTGGAGAAGGCAATGGCAACCCACTACAGTGTTCTTGCCTGGAGAATCCCAGGGACGGGGGAGCCTGGTGGGCTGCCATCTGTGGGATCGCACAGAGTCGGACACGACTGAAGCTACTTAGCAGCAACAGCAGCAGCAGCAGCAGAGTCCCATTGGAGAAGGCCATGACACCCCACTCCAGTACTCTTGCCTGGAAAATCCCATGGACGGAGGAGCCTGGTAGGCTGCAGTCCATGGGGTCGCTAAGAGTCGGACACGACTGAGCGACTTCACTTTCACTTTTCACTTTCATGCACTGGAGAAGGCAATGGCAACCCACTCCAGTGTTCTTGCCTGGAGAATCCCAGGGACGGGGGAGCCTGGTGGGCTGCCGTCTCTGGGGTCGCATAGAGTTGGACACGACTGAAGTGACTTAGCAGCAATATTTACTCCAACTCAGAGCGACTGAACTCAGTTGAACTGAGAGGACTAGTTGGAATACGTAGGAAGCCCAATTACAAGCAGATGAAAGCCAAGAGGCCAAAGGTAAAGTTGTGTATAGTCAGCCAGACAAAAGGCATTCCCCTAATCAAGGAGTTAAAATGGGAGTTCTTCAACTGGAAAATTACTGAAGGTCCTAGAAATGCTCTGTATGGGAAGGAAAGGGGTATCTTTGGAAAAGTACTATTACCAGAGTACCCTAACAGAATTCTGAATGAATCAACCACTTAAATTTGTGTCTTTTCCACCATTGCCCTGGGGTGAGCCATATAGTAAGTAGCAAACAACTAAGAGAAGAAGCTAGCTCCTATTCTTGTCCTTCTGCAGGCTTCCAGAACTGGAGGAGGTCTATGCTTAGGAAGGATAAAAGGGTGAGTCTGAATAAGTTTGGCATTTGAAATAACACTCGGAGAAGGCAATGGCAACCCACTCCAGTACTCTTGTCTGGAAAATCCCATGGACGGAGGAGCCTGGTAGGCTGAAGTCCATGGGGTCGCACAGAGTCGGACACGACTGAAGTGACTTAGCAGACTGGAGTTAAGTCATTATGTGATGAACTTGTAGATGCTTTAAAGAGATTAAAATACTTTTTTTTTAAATTTGTTAAGAAGGACTGGAAAAACTAGGGGGCATGTGAAGAATTTCATCCAGGGGCAGAGAGAAAACTGACTCACAGTAGAATTAAAAGGCGGCGGGGGGAGAATGAGAAGAATAAGGAAGAATTTCACATAATCCAAGGATTGACTTAATGTTTAAAAAAACCAAAAACTCTAATAAGCTCATTGTTGCTCCTCCTGATGGTATTCATTTTTTTGCAGGTACAGTTTATAGGCAAGCAATAAGCAGAAAGACATTTGAAACTCATGTGGAAAGTGCTATAGTGCATGTAAAACCAAATCAACCTCAATTACTACCTAATCACGTGCTTCAGAAAAAAGGCAAAATCATTCAATTGATGGTGTTAAAGTGACATCTCTGAGTGACAACAGCTTCTACTTATCAATGAACATGATAACTGTCAGCCTGTGTCTTAACTTGAAGACTGGTCCATTGAACTGTTCTGACAACTCTTGGAACAGACACAGTTCTACTCCAGTTAGAACAGCAGGATGTGTGACCAACATACAGGCTACTGAAGTTTCTGAGTCACAGGTAAATTTCAGTGAAATTTCAAAAGGTCGCATAGAGTGTAAGGATTCCTATTCCTATTTCACCACCACCAAAGCCTACTGTCTTTAGAGTCTATTCTTCAACAAGTCTGGTAAAGCAACCATATAGACCTTCAGGGAAAGTAGACAAAAAAAAAATCTACCTAATCCTGTGGTAGGAGTGAAGAGGACATCCTCACTTCATAAAGAAGAGCATATCAAGGAAACCAAAACAGAAGAGCATAAAACAACTGAAGATGTTAATGGTCTTCTTTTGAGTGGGCACGGGCAAACAGAAATAAAGGAATAACTGTATATTTAAAAAATGCAATTTAACTGGAAACTAAGAGACTTCTTTTTTGACTTCTCAGAAAACATCAAGTACGGACTCCTCCAATATCCCTGGCCTCCCAGCAAATTCTATTCCAGTCAATAAATCTGAAATTTAACTGGTCAAAATACAGCTAACTTCAGGGGTTCATAAACAATGTCTGCCAACTTAATATGTTGTCTTTACATGCTAAAAAAGGAGAATAGAATGTACAAGATTAGAAATGACTAAGAAAGGATTTAGGTTTTTTACTGACCTCCCTGACTGAGCTAATCAGCATTTATTAGGAAGTCCTAATTTGTAAGTACAGAGCCAGGAATGCTATTATTAATTTGTTATCAACTGTATGAAGGATGGCATAAATTGATAAACATATTCTTTCTTAATCTTAACAAAGAAAACTAACAGATTTTTCCAAATAACATATGGTATGAATTCTCCATTGTTCACCATTCTATCATATGTGTATTTTTCATGATAAATTGCAGTTATTCAGTCTCTCCCTCTGTCTTTCTAAATTAACTTTCCAAAGTTAGAGTATAGTCTTTATGCCCTTCCGAGATGCATTAATTAAGGCTTTCTTTTCACCATTACTTTATATTGTCAAATATAGGTACACTATTTCTTCTTCCCACATTCTTGTTCTCTGTAGTTACCTTGCCTTTCCTCCTACTATCTGAGAAAATATGGTATATTAACAAGTGAAATGCACAATGTCTGGTGTTTTGTGTAGCTATGAATTTAGATTGAAATTGCCAAGCACAGATTTAGTCTTATCATTTTGTTTACACAATGGGAAAAATTCAGCTTATTAAATCTTTCATAGAGTTGCACCCAAGCTTTGCCAAGTAAGAAAGCTGGACATTTTCTGGGTAGTGACTTTTTAATTCTAATTTTCATAACCTAGAGATCAGGCTGTTGCTTTCACATGATGTTTGTTGTATCTCATGACTGGAGTTTGTTCTGGCTTATAATTCTAAACTCCTTTTGTTTTTCAAGAGCTATATTGTAAACAGATGATATAGCTCCTGATTGAAAATGCACTTTAAACACCTCCACACAAACTTGCAAATAAATAAATAACCCAGCAACAACCAACACCAAGGTTAAAGGGAAAACTCAGAATTGAAATAAACTAAATGTTTAGCATTAAAGGAGTTGGGATTGTGAATGTATTTAACTGTGCTCAATATTTCAAATTTTCTGTGACACAAGTGTAATGTTAATTTGTAACGTTAAGAATATAAAAATAAAAGCTTGGAGCTGTTAGTTTAAAACTAACATTAGAGAGCTAAGGATTTAGATTTTACTTTGAATGGTTTGAATCCCACCAACACTTCTAAATGTATAGATAATCCAAACCATCATTAATCAAACCATTCAAAGTAAAATCTAAATCCTTAGCTCTCTAATGTTAGTTTTAAAAAGCTCAACATTCAGAAAATGAAGATCATGGGATCTGGTCCCATCACTTCACAGGAAATAGATGGAGAAGAGTGGAAACAGTGTCAGACTTTATTTTTTTGGGCTCCAAAATCACTGCAGATGGTGACTGCAGCCATGAAATTAAAAGACGCTTACTCCTTGGAAGGAAAGTTATGACCAACCTAGGTAGCATATTCAAAAGCAGAGACATTACTTTGCCAACAAAGGTCCGTCTAGTCAAGGCTATGGTTTTTCCAGTAGTCATGTATGGATGTGAGAATTGGACTGTGAAGAAAGCTGAAAATTGATGCTTTTGAACTGTGGTGTTGGAGAAGACTCTTGAGAGTCCCTTGGACTGCAAGGAGATCCAACCAGTCCATTCTGAAGGAGATCAGCCCTGGGATTTCTTTGGAAGGAATGATGCTAAAGCTGAAACTCCAGTACTGTGGCTACTTCATGCGAAGGGTTGACTCATTGGAAAAGACCCTGATGCTGGGAGGGATTGGGGGCAGGAGGAGAAGGGGACGACAGAGGATGAGATGGCTGGATGGCATCACTGACTCAATGGATGTGAGTTTGGGTGAACTCCGGGAGTTGGTGATGGACAGGGAGGTCTGGCGTGCTGTGGTTCATGGGGTCGCAAAGAGTCGGACATGACTGAGCAACTGAACTGAACTGAACTAAATGTATTATATATGTGTATAGATATTTGTATGTCTCTATATATTGTGTGTATGTGCATGTGTGTATGTAAAGTTCAAAAGTATTTTATTGCCTATCTCATTCTATATAGTATATTTTAAGTTAGAGTTGGAAAATTTTTTAACAGATACATAACCCTGCCATGCTATAGTCTAGAAAAACCCCAAATTATTTTTAATAGATGTTTTCATGTAGTGTTAATGGGATTATGGGTTATTTTATGGCAGAATGCCACAGTGATAGTTGAATCATCAAATAATTCCTAGACTACTTCTAATATCAATACCTGGAGGTTATTTCTAAGTCATACTTGTAACCCTGGGTCAACTTTATGATGCCCTTAGCTTAACAATCCTAAATTCTTTGAAATGTTTTGTTAAGGACATAGTCTAGAGCCTTTAAAAAAGATCTAGATAATATTGGTCTCAATATCTTGCAGATAGACTAATGTTTCAAAAAAGATTTTCGCAAATTCCTGGTAAAAGCACTAATGCAGAAAGAGGAACTCCAGTTCTGATTGTCTACCTTCAATTCTTTTTTAAAAAAATTTATTTATTTTTCTAATTGATGGAAAATTGCTTTACAATTTTGTGTTAGTTTCTGCCGTACACCAACATGAATCAGTCATAATTACATATATATCTCTTGCCTCCCTCCCCTCCCTCCCCTCCCCCATCTCACCCCTCTAGTTCATCACAGAGCACCAGGCTAAGCTCCCTATACTATCTAGCAACTTCCCAGTATCTACTTGACACATGATAGTGTATGTATGTTAATGATGCTTTCTCAATTCGTTTTACCCTCACCTTCCCCCATTGTGTCCACAAGTTCATTCTCTATGTCGAGTAAAAAAAAGATATACAACTTGAGAGTTGCTAGTTAAGTTTTAATTGGGGCAAAGTGAGGACTGCAGTCTGGGAGGCAGCATCTCAGATAGCTCTGAGAGACTGCTTCAAAGTGGCAGTGGGGGAAAGCCAATATATAAGGTTTTCATGAAAGGGGAATTCAATACCATGAAGGACATTTTACAAAAGGTTTTTTCCTAGTCATGAGGATCTGATGTCACCATGAATGGATTTAGTGGTTCTCTATATATGAGAAAATGCAAGGATTGAGATCATAAAATCTGTTCCTAAAAGCATCCAACTATCTAAAGACTTGTCGCACCAGATTCCCTGGAGTACAGAGTGCCTCATTCCACCCTGAACTCTGTCAAGGGTTGTTGAAGTCAACAGCTATAGCAACATGGGGTTCAATCTCCGCAGAGGCAGATGGCAAATGTCTTTGTTGTTCAGTCATTGGCAATGCTCTTGGTAAGTGCCAATTTGTAGTTGACATCTACTAGGTTCATCAGTACCATTTTTCTAGATCCCATATATATGTGTTAATATACAATACTTGTTTTTTTTCTTTCTAACTTTCTTCACTCTGGATAAGAGGCTCTAGGTTCATCCACCTCACTACAACTGACTCAAACTGGTTCCTTTTATGGCTAAGTAATATTCCATTGTATAAATGTACAACAACTTCCTTATCCATTCATCTCTTGATGGACATCTAGGTTGGTTCCATGTCCTGGCTATTGTAAATATTGCTGCAATGAACACTAGGGTACATGTGTCTTTTAGAATTGTGGTTTTCTCAGGGCATATGCCCAGTAGTGGGATTGCTGGGTCATAAACATGGAACATCCTCTGGATCATCAAAAAAGCAGGAAAGTTCCATAAAAACATCTATTTCTGTTTTATTGACTATGCCAAAGCCTTTGACTGTGTGGATAACAATAAACTGTGGGAAATTCTGAAAACTAATATCATGGCATCTGGTCCCATCACTTCATGGCAAATAGATGGAGAAATAGTGGAAACAGTGGCAGACTATTTCTCTGGGCTCCAAAATCACTGCAGATGGTGATTGCAGCCATGAAATTAAAAGACACTTACTCCTTGGAAGGAAAGTTATGACCAATCTAGATAGCATATTCAAAAGCAGAGACATTACTTTGTCAACAAAGGTCCATCTAGTCAAGGCTATGGTTTTTCCAGTGGTCATGTATGGATGTGAGAGTTGGACTACAAAGAAAGCTGAGCGCCGAAGAATTGATGTTTTTGAACCGTGGTGTTAGAGAAGACTTCTGAGAGTCCCTTGGATTGCAAGGAGATCCAACCAGTCCATTCTAAAGGAGATCAGTCCTGGGTGTTCACTGAAAGGACTGATTTTGAAGCTGAAACTCCAATACTTTGGCCACCTGAAGCAAAGAGCTGACTCATTGGAAAAGATACTGATGCTGGGAAAGATTGAGGGCAGCAGGAGAAGGGGATGACAGAGGATGAGATGATTGGATGGCATCACGGACTCAATGGACATGGGTTTGGGTGGACTCTGGGAGTTGGTGGTGGACAGGGAGGCCTGGCATGCTGTGGTTCATGGGGTTTCAAAGAGTCAGACACAACTGAGCGACTGAACTGAACTGAAACATGGAACAAGATAGAAAGTCCAGGGACAAACCCACACACTTATGGGCACCTTTGACAAAGGAGACAAGAATATACAATGGAGAAAAGACAGTCTCTTAATAAGTGTTGCTGGGAAAACTGGACAGTTATGTGTAAAAGAATAAAATTAGAACACTTCCTAACACCATACTCAAAAATAAACTCAAAATGGATTAAAGACTTAAATCGAAGGCCAGAAACTATAAAGCTCTTAAAGGAAAACATAGGCAGTACACTCTTTGACATTAATTTCATCAAGATTCTCTATGACCTACCTCTTAGAGTAATGGAAATAAAAATAAAAGTAAACAAATGGGACCTAATAAAATTTAAAGCCTTTTGTACAGCAAAGGAAACTATAAACAAAATGAAAAGACAACCCTCAGAATGGGAGAAAATCATTGAAAACAAAGCAATGGGCAAAGGGTTAATCTCCAAAATACATAAGCAGCTCATACAGCTCAATATCAGAACAACAAACAACCCAATCAAAAAATGGACAGAAGACCTAAACAGACATTTCTCCAAAGAAGACATACCAACAGCCAATAAACACATGAAAAAATGCTCAACACTGCTCATTATTAGAGAAATGCAAATCGAAACTACAATGAGGTTATCACCTCAAAGCAGTCAGAATTGCCATCATCAAAAATCTACAAACAATAAATGCTGGAGAGGATGTGGAGAAAGGAAACCCTCCTACATTGTTGATGAGAATGTAAACTGATACAGCCATTTTGGAAACAGTATGGATATTCCTTTAAAAACTGGGAATAAATCTTCAATATGACAGCAGTTCCGTTACTGAGCATGTACACTGCCTTCAATATGTATCCTCTACTCTGTGTTTCAGGATTGTTCCTTTCATTCCACCCTAAGGAGATAAGCTAACTGAGACACATACTCTACTCCTTGAGGCCTGAAGCTAAAAGCAAACAGGATATTATTTTTTAAATAGTTCTAGTGAATAATACATGAACATAATATAGCAAAGTAAATTTAAATTGTATGTTAGATATGCTTATCCTTCAAATCCACTGATTATCTAGATACAGGATTTTTCTTCCCAAATCCACTGCCTCAAATAGCACTTTGGCCTCTTGACATTGTCTGAATCCCTCTACTCATCAGTTGAACCATATTCTCCCAATGACACTATTTTTTATTCTATTATAGAAAATAATTAGAGTTTATTAATATTTATTTCTATAACCACCACTTATAACTGGAACAGGAGGAAAGAGGGCAGGCACAACTTTTGAAAGAATGACATAGCCCAATATAAACTTAGAATCAAGTGGGTCCAAGATGGCAAACAAGTAAACTTCAACTAGACCTTGATCTTCAATCAGCAAGCTAAATGACACACCCAAAGGCGCTATCACAGTTCCAAGGCAGCATCAGAAGACCAAAAAGTGGGTGGTGGCCAACTCCTGGAAATCTCTACCCCTTCCCCAAAATAGTTGGAATAATCCTGCCACTCATTAGCCTATGAATTTACCCAGCCCATAAACGCTAACTCATTTCGAGGCCGCCAGACTTGCCTTCTGTGATGGCCCACACTCTATCTGTGGAGTGTGTTTCTCTCTAAATAAACCCACTTCTAATCTGTCATTTTGTCTCTCACTGAATTCTCTCTGAAATGAGACATCAAAAACCTGAGCTTCATTAGGCCCTGATACCAGGTACTGTGGGTTTTGGCTGGGTTTGAGTCCCAGCCACATGGGTTCAATCCCAGTCTAAGGTAACCAGTTTCATAACCACTGAATGAGAAAAATATCATAACAAAACCCATATGGAAAGGAGATCCCTGAAGTGTGTGTGTGTGGGGGGGATTTATATTTATTTTTTACAGATCCATTGACTGAATTTGTCCAGTCCTTTTAATTTTTTTTTTAATTTTATTTTATTTTTAAACTTTACATAATTGTATTAGTTTTGCCAAATATCAAAATGATATTTGGCAAAACTAATATTGGAGGTTAATTACTTTACAATATTGTATTGGTTTTGCCATACATCAACATGAATCTGCCACAAGTATGCACGTGTTCCCCATCCTGAACCCCCCTCCCTCTTCCCTCCCTATACCATCCCTCTGGGTTGTCTCAGTGCACCAGCCCCAAGCATCCAGTATCATGCATCGAATCTGTCCAGTCTTTTTAAAAGAGACGTGAGACAGCATTAATTCATCCATGTCAAGAAATAGCAGTACTGTGCTAGACTCTAAGAATACTGCATCGAGTGAAATAGATAAAACCTGTGCACTTACATATTTACTTGTCTGGGGGAGACAGACAGATTATCCTATAAACAGACACAGTTAACAGCTGTGATGAGTGTTATATAGAGTGTAAATTCGGTTTTGTTAAAGTGTACAGGGAACCTAATTTCTGTTGAAAACACAAGGAAGGCCTCTTTTAGATGTAATCATGCACAGCATGTCTTCAAGGATGAGAAGAAGTCGGGCATGGGAAGGGCAGGGGTGGGGGAAGATGGACAAAGGGCCTGAGTTAAGAACTCTGGGTGCCTGAGGGAATGAAAGGTCAGGAGTGAGAAGCATAAATAGGATGTTAGCAGGGCGATGCAGGACAAGGAGTTTATAGAGGTCAGCTCCAAAAGGATGTGAGATATTGTTTTCAGTCTAAAGGGAAATCCTTGAAGAGTTTTGAGGAGGAGGTGACATGATCCAGTTGACACCTTAAGGAGATCATGCTGTAGTTTAGGGAGAATAGATCAAAGAACAACAATGTATGAGCATTTATATTCACAAATCTAGAAAAGGTTATGAAATTGGGGGCATATTACACATACTAGATGTAAAACCTAATTCACCTAATGGAAAGAATTAGATGTCAGGAAATAGATTAAATTTTTCTAATGAGAGAAGTGTTTGTTAGGAGCATGAGAATTCTAGAAAAAAATTCCAAGTAGACAATACATACATGAACTTTCTCATATTGTTGTAGAAACCAGTACTCGAGAAACCCAGCACCATACTCAGAGAGTTGGAGAACTCAGGCTTATTACGCCAGCAGGCCCAGAGGAGGTAACACTCCAAGCTCTGAGCCCCGAACAAAGGGGTTACAGTTTTTATACATGGGCAGGCATGATTAACTGGGTTTGCAGGGGCTGGGCAATTGCAAAGAGCAGGACAAGGGTGAGTGAGATAAGCTCAAGTTCCTAGTATATCTGAGACTATGTGACTTACATGATCCAGACTTTGCAAGGAGCAATCTGAGTTAGAGAGGCAAAAGGAGCAGGAGGTTATGTAAAGTTTTAACGTTTCCTCTTCATTCCCCATCTCTTGATGTTTCTATCACTCATTGCAGAAAGAATTCTCTCATGTTTTGGTAGGACATTCAGAGCTTCCCGTCATTTAGGGGGCTATATTGAACTATTATCATTTGTAACTTTATGGACTCAATTCGAGAAGTTATGAACTGGGTAACAGCACTGAGAATACAAGGGCCAAATAAGAGCGCTGCAAAGAATATGAAGAGAGGACCGATAAAAAGGAGAAGCCATGATGCCCAGCTCCAGATATTGTTCCAATTACCCCAGGAATTTGTTAGTTTCTCTCTCCTTTTCATGATTCGTTCTCTTAGCTGCTGGGACACGTCCCTGATTGATTTACATAAAAGCAGCATTCTTTGTTCAAGAAGAGGCTGCTGCTACTACTGCTAAGTTGCTTCAGTCGTGTCCGACTCTGTGCGACCCCATAGACGGCAGCCCATCAGGCTCCACCGTCCCTGGGATTCTCCAGTCAAGAACACTGGAGTGGGTTGCCATTTCCTTCTCCAATGTATGAAAGTGAAAAGTGAAAGTGAAGTCGCTCAGTCGTGCCCAACTCTTAGCGACCCCATGGACTGCAGCCCACCAGGCTCCTCCATCCATGGGATTTTCCAGGCAAGAGTACTGGAGTGGGGTGCCATTGCCTTCTCCGAAGAAGAGGCTGAGTCCTCCCTTTTCAGCTGTCAGTAGATCTAGCCCTCTCCTATTCTGTAAAACCACCTCAGCCAGGGAATCTAACTGGTCTGTGATTTCCTTTCTCTGCATTATTGTCCCTGTCCAGTAGGTTTTTCCATGTATTTGGCAGACAGACACCTGTTCTGGGTTGTAACATCTGCCTGGCATTTGGGGGTAGATGGAGGCCCAGGGGCATGATGGCAATGCCATGGTGTCGGGATACTGCCCGGGGTTTGGATCCTCTGGTGGGGGAAAGGTAGTGGCAGCAGGGGGCATAACTGGAAAACATTTTTGGCACCCAGACCCCTGGATATACATCGCATAGTTATGAAGGCAGTAGGTGATTGGCCTATAGGATTGGCTATCTATACGTTGTTGTAGCTGATGGTTAAGTAAGCGATTTTCCAAGGGTTAACTAATGTTGACAGGTGTATGATGGATAAGGAACGGCACCATCTGTTACAGCAAGGGACACCAAAAGGCTGCAAAGCAGCCTGCATATAACAAATAACTGAACACTAGCAAAAGGTTTTCTCCCCATCTTTGGGTTGTCACGGCTATAACAACTGAACCTATCATGAAGGGGGGGGTCAGCTATACTGTGAATGATTTAGTTAGTAGGGAGAATCGATCGTAAGAGACATTTAATAAGAATGAGGCTTCCCACTACAGTGAGATAACAGACAGCTAACCGCAGCTTTTGACCCAAATCCCAGTCCTGGGGTGTGACTGAATCTAGTCCTGTAGCGAAGAGCACAGCAATAATACCAATCAGGGATAGAGGCCAAGGTTGACAATGAAAATCCATTGACATTTTGATAGCCAGATCCTTAAGATTCCGCCTTGTGTTAATTAGTCAGCTTCCGGAGTGCGTAGAGCAGGGCTCAGTGTCTTTCATGGGTGAGGGTCATTGTTTTTGGAACCAGACCATGAGGGGATTTTCAGGGTCCCGAATTGCTTTCCAGGTGTTCTCATTACAGGAAGTCGCTGCCTTCTTGGCTCTGGTGTGGTGGATCCAAGGGATGACACCTATAACTTTATCAGCAGTAGGGGTTGCCAGGACGACCCTGTGAGGGCTTGTCCAAACTGGCTGAAGTGGTGGTTCCTTTTTCCAGTCTTTAACCCATATCTCATCTCCTGGCTGATAGGGATGAACCCAACTGCCCAATGGAATGGGTGTCCTTTCTCAGGTTTCTCGGGCGATATGGCAGAAGACTTTTCCCAGGGCTTGGAGGTATTGGGACATCTCCAGGTCAGCTAGTTTTTGGTGGTCTCCTTTGAGATTTTTATCACTGGGGGTGGTCTCCCATATAAGATCTCAAAGGGAGAATAGCCTGAGGACCTCGGCGTGCATTTACAGAGGGAGGTGAGAGTCCACAGAACGATAAGCAGCTTGTTCCAGCACTGTCTGGGTGTTGGCCGGGGGATATTCTTGTTGTACTACTACCTGGAGAAACCAACTTAACAAGAAAGTTAAAAATGTATGGCCCGAAGATTAATAGAAGTAGGAAAGCTGCTGAGGCACTAGCCAGGAGAACCAGGTCCAGACATTGGTTGGTGACATTAGAGTTTCTCTAGGTATGAGAAGATGCAAGAATTTGGACTCGTAAAAACCTTTACCTGAAAACATCTGACTATCTGAAGGCCTGTTTTTCTGGGTATTTCCCAGAGCACAGACTGCCTTATTTTTTGTCTCCACCCTGAACTCCTTTCAAGGGGGTGTTGAAGGTCAGCATCTTGTAGTGGTCATGATTTAATCTTTGTAGAGGCAGCTGGCAAGGGCCAACTTCTAGTGAGCAGTGACCCTTCATAGCCACATATTTGACCATGTTTTGGGGGCATCATGGTCATTGTGTCCCACGGTCCTGGGAAGGCTCGTTCCCAAGTCTAACAAAGATTCCATTGACAGGCCACTCAATGTGTTATCACTAGACCAGATCTTGTAAGTAGCAAAAGTCTCTGGACCTTATCTGTTTTACTAGCCTCTTGGTCCAGGAAAATATTTCCTCTTGTTGTTTCTTCCCATATCTAGAGTTACATCATTATAATTATCGATCTCATATGAAACTGCATATCAGCACTTTATCACAGGCTCAGTCACGTATTTGGTAACATAAGAAATAATCTTCTGAAACAAGCTACATAGAAAATAATATAGCTAGCAGTTATTAGTAAGGTCACAAGCAAGAATTTAAGTCAAGAACTTTAATTGGATATAGCCTGGTATACCCCAGGTCATCTGTCTCAGTTAAATGATTATAGCCAATTGTTAATCTCCTGGTTGTACATCATGGAGCATCTGGCCTTTATCCAAAGATTGGTTACTGAGATAAGCTTTAGAAACAATCTTAGAGTGCCTTTTGTAATAACTTAATTAAAACTTTTAGCAATATAACATAACAAGGAACTATCTCAGAAGTGAGTCTTAGTAAACACAGACCTTAATTAACAAAACTAAAACTCAATATTTGGTGAAATATATTTTTTTTTCTTTTGGAGAACTCATTGTGAGGGCATTAACACTGTAGCCAGGGAAGACTTTAACCCATCAAATAAAAATGAGGTCTGTCAGGGAGCCAGGAAAAGCCAAGTGGCCATCTTGAATTTCCCATAACTCTGGCTCTTTGCTTTTTAGCTGTTGTTTATCAATTTTCAATTTCCTGATTTAGAAGCAGGTTTTGCCAGGTTTTAAGGACATCAGGATAGCACAAGTCTAACTGTGAGGTGTTATTTTTTGTAGAAGCAGAATGAGCTTTGTCTACATGTACCATAATCTTAAATAATATTTACTTTACCAAAGTAACAAAAAGATTTTAAAAATAAATATAAATCACTTAAAGGCAAAGAAAATTAATTATCTGTTATCAAAAGCTGCATTCTAAGAAAACTTTGTTCTCTAAACAGAAGACCAAATCTCAGTCCAGCTTACTGTTAATAACAAAATCTGTTTATCTGCTTAATCTTAGAAAGTCTTTTCCATAAATCTTGAAGAACTAGCAGTATTCTTCTGAAGGCATGAGAATAAAACCATGGAAGTCATGTTTAAAATCTAATTCTATTGCAATTGACAAAGAAACCTGGTCATTGTTGTTATATGTAACACTTTAATATGATAACTAGAACTCTAATTGACCATAATTTATCAGGACATATCAGATCTGATATCAAACCATATCATGAATTTCACAGTTTTAAGATATCTATATTAGTAATATCAACCATACAGTGTAACTAACCTGAAAAGATTTTTTACCCCTTTAACAGTACTTCCCATGTAATTTAACATGTCCAATGAACTCAAGTAGCTTAGCTTTTGGGGATGTCTCATGGGCCCTTTGAAGCATCCCAAAGTTAGCTAGAAGTCAAGTTATTTAGGAAGCTTTGTCAATAAATATCAAAAGGGTTTATAACACTCAGTCAGGTTCAGTTCAGTTCAGTCGCTCAGTCGTGTCCGACTCTTTGTGACCCCATGAACTGCAGCACGCCAGGCCTCCCTGTCCATCACCAACTCCCGGAGTCCACCCAAACCCCTGTCCATCGAGTCAATGATGCCATCCAACCATCTCATCCTCTGTCATCCCCTTCTCCTCCTGCCCTCAGTCTTTCCCAGCATCAGGGTCTTTTCCAATGAGTCAGCTCTTCACATCAGGTGGCCAAAGTATTGGAGTTTCAGCTTCAACATCAGTCTTTCCAGTGAATACCCAGCACTGATCTCCTTTAGGATGGACTGGTTGGATCTCCTTGCAGTCCAAGGGACTCTCAAGAGTCTTCTCCAACACCACAGTTCAAAAGCATCAATTCTTCAGCATTCAGCTTTCTTTATAGGATCATATAAGTCACTGTAAAATAATAGTTATTCACTTAACCAAAGTTAACAAAAGATTTCAAAGGTAAATATAGAAGAGATCAATTAAGAGGTAAAGAAACTTAAATCTATAATTAAAAGCAGTTCAACATCTGAAGAAAGTATGTCCTCTTAACCGAGAGAAAGGCTGAATTTTAGTTTTTGCACCAGCTTACTTTAAACTCATTTAACTGCAAAACTAATACAATTATGTAAAGTTTAAAAATAAAATAAAATTAAAAAAAATAAAATAAAAAAAAATAAACTGTATTTATGTTTACTAATGCATATATATGGAATTTAGAAAGATGGTAACAATAACCCGGTGTACGAGACAGCAAAAGAGACACTGATGTATAGAACAGTCTTATGGACTCTGTGGGAGAGGGAGAGGGTGGGAAGATTTGGGAGAATGACATTGAAACATGTAAAATATCATGTAAGAAACGAGTTGCCAGTCCAGGTTCGATGCACGATACTGGATGCTTGGGGCTAGTGCACTGGGATGACCCAGAGGGATGGTATGGGGAGGGAGGAGGGAGGAAGGTTCTGGATGGGGAACACATGTATACCTGTGGCAGATTCATTTTGATATTTGGCAAAACTAATACAATTATGTAAAGTTTAAAAATAAAATAAAATTTAAAAAAAAAAAAGGAAAGAGATACCTAGTAAAAAAAAATAAAAAAAAATAAAATAAACTTAATTAAATTCATTTTAAACTTAGTTAGACCTAACCATGCACAAAACTTTTTTTTCAGGGTCCACTTTTCACAAACCTTCTATTCACTTTTTGTAACAGCCACCTGTAAGTCAGACCTACTTTCTTTTCCTTTCATAAAATGTAATTTTTATTTTTTATACCTTCTTTATTAAAAACATACATCCTACTTTCTTTGCTAGATTAGCAAACAAATATTAATACTAGATATTTAATATTGAATATGTCCCAGTTCACATGAATCTGGAATTTATTTAGGTTAATTTTTTTGTATTTAGAATTTTTTGATTTGTAAGTGCTTACTTTTCTTTAGGCCAATTAAATTAGAACTCATTTACAAGTTCAACAATATTATCAGAAAAAAACAAAAGACTTACACTGAGACATACATAAATCCAGACAGACAGACTGACAGAGATCTTATAGTTTTCTGTTTAAGGTTTACAATATCTCTTTGACCTCCATTTTTTTCCCCTTTGCTTGAAGTTCTAATTAGCCCAAGTCTGAGGTCTCAGGCAAAGTTGGCTGTGTATTTCAAGGACATGGAAAGGGTTAACCACAAGCTTTTCCCTAGGCAGGCCTTTCAACAAGCTAGCTGTTTTTAATTGCATATGCAAAAAGAATTGGATTTGCAGATTCCAAAATGAAAAATTTCCCTTGTCTGTTCAATCAGTAATCACTCACTCACAATCCTTCAGAGGCTATCACAATGCCTCCCTTCTCCTGAGTCCTCAGGTTTCCTTAACTGTTACTCCCTTCCTGGGAGCTCCAAGGAGGTCAGCAGTCAAGATACCTTCCTTCTTCTGAGTTCCCAGTTCTCCCTATCTGATGCTCCCTTCCTGGGAGCTCCAAGGAGGTGATCAGTCTCCTCTTTTATCCGTTGGGGTAGGACTTGACTGGGGACTGGCCCCAGGGCCTTACCTGATCCTGTGGCCATTCCTGGTGACTTGGTCCATCCCTCCAATGAGTCCAGTCGGGGCTCAGCCTTCTGGAGAGTCAGAACACTGGTCCAAAAGAGAACCCAGAATACCATCAGGTGGTGCACCCTCTTGTTCATCTCGGGGTCCCTTCACTCCAGCCAGGCTGAGCCACCAGTACAGTGGCTCAAGGGGCCAGCATGGTTGGAATCTTGCTGGGGCCTCCAGAAATGTTGCAGAAACCAGTACTCGAGAAATCAAGCACCACACTTGGAGAGTTGGAGAATGCAAGTTTATTATGCTGGCAGGCCCAGAGGAGTTAACACTCCAAGTTCTGAGCCCTGAACAAAGGGGTTACAGAGTTTTTATACACAAACAGGCATGATTAAGCGGGTTTGTAAGGGCTGGGCGATTGCAAAGAGTACTACAAGGGTGAGTGAGATAAGCTCCAATTCCTAGTATTGAGTCCCCACTTTCTGAGACTACATGACCTACGTGATCCAGACTTTGCAAGGAGTCTGAGTTACAGAGGCAGAAGGAGCAGGAGGTTATGTAAAATTTTAACTTTTCCTCTTCAATGTAAGTATAAGTATCAACTACCTATAATTCCTTTTCTCATTTGATTGTCAAATGGAACATCTGATTCTAATATTCCCATGTATCAAAGCCATATAAGGTCACTCAGATGCAAGTTCATGGGGGCAAAGCCCAAAACTGCAGGTCTAATCTACACCGCCTTTGCCTTCACACATTGCCACACAGCTGATTGTGCTACTGCCATGGTGAAGAATGGGGCTCCTAAATTAGAAACTAAATCACCCAGAACACTTATCACTAACAAGTGTCCTAGTCACTCTATGAATCATATAAATCTTTTGTGCAAGGGTCAAGGGGATGGTGGACAGACAATATGTGCAGCACTACTGGCCAAGGGCTGTATACTCCATGGGGCCACAGAGTCAAGGACACAACTGAGTGATCTTCACTTTCACTACTGGCATGTAAAACACTATCAGTATCAACCACTTGGTGCATATGATTAACTATATTATAGATTCAATAGATACTTTTTAATCAGATTTACACATTTTAAGAATAATTGAATTGGTTGCACAGATATTATAATAAGGAGTCAATGATAGAGGATCTTATATGCTAAACTTAGTTTTACACATTTCAGCAAAAATATACCACATTAACCTCATGTCATAATAATATTCAGAAAATTTTCTACAGCTCTTGTTTGGCTTTTGGTACAGATCTGCATTTTCCTAACAGCTGGGACTGTATAAGTTTAAATCTGGTGTAAATTCCCCAGCATATTTCCTTCCTTGCAGAACTATTGTGGAACTTTTACAATTTGAATTATCATGGTAATTCAGAGGAAGTTATGTAGCAGCCACTGGCTTATTCACATGTGATGACACATGAAGTAGGCCTTATTTTGTATTTCAGGAAATTGAGTGGTCCGTTGTACCTTTCTTTTCTGGAGGTTGAAAATGTTAGCTAGAATAAAAGAGATGAAGATAAAGCACAATTGGTCAGACTCCCTAGAGGTTTTCATAACATTCATTCCTAATCTTTCAGGAAAAAAAATCTTCAACTTTGCTTTCTAGGAAATAAAAAAATTCTGAATGGGTAATTGATTATCTTGGGCTCCAAATTCACTGCAGATGGTGACCAGAGTCATTAAATTAAAAGACGCTGGCTCTTTGAAAGAAAGCTATGACCAACCTAGAGAGCATATTCGAAAGCAGAGACATCACTTTGCCGACAAAGGTCCATCTAGTCAAAGCTATGGTTTTTCTGGTAGTCACATATGGATGTGAGAGTTGGACCATAAAGAAGGCTGAGTGCCGAAGAATTGATGCTTTTGAACTGTGGTGCTGGAGACTCTTGAGAGTCCCTTGGACAACAAGGTGATCAAACCAGTCAATCCTAAAGGAAATCAACCCTGGGTATTCATTGGAAGTACTAATGCTGAAGCTGAAGCTCCAATACTTTGGCCACGTGATGCGAAGAGCTGACTCATTGGAAAAGACCCATATGCAGGGAAACATTGATGGCAAAAGGAGAAGGGGACAGCAGAGGATGAAATGGTTAGATATCATCATCGACACAAAGTACATGAATTTGAACAAACTCTGGGAGATAGTGGAGGACAGAGGAGCCTGGCACACTCCAGGGGGGTTGCAAATTTGGACATGAATTAGAACTGAACAACAACAGTGTACTGAATAACAGGAAACAAAGAAATTGTCCTCTCTGAATTTGATAGCTGGAGGGGAGAATAATGGGAGTAGGGGAGGTAGGGAAGCACAGTTAACTAAACAGTATTCATAGCTGCTCCCCTATCCAACTACTTGCCTGCTTGTTTTGGGGCCTTTAGTTGGGCAAATTTGGAGAAATAGCATAGTAACTGATGATAGGGGTTGGATAGATTTGCTCTACATTGTTAATGGCAGAGGAAGTGGTGAAGACAAAGAATGTATTGGATTGTATTTGAGGAAAAAGATGATAGGGGCTGGAGGAGACTAGATTTGGGAGTTTGGTAGAGGGAGGGGAAAGAGATTGATTCTGCTGCCAAGCATGTGATACTGTAACAGAAAGAAATGGAGAAAGAGGGTTTTAACTTGTGTTGATTGTTAAAAGGTATAGCCATGAGTAGCCATTTCTTTAGCAACTCAAGTCTACATAGCTACATAAATAAATAGATAGGAAGAGAAATAAACTGAAGGTAGATAGATAGATCAGAGAAGGCAATGGCACCCCACTCCAGTACTCTTGCCTGGAAAATCCATGGACGGAGGAGCCTGGTGGGCTGCCATCTATGGGGTCACACAGAGTCAGACACGACTGAAGCGACGCAGCAGCAGATAGATAGATAGATACAGATGTAAGTAAGAAAATAGCTATCATTTACTGAGAACCCACTGTGAGTTCAGCTTTTTGATACAACATCTCTAATCTTGACAAAGTAACATATTGTGGTCATTTTACAGATGAGAGAACTGAGGTTTGGAAATGTTAAAAGGCACACAGCTATTAAATGGACCTACTGAAGATTTTGACCTATGTGTGAACCCAAAATTTACGAACGTTTCCCCTCCATTAGGCTGTTTCCCCAGGCATTCTTTCCAAGCAAAGTACTGCAAGCTTTAGGAGGGAAGAATTACTGAGCTGCTTCTTTCATCTTTCTTCTGCCAACATAAATATTTCCTCCCTAAATTTATTTTAAATTGAAACAGGAGAGCTAACATTTATTACATAATAGGACATAATTTAAAGGAACAAACAGAGATTATCTGGTTCAATTGAATTTTATTTGACTTATTTCTTCAGGTAGTACTTCCAGTGGGGGTGACAGAACACACATAGAAATATAGATTCATTGGTTTGTGTCTATAATAGGCATTCTCCCTCTCCTCACACACATTGCAAGCAAATTTGTGTTCTCCTCAAAAACCCAAAGATTCATACAAAAATGAGAAAAACAAAAACCAGTACTCAAGGTTCAGTTCTCCAGATAAAACAGGAATATCATAGAAACACAAGGCAGAGCAGCTTCATTGATCATTTACCCACCTGGAATACTGTCAGCAATATTCAGGTTCGGCCCTCTTTTTCTTATCAGAATGTTTGTCTGGCAATGTTCTTATAGATTATCTATTTCTGCTGAATAACTTGAAGCAGGGCTGCTAATCAAGAGAGAAAAGAAGCTGCCTTTGGTGATGAAAATTGCTTTCTAGTGACTGATTGTGCTAATCAATCTTCTACAAGGGAAATCAGGAGTAAAAGATGGCCAATAATTGCAAAATACTGCTGCACACATGAAGAAAAATAACTGATGCACAAAACATAGAAAAGCAACTCTTGAGAAAATGTTGCAGAGTTGGCTATTTAAATTATATATATACATTGGAAAGCAGTTTTTCACACTTTAACACCTAAATGTTATTTTTAATATGTAGGTAAGGACTATGTCTACCTTACTCTGGCATTGTAGTATTTGATGACACTTCATTATCTGAGAGCTGGCTGGGATTTCTCATTAGAAATCTGAAAACATTGAAAGGTATAAAAATTATCAAGATTGTTGGTGCACAGATTACATTTAGCTTCTGATCATAACTTTCTGTATATGACAATCACAAATGAATTAATAGCAGAAAATATTTCTAATGATCCTCAGCTGTCAATGTACCTCAAATAATGATCCATAGTGCTTCAGTCTTTTTCTTTAGAGTTTGCTTACAAGTTCATTGTGATCTTAACAACTGTGAAATTCATTGTAATGTTGACTCTGTAGCAAGTTTTGTGCAGACATTGTAAAGTAGAAAATAAAACCAATACTCTTTCCATTTTAAAAAGTATGAATGGTCTTTCAACCTTTTGTGCATTTAAACCAATTTTTCAGGACTTTATGTAACATAGGAGCCAGCTACATTAGAGATCTGGAACCATATATGTGAGTAAAATATGTGAGATAATGCTTGAAATTTCAGAAATCAATTTTGACTTCTTAGAAGCACATACCATGTTTCTTCAATCCTGAGAGAGCATCAGTATTTGTGAGATTCACTGAAACAATTATGGAATAAATATGTCACAAATTAAATTATGACATTGCATTAATGAAAGTCCTACATGACACATCATCTGGTCACACCAGCTTCTTTTTGCTTTGAAATTTTCTTCTATTTCCAAGTGATTTGGAATTTTCTCCTGCTTGAAGTATCAGGCAATTTCAAAACAAAGTAACAAAACCTAAAACAGTAAAATCTCTATAATGGGAATCTCTCTATGATATTATGAAACCTTTTTGTATTTCTTTGCATGAAATCATGAAACTGTAATCACTCCTTAACGATAAGGCTTCCCTGATGGTTCAGGTGGTACAGAATCTGCCTGAAATGCAAGACACCAGGGTTCGATCCCTAGGTCTGGAAGATTCCCTAGAGAAGATAATGGCAAATCATTCCAGTATTTTTGCCTGGAGAATTCCATGGACAGAGAAGCCTGGTGGGCTACAGTCCATGGGGTCACAAAGAGTCAGACATAACTGAGTGACTAACGTTTTCACTTTCACTCTGATGATAAATATTTGTGTTAATAGTATCAAATTTGTGCACTACTGCTGTATTTTTAAGGCCAAATAATTCTATATTTCAAACCAAATGATACTGATAATTTTGTAATGTAACAAAACTTAACATGTTTAGTAACATAACTCAACTGAAATGATGTTAAAAGCTACAACCAAGAGTGGATATGTACAGGCAATGATAAATAGACATAACTAGCAGTTGTAAGAATCCAGACACATCCTGATTTCAGAGAGGTTAAATATAAAAAAAATACGTATCTTAGAATTGATATTACACAGTAATATATTGCAAGGTGAAACTTTAGAGATGAAAATGTCCAGTTCCTTCATTTTTCATAGTAGCTCTGTTGGACTGCACCCTGCAGACTTACAAGGCCTATATTTGCCCAGCTTCAAGACCAAAGAAAGAGTCTGGAGTCCCTGACAGAGACATCAGTAGTTTAATGCATGGGGGAGCTTACACGTCTGAAGCAAGGTCCTAGAGCAACACCCCACCATATATGGCAGATGGCAGGCACAACACGGCTGCTGTCTTTCCTCCTGGGGTTGGGGGTTGGGAGGTGGCCAGTTGTAGGGAGAATTGACATCACATTGTCTCATCAGTTACCGGGGAAACCTGTAGAGGGGCATGCTCCTCACTGTCCCTTTGATAAGAACAATCACTAACTGGGGTCTGGAGCAAGTAGGGAGGTCAGTCCTGTGGGTAGAGTATAGATGAAGCAGGTACTGGTTGGGCAGGAGATGTGCAGAGAGCAAGACAACAGCCATCTTGAGTGGCCTGGCCGTATAAGCTCCATAATGCTCAACGAATTAAGAAAAGCTGTCCCAGATGGTGGTAAAATCTAGACAAAAATCCTAATTTTTAGGACAACAACTTATCCAATTTTGGTGATCTACAGCTTTTGAATGATTTATTACTTTATGATTTTCTCATTAACTTGTGTTTAAACCTGTTATTTGATTGAGGACAGATTTAACTCATCATTCTTTTAACCACTGGTTATTGAACAAGATGCTTCTATAGATTACTAAGTGAATCTACTGACAATATAAACTGTTAATCCATTATGTAATTTCAATATTTTATTTAGTTTCTAGTAACTAAAATATACACAGAAGAACTGTACAAAAAAGATCTTCAAGACCCAGATAATCACAGTGGTGTGATCACTGACCTAGAGCCAGACATCCTGGAATGTGAAGTCAAGTGGGCCTTAGAAAGAATCACTACGAACAAAGCTAGTGGAGGTGATGGAATTCCAGTTGAATGATTCCAAATCCTGAAAGATGATGCTGTGAAAGTGCTGCACTCAATATGCCAGCAAATTTGGAAAACTCAGCAGTGGCCACAGGACTGGAAAAGGTCAGGTTTCATTCCAATCCCAAAGAAAGGCAATGCCAAAGAATGCTCAAACTACCGCACAATTGTACTCATCTCACACGCTAGTAATGCTCAAAATTCTCCAAGCCAGGCTTCAGCAATATGTGAACCATGAACTTCCTGATGTTCAAGCTGGTTTTAGAAAAGGCAGAGGAACCAGAGATCAAATTGCCAACATCCACTGGATCATGGAAAAAGCAAGAGAGTTCCAGAAAAACATCTATTTCTGCTTTATTGACTATGCCAAAGCCTTTGACTGTGTGGATCCCAATAAACTGTGGAAAATTCTGAAAGAGATGGGAATACCAGACCACCTGATCGGCCTCTTGAGAAATTTGTATGCAGGTCAGGAAGCAACAGTTAGAACTGGACATGGAACAACAGACTGGTTCCAAATAGGGAAAGGAGTGCGTCAAGGCTGTATATTGTCATCCTGCTTATTTAACTTATATGCAGAGTACATCATGAGAAATGCTGGACTGGAAGAAACACAAACTGGAATCAAGATTGCCGGGAGAAATATCAATAACCTCAGATATGCAGATTACACCACCCTTATGGCAGAAAGTGAAGAGGAACTCAAAAGCCTCTTGATGAAAGTGAAAGAGGAGAGTGAAAAAGTTGGCTTAAAGCTCAACATTCAGAAAATGAAGATCGTGGCATCCGGTCCCACCACTTCATGGGAAATAGATGGGGAAACAGTGGGAACAGTGTCAGACTTTATTTTTTGGGCTCCAAAATCACTACAGATGGTGACTGCAGCCATGAAATTAAAAGACGCTTACTCCTTGGAAGTAAAGTTATGACCAACCTAGATAGCATATTCAAAAGCAGAGACATTACTTTGCCAACAAAGGTTCATCTAGTCAAGGCTATGGTTTTTCCTGTGGTCATGTATGGATGTGAGAGTTGGACTGTGAAGAAGGCTGAGCGCCGAAGAATTGATGCTTTTGAACAGTGGTGTTGGAGAAGACTCTTGAGAGTCCCTTGGACTGCAAGGAGATCCAACCAGTCCATTCTGAAGGAGATCAGCCCTGGGATTTCTTTGCAAGGAATGGTGCTGAGGCTAAAACTCCAGTACTTTGGCCACCTCATGTGAAGAGTTGACTCATTGAAAAAGACTCTGATGCTGGGAGGGATTGGGGGCAGGAGGAGAAGGGGACGACAGAGGATGAGATGGCTGGATGGCATCACTGACTTGATGGACGTGAGTCTCAGTGAACTCCAGGAGTTGGTGATGGACAGGGAGGCCTGGCGTGCTGTGATTCATGGGGTCGCAAAGAGTCGGACACAACTGAGCGACTGATCTGATCTGATCTGAACTAAAATATAGAATTATTATAATTGATTAATCTTCCTGACATAATACTTTCATTCTGTGAAATTAAAAAACTTCCTTTTGTTTGCTGCATCATTTCTAGATTTCTCCATCCAGTTTTTAAGACCTTTCATGATTTAGCCTCATCTCAAGTACTCAATTTGATTTCTCTCCTCTTAAAACCATTTATCCTGTTTTTGCTTGCCATTTTTACTACTAATAAAATGCCTGGAAAATTATCATTTAATCTCAGTTTTAATTACTGACCATGGAATCATCTGAAAGTTAAGTAATTTATTGTATTAATTGGCTTTGGCTGCTAGCACACAATGTGCCCCATATCTGGGCTTGACTGTTAACTCACTTTTCAATGCATTTCACAGAACCAGAAAAGTAGGATCTAGAGTCAACATACCATTGGCTATGAGCTGTCAATTTTGACTTCTTTATCTGGCTTTAACAGTCCTTTTTAAAACTGTTTAGTGACTTTAGTGGTGTGCAGTAAACCTTGTCACACATCAGGTATATGAGAAGGCATTCTCAAGAAGAATATCACCTTTTCTATTCTTTTCTCATGACAACATATCTTTGTCAGTAATGAAGCTTCTTCCTAAATCAAGAAACCAAATTTAAAAATGATTAAATCAGGCATCACTGAATACATTAAAATTATTACCATATAACAGATGGTTGATACTGACTTCTGGTTTTTATGTCTCTCACATATCTAATATGTCAAAAAAAATAGTTCTCAAGATATTGAAGGACTAACTTTATATGAAAATAAGAAAGTAAACAAACTTGCTGCTGCTACAGCTAAGTCACTTCAGTCATGTCCGACTCTGTGTGACCCCATAGATGGCAGCCCACCAGGCTCCCTGTCCCTGGGATTCTCCAGGCAAGAACACTGGAGTGGGTTGCCATGTCCTTCTCCAATGCAGGAAAGTGAAAAGTGAAAGTGAAGTCACTCAGTCGTGTCTGACTCTTTGTGACCCCATGGACTGCAGCATACCAGGCTCCTCCGTCCATGGGATTTTCCAGGCAAGAGTACTGGAGTGGGGTGCCATTGCCTTCTCCAAAACAAACTTACCCGTACCTAAATATGTTTGTCATCATTCAGAAAGTATTCTGAATCAGTATAAGTATGTTTAGCTATGGCTCAAAGGACTAAGAAGGAATTACATGTTGTTTGAGTTGGTTTGTGATAGGTGGTAATTTCCTTTCAACTTTGCTCTTCTTTAACTTAACAGACTGAAGTCCTAAGAACATCTTTAACCTGAAAGCCATGATCATTCTACCATAAAGATTAGTCAAGAAATATCAGTGTCAAACTTCTGAAACCCAAATTCAATGAAATATTCTATAAAACTGTCAGAGAGAAATGACATGTTATTTATGGGGGAAAAACAATTTAACTCACAGGATACTTTTCCTCATAAATGGTAGAGGCCAGAAAGAAGTGGCACAACATCTTTCAGGCATAGGAAGAAAAGAATTGCCAATTCAAAATTCATTATCCCATGACAACATCCTTCAGGAAGGAAAGGGAAATAAAGACATTCTCTGATGAAAGAAAATCAAGACAAATTTTTGCTAGCACACCTTTCCTAAAGGAATGGCTAAAGAAAGTTCTCTAAAAATAAAGGAAATTTTAAAAAAAGAATCTGGAACATTGGGAAGGAAGAAGTAACAATGAAAAGAGAAAAGGCATGGATAAATATAATAGATTTTACCTCTTTTCTTGAATTTCTAAATTATGTGTGGGGGTCATAGCAAAAATTATGACTGTCTTTTATGGTACTCGGCATATAATGGAAATGCATACACTATACAAGATGTGAGTAAAAAAATGTTCAGAGAGAGGCAACATTTCTATACCTGACTCTAGCTGGTAAAACATCAGCACCAATAGGCTGATGTTATTTCTATATAATGTTATACATAGAGTAACATCAACAGAAAGCTGTAAAAACAGAAAGACTCAAAACACTATAGACTAGTGAAAATAGAGTTCTAAAAAATGTTCAAGCATACAAGAGGAAGGCAGGCAAAAGAAACTAATGAAAACAGAAAGAAACAAACAGAAAACAAGAAAGAAAATGTCAGTCTTAAGCCTTAACATTTCAGTAATTGTATTAAATATAAATTCTCTGATTACATTAATTAAAAGAGAGATAGAAAAAAGGATTAGTCAACAACACATATGATATAAACTGTTGATCACATTTTTATTTCAAATAAAATTATGCTGTCCTACTTAATGAAAGATATTGTGATTCAATCATCACGTTTTACATAGTAAACATATGCACTTTATATATATATATAATACCATATAGATATGAGATTTCAGATTTATTGTGAAGATTAGCTTTACAAATTCAGGCTTAATAAATTAAATATCAGAAAATAAATTATATATTCAAAAACAGATCCCTTAATTAACATGGTGGAATATAGATGACCACTAGAAATTGTCGTTCAAGCAATTTCTCAGTATACATAAAAAGTAAATCATATACTAACTTTTTTTAAGTTTTAGTTAACATATTTTTTATTAGAGCTATAGCAAGTTTTAAAAGCATATCATATGATACAACTAATGTGGCCCTAATTAAAATCTGTACATATTACATGTAGCTACTAATATATATTTATTTATCTAAATATTAATATTCAGAAGGTATATCTCCAAATGTAAAATGAGAACAGTGACTATAAGCCAGTGGTATAACATGGCATTATATATATGTTATACCATGGTATAACATGGTATAAGATTGGTATAAGCCATGGCATTATGAAATATTATTCTGATACATTAAAATGGGATTGATTACTTTGGTGTTTTAGTATGTTCATTGTATGTTATTGTTCTTTTTTTCTAGTACAGAGCATTCATATTTTCTGGAAGATGTTTTCATAATACAATATGAAAATATTCCATTATGCCTACTGATTTAAAAAAAACTATCTACTAATAGTCCAGGATATTTACTAATTGCATGACAGTTGTCAGATATGCATTCTTTGATCATTTTGGTTACCATCAAAAAATCTATGGTCATATCTATAGAACCGATAGATCCTTATTCTGACAAACCTATGTAACCTATGCTTGCAGTAGGTATAATAATTGGTAATAGGATTGTTTTTAGAATGAAATGCAATAATGTATTAAAGTATCTAGTGTATTGCCTAGAAATAAGTAAGCATTCAATAATAATAGTTAAATTTGTCATAATAAAAACATATTATTTTGTATGTTTTTACTGACATATCAGCAAATATATGCATCTTAAAACTTATGACAAAATTAGTTAAATAATGTTAAACCAAGAATCGAGGACTTTATTACATCTAATTGGAAGCATGCAGACCTTATGCTTACAGATACACCAAAATTCCATGCATATTTCACCAATCAATTGGTTCTGTGACCATCTGAAGGCAGGCAGATTCTTTACCAACTGAGCTATCAGGGAAACCCATTTCAAGTAATAGCTCTTCCAATTCACAGATTTCTATTTAAAGAACTAAATTTACAGTTATATTAATCCAGAATTAATGTATTATAAACCTCATTTCACCTCTCCATACTTCCAAATTATTTTTCCAGCCATGTCTGCAATTCTTAGAAAAAACGATTAGGTTAGGGAAGAAAACTATGATCTTCTTGTTAAAATGAAACTTCCAATAATACTAAAGTAAGAATTTCTTAGAGGACAATCATCACTGTATATCAAAGCTCCAAAATACTTCCTGAAATTTATTTTCTCTTTGTGTTTCTTGCTAGTTACTATGCGTGTGTGCATGCTAAGTCACTTCAGTAGTGTCCAACTCTTTGAGACTCTATAGACTGTAGTAGTCCCCCAGGCTCCTATGTCCATGGAATTCTCCAGGCAAGAATACTGGAGTGGGTTGCCATGCCCTCCTCCAGGGGATCTTCCCAAGTCAGGGATCAAAGCTGTGTCTCTTCCATCTCTTCCAACTCCTGCACTGGCAGCCGGGTTCTTTACCACTAGCAATCACCTGGGAAGCCCCGCTAGTTACTATAGAGACTACCATATCAGCCAGGGGTGGAAATGGAGATTGGAAGGGAGACAAGCAGAGAAACTCCCTAAGAGCCACAATACTCATCTCTGAATATCTTACAGCTTTGTTGTCTTTATTAAAGGTTAATATAATGGCTTCAGTTTGTCATAGTTTGTTCATGAAGCAAAATCTCTCATGTCTTTCGTGAAAAAGAGCTTATACATGATTCTAGATTTTTGGAGGTCTAAATTCAACAAAACAAAATCCAAAATGAGGTTCTTTTCTGGCCAAATTTGACTTTGCTTCTAGGTTCTACTTTCTTGTCTAGAGATTTAAGTCTTCCCAAGCATTAACACAAGAAAAGCCCACTTTCTGAAAGAAGACTGCAGGAAAACTTAACCACACTTTGTCATACTCGAAAGTTTGTCATACTCGAAAATGTACAATAGATTTACACCTACCATATCAGGTATGGTTTCATAACACAGTATTCTCCATCCCCTCAAAAATCAAAGTCCTCATTTTATTTACCAGCCATTCTGGTGTATTAGGACTAGCAGACTAACAGAATGGTCAAATTACTGTAATAACGTCAAATTACTGTAAATCCATTTACTAAGGAGAACCACTATTGCGACTCCTTTTCATTTTTGCAGGACTCCCTTTGGCCACCTGATGTAAAAAGTGGACTTATTGGAAAAGACCCTGATACTAGAAAAGATTGAGGGCAAGAAGAGAAGAGGGCAACAGAGGATGAAATAGTTGGATGGCATCACTGACTCAATGGACGTGAGTTTGAGCAAACTCGGGGAGATAGTGAAGGACAGGGAAGCCTGGCATGTTGTAGTTCATGGGATTGCAAAAAGTTGGACACAACTTAGCAACTGAGCAACAACAACACAATCTAAAGAATGGCAGTTACTGATTCTGTTTGGAAATACCAAATTATTTTGATGCTATCAGGACTTATTAATTTGAATATTTCCAACTTAACTGATCATCATCAGAAGATGGCATAAATATACTAAATAAGAACATGAATATTTAGAGACACTCTCCTTACTGAGGGAAACAAATAATGTTCTAAAATTATACTGCACAATCCAATTTTAATTTGTTTCCTTATATTCTCACACAGTTCTTCTTTACTGTAGAGACTGGGTGTCTTATAAAAATGCAAACATATTCTTTTCATCTACATTAATATCAATAACTAGAATTTTTAAAAGGCAGAAATCTGTTTCAGTCTAGAGTCATATCTGGAAAAAATAAAATCTTTATTTCAGTTGGTATTTTTCAATATGAAATACCTATTTTTCTTGTCACTTTAAAGGAAATAAACATTGATAAATGTTATTAACATTTAATGAATGATTAATAGCACTGCCTTTTCCATAATAATTTATTATAAGGAGTGTTTTATCATGATCAAGAGCCATGTAAATAATTCTATGCATTGCCATTTATAAATGCTTTATAACAGTTTGAAAGAACATTATTTAGAACCTGTTTCAAATATGAAAATGGTAAAAAACAAGCCTTCTAATGCCTGAATCTTTAAAGTCTGTGTTCTCATTAATCAAGTTTCTTAAATCATTCCTAAATGTTACCTCAATTCAAAATGCAACTCCCATTTCTTATTCAGATTTGCCCTCAAATAGGAATAGAACAAATCTACAGCACTCAAGCCAAAGCGAGCAGTAGGCCAACGTGTAGTGGTAGCAAAAGTCCTGGAGGATTATTACCTGCCATTGAAGCTTAGGATGTTCTGGTACTAATTTTAGATAGATTTTTAAGAGATATAGTAGGAAGGAGTTTATAACAGATTTGCACATAAACCTTTCAAGCTAATTTACTGACATTAAACCTAACTTAGAAACGAATGTCACCTTTCATTGGAAAATGGGAAATTTCCAGCCATATGTGGCATTTTTCTCCTCTCTGGCCTCTTAATAGAAATGTAATCTTAATTCTGCCATTGAAGATCCATTGTACATAATAAGCCTTCCAGAAACTGGATGAGAAGGAAACTTCTCCCTGGCCTCTCCTGACGGTAAGAAGTAAAGCAGTCTCAGATCACTTGAGGGATTGGAGGTGGAGGGTGGTGTGAGGGGATTGCTTAGAGGTTGACTACTCCTTAGCCATGGTCAGAAATGAGATTTAAGGAATTTAAGAATACTTTGATAGTACCTCTTCTCTTTCATGCCTTTCATCTGCTTGTTTCAGGGACTAAGTCATTGGTTAAATTCTTGAGCATGTGTAATCAGCAATACCACACTCAGGTAAAAAAAAAAAAAAAAATATATATATATATATATATTAAAGTAAAATAAACAAACCAAAGAAAGGAAATAAAATAATAAGGCAACTCCTACAGTATTATGTGTGTGTCTGTGTGTCTGTGTATGTATTAGTCGTTCAGTTGTGTCTGACTCTTTGCAACCCCATGGACTGTAGCTGGCCAGGCTCCTCTATCCATGGAATTCTGCAGGCAAGAATACTGGAGTGGGTTGTCATGCCCTTCTCCAGGGGATTGTCCCAACCCAGGGATCGACCCACGTCTCCTGCATTGCAGGCAGACTCTTTACTGTCTGAGCCACCAGGGAAGTCCCTACCATACCATACAGAACACTAATCCAAAATTTGACAAAAGGAATTCCACATGTAAAAGGATATATTTTGCATCCACTGTAGTTGTTATTTTGTAAATAGGAGAAAGCTGTCTACCATCTCTACTCCTTGGGCCTTCTCCCTTGGTTTTCTCTTTAGCATTAATCTTTCTCTCTTCACCACCCTCATCTCTACTCAGATCTACCCTTCCTGCCTCCAGCTCCTCTCCTCTCCATTGTATCTGCAGAATCTTTTTCCTAAATATAACTTTGATCAGAACACTCCTTCAAGGACCTGTCCTTCCTTACATTAGCATGTCTGACCCAAGACTCTCAGAACATATTTGTCTGTGGACACGTCACAAGCTGTTTGATGAAAAGAGGAATCTTTGATCAAATACACTTGAGAAATTCAGAGTAAACAGAATAAAGTCCATGTCTCTACTTATTATAATCTTTGATACCCCCAAAACTTAGTGTGAATTTTTAAGTTAGAACTAAGATATGAAAAGGGAAAGTGTTAGTCACTCAGTCATGTCCAACATTTTGTGGCCCCATGGACTGTAGCCCATCAGGCTCCTCTGTCTATGGAATTCTCCAGGCAAGAATACTGCAGTGGGTTGCCATTTCCATCTCCAGGCAATCTCCCCGACCCAGGGATTGAACCGCTTCTCTTGCATTGCAGGCAGATTCTTTACTCTCTGAGCCATCAGGAAAGCCTAAGATATGAAATACTTCTTAAATTTATTGGTCCATCAGAATCCATTCTTACAGAACATCATCTTCCAACAACTCAAAGGAGACTTAAGAATCCTTTTGAGATGCTGGTTGACAGTATAATGAATCAATTATAAATCTGATGTTCCATGAACTTCACAATAGGGCCTTGTGTTAGTTTACCAGAACTGCCATAACAAAGTTAGATAAATTGGGTGGCTTAAAACAACAGCTCTTAATGCTTGAAGTTCAAAATCAAGGTGTCAGCAGGGCCATGCTTTCTCTGCAGTCTCTAGAGGAGGACTCTTTCTATACCTCTCCTTGGCTGCTGGTGGTTGCCAGAATTTCTTGACATTTCTCACCTTGTACTTGCATAAGTGCAATCACAGTTGTATTATATGACTCAGAAATATAACATACTTAAGAGAAAGCATGACTTCTTATATTTCCTTCTACTTCATAGCATACAATAACTGAAAATATTTTATCAAGCATGTCCACTGTGTTATTAAATTTGTGATTGGTAGCTATCTGTAAAGGTGCTGTCTAATATTGTCTACTCAAACAGTTCTTTTTCCTGAATCTTCTGCTATATTCATCACACTGTGCTGTTGACATCCACCTGCATAAGGAACCTGGAGGCAAATATTTCCAATATTTTCTAATATGGAAGAAATAAGTCTATAAATTGATTTCCTTGAGAGAAGAAATATTTTAAAAATAAAGTGTCTGGTACTCAAAGGGTCAGTTCAGAGTTTGTTTTGTGTTCAAACCATAACTTCTTTCTGCTCTTGGAACTTGACTCTTGGCAGAAAAATAGGTCTAAAATGTTCTTTTGGGAGTCAGAGAGAAGAAACCAGAAAGAGCTGATGCTGATGTTTGCAACAAACTTTGAAGAATTTGGTAAATGTTCCATTTATCCTAAGCTAACCTTTTGACAATCTTGGAGGAAAATCCCTTTATAATAATGGATTCTGAAGGTATATATATTTGTCTAGGCCTGGTCCCATAGCATGGACAAAAATGAAGCCTCTACTTAGTCACTTTGCTACACGCACATACACATTCATAAATATATACACATATCACACACATATTTTAATAAATAAGCACATGTAGACACACAGACATTCATAAATACATGCACATTCGTAAACACACACATACAGACATGCATGCACACACTAAAATGCTGCACTAATTCTTATATATCTTGAATATTCCTAATTTTCCAGGTAAAGTGGAGAAAGAGATGTCCAGGATGGTTTCAGCATGAAATTTATGAGTTTCTACTGTCTCACCAATGAGATAAGGAAGAGGATGAAATAATGGCAGCTAATTTGTTTATCAGGAGTAAAGCTCTGGTAGCTCAGTCAGTAAACAATCTGCCTGCAATGCAGGTAGACCCGGGTTTGATTCCTGGGTCGGGAAGATCCCCTAGAGAAGGAAATAGGAACTTACTCCAATATTCTTGTCTAGAGAATCCCATGGACAGAGGAGCCTGGCAGGTTACAGTCCACGGGGTTGCAAGAGTCTGACCCGATTTAGGGACTAAACCACCAATTTGTTTATAAATTGCCTGAGGGAAGCTCCAGACCTAGGCTCCTGCAAGGAGTATCCTTTTAAAAGAAGGCATGCCATATCCTCTCCCCACTTAATCTATGTGAACCACACCTGGCATTCATTTACTTTCTTAAATGCCATACCTTCTTTCTTTGAGATTCAAAACTTGGTCACTGATGTTTCTGTCACCTAGTTAACTGGTACTCTTCCAAATTCTGGGGTAAATAGCCCTTTCTTATGGAAACTTTGACTAGAATGAGTACTAGGTGAGCTCCTCCTTTTATAGTCTTTTGTAACCTTGAGTATATTTCTTTTATGGGCTACCCTGATGGCTCAGAGGTAAAGAATCCTCCTGCCAATGAAAGAGATGCAGGCTTGATTCCTGGTTTGGGATGATCCCCTGGAGTATGAAATGACAACCCACTCCAATATTCTTGCCTGAGAAATCCCATGAACAGAGGTGCCTGGTTACCTACAGTCCATGGGGTTGGACACAACTAAGCAACAACAACAACAAATATTTCTTTTATTATACTATTCAAAGTTACAATTATATATTGGTGTGATTATTTAATGAAAGTTTGTGTCTCAAGAAAGCAAAGGTTATCTAATTTGTATAACATTTTCTCCCCTATACCTAATAGAGTGACAGGCACACATACAGCAGATGAACAATAAATATTTGTTGATTTGACAGGAGCTAACCCTGTAAGATCAGAAAGCACAAAGCATCACTGCCTTGTATCAAAAAAGATGAGCTAAATATGGCTAAAATTGTAAAGGAAATGTAATAGTTTACAAAGCTGGAAAGTCCTAATATGGAATGAATTTCAAGGATGATTTGATTCAGTAGAGCAATGTGTTCTTCAAGAACCCTGATCCTTTTCATCTCTCTCCTTCTGCAGCATCATCTGAGACCTGGCTTCCATCCAGGTCACAAGATGGCTGTCAAAAATTCCAAAGGTTACATGATTTCTTGTCCATATTCAGGAGAAAAAAGTATCTGCCACAGTGAAAGGAAGAAATCTACAGTTTCACAGTAACTGGCTTGGCATAGATCATATGTCCAGCACTGCACCAGTGGCTGTGGCCAAATAGGATGGAGTATGTTGACTTAACTAAGTCATTACAGGCTTACTTCTTGGTGCCAATGATTTCATAAACAGGTGGATATATGAAGGAATATCTCAGTAGTCTGAAGAAAAGGAAGAGATTAATGGATATTAGAGAGACATCCTTTTCTCCTTTGCTTTTCACTTCTTTTCTTTTCACAGCTATTTGTAAGGCCTCCTCAGACAGCCATTTTGCTTTTTTGCATTTCTTTTTCATGGGGATGGTCTTGATCCCTGTCTCCTGTACAATGTCACGAATCTCCATCCATAGTTCATCAGGCACTCTGTCTATCAGAACTAGTCCCTTAAATCTATTTCTCACTTCCACTGTATAATCATAAGGGATTTGATTTAGGTCATACCTGAATGGTCTAGTGGTTTTCCCCACTTTCTTCAATTTAAGTTTGAATTTGGCAATAAGGAGTTCATGATCTGAGCCACAGTCAGCTCCTGGTCTTGTTTTTGCTGACTGTATAGAGCTTCTCTATATTTGGCTGCAAAGAATATAATCAATCTGATTTCGGTATTGACCATCTGGTAATGTCCATGTGTGGAGTCTTCTCTTGTGTTGTTGGAAGAGGGTATTTGCTATGACCAGTGCATTCTCTTGGCAAAACTCCATTAGCCTTTGCCCTGCTTCATTCCATACTCCAAGGCCAAATTTGCTTGTTACCCCAGGTGTTTCTTGACTTCCTACTTTCGTATTCCAGTCCCCTATAATGAAAAGGACATCTTTTTTGGGTGGTAGTTCTAAATGGTCTTGTAGGTCTTCATAGAACTGTTCAACTTCAGCTTCTTCAGTGTTACTGGTTGGGGCATAGGCTTGGATTACTATGATATTGAATGGTTTGCCTTGGAAACAAACAGAGATCATTCTGTCATTTTTGAGATTGCATCCAAGTACTGCATTTCAGACTCTTTTGTTGACCATGATGGCTACTCCATTTCTTCTAAGGGATTCCTGCCCGCAGTAGTAGATATAATGGTCATCTGAGTTAAATTCACCCATTCCAGTCCATTTGAGTTCGCTGATTCCTAGAATGTCAACGTTCACTCTTGCCATCTCCTGTTTGACCACTTCCAATTTGTCTTAATTCATGGACCTAACATTCCAGGTTCCTATGCAATATTGCTCTTTACAGCATCGGACCTTGCTTCTATCACCGGTGCCATCCATAACTGGGTGTTGTTTTTGCTTTGGCTCCATCCCTTCATTCTTTCTGGAGTTATTTCTCCACTGATCTCCAGTAGCATATTGGGCACCTACTGACCTGGGGAGTTCATCTTTCAGTGTCCTACCTTTTTACCTTTTCATACTGTTTACGGGGTTCTCAAGGCAAGAATACTGAAATGGTTTGCCAATCCCTTCCCCAGTGGACCACATTCTGTCAGATCTCTCCACCATGACCCATCCATCTTGTGTGGCCCCACATGGCATGGCTTAGTTTCATTGAGTTAGACAAGGCTGTGGTCTGTGTGATCAGATTGGCTAGTTTTCTGTGATTACGGTTTCACTGTGTCTGCCCTCTGATGCCCTCTCGCAACACCTATCATCTTACTTGGGTTTCTCTTACCTTGGACATGGGCTATTTCTTCATGGCTGCTCCAGCAAAGTGCAGCCACCCCTCCTACCTTGAACGTGGAGTAGCTCCTCTCAGCCCTCCTGAGCCTGTGCAGCCGCCACTCCTTGGACGTGGGATTGCTCTTCTCGGCCACCACCCTGACCTCTGCCGTGTGGTAGCTCGTCTCCGCCGCCACCCCTGACCTTGGACGTGGAGTAGCTCCTCTCAGCCGCTCTTGTGCCAATGCAGAATGGCACTCTCAGTTGCCGCCCCTGACCTTGGGCAGGGGGTAGCTCCTCTCCGCCACACTTCTGAGAGGTCCATTGCAGCTGAAGAGCTTCTGATATCTCCTTCAGATAAAGGAGAAAAGGAAAGATATAAGCATCTGAATGCAGAGCTCCAGAGAATAGCAAGGAGAGATAAGAAAGCCTTCCTCAGTGATCAATGCAAAGAAATAGAGGAAAACAACAGAATGGGAAAGACTAGAGATCTCTTCAAGAAAATTAGAGATACCAAGGGAACACTTCATGCAAAGATGGGCTCGATAAAGGACAGAAATAGTATGGACCTAACAGAAGCAGAACATATTAAGAAGAGGTGGCAAGAATACACAGAAGAACTGTACAAAAAGAGCTTCACGACCCAGATAATCACTATGGTGTGATCACTCACCTAGAGCCAGACATCCTGGAATGTGAAGTCAAGTGGGCTCTAGGAAGCATCACTACAAACAAAGCTAGTGGAGGTGATGGAATTCCAGTTGAGCTATTTCAAATCCTGAAAGATGATGCTGCAAAAGTGCTGCACTCAATATGCCAGCAAATTTGGAAAGCTCAGCAGTGGCCACAGGACTGGAGAAGTGTTGAGGTCCTTTAATGGACCGGAACCTGGTGGTCCGGAGTCAACAATAAGAAAGTAAAGGAGAAAAAGAGGCTGATATTCCTTGGTTTACGCAGAAAGCCAATAAAGCCCCTGGCATGGAGCTTGCTCTGTTCATGGAGGCCTCAGGCGCCCTCTTGATGGGGTGAAGATGCAGAGCACCTTCTCGAGAGGGTCTCAGAAGCCCGGGCAGGAAAGTGAACTCAGAGGGCCTCTGTGCTGCAAAGAAATACTGTGAGAGAGAGAAAGAAAGACAAGGGGACCAGAGCTCTGATGGAGCAAAGGTGTTTTATTCAACATTGTGTAGGTATTTATACTGTCTTACAAGATAGTTATTTTCATCAGAGATAACATCAAAACTTACAAGTTATCAAGAAAACATGAGGTTATCCATATGAAAGAGAGAGTTGTAAATAACCACTTTTACCATATGGTTCATAAAAAGGAAGAGGGTACTTATCACTGTATAGAAAAATTAATGAAGGAAAGGCCTGGATTCCTCAGTCACGGGAGAGGCTTGCCTCTCCTCTTAATTCCTGAATATTCAGGAATTAATAAGGAACAGAGAATTCCTGACAGATCCAAAGCAGCACACAGGAAGCCTCCTGTTAAATGCTTCCTGACAGAAAAGGTCAGTTTTCATTCCAATCCCAAAGAAAGGCAATGCCAAAGAATGCTCACACTACCACACAAGTGCGCTCATCTCATACGCTAGTAAAGTAATGCTCAAAATTCTCCAATCCAGGCTTCAGCAATACGTGAACCGTGAAATTCCAGATATTCAAGCTGGTTTTAGAAAAGGCAGAGGAACCAGAGATCAAATTGCCAACATCCGCTGGATCATGGAAAAAGCAAGAGAGTCCCAGAAAAACATCTACTTCTGCTTTATTGACTATGCCAAAGCCTTTGACTGTGTGGATCACAATAAACTGTGGAAAATTCTGAAAGAGATGGGAATAACAGACCACCTGACCGGCCTCTTGAGAAACCTATATGCAGGTCAGGAAGCAACAGTTAGAACTGGACATGGAACAACAGACTGGTTCCAAATAGGAAAAGGAGTACATCAAGGCTGTATATTGTCTCCCTGCTTATGTAACTTCTATGCAGAGTACATCATGAGAAACGCTGGGCTGGAAGAAGCACAAGCTGGAATCAAGATTCCTGGGTGAAATATCAATAACCTCAGATATGCAGATGATACCACCCTTATGGTAGAAAGTGAAGAGGAACTAAAAAGCCTCTTGATGAAAGTGAAAGAGGAGAGTGAAAAAGTTGGCTTAAAGGTCAACATTCAGAAAACTAAGATGGTGGCATCTGGTCCCATCACTTCATGGGAAATAGTTGGGGAAACAGTGGAAACAGTGTCAGACTTTATTTTTTGGGGCTCCAAAATCACTGCAGATGGTGATTACAGCCATGAAATTAAAAGACGCTTACTCCTTGGAAGGAAAGTTATGACCAACCTAGATAGCATATTCAAAAGCAGAGATATTACCTTGCCAACAAAGGTCCGTCTAGTCAAGGCTATGGTTTTTCCAGTGGTCATGTATGGATGTGAGAGTTCGACTGTGAAGAAAGCTGAGCTCCGAAGAATTGGTGCTTTTGAACTGTGGTGTTGGAGAAGACTCTTGGGGATCCCTTGGACTTCAAGGAGATCCAACCAGTCCATCCTAAAGGAGATCAGTCCTGGGTGTTCATTGGAAGGACTGATGTTGAAGCTGAAACTCCAATACTTTGGCTACCTCATGCGAAGTGTTGACTCATTGGAAAAGACCCTGATGTTGTGAGGGATTGGGGGCAGGAGGAGAAGGGGACGACAGAGGATGAGATGGCTGCATGGCATCACTGACTCGATGGACATGAGTTTGAGTGAACTCTAGGAGTTGGTGATGGACAGGGAGGCCTGGTGTGCTGCGATTCATGGGGTCTCAAAGTGTCAGAAACAACTGAGGGA
This sequence comes from Bos indicus, assembly GCF_029378745.1. NCBI lineage: Eukaryota > Metazoa > Chordata > Mammalia > Artiodactyla > Bovidae > Bos > Bos indicus. The sequence goes on from NC_091789.1 coordinate 116,478,733, forward strand.
CTGAACTGAACTGAACTGAATGGATATTGAACAGGCATTGCATAGACTAAAATGTGCCATACTGTTGCTATGTAACTATGCAGTACATACTGGATACAGTTTATTAAGAGTATTACAGAAAAGTGATAATGAAGCTCATGGAGTGTTATGGATTCAATTGTGTCTCACTCCTCCAAAATTATATGTTGAAACCTTAACCCTCCAGTAACTCAGAATATGATTGTGTTTGGAGATAAGGTCTTTAAAAAGATAATTAAGTGGGGCCATTAGGGCAGCTTCTGATCCAATATGACTGCTGCTGCTGCTGCTGCTAAGTCACTTCAGTCGTGTCTGACTCTGTGCGACCCCATAGACGGCAGCCCACCAGGCTCCCCCGTCCCTGGGATTCTCCAGGCAAGAACACTGGAGTGGGTTGCCATTTCCTTCTCCAATGCATGAAAGTGAAAAGTGAAAGGGAAGTCGCTCAGTCATGTCCGACTCCTAGCGACCCCATGGACTGCAGCCTACCAGGCTCCTCCTTCCATGGGATTCTCCAGGCAAGAGTACTGGAGTGGGGTGCCATTGCCTTCTCCGTCCAATATGACTAACGTCCTTATAGGAAGAGATTAGGACACAAACAACACAGATGTAGGGATAACCATGTAAATTCACAGGAAGGAGGTGTCCATCTGCAAACCAAGGAGTGAGGGGTCAGAATAAACAAATCCACTGACACCTTGAACTAGCCTCCAGAACTGTGAGAAAATATATTTCTGTCATTTCAGCCACCCAGTCTGTGGATTTTGTTACAGCAGCCCTAGAAAACTAAAGCATGAAAATAACATAATTTCCAAATTAATTAGACAACTATGTAGAACTTAACGGAAGTACAGTGATGGCATAGGTAACACAGAGCTCATTTAAGGCTCATTTACATGGCTTTTCACTGAATTCAACTTTATTCTATCACATACAGCTTCCTGTGATACTCTCATGCAAGTAAATTCCTGTCAGGGTTTAAAAACCCTCAAATTTCGGCTTTTTTATACTCAGGCTTTTATATTACTGCTCTTTTATAATCACACTTACATCATCTTCCTAGAAGACTTAATGTAAAAGTCTATATGTTTCTATTTAAAAGGTGGTTATAAATACTAGATATTTTGTCCCTTGAACAAAACTGAACAAGAGCATGTTTACATACTTATTCAGCAAGAGAAACTAAGGTCTGCCTAAAGAGGTCGCCCTAAAAAATACCCATGACTCAGCATCCCAGGGTTCTGGAAAGCCATTAGTCCCACTGTCTAACTCCAAAGACTGTTGTCATAAATCCTTCTCCTCAGCAGATGTTCACACTTCAACAATGTGACTGTTAGTAAACGTGAAGTGAGTATTGATATTTTGCAACAGTTGGAGAATGACAAATTCAGGGCCCTGCAAAATTCAGGGCCCTGCATCTATATAGATGCCATAAGAGTTAATACAGAGGCCTTTAGATGAGAAGAGGAAACAATTACAACATAAACCTATTAGCCCTTGAAAAAGTTGAAACTCACATCCTCTGCTTTCCTTCTCTTAACTTAGGATTGTTATACCAGACATGAACATTGGGCCATAAACTCAGCTGTGCTAGAACTGCAGATTTATGTGTCTCTTTAGAGTTCATTTTAATTCCCATAATGATATTCCATTCCACTGCCATGCTGGTTATACTCCATCTGCCGCATATCCAATCTCACCTCCTCCCCTGCTTGGTTCTGTGCCCCAGGATGCTAACCTCTATAAGCTGTATATCACACACTCCCTTGTTCTTGGGGCTTCCAGGTAGATTTGACCAATGGAATGAGAAAGCAGGTGATAGCCAATTCCCCACCCTCACTTCTTTGCTGTTGGGCAAAGCCCTCAGCAGGATACAGCAACCTTTTGCGATGTAGGGCAGAATACTGGTTTGTGGAGAAATCTATGAATTCCTAGGTAAAGTGATGTCAGACAGGCTGGAGCAAGGCATGTAGGAGAGAAATCTTTCCAAATGTTAACAGTCATTTTAGGGGACTTCCCTGGTGGACTTCAACCAAAACTGAAGATGATACATATTCCATTGGGCAACTCTAAATGTAAATGAACTCAGCCTGTGTAACCACTAGTGGTTCAGTGGTTGACTCTGCCTTCCAGTGCAAGGGGTGCAAATTCAACCCCTGGTTGGGGACGTAAGATCTCACATCCCACAAGCTGTGGGGTGTAGCCAAAAGATTAAACAAAAAACTCAGTCATTTTAGCTCAATTGGTTCTTACTGGCTGAACATCAATCCTTATTCTTCTCCAATCCATGACCCTCCCTGTGGGAGTTAGTGTGAGGTTTCTGCTAGACTATCCTGTGGCCTAAATGAGGCACACTGACCTCACAGAATTACAACCCAATATTTTCAAAAAGAGAACAAAACTTTGATTCCATAGTATCAATAAACATCTTAACTACTATGAGCCTCAACTTCTTCAACCAAAAGTGAAGATGATACATATCCCATTGGATAACTCTAAAGGTAAATTAGCTTAGCATGTGTAATATGCTCAGTAATATGAATGGCACCTAGTTTAAGGATAGTACTGGAGCAACCAGTACCAGTCTATGATCTAAATGAGGCAAAGTGAAATACATACATACATGTATGCTTTGAATTTATAATCAATATGAGCAAGTATATATACTTGATAAAGCAATACAAAAATCATTACTTTTCAAAATAATACGAAATATTTTCTTTTATTTTATTGCTTGGATTTACTTTTTCAATGGAAAAATCAGGATGGATCCATCCCCTGTTTGTTACAAGATAAAATTCTGTGACATTGTAATATCAACCTTACCCCAGCACAGTCCTGCCCACTCTCAACAGTTGCACTTTTACTGTGTTTTTCTCTCCTAAATCAGAAGAAAGTACTTTATTTTAGATTCTGAAAAGTTTTAAAATAAGCAAGGATAGTATTTTTACATTGAAATGAACCATCTGGTCATTTTATCCCATGCTAAAACTAACATCCAGAGTTACTGTAATGTTTATTTATTGGATTATTTATTCATGAAAATAATATCACAACTAATAAATTGCCATGAGTAGTCAGGAACTGCTTTCAACAATTTCTTTTCCTTTTTTATGCAATAAAATTATCTTTAAGAACTAGAATTTAAAAATGTCTATGAAAATTTGAACATTAGGAAATCTAGATACATACTTTAATTCTGCCACCAGTAATTTCATAATTGCCAACAATTCACTCAATTTCTTCACCAGCTAAATATATGATTGTGATAGGTGATCCTTAAGGAACACTTCAAATCAAATATTATATCTTGGTATTCCTGAAGTATTTTTAGCATAAAATAGCACCTAACAAGGAGAAGGCAATGGCACCCCACTCCAGTACTCTTGCCTGGAAAATCCCATGGATGGAGGAGCCTGGAAGGCTTCAGTCCATAGGGTCGCTGAAGGTCGGACACGACTGAGCAACTTCACTTTCACTTTTCACTTTCATGCATTGGAGAAGGAAATTGCAACCCACTCCAGTGTTCTCGCCTGGAGAATCCCAGGGATGGCGGAGCCTGGTGGGATGCCGTCTATGGGATCACACAGAGTTGGACACAACTGAAGCAACTTAGCAGCAGCAGCAGCAGCACCTACCATACTTTCAACATATTCATATACTTGCTAGGGCTTTCCTGGTAGCTCAGCTGGTAAAGAATCCGCCTGCCATGCAGGAGACTTTGGTTTGATTCCTGGGTTGGGAAGATCCCTTGGAGAAGGAATAGGCTACCTACTCGGGTATTCTTGGGCTTTCCTGGTGGTCTTTCCTAGGTATATCTCCTAGTCCAATGCATAGAAATAGAAAGTTGGTAAAGTTGGTAAAGTTGGTAAAGTATCCACCTATAATGCAGAAAACCTGGTTTCGATCCCTGTGTTGGAACGATCCCCTGGAGAAGGGAATGGCTACCAATCCAGGGTTGGGAAGATCCCCTGGAGAAGGGAAGGGCTACCAATCCAGGGTTGGGAAGATCCCCTGGAGAAGGGAAGGGCTACCAATCCAGGGTTGGGAAGATCCCCTGGAGAAGGGAATGGCTACCAATCCAGGGTTGGGAAGATCCCCTGGAGAAGGGAAGGGCTACCCACTCCAGTAGAATTCCTGGAGAATTCCATGGACAGAAGAACCTGGCAGGCTATTGTCCATGGGGTTACAAAGAGTCAGATACCACTGAGCAACTTTCACTTTCATACATTCAGCAATTATATCTTGAGCCATATGTGTTTAATAATCACAGCAAACCTACTTTGCAAATAAGAAATAAACTGTGATGTTAAGTCAGGATCTTACAGGTAGTTAGAGAAGAGTCATGGCTTGAAATGGTCATTTTGAATTCAAATTCTATTGTCCTGTAAATATTGCCTTCTTTTTATTACGATTTTCCAAGATACACTGAAAGCTTAAATGACTGAAAATAAAGTTTCACAAGTAATCAGTCAGCCAGGAATTAGATAAGCAGCAATTTTAGTAAATTTGAAACACTGATAGGTATTCAAAATGTGTCAGTTAAGAAATGTGGAGATATTCTTAATCCTTTTATAAATAAACTATGGATATAATTCTGCATTTACAGAGAACAGAAAAATAACAGCTTCAAGAAAGAACACCCTCTTTCTGCCTCAATGGAGCCAGAGATTGTTTTACTCTAAGCAAATACCAGGGGTGTGGCACCTGCTGCCTATTTTCCTGCTGTGCTTCTCAGGCAGGTGTTCTTTGTTGACTGCCTCTGGAATTCAATGGATGGTTGGCTCATAATCTGCAAATCGTTGCTTACATATTTATTTTTATAGTCAGTAGACTGTTTTCTGGATAAATTATACCAGTTTCCTAAAATTTACATGAAAACAATGACTCTGCTTTCTACTGGTGGAAGTTTCAAAAAGACTCACAAGCTAGGAATGTTTGTAACTCTTCTATAAGTAGAAAAGACTAGGAAAAATAAGCTCAAATGAATACTTAAAAATTTAACACACTTTAGCTTAGTAAAGGGGAGTGACAATGGCCATTTCTATGGCTGTGTTGTGGGGATTAAAATAATTCTATAGACAAAACATTGTTTTCTTAAATGTGAGATGAAACTGCTCTTGGCTAACCATTAATCTCATTTATAAAGTCTTAAAAAATATCTTTCTGAAACAGTGATGACATTTTCTTTCATACTATGCAATGTTTTTCTACACAGAGTGCTGTAAAAAATAATCCTTGGGGATACAGAACTTGAACTTCAGTTCTATTTATTGATGCAAAAGCATCAGTAAATAGAAATGTCAGTAATTAGAATCAGTAAATAGAAATGACACATCATTTCTATTTGGATACAGTCTGATGTCAGTTCTTCTGAGTCATTGAAATTAAATCTCAAAGTACTTATTTCCCTGGATAATGCAATAGAAAAAAAAAACCATCAATTGATTGATAAATTTTTACAGCCAATGCTATGGTATCAGGACCCCAGGCAATTAGACATTTCAAGCTCAGTATATCTACTATTTGCTGATGACATGGTCTTTTACGTACAAAGCCCTTGAGATTCCACAAAAAACTTAGAATAAATGAATTCAACAAAGTAGCAAGATACAAAATCAACACAAACAACTGAGTTTCATTTCTGTATACTATAAAGAATAATTTGAAAATGAAATAAAGAAAACAATTTCATTTACAATATCATCAAAAGGAATGAAATACCTAGGAATAAACCTAAACAGGGATATGAAAGATTTGTACATTGAAAATTACAAAACACTGCTGAAAGTAAGTAAAGAAGACACAAATAAATGAAAGACACTCTGTGTTCATGGACTGGAAGATTTAATATTGTTAAAATGTCCATAAGGTCTGAAGTGATTTTCCTATTCAATGCAATTTCTATACAAATCTCAACAATATTTATTTCACAGAAATAGAAAAATATCCTAAAATTCTGATGGAATCTCAATGGAACCTAAATAACCAAACAACCTTAAGAAAGAACAAATTTGTAGGCATTATACTTCCTAATTTCCAAACATATTACAAATCTACAGTAATAAAACCAGCAGCATGATACTGTCATAAAGACGGACAAATAGACCAATAGACTAGAACAAAGATCCCAGTATCAACCTCCACATACATTATCAAATGATCTTCAGCCAGGGTGCTAAGACCACTCAATGGGGAAAAGACAGTCTCTTCAACAAATGGTGTTGGGTAATGGATATCCACATTCAAAAATGGAAAACGGACCTTTTTCTTACACTATATACAAAAGTTGAATCAAAGTAGATTATAGAACTAAACGTAAGACTTATAAAACTAGAAGAAAACATTGGGAAGCTTCATGACATTAGACTTGGCAATGAGTTCTTGAATATGATACAAAAAGCACAAACAAAAAGAGCAAAAATAGACATTAATCTAAAACCTTTGTGCATCAATGGAAACAATCAACAGAGTAAATAAGAAACATCTAATGGTAGAAAATATTTACAAATCATATATCTGATAAAGGATTGATATCCAGAATATAGATAGAACTACAACTTGACAACAAAACATAACCCAATTAAAAATGGAACAGGACATTAACAGATATTTCTCAAAAGAGGATATTTTGTTGTTGTTGTTCAGTAGCTAAGTTGTGTCTGACCATTTGCAACCCCATGGACTGCACCAGGCCAGACTTCCTTGTTCTTCACTATCTCTCAGAGTTTGCTCAGATTCATGTCCATTGAATCAGTGATGCTATCTAACTATGTCATCCTCTGCCACTCCCTTCTCCTCAATCTTTCCCAGCATCAGGGTCTTTTCCAATGAGTTGGCTCTTCGCATCAGGTGGCAAAAGTATTGGAGCTTCAACTTCAGTATCAGTCTTTCAAATGAGTATTCGGGATTGATTTATTTTAGAATTAACTGGTTTGATCTCCTGGTGGTCCAAAAGACTCTCAAGAGTCTTCTCCAGCACCATAATTCAAAAGCATCAATTCTTTAGCGCTCAACCTTCTTTATGGTCCAGCTCTCATATCTGTACATGACTACTGGAAAAGTCCATACCTTTGACTATACGGACTTTTGTCAGCAGAGTGATGTCTCTGCTTTTGAATAGCAGAGTGATGTCTCTGCTTTTGAATACATCATCTAGGTTTGTCATAGCTTTCCTTCCAAGGAGCAAATGCCTTTTAATTTCATGGCTTCAGTCGCTGTCAGCAGTGATTTTGGAGCCCAAGAAAATAAAATATGTGTCTGCTTCCACTTTTTCCCCTTCAATTAATATTTACCATGAAGAGATGGGACCGGATGCCATGATCTTTGTTTCTCGAATGTTGAGTTTCAAGCCAGCTTTTTCACTCTCCTCTTTCACCTCCATCAAGAAACTCTTTAGTTCCTCCTCACGCTCTGCCATTAGAATGGCATCATCTTCGTGTCTGAGGTTGTTGATGTTTCTCCTGGCAATCTTGATTCTAGCCTGTAATTCACCCAACCTGGCATTTCACATGATGTACTCTGCATAAAAGTTAAATAAACAGGGTGACAATATATGGCCTTGTTGTAGTCCTTTCCCAATTTTGGACCAGTCCGTTGTTCCATGTCTGGTTCTAACTGTTGCTTCTTGACCTGCATACAGGCTTCTCAGAAGACAGGTAAGGTGGTCTGGTATTCCCATCTCTTTCAGAATTTTCTACAGTTTGCTGTGATCCACAGTCAAAGGCTTTCATGAAGTCAATGAAGCAGAAGTAGATGCTTTTCTGGAATTTCTTTGCTTTCTCTATGATTCAACAAATGATGGCAATTTGATCTCTGGTTCCTCTGCCTTTTCTAAACCCAGCTTGTACATCCAGAAGTTCTCAATTCATGTACTGCTGAAGTCTAGTTTGAAGTATTTTGAGCATAACCTTGATAGCATTGAAATGAGTACAACCAGATGGTAGTTTTGGCATTTTTTGGCACTGCCCTTCTTTAGGACTGGAATGAAAAGTGACCTTTTTCAGTCCTGTGCTCACTGTTGAGTTTTCCAAATTTGCTGATATATTGAGTGCAGCAGTTTAATAGTGTCATCTTTTAGGATTTCAAATAGCTTAGCAGGAATTTCATCACCTCCACTAGCTTTGTTTGTAGTAATATTTCCTAAGGCCCACCTGACTTCACACTACAGAATGTCTCACTCTAGGTGAATGACCACATCATTATGGTTATCCTGTTCATTAGGACCTTTTTGTATAGTTCTTCTGTGTATTCTTAATCTCTTCTACTTTTATTAGGTCCTGACTGTTTCTGTCCTTTATCATGCCCATTCTTGCATGAAATGGTCCCTTGATAACTCTAATTTTCTTGAAGAGATCTCTAGTCCTTCTCATTCTATTGTTTTCTTCTATTTCTTTGCACTGTTCATTTAAGAAGGCCTTTTAATCTCTCCTTGCTATTCTCTGAAACTCTGCATTCAGTTGTATATATTTTTCCATTTCTCCCCTGCCTTTCACTTCTCTTCTTTCCTCAGCTATTTGTAAAGCCTCCTCAGACAACCACTTTTCCTGCTTGCATTTCTTTTTCTCTGGGATGATTTACCGCCTCCTGTATAATGTTATGAACCTCTGTCTGCAGTTCTTCAGGCACTCTATGAGATCTAATCCCTTGAATCTATTTGTCACCTTCACTGTATAATCATATGGGATTTGATTTAGGTCATGTCTGGATGGCCTAGTGGTTTTCCCTTTTTTCTTCAGTTTAGCCCTGAATTTTGCAATAAGGAGCTCATAATTAGCTCCAGGTCTTGTTTTGTCTGACTGTATAGAGCTTATCCATCTTCAGATGTAAAGGTGCATATATAAATGGCCAAGTATGAAAAGATGATAAACATCACTAATCATTCAGGAAATAGAAATTAAAACCACAATGAGATATCGCTCCACATTTCTTTACTATCAAAAAGGTAGAAATAACATGTGTTGGAGAGGATGTGGAGAAAATGGAACCCTTGCAGATTGTTGTGGGATTGCAAAATGGTGGAACTGCCATAAAAACCAGAATGGAGGTTTCTCAAAAAATTAAAACTATAACTACCATATGATTCAGAAATCTCCCTTCTGGATATATATCCAAAAGACTTGATAGCAAGGTATCAAAAAGATATTTGCACCCAAATGTTCATTGCAACATGATTCACAGGAGCCCAGAGATGGAAGAAACCTAATGTTTGTTGAGAAATACACAGATAAATAAAGTGTAGTATATACATACACTGGAATATTATTGAGTCTTAGAAAGAAGGAAATTTTGTCACATGCTACAACATAGATGAACTTTGAGGATACAATGCTAAGTGAATTAATCCAGTCCCCAAAATATAAGTACTGTATATTTAACTTAAATGAAACATCTAAGTAGTCAAATTCATAGAAACAGAAAATAATGGTTTCCAGGGGCCAGGGGAAAGCAGGAAAGGGGAGCTGCTGATTAATGGGCATAGAGTTTGAGATTTACAAGATGAAAAAGTTCTGGAGATCTGTTTCACAATAAAGTGAATATACTTAATGCTAGTGAACTGTGTCTTAAAAATGGCTAGGATGGTAAATTTATGTTATGTGTTTTTTTACTGCAATTAAAATAATTATAACTAGATTAGTTCAACAAGAATATTGTCAATTTTATTTGTTCTCTTAAAAGAGAATATATAGTTGACTCAAACAACATGGGAGTTAGGGGTGCTTAGCCTCGCAGTCCAAAATCCACATATACCTTTACAGTTGGCACTCTGTATTCATGGTTCTGTATCCCTGGATTCAACCAACCATGATGGATTGTGTAGTGCTGTAGTGTGCACTTATTGAAAAAAATCCATGTATAAGTGGACCCTGACTGTTCAAATTTGTGTAGTTCAAGGGTCAACTGTAGTTCCTACTAACATTTAACAAGTTTCTCCTACAGCACTCACCTAGCCTGTGAAATATATATTTTAGAGCACTGATCTGAGGAAATGTACTTTCAAACAAAGACTGAATGGTAATTACCTTCAGTCTATACAGCAGAACCACAACAATACTCATAGTGATTATTTGGCTGTCAGTAGCACCAAAAGTAATATTTAAGATCAAATTCCATATAATTTCAGCCATCTTAAGAGAAAGAATATTGGAGTGTGGCCATCTTTGTCTTTATGAAATAAAATTTAAATCCGTGTGGAATGATCATTACAAATAAGGCTACTAATCTTATTCATGTTGCTGCTGCTAAGTCAACTTCAGTCGTGTCCGACTCTGTGCGACCCCATAGACAGCAGCCCACCAGGCTCCCCTGTCCCTGGGATTCTCCAGGCAAGAACACTGGAGTGGGTTGCCATTTCCTTCTTCAATGCATGAAAGTGGAAAGTGAAAGTGAAGTCGCTCAGTCGTGTCCGACCCTCAGCGACCCCATGGACTGCAGCCTACCAGGCTCCTCCATCCGTGGGATTTTCCAGGCAAAAGTACTGGAGTGGGGTAGGTTTGCTTTTCACATCGTGACAAAAAATAAGCCCTTCCTACATACAGGACCATTTTCCTAGGTCAGAAGACTCTACCTGCCAAACTGCCAGTAAACAAAATACTATTCTGTCATTGAACTATTTCATATTTTAGCTCTTTGGATCCAAGTTTCTTGGAAGAAATTAGTGTAGTTCAGGGATTCATTTCTTTTATTACAACCATAGGGATAAAATAAACTCCAGAAGCTTTTTGTTTTTGTTGTTAAATGTCTCTTAGCAACATTTTGTGCAATGAAGAGTTTTCTCTTTTAAAAATACTGCTTATAAATGTGCATCTAACCTTTTACCTATGGTAGAAATGTTAGAGTCATCCTTCACATTTTCCTTTTCCTTAGAAAAAAATCACCATGATTTGCTTATTTTATCAAATAATGTAAACAAATCTATTCTTTTGTTATCAACAGCCAGTGTTGAGCTTATTAAGAATGTAAACTCTGGAACAACATATCCTGGGTTTATTCCAAGCTCATCTAACTCTTAAATCTGATCTTCAACAAAGTACTTAAGCTTTCTCCATTGTGGTTTCCTAAAAATGCACATAATAATAATTTCCGTTCATATGATATTTGTATTAAATGACTTATTACACTAAAAATTATATATTTGGCACATTTGTTGTTGTTGTTGTTTAATTGCTAAAGTGTCCGACTCTTTTGTGATCCTATGAACCTCTCAGGCTCCTCTGTCCATGGGATTCCTCAGGCAAGAATACTGGAGTGGGTTGCTATTTCCTCCTGGGATCTTCTTGACCCAGTAATCGAACTTACATCTCCTGCTTGGCAGGCAGATTCTTTACCACTGCACCACCAGGCTGACATCTAAATAATGTTAACTTTTATCAGTATTATCTCTGTTACCATTGTCATAGTTTCAACTCCTGTGGTCTCATCACTGGAGAGCTATAACAATCACTGAATTGTTCCACTTCAATTCCATTCTCCAAATACCATCTAGAGTGACCAGTCTAGAGTACAAATCTGACCACATCACTTCTACACTTAAAATCCATCCACAGTTTTCTACCACTGACAAGACTGAAAGACAAAAGGTCCTCATATGGCAAAGAAGAGCCTCCATGATTGGATGCCATGTTATCTCTTCAGCTTTATATGATGCCTTATAGCCTCTCACATGACACTTCCCAGGATATGGCATGTTGTATTGTGCCTTCATAAAAGTGAAACCATGCTGTGCCCACCTGCATTTCTTTGAGAGTTTTCTCTGACCATCAAAGCCCATTTTCTCACCTGTATGTCAGGCAGAAAGTGCTGGGAAATCAACACCTCCCAGGAGAAAACTTTAATCAATGACTAACAGAAGCTGGTGCATAAAAACTCACACTCCCATCATCCTCTAGTAATCACTTAGGAATAACTCTGAAATGCATAGTCCATACTCTCCTTCAGAATTCTCCAGCAGGATGAAACTCAAGCTACCCATAGCAAATACTTGAAAGCAAACTTTTTTATTAAGATCATCTCCTCACCATCTTGGGGCTTCCCTTGTAGCTCAGTCAGTAAAGAATCTGCCTGCAATGCAGGGGACCCGGGTTCGATCCCTGGGTCAGAAAGATCCCCTGGAGAAGGAAATGGCAACCTGCTCCAGTATTCTTGCCTGGAGAATACCATGGACAGAGAAGCCTGGTGGGCTTCAGTCCATGGGGTTGCAAGAGTTAGACACGACTGAGTGACTAAAACATCACCACTACCACCTCACCATCTTACTTCCTCACTGGTGTGTCCTGGTGTCACCTGCCAAATAAACCACTCCTTCTCAAATCCCACTGTTGGGATCTGATTTGGTGGATCACAAATTATGACCTTGGTAATTAACGTTACCTGCAGCTATAGCCAGATATCTCATAACTAAACACATTTTTTTTTTCACTTTTGTGAAGTCTAATGAAGACTGGTCAGACCTTCTCCATATTGTTGCCACACCATCCAGACCACACAGGCTAGGTCAGCAGGAAAAGCAGGATGAAAGAGGCACCCCCACTCTTGACTGCCTTAGCTAAGTGGAGACTTACACTACTTTCACGCATTGTCCATTTACCAGAACCTGTCTACAGCCTAACTTAATTACAAAGCAGATTATAAATTATAGATGGGATAATTGGTGAGTTCTCACCATTTCTCCCCTACTCAGTTTCTCATTGTTCTACAAAGTACATCATGGTTCAACACTTCAATCCTCTGATATTAGATCAGAGATATTTCCCATGTGATATCTTAATGCTTTTTATAAATGCCTATTCATTATACCAATGTAATTTATGTTTATGTTGGTTAGGCTGAACAACCACCCAGTGAGATCCTTGAATATAGAGATAATACTTTGCTTTTCTTTACTCCAACCTCTTAATAGAAAATAAGCTTCTCTTTGTCAAGGAACTTATCATCAGTATTTTAAAAGTTTCCAATTTTTGATAATCAAATTCCATAAACTTTTAAGTATAAACAGTTCCATAAGCTTTTAAGTATTCCATAGTTGTTGAAATAGAAATTAATGTCTAGGGAGAAATCAGAAAGAAGTTAAGGGTAGTGTATTCTCCATGTCTCTGTCACATTACTTGTCAATTTCCTGGTATATTCAGAGAAAGTGAGAAGAAATCTAACCTTAAAATAGAGAATAAACTGAGTGGTTTTTACCTCTAGTTTTCAGACTATCAATTTGAAAAATGGTTGTCCACATTTTATACTAATAACTATGTTAATACTTTGCTGATTTCTAGTAGACACAGATGAAAGTATAATTGGATATTTTCCCGTGACATACTAAAATATTGTTTATCTCTAATTTTCACAAAGAATTATCAAGTTAAACTTATTACCACAGTTACCTCTTTCTTTGTAGGGTATAATCTTTTGGCAGGGGATCAAAATGAAACTATATATTTCATATTTACATATGAAATACATAAAAGAGAAAAACAATATACAGATAGAGAAGGAGAGCATCTGTGAAGTGGCTTTTATTTGAAGCAATATGACAGACTTGAGACCTTGAACATTCCTTCTAAGGAAAATAAGAAAAAGTAGCATAGAATATAAACATCTTTTTTAAACGTTACCACTGATCTAGCAAGAAATAAAGAATAGACAAAAGACAAAAAAGGTAAAATGAAATGAAAATAGAATTCCCAAGATGTAAGAGAAATAAAGGTAAGATTTATCCTCAGGGCATCTGTAAACCTTGATGACCTTGAACAGAGCATTCTCTGCTGCTATGAAAGTCACAGGGACAGGAGCAGAGCCTAAGGCTTGCCCAAGGCTGGAGTCTAATACAACTCTCAGGTTAAAGCTAGGATCCAGAAAGGACAGATGTTCCACATAATGGTAATGAGAAATAAACCTGGCACACCAAAGGGACAACAAGTAAAGTTGTCTGTGTTGACATTCACCTTGTATGGAGGGGGAATACAATCTGCCCTGAGAATATTTAACAAAAGCACTCCTCACATATGTCTGTAGCCCAAATTCACATAACCAGAAACTTCAAGAGAAGCCTTTAAGATAGGCTCTGGACCCCTAGATTACTGGCAGAATAAAAAAAATCCTTCTTGGGGGAAACAACTGTAACCCAGTCCTCAAATAATTCCCAAAAATAACAATCTAAGGGACATGAGATCACAGAAAAAAAAAAAAAATACAAAAGCCACAGAAACTAGTTACCATAATTAAGAGGCAGAACCCAGTGTGCAAAGAATTCCAATATTGGAATTCTTAGAAACAGAATGTAGAATAACTATGGTTATATATTTCAAAATTGGGCTTCCCTGTAGCTCAGATGGTAAATAATCTGCCTCCAATGCAAGAGACCTGAGTTAGATCCCTGGGTCAGGAAGATCCCCTAGAGAAGGGAATTGCAACCCACTCCAGTATTCTTGCCTGGAGAATTCCATGGACAGAGGAGCTTGGGAGGCTACAGTCCATGGGATAGCAAAGAATTGGACATGACTGAGAAACTAACACTCTTACATATTTCAAAACATGAAATAGAGGTTTAAAATTTTAAATAAGAAATAAAGAAAAATAAAAAATAAGAATGCAGATCTAAAATAGAATCAAGAGATTTGTAGAAATGAAAACTAAAATAATTAAAATCAAAATTTTGATGGTGAGTTAAACAACAAATTAAACAGCTTAAGAGAAAAGAAGAAATGCAAGATGGATCCATAAGAATTCTCCTGAAAGCAGCTCAGAGAGACAAAGAGTTGGAAAATGTGTAAGAGACTAAATAAAGTATGCATGTATAAGTAGCTTGAATAAATACCAAAAGAAATAGGGTATTATATCTAAAATAGTGAGCAAAATTTGCTTAGTCATGTCCGACTCTTTGCGATCCCATGGATTATACAGTCCACAGAATTCTCCAGGCCAGAATACTGGAGTGGGTAGCCTTTCCCTTCTCCAGGGGATCTTCCCAACCCGGGAATCGAACTCCGGGAGTTGGTGATGGACAGGGAGGCCTGGTATGCTGTGATTCATGGGGTCGCAAAGAGTCGGACACGACTGAGCGACTGAACTGAACTGAACTCAATCTCTGAACTGTACACAGGTTGTTTCTTCTGTCAGGTTCCTTCCTGTAGATATTTTAACACTTTCTCCATCTCCCTGAAGTCACCTTACAAATATTACTTTTTTCACTGAGGCCTTCAACACTGTATCCATAACTCATTCTTTATCCCTTTTCCCTACTTAATTTTTCTCTAAATCATTTCATGCCATCTAAAACATTATTTATTTTATAATCTCTCTCACTTCACTAGAATGTAAACTCCTGGAGCGTGTAACCTTTACTCTGCTTTATTTATTGTCATATGGTTAGTGACTAGAGCAGTTCCTGGTATTTTGTGACAAATAATGGTTGGATGAGTAAAGAATGAAAGAATCTGGAGATTTAAAAATATTTTTTAATATAATCTTTAAGTCAGAAAAAATCATAATAAAATTATAAAATATTTCAATCTATATGACAAAATTACACATACCTAATTTGCAGAATATAGCTGAAGTGGTACTTAGAGGAACTTTATAGCCTTCAGTATGTTTATTCAAAAAGATGAATCATTTAAAAATAATTAACCAGGCATCCAACCTAAGAATAAAAAAAGAATGACATAATAAACCTCCCCAAAACAGTGAGGAATACATAATAAAGATTATAAATAAATAAAATAGGAAAAGAGAGGCCAACAAATCCCCACAAAACAATTATTTGAAAAGACTAATTACTTGCACAGATCTCTGATCATATTAATAAATAAAACAAAATAGAGGAGGCAATATTAGGAGTGAAAGAGATGACACAATTACAGATACAATTACACTGTAGAGTGATTAAAAAGATAAAACCATGTTCTGAATAATTTTGTTAACAAATTTAAAATATTAGGTGAAATGGGAAAAAAAAGTTTTTAGAAAAATGTAACCTATCTAAACTGGTTCAATTAGACAAACAGAAACCCATGAAATACAAAATCAATAGTTTAAGTTATCCTATCAGAAAACATACTAGAACCAAATGGCTTTGTAGGGAAGTTGCAGAAAATGTGAAATAACAAAGAATTCCAATAATCAAATTTTCCAGTAGAGGAAAAGAAGGAATATTTCCTCCAGTTTATTTGGTGATAGCATAATAACCTTAATAGCAATTTTTAAATAGTGTATTAAAAAGTTATAGAACTGGGCTCATTGGAGAAATAGCTGATTCTAGGACTGGGGTCGAAAATGTACACAATAAACCATTTAATACCAGAAAGAAAGTGTTTGAAAAAACAATGAAACAAAACAAAATAGTTCAATGGTTTGGGTATGCCAAAGGAACACAGAAGCCAGCATTTGAGTAACAAAATAAATAACATAGTATTGAATTATAACTCAAAATATAAAATAAGTATACATGAGTCCACAGTGATATTAATAAATAAATAATTAGTGAATTCCTTGGTGGTCCAGTAGTTAGGACTTGGCACTTACAATGCTGTGGGCCCAGTTTCAATCCCTTGTTGCAGTAACTAAGATCCTGCAAGCTGCAGGGTGTGGCAGAAAAAAAAAAAAAGAAAAGTTAAGGGAGAATAAAAAATCTTTTGTGCAGAATTCCAAATAATTTATGTAAGTCTTCCTCCTTTAAGGAGGGAGAGCATAAGTCTCCACTCCTTAACTGTGGACTTGCATAATAACTTCCTTCCAAAGAGAACTCTATGAAAAGTTATAGGAACAATTCACGAATGAACATGGACGCACTACTCATCAACAAACTAACAACAATCTAAATATAGTCTTGTTAAAAAAATCGTCATTACCAAATTGGTATTATCCCAAGAGTTATTTTAATATTACTAAAAATGCTAATAAAATTTACTACATTAAGAGACTATAGGAGAGAAAAATGGTCGTATAAATAGATCAACAAAACACATTTGATAAAATTCAGCATCCTTTCCTAATAAGGATTTTCCGAGAACTAGAAATAAAAGGAAATCACTAACCTCTTCCCTGGTAGCTCAGTCGGTAAAGAATCTGCCTTCAGTGCAAGAGACACAGGTTCAATCCCTGGGTCAGGAAGATCCCTTGGAGAAGGAAACAGCAACCCAATCCAGTATTCTTGCCTGGAAAATTTCATGGACAGAGGAGCCTGTTGGGCTACAGTCCATGGGATCACAAGGGTCAGACATGACTTAGTGACTAAACCACCAACCATAATTAACTATGGAAGGCAGATCAGCAATTGCTAAGGCCTAGGTGACAGGGGTAGGGGTGGGGTTGGGGTGAGGAGGGATTGACTGCAAAAGGAACATGAAGGAACATATTGGAGTGATGGAAGTGTTTTATATCACAATAATGGTAGAGGTTACACTAATATCTGCATTAGTCAAAAGTCAGATCAGTGTTTTCATGTTCTTTGGATAAATACTCACAAGTGGGATAGTTGGAGATAGATGCATGCCTATGTTCATTGCAGCATTGTTTACAAGAGCCAAGATATGGAAACAACTTAAGTGCGCGTCAACAGACGAATGCATAAAGAAGATATGCTGTATATACACAATGGAATACTTCTCAGCAATAAAAAAGATGAAATATTGTCATTTGCAACAATGTGAATGGACCGTGAGGGTATTATGCTATATGAAATGTCCGATGGAGAAAGACAAATAGTGTGATTTCACTCATATGTGAAACATAAAACAACAACAACAACAAAAAATGAACAAAGCAAATGTATAGCTATAGAGAACACAGGAGTAATTACCAGAGGGGAAGAGGGAGAGTGTAAAATGCATAAAGTGGGTCAGCTCTAGTGAAGAGGGGAAACTAAATTTTTGGTGGTGAGCACACCACAGTTTATATAGAAGTAGAAATATAATGTGGTACACATGAAATATATAATGTTATACACCAATGTTACCTCAATAAAAATAAATTTTAAAAATCATCAAACTGCACATTTAAAATTGGTGAATTTTACTTTGTGCATATTTTACTTCAATAAAGCTGACAAAACTAGAACAGGAACTATCAACTTGATAAAGGACATCTACAAGAACAACAACTTACAAAAATTATAAAACTTCTTGTGTGTTAACTCTTATTTTGTCTCCTGCTTCAGCAACCACTTCCATGCTGCTTCTAATGAGTTTGTTCACAGTTACTTTCAGAAGTAACTTCTCCTGGGGCTGCATCCTCTACCTGTCCCTTTCTGGAAGGGGCTGGCCAGGGTTACATGCATGATCCCACTTGCACTTATACATGTAAAATGTAAAAATACAGAGAAACTAACACTAAAGTTGAGTTCATCTTGGCCAATAGTGCAAAAAAAAAAGAAAAAGATATATCAATCAGTGCTTTCTTACTTCTTCCCACAGCTGAACACTTTTGATGTGTTTTTCCCAGGTTGCCTCAGAAATTTCAAGCACTCATGAAGAGATGGAGCAGTAGAAAATATATTTTGTTTTAGTTCGCAAATGGGACCCTGTTCACAAAGGGCAAAGAGAGACTGAAGGAACTGACCAATCCATACTGGTAGGCGGCTGCAAGATGAGCAGATCTCTGCATTCAACCACCAGAATCTGAAAAGTCTACACCGAAGCTTTAACAGGGTTTAGTCACATATACCATCCAAATGATCTCAACGACACATTACTATCTCAAGGCTGTCTCCTTGAAACAGCTCCTAATGTGGGAACAGTGGGCGTAAGTCCAAGGACACTAGGAGTCGGTGAGGAGTCTTTCATTGAACCGGGTCCAGCTTGCAGGTCAACCAGTAACCATGTCTGGGTTTTAATGCATACATTAAGGCACTGCTGGTAAAAGTACAAATCCAATAAAAGTAAACAAGTGCATACTCAACCCACAGTTCCACTCCTTAGCACATTACACTTGCACATAGGCCTTAAGCAGTGCTTACAGAATGTTCTGAGCACTATTCTTAAAGTCAAAATATGAAGCAGTCCAAGTGGTACTCCACAGAAGAACAAATATTCATTCATTGTATAAATATGCAGTGGAATATTATGCCAGAGAAAAAAACGAAAGAATAGCAGCTACATGCATTGGCATTCATGCAGTTCAAAAAAAAGTCACAGAAAAAGACATGCTGTAGGATTTTATTCATATAGCACTAAATGTGATAAAGCTAAATACTAGATTATTTGTGTGGTAAAAATATAAAGTAAAAGAAAGAGGATAATATAAATTTTTGGACCATGGTATTTAGGCTGAAGAAAGGAAGAGGAGATCAGTGAGGAGCATACATGGGGCTCTGAGTTGCTACTATTCAATTCTAAATATGTGTTGTTGTTGTTCAGTCTCTAAGTCATGTCCAGCTCTTCTCGACTTCATGGATGGCAGCATGCCAGGGTTCCCTGTTCTTCACTATCTCCTGGAGTTTGCTCAGATTGATGTCCACTGAGCTGGTGATGCTATCTAACCAAGAAGAAGTCACCTTCTTTTTCTCTTTCTTTCAATCTTTCCCAGCATCGGGGTCTTTTCCAGTGAGTCGGTTCTTCACATCAGGTGGCCAAAGTACTGGAGCTTCAGCATCAGTCCTTCCAACGAGTATCCAGGGCTGATTTACTTTAAGATTGACTGGTTTATTTATTTATTTATTTACTCTAAATACGGTGTCAGGTAATTTGCTACTGGTTAAATTGATATACCTCCCTTTTGCAAATATGCTATATTTCATAATAAAAAATGTGACTATGAAGAAAAATAGTTTTACAGTTGGTACTTTGCTCAGAGGTAGACTGTAAGATGTAGACCTGCTTCTCTAGAGTACAGGAAATAGTTTACAATATTTATGGTCATTTGGACAAAACCCCTTCTAGGGACCTAGTTAAACTGAGCTCCAATATCTATCCTCACCTCACCCATGCTCAGTAGTGTCTCCACAAAGTTAGAATAATGTACACAAACTCAATGGAAACTGAAAAATATGTTTTTAGCTGAGAAATAATCCATGAACTTTAGGCCATGGAAGAGCCTATGAAAGCTCTTAGCCTTAGTTGGTTATCCATTTTACATACAGCAGTGTGTACATGTCAATCCCCAGAGAAGGCAATGGCACCTCACTCCAGTACTCTTGCCTGGAAAATCCCATGGATGGAGGAGCCTGGAAGGCTGCAGTCCATGGGGTCGCTGAGGGTCGGACACGACTGAGCGACTTCCCTTTCACTTTTCAGTTTCATGCATTGGAGAAGGAAATGGCAACCCACTCCAGTGTTCTTGCCTGGAGAATCCCAGGGACGGGGAAGCTTGGTGGGCTGCCGTCTATGGGGTCACACAGAGTCGACACGACTGAAGTGACTTAGCAATAGCAATTAGCGACATGTCAATCCCACACTCCCTAACTATCCCTTCCCCCTAACCTTCCTCCTGTGGTAACCATAAGTTCATGTTCTCAAAGTCTGTGAGTCTGTTAATGTTTTATAACTAAGTTCATGTGTGTCATTGCTTTTTAGATTCTGCATATAAGTATATAAGGGGTATCATAATGATATTTGTCACTCTCTGACTTACTTCACTCAGTATGACAATCTCTAGGTCCATCCATGTTGCTGAAAATGGCATTATTTCTTTCTTTTTAAAGGAAACCCTTCTACACTGTTTGTGGGAATGTAAATTGGTACAGCCACTAAGGAGAACAGTATGGGGGCTTCTTTAAAAAAATAAAAATAGAGCTACCATATGATTCTGCAATCTCACTCATGGGTATATATCTGGAGAAAAACATGGTCTGAAAGGATTCATGGACCCCAGTATTCATTGCAGCACTGTTTTCAATAGTCAACACATGGAAGCAACCCCTTTGTCCATCAATAGAGGAATGGATAAAGATGTGGTACATATGTACAATGGAATGTTCCTTAGCTTAGCTTTTTAACTACATATCCTCATCATTTTTGTGATGCAGAAAACAAGTAACCTGGATGGAACTGAGTGTAAATATTGGTCCAACTGCAATATCAGAACAATAAAGTTAATATTACAACTATAAAGAATTTTTCTAGGATATGTACCTCTTAAGTGAAATTAGAGTGAGCTGAGGTTACTCTGTTCATGGGGTTCTCAAGGCAAGAATACTGAAGTGGTTTGCCATTCCCTTCTCCAGTGGACCACATTCTGTCAGACCTCTCCACCTTGACCGTCTGTCTTGGGTGGCCCCATACAGCATGGCTTAGTTTCGTTGAGTTAGACAAGGCTGTGATCCATGTGATCAGATTGGCTACTTGTCTGTGACTGTAGTTTCAGTCTGTCTGCCCCCTGATCCCCTCTCTCAGTGCCTACCATCTTACCTGGGTTTCTCTTACCTTGGACACGGGGTCTCTCTTCATGACTGCTCCTTACCTCCGATGCAGGGTAGCTCCTTTGGGCCATGCTCATGCCCGTCGCAGCCGCTGTGTTTCTGCACCATTGCAGCTGCCATGGCACGTGTAATCATGATGGTATGATCATTCACCTAGAGCCAGACATCCTGGAATATGAAGTCAAGTGGGCCTTAGGAAGCATCACTATGAACAAAGCTAGTGGAGGTGATGGAATTCCAGTTGAGCTATTTCAAATCCTGAAAGATGACACTATGAAAGTGCTGCACTCAATATGCCAGCAAATTTGGAAAACTCAGCAGTGGCCACAGGACTGGAAAAGGTCAGTTTTCATTCCAATCCCAAAGAAAGGCAATGGCAAAGAATGCTCAAACTACCACACAATTGCACTCATCTCACACGCTAGTAAAGTAACGCTCAAAATTCTCCAAGTCAGGCTTCAGCAATATGTGAACTGTGAACTTCCAGATTTTCAGCTGGTTGTAGAAAAGGCAGAGGAACCAGAGATCAAATTGCCAACATCCGCTGGATCATGGAAAAAGCAAGAGAGTTCCAGAAAAACATCTATTCCTGCTTTATTGACTATGCCAAAGCCTTTGACTGTATGGATCACAATAAACTGTGGAAAATTCTGAAAGACATGGGCATACCAGACCACCTGACTTGTCTCTTGAGAAATCTGAATGCAGGTCAGGAAGCAACAGTTAGAACTGGACATGGAACAACAAACTGGTTCCAAATAGGAAAAGGAGTATGTCAAGGTTGTATATTGTCACCCTGCTTATTTAACTGCTATGCAGAGCACATCATGAGAAATGCTGGGCTGGAAGAAGCACAAGCTGGAATCAAGATTGCTGGGAGAAATACCAATAACCTCAGATATGCAGATGACACCACCCTTATGGCAGAAAGTGAAGAACTAAAGAACCTCTTGATGAAAGTAAAAGAGGAGAGTGAAAAAGTTGGCTTAAAGCTCAACATTCAGAAAACTAAGATCATGGCATCTGGTCCCATAACTTCATGGCAGATAGATGGGGAAACAGTGGAAACAGTGGCTGACTTTATTTTTCTGGGCTCCAAAATCACTGCAGATGGTGATTGCAGCCATGAAATTAAAAGACGCTTACTCCTTGGAAGGAAAGTTATGACCAACCTAGATAGCATATTAAAAAGCAGAGACATGACTTGGCCAACAAAGGTCCGTCTAGTCAAGGCTATGGTTTTTCCAGTGGTCATGTATGGATGTGAGAGTTGGACTGAAGAAAGCTGAGCGCCAAAGAATTGATGCTTTTGAACTGTGGTGTTGGAGAAGACTCTTGAGGGTCCTTTGGACTGCAAAGAGATCCAACCAGTCCATCCTAAAAGAGATCAGTCCTGGGTGTTCATTGGGAGAACTGATGTTGAAGCTGAAACTCCAATACTTTGGCTACCTGATGTGAAGAGCTGACTCATTTAAAAGACCCTGATGCTGGGAAAGATTGAGGGCAGCAGGAGAAGGGGATGACAGAGGATGAGATGGTTGGATGGCATCACCGACGCGATGGACATGGGTTTGGGTGGACTCGGGGAGTTGGTGATGGACAGGGAGGCCTGGCGTGCTGTGGTTCATGGGGTTGCAAAGAGTCGGACACGACTGAGCGACTGAACTGAACTGACGTTACTCTTCATTGTGGCATTCAGGTTTCTCATTGTGGTGGCTTTCTTTGTGGCAGAGCGTGGGCTCTAGGGTATGCAGACTTCAGTAGTTGCAGCTCATGGGCTCGGTAGTTGCAGCACGGGATCTAGAGCATGGGCTCAGTTGTTCCATTGCAAGTGGGATCTTCCCTGACCAAATCTGTGTCTCCCACATTGGCAGGTGGATTCCTAACCACTGGACCACTAAGAAGTCTGGAATCTTAATTTTTTACATTTGCAAAAAAACAAATATTAAATAAATGGATTTCTTGTCTTGAAAAGATAACTAAATCATTTAATACTCAATCTAAAAATATCTCCTAAAATGAGGTTTAAAGTTTACGACCTTTTTCAGTGCATTGGGACATAAACAAGTTTATATCTCTTATTTTTCAAAGTGATTGCTTAAAACCTCACATCTTTTTACTAGCATTGTGTCCAATTTTTCCCTTTTTGGGGCTTTAGCTTGCATTAATCAAGAAAAGGAGAATTTACATGGTCAGTTCTTTTCCCAGAACCAACCCACACAAAGAGCTGGAGTCTGGTTCTAATACTATGGTGCTGTCGAATGGAGTCACAGTTGGACTTGGGTTTTCTGACGTCTGATGGTTCTTAGTCCTCTACTGAGGTGACGCCTTTGGTGATTTGGACCCTTTGTGGGACAAAGAAGTATCCTGGTCTAGGGTTCCAACTGTATCATTTTGTGTGTATGTATGTGTGTGCACATGTGCATGTATTTTTAAGGTCACACTCACATTCTCAGCCCTTGTTCTTCCAAATAAAATGGGATCTTCTCATAAAGGAGCACCTATTTACCAATCTTGGGGTATAGATCCAAGACATTTCCTTTGAATAAGACTCCTTATTAGAAATCTAATAACACCTTTCAAAAATATGTGATTATCTGGGTTATATTTTTGGTTTTATTTTAAGGAGAAAGAGAGCTTAGACACTTAGGAGTTATCCTGGAGTTGAATTGCAGCTAGAATATTGTTTAATTATTTTCAGTTTTTTACCATTGCTTCTCCCATAGTTAATTTGACAATTACCAAAATGTGGGCAAGCACCATAAACAGGTATCATAACCAACAAATAATTATTGGTAAACACCCATCTCTACAATGAGTGGGGCTATAATAGAGTAACTTAGTAGCTCTGAGTCTTGAGCATGCCCTGGGCATCAGTTGGCCTGCTTTATCAAGACAGTGGAATGTGTGCCTGTGTGCTCAGTCACCAAATAGCGTCAGATCATTTTGCGACCCTATGGACTGTAGCCAGCCAGGCTTCTCTGTCCATGGGATTCTCCAGGCAAGAATACTGGAGTGGGCTGCCATGCCCTCCTCCAGGGGATCTTCCCGACCCAGGGATCAAACCCATGTCTTTTATGTCTCCTGCATTGGCAGGCAGGTTCTTTACCACTAGCACCACCTGGGAAGCCCCAGACAGTAGAGAATGTTAGTTAATTTGATTAGCTAGTTAGTTGAATAGAAATCGGTTTCTTACATGAGATCATGATACATTAAAATGACATATAGGTAATTCCCTGGTGGTTCAGTGGTTAGGACTTGGCATTTTCACTGCCAAAAGCTCGGGTTCCATCCCTGGTCAGGGAACTAAGATCCCACAGCTGCCCGTGGTGTGGCCTCCCAAAAGTGACATATAAAGTACAAAAGATATATGAACTAGGAGTCACTGTGACCCTATATATTATATTTCACCTAAGATGACATCATTCATCCCTGGTTAACACAGTAATCTTATACATTTTTGACTTGTATTGGTATTCGGATCATGCTTTGCACAAACTGAGCTTGGTGTGTGTTTTTTATAAATACTACTTAGTCTGAAAAACTAAATCTCAAATTGGAGAAAAAGGCGACTAGAAATGCCAGAGGAAGAAAAAGGGTGAATGATTGGTGGTGTGTAGGGGAGCGGGGGTGTCAGTCCTGAGCTGAAATCTACTAGCAGGAATAGAACCAAAGGCAATTAGTAGTGTTTGTCAACTTTTGTTCCTTCAGTATAATGTAGCTTTAGGCCTCCTTCTAAAAAAAAAATTAGTTGGGGATAATGAAGTGATCTTGATGTTCTATCAATTTCAGATGATATAAGAAAAAAATTTCAGCTTTACTACTTAACTGCAAGGCCTTAGGTAAGTAACTCAAACTTCATGCAACTCAGTTATTTCAGCTAAGAAGCAGTGCTGTCACCTTCCACTTTGTGTGATTGTATTCGTTTAATAAATTTTAAAAGCATGGGTAAAACACCTAGAAAATGCTAGCAATTGATAGGTGCTCAAAATTATAATTAACAATAATATTAATAAAATGATGTGTAATGAAATCTGATTTGGAGCTACCTGTATTTCTCACTTACTAGGTATTAATACTCGTGTGTCACAACTTTTAAGTCTTTGATAGTCCTTGATCAGTTATCAGAGTGATGTCCACAGTATTTTCTCTCTTTCCCAACCTACTAGCCAAACTTGACAGCACATTGTAACAGGGTCTTATACTGGAATTCTCCTTCCCTCAAACTTAAATGAGATACCAAATAGAAAAGATATTGGCATGCCAGAGTGAGAGTGACAGAGACACTTTCTTCCAATTACCTATTTACAAAGAATAAAGTAGAACCAGTTCCATCTCCTGAAACTCTCATCCTAATCAGCAACATAAAAACAGATGTAGACTAGAAGCAGCACCTCTTTATAAAACAGTAGTTTTGTACATCCAACCTGTGTGTGTGTGTGTGTGTGTGTGTGCGCTAAGTTGCTTGAGTCATGTCCGACTCTTTACAACTCTATGGACTGTAGCCTGCCAGGCTCCACTGGCCATAGGAGGTCCGACCTACAAAGAATTAATGCTAAATGAAGTTTGGAGTTTGATTAATACAGTGTAGCTGGGCCTTCTAATCTGAATCAAAACTATATTTGCCACCTAAATTGACCATGTGCTGTGCTGCACTGTGCTTAGTCACTCAGTCGTGTCTGACTCTTTGGGACCCCATGGACCACAGCCTGCCAGGCTCCTCTGTCCATGGGTATTCTCCAGGCAAGAATACTGGAGTGTGTTATCATGCCCTCCTCCAGGGGATCTTCCTAACCCAGGGATGGAACCCAGGTCTCCCACATTGCAGGTGGATTCTTCACCAGCTGAGATACCAGAGAAGCCCCAAATTGACCAGACTCTCTATTTATTACATGAAAGTGAACAGAAATCCATGAACTCTATAAGAGTTTTCAATGAAGAGTGGAGGAAGATTCAGTTCAGTTCAGTTCAGTCGCTCAGTCGTGTCCAACTCTTTGCGACCCCATGAATTGCAGCATGCCAGGCCTCCCTGTCCATCACCAACTCCCGGAGTTCACTCAAACTCATGTCCATCGAGTTGGTGATGCCATCCAGCCATCTCATCCTCTGTCGTCCCCTTCTCCTCCTGCCCCTAATCCTTCCCAGCATCAGGGTCTTTTCCAATGAGTCAACTATTCACCCCAGACTAAAAATGTTTAAAGAGACATTTGAAGAAAAGAAAAGAAGTTGTCTTTTGTTTCTTTCAGTTTTTCATAGTGGTAAAATACACATAACATAAAGTTTACCATTTTAACCATTTATAAGTGTGTGGTTCAGTGGAATTAAATTCATTCATAATCATGTGCTACCATCAACACTATCAAACTCCAGAACTCTTGTAAAACGGACACTCTAAACCCAGTAAACAGTAACTCCCCATTTGTCCCTTCCTCCCAGCCCCTGCCAACCACTATCCTACTTTTGTTAGTTATCTTTTGAGTATTCTTTTTCCAAACAGACTTGAATGGTAGAATCTTTCAAATATTCACTCTTTAATATCACATATCTAGGTTGCTTCCAAACAAGCTTTGCATTTTTCTTTCTATGTAATGCTTTTCCAGACTTTTTTTTTTTCTTATGGAATTGTTGTCAAATTATTCAAAGTATAGTCAATACTGGGCTTCCCAGGTGGTGCTAGTGGTAAAGAACCCACCTGCCAAGGTAGGAGACATAAGAGACACAGGTTCGATCCCTGGGTCAGGAAGATCCCCTGGAGGAGGGCATGGCAACCCACTCCAGTATTCTTGCCTGGAGAATCCCATGAACAGAGGAGCCAGGTGGGCTATAGTCCACGGAGCCGCAAAGAGTCAGACACGACTGAAGCGACTAAACACACAGGCACACACGCACACATGCATAGTCATCTCTAACTTAATCTAGACAAATATCTCTATTTCTGATCTCTTTCCATTTAAAGTACCATTAATGATTACCACCCCCTTCATGAATCAAAACTTTTTTGTGGTGAAGGGGCTTGTGTAACTCAATGAAGCTATGAGCCATGCCATGCAGGACCATGCAAGATGGGCGGGTCATAGTGAAGAGTTCTGACAAAACATGGTCCACTGGAGGAGGGAATGGCAAAACATTCCAGTATTCTTGCTGCAAGAACCTCATGGACAGTATGAAAAGATATGACACCAGAAGGTGAGCCTCCCCCACCCCCTCCAGGTGCCCAATATGCTTCTGGGGTAGAGTGGAGGGTAATTACTAATAGCTCCAGAAAGAATGAAGCAGCTGGGCCAAAGCAGAAATGGCACTCAGTTGTGGATGTGTTTGGTGGTGAAAGTGAAGTCTGATGCTCTAAAGAACAATATTGCATAGGAACCTGAAATATTAGGTCCATGATTCAAGGTAAATTGGATGCGGTCAAGCAGGAGGTGGCAAGAGTGAACACTGACATCTTAGGAATCAGTGAACTAAAATGGACAGGAATGGGTAAATTTAATTCAGATGACCATTATATCTACTACTGTGGGCAAGAATCCCTTAAAAGAAATGGAGTAGCCCTCAGAGTCAACAAAAGGGTCCAAAATGCAGCACTTAGTTGCAACTTCAGAAACGACAGAATGATCTCGGTTTGTTTCCAACAACATCAACATCACAGTAATCCAAGTCTATGCTTCAACCACTAATACCGAAGAAGCTGAAGTCAAACGGTTCTACGAAGATGTCAAGATCTTCTAGTACTAACACCAAAAAAAGATGTCCTTTTCATCATAGGGGATTGGAATACAAAAGTAAGAAATCAAGAGATACCTGGAGTAATGGGCAAATCTGGTCTTGGAGTACAAAATGAAGTAGGGCAAATGCTAACAGAGTTCTGCCAAGAGAACGCACTGGTCATAGCAAATACCCTCTTCCAACAACCCAAGAGACAACTCTACACATGGACATCACCAGATGGTCAATGCTAAAATCAAACTGATTACATTCTTTGAAGATGGAGAAGCTCTAAACAGTCAGCAAAAACCAGACCTGGAGCTGTGGTTCAGATCATGAGCTCCATATTGCAAAATTCAGACTTAAATTGAGGAAAGTAGGGAAAACCACTAGGCCACTCAGGTATGACCTAAATAAAATCCCTTATGATTATATTGTGGAGATAATGAATAAATACAAGGCATTATATCTGTAAGACAGAGTGTCTGAAGAACTATGGACAGAGGTTCATAACACTGTACAACAGATGGTGACCAAAACCATCTCAAAGAAAAAGAAATGCAAGAAGGCAAAATGATTGTCTGAGGAGGCCTTACAAATAGCTGAGAAAAGAAGAGAAGTGAAAGGCAAGGGAGAAAGGGAAAGATAAACTCAACTGAATGTAAAGTTCCAGAGAATAGCAAGGAGAGATAAGAAAGCCTTCTTAAGTGAACAATGCAAAGAAATAGAGGAAAACAATAGGATGAGAAAGATTAGAGATCTCTTCAAGAAAATTGGAGATATCAAGGGACCATTTCATACAAGGAAGGGCACAATAAAGGTCAGAAACGCTAAGGACCTAACAGAAGCAGAAGAGATTAAGAATAGATGGCAAGTCTACACAGAAGAACTGTACAAAAAAGGTCTCAATGACCCAGATAACCACGAGGGTGTGGTCATTTTGGCCTAGATCCAGGCCAAAATACTGGAGTGGGTTGCTGTGCGCTCTTCCAGGGGATCCTCCTGACCCAGGGATCAAACTTGTGTCTCTTATGTCTCCTGCATTGGCAGGTGAGTTCTTTACCACTAGCACCACCTGGGAAGCCAGTTTGATTCACTGCTTGCTTATTTCTTAAAAACAGCAGAATGTGGATCATGTGAGAGACTATGACAACAGCAGAAAAAGAAATAAAACGAGGGAAAGATT
This sequence comes from Bos indicus, assembly GCF_029378745.1. Taxonomy (NCBI): domain Eukaryota; kingdom Metazoa; phylum Chordata; class Mammalia; order Artiodactyla; family Bovidae; genus Bos; species Bos indicus. Next base: position 116,507,982 of record NC_091789.1, read on the forward strand.
TTTAAAATGGGAAAAGGTAACTCGTGTATACATGCTTAAGAAATGCCTTTTGATTGCTTTAACCTCTCTCTTTCTGGGTCTGTTTTTCTCACTGGATTTAGGGAAAGGGAGTAAACACCAAAAACTATTGGGAAAACACCATGAATTTTAAAGAATATGAGAATAGAATTAAAATGCATGGAATAACAGAAGGGAATTTTGCTCAAGTCTATCAAAAATTAAAACCACACCCTTTAAAATAATTTCTATTTTAGTTTTGCCAACTCCAAAGGACAACTTTAATGTATTAATGTATTTATTTTTTCTTATATTATTTGACCCTACATTCAGAAACTTGAGCAAGGAATGAAAAGTAGATCTGGGTTTCCTCCTAAAAGAAAACCTGTTTCTAAGAAAGAAATGGACTCCAGGAAAGGCATGAGAAACAGCAGCACACGCTAATTTAGTCAATGAAAAAAATACATTTAAAAAGACTAAAAGACGCAAAGAACACACAACACACACAAAATATGTGCTCTCCCTCCTGGACACACGCAAAGTATTAAAATGTATGGACACAAACAAGTGTCCAGAGACTGAAGTGAAAGTGCCAGTGAATTGGTAAAATGACTCAAAACATGTTGAGAAAAATTGCAAAAGATATTGACTAGAATATATTATAAAAAAATGTACTTCTCTGAATGTGTTTAGGAATCTGCTTTATCTGTCTTGTTTTATCAAAATTGGTGATATCTTGTCAGGAAATAGTGAAGGGTTATCAGAGATCACAGCTTAGTTCACAGTAGGGTGATGACGTCAAAACATAGAATGGTGGCGTCGGTCACATCAATTTTACGCCAACTATGAAAAATTGGTTCCTACAAGCATTACTAGCCTGACCTTTAGTTTTGTCAACTCTAATAATCAATAATTTTTATTTATCTTCTATTTTTTCTCCTGACCTGTTAACTATTCATATATAATTGAGCTTTATATAGTTTTTAAAGGAAATTTTGCCTTTCACTTTCGTTTTCTCTTCATCATACTGAAAAATCCTGTGTCCATTCACTCTATACATCTCTACATGTCCCCTGGATAAACTTTCCCAAATGCTGTCTTTAGCTTACTTTCGACTCCACAGCCAGCTTATGTTCTCAACACTGTTAACTGGTGCACCACTTTTTGTTTGTCATTTCTTCAATTAAGAGCAGTATATATGAGTTTCCCAGATCTAATAACTCGGTTGGCTAAAGAAGGAATTTAAAAAGAGTTTGGAGAGCAAATGTCAAAGTGGCCTGAGTTTGAAACTACAACAATGCAGCTTCATCTTCTTCCATTACTTACAGATATCATTTCCAGGTCTATGACTCTTTGTATTTGATGGTCTTTATCAGTGGGGATTAGCCACTCTTTTCTACTTTGTTTCATGAAGGTCTTTCAGATGAGTTGGATAATTGAACTTTTGCCTTTTACTTCTTGATCCCTAGTAGCTTATTTCGGAGAAGGCAATGGCACCCCACTCCAGTCCTCTTGCCTGGAAAATCCCATGGACAGAGGAGCCTGGTAGGCTGCAGTCCATGGGGTCTCGAAGAGTCAGACATGACTGAGCGACTTCACTTTCACTTTTCACTTTCATGCATTGGAGAAGGAAATGGCAACCCACTCCAGTGTTCTTGCCTGGAGAATCCAAGGGACAGCGGAGCCTGGTGGGCTGCCGTCTATGGGGTTGCAGAGTCGGACACGACTGAAGCGACTTAGCAGCAGCAGCAGTAGCTTATTTATGTGGAGAAGGAAATGGCAACCCACTCCAGTGTTCTTGCCTGGAGAATCCCAGGGACGGAGGAGCCTGTGGGCTGCCGTCTATGGGGTTGCACAGAGTCAGACACAACTGAAGTGACTTAGCAGCAGCAGCTTATTTGTGTAATGTGAAGTTGCAATAAATATCTCAGAGTGAATTCACAAGAAGCCAGGGGTCATTCTTAGTGTACTTCTGTCTTAAAAGTTGGTTTTTAATGTGCAATTGAAGAAGCATCATCATTTGTATTCATCAGTTATTAACATGTCCAACTCCTGGAATCGCACTGAGAATGATCACTCTCAGAGGAGGGTGAAAAACAACAACCAAAAAGCTGACGAACAACTACTGACTCAGAAATGCACTGATGACCCTTAACGTACACAACACTGACTAATCATTGCCAATAAGATCAGAAATTAGTGACAATTAGAGCCCGCCATGAAGTGCACATGAATGAAACTCCATTCTCTTGGTCACCACATAATGCATTGAAGAGTAAGCAAGAAAAGGTGCTCTTAAAAATAATCCTGTTAGTAGCTGCTTTTACACAGCTACTTGCGATAGAGGTTGAGCTCTGAGAGACCTGAGTAGATGTAGACCAGGTGCTTCCCAAACTTTAATTTGTACACTAATCACTATGGATTTCATTAAACTACAAATTCTGACTCAGTTGCTTTGTGGGGGTGGGGGGGTGGGGGTGAGGTCAGGACCTGCATTTCCGGCATGCTCAGGTGACTCCAATACTGCTGGTGCCCGTGGACCACACTTTGAAGAGTAAGGATTTAGGGCTGTAGGGATGGAACCCACTGAATGAGCAGATGGAGAGAGGAGAAAGGGATGGGACAGAGAAGAGAGGATAGATGCAGGTTCTGATGAGGTAAGCAAGACGTGGAAGCTTTCCTTTTTACAGTGTAGCACCCTTTCCTCATGATGTCTCAAGCAGTCAGAAAACTTTCATAAATTCAAAACTATATAGTGCTATTGGATATGTTTTTCCTGGAATTTGGTGAGGGCTGATATTTTTGGTTAGGGGTAGAACTGAGCATTTGACTAGATGCAGAACCAGATACAGAGAAGAACAGAAGCAGTAAGGATTTAGAAAAGGATTTTGGATTTTGAAGGATCATGAAATTATAGTCAAACAAAGTTTACCTAAATCTCCTAGGGATCAGAAGGCTTTAAGCTGACATCTGGATAATTCTAATATAATAATTATGATTAGTGCTTACCATATGCTAGACATTACATATTATATAAATTTCCTCATTAATCCTCACAACAACTCAATGATATAGGTATAACCCTATTTTATAAAGGAAGGATCTGAGGTTAATGGCATTCCCAAATCCATATACTCAGTAGGTTCCAGAGTGATTATCTTAACCTTGGTCTGGCTGAATCAAACCAACACCTATTCTTGTTTACTGAAGACCAGAGAGCTCGAAAGGAAAGACAGGAAAATGTGAAACAGATAGGTTAAGGAAAAGTTTAAAAAAGTGATTCAGGGAATGACAAAAATCTGATCTTCATATTGTTCTGATATTTCTACCAATACCTGTTTGGCCCTGAATGAACTGACATTTTGAATTTTGACAGACTACTGATGAATCATGCATGCAGTACTACTCACTAACTTTACAGGCAAAATTTAAAAGGTGAAATCTAGAGGTGAGAGTTACACTGAAATACAATTCCTAAGAGGATCTTTTTTTTTCCACTAGCCTCAATCCCTTAGCATTGCTGACATTTAAGACCACCTTTTGGAAATTCCAGAGAGAAATAGCTTAGCTGAATTTTTCTGCTTGGAAGTATGAATATAAATTGCTCCAGGTACCCTTTCTACTTAATCCTTTTTTAATTTCGGCCTTTCCTTCAATTAACTTTGAGCCATCACTATACTTAAGATGTATGAATTGGGGTTCATTTTTTTCCATCGTGAGTGTGAGTACTTCAGGCCACAAAAGACAGACGGGATCCACACTTTCTAATGAAAGAGAACTTTCTTATATAGTACCTATCAGGAGAGCATTTGGAAGTGTTTCCAGTTACACTTTTGAGACAACCTATGTTACACAAAATAAACACACGGGAGAGGATACAACAGTGCTAATCATCATGTATTATGAAACTATTTTTGAGATGAGAAACTGACACTGTTGCAGTCTAATTTGGGAGGGGAGGTTCTAAGCAGGCACTTCTTAAAATTTTTTCATCAAGTCCTGGGTATCTTCATTTAAATGTTCAAGAGTAAAAGATGTCTATGAAAACTCAGCAAGAAGCGCACAAAAATGACTTTTTTTTCCCTTAATTTTTTGGCCACACCCTGTAGCACGTGAGATCTTAGTTCCCTGAGCAGGGATCAAACCCACTGGACCACCAGGGAAGATCTGCACAAAGATGGCTTTAGACTAAAATCTTACATCCCAGAGAATGCTTAGCTTATGAGCTCCAAAGAGAGCAATGGAAAATTTGAACAATTTCCCAGGGTGATTCCTAATGATGATGATTCCATCTCTACTCTAATTTCCTTGATTTGTGTTTAAGCCAACACCCAAGTCATGATCCAACACTAATCCCCTTCAACCTTCACAAAGCATAATCTAAACCTGCTCATTCGACCCCAATATTTCTGAGGCTTCCATGGTTCCAATTTCAATTTAGTCCTCAAGTGTGGGGCACACCAGGAGAGATGTAGAAATGATGTATCCTGATGATGATGGCCAAGGGTAACTGAAATGCCACCAGGATGAGAATATGTGGGTAGGCATCCATTTGCTTCAGGGTAACCAAAAGGTTCCATTTATAGTTGTAGAAACAAAGAAACCAGAAGTTTAAAAATGCAGTCATATACACCAATAAAAACATTTTTTTTTAATGCAGTCCCCAAGTGGTGCTAGCGGTAAAGAACCTGCCTGCCAGTGCAGGAGACGTAAGAGATGCAGATTCGATCTCTGGGTCGGGAAGATCCCCTGGAGTAGGAAATGGCAACCCACTCCAGTATTCTCACCTGGGAAATCCTCATGGACAAAGGAGTCTGGTGGGCTACAGTCCATAGGATCACAAAGAGTGGGACACAATCGAAGCAACTTCACACAGTATGCATGAAGTACTCAAAGAGCTTATATTTGGTCATTTCTCCACAAAGCTCTGAGTGAATAAAACTAAAATATAAATATGCAGTAGGATTTGTGCCATAAGTGATTTTAAGAAAACGGAAGTTTGAAAAAGATGGAAGAGACATTTAACATTAATCCCACTGGGAATATTCTAATTTTCCCTGTATTTTTACTTTGCAGGCATCTGACACACTTCCTTCATTACGATAAACATATCAGTATTTGCTTTAAAACTAATCATTCTTTATTTCCAGGGGGTTCTTGTGTTTTCCTTTTCATGATTTATTTCCTTTCTTTGTGGGCAAGTAAATTATTATGGTCATAGGTACTATTATGAAATATGAAGTAGCTTGAAGTTAAAACATTCACACATTGCTGCCTGTTTTTCTGACTTGACTGTTTCAAACCTGAGTCTGATCACTTCCTTTACTTCAGAATCTGGGAATGACTCCTTCCTGCCTTTCTGTGGCTACATAACTCAGGCAAAGTTACATGTCAGAGTTCTGACTCCAATTTTCATGGAACTCCTAGACTGTGGAATAGAATTTGGGCCCTTAGCTTTTGCCCCTCTAGGGCCCAGGTATAGGGGTGACCATGGTGACATGATGCCCAAGCTAGATTCAGGTGAAAGAGGGGGTCTCTGGTGTCTGTGTAGCATCATAATGAAGGGCCAACAAAGTTATCACTTCTAACAATTCTCTTGAAAATTTGCCTAAGCAAGGGACTCTTTCTTCACAGTTCAATGTAGTCCCATTTCATTTCTCAGTATGGGTCTTTTTCAATTTTTGTTTCTACTCCACACACACACACACACACACACAGTCTTTGGTTGTCACCTCCCATCTCACTTCCAGCCAGATATCTTTTTTTGGTAGGTTTTTATTCAGTGTTTACTAATTGATAGAATCCCTGCTTTACTATTTCCATTTTTAGAGTAAATGCAGGTCCACCATCCCAAATAATATAAAACTTTTGGGGCCAGCTGTGTTGAGAAAATCAGCCTTTTTCATATCATTGAATGATACTGTGGCTCATATGCTATAAATTAGACAATACCCAACAGGGTTTGCGGCTCCATATTTATTCACACTAAGTGGAATAAACCAAAACCATAAACAGCCTCACATCAGTTTGTATTTTTTTTTTTAACCAAATGAATTTGCTACAAACTTATGAAAAGGAAAAAAAAAACAAACTTCCGTCTTGAGAGCTTTTTGTATTATGAAAATGAAGATTTAGGATTGTTGAGCTGTATTATACTCTGTAAATTCAACATAATTAAAAGAGGAATGGGGTATTCTAGGAGAATTTGGTTATTTGTTGTTTAAAATGCCTTCATTTTTTTTAACTTTTGAGAGAGTACAAAGACAATTTCATAGGTGGTATAATGAAGGATGGAGTCACTCAAGTAAGCAGTTGAGACCAAGCCAGAAAGAAAAACGAAGCAAAAGGAGCATGGGGTTTAGGGGGCTGAGGAGGGTAGAGAAAGAAGAAAGCCCAAATTAGATGGAACAAAGATAAAGAAAAATATTGGCTGACTGGGAATGGAATCCCTAAAGGGAAAGTGATAGAACTTGGAGGAAAAAAGGTAACTTTGACAGCATAGTCAAGAAATATTCTTAAATATTATTTTCTTTTTAAAAATATTATTTTCAAATGTACACTTTAAACCTGTGAACAAACAACAGACTGGTTCCAAATAGGAAAAGGACTACATCAAGGCTGTATATTGTCACCCTGCTTATTTAACTTATATGCAGAATACATCATAAGAAACGCTGGGCTGGAGGAAGCACAAGCTGGAGTCAAGATTGCCGGGAGAAATATCAATAACCTCAGATATGCAGATGACACCACCCTTATGGCAGAAAGTGAAGAAGAACTAAAGAGCCTCTTGATGAAAGTGAAAGAAGAGAGTGAAAAAGTTGGCTTAAAACTCAACATTCAGAAAACTAAGATCATGGCATCTTGTCTCATCACTTCATGGCAAATAGATGGGAAAACAGTGGAAACAGTGGCTGACTTTATTTTTCTGGGCTCCAAAATCACTGCAGATGGTGGTTGTAGCCATGAAATTAAAAGACACTTGCTCCTTGGAAGGAAAGTTATGACCAACCTAGACAGCATATTAAAAAGCAGAGACATTACTTTGCCAACAAAGGTCCATCTAGTTAAGGCTATGGCTTTTCCAGTAGTCATGTATGGATGTGAGAGTTGGACTGTGAAGAAGGCTGAGCGCCGAAGAATTGATGCTTTTGAACTGTGGTGTTGGAGAAAACTCTTGAGAGTCCCTTGGACTGCAAGGAGATCCAACCAGTCCATCCTAAAGGAAATCAGTCCTCGGTGTTCATTGGAGGGACTGATGTTGAAGCTGAAACTCCAATACTTTGGCCACCTGATGCAGAGAGCTGACTCATTTGAAAAGACCCTGATGCTGGAAAGATTGAGGGCAGGAGGAGAAGGGGAAGACAGAGGATGAGATGGTTGGATGGCATCACCGACTAGATGGACATGGGTTTGGGTGGAGTCTGGCAGTTGGTGATGGACAGGGAGGCCTGGTGTACTGAGGTTCATGGGGTTGAAAAGTGTCATGTATGGCACTTTTCAACCCCACGTATCGCTCACAACTGAGCGACTGAACTGAACTGAATAGAAAAATATCCCAGGTCTGGTCATCCCTATTAATCATCATTGTTTTTAATTTTTCAGTGTTCCATTAGGAACTATTTTCAAGGATAAGTATGTAAGATTATTTCTCCTTGGAAAGATAGTAGGCCAAAAAGCCTGTTGGAAGTTAGAAGTTAAGGGGCTCAGAGTGCTCTAGCATTCTTCGTTAAGGGCAGTAAATATCATGACAGAGAGGTAGGGGGAAGTTGCCAGTTCTCTAATTTCCAAATGTAAGAAAACCATGGGTTTTTATTTCACATTGGATTGGTTCTTATTCTTAAGCCATTTGACAGGGGAGCCTGGTGGGCTGCCGGCTATGGGATCGCACAGAGTCGGACACGACTGAAGTGACTTAGCAGCAGCAGCAACTGTTTCTTACATTCAAATTGTTGCTTCAGTCAAAATGTAGTCAGCTCTACGGAAAAATGTGTAAGAAGAAAAGAAACTGTCAGGGCTTCCCTGGTTTCCCTGGTGATCCAGCAGTTAAGACTCCCGAGTTTCCAATACAGGGTACATGGGTTGAACCCCTGGTCAGGGAACTAAGATACCATATGCCTCCCAGTGTGGCCAATAAATAAACAAATAAAATAAAAACAGCAAACAACAAAAACCCAGTTACCCATAAAAAAGTAACTCCTGCAGTGGGAAAGGATGATGTTTCATTAAAAGAGAGAAAGCATTTTTTCCATTCTTCCTATTTTTTTTTTTAAAGTTATTGATTTTAATTGGAGGTTAATTACTTTACAGTATTGTGGTTGTTTTTGCCATACATCGACATGAATCAGCCACGGGTGTACATGTGTCCCTCCATCCTGAACTCCTCCTTACCTCCCTTTCCACCCCATCCCTCTGGGTTGTCCCAGAGCACTGGCTTTGAGTGCCTTGTTTGAAGCATGGAACTTGCACTGCTCATCTGTTTTACATATGGTAATATACATGTTTCAATGCCATTCTCTCAAATTATCCCACCCTTGCCTTCTCCCACATAGATCAAAAGTCTGTTCTTTACATCTGTGTCCCTTGTGCTGTCTTCGTCTTTCTAAATTCCATATATATGCGTTAATATACTATATTGGTGTTTCTCTGAGTTACCTCACTCTGTATATCCAGTCTTCCTTTCTTAACCAGTATTTTTGGGTTTCTCCCCAACTTTCCCATATAGTGAAAGATCTGGGATCATCCCTACCCCCAACGAACTATTCAATAAATTGTTTCTTTTATAGGAAAAAGGGAAAGTAGTTAAAGAGATACAAGAGACAGATAACCTACCATTACAAGCTGAACCAATCAATTACAGAATTGCAAATTCAATTTCAAGGTGAGTCTATTCCTCCTGTGGGGAGGCGGGCTGCGGGGGGGCGGGGGGCGTCTCCTTAAAAATCCAGTCAAACCGGATTGAATCCTTAGCCCCAAGCACACAGTAAACGCGGATAGACTGATTACTTAAAGATATCCTACTTTTCCTATGCCAGGCCCTGGGCCAGGTCTTCCGGGCACAGGAAAAGGTTAATGCCATTTACAGACTCAGATCCAACTTGGCATAATGTAAAGCCCAATGAATAAAGGTTTTAGACAACGCGCGAAGAACACAGCAGCCGATAAGCAAGTAAGGTTTACATCACATTTTGTGGAAGCTCTCCTTCCCATTTTAGCTCCTGCGTTCGTTCCCTGAGCAAGCGCCCTTCCTAGGGGGCGAGAAAATAGGCGAGCTCAGAGAATAGAAACGCCGGTAAGCTGGCGGGGAAAGTTAGGAAATAGGGAAAACTGGGGGGTGGCGGGGAGATGACTTGCTCCAAGACTAGGTTCATCCTGAGTTTGAAAAGAGAGTACTTTTGTTACTTTTCTCCATGTTCCAAATCCCCGGGATGAGAAATCGGCGGGGCGGGAGGGGGCGTGTTACATCCCTGAGAGACCCTCCCTTGGCTCCAGTGGCCACATCCCAGGAAACCTAGGAATCTACAGCTGACGCCTTCTAGAAAAGGACCCACCCCAGCTCCCTAAGAAAAGGAAACCCACGTGACGGGAGGGGGCGGGGGCGGGAAACCAGGCGACCCCGGAGCAAGCGCGGCCAGGGGCGGGGCCGGGGCCCCGCTGCTTCGAGGAATCGCCCGGCACAGCGGTTCGAGGGCGGAGGGATCGCACTGGGCTCTGGGATCGCAGCACACGAGGACAGAGGACTCGCTGAGCGCGCACCGCGCACGCGGGGCCGAGAAAGAGGGGTTTCGCTCTGCTCGCACCGGGCACGGGCGGGGCGGACGCGAGCCTCTCGCGCGGGGAGCCGGGAGCCGGAGCCGAAGCCTGACGCCGCCTGGGTGCTGACCGCTGCCCCTCCCCGCTCGGCACCGCCTCCCGCAGCCGGGGAGGGGCCGGGGCGGAGCGAGCGAGCCGGGCAGCGCCGGGGCGGAGCGGGCGCGGGCAGAACGCGGCGCGGGGCCGGCTGCGAGGGTCCGCGGCGGGATCGGCATCGCTGCGGCTGTCTACGACCCGGTCCCCGGCCGCCCGTCCCACAGACCCACCTTCGCGGCGCGGCGAGAAGCGCGCGGAGCTCCGAGGGAGCGAGTCCCCGCGCGCGCGGCGGCTCGGCTGCTTCCCTCCGTGGGAGGTCAGGCTCCCGGCTCTCCGGACCCGCCAGGCGTCCTCGTCTCCCGCGGGGCGGGCCGGCTGCGGCGCCCGGGGCATGGCTTCGGCGGGCAGCGGCATGGAGGAGGTGCGCGTGTCGGTGTTGACCCCGCTGAAGCTGGTCGGGCTGGTGTGCATCTTCCTGGCGCTGTGTCTGGATCTGGGGGCCGTGCTGAGCCCGGCCTGGGTCACGGCCGACCACCAGTACTACCTGTCCCTGTGGGAGTCCTGCCGGAAACCCGCCAGCTTGGACATCTGGCACTGCGAGTCCACGCTCAGCAGCGGTGAGGGCCCGGCGCGCCGCGACCCCTGTCTCCCGCCCCGGACCGCCCCGCGCCCCGCTGCCTGGACGGCTACCTCCTCTACCTCCCACCCCCTATTCTGTGTACCCCGACCCTAGTCCGTCCCCTTCATGCTGGCCCTTCGCGGATTCTCGGGCTCCAGCCACCTCTCCGATCCCCACCCCTCCCCTCTCCCCAGTCCGGGTCGCCGAACCTAGTGCGATGCCCCACGCCCTCTCCTCCGTGGCCATTCCTCCGGCTCTGGAGTAACACGTATGCTATTCTGGGTAATTGTTATCATTTCAGGCGAGAACCGTGTGGTTGTGTTGAAAATGAAACGCCTTCCACACCCCCGTTAAAAAAAAAGTAAAAGCGCCCCAACTCCACCGGGATGCTGTGGGCTCTCTGCCTTCCCCACTTTCCTCTCTCTAGGAGAAATTTGCCTGAGTTTACCTCTTGGTGCCCGGGTTTCTGTCTGTTGTCCTCCTCTTTATCTGGCTTGTCCCCGATGAGTTTCGGTTTGGATTTTAGTTCCTTAAATTTTTGAGGGATGTGGAAAGTTGGGAGAGGGACAGGCTTTAATTTCCTTTCCTTTTTTGGTGACACGGTCCTTGGTTAAGAGTTGCTCTTCCTTCTTTCCCACTCCAAATGCCTTCTCTGTCCTCCAGATCTTTCCCTTCTGCGTAAGGTACTCACAAGATGCCTGGAAAGTTGTGGCTTATTCAGGCAGTACTGGAAGCTGCAAAGGGATGGGGTGGAGGATGGAGAAGGTAGTCCCCAGGGGAGGGGGGCGGCTTTACTGCTTTACTCTCTCCTTGAGCCCCGGTTGCCTTCCCCTGCACTCCAGTTACGCCCTTAGCAGAAATCTGCCAAAATTCGGATTTCTTCCTGCAAACCGCTATTCCTTGCTAATCTTGATTCTTCAACTGCTGGTGTCAGTGCAGAGAAAGGGGAATAAAAGAGGACCTGGCTGTGATTTTACACACCTACACGTGCACCCCTGAGAAACTCATTAAATTTCTTCGTGACAGTTTCATGTCTTCTCTGGGACTGTTTATAAAGCTTTACTGAAAACGTGTCAAGTTCTAGGCAAGTTAAAATAGGAAAAAAAGCCACAAAAATCAGATTTACTTTTGTCTTTCTTTTCTTGTTATAAGGGAAATTAGTTCACTTGCTTTAGTTTCTTCCATAAATTTGATTGTGTTTACTTACAAAAGGCTTTTTTCTTTGATATTACCTCAAAATTTCCATTGAAGGATTTTGCTTTGTTGCTTAATTCACTGTGGAGGGGACTGGTTGGCAGCGGGAGGTCAACATTTAGGTCTTTTAATTCTTTCAGGGTTGGTTGTTTACAACTAAAGATAAAATAAATCGGTAAAATGCCTTTCTTCAGTAACCAGGGGATCCAAATAAACTTTGGAGAGAATATCTTTTCTTTCTCTACTCCAGTAGAAATGGAAATTTATGTAGGAATGCCAGCTTCAGCACGTCTCCTTAGCAACCTGAATCGTTTGCCCCTTTCTCACTGTCTCCTGAAATAATAGCCCCCTTATTGCATAAAGACTTTTCAGATAGGTTAGAGAAACTAGCTTCAACTCTCATTTTCTTTTCAGGCCCTTTTCTCTCGACCAGGAATGTGGGGAATGGGGAGAAGACAGCTCGAGTTTGTTGAGCGTCTGCAGTGTTTGCTAATTTCCTAATTGCCTCCATACCCATTTATCTCTGCTTTTTTCCTCTCTAAGCATGGAAATAGGGAGACACAAGCTTAATGCAAATATAGTGATAATAGGACTCTGCAAGGTAAAAATCAGAGACTGGTACAGTTTCTGATTTTTTTCCCCCTCTGAGCCCGTTATTCTATCCTCTTGCAGAAAATCATACTCCAGCATTTATTTCTTTTTTCGTTCCTGAAAATAGTTTTTATCCTAGGAAAAAAGTATACCTCAGAAGCGAACGGGGGTGGTGGAGATGGTTTGGTTGGAGGCTATCTGAAACAAGTTCTTGACTTGCTTTATGTAGTAGCAGTTCGTTTTTCCTCCCCATGGTGGTGGGTGGGAAGGGTGCAGGAGGAAAGGAAACACAATATGGAAAATTGCTCCATCTCGCCACTTTACAAAGTCTGTTTTCTTATAGTGTTTGGTGGACTTGAAGCTTCTGTTCACCAGTATTCTGAAACAAGGGGGGAAGCTTGAAGTGAAACGAGCAGTTCTTTTCTTGCCCGTTCCAAAGGGCAGGCAGCTTTTCTCAGTCTGTTTGCTGTGTTGAATAGCAGGGAGGGCAATGTCTTCTCTGAAGATTTTAAGAGATCCACTTCATTGTCTCTCGAAATGAATTACCTCAGGAGGAACCACCAAGGACAGTTTTACTGAAGGCCCTTTACCAGCATCTTCAGGGCTTAATTAAAAACCTTTGTCTTAATTAGAACTAAAACTGCCGTGAAGAGGCAAGCTTGTAAATACAGAAGGGAAATTTCAGGCATGTTTCTACTGATGACGGTGTGTCCTACTTAGGCCCAGTTTTTACAGAAACTTTCCTCTCAGCCATTATTTTTACAGGTGCGTTTTTAATTTTGGTACCAAATATGCGTCGTTTACTGCTTATAACCTGTTTTATGGTTTTAAGCAAAAGCAGAACCATGCCTTTTTTGTCCTGGTGTATTGAAGGTTGCGTCAGCACTTCTAGTATGAACCAGTTGGTGTCGGTCAACCGGAATGCTTTTCTCTGGTGTCCCAATTCTGTATATGGGGGACTGCCCAGGCATTCATCTTTAAGCTATAAATTTCCCAAAAAGACCAATGAGAAAATGGCTAATAGACTGGCATTCACAGTGAAAACACGAAAAGAAAAAAGATAAAGTATGTTTGTTAGGAAGTTTAGAATAGGTAGTCCTCACATGGCTGTCAGCCACAGAATTTCTAAGGATGGTTTTCCCCACTTCTGATTTTGGCAGTGTTTTAATGCATCTTAAATATTTCTTTTAAATGATAGTAATGTTTTAGACATTTGTTTAGTCACATTTAATTTAGATAACTTTTTTTCTAGAATATAATTTGTATAGAGTTTCACAGCCATAGCAATTACAAGAGAAATCCTTAGTACAAATAGGATTACTCAGTGTATACAGAATGCTGATACCCTAAACTTAACTTCAAACATGCTGTATAACCTCTTTGGGTGATTTTATGTTTCTTTTATAAAATTTATAAATACATAGCTATTTCATATAAATCAGATTGCTTTTTTGATGTCTGTGTTACTTATTGACTAAGCAAAATGCAAGTATGTGCAGATGGCCAAATGAACACAATTTACTGAGAGTAATTTTGGAATATAACAAGTGGCAATTATCTATCTTTCTATCCACAAAATACTTGATCAGATAGTGCCTTTTTCATACAATATTGTTAACATCATCCATGCACTGTCCTAAAAATAGCTATATTTATAACATGAGTCACTAGCAGTTTTGAAATGGCAGTGCACTGTATGCTAATGACAGGTGAATATTATTATTTTCAGTTGACAGGGGTTCTTTTAAGAGTGCTTTGTATGTAGCTCATTTTTAAAAAACTGATATAAAAATCCACTTTAAAAGGCATTATAAGAAAACCTGTCTAAACACCTGCAAATCTTAGAAAACTTGAGGTACAGTGGTTCTGAGTTCAGATGTGTATCATGTATGCATATTTTGAATCCATACTTTAATTGGGAAACTGGATTTCCTTGGAAAACTTCACAATATGATTTACTTCAGGGAAGGTTCAGCTTGTTGCTTGAAATGAGTTGATACTGATGCATGTTTACAAATAGCTCGGCAAGCCGGGGAGGTCATGACAGTTATGCTCTATTCTGGCTTCCTAAAAAAGAACAAACTAGAACAAAAGAATTTATTTAACCTATACAGTGTAGACTGATGGAAAATTATTCAAAGAGCAGCACTTAGCATTGAAACTTTCTTGTTTAATAATCCAGAGAAAACGAAGTATAACATTTCAAGATCCTCATGGTGATTTTCTTTTAAGGTCTCCTAAGATTCTGAAGTTCCCCAGATTGACTTTTACAAAGGACATTTTAATTTGTGGGTAGATATAATTCCTCTTTTGCTCACAATCATAGAATGATTGTAATCTCCAGGGGGCCATTTAGATCAGTCTTTGTCATCTAAGGGATTTGATGAATATGTGAGAAGCCTGGCCTTTCATAAAACTTTTCAAAACCAAACTGAAACAAACAAAAGCATATTTCAAGCAAAAGATTTTGCCTGCTGTCAGGAATAAATTTGAAGGATCACTTTCAAGTTTAATAGTGAGTAAGCCAGGGAACCCTGGAGTATTGTAGTCCATGGGGGTCACAAAGAGTCAGACACAACTTAGTGACTAAACAACAGCCACAACAACAATCCTTTTCACTAATATATCTAGTACTCCACCATTTCCCTAAGTGGGCTTGGTGGTGGTGGTGTTCAGTTGCTAGGTCATGTCCGACTCTTCGAGACCCTATGGACTACTGTTCCCAAATAAGTCCCTGGATTATATAACTTGAATATCACAGCAATGTTTGTATGAACTATCCTAAATTATAGCATAATCCTGTAAGACGGCAGAGTAGTGTTGTGAAGAATACACGAGGGAGGCTTTGGATTCAAACTGCCCTGAACTTGGCCACTTCCAATCATATGACCTCATAAAACTTACTTAACATCTTCACATGGTTTGCCATGAAGATTAAACATACATACATACCTGCTCATTAGGGTTGCATTTCTTCCTTATTGTATATTCAGAGAAGCAAACCCAAAATGATATATTCTTTTTCATTAATTGAGGACTTTTTCTTCCTTAGGTGGTAAGCTTTTTTTTTTTTTCACACCGAATGATTAAATATGTTGTTCATCTCAAATTTAAATTTTGAAAGGTACTACTCAGCATTTAACAGTGCTCTTGGTTGATCCTAATCACAAAATTATTACCTACTATCTGCCTTTTATTCAGTACTATTCCAGGCCAGACATCTCACTTATTCCCAGTATTGAATAAATTTGAAATGTAGGTAATGCTACCCCATATATTATTGAGAAAGTGAAAGTGAAGTGGCTCAGTCGTGTCCAACTCTTTTCGACCCCATGGACGGTAGCCTACCAGGCTCCTCCGTCCATTGAATTTTCCAGGCAAGAAGGCTAGGCATTTTTGTACATTTACCAAGTTCTCAATCGGTGGTAGAGAAAGGTTTTTTCCAAGAGTGTTCCAGTTATTAAAACTGGAAAACAAACCACCTCCAAAGTTAGTGGTGTCAAATAACATTTATTTTATAATGTCCATGACTTTGGTGGGTCAGGAATTAAGATAGGGTGTGATGAGGATGGCTTGTCTCTGCTCTTGGATGTCTGGAGCTGGGGCCCAGGGTGATTTGAATGGCTGGAAACTAGAACATGCAGAACTGCAGGATCCTCTTCCAAATGGTTTCACGAGCTTTGACACATTGGTGGGAATGGCTGGGAGGCTGGACTCAGCTGGGACTGGCCTGTCTAGCATGGTGGTCTCGGGATAGTTGACTTCTTACAGGATGAGTAGTTTTCCTGAGAGCAAGGGTTGGAAAAGAACCAGTCTCCTTTCAGAACCAGCCTGGGAAATCAGAGGAGCCATATGTACAGCCCAGATTCCAAGGGAAGAGAACTGGGTTCTATTTCTTGATGGAGCAGTGGCAAGGTCACATTGTAGAAAAGCATGTAGGATAGGAAATGCTGTTGGGCCACGTTTGCTAGTCTGGCACTAGAGTCTAACTACAAATCTGCCTTCTTTCTTTATTGCCTCTGAAGAACAAAGACAACTACATAGCTCCTTTCTTTGAGAACTTTGAATCAATTCTATAAATAATGTTTGGCTGGGGTAAAAGCTGCCCTCAACCAACACATGGCTTTAATGATTAGTCACTTGTATGGGATTACTCTGGATTTGGAAGGAAATGAACTCAAGAACCTAAATTGCCTACAAACAGACAATGCTTTTCTCTGTCTATATATAAACACCTTAAGTCATTTTTGGTTTACAGTCTCAAAAGGATCAAACTGATTGAGAATGCATGTGTGCATGCTCAGTTGTGTCCGACTCTTTGTGACCCCATGGACTGTAGCCCACCAGGCTCCTCTGTCCACTGAATTCTACAGGCAGGAAAACTGGAGTGGGTTGCCATTCCCTTCTCCAGTGGATCGTCCCGACCCAGGGATCAAACTCATGTCTCCTGCATTGGCAAGTTGATTCTTTACCACTGAGCTACCTGGGAAGCCCCCATCTGGCTTCTTAATTTGATACTTTATGTTGCATGATAAAATTTTTGCCATTTTAGAAAGTTTTGTATGAGTCTGATGAAATGGTTTGTACATGAACACTACAATGTTACAAAGTTAAAAATTCCAGACAGTAGTTAAATTTTATAGTGCTAGAAAGGTATGAGAGTTGCAGAGGTTTTTTGTTTGCTTGTTTTTTTTTATTTTAATAACATGATTCTTTTGATAATTGCCCATATGTTGAATCACAGAATCATAGCACATTTGGACTAGAAAAGATATTTTTAAGTAATCTTGCCCAATTGAATTTATTGCATAGATAAAAAAATGAGGTGAGACAAAATATTAAAGACTCAACAGAGAGATTGTACTTAGCCGTAGTATTTTTGCAGGATGGGTTTTCAGAATTTCCAGTGATATTGCGGATAGCTATCTCTAGGTGTGTGAAGGTTTGTTGACTACCATCATGTATGGAAGGGCTTCCCAGGTGGCACCAGCAGTAAAGAACCCTTCTGCCTACGTAGGATACATAAGAGATGTGGGTTTGATCTCTGGATCAGGAAGATCCTCTGGAGGTGGAAATGACAACCCATTCCAGTATTCTTGCCTGGAGAATCCCATGGACAGCGGAACCTGGGGGGCTACAGACCATGGGGTCGCAAAGGGTCGAACGCAACTGAAGCGACTTAGCACACACAGCACATCATATATGGAGCTTTGGTGAAGAAGTTAAGGAGTACTGTGAAATAGGTATCTACTTTTTACAAGATTATTTATCATCCAAGATTTCATTTTCCTATGGAATTTAAAGAGTTTTCAAATAGACTTATATATGTTTATCATCATCATGTTTATTTGTTTATCATCAAAATTTACAGTTGCTGTGGCTAGTCCTTAAAAATCAACAAAAAATTGTTTTTCTTTAAATTTCTCCACAATCGTCTACTTTAAAACAACTGCTTAATTTTAAGTTGAAAACCACTTCCAAAAAAGCCTTTGGAAGCCAGCCATGCAAGTTTCTTAAATTGACTATATGCAAATAAATTTTACTAGATCAACTTCTTACTGCATTCTGGTTTTATTTTTTTTTAAAGATACACTTATTTATCAAGTGACAGATTTTTCCTTAAGCAGAATTTCATCCTCACATGTCAAAGGTCATGGACAGTTAAATCTTACCAGTCTTTTCAAAGTATTGAATCATCTCCCTTGAAAATTAGACAAGGACACCTTCTTTACCCTTTTTAGCTGCTATATTTGTTTGGGAATTTTGAGACACTAGTAGACCATCAATTTTCTGTTCTGTTGTAGTGTTGCTTTTGGCACCAAAGACTCTCATTAATGAAACAATAACCCCAACAAAAATGAAGCATCCATGGTTCCCAGAAAACCAGGAAAAAATATATCTAGATTATTTTGTCTCTAACAGCTTATTAACTGTTGTGAGATTTTAAATGAAGTTTAATGAGCCATTTTTTCAAGATAATGTCACATATATTGATTCTATCTTTATAAAATATATGTTAGGCAAAACGATGATACAAAATAGAAGTTAGGACCTCAAGTCACATAGTCTCTATGCATGAAAAAGCACACCCACGAAAGAACTCAAATTTCCATCGGAGGATTTTTCTGTCATGTTTTAAGGTCCTTAAACCAAATGTTCATTGTCATGCGTAGCACTTTGTGAATGCAACCTGGAGTCTATCCCTAGCACTAAGAGGTGACTTAAAGGGAGAAATGTCCAGGGAGGGTCTTTCCTATCTCCTCTAATGTATCCAAGGAGTTAACTTCGTTGAAACGTATTCATTGACTTCCTAGCAGGGAGTGGGCTTTGTCCTGGTACAAAGTCAACCAGTCTTTCTGGTGGTGAGAGCAAGGTGATTAATGAAACAAACGGCTTCTTTTAAACAAGTTGACGAAATAATATAAAAGTACGAAGTAGTATGAAGGAGAAAATAAATATAAATTCACCTTTTGCAGGGGGACAAAGAAGGGCCCTCATCTAAAGAAGCTTGTTGACAGGGAACTGGTAGGAGCACTAGCTTGCCAAACTTGTCCTTCCATATTTACTAGGGGTGTCTTAATACTGATCGTGGGTGACTGGCTGGCTGTCATCCATCTGCTCTTTGATTATTATTAGCCACACTAAACCCATCACAAAAGCTTTTTAGTTGCTTGGAGGCAGGTCACCCACTCTTAGTCTTGGCATGGATTTTCTTCTTGTTGTTTTTCCAAATAATGAAGTTATTCAAATTGTAACTTTCTTAGGTTTTTTCCAAAGAATGGAGAAGGAACAATCTTTGATGTAACAAACACATCACAAGTTTATGTACTATGATTAGTAATTACTGTTAAGAAATACTGCTGCTGCTGCTGCTAAGTCACTTCAGTCGTGTCCGACTCTCTGTGACCCCACAGACAGCAGCCCACCAGGCTCCGCCGTCCCTGGGATTCTCCAGGCAAGAACACTGGAGTGGGTTGCCATTTCCTTCTCCAATGCATAAAAGTGAAAAGTGAAAGTGAAGTCGCTTAGTCATGTCTGACTCTTTGCGACCCCATGGACTGCAGCCTACCAGGCTCCTCTGTCCATGGGATTTTCCAGGCAAGAGTACTGGAGTGGGTCGCCAGTGCCCTCTCCATTGAGAAATACTAGTACCCATTAATATTAGTTACCATCAAATGCAGATGTAAGCTTTCTGATATAATACTTGGTAAGAAACAGCACTCATTAGCAGTAATGGTGTCTTTCTTTTTTGTCTAAGTACTGAAACATACTCTAATAGTAGGGCTTTTGCTAAGCACTGTATACAATGGTTTTATTTGGGGGAAAAAAACACCATATGATACGGTGTTTAGAAGATAAATCATATTTCCTCCAAATTCTGTGAAGCAGCTGAGCTGAAGTGCCCCTTTATAAAGGAAAAAGAATGTGTGTTCATCAAGCATCAACACAAAACAACTCAAAAGCCTTGAACGTAACTGTCACAGATTGAAAATTGATAGCCTGTTTGGCACTCTTAGACCACCAGAATTACCACCAAAATGTTAGTAAAATTGACCTGTACTTTGAGCATTAGAATTGTTGTATTTTGTATTTTGATGGTTACTTGGGGTCATTTATGTGTTTAAAATCAGGTTGGTACTGTACTTTGGACCCATTTTTTTTAATCCAAAGATGGGCCTAAAGAGTAAGACTTAAATTGTATTGTTGCCAACTTGATTAACATGAGTTTTAAAGTAGGTGCTTCTTTCTGACGTTGCACTTAACTTTCTGCAATCCGCTGCACAGTGTCTAAACTCTGTCATTTTATGAAAGACACATAGTTATTGGCCATAAATATTTGTTTGCACGTGAAGAATGTTAGTTTTGATATTAGTTGTTTGAGAAAAGAGATGGTCCTTGTAATTTTTGAAGTTAGAATCCAGACTCTTCTTTTGGCTGCCTTTTTTTTGTATCTCATGGAACAGTGGAAAATTAATGCAATGCTGACGGATTTAGGTCAGGATGCAACTTAGCCAAGAAAACAAAGTTTAAAGTCCCTCAGTAATGGTTCTGGTTTTCCATTTCATCTGCCAAATGCAGACTAAACTTTAGGGAGAACTTTTGGATAACTTGTGAGGCAGTGTCAAGATCATAGGAGAGAATACTCTTCTAGGTTGAAGACGGAATGATTTTTATTGCAATTATAGATACCGTTTTGGTTAATATTCTTCTGCAGAATTCAAAGGTAAATATATAAGTGCCTGTCTGGCAAATTTGAATGTAACTATAAAAGTTACTAAAATCAATATTTTACTTTGTGATGAGAATTATAGGAATAGTGAGAATCGTGCATTAAAACATTAGAATACACTTGGGGAAGTACTACCCAGTCCAGCTGTGGGAGCTGAATTTATAAGGGTAAAAATCTGTTTCTTCATTACTTTTTAATTATATCTAATTTGCTAGAGAAGTGACAGTTGTGTGCTCAGGGATTTACATATGTAGAACTCATCTTAGCGTATAAACAATACCTACAGAATTAAATAAATTAGCCAGTGTTTGATGAGGTAAAGGTTTTGAAATAAGACAGGTGAAGGAAAGCTTTAGGCATTGGTGTGGTACACTGACCTTGGCTCAAAAAAGTGTGGAAAATGTATCATCATTTAGATTTTGCCTTTCCCGAAAATCGGAAGTAAATTTTGACCATGAATTCCCCAAGGGAATGTGAAGTCTCCAATTTGGCAGCTGTAATGTGGCCCATAGAATTTTCATAATGCAGTAGCAATTTCAGGCCAGTCTCATGTATTAGACTGTTAAGTAAGTCAGCACAATTCTGCAGAATACTAAAGCATTTATAGACATTGGAGGCTCTGGCACCAGCTAATAAAAATACCTTGAAAGAGGATTTGAATTTAATTCCTGAGTTGCATATTAATGTTGGACTTGATGTTATGATATAAGGACTGCCCAATTTTTATTCTTTTACTACAGGGAAATTATAAAATTGTGTGTGTATTTTATATATATATATATATATATATTTATTATTTTTTCCTTTTCCTTTTTTTTTCTTTTAGAGAAAGCTCTCATAGGGAAGTGCATACTTATCTTAAGCCTTGACTTTGGTAGGGGCAGTGCCAATGCCTCCAGTGTGTCACTGTGTCAGTTTTGCCAAAATACTCTTAGGTGGAAGTACAACCTGAAATGACAGCCTCATTTCAGGTTGTATTTCCATTTCCAAAACATCGCTTCCAGCCTGTTTGAGACCTAACCAGTTTATGGACCAAGGCTATACATTATTTCCTCAAAACCGATTATCACTTATTTGCTCAGGTCTTAGAAACCAGACTCAGGTTTCAAATCAGCTGGCCTGACATTGAACAATGACCAGTTTTAATTGTACGGAGCACTGCAGTTTGTGAAACAGCACTATGGCCGCTGATGTTCTGCAGAGCTGGTTTATGTTCACTGCTCCACTACAGTATCAGTTTATCATTTATAGAAATGTATAAAACTAATGCAGAGTAATAAATCTCTAAGGACTCAACACTTCATCTGATTAAATACTGTGGGGGCTATAAAATTGGGGAACTAAGATTGATACAGAAATGAACCAATTATGAGAACTTAAAATAGATGATTTTTTTGAAGAAATGGAGCTGAAAATTGAGAATTTTATGATATTTCAATTTGTTTTGTAGATACTGAACGTGGGATAGTAAGTATTTGTGGCATGCAAACCTTCTAATGGAAAAAGCAATTCGCATAGAGATTTTTGGTCATTTATTATGCTATTAATGTAAAATTGGCCAAGTCCTATAGTATATAACAAAATATTTTATATGTATATATCCTTATTAAATCTACATTTGCTAGGTAAGTAAATATATATCTTTGTAAACAGGAATCCTAGCCTATTAATTAATGGCCATTAGTAGTTATCTGTAAAAGTATTTTTGATTTGTTTTATTCCCCATTTCCTAGTTTTGTTCAGTTAAGAAAGAGGAAAGTGGTATCAGACCAATCTACATAGTCCCTGACTTTACCTCTGAGGCAGGTCCTAATATTTGGACACTGGATTCTGTTGCTGTTTACTGAAAGCGACACTGGTGCTAAACCTTGAAAACTGCCCTGAGCCTTCTTAACTATGGTAGCCGTATCAAACCACTTTTTCAACCTATTGATTGATACTCAGCTGGTCAGTGAGTTAAAGCTTTGGTCCTGGGCAACCTGCCTGAGTGATTCATTCTGAATGGTTATAATGACAACAATCCCCAAACTTGGCACTGTCCACCAGGGATACAACCTCAATACTTCAGTCTCAGCCTCAGCTTCTGGCCAGGACAGTGGCAGACATATGTGGCCCACTTCTAGTCTAGTCTCTCTCGGAAAATAAAAATGACTTTTCTGCTTGAGTCGGCATAACTACGGTTGTGGCCCAAAGGGAAGAGTAGCAATATCACAACAGTGGAGATGCTGGATTGGTGCTCTTTTTTCACTATGTCTGAAGTGACTTTCTCATTAGCTACAGCCTCAATACTCGAAGTGAATATAGGACATATAGAAGAAAATCAGAACTGGTTGTATTCATTTGCTTTTTAAAACTATTTCCTATGCTGTAAGAGGTTCTCTTCCTTCTCGTAGCTTCTATTGTACTTTATTGGCTTTCCATATGAAATAAAGTATTACTGTGTTAAGGAAATTGAACATTATGTGAGATTAGGATTATTTTTGCAGTTATCTGTTGCTATACTGGATAAGCACCACTTTGTACTCCTGTACTAGTCTGTTTATCAGATTGACTTCATCTTGAAATTATTGTGTCTGAGAGGCCTAGAAGAAAGTTTAGCATTTTAAAATGATATACAGGCATAGACCAGAGGTCAGTAAACTATAGTCTGAGGGTCAGAACCAGCCTCCCACTTGTTTTTGTAGATACAGTTTTCTTGGCACAACCATGCTCATTTATTTACATACTGTCTTGGGCTGCTTTCACACAGCATGGTAGAGTTGAGTAGTTATAACAGAGGCCATGACCTGCAAAGCCGAAAATATTTAATATCTGGCCCTTTATAGGGGAAAGTTTGCCAGTTTTTTTTCCTTAGTCTTGTTTTTTACAAAATGCAAATAAATAACATATTTTTACTATTTGAGGATATTTAAAGTAGAGAAAAGTGATCAAAATTCCTGTTTTATTTCGGATTGAAAATTAGAAATAGTCAAATGTATGGCAACTTATGCCTTTGGGGCTATTTGAAAGAGCTTATCAGAAAAAGACAATCTGTTGTGCTTATATTTTTAAGATATTTTTTAAGTGAGTGAATATTTAGTTGTATCTTGATTTAAACAAAATTAATACTTTAAAAATTCTTATTTATTTAAAATAAATTGGAGAAAGTTACTAAAAGCAATAATCTTTTTATGAAAATAATATTCCAGCCAGAAAATTGGCTCTTAAAGTCTCCAGGGATTTGATTGATGTCTGGGTAGATTGATGTTATTATTTTCTTTGTACCTCAAACTCTTGGATAATCATGAAAATTTGATTTATTATTCAGAAATTTCAACTTTCAACTTTTCAGAAGGAATTCTCTTATGTTAAAGTACAATAAAATAGTGCTATGAATAAACTTTTTCAAAGAAATTTAGAGACTTCCAAATGTAAGAACTATTATTTTTTTTTTTTTATTCAAAGCTACATGATGCTTTTATGGAACAATAGCAACAACAACAAAAAATCCCCATAGTATGGCTATCCTTTTAAACTTTAATTGAAAGCCAGATATGCTTTTGTTTGAAGTTATATTGCTTTGTTACAAATAGATGGCATAAAAAATGCTCTGCACTCTCTGGTGATTCATCTTTATATTTTAAGGAGTGTGGATTTGTTCTGTTTTCCCCTTGTTTGTTTGTTTCTTGAACGCTGTGCAAGTTCTAGTTCACTGCCAGCTATATATCCAGAATTTACTAGGAGGAGAGGATATGGAAGAGGATGCTTGAGGAAGGGTTATGTAAGTGTAAATAAAAGAAGTAAATCTTAGGGGATTGTAGGTTTCTCTACTTGCCCCTTATCCTGCAGTGGCAAAGGGCGTACTTTGTAAGCTTTCTGGAGGGATAATTTCAAAGTACAGCATCAAAATATCATGAGTTCTTGACTTTAGATAGACTGTATTGCAATTTAACCACGGATTAAAGTCTATTTTTCTTTCTTGCACATACATTAAGGTGAGGGTCAGAAGAGGAACTTCCAAACAAATCCCACAGAAGAATGTTCACTGTATCATTTTCTATGATGCTTCCTAAGCTGAGTGGTGCTTTTATATATTCATTCTACTTCTTAGCAAACATTCTACCCTTGTAAAATGGAAAATGGGCCAGTTTTCTGTCATACTCATTCTAAATCTATTGTATAAGAAGTGACAAATACATTTCAGCGAGGTTTATGTTTCATTCAGGGCATGGTAGACTCTTAAATCTGTACAGAGGCCTGCATGTAGTAAGTGGTCAGTATATGCTTACTGTTAATATGTGTGAATGAAGAAAGGAGCCAGGGAACTGTTTAGAGTCCATTCTGGCACCTTGGGAATACTTACTTTCAGAAACCATCCCTATGGTGGTAAATGTAACAGTAAGATTAGAATGAAAGGAAAGAGAGGAGGAAAAAACAAACAACAAATCTTCCTGATGCTAATTTGCTGGGAGAGTTGTTTTCATGGGGGGGAAAGAAAGGCAAATAAAAAGTTGAGAGGTGGGGATTCAATGCAAAGGAAGGATTTCTAAAAGAACAGCAAAAAAAAAAAAAAAAAAAGTACTACAACCACTGCAACAACATCGATGAGAATCAGAGACATAAAAGCCAGACACAAAATAAATATCACAGAGTTAAAAGCCAGACATAAAAGTGTTGATAGCATTTACATAAAGTTTAAGAACAATCAAATTGAATACACAAATAATGTTGGTTTGTCGCCCAGGTGGGAGGGTGATTATTGACTGTGGAGGGGCACAAAAGAACCTTCTGGGTGGTAGAAATGTTTTATATCTTAATCTGGATGTGTTTACATGAGTGTGTGCATAAAATTCATTAAGTTCGCTACTTTCTGTACTTAATAATTGTGTACATAAAATTCATTAAGTTCCCTACTTTCTGTACTTAATAATTGTGTACATAAAATTCATTAAGTTCCCTACTTTCTGTACTTAATGATTTATGCACGTTATAGCTCAATAGAAAATTTAATAATAATGAAAATAGGTTGTAGAAGGGGCATCAAATTTAGTCTGAATGCTTAATAGAATCCTTGGAAGAAAAGCATGGCAAACCCATGGTCTAAAAACTGCTTAGCTTAACATAGGAGACTTCTGAATAAGGACATTTATAGTAATTTTTGTTGCAAAACATTTCAAATCCCAAAGGATGTTTAGTATGCAGTAAAATCGCATCTATTTAGCTGTAGCAAGGTGACTGCTGCTGAGCATAGTTTACTGCTTTAAAAAAGCAATGCTTTTCTTTTTTTCTTTGCAGACTGGCAGATTGCTACTCTGGCTTTACTCTTGGGTGGTGCTGCCATCATTCTCATTGCATTCCTGGTGGGTTTGATTTCCATCTGCGTGGGATCTCGAAGGCGCTTCTATAGACCTGTTGCTGTCATGCTTTTTGCAGCAGGTAAATATATTCATTACTTTCAAACCAGTATTAAAGTTTCATGAACCTTTCTACCATCCTTCCCTCTCATGAAGAAGCAATATGTGGTTGCTATATTTACCTACAGGTTCAGAGGCATTTGTTATATTTTAGGGTAAATTGGCTAAAGCTTATTATAGTATCAGTTTTCAGTGTATTAAAGCATTTCACATAACACGGTGGCAATTTCTAAAATTCTAACTAAAACGTGAATAAATAGTGTCTCTTGCTAGGGCTCTTGCTTTAGGAATTACAGCAGGTGTATTTACCAATAGTCTTTCTTCACATATATTTTTTTCTTCCTTTTACTGCCCCCATTGATGATCTTCAGGCAGTGTTATCTTTTTTTTCCTGACATAAAGCTACAAAAGAGAAATCCAATATGTGTCCCCTTAAAGGTACACATCTGTTCTGAAATAAACACAGTTACTCTGAAAAATCATGATGTATAACATGAACCATCAGGCAATTCAGTTGTGTGAGGTCAATGGCATATTCATTTAGCAACCTTCTTTCCGTGAAGCACAGCTTGGATCAACCCAGGTAAAATCAAAGTTTTACTAAAAGTCAGGGGCTGTTTAGAAAAGGGGCTTATAAAGCTAAAAGCCCAGCACATTATTTGATATGGGTTTAATTTTCATTTATAAGAATCTTCTTAAATATTCTTAAAAATGACTCCAGCTGAAATATTCTTGTGGTACCTTCAATTTACCCTGTCAGTCATGTCTTATTTGAAGACTGCAAAATAAGCCTCTGTGACTCTCAATAATGAAGACACTGACAGAACCATCTAGCCTGTTAGATGGATTTTTTAAAGCTGTTTAAAGATGGGGATAGCTGAAATTTCTCAGGATTTGAAGGGTCATTGGATCAAAAAGTATAAAATCAGAAGTGTTCTGCTGCCCCCTGCTGTTTGTGTTCGTCTTCTTATACCCATAAGGACTTGTCAGAATGCAAAGGTCATAAAAAACAAACCTCCACAGGACTGAAAGAATGTAGAAATAGATCTAGTTAAAATCTCTTAAGTGACTTGCTCAAAATCACATAGTAGTTACTGGTGGACCTGGGGCCAGGAGGCTACTGAACCTTAAACTGGTGGTTCATTCACTAGTGAGTCCCTCATTCATTCAGTCACTGTTTATTTGGTGCCTGTTATGGACTGTTCACTGTATTGTGACACCTATAAAACTGGCTAAATAGCATGGCAGATACTGTCTAATAGAGTAGAAAACGCTATTACAAAAAATATTTTGAATTCTTAGGCAGATACCGTAGTATCATTATTTTGTTGATCTCATGTGTAATAAAGTTCTCTATTGTGAACACCATGAAGATTCTCCTAAAGATTCTACCATTCTTCTCCACTTTATTTCTCAGTTCATGGATTTACCAAGACTCTTTTCCTATTATTAGAATAAAACAAAGTAGATATTTTAATTGTAGTATAAGTTTATCTTTGCAGCTAGGATTTATTAACATAG
This sequence comes from Bos indicus, assembly GCF_029378745.1. NCBI lineage: Eukaryota > Metazoa > Chordata > Mammalia > Artiodactyla > Bovidae > Bos > Bos indicus. The sequence continues at coordinate 116,535,376 of NC_091789.1, forward strand.
TGATTAGAGAGTCGATCATAATAGTATTTGATAAATTTTTCTGAAATGATATGATTCTTTAAAATGAATTATGTTTTGAACAATTTTTAGAATACTCATATGTTTCTGATTTATGAAGATCTTAGAGGCATGGTAGGCATTATCTTGTAAATATCCAGTGTTATTGTGCTACTTAGTTACCATCCCATTTAGCCTTCAACTTACCCCATAATGGCATACGCAGAAACTAAAGAAGTCTGTTGTTTAACGTACCTATTATAAACATTCTTACAGAAATAACTAGAAGTTCCAGTTTTTTCCTCAGAAGTTCTATATTTTTTTCCACTTACAGCAAAATTCATGAAAATGTGAAAGTACTGGTTGTAGCAGAAAACATTGTAAATGAATATAAGTTAAAAGTAATGGATTTGGTCAAAAAGTTTTTGCTTTAGCTCTCGCTGCCACAAGTATTAGTAAATTATAAAATAGTAAGACAAACTCCTACAGCAGTATTCATATGTTATTCTACCTGCTGAGACCTAAAATGATCATTATACTGCTACATTTTGAAAATGTACATGTGCTGAAATTTAATTTTACTCATTCTCTTTTGAGACTGTGCTTATAGAAGCTTTCTTTGAAATACCATTAGTTTAGTGTTCACTTTGCATATAAGCAAGGTAGAACTTACTGTTTATTTGAAACATGTCATGGAAAGGTTTCTCTCTCCCATCTGCAAAAGCTATGAGAATTGCCTGTAGGTGATTTCTGGAAAAGATATTTATTACACATAATAATGCACTTATGATTTGGGTGTTAAGATTAACAAAGTTGGAAAATCTGCCTATTTGAAACAATGCTAGCTAAAATCACAGTTGTTTATCTTACTTGCTTCTTATGAAACATACTTAACTCTAGTGGTTGGCTTGTCTCACCAGTTTAGTGATTCTTTGTAAACGTGTATTTGGGGCTGTTTTCCCTTTTTACTCACTGTGGTCTACTTGAAAATGGTTTGTGTTTCTCTGCTTTTCTCACAACGTTTTCTTCTGCAAATAATATTAAGCCTTATCTTGGTATTCACACACATAGGGAATGATATTTACCTCAACAAAGAAGTAATTCTTTTTTTTTTTTTTTTGCTTCTGCTAAGACATGTAGTACATAAAGTCAAAACAGACATAGCACTACCACTTGGAAACATCTCTACACAGAACTGTATCATGAATTCAGTACCATATGCAGTGCCTGGTACTCGGGGCACTCAGGAAATAGTTGAATGAATGATGGAAAAATGATTGAGGTGTGTGGCTTATAATCTGATAGGAAAAGAAAGGCATGAAAACAACTAGCTAACTGTAAATCAGTTTTTCTTAATCCATTGCTGTCTTGGGAATTTATGAAGCAGCAAGTTTCCTATGACCATAGATTTAAGACCAAGACAGCTCAAAAAGTAATAGTTTGGAAATTATTTTTCATATATTCATTTTTCATTCATTTATTTAACAAATACATGGTGGGTGCCTATAGTATGCAACTACACTATCCTGGCCTTAGATAATATACTCTTAAAGGTTTTTACTAAAAGCTGGTGATTAAGTCTTATAAACACAGGGAAACAAATTGTAAAGGTTTTCATCTTCTCTTTTTCTCTGAGGTCCTTGGTTTAGGGTGGGCTTGTACCTACTTGAATAATGGCTAGAAGAGCTAAGAGCTAGTCATTGCTGCAGCCCATCTAAATCATCTGTGTTCTACAACTCTTCCACTTTTTGGTCCTACAAATATAGAGTTCAGAATAATATATTATTTATAATAATGCTGTTGATAATGATAATAATTAACTGGGCACCTACCTGCTAGACCCATGGCACATTCCTATCTCTGCTATAACAGTCTTAAGATTAGGTATTTATTTTCTCTATATTATCAGTGAAGAAGCAGGATTAGAAGGGTTAAGTAATTCTCTGGAGTTGTCCAACTAGTAAGTCACAGAGCCAGGGTTTCAATTCAGGGTATCACTCTGATTTGAGAGCCCAAGTGAAGTTTCACAAGTCATCTGTTTTGGGGTATGTGTAACACGTAGAAAAACAAGAGCTGAATCAGCCTTGAATTTTTCAATTCATTTGTCAACTGTGTACTGTGGTTGGGGCCCATCTTATAACTCAAGTCACTTCATCTTCTTGGGAACAATACCTGAAGGACAGCAGCAACTCCAAGTGTTATAAAGATCACAGACTAATCAGTCCAGCATGGCTGAACCCTGGTACATCCTGGAAACTGTGCACATGTCCAGTACAGTTGACGTAGAGCATGTTTATTTTTTGTGTAATTGATAGTGACAGATAATGCATGATGAGATTCTGATACCTGACATCTAGTTCTCACTAAAAACTTAGTGCAATTAGAAGGGTTGCCTTTTTCTGGTCGCTTTTTTGTTGTCTGGTTTTGTGAATCTTTCTAGGCCCTGCCCTACTGGGAGTTAGAATGTGCTTCCTTCCTCGCACCCCCCACCCCTGCCATGGCCTTTAAGACAAGTTGCAGAAATTGTGAGTCGTTCATAATCCAGATTTTAAATAACAGGATCCCCACTAATTGTATTGTTAAGGATGTTTCCTTTCTTTTTTTGATGCAGAAAGCCTCCTGTAGATGATTGTTCATGCAGGATGGGGATATTTTTTTGGGGGTGGATCCTGCACCTGCTTTCCATCTCTGACTAAAGGCTTGTGTTTTGCAGCCCTTCACACTGTCCTATCAGGAGCAGTGAGATGGCTGGAGGTATCTCAAGTCTAGATTTTGACAGACAAATCAGTGTCCAGCTTATATTTCACACTAAAAAGGAGTTCTTCCATTCGCAGATCTTTATCCATATCAAACTACCCTTTGGTTAGAACAATTTACAGTATCACCATCAATAATTCATTTCATAGGTACTGCTTACCTTGAAGTAGTAACAGATTAAATTAAAAGGGAAGGAAATTGATAGCTTCTTGTTAACCTTTCCTGTGTAAATGCTTTTTATTTTCCAAATGATTGTTTCCCTTATGCAAATTTGATAGAAGACTTGGCTGGATAGTCCAATCAATTCTGCTTTTAAATTATCTTCTAAATCTGTAGCTTTTTTTAAATACACCACCATTACTGCCTTAGTTGAGAGAATATCTCTTCCTCAAGTGGAACATCTCAGTTCCCAAATTTGAATCTCCCCCTAATTTGTTTTATTTTTCTGTTTACTTAAAACTGTTCATGTGAGTCTTTCCTTTCCCTTTCCTAGAATCCAGTTACTCAGTTTTTCTTTTATAGTCTTTCTTTCCCTGACCTTTCCCACTGACATTACCTAATCATCACTTTGCATAGGTATCCATGCCCAGACTCACCTCCTAGGAGCCTGTTCTTCTCCAGTTTCCTCCCCATTTAGTCTGTCTTGCACACAAACACATGAGGTATAATTCTGAAATACAAATCTGGTCTTATCATTTGCTCTTTTTGTTTCCCCAGAGGCAGAATCTAAGGCATGAGTCAAGTGCAAGTACTTAATCTGGGAGGTAAAAGAGCAGATATGAAAAATGAGACAGGGAAGAGAAGGCAGCCAATAAACAGTACATTATCAAACCAGTTGTTGCTGTAAGCACCTGGAGCTTCATCTTCCCGGAAAAATTCTGGAAACCAGCACAGAACATGCTCTTCAGAGTTACCTCACTGGAAAGACTAGGGAATTGGAGTATTTATAAACCAATTTTGATAGTCATTGGTAAAGGATGTTGATGATGATGATGGGGCAACAGTAGTGTTAATTCCCCAGAACACTGTGTCTGCCCCACAGTCAGACAAAGTAGCTTTAGTGGCCAGGGGAAAAGTCGGGCAAAGAAGTGTAGGTGCTGACACTTGGAAGTCAGGCTGACATGTAGCGGAATGATGAGAAGGAGAGTATATGGATAGGGTACCAACAGCATCTATAGTTCAAATAACCTCTGAGATGTCTCCCTATAAAAACCAGTCTTATTATTTTTTATGACACACTAAGCCTTTTATAGTCTAAACCAAACACCTCCATGTGACTGTACCCTTCATTCCATCCATGTGAATTTTCTATAGGCACACCCTCTTATATCTAAGTTTTATGGCAAGCTGTCTTTTCTTCCTAGAGGTCTTTTCATCTTTCTCTTCAAGAACAAGTTCAAATAGTGCTTCGTCTCTGAAGCTCCCTTCTTTCTCCAGGCAGAAGTGGTACTTGGAGTATCATTAGAGCTCAGTAAACGTGATGAATGGATTCTAAGTGAACATGCCCTACTACTACTGTAGAACGCATTTGTTTGTATCTGTGTGTCTGTATCCATGATAGGGTTTGAAATATCAAAGGACATGGGCCATGTCTTATCTGTCTTATCCCTTTCACCTAGAATACAGTGGGCGTCCAATAAATATTTGTTGAAATATTGAAATATCCCCATGTTAGAGAACATTGACTATTTCAATAATGAGTGTTTTGAATATTTCAGTATAGAAAACATTGAAAAATACCCCCTTAAAGAAAACTAGAAATAACATAAGAACCTCTGAGTTCTTGTCTTGTTTCTGTCTGTACAATTTCATGGCTGGTAGTTTTGTTGCTTCTTTTCCAAAAAGTAGGGTGAGGGGATAAAATGAACCTCAAATTCCCTTCAAATTCTAAAATGCTACACAACTTTACTTTATGCCTCTGAGATAGAGCATAGAAAATACCATGACCAGCATCTGTTATGTTTCATTGGTTGGCAGTAGAGTATGGTGGCATTTTCTTCAGTTCTGGACTCTAGATTTGTTTGTTTTTTTCCTTTGCAGCTCACCAGAAGTCAAGGAGACATTTTAACCTGCATCTGTATATTGTATTAAATGAAGAAAATCATTTACAAATGCAGGCTTATATTTTTTCTCAGTTTTGCATTACACACATTTTTCTCAGTGATTCCAAAGAGAGTAAAAATAATTAAGAAGCATAAAGCATTTTAGGGTCATTTTCATCTGGCAAACAACACAAAATTCTGTCTCTAAGAAAGCTGCTCAGAAGAGTGGAGGAGGCCAGTGAAGCCTAATGGAGTTGTATTTTTTTTTTCCCACTAGAGGGAAACTATATCTTTGTATTATACCATGGAGGCCAAATATTTGCTAAATAAAACACATTGAAATGGGTATTAAAAGCAGGCTAGGTAAACACCTCACTCCAGGGACTGACTGACTGACAAAGAAGCAATATAATCCTTTTAAAATATAATTCAGATCAGTTATTACTTCTCTGCTCACACTCCTCTTGGAGCTGCTCATCACATTTAGAACAAAATCCAGACCCCTGACCATGGTTCACAAGACCACTCCTGAATGGCCTCCTGCTGTCTTTTCCATCCCATCTCATGTTGTTCCCTTCCTTGCTTTCTACTGCTGTACTGTATCTGCAGCATCCTTACTGATATTCCGCTATACATAATGTGCTCCTTCATTTGTTACCTGCCTGTGCCCTCTACCCAGGATCACTCACCTCCTACTGTATTGACCTGCACCCCTCACTTCATTCAGGTCTGTATTCTAATGACTCCTCATCCTTGTATCTGGTTTCAGAAAGGTCACGTCACTCCAAGTCTGAGCCTTATCGAAAGTAATGATTTTGAGGAATCATGCCCTCATGAGTCTTCTGTATTTCATCAGTTTTATGCCAGAGACAGATGACTGTTATGTAGACTTTCTAGGAACATTAATCATATTGGTAATAATGATATTTTACAGGTACTGAGAATAGATGAGAGTAGATTTTAAAGCACGAAATTCCAGTTTAATTAGACATGCTATCCATCCTGCTGCTCTTTTTTAAAAAATGTAAACTGAATCATTTTTTACTGTTTCAAAGTTTATTCTTGCCTCCTACACATTATTCACATTTTTGTTGTTGCATTTTGGAATTTATGGTATTTTTAAGATGAGTTAAAGAAGAATCATTTTAACCCAGAATTTATGTTATATATTAGGGATGGGCAAACTTTTTTATAAAGGGCCAGATAGTAAATACTTCTGGCTTTGTGGGCCACATGGTTTCTGGTGCATCCATTCAACTCTGCCATGGTAGTATGGACAGTACATAAATGAATGAGCCTGTGTTCCAGTACAACTTTTTTCAAAAATAAATAGCAGACCAGATTTGGTAGTTTGCCAACCCATGTCACATACTACTGTATCTCAGAGTTTCCAGGGAAAAGGTTGTCACTTTCTTTAGAGTGGGAGCCATCATATAGTAGAGATGCATCTATGAGGCAGATGCATCTTGTAAATTCTTGTTAAATTGATTGAAATAAAAGAGAAATTATGTAGCAGTTGTAATGTTACATAAACTAGAAGGTTATGATTTTGAATGGAAGATATCTTCTCTTATGTAATCCAGCATCTCTCATATAAATATTTTACTAAGTATGACTCATCACATTTACGTTAGCCCTGACTCAGAATTAAGATTTAACGAAGAGGTAAGAGCTAAGTTTTGTGTCCTGTTATGATAGACATCATTAGCTTAGGTTTTCTAGTCTGATTATGTTCCGTGCCTTCAGAGACTTTATTCTTTTTTGAAAATAAGTGACGTAGAAATATATAAATGTCATCTATTATATCTAATAGGGTATGAGTCGGTGTGCCTTTTGACAAAGATGACTTTTGGACCCATTTTAAGAGATGAGAGGTATAAACTAGATGAGAAGAAAAGACTAAAAATAGTAATATAAGTAAGGACATCAAGGTAGGATTTTCTCGAATATTGGGCTGAGTTAGCTGATAGTGAGAAGTGACAACAACAAAAGTACATCTTGAATCACAAGTATACCAGTTTAATCAGTACAAATGAATTCAGATTCCCTAATTTCTCAAGAGTATAAATAAATAACAAAGGTTTTTAGCTGGTATTTGGGGTCACTATTCTTGGGAAGCTATTTACAAGTTTTATATAGTAAAACAGTTTACCTAAACTAGTACTACTTACTTGCCATAAGAGTGATAATTATATGTGTTTGTAAACTGAGAATCACTACTTTGTATGTTCATATAAATTAGTATATTACACTATTTCATCAAATACTATTATAGTAATTTGCTATTTATTAATAGAGTAATCCTTACTGTACTGTGAAATAGTGTTAAACAGAAAAAGTTGTCAGTATTTTAAAGTATACCATCTAGAATAAGCAATGCTTCCAATTTTTGACTTTTTTATTTGATTAAAGTGTAATTCTCATACATATGTATATTTGTATATCATTTTATTTCCTGTAAATAACATTTTCCTAATTTTGATTTGTTTTTCTTCTTTCAGTTGTTTTACAGGTTTGCAGCCTGGTTCTTTACCCAATCAAGTTCATTGAAACTGTGAGCTTGAAAATTTACCATGAGTTCAACTGGGGTTATGGCCTGGCCTGGGGTGCAACTATATTTTCATTTGGGGGTGCCATTCTTTATTGCCTGAACCCTAAGAACTACGAAGACTATTACTAGAACCAATAGTCTCAAATTAAAAAAAAAAAAAATCAACCATCCAACAAAAGGATTACGTCTGCATTTTTTCTAATTCATCATTTTCTAAAACACTTGCGGAGCATCAAACAATTTGCTCAGTTGATTTAATATCTTTTGCCTTTTGGCTGTCAACATCATAACCAGCTTTTACATCCATTTTAGGGACCTGCACAAATTAAGAGAGCTGATTAGATATAGGCAAATGCTGCAAACTTCCAATATATTCATGTCACTTTTCTTGACAAGCGAAGGGTCTATATGACAGCAACTATTGTGAGAAACTAGTTGGAATGAGAAATGCCTGAATCTCCTATTGCCTGCAGGGGAACAGCTGGCATAAACAACATTTAGAAGTTCTTTGCGCTGACAAGGATTCCACTGTTAGAGTCCTTATCGCCTGCTTATCCCATCTAGTGACTATATTGGTTATTTGCTTGAGTGAACTCTTGAAAAGTAAACTTCCCTTCAGCATCTAATGGGGGT